>NW_027211693.1:24626250-27492500 GCF_022749685.1 Semicossyphus pulcher
TGAACACATAAATACAGTTCATCATAACAAACTCCCTTCGTATAATTATAGTCTAACTAAATGAATATGGTTAGTGTCGATCATATTTCTCATTTAAATATTTATTTTTTGTGAGTTTACACGAGTGTCAATCTCAAATCAAACACTTTATTATTAGATAATCATTTTTTAAATTCAGAAGTTTTAAAAGCATTATACTAGAATCTCTTATTTTGCAAGTTTTGAGTGCTTTATATCTGTCTGTTTACAAGAGTCTAAAAACTATTTATCATGGTCCAACAGACACCAAAGGACTCCTCCCAAGTTGAAGCACCAGCTGAGACTCCCACACCAAAGAGCACCCCAAGCCTTACCAGACGTTTCAGCAGCCCAGATGGCCCAGCCACTGCATCCTGGACTACCAGCCTCCAAACCAATCGCCCCTCCACCACCATCTCCAGCCACTCGGTGACTTCCCCTGTGTCCTCTCCTAGGGGTACAAGATGCCAATCCCCTATGACCAGTCAGAACATCCAGTTTTCCACTGTTACCTCCTCTACAACATCAAGACCCTCCCAAACATCTACAGCCACCTCTCCACGCTCACATCCTTGGGGTTCAAGATGTCAGTCCCCAATGGTGAACCAGTACAATCAGTCCTCTAACATATCCTCAAATCCTGGTTTCAGACCATCCCAAACCTCTACGACTACTTCTCCTCTTTCTCCTCCTTGGAGTTCAAGATGCCAGTCTCCAATGGTAAGCCAGCATGCCCAATCTTCATCTGTCACCTCCACATCAAGACCCTCCCAAGCCTCTACAGCCATATCCCCTCGCTCTTCTCCTTGGGGATCAAGATGCCAGTCCCCAATGGTAGGCCAGAATACTTCCACATCCAGACCTTCCCAAACATCTTCAGCCACATCCCCACGCTCTCCTCCTTGGGGATCAAGATGCCAGTCCCCTATTGTGAGCCAAAATACCCAGGCTTCTACCATTCCTAGTGCCAGACCTTCCCAAACGTCTACAACTGCTTCTCCTTGGGGATCAAGATGCCAGTCTCCAATGGTAGGCCACAATACTTCCGCATCCAGACCTCCCCAAACATCTTCAGCCACATCTCCTGTCTCTCCTCCTTGGGGTTCACGTTCCCAGTCCCCTGCACTCTCCCAGACCAGCTTATCCTTCCCCGCCACTAAGCCTCTGTACACATCCTCTGTCACGTCCCCTGTTCTTCAACCCAAAGACAGTCGCTGCATGTCCCCCATTGTCAATAACCTGGACTCTAAAACCAATCACCGTCTCCTGGCTAAGAACATCATCAATGCGGCCAAACGTAAAAACAGTCCCTCCCCTGGAGCACTGAGCGGTCATAGCCTTCCCATCTCACCTCTGGGAAGTTCCCACCATGGTTATGACTGTCACAAACCGCCCATCAGCCCTTTCCAGTCACGGGCATTGGGAGCCCAGTCCCCGACCTTCACGAGCCCTCCTGCCACCCCAACGCAGAGAATCTGCTCCCCTGTGAGGCTCTACAACACTCGGTCCCTCACTGACTCTGATGCCTCTGTTGAGTCTGAAGACTCAGGCCTCCGATCCCCCGGCCTGAACTCCTACAACACCTGTCCCCGCGGCTGGGGCGGGAGCCTGAGGGTGAAGAGAAGCACTGTCTCTACTGACCTGTGAGGGTGTTACTGCCTGGTAGTCAAAGCATTATTTCAGTCTCCATTGACTTTTGGGGCATTGGAGCAGAAAAAGGCATTTTTGGTGGCATTTGATCAGACTTATTTTACTTAAGTTACCTTTCTGTAACTATAAACACCAACCCTGGATAATGATACATGTTGTATCTAGGTAGTATTAGTATTTTATATTACCGTACTTACATTCATAATAGAGACTGACAAGAACAAGCTTTTGACATGGCGCAGTTTCTGTGGCTTGTATGCTTCTTACATACCAAAGAGCGCGAATAATTAAAAATAACCAAAGATATTTTAATTCACTTCAATGAATGTTGACTTTTTACACTTTTTTACAACAAACACATATTCGACTGTTCCACTGGACTAGTTTTAAAGCAAAAGGGTATTGGTTTCAAAAGTCATTGATGAATTATTGCTATATTTGCTTGCCTGACACAAGCCGAAATGAGAATAGACTTCAAATTTTAAAACATAGAGGAAACACATGGAATTAGTGATGTGTAAATATACGGCTCATTGAACTGTACAGGCAACATTCACTTTAAATATACATGGTAAAATCAGCTTCTATCATCCTTTTCATGACATAGTGGTTGTTGGGACACATGCTATTCTCATTATCATACATGGTCAAAGTATTCATCACAGTTTGTTATCCATTATAATGAATGGAAAATAATTCATATGCATAATTATCACAGTGCAATAATCAATTTAACACATTGTATATATGTTGCTTTATGTACTGCATTTGCTTAAATGAATGTAAGCTTTAAAGACAGGTTGATAGGGAATGACAGAAAAAAGGAAGAGTTGAGTATGAAGAGAGTTACCTAGAGGTTCAACGGGGCATTTCTGTTCAATCAAACACTGTTTTAGGAAAACAAGATTTAAAAGGCTTTTTGCTAATGTTTAAACATTGATGACACACATTTTAATGAACAAATGTCACATGTTAACATGCAAATTTGATGGCATATTGATTGTAACATTCATATTGGAGATTGATGTATGTATGCCTAAGTTTTGTTGCTTTTGTTGACCACAAACAGTTGTTCTTTTTTAAAATAAGTAATGCCTTTCATAAGGAACAAATTAACATATTTTGTGTCTGTACTTGTCGTACAAAGTGCCTGTTTGGATAAGTACAAGTGTATGTCGAGCAAGTAGAAGCGGGAACAACAAAATGTTGTGAAACTTTGATGAGGAAATAAGGTCAGAGGAAAGTTGTATGTTGTGAAATATTAATCTAAGTGTTCGTGAGAAAGGAGCGGAGGAATGGATTGTATTTTAAATACATGCATAACTCTAATGTAAATTCTCTTTAGCTTTTAAAGTTTTTTTAATACTTGATTTGCACTTCTGTTCTTTCCATTTCCATAGCTAAGTTGGCATTTTGTTAAACTTGATTTGCAAACAGGTGCCATTCACATTTAAACCAGAAAATAACCATCCTACTGTAAGAATAAGAACATTCCTGCACATTTTACTATGCTGACGTAATAGTGGCAATTAGCCGTAAACCTGGCTGCTGTCTGCAAAACAAAACTGCCTTAATGTGTGAAAGCCTTTTTCACACCTTTTTTACATTCCCATCTTTCCCAGTCCTGTACCAGCACACACAACAGCTCATTCCTTCACTCCCTGACATGTAGGTCAAAAGCATCAGCACATTTCTAAATATTTACTTCTGTGTATGGTTTGAGTGACAAGGACACCTGCTACATGGTGACCTGGCTCGTTCAGCAGGATTTAAGCCTATATCACTGTCATGGATTGGTTTCCAGCTGGGTTACGTCTCGGACAAACCAAACACTGCTGACATCCTCAAACGCAGAAAATAATCATCACCTTTTTGAGTTTCGCATGCAGATGTTTTGTATCTCATTTTTCACGGCTCATTTTTGTCTCATTTCCTAACTGTATGATGTCTGAAAATGAATGCAAAATAAAAAGTGATGACACAACAATTTACATCATGCATTGTATGTTGCTTGTTTTATTTTGATATTATTTAACACCATGAACTGAAAATAGTTGTTTAACTCAAATTGAGGTAACTTGAGAAAATGATTTCCCCTTTTTTAAAACAACCAAATATACATTAAGTGATTAAGCCATTGGATGAATAAATAATGTATATATATACAATATATGTATATATAATATTTTATTATATAATTAATCTACCCTTTTTATATTTTATGGTAAAACTATATGACAAAGCTAGGACTACAGTAATCCTGTACAGGGTCAAGTGTCAGGACTGATATTTCATCTGGTCCTAGCATAACACCTTAATATAGGCAAGAGCTCAAGAGCTCCTCTATTAAGATTGTATGTCAATTAAGTGGGTATATTAAATGCTGTTTACTAGTTGGAATGAGATGCTATGAATTGCTAACTTTAAATGACGATGATATTGATGAGGATGATTTTGATGTGGATAAGGAAATACGTGATAATGATAATGATAATACTGATGACGTTCTTGAGGGTGATGAAAAACTGCATCTTAACACCCTGTGCATTTCCTCTGTGCACTGTCTGCACCTGTATCCAATCTGACTTGAAGCTGTTTTTTGCACATACTTAGTTTTTCCCTGTCTACATCCTTACTTGTGCTGTACCAGCTTTCACATGTATGTCGCTTTGGACCAAAGCGTCTCCTCAATGGAATTGTAACCCTGTAACTTTGTAAATGACATAGACAAAAAGTCTTTATAAGTTATAACATAATAATTAGATTACATTGATTAATTACAATAAATCTACTTATTTTATGTTATTTTTATTTCATGCAATCCCCTACAAAAATATATCTGCCCATGTTTTTTTATGGTGTTTACCTTTTGAATGTGCTAACAATAGTGACATAACATGACATGCACAGAATCGACTACCATATTCATAGACTTACTTCTCTGGTTTTACAGTCTTGTGTTTTGCTTCACTGTGAGTGCAATATAGTAGATATTTGTGGCAATAGTTATGGGAATGGCACGTCCCCAACAGCAACCCCTGAGGGTAAAAAGAAATCCAAAGCCACATTTATCACAGGTTCATAGACTGCCATCTGTAGGACTCCAGACTGAAGTTCAAATGGAGGGACAATGTTTGAACTGAATGTGTACAAGCCACTGCTTTTAAAAATAAACATTTCATGTATTCTCTAATGGTCTCTGTGCTCCTTTTAATAATTGATCAAAACATTAAAACTAGGAAGCTTTAGTAGTATATACGGCGATCAAAAAACTGTCAATAAACGATAAAATTTAATTTTAGTATCCCTGTTTCAAAGTAAAGATGAAAGTCATTCCTAAAGACATTTTTCAAAGCAGATGTTTTAACATGTCATAGCAGGAAAAGCAGAAATGTAATTAATATGACAAATTATGACTGGGTATAGCTGTTTCTTGCTATGTATGCTTGCTCACTGGAATTGTAAAAGTGCTATATTTGTTTTCTGTCAATATGCATGTTGTGAAACAGTCCGATACTCTCTTAGAGTCAGTGCCTACAATAACTGCACTATAACTGATCAGTGTAGTTAGCATTGTACAGTCTCATTTTCTATCCAAGGATTACAACTCATAAGATTCTGGCACAGCTGCTTTCCGGAGGAGAAAAAGGTGATATCTCTGTGTTAGATATCACACGTATGATTCAAGTCAAAAAGTGTAAGGCTTGCAAGAAAAATGCAAATATGGTGGCATATAGTAAGGAGATGTATAGTAGGTGCGGGAGCTTATATCCACAACCTTGCTTATAAATTACACTTTATGATGCAGAATAGACTTTAATATATTGTTAAATATAACTGATTTGCTGTAGATGGGAATATGAGCAATGCAGTCCTTAAACCATGTAATTCAAATAGTACTTTTGGTCCTTTCCTCAATTTTTAATTTATAAATCTGTATCCATTAACCTGAAATAGTGCACTTACCCTCTCTATGTTTTGTTTGAGGTGGGAAAAATAAGGATATTTTTAGCTGTTCCTCGTTTCCATGAAAAGTGAAAAGCTTCACTGAACACAAGAGGCCGCTCTTGAGGTGAAAAGGTTGAAGGCAGCGCAGTGGTTCTCCTCATTTGACAGCAGGGGCTTGTTTTACAGCACAAAACAACAAGGATGAAGATTTCAAGCGACGATGCGGCAACAGAGATAATCGAGGAGACATTTAGGTAGCTGAAAGACCATCAGCTTTATCTCTATCTCCCGCTGTGCGTTCCTAAATAAACGCCAGGCGACTTGAATATCGACTGCACTGCAGATGAATGTGTGTGCCTTAAGTGTCCCTGGATTTGTTGTTGTTAGCAGCTAATGCTAACCAGAGAAGTTGGGAACTAGCTGGCCTAGCAAGCTAATGGTTAGAGCGAGGAGAGGAAAATTAGCCGTCTATGTTTGATGTACTTAAAATTGTCCGGCGAGTTTACTCGGCGTTGTGAAACTGATGGAGCCAGCTAACATTGGCTTCAGTGGTTCAGGAACTGCAGCTTTGGCTAAGCTTTCGAAGTACCAACCGTTGTAACATTCGTTACCAGCTAGCCGTTCAGTTAGCAACCGTCCCTGAGTGAAGAATGAGCAGAAAACAGCATCACTTCAAAGGAGCAGAAGTCAGCTGCTGCGTCAAGTACTTCTTATTTGGATTCAACATTTTATTCTGGGTAAGTAGATACAGCTTTTGTACCGTGTGCCTGTCGATATCATGGTGAAATAACGGCAATAGAGCTAACTAAAAGTCATGTAATATGGGGGCAAAGTTAGCCCAGCACCATTGGTTTAAGGCTAAACTAAACCCTAGTTTGTAAAGTGTTAAATCAGTCTTTCCCTGTCATGAGTTGTTTTGGTTGTTCTTGTTGTTGTTGTTGTTGTTTTCCTTGTTAATATGCATAACATGTTCCCTTGTTTACTTGCTGTCCTAGAGGAAGTCAATCACAATTTTGAGTTAGTAAAGTAGAGAGATGTGCTCTTAGTATTTATAATTAACAATAAAATTATCATGACTTGTTTTATCTATATATTTAGGTCAGCATTAACAATATCTCCCCCCTTTAAAAAAGAACCACAGAAGTTATCTAAACATTAAATAAATACATTTGGGGATACATCAACCGAAAAGGTGTAGGCTGTAGGCAAAACCGTATAAAACAAAATAAAACAACAAGCTTTCACTTTTCTGTAGCTTAAAGTCCCTTTCTTTTTAGGCTGGTCAGCTAAAAGTTTTACCGTCATGAATTACCTATTGCTCAATAGTGGTATGTAAATCGCAGCCAATTTAAATCCTGCCTTGGCAAGGCAAGTTTATTTATAGAGCACCATTCATACATAAAGCAATTCAAAGTGCTTTACACAGTTATAAACAGAGCATTATATACATTCAAAGAAATGTGACACAAAGCAAAAAATATTAAAATATATGTTCTCGTCTGGTCAGAACACTACAACAGTAAATGCTTCCCCAAGGACTCTTTCTAACACGTATTAGAAACAGATTTTTTAATTTTCCAAACCCTGAAAAGGTATTAACTGCATTCCTGTCAGCCTGAAATGGCACAAATGTTCTTGCTTTGACTCCTTCCCATCATTTCCCTAGAACGTTAACTTATTCTGCTCTAATTAAATAACCTTGGTATCAGTTATGTATGAGTCCTCTTGACTCTTTGTTAATGACACGTCAGTCAACGACCCTGTGTTTTCCGTAACCTTGGAATCAGTTATTTGGCTCACTTTTGTTTTTAGGTGAAGGGAAGCAGTGGTGATGGTTTGATTGTTAGAGAAGCTGGTGGAAGAAGATATAGTTTAAAAAAACTAGGCTGATTTGACTTCGCAGTAAGGATTAGTACCATTGTGCGTCTGAGTTTGAGAAATGGCAGTCTCATCTGTATTGTTTGACCAGTGGCAATAGAGCCCACATCTCCCTTACAACGCCCCCCCTCCATCAATCTTTATCCCTCCTCAGTCTGAAAAGTTCCTCTGTTCAGTCTGCTTCACCCCTCCCTCCTCACCCTCCTGCGTTGCCTCTGTGCGGCTGGCGTAATATAATGTCTGTGGGTGAAGGAATGGCGTGTCTGTGTGCCCCAGAGGGTCTTCCCACACACTGTTGGAGGGAAAAGGCCACACGGGCCTGAATACCACCCAATCCCTTCTCTTTTCAAAGCACCCTTTTCACTCCCTCCACCACCATAGTGCTCGGGCTCTGCGGGAAAGCATTGTTTCTCTTGCTCGCACACCCAAAAACGCAAAGAGGGCTGGTGATAACAAAGACTGGGGGGAGGAATGGGTGTGATTCTGTAGTTTTTTCTCCCCTCATATGTTTGCTCTGACGACACATGGGATCCACATGCAACTGGCTCTCTTCCTTTTCCTCCTCCCTCCGTCACCACCTCTTCATTCCTCAACACTCCTCTTCAAAATGTTTTCAGTATTACACCATATCTCTGTCATGTTTTCTTTCTTCGTGTAACTCAAACTATATGAATTGCCAACATGCCAAAAGCCGGATATTTTTGTTTAAGAAAGCTGCACAAATACTTTTTACAATTGGCCTCTCGAATGAAAAGTGCACCATAATTCAATTGGACTGAGGAATCAACCAGGAAATTCTGAGTCATAGGGCGATAGTGTTGTGTCTGACTCATATTGTGCTCTTTCAGACTGTTTTGACACTCAGGCCAAGCTAACAGCCCTGAGTCTGGGCTCTTTGTGAAACTGTGGAACAAGTTCCAGCTCGCTGGCTGTTTCCGTTAATAATCACAAGAAGATGTTCGCCTCTTGTCTGTGTGCTGCGAAACAGCTTTTGACAGACAAGCCGGTGCATTGCCCAAATGGAGAGAGATGAGGTTTATTCTCCACAAATCAGCCCATTTGTCTTTCCTACAGTGATCTTGTCAGGCTTGCTGCCTAAATTGAGACAGAATGCTTGTAGGACCCTAAATATTGTGAACAAAATGCAGCAATATAATAGTGTCTTCTTCTCCGAGTGAATTCTTCCAGCACCCAAACTCGCTGTTGACACCCAAACAGTCTCATCCAACAACAACAGTGCACCTTCTCACGTCTGTACAATGCACACATTCATCACAGCCACTTAATTAATCATATTTTCTGCCCGAACTGCTGAAATGTTTGGAAGCTCTGCATGCTGTAATTAAGAGCTTGTTAAGCTGTAACCAAGTTGCTGACTTGGTTGGATGCAGGCAGTGTATTATTAGCCAGCTACGGCTCCGAGTGTCGGCTCACATTTGGCACCCAAATGCTCATTGGGTGATCACATCAAAGGTGGACAGCTGTGAAGAGCCAAGTGTGAATGCAGCCGTTACACAACCTGTCACCCAAGCCACATTTAGAGGTAGTCAACATACCTAATGTATGTGGTATGACTCTCTAGCCTTTTTTACACTGCGGTTCCGCCTCATCGCCGTAGCGAAGCTCCGTCCTCATGCCACCTTTGTCATTCTACACTGGACCACACAGCGCCGGCATAAAACCGCCCCAGTGCGTGTTTTTAAATAGCGTTCCAGCGTTATGGAAGCGCGAGGTGTAAACAAACAGCGCGTGCTTCAAGTCAACAAGGCACTGTTCCGCCCTGCCGGCTCTGCAGTTTACAGTTACGCCTCTGTTACTACCTCCGATGCCGGCTCAAGGCGCGGAATGACTTCACCCCACCATTACGCCTCCAAGGACAGAACGTAACAGAGGTGGAATTATCCCGCCTTGAACTGGCAGTGTAAAAAGCCCTTCTGATTGCATTGGAGGAAACGCTTTGCCTGTAGGTGAATTAATGTAGGTGGCTCGTCATAATGGTCATTTTCACTATGTAGGTACCATTTAAAAAAAAAAAAAAATCATTATCAATTAACCGGAAAACAATCAGCAGGTTAATGGTTGGTAAAAATAATTCTCAGTTGCACTTGTAGTACAGTATATACCTTCTTAATACAGTGTAAAATAACAGCTATTCTCCTGTGTGCTTCCAGAGGGCAAATGTGAATGCTTTCAGTACTATTTGCCGTTTTCCACAGATAAAATCAAATGTGAACAGGGAGACCACTCACAGAGGGACTCTTCTTTTCTCATCTGTTCTGATTTGTGTTCTGATAGTCTGTGTCAACTGAAGTCCGTCTCAGAAAGGGTCTACACCATATCTAGATATATATCTGGCTACAAGAAAATAGCTTTGAACAGGATTTAAACTTCTCTGGATTATAGCCTCAGCCTCCAGTGTTCAAAGTCCAATCAGTCTGACGCATTTTGGCCCTGAAACTTGTTTTAGTTACACGCTGTTGCAGTTAATCAGACAAATAGATATATTGATTTTGCAGTATCAAGTGCCGGGAAGTGTCAGTGCAAAATGACAGAAGTGTTTCTTTGCTGTGGTATCAGAGGAGTTGTTAGCAGTACTGCTGATATCATATCATGAAGCTTTCACACGGCCGGCCTCATTACAAATTCAGCTTTTCAGGGAGTCATTGAAAGGGCAGTCATCACACTTGAGTAGGTCTATAGCCTGTGTGTGTGCGTGTGTGTGACCAGGCACCGTAGAGCTTGGTTTGTCTGCTAGTTAGTTGAGGTTAATGGGATCAGCTGGCTTAGGGAGGCATCTCCTCAAGTGTTGATAATCCGTCTGTCCTCATGGAGAGGAACCCCTCCGCTCTGGGACGCACACATCTTACTACAGCACTTGACGGAGAAGTAACCTGAACTGCCTGATTTGAATAACTTAAGCATAAACAAGGACATCTAGTTCCAGACTTTGTTTATTTCTCTCAGTGATAAAAACAGAAGTACACCGATAAAAGCTCAGGGATTAGATAGAAGGATAAAAATACACAGACGAAAAACAAATTATATACTAAAGCAGGTGAGATTTAAAGAAGCCAATCCTGAGGGGCTTTTAAAGCATCTTGTCTCCAGACAAACAGAAGCAATCAAGTATAAACTAAGCAGAAGCAAACAAGGACACAATGTTGAGTTTTTAAGAAACACATTTGCTTTATTAATCCCCTTGGGGAAATGCTATTTTTTTCTTGGTTTTATTGCTTAATTGTTGTGAGACACCAGAAGATTAATGTGCTTTGTTAGATTAAATTTTTTGTCTACTGCTCAGAAAAAAGCACACTGATTATCTGGGGAACATTTTTGTCTCAGGGTGGCAATGGCGGAGTTTAGCACAGGTACTAGTGTGTTTCAATGCCAGTGACTGACCTGGATTCGACATTTGCTGCCCACATTACACTGTGGGAAAAGTTAGATAAAAGGAAATAACTTAAGCGCTGTACAAAGGCAGGTTTCAAAGTGTTCACTCAGTCACATTCACCGCAGTCCAAACCTTATTGTCCCAGGAGGGAGGTTTGGTTTGCAAAAAGGGCTTTAAAAGGCACGTTATCAGGTACAGAAAAAAAAATGCCTACAAGGTTATATGTTAAATAGTGTGTTAGGCTTATACAATAACAGACACTTTTCAACCAAGTATTGTGCTTAAATCAACTAAAAAGTTTTATTCAGCCTTCAGTTCTCTCTGCAAAGGTGCTCAGTTGTTGTTTGTTTCAAAAACAAAGTTGATGGAAGTGTTGCCTGACAGAGAAAGAGATTCAGAAATGGTGGAAAAAATAGTAAATCAAAATGACAGGCTATCAGGCATGGATGCCTCAAAGCTGTCTCACTTATAATGCTGCCTTCGAGGTCGCCTCAAGCTGTAGCACTGGGAAATGCAACTTGACACGCATTGAAGTACTTTTGACCGGAAATAACAAGAAAATATAACAGAAGTACTTTTCTGGTTCAGTGTCTGGTCGGTGTTTTTATTTTAGAAGCACCAGAGTGAAGAGGTAACTTTTTTTCTCCGTCCTGCTTTATTGGATAGTTCACAGTAGAGGGGAGACAGGAAAGATGGGAAGAGAGGGTTGGAAAGTGTTCGTACGGAACCACCAGGGCATCTTGTAATTAATGATTTGAGCAATTAAACTTAAGTATATTAAGTTTAAGTGTGCATAATTTATGTGGAATATGGGTGCTCCTAAATATTGCGGCTCTGAATACTTCTTGAAGCACTTTAGGCAGCACTAGATATTGGTAATCCTCCCAGTCAAACCCATCTAATCATAGTCATTAGTGGTAACGATATCTATCCAAATCACCATCTTATACACACTTTTATTTTGTAATTATCATGGCATGTCCACAGGGCAGGGTTTGTCACCGTTTCCTTTCTATCCTTTATGTTTTGATAAGGTAAAGGACAGCATCTTTATCGCAGGCCCCCGAATTGAATCAATCTAAATTGTGTAGTGGCCAGGCCTACTTTGTGATACCAGTAAATATCATGTTGTCCGGGTTATTTACATCCCAATTCATCATCACTGGGTAATTATGTGTAGAAATGGTCATTGATTTAGTTTAGGAACTTCAAGCTTTCATGCATGCAGGATATTCTCCATCAAAGTGTCACCAACTCTTCCTGCTTCCTGTTGCTGACAGAGCAATGGGAATGAGACAGGAAGAACATCAGCCCTGTGTAGGCCCGCACGATATGAGAAAACTCTGCTATTTGGAATTCCATATTTCAATATTGAGATAACAATATGTAGTGAGATAAATAAACAATTATCTAAGAGTGCATATTAGCTACCACTCAGTTTGTATAGCCCCTTTTACACTGCCAGTTCAAGGCGGGATTATTACGCCTCTGTTACTCCTCGTCTTCTACGTAAAACGCACAGAGGTGGAATGGTGGGGTGAAGTTGTTTCGCCTTTGACTCGGCATCGGAGGTAGTAATAGAGGTGAATTGGCATCTGTGTAAATGGCGGAACCGGCAGGGCAGTACAGCGTCGTGTGTACGTGAAGCACGTGCAGTTTGTTTACACCTCGCACATGTTTTACATCCGTCAGAACGCTGTGCAAAAACACACACTGGAGCGGCTTTATACCGGCGTTGCTTGGTTCAATGTAAAATGGCATAGGAGGCATAACGGCAGAGGTTCGTTACAACGATGTGGCAGAACCACAATGTAAAAAGGGCTGATGTCAATCTGCTGTTTTGGATGTTTTACACAATACCTGTGTTTGCAACATGTTCCTCCTGAATCCAAAATAAATCCAAAAAGTTTTTGTTTTTTTTCACTAATAAATTGACTCCAACTAATCTGAGGGAAGCTGATCGCTAGCTTGGGCTTCATGTGATCGCATCAAGATGGAGTGAAAGCATGGACAATATACCCCAACGATGCGATCTTTTGTGCAGCCCTAGCCATGTGTATGTTTGCAGACATTTACAGATATGTCTACCTTTAGAAAATACAAACTTCTGTATGTATTCTATTTTTATTTTTCAAGGTTGCAAAAAAGCAACATAAGTGTAACATCCATAGTGGGCCTGCTGCATATAGAGAATTAAATCCGCTCTTATAGATGCTGCACATTCTCCTCATTCCAGCCTTTAATGTCTGAGTAATGTTTGAAATTGAAATTACTATGCAGTCCACATAACAGTCATGTTGAGTGATTACTTGGCACGGAGTTTTCAAAATTCAAGCCACTTTGTTGCCCATTAGAGGGCAACTTCCTGGCGATAACCTCTGGGGAATTTCAACTCTAAAGGCCCCCTTTAATGCAACATTAATTTTTGGGCTCTGTGCAGCCACGTCGTCTTATTTGGAAAGAAGACGCAGGTTCAGTTTGGCCTTCAGGTTCTCTCAAGGACACTCCTTTGTGGGCTGCGTCCGCGGCTCTCCAGACTATGAATTGAAAGTAGTGAGAGTGAGAAATTGCAGCCAAAAAGTCCCACCCTGTTATATAACACATGCAGGTGTTGTGTTGTCCCGGGAGGATTGGGGATGCTAGATGCAGTGACCTCCAGACATCATTTATTTTTAATTTAAAAATAAAGTCAAACTAGTGTATAGCTCTGCATGCCATACTGTAGACAGGGGTCACTAGCATACATAGAAGAAGATTTTATATATTAAATGTGTATATTGGGTTTTAATTCCATAGAGCGGTAATCCAGCCTGAAGTGTTTGTCAAGATATCTTGCTTATCTTTGGTTTAAAAATGACAGTACTTATCAAATGTGATCTATAATTGAAAGCTATCAAGTGTTTACTAAGTATCCCTGATATCCAGAGAATCACTCTGTAACATTACACTAGATGGAGACGTGTATTCCTCGTTTCTAGTCTGTTTAGTGAGAGTTATTTTCTCCCTCAGAGTTTCTCGTGCTCTCTCTTTTTATCCAGGTGGATTATTTAGAGTCAGAGGATAAATGGTTTAATACTCTGTCAGTCTAATCTCTTCTACCTGATCTCCGCCTGGCTGCTTACCGTGACTCTTCTTGCGTGTCACTTTTCCAGCCGAAGCCACCACACATTCCACTACAACCACTTGCGTAACTAGCAGGCCGGCCCTGCAGCAACCCCGCACAGCAGCTGTTGTTGTTTGGCATACTGTCACATTGTTGGGCTTGTTATGCAGGCTGATGGATTGCCATCAGTTTACCTGCTTCCCCTGATTTAATCAGCTTCCCAACAATATGATTTATCCCAATTTCAATGGAGCTTTTATATTTCAGTCTCTGCCATTATGGTGTGTTGGAGTTAAGTTCATTACCAGCTCAAATCTCTCAGGAATGACGGTTTGTGGCTGCTAAGCAGCTGATTAGACAACACTTACACAGTCTGGTTAATGTGTGCCTGAAAGATTGCTGTTGTTTTATTAGATTTCTTTACATCAGGCGGTCTAGTGCCATCTCAAGTCGTCTTCTACAGCCTTTAAAAGTGCTCTTTTTGGGCTTGTTTTGAACAGCCAGACATCCATCCTCCACGGGGCGGGAGGTTAATACTGGAGGGATTTTCCTTAACTCTCAGGATATCAGATCCTCCAACCTGTTAAGCAGCCAAGTGCAGTGACTCTTACCTGTAGTAACCTGCAGATCTAATCAGTCACTCTGTCCACAGCACGTTAGAAAGACTAGTCTGGGAATTAGCTTTTGTTTACAGGCTGTTAAAGGCCATTTTAATTTTAATTGATTTGAATAGAAAAGCACCTTTTAGGTTTCTGTGTCTGTGTTTTGACTGTGCCCTCCTCAAGTATTTAATGTGGGTTTGGCTGTGTAAGGAGATGATGTCATGGATTAAGATGCATAAATCAAACGTTTACATTATTAAGAATCTGAAGATAGTTGTTGGTTTGTTTGCATATGTTGTGATGGAGACGGACCTAACCCCACATTCCTGATTGATTAAGTTTTCGACTGTTAAACTTCTATAAACGTGTCAATGAGAATGTTGTATCTGTCCTTAACTGTAATTGATGCTTTCATATATTTCATACCAACATTATTTCAGTCTGACAATGACGTCTCCCCTGCATGCTTTGTCTTACAGTTACTCGGAGCAGCATTCTTGGGCATCGGCCTGTGGGCATGGGCGGAGAAGGTTAGTATAAACACATGCACGCAAACACACACTGCTACAGCATAGCTTGAATTCTTCTTCTTCTCCATATTCCTGCAGGAATGAGCTGGAAGTACAGTTTGCAGGAGAGAGTGTAGATGAAAACAAGGCTTTTGAGGGAAGTGGTGAGGGAATTAAAGGCAACATTCATGTAAGGCTTTGTAGCACTTAAAGGCACATTACCTGATAATGCTCCTGGTAAACATGTCTGAAGAAATAAATTATGTTTATGCAGCTGAGGCTGTGATGTGCGACTGTTGAGCAGATATGTTTTTCCAGCAGCTGCAGAAGTAAACGGAAGCTAAAAATGGGCACAGCAACAAATAGGGAGGCCAAAATTACAAACTCATTTGCCTCACGGCCCTGAATGAATGGCTCAAATTTGCATGGAAACTGGTTAATGTTTACTTTCCACAATGAACTAGCTACAGTTGCTGCCATCCACCTCCTGTGCAGTGGCCATGTTTGAAACAGTCAATTTGTTCATTAATTATCAAGAAGTTGTAGCAGTCGGTTTAACAAATGCTGCTCCAGCGTGGAAGCATGTACTGATTAGTAACGTCTTGGTCTTGAACTCTGTGCAAATAGGCCTGCACCGGAGTACCTCAGTGGAACAGCGTGAATAATTTAAAGGGATTAGGCCAATGATGAATAGTGGGTACTGGAAAGGCATAATAGTGTGTTTGGGTCTCAGTGACTAAGATGATTACTTTCTAGCTTGCTGCGTTCAGCCAGACTTGTTTATTGTTTCAGGGTCGCATGCTTAAATTCAAATGAAGCCACTTTATTCTGCACCATAAAAAACACAAGAATCCAGTAATGCCTCTGCCCTATAGTTGTCCTTCAGCTCAGCGCGGTAGGAGCTTAACTTAAGCATGTGTGAGATCCAGGATCCCTGGGCTTTGGCTGCAAGTGTTTGACATGTGCGCTGAACGTGACAATCAAACAGCAAGTCAGGTCTGAGAGCGGATGGATGGTGAGAAATATGATGACAGATCATGCATGAACCAGAACACGTTACATTTGAACATGTTTTTGACTCCCACATTGCACATGCTTCTAATGTGCTTTCCTTTGATATAAACTCATCTTCCCTCTTTCTGGTGTCAAGCTGTAATTTATGGTAAAGAAAAGCTTCAGTGCATGATGCAGAAGAGAGACTGGCAGGAAAACATGTTGGATGCACTGTGGCCTCGGGGCTGTGAGGACAGGATATGCAGAAAGGAAGGGCAGATGTCTGTTTGGAAATGTTTGCAGAGGGCTCTGTGCTGTGCCTTTTCCGATAAATGGTATTTGTTTTAAAGGCTGGAGCTGGACAGAGATCTGTGAGAAGGAAATGTGTTGTGTGTCAAAAAGCATCAGGGGTTTGTGGCTTTATTTAGAAAGCTACACACTAAACAGAAAGACCATTTAAGCACATTTAAGTCCTTTACTCCGTGTCCTAGCAAGCAGCCCCAGCTGGCCTCAGAGTCTCACTTTTTGACATCACATGCTCAAGGTTAACTGTGAGTTTTTGTAAAGTGAGAAATGTCGCCTGGAGCTTGCACTAGAGACAGTGATGATTGATTTTTGAACTATTACAGTCAGAATTATTAACCCCTCTCTTTTGTCTGTCTTCCTCTCCCTCAGGGCGTGCTGTCAAACCTGTCATCCATCACAGACCTGGGGGGCTTCGACCCCGTGTGGCTCTTCATCGTCGTCGGAGGGGTCATGTTCATCCTGGGCTTCGCCGGCTGTATCGGAGCGCTCAGAGAGAACACCTTCCTGCTTAAATTTGTAAGCCAGAGCGAGTACTCCGCACACCGACACTGTTTTGACCACTTCACGTCCCCTTAGATCTGCAGTTGACACCAGAGCCGAGTCTGTCAGCGCAGCAGGTGTCACATTGACTCACTCGAGCCTGATGCTACGGGAAATTGCACGGGCCAGATATGTGTTATCGCTGAACCAGGCCTTGTTTCATTATGTCATGATCAGAAACGCTGATCTGTGCCTCACAAACCATCAAAACATTTTCTCTTCATCAAGGCATATTTTCCCCATCAGCTCTTTTGTGCTAGCTTTTAGTTACTCTAAAGCCCTGCACCATTTTGGGAGGTTTATTTGTGTTCAGCTCTATTGATAACTGATGGAGACAAACTCGCCTAGTTGCTGGCTGTGATTCTGAGTAGCTATTAACTCCAGCCGATGTCCATTAGCAGCAGTAAGTCAGGCGTCAGAGTGAGGAGCTAATGTGGCTGTTGTGCATTTATCATTAGCCCCGTCTCCTCCTGCATTTACTGTAAAGGGATGAAATAACGGTACCCCTGAGACTGCGGCTTTTGTTGCCACACTCGCTCAGCAAATCAGCAGAGGCCTTACAAAGAGACATTACATCATGGCTGTCCCTTTATTTCTTAAAAAAAGGTTCAAACTGTATTTTCTCTGGAACACCCACATTCTCTGAAGTGACAAATTTATTGTTTTTGTGTTTGTATGCATTGTGTACTCCCCAGTTTTCTGTGTTCCTCGGTTTGATCTTCTTCTTGGAGCTGACTGCGGGGATCCTCGCCTTCGTCTTCAAAGACTGGATCAAAGACCAGCTCAACTTTTTCATCAACAACAATGTCAAGGCCTACAGAGATGACATCGACTTGCAGAATCTCATCGACTTTGCCCAGGAATATGTGAGTCCACACCTACTGACTCAAGTTCCCGTAACACTGGAGGTCACAATACATCCAGCTTCCATGTCTAATCTGGAGGAAGCCACTCCCTTCTTTTGAAATGTTGTACTTTATATGATTTCAACACTGATCCTGAATCAGCTCTCTTCTAAGCAGACAGGAAAATGAGTCAGCCGCTGCCATTGTGTGGTAAATCTCTTGATTAATGTGATTGTATTTCCCTCAAATGATTATCCAATTATATGAATGAAGCAGTTTAGATAATTGGCTCCCGTGTGTAAACACCGCGCTCTGCCATGATGTACTGTAAAGACGATTACATCCACTGTTGTCTCGCCATTTGTGTCTCACTATCTGTCGCTGCTACCCGCCACAGTAAGCTGACTGCCCACCCAAGCTGACCTGAGTCAGGCTGTAAAAGCTGATTCAAGACCAGATCAGACGAAATAAATCTGTCTCTTCACTGGAGTCGGCTGTTTAATCTCTGCCTGTTGTTGCTGCTGTCTCAGTGGTCGTGCTGCGGAGCTCACGGGCCCGATGACTGGAACCTGAACATCTACTTCAACTGCACGGAGCTGAACCCCAGCAGGGAGCGCTGTGGAGTGCCCTTCTCCTGCTGTGTCAAAGACCCTGCAGTGAGTAATTTAGGATAATAAAACATGATACATTGTGAATAAATATATATCATGATTTGAATTCATAATCTAGTATAGAGCTGCAGCAAGACATCACCTTGGATTTCTTTGCAGTACGTCAGCATACGATGCATTTTAAACACTTATTGAATTGATTTAGAAAGAAGTAGAAACAGAAATATTTTTAAACATCTTGTAGTCCTTGTTTTGTATCCACACTCAAGGTTTATCAATAACATGTTTAAACTCTGCAAAGCAGTCAGGTCTTTATGTTTATCATCCTTCACACTTAAATCTTGTTCAGCATGTCTAATATTAAGACTAGAAGCAGAAATGGAGAGGGTTTCACATGCGTGTGTTGCTCTTACAGGAGGATGTCATCAACACGCAGTGTGGTTATGATGTTCGACTTCAAGGGGTTAGTATCTCCAGACACTTTTCTACCAGATCTCTTTGCTGCTTTTTATACTCTGTATTACTCTCCACTTATTCTCTCTATTGGACCCTTCTCTCTGACATATTAATATTGTGTGTTATGATATGTTTCAAATGAATCTCGATCTTTTGAAAGTCTGATTCGATTATAGCAGAACCGGTTCCAAATGCACATTAAAGTCAGGGGCAGGAGTGGAGCATGATTGGCAGCCAGTGTCAGCCTTTCTGGCTTAAATGACACAAAGCTGCTGAGTGGGATTACTCCTGAGGGTGTTGATTGACACGCTGCAAACCAGTTTGATTGAAACACTCAAGGCAGTTGTTTGAGGTTGGGGTGGTAATCTCAGTTTTTATTGAGCTTGATTGCTTATCCCAACACCCATTAAAATTGATTAATGAATGATTTAAAATGAAACCGATGAAATGTTGATTTTTATAGCGTCTTTGCTTAATGATCTTGATAAAGAAAGAAGAGAAACAAATATGTGTACGTAGAACCAGTTGTCCAGCTCAAGAGACTCAAAGAATGTAAAGGGTTAAATAGCTCACAGGCTCCTCTGCATGCATCTTGCCTTAATAACAGATTGTTCTTCTAACAGGGATAATTAGGCTCCAGTTATAGCCCAGAGAGAAGCCTTACTACACTCTGTAATTGGCGACTCAGTGGGTTATGCCAGTCCGTTCCCTTCTCCTCTGTGTGTGGGTGTGGTGGTTACAACTCACTGCACTGCAGTCAGAAAGATTGCTGTTGCTAGGCGCACTGCAATACAGTGAACCACCTGCCACTGAGTTGGTATGAATTAATTTTCTCTGCATGCTCTTCTGCTGACGCCCTGGCCGTTGACATTTTCGCTGAAACTATCAGTGATGTGCACGAGTTCCTGTGCAGCTTGTTAGTGGAGCGCCGGCTGGGAAAGAGGAAGAGCAGGAGACATGGGGAGGACAGCAGCACAACAAAGGCAGGGGGCTGAAATAGCTTCAGAGGAAGTTCACAGCCAGAACAACATAGTGTTTCCTGCTATTTTATTGGCTGCCAAGGGGCTCCCTCTACGTCCCATTGGTTGAAAGCAAGCTTTCAGGTTGTGCAAGAGAACAAAGGGTTTGACTGCTTGACTTGTCTTGAAGAGCAACAAAGAAAGCATTGTATAGAGTGCTGTTCACACCCATTCTCACCCCCCATTTCAGTGTCATTGCAGCTCTAAATTACACCTTCTCCTCTTTTTTTTCCAATCTCTGAAAAGACCACATACATCATCGTCTGAATCTGACAACACAAACAGCCATCTGTCTGGTAACAGGAAACAGCTTCTGCCTGTTTGTTCAGTCCTGACAGGGTCCTCTGAGAAAGTGAACACACTGCCTTGATATTCTCCATGATGCCCAGACACTGACACGTTGTAATCTCCCAGTGACTCAGCTATCACTCACTCGTCATGCCCTCCGCAGCGGCGGAGGAGTCAGTGGGCAAAATGTTATCTGTGTTTTGTTTGTTTTGTCCAGCATTAGTCATAGGGCAGAGTTTGATGTTTGTTTAAATCATGCAAAAGGGCAATGTCTGCTCTTTGAACTGGGCATTATTATGTGATTAAAAAAACAGATTTCAATTAACCTCTCGCGTTTTTGTTTTGAAAAAAGGAGCTGGAGCGGCAGAAATATATCTACACCAAGGGCTGCGTGGGGCAGTTTGAGAAATGGCTTCAGGACAACCTGATTATTGTGGCTGGAATCTTTGTTGGTATTGCACTTTTACAGGTAAGAAAAGTTGCTTGTAGACTATTTTCCTTGCAAACAATTACATGAGTACCACTAGTGCATTTGAAATAAGGTGTTTATCTCCAATTCATAAAATGTCTGGGTTCTGATTTTGCATCGTCACTGCCATCTAGTGGTGACAACAGGTAACATCAAGCAAACAACATGCTGTATTGTGATGCATTTTTCTGTAAGCACATGTCCACTTCCTTTTCAGATTTTTGGTATCTGCCTCGCTCAAAACCTGGTGAGCGATGTCAAAGCTGTCAAAGCCAACTGGTGACAGGAGAGGAGGTGAAGGAGGGAGCCCCGCCCCTCAGGCTGAGCCAGGTGAACACAGCACACTAACAGTCCCGTCCAGAAGACGACGGAGAGCCGAGAACATTCAACTCTGTCCACTTTGCCACTGAGCTAAGCAGCACATACACCCTACAACACTTGTATACACACAGACACCAAGAGTTTACCTGCCTGATTATCAGTGACACTTGAATGGGGAGAACAATATCCCACACAAACCAAACAGTCAACACTTTGTTTACCACTCAGCTGGGATTTTAACCCAAATATACAGAGGACGATCCTGCCTACTTCAGTTTGATTCTTTTTTTTTTATCTGTTTCCTCTCATTTTGTTGTTCGACAAGTGTATTTATCGGGGGTGCAGTTGCACACGGACTCCTGTCAGCCGGGAGATTGGAAGCCATGGACGAAAATAAGAGACAACGAAAAAACAAAGCAAAAGGGACAACAGGTCTCCTTTTTTAGTTCAAGCGTTACATTGTCACTGAGCCTCTTTCCACTCAGCGAGGGGTTGAACATCTCCTCCTCCAAACAGCTTGTTTGGAGCATGCTTATCCCCACTTCCTGCTGTAGGGCTGTGTGGGTGGCTGGCCAGCCGGCAAACAAAATCAAGGAATTCTCTGCGTGTAATTTTTCTCCATCCTGACCTTTTTATGACCACTGACACATCCGAACACAGGCTGGTCTGCAACTTCAAATCATTTCAGGAGATTTAACTCGCAATGTAAAAAGTGCCATTAATTTCCAGTGACATTCTGTCTCGTTCTTTACATGGAATTTCTGCACCCCGCCCCACAATACCTCAGGGCCTGGCCGAAGATATATGCTTTCTGCCATCGGTTAAAAGCATATCTATATATTTTTTTCCATCCATGTCTGTTGAATTTAGATAGACTAACTTAATGCAGACAGTTCCTTGAATGTGGTCCTGTTTGCCCTGCAGTGATTGTATTATCTGTTGATTTACTGAAGGATATTGTATATGGAGTGGCCTGGTGGGCTTGGGATGGTAGGTCTATGCTATACAGGGAAAAAGGGTGTAATGATAGTCGAGATAGTTTATCTCTGAGCATCCCTCAGGCACATGGGATTGCTGGTTTGGGGCCTTTTTACTTGACTATGTTACCACATTTGTCTTATATTTTGTCCGTTGCATATTGAATTTTTTGTCCGTTAAAATGTCCTTTTATTCATTTCCTGTCCTTTCAAAGACACATATTTTTATTCTGACTGTTTGACTTCAGCAGGCACCTGTTTTTACCTCTGAGCCATCAGTCAACTGCGAGATTGCTCTTCTAACTGTTGATGTTGTTAGCAGTCCTAATGGAGACCAAATGATATCAGCTAGCCACAAGCTAACTGCCAAGGTTTTGTCTGGCTACAATTCAGATTTTATTAGGAATGCCAAGAATAACAAACAGCATTTCTAGACAGCCAAAATGTGAATTTATTGTCCTTTAATGTTGGAAGTGCCAGTTGAAATGAGAGATCAAACACAAATTAAAAAATGTACCAGTATCGCTTTTATCTTTAATTCATTGTTGTGTCTTTTGTTTGGACTGCTTTTTAAATAGAGTAGTAAATACATGCTGTTAACGTTATTGATATTAGCAACAGCCTTGATATAACATGAATGCTGCTTTGACTAGATAATTAATGTATAGTGCAGTAACCAAGCTAACAACACGTCTCGCTTTGTGGCATCTGAACAGCTTGTCATGTTTCTGTTTCCAGGCTGAGCGGATACTCTCCGATTATTTGTTCTTTCTCAAGTTTACACTTTGTTTATGTTCCCTTTTGATGTCCGTTACACAGAAAGCCTCCTCAAATTATACATCACCCTTTCATCAGCTTTTCATCTTCTACATGATCCTCGCAGAATGTATTTGCTCATACGACCGGGGTTCACTTGATAATATAAAAACATAGGATATACAGCACAGGCAGGATTTGGGTGGGATTTACTCGACCACACAGAATCATATATATGCACGCATACACACTCGGCCAAATAAAACATCTTTTAAATTGCACCGCGCCAGGGTTGAAAGATGAGTAGCATTTATATTCTCTTAGCAGGCAACCAAAACTTTTCCTCCTTCACACAGTCTCTAGAATATATACATACGAAGGACTACATTCAGTTACGGCACCTTATGATCCTCCGCTGTGCAAACATGTCACATGCTGCCTTCACCCACGCGCTCCATCTTCAAAACACTACCTGATGCGACTGCACCTGTTCCCGAGCCTGTCATTCAGATGTATTTTTAAAATCGTGCATCGTTTGGAGAGAAAAAAAAACTAAGCGCAAGACAAACAACACTCATTCAAATACAGGCGGCTTTGAATAGAATAGATCCAGTGGAGCACAACACATCTGCTCTTAATGACTTCCCTCAGCTGAAATGGATGAGTTTCCATAGGAGGAGCTCTTTCATTTCAGCACTTGAGGTGTAATCAGAAAGTAAGCGCCTCAAGCAATCTGAGAAAACATATGTTTTTTTTTCTCCCCCCTCAGATCAAACATTTACAGGATAAAACGGCTCTCAGCTCTCGTAAATCCTCACCCAAAGTTGCCCGGCTCGCCTGATGTGAGATGATTTTTGTGGGGTTTTTTTTTCCTCATCCTGTTTTTCTAAATGTGTGTGGGCCTCTTTGATTTCACTAACTGCTGTAAATCAATCTGTCCCGCTCGAGTCGAGAAGATCAGAATGAAACCTGTGCTGTTTTTCTCCAGCCTCCACACCTCTCTGGTTTAATCTTCTGAAAAGGTTGTTGAAACAGTTAATGTGTGATTAATTAGTTCAACAAATCTTTGAAGTGGTTTCATTTTTTCTTGAATCATCTTTAATTGGAAGTGTTTGCTCAGGGTCTTAAACACCCCTTCCCTTCATAAGAACCCCCCTCTGCTTATGCAAGAAGATTTTGCGTTGTACGTGGTATAGTGGAGGGCAGATTCCTTTTGAGTGATGCTGAGGATCTGGCTGAAGGCACATGGAGGCCACGGGTGTCAGTTCTGCTGCAGTATAGAGCTGCAGCTCTTAAATAAAAAGCCCCCTGCTCTCTCTCTCCCTCTCTCTCTCTGCAGCCACAGCCGTGTCTGGATGGATATGCCAATAATCAGACAGTCACCTTGGTAATAAGGACAATAAGGCTATATTAATCTGTGAAAGCAGCATGGCAGGATTTAATATGCAGACTCTATAAAGGTGACTTACTGGAGTATGTTTGTTTTAACAGCTTTGGGTTATTCTGGCTTTGTATTGCTTTAATGCAGGGGACAGAGGGAGGGAGAAACAATGCTAATTAGCTCTGTCCTTTATCATAATGGCCTTGCATCACGAAACACCCTCTTAATTTCTCTGCTTTCCCTGTGGGCAGTTAAATCATTCCCGAGGAGGAGCCTTATGCATACCATGAATGTATAAGTCTTTTATCAGCTTGGACCTAGTGCTCCACGCTCTGTTAGAAAATCTAGTTACCCTCATGCACCACAATGCACAAGACAAATGAAGTTTAGGAATGTGAAATAAAAGAGTTAGTAATGCTTTTTAAATGTTATTCTGGTTTTTACATTTTTTAAATGTGTTTAAGTGAGCGTGAAAGCAGATGTGCATTCCATTTCTTTCTGTTTCCAGGCGTGTGTGCAGGCCGACATGGACATTTTATATGCAATCACAGAGCGTTTTATTCACCAGAAACAAGCAGTTAAACGATGTCGCTCTTCTGTAGCCGCAAACAATGTGGATGATTTCCAAATAACATTGAAATCATCCCTTCTGTCCACATTTTGATAACCCTTCCTTTCTATGAAACATATTTTGCTACATATGCATTTCTGAACGATTTGACTGAACGATATCTTTATGCATATAATACTAAATGACTTTCAATGTGACTCTGTTAATCTATCCTGTGATCCTTTTTTTTCTGCTTTGATGTCGGCTAATGTCTCGAGGCGTATTCGTTGATATTTCTTAGCACATCAGACATTCACAAGTCTTACCTCATGGTGTGCAGACGCAGGTCACATCAGAGCACAGAGAGGCAGCATAATTGACTCATTTGTGACTATATTAGGAGCAATATCACCGTTTTGCGACTGACATTTTCAGACCCGATCATGACATTTGATTAAGACGCAAGCATGATCTGACTGGAAGGTGTTGGAGATGGTTTTACAGATTTGCTCACAGTAGAAAAACCTGGATACTCATAAGTAATGAAACCACTATAAATATCTCTTAATTCAGCTTGACTTACATTTTAGGATATTTTTTGTTGCAGCATTATACTACAGTCAGAACTATATTATCTATCCATTCTCTCAGTTTGGACCTGTCTACTCAGATGGGTAGCCTTGTACAGAAATGTTGTATATGAAAACTGTGGGACATGGTCTGTTACACTGTATATTGTGTTAAAATATGCCTCTTTCATATATTAAAGGATTTATCATAACAGTGGGCTGTTGTCTTTTTGTAGCATGCAGTCATGGACATTTCACACCATATTCACTACATTAGACGTCTGTACTTACTGATTATTCTGCAGGATCAGATTCCTCTGTTGATTGTATAAATAATAGATGCAGCCACCGTGACATCGCCCATTGGTTTCTCGACTGCGTAAATGAAGCCTTGTGTTCGGGATTTGGCCGCCATGTTGGTTTTTGGAAACCACAAGTGACCATATTTGGAAGGGAGGGTGATGCTGGAGTGGAGCGAGGGGTTGGCACCAAATCATCAAAGACATACCCGAGGCTAATTCATTAGCTGGTGATTGAGCTAGTTTAACTTTGTGTTTCCCACAGAGAAGATAATATTCATGGAGGTGATTGACTGCAGTTTGTTTATTTATTAGTCTAGAGAGGTAGTGAACTCAACGCACCCTCGCCCAAATCTGCAGTGAGAAAGCGGCAAGTGAACGATGCGTACCTGGAAACTGGAAGTACCTGGTCTTCTCATCACTACTATTGGCCATAATCTCTCCGGGGAAAAGCCAACAACAATCCTGACTCCTATGCACTGGCTGACAAATAAACGTAAAAGCTAACAAGCGGGCATAACGAGCACAGTGTACCTGCTACGTAGTGCAAATAGCTTAGGCTATGTAAATAGAATAATGCGATAATTTGACCCACCGAAAAGCTGAAACACAGACTCCTCGGACGGTCAGATGGCTCCTTAATCCCACAGAGTTAAATTCAGTGACTGACACAGCAGGATCAACCTGTCACTCAAGTGACCCCGCCCCTATCATTAAGGCTAAATATATTTATAACGTTACATAAAAATTCACTCCCTTAGAGATAGAGAAATTATCTATTATTTCTGCTCTAAAAATGGGCATTTAAACACGGGCCCGAATGGGTTCATTTGGCTTTTGGAGTCAGTCTAAAGGCCACTAAAGGCTTTTTCAGCAGTGGCTTCATGTTTTAGCCCCAGAGGTTGCCGTTTGGATTCCACATATTATTGGTAGGCTTAGTCTGTAACAACTCAAGACAAAGGACTTGTTAGAGGCTAAGGCGACATACCATTACTAAATTATTAACAAATAACTTGAGCCATTGCATGAAATGCTGCATTCATGTCAAAGCATTGCAATAATAACTCAAGAACAACATGTAATGATGTACAGCAACGGTGGTTAGGTTTAGTTGAGATTTAGTTCTGTACTTTTGCTTTTTGCATGCATGATTATCGAATGTAGAAAATATTATTACACTGTTTTTCTGACTTTTACTAAGGATCTATCTTCACCACTGAACTCACAGGAAAGACATCAGCATCTATGCACAGTTCTGGCACAAACTTAAAGAAGGTGGCACTAATTGTCCAAGTTGCACTACAATGTTGTTTTTCTCTGTGATTACAAAGTGGTTTAATTGATCAGATGATAGATGAGGCAGCCAATAGAGGGAGACAAACAGTGACAGTGAACTGAGACGCTGACACATTTCTACTATGACTTAGTCTGTTAGTCCCGTAAGGCAGCACAAGTTTAATGCCAAAACTGCTGAGAGAAATTAAAAAGATATGATAAACGAAGCAGGCAGGGAGGACAGCAGCAGCAGCGTGTGTGTGCTTTATGCTTGTTGTTCGTGGCTTATGGAGAACAACTAGAAGCATATCCATTCAGTAACCTGCCATTACTGCTCTGCCTTAAGATGTCAAGATCAAAGAGAATACATGTTCAACAAATTAATCCATCAAGGGTCTGTTTCTTCGTTACATTGAATCACAGGGATGAAACACTCGACTCCAGCAGGTTGCACAAAGTGGAGCAGTTTCCTTGATAATAAATGAACGGCCTAATGGACACAAGCGTCAGTGCCCTTATGGCTTTAATGTTTCTGTCCTGAGGACACAGCAGCCGATGATCGTTTTTAAACCTAGCGATCCTTGTGAATTCATACATTCAGTGTTCTACCGTGTTTACGTAAAGCATGCAGCTTATGGCTGCAATGTAAGCTGCAGCAGCAGAGATTCCCCCTTTTTGATCTGATTGAAAGCAGCTGCTACTAGGAGCATTATCTGTGCGATAAATAGGATTTGCCTTGTGTTTTTATCTGCCCAGGAAACATCATGTACAGTCGGTCACGATAATCAGCTTTCACCTTAATAAGTTCATATATAATCTCATGATTGTCTCGTCAATCCACATATACACCAGACTCTCTTTACTCTGAGCTGGTGCAGATTTCTTATCGTGTCCTGTTGCACAGCACTGCCTGTGCTAATGCAGTTGAACTCCTGACATGAAATGTACAGACAGTTGATGCTGTTCCACACGTTACACTTTAACCATTTAATGCTGCCTTAAAGGTGGCAAAAGCCATAATTAAAGAGAATTAAAGCCTGAATCCTTGTGCTGGTGGGTTGTAGATCTGTGAGGTTGTGGTGACGTCATACATGTGTCTGTGTGCAATTTTGGTTGGTAATTGTCCTTTTTCCTTATTTTAAATTTTTATACCTTCTTTTCTCAAGACAATTCAACACAAAAAAGTATCAATATTACATGAAATAGTGCTACTCTTATGCACTTCCATCTGATGCCACCCACACCACATGAAACCTCAACCCAGCTGCTCAAATAGATACACTTTATAAAACATGAATTGTTATAACTTCCTGCAATAGAGTCAATAAATTAACAGAAGATCCAGTTTGTAAAATAAAAAATAAGATGAGACTATTGTATGAATTTATAAAACATTCTAAGTACTAAACTTAATTAAACAAACATCAAATGAAAGTAAGTGAAAAGCAAACAAACACGTCGCATTATTCATTAACTGCACGACACATACGCCTACATAAGTTAACAATCCGAATAGCTTCAGTTTCTTATCTTTATGTTTCTTTCATGTTAAGTAGAAAGCAGTCGCCTCCTTCAAAGCTGTTTATCAGAACTGCTCTGATATTTCCCTCTGCCTGATCTGCACCTTTGAGTCAGACAGTCTTATCTCTTGGTAAGATGATGTTTATATGATACACTGTTAGACAAAGATGTCTGTCTGAGTATTTAAATAGTGAATGAAATGTAACCATGAAGCAGTGTATATATAGTCTAAGTATTCTTGTCATACAGCCTCTAAACATCGTGACAGTGTCTGGCTGATCTCCTCAGGCAATGATCATGATTACAGTATCTCTATTTAGTGGAAGGATTGCGAATCGCACTTTGTTTTGTGTTAGTGGGTGTGATCAATTTGATAAACTGTGAGCCATGAAGTGAATCATTCTTAATCCTTATGTTCGAAACAAGAACGTACCAACTCTTTTATACAATGCAATGAAATTCAAATCAGTCCAAGACAATTCCATCCCATTGTAAAGCAGTAATGCCACAACTTTCACCTGCACTTCTGGATCTTCTGTTGAAACTTGTGTTGGATTCAGTAAAGAAATACACAGAATAATTGTATTCTTGGAATAGTTACCTCATAATTATCGTTCCTGGCAGTTATGACTTAATACAACCTCAGTCTTAATCTGGGTTCATACTGAAATATACTATAACGTTTGGTGTTTTGTCCAGCGAACAGGTTGTGTAACTGCAGACAAACACAAAAATAGCAGCTATGAAAAAGACAAACTGTAACATTCATTGCCTGAAGGTGGCGCAAAGAACCACAAAGCATTGTATTTAACTGCTTTTCCCTCTAAATGGTAAAATGAATTTGTCTACTCGTGCAGGTATGAGACGACTGCGTTTGCTCACAACCAGGAGAATCTTCAGCCTGCTGAAGCGGCGGTTATTGTTCACTTCTGCTTTGCGTAGTATACTGCAAAATGAATTTAAAGTGCTCCTCCATACTACATACTACCGTCCAACGTAGTATATAGCATGTAATATAAAGTATGCAGTATGTAGTACGGCATTTTGAACACAGCCTATGATTTAGTTGCATCAAACGGTTTGGGAGAACCTTCAACGGCTGCAAAACTGGCTAAAAATGCAAAAGGCTCTCTCAAGAGCTGGTGTTAAGTTTGTCCTTTCTGGGCTAATGTAGAAAAATGGTGGTGCAACATGGTTGGGTATTGTGAATGAACTAATCCGTCCCCTTAAACCTTTAAGATGTCAATATCCTTTTGCTTCTGATTTAATATAAAATACTGGCAACTGACAGTCAGTTATATAAATCTGATTATAATGAACATTAAAGGACACCAGTAGGCATAATGGAAGCTGACTTTGTACCCTGTCCAGTAGAACTATGAAGCTTTCTTTAACTGCTGATGGTAAACTTATTGAGTTTTTACCTACCTGCAGATTCTGACTTGCCAAAGAGGGCTCAAGCCTCGTTCCCTTTAGACATTTTTAAAGTCTGAGTTTTTTACTCTGCAGAAATTATTAGTCAGATTTCCACACTTCATTGCTCTGCAGATATGACCATGCCAGTGACAGCAGGGGATTGGCCCTGGTTACATCCTCGCAGGCCTGCAGTGACTCAGTCCAGAGCCCAGGAGGCTGAACATTGGTGTTCAGGATTTCACCAAATTGTTTTAATCCTTGACTGAGCAGCTGAGTCAGATCCACACAGTTTGTAATTAACCAATTAAAGAGCACGGGCAGGTCACCGTTTGCCATCTTAAAGGAGCTGACTGGCCTCCATTTGACATTCGGAGAGGAGAAGCTTCTTTTTCCTAACAGTGTGTCGCTCTGAGCTCAACCCGGATTCACTGAATTTAAGTGGGAAGAGTCAGATGGATGAAGCGACTATCTCTTTAAGGATGCAGCAGATTTAGTTAGCATGAAGATTATTTCATGCAATATTAATGTAATTTAAACTGGAGCTCTTATCTGCAACATCTAAGCCCCTCCCCTTCTGTTTGTAAGCATGACATAAATTAAAACAATAAATCATAACACAACTTTGGTCGCAGCAAGCTGAGAAATTATCTCCTGTGGTTGACACTGAAATAAAAACGCATAACATTTTTCCTGATTGATTTGAACATGCATCAGTCATCCGGGAACACTGACTTATTGAGAGACAGTGGGAAAACTTTTCCTGTGGTTCTTCACGAGGGAATGGACCATGTCAGCCTCCAGATAAGGCCCGCTGGCCTGGGCAGCAATTGATTTTGTTGATGTGTTCTTGGTAGCAAACCGCCTTCAAAGGCACCCATTGAGCAGCGAATGACGTCACATCTGCGTCAGCTAAGTTGGAGAAACAGACATCACATGACAGTACTCGGCTCGTCTGCTTTTCATGTGGTGTGTTTAAAAGCGCTCTTTTGCAGCAGAGATGGAGGGGTACGAGGGAGTTATTGACATTTCAAACCTCCCTGGAAAGATAAATCTTTGCGTATCTGGAAAAACATGAAAACGCTTCATCTTTGAAGTGGTCTCCCACATCTAACGTATTATCATATCTAGGTTAAACACTGAAAATTATGTGATTTTTATCTGTTATCCTCGAGCGTTCACCACGTGATCAACAACACCATATTAGCAGGCGATGGCCTCCACTTAGAAGACTAATATGCAGACATGAAATGATGTCACGTCTGAGCTGTGCGCCATTTGTCGTGGTCTAACAGACCTCATTGGTTGATGATGTAATTGAATGACTTTCTGTAATTACCTGAAAAACAGAGATCGAATCAGAGCCCAATTTAATTAATGGCAAGAAGGATTACGGCCAAAGCACAAAACTCACGGCACGGCTTTTAATCTGCTGGCACCTCTGTCACAGGAGCGTGCCTCGGGGTCGAGAGCTCCTCCAGCCAACCATAATTCACCCTAGTGGCTCTGCTTTAAAGACAGAATCACATGAGAGCTAATTGCATGTCACCCATTTTTAGCTGGAATATTTATCTGCGCTATATATATTTATAGTGCTTTCCGGCTCGACAAGAAGAGCCGGGAGTGTGTGTGCTTCTGAACAGGACACATTTTGTCTTTTAAAGCAGTTAAAGGGGTTGTTTCCAAATTGGTTTTACTACCCTAACATTTATTCTCATGTAAACTGCTTCCTGTTCACATTAAGGCTATATTTAAGGCTGAGGGAATTGTAAAAGTTGGACATGCATTAATTGTGGTTAAGGGTTAGCCTCTAGTCTAATCCTTAAAAGAAAAGTTTGGCATGTTAGATGATCTCTTTCATGGTTGGAGTCTGATGAATTCCTGGAACCAGCAGATTTGTGACTCCCAATAAAATCACAAAACGTGTCAGTTTTACAGTTTGTTTTTGTATGGATTAAAACAAATTACAGATATCATGTTGATCTGTGAGCTTTAGAGGTTTTGTAGGGGGATTTCCACCACTTTGGTCCAGTCGAATATATCTCAATAACTGCTGGATCAGAGGGGTCACTGCAATCAGTACTCAGACACACCACAATGCACATTTTTATGCATCATCTGGTGTTCCGCTTAGGATAAATTACCAAAACTTTCTTGAACTTGTGTAAAAGTATATTTTAGATATTTACATATATATTTATATTGATATTTTGTTGAAGCAGCTTTGAGGGATTTCCATTTGCGCTGATTTTGGTCGCCCCTGTGGAAAAAAACAAAACACCTCGTGTTGGAAGATCTCAATTTAGCTGCCGTTTGTGGCAATGTAAGATTAATAATTGTAATATGTGAACTGTAAACCGTTTGTACATCCAGTTTAGCCATCAGCTAACAGCAAGGTACAGCTTGGTAAAGAGGCAATATGAATGCCAGTTTTTTTACAGTTATGCTCAAGGTGAACTTAATGGACGGCACACAGCCGCGCCTCTCAATGTATTTCATAAATAAAACAGACACATTACATATCTGTCGAGGAAGAAGAGGGCAGATTCACGATTTGTTTCAGACCAGATTTGACTTGTGTTTTTGCCATGCTCTGTCACTGTCCATACCTTCAGTCTATTCTGTTCATTTTATCTCTTTGCTGTTTCTAAACTGTAAATGCATACCTCGTATTCTCGAAAGAAAAAAAAACCTCCTCCTGCTTCATTTGACTAATGAAGTACTACTCACTGCTTAACCTTTAGTGTGATCATGTAAATAAGGCTCCTTAGTCTGTTTGCCATTGTGTGCTTCTTCATAGTCGGACCTGAGTACAGTGGTATTGTCTGTAGAAATATTCCATATTGTTGTTGGTTTGTTTTATTTTTGTAGGTCACATAGAGGCATCCGTTTTAAATGATTGCAATTGTTTTATATCCTGACTGTTGGTTTCAGATAGTTTTACGCTTTGTGTTTGTTGTTTGGTGCTAAATATAAACTGTTAGCATGCTAGCAAACTAAACCATGACGGTGAAAATGTTAAACATCATTTCTTCTATTCATGTTAGCATAGCAGTTAGCATTCAGCAGAAAGACTGTGCAGCACCTCAGTTTGACACAAGCATGGCAGGACGCATGGCATGCCAGCATTGTTAATAATAGTTTAAACTTTGGGCAGAGCCAAGCTAGCTGTTTCCCTCTGTATCCAGCCTTAATGCTAAGCAAAGCTAGCCATATACTGGCTCTGCCTTCATATCTGCTGTACAGACATGTGAACAGTGTTGATCCTCTCGTCTTACTGGCTTTCATCACAAGGAAAGCCATTTCCCGAGAAGAGAAACTATTCCTTTAAACGTAACAAAAGATACTCACTTTGTAAGGAGGTCAGAAGTCAGCCAGTTTTGTTCCACATTCTTTATCAATCCCAGTCTTTCAGTTCTCAGGTCCTTGACCTAATTGTTTGAACCACAGTAGTAGCCACAGTTGCTTGCTTTTTACATTACTATTGAGTCACTGAAGATATCAAGAGAGAAAAAGCAACCCTACAAATCAATTAACCCAATGTGTGTCTTTGAGGTAGTGTTTAGACGTTCTACCTCACTACAAACACATGCTCCTTCGCTCACTGAACGTCCCTGAGAGGAAGTTTGCCCTCATTCCCCACAGAAATGAAGATGTTCCCTTTGAGCCCACAAGAAGTCTCATCCCTCCTCAGAAACACAGAGGAATCAAAGAATAAAGTAAACCTTTTTAAAGGCCTTGAGTCGTGTTAATTAACAAGCCAATGGCTGCCTTTCTAGAATATTAATCATCTTATAAACCACCATGAAGGAATCAGCTAATGGCTCTCTGCAAACAGCTCAAAGTGAGGTGTAATAAGAGTTTCTTACGCACTTCATGTACCAAAGAGTTTAAGCTTTATTTAGCATGAAATATGGAACCCTATATGCAGCCTTATGCTCACAGTCACATCATTTCTCTACATATCATCAAGGCAAGCTTGTGCTGCCAAAAAAGTCCTGCTTAATCATATTAGAAACAGACTCCCCAGTTCCACCGACTTTTCCTCATCTTCTATAGAGCTGCAGATGTGTTTATCTCCCAACATATATATTATATGTCACATTTCTTTCAGCTTGCTTTTATTGAAGTCGTGGACTGATAGCTTCTGGAGCTGAGAGCCACACAGGCTGAATCACTCTTTCTTTGTGTTGGACAGACACCCTAACACTGTGGCTACCTTGTTGAAAGGGACCTTTGTAGTTGTGAGGAACGAGAGAGGGGGATGGAAAAAGCACATGTAGTGCTGCACAAAGACACTGATGCTCTTTCATACAACAGTCCTGCTCTCCACTTTGTAGGACGCTGGAGAAACGTCACCAGAAGTCCCCTCTTCCTAATTTGCTCATGAGTAAACGACGTCACCATAAGGGTCATGGCTTTTTTAACAAAAATGGATAAGAAGTTCTTTTAACAATTTTAACATCTTCAATACCTACTGGGCAAACTGCATCTGCTGATGAAGATCATGTGATGCGATAGAACGCTCAGAACAGCTACTAGATGGACCTGTGGTTGATTTTTTTTTTCTTACATGCTGTCCCAAACAGCATACGTGAACAAATCCGTCATGAAGTTAGTTTGAGTATATGTTGTAGTATAAAGTTTACATTACAATTGGGAGAGACTTTTGTACATGGCAGGACTGGGCAAGAAGGCGGTGCGCAGAGATGCAGCGGCTTACGGCTCTCTTTTTCGGTGAATCCAATTTCGTTGTATTGTACTTGTGCACTGCAATGACAGAAAGGGTCTATCTACAGTGTACATTTTTACTATCTCTTACTGGGGCGCTGCTTTAACTCAGTTGGTAGAGCAGGAGCCCAATGTCCTCGACACACTGATCGCAGGTTCGAATCCAGGCGTTGTTTTCTCTTCGCTCCTCTCAGCGAGGAATTAAATGAGAGACACGAGGACTGTCAAAAATCAATCAATTGTTTTTATAGCGCCAAATCATAGCAGAAGCTATCTCAGGACACTGTGGAAATAGAGCAGGTCTCGACCGTACTCATGCAATACAATACATTGTTCTCAAATAGTCCTGAACATTTTACCCCGCCTTTCAACAACTCTAAAGTTTTGGCAGTTTCTGCATTTTGACATCACGCACTCTGGCTGGCTGAATCTTGTTATAATCCAATCAATAACCTCAAAAAATACACCAGCCACACTCGAAACAAAGCATCTGATAAATGTCCAAAAAGTTGACTTCACATTTGTATAAAGTTCAACCATAAATCCCCTCAGTCGCTCAGACATTCATGAGAGAAATGCATCTACTGACATTAACTGCAGCATTCATTCAAAGCAGCCGAACCAACACACACCTGCCATCAGGACTGTTTGAATGATGTGCGGTTAACAATCTGTATACAAAATGATGAACTGTACTCCATATGAGCCCACCAGCCCTGGTCGTGTCATTACTTTTGGATGTATTTATCCTTTAAACTTCAGGGCAGATTTGTGTGTGTGCACCTTCTAAACTGGTTTCTTGGTTTTTGCTGCCAAAACTCTCGTCTTCTGGCGCTTTATGACCTCCTGAGCTCTGAGCCAAACACATACTCTAACCTTACAGCACCGAGACATCTCGAGGCTCCTTCATGCAGATTAACATGCCGTCTAAAGTAAACGTTGTTAAAATTAGATGTGAAAAATGCTAATCACATATCCTCAGATGCTTTTGAGGACAAACTGTATTTGACCTCTTCACTGTTGCTTCTGCATTCAAATCTATTCATGACTTTCTGTGTTGGCTGCAGTTTAATAGAAAAATAGCATACAAACAACAGAAACTTTGAGAAACATACATTTATTGCTGGTAAAGGCCTTGGCCTCTAACGCGCAGCTGTGTAAGGCCTCAGCAGGAGTCCCTCTCAGCAAAACAAACACCTCAGCGCCTCGCTGTGCGTATGAAAGCGGAAAAGTGTTTCTCAGCGCTGGAATTGAACGTCGAAATCGATGTCCAGATTTAGTTTTGATATGGCTGAAAGTTGTCATATCACATTAAGATGGATGCCCGGTGGGAGGTGTTGCAAGGAAGTGTGATGAGGAGGATCCTTTCCTCCAAGAGCGGCTGATCAATATGCCCCTCAGACACACACTTTTTCAGCCTGAGCACCACTTCTTTCAACACTGCTGACACAGTTCAATTAAAATTCTACTGCAGAAAAAAACCCGCTGGATTTAGTTGATGAAACTTGGTCTAACTCATTTAAATTTCACTCAAGCTTTTCCTTTCTTCCAGTTTAATCTACGTCTCACACTTTCTTTAAAACACACGATCAAAACTATTAAGTTATGATGCGTCTGGATCAGCACTTGAGTGTAACCTGATCTCGCTCTCATATCTGAGAGCGACTGCGTGTGTGTGTGTGTTTGTGTCCACTGAATTATGACAAATCACACCTCGCACAGTGCTGTTGCATCCGCTGTCATCACTCCATCAGCCACGCTCAGAAGGAGACAGAACAAGTGTGGAAGTGATTATATTGAGGTGCCTCAGGGCTGTACACAGGCACCTAATCAATATTCAATCTCACTTATTTCACCCCACATTTCCATCCCACACAGGGCTGCTCGATGACTGGAAGGCCCACCGCTGCTCATCGAGACTGAGAATCACTTAATCAGAGAGAGTAACTAGATTCAGTGGCGTCAATAAGTGCATGTTAGCTAATGTGTTTAAAGCAGGTGGAGATATTCTTGTGAGCCTTTGATGCGGGATGACAAATTGACGAGGACTCTTCCAGCACCTCCGGGATACGAGGCAAATCATTTTCAGTAGTTGTGCCAGTGTGTGTTTATGGGGTAGTTGTGTAATATATCAGACGGCTTTTAGCTGTTTTTGTGGATAACTTAAATCAAGGATGGAGAAAAGACACATACACCGGCTTTATACCAGAGAACAGTTGAGGACAACTTCTTAGGGGTGAAATAGTTTGAAAGGAGTTTCCTTGTTTTGATTTTTAGAAACAAAAAGAATCCTTGGAAAACCTACAAAATTTGAAGCTAAGTTAAGGTCGACTAACATGTTTTTTAGATGTTCAGAGGACAGATTTTCGGCGCAGAATGACTTGAAATTTTTAAAACCGGATAGGGGCGTTTAAAGAAGTTGAATAAATTTGTACCTTCCTCAGGTAATAGACACGAGGCACAGAGTCATGATTAAAAAACAGGGTTTAATTCCAGCTTCAGGCCAACCCGAGAGAACTGGGTGGAGAGAGAGAAAATAATCTAATAATAATAACAAAATAAATAATACAATAAAGAAAATGAAATCATATGTTTGTCTAGTCTTTACAATATAAGCCCCTTTAGCCATACAATATAGCATCTTAAGCCACCAACAGTACAGAATAATGCTAACAAACACAGCACAATCCAAGCGGGAGCATCCTTTATACATATAAGACTTAATAACACACTTCACATACAAATTGTATAATTTATGCTCTTGAGAGATAGCATAAAAAACACATCAATAACGTGACTATCATGTGTCAATTTGCATATGAATATGATCCTCCGTGCTAAGTAACCTGTGGCTAGGCTACTTAGCACAGACTGTCACCATATATTGATATACTTGCAGTTAAACATAACTTATAGGCTGCTTTTTACTTGAGAGGGGCTAATTCTTGTTCGCTCTTCCTTGTTGTTAATAGTGTGTGTACAGGGGTGGATTAAAGTGGCCATAGGCCCCTGGGCTACATTTTTTCCACACACATTCTAGCGGCAGCATTAGCATCATCAGGGACCGAAACCGGTGTGACGCTAGCATTTGGCATCAGCAGGCTTGAAATATCCAGTGAGTTTAGGCATCTTATTCAGTATTTTTTCTTTTTGCTTTTGTGATTTTCTTTTTTGTGCTCCACTTTCATAACTGTGACCAGTGCGTCCACTGAATTTGGTTGCACCAACAACAACCAACAAATGATCAGGATACATTTGACGTATTTTCATTCTGAAAGTTTGAAGGGGGAGGGGGGGCCTGCCCAGTTAAATAAAATTAAATGGGAATACTTAATAAGGGGGGAAACAGACAAAGGGGGCCCCCATTTTTATGTCATTTAAAGTTTTAATTTACTAGGTGTATAAACTGTTTGCGGAGGAAAATTTGGTGCCCCTGTGAGAGGGCTTCAGCCCAGGCAAGCCTGTGCATTGATCCGCAGCAGTATGTGTATATAATTTATTGTCTTACTTAGCCTGACGGCTCATCTTCTCTGGTGCTACACTTACAGTGCGTTGATTAATTGTGACATGCGGAACACACAATCGGCGCTAATTAGTTCCACCTTAGTGATAAGAGGTAGGAACCAAAAACACAAAGGTGGGCAACTAAAGAAAAAGACCAATATGAGAGGCACTTACAAAATTCATGGGTCGACCAAGTTTTCTTATTGTAATGTTCACTTGCCATCTTGGTGTGGAGCTCTCAATCGCATCTCATTGCCTGTATCTGTGATTCAAGTTTAATTAGTTCTAATGGAAAGGGTTGAGCCACCTGGGCCTCTTTATGAAAAAACCTTGCAGGATGGTAACAGATACTATCAGATCTGGATCAGGGCTAGGAGGAACAGCAGCTTGGATTATCTTCAGATTAAATGGATTCCAATAGTAAAAAGTTTGCATGGCAGAAAAAGGTATTAAACTTGTCACACCACTCGTCCAACATTTTCCACTTCTCTGCTATCAATCCTTACTTTTTCCATGGCAGGATTACACACAGACACACACACACACACACACACACACACACACACACACAATGTATGGATATTTTTACAAATGCTGCAGTAAATCAACCGAGCACAGGAAGTCGTGCTGCATTCAGGGTCACAGATTAAATTCCAAAAGCTGATAAAATTCAGTTCAGTCTCCTATAGACAAACAAAACACCCCCATATTACATTTATAGTATGTTTATACTCTTCAGCCATGATGTATGTAGTAACCTTGTTTACCCGACCTTTGCTGGCAACACAGCGGAGCAGTTTGCTGTGACTTTGACCGACTCCTCCGTGTGTGCTCTGTGACAAGCAGCGAGTGGGGACTTTCACTACTTTTCATAAAAGTGTTCTTGATACATCAGTCAACCGTATTGATCATTAATTCCTGTGGGAATTACAGAAAAATGTCTTTCAACACAGACCTCTATATTATTCTTTTGTTTTAGAGTGCGTGAAGACTGAAGGCTTTAGTACGTAACAGCAGATTCATATTTGGCAAAGCCCGGAGGAAAATGTTTATCGCTACAAGGCCAGTCATCATGTCCGAATGAATGGAGGGCCTGATATATGCTTTTAAGTTTATGCACCAAGTTCAGTGCACAGACTGCTTTCAGTGTGGCTCATTGGAGCACACAATTAACCATACCAGCAGCTTTGTCACTTTCATTTCTTTCCCCAATATGTTTTCAGTAAACTACGTAGGAGGAGTCACACATTTCCTCTGAAAGCGCTTTCTATTTAGCACACACTGTGAAAGAGGTATTTATCACTTTTCATCACTAAGTGCACTGAGAAATATCACTGCTTTGTCTGACAGACTGATCAGATCAGGGTTGAAAGATTCAGCTCTAATGTAACTGGGAATTACATCCTATTCTTCTGAGCTGGTCAGTTTTACTGCACGTTGTGGACGCATAAAGTGATTGATTAATATTGTTGAACTCTGTTTTTTGAAAAGGATGATTCTATACATGCAAATTAAAGAGTCCAATGCTTGAAAGTAGGAATGAGAGGAAGGCACATCAGTTGTTATCAACCTTGATCCTTGTTATTATACGGTTGTTTGTAACATTTTGAAGTAGAATTAGCTTTGGAGCCGAGTTGTTGCCAAATATCATATTAGTGTTAAATTCCAAATTGTTAAGAACATGACATTAAAAGGATTTTCTTTTCAAACATTTGCCAGCTGACAAAGAGGCACGCTCCTTTCAGTGCGACATGACAGGATTAAAAGGAAGATTAAAGTGACAAAGTAATGACAACAAAACCAAACAGAGCAGATGGACCAAGAAAGGAAAGTTTGCCTTTTTAAATGCAAATGTCAATCAGCATTTTATTTATTTATATAGCCATACATCGCAACAAAAGTTATCTCATGACCCTTTACATATAGAAGAGTTGTAGTCCGTTTCACAATTATTATCTAAATCCATCAAACAGGCAAAACCAGACTCTAGTTGGAAGGACGTCTGCCTTGATATGTTTACTTAAGAGAGACTGAAAGAGGGGGAGAGCAGGTCCAGGGCAGCAGGTGGTCAACAATAACTATCCACATAAATGCTGCCAGAAAAGCAAGCACAAGAACCACTTAAAAAACTTAGTTACATGCATGAATGTGACCTTAATGCATACAGATGGAGAGGGAGAGGAGGAGAGAGAGCTCGGTGCATCAAGTCCCCCGGCAGTTTATGCTCATAGTAGCATAACTAGGAGCCAATCCAATGCAAGCCTGAAAAAGCTATAACTATAAGCTTTATATATATGTATAGTCTGGCTCCAGGATGCAAACTGGGAGATGGTTCCCTAAGAGAAGGACAACATGCTATGTCTCCAATATTATTTCTGGAGAGTCTAAGTACCAGAAATACGTCTGAATTATTCAAGTGCAATGTTGTAGAGGGGTAATAAGGCACTATGAGCTCTATAAGATATGATGGTGCCTGACCATTCAGAGCTTTGTAGGAAAGGTTTAATCAGAAGGATAAGGTAAGGTAAGAAGGATTTATTTATATTCAAGATTTTGCAGTGAAGAAATATAGAGAAATGTATATATATATATATATATATTTTTTTTTTTTTTTGCCTAATTCATGTCAGTACATGTGCAGCATCATTTTGGACCAGCTGTCTTGATGGACTTGTTAGAGCAGCCTGACAATAAGGAAATGATCCCACCCAAAAATAACAAAGAAGGTGCCTATTTTTTATGCAACCTTTTGAGGCAGGATGTGCCTGATTTTCTCAGTGTTATACAGGGAGGCAATTGGGAGTTAAATCCTGATCAAATAATATACAATGTGTTCCGAAGGGGTTTATGGCCAAGCTCAATAACTTTTTTGTCTGTTCTGTCTGATTTTTGTAGCAGAACGTTTCTGGTCATCCAGGTATATTTCCTTAATAGATTCTTGAAGTTTAGGTAACTTGAATTCACCTGGCTGTATGAATGGATATAATCAACATAACAATGAAAATGAATGAAGGGTTTAAAAATATTCCCTCAAGAAAGCATATAGAAAGTGAATAGTATTGGCCCGAGTACAGAACCTTGTGGAACTCCGTGACTAACTCTAGTGTTCATGGAGGATTCATTGCTAGTAAGTACAAACTGAGATCAATGTGATTAATCTGACTTAAGACAGCTTGATGAAGTTAATTTATTGCAGATTAAGTGATCCATGTCTCTGTATTAGGTTATTAATGTCATGATGTCAAATGCAGCACTAAGAAGAGGAGTCCTCTGTCCGACGGGATAAGGAGATCATTTGTAACTTTGACCATCGCTATCTCGGTGCTATCGTGGACTGTAAATCCTGACTTAAAATGTTCACTTAAAGTATTCTTAAGTTAAAAATTAAAAAGCAGATTGGCAACTGATTTCTCTAGGAGCTAAGGGAGAAAGGGAAGGTAAGATATAGGTCTTGTTGGCTTAGGTGTCTGATTTAAGATTAGGCATTTTAAAAAGAGGTGTTATACAGCTACTTTAGAGGGCCGGGATAAATGGCCTGTAGATAAAGCCAGATTGATTGTATCTACTATAAGAAGTGCTAGCTAACAGTATAACTTCCTTGAGGAGGTCACAGGAAAAGCTTGATGGTTCAAAGAAATCACTGAAGCAGTCTGACCCCGAGGTTAATGCAGCGGTGTTTGCCTGTGTTTGACTGTAGATCAAGCAACGTGAGGGGGATTTTCAACGGTAAAAGGATGTTAAGCATATTTAGAGTTGGTGACTTGCCAAGGATCATCTCCACACACACCGAACAGAAGTGCAGCTCTGTCTATCAGAAGCATGCATTAGTGTCGCTACTGACTGACACTAGTGTTGCAGAGGATTTGTATTGCAGGAAGAGTAAACATATTACAGAGCTCTCTGCCGGGCCTATTTAAAGTCCAAGGAATAGCAACAAGTGTTTACACGCCTGGCATTCCAACAGCAGTCACAAGATCTCAGCCTCCTTGAACTTCTACGCCTGTGTTTGGGAAGAAAAAAATATTCAACCATCACAAGACCGTCTTTGGGATGCTCTAAAAGAGAGCTGGAATGTGAGGATTGAGATGCAGATGACGTGTCAGTGTGAGCTCTGAAAAAGACAGAGGCAGGAAGATACAGAGGACTGAAGATAGTCAGAACAGGGTAGATATAAAGACATCGTTGATACTTTTGTTTAGCCGCATTGTAAAGCTCTCTTTGTTGACATATTGTGTCTTCAAGATGGCTTCAGTAAAGCAGTGTTTTCACTGAGGACTTCAGTGCAGCAGCTCAGGTAGCGCTGTTGGCCTTGGTTAGGAAGCATTATAATCTTACAAGTTCAAGACTTTAAAGTTCTGCAGCTGTCCAGCAACAAATACGTAAAGCTGTCTACTGAACACAAAAATAAGCAAAAGAAGAGCGTTGGAGGTGACAGAAAGAACTTTAAACCTGCTGAGAAAAGACATGTTTGTCAAAATTGCCTATTGATCAGACCCCCTCCTTACTGGATGATGGCACTGGAATAAACAGTTTGGTTGTTTGCTAGCTGAAAGAGGATGAAGCAGGAGATGTTAAAACATTTCCTTTTTTTCCTTCTAAATATTGAGTGAAATCTTTTAAGTAACACGATGATGAGTGAGATTTAGGAAGCATTTCCAGAGTAAGCAGATAAGTGCAGTGCATATAAATGCTTTACCCAAGTTTCTAAGCTTTGTTTCATAAGGTAGTCTGCTTCCTTGTGTGAGTATGAATAAACATAACCACCATTCTGGCCTTGATGATACCAGCTTTGATTTTCTTTCAGTACTTCAATCCCTAGAAGCACCTCGGTCGAAGCTTTTTCGTGTATTATAAGTCTGTTGGTTCATTATTTATCGCCGTGTGCGATGCTGAGGGGCATAAGGTCCATGCTCCTGAAGCCTCTGAGAGCCCTCGTGTTTTATTCGCACATGAGTGGAAATTGTTGTTGAAGATCTGCGTCAGTCACACAGGAGCAGCCACCCACTGTCACCTCCAAGAAATTCTGCTTTCCAACTGCGGCAACAAATACAACAGGTCTGGTTTATAGTCACACACCAGACATAAAGGGATGCCTATGAGCTGCTACATGTAGATGGCATTCACCTCTGCAGCATACACAAATGTGTTGGTTCATCATGTGGATGTACAGTGTTCTGCTTAATCTTTTCCTGCCATACCTGTGGCCACCAGCTTGCCTGAAAGCGATGATAACACTGGCGGCTGTCGTTAGCATTTTGTAAGCCTTACCTCAACTACAGCGTCCACCTGTAGGCTCTGAGCCCCCTCGGAGGTCAAAGCCGAACATTAACATTTCCATTATGCTTGAAATGTTTTTGGAGTAAATTTTGATGAAAAGCTGTCTTCAAGCAATGCACCTCTAGGCTTTCTGACTATCTACAAGAGGGCATAGGGAGAGAAGACCACCACTATATCAAGTTAGACATAAGATCATCACATGGGTTTGCTTAAAGGACAAGGCAGGTGGATATCCATATTATTTTTAATGGTAAACAAATATTATTATAATCTTAGTATTTCCCTGTCTTTGGTGATGGTAAGGACTGCTGACAATTTTAGTCTTTTAAATTGACAAAAAACTTTAAAAAGGCCTTAAAATGTCCTAAAACAGATGGGCTCTTTGGTGTTTGGCAAATGATACTTGAGGAACTACTTTTATCGGCGGATTGATATACATTTCCTGCTATAATGAACTCCAACCATAGACTGTATAAAAATATGGATTACACTACAGCTCCCTAGAAGTGAAGCCAAAACATCTCTATCGCCCCCTGCTGACTGGCTGCAGTATAGGTCATAGAGCTCGCCTCTTCCATGTTAACAGATGGGACATGAGTCAAACTATAAAATCAAAACATTTTTCTCAAACATGGTTTCTGTCATTATAGTTAGTTCTTATCATGCTGACTTACGCCCAAGTGTTTTCTGACAAGTTCTGACACTATAATTAGTTATTTGATGCTGTAAAAATGTTGATTGACAGCTCTGTTGACAAATACGGCTCCTACAGCCAATCTATTTTGGATTAGCAGAGTAGAGGAGGAACAGAGAGAGGAGACATAACTAAAACAATCACTGCAGTCATTGAAGTTTCCATACCTGTGAACGTCTGCTTTAGACCAACACAAGAAGCTATTCTGCTGTTAAACACGCCGACGTGCGGGATCTTTTAATGTTTTTTTTCAGTAATATAAGTGTGTGTTTTGGTCAGCAGAAGTGGATACGGCAGCTCCAGCCGCTGATTGCTACTGCGCAGCTCTGGCTCCAAATGACGTCACCATCAAATGATGGCAGCGCCTATCACAGGGGCTATTTTGGCTTTAATTTTGTACAATGAGAGCAGATGGAGACACGTCATCCATCCATCCTTTATATACATATATACATAATTGGCTTCAACAGCAGAGGAGTGGATGTATTGATGCAAAACTACTACAATTTCCATGTTTTTGTAATAAACGGACAAATCATGCTGCGTACTGACCTACAAAGTCTGTTTTAGTCTTAAGGGATATGTTGAAGAAGAAAACTCATCACTTCATGGTTATCACAGCGTGGTGACTGGCAGCACAGTTTGACATCATGCAAATAGCAGTGTTGTGTGGGAGACTGTGTGATATTTAGTTAAATTTGGGTGTGGACGGTGGAAGAGCAGCAGTATAGGCCACCCTCTTTTCACAAGGCAATATTTTCAGGTCTCCTATCAGTGTTATAGTGACAGCACTGTGCTGCCGCAGCATTTTATTGTTAACAAGTGAAGTTTTTATAGCCAGCGTTGGTTCACCAGCCATAACTCTCCACCTGAGCACCTGAGACGTGCTGTAAAACCAGCCCACTTACTTTACATGCAATGATCTTTTTTAATATTTCATCAGCAGAGCGGAGAATTTGTCACATGTGCATCTTTTTATAATCTCATGATGATAGCTGCGCTTGTAGTGCAGGAAAAAAAAGTTTAGCTTCTTTTCTCCAGGGCCCAGACATGAGTGTAAAGAATCCATAATTTGATTTATGTTGTCTCCAGTCGAACTCGGAGGGATCTGCTTCAGTGAGATAGGAAAGGGAAGTCAGTGCAAAGAGAAGGTGGAGAGAAAATCATGTGATTTATGTGTCTCCCTGGATTATAAAGAGACTGCTGTCTGACCGTTTATTGAGTCAGGGCAGGAATGTGTTTTTTGTGCAGAACAGGTGCTGCTTGTACCCGTGAATGTGAAGAAGAGATGACATGTTAACGATTAATAATGAACTGTTACATAATGAACTGTTACATAATGAACACACAAGTCCAACGCACAGGAGAAGACCTTTATTTTTTACATTCAAAATTAAAGAGCTAATTTGTCTCAGGACTGTAACAATACAGTGAATGGACTTTCCTGCCTTCCATCTTATTAGACCCGTGTGTGAACACACAAACACACTCTTTTGAGACAGGTGATCTTAGCTGACCTTGTCCTGCTAAGTTAATGACATTTTCCATTTACATCAGAAATTATGTTTTGGCAAAGTTTGACATCATGTTTGTGCAGCTAGCCTGTGGACAGTTAGTTTAGCTCTCCATAAAAGGAAGGAACAGTGCCCCCAAAATATAACAAAAATATGTCTGTTAACATGAACACATTATATGTTGTTTGTCTAATGAAACAGAACGAAAATAAATCGATACACTACCTTTGGTTTCCATGTACATGCTGTACCTAGCCTACTAGCATAAAACATTAGCATAGGTTAGCAACTTCCTAGACTCCCTGCTTCTTCTCTGGTAAGCTCATTGAGAAATTCAACAAACAGAAAACTAAACGTAAATTATTAAGCTTCAGAGGTGCTAGAAGGTGTACTATTTTCAAACGTTGGACAGAGCCGGGTCATCTGTTTCTCTTATGTCTTTATGCTAACCTAAGCTAAGCAACTACTGGGCCTAGTTTCACATTTACCGGACACTCATGGGCGTTATATCCCTCTAAGTCACACCTTGTCTATAATCTTAAAACTACCTTATTTGTCAAATTATTTACTTTCCAGCACAGGTGTTTTGTTTTCCTCAAAAGGCACCACAGATTGGTCGAGACAGCCTCCTGCAGTCTTAAAAGTATAAACGCTAAAAGGTCTACTGAAGGCAATTCTCATAAAACTGCAACAAAAACTTTTGCAAAGCTACAATGTGGGCTACCGTAATCAATTTGCCCAACTGTGTCCAAAACCTTTAAATACAATTACACAGAGGGTCCATAATTCACAGGCGTTTGGCTTCATGACAGGAAATAAAACTTCTATCATTCATAAAACGTCTGTGTTACTTAAGAGGAATTTGAATACAGTTTATTAAATCCTCTGCAGTCTGACTCTAACATGAGTACCAATAAGAACCAAGGCCAAGTTTGGGGTCCCACATAGGGTCACTTAAATGGATGATAGCTTATGTCCCTGACTTTTACTGTGAGAAGGTCACATTGACCCACAACACCAGGCTGGCGTAAACAGACTTCAACAACACCATAAAAGACAGCACGTCTTATTTTCTTGCACTGTTTCACTTGGCATCCTCGAGCAGCCTGCTGCAGCCGTAAATAACTTAAGAGCTTATGAAAAACACTGTAAAAAGCAGAAGTGTTTTTGTTGGATTTGTGCGTGGGCAATCATCAATAAATCTTAAATATAACCACTGCACCAATCACTGATTAAAAGCCCAAATCTCATCCGCATTTTCTTATGGTTGTTAAAAAAGGAAAGAAATAAGAGCACTGATGCCTAAAATGAAAGTAGTCTCTGGACAACAGTTTGTGTGGCACATCTTAAATCTGTGAATATCAAAGTACAGACTGCAGTTTCTCCAATGACAACATTTCACACAATGTATAAAAGTAGCACACAATATCAGTCTGAACCTTTACAAACGATATTTACATTCAGTTATAGCTCATTTACAGGTCAATTATAAGTTATGGCATATATTTTTTCCCACACAACAATCACACGAAGCTTTCATCGGTGGGTACAGTAACCACCGGATGAAGGGTTGCACGCCACATCACCAAAACACTGACAAACACTGTCGAAGTCAGAACCACATTGACCCACTGCGAGGCAAAATAAACCGTGTTACCAACCCTCCTGCCCCCAACGTAGTCTGTGATAATCTGATTACACCCATCCATAGAATGTACACAGTGTTTCTGTTGTGAATGTCCACTGGAGGAGCTTTGTCAATTCACTGAAAACCACTGATGATTCATATAATCAGGGTTTTCTTGCTTTGGGGTTGAGCTGGAGGTGTGGAAATGTAGGCTTTTATGGGACTCCCAAAAACAATGTATTTCATTCAGATGGGAGAAGTTTTGCGGTACACACATTAGCTCCTGACTATCAAGTTAGGAGACTTTTTTTGTTTTACTTGTCTTTTGCTTATGTACATAGAAATTGTCCGCCTCGTACGCATGTTCCGGCAACTACAGATATCAGAACTATTTTTGTTGTTTGACATAGGCCCGTCTAAATGTCAACATGTTTGTGCACTATTCAGTCCTACATATTTCCCAGTAAAAAGTTATGATGATCAAATTGACATTTTTTTTGCATTTATGAGGCAATTATCTCCAGGGAGGGATTTAACTTAGTCACAGTTACAGTTGTGCCAGCACTAATGCGCAAATGAACAAAAATCAAAGTTTAACCATGAAAATTCGAGTTTATGGAAAAATATAAAAGGAATCTCTCTTTAGAGTTAGAATTTTGCGTGAGCTCTCCCTGAGGATTAATCTTGGTTTTAGGGTTGAGGTTTTTCTAGCCAAATGCAATGATAATTTTGTTACCAGGCATGGAGAGTCTCATAAAATGCTGCTGCTCTCTTTGAGACACATTATGGGAATTGAAGGCCTGTTTGAGCTTGGCCAAAGAAATAAGAGCAGCATATGTGTGTTGCTTCTTGACCATTCACTTGTCTTTTGTCTCTTATGAGTCTATATCATAGACTGTATAAAAAGATGAACGACATGACAGCTCCCTAAAAGTGAAGCCAAAGTGGTTGGTTCGGTAAGTTAAGGCCATTTTTCAGAGTTTTTCCCTCCTTCATTTCCAAAAAGCCCTGTTCACTTAAGCACGGTTATAAAAACAATCCCTGTCCAAACAAAAATGCAAAAACAAAACGCTGTTATGAGAATGCCACACCAACAGGCGGCGATATAACCCGGTCATGCAAAGAAGAAAAAGAAAATTGTGGCCAATCAAAAGTCTGAAAAAATCTATTGCTGGAAGACTACATGGCTCCAGTGAGGCATCGAGGAAGGGGGACGATCTCAATATAGTGGATGATTAACTGTACAAATGTGTGTAAACATGTAAAAAATCCTGTTAGCAAGGTTAGAAGCATCACTGTTTTTGTCACGTCCTTCATTTTGCGAGGAATGTCGCCTCATTTGTGACGCCTCACAAAGGAGATAACGGTGCACAGCCTGATGTCACACACAAACGCCGTTTACCCCGTCTACACGTCTCCGTGGAAATGGAGTTTCTAAAAGTCTTTACAGTTTTACAAAAGATCTGTTTTCAGTGACCTAAAACGGCATTTGTGTGTGGACGAAAGGGCAAAACACAGAGAAAAAGCTATGTTTTGAAAACCCGTATACAAGTGTGTGTTTTGGTTAGCGGAAGTGGCTACAGCGGCTCCACTTGCCGATCTCGCAGCTCTGGCTCCAAATGATGTCACCAGCACAAGATGTCAGCGCCCGTCACAGGGGGGATTTTGGCTTCAATTTTGTACAATGAGAGAAGATGGAGAGGCAATATATTAAAACTAAATCTTGACACAGGCAACATTTCGAATACAAGGCCTCAAAATCAGGTACAAATGTGTGAGCCACTTTAAGGCCTGTAAAAGTTCAGTTTATATTGTGCATTAGAGGTCATACATATTTACACATATAAACCCATTTCTACAGAGTGCACCAGAGTAATTCACTGCGTACATTCTGTGCACACAGCACAGAGAAGAAGCATCTCTGACAGTGTGATGCTCCTCTGCTAGAACATACAGTGAGTGATTTTTCCACAGGACACATTATATCACATTTAGTGCTCCAGCGTCAGTGTAAACATCTCTGATGACAAAACATAATGCATACATAATTTTCCTGTACATTGAATCACACTTCTCATTATGCGAATGTCAAACTGGGCAAATGACTTGATGTCGATGCCAGAACATTACCTGTCCTTCATGCTGTCTTTACTGTCGGAGTCCATTATAAAAACACTCACAAAATGTACAGGTCAAATCCTGAACACTGAAGCGGCTCTTCAGCAGTTTGTCTGAATACAGATTAATCTTACACTGAAAATAAAGAAGCCACAACAGCCACAATGTGAAGGACACTTTACATAACATCACGAACAAGAGGACACCTTAGGTTATTAATGGTTAATAAATGTTTTATAAATCAGTTATGAGACATTTATGAGAACACATTTTTGGGGTTGCATGGTTGCCAGTTTTGCACACAATCTAAACCAAAGTGCACTTAATAAATTGTGATATTTACAAATGTAGACTTTAATATTAAAACCCTTCAATAACAATTTATTATCATTAATGACTGCAGACTTGTTGGATAATTAGAAAGTGAGAAACCCTCAACCTTTGTTAATGGATTTCCTTCATTTATAACAGCATTATTACAAAATGAAAAGCAAAAGCAGCCAACAATATTTTTACAAACTGAAATCCCCGCTTTGTCCCAATAATGTTTAATAACTGGTCTATACAGAAGTAAAGCATCATTTATTAACCATTAATAAAGCCATTTGTTACATCTTAAAGAGGGGGTATTATGCTGTTTCACATGTTAAGACATATATACAATGTCACAATGTTGGATGTCCAGACTAAACGTGGGTGAAGTTTTAAATCTGTAGGTTAAAGTATGTTGGAGTAATTCCCAGTTAAAGAAGTCTCAGTCTGCAGGCTGCTGTGAACGCTTGCTTTCAGACAGACTTCTCCAGAAGCTACACTTTGTGATGTCACAAAGTGGACAAACTCTACACTTGGGCATCTGCCCGAGACACAGCAGAACTTTTTGCACCCGGCACAGTTCAAGGACATGCCCACCCAGCAGCTCAGTCTGCCTCAGAATTTTTTTTCACTCCAGCACTCTGCTCGACGGCTCTGCTCGTCAAGTTGGTTAAAAATGTCTTGGAGAAAGTGTTTCTTTGGCTGTGAAGGAAAGACATCAGTGTTTGCTTTTCCAAAGGACAAGAGCACCAGACATTTGTTTCAAATCGAAAAAGGGAAGTTTACTCTTTGCTGACAACTCTGTAACACGGCCACAGGGTAGGAGACATGCCTGAAACACTGAGTTCTGCCCCTCGGCAGGCTTCAGAGAGCTGGCCAATCAGAAGAAAGCGGGCTTGTAGAGGCGGGGTTTCTTAAGGAGACAGAGCTGACAGAGTCATTTCAGGCAGAGGCTGTACGAGGGCTGTATGAGTTTTTTTTAACAGTAAATTATGCAAAGGTACTCCACAGGTATCACAGAGTGAATTATGAAGTTTGAAATTAGCATAATACCCCCCTTTAATGGATTCCTTGGTGGAAAGATATCTGACTTAAGACCTCACAATGTGTGGAGCTAACATTTTCCATCAAACAGCTCCAGGCTGTGAATAACATTTCATTATAAGCCCTCAGGAGGCTCATAATAATACAGTTGCATGTTTTCCAGAGACAGAACTCACAAGCTGCACCTCAGGGTTGTCACTGACCAGCATGGCAGTGGACAAAGCCTGTGGTAGATAAAGGTTAATGAGTTGCTCTCTCAACTGTTCGTCTTTGAAAGCCAGTGCCGGTATTCCCGCTTGTCTTTGCACAGTTACACCAATCAGCTCACCTTCTTCTAAGCAGAAGGTCTGTTTCTTTTTCTCTGTATATTCTGTTAACGAAATGTTGCTACAGGGACATCACATAAACATGACCAGAGGTAGAGACATTAAACACCTAGAAAAACACGAAGGACAACGCTAATTATGATACATGCAAGCCAGTTGTGGTTGCTATGCAGGGCACACATCAGGATGAGTGTTATTTCTAACTAAAACTCAATTAAATAAAAACTACTCTACCCTGACTAAATGTTAGCAACACTGTAATTGGCACCTCTGGGCACCAACCATGGCACTGCGGCTAAGGCAGAGGTCAGCTGATTTGGGCCTGCAAGTTATGCAATCTCATACGGCTAATCTGCTTAGGGACGCGCCTAGACCCGCAGGAGGGGGTTTGTTTATTTCATGTTGTGCTATTTTTCCCCATTATACACATATCCTCTTTTCACATATACTCTTCATAAGTAGAAATGAGTGGTGATTAAAGCATCGACATTTTATCTTTCCTCAGTACAGGTTGTACACAATATAAATACACATGAAGTTATACAATCTTTTTCTGCATGTTGTTAAATTTCTGTGCATCTTTATTTATTCATCTGGATGGTTCAGCTCTTTATTTATCACCTCTTGGGCTTTCAGTTTTATATATTCAGCTTGTGCACTGTTATTTTACTTCTGATCATTGCGGACACGCCTCCCTCACTATAGGTCAGGCAGGATTTATTCATGGCCTGATCCTATCGTGCAATTACATATTCTCCTTCCTGTTTAAACATCACCTGTATATATATTTTTGGTGTCTGCTGTTTTGATTACACTGATAATGAATTCAGTCTAAAACATGTTCCTTTTTGGCCATAATAAATAAGAAAAGTATTTATCACTGATTGCCGGAGTTTGTTTGTTTTGATCCTTGCCATTATCGTGCTCACAAATCAAACCACGTTTATGATCGTGAGCGGTGCGTGCTGCCAAGTTTCCCTATATGTGAAACTTCTTTAATCATAACCGAGTCTGCGGGGAAAATAAATGATTCAATAAAGAGATATAATAATCAGAACGGCAACAGGAGACAATTTTGTAAATAATTGCAGACAGGAGAAATTGGAATGAAAATATAAAAAAAGGGCAAAAAGAAGAAAATGATGTAAGTTCGTGAAAGATCAGATGAAATAGTGAAGTATATGCATGTGCATGTGTGATTGACTTAGCCTAAGCTGTAAGAGGAGAAAAAAAATCATTGAAAAACAAATGAATACATCATAACTACAATCATTTTCATCCCATCGCAGCTGATGAGAATAACCATAATAACAACCAAATAGGAACAATAACAAAAGAAGGGAAAAGCTTTCGGGACATAAATTAATAATAACAGTAAAAATAATGCTCCCATGAGCAACATGGAATAATATGTGATTAACATCATCGTAATGAGTGTAGATTTGCAAGTATGTGCAGGTCATTATGCGGTGTGTGTTTGTGTGTTTGTGTGTGTGTCAGCTTTGAGAGGAAAGCTGCAGAGAGTTTGATGCGTGTAAAAAGCTTCACCAGCACAGAGTGCAGCTTTTATTTTGAAATCCTGTGACATTTCCTGTTTGCTTTCAGTCATGTTTGATTTTGCTGCTCAAGCTTCATCCTCATTTTTTTAAGGTGTCGATTTCCAGCGTATTTGTTTGAAAAAGCTGGAGAAAAGTCCATTCATCAAGCGACTTCCTTTTTGGGAGATCAGCAGATTATGTACATGTGTATATACAACAGGATCGACTTCTCTGTGATTAGACGGCAGTACAGCGGTAGTTGGGGTCGTTGGTCGTACTGGAACCGTCCGCTTTGACCACGGTGATCTTGGACGACTGCTGGGAGCTGTGCAGCACGTTTTTGTGGCACAACCGCTCGCGGTAATTCTGCGCAAAGATGAGCAGCATCAGCGGGTTGATGCAGCTGTGGGAGTAGCTGAGGCAGATGCTGATGTTGTAGGCGTAGATGAAGGCGATGGTGGGCGTGTTGTTGGTCAGGTTGATCACCTGGATGACGTGGTAGGGCGACCAGCAGATCAGGAACAAAGCGATGACCATCAGAACCATCTTTGTGGCTCTTTTGGCCCAAACGGACTGCTTCCGCTTGACGCGGCGGATTGAGCTGAAGACGTGGTATAGGGTGAGCGTGTAGAAGGTGCTGATGATGATGAGAGGGATGATGAAGCCCAGGATGGACTGGTAGAGAGTGTACCAGTACATGTCCTCCGGCCCGTCCAGGAACATCATGCACACCTCCAAGTGCTGCCTTTTGACCACCTTGGCGTACATCATGACGGGGACGGTGAGGAGGAAGCTGCCCAGCCACACCAGCAGGTTGATGATGACGGTCCACTGGATGGTCCTCCGCTCTGAGGTGGGGTGGACGATAGCGATGTACCTAAGCGGTAGAAACAAGTTTATTAAAGCAGGATTGTTGGTCGAAAACATAAATGATTCGCGGCCAAAAAATCTGATTTTGCTGCAGCTTTTTAAAAAAGTTTTTGAACCCTTTTTTGTGTGTGTGTAACAGAGGATACATCTGTGAGCAACTGGAACAAACGCTCAAATAAAGCCATCTATTGGCTGAGCGAGATGTGTGTCTACTGACACGAATGAAACTCTAGTAAATTGCAATGAAATGCTCATTTGCAGGGACAGTTTGCTGGGCTAGTTTAAAAGCATTGATAAGAGACATGTGGGTTAGTCTCTAACTGTACAATGACTTTGAGATCAGAAGTGACTCACATTAGTAACAGAGCCTCTGGCTGGTGGAAAGTTAGGGGATACAGCCTCTGATTATTTGATAGACTCAACACAAGCCATCCAGAAGAGGCTAAGTGGACGTCTAACAGTTTTCAGCGTGGAAACATGGATAAATAATCACAAGAAGAGATCAAATTTGCGTCCAAGGAACGGTTGAATTCGCGCAATCCTGACATCACAACTTCCTGCAGTGGCTGATATGTGTCTCTGCTGACATGCACGTAAAGAACATTAGCTTTGCTTTAAAAGAACATTTCCATCCATGACTCAAGCTCAGATAATCAAATCAGGCAAAAAGGATACCAAGCACCCTGTCACATACGCTCGATGTTTTAATAAATGCAGTGACATATCGGTATAATTTCAGAGAAATTGAGCACATTTACATTCAGCCTGTAATTTTGTTTCGATTTGAAGAGCAGCTAGTTCAGTTCAAACTGACCTCTGTCTTTAGGACACGTCCAGGAAGAAAATGACCACTTTGACATGAGTCACAAAGTGTCCTTTTAGAGGAGCAAATTGAATATTTCCAGTTTCTGTCTAAATGTTAATCTTTGGTTCTGCATGTCCTGTCCACTTACAATTGACAGGCAGTTAAACTATTAAGATCCAGACATTCTTGGGTGTTTTCACGGCAGCCTGCTTATTTGCAGTGATCTTCAACCAGACATTTGGTGTCCACTGTCAAAGTTAAAAAACCTGTATGTTTCGTGTGATTGTTGATCCAATGAGTGCAGATGAATACCCCGACTCACGCTGATGTTTTGCCCTAGATCAGCCAAGTTAGATATTATCTACAGAAGCTCCAGTACACTACAAATGTTGTGCTTTGTAGTCGTACAAGAATCAGTTGCATTTATTGTACCCAGCATGTGTGTGTACACTTAGATCTCGCTCTAGGGTGAGCAAAAACATGAGAGCAGACAGTCAGGTCAATAAAGGTTTCTTTGTGCCGCATCCACACTGAGAGTGTCTATTTAAGATGTTTAAATATTTCTCATGACTCAGTGTAGCCCTTTCGATTATAAAACAGTAACAGTAATTGATAACATATGTTTGGTGTTAGGGGATTTGGACACAGGGTCTCGTTATAGTCCACAAAACTGCCATGAAATAAAATAACAGCTCTCTGGTGTAAAGTGGAGCAAGCAGAAATGTCTTTTATCTGTGTTGATTAAACAACCCCGTCTTTGTTGTCTCTACAAGTATACAAAGAGTATAATGTGTATAATGTGACTAATAGCTGGCATAGAGGCTTGAGTGTTGCTGATGTGCTTTTTTCAGATATTACTCTATTATATTGATTTTAGAAGCTAACTTTTACTCTGTGATTACACTTTGCTCCTGACAAACAACCAAACAGGAGATGTGACATTGATTACCGCTGACAGGCGGCAGAGGGAGGATCTAGGAGCTTTTAAATAGGACTCTAATCACAACTTTTCGTTGAATTAGGGCGGCAAATGGAGAGTTTAATCAGGCCTGTGAACCGTTTGAAACCTGTGGAGATAGCACACAGCCCAGCTTTACTGTGGGCTTGTTTGTAATGGGTTATCATTAAGTTGGCCTCTTTTTGGATTACAGCCCATCATTGCTTGTTTGGATGTTGTTGGCTTTTAGTTCTTCCAAAGAGCGGATTTTTTAAATCAGTATTTGCTACATTAAACTTTTAATTAATACATCAAACTAACCTGATAGGAGGAGAGTAGAATCAAGGGTCAAGGCTACCTCAAACATTGTAAAATTATTAAAATGATAAGTACGTCTATTCAGCGAAGGACATTTATTCAGTACAGGTGTTTCTGCTCATCAGCACACAATTAGCTGCTCTAGTGGCCCTACAGAACTCATTATGTGTATTATACTGAGCATGAGCCACATTAAAGCTGTGATTATCTTCAGATGGAGATGTTTAACGGTCTCACAATTTGCTTAAAGGGCTTTTAAAATGTCATCAGTGTGTTCAGATCATAAACATGACATATACATGATGTATGCAGGGAACATTGTGTCTTTATGGGCTGTGGCACGCAGATGGTTATCCAACTCATTAGTGTATTTGAACTGTTTGGCTGAAATTCACCAATGGAGTGTATTTCTAGCTTTATAATGAAGACACCTGTAGGAAATTAATTACTAGAATCATTATTATAGAAACTATACATTTTGTATTTTTTTTCAAAGTGTGGTAAGACTGTGCTGCTTTAAACACCTTCAGCAACACATTGATCAGAATTGGCATGAAATCTGTGATAATGATTTAACACTCACCGATCAATGCACAGCACAGTAACAATCCCCACCGTGGTGAACTGGTTGCTCACATCCACCACCACCACCGCCTTACACATAAAGTTTCCGAAGACCCACTGCCTGTCTCTGACCAGCTGGTGAATGTTGAAGGGCATCACGAGCAGGAACAGCATGTCTGCTATCGCCAAGTTCAACACGTAGATGTCTGAAACCATCTTCTTCTTGCATGCTTTCACCGCGTAGATGACCAGCGCGTTGGCGATAACTCCAACTAAACAAAGGATGCCGTAAATCGTGGGGAAAATGTGCATGAAGGTGGTGATATCGATGTGGCTGTAAGGTGAGGGGATCGAGCTCAGACATGACGGGTCGGAGGAGTTGTCTGTTAGGTTGTTTTTGCAAAATATGGCTGTGTCATTCATCTTCGGATCCTCTGAATAATCGCCTCGGTGTGGTTGAAAGTAAAGCGCGTAAAGGGCGCTCTCCAGCCGGCGTCAGGTCTCCAAACTTTACGCTCTCCAAATGCGCGTAAACTCTCCTTCTTCCTCGCGTGGATTCCGATGAAAAATACTGTATTATTTAAAACAGGAAAAGGTAGAATCCAATATAGTCTATGTCTACATGTGCATTGTTGCTCCTTGCAACATGTTTATCTCTGGAAGCAAACTGATCTGACTATTTACCGTGCGCATCCGCTGTGCGCTTTACTAAATGCAGTGAACGCCTCGGGGGACACTAGTTCCCTCCCTTTAAAGACCATTCGATCTGACATGTAGGAGGACAAGCAGATGTAAAGAAAACACTTTAAAGTGATCATAAATAGCAGACATTTTGGAATGTTTTTCGTCCTAACAAAAAATAAGGGAAGCCACATAAATTGACTCTTTTATAATGTTTATTCTGTGTGAAGTGCAATGTTCATTAAATAAACAGAGGAGGCGTTCAGGATTTAATTTTAATAAGCAAATATAAAAAAAGACTGAAGATAACATGATAGATTGAAGGCTTCTAGTTTAAGTTTAAAGGCTCTATAGAAATCTGTGGAACTTTTACAACAGAATAAACCTGCACAAATAAGCCACGCGGTTCAATTTATGTTACACACAAAACATAATGTTCCTTTTTGCAACACCCCCCATTTGTGTTCTGATTAGTTCAGCGTTCAGAAATTAATCAGACTCAAGTTTTCACAAGCAATTACGTTTTTTAATTGTGCGTGTGCCCTAAAGGCTGCAGTGGAACCTGCGCATCAGAGTTGTGATTTTCCACAGAGCTTTCTTCTGACATCTTTGGGAATCATCTTTTCAGGACAGCGTCTGATCTGTGGTCTGAAAAAGCACAGCAGACAGTACTCAGCCGGGATCTGACCACGGGTCAGCAGGAAGATATGTGAGCTTTCCTCCTGCTGGCCTCAGGAACCGTTTGTTCATTGCGTCCTTTCTCTTCAAAGTGGACAAAAATATCATTATCTTCACACTAGCCTTCATATAGAACACACAGTGGGACTTTGTGCCAATATCTCAAGACACACAGCAGGCTGGCTTCAAAGAGCTCTGCGAAACCAGCTCTGTCCTTGACTGACAGAAAAGAAACACATTGCATGGCCAAACATCTGCAAGACCAAAACATACGCCTCGTTTTCGCCCACTTATCATTGTAAGAAACAGTGGAATCAAGGACGAGAGAGCAATGAAGGGACCATGCTTTCACTTGATGACTTGCATTCAGTCCCACATGACAGAAGACATCGGCTTTGTTCAAGTGTTTTTCGGCAAAACCTTGAGCCCCAGAGCTAATTCTTTTTATTTCTGTGGCTTTATCAAGGGTCCCAAGATTCTCAACAACAATTGCATCAGCAAACAACTCTGAAAAACCCCGATGGGTAAATCAAACATTTCTTGTTGCAGGTCAGAGTTTTCTGATAAGGACAAGTGATACTTTGAATAATGACTGTAAATGCTTGCAAAATTAGAGATATTCACATTTGACTCAGCTTAATGTAGGCTACGCTTGGTCTCACATTTTTTACCCGATAAACATCACCATGTTCGAAGTGTCATGTGAGCATGTTAGCCTTTAGTTTAAAGGTATAATAAGTAGGATTCATCACTTATGGGCTTCTATACATGTGAGACCCTTTTAAGGAGGGGCGCTGTTGTGGTTCCCTGAGCTATTCATAGCATATAGGTGAGAGTGGGAGTTCAAATTAGCAACTGGGCCCCATTCAGACCGGCAAACATGGCAAAAGAGTGATGCAGAGTTGGCCTTCTTTCTGGTGGAGAGTTAGGTGCCTCAAACTGGGTAGGACAAGCTAACCGTCGGTTAGCATGCTAGCGCAAAGGTAACCATGATGCTGTCTGTGTTAGCTCGACAGGGTGGGCGTGTTCTCGCAACCAGAGAGTGAGAGTGAGCTTGGGTCAAAGCCTAGCAGTACGTGGCATCATTAGGGCCAGAGCACCAAATTGGGGAAGGGCATTATTGAAACTGAAGGAATTACTCTCTGTCTCCAAAGTAAGTCTCCTTTGTGAAGGGTTAAAGGTGCTCCAAGACATTGCACACATGTCAGAGGTGGTAATAATGTTCATTTGATATGGGTCTTGCACATGGGTGTGGCCCGTGGGAAATTTTTAACAAAGGAGCCCCTGCACTATGTTTCACCTAGATGTATAAAATTTGGTCGGCACATGTATCATGTCAACATCTACAAAAAAGCCTCTTACAGCGATACCCACAACCAAACAGGAAGTTGGCCAATTTACTTTTTTCAATCAGGTAGGGACTCTGTCATTTACAAGGGTCATACTTTTTTCAAAGGGCGTGGCCCTGGCAGTACGCCAGTTCTCAACACTGAGTCATGAAACAGGAAGTTATTGTATCTCTCTTGTATAGTGTTCAATCTGACCCAAATTTCACATGTATGATCAGCCCAGCCCTGAACAAATCCACATGCCAATAACAGTAATAGTCACAGCCCCACCTTTGATGCATTTCCCCTAGCTGGTTGACCAGACTCACCTTAAATGTGGTCAGAAAGCGTTAAGAGAGTCATGAAGCTTTTCTTTTAAAGACTGAGTTTTCACTGTAGGGTGTATCCCTGGAGGTGCGGTGAACTTCAAGATCTCGCCATAAAAGAGGAAGATGTTGTACAGGAGCAAGGGATGCTTGAAATGTCATGAAAATTGGCACACACATCAAAAGTGCAGAAAACTAAAACCTGATTGGGGTGTCAGGATTGTGCCCCTTAAAGTGTTTAAATGAAGCAGCCGCTGCAGTACATTACAACTAGATGTACAAAGTTCATGGCACATGAGTTAAAAAAAATCTCTTGGTGCCAATGGCCCAAGCCGAGCAAGAAGTCAGTCATTATTTTTTAGAGGGTTGGTCAAAGGTTTGGCTTTGCGTCCAACAGCGTGGAAGTGCCAGCGGACCAATGAAAAGATGATGTAACTCAAGCGAAAGCCTGGGCCTGAAAACATCCACATGCCAATGTTTGATCAAAGTCATAGCACCTGTTACTGCTAGGAGGAAGTAAGCCATCTGAGACAACCTCTTGTGTGCAGGGGCGGATCCAGACAGGTGGCCTAGGATCTCCCCTGAAATCTGATTGGCCACCCCAGGTGCCATCCCAAAATCCCAAACTATGATTGGCTATTTGCCTCGTGAGAGGCGGGACTTATGTTAAAATCAACTATTTTGGGTTGGTTTGCAACAGGCTGTATTTCAATGTGGTACATTTCCTTGTGTTAGTACTTTAATTTGTTACTCTGGACATAGCTACGTCTTGTTTTTGAGTTGTTAAATAATTAAGCTTAGAAAGTTAACATGTTGCCACTCTGTTGTGTTAATTTTTAAAGTTAAAAAATATATATATCTACACAGGAAACATCTTCTAAGTACTTTAATGTTTGTAGTCAAAGTAGAAAGGTTAGTGGAGAGAGAAAGAGTCATAAGTCGGTGCCCCAGTTGGACCACCCCAGTCAAAAGAGTCTGGATGCGCCCCTGCCTGTGTGGTCCACACTTCACAAACAGCACAATAACGCATTTCACTTCTTAATGGAGTGTCAGAAAATTCAGAGCTGTGTTGACACTTTAGTTTCAAGTAATGACACCTTGGCTGCACAAGGCTTCGGGGCCGTTCAGTGAGGTGCAGCTTTTATTTGTTACAAACAATTTGTCAACTGCTGCTTTAAACCGGTGCTATTGTGAGCCTGGTTTAAATGCTGTGGAAAAACTGACTTTGATGAATAGATGGAGGCGGCAGCAGAATACTTCTCCAGAGCCACCATGTTTTGTCAGTTTGAAAGTCAGGACAAATGACAGCCCAGCGTGTGTTGTGTTCATCCAGTCATGTCCGGGAAGCGTTCATGCAGATTTCTCACTGAAGTATAGAGAAGAAAGTGATGGAATAATGATGCAAAACCCTAAAGGGACTCCAGCGGCTGCCAGAGGAGTCAAATGTTAAATTCTATTGACAGCAGATTAAACCTCCTCTGGTGCACGTTCCATTCAGACTGTCACACTTACACTTATCAGAAGCTTAGATCCTGAGGGGCCAGTTTCCTGGAAAATGTGGAATAATTTTAGTCGGATGCAAAAGTCAAGATTCAGCTCATAAACTCAAACATTTTCTTCACAATAAAAATGTCTTTCTAACTTACTTTAATAATTAGCTTACAAGGATCTGTTTGCCCCCAATCCTCCCGCTAACGTGATCACTTTTTTACATTTTATTTTCTTCTTGTTCAGAGAAATCCAGAGCTCCAGATCTGTTCATCGTTTCTTAGATGACACTAATGCATCAGCTATACAGTAAATGGAAAAGTTTGTTGATTTATGTGTAGCCCATGACCTCACTAGACAGTCCTGGTGGTATTATTATTAACTGTAGAGGGCTGCAGTCATAAAGCTTCAATAACCAGGCTTGCAGCTGCTTCAAATGCGCAAACCTGAGCAGTGCATCCTTTTCTTTTCCTGCAACAACTGCCTCTGTGAGTGCTGGTGCAAGACGGGGTGAGTAGGGTCGTACCTCCCATCTGCTCGGGGGGCCGACAGCGGAGGACGACGCTTGCTCCGGTCAGGTCCTTAGTGTGGAGCTGTGAAGGTGTGAGGATGTGCACCTGTGCGAACGTGAAGCGGCGCATTGCTGAAAAAAGCTTGGTAAAGCAGGACACATTCAATAACAGCCTTTGTGGATTAGTTACTTCTTAACAGCCAAGTCCTAGGCTGCTTAATTGTGACCGCCTACAATATGTTAGTATTCATTAATGAGATAATGGGAACACCATGCTGGCCTGAGGTGACTCATAAAAGCTGGAACAAATCCTGTAAAGCCCACAATATGGCGACATCACAGGAGTGAAAACAGAAGCAAAAGAAGCTTCAAACATAAAGCCGTCTGAATTGATCAGCATGTGGAGAGGTACAATTGGCGTTTCATTTTTTGTAACAATCGATGTCCGCTGCATTTTATACCTGCATGTGAAAATAGAGCTGGAATATGATTTCAGAGAAATTACTGTGTGATTTTCCTGTCAATAACAGCGTGCCTGCCTTATATAATGACAGCAATCCATGTGCCGTCCATGTGAAAGTTAAACCTGCCTCTTCGGAAGTTGAACTCGTCCTTTCATTCAGAAAGTCAGCACAGTTTATTCCAGGCTAGTGTGAATCTAACAATCTAACAACAATCTAACAACAATCTAACAAGGTCTGAGAGAGCCTGGCCACTCACAACTAGATTTATTAGTCCAAAAAAGTCCACTCACTGTTGCTAATGCATTTTAAGGATTTAACTACATCACATATTGGAGTTGAAGGAGATCTGTACTTTATCTCATCTTGCTTAGATTATAGATAATCAGATCCTATCTTTACTGCTTATCCTGTTCAGGGTCATGGGGGTGCTGGAGCCAATCCCAGCTGTCACTGGGCGAGAGGCGGGGTACACCCTGGACTGATCGCCTGTCAATCACAGAGCTGACACATATACCCCCTTCCCACCATAATTAGCGTGTTGACGCAGGTTTTTCAGACCCGGGAAGACCTCATTATAGATGCTGATTGTCTCTTTTCCCTTTGGCAGTGCAGTATACTCCTTTCTGTCTCTTTTCTGCTGAGTCACCGTCTGACGACACAAACGTTCCAGAAACAGGGTTAGTAAACAGTGAAGATGTGATGGTGGTTAGGCCATTATTGAATCCATTACTCATTCAGTCTGTTTATCAAACTCGACGCAAAACAATTTGGAATGATGTTCGAGCCCTGCTTGGACAGAGACTGATGTAATTTGTAGCTGTGGAGTCGCAGAAGTTACCGAAAGAGCATAGCGTCGCGACGGAAAGGGGGCGGAGGTTAGCATGTCAACACAGGTTTTATGTTCCCATCATTGCCGATCAGAGCCGAGGCGATAATTACCAAGGTCTACTGCAGAGTCATTTGACCCGGGTCTGAATGCCGATTGTAACTTTTCCCATTAGGCAAAAAAGCCGGGTGTTAGCGGGTTTTTTGACCAGTGGGAAAGGGGCTATAGAGACAGACAACCTTTCACGCTCACACCAACGAGCAATTTTAGAGGCACCAATGAACCTAACAAGCATGTGTTTGGACTGTGAGATAAAGCAAGAGTACCCGGAGGGAACCCACACATGCATGGGGGGAACATGCAATCCCACACAGAAATACACCTTATGCGTCGGAACCGGGAACCTCCTAGCTGTGAGGCAACCGCGCTGACCCCTGCACCACCGTGCGACCCACATTATTTATAATTGATTTGCACATGACAGATTCTAATGTGATTTTGGGGGCTCATTTCCGTTGCATTTAAGTGCTGCATACTTCGATTAAAGCAGTAAAACTGTCTATTTTGGGAAATAAGCTTATTAAATCTCTTGTAGGGTGATAAATGAGGAGATCAATACCACTTACATGTTTCTTACTGTAAATATTCAGCTGGAGCTAGTAGCCAGTAAGCTTAGCTTAGCATAAAGGTTAAATTAGTAACACTTAAAATAGTAGTTTTACAGGGGCAGTTGCAGGAAATAAATCCTGGTAGTGACTGGTGCTGGTAGCAAACTCAAACTGCAAACAAACTCTTGTTCACATGCTTTGAATTATATATGAAGTAAATAAACAAGATATATGGTGTTTATTATTGAGCTGAAGAGATGCTAGAGGAGGATTTTGCTACCTTTAGACAGAACCAGGCTGTTTCACCCCAGTTTCCTGTCTTTATGCTAAGCTAAGCTAAGATCGCTGGCCGCTGGTTCGAGCTGTATATCCTACAGGCCTTAAGAGTGTTAGCAGTCTCTTCATCTGTTTCTCAGCAACAAAGTGAGTTTGTGAGTGACTTTATTTCCCAAAATGTCAAACTATTCCTTTACATTGTCAAATCAAACATACCCACAGGCCCCACAGGCTGCTTTCCAGAGTCACCCAGTGTTGATTCAATGAAGCATGAATGTCAGAAAAAGTAGGAACAGATGATCTCTGCAGAGGCGGCACTGACTCTGCTCCACAGGTCAGAACGCTTGTCTTACTCACTGAACATCCTGCTCTTCTTGATTTTTCTCCTCTCAGTCCTGATGAGCGCTTGTTATCGTGAAGGGTATAATTGCCTGTGAAGTTATTCGACATTAAAGAGTTTGCGCTGATTTGTAGGGAGATCATCATTCCTTTCATTGTGAGAGAATGAGCGGTGCTGCGAGCAGGTAGCCTGGAGGTGTTTCATGCATTATAGATGCACTGGTTATATCTCTGGAGGGAGCATGTAGTGTTCATGGTAAAGAGAAAGCTCTGTCAGTGTGCATCAAAGATGCGTGTGAACAAGACAACCTGAACCTATATAACATCAGTGGTCTGCGTGAGAGCTTTAAATTTGATTCACTGTTAGAATCACATGCTGTTTTTTCAATGCACTACACTGCAGTAAATGCTTTCCGCAGACAGACAGAAAAAAGCACGATTGTGTGCATACAGAAAACCACAGTAAAAGAATGCAAAAATATTACAGACACAAACACATAAATACAGTACAAATATGTGGTGTTTAATTTCCCTTATTGGGGTGATTTAACAATCTCATCATCCCTTGTTAAAGACAGACACCGATGCTGCCACAGCGAATCATTTTCCACCACATCAAGAAACTGAGACCTGGGAACATCCTGTGCTCTGCGTCCATAAATACACTCTGCAGACGTGAAACTCAAAAAAGAGAGAGTGACAAGTGCCGCCTTGCAAATGAGTCATAAAGCGAGGTCATAACGGTGCTTAACGGACTTTTTCATTAATTGAATAGATGCTGGTTTGCCTCATGGACGTAATTAAATTATGAAAATGTGGTATGAAATGCCACCGTTGCCTCAGTGTCTGTATGCATTAAAGGATGTGACCTTAAAAAAAATAGTATATAATGATTATTGTCTGATTTCCAATAGATGTCAGACATTTTGTAATTTACTGTGCAGACATGCTCATTGAAAGGGTCGTAGATCTACATTAGCTGCATGTTGATCCAAGCCCGAATGAAAGCATCTGTTGTTGAAGCCGAGCTCGAATCCAGAGAGAAAACATGAAGCAACAAAACAGTGGGCTGCCTCACAGTTAATACTATCACATGCCTTATGTCATATGATTTTTTAGTTAGGATTAGACAAACATCTTGATAAATGCTGCAGGCCTTGGCAAATGTTAATTGCATGCTCCAGTCAGTTTATATTTACCGCTACAAAAGACAGTGAGAAATAGTGTTCAGAGGGTTAACGCTTAGAGGACAAGATAAGAAAGGTAAAGGTGGATTCAGCGGGGTTCAATGTCACGGTCTATTCCTGCAGCGTTTTCCTGTTTAAGAGGGGATTCACATTAGTTTACAGCATCATATAAATTTGTCCATCAGCCGTGGATGTCAGTCTGGAGTGTATTTCTGTCATTTGGTTAAAAGAAACCCTGTTTGGCCCTTCACATGTACATGCTCTGTCTAATCAGTTACACTCCTGGCTGTGAGGACAAGGATGCCTCCCAGATGAGAAAACATGTAAAGAAGAATAAAATAAACCATAAAATTCAGTGTATAAGACACATTTTTCATAAAAAAAATTTCACCTAAAAGTGGGCTGCGTCCTATATACCAGTATAAAATCCAGAGAGAGGTATGGTATTGTGTGACAGTATTTTGCCCTATAATCTAGCTAAAGTTGTCGGTTGCTAAGTGGTGACGTCACACCTCTGCGTTATGGCGCTACAACGTCTCCTATTTACAATATGCTGCAGTGCTGTTTTGTGTTTCCCTCGCTGTTTTAAGCTTGATTCTTGCTAACGCTTGTCAATGCCCCGTCATGATAGCCATTGCAGCAGCCACCCTCACAACAATCAACGTTACCGTATGCTGCCAGCTACAGCTAGATACAGCTAGCTAGCAGGATTGCAAACTCGACATGGCGAGAACAGATGGTAGGCAGTAATTTGTGTGTGTTTAATGTGTTTTAAATGAAAATAAATTGAAATAGTGTTAAAATAACTTATACACGTTTTTATAGCTATAAAAATCCTTCTGGGATAACAGAGGAAAACAGACTGCCTCTTATACCAGATTTAACGGTAATAGTGCAAATCTCAGTCCTATACGACTGAGGTTGTTTTCCTCAACCATGACATATAGAATATCACCTCTGTGTGTGCCTTCCCACGTAAGATGTCTTTATAATGTCCAACAATTCTACCTGATTGCGTCGTCGATCAGATTATGACTCACCCGCAGCGACACAGTTCTTCTAATTCAGTATGAACTGGCAGCATGTCAGAAAACCTCTTTATCCAATCCTGTCTATTATGGGATTGGAGAGTAATGCAGCTCAACTTCAATCACTTTCTGTTTATTTCAATCAGAAACCAAACAAGCTTTGACGGGCCCTCCCCCGAGCCGAGCCCGGCCGTAGCGTTTGCCCTGACATGCCTGTTTTGTTCTCCTGGCTGCTGGATGCCACAGATCTTGTGGAGGATCTTTGGACAATCATATGATCTCCCTCTGCTGCTCCTCCGGGGGGGGGATCGAGCAAGACAGATTCAAATAGTGTGGCGAACACAGTCCTTTATAAAGTAACCCAACATCTCCTCCAATGTTACAAATACCTCTCTACACAAGTGAGTCACTTTCTGAGAATAAACCATCATCACAACATTATCACCTCCTACAGGCGACACAGAAGTCCGTATTGGTGATTGCTGCTGAAGTATTCAATTTAAAGTTTCAAAAAAATTAAATTGCCCACATACTTTTACAGTGCAAACAGTGATTTAAGCATTAACATAACATTAAGATTATTTTATGTTAATTATATCCATACGTGAGTATTTGTTTGCATGTATTTGTGTGATTGCATGCGTGGGCTGCTCCTCAAAGTATTTTCATTTGTAATTCTTCGTCCTCGTAAATCTTCAACGTCAATAGGCGCATTAATCGAGGAAAGCATGGTTTGTTCTTGGCTCTGCTCAACCTCAAAGTGCTCAGATTTGACGGCTGGCTGATGCTAAGTTTGTTTGATATGTGGTTTGGGAAGATGAGAGAAAAGTTCTCTCCATGACGCCTACATAATCAGATCAGATATAAAACTGGAATTTATTATATTTACCCAATCAAAAAAAATCTATCCCAGTGCTCATCTCTTTTATAAAAAATAAATACGCAGACAGACCGTATTTGACATGTTTATGATACAATAAACACACTGGTGACGCTGGTGGTTCTGGGCGAAGATATTGCAAAGACAACACCTCATGTTCTTCATGACAAAACATGTGCCCTCACTTGTAAAAGCCTTGACAGAACACCGTTGACGTCAGCGCGGTGCTTTCATCGCCACAAGGACACTTGAAGGGAAAGCGATGCATTTTACTCTACAGGAAATAAAGAAACTTTACAGCTGCAAACTCTGTTCAGTCAGAGATGAGGCTCTGTGGTTCAGCTGCAGCATACAACAGTTTACATTGGAACAAATAAGCCTGTAATGAAATCACCAAATAAACCTCCCCCCCGTCCGTGCGGTTTTGAATCTTATCAGATGATTTACGAGTTGTCTTGATTTGCTTTAAGAGTCTTTATCAGATGAGTTTGTGTTTTTGCTTGACCACAGTTTTAAGCACCGACAGGAAAATGCATGTTCTGCAACCTCGGAGCGCAAGGGTGAACGTTTTCCTATCAGTGCCGGCTGCAGCTATTTATGGAGCGGCCCTGAATCTCACCCTCAGAGCAGGAGCGTTTTGATCCGCATTCTAAAAAGTCTGTTACTATTGACATGCTTCGATTACCATTACTGCAAACAAAAGGGGCTGTTGTTGGAAGACTGAAGCAGCTAAATGGAACTCAGCCTTCTTTAACTTTACTATTTACACTTGTTTTCTTAGTGTCACAGAATCAGATCTACCGTAGTTTATGAGAGGTTCAGCCTATCTACTGTGTCTCCATAAATGTTCATGTTCTGTCACCAGGCTTGTATAATGTGGTTTCTTTTTAGTCCGCTATTATATATGCAGCCTTTGTGTGACATTACTCGTTGCTTTATCTGAGTGCAGAACACACTTGAAAAGGTTTGTATGAAGTTTAAGTTCCAGACTGGCAATTCTGAGATGGAGGTTGAGTGGGGGATGAGAGGTGGGCAGTGGATGAGTGGATGACCCGCTGTCTTGAGAGCTGAAGATGGCAGACTGGTGACAGAGGTGGATCCGCATTGGTACAATGAACGATGTGGTGAATGACTGAAGAGCCAGGGTATATATACACTGCAGGCTGAGGACTTCATGAGGAACAGGTGAGCAGGCTGAAGCAGTCAGGAGGTGGAAGCCCTGAGGGTGGCCACGCCCAGAGACAAACAGCAAGAGAGAGACAACAAGGTCCTTCAGATGCGGCCGACAGATGCCGGATCCATCGGGTGCATCCTTCGTGGCCTAACGTATCCCGAGATTCATTGTGTGGCAATTCAAACAAGATGGCGGACTCTCAAGCAGCCGAGGAATTCACTTACAAATGTAAAAGTTTTCGGTTTCAACTCAACCGAATAGCAAGCAATACAAATGTTAAATAACGAAAGGGGCCTCGAAACAAATTATCTTTAACCTTGGTACACTGCAGTTTAACAGGCCCAGCCATGAAGATGACCGCTTGTGCTGTCCCTGATATGTCTTGGAGCACATGAGAAACACCACATGGAGATGTTTACGATTTCAATTCTGAGCTCTGTGCCAAATCAGTTGCTCAGTCCTGTTTTTCAGTAAAGAACATTAAACTACATTAACCTTTACTCAGTACATACCCATGTCCCCAGCTTAAGCTTCTCTAAGTAGTACTTTTCCAAAGTAGAAATGTTGGCTGGTCATAAAAGAACATGTCTGAGTCTCAATGGGTTCTATGTAAATATGTCTGGTTTCTAGAACCATCTTGTGGCCTGTGGATGAGACACAAAATCGTTGAATCCCGTTTAATCTTTGTTCTGGACATCCGTTGTTTTAATCATCTAAGTCACAATTGATGATGTTTAAATTGAGAAAACATTCAAACAATTTATGAGTAAAAACTTTCTTTTAAATTCTTGGAACAGTGATGGATAATTGAGGAGATTACCTGAGTATCAGCTAACAGGAGTGGCTGTGTAGATCTCAGGAAACAGGTCAAAGTGAGGACGAGTGGAATCAGCAACAGGGTAAGGACAAAAGCCAGGGACATCCTGTCCTCTGTGGGTGAATTCATGTTATCTCCATTAAAAGTGACATCGTGGAGAGAGAAGAGATAGTAGCATCATGTCAAGGCAAGGTCCATTTACTACACCAAATGAATTATAATCCTCCTGCAGAAAACAAAGGAACACACGGTCCATTGAGAGCAGCACAAATGTGAAAAGGTTGAATAAGCCCGTCCTTCAACTCTTGTACAAAGAGCCTCCACACGTACTTGTTTCTGTTCAGGATTTATTGTTCATTTATACAATAAGGAAAGGAAAGCTTCAGCAAAAATAGCATTAAATACTTCAACCACCATGAAGTCCTTGGTTAGACTCAAAGTTAGCTTAGTTAGCTTACTTCTGTAACTTCAACACAAGTTCTTCATGTACAGACTATCACACTTAACACTTCAGCTCCACAGGACAGCCAGCTTCCAGACCACTCACCAAAGCCCAACCATTCAGTAGGAAGCAACTGCCCTCAATTCCCATTATGCCTCGTAAAGATCTGGGCCCGTATTCATAAAGCTTCCTAGTAAAAAGAGTTGCTCCTAGTAACAAAATTCTTAGAATCGTTTTCTAAGAATTTCCCCTTAAAGTCAAGACTAGATCCTGGTAAAGATAAAAGTTATTCAGAAAGCATCCCAGCCCTTAAGAGAGCTCGTAAAGTGAGAATCTGTTAGGAGTAGTGAGGAGGACTTTTAAGAGTTTCTTAAGCAGAGAAGAAAATGGCTGAAAGACGGAGCGATAGGAGAAAAGTTCTCAATGAATAACAGTGAGCTAATTGAACAATAGCCTACAGAGTGGACCGTGCAGGGATCATGTTTGTGGTATGCAACAACGCGATATTGCCAGAAATGAAAGTGAATTAACATTAAAATATTTGGCAACTGGAAAAATGCAAAGTGCAGCAGTGATGACTTGGGTCTGTCGCAACCGTCAATCATCAGAGTGATCACAATTAAAGGAAATAGGCATGGGAATAACGGGCTTGGGTATGCGACGCACATCCGCTATATTGCGTGGGCATATTTTAATTCTGCATTTAAGTTAACTTTGACAGCAGTTACAAGTAAGAGGTAAACTATCTCACCTGTACTTGCAGATTCCGGTTTGGGTGCTGCAGTCTCCCCTCTCACGTTAGACTTTAACACAGAGCCTAAAACTACTTTTCGCACTCTTTACTAGTGCGCACAACCAGAGGGAAAGATGCATTTATCTGCTGCGCTACATCTTCCCATGCCTGCCTCTTGGTTTGAGCTGTAAAACCGGGGCTGAATTTATTATGTTTTTTTGTTCATCAACTACTTGAGATACATTACAACTACATTATAAATAATTCTTATAAGCTGTATATTGGCTGGCCAGTATTCCCAGAAATTGTGAAGATGAGCCATTTTCCCTCGTTAATATCAATAAGATCAAGTACTTAAATTAGCAGCATGGTAAATAAAAGTGATCAAGTAAATATAACTGCATGAGAAGATGAGCATGTGTTTCAAACATTCTGTAGGCTTTATACTTTAAAGTGTGGCTCACAATTTATTCAACAGAGATGTTCGGTACATAAAATGGTGTTCATAATTACACAATGTCTGAGTAAATTCTATGCTTAGGCTGATAGATTTCACTGTCCTTCTCTGCCCATCGTCACTAAGAGAACTTTTTTTTCAACCAATCACAGCTTCTGAAAGAATGTGTCATACCTAGCAACGGGGCCAACCACGCCTCCTCACTAAGATAAAAGTTTCTGTCCCTTCCTCGCTCAGAGTTGCTCTGAGAGTGTTCCTAAATCACTCCTAAGCTAGGACTCCTTGCTAGAAGTTTTTAAGTAAAGTTAGGATCTCTCTGAGAGTATTCTCAGAATGTTTGTGAATACAGGCCCTTCAGTTTTATGTTTCAAATGCAATGCTTACACTTTGTACGTTTGTAATGTTTCTCTTTGAACTGCTGATTTATGTTGGTAATTGCCCTTTTTAAGCTGGTTTATAGTTTGAACCAACCAACCAGCCCCAGACCATTTGAACATTTGAACCATTAGTGATGTGATTTGTTAGGTCTGTTGTCAATCAAAGATCACCTCAAATGTCCTCCACTGATGCTGTCTGAATCAGGTATGGACCCAAATCTGTTCAATATAGTTGTGCATTTTTGCATCCTCAATAAAAGCACAGCAGTGCTTACCAGAGGGTTGAGGGTTCAAGATCATGATCTGACCTCTTAGGAGCACATTTTCTACATTACGTATATGCACTCTACAATTTGCTTCTCTGTATCAACCAAGCTAAACACAAGTGAGATGAGTTTAAGACTACCATTTAAAACATGTGAAAACACCCACTTCACCCATGCTTTCAACAACCCTAGAAGAACTCTCCTCTTTTAGTACTGGTAATGGAATCCTTTGTCATTTTAAAATTAGAACGTGTTTCTCAGGAGACCCTCACCCCTTCAGGATGAACCCCTTAGGGAACCCTTATTTCAGAGTGTAACAAATAACAATAGCTTGTTATTCAAGCAGTCCAACAATGACCATTTGTTGTTTCTAATTTGGATTGAACAGAAGATATTAAAACAAGCAACCAAAAGAAGACAAATTGCGTACGCACTGCCAAACGAATGTGGACGAATGTGTCCAAGACACCTCCGAATGTGGCCTTGGTGATCAGATCTCAAAGCGTCCTCAGTCCGCCTGGGAACACTTGGGCTGGATCCCAAGTCTCTTAAATTGCATCCATGCATCCCTCACTTGTGTCTCGTCCCTCCCACTCGGGATGTGTGAAGAGATGCGAAGAAACCAGGCGAGGAGAGACAAGACGAGGAAATAGGATTTAAGAGACATGAGATGTTCTTTCCTCTGAAGCGTCATGTGAAGCGGCGGCAGCTGATCACAGCTGGATCAGCTGCCAGTCGGCTTGAACACCTGTTTGTGTCTGCACATATGTGCAATGTATCCATTCTAATAAAAGGAACAGAGTAAGCTTTTCTCTGTACCTGTTTAACGAACACCTGCACGATGAACTCCGTTAATACTGTGTGCTGCTTAGAACCATTCAGACCTTTCTTACAGGCACAATGTGTTGATATTACTTATTCATTATTTGCATTTACAATTACTTAGAATCTGATTCATCATTTAATAAACCCAAACACTGTCATGATTTTTTCATGAGCTGTGAAAAGTATTTATTATTATTATATTATAAATGACAGTAAAAAAGTGTTACTTGCTGACAGCGAGACTCTGCTGCTCTCTTTGAATGTATTCATTTATTCATACTAAAAGTTAGCCGGGGAAATAACTGATCATCACTACAGATCTTTTTTCAATTAAATTTAATAGGACTGGATTTGTTTTTGCTACTTTTGATGTTCAGAACAGCAATTAACAGATTTTTTGGTTAGATGATGACTCAAAACAAACCAAATCCGCAGTTCTACACTCTGTTTTGTTTATTTTATGAGAGGTTTTGCTAAATTTTCGTTATAAATATGAGTCAAATACCGATGCTTTAACACTGACGGTGTTTGAAGTTGGTTTCAAGGCGCCCTTTGGAGTCTGTTTTAAGGCCCGCTTCTTCCTGTCTCCGGTGTTGTTGTGAAGTTTCACATCAATCCGATCAGATGCAGCGTCCAATCAATAACTGATATCCAATAAGGGGGCATGTCAGCCAGTACAAGACTTCTGTGGAGGCTGCTCTCGTGTTTCCTCGCTCATCACTCCTCCGAACAGTAATAAGAGCTTTGGGACGGTCCTCAATATGGCAGGTAAATGTTAAATGGACTGTACTTGTATCGCGCTTCTGACCACTCAAAGCTACATGTCACATTCACCCATTCACACACTGATGGCAAGGGCCTAAGTGCCGATCTCCAATCAGAACTGTGCCCATTCATACCCGATGGCTATGCCACCAGGAGCAATTAGGGGTTCAGTGTCTTGCCCAAGGACACTTCGACATGCAACTGTAGCAGTCGGGCGGATTGAGAGAGGCCAACTCTACCACTGAGCCACAGCCGCCCCACAGGTCTGGAACTAGTTCTGGTTCGAGCGAGGATCAAGGAGCGAGGAAATATCAGATAAGAGACTTGGGATGCAGAGTTGTACCCAAAGATGTGCACCTGGATCAGATCAGTGAGGACGCATGTTAATACCAGGTGTAAACGAGGCCTTAGTCACCGGGGGCAAGCGACTCCTGTTTTTTTCTCACAAGATGCAGCATGACGTTGACAGGCAACTTGATGAAGAGCCTGCAGAAACATGATGTAACAGAGTGTTTTGTTGAGAGTTTTATTGGGAGTCTGAGGAGCTGAGATATACAGCATGTGAGGAGGTCAGAGGAGGACCACTGTTCATTTGTTCCAGTTGTGTAAGACTGGGATGACCCCTGGATGAACCTTGGAAAACACAATTTGGACACCAAACTAGAAGAAGACCTTTGGCAGTCTCCGAACACACTGAAGGGATTATAATCAAGAACACCTCAGGCTCATGAAGCGCTATAGGATGTGGTTGGAGAATAGGACGGAAACAAGAATCATGTTAAGCCTTTACACATTAGCATGAACTGACTCATCTTCATAATGCTGCTCTTTATTATCCACAACATTCCTTTTTTTCCAGCTTCCCACTGCATAAGCTGGAAAACCATGAAGATAACCTACTGAGTCATAACCAACTAGTTTAATGTGCAGAGAAAAATTGTGTGGTCTTATGTTTGGTGCTCAAGATTTAATAAAGGAGGGGGAGTGGACCTGCATGCATAATCACACTTTGAAAGTGTGTGTCACTCAAACCAGAGCATATACCCTCCATGTTTATAGTTCACATCAGAAAGGAAGGCCTTTGTATGCTATTTTGCAGATATGCTACATTAGATATAATAGATATAAACCTCTGAAGGTGTGCTGAGGTATCTGGCACCAAGACGTTAGCAGCAGATCCTTTAAGTCCTGTAAGTTGTGAGGTGGGGCCTCCATGGATCGGACTTGTTTGTCCAGCACATCCCACAGATGCTCGATTGGAATGAGATCTGGGGAATTTGCAGGCCAAGTCAACACCTTCAACTCATGTTCCTCAACCAATCCTGAACCATGTTTGCAGTGTGGCAGGGCGCATTATCCTGCTGAAAGAGGCCACTGCCATTAGGGAATACTGTTTCCATGAAGGGGTGAACTTGGTCTGCAACAATGTTTAGGTGGGTGGTACGTGTCAAAGTAACATCCAAATGAATGGCAGGACCCAAGGTTCCCCAGCAGAACATTGTCCAAACTATCACACTGCCTCTGCTGGCTTGCCTTTTTCCCATAGTGCATCCTGGTGCCATGTCTCCCCCAGGTAAGCAACATGCACACACCTGCCCATCCACTTAATGTAAAAGAAAAAGTGATTCATCAGACCAGGCCGCCTTCCTCCATTGCTCCATGGTCCAGATCGGATGCTCTTGTGCCCATTGTGGCTTTCTGTGGTGGACAGGGGTCTGCATGGGCATCCTGACCGGTCTGTGGCTTTGCAGCCCCATACGCAACAAACTGCGATGCTCTGTGTGTTCTGACACCTTTCTATCAGAACCAGCATTCACTTTTTCAGCAGTGTGAGCTACAGTAGCTCTTCTGTTGGATCTGACCACAAGGGCCAGCCTTCAGTCCCCATCTGCATCAGTGAGCCGTGACCGCCCATGACCCTGTTGTCGGTTTTGGTAGGTCCTGATCACTGCAGACCGGGAACACCCCACAAGAGCTGCAGTTTTGGAGATGCTCTGACCCAGTCGTCTAGCCATCACGAGTTGGCCCTTGTCAAAGTCACTCACATCTTTGCCCATTTTTTCTGCTTCCAACACATCAGCTTCGAGGAGATAATGTTTACTTGCTACCTGACATACCCACTGACAGGTGTCATTGTAACGAGGTAGTTATTCACGCAATCCATCAGTGGTCATAATGTTATGACTGATCGGTGTATCTATATAGTGTGGATTCCTGGTATTATGCCTTGCTGCACATATGGTATGTTGTACTGTACTGTTGACCTGGTTTAAGCAGAAAGCCAATGTGTTGCAAACCTCACAAATGAAATGCAGTCAACTGAGAAGATTACATGCATTTAATGTAAGGCAGGCGGTTGGTTCCTCTCAGGTCACTGCGCACACAGCAAAGCCTTGTGTTGTTGGATCTATGACAGACCTTAACTGATGATCAAAGCAAATAAACTCAAGACTCATATATAAATAATAACCTTAAAGGCTCAAAGCACTGAGGAATGATTGAAGAGGAAACAAAGACAGAACTGATCACTGAACCAGTGTGGTCACAGGAGGAGGATATATTTCACGTGTCTGTATGTGGTAGGTTCGGGTCATGGTGGACTGTACCAGAGAAGTCCTTTATAAATGTATACATGTTATTTCTGTAAGATCTTAGGTCAAATATATTTTAGAGAACCTCAGATATTCATATCTTAGATGCTAAACCCAGGAGTTTCTAGCATTGATTCCCCTCCCAGAGAAAGGTTACATCATAGAAACGTTTCACTTCTCTGTGCTTCAAATCCATTACAAATTAATGTTCTACGCTTGAGGTGTTTTTGGGTTCCTGGACCCTGTTTGAAAAGCTGGTTTGGGCTAAAATGACTGCAATAAGCTTCATTGTAATGGTACATCATTAACATTGATTTTTAAATGGGCAGCACGGTGGTGCTGTGTCGCTTCACAGCTAGACGGTTCCTGGTTCAGACGTAGCGGGCCTTTCTGTGTGTAGTTTGCATGTTCTCCCCGTGCTTGCGTGGGTTCCCTCGGGATACTCCAACTTCCTCCCACAGTCCAAAGACATGCTCGTTAGGTTCATCGGTGACTCTAACATTGCCCGTAGGTGTAATGTAAGCATGAATAGTTGTCTGTGTCTATGCGTCAGCCCTGTGATTGGCCAACGATCAGTCCACCTCTCGCCAAATGACAGCTGGGATCGGCTCCAGGTCCCTGCAAGACCCTGAACAGGATAAGCGGTACGGATGGATTGATGTTACTCATGTTGTTTTAGACAATATTCTGGTGACTCGCGCTCATTTTTCTTTAGAGAACAGTTTCAAATGACAGTTTACACATTAAACTGATGAGTACACATACAGAGTTTGACTGCAACAATAGCTGTCCCGCTGCTGCTGGGGGAAAAAATACGACACATGGAAAGAGGGAAAAAGCTGAGAGTGCATTTGGCTACGTGCACAACAGAGGACCCCTTTAATTGTTTATCCTATTAAGCACAGTTAATGCCACAGTAAACATAGTTATCCATAATTAGATTATAATAAGTGTATATATTTATATATAGAGGCACTGGTGCATGTGTGTGGGGTGACAATATAAACAGTAACTGCCTCTACAGTTGGAGTCCTTCCAGTAAAAACAGGCGATATGAAGTGAAACAGCCAAACCCGTGTTGAAGGAGGATAATCACCGTAATAACACTATGGATCTCTTTTCTGACTCGCTGTAATGACAGCGGTGTCAGCCAGGCTCCTGATGGAGACATCTGATCTATTCTTCTTTAATCACAGCTTCTGAGCAATCCTCTTCCATCCCTTTATTGTCTCCTGTCTGGGCTGTTAATAACGTCTGGCTGCTGACTACACACTCGTGCTCCAAACAGCGACCGATTACCTTTATTTATTTCCCCAAACTATTCTTGTTTAATAAGTTTGCCAAATCTTCATAATAGATTATTCTTGCGACTGCAATCAAAGTACAAAATCACACTTTGTATCGTCGTGCCCTCTTGCCGTTCCAGCACGCAGAGTGCCGAATGCAGCATTGTCGAATTGACAAATTTCTAGCGCTGTCAATTTTGAGATTTTAAAGCTATAATTACCCTTTTTATTCCAGCTGCAGCGAAGGCATGAGCGGGTTTCCCTGACAGCCATAAAAGTGTTTTTATCCACACATATAAAATCCTTTCATGCTGCTTATCTTTTGGTCTTTTCATGGTTGTGTAAAGAGTGTAAGTGCACATCACTCAGCTTTCCAGAAATAAACAGAACAGCTCACTTTCACCTTCAAGATGTTAAAAAAAAAGAAGCCTGTATGCTGTATTGATCTTGCTGAGCCTGGTGGGCTTTATGAATTAGTGCTTCGCCATCGCCACAGCCAGCGCTCTCACCTCTCTGTAGCATCTGAGGATTCACACAGTGTCTGAGGGCTTTCAGCATTATCTGTATGCAGCACGCACGCCTGCAGGTCTGCAAATAACTCTATGGCATACACCCGCCCTCCCACCCACCCTCCTACCCACCCTGCCCATTTGTTGATCTATACTTTATTGCTATATTTATGAGCAATACACAAGCTCCAACACAGTCGTTCCAATCAACCAGGGACTGTGAAAAAATTTTCCCCGCTAGCCATAAAATTTAATGAATAATTTGAATAGATGCTGATGCAGACGGAGCTGCTGGTCAAGTGCGGTTTATCTGATTTGCTGCTACAGGATTTGACTCTTATGAACGAAGGTTTAAATCTTACCTGTGAGCTCTTAAGATGAGAAATGAACATGTCAAACAACATGTGATACAAGACGCCACGTCTTCACAGAAGTCGAGACTACCTAGGTGCAAATGGTCACAAGCAGATCGACCTGCAGCCGACGTAATCCTCTGTGGACTACAGTGATTCCACCGTGGAGACACTATCTAGCGTTAAGCCCAGGGAGCAGAGGGAATCAATAATAGATTTTTTACAGCAGAGGGGAAGAGTTTATATCTGACAAATGACAATCTTCTGTTAGATATTCATTCATTAAACTCCAAATGTGACTCCGGACAAGTTTGAGTAATTTGAGGCGCAGCGACAGACAGGAACAAACGAGATCTTCTCTGGAATAAAGTCTGCAGGATCTGATGATTACAGCAGGGTGCCGGGGATCAAAACTCCATCGGATTTGGGGTTGTGTTTTATCATTCTGAGTGAAGGTCTTCTGTTCAGGGCTGACATTCAAGTATTCCTGTGTTGTTCTCTGTGCTTTGAAGTTTCTGCATCGGGTAGATATTTATATTTATATCCCAAAAACATACTTTTGCTTTAATTTGATATAGAGCACAGGCAATGTACTCCCCATGTCGGTTAATTCAACATGCAGGCACAGACACACATTCTCATGCACAATATAGATAGATATAATTAAGCTAGATATTCACAGCTAACATAACAGGGCAGTAAATAATGTTAAGAGGGCTATTCGAAGCAAGTGAGATTGTTTTGTAATTGCTGTTACCAAGGGCAGGCTCGCTTTGTACGTCACAACTGATGGACGGACTTTACAGGTGCTTACATCATGGTGAGAGAAAAAAACTAGTCTTCTGGTGAGGAGGATCACGTGACCATCAAATGCTCCATGATTTATAGGATAATAAGACTACTACTTACCAAATGAATCCCTAACATCCCTCCACGGTGTTTTTATGTAGCACAGTGGATATACAGTATCATATATATTGTAAAAGTACATATATATTGTATGATTTTAAAGCCAGTGCCTGGTTTCAGTATGAGTATGTGTTGTAAACAAAAGCATCCTTTTGCCTTTAAACTCTACAGGTTCTCCCTCCTGCTCCCAGCACTGCAGTAAAAGCTGTCTGGCACTGACTCAGCCACTTAATATGCATGTATTTCCACCTACTGGTCAAGTGCTAACACTGCACATCATCCGCATCCCCTTTTTCATTTTCTCAGTTTATGATACAAATCTAAATTACTGCCGTATAATAGAGATTTGGGCAGATACTAGACATGCATGTAAAATCTCAGCATATTTATATAATAGATTGCAGTCAGTGGAGCAGATCACTGGCAGCCTCTGGGGTTTATAGCTGTTATCAAACAGGCTGGTCCGGGCCTGTGTTGATTTGTGTCTCTGTTCTCAGGTATTCCTGCGTGTAATTCAGTCGGTGTGTCTCTTGATCCATGCTGCCAATTTCCTCTCAAAAAAGCATGACATAGCATGCCTTTCCGTTGTGCTTTCCACATCAGGCCTGTCGTCTAAACCTGCTCTCATGTTCAGCTATTGGGAATAAAATAGGTGGTGCCTCCCCCTCTTGTGGTTTGATGCATTATTACATTGGTGTGCAGATGCATCTTCTTAACTGTGCGTGCTCATTAGAGGTTTGATAATCATATCGGGGCTTGAGAAACACTTCAGAATCCGCAATTTGTCATAAAGATGCACGTGCATGCGCCGGGACGCACGTTTCATCCGCGCAGAACATCACAGGCACTCATTTCCACGAGCATAATGTGGAGTTATGTGACCGTCTGTGATCATGCAGACAATGTTTGAGAGGGAAGAGAAAGAAATCAATGTCAGGATTGAAGTGGTTTCCTTATTTCCTTTGGAGTGCGGTGTATTGCTGATTGAGCGTTCAGACCCATTCAGAACCAAGATTGCCTCTCCTTTTTATAGGCAGCTCCAGCGTGGATTGACTCTCAGTCTCATGATGCTGGTAAAAATAGCTTTATTCTCAACTGGCTCGATTTAATTTAGCAGGCCCGAGTCTCCACAGTGATAGCTGATGGGGGAGAAGTAGATTCATAACGGAGGAGTGGATGGAGCAGAATCATGTCGAGAGTTTTGTGTTACATTTTGTCTGAAAAAGCAGCAGTTTGCAACATCAGGGATGACTACAGCAGAAAGCACTATATTTGCATAGTTAGAATCTGTGTGCATGTGAACAATTTCCTCCACCTTGATGTTTCATTGTGCATGTGTTTTCCTTTGACAGTGAAGACGAGTGTTCGGAGTAGCGATTGTTCCTCCATGCGTTCAGAATTTGCTTCTTTAATCTCCTCGTAGGAAGCTGCTGGGCTCGGCTGTAAAGCATGGGTGCCTGTGTGAGTTATGGCATGCGAGCTTTTCAGGAGGGTTTACGGGGAAAAATAGATGAAAGAGAGGATTTCATCCAAGAAAACGCTAATTGTGAAAACTTATCACATCTCTGTGCAGTCCTCCCAGATACTTAGCCGATATGAAATCGCTGTAATATAGGACAGACAGGAGGATGGAGCACAGGGGAACACTGGTCCCTGGGGGTGACAGTAGAAAGCCACAGGAAAGAGAGAGAGGAAGAAAGAATGGAGTCCTTCTTCTTTACCTTCCTAAAGCCTCTGAATTCACTCACTTCCCTTATTTCTCCTCTCTGTTTAGTGTTTATCGTGCATGCTACACTCTTATGTGTGTGTGTGTGTGTGTGTGTGTGTGTGTGTGTGTGTGTGTGTGTATGTGTGTTGCTGGGGCATCACTGGGTGGAAGCTATGAGGAATGAAATTTATCAAAGTCAGTGGAGCATTGTGATGAAAGCTTTGTGGGGGAATTTCAACCACGACTATAGCCAGGGTCCATGCAAAGCGGTTAGCTTTCTCTTGCTTTTTAATGAGAATTCTCCCCGGCTATTTTGGTTCACAGGGTCTCAGTATGGCTTTAACCTTGGCTGGTTAGACTGTCAGCTGATTTGGCTGTGCCATGCATTAAGCAGGTTGCGGAGAATAAGAGCCATTTAAAAGTTGTTTGGCGTGCTGAGAATCTGGCCGGGCATCTGTCTGTCTGCTGCGTCCCTGCAGACAAATCCTCCATATTCAATTTGTGTTTATTTCCACCCAGTTTCCATTTAGAAACTGATTGACTCACTGCTTCCCCCATCCGCCATAATCACCAAATAATTTACCTTGCTGTTATCAAGAGGCAGATAATGGGAAAGGAAATAAATCCCAATCTAAACTTTGTTGAGCCAGAACATTGCTTTCAAACGCTGGGGTTTGTTTGTTCGGCAACAAGAGAAGGAAAATGGAAGAAAATGCTCCACTTATTGTGCTGATTGCTTCTGTGCTGTATTACCTGTGCTCTTTGTCTTTGTGTCCAAATGGTTTCACACACCTAAGGCCAGTCATTTATTCATAATAACCAGGCACATTACTGTAAATGGCACGGCTGAGTCCAGCCATGATGTCCTGTGGTACTGGCAGAACGAGCACAGCCCATTGCCTATGCATTTACAACCTCTAGGTACAGCACATGATATACAATTGACATTAACTCACTACCACTGTCAATGGAGCACGGTAAACACATTCATGATTGCAGCACAATAGCCTTGCGTACCAGCATGATGGATGATTCGCCATCAAAATACCTTTTGATGACAGATTTGCTCCGATGCATTTCATGCTGCAGGTTTGACAGTGTTGGGAGGCGGCTAACATGAAAAAGTACACATCAGCAGTGCACTGAGAGCAGCCACGTGTCACTTTACATGATTTAGTTCCCTTTTTTAGGTTGTATTTGATCTGCCACTGATGCATCGCTGCACAAAGGCTGTGCCTTGTAAACACCGAGGAGGAATTTATTTTCAGCTGTGAAAAGTTTTGAATTATTTTTTAGATTGGAAAAAAGGAAATTCACATCATCGCTTCAGATTTAATCGATTTAAAGTAATATAACTGCTCTGAGCATGTGGTGAAAGAGCTGTAAGATATGCATGTCCTCTCTTTTACGCACACAAACACAAACACATCAGATCTGCAGCACTTTCTCCGGACACACTGGTACAGCAGGTTTAATATAGCACTTTCACACCAGGCTCCAGACAGATTTCCCAACCCATCACTGACTGCTGACTGAAAACCCGGCAATATTTTCACATTTATGTAACACTTGCATAACATGATGGATTTCATTATTAAAAAATACTCCTGTCATAACGTTTTTCTTTTTTTTGACGGTAGCAAATGTACCTATCAGCTCATGCAGACTCCCTCCTTGGCATTTTATAACCAACAGATTATTTCAGTCCTTTAGCAGAAACACTTGTTGTCCTAACACTAATAACTAACAAGCACAGACAGTCCTATTGCTTTCTCCCACTCATACCTCTGGCTATTGTATCTGTAATTGAACTCTAGTCCACGGCTGCTCAACATTCCTGACCACTCTGCCTGCGACAACTTTGCAGCGAAGGTAGGAAGGTCAGAGCAAGAACATACTGCAAGCCTATCAGTGAGCGAACCAGCAGCGACTTATGCTTATCAGTCTTTTAATTATACTGAATTTCACTCGGGTTTGCATGAGCAAAAATTTAAAGTGTGAAATTTATAGGATTTAATCCTGTAAAAGTGTTAATTTAATAGTCAGATAACAGTTCTTAGATGCAGCCCCGAGTTCAAAAGTCCAAGTAGCAAGTCTATTTATACACATTACACTTTAAATGTAATGTTCCGAGGCTGACTGCAAGCCCGAGCGCGTAGTACCTCCGTTTACTCAATCATTACAACATGTATTTTTAATAATGCGCTGTTTCCAACAACACTGGCCAAGTTAATAGCACTGCAACATAATGAATACATGATGAGTTTGTAGACGGCCTGGTGCTTTACTTTCATTCACACTAAAACACTTGCATAAATTTTAATCAACACAAACACACAGAAGTGGAAAAGAGCAAAAGCAAAATCGATTCCAATCAGCAGGAACCTGACCTTATGCTAACTATGAGCTACTGAGACATCTGCAGTAGCAGTGTGGGGCTGAGGCCGACCACATTAGAGTGAGAATAAACACCATTTTTACCCTGGCTTAAGGAGGTCTAAAGAGCTTGTCTAGCCTGTCTCTACAGAGGGACCATGCAAGGACGAACCTGTTAGCATTGGCTGATGGCAATAACCTGGCTTAGCCTTTTATACAGACGAGATCTGATGCGCAGGATGATGTTAATCCAAATATGTCACATCCTGGCTGCATCTGAATGTCATCTCCCAGCAGGCATTGTACATAAGACCCCTGGACTAGTCGCCAGTGTCACCTCAATATAACCTTTCTCTCTTTGAACTGTGGAGGGGGCAAAGCATCTTGAAGAGAAGCGACACAGATGGGACAATGTATGTAGTGTTCTGACAGGGGGCAGAGCCTTCACAGATCAGTCATAGTCTTCATCTTCTTTTATCTCTTAGATAAGGAGCTGCAGAGACATTATTCTGATACATGTGCATATTAAGTTGAGTCATCCGCATAGAGGTGTAACAAAATTCAAACCAATTTTACAAATTATCTCTCAAAGTGAGCATTTTTCCATTGAAAAGACGACAAATTGGCGACAATTTTAAAGTCACATAGCAGCTAAAATGACTGTATAAGTGAGCAGCGCATCACAGTCACCAACAAAAGAAATATTGTGTAGACCGGAGCGGCTTCCCATCCCACAAAAGCTGCATTTAAGTTAAGCACTCATAACCATCGCGCCACCAGCATCTCCTGAAATACCTCTATCCATCAGGTATTAATGAACTACGTCAGCATCCAGGGGCTGTTCTGCCTTCATAGTCAGGGCTTTACAGCCTATGTACCTGGGCATGTGCAGTCTTTTGTCTTCTTTGGGGAATGCTTAAAGTGCTAAACTTGAAGATTTCTGTATCTATCGCCGAATGAGGTAACACAATGGTGATTGAGCCTGTGGCCCACTGATGAAAGCCTTTGCATTTGCAGTTTAAAGTATTATTACAGACTGGGTGTCTGTGGCGACTTTCGCTGAAAAAAATCCCAAGCGGCGCCCAGTTAGTGACGTGTTTTCCATCAGCCAGCAGTGGTTGGTCTGCCAGAGAGGGTAAGCGGAGCTAAGCGGCTGCTTGTCTGGTCTCTGCGTTGCGAGTAAACAGTAATCTACTATGGCTGAACAAGCAAAGAAAAGATGGATGACTACAGATACAACTTCAAAAATAAGTGAAAATCCAAAGAAAAAGAAACAAACTCGACGCTCAGATGAAGACAAACAGTCTATAAAGGAAAGCGACCGTCAGCGAGGAAAATCAAGAGTTACAACCGGAGCCAACCGTGGACGTCACACATGCAACACTGTCTGGATATCTGGGAAGTGTGCTCCCGCAATTACCATTTATCGCCACAGGTGCCGCCAAAGAGAACGAAACTGAGATCTTCGAGATTATCACTTTAAAACTGCTCTCTTTACGATGTTTCTAAAGCTTCTTGTTAAGATCACACAGCCCGTAGACCAGAGGTTTAATGTGTTTTAATTTCATACTTATTTGTACTCTTTGCAGTCAATGAATCATTCCTCTCTTTTCAGAACTACAACACTTTGGAAATGTCGCTGTGCTCTTAAGCCTTTTTGAAGAGACTTGTCGTCACGCGTTTAAAGCGTGGGCTGTCGTCAAAATATGGATGGCTTTTGTGGATAGGCCTTTTGTTTTAGTGATCCAAGATGAATAAATATTCGGAAGCAGTAATCCTTTAATATATATGCCGATAACTACAGAAATGTGCAACAGTTGAGGTTGATTTTGTATCGCCAACATCTCCTGACTTTGTGAAAATGATAAAACTGACATACCAGCATCTTTTGGAGCTCTTCCAATGTTTTATGTTAAGATCAAAAGTTTAGACGGTATTGAAGGACAAAAACGCTGAAATAATTAAATAACACTGAAATCTGTCAAGAGTATAAAGTGTCCTTCCACTTTTTTCATTAGGAGATTAGGAAACAGCTCATCTTTCTGTATAGAATGGCATCTGCTGAAGAGTGAAGGGCACTTATTATGAAAAATGTGTTGACTCAAACCACCAGCTCAAAGAACACCCACACCATCCCACCCACTCACACACACACTCACACGCACGCACGCACACATACTACTGGCATTGTCACTGAAGCCGGTCAGATTTGTGAAACAAAAAGTGAGCAATGTCAGTATTTTGCACACATGCTGCTTACAGAATGTCTGCAACCAACAAATTAAACTGACAGAACAACAATGCTACAGTGACATATTACATCCATTCAGGCTGCATTCATGGAGGATTTTGCCAGTAGGGGCAAAAACTAGAAACAGCATCACATTCACTAATATGTTGCTTTAAAAAATGTAAAGGCTGACATGCTTTAAAAACAACAATTGATACGAACACATAAAGCAGTCAGAAAAACCTAAGTTGAGGACTTTTTTCTGCATAATTGATGCATTTTTGTCCAGTATTTACTCTCCTTAAATCTCTGTTTGTGAACGGAGGCCCTAAGCAGACATGCATCCACACATTTTATTTACTCCCTTTTCCAGTGATAAGAACTTAAAGATACAATCTCTAAGATTTCAGTTTCATTCTCTTTGGTGCACCTTCTTGCGATAAACGGTATTTACGGGAGCACACTTATTACATTTCCAGACCTCCACAGTTGGTTCCGGTTCGCTCCAGTTGTAACTCTTGACTTTCCTCGCTGACGGTCGCTTTCCTTTTTAGACTGTTTGCCTTCGTCTGAGCGTCGGATTTGTTTCTTTTTCTTTGGATTTTCACTTATTGTTGAAGTTGTATCTGTAGTCATCGATCTTTTCTTTGTTTGTTCAGCCATAGTAGATTACTGTTTACTCGCAACACTTGCAGAGACTGGGAAAGCAGCCGCTTAGCTCCGCCTACCCTCTCTGACAGACCAACCACTGCTGGGTGATGGAAAACACGTCACTAACTGGGCGCTGCTTGGGATTTTTTCAGCGAAAGTCGCCACAGATACCCAGTCTGTAATACTGCAAATGCAAAGGCTTTCATCAGTGGGCCATAGGCTCAATCGCCATTGTGTTACCTCATTTGGCGATAGATAGTGACTTAACAGATATTTATTTAAATGAAAATCTTATTTTAATTAATACTTTAATTTCATTTTTTTTTCTCTAGACCTGAACTTATTTTTCTCGTAATCTCGTGATAACAAAGCTTGTTTGGTGTGATAACGTGATCATTTTCTGGGGATCTAGAAAACCGGCTGGTCACTGTGATATTACAGACCAGGACATGTCATGCTGCCATTGCCCACACTAATGAGGTAAGTTAAGCCTGTTTTCTCTGGGGATACAATTTATGATTATCATATGATCAATAAGTCCAGATCTCAAGAAAACAACCGGAAATTAAATAAAGTGTAAAGATGCATGTCCACTTCGGGCTTCCGTAGTTTTGGGTACTAACTACTCCTAAAAAACAATGAGGTGTTCTTTCTCTGTCTTTTATGACCCTGGCTTATTCTCAACCTTAACAGTCATCCTTTTTACATTGTGATTCCACCAGAGCGCCGTAATGATGCACACAGCTAAGCCGACTTTGCTGTTTTACATTGAACCAAGCAATGCTGGCATAAAGCCGCCCCAGTGTGTGTTTTACGTTGCGTTACGGAAGCAAAAGAGATGCAAAGTGTAAACAAACAGCGCAAGCTTCACATACAGACATATGGCGCTGTTCTGCCCTGCCAGCTCCGCCATTTACACTCTTTCGCCTCTGTTACGCCTCTGTTTTTTTTACTTCATATGCAGGCTCAGGGACGACTTCGCTTTACCATTCGGCCTCGGTGCATTTTACATTAAAGGCGAGGCGTAACAGTTGCAGCTTGTGCTTGATTTATTCAGGTTAGGGAAATTAAAAAAAATCTTAATTCCTAAATGAAATCAAAACTGTCATATATGCTTTATTGGAGGCCAATTTACAACTTCAGGGCTGCATATTTTAATACTAATAACATGAAATTAAGCCAGCAATGATTATGGTGAGAGTCAGTGTTTTATTCTACACATGCAACTCTATTGCAACAGATAGGTAGCTTTCTAATCGATTCCCTGTTGGCTTCGATGTGCGTTACGTGGCAGGGGAGGCAGACCTAGACATCTGTCGGGATAAATGTTTCATAAGGAAGCCGTCTTGTGGGCACACCCACTCCAATAGTGTATAAAAAATTTACCATAATCAGTGAAATGAAGCTGAGCAATGAGCGAGAAACGAGTGGAAGGTGCTCACTGTGGTCTTACATGTGAGAAAAGAGCCGACCGAAGCTCTTTGACACACATGCAATGGGGGACCTGATGCTGCAACACCCATGCTGGCTCACATATTCCTGTGCTTTGATCACTGCCGCTTCTTAACCAGGTCCATTTCTCACTTTGTGTTTTTCCTTTTATTCTGCACCTCCGAACCCATTTCCTCCCCCTGATGCTGTAAAAAACACTGCTGGGTCATTCTTCTCGTTCCTCTTTTTCCTCTCATCTTTCTGTGCTTCATGATTAATGGTTTCATTACACTTAAGAGAAGACACATTTTTGGATAAGCTGCATCATATTTGTCACAGGCTGGTTGTATTTTCACCTGCCTCTAGATAACCTTGCATGTAAAATGAAGCAACAATAGTTCTTTCCCATCTCAAACTGCTGTGATGTCTTTTATTACTTTGTCTCGTCTATGTCACTCTTCAAAGACATGTCAGAGCCTTAGTCGACTGTAGTTTAACCCTGGGATTAGTTTTCTCTGCCATGTACTTCATCCTGCTGAGGATGTGCTGCGACAGAGTGGATGTCACGTCTGTCACACTAAACGTAAACTGACAGGGTGTGATCACTTTTTTTCTGGACATAAATCCCTGTCTTTCAGTTGAGGCCGTTTGTACACATCCGAGTGTAATTAGAGCACGACTCAATAAAAGATCCCTCAATGAAATGTCATTTTGCAACAGCCCCTCTTACTGTACAGATTAGAACAGTACATTAGGCCGAGGGGCTAACAGCGCCTACTTTCTATACAAAACCAATGCAGGTCAGTGTTTTCAGCGCTCAGCGTCCAAAGCGTCAGCTGTTTTTTGACGCTGCATTTACCACGCTCTAGTTCAACTTTTGGAACACCGCCACGCTCGTCAATGTCACTTCTTCCTCACAGAGAAATCAAAATCAAGAAGAGGCGGGACTTCATTAGTGTCCGTCCGATCTGCGTCCACAAATGGGCTTTTCGGTCTTTTTCCGGATCCTGTTTGTTTTTCGTATAGCTCCGGGTAGACAGAAAAGGCCAAAACAAGTTGCTCGTCCATGTTTGGTGGTAACCAGGGTGATTGGTCACCTGAAAAAAGCGGCGTTGACGACAGCAGAAGAGTTTCAACTCGAAGCGCTCAGAGCGGCCACACACAAAAAGGGGGAACGCTCTGAAAAAAAGAAGCTTTTTCTCTTGGCGGCCGCGTAAGCCCTGTCCTCATTGGGAACAACTGACAAAAGATGCGGGCACTCAGAAAGACACGTTATGTGGACACACGCGCCTATGTCAACAACAATGGCGGAGGAGAATGCTTTCATTTTTTCAGGGACGATATTGTCTTTGTGAAATTTCCCTGAATGAAAGCAAATCTTTAGCATACAGAGCAATTTAAAACAGACTGAATGTCACTACCAAGGGAAGCGGAAGTGCTGCCAGACAACTGTTGTAACCTAGCAACAGTAAGCGCCGTTGCTAAAACTGAGGTCGTGGGTGCTGCCAGAGGAAAAAAGGTTGTAAGTGGACACAGGACCTTAGTGTTATCAACCTTAACCTACAGCAGACTATTGTGTTCAAATTTAAAAACAGACTACAATATCAAAGATGCAGACGGCGACCATCATTTTCACAATCAGACAATTTTTTGGTATATTATCAAGTATGGTGTTATGTGCCTTTATGTGCCTTACAGGTTCCTCCTCATCTGGAGTGAATCCAAATACAAGCTGTAAACAAAGCACTGACACGTCAGCACATTTAAGATGATAAAGAGGACTCTGTCAGTCTCTTATTTACTCATCTTGCATGGAGCTTACATTTACATTCATTTGAAGTCCTGTTTCTGACCTTATAAAGTCCAATTTCCACACTCTTAAAGCTGTACCTCCCATCTCCTGAGGGAAATATCTGCCTCTTTAGCTGCTGAATGCACCGCTACATTCACCAGCTATTGGCTAAGTATGTCCAGCTGCCCTTTGAATCCTAAACAGGTATTGTAAGGAGCTTTGAAAAGCAACCTGCTTTAACCAAAAAAACAACAACCCATGACCCATGGAGCTAAACCATGAGCTGAAACTGGTCACAAAGCTCTATAATGGTGACGAGAGCTGTATGCTTCAGGTGAATATTCTCTACAGACTCATCACTTTAAGTTAAGTTGGTGACTGAAGCCGATTTAAAGTGTCTTATTAAATGTTTACTCAGCTTTTGTTGCTCCATCGCTGTGACTACAGTTGAGATGGATCAATTAGTCGCTCTTAACCTTTGATATTTGATTAATAATTTAGTCGTTTTTTTGTAGAAAAATGATGGTGCTTATTTGTTAAGTCGTCTAAGAAGATGATAAAACTGAATGGCTGCAGGGTTTGCAATGTGGTTGTGCAAAACAAGACATTTAGGATTTAAACTACTTTAAATCCTTAAGAAGATTTAAGACGTCATAAAGATTTAAGACATCACTGTAGGCTCTGAGGACTTTTATGGGCATGTTTTGCCTTTTTGCTGCATAAACCAAAGGCTTAATGAGATTATTTATCTTTTATGCAAAAAAATGATGATTGCAGCTGGTTGTACACACTGATAGGAGCAAAAAGAAACTAACTTTACTTAAGTAACAAACCTTATAAGCAATCTGCTGTTCAAAATCAGTCAATTAAAAATGTCCGGCTCAAGAAATCAGCCCATCGATTTTGTGCTGCAACAGAATATACCCCCTCTTATGAAATATTGTGAAATTTTGATAATAGACGCATGGGATTCCCTGTTATTGGCAACATTGACGTGTCAAAATAGAAATCCATAAACCTCTCTTGACAGCGCATTAAAGTGGACACATCCCCATGATTGATTGGACATCCAGCTGACAGATCCCCGGCGATTGTTTACTGTGGTGGACCCTGGCAACGACTGGGCGTTTATTGCTGTCTGGTCCTGCAGTATTTCAACGTTGTATCTCACTCCTCAGAGCCATCAGCCAGCAGCTTCACAGCACAAAACACACACACACTTCCAAAGGAAGCATTACCGGTTTTCACACTCGTGTTTTCACTTGCAGGTACGGAGAGAGAGGAATGTCGCTGTGGATGATTAACGGGTAATTATCCATCGCACTTTGATCAACAGTTTCTTGAATTCCCTTTAGGTTTGTAAGTACTCTTAAAGGGGAAAAACCTGCTGTTTACCATGTGGGTAATGGGAAATGGATTATCACTTCAGTAGCACTTGTAGTTTGTGTATTTTTTATCCCGTACGAGCTTTTTGCATATCAGTGGATCAGCTTTTCTTCAATGTTGTATTCATTATTCAAAACACAGCTATTTTTGCAAGAAATGCCTCTTGAATTTTAAAGCCCTGAAGGGTAGAAGATGCCTTTTGCTGCAATCAGGTGCTGCAACAAAAAAAAACTTTTCACTCCCTCCTACGCCTCATTATCCATTCAAATCACAGCAGCACATCAGGTATGAGTGACTGACAAGAGCTCAAGATGGAAACCACAAATAAACGAGAATACTGGTGACATCCTCCCCACCAGGAGCCCTTACATCGGAAAGAATCAATGTCAGACTGAAGGAGCATCGTTTTCTCTCGCTACATTTTCTCTGATGTGTAAGGATTTCATGCTTTCAATGACCCATGCTTTGCACCGTATCAAAAAAGGGAGCATGGCCGAGTACACAGAAAGAACAACAGCACTTCTCCCGTCTTTCAGCTCTTTTGTTGCCTGAAGAAGAAATGATTAAATTTGTTGTTTTTTGGAGCAATTTTGATTTTATCATAGTGTGTTAGCTTCTCTCTACGCAGGCCAGTACACAAACAAAATTTGGGGTATCAATTCTGCTTGAGCGAGAGAGAAAAAAGAGGGGGAAAAAAAGGAGAGTGCGTTTGAACAAGCCATCATCAGCTGTGTGCAGAGTGGGAGGATGTGCTCATTGAATTACTACACTTGTGCTGCATTCAGTAGAGAGTGAGTCAAGCTTAGAGCGTGGTAGTTGGTTTGATACATTTTTATTAAAGTAAATATGGCATATATGAAGCGATGGGTGAGCTGGTGTTCTCCTACAGTCACATCTATTCATTTCCCAAAAGATCACGTGGACCCAAACAGGTCCCGGTGATGTCACGGCTCTCAGCACCATTAATATTGAAAGGTCATTTTCCCCCTGCCTGGAAGTCGTGTCGATCACGTGCTGGGCTCAGTTTCCAATTTGCTCACAAGACTGCGCGAGTCAGGCGTACTATTTATCTGATTAAAAAACTACCTAACTGTTACATAAGAAATTAGCTGACTTCATTTTTTATGGTTTCTGATGAAGGCCCGAGGAGCAGCACGATGTAGCATCTACATTTTCGGAGGACTGAATGGGTTTGAAGACTGACCAATAAAGTCTAAGAGGAGAAAGGATTTTTTTATTTTTAAATGAAGAAAAACTAAAGAAGAGTCTTTGTTTATCCAAAATGGCACACATATTATAGAGATTAAACTATTTACTTTTACATTTCCTGCATTATGTCTTATGATCATGCTTTCATTTAGCATGTTGCAATCTCAGATCCCATTGGCTCTAGTCTGACGACGATATAGCCTCTGGGGACAATGGTGAACATGCCAGCGTGTAGACAGCGGTGATAAACAACTTCCAGTCAAGAAAAAGAAACAGTTTTTTTTGTGATTTACTTTAATTAACGGGTCTTCCTTTTGCCGAAATTTCAACACCATGATGCAGATTAGTAAAAAGTGAAAAATGAAGCTTTGTCAGGTCTGTCCTCAAGAGGAGAAGAAAACTACTTTTCGGAGGTCAATCTATCATTTCTGATGCATTTGAGGAAATCAGGAAATCTTAGCGCTGAACAGGTTTCTTGACACCGCGTCAAGGGAATTTATCTCAAGTTGAATTTTAGATCTAGAACAGATTGTTAGCTGACTGGCTGCAGATGTCTGTTTATAGAGATTAATAAGAAGCTAAACCGTTGTCAGATAGCCACTGATGGAAGCCGGGATGTCATGATGACGCATTACGTTCCACCTGCTTTTGTTCTCCTTTTTCCTGCATATGCTGCAGCCTGCTGATATTTGATTGGTCAATATGACTCGGACTACAAGCTTAGTTCAAACGGAAAGCAAAACATTTGCCATCTCGAAAATCCACGTCCCTGCCTACAGGTGCTTTATTTCTATGTCGAATCTGTAAATAGAGATTAAGTGTTTTTAACAAAAAATCTCATCCTGCTTCTTCAACATTCAAACATATCACTCTGTAAATCTTTGCCATGGAAAATAATGCAAAAAGGCTGATTTGGCAGCATGAAGTTAATCGCCTCGTCTGACACCTACCCCCCCGGCAGTGGTTACAGGCATTAAAAATAACTATAAAGATCTAATCAATCATGTCGCTGATGGTTTTGTTTGCTTTAGAGGCATCAGTGTTAATTTCAGTCTGTTTCATAACCAGCTAAAAATCATCACAGGAGCTTTGAATAAAGCACCATGCACACTTCATATGCTGAAGTTTAGTTTAAGCTTTAATAATATTTGTGTCATGAACTCTGATTTACTTTAAGTGTTTGACCTCTTATATAAGTGTCATGTCTGCTTCAGCTGTTGTAGCACATTGGCTCTCACAAGCATCAACACACTGTGGAAACTTTTCACAAAGCCAGAACTAACTCCAAAAATAATATTCTTTCCTGCGGCTGCTTTGTAATGTTCTAATTAGGAACCTAAGGCTACAGCGGTGCTGTTATAGGCATAATTAGTTTTGAATCCTCAAAGAAGTCTTTCTCTCTATCTCCCCAAATCCTTCTATGTATTCTATTTTATTCTATTTGCAGAGCGGCTTCACCCTCACTTTATGACACTCAATAGTCTGAGGACATATGATGGTGCTAAGTGTTATAAATAAGGAATAAAAGCTCATCAAACACATCTATTTCAACATACAGAATGTCCTCTCTGTGTGTACAAAATGTACCTAGCTCCAGATATTAAAACATTTAAAAAAGCCTGTGGCTTACACATGTCCTCAGAGCTGCTTATTAAAAAATGAAAGCCATGGAGTGTAATATACCGCCTGATGTTATATAAGCTGTCCTCAGCTCCTTATTTTTCGAGCACACAGGCATCTTTTCCAGTTTGGATGCAATTTGGAACAGGCTTTGGACCTGTGACTCATTACAGATTTGAAATGCTTTATGTTCATTTGGAGGCTTCCTCCACATTCTTCACCTTCCTTTCAGCCTGAATCCCACCCGGAAATCAGGAAATTAGGGCAGCAGTTCCCAGAAGAATTTGGGAATAAAACAAGGTTTCTGGAATAGTGTGTGCACTCTGAGTGACAGGCTGTTTGCAGCCGCTGCTCTGCTCGTAATTGCTTTTCTGTAGTCAGTAATCTTGGTATGTGTTAGAAACGATTATGAACATGCTATTGTCTCCCCATCTGTGCAACATATCCAGCTACAGCTGAGGTAATATGATCACAAAGAGCACAGCAGAAGGAAAAGGAACAGCAAATATTACATCATTGTTTTGATATTGTCAGCATTACTACTTTGACAAGAACTGCTGCTTTGCACAAACAGTGATTTTATTTTGAAGCCCTAAAAATACAAAGCTGCAGAACGGCACCTACAGATTTATTTCATAAGCTACACACACTAAAAATGGACCATCTAGGGGAAATGATTCACCATCAAATATTGCTGAGGTGTCCAGAAACAGGCGCAGGAGCATGACATCGAGTTACTTCCTGCTCCTTCTAAAGCCAAAGAGAGGAACTGCACGCTCAAGCTACACCAGAGGAGAAGGCAACAGTCTGATACCAAAGTCTGAACCAGCAGGTGGAGCTCAACAAACTGCCTACAACGGGTTAGCAGCAGTTGAGTCATAAGAGCTGCAACCTTCTCCACGGTCCAATCAGAGAGGAAGGCCCAACACCTCACTGTGGACATGTGTGAACTGTCCTCCCAAGGGACTTTTGGATAATTCACTCTGATAATGTATGTTTCTTTTCACCTCTGCAGGAAAGTCACAGTGAATGACTGCTATGGAGGATAATCATTAGTGTTACTAGCCTGTTGACTCTCCTTTCCTCCCCTTGAGTACTGCTGTGGAGGAGTGACGCCTCCATCTCAGCACCACACTCATTTCTAATCACAGAGGTACAAGGTCTTTCTCATGAAGGGAGAGCCTGAAGATGACATCATGCAGCTCCATGGACAGCTGTCAGGATGAGTCAGGTGAATGTGGGCAGACTGAAAGTCGCTGTGTTCCTTATGTCAGGGGGAAAAAAATCCTCCCGCTGTGAGGGACCTTCCAATTCATTCAACGTCAAAGTGTGAGTAACTGCTTTGACAGGAAGCTTTAAAATACAGTTACCGCCATGACTGCAAAACAATACACGACAACAGGATTGTGAAAGAGGTTCATCTACGGCTGCAATCATGAGTATGTTTCTTATCAGCGTGGAGCAGTGCCAGATCTGCCATTCAATGACGTGCACTGGCACTGAATAGGAATGTAGACTTGAAAGTAAAACTGAGCTGAAAAACACATTTGATAACCTAAAAGTAATTATTTTATTTTGAAAAACTTGCTCCTAATACTTAAATGACAAATGCAAATAAAAGCCCAACAATATCACCATGTTTCATATTATTTTTCATGCATTATATGAGTAGAAACCTCAGAAAAACACATTTAATAACCTAAAAGTAATCATTTTATTTTGAAAAACTAAGCACCTGAAATTAAAACAGCATATGTAAATAAAAGCCCAACGATATCAGCATGTTTCATATTATTGTTCATCCTTTATGTGAGTAGAAATCTCATAGAAACACATATAATAACCTAAAAGTAATTCTTTTATTTTGAAAAACTAAGCCTGCGATATTAAAACAACATATGAAAGACAAGCCCAACATTATTGCCATGTTTCCTATTATTTTTCATCCACGATATGAGTAGAAATCTCAGAAAAACACATTTAATAAAGTAAAGTAATTCTTTTATTTTGAAAAAAAGGAACCTGATGTTAAATTGCCCAACAACATCACCATCTTTTCCTCCACCACAGTGCCACACACTACAGATTTGCATGTGCTCAATTATACATTCAGTGTGTGACAAACATGTGCACTTCCTCATAATGAGAAGGAATTATTTATAGCATGCTGTGCTCTTATCATTTGTCGGGCCCAACAGGTACAAAAAGAGAGAAGGTCAAGGACTCCCAAAACTTGTCCTCCCAGCAAGCTGTTACTTGGACAAACATTCATCATTCAAACACACAATTGCACCATATCCAATCCCATTTTCAGTATTAATTGGATAAACAAATCTCTGTCACACCATTTAAGTGGCAGGTCATCCTGTTCTTGACTGAAATTATTATTATACACCAGATAGTTCTCTGTTATATCTCCATTTGCAGGGATTTAATACGCCTATTTAATGCATGACCCGTCACTTTTGCCTTGATCAAAACCCTATGGGGAAACAATTACTTTGCAATTTATTATTGCACAGAAAATATGCAGGAGTGTCTTTCTTGAAGATAATAATATTCTGAGGCCTTCATTAAGAGCTTCCTAAGTACATTTGTAAGCTCATTCTCTTCAGGACTATAATTCATGCTGCACTGGTGGAGCTGCTTAATTAACACCTACTCCAGCCAACAAATAGAAGTGTGTTAGTTGTACTTGCCTGCAGAACAAAACACCATTGTTGTCTGTAATTTTCTCTGTGACCACCTCCTTGAATTGCCTGTGAATGTCTCCTTTTTTTTTTTTTTTTTTTTTTTTCCCTCTTTATATAATTGAAATTATAACATATCTGCATGTAGTGCTTTGTCATATTTGATCATGCTGTTTCCTGTTAGAACAGACTTATTTTAAGCCAGTGGGGTTTACTGAGCACACACACAGGCAGAAAGGTGTAAAAAGGATGCAGGCTGTAAAAATATAATTATCCAATTACCAACTGTCAGACCTAGTTACTTTTTACCACCATGAGGAAAATTCTGTTTGCATGATACCTCTGTTTAAAGAGACAGCGTATCTATTATGTGTGAGTGTGTGTGTAAGGGAAACAGTGAGGCAGGAGGGGTGGCACCTGGTCTCTTCAGATAATCTATTTATGGCTTTCACACTTGATTAGGCCCAAACTAAAATACTTCCCTCTTGAAAATGTTTATCAAATGTCTCAATGTTATCAGTCACAGCAGCAACAAACCATAAAAGTGTGACTACTGCTTACTGATCGGATCTTGTATGGTTTTCTTGACCTTGAAATTGTTGAATTTGTGACATCTGCAAGCGATCTCCAGCTATCTGAATAAAAGTCTCATATAAAATGTCAGTGCTGCTGTTGTGGGATGTTTATTACATATAAATAAAATATGAGAAACTGAATATACAACCTGCTCATTGTGTATGCATCTGATGCGGCATTAGCTGGAGTTGCACTTTCTTTCTCAGGATGTTGAACCCAGTGACCTAAAAGCAAAAACAATATTATTTTGGGATGAATTCAATAGTATTTACTTCTGAGAAGGTTTGAAATGAAGTTTCAAACAAATGAGTCATATAAAAAGATATACAGTTCACCAAACATAGTATCAAAGTCAGAACTTTAAATAGACCATCAAAAAATTATTTAACTCATTTAATGACAAAATCTGCCATCTAAAACAATATGCCACATATTCTGACAATTAATAAGGAACAATACTTTGACTAATATAGCTTAATAGTGGATACATTGATTTACAACCTGTCAAAAATGATGCTTGTTAAGCTTACTTAGTGAGCTCTAACAAGGCAGTTTCTGTTGTAACCCAATAAATAGAGACAAAGTTTAATGCTGCTAACAGACCAAAAGTATGCGGAAACGAACATTTAGAATGAATATTTTATTCCTATTTAGTCTATTCAACTGAAATATGTCCACGTTTTTCCCTGTTAACCGGTTCCTTCCTCAGACTAACTGTTAAGGAGGTTTACGAAGGCCGTAATTAATCCATATATGGACACGTACAGTGAGTGCCACGCCCAAAACACCTCCTCGTTTTGCGGGCCTGCTGTGTCCTGTGGTCGCCCTGCCCCACTGCCAGGAAGTTCAGGAACTCGGTCACCGCCCCAGCCCCCCTCCGCCTCATCCATTGTTGGGCAATAGTCTGCGACATCGAAACATTCTTGACCGAAACTTTTCAGGTAACTAACCACCGAGGATCTGTTTTCGCAGCTCTTGTATAAACTTGTATTTTTCGAGAGGACATATCTTAAAGATCGTCCGTCAGGAGTAACAGTAGACTGAGTCAGCGAGGGGAGGAACAGGGAGGAAAACTTTTGAGGCAAGGAACTCGGTAATTCTCATTCCTCCATTTTGAACTTTTAAACTCCAGTTTTCCTAGTGGGTTGTTTTCGGTAAGTTAAAAACGTTTACTTTCTACTCATTTTAAGGTTAATAATTGAACGTTTATTACATGGAATTGTTATTTGGATAGCCCATTAATAAGATAAAGTTTTTCGAATTGTTACGCAGGCTAACAACGGAGCTAACGTTGATGTTTGTTGTGTCGGTTAGCATTAGCACACTGTACGTTAGCAGGTAACATACCGAACGTTGGGCTAAGTTGTCTCAGACGTTAACGGTCAGCCGTTAATAAGAAAATGCCTTCTGAAGCCGGATGACTTATCAACCGTTTAAAGTCTGCAACTACGCATCTAATGTTGGTTATAGTTTTCATTTATGTTGTTTTACAATGGTTAAACCAACGTTAAGTTAGGTAAAGTTAGCCACAACAGGTGCAACTGAACTTAAGCTACTTAACGTTGGCCCAGTAGCCCTTTGGTTAATTTCCCCAACAAACCTAACAGCTTTAAAGGCCAGGCAGACCATGAATTCTGTGGCTATAGTCAACAAGCCCCCCCCCTTCGTCCATGTAAAATAAAGCAAAAACTAAACTGCCAACTTTAGAATGTTGAGCTTCAGCGCTTGTATTAAGTGTTCCATGTTATGCTATAACTTTGGACCTCTGTTGTTTGGATATGCTATTTCAATTAGCATACAATACACCTTCTTAATGGCGAGTCTCAAGCCAAATGTTGTAATTTGCTAAGACCTTTAAATGGGTAATTTCGACCAAATAACTTCCGAGTATCACAGTGGTATCTAACGCTGGCCTTGCAGATTGTTTTGGTTTCATTTGAACAGATTTTGAAAGAAGGTTTATCTCTTGAGACCGCTACTGCCACACCCATAGAAAGGAGGTGAACGGTGAATCACGCCACCTGTCTGAGTTCGTTGGACTAATCCATAGACCAGTTTTTGATACAGCTATTTCTTTTATCGAAGGAGATTCAGTGTAAATTGAAATTACCACAAGGAACTTAAACATTTATGTAAAGACCCTTTTCTGATGAGTTCATCATGTGCAGTTTTAATGCACTGCACACCTCAAACACTTTAATTTAATTGAATAGTTTTCAGTGGCCCCAGATTTTTCTGCAGTGGAGACTTGAAAACCCTAGCAAACGATACCAAATCTATCTGTGTGGTTGGATACCACTAGGAAAAGTGATTTGTGTGAAGTGACCTCTAGATATGATAGCTGATTAGAAAAATTGCAGTAGTTGGTAAGTAATTGTAGATTAAAGCCTCTGTGAGTAGGAAGGAAGTGCTTTAAGATTTTTTTTCAATGATAAAATGAGTTACAACTGTGCCAGGCAATCTGCTTCCATCCATACTGGCTGGCTTTTTTAAATTAAAAGTTAAGAGGTGCCATAGATCACAAGTATGCCTCATCCAAATGCAAACATTAGTCAGGATGTTTGACGGCAGAATTGAAAGCACACCCACCAAATTTATTACAGTTCAATATAACATTAGACAGTCATTTCTCAAATATTCCTCTGTTTTTTTATTTTATGTTATCCTCTTTGTTGACAAAGTAGGCTAATAGCACTCTATGTCATTGTTGTCATATTGCAGCTGACCAACTTTTCAGTTGAAGCCCCTCAGCCCCCAGGGTTTGCTGATTATCCCTGCCCATCCATGTTAGATAGTTAATCAATGGAGTTGCAGTCAGTGCCTGAAAAGAGAAATTGAAATTGGGCCACAGTGTCAAACTGTGAGGGATGGAGCATTGCTGGCTCAAACTAGGATCATTATATTTTGATTGTCATACAAACTTTTAGAAACTAACTAGTTTAAGTCATAAAGTAAGCTTCATATAGTTGGACAACTTCCTCAAAAAAATAAAATAAAATCACTGTATTCTTCATTTTATTTTCTGCTGCCAGGCAAAAGGCTCTACTCTCCAACATGCAGCCACACTGATATCACTTTACATCTGAAATTCAATGTTTCATTAGACATAGATGTTTGTGTTTGGTGTAGTGTACATGTTGTTTTATCATTGTCCTGTCTCACCAGAGTCCTTGTTTTTTAAAACATTGTTTTCTTAACTTTATTTGTTTTCTACCTTCAGTAATCCAGACACCATGACAACCATCAACACAGCCAACATCAACTTTAAATGGGATCCAAAGAGTCTTGAGATCCGTACACTGGCAGTAGAGAGGCTGCTTGAGCCCCTGGTCACCCAGGTAAAATAAAACAAAATAATTTCGATGTAATTATTGCTGAGTAAATGCTAATATTATCAAAAAAGAGCACCTAACCAAATATATTTTTTTAAACACAAATGTGATGTAATCTCAGTTTCCTAAGTGAAACATTATTCTTTCCTCACCTTTTATAGGCTTTTCATATATTTTGTTAATTCTACATGAAAAATAGTAATAAAATAATTGACTAGCGTTAATGGAAAGCTAATATAACAGTCATATGTCTTATGTGTGAAAAGTGCCGTCGCCATAAATATAGTCTGCCAAACACATCCAAGGTCCCAAAGTAGCTGTTTCTGTTGTTGAACCATTTGCTGTTCTCGGTATAGGTCACCACTTTGGTAAACTCCAGCAACAAAGGCCCATCCAACAAGAAGAAAGGACGCTCCAAGAAGGCTCATGTTTTGGCAGCATCGGTGGAGACTGCTACCCAGAACTTCCTGGAGAAAGGAGAAAAGATTGCAAAGGAGAGTCAGTTCCTCAAGGATGAGTTGACTGCTGCTGTGGAAGATGTCCGCAAGCAAGGTATATTGAAATTATATACTCTGCCAGTGTGTGGTTTGTAGCTTGTCCAGAGTGCTTCTTAAGATAGGAAGGATGATAAATAAATCACAAGATATGTACATATCATCTGCCCCAGTGCAAGACCTTGAAATAAGAACATGTCCTGAGCCCCATAGATCTCCTTCTGCGATGGTGTTTTCTGGCAGCTCATTAATAGATACTTTCCATGTTAGCATGCAGGCAGTTAACATTCACACCCAGCCATACACAGCCATTGCCTTGACTTGCCTTCTACAAAGATTCAGTTGACCCATGTTTCCCCTCAGAAGTGTGTGTTTTTCTTGTAACCAAATGTTCGGTTGCACAGGAGGTGTAAAGGAGGTAGACCTCTCTTTTTAGTCCCGCCTGTGGAGTAGTATTTCCTATATATTTTCTTTGTCTGTTATGTTCTTGTATGATACAATAGAGGGAAATAAGACCAATATGGTGAATATTGATTTGTTATATGTATTACTATATACGGTGATTGTTTCTTTGTGTAGTTTAGTGTGGAATGAGATGAAAAGCAAAGTGAAAGTATTTATCTATCTAAATTTCTAATCTTCCAATAATGTGGGACTGGAGGTTACTTTATATGGAGCAAAATCACAATTTAAATTGCAGCGTTTTTATTGAAACTTGCCTTTTCCCATTAGTTTGAGTTGTGTCATAACTCGGACAGACCTTTACCAGGAGCAGGAGCATATAGTCATCTTGATTTAGTCGTGTTATTTTGTTCACTCCAGCGGCAAAAATTGGTATTTCCTGGATCTTTGTGTCAGCCTGTAAGGCCTAATAGTTTGTTTCCTCTGCAGCTAAAGTTGTCTATTTTGATGATGACGGAGTAAAAAGTGAATCATCACAAACCAGAGGGCTCATCTTGTCTATATAAATTATTTTGGGTGCATTGTGGTGATGGCTGTGATTTCTCTGGCATTTTGTTTGAAAGGTTAGCTGCTCTGTTGCTTTTTGGAATATCGGGTCATTGTTTGACGGAAGTGACATGCTGCTTTCCAACATCTTGTGCACCCGTGACCCAAGTCTACTATGGTTTGACATTAACCATGGCGCAATTTTGCATAGAGATGTCCCAAAGTGGCCACAAAGGTTGATCCCTGTACTGCAAGCCCTCCCCTGTGCAACAGTTCAACATACATCCATCATTCTTTGTGCTAGTGAAAGCAAAAGAGCTTGAGCAGCTGTAGCAAACACATTCTTACATCAACCTGATACCGTGTCCTTTTACTCTGTTCCTGTTTTAGTTGCTCTGGGAGTTTTTAGGGGTTAAAAAAACTTAAATTCTTTATTGTGCCATTGACCAGTTCTTGCTACTGCTACTGCTACTGCTACAGCTGACCGTGTCCCTTACACTCTCAGAGGACATGAGGATGTTGTAACACCAGATCCTAGAAATGAATAAAATAGGCACATAATACATAATACAGATAAGGGGATTTCTGTAACTCTTTTATTGCAATAATCACTAACCCAGGCACATTGTTAGGAAACGGGGAGCGAACGAGTGAGAGTGTGTTTATGAGCCAGGGGCATTCATTATATAGAGGCTATATTGAAACTATTCGTGTCTGTGTCTATCCTACCCTACCCTCCATATCTGACATTTTAATTTTACTAATAAATTAAATCACCAATTATTTTGCTTAGCAGATTCCATCATCTTACTACCACACTTTAAAGTGTCATTTGTTCGTTTTTGCCCTGGATATCTGACTTTCTTGATACACACACGCAGACCATCGAGACCAGGGCGCTATGTCTTGAGGGGTGGCTGTTATCACCTTGCAAAGTGACATCTTTGTCACTGTGTCTTTTTCTCCCCAGATGCCCAGCCAGTTAGAAGTCCCCCGCTCAAGCCCCGCTCTGAGTAGTTGGGAGGTAAATGACATGTCGGCAGATAGCTTGTGCTGCGCTCAGTGTCCAGGAATGTTACTGTAGTTGTGCTAAGCTGTCACAGGGCTGGAATCCAGTGACTGTTGTTAGCTGGTGCCTAGGCCTGGCTGTCAGCTATGCCATGCTGCTCAGTGGAGCGTGTCTAGACTGATAATACAGCTATTGAGTAGGGTAACAACACCCCCACACCCCCCGCGATTCAGAAAGCATTTTCCACCCAGCTGTGGCTTACCAGCTGTTTTAAAAGAGAGGAAATTTTGACTTTATTATAAAAGATAATTGTGCATACAATGCATGTTGAAGTGACAAGCAGACAAAATTTTCTCTCTATTTATTTGAAAAAAAAAGTGGATGTTTTGCTCCAGTTAACATATTCTCTGAATATATTTTAAATAGTGTATTATTGACCGTAGGCATCCCATAAATGAATAGACATTTCTCACCCTGTTAAAGATTTTACTCAGCCGTTCCTGCCTGCTCGTGTCCTTGTTCTCTCCGTCTTGCCCTTCCCTCCCTGTCTGTGTCATTGTTGTCCTGCTGTTTAGTGTATTCCTGTGTGATATACATTTTAATCATTTCATTGTGCACGTGGTGGGCCGCAGGTAAGCGTTAGATGGATGGAAGTTTATTAAAGGAGTACTGATCACTATCTGCCCTCTGAAAATGGCCTTATTGATTTTGATCACGGGGGGAATAACAGCCTGAAGGTGCGGACCGTGTTTGAGGTCTGTGTTGTCGATCATTTGCACAAACTGCTTCAGTTCTCTGTTGGGGTAAAATGATCAGACTCTGTGTGAGATTTCTGTTCTGCAGTGCAACTTTTAAGATCTTTTTTCCCTTGAAAACTTTGAGATATTTGATCCGTGATTTCTGGGAGCCCATGGACAATACAATTTACTCTAATAATAATGGATTGCTTTTGACAATTCTATGAGCTATTTTGAGCTTAGTGTCAAAGTTGATTATTTGGTTTGTTGATTTGCCCAGGAAATAATCGACTACTAGTTTTTGTTTGATATTAATTGCTGCTATTTTTTTACATCCAAATATGCAAAACCTTCACAAATTCACTTATTTCAAATTGTTAGGATGGATGCATTTCTTTGTCATGTATGATAAATGTTCTTCATCCATTTTGTCGGTCCGATAAATCAAGATATCTGAATGTCATATTGGGCTTATTTTGAGTTAAAGCCCTTGTTAGTAGTAGTTAATAGCTGCAGCACTTTTGGAGGGTATTTTATAAACTGCTGTGTCCTGGGTGGGGATTTTTCTTTGACATGCTTTACACGATAAAAGGATCACAGTTGCTGCTGATGTGGCACAGTAAAAGCCACTATCACCTCTGCTTCACACCCATTTTACAGCTGTGTTTTTCAGTTTGTCTGTTTGATAGGCTGGGTATGCTTCATTATAAATAACAGAGCAGTGTACACTGGCCATGAAAAAAAGTAGTGTCTTTTCAAGCTTCAAGTAAGTTCTTTTTAAACTTGCTTCGGGTACTACATTGATTTTGTACTGGGCTGTGAACACTGTCAAAACTCTTCTGAGCGTGGTGCACAGCAATTTTGTGGCAGAACAGATCTACTGGCGGAGCACTGACTCCTACTTAGCCTGCAGGGCTGTGAAGAGGTCTCTCACAGCTGGCCTGTAACACCTGGTGACATAGGCTGGGAGGGACATAGTCCATTCACCGAAAATATCTTATCAATTTTGATTTGCTTCATCTTTCGTTGTAAGAGGTGGAAGTACACTTTCAAACATTTCTAAACATCATCATTACACGAAAATGTTTACTAGATAACAGTCAAGCATTCCTGGAGTTATTTGATTACCTAACATTTTGAAGTCTCCTGAGTTAAAGCTTTTTATACTTAGATTATTGGAAGTACAACACTGCAACTAATGATGTTTTCTCTCTTCAGTGCCAGCAGAACTTGCCCAGATGTAAACCTCTGATTATTGAAGTATTGACTCACACAGTTACTGTACATAATTGTTAAAGTGTGCAAATATTGAACTCAAAGTGCTAGTGGGCATGCATGATGCTGGTATTAACAAAGGTTGGGGTATATGTGTACTAGCACTACTGTCTCACAGGCTTTCAGTGGAGTGGAGTTTGCTGATGGCTTGTTATCGATGTTTCATTTACTAAGGAGAGTAGCTCATATTTTATTCGACACCAAAGTATCTCAGTCCAGTCAAGCTTGTAGCATGGCAACATTAGCTTGCACTTACACTGATCAGTGAGGTTGCATTTCTAACTATCCAGCTTGTTGCTATGGATTCACTGTGACTAGAGGGGAAAAAGAAATACTTATTGGATCTGTCAAGAAATGTATCTGCAGTCAATTTGAAAGCTTTATCACTGACAACTTTATACAAAGGTTAAGCTGGTAATTAATTAGAACATTTAATTACCTGCAATTTCATTTATTCATTTCATTTATATTAATTGTATTTGATGATTGATTAAGGGTCTCAATAATAATGAATTCCTATTATTACTAATTGTGAGATGCTTATTCAAATATTGTAATTTAACAAGTCAAGTTATGGAACATTTCCTCTTAACTAGCTATATATTCTAAATTCTTTAGAATTAAAAAATAAGATGATAAGAAAATCAGGTTAATTGTGATTGGGTAATGTGTGTGATGAGATTATTATTATCCGTCTTGGAAGCAGAGGAAGATGACAAGCATGAATAAATCCGAATGTTGTCATGGGTTAAGAACAAATGTATACTTTATACTATATACTATATATATTGTATAGTATACTATATATATACTATATATTATTGTCCTACTACTACTATATATATATACTACAAATGTAACTTTGTTGAACTACAAAAACTTTTACAAATCAATTAGAGGAGTCCAAATCTCTAAAGCAAATGTTGATGCTTAGTAAGCTCTTATAGTGATGCTAGCATTAACACAGGCAGCATCATTGCACGCTGTAAGTTATATGTACTCGAGTTGAAACCGTTTTAACTTGGGGTTAAACATGTAGTTACTCTGAGTTGCATGACTTAAAGGAGCAATTCACCCCTGGAAAAAGCCACTGTCAGTCAAAGCTGGTGTTCTCTGTAATCGGTAGAATGTTACGATGTTACAATGTTACAATTTCATTTGCGACGTACATCTGAGAGTTCATACAACACAAGCAACGATCATGACAGGAGGGAACGAAGTCAGTAAGTGCCAAAAAAACGCTTCAAGTGCGATCGGACACTGGTGGAACAACAGGCAGTGTATAGGGCGTTTTTTTTTTTTTTTTTTTTTTTAAATAATAGTCATCATCATCATCATCATCATCATCATGAAAATCCTAGTCAGCATAAACTACGTCCTCGATGTCGTCATCATCAATATCATTAAGTGCAGAAGTGTTCATGAAAGAGCTGGGTCTTTAGCTTTTTCTTAAAGGTGGAAAGTGTCTCTGCGGACCGAATGGAGTTTGGTAGCTGTTCCACCACCAGGAGACTACTGAGGAGAAGAGTCTTGTTAGCGCCTTAGAGCCCTGCTGTGATGGGAGTACCAGGCGCCTTTCTTTGGCAGAGTGTAGTGGGCTGGACAGAGTGTAGACCAGGATGAGGGCGTTCAGGTAGGCAGGAGCCATTTTCGTTGCTGTTTTGTAAGCGAGCAACAGGGTTTGAATTTGATGCGAGCGGCGACTGGGAGCCAGTGGAGGGATATGAACAGTGGAGTGAAGTGCCGTTTTGGGTTGATTGAAGACCAGTCGAGCTGCTGCGTTCTGGATCATCTGCAGAGGTTTGAATGTGCATGCAGGAAGGCCTGCCAGTAGGGAGCTGCAGTAATCAATGCGTGATATCACGAGACCCTGTACCAGCAGTTGTGTTGCATGCTCTGAAAGGTAGGGTCTGATCTTTCTGATATTGTACAGGGCAAATCGACATGACCGAGCAACCAAGGCCACATGAACCTTAAAGGTTAGCTGGTCGTCAATTGTGACACCCAGGTTTTGGGCAGGCTTAGTGGGTATGAGTTCAGTTTATCCAAGCTGGATATTGATCTGTGGTTGCATAGAGGGGTTGGCTGGGATGACAAGGAGCTCAGTCATGGATAGGTTGAGCTGAAGGTGGCGTTCTTTCATCCATTTAGAGATGTCGGCAAGGCATGACGAAGCAATAATATTTGAATTTGGTGCCATAGCTGTGGAGAAAGTTGTACAAACAGCTTGTGGTTTCGCCCATTCTACATTCCTACAACACCCAGCATGCATTGCACCCCTCCCTCTGAAAGGAATGGCCCAGCGAGAGATGCTGGAGTGAAAAACTACCACTTTCAAGGACATTGATTGCTGCAGGCAATGGCTCAGAGAGGTACAGAATCTGACAAGAATATACGGGTGGAAAAAATCTCAGAGTCTGCAGTCTTCATTTCAAACCCGACGATTTTGAAAAAGACATGACATCGGAGGAGGGTGTCCTAGATTGAGGAAGTGTAGTTTCGTGAGCTCCCTGGCCATCACCGGATGATGCGTTTTACGTAGTCTGTAGGAGATTTTCCAGGGCCCATTGGAGTGAAATTGCATTTTTTTCCTACCATAATGGCATTGGTTCCCCATAATAGCATGATAGGACTGAGGTTGAAAATTGGCGAACTGCCCCTTTAATGAACGAAAATGGACAGGGGCAAACAAGAGATGATCTGGAGAAAATAAGAGAAATCGTGAGTTTGTGATACATTTGGAAATCAGCCGTCACACATACAGTCACCTTTTGTTCTCACAACCAAGATCATTTGGGAAATGTATCAGTTCGGATCAGCTTGTGGCCAAAACATACAGAAAACATTCCTTTTTTCAAAGCCAAGAAGTCACTTCACTTTGTATCTAAATAGAGCTCGCTCTTTATCTTTATAGTGAGAGAGTACACAGATTAGAAACACTCCACATATTTCAGCTCTCACTCTGCACCGCTCACATAGCCAGTCTATGATTTAGTTTGTATTTCAATCCATTTTCAGTGTTCCTTTTTGTTACTTGGAATGCAATGCCGCAACAGTGTGTTACATCCCTACTTATAACCTATTGTTGTCTTTGAAAGCTCCACTATTGTCTGAACTGCTTACCCTGTTTAGTTTCTTGGTAGCTGGAGTCAATCCCAGCACACAGATGGTAAAAGGGGAAGTACAGCCTCTATCGTAGCGCGTCTTTGTAAGCAGAAAAATAGAGCTGCACTCTGCCATCATAGAGAAAGTATTTAGCAAGATGGTAACAACTGGTGAGCCTGAACTGCTGCTAAATTAGTGTTCAGTTGTCTTTTTTCCAGAGCACACTTCATCACTGTAAGGAAACTATTCATGTTGCTGCTTGTCATCTGTTCTCACAGCCTCAATAGAGCTGTTCTACATTAAAGAAAAGTGGACAGAAAATGTGCTTGTATTTTTGTTGGCTTTGGATCTCTAATGCAGACATATTCTTGCTTTTGTAGAGCTTTTTTTTTAAAAGTTTGATTTGGCTGTGTCTCCACTGAAGTAAACTATTTACGGATTTACTGTCTTGTTCATAATGTGAGCCTACAAAGTCCATTTGTGTGCTCAGTCAACTGTGCAGACCCATCCAATGCAGGACAAAGAATGGTGCTGGACAAACCAGACAGTGAGCCTTTTGTTGTGGCTTCAACCTCCCTTTTTTTTTTTTTTTAAGAGGGCTGTTTGTTCATGTCTGTGTGCAAGCACACATTACTACTGAACATGGTGAGGTGTGTGTTTCTTTGTCACTCAGTGTGACATGTGCTGACCTCTAGCACGCAGAGAAAATGCATCAGACTATTGCTGCTCTCCCGCACACTCCTCTTTGTCTGAAATGAAGACTTCTGATGCGATACATCTGCAACGCCTGTGATTGCTCTCAGATATCTGCTTCCAACTCTTGTAAACTTCTAATAATAATAATGCTTAGACTCCTGCTACTACTTACATTTTCATTGTATTATTTGTCTTTTTATTTATTTGAAATCACAAATAATGTATTTGTGATCGAAAAGAAAGGACATTTGTTCATTCATGGTTGCAAAATATGGGAAAACTGTTATGATCAGAAATAATATGTCCACATTTTAGCATGTTGGCAGATTGTTCTTATTGGTTTAAATCACTTGGTGTTTATGAACAGTTGAGTTTTCAGCATTCAGTTTATGCATTGCAGTTTCAGCATTTCTTTTGTCTCATTTTCAGGTGATTCCATGCGTCAGGCTTCTGGAGAGTTTGCAGAAGACCCCTGCTCATCTGTGAAAAGGGGCAATATGGTTCGTGCTGCCAGAGCCCTCCTGTCTGCAGTCACACATCTGCTGGTGCTGGCAGACATGTCTGATGTCTACAAACTTCTCCTGCAGCTTAAACTGGTGAGATAGTTACAGCTTTATACAATACAACTGAGCATAATTATAGTTTAGGTATATCGAATTTTTTTCACACAATAGGAAAAGCCATACTGTACCAAGATCAGTGTTAACAGCTGATTACTTTGAGCACTTAAACTGCATGGTTCTCTATTTGCACATACTACAAGCTGTCTTGGAAGTTCTGGACATACAGTTTGCAATGCAGTGGTCAGGAAACACTTTTTATCTCTGTCAGTTGCTCCCTCAGCGACATTTGAGAACCAGGGGAAGCTGAACACAAGCGCTGAGTGTAAAAAAAATCAAGTTATACCAAATGGGCCAGTATTTTGGAATAGCTCTTCCGTGTTACAATGTCACAGCAATTAGCCCATGCTTGCGTGGATAGAGGAAGGGGAGGATATCTCTTGAATAAATGCTTGCCTTTGTTGCTATTTTTAACAGAAATGTTGAATGTTTCCTGTTAAATCACAAAGTCCTTTAAGGGTCCATTTAATGTTTGATTTTAATCCTAATTGATATAATTTTTGCAGACTGGAACTTTTTTAAAGGCTACAGCTAATTTAAATCACATCTTAATTGATTGGCTTGATTTGATTGCAATTTAGATAATTGTTTTCTATAATCCTGATGCATTCAGCCCTACCTCACACCTGCGCATTAAAAAACAGTGCAATCTTGAAGAACTGCACTTTTCTGGAATACTGTCTAACTTTTTTCCTTTACCTGGCTCAGGTGGAGGACAGTCTGGTTAAAGTGCGCAATGCAGGAACAGAGCAGGACCTCGGGATCCAATACAAGGCCCTAAAACCAGAGGTGGACAAGCTGAACCTCATGGCTGCCAAGCGACAGCAGGTAATGAAAAGTTTGCAAAACAGGAAGACAAAACGAGTTGAAGGCATTGGAGCACAGGGATTGTGATTGGCTTAATTGTGTGGGAGGTTATCAGGTACCTGAATGGTCATCAAAAACATGTTCTCAAATCATTATAGCGATAGAAGGTGAAACAATGGCAGGGACAAGCTAAAAGAAGAGTGCTTCATGCCCTAGTAGGACGATTAGATGCAGTAAGCATGAACGGTAATCTTATTACGAATATCAGTGAAGTGGTCTAAGTGCAAGAAAAGAGCACACAGCTTGACAAAACCCATTTCATTGTGATGAGAAGTGGTGCATCATTTTTCTCCACTATGCTGAAAGTGGTAGTCAACAGTGAAGTGCACTTCACAATGCATTTTCCAGATGAAACAATTTCTTAAGATGTTTGGTGCAGATCCAGAAATGCGCAGTCTTCTTATTACAGGAAACAAACAAAGCTTTGTGGATTAATTTTTAATTTGGAATTGAATACTTATATCTTGACACAATGCTACCACCCACATCCTCAACTTAGACTATGAATATTTTAGGTGTTTAAACTTTTTTTTGCATTTAATTTAAAATGTCCACTGCATAGCCTCTTCTGGGTAAACTCTGAATGTGAACACATGTGCAAGCAGTTTTATGATACAACTTAAGACCACACCTCAGCAATGCACTGATATGCTGAGTCCCACTGAGAACAGTGGTAGTATCAGAAGTTTGATCCAGAAAGTGACCAAGAGCATTGCAGTTCTGAATATAGTGCAGTTTTCCAGTTACCAGTTATCAACTGCATCACATCAAAAGGTTGTCGCAGTACTTTTTAAGTACCAGCTTCATGATTCAGAAGCATTCAAACAACATCTCTTATATCCACCCCGAGACAAGATAGTTCGTGTTCTCTTTATCCCCCCCTCTAAATGGGAGACTTGCCAAAATGAATACTGATGATTTTGTTAAGAAATTACTTTTACTTGTAATTGCATTTTTTGTTATGGCAAAATGTGTTTAACCAAAGTGATGCTGGAAGTAATGAGGCTTAAAGGCTGTTTTTTTTCTAAGTGCATGTCTGAAGAAATAGTGGAAAAAGCCCTGGGAGTATTCCATTTGGAGGGAAGGCTTTCGTTTTGTGTATGCAAGCCTTTTTTATGCCATAAATCTATGCCAGCGATCACTATCTCCCCTCCTCCCTCCTGTGAAGATGTAATTGCAATATAATGCCGAGGTCTGAACAGTAACGCATTAAATTGCAAAGGCATATTATAATGGCCTGATTATGACTATGTTTTGTTACCGCAGGGGACAGAAATAAATCTGGGTCATCCAGAACAAACTCTGTCGCACTTAGCGTCTCCATAAGGGTATGACTGGCCCATTCTGAATCTAAAGTAGATTACCACCCAGCCCCCTGTACGCATTCCATCTTCCAGTTAACCTTTTTTCATCCTTTTCTACGTTCCTTTTCATCTCATCCTGCTAGGAGCTAAAGGATGTCCACCACAAGGACCAAATGGCTGCAGCCCGCGGGGTTCTACAGAGGAACATCCCCATGCTGTACACAGCGTCCCGTGCCTGCCTGCAGCACCCTGACGTGGCAGCCTACAAGGCTAACCGTGACCTGATCTACAAGCAGCTGCAGCACGCCGTCTCAGGCATCTCCAATGCTGCCCAGGCCACTGCCACCGAAGATTCAGCACTCAATCAGCCAGCAGGGGGTGGAGAGCTCGCCTACGCCCTCAACAATTTTGATGTAAGTCAAATGAGTGGTTTACAAGTCACAGCCCATTTGCCTTTTATCATTTGTCCCGCCAGACACCCTGGTGCCTGCCAGATTAATAAATAGCACTAACTTTATGATCATCCTCTTTCTCTGCAATAATAAAGCTCAAAGGTATAATAAAATATATTTATTCAAAAAGCTACATGAGGGCATGCTGAGGAAGGTTATACTTAGGTCATATTTTAGTTTACAGAACTAACCCAACTGAATCATGAAATGACCAAAACCCTGGGAGGGCTCTGGGTTGAGGTGGAAATTAGGACAAGATATGTGAACAATTTGGGACATGGCTTTGGGATACTTTGAATATGTTCCTGAGTCACTGCTCCTTCATTCCTTGATAACTCTATGTCAGATGAAGGAGATTTAACCCACTTTAGCTACAGAAAGAGACCATCATAAAGCTATCTAAATAACCTGAGTTAACCCCTTCTCTGTTGGTAGCTATTTAGCTGTGGTCTACTGTTGCTAGGTTGGTTAGAACTAACGAATACAGGGGAAGTATATTTTAAAGTCATGGTTTTTAAGAAAAGCAGGGCTGAAATACTGTAATGTAATTCAAAAACAGCTATATGATATATACCAGCCATCATTATCATATTGACATTAAACAACATCAAGGTAACAGCTGGATAAAACATTGAAATAATCATCTTAATGCGGCATGGGGTGATAAATGCAAAGATCATTAACCTGTTTTTTTCTTCTTTTTTCGCTGCCTCTGACTTCCGTCAGACATGCAGAGCACCTTTTTTGTTTACAGGAGATTTGTTCATAATCAGGGAGCTTCCAGAGACACCGAACACATCCGCAGTGACAAATTAGACCTTTTCATTGAGCTCTATAGAAGTTCAGGTGTCTGTTTTTCATCTTCTCCCTTCACATTACTCATCCTGTGTTGATTACTTATTTTGTCATTAACCAAGCAGCAGTGTGTTACCTGATGGTTTGCTCAGGCAGTGACATTGTTTGCCCCCGTGATTGATCAAATCTGCACGCACATGTTTTACGTGCCCTCGGACATATGACACACTGTTTAATTGGTAACGGCCTTTTGAAGACATCTTAAGGGATGGGAACCAAGGATTTTCTGTTTAAGAAGCTTTGAACGTGTTTGTATTCTATACAGAAAAAGAGAAACAAATACCCCTTTCCTGCCTAAATTTAACATGTTGACGTGGGTTTTTCAGACCCGTGAAGACCCATTTATAAGTGCAGATTGTCCCTGTTCCCATTGCCAGTTGAGTATACTCCTGTCAATCTCTTTTCTGCTGCTTCACCGTCTGACGTCACAAACGCGCTGGGAACAGGTTCAGTAAACAGTGAAGATCTTACGGTGGTTAGGTCTTTGTTGTATCTATTGCTCATTCAGTCTGTTTGCCAAACTCGGCGCAGACAAATCTGGAACAATTTTCGAGCGCTGCTTGGACAGAGACGGGTTGAATTTGTAGCTGAGATGACAGGGAGTCGCAGAAGTTACTGACAAAGCATAGCATTAGCAGATTAGCGTGTCGACATGGGTTTTGTGTTCCCATCAATGCCGACCAGAGCCAAGGCAATAATTACTACTGCAGAGTCATTTGACCCGGGTCTGAATGTAGATTGTAGCCTTTTCCATTAAGCAAAAAGACTGGGTGTTAGCGGGTTTTTGACCAGTGGGAAAACGACTGAAGTTTTCTTAGTAAATGGGTGTAAAGAAATTCTACTAAATCATAAAAACTGTTTCACACATTTAATATGCCCCTGCGTGGGTAAATCCTTTGTGGACATTGAGAACATGACTGTTTTGATAGGATCTATGTGACTGTCACTTCCCAGGTACCTCTGCTGTTGGTCCTTCCAGGAGCAGAGGTACCTGGGTAGCATATAAGCAATCACAAAATTTATTGGAAAAAGTAACAGTTTTCTGAAAGTCCTTTCTTGTTAATGTCTGTGTGAAATATGTGACCCCCAGACATCACCTAACCCTTGGTTTCGGTCCAATTATGTTGTGCCAGGCCTGTACTGCAGCTAAATTAAAAGTATTTTTGAAACACATTGGTTTGAAGTCAAGTGAAGGCCATCAAGAAAATTAGGTCATTTGGCCCTAAAAGCTCATTGTTTCTTAGTTGGACTACACTGTGGAGATTTCTGAGGCTCATTTATCATTTCCAGGGACAAATACTGTGGCAATGCTCAGTTTCTGGCTTGCTTCTAGCATATTGTGTACCACTTTAATTTGTACAGTTTACCTTAAATGTTCTTTCTTCCCACTAAATTGTTGAGGCCTTTATAGTTGTCAAGCATATATATTTAACCTTAACTTAAGCAAGAAGTCTATTTAAACTGTCTTTTATGGTCCTGGCAAAAATGACAAAAAGTTTCATGCTACAGTTATGTGCCAGTTTGCTTTGCCTGGTTTCTGTTAGAAAAATGCTATACGTCAGTACCTCTTAGCATGACTAATGAAAAATTTAGTTAAGCTTCTTCTGTAGCAAATGTGGTACTTAGGCATTACTCTCCACTAATGGCTAGAAAAAGAGAAACTGCAGACTTTCTTATTACAGTTTACTTTAGTCACTAGATTCTCCTGTTTCAAATGTTGAAACACAGATTTGCAAGTTTTTGTATGAAGGATTGGACTGATGTCACGCAGCTCAGACTGAGTGGATTACAGTCATGGAAATTTATGTGAAACTGTTCGAAACTATAAAAGCATTTGTCTCTACAGACAGCTGGTGAGCCAAAAGATTAATCTACATAAAATAAGTGTCAACAATGCAGCCTCTCAGATGTGTTGCATCAGTGATTATTTTACGGGCAGCCATGCAGAAAGTCACTCCCCTGAAGACTGGTACGCAGCCTTTTCCAGGGTAGCTGCTTTGTGATGCCTAATTTCAAGTGCATAGCAAAATTAGCAAATGAGTCAACCCCCCAATTCTCTCTGTCTCTCTCTCTCTCTCTCTCTCGCTCTGTGTTTCCTCCTCCATGTCTCTCTCGTGTGCCTGTTGCCATGGTGATATGACACGCAAGCAGAGGAGGTCAGATGAGACGGAGCGGAGGGGGCTGGAGGTGGCTGTGATAGAGGGCGGGCTGCCTAATAAACCACACTTCTGACAGCTGAATTGTTGAATATTTTGTAGCAATAATGGCCTCTGTGAAAGCGCAGAGTTCGCTTGTCATTTGGGAAGTTGGCGTTCTTTCTTTAGCTGCCACAAGCGTCATGGTGATACCTTAACCCTCTGCGGCGCCTCTCCAGCATGTCAACTAGTTGCCTCTCACAGCAGGCTTGCCCCTGTGAAATCAGACATTTAAGTGTTCTCTCTCATCCTGCAGATATAAAAGAGAGGAGAGTGAGTTACTCGGGCACTTCTGTGACTCAAACGAAAGGTAGCAAAGGCTATAAAATCAAGTCCTTTCACAAATAGAATATATATTTATATATGTAATAACATATTCATAGGCTCATCTGTTGTCTGAAATGGCTCTTGTAGTCTAAACTACAGACATTGTAGTACTGCTTCCGCATTTTGATTTGTCATTGATTTATTCATTTAGTGCATTACAATAACCTTTCTGTGGCTGTGTTTTTACCATTCCAGATGATCCGGTTACTTTTTGTGCCGTATTTTCTGCAGGCCTGGGACTGAGAACGGGCCTTTTTAAAGCTGTATTCATAAGTCATAAAACTGTGTATCAGCAGAGCAGATGAGCAAGCCTCGTCTTTAAGAGGGCACAGAATAAGATTGCCCTCACAAGTGCAAACTTTGTACTCTGTAAAATGGGCTGTCTGCCTGGCTCAAGTTTTTAGATAAGGCATTTTCATTTTCTGTGTGAGACACACACAGGGAGAGGACAGCCCTGAGTACTATTCAGAAATGCTGATCATGTTTTCTTTTTTGCAAATGTCACAAAAAAGTTTTTCACTCAAGTGTCCTGTAATCTGTGTCAAGCATTGAAAGTAATATGTTTTCAGGTCTGTTAGTCTATCCCATTCTTGTGAACCAAGTTGTCAGGAGTGCCTGGACGGAATATCTTTCAATATGTACTAAAGGATAAACTGGTTAGATTTTAGAGGTTAAAGGTCAAGTTCTCTGTGATCTCATGTCCCTCCCATTTTTGTTATAGTAATATATCTTAGCAATACATTGCACTAGTTACAATAATTCCCTGGTTACCCTTTCATTAACTAAGATAAACTGCACACTGCTCTTGGTCAGATACTATACAGATGTGTTTACTATGATACTGTTACTGAACTGTAGACCAACAACATTTATGTTTTGGCCCATGGACACACAAAAGGGAGCTTAGCACATTCTTCCCTTTTGGCTTTCCATTAAGCCGGTCTGTCAATCAGGTGATCCTGCCTCCCATTGCCTGTCACATTTCTCTCTTTGAGCTTGGACAGGGCGATCTCAGTGTTACATAATGACTGTAAGCATTCTTCTTCACCTGTGTAATTTACCCTCTGACCCTTTCCTTACAGAAACAAATCATTGTGGACCCCCTGGCGTTTAGCGAGGAGCGCTTCCGTCCGTCCCTGGAGGAGCGTCTTGAGAGCATTATCAGTGGTGCTGCCCTCATGGCTGACTCATCTTGCACACGAGATGACCGCAGGGAGCGCATTGTGGCCGAATGCAATTCTGTGCGCCAGGCTCTTCAGGATCTTCTGTCTGAGTACATGGGCAATGTAAGTGTCCTTACCTTTCTATATTCCTACTGTTGCCACCACAATACTTCCTCATCGTTATCCACAGCCATTTTTGCCTTTATTGCGCAGTTGCACAGTGAAATTGGTTAGTTAAAAAGACATACAAATAAAAGCATATTAACTTAGAAAGACAGATTTAATGCTTTTCTTCTATGGTGAACCTTATTCACGTACTTTTTGGAAACAGTAAACCTCAATTACAAATATTGTGAAACTACAAAGACTAATTTGAGACTAAGTTGTTGAGAAAGTTAATGGTTTGTTTGAGAACAAATAAACATCCCTTTCTCATGCCATTGTCTTGATAGTAGCACAATCAATGGAAATTGACAGACACATGGAATAGAGATACATTCAACAATAGCAATCAACAATGTCTCTTGTGTATCAGGTCTTTGTAGTTGACATGAAAACTGACTCATTGAAATTCATATTTTGGCATTGTTAGAAGCATTGTTATTACACAATGAACAAATTGCTTATTCATTCATCATTTTGATCAAACATAAATAGTAAATATGAATCGTAAATATTTCCATTTGGGTTTATTGTTGGTGTTGTTTGGGATGCTGTTTGAATTAAAAATGGCTTTAACGTAAGTGTTACTATTAACTCATTTGTAATTTTGAGTGTTGATAATAGTTCATATTGATCCCTATGTAATATCTTGCTTTAGCTTACACACAGAAATCACTCTACAGTAGATTAATTCAGTCTACTTATCAAGGTGTGTGCTGCCCCCCAACAGCTCTACCTTTCAAATACTTTAGGCTACAGATTGTCAGGTTAGGGGCACAGCTGGGGTTAAGCTCTGCAAATTCCTCACAAAGGAGATCGGGTTAGTACACAGAGGAAGGATTCCCTGGGATGCTTAACCCAGGGCCCAATATTCCCCTGGGCAGCATCTGAGGAGAACAGAAGCTCCAGGCACACGACTTAATTGCCTCTGTGACTGGCTGGTTATGTGACATGTGTGCTTTGTGATTGTGTTTTTAACCAGAGCAGGAATTTCGAGGTTTTGATGTGGGCTGGTAGATTGTGTGATCTGGTTTGATTTAAAGCTGCTGTATGGTGGTACTTCTTACATTGCATGCAGCCTTTGTTGTAGCCTCCTGCAGTTGTTGAATACTGCTTCTGTAAGACAATGTTAGCCAAAAGGTATAATAACCCAACACAAACACAGGAATGAATTGTATTTATGAACTATGACTCAGAGTCATCTTCATTGTCTCTAACTCGCACTACTTTCTCACCCTTAACCATTAGTGCTGTCTTACCTAGTCATCATTCAGTGATTGAGCGGATCACTGCAGCAGCCATGTGCACCTTGTATTTGATCATATGTGTAAATCACTGTAGAAGTTCTTCCTTACAGAGAACAATTGCTTATTTCAGTGCAGTTATTTCAGTTTTCTGATATCAGATAGTTTTCCAGTCCTGCCAAGATGCATGAACTGCAAGTAAGTGTAAGTCTAAATGGGGTCAGTGTGATTCTGGAACCACAGATCGTCTGTTTTATTACTTTTTGTTGAACAAATGATAAGCTATTATGTCATTGAATTTAACATCACTTTTCAGGGGTGAGAGCTGTAATTGGGAGTCTATCCAATAACATAAAAAAGCTTTTTTTTTTTAAATTTTACCACAAAAGTATGAACTTGGCTGCAGTCCTTCCTGTTAGTGCTTTCATTTTCAAAATCAAAGGCTGCTGTTTCCAGTTGACAGCTGTTCATTTGTACCATAGTTTTCCTATTAAAGTGCCTTTAATATTTGTATATTCAGGATACTTTGCATTTATTAGAGTTAGAGTAAATTGCCTTTTTACTTACTTTAGTCTTTACGTGTATGGGACATTGTTCAAAAGATAAAATCATATCTAGTGTTTTAGGAAGAAAAGTGTTTGCTTCACTTTTGTAAATTAGACAGCAAAATATTTGATCCAAAATTAGTAAATGATGCTGAGTGTGAATCCATCCTGTCTGTTAATCCACTTAGATTCCATCTGGATTTGTTATCAGCTGTCGCTGGCTGTGAAGGCACGGCTTAAGCAAATTCGTTTCTTCAAAAGATTAGTCTACAAAGTCAATATGTGATCAAAGGATCAGTGAAGTTTGTCAGTCATATAAGTATATTCATCAATACATTTAGTATTCTTGTTTCTCCATTCTGTGAACTGTTTTCATGCAAACATTTTTTTTTAAAACCACCTTTTGTCTGCCATCTGCACAGATGCCTGTTGGCACCTGTTGAAAGGTATTCCTTTATAATTAAATCATTTTGACATCTGAGGCAGGGAAATCTAATGACTAGACTGACTAAAACTTGCTCAAGAGATCATTCCAGTAGAAATATCTCCTGGTCTCTGGGGATACATGTGTGAAGGAGTAGCGATGAAACTGAAAAGCTATTTAGATTTATCCGTTGTGTCCTTCAGCTGTTATAATTTTCATTTATAATGATGGGGCTTCCCATCAGAGTTTTCTGTTCTCTGTTTGGAAACAGTTCTGTTTAACCACCTCCTGAATATCCAACAGTATCTAACAGCCCAATATCAGTGTGAGCCAGTCATCCAGAGAGATTTCATTGCTGTGGCAATGCATTGTTTATTACTATCTATGAGCTTGAACTTTATGTGTTCACTGCTGTTCTTGATGGCTTATAGAGGTGAAATCATAAACCGCACAGCTTGCCTATTTCATCTCTAAAGCGTTATAGTGGTCCTGTGGCTGTAATGGATGTCTGGCCAGGCAGGATGTGATAGAAGTACAAGTGTTAATACTCATCCACACACTCGGCAGTTGTTCTGCCAGAGCACAAACATCTAAGGATGTAATTTGTCCAAATATCTGCTATAGGCTTAAGGTGGCTGCTAATTTTAACATGCCTCGCCAGTCTCAATACCTACAGTAATAATCTTCTTGAGCCCAGAGATAACCTTAAATAATCTAAATACAGTATTTTGTGGTTACATAATAAATAGGCCAATTTAGGAGTGGCACATTCAGTGAAAGGCGGCTGTACCATTAGATTTATTTTGGCAGGGAGTTGGGCAATGGCCTAAGCCCTCCTGCTTAATAAGTGGGCAAATGGGTTTTCTATGTGGACCCAACAGTAATCTGTGTCTTTTCGGCACTCAGCCAAACTCTCCATGCACTGCCACTAAAATCTTTTAAGTAGTTTTTGACGGATTATTTAGAGTAACAGATAAACAGACAGGACTAAATACACAACTGAGTTGGCAAACATGATAACTGCATTTGTTGCATACTGAATATTTCTGTCTTTTTTTCAACATGGAAAATATTACTTACTTACTATTACTGTTGCAGTATAGGAGAAGTTTGGTCAGTCCGGTATTCCTTAGGGAACATATTTTATTCTTAAGAGAGATGTTATGGATTAATTCCTATTTTTGTTCATCTGTAAAATGAACAAACCAGCTAGAATCACAGATGCATCTGGTTGATATTACATTGGTAACCTGGTAATTGCTACAAAGTTGGTCAGCATTGTAACTAAGCTGCTTTTCAATCAAATTTCTGTCTTTTTGGGTGTTTACTGGACATTTACGGACAACATGATAGGCAGTCAGATGTCAGGCAAGTTTACACGTCATTTTCTCTTAATACTTTCCTGTTCGTGCTCAGGCGACACAGCCGTGGTTTTCTCTTATTGCTCATCTACAACACTGCCAGTTTATTTTAAGCTTCGAGGCCGTTCATGCAACATTTCTGTTTTGCTTCAAAACAAGTTTTCTACTTCACTGGACTTGTCCACGCCACTCATGTAACCCTCGATGAGTTGAGAACTTGGGTTTATAGACGAAGACATCTCATCACCGCAGTGACGATGAGTTGACATGACAGGGATTTTGCCCCTCATTTGGCCAGATGAAGTAAACATATGAGAAGCATAATGTATCATTGTCCACCATGTGCATTAAATGGCCTGGTATAGTCTCTGAAACCTGTGGCTGACATATAGTTAGCACAGAGAGATAGCTGGAGTCTCAACATGTTGCCTTAAACCAATGGTAGAGAGTCTAACCTGACTGAGATGAAGCTGGACGGTCTAAACAAACCCCACATTGGCTTGATAAGGACGTGTGTGATGCTGTTCTCTGGCCCGGCTGTAGAGGTGCGATGAAATATGTAATTCATGCAGGAAACGTAATGCCCTACTTGAACAGATTATACTGTATAAGGTTATACTTAACAATGATTTTGCTGGGTAATGTACTGTATGTGGCATATTGTGATTATAGATGGGACACTGCAAGTCACTAAACAGTATGTTGCCATTACAGCATATGGGTTTACACTGTCAGCTGAGGCTGTTGGACGGACTCCTAACTCATTCTCCTTCTTCCTCCCGTCCCTTCTGCTTCTTCACTCCCCCAGGCTACAAGTTGTGTTTACCCCTCTTCTCAGCTCTTCTTCCTCTCCTTCAGACTCGTTGACAGAAATTCTGTCAGACATCTTTACTTCGCCATCTTTTTATGGAGTAATTTTAAGGATGGGACTTTAAAGCTTTGTTCAAAATCCTTCACGAGCTAAGGTGCAGTCTGCTATTGAGTGAATCTGCAAGAGCAGGTTTTCTGACTTAAGTGTGTAACTATGGCTGAACAAACAAAGAAAAGATCGATGACTACAGATACAACTTCAAAAATAAGTGAAAATCCAAAGAAAAAGAAACAAATTTGACGCTCGGATCAAGGTAACAGTCTAAAAAGGAAAGCGACTGTCAGCTAGGAAAATAAAGAGTTACAACCGGAAAAAACGTGGATGTCACACATGCAACACTGTTTGGATTTCTGGGAAGTGTGCTCCTATCGCCATAGGTCCTGCCAAAGAGGACGGAACTGAGATCTTCGAGATTACCATTTTGAAGTGACAAAATGTGCCTCTTTTTAATAGGTTTTTCAATCGTTAGTCTAATTATCCACACAGAGATGTGTTTGTTTGATTTTAAGGATATGTCAATACCATTATCAGATAGCAGTACTGTTCTAAACAGAAAAGAAAGACACAGACAAGCACAAAAGGTCAAAAAGCAATAGCTTTTAAGGGAAAACCAGAGGACAAATCAAAGTGTAGAAAAAAGTGTTGTAATTTCACATCTATTGGCTGCGCGGGAGAGATCACACTCTTCCACAGACACTATTAACATGATGGGACAATGAGGGCTTTTACCCTGATAACATCGTATTAAAGGCGTTCTCTGTTTGATGGCGTTTGTATACTTAACATTTTTTCTTAAGTGAGCCTGCAGAAGAAAGGAAACACTGTTTCTTTGTCATCCGATCATAAAATGCTTTCTTTAATTTTTGTTCACTGAACTTTTTAAAAGTCTGTCTCATTAGGCATATTACAAATGGTACAATGCTTATACAAGTCCACCAATGCTCCCTCCAGAAATAAGCAGGTCTGCAGGCAAAACAGAGCATTTCTGCTCTTATTAAAAATGAGCCAAAAGAATCTGCCCAGAAATGAAAGTCTCTGTGATTTTACATCGAACACTTATTAAAATAATTAAAGCAATTAGTACGGTGGCTAAAAAGATGGTTTTACATTTCCGTTGTTTTTGTTTTCTGTTCTTTATGAGCTCCGAGTTTGAACTTGCCAAGCTGTGGGTTTGTGCAGCTAATTTACTGCACAGCTGTTAAGGCTATAGTACAATTTATGATAAATGCCTTTAAATATACTGCTTACAGGAGCAGGTGCTACCGCCTTGCAATTTATATAACGCAAGTACCAGTTCATGTCGTCACTGTGTAATCTGAAATGCACTTTTTAAAAATGTATGCAAAGAATTAGGGTCATTATTATGAGATGAGCCTGATTTACTGTAAAAGCATCTTTGGTTCAACTCTTTTCAGGGAACTGAAGGCTGGCTTTGAGATCTGTGACACAGCATTGTGTCTTAATATAAAGAATACATTATGCTGGTGGTTTCCTGGGATGTCAGTTAAGTGTTTTTTTCCTCCTTTCCTGGAGTGGAAATTATGTACACTCTAATGATGATCATTTAAAAGACTAGGGCTTGTCTACTCAACCAGTGAAGATTAAAGACGGGTGGGGGTATTGTTGCTCCAGCACTGCCACATAGTGTGACCTCAATTATTTCATATTGTCATGACAGTTTGGCACGGCACGTGTTGAGTGTAACTGTTTCTGCCATTTTTTATTAATAATGCATCTCTTGTTCCCAGCATCTGTCAGGGTTGCGTTTCACATTAGAGAGTGATGCTAGGTTGCTTTGACGTATTAGGCTACTGACATTTAAATTCCTTCGACTTGAAATGATACATTATCCTTCGGACCTGCTATAAAAGGACATTCCTGGACACTGCAGAGGGACCCCTGCGTCTTCCTTCACTTGCGTCTTCTCTGTGTAGTTAACATAGTCTTCCCACTCTGTGCTCTTTAGCATTTCCCTCACATTTTGCTTTTTGAAACCTCTTCTCTGTTTTTTTCATCTACAAAATCCTTCTCTTCCCGGTTGTGTCCCTTTCCCTCTTGACAGCTCACTCTTTCCCCTTCTCTCGCTGTCTTTGTGCCTTAGGCATCTACAGTGAGTGGCAGTATTTTGCTTTATCCCCTTTCCTCTGTGCCCGCACAGTTGCCTCATAGTTTGAACACATTTTAGGCTGATTGGATCGTGGATTATCTGCTCTGTGTATTTAATTCTATCGTAAGCTATGTGAAAACTAACAAGAGAAAAATGATGGTTGGTTTACTGTTAAAATCATCCACACACCAAGTCACCCCCCTCTAATGGGGACACCAACAGGCATTTTATATGGCCTTTTATTCATGTGAGGGCAAGTGTATGAAATATTTACCATGATATCATATGCCCAGCGTTGGGGAACCAAGAGGCAATGTAGTGGAATGATGCAAAGTACAAAGTGTTTCCCTTTTTACCCATTTTTTTTTTAAAGTGGAAAAAAGGTTCAAAGAAGCTGCACCTCATGCAAGGCCAGCGTGAAAGCAGTTCAATTTATCTACTTGTAATCTCATCTAAATGCATAATTAAAACAAATTACACTCCATACAATGTACAGGGAAAAGATTTAGTGTCCCCAAGGCTTTTCGTATATTTACAGCCTCCATAAACCACTGGTCTGTCAGTAACAGCCTGTCAGGGCAACGTTTCCCAGACCTGGCCCTTGATCTTTTACTGGTGAATTCTCTGCTTTTTGATTGGCTCTCCTGACAGGTAGATGAGATGCACCCTTTTCCCACAACAGTCAAACAGGATAAAGGGGGCCAAATGGACATTTTGGGATGCGACTCCTAAAGTCCAACTTTATCTCTGTTCACAGTTATGTGGAAGAACAAAGTCAACCCAAGGGAAACATGCATGTTTTTTTAAAAGCTCGTCTGTGGCTTTTAGTACTAGATGACTTCATTGGAAAGCTGTGCCTCTACAGGTTTATACATATGTATTTCTTCAGATTAATATTTAATTCTTTGCCTGTCTGATCTTTTCTCCTTTTGTTGTACGGTCTTAGGCACATTGTGTGTCTTCATGTAAAGCTGCAGTACTGATTTTAGTATGCGATTTGCCTTTCATCCTAAAAAGCTCTGTGTTTTGGCCCCTGGGATTACTTAATGCCTCCAAATATCCCATTTGTGCACATACGGCAGATGCGATGCTCTAATTTATCTCACGTTCTTGTTTTGCGTTACATTTTGTTGCTCCCAAGGAGTTAGGTAAGGACATTTAGAAGTCTTTGATTACTATTAGTCTTTTCTCAGTTTACTTGAGTTTAACGCAATTTAGTGAAATAATTTTGCAATGCTTCATAAAATGAACTTCTAAGGATATTCTTTTGTGGTATCTAACATTTTTGTATGGGCAGTTGAACTCCACAAACATTCCCATGTTTTATGACATGTAAGGTGAATTGAAAGGTATATGGTGGAATACCAGTATATATATTTTAGAAATATAGACCCCCCAACATCAAAACACCCTATCTGTGATTCTATTTATTTACATATTACAATACAAAAACAGACTTCAGTGCCCGTAGCAGTACAGGGAACAGCAGAAATGAGTTATAATGACACAACTGGTACATTTAACACCTTTGATAAACACCATGCTATGAAGCCCTGTAGAGCTGATTCAAGGGGTAATTCTCAGCTGATAAACTCACATTGTAGTTAAATGTTGAGTAAGTTACTCAAGTAGTAAAAAGGCCTATGTAAAAAAAATTGTAATATTCCCTTTAAAATATGGAGAAATAAATAAATTAAATGTGCATTTTGATCTGCCTTCTTAGCAGAAATGTAATACATTTATTTGCCGCGACTTGCACAAACCAAATTAAGTCAACAAAAGCATTTTTACTCTGACTATGGTAGGATCTTTTGAGTCTGTGTCTCTGCCTGAGAGGTCTAATAAGCCGTTGTCATCCAGCCAGTGGTACAAACATTGTTAAAAATGACAAGAAACCAGAATTGGAATCCGCTGTGTGCAGGTGTTTAGCCAGAGAATTACATCGGTGGTTTGAAGGTGAGGTAGACTGAATTGAAGTGAATTGAGCTGTGATAAATGTGTCTCTCAATTGGAGGGAACACGTGCACACACACTGGCACAGATACTCAGCTGTAGCGAGTCCCTTTGTTTTCATCAGACATGCCGCTGACCTTGGCAACAGGAAATTACTGTTCATAGCTGTGATATTAAATAACAAAGGAGAATGGGAATATCTTTACTTTTATTGTATTAAGTTTAGAATTTCTTTTTAAAATTATGCAAATTTCTTCTCCTGCCTTTCTAACATGAATGCATTCAGCACATTCTGAAGATGTTTAATATCTGTGTGTGATAGCAGTCGACAATATCCATTCATCCATTATGTACACCTTGTATCCTGTTCAGGGCCCAAGGGACTGCAATGCAAACACACATTCAGCGACATGTAGTGTAAACCACAGCCAGGTCACTCTATCATGGAGCTATCATAAATATATATACATACTTTTGCACTCAAATTCACAGTCGTTGTTTGCAGTTCACCTGACGGTCATGTCTTTAAACTATGGTAGAACCGAGGCACTTTCAGTCTCAGTGAGAAGTCCCAGCCTGCCTTCCATCAAAGGACCTTCTACCTGTCAGGAGCAATGCTAACCACCAGTGTTTTTAACCTGACAGTCTGAGGAGGAATTCAGGATAAAGTTTTGCTATTTGTTGTCATTCATTTATTATGTACAGGAAAGCAAGGTTTGCCTTGACTTGAGGTGGAGCTGTCAGTGCTGATATTTAAGGCAAATGCTTTCAGTAACTATTGTATTCGATGATGTATCACATTTTCAGGCATTCGCCGATAACTTTAAAACATTGCTCTCAGGTTTGGAGGGCTCGCCATCTTGGGTTATGGATTGTTTTTATTTGGCTGCTATAGAACTGAGCTAATGCATCAAAAAGAGGGAAACAAAAACTAGAATAAATCTAAATAACTTGGGCAGTCATCTGCCCTGAGTGAGTGAGCCAATGGCTGATGCCATATGTCATTGAGGTGGCCAGTAGGGATGTCGTCTTTATAGAAAATAGCAATGCTGTTCTACAATTGGCATAGTTGTTTTGTTAATGCTCAGATGTTTGTTGGCTTAATATCTACTCGCTGGCAATTTCAAACATTATTCTTTATGGATGCATTAATATGCTGTTGCTTGAGAGACATTTGCAAATGTCACTTATGTTGGACCTGGCGTACAAGTACTTCTATCAACACTGTTTGCTTGTGAAGGTAATCGCCTTTGTATCTTCTGTAAAGAAAGCTTTAAAGTGTGTATACTTTCTTTCTGTTTAGTCAGGTTCAAGATTTTATTGCGTCTGGATCTGTTGCTGACTTCCATGTTATCTTTGTTATGGGGGAGGGGAATTGTAAAGAACACAATGAAGATGTAGACGACCAAGATTCTCTCTTTTATGTGTGAAGCGGCGATGATCAGAGACACTGAAAGGACGGCCTTCATCTCTCTGTCGTTTGCACTTAAATTCCCCACATGATTTCTTTGAGGAATGGCTTCAGATATGTTAAGCATTAAATATAGTTGGGAGATATTTGCTGATTAGACCAGATCAGAATGTCCTTCTGAGTAAGCATTTTCTAGATTTCTTGGAGGTTTCATAATGAATACCCAGGACATACATGGACTGAGTCCTTGAACTCTGCAAACTACAAAGGCCAGACTTGAGACCCCCACCTGTGAGAACTCTGCAGGTTAATAAATGCAGCTTGCTTTCTGAAGTCCTCATCCAAAGAGGAGGAAGAAGTGTTTCTTACAGTTAGACACTTTGCACATCTTTTAAAACCTGAAACCCTGAAACACTGAAAGATGTCTTCAGATAAAGTATACGTCTCAGTAAACTGGGACACAAACCTCAAAAGTGTTATTCTCTCTCTTAAGCACATTAGGCTCCTTGTGTGGAGTTTCTACACAATAGGAAAGTCTTGGATTAGATTTCCTGATAAGATTGGGTTCAGTAATACATCATCCCCCTCACCAACTAAAATCCCATCTCTCTAATTTTTGTCCTAGATTCTACAGGCTTTACTTCTAACTGCATATAGCTTTGTTATTGAAATGGAGTATGATCGTCTCTGTCACACATTTTGTGAAAAAAACAGGTCAAAACAGAAATAGATTTTCTCTGATGTAGAGTGAATGCAGATTTTAACATGGACTGTTCCTCAGTTGCTCATGTAGTTTGAGTTCAATTAAATGTGAAGAGAGCCCAGTGGGCTTAATTGGTTAGACTCTGGTAAACAAGCTGCTTCCTGCTCTCCATTAGATGTCACATCTGTGGATTGTCTCACTTTCAGAAGATGACAAAAAATTACTTTGACTTAGCAGACAACATGTTGGTGTTGTCCATTTTTTATCTGTGTAAACAGAAAATGCTTTCCAAATGATGAGTGGTGGTCTTTAAACAATATAATCTCATTCAATGGCATATGGAGAGATTGGCTTCGTTCTTTACTTTGTAACATCAATTCACCCAGCATTCATCTAAATGTACATGCCTATCTCGCAAAATACTGTGCTTCTGGCCTCCCGCATAGCTCATCTAGTAGAGCGCTTTACCATTAAGGCTGACTCCTTATCGCAGTGACACGGGTTCAAATCCAGACCCTCTCTCTCCCCCCTCTCTCTCCCCTTCCTTTCAAAGCAGTGAAAGGCGGCTTCAATTTGCTTCATGATGGAAATTGTGGACTTGTCTTTATTAAGACGCATGCAAACTGCTGAGTTGGAAAACCCCAAATCCGTGCAGGTAGTTTCTGCCGTGTCCACTTTGCAAATCCTCAGAGTATAATGCAAGCTTTTAAAAACCCTGTTATTCCTCCTTGTTCTAAAAACCAGCCAATGAATGTTTTATCTGTTGCTTGGGGTAATTTTTTCTCTTGCTGGGTTTCAAAGTTTTTGGCAGCTAAACAAAATTCCTAATTGACTAGTGCTGATGTCAAATATTAAATGTGTCTTGTATGGTACACTTCTTCGCTTCTGTTAAAGTTTCTTAGACAGAACACATAGAAGTAAATTACATAGATTTTTCTCTATTACCTGTTCTTCTGTTTAAATGGCCACATTTAGAACTGTAAAAATGCTCATTACCACTCTGTCTTAAAGCAGGGGTCGTGGACCCCAGAAACAATAGTATTATATTTAAGTGTATGTCACCATTGACTTGTTAACTAGATAATCTAATCATTGTGTTTACATGTATATATTGAAGGCAATTGGAACTGAATAGATCCCTTCACCTTTTTTTGCCTGCAAAAACTATATTAGACAATGAAATTGTTTTATAGTTGACACATACTTTATATTTTTTCACAATATACTGATGAGTATCCGTTTTATTAAGTGTGGGTTTGATTTGGTATGCTTAAGGATTATTTTTAATGCTAAAGATTACACAATAAACCAAAATGTAATGAAAGACCAAACCATGTTGTGAGCATCCAGCAGTTGGCAAACACTCTGTAAATTATAACCATTTTATTTAAAAAATATATGTTTTGAGGGGAAAATGTTTTTTTTTTCTTCAGTTTGGCACATCTTATCCACTATACAGATATGAAATTGTACATATTACAATACAAAAGGAAAATGGGAAGAGAAAAGCATTCATTTTGCACAAAGAGTTGGGTAAGAGAGAGGGGAGTGGATCACTTGTTTTTTCTTTTTTTATTTTTTGGCAGGGTGGGGACCAGGGCTAGAGGATGACAAGAGGAAACAAAAACAGTTTACAAAGAGCCAGAGTGCAAAGGGATGCATATTTCTACAAATTTTGTGGATTTTCAGTCACTTAGTACAACCGTAGTCTTAAACAGTGAAATGTCAAATGATTGACAGAACTTAATAGGAACTCCACATACATCCCCATTCTTGGTGTTATCAAAAATGAGGTCTCTCCATAATGTTTGCTGAATGACATTAAGAAGTAATCAACTCAATTTTGACTTTTGAACATGCAAGACAGATTAGAAGGGCAATAGTAAAGCAGTGCGAAGCTGGAAGAAAACAAAATTGGAAACAAAGTGGAGGTGCTTGGCTTTGGAAAATCAGTATGATCAGTGTATGTCATGTTTTTCATTCAATTCAAATGTGAAGTGTAACAATTTTTGGTTTACACAAACACTGTTGTTGTAGGCATCCCATGAGCATGTGCAGAGAGACATTGATACAAGCATTCATGTTGAAAATTGAAGCCAAATTTTGACAGGCTCAATAAAGAGACACAGCCTAAAATGGTACCTTCTGGCTACCTCTAGGGGGCACCAGCCAACGAACTGCATCCTAATTGCTCAAAACCAGATTTCTCGCTCCAAGGCGCAGTGCTCTCAGACGCATCTTTCCGTCTTAATCGCTGACTTCATTAAACATAGCCAAAAGCTGAACTGTGGAGAAAATGCCATATTTTGATTTCTAGTGTCAACATTTGAGAAAATGACACGTTCTTATTCCGGTGTCAAGAATTTAACTTGAGTTTGTAACTATTTCAACATTGGATAGCTCTTTAGTTTATATGAGGTGAGATCGTTGTTGCTGTGTGGTCACTGCGCATTTCAAGCCCAAGGAGCTGTCAGTATTTATTATTCAATTCTCCCCTACCTTTAGAAAGAGGTTTGGTTTTAACAAAGATATTACCCCATAGTTGCCCCTCTCCATCGTCCCATCAATTCCTCTCAATCCCTCTCTCTTTCACCCTGCCCCCACCACCAAACTGAACACAAAGAAGTGCGGAGCTGCGGCAGCAGCTTTAGTCTGATGCTAATGCACATCCTCTCCCTGCTGCATACAAATGTGTCCTGACCCAGGCTGGCTGTTTGCTTATCACTGGATCTCCATTTGCTTTCAGGCTATTGACCGCAGTTAACTTGACACTTGTGACTGCTACCAAGTAACTATTATAATATTTATTCTTCACCGTACCCCCATTTTCAAGACTCTAAAAGACAACTCTGCATCCCTAACAATAGCAATGTCTTAAAGTAAAAGGCTCTGTGATGTTTTTGTGGTGCGGAGGATGATTCTGCGAGAAACATTTTTGAGTGGCTGAACAAGCTAAATGTTGCTGGATCACTGGCGTGGGTGACAGAATATTAGATTCTTTTTGCCTTGCCTTAATTGGTTCAATCTTGAGCCTGTCAGTCCTGATTAGTGTGTAAGCAGTAAAGAGTCTGGGCTTCTGGGGAAAGGTTTTATTTTCAGAATGAAATGTTCTCCTGTCTGGCATTTGCACTGTTCATTCTGCTTTCACTTGCTACCCTCGCACCTCACACCAGCCTGACTGTATATTGATCCTGGTATACAATAGCAAATCAACAAACTGTACTTACTAGGATAAGCTGTTGGAAATGGTCACAGTGTGTATGGCATTTGGGAGCTAGAGAATCCATGTACATTTAAAGGTCTAATAATTTAGTTCTTGATGTCTAAGTGAGGAAGACATCTTTGTGTTTTGGCTAAGCAGTGTTGTATATAGGAGATTAACCACAGATGGGCAATGCTTAGTGTGTCCCACAGGTTAAGAATTTATTTGTGGCAGTTAGCCCTTGTGGGCAGGAAGAGAAATCCAAATTTCCGAACTCAAAAATAATCCTTTATTGCCTGTGGTAGGCATTTTTGAGGGGTTAGCCTCCCGCATAAATCATGTAAAGAGGAAACACTCAGATACTTTTGATCTGATTGAAGATTATAGACTTTGCTTTTGACTCGTGTCTGATTTGGTATCGATAATAAAATTCCAAGGTTCTTCTCTCCTAAAGAGATGATTTATTTTTTTCAGTAAAAATTCAGAACTAGATTTTGGTCTTATTGGTCTTAAATGTATCGTCGTCCTCCCAGACAAAGAATTTATCAAACAAATACCACCTGATAATTGATCCAATTCATTCCCCAGTGATTGAGTGATTGGCTTACACTGCCTGTGGTGCTGTTAAAAACACGTTTCAAATATTTACTCTTGAAAAGAAATAAGACATAAATCACATTTCTCCACTTAATGTATTCCGTTAGCAGAGGGCCATTTGGCTAAGTGTTTTGTCTGTGCTGCAGAATATAGAGACAATGTGGAGACAAATCTCACAGTTTACAATGTTCCTGTTTAAAATGATTGCCCCTGCCTGATATTAACAACTTTGCATTCATAGAAAAATAAATTTGTGACTATCTCTACATCTTCCCTTAACTGTCATGTCCAACCTCTGTCATTGTAGCATTCAACATTTCTCACATATTCTCAGATCTCACTTGTAGAAATTATGCTTTTTACATAAACTGGAAAAAAAACTCAAAAAAGCAAACCCTGTATCATCTGAAATGGTCAAATGGTCAAACCATATGCTCTAGGAATAAATAAGAGTTCATACTTCACACTCTTTGTAAGGCAGTTGCTGACACTTGCACTGCCCATAGCCATTGATGATCACAAGTGCCCCCTCTTCATGACTGGGCTCATACTCATTATAGGGTACCTGTGTAGCTAGATCTGCCATAGGCTGCCGCTGCTGGGTCCTCATCTGTCTGCGATTCTGAATAGCCGAACAGTGGCGTATCCGGCGCAGGGTGGGAGGGCAGCACTTCCGTGAAATATACACAACGAAAATGATGAAAAAGAATGAAAATAGAAGGGCCATAGTTCCAATGATGACCCTATGAGTCATAACAGTGTTGTCCATTGCAGAGAAGTCATCCGTTACAGCTGCCTCTTCCCATGTAGCAGTAGTTGCTTGAGCAGTGCGTGGTGCTTGTGTTGTGGTTGTTGTCGTAGTGACTGTGGTAAAGCTCCCAAAATCCTCTGCATAGTCCTGCGTGGGGGTTGGCTGCATAATTCCAAACAGGGAGCTTGTGATCTCTGCAGCTATAGTAGCGTCTGTGGTTGTACTAATGGTCTGTACAACCGGCGCTGAAAAATTCTGGCAAAGCTGGAATCCATAAACAGCATCGAGTATCTCCTCACCCTGGGCATATTCAGGACTGTGGCAGAGAATTGAATGTTCCCACCTTCCCTTAAAGGTGCTTAGCCACGTGGCCAGAGAGCAAATCCTTTTGGTACATTCCCAAAGGTTGCTAGAGAGCCCAATGGTACCCAGAGACTGCCACATATCCATGACTTGGGGATCCAGACTGCTAAGTTTGTTGTTATCCAGCAGCAAAATCTTTAAATTTGGCAGCGTTTGAAACACATCAGATGTCAGGACACGAATTTCATTTCCTGTGAGGTCCAGCTTTTCTAAAGTGGTCCAGGTCCACTCCATGCCACATGTTAGGTTGCTGATCTTATTCCATTGCAGATACAGAAACTGAAGGGCAACAAGTCGAGGGAAATGGGCCAAGTTGATCTTGGTCAGCTGATTGTGCTCCAAGTGGAGCTCTTTAAGCTTAATGAGCCCAGCAAATCCATTACGGGCCAGACTCCGAAGACGGTTGCTGCTGAGGCCCAGATATTCCAGGCTGCGACAGTCCCAGAATGCCCGAACAGGTGTGGTGCGAAGTAAATTGGAGCGGAGGTGGAGTATCTGGAGCTTCCTCAGTCCGTGAAACAGCTCAGGTTCCAGTGCAGTCATCTGATTGAAGGACAGGTCCAGTATCTGGAGATTGATGAGGTGGATGAAGGTTGTGTTGGGCAACTTGGTGATACGATTGGAACTTAGATTGAGGTCCTTCAGCTTGTAGAGTCCTTGAAAGGCATCCTCCTGTACGGTGGTAATCTGGTTATGGTCTAGATGTAGCCAAGTGAGCTGGCTGAAGCCATAGAATTGATCAGGGCTGAGCTCAGTGATGCTATTGTGGCGTAGTGACAACCCCAGGGCCCCCTTGTCCACACCATCTGGGGGTGCCTGAAGCCCCTGGGTGTCGCAGTAGAACTGCAGATCCTCACAGCGGCATTTTTGAGGGCAGGTTGTGCACGATGCAGGAGGCAGCAGGCACACTAGGAGCATGCTGATCACACACAGACACAGAGCCGCTGGTGCAGGTCCCACCAATGGCCACCTTGAATGGAAACCTGGGTGGGTTCAAAGATAGGAAAATGAACTGTGGGGCGGGAAAGCTTATCTCTGCAGAGCACTTATTACTAATTCATGATGACGATTGTGCTTTTTGTGTGTGCTCTCATTTTTTCCATACATACGCCACTTAGAATATTTTTCATTGACAACTTTCACAATGGGTGGAAACATGATTTCACAGAGCTTAGGTCTAATGTAGATTTCCTTTAATTGAAGACATATTGACAAATTACATTCATTAGCTGGACTTTGTCTCCACTCTTTTGCTATTTATATTCCGGGCATTTTGTTCTCATCTTTTGCTCTGTGGTTTGGCTTGAATTCAGATTTTTTTCTGATTACGGTCATTCATCCAAAAATATTGCTATAGTTTTTTTAACAGTTTTTTTAAGCAGCTCAAATATGCCATTGTCCTTTTTGAATGCATATCTTTTTAAACTGAGTTTTTTTTTTAAGTCTTCATCACTTGAAAGGTCTGCAATACTAAACAAATGGTCTTTAAAAATGTATATATTCACAACTGGTGTGTGGTTGAAGAAGGAAAAATGAAGGACAATTGCAGTAAATAGACCAGGCTGAGGAGCTTTTAGTCCGTAGCCTCCCTTGCTCTTACTTGTCTTCCCTATTCATGTCCAGATCTGCCGTATAAAGGGGCTAACTTACCCATTCTTTTGTGCACATCGGAGGCTGCATTCAACTGTCCTTTTCCGCAGACTCTTGGAGCAACCAGATGGAAGAAAAATCCAAAGGGAAAAAACCCTTTTGAGTAAGCACAAAAGGAATCAGCCTCTTTGGAAATAAAGCAATTCTGAGCCCACCCAAATGAAACAAAATATGAAATTCCATGTCCAAAGATGATGCTTATTCCTGGTGTTTGGCTTAGAGTCCCTTAAAATCCAAGCTCAGAGAAAAGGTTGAATCTTTTCCTTCATCCCACGAATCCTTGAAATAAATATTTATATATTTTTTTAAGTTGATCAGTTGCATCCAGAGCGACTCCGGTGAACAGATCCCCCCTCCTCTCCTTTTTTTCTTTTTTCTTTTTTTACCCTTTTGTTTCCCTTCCACCGCAATGATGTCAGCTCAGACGGTTAATTGAAAATCAAGCGTTCCTCTTTCATGGCTGTGGTCCTCCAACCTTAACTTGTTGATGGCAGCCAGAGATCCTGCTTCCGACGCCGGCTCAGCCTCAGCATAGCCTCTGCAGAGCTGTGAGCGGAGCCCCTCGTCTGCTAGCTGAGACGCAGGGAGAGAGAAAAAAGCAGAGCAGGGAGTCAGGGATGTTATTCTGTGCTTTTTGTTGCAGCCACTCACTGCTACAGAGTGGTGGCAGCCTGGCGTCGATCATCACTACTGTTTCTCTCTCTCTTTTTCTCTCCCACACTCACAAACACCCTCTCGCTCTCTCGCTCAGTCACTTGCTCTCTGCCTCATACACACTGCTTGTGCACCTCAGTCTTCCTCCACCTCCCTCTTGCAACCCCCCCTTCCCTCCCACTGGCTCGTCACCATCAGAATATTGATATCTTGAACGTGTTGCGGCAGCTTGCTGTTGAAATTAACCACAGCTGTAAATCTCAGCCTCGCCTTGCTGTTGTTCTGCATGTGCTTATGTATGAATGTATACACAGGCGTAAACAAAACAACACAACAAAGCTAAATATAGTTTGTAACATGTGGCTAAAGCCTGCATAAACGAGCAGAGGAAAGGCAAAGGTATGCTGCACTGCCATATCTCTGTACAGGAAGAAGTATGCTATAGCACAGCTAACATAGGTCATCTGTCTTATATTCATAATTTACATATCCTGAGTGCAGTGTTTAAATTTTTGAACATTGGCATGTGATGTATGGCCAGCTGCTCTGAAGTTAAATTAAGCCACATTTTTACATGGTATTAACAAGGCCAGAAACACAAGCTGATATCAAAGTAACTAAATGTTAACTTGATTTAGTTTTTTGAAATTGAGCATAGGGTTTTGTTAAAAGAAGCTTTAACAGTATCTGATGTCTGAAGTTCAGTGCATTAAAGGGCTGACTGTTCCTTAATTATTTAATATGGGTGGAGATGGGTGTTAGGGAAGTTGCATTGAACTTGATTTGATCTGCCAGAGACGAGATACAAGAGAAAGTATGAAGCACGGATACTGTTGTCTACTGTTGCCCCCAGCACCCTGTCAGCCTTTTGTTTACTAAGTGTCTTTGACTTAAATATAACTTCAGATTACTGCAGCAATCCACACCCTTCCAGGTTTCATACCCATGTTATACTTTGAAGTGACTTGATGTCGATTTTAATTCTTGTTGCTCCTATTTACCAATAATAAGTACTTAAAGTAAGCAACGAGTGATTTGGCTGTAGGCGAGTAAAGGAGAAACTTGAATTTTCAATTTGCCTTGAACATAAACTATTATTACCATAATTATATCCCCAAATTAATTTAGTTACATAATTCTCAGGTCCTGCATCTGGCTTTGACTTTCCAGGTCACTTGACCAGCATTCTGTCATACTCCACATTTTTTGTGCTAGACTACATTTCCCTCTGGGACTTTTCTGCAGCATGTAAGAGCTGAAAACATGGGATAAAAACGCTTGAATCTCAGGAGGCATGATGGATATTTCTTTTTCTGAGGTGTGTAAGCTTTTCAACATCACAGATGTTTAAAGCATGTTCATAAGAAAAAAAACACAACATTATGTTGGTCATTTAAATGAAAAAACAAAATAGTTCAACTCTATAAACATTTCTCTTGGAGTTTATGTTATCTCCATTGAATTTTTTCATAATCCAGTGGACTAGTGGTTTTGTAGAAACTGGATGTTCCTAAATCTGTCCTAAAGGAGATGGATAGAGACTCACTTGAGTATCATAAAAGATGCCGCAGAGAAACTGCCTCCATAATAAGCACCTGAGGAAGTGCTTTAGAAGCCTCTGGTGTGGAAATGAAATATAGGCTAGGCATGAATGAAATAGGATTGAGAGAGTAGGGGCAGAGCAGACTAAAGCCCTACCACAGCACTGCATCCAACCGGCACAAAATCACAGGGGATTAGTGCCTTTGGAGCTCCCCGGCCCCTAACTATGTACACAACCCCCCATTGGGCAAAGGGCAGTGGGGGATGGGGCAGGTCAATGCCACCACCAACCATGGTGTTATGTCGCAGCTGATTTCAGCATTATAAGGGGGATGAACAGCCCAGAGTCCAACTGGTTCTTTGCCTTTCCTCTTTTGCCCTTTCCTGTTCATTTAATTTTGCTCTAATTTTATTATTCTCCCATATCCGGCCATCTATCTGTCTGTCTCTATCTCACTCTCCTTTTCCATCCCTCCATCCCTCCTAATAGTTTTTCACATTTTAGCTTGAGCAGTTTACAAAAATGTGACTGAACATCTCTCTGCTCTCTGTGCTGACTGCTGGTTAGGGCTTTAACTACTACATAGCACTCAGCTGTGTGACGACTGCCAAAGGCGTTGCATTACAGCTCGCGGTGTTTAGTAAATTGTAACCTTTTAATCAACACAAATTTCTCATTTGGGATGAGAGTAAAACACCTGTAGAGATTAGAATACTATTTTCAGTGTGTATCTCACGCCACAGACCATATACACACTCATCCATTTGAATCTATACTTGTATCTACAAACAATATCCACAATATGCTCTTGCTTTGCAATAATGTTCTGAAGTCAAAACGTTCACACAAGCCAAACCAGTCCTTGCTTTGTCATATAACTGTGTTTCCAAGATTTCCACTATTAAGCGATATGTCAGATGTTTTCGTATTGTGCTCTAAAAGACATTGTTTGTTATATTGAGTCCTACGAGTTGCTTAAAGTCCAATTTTTAAAATGGTTTGGACAAAAAATGATTCAAAATAAATGTTAAAATGGAGATACCAAACAGAATTTATTTAATTTGTCTCTGAACTCAACCGCAGTTGTTAAAGACTTTGAATCTGCCAGCAGCTATAGATTTAAAAGCTTATAGATCTGCATCAAGAGACTAATGCCTGCATCACAGTTCGCCTGTGTTGGTTTACTGCAATATATTTTATAGGGTCCATTACAACATTCATGAAGTGAGCTGTGCTGGCAGGAAGGCTCAAACAGGATTTGGATCTCCTCTCTTGATCTCTGCATGAATATAATTTCAGATTTAAATCTTTATGCCGTTTACAACAGCAGCACTTGGAGGGTGTGGTGCACATGAATTATAGCACTGGTATAGATGCAAATCAGCTGTTTTTTAACCCAAAGCAGCGCTTCCTTTATACTGATGCATGCTTTCAGCTTGCGTATATTATATGAATAGAAACTGTTGGCCACTGTTTTTGTTTGTTTGCTCCATGATTCACTGCTCGCAATATTAAGAGTTAGAAAATGATTCCAGTGTTTTAACGGAGGGCGATGGGGTGCTTTTGACAGCTGGTCTACCCAGAGCACAATGGTTTCCAATAAATAAAAGGATCAGAAATGGATCAGGCTGGGTATCTGCTGAACGCCAGCTGTACTAATAACACTATTACTGTCACTGGTTGTTGTATACTAATGGATGGATGGATGGATGAATGAATAGTTTTATTTATGGCTTGTCATTTCCATGACTCATGCCTCATGGGATTATTCAAAGACATTCATGAACAACAGACAAAACATTCTCCCTCCAGCATAATAAATTGACCCCATGCAGAGAAAGTTCCTGAAACAAATGTTCAATTGTATGCCTTTGTGCAGGTGAAAGCCGTGGCTAGAGGCATACTGTTTTCAGGTGGTCCCTGTGTTCGTCCTCTTCTTGTAAACGCATTATCTCAGAAGTGCCTGGAGGGATTGTCTTTAAGTTTGGCACAAATGTTTCCTTTGACTCACAAATGAACTGATTTGATTTTGGAGGTCAAAGGCCACCGTGACCTCAGGTTCATCCTATATTCATGAACGTAATATCTCAGCAACGCCTAGAGAAAATGTTTTTTCCAAACAGTCTTAGAGCGCGAAGCAATCCACAATGATACGTTGAGCTCTACCCTTGCCTACCGTTTTTTTCGTCTACTGACTACCGCCTGCTCTGCAGAGAAAAACAGAGATGTTCTTTGTATATGTCCCTCTTGTTGATATTGTAGGAAAGAAAAATGATTATCCATCCGAGAGATCGACACAATTTGCATAACATAAGTAGGGACCAATCTGCTTCTGCTTTGTGTTTTTTGAACCTGTTGAGAGAAGGGGCCACACCCATGCTTTGCAGAGAAAAACTGAGAGAGAGGGAGAGGGGTAGAGAGAGACATCCTATGGGAACTACTAAATTAAATCTCATCTTTAGGCTCATCAGAGGGTATTTTGTATGAGCATCCACAGCAATTATGTTGAAAACAGTTGTAATTCAACATGCTTACAATCTTTTCCATGTCTCTTGATGTTTCAGGCTGGAAGGAAGGACAGGAGTGATGCTCTGAACACAGCCATCGACAGGATGACAAAGAAGACCAGAGACCTCCGCAGACAGGTTTGTTTTTTTCCATTGTCTTTTTTTATCTTCCGCACCACCTCAGTGTGTGTACTCACTGAGAACTGAATGTAAAAATATATCTTCTCCAAAAAAATATTTTATTTGCAGTTTGGCTGATTGAGTTGACAAGCTATCTGTTAGGAGGCTGGTGTCTGTCTTGAATGTGGAAGGTGCTCTTTGTAGCCAGGTCAACAAGCTGTACTGAGAAAGTCAGTGCATATGCACAGTTTTGTTTTAACAGTGCCTTTTCTTTTCTTTTCTTGAACTATCTTACTTCACAGCTGCGTAAAGCTGTAATGGACCATGTCTCCGACTCTTTCCTGGAGACCAATGTTCCCCTCCTGGTCCTCATTGAAGCTGCCAAGAATGGCAATGAGAAAGAAGTCAAGGAATATGCCCAGGTGTTCCGTGAACACGCCAACAAGCTGATCGAGGTAATGTGGGATTTTCAACGCTTTCACACTCAAAATGTGATATGACCCAAATACAGAACATTCATATTTCTCTTTTCCATCCAATCGGCTCTGGACATTTTAGCTTGGCTTACAGCAATCAGGCTTCATCCAGCTTCTCTGTTCTCTGACTGCGGCTGTGTTCTCAATATTCCCTCGTGATACAACTTTAGGATTAGAGTGCCTCAGAAAACAGCAATCTGGGATCTTTTGTCCCTAATGAAAACAAAGCAGTAAACATTGAAATTATTTTCTGTGGTAACTGTCCTTGTTTTTCCACTCTGTGTCTGTCTGCCTTTCCATCACACACAAACACTTTCTCAAAGTGTTTTTTCAATTGAAGGCGCTGCTGATTCTAATCTGATGCTGTAATGCTGTAGAGAGCAGACAGACTGAACATTGCTTTGTGTGGTTATAGCAACAGATCAAATTTTTAAGCAGAACAAAAGCAGTGAAACAACCACAACTCAGCGATGAGTGCTTCCTCTGGGAAAATGATGTCCTTGCCACAAAAGATTGATGTACAACTTCTTATTGACCGGCAACACATGCTAACAAAGATAAATACTTTTGCATCCTGCCTCTTTTGTGGCCGGTCTCATGTCTAAACTGAGGGAGTGATTGAGATTTGACGTGTCTCTGGTGTTGTATACTAGCAGCAAGAATACAGATGTAAGAGGGAATTCAAAGTGATGGACTCGGCAGCTGGAAAAAACATCAGCTGTCCTCATTAGCGGACTTCCTCCTCAGTTTCTTGAATGCCTGTGTCAGAGCATCATATGCTGACATTTGAAAGTGACTTCTCCCCACGGGCAGACGACCGTAAATGACGTTGGATCGGTTGGTCCAGTGAAAGCAGGGCAGCATAAGCTTTCATTGGGGGAAGCGCTGAAGCGTCCCAGGGAAAAGGGGACTACACTTGGGAGGAGACCCTTAAGTAGCCCCTAAAGGCCTGAGTGTCAGATGTGACGTTAGAGCATGACCTTTGTGGTCTCCCCTAATGCTCGGGTGCTACATCAGCTCATAGCACTTAGACAGAATACATGAAGAAGCTCAGCTTTGGAAGGAAATTACTCATGGATGAATGGCGCTAAATAAGAAAAAAATGTTTTAATTTGTGAAAAGCAGCTGGATGTTTCTCTCACCATGAACTTCATGTAATTTACTCTTTAATAGGCACTGCTGTGTGTGGTGTCAATCTAAGCCTTGTAGACCAAAGTTCTCCACTGCTTAAGGGAAAAATAGAACAAACTTTCCTTAATAAACTCTTCATCAATTACACTAAAAAATCCATTTGTACTTGTGGTAGTTCACCGTCATGTCTTTTAGCCAAAAATATTTTATTACTTGCCCAAACTCCATGCCTGTAAAGAGGAATTTAACTGCAGGCTTTGTCAAACGCTTACTGAAATATTCAGCAGCTGAAGGAAGTTTTGTCACGCATAAATAAGGAATGATAGTAACATATCTGAGGAGCACCACTGAATAGCATATGAGCGCTCTGCTGTGTCAAATAATGTTGGCCAAACCGAATTCTGATATGTCAATATGATGCATGAAAACCGTTTTGCTGGTTCAGTGAAGTTGTAACTGCAAGTAGTAGAGGAAAAAATAGTATGTCTCATGCTGATTTAAAAATAGGCGTAAACATTAGTCAGTTGAATCAAATCGCGATAAAAGAACAACGTATGGACACATGCTGATAATTCAAAATTTGGTGAACTTCTTCTTCTTCTTCATCTTCCTGGTTGCTCAGTCCAGATTAGAGCACAGTGTTCCAACTAATGAAATCTCTTACATCTTTTATTACTCTTTGCAAAAGCAGCTTCTATTACTGCAAATGGTGTACTGCAGAGAGTTTGAAAACACTGCAGTAATCTGCAATGTTTTTTCTTTTACAAGTTGCACAGTTACACCAAACATTTCTGTGTGTCATTAAAGCATGACTAATATGAAAGGAACACATTATGACATTTCAAGATAATGGCAGCGAACACACGAGGACAGCTGGATAAATGTTAAGGTGTCCAAATGTTTAGGGATTTTTCTGTGATGGCATGCAAAAGCAATGTACTCAGTAGACGATGCAGCCATGAGCAGTTTTAGTGCAGTGATGTCATCAGTGTATTGATAATTGTATGTTTTTTTGGCTGACCGCCAGGGTTAGCCCTACACTCGGGTCTGAATGTGACTGACTGAGTGACTGACTGAGTGAGTGAGTGACAGTACTTTCACAGCCGTAGAGAGAGAGTTGCGACATCGCAATGGTGGATCATGGAGCATATTGGACCTCCACTGACGCGACTCTCTGTCTACACGGCTCTGGGTACTTTGTTCGGGGAGTAGGCGGGGCTGCTCCTCTGCTGCTCGTCCGCTGTCCTCACCTACGTCCGCAGCGCGCACCTGCTTTCAAGCACGTTGTCATCGGCCTCATGAGGACAGTCCTTGTGACACATTGCCCACAAAAGCGCACTTTGACCTGATGCGGTCAGCCACATACTAGGTTTGTTTTAATATAATGTTTCATTTCAAGCCCACCACCAGTGCCTGATACCTTGCTTTTATAAAGGGTAAGAATTGAAACTAGGAGCAACTAGTGTTTTTTCCCGATTAAGCTTTTCTCAACACTAGCAAATACATATGTACAGTCAAGCATTGTATCATTTCTTATAAAAAATGCCGCTGTAGAGCAAGTCAACATCAATGCCACCGAGCAAAAGGTAAGTCACAGTAGGACTCCTGACTTTCCCCTCTCACTGAAAATGCTTGACATTTCCCTGCAAATGCATCGAGCAAAGTGGGTATTGAATGTTCTGTAAGTAACCTTGGAAAAGGGCCTCAGTCAAGCACTATAGCTGTAAATGGATGCAGTTTCCACGTCCACGGTGGGAAACGTTTTGCACCCTGTCATATAGGGAATAAATATGTCCTGTTAATGCAATACATCTCGTCTTCAGAGGTAGAGACAGCAAAATGCCACCAAGGTCTGGCTCTGTTTATGTGACATCATGAGTAGTGCAAGTGTAAGCTGCCTCGAGGCAAATGGTGCATTAGTTCACACACGTTTGTATGAAAGCAACATTATGACTGACCCACATTTCGGCCCTTTAAGCAGCTCGTCTACTCTATGATGTTAGTCAGAATATATTCTTCTTAAAGCTGGTGTTTATGTCATGAAATGAAGCTAAATTAAAGCTTTACTTTACCTGTCACATCCCACTGTGCAAGCTATCAGACAGTGTGTTAAATTATGATCATAAAATGAATAAAAAATGTTAACTATTGCTACCATTGAATTGGAGCTGTTTGCTCTTGTGAGGCAGGCTGAAATATTCATAATTAATAGTAATTTCACTTTGTTCTTAATGTTATTAGGCTTTATTCAAATGCAGTGTTTTTTCCTCTTCGCTTCTAAGGCAGTGGAATTGATCATCTTGAGAGCATGGGGTAAAATAGACCGAGCTTCGTGTTGTTGCCTCAAGGCCGTGTGCTTAAACGTGCCATGGTCAGTCAGGGCAATGTGGAGATTTCAGTTCTCAGTTAGCAGATGAAGAATTTAGCATAGAAAAACTGCTAAATATTCAGCATCTGTAATATCCTCATCACATGCTGTGAATCCATTTGGGCTCTTCTCATCACGACCAAAAAACACGTCAAGGTCTGGAATGGAAAAGATTCACAGCTGAAGGAGGGATTGATTGAAGAAATTGTTTGCAACAAACTTTTAGGCTTTCAACCAGGCAAAGAAATGAAAGTGACATTATAAAGGGTGTAAGTTAACATTTTGCTCATAAGCTCATACTGGTTTCAAGTGCACCTTCTGTTTGATAATGAGCTTCAGAGTCCAAATCACAGTAAGTGATCAAGATGGCATCATGATAGGTCAGGATGCAGAAATGGACTCATGGAGGGGTGACTAATTTGGCAACATCTTTTCCCCTCAAAGGTAGCCTGCTCTGTGATCTTTTTATTTCTATTTTAAAGCCTGTTTTTCATGCATTTTTACCCAATGCTTGAGCCTAATGCATTTTCTTGCCTTTGTAAATAATGTAAGAGATTTTTTCTGTTAAAAATAAGGCTAAATATCAGGATAAGCTGACTGCCTGTGGGTTTTATACATGACTTACATTTTAGCAAGTTTTCAACCTTTTTATTAACAGAGCTGCACAAAAATAGAAATACGCCTTCTGATTTTTACCTCTGAACTTCATACAGCACAATGATTAGCTTTCCAAACACATTCTCCTCTTTTACCCTCCTCTACTCCAAGGGGGAGTATTTATGACCCTGTATCTTATTTTGCATGATAGTTGTGGCACAGTGTGGATCATTGGACCTGCTGTTGTTGCTTAATGTTTGAGACATAAAAAGACACTACTGGGAAGTCTCTGATCACAACCAGCCTGTTTTGTTGTCTCATCTATTTAAATTAACAACGTATCCATCACTATAAGCTCAGACACGCTCTCACACAGCATCTCAGTCAGTTAAAGAGATGGTGTGATAAAACCTGCACGCTGTGATAAAGCAATGAGGATAAAGTTTATTAGATTGTCCTTCATATGCTTAGGCAGCATAATTGTATTACAGGGCCTCGTGCGTTTCAGGGGATTGGACATGTCATTGAATGAAATGTTTATTATTAGCCTGGTGAGGTTTGTTTAACTTTGCAGCCTGATGAACCTGTTATTGTGTGTTTATGTGGAAAGATAGATGCATTTTTGAATATGTTTGCACAGACTCTGTAAACTCTGACTCCCCTGACACTTAAACGCTGTGGTACAGCATGGCAAGTAGAATACTGTTAGTTGACTTCAGGGTAGAATTTCCCGTCTCTGGCTTCCTTCACAGTTTCTTTATGCTGAAACGGCTGTTTTCCCGGAGGTATCATGGTGAGAGCAGGCGAACGCTTATGTGAAAGATCATGAAAGTAAAAACACAGGTCTAAAGTGCCGGTTTTCCTTTTTTTGCACCCGCTCTCTCACCCCTCCTCTCAGGATACGGAATGTTCTCCCTGTGCTCCCTGCATGTGTTTGCATAGTGATGCAGAATGTGTTTATATCAATGTTTCAGTGCTTCACCAGCACAGAGGAATAAGTGCTTCTCATCAGCAAAATTGCTCTGAAATTTCGAGGTGGGGGTGGGCTTCTTCTTGTAGAATTGACTGAAGAGAAGATCTTTCACACTCCGTGATTCATTCCACCACCAGTGCTTCAATGGAAAAATCTGAGTTGAACCGATTTGCCCCACATTTCTATGCTTTTGTGAAAGCTTTAGATCTAACAGCTGAAAACTTGAAATCCCAGAACCCAGTTTAGTTCTTTAGGGCAAACACAGGCAATCATAGAGGTTGAAAGTAAATCTTTTCTTTCTTCTTATTTTTCAAAGTAAAGAATAACAAAGATTAATGTGAAAATCCAGCTTTCCAATATAAACACTCATTTGGTTTTCAAACCAGCTCTCTGCTTGTGCTTTGCCCTTTGCTAATTATACAGTTGTGAAAGCATGTCATGTTTAAGTGTTTGATCATAACGGACTGTTCAGTTACACCTAATTTGGGATATTATGGTAAAACTAGTGTTTTGTTCACAGCGTAAGTGATTGTCACACTGCTCGTGTTGCTGTGTGACCCAGATCTCAGCAATTAAATTAGTGAGTAAAATATAACAGATTGATTGGCTTCAAAAATAAGACACAGGTTGTTAAAAACCCCCTCAGTCTCCCCCCTGCTAACGTGCAGGCAATAGTGTTTTTGTGCCTTTGTAATTGATTATGTTTTAGCACATTTTCTGTCGATTGGATAATCCCTCTTTGGCACACTTCCTCACATCCCAGGCATTCTGTTTCAGCATTGTTGCCAGTACATCCCAACCAACAAATGGGAATCTTCACAGTCTCTGACCTACATTTTTGTGAATATGAGGAGATGCATAACGTTACTCCGGAAGATGCGAGAATATTTAGAAATAATCATAGCGGGGATGATTTGTTGGTCAATACAAGAAAATATACTCACAAACCATAAATGCTGGCAGCCTGGAGCGGGACCTGCTGAGCTCAGCACTCCTGTTCTCACTCGTTTTTGAAAGTGTCAGGAATATTTTGCCACTCTGATTCCAGGAGCGTAATGGCAATCTGGCAGCATCGTGATATGTTCACTGAGAATAACCACGTCCTTGAGTCACCGGCTACAACTGCTACAAACATTTGTAGAAATGTAACTGTTTTTATGGAAACAAATGCAAAACTTTTATTTTATCTATTCACTCAGCAGCTTAGCTTTTGTTTTCCCTCCCACATGTCCTTTTTTCCCCTCTGTGCCAATGTATTGTATCATTTTAGCAGCTTTATAAATTAATCCTCAGCACTGGGTTTGTATTCCACCGAGATTACTATTGTGTTACAGCACTGCTCCATTTCTGATAGAGAATAACCCAGCCTAACCCAGGCTACCAAAATGAACTTATCTACGTTTAATTATGCATCGATGTATTGCTCTTTCTGTGTTTCCTTTTAGATAAGGCTGTTTTAGAGTTCCTGTCTGTGGCTAAAAAGCAGATATGTGTGTGCTTTCTGTTCAGGTGGCCAATCTGGCGTGCTCCATCTCCAACAATGAAGAGGGAGTGAAGCTGGTCCGCATGGCAGCATCTCAACTGGAAAGTCTTTGCCCCCAGGTACCTGGCTGTTTTGCTCCCTACTTCTATCCAGTTCACTGATTGTGCTCTTTGAAAGGCTGCCACATTGCCTTTTAATACAAGCGCCAATATAGTGTTGGATTTGTCAAGTCATTTTTGTGTCTAATTTTGATTTGATAAAAAAGACTGTGCAGGACTTCTTAGTTACAGTCCAGTACTAGAATAGGAGAATATTCTTTTTTGCAGTCGAGGAGTATTCGCCTGATTAGGTGACTACTTTTATATCAAAGTCAGAGTTAACATAATGCAAACAGACCTACAATCTTACTTGATTTATGGAGGTATGTAAACACTCGGCCATCTACAGTGTCATGATTCTGCTTTTGTACCAGAAAGGTGTTTAAGTGACCTGAACAATACAATGTTGTCCTTCTTACAACATGAATTTTAACAAAAATTTAACTAAATAAAATATAGATAGAAGTCACAAACATGCTGCACAGGAAGTGGCATGCTTTGTAATAATAAAAAAAAAAGGACAGTATGAGTTGCCAGTGCAGCCACAAGGACATGGTACCCTCATGGTTTTCCACCTGCAAACATAATATTTTGTTGTTTGTTGGAGCATAAAACCATGCCAAAGGTAGTGCAACATGGATTTGTGTTCCAGGACTCTGTGTTGGCAGGGTCATGCACTCCCTGCCCCCATGATATTTGGAAGTTTTGTATACCAAAAGTGGAATAAAATAGTCCCTCATAAACATAGTGGCTATGTCTCTAAAGTATATGGAAATATTTGCTAGAAATTGTGTATGATGCAAGCCAGGGCTCACTCTGTTAAACCGTGAAACAAATACATAAGAAAAGAACTACGATCAAAATGCTGCTACTGTTTTCTAAAAGTGGTCCCTCGCAGCGACAGTGTTTCTATGTTGCTGAGTGAGGGTATTGATTCACTCACTTTCTGTGCCCCCACATCACTTCTCTCACCAGTGCTGAACTATCTGAACATCATTGGGTCTGTCACTGCACATCCCCCGGCCCTATTTCCAAAAACATCCTTCTATCCATTTGGATCCATCATTTTAAATATGAAAAATGTAAATGCTTTAATCCAACTTTCAGGTTTTAATTGGACACAAACTACCATGTTGGGTCGTGTAAGAACAGAACAAAAGCATAAATACCTCGTTTTATTCCCCCATGTGTCCACCATTGTGCCAGTCTTTTCATACCCCGTACAATGCCTACATCTGAGCTCTGCCAGCTCTCTTCACTATGGTGCCACGGCTCCTTTTAATCTCATCTAATGACTCCTATTCACTGTGAGCCTGGAAATTCACAGATGTTTCCACCCTAAAAACAAGCAGCTATTAGTTGCATTTTATTCAGTCCCTCAAAACATTCCGTGTCTCTAATCACTCCTAGGAATGAATTGGTTTCATGTTGCAGTCCCAACATTGGGGTTGGAGAATGGGGGGCTGCGTGCAATCAACCTATGCTAATGTTGTGGCTGAGGGCTATGCTGTAATGGAGCTTTAATGGTTGTAATTGGGTGATTACAGGTGATTAATGCAGCGTTAGCCCTTGCTGCCAAACCCAACAGTAAGGTGGCCCAGGACAATATGGATTTGTTCAAGGAGCAGTGGGAGAAGCAGGTCCGTGTCCTCACTGATGCTGTTGATGACATAACGTCCATTGATGACTTCCTTTGTGTGTCCGGTGAGTGGTACTTACTTATATGTTATTAAAAGAAATGTGTTGATCTGTTGGATGATTAATAATAATTATTCTTTCTTTTAAATGTGAAAACAGACTGTGTACTGTTTGGTAGACGGGGCTTGTGGTCAGTATGAAGACAGATTTGAACAGACCACTTAAGGCCATTCTTAAGAGGAGCTAAAATAGCTGTAAAGAATCTCTGGTATTAGTCTTTCCTGATGAGAGCCATACGTACCCAGGCTGATTGGACTCAGAGGAAAGTACTGAAGCATCAGCAGCACTACGTCTGAAATTGACATCCTGTCACGTGTGTTAAACCACACAAATGGTTTGTCAGGCATACCCTTAAAGAGTTCTCGTTAAGCATTAAGCAGAGTGACTTCTCTCACCTCCAGCCAAGGACAGGCTGTAATTTACACAGTGGACATTTGCATTTAACAGGCTCCCATTAATAAGCAGTCTGAGAATTTGTCTTTAGCCCTCCCCATCCTATTCTTCAGCTTCCCAGTGGCCCTTTTAATTTCAGGACTATTCAAACTCAGAATGAGGGCTGAGAATTTCCTGGCCCGAGGTATTCTCTCATTATAACTCATATAAACAGTTTCCACCTCAGATTGCAGCATGTCTTGGATGAGAAAAAAAAAAGAACACCCTGTCTTGAGTTAAAATTCAACACTAACCTCTTTCCACGTACACTACTAACAACATCATTGTTTTATGTCCCCAGAGAACCACATCCTGGAGGATGTGAACAAGTGTGTCATCGCTCTGCAGGAGAAAGATGTGGATGGTTTGGATCGCACTGCTGGAGCTATTCGAGGACGTGCTGCTAGAGTCGTCCATGTTGTCACTTCTGAAATGGACAATTATGAACCTGGAGTCTACACAGAGAAGGTCCTGGAGGCCACCAAGCTCCTCACAAACACAGGTACACAAACACAGGTTTGCCAATGGACTGCATTTACATTTACATAGATTCAGATGACAGCAACCTAAAAGACACACCAGGATTACTTTTTTATTTATTTATTTATATTTTTATTTGGTTTTATTCATCTGTCAGGCACGGTGAACACTACCTGCCACCCTCTTGGTTTTTGTAAAATGCTGATTGTTCATTATTAATTTAGTATGTATTCAATTATCTGGACCCATCCGCTTGGTTGGTTTTTCGGTACACATAGAACTGGCTTAGGAAATGTAATTTCCTGATTGCAGCCAATCCCATATTTATTAAATATGCTGCATTGTGGGATGTAACCACATGCTTATCTGCACAGTGAACTCTGTTAAGTTGTCAGCTAGCCCTGAATATCTCAACCCAAGTTATGTTATAGAAGTTGCTTCTCTACTGTATCATTATCAGGCAGTATGTGTGAGCCGTGTTAGCTTCCATTTCCAGCCAGCTAACAAGATGGCAGAACAATTTGTCGCTTGTCAGATTTGGAAACGGCCGGGTCCTCTTGAGGGTGGGCCCATTAAAAGTCAGGAAATGCAGGCTGTAGTTCGAGCAGGATTTCTGCTGTGGCTGAGAGGTGATGAGCTCTGAAGACATAGACTGTCATGAGAATTGGTCCGATTTTTTTCTCTTAGCTGTACAGAAGAGAGGACAATGAGTTGATTCTGTTTTTTAAATGTGAAATAATTTCGAAGACTTATCAGTAATAGGTTGAGGGAAGTGATCGCTGTGACTCTAACAACCACAAATATGTTATTTTCTCTTCATCATTCTCATTCGGAAGCCCGTAGGTCATTAATGGTCTAAAAGCAAAACCCCCCTTTTTTCCTCGCTCCTGCTGCTCTTCCTCTCCATCTTCATCCTGACATCCATGTCTCTTCAATGTAGCCAAAGCTGTATCTTAAATACAGAATTTAAAATACTATTAATGCAGATGTGCTAAAAAGCCCTCTGGAGCTGTTATTATATCGTCAGTGGGGCAAAGTACATGCCTGCTGGGACAGCTTTGTGAAACCTTCTATTGGAAAACTCTGTCATGCCCATTATGAGATCTGTTCCCTTTAGCATTTCCCCGCTATTTCTTATTCAAGAGTAGAAGGCATCACATTAAGTAGGAGGACCAACAGTGCAAATTCCATCAGTCAAGGTTGTATGTTAAGACTACACTTTTTAGTTAATCATTCAGGGGCTACTAGTAGGAGCTATTATTTTTCAGAGAGCAGAATTAGGCCTCACTAGTGTCTTCAAGGGGTAATGTATGTATATACTGTATATTTATCATTTTCTCAGTAGCTTTGTTTGAGGTTTTATGTGCACAGTTTTTGCAACATGTAGTTCTGCCTTTGTTAGTTATTTTTCACCCATCTGGTATAACACATATCCACCCTAACTATGTTGTCTGTTATGTGCCTTCCTTTTGTGTTTTGAAGTGAATCTTAATCAATATTGTTTTTCTCTCCCTCCCACCTTCATCTCACCTCCCTCAGTCATGCCACGGTTCACAGAGCAAGTGGAGTCTGCAGTTGAGGCCTTGAGTGCAAACCCCTCACAGCCTGTGGACGAGAACGAGTTCATCGACGCGTCCCGTCTGGTGTATGATGGCATTCGCGACATTCGCAAGGCTGTCCTCATGATCCGAGTAAGTCGCAGTGTATTCTCTACTTGTGCAACAAAAGACGTGGATTTGACCCCGAGTTCAACATCTTTGTCACCTCTCTTTCCTGTTCTGTATTTAATCTGGACCCTATCCCTCTCAGAGCATGGGCAAAGCTGAAACTGACAGGAGTAAATAAATGCCGTTTCTCTTCAGGAAATGTTCACTTATATAGAAAGGTTTACCTTTGACCATGTTAAGAAGCTGTAATCCTTTGAAAAACCACACAAGCTCTGTGTGAAGGTCAAAATTCATTTACCATGGAGAGGATTTAAGGTCAAGGTTCAAGGTTTATTTGATGTTCTTGAATTTAAAACATCTCAGCAGAAGTCATCTAGTTCACAGCACAGTGAGAGGCCCTGGTTATTGTAGTGTAATGTAATTGTATATATATAGCCATTGGTGTGTGCACCAGATGCTGATTTTAATGGAACGTGAGAAACTGTATATGCGTGCAGTCCTAGAAGCCAATGATTAACTTGTCTCATGCAAGAGCAGACCTAATTGACCAGACTTGCAATCTAGTGTAACAGCAGCCTTGGTTGTCTGTGGGTTAATGGCCTTTGCTTGAGTAGAACTATAACTGAGACAGATGGTAGTTGGGTACCTAATTGACTGACTATGTGCCGACAACAAAAGCCACTCCAGCTGTAAAGAGAAATGGATAGTTCTTCTGGCTTTATAGTATATACCTACCTTAACTACTTGAGGCTTCCAAACTGCATTTTTTATATATTAAGAAGTAAGTGTATTTGTTTAAAACGCTTCTCGTGTGTAACTGTACCTAATTATATATTTGCTGTGTTGAGCTACAATGAGCTGGTTGGTTGTATTATGTCATCTTCCATTATTTTCAACACTTTAATGGTTTGAATTGGAATCATTAGTCTTGACAGCACATTTTGTGTTGACAGTGGTGCTCCAGAGCTCCGCCTGGGCCTCCATTAATAATGCCGCTCAGACACAGACAAAACCAGATGAGTGAGGGACATTCATGCTGTATTTGCATTATAATAAGCAATTGATTTAAGATGGAGGTTTTAATTAGCATTCTTTAGTTGGACTGCAAGCCAGAGAGCTACATTCAATTTCCATCTGCCCCAGCTCCACTCCTGTTATCCAGATTGATTAAGCTGTTAACACTGGGCCTGTGGGGCTGGCTGAGCACTACCAGGTGGGTGTGTGCGCGTGTAGGTGTGCACGTGTGCACGCGTGTTAAAAATAACAGAGGATTTATGAACAATCTTTTGTACTTATAATTAATCCGTCAGAATGAAACTGCCATTCTTAACTGCGAGCAGCAGATAGTGGTGTGAATCAACTCAAACTTCATCCATTATCATAAAAGGAAATTATGCAGTTCCCCATGGGTTTGCCAGGGCTTCTCCATCAGGTGTGTGGGGTAATAATCATTGGATTGGTAGTGATTATTCAGCAGGAAAATGCTCTTCTGTTAAGCGGAGTGGTTGTGGAACAGCATCTACACTCACCGGCCACTTCATTTGGTACACCTGTACAATCTAATGCAGTTCAATACAACAGCACTGCCATGCATTGTGCTTTTATGAATTTTAGTTTTCGTTGACTTTTGTTTTGTTGAGAGTTGGAAGTGTGTAAATTCAATAACGTTCATTACTCAGGGTATAGTTAAAGGTGGTGTTGTACTGAACTAAATGATATTGAGATGTGTCTCTAGTTTTTATCCTCCCTATTTACATACATGAGGGGGCCACAGTATTAGACACACCACCAATTATGACCTTGACGCTGAAATATCATTGAATTAACATCTCTATGACAGCTTAGAAAAAAGCCTGTACATTACAGGCAACATAAAAGCAAATCTTATGGCTGAGCTGGTATATTGGATTACATTAGATTTTTCAGGTGTACCTAATGAAGTGGCCTGTGAGTGTATATGAATGTATATGGTTGAACTGCACTTCAGTGACACAGTTTGTGAAACTCAGCATGTTCAGCTCAGTCCAAACAGATACAAAATATTACAAATCAGCTGAGCACTATGAGACAACTGCTCTAGAGGGCATGTCCACACAGACACACAAACACACTTGCCCTCTTTCTATAAACTATCACATGCATGCACTGCATGGGCTTAAATCAGAGCAGACAAGTGTGTGGTTTGGGCTACTTAAGATAGACAAGTCTTTAACCTCTGTAAGTGGTGCCCAGGCAGCCTATGTTGGACATCCCCCGGATATTTGACAGGCGGACAGAACCCTCTCCCACCTACGGCGACATCAGAGAATGCCTCCCAGACATCAAACTGTCTCAGAGTCAGGGAGCTGCTGACAGCCAGATACAGGGGCAGCTGTCGTTACCTTATGATTTGTGCAGGGTGCCACGGCTCAAGGTGATTTTGCTGGCTCTGTCCTCAAGATGCTGAGGGGGATTTTACTGTGGGGCTGCCCTGTCTGTATCTACAGCAGCAAATACAAGATAAGACTAAGGCCTGGTTTGTAATGTTACAATACTGTGATTCCAGCTCTCACCCTGTCCCCATGTCTCTCAGCACTTCAGATATTATCTATTCACATATGACACGTAGAGGTGAGACAGGGGAAGCTGAATATTTTAGCCTTCAGACACATTACCAAATTAAATATTGATTCACACATTTTGCCCCAGCATGAAAAACAGTATTAAAATTTCATTTTCTGTGACCGTTACAGTACCTCCTAGACAAAATCCTTTTTTAATTCTACTGCAGGCTACTGTTGTCACTTCTCTTCTGTAGTGGCCCATCGGCTGCTCACCATGAACTATCAATTGTGAGCGTCCCACATTCACAGGTTATCTGTTGCGCAGACCACAGCAGGTGATATCTCTGCCCCACTGAACAGCATTGTCTGGGTTGAAAGAGATGCCTGTGAGTCACTACAGCTTTGTATCTGAAACCCCTATTCCCCTGAGAACAAGAGCATCTCTACATCCCATAAAGCAGTGTAAGGTTATTCAGAGACCTTCAGCTATTTTTAGATGTGGGGGCTCCAAATCCATTACAGAAGGGAGGCATTGAGACAGCTGGATAAGCACAAGTAGCGGCAGAGGCGTGATAATGCACCTTTATCTGTCCACATCATCTTCCCCGTGCCTATATCACCAGCAAATACATTTCCCTGTCAGTCACTATTGTATTTTGCCTCAAGCATGACCTGTTGAGAGAGAAATTCTTTTGAGTATTAATATTTATGGAAGAGTACTTGCGTGAAGCTTGTTTTGCATTCAAAGCAAGGGAAGAGGTGAAGGATCAGAGATGAAGTAGAAACACTCAAGAAGAACACAACTCATGCCTCACACGCCTCTTTACAGACAGCAGCGACAGATGGGACTGAAGCGCTTTGCTCCCAATATGTTTCATACCGGCTTGTACCTTCATTTTGCCTCTCAGAATGCACAGGCAGCACATTACACTTGATTTACAAATTCATCTAGAGTTTACAGTTTCTGGTATCAAGCTGTGGGAAGGAGACATTTATCTGCTGCTGCCCTTGCTGGCAGTGCCAAGGCATTTCTCACACATAGTAAGCAGACTGGTTATTTAATAGTGCTCAAAAGGCTGTAGTATGCCAACATTATTTTATGTTCTCCACTTACATCTTACTTCTTTTTCTTACCTTTTCCAACCCTGTCTCTTGGCTCTGCTGCCTATCATGTGCATTTGGCTGTTTTGATTCATCCCTCCTTGTTGGCCCTTCATTCACCTCTCTCTCCCTCTCTGTTGTCCTGTTGCAGACTCCCGAGGAGTTGGACGACTCTGACTTTGAGACCGAAGACTTTGATGTTCGCAGCAGGACCAGCGTGCAGACTGAGGATGACCAGCTTATTGCCGGCCAGAGTGCACGGGTAAGTTGTCCATCACTTCTCCCTGTATTTACTTCTATGCCTGACATTCTCTCGCCTGCCTTTGAACTCCTCAGTTGTCAGATTTCATCAGTAGTACTTTGTGAGAGGTGTAAGATGTGTGTGAAAGGAGAAACACACTTTTATTAAAAGTAAACACCTTTTTATTCTTAAGCTAAGAAGCATTCTTTTAAAAGGTTCAATATTTACTTACAAGCTTGTATTTTATGCTTTAGTTATTGAGTTCAATATTGCCATGCTGCTTGAGTAAATCTCTGTGGCATGTTAGACAATTCATGAGAGGAAAAATCTAATTATTGCCTTGATACTACACTATGAGCAGTGCACTTCAATATCTTATTCACAAGACTGTAGAATTGTTTCGATAACAACCTGTTGATGTTACCTAGGGCTGTCACGGTAACCGCATGACCGCAATACCGCGGTTATGTGCTAATCGCGGGGCGAACCCAGTGACCATCAACACCGCACATTTTTTTTAATATCATAGACCCAGTGAGGTTGCTAGGTATGTGTCCTGTGTCTCTGCGTCCCAGGGAAGCATCTCATCTTCCCATACAGAACGACACATTATGAACAACAAACTCTGTGTGTAAAAATCACAGTAATCAGCAAAAGAAACCTAGCTGTCAGAGCACTGCTGTTTCAATCCTCTGTGCATCTAATCGGTGCAGTCTTGTGACATGCTAGTTTGGCTGCTACAGCAACAACTAGCCCGTCACCACAGATTTAATTTAATCAATTAAGGATATAAACTTAGTAGTGGTTAAGTAACCTCGCGTTTCCACTGCTCATGCTGTCTTTACTCATGTCCATGATGTTTTACCTTCTGGGGTAAGCGCTGTAGTTGAATAAACAAAACATACTCCAGCAGCGGGCTGGGGCGGCGGTCAACCGTCGAACCTCAAGTTAGAAAAATTCAGTACCATGACAGCCCTAATGTTACCTCGGTTTCTCTTTCTTCAGCTGTGTTGATCAGGTTTGACTGAAGCTCATGTGAGCTTGGATCTCTGCTCTGTGAGGCATTAAGAGTTTAAGCCTACAACAGTCATCTTGATAGGCCAGCATTGCCATTGTGTCTTTAAGCATCTACTCCTTTACCAAACAGCTTGTGTCTGTTTGAAGCTCACATGTTATTGTACCTTTTAGAGGCTTACTGCATTAATGATTTAAAGAATACAATGTAATAAGTTAATCTTTTAAATCCCTGTTGGCAGAGTGATCCATCAGTACATTACCATGCTGTTTGTTATGTTCATTACAGATTATCAGACTGTTTTTTTAGGTAGGGGCTTCTCATCTTTGCACCCGCTCTGAACAGCTTTGTTCAAGCTTAGGTGACTCTAGAGAGTGAGTCCTATTTACCAGTAATGGAATGAACGCTCTTGCAATGATATTAGATTTCCTGCTCTTAAGTGTCTGCCCACTTCGGCCTCACAGGCTCATTCATTGAATGTCTGATTGCCTGTTTGGAAGCTGCCCTTTAACCGTCCTACGCAATAGGAAGGATAGAAATGATTTTAAGCAGCGCTAAAAAAATGCCTTTATATTGATTTCTATCAGTGGCAAGAGGCAGAGAGTTCAGTGAATGTATATTTTTTTCTGAAAGATGTCACATGATATTACTTGCTGTGAACCTTGTATTGAACCAAGCTTTTGGAGCTAAAAAAAAGATTACAGTAACCACTTAACCTGCGGCTTTATGTGAAATGTCCATCTAGAGCACTGGTGTTGGTTACATTTATTTAATGAAAAGACATAGCAATTCTTGTAGCCATTTGTCAGTCTTTGATGACTAGTACTCACCACAAAGAGTTAAAAGGGACTTAAAAAAATCTATCCAGTACTGACCTTCCTAATACAACAGCTTTAGTATTAAGAACCTTTAAGTACAACATCACTATTACATTTCATTTTGGTCTAGCTAACAAAGTAGCTATAGTGAATGAAAGAGGTTAAATTCACAATATCACAGTGGTTCTCTGCTCTGATCTCAAACAATACCTTGTATGGTAATGAAGCTCATGTGCATCCATGGAAACCATAGGAGATGGCAGAAGACAAAATGCCCTGGAGACAGAAATCTCCTCTGTAACAGTATGTCGAGGCCTAGTGTGCTAACCCTCTACACTTTCCATAATTCCTCCTTCAGGCTATCATGGCCCAGTTGCCCCAGGAGCAGAAGGCTAAGATCGCCGAACAGGTGGCTAGCTTCCAGGAAGAGAAGAGCAAGCTGGATGCTGAAGTATCCAAGTGGGATGACAGCGGCAATGACATCATTGTGTTGGCTAAACAGATGTGCATGATCATGATGGAGATGACAGACTTCACCAGGTGAGTTTGGACTAACAGCTTGGCTTGGACCCAGAGCCATTTTTCTTCCCTAGCAGATGATTGCCCAGTTCTTAATTGAAGAGATTGAATGAATTGTTTGAAGTATGGCTGCACAGTTAAAGTGAGGAGTTTATGTATTTCTCTTTGAGTATTTTGTAGTGCTTTCTCTCCAGAGGACCGGTATGCACATGTCATGTGGCTGTCCTCACATTAATATTCTTATAGTTGTGCAATTCAAGCAAAATGCCTCCAGGATAGAACGCATGTTTAAGTTAAGCCGAATGCAATCAGCCAGTAAGCCTACATTTGTTTCCCAACATTGGCTCATATCTGCACAATACTATGCAGCCAGTTTAACACCACTGTTCATGCATCAGTGCTCTTCATTTTCCGAAAGCAGCACTGTAGGTAGGATTTTCTTCTTGATTATTTTCTCACCCTCCCCCAATCCTAATATGCACAAGCCAAATCCCCCCTCTCTGGTACACTAATAAAGCTGGCGTGCTCTGTAAATCTTAAACGGACAGTCTCACTCAGCAGAACTGCTACAGGTTGGCTATATTCACACTTTTCACTGGTTTGTTGAGACACTAACGATGGGAGGGGAATGGTTCGATTAAAGTTAAAAATCTTAGCAATTATGATGGAATATTATGAAACATCCATGCAGCAAATACATCTGGAAAAATATGCCTCCACTAAAACATTAATTGGGTCTTAAAGTTTTTGTGATAACAAGCAGGCCGTTTGCTGAAAACTTCACAAGTATTGATTTCTGCAGAAGCGCTGCTGTTCGGCAAATCTTGCCAGTGAAACCAAGTACTTGAGAGAGATGGAAATGTTTTCCAGCTTAATAAACATCACACAGATTTTAACATCAGTGATCCAAATATAACCAAATATAAACGCAAGGGTTGCACCACCAAAGTAAAAACAGACGACTGAGCCTTATTTTAAAATAGAATTATTACTTAACTGACAAAACAACGATCCCAAACATCTATATGAGGATTTTCTGATATTGTCAGATGTTTTTTTCCCATATAATGTTCCTAAACCCGTTAAACACTTTTTTTTAGTCGTTTAGTCATTTTGTAATTTGATATACATAGACTGTAATACCTCTGTGTTCATAGACAAGTCATGAACCTTGAACTCTGCACTTTCAGCGATGCACAGGCCCTTCTATAACACACTTGTACACTGGTTGTACAAGCTAGGCCTACTGTAGTGTTCAAATACCACCAAATAAGGCATAACTGTTCTATTTACATCATACTTACAAATTCTACAGCCCCATGCTTCTAGCCAGGCAGGGGTCAAATGTAATATGTATGAATGGGTAATATGCATGCTTGTAAATGACATTGGAATTTGTGTCTAGTTGCGGTTTTATTGACACTTTAAGATTAGTGTGAGCAGCATTTCTGTCTCTGTGTGATCGTCTAGCTCACCCAGTGGGTGTGCGTTGTGTGTTGGTGTGTGTGTGTTTTTGTGTGGAGGACGTGAAGAAACATTTTGACTGGCTGACTTTGTTTGCGCCTGACTGTTTTTGTATGACTGTGCCTTTTTACATTTCCAAGCGAATTAGTCAGAGGACATTTTGTGCCTAACTCTGAGTCACATCCGTAATGACGGTGAAATGCTGCCTCTCTGCTGTCTGAATGGGTCAAAGATCCCGTCTCCTTGGCCAGGAGTACAATACTGGAAAGCTGTCGCAGAGTTCAAAATACGAACACGGACAGCGATCGGAGTGAGGTTACACAGAACCCTGCAATTTTCTATTCGCTTATATTCATCCAAAGGACCAAGAAAAAAAGTAATTGCTGCCTTTTGCAATACATGCACTGTACACGCTGTACACACATTTAAATGGAATGCAAATGATGCTGCTTCCACCCCAGAGTGCCATCCGTGTTTCTTTATTAGATGCTGCAGCTGTGTATATATATTTTAAGAGGTTATTGATTGCGGTGACATCTTTATATCAACATGAAGGCAGGCTTCTTCTTTCACTTTAAAGGAGACCCCAGGAATTCAAATGAGAATCTCTCCAATTGGAAAAACAGCTTCTTGAAGCTTTTTTTCGACAGTTTTATTCCTGGTCACCAGTAGGAAATGTATTCAGCTTGCAAATTCCACATGTAGTATCAAATGAATTTGTTGGAAAGCTAAACAGGCATGAAATAAGCAAGAAAAAAAAACCCAAAAATAAAACAAATAAAGCTGCTTTGTGATTTCTTAACAGCTTTTAAAGGGGACCTATCTTTTGAATGGATATTCTCATATTTAGCATATTTTTCACATTTTTGGGAGTTCATTGTTCACAGTGAAAAGGTGAAAACTGCATAATTCTGTGTTTTTCCGGAATCACATTTTTAAAAAGGTAGCCTCTAAAATTGGCCGTTCAGAACAGCTGCAGGTTTCTACGTAGAAGCTTGCTTTCGCTGAAATCGACCAATCGTAACCCCAGGCTGCCGTCTTGCACTTGCTTGTAGTCAAGTCGTTGTCAAGATTTCAACTCACCATTCCGATCCCTCCTGGAGATTCTGGCTCATACATATAAGGCTGAATAACCGATCTTAGAGCAGCCATGTTTTCTACAACTTCAGAGTGCAGTGGGACCGCTCCCCCACGTGGTGGAGGGGCTACGCGGTCACTCCAAATACTGTCAGCCAATCGTGGCTAAGGTCTGACCTTTGAATGGCAAAACGGTTCGTTCGTTTCAGGAGGAAGGAGAGGCTATGTAAAATAATTACATTAAAATATATGAACAATTTTTAAAACAAAACTAACTTTACAAACATGATTCGAAAACACATTAGAATGATAGAAAATTGAATGCAGAGCTAAAATGTGTCCACTTTAAACACTTTGATGCCAGTATCAAATTGAACTCACCTTACAGAAGGCTTTTGTGCCTCTGTTATTGATGGTGCAGTTACTCTTAGAGTTTGGAAATTTAAAGGATAACACCTAAACTTGTGTGTTTTCACTTCTTAATTGGCTCTCTGAGAGTTTGGATCGCATCCTGTCTAACCAGTGTGTGTGTCTGTCAGAGCACACACACCGATGTTTGTCGGCCTGAATATATGTCTTCACATTATGCCTTGACTCTGGCATTCAGCAGCCGTACAGGGAAGGTCAGTAGCTGGCTAATTCAGCCCGCGCCCAAATTATTGCCCTCTCAACCTTGAGCTGGCACAAAGCCCTGCCAAGGTTAATGCTGTAAGAGGTAATTGTTTTGGACCTCTCTCCTGACAAATCTGCAGAGAGTGAGATTCTTGTTGACTCCTGCATTGCTTATGGCTATGTGACAGCTCTCATGAATAAGGCATGTGTGGCTTGGAAACATGCAACATATTTTGGAGCCACCTATCTTGGAGCGATCTGTGCTCTGGAGTGCTCGGCCTGATGTGGCTTACACCCATCTGGAGGCCTGCAGCTGTCACCAGACCTGAAGTGTCTTGTCCTTTCTCCAGGTATGAATCCATTACAAATATCTGACAAGGGTCCTCGTGTCAGGAGGTCTCTTGTCCATCTCTGTGGCCTCTTCTGCTTTTTCTCAATGCTACTTGGCCACCCAGGCAGCGCTGAAGATGCTCAGGAAATGTAGCAGCTGGCTGTTTATTCTCAGGGCTACAGCAAATGTTTTTCTAAAGGAAATTAGTGCTTAGGGAAAAATCAGTGTGATGTTTTAAATTGGGACAAACTACAACATTATACTATCAATACTTCAAACACTCCACAAAGACGTTTTCCCCCAGAACACATCACAATGCCTCGAGCGAAGTCTCCAGGGGGTTGACTCGTCCCCAGAGAGCTGCCAGTCTGTGCTCTGACGCATGGCCTCCTCCACGAGGACCCTGACTTGCTTTACAGCAGAGCAGCAGAGGGAGAGACCGAGAGGGGAAGGGTTGGAGATGGGAGCAGAGGGAAGAGGAAGCGAGAGAACAGAACACAAAATTCCATCTGTTCTGGGTTGGATGGCTCATTTTTTAGCCTGAAGAGAGCAGCTTTGAATCCAATTTGTGCCTCTTGCCAACTGTGTCCCAGAGTCCCTTGTGGGGGCAGAAAAAACAGCAAATGGCTGACAAGCTTACAGTGAGTCGGGTCACGGCTGGACTGACCCGTGTTGGGACGGGCTTTGTGTGGCTCAGGAAAGGTCAAGAATGGATGTTTAGCTTTAGGACAATGACCAAAGCCTTTAAATTGAATGTTACTACTTTCAATTCTGGACATTCTTTTCTCTGAGTCTCCTCCTTTGTCTCATACCTGGATAAAAAGGACTATAGTTACGAGGAGCGGGTGTGTGTGTGCGCGCGTGTGTGTGTGTGTGTTGGGCTTTTGAGAGCAACCAACATATATGAGACCAATCCTATTTGCGTCTTAGCCTCCTGATAAACCCTTCAAAGCTGCTTGAATAAAAGAGGCCAAACAGATTGAACTGAGAATTTCTGTTGCGATAGAAAGCATATAGCGACTGCTATAACACGATAGGCTCTTATATCCAGGTTTCCTCTGATTTACAGTGTGAAAGCACTGCCAGTTCAAACCAATATTTTGTTGATCAAATGCTTTATAGCTCCTGTGAGGAACTTTTCTGTTAGTGTTGATTTTGGCGCCCCCTGTGGACAAAGCCGTACCTCTCATGTCTTTGCTGATATTGTCCTGTATATGCTTAAGTGGGTTTTTTTTTAACAAAAAATCACATCCTGCTTTCATATATGAATATATGTATCACTCAAAATGTTTGCCCTGGAAAATCGTCCCCCCCCCCAACCAACCACCAGCGGCTTCAGGCATTAAAAATAACCATATAGAAATAATCAATCTTACCGCTGATGGTCTGGTTTGCCTTTTGTAGGTCATATAGAGTCATTAGAAATAGTTTTACTCTGTTTCATAACCAGCGAAAAACTCCTCACAGGAGCTTTAAATAGATGAAACAATGGGATAAATCTCCTATTTGCTGCGTTGGGTCACAGTGCTTCAAACAAGTGTGCTTATACAGCGCCATGGCACCGATTTGAGATTAAATGGTGCCCCTCTGCATTTAATGGGTTCGAAAACATTCTCCGCTCTGATTGAACAATATGGTGCCAGAGTGTGCAAGTGTCGTGCGTATGCGTGGTAACATCTGTGCACCAGCGTACACATGTATTTCTGTGTCGTTTCCCTGAACTATTCCCATAAGTCACGCTTCTCTATCCACACTTGCCTCTGCCCAAAAAAAACAACCTTCCAAAACAAACAGACGCTCCATGACTGAGATGCTGCTGCAGCATATTAAATGAGGCTGCAGAAGATCAGAAACAGTGACTGATCTTTCCACTTTTTTTCCCCAGGGGAAAAGGGCCGCTGAAGAATACGTCTGATGTCATCAGCGCAGCGAAGAAAATTGCAGAGGCGGGATCAAGAATGGACAAGCTGGGCCGCACCATTGCTGACAATGTAAGTCGTTAATGAACCTCCATCCCACAGGGTTTGGTGTAGACTACACCTTTGTGCTAGCGACCCCAATATATAATTAGAATTGTATCAATGTGCCACATCGACACTGTCATGGCCCAATTAATTAGCAACAAGTTCAGCCACACAAAGGACAAATAAAGGGAAATCATTCGCTTGCTTGGCTAGAAAAATTGGAGCACAAACATGTAACATAATGTTGTGTGTATTACAAAATAACATGAACCACATGAAAGAAGTTGTTAAATGAGAAGCTACAAATGGAGCAGTTTCTCTCTTAAAATCTGCTGCTGTATCATATTCACTTCACTGTGTGGAGGGGGGGCGAAACTTAACACTGACTGTGTTTTGTGTGATAGTCAAGCAAATATACATCACTAATCCCAATCTTTCAAGCACTACTGTCACACATCAGCACGGGTTGCATTTCATCTTTGTGAGGGCTTTGTGAAGTTAAACTACCTATCTATTAAGTCCTAAACGTTGTGACTCCAATACACAAGTGGAAACTTTGGTATAATCGTGGAGTTTTTCATTACTCAAATGCACAACTCGTTCTCTGCTTCTGTGTTCCTAAAGGAACTGACACTGCTGCAAGCTTGTGTGCTCACACTGAGTTTGAAAAGCAAATGCTTTCATGCAGATTGCATCTTGACACTCCTTCCTTTTATTTTTAAATGTTATGCTCAGCAGTGCTGCATGTAAGCTAGATGTAAAGACTCAGAATGAGAGGCAAACTTTTCTTAGAGAATATACTCGCCTCTTATTACTCTAAGCCATGTCTGCCAGAGCAAAGCTCTCAGTACGTTCTTTTTGCACAAATGCTTTTCATGTTATTATATATTTTTTTTTCTCATTTGCACGTTTAAGAGCAAATCCTAGTAAAAGGTTCACACTGCAGAGCTCTTCAGATGTTAAGAACCTCTATAATTTGAGTTATTCATGACACACCCCGTAACCGTCTTTACCAATTTCTTTCAGGATCAAACACTCCCTCCCTCTCTCTCAGCCTTCCATCTCCCACTCCCCAATTCCCGATTCCATCATCTCTCTGCATCTATCCCTTACCCCAGAGACTATGGTCCTTGACATAGGGAAACACACATTCAATTATCCATGGCCTCATATTTCACTTAAATACTTGCACTGTACCACACCTCAGGGAGGCACTGTACATGATTTATCCCCCAACTTATTCATGTGCCTTCTCTTAGGCAGAGACACATCGCCTCTGTGTCTGCAATATGTATACATTTTGTTGTTAAATCATGGAAGAGTTAAGTTTTGATGTTTGCAACAAGACATGGTTGTCAGATTGAGGTTTTCTCTCGTGAAGACGTTGCTTGGCTCTGTGGTTTCAATGCACCAGCTGTGGGTTTCTTCACTTCTATCCAAGAACACGCGCTCAGCAAGGCACACGCTGGCTTTGGATGTTTGCTGTAAGATTTCAATTTCGATAAGATCGGAGGCGTTTGGAAGTCTCTCTCTTACGCTGGTGTTGTTGACATCTCGACTGATATGTTGGCAAAACATCCTAACAGCAGAAAGCCTCTTTGTTAGGTAATGAGTTATTCAAATTAAATGATTCATGGCAGACTACAACACATGAATATCAATGCTATGCATTGGTCATTAACAAATCTGTTTGAGCCTATTGTGCAGCATTAGTCTCTGAACAGTCAAGTTTGCCTACAAAAAGCACGGTTTAATTATTGATTTAAGGCGTATGTTGTTTTACGTCGTAGCTTTTTTCTGGTGTTTTATTTGCATGACAAGAAGAGATGTGTACAGGCTGCTGCAGCACTTGAAGTGAAGAATAATCTACATAAACTGAAAGAGGATAAAACAAATATTCCATATATACATTCAAAGAGAATGCAAGAGGTATATCAAGGGGTATATAAAGGGGTATAAAAAGTACCTATAAAGTACCTTTGTGTTATCGGTGGCCAACCAGGGGGTTTAATTATTCCACACATATTGGAACATCTGCATTTAGCTTTCAGCAGATCTCCCTTATAGTCTGACATAATGAGCTGCTGGTCGCCAAGAGCACAGCAGGCCTGATATTTTATTTAAGGTGCCCTCAGATCTTTCATGTTACAGGTCCACGTCCATCACAAAGTAAAAGTCAGAACTGTTCTGACCTAATTGCATCCGAATCATCTGAATAGGGAATAAGCCGTTCTGGAAAGTGACTTTTTTATGCCTCACTGCCGCTTTTGAAGATGCTTATTCACTTTAATGAAAACAGTGTTATCCCCCAAAGAAAACAGATGGGCAACTGTGCAGGTGTGTGAGCGTGCGTTTGTGTGTGTGTGTGTGTTTGTGCCTACATCTGAACACTGCTGTTCATTGGCCTGCCTCTCTGCAAGCACATGTGTATGGATGTTGGGGATTATTTTATTCTCCCATCCTCAACTGTTTGTAAGTAATGGTTTCTTTATGTTTTTGCTGTGTATGTTTGTGTGTGCGACTATTAAGGGATTTTGGGGTTTGAAGCACTCAAAGTATGAATAAATGAAGAGCTTTGGCTGTTGGAACAGAAGTCTTTGCCAGGAGTGAGGACCCCTCCAGCCTCTGAACCCATCCAGCTGTCCCTCTTAGCCTTTCTCTCTCAGCAGAGACCAAAACACCAGCAGTCCAGGCGACACTCACCCGTAACACATCAGCCAGGGCTCCCAGGGATGGACATGGGGTAGAGGAGAGGAGAATGATGGAGAGATAGAAGTGGGAGGAAAGAGGGGGAGTGTATTTGTGTTGAGAGAGGAACATCCCTCCTGAGAGATGAATCCATTAAGAGTGCTTCGCCTTTTAATTAGCAGTATAATTGCCAGGTGGCAGTTTTTTTTAATTTATTTATTTACACAGGCAGTTTATATTTAGGGCTATAACTCTAACAAAGCAGGAGATGCCACAGGCCCACTTAAAGCAAAGGCATGGCACGCTGTGATGGTCTCCATACTCCAGCAGCAATAGTAAAGTGATTCACCACCAAGATGCACACGTACTGACAGCAGACAGAGAGCAAAGGCAATGCTGGGACTGCTCATTAACCTAGGCATATTAATCACTTGCGCTCTGTGCCTCTGGCCTGCAGGGCCTGTGAGGGTTTACTCCTCATATAAAACACATTGGCAGATGGTCCCAGACTGATGGCACAGCATCTCACCCACATTTTCCTTTGCAAGACCGTGTCAAGCCTTGTTTTGGTTTGTGCTTATTGTGTTCAACAGACGTGCAGGTGGACGTGGTCTAGTTTGGGGTTTCTGAAAAACTGTTAAATATGTGTAATCGAGCCTCATTAAAGTTTAAAGAAATGAGTGTAGTGCAGAGATGAGCTGCAGGATTTAGGTCAGCGGCGTACAAAGGTCTGCACTGCAGTTTATTAAGAATTTATGACCCTCCTCTGCAGGGCACCTTATGAGAATTCCATCTGAGCCGGCTGGTAAACAAATAATGCTATGTAATTGAGATTTATAATGTAAATGTGTTAGCCACTATGTAGCCCATAAATTTCTGCCGCTTGCCTGCTCGCCACATAAACACTTGCATGTACACATACAAACACATGCACATAAAATAAGGCTTGCATATTTAGAGAATGGGCATTTGCTAGCTGTGTGTGTGCAAGCTTTATTCTCATGATGTATACTGACATACATAGTGTACTTTTCCAATTTGCATTCAATCAGCGGAGATTTATGGTGATCCATGGGCTCTGTTGCTGGTCACAGTCTAATCCCGGCTCTGGCCCTAGACGCTTTACAGCAGACAGGGTTGTAAATTACCTACTGCAGTGGAGAAGCAAAATCACCCACAGAGTCCACAAATTCTCAGCTCAGCAGTTCAAGGGTCAGCCCTCAGCCAACTGCACTTCAGCCCAATCAAGTGCAGCCCACCTTATTTGCTGGTTGAGAAAACGTAACAACTCCCAATCAATTGTTTTTAAAGGGATTTACCCATGACATGTTAATCTGTAATGTTTTGCCTACTAATAGAATTTGGCCTTGAAAGAGCCATCTTTAGTAACCAAAGAGCGATCCACCAGGAAGGATCATGCAAAGAACAGACAGACACTGAATGGAGATGTTGATAAAGTTGTTTCTTGCTACACTTTGAGATGTTTGAGCATTATTTGTCGCTGGCTAAATACTTTTAGCTTTGAAATACATACTGTTTGTTTATAGCTTTGAAGGTGCTGGGTAGTCTTTGTTTTTCCACCTTTAATTGGGAATCTGAGGTTTTGGAGCAGCTGCATGTCAAGCGAGCCAAAAAGGAGTAAAATGTCTGGCCAAATAAAAGTCAGTCTGAATATTAAAAAGTGAAAGTATAAATGTTTTAACAGGCCTGTGTGTACTTTACTCTGCAGCAGCCGTGTTAACTTAACAGTTCTGCTTACAAGTACAGGAGTGAATTGCCTGACTGACAGGTGCAGCACAAACATTAAAAATTGATGAGGGCCATTTAATTGGTCCCTGTGGTTACCTTTAAAGTCAGTCTTTTTGGCTCGCCCCCAGCTTGATGTTCTCCTGTCAGACACCCTGTCTGCCTCAATGTCACATTAACATCACCGATTGCCGGCGTGATTGAATTGGCCCAACGCAAATCTGGAGAATCTTTTTAGCAGACGCAGAGATGAGACGAGATCTGGTTATCACGTTCTGTTTTGAAATTGATCTTGATTGATAAAGGTAGACCATGGCAGATTTATATTTAGCCGTCAACAGCTAACGTACAGCACATAAACAGTAAAGCCCATTCACAAGGCTGTGCACAGTAAACACCTAGAATAAGAAGTGTGCTTTAAGTTCAGTTTTTGGAAACCCACTGCTCTCAGTGGTCTGAAGCCATCTCATCTATCTTTGCTTGTTCTTTTCATTAATGTTTCACCATTTACTGTTGTATTCCCTGCAACAGAACTTATAAATTCTGTTTAATACATTGGACATTTTTTATTTTGCGCTGTATAAATCTTTAAATGTCTACAGATAACAGTGCAGAATTGATCATGTCCTGTTGCAGCATAGCCCTATCTTCTCCTTCAGTTTCCTCCTGCAGTAACAGAATGCTCTTTGCAGTGCTTTGTTTTCTGTATCTCCTTAAACTTTGCCATAGATCTCAGGCTCACTGTTATTCCCAATGGCAGGCAGCGCACTGTAACCTATATATCTCTCGTCCCTGCTCCCCCCCCTGGCAGTTTTGAGTTGTAATGGCAGATAAAGGTTCCTGTTGGCTTCTTGTCCTGAAGGTCCTTTCTCAGGTTAGGCAGAGCTAATTATCCACAACCCTCTATCTCACACACAGGCGCACAAATGTCGGATTTATGTTTTCGTTTTTTCTCACCCCCCGCTCGATGTTTTATATGTCAGAGCATTAAAGCCGCAAAGTGAAAAGAGCTTGCTGGTCTTAGCTTTGTTTTCCTCGCTTTGAGCTAAAAAAAGATCCAGCCACAACACCACATGGCTCGTCTCTTTTTGTGTTTGTTTAAGCTAGTCTTTTAACTGTAGCGGGAGGACAAATTGGGCTGTCACTGTGTCATGTTATGAGCTGATTTATAAAGTTGAGGCATAGTTATCAGTACACTTCCTAAATAAACACATATTCTTTTAGGCTGTGAAGCAGTTCTTTCTCTGGCTCCAGACAGCCAGAAAAAGTCTCGAGGATAAAGCAACAGGCAGAGTCCCAATGAAGACACTCAGCAAAATCACTCACACCTCCTCACTAAGACTTGACAGCAGTGGAAGTATCAATTTACTCACTATAGGAAGTGACTGAAAATCAAAACATATCAGAAAACAGCACTGTGCTCACCGCCCTGTGGCACTCCCCAACAGGTTGCTGGCAGCGGCACATTAGAATGCTGCCGTGTCAGTAAATATTGGAAATTGGCATTTCCTCTGGGTGATGCGTCCTGAAAGGTCAATGCCGGGCGGCAGCAGCACAGTGGCTCCGACTCTGTCTCTGCTCGGTATAATGGAATTCAGCGAAACTGCATGGCATTTCCAATAATGGGACCTGACCTTCCTGATCATCATTTATATCATGGACATTACCCAACACGGAGCCCAGTGAAATCCTTTTGTTCAACATCCTACTTCGTTATTCTTATTGCCTCATTTCCTTTTCTTATTTTGTTGGCTGAGTTGTTAAGGGGGGAAAGATTTCTGCGTTAGTTTTAGACTCTGCTCTGAACCTCCTCTGGAGCAGCAGCTTAAATGCTAAGCAATGCAAAATGAAAAAAGAGCTACCCACACACTTAAAAAGCGAGGCCCTCATGAATATGTAATAAAGCAAAAGTCATGAAAGCTATTGTTACTTAAGAGAAGAAATTAGAAAATTAGAACAATGCTGAAGTACCCTTTGATCCTACTTTGGCGTTTCACCTTTTATTTTTCTGAGAAGGCACTTAAATCCTGCAGAGAAGAGACAAGGACAACTCTACAAGAATCATTGACATTTCTACATGTACTGCTGCCTCCTGTTGAAAGCTGGTGACTCACCTTTTCTATTAGTTTGCCTTGAAAAGATATCCCGAGCTGTGTGATGAAGTCCCTCATGCCCCTCTCTTTGCTTTGCCATTCCTCAGTAGTAGCTGACCCAGCAGGGTTGACTGTCCCAGCCCATAACTGGCCTCACAGCATGAGAAAGAAGCAAAAGGCTATATCATCAAACTTCAGGAACATATTACAGCAGCACTTAGAGAAAGAAAAAGTGTCACAGTGATGGGCTCTAATAGCTGAAGTCACTATTAGAGGGGAGCATCAGTCAGTGTGGATCCCTTCCTTTTTTACACAAGAGGGAGTTCCTGCAGGTCCTTAAAGTGCCTGAAAATCCTCAAATTTCAGGCCATAAAATGTCCTAAAAAGAGTATTTTTACTTGTGAGGGCCGACTGAGACATGTCGACATACCTAATCAGAATGACCTTTACTACTGTTTCTAGTAAGCATTATATGATATAATTTATTCCTAATTCTTTTGTTGATTTGCATTACATCTTGTAAGACGTCAGTCAGAAACTGTGAGTAGCTCAAAATTGTATATCTTCTTTTTGACATGGAGGGTTTTGGTGTTTGCACAACATGCACATACATTAACATTTAAAGTTGACAAAAACATTTACATTCTCAGCCACAGTTAATATTTATTTTCATTCATACTGTGTAATATAAAAGCAGAGACCTAATGTTTCTACAGACGCATGGAAACATGGAATACAGCACAGTGAATGAAGCCATTGAGGTACTTTAGCTCATCAGCACAGATCAGCTAGTGGAAACCATTGAGTTAATGACACACAGTGCTTCTGTTTGAATTACCAAAACAATCCAAGGTGTTCTTGTCTCTTCTCTGTGCAACTTATGTATTCACATGTCACAGTCGGAGCAGCCTTGCAGAGTTTCCTGAGTGCTGAGTGAAGCCAGCAGCTGAGCTGAGTATGAGCACAAGTGATGCTTTCACAGCGCCCTGCTCTCAGCCGTCTGAATACTTCCCCGAGCCCTCATTAGCATGGCTGCTGCATTCAGCCTCATCCCAGGTCTTTGCTATTGCATGCGTGTCTATGCACACACACTCACACACACACATACGCACACACACGCTATTTCTTACTTACTTATACCCCCCTCCCAACTGCAGTTGAATCCTCCTGTCTGCGTCCCGTTTCCCCAGTTGGATTTCTCCCCCTTATTTACTCCTCCACACTGTTCCCCCTCTGGCTCACTCTTCATCCTCGTCTTTTCTCCAACTACTTATTTTTCTTCTTCTCTCCTCTTTTTTTTTAACCTTCCCTCCCTCTCCCCTTTTATCCAGTCTCTCAGCCATGTATTAGTCTTCTCCTGTATGATGATCATCCCCTGCAGCTCTTTCTCCCCTCATCTCCTCTTGCATACCCTTCTTTAATAGAATGTCAACTCTTACATTTCCCTCCTCTCTACTTAGCCCATCTTCGATTAATCAGGAGGGGATGGGAGTGAGAGAAGACTCCGTTTTATTAATATTGTCACAGCACATCTATAGAGCGCTCAGTGTGGAAAGAAATAAGTGTAATGGCCTCAGCTGTATTTGTTTTAATTTGTATGTATGTAGATAGGATGGGTTTCTCTGAGCACGGTGATAGGAAGTGTTTGGTGTCCTTGTTCTACTATAGCAGCACATTACTCTGCTGTATGCTGTGTATGAATGAGCACAGTTGTGCTGGCTGGGTTCTGTGTAAATGCATGCATGCTTGCCTGTATATGTGGGAGCGAGAGCACATTATTCAGCGGAGATCTCTGCACTCTCACCAGGGATACCGACGCGCTCAGCGGGATTAGACGCGTCCCAGTGTGTTTGACGTGTCCAAAAAGCTTTGCATAGAAAAGAGAGAATGGGGATTTCTTTTCCTTCTGTGGATTAAGTGTACTTTAATAGTAGTAATGGTCAATATTAAGGAATGTGTGCTCACTTACAGCTGCACAGAAATCCTGCTCATTTAGTCTAAATACATGCAAACACTCTTGCACACTCCAGCACTGACCTCACCTGCTCCGTCCTACAGATGCCATCAATTAAAAGATTGGCTGCTATTACCTCCCGCTCACCTTTCCCTGCACTCAGAATTAACAGCTGCCAGAGGACTCCTCCTTCAGACAGCAGAACACCTGCAAATCCTGATGTTTCAACCAGTATTTTTTCCTGGCTCGCTCACTCACATGGTCACCTCGGTGCTTTTCACAGGCTCAGTTAGTTTAGTATGCGGGGTGAAAGGCTACCAGCCTCTGATTGTGTGTAACAGGAGTCGGTCTCTCCATGTCATGATCATTGCTGACGGACTCTTTGTGTGTCAGGTCACTCTGCAGAGATCTACATCCTGATGTCCCAGCAGGGTGTTTTCATACTTCACTTGATGAGCAGCGAGGAAGAGTACAGTGGCCTAATTATAAAAGCTGGCAGGGGGCTCATTTAGCAAACGAAGAAAGAGTATAGAATATTGTTCCAAGGTAGAACCAAAGTCGTCTAATTATGATGAGTTGAAATAATTCAAAGAGGGTGCCAATGCTAAATGAGATGCATTTATTGGGCTCTTCACATACCGCCACTCTTAAGTGGTTTTTATGATAATTTATTGGATTTCTTCAAGTTGATGATTTTTTTATGGCTCCAATGTATTTTGTTTTGACAGTATAATTAATGTCTTGTAGGAAAGAATAATAGCCTTTTTAATTTAGTATTAAATCTATGCTCTTCAAAATGTTTTAAGCCTCTTCTCATCTGTTGCACGAGGAGCTGCATCTGTAATGATTTTGATAAGTGATTAATAGGTTCAAGTTTTTCTTTAAAGTCAAAATTATCTTCTTCACCTTCTGTGATGTGAATAATTTCCTGTTTCTTTAATCATCTGCCAACTGAATATATTTGGGTTTTGGCAAAACAAGACATTTTAAAGGTTGTCATCGTGGGCTTTGGAAAACACTGGTTGACCTTTTTCACCATTTTCTGAAACTTTATAATCTAAAGATAAAATTATCTTGAAAACAATTGAAAGATTATTCTACAAAACAGTTCCTCACATCCCTTGTTGCTGCTTGTTTCCTCTGGTTTAAGATGTTGGGATGGAGGCTTCTCAAAGGTTTTTTTTTCCAAGAAGAGATTAATGAAAGCTTGCGTGGGTAATACATTTCTTACCACTGATCAGGGCTACTGTTAACACTTTGCTTCCAAACAGACTTCTCACAGGATAATGTCCAGCACTGAAAACTAATTGATTGACAGCCGTGTTTGCCTCTTAATAGAATTTGCATTCTGTGTGACTTGATCGTGCCTAACCCTGTGAAGATGGGTTATCAATCTAGCAGGTTGTGGGCGTGCGTTTGTCATTTTGGCTCCGAGCACGTCCCTAATGTGGGTGTCTACCTTACCTGTCACACTGCAACTAACTCATCTTGATAAAGTGCGAGATCATTGCCTCTGTGGAATCACATAAATATTCAGATTGAGTAGTGCCAGCAAATGACTCAAGTGACAAAAATTGATTCATTGTTGCACCTGCAAGCAGGTAGTATTAAAACCACAAACCTGTTACTGCTTGTACTACTTAATGATGTGCACATTAGTTAACACATGTTGTCTTTCTGCCTCGTAGTGCCCCGACTCCACCTGTAAGCAGGACCTGCTGGCCTACCTGCAGCGTATCGCCCTGTACTGCCACCAGCTGAACATCTGCAGCAAAGTCAAGGCAGAGGTGCAGAACCTGGGAGGAGAGCTGGTCGTCTCTGGGGTAAGTTAAACATGACATAAACCATGGACACACTGTCAACCCTTTACAGTCTTCATTGTGCAACAGGGCCCACAGTACCCAAAGAGTAGTAGAGCAGTTGAAATGGGGTGTTAAATTAAACAGTTTTATTTGGACTATAACAGTTTTGAGGACTGCAGAGGGCGGTCGGAGTTGGTGTTGGCTTCAGAGTTAGCAAATAGCCATGAAAGAGGAGAGGAAGAGGACAGAAGCTGCAAACAGTACAGGTTCCAAAACAATAACACAAATGAAGTGCAGTGATTTTTTTTTTAAGCCTTAAGCATAAGCACAATGTACTCTGGTGAGAAACTGATTGTTAACAGCACTGCATTTGTTTACCAAGAAATATCCACTGAGTACTTTTTATTTCAAGCTGCAAAGATAATTAAATCAATAGAATACATTTGCTTCTTTCTAAAGTTTTATTATCTGGTGGTGCCCAAATAAATTAAAAATACTAATACCTAGCGGCATTGGCTGTTGGTTGTCATTAGTTTATGATTCATTCTCTGCAGTGTAATGTGCAGCATATATTTCATAACGAATTATCAGATACCAGAAATAATAGCTTCTTCGTGCTAGTGAGAACTTGTGCTGCCCAAATGTTCTCTAACCTTTTTACTACTTAAGATAACACTGTAAAAGGCGAATGTTTACAGACCCTATTTAAGCATTAATTAACCTATTACTTGCCAGTCAAATTAATTAAAAGAGGCTGCCTCTGTGTGCAGGAGGTAATGAATTATCCCCTCCTTTCTGGAGGGCTGAAATGAGCCTTTGCTTCCAACACACCCAGTCAAGTGTCACCACAGTCTCCGAGGCTATTAAATTGTGGAGATTAAATTAGTGTGACCTTTTCCCATATTCTAAAATTCTCACATATGTTTGTGTTCTGGACAAACTTGGAAAGGTCTTCTGTGAAAAACACTTGAGTCTCTGTTTACTTGGTTTTAAAACTGAAAGGCAAAATAAAGATGGGAACAATTTACCTTTACTTGGCTTGATTTCGCCACAGACTTTGCCTGTTTAACAAAGCTAACTGTGTCTCTGGTGTTCTCTCTCGTCCCTTTCATGTACTCAGTTGGACAGCGCCATGTCCCTCATTCAGGCCGCCAAGAACCTGATGAACACCGTGGTGTCCACAGTCAAGGCCTCCTACGTTGCATCCACTAAGTACCAGAAGAACAAAAACATGGAGGCCCTCAATATGCCAGCGATCTCCTGGAGGATGAAAGCTCCTGAGAAGAAGCCTCTGGTGAAGAGAGAGAAGCAGGACGACGGCCAAACAAACAGAGTCAAGAGATCCTCTCACAAGAAGCACGTGAACCCCGTGCAGGCTCTGAGCGAGTTTAAAGCCATGGATAGCATCTAGACTCCCTGATTCTGATTCAAGAGAACACAGAATATTGACCAATGAGTTTATATAGAGATAAAACTTGTCATTCTATCAAAAAGGAAAGATTTATCATATTAGTTCCACCTTTGCATAGACTGCTTGTCTGTTTGACCAATTATATTCCTACACTGCCTCATCTCTATTCCGTAAGTTCACGTTTGCTCAAGTCTGTAGCATTAACTGTCTCTTAAGAAGCAGTTAGAGGGAAATCAACTGGACAAAGGCATTTTTCATGTTTGTTCCCGTGTTTACGGGAGGAAGCGGAGTGGATTTCATAGGTATTATAAGAACTAATTCCAAGAGGCTTTTGATTATTTTGTATTCTAACCAGTTTTATAGTTCATAATACTGAGGGGTCTCTGGTGTTTCCACTGTAGTGTTTGATGATTGCAAGATTCTTCTGTTCTGCAAATATCAACTATGCAAAATCTCAACAGCCTTATTTTAACCTGAGCAATAACTGTAGTTCATTTGGATGTGCTGGGCTAACTGGTGAGATTTTAAATAAGTTCGGTTTAACTTCATGTAACCAAAGTCACTATATTTTCATGCGTGCCTGTACTTTTATAACTTTAGACATACTTTGTTATGCCACTATAAACAGTTAAATAAGTTTAAACTGAACTTGAACACTATTTTCAGAGCTGAATGATGACTAATTTGTATTCCCTTTAACATATTGTCTGGTAAATGTCATTTTTTTTCATAATTTAAGCATCTCAAGTTTCATTTTCTTTGTTTTTTTCATGTTCACATCATTTGGCAAACCAAAGGTGACTCCTCCCAGCCCTCTGTTTTGCTGCCTAACTGGCACACATGCTTGATTTTACACTTGAAGCACACAGGTCCACCCAGTCCAGTCAAACTTTGTAAATATACCCCAAGCCCCCCCAATAGAACCCAAGGGGGGCTAAACAATGCGTAGACCCTGTGTCGGTACTCCTCAAGCTGACGAGCTAACCGACGATGTGACCAAACACCTTCACAATCTAAGAATGTGTCCAAATTGACGGATCAATACGTTTTCTTTACACAGCTTAGCAGGGAAGGAGAGGATTTCACTGACTCGTGTTCATTGTTTATATTCCTCGTCTTTGAGCTTGAACACTAATCAAGACTTTACTTGTGAACAATCTTTATAAAGAACTAGAATCAAGTTGCCAGGTGTTTGAGCTTTAAAAATGAAACGGGATCATTTTTATTTTTTACTTCAGGTAACAGTAACGGTGGTGATTTAGTTGCTCAGTGAACTGCAGCAGGATGGGCATGTTTGGTTATTTGACAATTTTATTATTATTACTGTAGAATCAAGCATTTCGAGCGAGTTTTCAGTACGTTTTTTTTCCTCACAGTTTGTCTTTTGCTGTATTTGAATATGAATTTTGAGTGATATCAAACTACTTTGCTGTGGATTTTTTGTTATTGAGAGCTGACTTATTAGTGCACATACAAGTTTCTTGTATTCATGTGCCTGCTTTATATCTTAATAAACAATTAAAATGAATGTCTTAATATCTTTATCTTTACTGCACACTGAATTAATGCTTTTCTCCCCTCCCTTAAACCCTTACCGTCATTGTATGCCTTTTACGCCATTATACCAGATTCATGTTGTAGAAACAAGGTTTAGTGCTCGGAGAGTGCTAAAAAAAGCCCTTAAGTTTCCTTCTTGCTTTCTGAGGTAAAATGAAGTTCCACACATCTCTAAATATGCTGCTGTGCATAATTAAAGCATTATATCATGTATACATGCCCCCCTATAGTCTGCATTACTGACTCAAGGGCTTTATTCAGCATGCTCTTGTAACTTCTGTAATTAGGTTTCTCTGCTGTTGTGGGTTATTTTCTCTACAAAAATAAGTGCAGCTTTTAACATCAAACACATTCTTCTGGTGGTGTTTTTTAAACAATAGTCTGTGAAGACGATGCATTAGGAGACCAAAGAAAGTGCACAACGTGAAGATAAATATATCTGAGGCAACACTGTATGTGGGGAAAATGCGAAATTTTTCTGTAAGTGCTGTAGTAATCGCACATCACAGCCAGTATGAGTCATCACTGAGAAAACATCCACTTTTTCATATTCATCTACAGGCAGGCAGTACGAGTATCACTGTTTGGGGGGTTTGAGATGGATATAATTTATTAGGTTGGTTAGTTAAAACCCTTACCTCCCTACCTCATCTACATCTACTTAGGAGTCCTATCAAGTTTTCCCAGATTTTTTTTATGAAAAAGATGGAATGAACTTTAGTGGCTGTAGATGACAAGATATGTGTCCCGATTACTGTAGCAATTAAACTGCAATTAAAGAGTTAACATGTAAATAACTTAATAGAAGCATTCCTCTCCATATATATTATATCGGTTCTGTTGAATTGATCTTTGTAGGAACCTTTTACACAGGATTTGGGACATTGAGTAACACTGGTCTTATTGAAAATTTTCAGAAAAATCATGGTTAGAATTATAGGACATAACATCCCCTGTGAACTTCTGTTGTGTTTTAACCACAAGTAATGTAATGTATATAGATTTAGAAAAACTGAAAAAGAAAATAGAGGACCCCAAAAACATAATTGCTCAATGTATTTTTAGATGGCATAAGTTTTAGGACAACATGAAAGACCTTAATTGTTTATTATTATGACCTTTTGTTATTATTATCTCATGCATTTAAATATTAGGAGACCTGACGTTTGGTATTAAGAAGTAGGCCTATCATAAGAATATTTTAAATATAAAGTATAAAGTATATAAATTAGATTTTCCACAGGACAGAAGAGGCTCTGAAGAAATGTGACTGAACCAGGCTGAGTCATCTGTATATTACGTTTTATCATATTTTATTTAGCCTTTTAAATGTAGTGATGATTAACGAATAGACCCTTTTCAAGGATAAGCACAAGGTAAGCAGGTGAAAATAATAAAATGAACTACGGCTTCATTCTATTAAGTGTCCATGACATTGAGTGAGCATGCGCAATGGAAGACTCCAGTACCTGGCTCGCTTAATGTTATGCAGCCATCATTAACTACACCTGTGATTCTCTGCATACAAATGTTTGCCTTGAAAGAGAGACCGCCAAAAGTCAGTTAGCTGATAAAATAACTTTTTTCGCGACTTTAAAGTCAAATGAGGAGGAGGGCGAGTTGCTGTAGCACCCGATGAGACAGTTGAAGGCAGAGGCGCGTTAAAGAGTGAAGAAAACCGGAGTTTAAACATAACCGCTAAGCTAGCTTACATCTCTTTCAATTAAGCTAGCGTGTTTAGGGGCGAGCTTGCTCACGCGCGGCCTGTCAACCGCCGTCCTCAACTGCCGTTGGGGAGCATTGGGACTGACGAACCAAAAATGCGTGGCTACACCAAGGCAAACATTGCCCTAAGATGTGAGTGCAGTGTTCACGGACAAAGTCCTGCTGAAAAAAGCCACAGTGTTGAGACAGAAATGCTTCCAGCTTATGGTTCTCAGTGCTCGGACTTAATGGGACAAATTCAAGGCCTGAAATTTAAACTTGTAAAAACGTGTTCAGGAAATATCAACAAGTCATGCTTCACACACTGGAGGGACAGCTTGTTGCATCACTGTGGGTCCAGCTAACCTTGGAGAGAAACAGCAACATTACCTCCAAGTGCACCGATGACCGGAAGGATGTTATCTGGAGATGGTTGAACACCTACACTCGCTGCCCCAAGCATCCTCAATGGTAAGTGAAACATTATTTATTTTTACTACCTGAAGGTTGATATTGTGCCACTGTTCTATTGTAGATTAGTTATTATTCTCCGCACACTGCTACTATGGCTGCTGCTACTGGTAGACATAGATACACTGGTTACAGATGTGTCTGTCATGTTGTTATTAGTTGGTACATGATGTGGCTGTGTATGTTTGTGTATATTTCAGATTTTGTGTCTGTACTCTTGATGGGCTTGTTGTTCCTCGATGTTTTGCAGCCTTGAACTTATCTATAAATCTTGTTGTTCATGCTGTTGTGACACGGAGTGGGATGCTCATGCTTGTGTTAATTTGCAGCTTCCAGCGAGTGTTTGAACACAAGGCTTGTGTTGTTGTTTTTAGCTTATGATGCTTTTTATCGAGTAAAAAGTCTTAACAATGTTGAAGTGTCACTCTCACGGCCCCCTGACAACTTCACTGAACTTGTTCTTTATAAGATGAATTGTAAGTAGGACCATGCACAGACTGGTAAACTGAAAAAAGGGGGACGATGAAAGTGCTGTGCAGACCTAGTTAGAATGGGCCCTACTTCTCTGTGGTATTTGGGCTTGTACCCTAAATTCAATGTAGGACTGTAGTTTCATAATGACCCATTTAAAATTACAGAGAGTCATGACGATGGATAGGATTTTAAAATGTAATTCTTACTCTTCATCTCTGTGTAAACTGGACCCTCTCCGACTATTAAGAGGGGCTGCGTTAAGAGTAAATCTGTTCCCTCCAATGTTAATATATCCAGGGTGGTTTGAATTAATCTGCCTGTAGAGAGAAGCAATAAAGTTTGAAAGTCTCACACATCATTAAGTGGTAATGATAAATCTCCTGTGTTTCACTGAGTCCTTTGTGTTGATGTAGTCTTTGACACAGGTGTTTTTAGTGCATGAAGGAAACAAATGAACCAAAAAAAGCATGTAACAAGAGGGGTATTACATCCATTAGTGTTGTTATGATTCCCTGCCCAGTAACCAAGATAAAACATCACATAATTAGCCTGCACCACACCACGCTAACAGTCAAGCTTAACTTAACTGTGACAATGAATGTCAGACAGATGGTTACACTCTAGCAATAGACAGATCCATCAGTGTATTTTATCGCACACTTATGTTGAGACATGGTTCAGCCCATTTTCTCACAGTGTGACTAATCATTAATTTACACTTCTACTTTATTTCCACAGATGGTATTGATAAAAATAGTGATACATCATGTCTTAATATTTTCAGTGTCCAAAATCTATCACTCAAGCAAACTTTGTTAATACAACAGAAATCAAACATACGTAGTGGTACACTACATATTTTGTACGTAGTGGTACATGCAGCGCTTCTGAGCTGGTTGGTGTTGACATGATCAGTTCTGTTGCACGGTCTTATACTAGAAGCGTAGCTCTGTTTTGGGAAGAGCTATGCGGTGAGTGTGGGGTGGTGGAGCGAGTGAGAGACAACGGAAGTGTGTGTGTGCATGAGTTACCTGAAGTGTCAGGGACTGGAGCAGCGGAAGAGTTGAGAAAAAAAGTGATAGGTAGCTGTTTAAATGACAGAACAAATGTACAGTTTAGGTTGTGCTTGTGCATCATAAAGCCTCCGACTCCTCAAGAGTCAAGCCACGCTCCCGTGTCTTGCTTGCTGCTTGCTGCTTGCTGCAGGCGTATTAATGTGACGTGAGTTAGCCCTGAAGGTAGCTAAAGCTTCGGCCCTGGAGCAGAACTACAATAAGTCCCCTGTGCTTTCTGACTACAGTTGGGACGCTGAAACAGGAAAGGTTAACAACGGATGGCTCGTTAGTTTCCTCCATTGGTTTGTGGCAGGCAGCGTGTTATCGCCTTCTGTTGGTATACAAGGCACACTGTGATAACATTCTGGGACTCTGGAAAGCAGCTCTGGTAAATTTGTTCGTGGGCAAGTGTTATCTGCTGTGCTTCAATTTTGAGTTTGATCACATCATTCCAGTTCGAACTATTAATATTTCACCAGGTTCGAATGATAATGAATTTCGATTGGAAAGTGACAGCCCTAACAGCCACACTCACACCAGCAACAAATATTGTGTTATTGCAGGGACCTGGGTTTTATTGTAGCCTGGGCCCAGTGCAGATCGTCTCTTCTATTTTAAACTTTCTTTAGCCATCAAATGTCATGTAGCTAGATCTTGCAGTCGCATTATAATATAGGCAACTCAGAGAGGGCTATAGTAGCCTACACTAGAGTGTGGTCCACCTAAGAAGAACCCATCCCTTGTTTTCCCTTCATTTTGCAACATAGTGATGTGTCTTTGCAGTTGACCTTTGGGCTTCTTATGAGCTCCTTTGAAAGCTTATTGAAGCCTTGCTAGAGTAAAAATTGATTAGAAGCGGCTGAATTGTGTTGGTAGATAGTGTACGTTAATTTAAACTGGGCGTTTTACTTTAGCTTGACCATGTCGCTTGACACAGGTAGAGTGAGAACCAAACTAGGCAACAAACTTTGAACAAAAATAGAATCATAGAGACTAAAATGAGTTCACAATTTGTGTTGTAAAGCAAACATACCCAGACAGTTTATACACGTCAGTCAAACTCTAAAGCACTCTTTGTTTTTGTCTTGTGCCCCTCCAGTGCCTGCTTTATCCACAGCGTTTCTCTCCAAAAAGTTTTAGACTCTTGGACCACATATATTTTTTATTATCCTTTAACATTTCATTGCAATAACTTTAAAGCACTCCTTTATTACTGTTTGCAAACACTTTAAACACTTTACAACACTGTCCTTGTTTATTTGAGTCCCTAATGGGCCACAGGAAATATTCTAATAACTTTTTTAGTCCCTTGTAAGTCTTCCCTTAAAATGTAGCTTTTTTTTTTTTTTTTTTTACTTATACCATTCTTTGGCGATGCCTGTGTTTGCTGTCTTTGTGAAAAATAATGTAATTCATTACCAGGGCAAGACCCAGCCTCCATCGTCTAATCACAGCAACCTAAATGTTCACAATGTAGTCACATATCAGACTAATAAGTGTGGGTCATTTCACCCTTTAACATGTCAGCATAAAGCTCCCTTCAACCTAATACAGCCTTACATGTCGGACATTGTTTAGAACAATTTAAGATTAAGCCAACTCTTCATTTTGGGAAAGGCTTATTTAAATTGTTAGAGTCATAATAGTTACATCAGTGACTTGCTTGTTAGGTATGGTTTATTTATTCTCTTGTTAAACTGTGAAGTGATAGAAAGCTCACTGCAGCTGGGCTTAGAGTTTGACAAATTTGACTAAATATATTTTGAGATGTATAAAGAGATTTTGCTGTGCCATTTGAACCATGGTAGTTATTCCTTTGATATCTTGTATTAGGCCATCAAGGATCTTGATGCGATTCAATAAGCTGAACAAGTTAGGGATTGATTTGCATGTGAATTTTGTAAGAAATAGAAGTAATCTATCAACCATTAACAAGCAGTCCTAAGAAGTTTCTTTGTATTTCTTTCTACTTTACTCTATTATGGTTCATATTGTTATTGTAGTAATAAATTATTAATATTCCACTAGAGGATTTTACCCACATGGCTCACCACAGCTGAGTAATGTGGAACAGTTTTTAATATTTCTATAGAGCTGCTGCAAGCAGATGTAACCGTATTGAATGACAATGAGCCTTTTACTTTGATGGTATGGAGTCCAAAGCATACGATTGCTATGCCCATTGGAAGAACTGGGAGTACACTTGGGTAAACATATTTGGAGTGTAAGACCTGGTGTCAGAGTCCATTATTTGATACATTTTCAGGGCATTGCCTCAAAATGGTTCAGTGCTTTGTTTCTCCATTCAGAGCTGTGCAGAAAAATCCATGCTCTGTTCGGCCAGATCTCAGTCATTATATCAAAATCGTTCTCACACAACACACAATTACCACTGCAGTTGTCAAAATTGTATGCTTAGTGATATGTGGCGAGGCTCATAGATCCTAAACCTGCTTTCATTGTTCGCTCCTCATGGTTAAGCCAGAACCCTCCACAGTGTCCCCAGACGAACACACCTCCATAAATATGGCTGGGCCCCAGAGACCAGTAGAGTCCTGACAGATAATACGAGGATGGGTTCCCCTCTGCTGTGAAAACGAAGACCTAAATCATTGTGGTCTTGTATAGTAAAACAATACACTGGCTGTATAAGGCGTTTGAATGCAGATATGATGCAAAGATGACAGCACAGGACAGCCCCTCATGTCAACCCCCCCCTCGCTAGCTTCCTCTCATTTGTGTTTTGCTGTGTCACTCAAACTGCTGTCGTCGCATGACATGTTTGAATGAAGTTTTATCAATCACAGTGGTCAAGTGTGACAGTTTAATCAATAAGGTGAGATTCCCATTATTTTAGAATTAGAGGATGTGGGCTGGTGGAGGCAGGGAGGCAGAGTAGGTTGTTGAGGAAGGGGTGAGCTGGGTGCTGTACATAAACACAGAAATAGAGAGGTTTTCTGAAGTATTAGCGCTGAACCAAGTGAGAGAGAATTGGCAATAAACACAGGCTGCTGGACTGACAATCTGTCAGTGCCAAGGTGGGCGTCTCGGATAGATAGACTTGGCTCTGTTGGTGGAGTATAAATGTTAAATATGACTGGTTGAAAGGACCAGTGAACCACACCATACAGCTAATAAGCTAGTTCTCACTAAAATGTCAGCGGCTTAAAACAGGATCCAAGAGTCCAGTGAGTCCAGCTGGACACACTGGGAGATGGTCTGTAGTTTTAAAGCTCTCCAGTGACTACAAAAAAGACACAGAGCGTCTCCTTTATTTATGCATTACTTTGTAGTGGAATCATTTGACAGGTGGTGTCAGATTAACAATATCAAACACAAGGAGGTATTGGGTCGTGGTCTGTTTATTCAGATGAGATACTGAACAGTCGCAGTGAATGAAATGAAATGCCTTTTCTCTATTTAACAAACACCAGGAGTCACGGGGAAGAGGAGAAACTTAGAAGTAATTGGGATGTATTTAATCCAGTTTGAAGGTCTTCCAAAAGTTCCCCTGACCTTATGAGTCTAACCTTTCCAGGGCGCCATTAATAATGACTTCTTCACATTAATAAAAATGTTTTGCCCGCAGCACTGTGGAGAAAAAAAAGTTCCTCGAGTCCCCGAAAGCCACAGCTACAGCCTGAGAGCTGGGGATTTGGGAGAACATTAATTACCTAAGGGCCAGCAGGAGAAATGGTAACTGTTGTAAGTTACTGGATTGTACATTTGCTTGCTAGTGTCAGGTTTATAGTAGCGCAGTAACCCACTTATCATGTTTAATGGAAGTATAGTCCCTTGGGGAATTTAATTTTGCTTTTCTTCGTAAAAGTGTAATTAGTGATGAGGTATGAGGCTTTCAGTCTCCGCAGCATTCATCTCATAAAGTGCAAAATTCCTCCCCTGTTGGCTGGTCAGAGGTTTTTATTGTGGCTGCTGAGTCTTACGGCTAGTCTTTTTATAGGCATGAGTCTGCCAGTGGAGAGCCATGTTAGCCCAAGAAAAGGGGAGTTCAGCTACACATGCAGCACTGCCCCTCAACATGTATGAACCATTTCAGAGTGCTTGGATAATAACCTGTAATTTTGCTTTTGAGAATACATGTGTTGACTATGAAAATGAAACTTTAACCGCAGGTTGAAATATATGCTTCTGAAGTAAAGAACACTTTGAAACACCTAATCTCCTTACATGGTTGCCTCACTGAACACAATTTCATACCTTAGCCTTTTCATGGCATGGCATCTGAGACCAGTTACATAAAACCTAATCCCAAAATCACCTCTTTCTAATGTGAGTGCAGGTCCAGGGTACTTATCCCCGGGGCTGTGAGTCTGAAAACATTGTAGAGTTGGATACTATGTAATCCAGTGAAATGGTGCCAGCATTAAAAAGAGCACTATCTTTTCATTTGAAGTCACTTTTATAATCAGCTCCCTAGGAATCACAAAAAAGGCAGTAAAAAGTAATAGAATCAGCAGCGGCACAGACATAGGTAATTATGTTAAAACTCCGTTCACAATGTAAGCGTAATACTGTAAGCCTTGCAGCGAGGGCCGCTGTCATTGTATTGCAAATAAATGGCCATGGTGAACATGCATGTGTGCTGTCTGAGACGATTTGTGTGATGTAATTAGATGTAAAATGCTTTTTCGCTGGCTCTTTAATTGACTTTTGGCTAGAGTGATTTGTGGCCATCAGGTTTTCCCCTCGTGGCACCGTGTTGTCTTCACTCAGGGCCAGTGGATTATTTGCAAACACCTAAATCCACTTTCTCGAGCTGGACTTGTTCGATCAGCTGTCTCTCGTGTTGACGTGATTTCTATAAGCCACTGGAGGAGCTGCTTTAAATGTATATTCCTTATTCTAGTTGTTAAGATTCCCTCAATGATGCTCCCCGGTGCTTCACTTGAAATACATCCTGACAGCTTTTTAAACAGACCCAGGTATTAAACATTCAGCTGAACACTTTTGCATAAGGTAATCTGGCAGTGTCATACAGCATTGCGGACTACCAATCATCTCATATGTATTCCAGGTACCCAGCACTGTATTTTAATGGCTGACATCTCAGGGCTGCAATTCAAGTGTGATTTATATCTTCTCAAGTCATCAGTTACAATCAGATCCAAGGATCTGACTTTGTGCTTGCAGGACAAGCATAGCTAATACAGAGGGGAGGAAAAAGAAAAGGAGCTGTGTCACATTGCCAATTTTTAGTGAAAATTTGAATCAAAGGTGCCGCAGTCGGGTGGAGAAGGTTAGATAGAGAGAGCAAGAGAGGGGTGACGGGGCTCTACATTGGTACGCAAGCCTGTGTCCCATCCTTTAAACCAATTTCCTTCCTCAATACTCTGGGGAGTGGTCTGATTTGCACCGTTTCCTTTCTCCCAGTAAGTGTTTATCCTGCTTTTACAATTAGATCTTGCTCCCAGCTGCAACATTAATCAAATAGTCAGAGATATTCTAGACATTTGAAGATGGAGGGAATGAGGGAATGTGTCCTACATGTCTCCGTCTGTGGTAACAAGCTGTGAAGCAGCACCGTTATTTGATAAGTATGAGTCTCGCACTGTACACAGATTTAACAGGTCAATAGGATTTGAGAGGCTTCTGAAAGGAAGCCTCTGAAAGTGAAGGTTATTTAGATATATGGTGCTTGGAAACATGCCTGTGACCTATTGATTATATTGATATTGCTCTTAACTATCTTGGTTTGGTATTTTACTGTCTTTACTCAAGAGCATAAAAAGGATGTGCGGACTGGGCCTGCAAAAAATCTGGTGGCAAAATGACGGCGGCCGATGCAACACCATCGTATCGTCCTAAAACTTCTAAAGCCAGCAATTTATCCTGAACGCTGCAAAGAAAAGGATTAGGCTACCTACCGCTGTAAAGCGGACCTTGCTTATCATGGGAGTGTGTCTGTAACGCACGAGCATTTGAAGAGAAGGCAGTTTGGACATGTGGATGATGCAGACTCGCCAGATAAGATAATAAGCTTCTCAATTATTTAACGTTAGCTATCTCTAGAAGGAGTTGTTTTGGCTTTTAACATTAATATAACACTTTAGTGCTATAGAAAGAACCTGGCTCATCTCTTTTTTTAAACATCTTCAATCTTTAAAGTCCAAAGTCACAGCCATGCTGTGTAATTTTTTTTCTTTTGTATTTTCAGTCCTGTATCTTAAAACCTTTCCCTACTTAATCATTTTCTCTCTCGCATATTTTTTCTCTTCTTTTATTTATCTTTTGTATCAGTGGTAGCCAAATCAGCAGCAAAGTTGATAAAAAAGTTAATTTTGAATAAAGAATTTTCTTGTTACTGAGCACTAAAAAGAACCTCCAACTAAATTTAAAAGCTGATAGCAAAATAAGAGCCATTAATAATTGTGCAATTCATTATCCAATTAGTCGACTAGTCGTTTTAATAATCGATGACTAGTCGACTATCAAAATAGTCGTTAGTTGTAGCCCTAGTGCATATTGGTTGCACTAGGGTATTATATTTCTAGCTCTGTCCACCAGTCAGTTAGAACTGAAGAAGGCTTTCGGATGAGAGGTGAAACGTCTTCAAGAACTTCAACCAAGTCCAGTCGCCTCTGGGATGACTGAGAACCTTCACTGACACTAGGGTAACCAGTTTCTTTGTCTCTCTGCTTTTTTGCATGTTAACACAATACCTGTCATTGTAAACTCTGTATCTCCTGAATGCAATATACTTATAGATAACAGAAGTTCAGTTATTTTTCATCACAAGGTCTAAACCATGATTTCCTCACTCTCTCTCCTTCCTCTGTCATTGGGCTTGCTAACCTGGCAGTCGCCACCAAATTGACACCAAATGATCTAAAAGTAGCTGATGACGAGCTTAAGTGGCCAAACTCTGTGAATGCATGGCCAAGGTATTTAGGATGCCATCTGATAGGTCAAATGTTTGCATACTGTGTGTGAATGTATTGCACATGTACTAAAAGTTTTTTCATATTGCGTTTTAGCAGTCTTTTGGGATGTTTACTGTGCCTGAACATACCACAGTGAAAATTAAAATGTGATTATTAGTTTAGACCTAGTCCTCCAGACATTGTTTAAAAACACAATACAAAATGTTATAAAGTTTTAAATTATATTGAGTCCTTAGAAGTAGAGGTGCTTTTCTGGGTCTTGAAAAAGTGTTCATAGAATGGCACAATAATACTTAGAGTTATGAGGGTTAAATATTTGAGAAGCACAGAGTCTACTACATAATGGACTTATTTAGCGAAGAAACCATGGCCCTCATAGTTCATGGTTGCAGTATTGTGTGGGTGTGTGCGTTCCTCTCTTCATAGCATAATGTCAATAGAAATCCAGTACAATCACTTAATGTACTCTACTGCCCCACTCTACATATGGGCTTTAAATGCTTTAATCGAAGACCTGCTCATTTTTATTGGTGTTCTTTATAGGTAAGGTTAGTGATGATTTTCAAATGCACTCAGTGATTTGTGGCTAATTAGGGCGAGAGTTGGTCAGACCGCAAAAATGTATGTTCGCTCGAGGGCAGCGAGTTTGCTGCTGGTGAAACAAAGGCCACAATACTCAGCGGGACCAATTCTCCCCTGTAGACAGCGAACGATGGGCAGCTGATATAGTACAGACTCAGTACAGATGAGACCAGCATGTAGTGAAGGTATAATGTATCAGAGGAGAAAGCAACATTGTGGTGTTTCTCAGAAAGAGGTGATTTTCCAGTCGAGCAGCTGCTTTTGTCGTGATGGATACCTGTGAAAGATGCATGACAACCAATTTATTAGTCTAGTTTTATTTCTAATAGATCCAGAATTAGAAGTGAGGGATGGTGAAGATATACACCCATCATCTACAACATTAAAACCACCGACAGCTGAAATGGATAACATTAATCATCTTGTTACAATGTCACCTGTCAATGGGTTTGATGCACAAGGCGGCAAGTGAACAGTGTTTGAAGTTGAAAAAGGAGCAAGGGACCCTCACAATAGTCGATGGTGATGGTGATGGTTAGACGACTGCATATTGTGAACACTCCATAAGACATGCGGTGGTCAGACATGCTTTAATTCAGAGGTTAGCACCAGAGAAATAGAGCTTTTATTGTTTGTAATTGCATAAAATACTAAATCTTGATAGTATAATTTGAATATAAATGTATTGGTTTGGAACTGATTCCAAATTACTGAATTAACTGAATGAAATAATGAAGGACATTTCTAATAAAATTCAGTTGCTGGAAAACTGTATTTAATTACATAATATTACATTCTGTTTCAAGTGTATTTGATTTCAAATTTCATTACATTTTTTTAATTTAAGTTCAGTTCGCATTGACATGTCTGCCTACACCTCATACCAATAGTTTGTAGCCTCTCTGCTCTGCTGTTGGTCACACTTGCAGCTCTGTATACAGAACCGTAACACTGCAGACTGTTCCCAAACCTAGGCCATCAAATACAGATGCTTTATTAGTTCACTTTGTGAGAGCAGAGACGGCAATGTAACCTCGATGCTGCATTTTTTGAGTCCTACAGTCTGTTTTTCCTCGGGCTAAAAGCCATGTTGCATGCTTGACACTACAAAAATGACTCATTCATAAGGTAATTAGATTACTCGAATATTGAGATCACTGGAAATGCCCATCCCTAGTTGATATGTGTTTGGTTACTTTTCATTTACCACCTCTCTGTAGATTGGTAACATTCATTTCTCTGTGTTGATTTTTAGATATTATTTTTTTGTTCCACCTACCTTGTCAATGTGTACCCCTTCATGGCAACAGTATTCTTCAATGGAGTGGCCTCTTTAAGCACGGAAACTCTCCCTGCTACGCTGCAGAAATTGGTCATTAATAGTTTGAGGAACATGAAAGAGTTCAAGGTGTTGACTTGGCATCCAAATTCCCTTGGTCTCAATCTGCGGTATGTGCTGGAACAACAAGTACGATCAATTGAGGCCCCACCTCGCAACTTCTCGGACTTAAAGGATCTGCTGCTGAAGTCTTGGTGCCAGATAACAAGGGACCCCTAGAGGTCCTGTGGAGTCCATATCTCTACTGGTTCGAGTTGTCTTGGCGACGCAAGGGGGACCTACAGAATATTAAGCGGGAGGTTTTAATGTTGTGGCTGATCTGTGTTATCACTAATTGGTCTGTTTCAATCCCTATGATGCAGTGTGCTGCCAGAGTCACATGTTAATTATCATAAGCGAGACCTTCAACAACACCTCCAGCAGCAAAGCACCCTGCTTATTATTCACTTATTAATCCCTCCTCTCTTCTCCACTTTATCGTCTGTGAAACCTGTCCCTCTACACTGGAGGAATAGTTTATTCAGTATTTTCCCAGGAAGAGTGTTTCCTCTGCCAACCATATAAGCAGGTATTTTGCTGTGTTGGCTAAAATTGTCTGCATCCAGATGCAAGTGGCTAATGCAGCCCTTGGGTGAGGAGTTAACACGTTATGTGTATTTCAATATTTAATGAGCTAAATTCCAATGCGTCTCTAAGAATTGTATTTATTAAAAAAAGGCAGGGGTACAACCCTGAGTTTCATTTTTTTTTCTGGATAGGAATTAAATGAAGGTGATGTTCCTTCACCACAAATTGGATTGTGACAACAACACAAATTGGTTTATTTCCATCTGTGCGTCATGTAGAAACATTAACTCCTAGACAAGGGGCAGGCCACCAGGATGACTGTGGTTCTAGAACCAGAATGTAGTTATGATGATTGTTCAGTTTGTGACAATACAATTTGATAGGATTCATTTATTTTACACTGAACAAAAATATAAATGCGACACTTCTGTTTTTGCTCCCATTTTTCATGAGCTGAACTCAAAGATCTAACGCCGTGAACACACCGGATGCCGAAGCGCTGCGAAGCGCCGCGCAACGAAAATCGCGCGCGAGCCGGGGCACTTCTGTTCACACCAGACGCGCATTTCTCCGCGCCGGTCGACAAGCGCCTCTGCTCCTCAGCTGTCGTTTACTCACATTTGGAGCTGTTTTCATGTTCTCATCATGCTCGCTCTCTCTGTTTGCATGTGTGTTTTGACACCCCGCCCGCACCCCCTATAGCCAGTCCACTTTGTGTCTCTCTCTTTCTTGTGTGTGCCTGTGTGTCTGTGTCTGTGTGTGAATCTATGTCTGTGTGTCTGTGTGTCTGTGTGTATCTTCATCTCTCTCGCGCTCTGTTTAGATACTGACAAATATATAAAAGCACACAAATATAACATCTCATTTGTCAATCGCGGTGTTTTATTTTGAAAATTGTTTTAATTTTGAAGATTGACCGGATTCTCTCATTGTTTCATGTGTGACTTCCTGCCAGGATTGACGCGATCGCTCGCTGCGGCGCGCCTGGTGTGAACGACACAATCGGTTAACATGGGCGCCGAAAGGAAACTGGCTCTGCTTCGCGGCGCTTCAGCGTCCGGTGTGTTCCCGGCGTAAGACTTTTTCTTTGTACACAAAAGGCCTATTCCTGTCAAATATTGTTCACAAATTTGTCTAAATCTGTGTTAGTGAGCACTTCTCCTTTGCCGAGATAATCCATCCACCCCACAGGCGTGGCACATCAAGATGCTGATTAGACAGCATGATTATTGCACAGGTGTGCCTTAGGCTGGCCACAATAAAAGGCCACTCTAAAATGTGTCCGGGGGGGGAGTCAGAAAACCAGTCAGTATCTGGTGTGACCACCATTTGCCTCATGCAGTGCAACACATCTCCTTCGCATAGAGTTGATCAGGTCGTTGATTGTGGCCTGTGGGATGTTGGTCCACTCCTCTTCAATTGCTGCGAAGTTGCTGGATATTGGCAGGAACTGGAACACACTGCCGTATATGCGGATCCAGAGCATCCCAAACATGCTCAATGGGTGACATGTCCGGTGAGTATGCTGGCCATGCAAGAACTGGGATGTTTTCAGCTTCCAGGAATTGTGTACAGATCCTTGCAACATGGGGCCGTGCATTATCACGCTGCAACATGAGGTCATGGTCGTGGATGAATGGCACAACAGTGGGCCTCAGGATCTCGTCACGGTATCACTGTGCATTCAAAATGCCATCATTAAAATGCACCTGTGTTCGTTGTCAATAACATATTCCTGCCCATACCATAACCCCACCGCCACCATGGGCCACTCGATTCACAGCGTTGACATCAGCAAACCGCTCACCCACACGACGCCATACACGCTGTCTGCCATCTGCCCTGTACAGTGAAAACCGGGATTCATCCGTGAAGACGCCATCGAATGTGAGCATTTGCCCACTAGAGTCGGTGACGACGACAAACGAACAAATTCTCTGAAACGCCTTTGGAGATGGCCTATGGTAGAGAAATGAACATTCAATTTACGGTCTACAACAGCTCTGGTGGACATTCCTGCAGTCAGCATGCCGACTGCACGCTCCCTCCAAACTTGCGACATCTGTGGCATTGTTCTGTATAATTAAACTGCACATTTTAGAGTGGCCTTTTATTGTGGCCAGCCTAAGGCACACCTGTGCAATAATCATGCTGTCTAATCAGCATCTTGATATGCCACACCTGTGAGGTGAATGGATTATCCCGGCAAAGGAGAAGTGCTCACTAACTCAGATTTAGACACATTTGTGAACAATGTTTGAGAGAAATAGGCCTTTTGTGTACAAAGAAAAAGTCTTAGATCTTTGAGTTCAGCTCGTGAAAAATGGGAGCAAAAAAAAAAGTGTTGCGTTTATATTTTTGTTCAGTGTATATCATACTTATGTTTTTTTTCCCCTTATTTGTTAATTTTATCATTGTATAGGCTGGGTCATATCTTGTGATATAAATCTTCATAAACCAGTATCAAATATGACATTCCTTCATAAAAAAGGCTAAATAATTTCCCCTACCAGTCAGTTCAGTCAGTTTTTTACACAAAAATAAGTAAACTGTGCATTTGTTGGAGACTTTGGATCTTCTAATTTATCAAGTAGATCTAACAACCACAGAACCACAGGTGATGGGACAAGCACGACTCTGAGCACAGTCTCAGGATACCAGTAAAAAAGCACAGGCAAACGAATCCAAAAAAAGTCACAAAACAAGGCAAAGATCAAAATCCAGAGAAGTCTTACATGAGGAGGGAACGAGCGGACTCTCCTGCGTGCCACATAGAAAGTGGGGTGAATCCATCAGGGTCTGGGGAGCTTAAGATGAACTGACACAGGATTCACAACTTTAGATACAGGGAATGGTCCAACAAATCGAGGAGCCAACTTAGGGGATTCCACTAGCAGGGGAAGATCTTAGGTGGACAACCAGACTTTCTGCCCCGTCCAGTACGAGGGAGCTGGAACCCTCCAATGATCTGCCCATTTCTTGTACCGGGCTGATGTCCTGAGAATTGCCTGTTGGGTCTGATTCAAAAACCAGCGACGGCAACGAATGAAGGCCTGAGCCAATGGGATGCTGACCTCCGACTCTAGCTCTGGGAATAGTGGCAGCTGGTAGTCGTAAACACACTGAAAGGGGGAGAGACCAGGAGCAGAGCAAGGTAAAGAATTGTGTGCATACTCAGCCCAAATCAAATTTTTACTCCAGGAAGATGAGCTCTGGGAGACAAGGCAGTGAAGACAGGTTTCCAACTCTTGATTCAGTCTCTGCTTTTGTCCTTTGGACTCAGGCTGGTAACCAGAGGTGAGGCTGGGTGTGGCACCAAGCAGAGAACAGAAGGCCTTCCAGAATTGTGAGATGAACTGCAGGCCCCAATCTGACTCAATGTTTCTAGGAAGCCATGAAGACGGTAACTTGGGAGAGTAAAGCCTCTGCCGTCTGTTTGGCCGAGGGCAGTTTGGGCAGAGCAATAAAACGCACTATTTTGGAAACCATTGTGAGGACTGTGGTGTTAACTTCTGAGGGAGGCAAACCTGTGACGAAGTCCAGGGAGATGTCAGACCAGGGACGTTGAGGAACCAATAATGGGACTAGGAGGACAGGGGGCGGATGCCGCAACGATTTACACTGGGTGCACACAGGACAGACTGCCACATATTGCTCCACCTCTTTTGATGAATAACGTCTGATGAATCCCAGGGTGGCAGGGGAGGAGTGAGGTGTGCACCCTGTAGATCACCTTAGAACGGAGAGACACTGGGACAAACAACCAATTAGGGGGATCGCTGTCTAGCAATTGGGTGTTGGTGTTAGCCAGCTGGACCTTTTCCTCAATATCCCATGTGACAGCTCCCACCACACAGGAGGAAGGTAGGATGTTACTGGGAGTTTTGGGAGCAGTGTTCTGGTCAAGCAAGTGGGCAGAGCATCTGGCTTTGTACTTTTAGAACCTGGACAGTAAGTTAGATCAAAATTAAATCTATTACACGAAAGGGCCCACCTGGCTTGTCTGGCATTTAGTCATTTGCCACTCCAGATGTGTTCCAGGTTCTAATGGTCTATCCAGACAGGAAAAGTATGCTTTGCCCCCTCCAATCAATGATACCACTCCTCCAAGGCCACCTTGACAGCCAGCAGCTCACTGTTCCCTACATCATAGTTTGCCTCTGCAGGGGATAGTTTCCATGACAGGAATGCACAGGGGTGAGGTTTGTTGTCTGTGGGGGAGCGCTGGCAGAGAGTTGCCCCATTGCCAATCTCACAGGGATCAACCTCCACGATGAACTGAAGATTGGGGTCAACTGCCTCTCAGTTTCTGAAACGTTCGGTCAGCATGGGGATGGTCCAATTAAACTTGACCTGAGGGGAAGCTAAGGAGGGCAGAGGGGCAGTAATAGAACTGAAATGTCTAATGAAGCGTTAGAAATGCGTTGCACCTGTTTGCGACTTGTGGGTGTGGACCATTCAACGACTGCACTGACCTTAGATGGACCCATTAGGATGCTGTTTGGTGAGATGACCAACCCCAGGAATGTCACGGGGGAAACATGAAATGCACACTTCTCTGCCTAAACAAAGCTGATTGTCAAGGAGATGCTGTAGAACCTTCTGGACATGCTGAATGTGGGCCTTTTCATCCGGGGAGAAGATGAGGATGTCGTCTAGATACACAAACACGAAGCAATGTAGCATATCCCTGAGAACATCGTTAACCAGAGCCTGAAACACAGCTGGGGCGTTTGCCAGTCCAAAAGACATTGCCAGATATTCATGATGTCCACTAGGGGTATTGAAAGCAGTTTTTCATTCTTCCCCCTCCCTTATCCTCACCAAATGATCTTGCTTATAAAATATTTTTCTCCCTTGCAATAGTTGAAATGCTGAAAAAAGGAGAGGGAAGGGTTTACGTGCTCTTGACTGTAATACCATTAAGGCCATGGTAGTCAGTGCAAGGTGGGAGGGTCTTGTCTGAAAAATCCAGCTCCAGGAGGTGATTTAAGAAGATCAGATGATTCCAGCAGTGGTGGGGAAGAAAGTCAAAAACACAGTCATAGGCACGGTGAGATGGCAAAGAAGTGGCAAGAGACTTGTTACCACCTCAACAAGGTAGCAGGAGGGCACTTTGGAGAGGTCAGGGAACTCCGAGTCAGGAGGCTGTGGAGGCTGCGATGTGGTGGAACACTCTGGCCGCACAGGGGAGGTCGGAGCTGAAGAAGATTTTTGAATAATAATAACAACTTTATTTATATAGCACATTCAAAAACAAGAGTTTACAAACTGCTTTGACAGCCAAGCAAACAAAGCTGACAAACAAGCAGATCACAAAACCAGCAACTCACTCAGGACCAGCAAATCACACAACAAGCAAAGCACAAAACCAGCAACTCACACAAAACCAGCAATTCACAAAACAAGCAAAGCACAAAACCCAATACCCAATAGGCAGCAGGAGAACCCACACAACCAAGACCAAGGGGATGAAGCAAGAAGAAGTAGAGTAAATAAAATGAAATAAAATAAAATACCTAAAAGAGATAAAGAAAGGAAATAATGCAAAAAGAAATAAAAGCTGTAAAAGCAATAGGAGAGATAGAAACCAGTAAAAGGCAATAAAAACAATAAGAGCTAAAGCAATACAAGCAATAAAAAGGAATCAAATCACTTAAGCAACCACAGAGATTAAAGCAATAAAAGCAATAAAGGAGATAAAGGATCAATAAAAACAATGAAAGATGGAAAAGTAAGAATAAGGTGAAATAACATTTTAAAAACATAAATATGAGCCAATAAGAAGACGATAAGAAGATGATAAGAGGACGACATCACATAAAAGCAAGTCTATAAAAGTGAGTTTTAAGAAGAGATTTAAAAGATGTCACCGATTTTGAATCTGTGCTCTTCCCAGTTGCATAGCACGGGGCCCTGGTGAGCTGGATCCTTGGATAGGATGCGGAGGGGGCCGATGAGGAACAGGACGAGCAGGGATGGACTCTCCCCTCTGGAACAGTGGCACCGATGTGTGTTTGGACCTCTCTTTATCAATCTTGATGGTCAAGGTGATGAATGACTCGAGGTCAGTCGGGCATTTTAGAGGAACCAACTGATCTTTAATGGCGTTGGACAGTCCGTTGTAAAAGGCCTCCAGCAGTGAGGGGGTAAGCCGCTAGAGTGCAAATAAAAGGTTACAAAGGTAACCCCCGGTAACATGAGCGAGGTATCTCACTATGGGGTACGCCCCTCTGCGTAGTCCTCAGAAGCCCAATACTATTACGCCAGCCACATTGGCTGGCAGTTGTGACAACTGCATCAAGAGGAGGGACATCCTCTCTCTACAAGCTTATCTTGAGGACCGACTGCCAATGATTAGGCTGATGACTCACGGCCCTCGGAAGAGGCCACACTATCCAATGAGAAAGCCGTTGTTTTGTTACAGGCTAACCAGTATGAGGTTTTGCCCATGACACAAACAGCTGATCTGTTTTCCTAAAACCTTTTGTTGTTTCCACATGAATGCGTAAGGCATGCACTGGGCACAATTTGTGTAACTGCTCCTGTTCTGAGGTGGAAAAAGGAGGAGGTGAAAAGGCAGCTAGGTCAAGTGGTAGATGCACCAAAGTAGGATTCTTTGGTATAAAAGCTGGATTTGGCCTTAGCACCACACGTGCATCTCTGTGGCAAACAGTCAGGATGCACTGAAAATGCATGGATATCACTGACCCGCTTAGCAGATGCCAGTGCCAATAACACGGTCGTCTTAAGTGATAAAACCTTAAGATCGACCTGATCTAAAGGCTCAAAGGGGGGGTGAGACAGTGCATCCAAATCAGTTTGCAAATCCTGTGATAGGGCCAGCTGTTTGGACGCCGGTCGCAAACGACGAGCGCCCTTCATAAAACTGGCTGGCAAGGGGATGTTGTCCCACAGCCTTACCATCAAAACCTACATGGCATGCTGCAATAGCAGCCAAGTAAACTTTAACGGTGGAGAAGGCTTTTTATCCAGCAAATCCTGCAGAGCCGTGTGTGCTGCAGGTGTGGCCGCTAAAAGTAAACACTCAGTGGCACATCCACTACGGGAGTACTCTCACTTATAAGCCACCTCGTGTAATGGGGCCTTGATCATATCGCCGACATTATCTGTGAGTATTCCTGTTAATGGCGGCACATCATCCCAGTGCAGCACACACACGGCGTGAGGTTGTGTGTGCTGACAGGAATGACGGGAACTAGGAGACGTGAGTTTTCGTTTCCAAAAGTTACCATCACCGAGCTGGTCATGCTGATTAAACAAACATTTGAATAGCGTTAGAAATGGTTGATGACATACCGTATAAATAACAACTGCAGCCCACGAGTCTGTTTGTATTTATTTTATAAAGAAAGGTGTTGCTCCACCTGAACTACTTTTTCTTAAGGGTGTCAGTCTGAACCAAGGGTAGAAAAAGTAGGAAGGGGGTTTGTTTTGTTGGAGCAAATAGACTTAAAGTCCTAAATAATAAAAAAGTGTGATAGTTAATTGTTTATATGAACATGAAAACACACTGCATTCATCTGGTATAATTTGCCGTATTTTTAAAAGAACACAATAAATATCACAGAACAAAAAGATATCGCAATGTATGTTTATTATTATTATTATTACAATATATGTTATATTTTTCCAATATCGTGCAGCCTTAGTGTAAAGCTGAAGATACTCTTATTCATATTACCAACCACAATACCATTGTTTCTTCCAGTGTCAAACTGCAGTACTAATCCTTTCATGAAGTTTTGCACTTGTTCTGCATGGAGCACGTATCATCCTGAGTCAATAATGTTTTTGAGTTCTAGGCTGGTGCATTAAGAATGAATTAATTCCATGAAGGGCAAGTTTAACCTTGGAAAAACAATACATGCACATGATGCCTGAGGTTAGGAGGTTGTTTAATGCATAAGAAAAACAGACCAGTGCTATTCTTATTCTGCTGTCAGCTCACATATTCCTGCTGTCATGTATGTTGTAATGTTCATGGGCCTGCAGTGACATCACCGAGCATGTGGGTGAGCTTGAATGGACGCAGACGCAGGCATAAACGCCACTGAACTGAACTGAGCTGAAATACACTGAGTAAATCAACCCTCCATTGTAATGAGCTGCTGTGTCGGCTGACTTAATTAAAAGTGATGTTAAATAATTTCTCTGTGGTGATGGTGCCATGAACTCGGCTCAGCCTTACAGCGCGACCTGGTACTCTTCTCCACGCCTGATTTCAGCCATCATGCACACTTGAGAAGCCATATTGATCAGAAACGAAGTATTTATCCCTCCTAAGAAAACCAGGCATTAGATTTAATTTGGATTTGTACATTTATTTCCCCCCTCTCTAAAAACGCTCTACAGGCTGACTGAATCTGTGTGATTGTCCATCTATATATGATGAAGCGTGTCGCAGAACAAGAGAAAAATGAGGCTCTGCTTTGGAACGGTGCCTCAGGAGCGTCTGCTTTTTTGCCTTGATTGCTCTGTGTTCCTCGAAGGCTGTGCAATATGGACGACAGTTCGGTGTGAAAGTAGAGGGAGGGAGTACTATTAAATTTGTCTAAGGGTTGAGTGAACTTGTCATGGCATCACACGCACACCCAGATACACACAGACAGTCTTATCCTGTTTTTCCCGGAGATTGATTCCGTCGCACAGAAATAGGCTTAGGATGAAGTCATATATTACAAGATGATTCAGCCTCATTAGAACTACTTCACACTGTTTCGTGGACGATGCTGCTGACATATCTTCAATTTAAAAGCAACAAATGGGATTTTTTTTTTTTTTCAAGCAACATGAGCAGAGACGATGATATTGTTCCTGTCTGTCACATAAGAGGATCAGTAAATTCATGCAGGGCTTCTCTTGTATCAATTTAGTTCTGTTGAGAAAATCTGGATTGTATTTATGTGGCCAACACATGAAAAATATCAGAAATCTAACACATATTCCAGCAGAGATGTAGTAATTACCATGTCAAATAAGACAAGTATAAGTTGTCCCAAGAGAATCATTATGAATTCACCAATACCCCTTATTTCTCAGATGCTTAATTTAAAATGTAATTATTGTTCAAAGTGTGTAATTTAATATTCTTTATCTTGTCATATCCTCAGCCGGCCAGCTCTCAAACAGCCCCCAGCCCCCATCAGCCAGTCGAACAGCAGAGTGCTGACAATGCAGCTGCCGTCACACTGCTTTTATAATAGCATACATCAAGCCTTAAACGCTTCGGAGAAACACTCAAACATCTACGTGCGAGTAATTTTTGTTGCCCTATAGATTCTGCCCAGACAGACAGAGTGTAAAATAATAGGTGTGCAGCAAAATGAAGAGCACACACTGTTTCTAGAGGCGGCAGTGATTTTTGGTGCTGTGGTAATCAGTGAGTCGGTGGCATCTGCAGAGGCCTCCTGCTTCTGCTCTTGCCCCGGGCGGTGCAACTAACTTGAAGTGCTCCAGTATGTGGAATGCTTTACACAGGGTCTTAATGTAAATACTTCATAGCATGCTGAGTGGCCCTATGAATATGTGATAAGGATACAGGCACCGATTTGAATTAAATGTTACACAAAGCAACCATTTGCATAAATGGGTCCTTTATTTTGGATGTGATGGTATGTGAATAACAACAAACGTCTGACTTCATTTTTATGAATTTGCTTTAACGCCATCTGGTTTTATCTATTTTATATTGCCTTCAAGTGAGGCGTGATAGTGTTTGTAAAAAGCCAGTGGCCACCTGAACTCTACTGGTGTTCAGTGCGATAGCTGCAATGGCATCTGTAATGGCATGTCATAACTGAAGTTGTGTTGAACTCTCTGCGCAGGAATGCAAAAAATGTCTAAAATATTTGGCCAGCAATTACTGCGGTCAGCGGGCAATCTTTCCCTACCTGCCCGGTCAAACAAGTCCAGATATATTCTGAGAAGCTGACCATGTATCCATTTAAAACTACACACGCATATGTTGTCCTTATCTTGTCTTCCTTTTCTTCAAACTTGTTCTGCTCCTTTCAAAAACAGGCCTAGACTGAGGAACAGAAATACAGTACTTCCCCAAAGATTATTAGTTTGTCTCTCAATAAATGTCACCCTAAAAAGTGAAATGCACGAGTTATTTTGACTTCTGCTGGTTGACATGACAACTGTGCCCTGAAATGCCAACATAACATCTGTTCAGTCAATAACTGGACCTGAGCTTCCTGTTAAAATGTCTCACTATGCTGAAGGTTGGATCTCCGCAAACAGACCTGTGCATTTGAAGAATTCAAATTTGCTACAAGACTGGTGCCTCAAAATGTGTCTCTTCTTGCGTGTTGTTTTCTTTTCTATTGTGAGGTAATATGTTCCATTAAAATGTATAAACCCATATCATAAAGGTTTCATTGCTCAAAGTGTTCTGCTGCAGTTCACAATGCACTTTATCACAGAGTATTCCATAAGTGAGGTCCATTGTGGGTAAGTACATCATTTCCGTTAACACTTTGATTTAAGTTCCTTGTGACTACAGTGGATACATACAAGCAAACACCAATTAATGAAGGAGTTAAATCATGAGCCGACTAGACTTAAGACACACCACTGGCCAATTAGCCTGTCCACCAGGATGTAATCCCAGACTTTGCACAACACCGCCTCTGGCTCTTCTCTCTCGCGTTTTGTAAAGTCCGGCCGTCACCCCGAGTGACCTGAAACTGGCTGAGCGTTACTCTTTTGTAGCTTCCAGTTGCAGACTGACAGTGACACAGTGGTTGCTGCTGGCAGAGTTCGATAAATAAATACAAAGAAATCTGTAACACACAAACCTGGAGTCCATGTCTCACTTATTGATCTGGTTATGCACCAGTAGATCTCCATTTGCCTTTTCCAAACTACAAAGTGCTTTTGTAGAGGATGACCTGAGGATTTACAGATCTGAACAAATCTTACTCAAACCTTTGTGTCCTGTCATGTAAAAGACGTAAGCTCTGAGAGAAGAAGAAAAGAGCAAGGATGCAACACAACCTTCAAATATCATCCTGGAAAATATTTCATGAAATGTTGTTTATATATTTACAGTGCTTATTCAAATGTATCCCTCTTGTGCTGAGCTCTCAAAGAAAGACTATTGTAGGCAGGGACTCATGTGACAATGTACAATGTCAAGTGTCTTTTATTGCAGCTTTGCTGCCAAAGCCCAGTGGTGTTTAAACTGGATCATAGCAGCAGGGAGTGATGGATGTTGGGAGCTGCTTTTTCACTGTGTGGTTATTATGTAGCGCTAGAGTGAAGAATCCTCAGGGACATAAATTCTCACATACCATTAAGTGAAATGTAATGCTAGAAAGTATATTCATTCAAAAATGAAAAGGGTAAATTACAGCAAATGTGGCTTAGGAAATGAAACTCTGCCATTTACATGACGTGTATCGTCAGGCTGTAATGCTCACGCTAAAGTGAGGGTAGAAAAAGCGGAGGGAAAAGGTAAGAGAGAGCCTTGACACAGAAGTGCTGAATGAGTCATTTTTTAATGTTACCTGCCACTCTGTAGAATCGACTTGTGCTCTTTTTTTAATGACTTACACGCTGAACCTTACAGAATCACAAGAGAGAGTGCATCTTTCAACCATTTGTGTTGCTGTTGCATCACATGCGGCTTTAATCTCTGCTAAATATATCAATGCTGTGAGCAGATCACTGCTTTCTCACTCACAGCACAAACCCCTGCATCTTATCTGGAGGGTTTACTCACTTTTTCACAGATTTAAGGACTCTGGACTCCTCATCTGCATTTATATAAGCAGCCATAAAAGCTGGTTTCTGCTCTTTTTACTTCCCTCTTCCTTGGACAGTCTTGAAAAACAGGAATAGAATTGGGATGCTGGCAAAGGCTACTTACTCGACGGAGGCAGCAGCTGCATAAACAATGCTTTATTTCACATCCTCTTAATGTTTATTCACTGGCTCCCATTCGTACACTGATAGTGCTGAGTCACACCCTCATGTGCATGCTCCCTAATTATCCTCTACCATAGCAACCGTAACTTAGCAATTGCTAAACCTCTTCCATTTGAGAGGTTTTGAAAAATGTCATTATTTTTCTCTATTTATCCTTTCAAACTCAGGAAAGTATGAAGTAAAACCGGCAGTGGCTACATTATTATACATTTCTATCCAGCCATCTCTCCATGAGTTCTTAGCCACAAAACCCCTTTTGTAATATGCTGATTTAAGGTCTTTAGAGATGAAGTGAAGTCATTAAAATTGAGTTGACAGACTCGTAAATGACTCATAATTTCATGTAAAATACAGAAGGTACATTGTTTCATTAAGGTGAGGGCTATTAAAATGTAGTAAGTGACTTATATCTGATGTCCTTTCTGCACAACCATGCAGCACCGTCTGGAGGAGAGCCACGATGATTTCTGGGCTCTCTGACAACTAGTGACACTCTCTCTCAGCTGAAGTGTCTTATACCACCTACAAAACTGTAAATCCCACATGGTAAGAGACGCTCATTCATACCCAAATTATGTTAATAAGTACAGTAAATGCAGATATATTAAGATGCATATAAGATCCTAGCATTTTACTGTATTTAATAATGTCACTGCAACAAAATTGAGCTACTATACGCAGCCTGTAATGTGCTATCATGTTTGGATGCCAATAAGATGCATAGGTTCCATACAGTTAACGGTTAATAGATTTCTATATGCAGTCTGCAGTGCAGTTTGTCTTGTTGTAGCTATACATACATCAACAGTGAATTCTTTGGCTGATGCAGCTGTAGGTTACTCACACTATCAACAATTATATACTTCATAGATGGGGAATATGTATTGAAATTATTGAGGTTAACACGACTGTCATAAGTGTCGCCCAACCAGATGTGGCTTTGTGCTTTAGGTAATGGCTGCAATTAAATGAGAACAGCACAGACAAACAGAGTTAATAGCACTGACGTATTGAGCTCACGCAGATAACATCAGGCCAGCTGCCGTCACTGACGTTATTGATGGGCTGTCGCTTCCACTGCACAGGCCAGTCATTGCTAACCTGGACACGGCTCATTAACTATGTTTTTTCTTTTGGAAGTTGACTCTCACAATGTCCATATTCTTAAACAACTCGATTCCCATCTGTATTATATGATATTAAAATTAAATACTAGTAGTGCACGCCTTGTTTTTTCTTCCATTGGGAATCTGGGAAGTGTCCTTTGTCTTGTGTTTGAGTTTTTCATTGGTCTGACCTTTGGTTGACCCTGTTTACCTTCAGCGAATACATTTCGTTTTAGGTAAACTAAATATTTCAATTCAAACTTTTCAGATTCAAACAGCTTTAGTCAAAAATAGTGAACAGCCCTTTGCTTTAATGAAAGCTATAATTATCTTCAATCCTAAAAAGGTATTGATATGCTACTTAAAACAAGGAAACGGTTCACAGTGTGTCTTTTCACCATCACTTTCCAGAGTGTGAAAAATATACTTCTCGATCCTTATTCCCATGGTTTACTTTAGACGGTAATGCAGTGCACCACGGGAGACACAAGCATGGTGCAGTTATTTGGCGGTGTCCAAAATAAAGGTGTTGTTGACATCGGCTCCAACAACCAATCCACAGGAAAAAACTCTCCAGAATTCAATTAAAGAGCCACAAAAGTGCTCGATGTGATCGTGCCCTGACGCCTATGGCTTAAGAGTATCACCTTGTTCGTCTCAAGAGTTTCCTCTCGTTGAAGATCCCCGGAAAAAATCCTCCTCTTTTCCTTCACTGACTGTCTTATCTTGTTTGTTACTGCCCAGTCTTGGAGCTCGACTGCGCCTGATACTTTCTACACATATAGACACAGATTCTGAGCCAGTCACACAACACCACACACACACACACACACACACACACACACACACACACACACACACACACACACACACACACACACACACACGCACACTTTTCCTTTCCTGCCCTCGCCTAAGGGTTTGGTTTGATTCATGCCCTTTGTCAGAGTTTGAGTGGGTCTCAAAGAAATAATGGTGCGACTTCCCTGGGAGTGTGGCTCCTTCCTTAATTGGTGTCTTTTCTCGCATGTACATCACATTCGCTCTTGTTCACTAGAAATCACACATCAAAGCATCTAAAAACTCCTCTCCTGCAGTGTCAACTTAAAGTTCATACCGCTGAGGTCCTGATAGGAGCTGTACATCAGACATTTTGACGAAGTGGAAATGTGAAAACAAATTGGAGCCATCCAAGAGTTTATCTACAGTACACATGTAGTGTATTTGGAGATTAAATTTTAAATATGTTACGTTGAGAAAAAAAACACTGAAAATCTTATTTAAAGTAAAATAAATCAAACAATAGTTTTGTGTTAAATCTTAATAGGAGAAACTGTGTTTAATACAGATGCATTCATTCATCATTCAATTATTCAGAGCTTCACTGTGAAACAAACAGCATCAGATATTATTATTCCAATCTGACTTGACACATGCCCTTTAATCTTGAAGATACAAGGTTTTCCTGAATCACTTAAGGCAAATGACGTATTGTATGTTACAGCACGCTGAGTCTATGCAGGCCGGCGCTACCACAGCATCTGACAATTACATGCCACATTATCTATAAACACTTTCACAAAAATGTTGATCAGTTCTCATCTTTTTCTAATTTCATAGAATTAACCACACCTCACTACACTTTATATTTTGTTAACAATACGTACATTTCTGAAAGAATGGTCGCCCTTGTGAGCTGCAGTTTTGTTTTCACCAACCCTCACATCAGACACGGCCAATTACAGTCATATTTCATCACACTAAAAATGTCATTTGATCACGCTAAACTGTGAAATGACAGCTAAACACAGAGGATGTTTGTAAGAAGAATAGTTTGAGAAAATAATTGAATAGATAATTAGAATGAAATTAATGTCTTCCCTGGCTGCTGCAAAGGCTCTCTTGAATGATGGGGAACATATGTCTCCTACGCGATGGTTGAATTCAAGCCGTGAGGTTTTTCCTGTCACCAGCGAAAATGAATGGTCATGTTTTTATCCAGTCAGGTGTGAAATTGCTGCTGTATTTGGCAGATTGGTGCGGGTTAATGTACTCTCTGAGGTCCTACTTCCTATCCCTTTTGCACCACCCTGGCAAGCGTGAGCGGCCCCGTATCACACATGCTGTGGTGGTTTCACCGTGGCCACTTTGGTGATAACAAAAGATTTGTGAGGGTGCTTGTGCGCAGGAATGTGTTCAAATGCACAAATGTGGGCTCTAACCGCTCTGATGGATCTGCCCAAACGGCTTTAACTCCTCGATGGTCATGCTGGCTCATTGACTGGTCTCCAAATGGGGACAAGACTTGAGTTTCCCCCCAGTCAGAATGATAGAAGTGGCCGTTTAATGGCTGGTTGTTTTAGGGGAGAGGCAGGGAGCCATTAAAATAGTCCTGCACCTGCCCGTTGTGCAGCGCTCAGATCTCATGCTGCTGTGCGCTCAAACGCCCAGGTTAGTGTCGTTAGGTAGCTGGTCTCATCTGTGCATTGATTGCTCTGTTTTGGATCCTCTTTCATCTATAAATAATGTAGTCATCTGCGGAGTGTAGTCCCTCAGAAACCCCCCTGTTACCAGCACGGGGAGGCAATCAGCCCTTCAAGGCATGTCACGCCTGTCTGTGATAATTATTTTATGGATGACACTCTCACTTTCTCTCTCAGTGTTTAACTCTCTCTGTCTCGATGTGGCAGATGATTGCAGGTAGACCAACTGTTACGGGCTCCTTTCCCAGTCTTGCTCCATCTGAATTCCCTTCACACCTTCCCCACGGCGTTGATTCATAGGATCATTCATGAGATCACTAAGGCAGCATCAAAAGGCTGAAGCACACAGGCTACTGCTGATGGCCGTCTCCACTAGAGGGGTAAATAAAAAACAAGACTTGACTCTCTTGCTCGGCTTGTAAATATTGCCAAAGTAACACTTTCCCTTTCTATCTCGCTCTCTCCCTCATTATCAATGCATGGTTGGATGTCTTACCCAGTGTACTGTAAATGCTTTCAATAGCAATCTGGGAGGGCTGAGAGTGTTGTGATTTCCATTCTGTTGCACATTTCTCTCTCCTGGTCTCCAGAGAGATGGGGGATTGCCGGGGCTCCCCTGAGGTTGGACACCAAGCCCCAGGCAGTGTGAGCAGATTAAGCTCAAGATGGAAATTCACATTTCTTTACTTATTTTCTTCAACTAGATACAATTCTTGCTGTTGTTTGTTTGCCACGGGGCAGAATGGGCATTTAGGTATGTCATCTTGCAGCACATTGTAAATAACTGTAAATAGAAATGCTGTCATTACATATATTTTCACGCACAATGTATTCAGCCATCTTGAGAATTGAAATGTTATATAACCCTGAAGTGTTTGTTTCTTCTTCTTACACTGGCACCTCTTCACACCGAAGTATGCAAATGATGCAGGAGTTGAGGAGCTGAAATGACTGCTCAGATGTTGCAGCTTTTCTTGGCCATATAATCTGTGGTAAACGTATCCAAAGCACCTGGCAGATGTGGAACACCAGTTTGTTTTATTCCTTGAGAGGGCCGGTGCTTGCATTCCCGTTTAATCTGTGCTTAGACTTTTCAAAAGCCAAAGAACTGTGTGAATATCGCATCAAAAAGCAGGATTTATCCTTTAATCTTTCCCTTCATTGCAGCGCCACTCGACATGGGCGGTTTCCCATTATGTGGCTTTGTTGTCAGGATTAGTGGCAGGGTCCTTTTTTTAATGACATGTGATATCTTAAGAAAGAAAGAAAAAAATGACAAATGAGTAAAGCAATTTGAAGAATAGCTCAGAGTCACCTGTTTGTATCGCTAGAAATTGATTCTGTTACTATTTCACTCCCCACCAGTTTACATGTTACTGCCAGGAAAGAAAAGACAATATTTTCCTGGATGGGACTGAATTCCCAGAGTTAGACGAGCAGACTAGATATCTGTAATCTCTTGACATTTCTGCTGCCAGTACCACTGTTTCTTTGCTCTCGAGCGTATCTCCTGCTTCATACTACAAACTGATAAATAATTCTGTCGAGGTTTTGAAGACACGCTTGGCTAAGTGACTGCCAATAAACAAGACTCTGTGGAACCAAATCACCCTCACAATCATCCTGCTGCTGTCACAGTTCTTGAAGACAGGTACGAATCAGTGTAGCATTTGCTTCCCTGCAGATCTGAATAGAAAAGCTAGCGAGAAGAAAAGACTGTAAATGCCAGTGGTGCCTTTTAATAACCAAATCTGTGGATGGATTGTGGTGCCAGCTTTTCTCTGAAATAAATGGCACATGAAGACTGTGAGCGTGTGATGAATAATGTGTATCATATTTTGAAATGCTTACAGTATGTGCACAGGCAGCAAAAAAAATGTTATTTTCAAGGTGGTATTTATGCGCCACTATCACCCTGGTCTCTACTTTGGGGTTTGTAGCATTAAACTTTATAGACACCACTAACAGGTTTTGGTACAAAGCAGCTAAATCTCCACATAGTTTGAAGAGAGAATGTTATCACATTGTAGGCTATGTGAGGTTTTGTATTTGCTGAATATATCTTGTGTGGCAGCCTTAACAAACTGCTCTTCTGTTGTGCAGGTCTACAGTATTGGGTCAGGCACATTGGGAGACACTATTGAGATATTTTTCACGAACCTTCACGATTCTAAAAACGCACCACATGAAAATTCAAGAGTAAACTTTGCCACATGCAGAAGTAAGATGTGCAGTGAAATGAGAAATGGCAATGCCTAATGGTAATGGCCAGCTACTTACTGGCACATTATGTCAAGAGTGCAGGTGCATTACCAAACGAGGCACAAAGGAAACTGACCATGTCTGACACAGCAATTGTTCACAAGTCTTATGGGCTCTGGAATAAGACCAAACCTCCCTCTGTTGTTAACATGCAAGCAGGTTTAAAGCACATATATTATGGCATAAAGAACATTTTTGTTCTTTCCACAAAGACATGTAAACCAACAAATGTGAAAGAGTCAAAGAACATTTAATAAATAGGTTTAAAATATTGTCATTTTTCTCTCATTTACTTGACAGCAGTTTAATTGGTGAATGCAGTAAAGACACTGCTGAGCCTGTTTATGATGACCTTTGTCTTTTCACTTAATCTAACCTGTCATCAAACACATCCTGAGTGGTTGATCTGTACCAGTCAACACCTCATCAGTTTCTGTCTAAAGAAATTATTATTTCTTTAGTTTTGAATGTAATCTAATGAAAGCTCACAATCACTGGTGTTAATGGTCCATTTGATTCATCTGACTAACTAAAAAAAATACTTTCATTAAAGCGATTTATGTGAAAGACATCTGCATGTGGAGAAAAAAAGGACACTGGGTCAAACTAGAGGTTAGAGGTAAAATACACATAAGGATTCAGATGCTAGATTATGTATAACTACGGTCTGTGTTCTCTACATGAATCAAAATCTGATGAGTCTGTGCAATGTTAATGGTGAAGGAAAGTTCAACATGTGCAGGATGCCTTGTATTACTTTTCCAAGTTGTACTGGATCCCAATACAAGGCTGTGAAATTTAATTTTGTTCAGCTTTTTGTAACAAAGATGAAAAGAATACTTATGTTATCTTTCCTGTGAAACTCCACAGCATACTCTGAATATTTTATAACGCAACAGAACAAGTGAAAATGATCCTCCTGAGAGACTGTGTGCAACATCTGTTTATCACTGTGGACAGCCATCTTTAGAAATTACCTCAAGTCAACTGAGTAAAATTAAAACATAGAAACCAAAGTTAATACATTTTTTTTGTGTATTTTAAAGATACCAAATATGTTTACATCCAGAAACACTCAGAAAAGTTGTTCAGGTTCATCTCTGAAGTACGTTTATAGTGGTGTTATACAGTAGTTAGTAGTGTTAAAATGATCTGCAGCAGCAGTGGTGTTTTTTTCCAGCCACAACAAAGAAATGACAAGAAATGAAAGTGAAACAGTCTGACAGTCTCCACAAAGATATTAATACACAAGATTAAAAATACAAGAGTTTTGCTAGTGCAACAAAAATATCAAAGAGAAACAAGAAGAAGAGAGGGCAGGATGTAATAGCCTCTGGATAAATTGTGCTTAATAGTGTAAAAACCTTTAAAATTAATTGAGCAGCCAAATGTTACTTCATCTTTCTCATGCATGCTTGCAGCTATGGAGAATGTTACTGCAAATGGAAATGGCTTTGTCCTTTGTCTCAGAGCCCGGCGAATGTGTGGATACTGTATTCATCACATTATTCTTTTTTATTAGAGTCTGTGGTATTAATGTTGCTAAATGCACTTGCCCTGCGTGTGATTGTGCAGAGGTGGTAGGTTATGGTCGACAATAAATGGAATGCTGCAGTATTTTACTGTGATCATGTTAAACACCAACAGTCAGTAATAGCACCAGCAATCAGCAGCTATTAAGTGGATGTGGATTTGCATAAAGAGCAGATAATTTACATCATGATGATTTACATGATCAGACGATACCACAATTCATCATTGAAGGCGGGAGGTTCTGGCTGTTTTACACCATGAGCTGTTTAAGCAATGCAGAGACGTGCGTGACAAAACCTAAGAGGCAGTGCGACGTCCTGCTGAAAAGTAATTTCAAAAGAGGATTTGACCTTAAAGTACATTGGAAGCCAACCAGGGTCAGTTTTCTGGAGCAGTTTGGAGTCACAGAAAGCTTCAGTCCAATGTTTTCAATTATATCTCGAGTCAGTTTGCTGGGCAGTAGGTGTGGGCCAATCTGAAACTAGGGCCACTGTATCTTTGTGGTCTGAGATTGTTAGCTGACCCAGTATTCAGTCAGGGCTTCATGCTTCACAGAGCCTTTCTGCAATCTACTCCACCGTAGCACCCAAGAAATTAGGGATGGGAGTGAGCCACTGTAGCTTTGATACATTTCATCTTTGCTCAGAGGGCTGTCTTTCTCATGCTATAAAAAAAAAAGCTGGAGCCCAGCAGTCAGAGTCCTGCAAAAAGAGTGATGAATCCTCTCTAAGCCATTGGGGTTTTATGGGCTATTCCCTTGGAAGCAACAATTATTCCATTGCAATGAATGCATGCACAACTGTGATGGGGCACACCACATGACCATCTTCCAGATTATGAACACATCTGATGCCGATGGCAAACATTTCAATCTCTTACAAGTGATGGTATGCACTGCTGTCAGAATGGATCTCACCTTGCCTTCTAATATCACAAGGAAAAAAAGGTGAACATGTCGTACCTGAGAGCTACAAAAGGCCTGATCTGTCATTGAAGAATACACATCATCTTTAATGTCATGACTACAATCACAGCAAATCTGCATGTGTTGTCCCCTGGAGGCTCCCGGATGCAGCCTCCTTCATCTCAACTCAACGAGTGGCCAACTTGGATCCAGCCTAAGATAAATCATATTGGTTTGAATCGAGCAATGATCTAATTTCTGAAGTGCTGAGGGACAAGAGAGGAGGGGAAAACACTGATCCTACAAAATGCAATTTTATGACTCCTCCTGTCACATCTACTTGCTTTGTCAATTTAGCGCTAACACTGCTGCCTTGGGGCCTGAGCATGGAGACGTGTAGATATACCAGCTCCGATCGCTTCAACTGCTGGAGCGTGGACGAGTCCGCTCGACATCTCTTACATTATTTATTTGGTTCAGAAGGTCGGGGGGGGCTTCTCGAAGATGAAAAGGTCTTTAATTGATGCATGGGAATGCTGGTAACATTTGTTTGAAAAGCTTGAGGAACTTGAACCTAAAACCAGGGAGGACGCAGGTGTGACCCAACATTTTTCACTTGTGGTCTTTCACTCAGAGACGTGTGTTAGAATAGTGAGAAAACTGTGTAGCAGCTGCAAGGCTGCGTCTCTTGGCAGAACAGGCTCTTTACTTAGGATATAGCCATTTCACTACAGTGTTGCTGATGTTGAAGCTGTTGCCTGGTAACATAAAAATCTAAACCTGCCAAACCACTAATTGTATGCAGGAAGTAAAGAAATACGAGCGCAAGGCTAGGTGTAGTATGTGCATCTGTCTGAGCATAATGCAGACCTCTCCTCTGCTTCCATACTTTGTATTACTGTCAGAGGATGCAGTGTCTCTTGATAACTTGATAAATACAGTGCACCTGAAGCCGTCTCGATTTTTTACTAAATTCTTTTTTTCTTTTGCTGCTGAAGGACAAGATCGTCCCGCAGTGTTAACAGAGGAGATGGTGGTGCCTCTTGCAGTCAGAGAGACTACAATGCAGAGAGCACAGCCCTTACAGCATATCTGGAAAGCAACATTATAAAATCATTTAGCTTTTACCTTGATCAGTCAGACTGGCAGCAGCAGTTCATAGTGTGGGATGTTTTGCATCAGAGCTTCTCACAAAAAAATGTGTGCACTTTAGTACCGACTGGTTCTCTGTTACTATAAGCCTGCTAAAGGTCTTTGATTGACAGGTTGTTACCCAGTGTGGGAAATCTGATATTTGTATCCTTATAAAAGATAAGGTGTTAAAGGCTGTTAAATATTTTCTGAGATTTTTTTTCTTGAAAAAGTGGGGAAAAGTTCTGCTGCAATAAAAAGTATAGAGTGGGATCAATAGATGTTGTAATACACTAACTCAAATGTGGATTTAGTTTGAAGGTATGAAGTAATATTTTAGAAGAAAGGCTTAAAGTTGTGTCCTTTGGTGGTGAAATAAGTGAAGCAGACTTGTCTCAGTTGTCAGTGTCTCCTCGTCTGCCATCTCTGCGTGTCTGATGTCGCTGCTGCCTAATATGTGAAGTGAATAGAAGGTGCTGCTCCTCATGGCCACGGCCGATTAACGTGATAAAGATGGTTACTGTGATAGTCTAAACCTGTGGCCGTGTGATATCCAGTAATGCCTCCGTCTGCCCGAGCTCCAGATTGATGTCACAAAGTGCCTCCACAGGATTCAGTGGCAGGCTCTGAATAGGTTTCTATCTAATATTGACTGTGACATTTTAACCTTTGTGATGAATTTTCCAGATTAGCATTACTTGCTATCTGTGCTCGTGTATTGGTGGGGGCTTAACAAGCGCACAGGAAGAGTTCAATACTGAGGAGAAATAATCTGCTTAGAGATGGCGGGAGAGAAACGTCAGCCTTCATCCTCTCTCTGCTCTCTGTGCTCTGTGGAGGTGTCCGTGGCCTTGACAACAACATTACATGCTCACCAGGCGAGGTGTATGACCCCCACCACCACCTCCTTCTCCTCCCTCTAACACACACTCACTCACACACACTGTACATATCCCACCATGCAAAAGCTTATCCTCACAAGTGTTATCTTTACTGAAGCCCACGGAGAATCTAATCATGAGAGCTCTGTATGGAAACCTGAGTGCAGTTTATTCTGCTGAGCTGTACTCCCAGATAGCACTCGACAATGCTCCTCTACACACAGCACACATGCTACACGTGCTGACATTAAGTCCTCACTAAAACGGATGACGACCATCAAATGGGAAACAACACTCTGCTCCAGACACACACAGATAACAAGCAAACTTTTGGAGTAGGATCGCTCCTCTTGTGTCTCTAACTGTAAATGGGCCATAGTCTGATTGCTGCCTCACGGAGCAGAGATTCTCCTGCGGATGAGTATTCATACAGCAGCAGGAGGGGCCTTACATCCCCCGAGGACAGGCAGAGCCTAGCCATGCCTACAGATTGGAGCCCTCTGGGAGGCAGAGAGGCTGGGAAACCTCTCAGGGAAGCTATGTACAGGAGGTCACATCCCCCACAGACAGTTTTTCCCATGATTGTTTTTTATACACTTTCTCGAATGATACTTGACTGTTGGATCTTTCTTTCTCAGCCTCTGTCCCCAAAAGAACCAGGCTGAGACAAGATGTCTGCATGCTAAATTGGATGCTCGCTGGTGACGGTGACATTTGAGCTGCTAATTATTATGTTGTCTCATGCACCGTTCCTCCGCCGGCTCTAAATCTCTCTTTGAACATCTCAGGTAAGGAGCCGCTTTTTCTCAGAGTAAGAAAAAAATTGCAGTCCATTATGATTCTGAATGCAGTCTAGTAATCCTGAACATGTCATTAGCTGCCCATTATATCACCAGACATGTAATTTGGGAACTTGGATCTTTAATTTTCACTTTAAATTTTTTTTTTTTTTTAGTTTAAAAGTGTTGCCTTTTAATTTAGATATGACAATTTTGTACCGGAAATTAAGTTTTCTTTATCTTTTAACCTGACAGTGCTCAACCTTACAGCTGACTAAAACTGGTAAGGTAAATTCAGATACAGCTAGCAGTTACTAACTCCCTGTTCACTCTCTCTGTGAGCCTCTCATCTTGACTGCCATGCAAGTAAAGAAAACATGAGGACAGAAGTCCAGGCTGAAAATGACCTCTGTCCTCCAGATAACTCTGTACCTGCAGAAGCATCCGTGGTTGTGTCAGAGGAGCAGTAAACACGTCTATACTATCTCGCTGTAAAAATGGTTCTATCAGTGCTTTAATCTTGTTTTCATTTGGAAACCACTGCATTTGAAACCAGCTGAATTAGACGAGGGCGCAATCGGATCCAGAAGTCTCCAGCCTCCCCGTCAGGCGGTAACTCTGCCTGCCTCTGAAGTGACATCTTCAATCACTGACGTCCATCTGTTCAATTGGACTGCATCGTAACATGTTCTCTCTGACCCTGCAGTCATTATCCACTTCCCCAGCAGATTCTGTGTGTACCTGTTTGACCCACGTTGCTGTCTGACCACGGCAAATCACTGTACTGCACCCCCGCCACGCAGTCCCCACTGGGACGCATCCACTTCTTTAAAATGTAAGAGGATTTTTTTTCATCTTCAAAGGATGCTCATTTGAAATTCAAATTTCTCAGACATGTTTCACCGTGTGCAATAAAGGGCGTGCTGCAAAAAACTCTCTTCATAACAACTAATGACATAAACAATGTTTATATAATATCTTCAGACACCTCATTTAGGCATAGTGAGAGTTGTTCAAGACAAATTCACTGCATGCAGTCTTTCCAGCATTTTCATCAGCTATCGTCTATACAAGAGCTTCTCCTTTGTGTCTTCTATACAGAGAGTTTGCAGAGATTCTTTAAGATCTGGAAAATGTAACACAATCAGGAGAAGGAAAGACATCGTGCCTGCCTTTTATAAATAGGCTAATGTTTCATGCCTCTACTTTGTCATTGGCATTGCTTTTGAAATGTGAACTTACTCAGGAATTATAAAGAGAAAGTAAGACGCCTTTACAGATATTCTTAAGCTCAACATTTATTTAATGTTGACTTTTAATTAATTAGTCTTTCTCTGAAACACAGCCTTAATCAAATACCAGGATGAAACAAACGAGTTTTCAAACAATATCACACTTTAACAGTAGGAGTTTTACATGATGTTCTAAATTTACAAATATTACACATCTGACAACATTCTAGACTGCCGGAGGAAGAAACTCATTTTATTCACCCAAGCATCGTATGATGAGTATACTTATAAGAAATTGGAAAGGATATAAAAGATGATTGACTGCAGCCCTTTGATGGATTCCTCCAGCATGCAGGATTTGTCCAGAAGGACTTCACCCCCTCTTGTGTATGTCAGGACTGTAGGTGTAAGCTTCTTGGCCGGTGCACAGAAATGTGGGAAGAAAATCCTATCCCTGTTTCTGGGACATGGCAGTGAATTCCAAGCTTGGTCACTGCCAGTTTGCACATAAATGTATGTCAGTGGGGTCTGCCCATCGCGTTGTTATGGTTACTTAAATACACAGCCTTTGTTTCTGGCTACACTTGTAGTTAGATCATGGGGCCTCAGTGATGCTAGGGTCATTTTTTAGAAAACTCTGCTCTCCCACTTTGCTCTCTGACATGTGCAGTGTAAGCAGCATTACAGGCTCTAGGGGGCATACAGGGTAAAGGGTCACAAAACCTTTGGCCTGGACAAATATCTAATGGTTTCCTACCATCTATTCTTCCATTTTCTGATCTACTTTCGGATACAGTTTGTGTCTTAACTAAAGCCCTTCCAAAAAGTATCCATACATATATAAATATACACATACTTTGCAACGTTTTGCCGTCAATACCTGTCACCGCTTGTACAGGGTAATTGTCCGACGAGCGATTTCACCGCCAAAGTCAACACAAAATAAGAGTTCCTTACACTAGCCTTAAATGAAAATGGCAGTGCACTGAACACCCTGTTGTGTATGTTGTTACGCAACGGCACCGCCCTTTTCTGGTTCTGACCTTTGCCTGACTCCCCCGTCCCATCAGCCTTTTAGAACTGTATTTTTTGCAATAAAAGCACTGAACTCCGTCAGCTCTGCCTTTGAGGTCTGCATTTGGGTTCTATCCCCTGTATTCCCTTTTCCTTGCTTGAACATGACATGGTATTCAGTTTGATCACAAGTTACCAAAAGTAAGTTCCAGATGCATTGAGCTGGGTGCAACTGTGATCATTTCTGCTTTATAAAGTTTATCAGAAAATGGAGCCTTTAGTGTCATCGTGTGAGCAAAGGGCAGAAAGTAACCCACTACCAACTTGTAGAGGAAATGGTATAAACAAGAAACACAGAGATTATACTGACAGCTGCTGACTCTGAGACAGGATGGACATTACAATATCTGAAACATGACATCTTTATTAACATGTCGAATAAAACTCCACAAAGCTGACCATCAAAAGGCGGTGCTTCAAGCACTGAATATTCCTTTCGCACATGCGCAGTTTGAGTATGTATACCAACGATGTCACCTGTGACCCCTGGATGACCCGAGAGAAGTAATATCTTCCGGTGTCATCAGAGGTTCTGCTCCTTTTTTCTTCTCACGTGCAGTTTGTTGCATCACATAGCATTAGCCATAGCTAAGGCATTACTAAATCATTTTGAAATAGTTTTCTAAGGAACCGTCGCCTTGTGACCGTGTCGGTCCCTCCTTGGTTTGTTTGAGTTTTTCAAGTGACACTGTGGCGTCCAGAAATTAATTAAATTTTCATATCAGTTAGTGAATTTCCTAACTTGGTATAGTTGTGATTTTGTCGGCGTAGGCAGCATCTGTGCTAGCCCCCCCCGGCATTTGTTACTTTGGTTTGACTTTCATTGAGTTAGTAGCTGTGTTCGCCCAAGCTAACTTGTTTCAGTCGTTTACAACCTTTGACGGTGAAGGCAGTGTCTGGTCTCCCCGCTCCCGGTATTCTGGTTATACTTTCATTATTCTTGTGTTAGTCTCGATAACTCGTTTTAGCGTGTCTCTGCCGATGTAGGTGGCATGCGCCCCTCCCTTTCCCCATTTACGGTGTTATTGGTCTGGTTAGAGGTGACGTCCGCACCCGAGATAATTTTTTTTTTTCCGTCTTCTTGAAAGGAGTCCGCCTCTGCTGGTGAAGGCAGCGTTCGCATCCCCTCTCCCAGCCTACGTTGTTGTGTTTACTTGGCTGTAGTGCTCGTGCTACACTAGCAGCTTTTGGAAGTAGACCTCTGCTGGTAGTGCTGCAGTCTCCCTGGCTCCAGCATATGGTGTGGTAGTTCACACCACAAGCTAACTTGGGCGCTAACCTTTGCTGGGTAGGTGGCGTACGCGCTTCCTTCCCTCAGCTTACGGTATTTTCAGCCTAGTTAGCGGGTCCATTTGAACCCGTGCTAGCTGGTGCTGTATTGTCGTCTGGCCACTAACATCTCCGCTGTGCAGGCGGCGTTTGTGCCCCCTTCCCTCAGCTTACGGTGTTTACAGTAGTGTAGCGTCTGTCACGATGGACGGTTCCCATTACTGTGTTGCCTGTGGGGCACCTCTTCAGGTCGAAGATGGCCTGATCAACTGAGGGAGGGGCTGTCTGACGACCCGTGTATAAACCGCAGCTACATGCCTCAGGCGCATAGGGCTGCAAGATTGGCGCAGGTACCCTCAGTGACTGAGGGTGACCTTCCCTCCTCAGGCAAGCTGCCTCAAGCCCAACCTAGGCGTTTGAAAGGTTGGGTCCAGCCTGCTCCTGCAGCTACCCCATCCAGGAAGAAGGGAAAATCGGGGTGCAAGCTTTCCTTGGAAGTGTATCGGCTATTTGCTGAGTAGATGAGACGATGTTCTCTCTCTGGCAGCTTCGGCTTCTTACTTCCATGACGACGAGGGGGACGGGGCTCTCTTACCTCCTCAGCTCAGAGCTCACAGAGTGAGACAGGAGATAGCTCCATGCAGCGCATGGCTCTGGATCCCATGCAGCTGAACATACCACAGCAGGCTGAATCAGCCCCTGAGAGCGCCTTCTTCAGGCACAGATGGGCCCCCACCACTTTTGCTGTGCCCCCCTCAGAAGAGTACTTGAGGGAGTTACATGCCTGTTGGAGGGATACTGGGGCTCTCTCACATCTCTCAGCTGATGGCCGAGCCCTGGCAGCCATGCACGATGCGGCAAGAGTTGTCCTGGATCATATGCCCGCTGATGAGCCTGCCATCGCATCCCTCATTGTGTCTCCTGATGAGGCGCTGCGACTGGATGTCAGGTGCCCTCGCCCCCAATGTCGAATCACAGATGACCTTCTCACGAGGGCTTATAATGCTGCCGCACATGCTGGCCGTATTGACAACTCCCTGGTTCACCTCATGTTCGCCCTCTCCACTTCCCTGCAGGAAGGCGTTTTTGAGGAGTCCTCCATCAGCCTTAGCGACTAATCATGGCAGGCCTTTGCCCTCATGTCTAGCAAACTTGGGCGGATGATGTCCCTCCTGGTTCAGACTCACCGCCAGGTATGGCTGGCACAGTCCCCCCCTGACGGAGGCGTGTAGGAGGACCCTCCGTAGTGTCCTGGTGGAGCCAGGGGAACTGTTTGGTTCGGCTGCACTGGAGGCACTGGAGCAAACCGTTCGGGATCGGGAGATCAGGCAGCAGCTTTCGGGTCTTAGTAGAAGCATGCCTCCCCCCAAGAGACCTAGTGGCCCCTTGATTGCTCCCCAACCAACCAAACAAAGAGTCGTTCTAGACCTGCTCTTTTTGTGATGTGTCTTGAGATAACTCTGGTTATGATTTGGCGCTATACAAATAAAATCTGATTGATTGATTGACTGAAAGTGTTGCCATTTCATATGCTAACCACGGCAGACGTCCTGCAAACGGTCACCCAGGGAGAATGGTTTGTGTCAATAGACTTGAAGGATGCCTACTTTCATGTCCCCATTGCAGGCAGTTTCTTCCTTTTGCCCACCAAGGTCGCCACTGGCGGTTCAGGGTGCCTCAATTTGGGCTCTCCCTTTCTCTGAGAATGTTCACCAGGTTTGTGACAACGGCCCTTGCTCCTTTGCAGTCTCAAGGCATGAAGGTTCTGCCGTACCTGGATGGCTAACTTGTGCACCATCCCATGCTCAGGTGGCCCATGACATGGCTCGTCGTCTCTCCCACATGGCCCGGTTGGGCCTCAATGTCAACCTAGAGAAGAGCTGTCTGAACCCCTCTCAGACCACAACCTTCATTGGTGTGGCCTTGGACACAACAACCATGAAGGCCCGTCCGTCCCCTCATTGTGTGGACGACATTCTACACCTCCTTCCCCTCTTCTGAAGGGGCAGGTTGTTGCCCTACGTCACTTTCCAGCGTCTCTTGGGCAAACTAACATCAGTCTTAGCTGTCATTCTATTGAGTTTGCTGTCGCTGTGACCCCTGCAGAGGTGGCTGAACAGTTTCCACCTGGACGCCAAGCAGCACAGAGACCAGAAGCTCCCGGTGTCACAGCAGTGCCTCCTCGCCCTGGCTCAGTGGAAGGACAGGGCATACATGTCTAGGGGTGTTTCCATTGCCTCTGTCCTATCCCAACGAGAGATTGTCACCACAGAGCTTGCCTCTCTGGATGGGGTGCAGTGTGGCAGAACAGGACGGCTCAGGGACGGTGATCTGTGCGAGACAGCACCGAACACATCAATGTGCTCCTAGCCCTCAATCACCTCCTGCTGTACCTAAGAGGAAGGCATGTGCTCATAAGGTCAGACAGCACCTCAACTGTCTTCCATGTCAACCACCAGGGTGGCACCAAGTCCGCACGTCTGCTGCAGATGTCTCAGGACCTCCTGACATGGACGGTCCCCCGTCTGACTAGCCTGCGGGCGATGTATCTTCCAGGAAAACAAAACCGGCTTGCAGACTTCCTCTCCCATCAGAAGCCCCCACTGTGGGAGTGATGCCTCCACCCAGAGGTGGTGCACACAATCTGGGGCCTCTTCGGCAGAGCAGAAGTGGATCTCTTTGCCTCAGAGGAATCGACTTGCTGCCCGCTTTGGTTTTCCCTGGCAGAGATGAACAGCTCTCTGGGCCAAGATGCCCTGGCTCATGCTTGGCCAGAGGGTCTTTTGTACGCCTTTCCACCACACCCTCTGATTTGGTTAGCATTTCAGAGAGTTCTTCAGGAGGGTCACCGGATGTTGCTGGTGGCCCCCTTCTGGCCAGCACGGACGTGGTTTCCTCTGCTGCACAGACTCTGTCGCGGCATGCTGTGGTGCCTCCCCAACAGGGAAGACCTACTGTCTCAACTGGGATGTCGGATCAGGCATCCCAGTCCTCAGCACCTCCACCTGTGGGTTTGGCTGCTGGAGGGCCCGAACTGCTGCCGAACAGCTGTGTGGACCCTGTCAGGCAGACCATCCTGTACGCAAGAGTGTTGTCCACCCGGCAGCAGTACAACAACAGGTGGAAACTACTTTCAGGGTGGTGTTCAAGCTGCAGTGAGGATCCAGTGTGTTGCACCGTACCTACTATCCTGGAGTTCCTGCAGTCTCTCCTGGATGAAGGCAGGGCTCCCTCTACCCTAAAGGTGTATGTGGCGGCAATATCTTGTCGGCATGTTAAGAGTCAACAATGGCACAGCCTGGTGTCCCTCTTTCTGAAGGGGGCTCGGAGGTTGCATCCCTCGAGAGTCCCACAAGCTCCGACATGGGACCTGCCCCTGTGCTAGATGCTCTGCGCGAGCCTCCCTTTGAGCCTTTGGTACGGGCAGCTGAAGTGGGTGTCATGTAAAACTGCATTTTTACTGGCCATTACCTCAGCAAAGTGTATCAGTGAGTTACACGCCCTGTCTGTCAGCAACTCATGTCCGAGATCTCAGATAGCTCAGGTGTCACACTGTGGCTGAACACAGCATTTCTCCCGAAGATGCTGTCCCGCTTTCATCTCAACCAGTCTATAAGGCTTGCACGGTTTAAACCCCCACCAGGAGAGGAGGGGGAACAAACCAGAACTGTTGTGCCCAGTACGGGCTCTGAGAGCATATGTTGCAGCTACTGCTGGCATTCGGCAGTCAGATCAGCTTCTTCTATGTTATGGTGGCACCAATAAAGGTTGCACTCTCTCTAAACAGGGCCTCTCCCACTGGAGTGTGGATGTCATTTACCACGTAACCGCTCCCTGCCGTCTGGTGTGAGGTGCAACTCTACCAGAAGTATTTCCACATCATGGGCTGCCCTGAGAGGAGTACCCCTGGAGGCTATATGTGCTGCTGCCTCATGGGCATCACCTGGCACATTGTCCAGGTTCTATAGGGTGAATCTTGCCACTCCCCATCCACTGGGTGTGGTCCTCTTGCCGTAGTCCTCTTGAGTCTGCTCGGTGAATTAGGTATTCAGGATTCCTCGTGACTTTGCTGGTATCATTCAGTGCTTTAAGCACCTCTGGTGGTCAGCAGGATGAAATAGAATGAAAGTTACAAATGTAACTATGGTTCTATGAATCCCGAATGACCGCCAGAGCGCTCTGTCACTCAGAATCCTCCTGTTCCCGCGAGAAGATTCTGTAGGAGCAAAACCTCTAACACCGGAAGGTATTACCTTTTCTCTGGTCATCCAGGGGTCGCAGGTGACGTTGGTATACACACTTAAACTACGTATGCGTGAAGGGGATATTCAGTGCTTTAAGCACCACCTTCTGGCGGTCATTTGGGATCACTTACATTCGTAACTTTCGTTACAATCCCTGTGTAATAAGTGTGTTTAAGATTCTTTTACATTGCCATGACAGCTGAGCTTGTGGCAGGCTTAAATACCCTCAGTCATATGGATCATATTGTTTGTTCTGAGTTATACAGTCGTTGAATCAAAAATGGCTGATCCGTGTCCCCCGGCCCGAAGGCCCCTGCTGGGACATCGAAAAGTTTAATTATGTGTTATTACATTATACTTAATATGATGCTTGCTGGTGGGTTTTAAAGCACGCTTGGGTCCTGTAAAGCATAATGTGGTTTTTAATGACACATCTAATGACACACACTTAGCATTGAAAAGTGATTTAAATGGGTTACAAGAGGCTGAGGGTTGAAAGGATGATTGAGGAAGTAAATCAAATGGTGGTCATTTGTCTGAAAGACTATAATCAACCCACTTGTGGCCTACCGGAAAATGCTGATAGTGGCCCACTTATTTGCTTCAGCACTACATATAGCATACACTTTAACATATTATAGTAAACTACTGGAAAAAAACAGGACTAATATTAGAAATACTTGGAGAGTCTTGAATGAAATCATCAAAAAGAAAAAAAGAAAAAGGAACTACCCATATTACTTTTACTCCAACAATAATACGGTTATGAAAGAAAATAAATTGATAAGTTTATTGAATATTTTGTTAAAGTGGGGAAAAATTTTGCCAAGTCCATTATACTTCAAAATATAGATGGAGTAAATAGTCATATTATTAAGATAAATTTTCATTCAATGTTTATTAGAGAAACTGATGAAAATGAAATAATTACTATTGTGCACAATTTTAAAAACAAAAAATCAACAGACTGGAATGGTTATATGTTTTTGATTAAAACAATTATTGACTGTATGTTGTTAAACCTCTAAATTATATTTATCAGTCCCTGATGGCTGGAAGATTTCCCAAACAAATGAACATAGCTAAATTCCAAATCAAATCTGGTGATACACACGAGTTCTCAAATTATACACCAATATCACTGTTGTCACAGTTCTCAAAAAGTTTAGAAAATATATTTGTAAACGGGCTAAATTATTTCATATCTAAACATAACATACTCTGTTTTTTTCTGAATGCACATTGTTGTTCACAGACCACCTCACTAGCACTTAGAGATTTTGTTCAGCAAATGACAAATGCAACTGAGAGAAATTAATATACAGTTAGTTAAGTTAGTTAAGATAGCTTAACTAGCTATTTGGAAGACCGGTATCAGTATGTCCATATTAAAAATTCAAATTCAAACCTTTTGAAGATTTTGTGAGGGGTACCACAGGGTTTGGTACTTGGACCATTGCTGTTCATTTTGTATATTAATGACATTTGTTTGGTTTCAAGGGCATTGAAGTGTATTTTATTTGCTGATGATACAACTTTTTGCTGTGGCAAACATTTAAAACAACTTCTGGATACTGTGGAGAAAGAACTACAGATAATAAAAAAAAAAAGTTTAATTCCAATAAATAAATAAAACAAAATGTATAATATTCATAAATCGAGCAACAAACTCTCACAGGAAAATTAGAGTTAATAAAGAGAAATTGATACAGTACTTGAAACTAAATTTTTAGGAGTAATAATTTACATTAAATTAATTTGGAAATCACACAAACAATGACAAAGCCCAAATGTCTAAATCTATCGCAATACTGTACAAAGCTCAACATATCCTAAGTCAGAAATCATTGCACACACCGTGCTATTCACTCATAGTCCCATACATGACGTACTGTGTAGAGGTATAGGGAAATAAAACAAATACAAACTCTATTTTCTTACTGCAAAAGAGAGCCATAAAAATTCTAAGCAAGAAACCCTATCGTGAGCCAACCAATCCATTATTTATCCAGCTAAATGTATTACTAATTAAAGACTTAGCAGATTACAATACACTACAAATTATGTACAAAGCCAAAAATGGACAATTACCATGAAATATCCAGAGGTTGTTTAAAATGAGGGTCAGCCGGCGCCAGTTTAGCTCAGCGGTTAAATCGGCAGCCCATGTACAGAGGCTACAGTCCTCAATGCAGCTCGACTTCTGCCCTCTGCCCTTTTCGGCGTGTCATCCCCCACTCTCTATTCCCCTGTTTCCAACACTATCCACTGTCCTCCTATCCTAATAAAAAAGGCATAAAAGCCCCCCAAAATATGAGGGTCAGCCAATACAATCTGAGAGGAACATTCTTATTTGAAAAAGTAAAGACAAGAACAAATGTTAAAAATCAGTCTGTTAGTCAGGGGGGTGAACCTGTGGAATACTTGTTCCAAAAACATTAAAACATATAGTACACTAATCAGGCTCAAAAACTTTATAAGAATAGTTGCATCATGCAATACACTTTTAAATTTTAAGTGAATGTAAGTATGTTAATGCCAGTAATGGCCAAAATGATGATACTAATTTATCTTCATTGCTGCTGCCATATCCTTGTTCTTGTGATGATTATGATTTTGTGAGGTAAGAGGCGTAGGTGTTAATAAGCTTTACCTTCTGCCTACACTCTTTCGGTTTATTACTAAGAATTATGATGGTGCTTTTATTTTCTGTCTTTGTATTTTGATTTGTCTATTGAAAATGAACCGAAATAAAAAGAAATTGGATTGAAAAAGAAGTGAAAAAAACCCCCCAACATATTAGCATTTTTCAATTACCTATAATCAGTTCAGGAGTATGCATGAGCTGACCATACATGAAACATATAGATTTTTATGATGCAAAGAATTGCATACAGGAACATAATGCACAGTGAAGGTGGAATATGAGAACAGGCCACTTGTTTTGAAGACTTCCTTTTAAACCAGAACTCTCAGATAAAGCATTGCTACTTGGTAAAGCTTTTTAAAAAATCCCTTGACATCTGAAAAAAGAAATTATGAACCAAACCTCTGATAATGTACCAAAACTTTTATTGGATTGAACACATTATTTTTCCTTTCACACGGCAGATATATTTGTCCCCCATCTACCACACAAACATCCATCTACAATAGGCCTTTTAAAACAACCTTTTAACATGTCACAGTAGAAAAATCGTAAGTCTAAATAATAATTTATTTATCAGCGATTACTCTATTCAGCTGCTTCAGTTTCAGGGTCCAGCCATTGTGCGTGCTGGCTCACTGTCACACTGTCAGGGCTTGCTGGGACACTTGAATAGAACAGAGCCATTGTTAATGTTATTAGTAACACCTGGGCTCTTCTTACTATGAGGAGTCAAAATGTCTGCTGTGAATAAGGCCTATCTACAAAGGTCCACATTGCTTTTTTCCCTCAATACAAAGCTCCAGTCACATTTCAATTTTCAGTTCCAGCAATTTTACATGGCATATGTTCAATTACTCACAACAGCTAGGTCATTAAAGGACACACAACAGAAGTGCAACTCGCAAAATTGTTCAGGGCGCAACTAGATCAAGAGGAGTGAAGTATTCTTAAAGTGTACATTTTTCTTTTAAAATGGGAGATGTATAAAAGAAAAGTGGTAAGATGCTTCTCTGAAGAACACTGCAGAGACTTACAGGCAAATGCATAAAGGCCTCTCTAGGGCGGAAGAGACTAAGGACTAAGGAGTTGAACTGCTCCTCAAGCCCCCTGACAAGGTCATCCCAAATGAGCTTGACTGACCTCACACAGCACCACAAACGGGATTTATGATGGGGGGTTTCTAAATGACCTGTTCCTTTGAATTTGTCTGGTCTTTTTTTTCCAATATCCTGAGCCCTTCTGCTTGATACTGGAACATATTTGGAACCAGTATTACAATTACTTGTCATCAAAAATATACAATTCAGATGCTCTCCTCAAAAGTCCTTGAACCAATGAATGTGTCTCACTATGGCAGTAACAAACACAATGTAGTGTCCTTGCTTGACTCACAGCCAGGACCAAAACCTGAAATAATAATGTTGGTAGTTTTAAATATTCAATCCCTTGTTATCTCCCTGAATTTCCTTAGTTCATATTCAAATTCAACATTGGCTTTCTTTAACTGTCTCAGTCACATTGTCAGAGTCTTTGTACAGCTTTTTAAACTAAAATGTTCTCCTGTAATTTCGCCTGCACCAACAGTTCTGTTTTTACTTTATGCCGTTTCAATACTTAGCTGTGGTTATTAGAGCACAGCAGTTTGCACTCTGTCACTGTGTGTGTTTGTGTGTGTTTTAAGGTCACTTTTATTTATTGACCATCAAAGGACCCTGACTACAGGGTTAAAGCATAATTTTCATATTTGGTGAGTATTCCCCGACCCTTTACTGTGCCCAGTTGATTTCTCAGCCGATACAGACAAATACAAGAAATGCAATTAAACTAAAAGTCACTGTAGAGAACACTATTTCCTAGTTTCAAGGCAAATTGCTCCAGAGCCAAGGTTTAAATGAGAAAACACTTAGGTTTAACATATTACTGAGCTTTGTTGAAATCTTGATTCCGATTAGTCAATCACATTATTCTACAGTCTACAGTTATTTTTGTACAGTATATCAGACTGCTGCTGTAAATAAGAGACTGTTGCTTTTGAAGCGGTTGTGACCCAACCTGATGCAGGACCACTGTGAATAATACACTGCTTAAAAAAATAAAGGGAACACTTAAACAACACATCCTAGATCTCGTTGAATGAAATATTACAGTTTAAAATCTTTATTCATTACATAGTGGAATGCGTTGAGAACAAAATAACATAAGAATGATCAATGGAAATCTAAATCATTAACCCACAGAGGTCTGGATTCAGAATCATACTCAAAATAAAAGTGGAAAAATCAGATCACAGGCTGATCCGACTTCTGTGGAAATTCCTCAAGACAATTCAAAATGAGGCTCAGTAGTGTGTGTGGCCTCCACGTGCCTGTATGCACTCCCTACAACGTCTGGGCATGCTCCTGATGAGACGACGGATGTTCTCCTGAGGGATCTCCTCCCAGACCTGGATCAGGGCATCAGTCAACTCCTGGACAGTCTGTGGTGTGACGTGGCGTCGGTGGATGGAACGAGACATGATGTCCCAGAGGTGCTCGATTGGATTCAGGTCTGGGAAACGGGCAGGCCAGTCCATAGCATCAATGCCCTCGTCATGCAGGAACTGCTGACGCACTCCAGCCACATGAGGCCGAGCATTGTCATGCATCAGAAGGAACCCAGGGCCCACTGCACCAGCATATGGTCTGACAATGGGTGTGATGATCTCATCCTGGTACCTAATGGCAGTCAGGGTACCTCTGGCTAGCACATGGAGGTCTGTGCAGCCCTCCAAGGATATGCCTCCCCAGACCATCACTGACCGACCGCCAAACCGGTCATGCTGAAGGATGTTGCAGGCAGCAGAACGTTCTCCATGGCGTCTCCAGACTCTGTCACGTCTGTCACATGTGCTCAGTGTGAACCTGCTCTCAACCGTGAAGAGCACAGGGCGCCAATGGCGAATCTGCCAATCCTGGTGTTCTCTGGCTAATGCCAATCGGGCTGCACAGTGCTGGGCTGTGAGCACAGGCCCCACTTGTGGACGTCGGGCCCTCATGCCACCCTCATGGAGTCTGTTTCTGACAGTTTGAGTAGAAACATGCACATTAGTGGACTGCTGAAGGTCATTTTGTAGGGCTCTGGCAGTGCTCCTCCTGTTCCTCCCTGTACAAAGGAGCAGATAGCGGTCCTGCTGCTGGGTTGTTGTCCTCCTTCGGCCCCTTCCACGTCTCCTGGTGTACTGGCCTGTCTCCTGGTATCTCCTCCATGCTCTTGACACTGTGCTGGGAGACACAGCAAACCTTCTTGCCACATCGGCATTGATGTGTCATCCTGGATGAGTTGCACTACCTGAGCAACTTCTGTGGGTTGCAGACACCGCCTCATGCTACCTCTAGTGGTGAGGACACTGGCAAAATGCAAAAGTGACCAAAAATCAGCCAGAAAGGATGAGGACAGGGAAATGGTCTGTGGCCACCACCTGCAGAACCATTCCTTTATAGGGGTTGTCTTGCTAATTGCCTCTCATTTCCACCTGTTGTATGTTCCATTTGCACAACAGCAGGTGAAATTGATTCACAATCAGTGTTGCTTCCTAACTGGACAGTTTAAAATCCCAGAAGTGTGAATGACTTGGAGTTACATTGTAATGTTTATGTGTTCCCTTTATTTTTTTTGAGCAGTGTATAAATCCATTATAAAAAAATAAAAACCTCCGCTCGCATCATAACTGCATCTTGGCCGTGTTTATTTCCATTATAATAACCCCTGTACATTATCCTAAAGCCTGTAAAAAAATAAGTCAAATCTCATCTAAAAGTCTAATATAATTTTTTTCTTTCTCAATCAGTAGTCTTCTAAATCCAATCTTTCATTTGCTCTACATCAAATTAAAATTTTATTTGTATAGTGGCAAATCATAACCAGCGTTATCTCAAGACACTTTACAAAAAGAGCAGGACAAGACCGACTCTTTATGTTATTTAAAGAGAGGCCCAACATGAATCACCATGAGTAGCACTTGGAAATATTCGGCACATTGGCATGGAAAAACTTCCTTTTAACAGGCAGACACCTCGAGCAGAACCAGTACATAGTTGATTAAAAAATGTTAGGCTAAATGGGAAGACTCATTTAAAGATTTTAAGTAAAATGTCTCCATTGGAGCCACTAATGGCAATGTCGATGTAACAACTCCCCTGCCTCTCCTTGTCCATGAACTTCCACCTTGAGTGTCATTCTATAATATGATGACAGAAGACGCAATCAGTGTTGCAATTAGTGAGATGAAGTCATCTGCTTGTGTTCTTGACCTTATTCTAGCCAAGTTGTTTAAAGCCAGTTTCCAGCGCTTCCCCCAGGAAACAAATTATCATAAAATGTTCTCTGAGTTCAGGCCTCTTTCCCCAAAGCTTTCAAAACAGCCGTGGTAAAACCTCTGCTCCCGAAATGCTAGCACTTAAAGAGACATCTCTAGTCTTCCTGTTCTCGGTAAAATCTTTTGGGAAAATAATTTCAATCCAGTCATATTTTCAGCTGAATATGTAAGTGGCATTTTAGAAAAGTCTGATTACAAATTCAGTTTTGCACAATTGAAGTAGCGACTTTTAATATGGCTTTCATGTCAAATCCATGGTTGTTTTTAACCTCACTTTTTTTGATTATATCATGTTATTTTATTTTGCAGCAGCATTGCTTTACATTTTTGTGCTTCTTAAAGGAAGTAAACATGTTTAAAACACAACTTTGACCGTACATTTCTATTGAGCTGTTACATGAATGTGCGAGCAAATTCGTTAAGTTGTGCGTTATCAATCGCCAAACAAATTTTCGGTTGAATGTTGACTCCTTCTTAGCCTTTTTGTTTGGTGTCCACCAACTCCAAATATCCAGGACCATAGCAGCTAAATGCTCCTCTGTACAGCTCTGTGTGTGAAGGTCTCTGCTGCCCAGCTCTTCCCCCTCTCCATCACACAGAGAGGAGAAGGGAGGGGTGAAACAGAGCTAACCCAGGACAGAGAAAATGTTGATTCATCAATGTGGCTCTTTTATTTGGTTTAATAGTCTGTAAACACACACACGTATATATATGCACACACATATCCACACACATACATTCACATATAAATGTTTGTTCACCATGATATGTTTATTGCTGAATTAACTATTACTTTCATGAACTGTTTATTTAATCTCATTCTGTGTATAATAACCCAGCGATGTTTGGAGTCTACACGCAGCTGAGAGTCCAGAGGTATCAAATATGGTGGGGTTATATCGATGAGATTAACTACTTTAAGTTTAGGAAGAAATAGTTTATTTGATATTTTGCGGCGCCGCTCCGAGGGATGTTACCCGGGTTAAAGCCCAGGGCACCTGAAGCTCCAGGCCACGCGACGGCCTCCACACGCCTCGACAGCGCAGTTGACTCTCTCATCCGTCAGAGTAGGTCTAACTTTGCTTTACTGTATATCGGAGTTGATGTGGTAGTATTAAGGGTATTAGGGGTTAGAGTAGAACTTTAGCAAAGACACCTCCCAATATCTCAGCAGCTACACTGTGCTCCCTTTACAGGTTTCATTTTCAGTCCATCTTTCCATCATATTCATCCTTGTAATAATCGTTTTCCTGCTCCTAACCATATTCATTTATGTCATGTATATTTAGTAGTTTAGTTAATAAATATCATTTATAAAGATCTGGTTTGAGTGTTTTGTATGCGTGAAGTACTAAGCATCTGTACACCACGAAACGAACTCAATCCTAGAGTGTAGAAACCTTCAGATTATGAGATTGAATTAAAATAATTAGGTAACTAATTATATGTTCTCCCATTTTTCTCAAAATAGGTTGGTGCCCTGTTAAATACCTATGATAGGTTTAGTCTTTTAATTAAAGTTAAAGACAAATTCTCGTCAATATATGAATTGCCAAAAAGCTCTTTAAATCTGAGGTTAACCGAGCCACATGATACACCGATCAGCCATTAAATTATGACCACCTGCCTAATATCGTGTAGGACCCCCTTATGCCACTAAAACAGACCTGACCCGTTGAGGCATGGACTTCACTAGACCTCTGAAGGTGTGCTGAGGTATCTGGCACCAAGACGTTAGCAGCAGATCCTGTAAGTCCTGTAAGTTGCGAGGTGAGGCCTCCATGGATCGGACTTGTTTGTCCAGCACATCCCACAGATGCTTGATTGGATTGAGATCTGGGGAATTTGGAGGCCAAGTCAACACCTTCAACTTGTTGTCGTGTTTCTCAAACCATTCCTGATCCATGTTTGCAGTGTGGCAGGGCGCATTATCCTGCTGAGAGAGGCCACTGCCATTAGGGAATACCATTTCCATGAAGGGGTGTACTTAGGCTGCTTCCCAAGTCTCTTAAATTGCATCCATGTTTCCTTCACTTGCGTCTTTCACTTGCGTCTTAGTCCCTCCCACCAGAGATGCATGGAGAGACGCGAGGAAACCAAGAGAGGAGAGAGGAAACGAGGGAATGTTTTTTAAGAGACATGAGACGTCCTTTCCGATGAAGCGTCACGTGCTGCGACGTCCGTTTGTGATCATCGCGTCAGCTGATCACAGCTGGATCAGCTGTCAGTCTGCTTTAACAGCTGTTAGTGTCTGCACACATGTGCACTGTTTTCATTCTAATAAAACACACAGTAACAGTGTTTTCTCTCTGTAACCTGTGTAACAAACACCTGCAGTCTGTGTTCCTGCTGCAGAGCCAGACGGACATTTCTTACCAGCACTATGTCTTTATATTATTTGTTCATTATTTACATTTTTGATCACTGATTATCTGATCTAAATTCATTATTTAATAAGCCCAAATACTGTCTGTTCATGAACTATGAACATTATTGATTAGGCTAAAAGTTTCAGGATAAATAGAGAGATTTTGATTTTTAGACAATTAACTTATTTTTACTCAGATGTTGACTCAGAAAACTAATCAAATCTGCAGTTATTCACTGCATTTTGTATATTTTACATATATCAATATTTTGTTCTAAACGAACACAGGTTGTCAAATACCAACTCATTATACCGATGTTTCAAGGCGCCCTGTAAAGTCTGTTTTAAGGTCCGCTTCTTCCCCTCTGCGATATGAAACTCCGGTGATGTTGTGAAGTTTCACATAAGTCCGATCTGCTGCAGCGTCCAATCACTAACTGATCTCTAATAAGGGGGCGTGTCGGCCAGTAAAAGACTTCCGTGGAGGCTGTTCTCGTGTATCCTCGCTTATCGCTCCTCGGAACTCGCTCCTCTCTCCTCCGAGCAGCGATAAGAGCTTTGAGAAGGTCCTCAATATGGCGGCTCCGGAAATACTTCCTGTTCATGCGAGGAGCGAGGAGCTATCAAATAAGAGACTTGGGAAGCAGCCTTAGTCTGCAACAATGTTTAGGTCGGTGGTACGTGTCAAAGTTACATCCACATGAATGGCAGGACCCAAGGTTTCCAAGCAGAACATTGTCAAAAGCGTCACACCGCCACCACTGGTCCAGCTCTGGTGCTCACGTGCCCATTGTAGGCGCTTTCTGTGGTGGACAGGGGTCAGCATGGGCACCCCGACTGGTCTGCGGCTACGCATCCCCATACACAACAAACTGTGATGCATTTTGTGTTCTGACACCTTTCTATCAGAACCAGCATTACCTTTTTCAGCAGATTGTGTGACAGTAGCTCTTCTGTCTGATCGCACCTCACTGGCCAGCCTTTGCTCCCCACGCGCATCAGTGAGCCTTGGCTGCCGGTTCACTGATTTTCCTTCCTTGGACCACTTTTGGTCAGTTCTGACCGCTGCAGACTGGGAACACCTCACAAAAGCAGCAGTTTTGGAGATGCTCTGACCCAGTGGTCTAGCCATTGTACCCTTGTCAAAGTTACTCACATCCTTATGCTTGCCCATTTTTCCTGCTTCCAACACACCAACTTTGAGCACAAAATGTTCACTTACTGCCCAACATATCTCACCCTGTGACAGCTGCCAGACATTCACCTGTCAGGGGTCATAATGTTATAGCTGATAGGTGTATTTCTCATTACACATTGATATTAACATATTGATCAGTGCAGCTTTAATATTTGACAAAACCAGTATGAAAAGCAGGTGATTTTGTATGTGTAAATAGAGGTTCATAAACTCCTGTGTATCATGGTGCAGAATGTGAGTGTGCAGACAGTGCTGTTGGGGGATAAGCCCTCTAAATTGAGCACAGGATCCATCAGGCTAGATCAGTTCAGTTTGTCATTCAAGAGGGAAAGTGCAATGCTTTTCAATATGTCACCATGACTATAGCATCCACTCCCCCTCTGGGACTTCAGTCTTTAGGTCTCTGATCATAGTTTGGCATAAATGCTGCACTCTGTGGTTCATAAGAATGAAACATTTTTGGCCCACGCTGTATTTAATCTTTTTATTGAAGTGAAGTCCCTACAAAAATATTTCTCTCTCCCACTGTCTTGGTTTTGCACTCATGCCAGTGTCTAACAGTCATCATCAATTCTGGGCATGCTCAAGCCGTTCCCTCAAATCTGCAATTTGATGTATGTGGTGTGGAAATAACTCAACAAATGTATCATGATTTGGCCTTTGGCCTTCATTATGCATGTCCAAGTGGAGATGAGCTAGCTGGATATGAATATGACACCTTTTTTTTAACATATATTTTGGCTGATTCTTAAGAGTCCAGGAGGCAGTAGATCAGATTAGCTGCAGTATGAAGTGATGATATTCATGATGCTACCTAATAATGTGCGTGAGTTTTAAGATATGGGCAGTCACAGCACGTTTTCGATCTGGTCAGAAATCGAATCCAAAAATATCCAAGGAATGAATTAATCTCTCACGCAGATTCAAGTGAATTCCTGGCGTTCCACTGTCTGCTTCACGTTTCCCAAAGCTGCATTCTGTTGTGATGCTCAATCAAATTAGCTTTGAATTCCAGTGATCATCAGACTCATTAAAATGTGTTTATAATGCAATCAATTTTTGCATGCCTCGGTAAAAAGGCTGCACAGTTTTAGTTATGTGCAGCCAATAATCTCCCCCTCTGAAGTTTGAACAGCCTTCTTGTTAGGGAACAGTTGTCCTTGCACATGATTTACTTTTACTCGTTACTTGTTGAGTACTTAATAGCACAGTATTTTATGTTGCCTATGTTAGTTTGCCATTGTAATTTAATGGCCAGCTCACTCAAAGTCCTCTGAACTTTTAGATACTATATAAAATAAAACACTACAGATGGATTCATGTGCTTAGTGCATGTAATAAATCTAAAGTAGAAATGTAATTCAATAAATCTAGATTACATTAAGAGAAATGCATCTCAGAGATTCAATTTAGGACTTATGAGGCTTGAATTATAAAAGACAATTACTGTCTGGCTTCTGCCATGACTGCAAGAGAACTGAAACTGAGAGGAGCATTTTATCAAAACCTTCAGACATTTATTATAAGTCACTTTTATAAATAAACTGGTTTTAAGATAATTCTTAAAAGGGTTGAGCATATTCTGGAGATGACGGTTTCCTTAGGCTTGGAAACCAATTGAGGTCAGCATCCTTGGATATGCATTTCCCTCTGCACTGCCATTGCAGAACAGTTGCAGCTGTTTCTGTAGCGATTAGCCTGACACATGTGGCGTGTACAAAGTGCTACCAGGCTAACAGCTGAGTCAAAAGGAGAGGGCCAGACCCTCCTAACGGGATTTTTTGGAGGACGAATTTTCTCCCCTTTTCTGATTTTCTGCTCCTGTCTCAGAGGGTGTAAGTGAAAAGGAAAAGCATCCTCCCTTAAAAGTCTCAACGGAAAGTGATTTGCATTGTATTATTCAAATTGCAGTTAAGTGCATAATACAGTCTAATTACACGGTACAGTACTGAGTGTGTTTTGAATTAATGCATTTCATTTTTCAGGCAGACTAACACCAAATGAATCACATAAAATGAATAATGGAAGATGGCTATTGTACAGATGTAAAAAGTTCTCTGTGCTCTTGCGCTTCGCAGGAGAGTGGTATGAAAATTCACAATCCTGTGTTTTAAATGAGTCAATATTTGAGCGCATCTACACCTCTGTTTCTGCCTGTTTGTGTGTGTTTGTGTGTGTGTGTGTGTGTGTGTGTGTGTGTGTGTGTGTGTAACGTGTACACAAGGGAAAACCCCTGTTTGTGTGTGAAACTCTGGTCAAGTAGCATTTGAAAATGAATCCCAGGCACTTGTTTAAAGCAGACCAGATGGACATTGTTGTCTATAGGGCATTGAAGTAGGTACTTGATTTACAATGATCTACCTTTGAGTGAACTATGGTCTTCATTTCGTTGATATGGTAATCCCCATTCATTTGGTATGCTAAGCAGTTAAAAAAAAAAAGGTTATGTTTAAGGCATCTGTTTTTCAGTGTGTGTGTGGGGGTGAGGGACCATCTCTATAATACTGTTATTGTTACAGTTTAATGCACAGCGAGTAAAGCGCTAACTGTCACATTTCGCAGAATGACCATAATATACCTGTAACTGATGAGAGTTTGATAGGGATGTTACTCAAAATCAATGAGTCAGTTATTACTTACTGTGTGTTCAGACCGTAGGCAAACACAAAGGGGCTGTGTGGTGGGCGTGTGTAGTTTCAGTGAGATGATGAAATACAGTCCAGGAAAGCTGGTTTGAGGACGAGATTGATGAGTTTGAAGGTTTTTCAGACCCATCAACACAGCACAGCCGTTCTAGGATGCCATCTGGAAGGATTTACAACTCTGAAAAGTTGTCAAAGCAACAAGAAACTCATCCTCTGCTGAAACAATCACTGCATAAACAGTACAATTAAGCTTTTTATGTAACTAAGTTGTCTACCGTGAGTTTATGCTTGCTCGAATTTATTGGCAAACGCAGCACCTTGCAAGAGGACAGCGCATTGCAGCAAAAGTTCAACCAGGCTGGAACTTCTCCACTGGTATAACTTTCATTTTTCTTTGCTGGAGCCTTTGGGTTTGATGTAAAATGTACGTTTTCATGCATCACAACTCACCGACTAACCCATAATATTTGTTAGCTATAATAACACTTCCTTACTTGTCCTATTGTGCAAATAAAATCTGTGCAGGAATATATTCTGAGGAAGGGTTGCTTTTAAATGCTGTGAACATGCAAGGTAAAACTGCTTTCTAAATTTGGATCTGAAACTTGCAGCAATCATTTACAGTTGAATGAACTGATCTGAACCTGCAAACTTTGCCAAAAAAAATGAACTAAACAACACAGAGAATCTTTAACTTCCCACAAGAGCTGGTAGCTTCCTACTTTGTGGTGTATCATTCATGATATTATATCTGATGCATCATTTTAAATACAGTGCGTAAGAGATCTGTCTGGCAGAATCAGCACCAGTGGGTGCTTTATGCTGCACAGAGCGTTAGGTTTTATGTCTGCCTAGCTGGAGTGGGAGTTTCTATATGGCTGCTCTGAGCTCACATAAGGACGCCGCGAGTCAGTTGAGACAAAATATAAAAAAAGTACGAAACATCATGCGTACCTGTGTTAACTCTTTTTTGCTAGAAAGTGATCTTCATACACTGAACAGAGATGATGGCATGACACAATCATGTAAGTACACCAAAGTAGAATCTAATACACATTAAGCCATCAGCTTCTCTTTTCTTCTCACACTGGAACCACAGCAGAACAAGACATCCACATGAAGAGAAATGTGCCCTTTTCCTGCTATGACAAGTCAAAATGTCTGCTCTGAAAAGCAGAGGTGTTACTGATGACATTAATGATGGCTGTTTTTATTCAAGTGTCTCAGTGAGCCGTGACAGTCTGACAGTAAGCCAGCACGCAGAGCTCCGGGACCCTAAAACAGAAACAGCTAATACTGCCATCGTTAATTTTATCGCTAACGTGTGCTTTTCCTGCTGTGACATGTCAAAATGTTGCCTGTGTGAAAGGGCGATTGGTGAAATCATATAAGACAGAGATAATTTAAAAGAGAGTATGTTATTTCCTCTTTGGCACACCCTCCACTCCAGCTCTGCAGAAATGTCCTGGTCACCAATACTCCAACTTAATTTTGAATCTGCATTGACCTATGCGTAAGATGTGTTGATAGCCTCGCCATTAACTCATTAGAAGTCATTAGCAGGGGAAGTTAATTAATTGGATGGCTAGACTGGAGAGAGAGGTGATTTGCCTTTACAAAAACAGAATTTATTGTAGACGTCAAACAAAAATGAGTCTAGATTTTGTAACCAAACAAAGTCCACACCTCTACTTTCAGCAAAATGGAAGTTACTGCATAATTATCTCTAGGTGACATGCTGAGGTGTTTAACTCAAATGGTTTAAATGCACTCACGATGTAAGGCTCTGTACCAACACTAGCACTGACATCTTGCAACACTTTCTTGTGTTGGTGTGACGTTCTTCAGCTTGTTTGCAATACTTACACAGCCTACATGATTTCATTTGCATATAGAAAGATTCCCGCTGTCATTGCTGTACAACTCTTTCTTTTGCAAAGAATGACAACATTAAAAAAGTTATACATCTCTGCTTTGAACCCAGAAAGACAGTTCATTTACTGCACTAGAAAATTGCCAGGAAAATGAGAGTCGTTTGGAGTAATGGCTTCCTAGAACTCCCCTTACATCAGCATGAGTGTAAGGGAGGGTGAATGGCAAGCCACCAGGATGTAACGGCACTGTTTTCACAGCTCAACAGGATTTGCCACCTATTCAACGGGAGTGCAACCACACGCAAACATGGACTCCGACTGTGGAAAGAGAAACAAAGATATCACCGAACACATCCACAGGGCCTTAAAGTGCAAAGGCACTACTACACACGCGCTCACTTAACTCTTAATTATCATGGATGCTCCAGTCATCAATTATTAAACACACTCTAGGCGTTGCTAATGGTATTTTTGGAGAGGAAGCTTTATCTACTGTAAGAAGGTAGATGTCTAGTTTGGGAGCCTGTGAAATAATTTATCGTGGCCCCGCAGGCAGTTTAAATGCTGTCTGTATTTAAATTAAGTGCAATGTCTCAGCAAGTTTAGGTGGTTTTGTCTGACCCTTATTTTGTATCTATTCAGGTTGCAATTACTTTTAAGCTGGCAAGCAAGACCTCCTCGACAGATTCAGACAGATCTTATCGTGACACCATGTGCAGGCAGTAATCTGCAAAGTCTACTGTATTACAGCATGATTTCATCAGTACCTCTGACATATTTTTACCAAAGGAAAATTGCAATATTCTGAATCATGAGTTAATTAAATGTCTTATTATGCATTTACCATTTGGATTCATACTGTATGACTATTTATAACCATGGCAGTTTGATTGACAGGAATTCGTATTATAGCAGATGGCTGCAGAATCTGATGCCAATGGTGGCGATTCTGGGAAAGAGGATATCTATTAGGGGATATACTGTAAGACAAGGTATCCAGTGGCTTAAAACAAAATAAAACACCTCAATATCACCGCAGCGTGACAGAGCTCGAAATTCACCCCTCAGCTTTTAAACAAATGCTTTCAATTTGGGACAATCCAAGCATCACCAAAGTGAGACATTGTGCCGGGTGAGGTAGGGATACTGGATTTTCAGCGGGAGAAAGAGAGACAGTGAACAGCTTTGGTGGTGAAATCAGCAGTGTTGCTTGTCAGCTCCTCTGTAATGGAAAATGTATTTAAAATGGGGTCTACTGGATCTCATTTTACGAATCATTAATAATAAATTGGTGCCATCAATCCTAATGATGACGGGTGCCCTATTATCAGGCCAGCATTTGGGGAAATTTCTGTTGGCTTGGATCAATTAATTCCCCTTTTCCCTCTGCATAAAACATCTGTTTGCTTTCTTGAAAAACAGTGTTGCATAAAACAAAGGAGACCTTAGGGTCTGTAGCCTCGCTGGTTGGATTGGTGACCTATTTAACCTCTGTTTGCTGCTGCTGTTGACTGCTGATACCGAGAGACAGAGGAGGCAGAGAGCAGAGGCTGTGAGCTTGAGGCTGTAGCCACATACAGAATAGGAGGGGGGGAAAGCTAAACCTACAATAGCTGAGTTAAAGATCCATGACTTTACACGCTCCAGCCATATGACCACACTAATAGAAGAGATTATTTGAGTACTGGGGGCATTATGGTTAGATGATCATGGATATGTCCTTGAACAACATCCATCAGTCATATTTCCCCCCTCGCTTCATGCCATGTTTATGAGCATGCCTCGATATGCAGTCATTATAAGGATTTACTTCCACACACAGGATGCAGGTAGGTCACTGCACATAAGTACAGGTTACCACATAGACATATAAAACAGGGAGTCATTTACTAACTGCAAACCATTTTCACAACCGCCTTATTTTCATTTCTCAGGACAAACATGGGCACGCTTCCAAAATTGGGAATGTTGAAAAAGGTGCACGTCAGGACATTTATCCAGCGGGATAGTTCATAGGAATGTTTATGGGCCTCTGTGGGACCAATGATGTATTGCCAAGCTCTAACTCTGAAAAGAAGGCAGCTGAAAGAGTGTGGATTTAATTACATTAAAGCTGCGTTTAAATAGCAACCGTGTCCACAGCCAAAACATTTTGGGTGTTGAATGCTTGTCTTACATTAGGATTAGACAGAAGAATACAAATGGTGTGAACTGGAATTGTGATATCTATTTGTTCATTTAATCAACAGCAGACTTGTGTATTTTTAATTTCTCATTACTTATGTGGAGTGTCAAAAACCCTAGTGCAGAATGTGTTTGGATTTAACCAGGACAAACTATACTAGATGACTCTGCAAGTAGGAGCCTGTAGTAGGCTGCTACTTGCCTCACACTGTGCTACTGTTCTTTAAGAATGCTTCATATTTATGCACTGATTAATTCACATGAAAAGGTGACAACCTGAGGCAGGCAATGCTACGGTGCGGAAGTACTACAACCTTTGATTTACAAAGAAAATTAATGGTCAAAGTTCTTAACTTTATACTGATTGGTGAAATTATAAACTGGTATGTTCAAGGCCCAGGAGAGAGAGGCTCTGAAGCAGGTGATTTAAACTGCCCAGAACATATTTGGTACCTATCCATCCAGCATAAGTGATATGAGTGAGTTCAGGTGTCTGTGAAAACCCAAGCTATACTGAAAGTCAATAACCACCTCACAAACTGCCTGTTCAACTTGCGGATGTCTGACAAACGTTACAGAGGTATCCGTTGCCATACCAGCAGAGTGCAGAGCAGCATCTCTCCTCAGGCTGTAAGACGTCTAAGTTCTTCCTCCGTACTTCTCTATAAATAAGCATGTCTTGGTTTTTGTTTTGTTTTGTGTGGCAAACAGGGACTTAAGTTTGCATTTGTTGTGCAAGTCTGTGTAGTACAGCGATGGATAAATGTGTTCAAGGCTCACATTTGAAGGTCCAGAGACCCTGAATTCCTTCCTGTCTAAGCCAATAACTGAACTCATGAGATGTTTTATTTACAACGTGTGCTCATTTTCTTGTTGAAAATACCAAATTTAGCAGGGTGCTACTGACCTTGTAACAAAGGTACTCAACACGCAAGGGCATTTTAGTTGAAATTTCCACCTCAGCTGGCTGAAAAGTAACGCAGTGTACTGTTGCTGGTGTGAAAGAGAGCTTTATCTTCTGTGGTGTTTTTGTTATAGCATTTAAAATGATAACTGAGTAAATATATTATATATATATATATATATATATATTTTATATTTAGTTTAGTTAATTCATGAGCCAGTAAAAATACACAATCCTATTAGATGTGAGCTGAATCAATTTGAATATCAAATCAGCTTTGAATCACAGAAAAATGTCAGATACATGTGTAACTGACAAAACCAATGGAATGATGATGGACTCGAAAAATGCACAACTCACACTTGGCAGGTTGAGGGTTTAATGTCCAGTCCAGATATCGTACACAGGTAATCTGAAGCAATAATCCAAAAGGGGCAGGCAAAAAGGCAAAGTCAAAAATCAGGTCAAACACAGAAAAATCACTCACTAGAAGATGCTGGAACGAGGCAACACGAAGAAACGCCAACAAACTGACAACAAGAGGGGTATACACAGACAATCAAGGGGAAAGAAGACACAGGTCGGTCTAATTATTGCTGGGTTGACTCATGAGGCGAGAGACAGGCCATGTCTACACGTACACAGGTATTTAAAAAAAAAAAAAAAAAAAGTTTTTCCCTCCTTCCTAAAAAAAACCCTGTCCACACAAGCACGGTTATCCCTGTCCAAATGAAATGCAAAAACACAACAGAAACGCTGGCATGGGAATCCCACACCAACTGGCGGCGATATAACCCAGTCATGCAAAGAAGAAAAAGAAAATCACAGCCCATCAAAAGTCTGAAAAAATCTATTGCCAAAAAACTACTTTGCGGGCTGCAATGGCGCATCGAGGAAGGGGGGCGATATATCAATACTGTGGACGAGTAACTGTACATGTAAATGTGTAAAAAGTCCTTTTAGCAAGGTTAGAAGCGTCATTGTTTTTGTCACGTCTGTCATTTTGCAAGGAACTACCTATAAAAATAGACTTTTTTTGTCATGGAATCCCATGCCTACATCCACCAACAATCATCATCCTTTTTGTCCTTTGGTCTACTTTGAGTCAGACAAGAGAAATTAAACACATTGTCTCTGAAGTTGCAGCCTGTATCTCCTGAAATAACTTTCAGGATGTTTTCCCTTGTTGGCCTCCACAGGTTGCTGTGTGGTTTTTGCAGATTGCTCTTTTGTTTAAGATGTAAGAATAGAAACTAACGCTCACATGAGCAATGATGGAGCAACCTGGACGGTGGTGATTGGGAGGAATGGCCTGCCCAATCCAAACCCGAGTGGTGTCTTGTTATTGGACTTCTGTGCTCGTCATGGATTGGCCATAACAAACACACTGTGGGTACCGGAACACCCTATGCCGTAGATCAATGATTGACTTTGTGGTCGTATCATCAGATCTGCTGCTGTATGTATTGGACACTCGGGTGAAGAGAGGAGCTGTCAACTGATCACCACATGGTGGTGAGTTGGATCAGATGGCGGGGGAGACCTGGTTAACCTAAATGTGTAGTGAGGGTTAACTGCAACCGTCTGGTGGAGGCCCCTGTCCGTGAAGTCTTCAAGTCCCTCCTCGGGAAGAATTTCTCTTGCATCCCAGGGGAGGTTGGGGACATGGGATCCGATTGGACTGTGTTCAAAGCCTCCATTGTAAGGCTGTAGGTGCCTGTTGTGGCGGCAACCTTAGAACCCGTTGGTGGACTTCGTTGCAGGGATGCTTGGGGGGCATGGGAGTTTGCTCATCCAGTCTGCATGTGTTTTGTGGACTTGGAGAAGGCCTATGATCGTGTCCCCCGGGGTGTCCTGTGGGGGGTACTGCAGGAGTATGGGGTACCTGGGCCGTTGCTCAAAGCCATTTGGTCTCTGTATAATCAAAGTGAGAGCTGTGTCCGCATCATCAGTTCAAAGTCAGACACATTCCCTGTGCGTGTTGGCCTCCGCCAGGGTTGTCCCTTGTCACCGATTCTGTTTGTGATTTTCATGGACAGGATCTCAAGGTGCTGCCAGGGGGAGGACGTTTTCCAGTTTTGGGACCTCAGCATTTCATGCCTGCTTTTTGCAGAGGATGTGTTCTGTTGGCTTCATCAAACTGGGTATTGGGGCCAGCAGGTACTGGGGCGGTTTGCAGCCGATTGTGAAGCGGTTGGGATGAGAGTCGGCACCTCCAAGTCTGAGGCCATGGTTCTCTGCCTGAAAATGGTGGATTGCTCCCTCTGGGTGGGGAGTGAGTCTCTGCCTCACGCAAGCCAGTTTAAGTGTCTTGTTTACGAGTTAGGGTAAAATGGATCGTGAGATTGACAGGCGGATCGGTGCAGCATTAGCAGTAATGCGGGTGTAAACGCGTCGTGGTGAAGAGGGAGCTGAGCCTGAAGGCCAAGCTTTCGATTTACCATTCGACCTACGTTCCAACCCTGGTCATGAGCTTTGGCTAGTGACCGAAAGAATGAGATTGCGGGTACAAGCGGGCGAAATGAGTTTCCTTCCGGAGGGTGTCTGGGCTCAGCCTTAGAGATAGGGTAAGAAGCTCAGACATCTGGAGAGAGCTCAGCATAGAGCCACTACTCCTTCAAATTGAAAGAAGTTGAGGTGGCTTGGGCATCTGATTAGGATGCCTCCTGGGCGCCTCCCTTTGGAGGTTTTCCAGTAATCTCCAACTGGGAGGAGACCCTGGGGCAGACCCAGAGCTCACTGGAGGGATTATATATCCTGTCTGGCCTTGGAACGCCTCGGAATTCCTCAGGAGGAACTGGAAAACGATAGTTAGCATGCTGCCACTGCAACCCGGCCCCGGGTAAGCGCAAGATAATGGAAGAATGGATGGACAGATTAAGAATTTATGAGCATTTGTCCGAGCTTTACACAGTTAAAAGTAAAAACGTATCTCCAGCTAGGGCTGCAAAATTAAAATGCACAATCAAATATTAATCAAGTTAATTAAGTTTGCGGTTTTGGCTTCCCACGATAAAATTAACAGGATTTATTGCGATATTGACTTTTAAAATGCGTGCTCCAGCAACAGGAAACTCCTCCTAAACTAACAGCCACTCCCCCAGGGGGGCGAACGAGAGGTTTTGGCTTCACTTTTGGGAGAGCTGGCATGTCATTAGTGCAGACCTTGAAGCAGCAGTTTAGAGAGGAAGAGCAAACAACAGAGACGGTCAGGAGAAACAAAAGTCCAATGCCTGGAACAGAAGAGAAAGAACCGGTCCCCCGAAATGGCTCTTCATCAGTTGTTTGGAGGTATTTCTGGTTCAGGGCAAGTGATGTTAAGCAAGGAAAAGTAATATGCAAAGAGTGCATGAAACCTGTGTCTGCATCGCCAAGCAACACAAGTAACCACCTGAAAAAACACCACAAAATGCAGTATGATGAGTGTATGAAGGCAAAGAGGAATACAGTCGCTACACCCCGTCCTTGTGTCCAGCTTCAAGTCAGACATCCATAACAGCGACGCTGTACAGTGTGACACCCTATCCACCCAATCAGGATCTCAATATTGATCAAAATAATTTCATCAACATTTTGGCCATAATCGTGCAGCCTTATTTCAAACACTTGCTCTGAAAGTCTCTGATTCTTACCTTACTAACAAATAGTTTTATATAGTTTAAGCTTATTCCCTTAATATGTTATAAAACATACAATTGAAGTATAATAATACTGTGTGTTTCATGTGGGGAACTTAATTATTAAAATTAAATATTTGTTGGCAGAATTTGCCCTTCCTTGAAGCACCCACTTTGGGAACCACTGTTTTAAATGCACATTGTTCAGTGTGATTGATTGAATGGAGGTAAACACGCGTCTAACAGGTCCACAGGGCCGTTTTTAAAATCTGACAGTTCTCACCGCAACTCTCCTGATACCTTTTATAACATCACTGTTTGCTAAGCACACAAATACTGAAAAAGGGAGCTGAAGCAGCAAGGACTTTCATCTATGTTTACACCTATCTTTATATGAAGATGTGTACTGTAGTTCAAGTGTTTGTTCTGCTTGTGGATCAGTTCTCTCAGCAGAACCCTCATTAGTGGTGTTTGAATGCTCTTAAGAGCAGATTTTTTCGGTAATATTTGATTGATAATTGAATAAACATTGAAATGAATAGCCACTTTGATACTTTGACGTATGTGTCTCAGACTATTCAGGGTTGTGTCCTTTTGGCTAGCTGTGGTCTTTCTCAGCCAATCGATCTGCACATCTTATCGGTACATTTATCTGATGAATATGTTTTTTGAATTTTCTTTTTTTTAGTAATATATGCTTTGGTAGACATCAGCAAGTATTACCTTTGGATAATGATCAAATGACCTGCCCCATGTCTCATTTGTTGACATGCTCCTATTAACTAACAAAGAGACACAAAACGTAGAAATTCATATTGTTATTCTCAACATTACGCTTGATGAAAAATTGTTATATTCAGGTTATCTACAGTCGAGGGGAGATACTGTATGTCAGACACCAAACTGCAGCACAGTCATACCTTACATTATTCATGGTTCACGGTTTCCAAGTGTAGAAACCTGCAGGCCTTTAGCAACTTGGTCAAACTAGCAACTTTTCAGTCCCTGTTTTTTTATTTTTTTTATTTCTTTTTTATACATTTGCAGGCTCTGTTAGAAATCATGAACAGTCAACATATTATAATCTATGTTGTTTATGACTATTGGCCACTAGGGTGCAACGGATCTGAAGACTCAGGGTTTGGATCTGGTTTCGGGTAACCAACTGGATAATTTTTCATATCAGCAAAAAGTATATTTATAATAGGGCTGCATAATTAATCGAATATTAATCCCGATCACCATTTTGGCTTCCCACAATTAAATACATGAGCTACGTGCTGGCTAGGGCTGGGTATCTATATGGATTTCTCAATTCGATTTGATCCGATTCACAGGGTCCCGATTTGGTTCCATTTCCAATTTGATATCGATTTTTGTTAGGGGCATTTCAGTTACAATATGAGTCCACATCTAATCTGGTGCATTATCAAAATGTTTAATGTTTACAATAAGAATTGACCCTAAAGAAGTTACATCATGTACTTTTTATTCAACATGACCAACACACAGCAGTCAACACAATACACAATATTAACATTGTTATGAATTAGACAGCTTATTCACTTTTTTTCCAGTTCCAATTTTTAGTCCGTACATCTGGCTCATGATTATGATTAAACAAACTGGGCTTCACGACGGCTTTTGGCCACGCAATCTCATAGCGCTAAGAACAAAGCCACACGAGAGTTACAGGGAAAGGCATACTGTGTAACAACATGCCGAAAATACACTCGCAGCCAAAGCCGACGTTATCAGAGAGCAACATAAACATCAGTGCAACGAACTTACATATTCATGGACACACACACGATAAAAAGAGTCTGTCGGCGATCACTGATGTCTCCGTAGTAAGTGTAGTGAACAAGTCCAGGCATGTCTAATTCACTGCTGTGTTTCGAGGGGATGCGCTGAGTCGTGCTGCGTTCAGGAGCGCTCAGAAATTTGAGTGATCAGACACGTTTTTACATATTTTTAAAGATCAATCTCTGGATTTAGAAACGATATTGGGTCATTGAAATGAGAAACGATTAGAATCGGAAAAATCGTTTTTTTTTTACCCAGCCAACCCAATGCTGGCTCATATTCAAATAACGATTCCTGATGCATCTCAATGTATCGCATCCTCACTTTTCTTTATTACTTCACATTGCTACTTTTACTGTGATACTTCTTCATACATTCATTATCACTAAAAGAGCTCTACAACTTTGGGAACCCCCTGACTCTTAATGAAGCAACACCATGAAGTCGACATTTTTGTTTCGTAGTTAAATAGCTGGACGGGTTTTGGATTGATTGCCATGAAATCTGATGAAGAAACCTGTTGTTCCCAGAGGATGGTTTTTAAGTCATTTCTGACCTCCTGGCTTGTCATCCATCATCAGGTCAAAATTTCCAGTCACCCAAAACCTCTCTGTTTTTACAACAAGAATAACTAGATTGAGAAGACTCTTATTCTTATTACCTGTTGGTGTGCAGAATCAGATGCTTAATCATTTCGGTTTTATTGCACTAGGAACTATTTTCTTGCCTGATTGATCAGTGATAATTATCTGATGATTAAACAGACCTGTAATGTGTTTCTCAGTACAATTAAAGTGAGCCATTTCATTTTCATATTTATTCGTTTTTAAAGCCACTTTCAGCTCGAGTCAGACTGGGCCTCAGAAAATCTGAGGTGCTGGTGCTTTTGAAATGTTTCATACAAAAAAGGTAATTACCTCCATTCATCTACAGCCCATGGTAAATTAATGTTTTCTGGCATGCAATAAGTTCTTGAGAGTTAATACTGTTGAGTCCACTAAGCCACCAAAGGATGTGCTGCTGACTGCACTGTTGTGATGCATACTGAACAGCACATTGTAACTGGAAAAAATATGTTTAAGTTCTAGTTAGAAACTATTTCAGCCTGACACGTCTGATTGTTACGGCACAGACTGAGTACCGCTCCTCCTCGTGCCAGCCTCGTCATGCCACTGCTCAACTCGTATGGCAGATCTAGCGCCTGAAGCAACAAATGAGTCACGTCTGCATGCATGCAACCAGGTCTAACAACCAGGTCTCAGTGAAGCCGCGCTAGCCTTATAGCCTGCAGGCAACCTGTGACCATTCCCGTAAAAATTCATCTATCAGTACTGACAACATCCACACCATTCGCATTATGATCAATGTTGCAAGAAGTGTTTTGGTTGCCTCGGGTTGGGCTGTGCTTTGATTCTGTTCCCGTCCTGCACCTCCTGTGCGGTGTGCACAGCCTGATGGAGGTGCTCTCAAGAAGTGAATTAAAAACCCGACCTTTGACCTAAAGATGAATAGTGGCATTACTGTTTGACAAGCTTACAATCATTGTTTTCTGAGAATGTAATCAAGCAAGCAGTGCATTGCATGAATGACTATGTAGTTATTAAAGTACGCTAAGCGGACAATAAATGTCATAACATATTGAAAACCAGTGTCGAATCAGTTCTTCTTGTCTTAACATCCACTCGTCATCAAAGCCTACATTATGCGGCATGAGTGCAATGTCAATATAATGTCATTTAAAAGGTCTTTTGTCATGTTATCAATTTTTTTCAACAGGAATTGAATATTAGCCGAGTGTCTCATTCTGGCATTACATTAACCTGTCAACCTACCGTATCGCTGCTCATGAGGAATGCCTCATAAAAAAGCTGGAGCTGTGATTTAAAAACAGTTGCCTCTGTGGCAGAACATTCTTATCTGAATTATGTCAGCGCCTGCCAATGATGTGGAGCAGTGTGTGCAGAAAAGCTGTGCTGTTATCTACGGAAGCATGTGAAAACAGGTCTTTATTGTTTGATGCAACTGTTTTAATGCCACTTCTCCCCCCTCGCAAACAAACAACTCGGAGACAGCTGCACAGATTGCACTTAGCGAGCAGCCACTCAGGCTAAGCGGACAGAAGTCATTCTGAAATGAAGGGCACATCAGGTAAGAGGCGTTGTCCAAGGCACTTCCTCAACTAGATTGGCTCAGATTTAGACAAACAAGGCCATTCCCCCCAACTACAAGCCCAGTTGTGACATTTGCATCCACTTAGATGATTGTAAGTGACAGCTACCATGTTCCGGCCTTTACTTAGCCGTATGCTTTGACTTTCTTCCACTTAAATTATTCAGGTCTTTGTTGGACAGTGTATTGCACCTCTCTCCCAGGCTTTTTAACAACATTTGATTTGTTACAAGCCACTCTCAAAGGCAAGAACTCCTGCGTAACACTTGACTAGTTAAATTTTGAACTTCAGAATGATCTTGTGCTCACAGGGCTTTCACACTACACTGATTTTCAGTTTCACCATGGACTGAACTGGATGCTTTTCATATCCCAAAACACATGCTGTATCTGATAGTGATTTAACAGCATGTTCCACATAGGGCAGTCCTTCCAATAATTATAACATTACCATATTATCTGTTAGAGTGTTGGCCACTGCTTTGTATTGATATTATCAGAGCCGTGCAGACACCTTTTCCTACTCAGTTCATTAAAGATTTACAGGCTCTTCCAAACACCTCCAAACACCCTCTACTACACTGTAAGTAATGTGCTGCAACAGCATGAAGGGTGGAATATAATTACAAAACATGTATAATCTTTAGTATACAATTTTTCTAAACAGATATACATAAATGTGTAGTGGTCTAAGATGCATACCGTTTTAGGGCCTGCAAAGATATTCAAAGACATTAACTGTTGCGGTTACCCTTCACCTTCTTAGCCCTATTTATTATATTGTTTTTACAGCTGCCCCCTTATGATCAACCAAGTCGATGAGAAGAGTCTTATACACTTAGTTGCAGAACAAAAACATAAAGCCTCAAACTCCATCCAGAAGCTGCACCTTGTATGTTGTTAGACCGATCTGTAATGTTACTGGCCGAGCTACCACCTTTAAGGCTTTGTGGATAACATCTGAATGTGACATAGTAGTCTGGCAGGGTTTCCATAGGTTCAATTACAGTTGTCATCAGAAAGTGTTCAGATAATTCCAGTCTCAAGTGTAGCATTTTCTTAGTAAGTTAGCTAGTTAGCAGCTAAAGCTCAGCTGAATCAGCCTGACAAAAAACATGGTTCAGAGGACGATGTTGTACTTACTAAGTTCAAAATATGTCAAGTCTCCTGTCTGCTTTTAATGGCACATACAGAATCATTACCACTTATGCCATAATAACTGTCAATAACAGACACTACGTCTGTGTGCTATAAAGTACATATCTGACGGCTTATTTTTGCCCCCAAAAATATAAATTAAGATAATTTAATACATATAAATGAGTAATGGCTTAAACTAACAACCAGGAAAGGTAATGTTGACTTAAGAATAACATGTAAAGTGCATGATCCGTAGTGAGCGTCCATAATGAAGGCAAAGGTGGTACCATTTGGGTTTGTCAAAGATTGCAGCATTAATAATTAAGACTCCAGTTGTGTGACGTTAGATTCAACACCAGACTGCTTAATTGTTCCAAACAGATCCCGATTGAGCTGATGCTTTTTTACTTAAAATAACTCCAGACATCCTTTCCTGGAGATAATCAAAATGTCTTGCGTATGGGATTATTTCATCAAGTTCTGAATCTATTTTTGTCTGCAATTAAGTCTCCTCTGGGTAAACTTCTCTGTGCGTCAAGCTTCTTAATAGAATCAGACCGATGTTGCTGCGTGTTTCATCCTATTTCCTCCAAAGTGTGTGAGTTTTATTCTCTTTATTTACACTGCATGTGAAGGCTGGTTTCTATTCATGCCATGTTGTATGGAAACACATTTGCTGGAGATGCATGGTCAGTGAACATTGTTCAATCTAATGTTGTTGTTGTATGGTAATGCAGTGCAGACTTTTCCATCCAATCTGCATTAACATGCTAAGATGCCAAAAGCGAGACTTCACTCTTGATGACGCTGTGTACAATTCATAGAGACATACTTGAAGCATGAAGTAGACAATTGAGCGACATCACTGACAGTACAATCATCCTTTCTTATTTGGTCGGGCGAGGGGTGTTTGAAATGGACAAAGCTGATGGGGATAAAGTAAGAACAAAGGAACTCATTTGCAAGTTAATAGAGCTTAATCAGTTTGTCGCATTAGTGCCTGTTATAACAAAGGGATACGGGCAGAGGGATTTGGACAAAGAGGGTTTAGAGCCGGTGAAAAGGCCAGGGCCCAGATTTGATAACATTACAGTGAGTTTAACATTGTGCTGGTTGAAGGTGAACGAGTGCGGACTCTTTAGCCAATAATGTGCATAATCACGCTCAAATATACAGTAATAATCTGAATGGAGGCAGGCCTACATACACCAGCACACACACACTGTAACAGTTCACCTGAGCAGCCATCCGGTAAATAGTCTGCACTTGTGTTGAGACTAAAATGTATTATAATGCTTATATAGCGTTTCACGGGGGGATTATTTAAATAAAGCCCTCCCCCCTCGCAGGCTGACTAAGCATTTCAAAAATCTGTAATCTGTAGAGAGATTTACTACCTGTAACTAATTTCTGAATGCATTCCAAACTTTTGTAGGATGCAGGCTAGACTCTTGACTTATTAAGGTGATGAATATTCAATTTGCAGAGATATGATCTTCTTCTGCAAAAGAGCAATATTAATAGGGCTGGGTTACATGCGCCTATCCAAACACATATAAATTAATCATAGCTCCCCGGTGTTGGCAGAGTGTTCTGCAGCAAACATCTGTAGAATAAATTACTCCATTGAAATCACATCATGTCATCCCACAGACAAACAGGGGGTTTAATGATTTTTCTGTTTACATGTTTAGCAGAGGAAGCGTAGCTGCTGTCCCTGAACCTGAGTAAAATGTTGCTGCAGCGTTTAAAAATTGTAGTGGCTTCCATAACATTTTAATATAGTTGTTACTTTGTAATGGGATTGTTATTTCCCAGGTGTAATGTGATATAGATTGGAGTTCCATTTATATTGAGACTTTAATTGCCCCCAACCTGTCCTATATAGAAAATCCGCATATGATAATGGGATATCTGCTTTGCCCCTATAAAACAAAGTGATCTGATAGTGTCGCGCTTCCTACTGCAGGATGTCAAACGAGTGATAATGGTCAGTTTTTAGATGCTGCGGCTCCACCTTTGACTCAGGTAATATGATTACAATCTGGAGAGGCTGTCATATACTTTATAACACATAAACCCTTGTATGAGTTATCGCTTTCATTACAGCTCAGTGAGCAGCTCTAGTGGCAACAGGCAAACTACAGTGCTGGTTGAAAACAGAAGCATCAAACAGATGGCATTCTGCAGAGCCTGCAATAATTTTCCTTTATGGCATTCAAGAACTGATGCAACTTAGATCACAATTGGCACCATTCGTGGCAAGTGCAGATGGTGTTTTTCACTGTTTTATTGACAATAGTCTAGAAACCAGGTAAAAGTGCTTTCCCAGGTTACGGTTGGCTTGTCGCAGTTTGCATCAAAATCCATCCCTGCATCTGCCCTCTCTCACCCCCTCACCTCTGAATAACCTCCCTCTCTGTCCATGTCTCCAGCCCCTGCTCACTGGTCCCAGGCCATGTTCCTCCCACACTAAGAGCTGTCGTCCTCGAGCCGTCCACCAGATGCTCCAAGTCTTTCCCCTGTAATGCCATATCCTACAACTCCCATCTGCCTTGCAATCACCTCATTCTCCTCACCTGAGCTTCCTCACCCGTATCCCTACCTGCATCTCAATCCTTATTCTGCATTTGGTTCCTATCCCAGTTTCCCTGAATTTCCTGAGTCGTGACACGGCTTGGTGTTGACTCACAAATACCAGTCACAGTTGCTTAATAAATTAGAGGCAGTGACAATGTTGGAACTGTTTTTTGTGTATCAGATGGTGTGTCCCTCATCGTTTCCAGATTTCTATAGTATTTCCTTAATGGACACTTTATCCTTCAGATACTCTGAACACCATATCAAGTCACCTCCCTACCTTACAGCACGTCTAGCTGTCAAAATGAAATTTGACCTTGTGTGCCTGTGAATTATCCTCTGAGCATGCACTGCAGCTGCACGTCTCTTCAGAGGTCATTAAGAATCCGAACATATACCTCATGCTTTATCAAAGCCATAGAGATTATTAGGCATGAGACTTTTTCTAATATATCAATGTGCTTTCCTGAATCATTTCACTGCCTTCCTTGACCTACAGTACCAGGAGTCATGTATTCTATCAGGGCTGAGAATAGATATTCATTTTTCTCTATTAATTATCCATCAGTTACAGCTCCTGTCAAGATACAGTGAAGTTATATGTAAAAATGTGACATCAAGGCGAATTACTGATTGCCAGGCATGTGAGGTGCAAATACTCTCTTAACTAGCAGGGCACCTGGAGAGCACCGACCTCCGCTGAGGGCAATAATCCAGTCTTCAATGATATTCAAATCTGCAATGACAATTACGTCATACATGAACGTGCCCAGCTGAAGAGTCGTCATATCAAGTGTACATTAGTATGCACTTCTAAATTGGAAACTAACAAGCAAAATGCATCGACTACAAACATAATGAATATGGCAGCTGGTTATCTAAACAGCTGTTACGAACAGCCGTAATGAACAAGTACAGATTTCTTCATAGTCATGTCATCATATAATCAACAAATTAAGACACTGCGGTTCTAATTTTGTACACTTGTTTTTCGCGTTGGAACTAACCCAACATTTAATGGCTCCTTCCTTGGCTTGTGCCACGACGTTCTACAAAGTTCTGTGCAAAATAGGTCCGAAACAAACTATGTTCCTCGCCAGTGGTCATGACATGAAGACTGTTTTCCCTCAGTTCTCCTCTAGTCGGGAATAACAGAATCAGACACCTAAATTTCACTTTCAAAAATAAAAAATGTCACTGTTGACAATGTGTCTGCTTCTTGTCTGTTGCTTGCCTCGCACATGGGGACTGCGACTGTACCCATCAGGATAAAGACATTAAATCAGGCGTAATCATTTTTAACCAACTTAATGGGGTTTCTTCTATCGATAATATTTGAAAGAACACATTGGTAACTGTTTGAAAAACCTAACCAATTTCTTCTCTCACCATTTAATTGTACTTTCTCCTCCTTATTTTAGTCTTTATTCATAGACGGCTCTTATCTGCTCACCTGGCTCCCCTTCAGTTCCCCTTTTAACTGCACCTTTGTTCTTTAACAGCACACATCGTCCTGCCCCGCCTCTTGCTGTTCCTCTCCCCCTGTAGGTGTGTGCTCTTCGGACTTTGTTCCTCAGCAATATGTTTCACGACCTTGAAAAAAAAGAGCTCAATTTTTTCATGATCAACGTGAATGTTAAGACAGCAGGACAATTTCCTCCACTGATAGCAGGATAAAACAATACATTTGAATAAGTATTTCAAACCAATGGTGATTTTTGGCATTTATTTTCTCATACATATTTTCTGTCTGTACATCGGGTACACCTGTAATAGTGGCTGTTCAGTTTCTGTTTGCTTGCTGCACTATAATATTGTAAATTGGTCCTAGACCTCCCAAATAACAGACTGTTGTGTAAAAATCCTTTGATATGCCTGAGTCAATGCCCATCGCCTGCCATCTATGGCACCCCATCACTTCAGATGTTTGAGTCTTCATTTGCCATGACAACAGTGCATGCAGAGGAAAGAGCATGACACATCTTTGACAGACTGGGGAGTAAAATAGGCTTGTATGTGTTGTTTTGCTGTCACTCTCTACTTTATGTAACAAACATCTATAAAAGCAGTGCTGCTGCTGCTGCTGCTTCTTGCGCAGTCCAAATTGCTTTGTAGAGCTGATAATGGTATTTTATCTCGCGCCGCAGACATCCAGAGACCATTAATAAATGCTCCCTGGCTGGGTGTAACATGAGGCACTTAGGCCAACTGGTCAGGTTGCAAGCTGGGAATTAAACCTTTTGGAAAAGGACAGGGTGGGGATTAATGAATCACCCTGCTTTTGGTCTAAAATAGTCACTTCTCTGTTTAAGTTTAAGCACCTAAGACGTTCGATTGGCCTAATTATGGGAGATCAACCCCAGAAGTCTGTTGTAAAACCTGCAATTGTTCATCAAAGTCTAGTCTTAAATCCTTCGACTCAATTCACGTCCCACTTTATAACACTTGAAAAGAAAGAGGCACTTGAGCCGCCTACTGTTCTGCCATAATCACCATGATATACTAAACATAACCAGTTGTGATAAAAAAGGTCATTAATTGAGCTAATTATTGCATGAATTGCAGAGTTTTCTGAGTCAACATCATAACCCCAGTGATATTATAACACTGTATTGTAATGCATCATGTGGTTATGAGGGAAACTTAAAACAATTTAAATATGAATATGGTAATTAATGCAGAAAGGTGTTTCAAATTAAATTGTCTACTTTGCATAGGAATCATGTGGCGCAACAATGCGATTGTGTTCACATGAATGTGTAAACAGACAGGCATATGCCATCACAACAACATGGAGCCCAAGCTATGCACCGTGGTGGCTGGAGAATGAGAGACAGAGAATTATGAGGTTAGGAAACAGAGCCGCTGGTCAAACAACCTGATGCCAGAGCATGCAGCAACAGTGATGGCTGAGGGCCACGCTCAGCTTGGCCTGGCTCTGTATTTACACAGCTGTGTCTGGTCTGGAGCGTATAGATGCAGGTCAGCCACCTCGCTGACCACAGTGGGTCACCACAACATGCAGACACCCAAAACAAACTAGCACAATCTGTTTTGACTCAGGAACTTGTGGGTGGGCTCTCATCAACATGACTAACAGTAAACACAGACACCAGCTTCCAAGTGCAAAATATAATAAGCTGTGAACTTTTTTTCGTCTCCGCTTGTTGCAATCAACTTGCGATTTCAGCGGTTTTATGAGCTGGCTGCTGTTATTTTTAGTACAATATAATAACATTATTTATAATCTATTTGTGTCTAATCAAGAGAAGTGTTCTTGCTGAGATTACACAGTATACACAGGTTAGCTTATAGGGTTAGTAATGTAGGTACTGTCTCCTGATCTGTCAGCAGTGTTCAAAATTACCCACAGGCCATCACTTTAATGTCTCCAGGTAGGTTATATGTCATAATACATCAAGAGACTGTCTCTCTTGGTATATTCTATGGCTACGTTTCTGTGGCCCCTGAATATTGTTTGTAAGTGGCCCACTGTGCCAACAAAGTTTTATTCTTGTAGTGAGACAAAGCAACGTTACAGTTCATAAAACATCCTGATTCTTGGACAAGCGGAAGCAAAGGCTGATGCTCTTTAACTGTTTCAGTGGTAAAAGAACTTAAGAAGATGAAGCAGACGTAGTCGTCAAGTAAGAAACCAATGCATCACCGCAATTCTTTTTTTTATATCGTAGCTATATGCTAATATGCTAGGTACGTACATGTCCTACATCTGACACATTAAAATCTAAAGGGATGCAGTAAACTCATTATCCATGCGTCCCAGGGAAGCACCTCATCTTTCCATACAGAACGACACATTATGAACAACAAACTTGTTTTAAAACTCACAGTAAGCAGTTAAAGAAACCTAGCTGTCAGAGCGCCGCTGTTTCAATCCTCTGCGCATCCAGTCACGCAGACGAGTCCATGTGCAGTCTCGCGACATGCTTGTTTAGACGCTACAACAACTAGCCAATCACCACGGATTTCATTGCATCAAATAAGAATACGGATTTTTGCGTTTCCACCGCTCATGCTGTGTTCACTCATGTCGATGATACTGTCTGGGGGACGCACTGTAGTTAAATAAACAAAACATACTCCAGCGGCAGCCTGATGCGGCTGTTAACTGCCAAACCGCAAGGGGACGCAAGTGTTTCACCGCAGTCAAAAAAAATTCAGTATCGTGACAGCCCTATTGCTGAGCTTCCACCACTGCTACAGCAGGCCCCGACCCCTACACTATGACCTGAAGTGATGACTTTGGATCAGATCTGAGGTAATAATAAAAAAAAAATCCATTTTAAACTCTTTACTTATACTCTGACGGGCACCTTTTCTTACACCGTTACAAATGTATAACAATGTTTTTGTTGTGTTTATAGCAGACATGAATGACTCAGGCCAAACAGTGGGAGATGGGGACAAGCTAAAGAAAGAGCATGTATGAGTCACAGAGAGGTAGAGGGGTGAAGAAGACTGTGAGACTATAAATGTACCATATGGTTAAAAAAAAACATAATTTTAATTGATTATAAAAATATACTTAAATTCTGTATTTTTTCAGCAGTCTTTTTACATAAGTTTACATGTTGGCCAAGAAAATAATACACTTCTGCCATCATGTAGCCATCCACTAGTGAATCTAACGTATGTACATTGTGCACAAATTCATATTTTGTGAAGTTTCAGATCTGTAGGTAAAAGTATGACTTCTCAGCTCGGTCTGCAGGCTGCTGTGAACGCCAGGTTTCACACAGTTTTTTCTACATGCTGCACTTTGTGACATCACAAAGTGCAGCCTCAGCAGGCTTCAGAGAGCTGGCCATTCAGAAGAAAGCGGGCTTGTAGGGGCGGGCTTTCTTAAAGGGACAGAGCTGACTGAGTCATTTCAGGCAGAGGCTGTATGAGGGCCTGCACAGAGCACCGGTGTGATAAAAATGATGAGTAATTTTAACTGAGACTGTAATTATATGCTAAGCTACTCCACAGGTATCACAGAGTGAGATATGAAGCTTGAAAGTAGCATAATACCCCCCTTTAAGTATTGATATGTAGTATAGATAAGTATGGAGATGCAGTACTAATATCAATAAAATTTGGAGGACACCCTTCCCTGGTAAAAGTTGCAATAACTGACAGGATTGTTCTAAAGTGTTATGGTTGTTAAGTACAAGGAAACATCTGTGCTCCAGGAAAACATTAAAAGAAAAGCTTGCAATCTGTCTTTAAATCAGGTTGTGCAGTTCAGAAATATCCTTGATTCTTATGTAGAAATATGTCAAATTATGTAAGTAAGACGGAGGTGGCAAACCGCCGTCATTCTGCTAATGCCACTCAAAATACAAATTGACCTTTTTTTCAGATAAAATCTCACCCTGGACTTTAATAATGTGGCAGTGAGGGAAGTGAAAAACAGAGTGGAGACAGAAAGAGCTTTCTAACCCCTGCTGGTAATGCTTTGTGCGAAATGTTTAATTTCATGTCAGAGGAAATATCCTACATGGTATGAAGTTGTGCACTTACAGAAGAGTGAGAGAGCACTTAATATTTGGAGAACATAAAGTACTTATATCTTTCTTTGATGGATCTGAGGCTTCATTTAAGTAAACACGGTGAAGTATGGAGCGCCCCGGAGCTGAAGTCACTGCAGTGATCATTTACTCTCTCTCCATACATCTGTCACGCCTGGACGTCTTACATCACACATTATTTTTTGGCATTAGATTGTGCCTGTTTGAAAGTGAGCTCATTGAGCCAACACTGCCAATAATCCACAAGCTTCTCCTAGTCTTGGAGTCGCTGGCGGGGCTGTTGGACTTTCTTTGAAATAGCAATAAAAGCGTCTGCGTCATATATTTGACTTGACTGTGTTTCAGGCATTGTCAGGCTGATATTCAAGCCAGGGTCCTTGGGTACCGGCTCTGCTGTGTAATCATTGTGCTGGAGAGTGGCTCACAGGGATTCTCAGCCTGTGCTGAACTTCTAACTTTAGTGTGAAGTGAGAATTTCTGACTTCTTGATATTCTCTATTGTGTGCTCTGAGATAAGATAAACACTGTGCTGCCCAAAGAAGACCTCTGCAGTCTAAACAATAGAGCCATAAATTTCGACTTCATTATGAGCTATTCAGATGTTCCCCGCCTGATGTGCATATTTTAGAAGCCAGAGGGCCATCAAAGTCAAACATAAAAAACAAATGAGATCTTTATGAACCTATATTCATTCACAGTCTGCTGCTGCATTCTGTTTAATTTTCTCTATCTCGCTCTTTATCTCAATCATGCTCCTCCAATCTGTTCAGAGCTTAACATTAAACAAATTACAACAAACACAATCTCCTTTATTAGGTCATTAATCTGTGATTATGTTAGCTGGGATTATACATACAGATTATTTACATTCCTCCGAGTCATTTCCAGGATTTCATTTTGGCATCTGTAGTAGTGGATTTATTTACAGAACATTCTGAACTAAAAACTACCTCGACCCTAACAACTCCCTGTGGGAGTGACCAGTAAAGTAGGAGCCTCAGGCACGATCACAAGTATCTGGCCAGTCAACGTCATTATTTCCCAGACCATCTGATAAATCCTCACCAAGAGTCATAACTCACACACCTGAGTTCACCTGCCAAGGGCAAGCGCCCAAGGTCACATTTAGCCTCAGGTTAACACGGTGCAGTCCACCACCACGGTGAGGTACCACTCCGAGGCATAAAGCCTGCTGCTGCACAGTGGTCTAAGTTGTTGAAGTTAACTTTCACCACACTGAAATATCAATAACACTAAATATGTATGAATATTTAGCTTTAATAATTTTGCCTGATTAAAACTTTCAGCAGTGTTTATTTCACAGTCTTTATTTTGATTCCAGGTGAGCGGGTTTAGAAGAAGATTCCACCTGTCAGACAGTCACATTAAATTTTTGTAAACCTTGACAACCTTTTCTGAGAGGTTAAATCACTTCAACTAAAAGAGACACTTACAGGTGCTGTCTAATAAAGGGGAAACCTGGCCGTGTATTTCTTGTTTAAAATTCTGAGTCAGGTTTCAAATATCATATTTTGTTGTTTTTTAAGAGCCTGCGTCGCCCTTGACCTTACTTCACCGCGGTCCTTAAAAATCTTCACAAACAATGTGCTTTCACGGTTCTGTCAGTTGATGGAGATTATGTATCAGCTGCTTTTCAAAGGTCAAAAAGTAACCTCAACAAAGTAATGTCATGACTATACCGATTTTTCAGGAATAAGTTTCTGTTAGTGAGGAATGGGTTATTAAATAAAGAGGTTGTGATATTTTTTTGTTGTTAAATGCAAAGTCATGTAAGGTGAGTTCCTTATAACTGAACCAGAGAAAGATATCTTATTTGTCTAGAAGTTGAACATTAAAATAGAACTGCACCATTATGGCCAAAATGCTAATCACGATTATTTTGATCAATATTGAGATCACGATTATTTATTGATTTTAAGGACAACGTTCTTTGATTGTAATATGACATTTAAATAAATGATGCAACACTTTCACTTCCATTTTGTGCTACTTTCTGGCTCATGTAAAAATTAAGCATCAAATTGAGACTTAAAAGAGGTTCTTTACCTGAATTTTGTACATCTTCTAAATATAAAATAGTAACTAAACACTTTACAAAACATTAAATCAACAGAGCTCAATGTGTTACATTCCTGATAATATCAAAATATTGGCACCAAACTAAGACTCAAAATAAGGTCCTTCACCTGAATTTGGTGCACCTTTGCACTGGTGCATCATTGGTAATTTCACTGTATCTTTGGGAGCTGGGTGGATAGGATGTCGCACTGTACAGCGTTGTTGTTGTAGATGTCTGACTTGACGCTGGACAAGGACGGGGAGCAGCGACGTTATCCCTCTTGGCCTTCATACACTCATCATGCTGCACTTTGTGGGGTTTTATCAGCTGGTTGAACAACTTAGTTGTGTTGCTTTGTGGCGCAGACTCAGGTTTCATACTCTCTTTGAAAGTATTTCGGGTTCAGGCTTTGGGGGACCGATGTTTCGGTTTACAAGCGACTCGCTCTCTTTTCGTTTTAGTGTAACAACGAGCAGCGTTCAAAACACGACTGAGCGTCAGTAGCCTGCATGACACGTTTGCACAAACAACACTTCAAAGATGCAGCAAATAAAATATATTTTCAGATCGTAATGAGAAACAACAAAGAGGCATTCACGAGGACATCTGCGTCTTCTCCTCCCGTCCCTGCTGTAACTACGACAACCACAGACTCATTCGGCTGAAAGGCGCCAATTAACATGGTAACTTGTTAAACCGAAACACCGGTCTCTGTTGTTTACTCTTCCACTGTAAACTGTCGCTGCATGGTAGGCCCTCGTGACATGACGTGCCAGCTCCCCCAAAAGTGAAGCCAAAACATCTCGATCGCCCCCTGGGGGAGTGGCTGTTAGTTTCGGGAGCGCTTGATTTGAAATGCTGCAGAGTTTTCTACTGGTGGAGCATGCATTTTCAACATCAATATTGCCGTCAATCAATTATTATTTAATCGTGAGGAACCCAAAATTGTGATCAGGATCAATATTTGACTCGTTGTGCAGCCCTACATTAAAGTATGCTGTGTATAGTCTGTATTACACTAAAACTGAACATTGCTTTAAGGTGGATCTCTAAGGGTCGCCTGTAGGCCATAGATGTTTAACACACTGAAGTATAACTACAACAATTTGCTCTTACTGACAGTCACAAATCTTCTCTGGTGCCATTATAGGGTCAATTTTTAATGCAGTGACATCATATTTTATTGAATAGCATTGTAATGCACTGCATTAACTGCATAAAGGAAAGGATGAAATGTCTTGTACCCATCCATCATCTCCATTAAACCCATCAGGATGCGTCGCTTTGTTTCCCCTGTATTCAGAAGTAAATCAAAGTGGTCTCAGCGGGTGATATACACACTGTTAGCAGACAAATATACCATGGAAGCTGATTACACAATCATAATTTACAACCACAACAAATCTAGTGTCAACATCTATTTTGTATTATTCTTTCCCCGTGTCTGCCTCACCGTATATCTCTGCTGTCAAAACACTGACTAAGGAAATGGTGCGGTGTAAAGTAAACAGGTATGTGAGAGACTTTCAGCTGTCAGAGCTGCTGCTGGGAAGAGTTTTGGCTCCCTCCTGTCTTAAAGACATGCTGATGCTCACAAATCCAGACTGACCTTGTTCAATGTCAAAGGATGCGCCGAGCTGCCTGAAATCTGCTCCAGTGCATCGAGTGTGGAGCAACACAATATCGCACAATAACTGTTTGCAATGACGGAGGGAGGCTACGAGGCACGAGGGAGAGTGGAAATGTTTCTTCAGCAGATCGGGGATGAAAATAAATGAGCGGATGGAGGGGTGAGAATTAGGCTGAATCTGCCATTGATCCTCAGAAGTGCACTATATCACAGAGCATCTCGCAGAGTAAAGACAGTGGAGAGGAGAGAGCAGCGGAAAAACTGATTTTTTTTATGATTTTCCTCAATCTGTAACCAGGGCCTGGTTTTGTCAATTATTTGTAATTTGTTCCTGTTTGACAGCTCAAAGGCCCAAAAGATCCAACACAATGCTGAGCCTCATAAAGAAAGATAATACTACTGCCTCCCTCATAATTCACGCCCTCCTGACTGAATATTCAGAGACACCTACACAGAAATTTCATCACTTTGCTGAACCTGAAGAGGTCAAATGTTGGGGCCCTGATGTCAAGAGTGCTGAACATTTCAATATGCGTCACCTCGGCTGACAGGAGAGGTCAATCTGGCAGGACACAATTGATCATGATGGACAATGGGTCAGATGATTGATCACTGATTGTGGGTTAAAGGGTTAAACATGGGTGCCTGCTTCTTGGTTACAGAACGGATGCAGGTAATGTCTGTTGATTTAAACACTGCATAAGAAAACCATCATAACTCCCAAACGGTGGCTTATTTCTGCAGGTAAAAAAAAGTAATTGAAGATATATCAACATGATTATTTAAGATGTGTACATAACCTTTAAAATGATGTAGGATTAACGATTTGTGTTGCAGATATTTAGTTAATGTTATGTCACAATAACCTTTAAAGAGCAGCTCCAGTCATGTTTTAAGACATAAAATGCTCTGCTTGAAATAATTAAATTGTGTCTATGTTTTTTCTGCAAAATACGTTTAATTACCTTGTAAAAATCTCTCATTAAAAATTCCCCTATCTGCATAAGCCCCGCCCACTAAACTTAGCTAGTTTGAAATGTAGTAATTAGCAGTAGTAACTTTAACGTTAGTGAGTTTGCAAAAATTGCGATGGCGGTTACAACTGGCTCTCGTATCTCCGAAGTGGTTGCCATAGGTTACACATAATGATATGCATAGTGTCACCCCGTCCATTAACGGGATTGGCTCCTTAGGTTTGTGACATCACAAACCTGCCAAATTGAAAACGTGTTGTTCAGCCTGTCCTTGGTACACTGCAGTTTAAAAGCAGACAGGCCCAGCCATGGAGATGACTGCTGATGTTGTCCCTGATATGTCTTGTAGCACATGAGAAACACCACATGGAGATGTTTACAAGGGTAAACACTTGATGTTCACTGGAAGGTACATCACCTAGCACCAATCTGATACATGTATGCCACTCATTACCAATAAGAGTGCATGACAACATACAGCTAGCTTAGACAGAATACACAGTCTGAATGAGTACTTAAATTTGATGGATAGGCACACAGGGATGTGGGGATTTCAGACAAAAGAGGTTACAGCCAGAAAACGAGGATATATAGAGGAACCACTCCATTAACTTAAAGCTGAGCTGCATTGAATTTCCATCTTTTTTTAATAGCAATCACATCATTCTGTATAAAATATGATGCTCATTCTCTGGCAGTAAAAGGCTCAAAACGCTTTTGCTCTTTATTATATAACATTAAGCCCACTCCTTTCACAATCCTTTTCTTCGTGAAATGAGAAAAAAAAAAAATACGAACATTTTTTTATCTGCATCAACAAAACACCGAAAACCAGAAAAGAAAGCCAACAACAACAAAAAGCATCATTCAAGTTGAAGACAATTATTTAGGATTTTTGATGATTTCGTTCTTCTTGTTTGGCAGACCGTGCTAGCACTGATTTTTATTATAGCATCAACTTCAAAATCACATCCAGGAATGAGCTACACAAGGAAAAGAATCCTTTTAACTCAGCTCCATCTGCCAGTCTGTATTTTAAAGTTGAAATGAGCTCATCCAACACACTCACACTTTCTTTCCTCTCGACAAATTCATCTTTTCATCTTAAATCAAATCATACGAGGTGTCCCACAGCAGCACGAGGACTGATTGATTCATGCTTCCATGCTTCTTTTCATCTAAGTGCATGCTGTTTACATCCTATACTGTATTAATTTATAAGTAAGAGCCATTTCATGCAACACATTGCATTGTTTATGTATAAGGTTGTGGAGCCACATGTAAGAACTGTTTGTTTTCCCGGGAGTGAAGGTAATTACCAGAGTTGGGAGCGATGCAAGCTTTCTTCTCCTTTACTTCCATATTTGATTCGACCCATATACGACTTTCACCCCCCAAGAAAATATGTACAACGTGTTGGAATGACACGAATTAGGCTTATGGCTTTGTGCCTCCCAATGACATGTGTGGGCTGATCTGAAGCAGGATTTTTCCACGTGTATGAATATGTTTAAGCAGAGAATGATAACATCTAATTACATTAGTCAGTGGGAAGGTCTTCTTTACTGATTTGTCTGGATGCCTTTAATGCCAGAGCCTGTTATTCCACACTAACAGGGCATTTTCCTTTTCTTTGATGATACCAGTAATGATAGGTGTGCAGCCTGTATGTGCCTCCTAGGTGTTCTCTTTTGCTTGTTATAATGGTTACTGTTCTGCTATATAACAGCTGTTATATTTCTATATAGGCCAAAGTGCAGCCCGTAGGTTGTAAGATGTCAGAGTACCGGAGGGTAAACCAAAAACTATCTCAAATGCCAGAATATGCAGCAACATCCTCGCCATGAGTTCCTCTTGTCTTTCTTTCCAAGTCAATAACATTCTCACAGCATTGAAGAAAAATCAATGTTCCAGGCATGATGTTTTTGTGAATTCCAGACACACCGAACTCTGCAGAAATGTCTCCTGATGATTCAGGACGGTTGCTGTGTGTGAAAACTGCACATCATCCAGCAGTCAAAGAGTGAAGGATGCAAAGGAAATAAGTCAAGGTGAAATCAAGCTTCTCGACACCATCGCGGCGCAAAGACGCGCCTCCCCCCCCCCCCAGCTTGAGACGCACGCATACCAAACATGAGAGAGGCAGGGACATGAAAAGAGAAAGAAAACATAACAAGTATTCTCTATGCTTTCTCTACACTCATGTCAATATCAGGGTAAGTGACTGTTCAATATTCTCCCCCGACCACCAAAATGATGAGAGACGGGTGATGTAAGAGTTACAGCTGCTGCAGTGTACTAGAGAGAGAGTTGGCGCAGAGAGGAGGGAAGGGAGGAGCGAAAAAGAAAGAGGGGAAAGACAAACTGACAGACGGATTCAGAGACAAAGCAGAGAAAATATTTAGTTGAAGCTTGGAGAAAATTGTTTACATGGCTGTTGCGCTTTAATTTGCCTGTAATGCACTCCCATCTACAGCCTGATCAATTATTTACACGATTTTCCCTTTTATACTTAAGTCGTGCTATTTAGGCAGGCTGAAAAAATCAAAACATTAATTGCCTTTGGTTTAATCCAAGCTCTTCAGTTGGCTTCTTGATGTATTCAGGCTTACCAGACATGCTCTGCCCACACTGGTTGTGTCGACTATCAGATCACAATCCACAGTCAATGGCTTCCCCCCCCCCGTACCTTATATCTGCTCGTTCTCAGGGGAAAACTCCCCCACACTCATCCACCGTGCTGTGAAGATGTGTGTTGCGTTAGATTGGCTGAGGTGACCATTTGATAAAGTGCCGCTCTCGTACAAAACTCGTTAACAGAACGTGATGCTGTTGTGTAGGAGGACATATGGAGTGTATTATAAACGGTGCGCTTTACAGCAGACAGTGACCGGATGGTGCGAGCTGTAATGGAGTCATTACAAAAGAGAGAGAGAGAGAGAGAATATTTTCTATTTCATTTTGTTCACGGGTTCAATTAGGACCTGGGTTACAGCTGGGATTTTTCTAACAGTCAAGCAGTGTTGGAGGGATAACTTTAATTTAGAATACAGAATAAAGTTTGACAGCAGTGGGGCTCCTCGGCCTCTTCGCTACATCTCTGAGTTTGCCTCCTCTTTTTCGCTGTGACTTAGCAGTTGTTGGAGATAGTTCTGAAACCACGTCTCAGGGGCGTTTTTCCAAGTGAAAAAGCTCGATCGAATCACAATGAAACTGAACTCCAGACAGAATACGTCTTTGGGGAAAAGAGACACAAAAAGAGAATAAATCAAAATGCCACAATGAATGTGGAATGTTTGCTCTATACTCAGAGAAATATAGCGCAAAGGCAACCACAGGTCAGAGCGATGCCTCTTCAGGGACCCATAAAGAGATTTGTCGAGTCCCAGTGTCTCGATGTCAAGTGGGCGTTTAAACGGATCGAGCGTGCTCCTTGACCTAGCATACTTGTCTTGTCAACCTAACTCGATAAAGCCACAACAATCGGATTGAGTGAAGCGAGTCTGACTGATTTCTGTGCTAAAGGTTTGTACTCGTAACCGTTCTGCTGTTTCTGAGCTCACTGAGGAGAAATTGTCATCTATGGAGATTCACTGACCCTTCACTCATCTCCGCGGGCTTACTCTGCATGTAGACTCATCGTGATCCTAATCAGGATTAGTGTAATGTAGAGATTAATTAAAGGATAATTCTGTGTTTTTTTTGCGATATTGGGGATCCTTGTGGCCTAGGATTTGTCAGGGTGCTGGAGCTTGTGTTTATCAAACATCTCATTATTACTGCGAGATATTCTGCATGAGGTTTGTCTTGGGCGAGAAAATAGCCTGCTTAGATAAACATGGGAGATAATATAAAGCCGTCTGCAGGCACATTGCAAGAGAAGTAGAACCTGAATTACACAATTTAATAACAATGAATGTTAGAATATGATTTATTTTAATTTAATAGTTGCTTTAAACAAAGTAAATGCAAATCCTGGTAATCAGGAAAAAATTAAAAACTGTCACAGTCTGTGGGAACTGTCTGCAGCTCTTGTAAGATGTTCCCGGGACCTGCATGGGGAGCAAAAGCTGACCCATGTGATCCGATCAAACAGAAGAGCTACTGCAGCTCAGACTGCTGAAAAAGTTGGTTCTGATAGAAAGGTGTCAGAACACACAGAGCATTACAGTTTGTTGTGTACGGGGATGTGTAGCCGCAGACCGGTCAGGGTGCCCATGCTGACCTCTGTCCACCACAGAAAGCGTCTACAATGGGCACGTAGCATCAGAACTGGACCACGGAGCAATGGAAGAAGGTGGCCAAGTTTGATGACTTACGTTTTCTTTTACATTATGAAGATGGCCGTGTGCGTCTGCGTAGCTCACCTGGGGAAGACACCAGGATGCACTATGGGAAGAAGACAAGCCAGTGGAATCAGTGTGATGCTTTGGACAGCGTTCTACTGGGACGGGCACATTCACGTGGATGTTACTTAGACACGTACCACCTACCTAAACATTGTTGCAGAACAAGCTCACCTCTTCATGGAAACTGTATTCCCTTATGGTAGTGGTCTCTTTCAGCAGGATAATGCGCCCTGCCACACTGCAAACATGGTTCAGGAACGGTTTGAGGAACACGACAACAAGTTGAAGGTGTTGACTTGGACTCCAGATTCCCCAGATCTCAATCCAATCGAGCATCTGTGGGATGTGCTGGACAAAAGTCTGATCCATGGAGGCCCCACCTCACAACTTGCAGGACTTAAAGGATCTGCTGCTAACGTCTTGGTGCCAGATACCTCAGCACACCTTCAGAGGTGTAGAGGAGACCATGCCTCGACGGGTCAGGGCTGATTTGGAGGCAGGAGGGGGTCCTACACAATATAAGGCAGGTGGTCATGATGTATGGCTGATCAGTGTAAATGTTTTACTTTGACTAGTTTGTATATATATTCCACTTACATAAACATGACCTTGCTTATACAAATCCTTGAATGAGCCTGAAGAGAATATATTTTACAGCTGGATGGCATGTCGAACCTGAAAACTTAACTTGGAACACCGAGAGGAGTGGTACCTTTGGGAAATGCCACCTGAGCATGGACCTCTGCAAAAGAAAAAGTTTGTATAACCAGTAAAGCCTTTTGACAATGTTACAATGATACAATTTCATTTAGCAGACACTTTGGTCAAAAGCGACGTACGTCTTTTTCTTTCACAGCCAAAGTTTCAGCCATTTTTGTTTCCGTTGATCGCATGAAAATAATTTCTTGAGTTCATCATCACTTATTTGTATCACTCCCTCTTTCCCCACTCATCTCAAAACCACAGAGCAGACCAAAGTACGACGAGGTCAGTGCCAAAATAGGACCATATGTTCTAAAATTTTAAATGTATTAATCAGAGCCCAATACACTGACAGGGCTGGTATATCAGCCAATATCAGCTCATGATAGATGAACTGGATTTGGTTTGTTGGCCGATAGCTAACATAATACTGCACGTCAGGTTTTAGGTAGTTTCACTGAACCACGTTCTGATACATACAGGCTTTACACATAGTACTTGTGAAAAAACGTAAAGGAATTTCAAACACCCCAAGATGATATCTTGGCATTGCCATATGACTTTAAGATGCTAAATGAAGAAATCACTTAATTTAAGTCTTTGTTTCAGTTATCTTTAAGCATAAATGCAAATTAATTGATAATTGGATTTATTTTAAGTGAGTAATCGATTAATTAACTAATTGTTTCTCTCCTAATGATACTGGGAAATCCATAGTTGGCTCACAATATCTCCTTTCATTCCTAGTTTGAGCAGTGCTTTAACATAAAGTTGGAAAGAAAATACAGTTTTTATTGCACTTTCATTAAGTTCCTGTAGGCTTTGCCTTAGTCAAGAGCAACATCATGTTTATATTGCCCATTTATAAAACCAGTTTATTGCACAACAAATAAAACATTTCTCCAAATGTGAAAGTATAATATTTCCCCTTGCAAGGGTAACATCATTTTACACTTGTATATATTTACAGACCATGAACTGTATGAGAGATTGTGACATAACACTGATTACTAAAATATAGTAGCTGCTGTATTTGCAAAAGGCAGCAGGTGATATGCAGGTAGGTTGTTACATTTTCACCCAAAAAATAAGAGATCAACCTCCTGCCAATCCTAAACAAATGACGTGACTCATCCCTCATATTTGAACCACCTTAATCCTTTCAAGACCCAGGCTCAAAGATAAATCTCGTGGCTAGACGGGCTGCAGGAGGAACTCTCTCAAACCTCGAGCAAACAAACAAAGAGGGCCATCAAGATCTATCCGACCTAAATAAACACCTGCGAGCAAATAAACACAACAGATTCCTATTAAAGGTCAAATGTTTAAACCTGAAACAGAAACATGACCAGGCTGTAATCCAACATCTCAAGCCTCACCGGAGCGTCAGCAGCCATGTTCTGAACAAATAGAAATGTCAGACGAGCGCGTCTCCACAGGAGGCTCTTTTCATCACCGCTACATGCTGGAGAAATTGTTTACATGCCAGCCATCAGGGATGAGAGCGAGGAAGACAGGTACAGTAAAGGAGACAGGAGCGAGAGATGCAGATAGTGAGTGAGGCAGAGATAGGATCAGAGCGGGGGAGGGAGGCTGACAGTATGTGCCTATAATCCTGGACATATTAAACTCTGGGGTGTGCTGCTGGGTTTATATGTTAATAATGTGCACCAGCACATGGCAGGCAAACACATTGTGGATGCTCCTTTCATTAAATGAGGTCATTTACTAAACCAGCAGGACTTAACACAACCTGAGATGAGGCCAACAGCGTGTGCTATGATGCACACGTCACATAGCACACATTTGATAATGGATGTTGCACTGAAAGACAAAATACAGACTTTTTTTCCTGGGCTTTTAAAAGGAAAAATAAATGCCTTACATTATAGTTTACAGTTTGCAGCTACCACGTCAAAGTGACGTCTTTTCACTCCATTCCTTGTTTTATGAGCGGCCGCGTCTCACTAAAAATGTATTTTCCGAACATATCGTGTTCCTCTTCCTGTCCATAAGGACAGATGCCCACAGCCACTCAGTACGTCCTGGTTCACTGAGTCTTTCACTTCATCACAATCTTTGTCTCATCAAATCACATCAGAGTTATTTCCCCAATGATGTAGCAATTTGTCATTGTAGTTTCAGTTGGCTGCTTTGTAAATGCCCTAAATCCACCTTATGTTTACTTTCATTTTGTAACGTGATCAATCTACAACACGGAAAGGCCAAGAGTTTTCATAAAAACTGCTCTGCAATGCACGTTTAAAAACCCAATTAGCACTAATATAGTACTCACAAAGCATATATGAACCCCTCATGTGTGAACAAACTGACACAGCTTTAAACGTCGTGAATGCATTTCTGCCTCTCTTATCGGTGCGTGCCTCTTCCTTTGAACCTGAGTAAGCAGAGAAAGCTGAAGAATAACTGTGTACCTTAAACTGTGAGCTCGCAGGAGTCGCTAAGCGCCTTATGCATAAAGCAGTGTTGTTTAAGAGTTTACTTTGATCTCCAGCAGTGTCACAGACTCGCGCACACACACACACACGAACACAAAAAATGATAATGAATAACAAACTGCAAAATTCGCCATGAACCCTAACACTTTGAAGTGGGTGTATAAAAACAATGCAACACCATACGAGTGTGGTTGTGTTCTTTAATAGAAAAACACTGTTTACGCTTTAGAAGCTTTTAGAAAATATACAGTTTTAACAAAAAGATTAACATGTTTCATAACTGTATGAAAGGATGCTAAAATATATTAACCTTTGCGTTTTAGGCAGACACAATTAGTCTGAAAAATATTACAGTGTTTCACTTTAACACTCTTCAGGCTCGACTCTATTTTGTGAATAATTTCACCCACTTATAAGCCAAAATCATGCATGTGAAAAAGTAGCGTCAGTGTGACAGAAATGGTGTTACACAAGGGCGAATTTCCATGTAAATGTTGTTATGCTGGGCAGAAATGGTTTATTTGACCTGCTAATTAGACGGTAAAGTCACTCTAAGTGCAGGTGTACACACTTGTACCTAATACTTGTACTTAAATGTGCTTCGGTCCATTGGTCAGCCATCCACTTCTCCAAATGAGTGCAATTACTGCCACTTTCAGATAGACCCTCTGCCTCTGAAGGTGTGCAAGGGGACGCCAGAGTAAGTACCCAGAATTCATTGGGGTGCAGGTACAGCCTTGGCACTTGTACAAACTTTGACTGCAGTTTTATTGCTGGTCCTTGCCTCATCAAGTGTCACCTGAGGTCAGCAGAGATTCAAGATGTCTCTGCGCTGACACGAGGAAAATATCTGGAAATAAACTGCCAGAAATCATCGAGGAGCTGTAAAAGTTATTTTCTTGTGTCGTGGTTTTTCACAAGATCAGGCTGTTCATCCTCAAATGATGCACACTGTTCAGCGATTTTACAAAAATAATCTGAAATCACACTCAGGTAATTTGATTCATCCACACACAAACACATTTCTTCGTCACCTGAACATTTCACTTCAGTTTGTTTTTAAATGTGATTGCCTCTGTTGAGAGGTGGTGCAGCCAGTGCGAGCGATTGTCCCCTCTCTGACTGACTCGCTGACTGATGCACATTTATGACAGTTTCAAAGCGACCCAATGGGCTGTGGTCAGAGAGTCGGAGAGAGGAGAATCGGACTGACAGATGCAGGGATAAACACAAGTGCAGCTCATCGGTACACAGAAGGTATTCCGTGCAAAAACTTGATGAATTAAAAGTAAAGACATTTTAAAACTTTATTCACTTGAAATAAAACAACTGCTTTATTTTTAAAAGGTTTGGAGATATCGTGCTGTTCTAGTGGAATTCAGAGGGAGACCCATGGGGAAGTGGTAGGATTAAGAGCGTATATTTGCAGGTGAATACTCTGGGTTGTTTCTCTGTATTGTCTGTTGTTATGGCGATAATAGTGACAATACGAAGAGCCAAGGTTCAGGTTTTAACAAAAAAGGGAGGAGGACCCAGATGCAGACTAAGTTTGATCAAGTTTAATCACTAAAAGGCACAATCCAAAATGCTTTCTGACAACAGTCCAGGGAATCAATCATCCAACAAAAGGTTCAACTGAAAGTCTAACAAAAAAAGGACAACAAACACTGAAGCACAAAATGAATCCACACTGGGAACACAAAATCAGATGCTTTATACTGCATACTGCGTTCGGCAGTAGTTTGTAGTATCGAGCTGTTCACCTTTATTTTGCAGTATGCAATGCCAGGTGACAGCAGACAATAGCCCGCCCATAGCAACAAGCTGTTTCATTAGCTATAAGGTAAGATAATCCTTTATTCGTCCCACAACGGGGACATTAACAGTGTTACAGCAGCAAAGTGGATAGTGCAACACAAGTAAATAAGTGTATCCTAAAAAAGTATGTACAGAGCTTATAAGATAAGTGAACAATGTATCGTAAATATACAACAGACCGAATAAAAAACTAAGTCAGCAAGTGTACAGCATGAGTGACTGAACAGATGGACCACCTGATGTAATGATATAAGAGAAGTATTGCACATGTTGAGAGGTGAGATAGTGATATTGCACATTAATAAAATAAATGAATAATAATAAGTATTGCAGTAAGCGCCTCCTTCTGCTCTTCTGCTGCCGTCTGCCATTTCAACTGCCGTTGTGACGTTCCAGCGCTTTGCATTGTGGGATACAGTATCGCCTACTGTATCCCACAATGCAAAGCGCTGGAACCGGTCCGATGCATGCTGAAGATTTTCTCCTAATCAGTACGACATTCCGGTATTTTTAGGGTACTGTGCCTTTTGCTTTTGTTTGCATACTGCATACTACATTTTGGCCAAATCAGTGCGTACTGCTAGTATAGTATGGCATTTCGACAGCATAAGAAGGTTTCAGGACTAAAAGACGACAACTAACGAGCAAAGAAAGAGGGGAAGACAAAGACAATATACACAGGGGCCAAACAGGTGAGACTAATAAACGCAGATGAAAATAATGAGGGCGTGGCACGCAATCTCAAAGGCGGGAAAAAAGAAACAAAGACAGGAAGTGGATCAACACAAGAGACAAAGTGACAAAATACAAAGTAAAACAGGAAATGAATATCAGAACATGAATATAGAACAATAACTCATGACGGAGCCACACTGATAGAGGGCACTCCAGTTGAAAAGAAATAAAAGATGGTCACAAAAAAAAAGGAATAATATTTTTTTTTACTTGCTGACTTTGGAATAACACAAACAACTATGCAAAGGTTGCAGCAAATTTATTTATTCTGACCTGCAATATTCCTGAAAAATATTGCTATAAAGTTAGGTTTGAATGTAAAATGCTTACCAGCATCCCTGAAGTAAACTTGTACATCATTGCAGAAAGTTATACCGCTCGAGTTAAGCAGAAAAACTTTGGTTTGATTTAAAAGATTAATGATTTATAAAATGCCTTTATATTTATTTTCTTGGCAAAAGTTTTGTCTTTGTCGCCTTGCCTCTGTAACTTTAATTGCGCTCCATCATGCATTGTCTTGTGTAAAACCTTCACAAAAGGTCCAACAGTCTGTATCTGCAAAAACAGAAAACTTAGAACAACTCAGCAGGGGGAGCATGATGAAATAAATAAATAAGAAAAAAATACTTGGAAAACATTTTGTCCTCAAGGGTTTGTGAAACCTGCGGTAACGACCTTTCATGCAGAGTGGCATCTCTTGAATAGAAGAAAGGAGGTTTTAACCTTCAAAAATTGTTATTTTATCCACACGGAGGACAGGTTCATGATTATGCCGAGTACAGAAAAACACAATGTCTCAAAATAAAACGGTGTTTGGATGAGTGAACCCAATGGTGGTACACTGTGGCTCAGAACCATGGTTTATAAATGCATCACTTTCCGAGCACATCTGACAAGCAAAATGCCCTCAGACTGGGGACACATGGGGACAGCTGAAAGAATAACTTTGTATATTCATACAGCACAGTATATAATCCTGCCTACAAAGCCCTGAAACACTTGTCTGTAAGAGAGTATAGAGTCAAACAGACTGCTAACAGTTTAGTAAATCTGTGTTTCAAAGGTTATTCTCAGTGCTCAGAGACAGTTTATCAGAAAATGTTTGCCTTAGCCTTTTGAACACTTCGCTATAAATTTCCAAACATCCATCATAAATTTCCTTTGTGCCTGAGTGGGTGCCATTTGTTTACAGCTGTTACTGTTTCTTTGCTCTGCCTGTGTGATTTATTCGGGATTCTGCGTCTGTTTGTTACCTAAAGCAAGAACAAGTCTTGGAAGATAAAAGCTTGTCTTCAAAGTCGGTTCATCTGAGTTCAATCCCGTTCATTTTCCGTCTTTGACACAACCTCTCTCTGCTTCAACACTCCTTTCACTAAGACTGGGTGGGATCCTAAATATCCTTGACATGAGCTTTTATGTAAATACTGTACGTCTCATTTATCAAATTCAGTAGTTTTGGAAGTTTGTATTATAATGCTTTTTTTCAGCTCCGCAAAAGTGAAGCCAGTGGTTGTTGTTGTTTTCGTCTTCCAGTAAAAGTACTCTCTGTATCTGTAAATACTGTGCGTGTGCGCAATACACATTTCAAGTTAACTGTACTGTATTTATAGGTACAAAAAGACATACTGTTGTAATAAACTGAGAAAATTCATGGTCCTTTTAACATGTCCTGTGGCGGCAATGCATTATGGTCTATTGAGTCCACTGCTGGTGAAGAAGTTGCTCCCTCCTTTTCTCGATTCGACTCCTTAATGTAAGTGTGCTCATTTTCTACAAGTGTAGAAGGAAGCTTTGACCTACAGTCTTTATTCTGAGCAGTCCCTCCTGGATTTCACAGCTTTATCGCTGTGGCCTAAAATACCTGATTTCACTGCAGCTTTTTTTAAAAGGTGCAGTCATAGACTGTATAAATAATGGACGTAGTCTTAGTGACCCATTGGTTTCTGAAGAAGCATTTTGAAGCCCGATTTGCGCTGCCTCCCCCACCGGTCGCCATATTGGAAATGCCAGAGCTGGCTAATCCAGAGGCAGGCAAAGAGGCGGAGCGCGACCGAGCTGAAGCCTATGGCTGAGGACTATGGGCGGGCCGCATGAATCAGCCAGCTACAGCTATGAAGCTAGGCTATATGCTCCTCAGAGTAGCTAGCGGTTATTAGTGTCTTGAGATAACTTTGGTTATGATTTGGCGCTATACAAATAAAATTTGATTGATTGATTGATTAGCCATAGACTGTATAAATAATGAATGAGCTAGTTTAACTTTGCCAGGAGATTCTGTTTGTGACGGTGACTGACTGCAGGTGTTTATCTCAGAATAAACAAGTAGCGGACTCACAGAACGCTAGCCCGGTGAGATAGCGGCGAACTGATACGTAACAGGAAACATAAAATAACCCTAAAAATCCATAAATCTTCTCATCACTACGGTCCGCTGTAATCTCTCTGGAGAAAAGCTGACTCGTATTTCCTGTCCAATGATTAAATACATGTTTAATAAACACTGAAGAGGCAAACAAGACAGCTAAAGCGAGCACAGTACACCTGCTACTTAGTGCTATAAATATATCAATACAATAACACTAGCGTTTAACTCATGAAAAGCTGGAGCCCGGCCTCTTGCACTGGACTGTCTTAAGGAACCTGCACTACAACCAGAGTTTATACATGGTGTAACATTTTTCTACCAGAGTTTATAGACGGTGTAACATTTTTCACTGATTAGTTTATGTTGTGACCTGTGAAATTGATCTCACTGCTGGGTCATCTGTCTGATGTTTAACCAGGTGTCATGTTATCAGAAGCTGTGACGAGAATATTTAGTTGAATATTTTGATTATCCGTCTGTCTTCCCCCGCCCCCCAAGCAATTAAGATAAAAATGTAGTTGTTCAAGTTACTCAAATGTGAAGATGTTCAGCCCTTTTTTATAGTCAACTTAATATATTTGGATTTTGGACAGTCTGTCGAAAAATAAAACGGAATACAAAATAGTTTAATATTCCGGGGATCACTTGGGCATCATTGCAATCAAATTATTCAGAATACTTACCAATAATGAAAAAAGTCATTAGTTAAAGCCCTGTTAGAGATGAGGGCACAGCGCTGACCTCCATTAAGGCTTCATCTCTCTATTAAGCTGTTTGTTTATCATCAACGTTTTACCTGGCAGAGGCTGACTGATGATAAGTAATGGCATCATGATTGCACCTGAGGAGATGAACTAATAAAATATGATTATGTAACTTCTCTCCACCAGCACCCCCCAAAGTTTGATTTCTTGGTTTTATAGAACATTTTCTTTCTTTGATATAGTAAGGAACTGCTTACTGCTGCTTAAATTCAAAAGGATAGGCACTTTTTCACCTATATATGTCCAGAAGTTTGAGTGTAAATTGGGTTTGTTCATAAGTACCAGTGGGATCGCCTAACCCCCATCGCCAAGTGATTCAGTAAATGGAAAGAGGACGGCTCTGCCAAGTGCAGAGGAACAGCTAGAGCTCATTTTAATGTGTGTACTATAATCGAGCTTTGCATGTTTGCATTCTCACTTGAAAATATGACAATTGGACACATCCATTTGTGCTAAATCTGATGTTGTTCATTACACTCCTTCCAATTTCCCTGTTAAAATATTGAAAATTGAAGCACTGAGCAGCGCTGCCAGCTCGCTCACCTCACCGTCGCAGAGATCCTGCATGGTCGCCTGTAAATAATGGATGCTCATCTTCTGTTGTCTCTATATCATACATGAGAAAGCTTTTATGCAGTCTAGAAGTAAAGTCTAAAAAAATCAATGTTCCACGGCCCAAGGTCACTCGCTTTTTATTGTCTCGGTGTGATACAGAAGCCTTTGAACAAATGGCAGACAGAAGCCGAGCTATTAAAGTCGAGTGAGGAGAGAATAGCCAGAGAGGTGTAAAAAAGGACAAGTCGCCCGTAGTTCAGTGACATGAAAGGATTATAAAAACTGAAGGATGTGTTGTGCATTCTCTTCATATTGTGTCCTTACGTTACAAAACAGCCATTACATACCTTTGTGACCCCTTTTTCTGCTGTTTAACTCAATCTGCACAACGTTTTGATAAAGACATTTCAAGGTGCTTTTCTTCCCATCTTACAAAATAGCTTCCCATACACTTGCACACCTTTTTGACCCATTATAATAAAATATTAGGTAAAGTAACTACCATTAATGTAGATATGCGTTCTAGTATAAAGTTTGCATACCTTCAAGAAAGGTTTTTGTCCTCAAAATGTCACGTGTTTTGAACATCTTGTAAGCGTGCTGCAGTGGCGGATTATGTAAAAAAGCAGAAGTGAACAAAGAAGAGACACTTCCTGATCATGGATGAAAGAGCTCTTTTTCTCGTCAATACTGTCAATAAAACTGTACCGAATTGTATCCATCCCCATTCATGTCCTAACTCTCAATCTCCATTTCAATTGAGATAATTTCTTAGGGCTAAGGTTTGTTATTGCTCACTTCAGTCGCTTCCTCCACTTTTTTTTCCCCTTTGATTTTCTCATTCCTGAGTCACTGTCATGTTTCTCTTTCTCTCTGCCGCCACTCTGCCTCCACAAAAGCTAATTGTGTGAAATTATGCTGTCTGCCTCAAGTCATCGGCAGTCCATTGTAAGTACTTTCTTTTTTAATAAAAATGACAACGTTTCATACTGAGAATTGAGGCTTGTCAGAAAATTACATCTTACTAGTTACTGGTGTGCTTTTATTTCAACAGTTAAGCCGCTTTAACTGTTGATCATTAAACTAATGAATTTGGCTGAACGTAACATGTGAATATTGGACCAGGGACATAAGATTAGTGTTTTAAGCTCTTACTTAAGTGTCATTTTGTAATTAACACTATACAGAGTAATTGTTGAAATTAATTAGTGCACTTGTGTAATGGGATTGATTGGGAGGGTCCGTACAGGAGGCTGCCATTATTTTCTTATTCTTGAGACAAACTTTTCAATTGTCATGTGTTGCTTTACTCTAAATAAGGCTGAACAAATACAACTAAAGTACGACTAAATGCAACTTATTATCGATTAATCACCAATCATATTTGCAAATCATCCTTTAATCTCCTGACATGTCTAAAAACGACTTAAAAACAGCCATTACACCATCCTATAGTGTGATTTAATTAAGCAAATTCTCACTAATAAGTAGCTTAAATCAGGTAATGTCTGACACATTTGAGTAAAAACAGGAATAAATGAATAAGAAATGAGTATATTAGTAGCTGGTGATCAATTATGTCCATCTAATTGGTGAATAAAATATCAGCAGCCCTACTGCTATACTGACACCACTAATCGATTATAAGAGAGTGCTGTACAAAAGTTGAATACTGTGTAAAATTCGGTGTATGAGATGAACTTTACATTTTTTGTCATGTAAAAAGTGGGCTGCGTCCTGTGTACCGCTGCGACCAACATACAGTATAAAATGCAGAGAGAGGTATGTTAGTAACAGTATATGACTAATATACCACATGCCCACACACAAACACACAAATGCAAAGACATAAACACGCACTTTTCTCAACTGATTCTCCACAGTGGCCGACCAGGGCCAAACAAATAGACTCAGCAGAAAAAAAACATACATAAGCACGCAGGTACATACTGGGATTAATCGGAAGGCAAACGGTGCAAAACATTAAGGGGGTTATAAAGGGCTGCCATGTATGAATATATTTCTCCCTGGAGCCTCTCCGTGTATGTTATTCTTTCTGGAGTCTGAGAAACAACATGACATCTTTAAGCCTTTTGGGATATAAAAGGTCTCCTGGGAGAGTTCCAATGTAACGGAACAATACGCATGGCCATGAGGGATGTTAAGTCGATTATTTGCTTTTGAGTTAAGAGCAAATGTTTCCTCAAGGGTTCAAACGTGGTGTTAGTGGACATGGCAGCAAGTTTAATGTCACTACTGAGGACACAGTTAAAAATAACACATCCAAATACAGCATGTAGTTCTTGACAAAGGAAAATCGTAATTGAGTGTCCATATATTAGCTGCATTTATCTACAGCATCTGGAGGATTTTGTAGATAAATGGACAGGGAGGATAAGCATGGGAAACATTCATTTATATGAGGCAAGGCTGAGGACAAGTAGTGGTTTGTTCTGTGTCTCGCCTCCTTCCGCCACACATTATTTAACTCCATCCTCAGCTCTTGTTCCCAGTTAGTTTAAGCTTTAATAATACCACTATCTTTAAATGACTTAAGGGAGTTGTACATTTTAGAAATGAATGTTCTTTGGTGTGGTTTCAAAGAAAGCTGATTGTCCCATGCTTGTTTTGTGGGAAGTGATGGACTAAAATGTTTAACTTATATTTAAAAATTGGTACAGGAAAAGATGAACACTTCCGAACAGATGGGATGGAGGAAGTCCAAATGGTGGGGATGAATACGAAAAATCTTGAAATAATCTAAAAATGAAGGGGGCAGTAAATTATAATGACATATTGTAGCCACGGTTCAGATGAAAACTTAAAACGGAGTCCTCACTGCTGATTTTGGAAGTGATAAAACCACTGGGTTGTTTTTGTAATGTTAGATTTTTATAGGTACAGGGGCCCCTCCAATCTGCACCTGGGTGTTTTGGGACTCAAGCCATTAAACAGTTATGAAAATGTGTAGCCCAATAAATGAAATTAAAAATATGCAAACTGCACTCATGGGTCTTACACCTCTGAAGTAGAGATTTAAAGATTCTTTATGCTTTCCCACACAATATCAGGGTGCTCATCATTTGGTCGAGCCTATAAAAAGTTTTACACCAAAAATAAAGGGCTAGTTTGAAATAAAGACATTTAGATGGAATGTTAATTTTACACAGCATTTAACCTAACAATAAAGGAGAGTTGCAGAGTAATGAATCTCTGACAGTCTCTTTGTCTTTGATTAAAGGGTAAAGTTAGCTGAGACGAGAAATGCAATGTTAATCACAACCAGTTTGACTTAATTTGAAGGGCAGGTCTGTATGTTTAAGACGCAGGGTCACTGTATTGATAGAATAACATTGTCCAGCATAGATACAAAAAGCTATTACACCAGATGCACACCCCAAAATTAACAATCATTGTTAAAAAGGCCCCAATGTGTAGGACACATAGTTAAAGATAACTATCTCTTATTGAATGTTGTGATCGTTTATTTGGAGAGGATGTCATTGGAAGTTGTAGTTTTTGTTTCTGATTGGCTGGGAGAATACACGTGGGGTTACCAATCGAGGCACCATTCACGTGGAGCCGAAACTACATCGGCAGCTACAGTGTTTGTGTCTATCGCCTGCTCCGTTAGACCATCCACCCGATTCTTAGGACTTATAGTAAATTAATTAATAAGTTTAACAAGAATAAAACACCATTGGCCATCCCAGAACTTAATTTGTGTTTTGATGAACACCCTTGGGTGAATGCCAATTTCACCAACCAGCACCACTCCCACATACCCAGCGTATCCCATTTTACATTTGGTCCTTTGAGCCGGATAGAGACATTTGCCCATAAATATGGAGTGTAATGAAGAGATGCAAGCTCTTGGAGGAGCCATGCCAAAGCACAGGACACACCCAGTAAGCAATGTGGTCTGTGCCAGGGGAAGCACCTTCAAGTTCTACACAATATTAATATAAAGACGTCTCATACTCCAGTAATGGGACAGGAACGAACTGTGCATCTGACGACAGTCCTCTATTTGGACCGACCAACCGAGAGCAGTAGAGTCCTTTTTGAAGGTCCTCCGCGTCCTCATCCACTATTATAACAAGACTTTCGACACTTACACCATATTGGACGATGGGTTTGAGAGAACAATGTTGCTCCCTGCAGCCGCACGGGAGCTAGGTCTAAATTTAGGCTTTCGAAATTTATTTATTTCTTCCCCAGCTGGACCTAAGACCAAGTACTGCATCACAGGCGCCTTTACTGTAGCCTGTATCGGTCGGGCCGACCACACCTATTCAATGGAGCTTATCCAGCAGAAGTACAAGCACCTGGTTGGTCTGCCGATCCCCACTTTCAAGAACGCTCAACCCCTGCTGCTTATTGGAGCCAATCCACACCTCGTCACACCCACTGAGCCTATCCAGTTGGGTCCTCCAGGTGGACCTGCTGCAATGTGAACCCCGTTGGGCAGGACACTCCAGGAACCTGTGAAGATGGTATGACAACACCTGTGCCCACTGCAGTGTTTGGTGACATCAACCAGACCGCAGATCTCCAAACTTTTCCAGCATGCCGAGAATCTTTGGCAGGTCGATACCCTTCCATTCTGGTGTGAGAAGGTTGTGACGCGTTCCCATTAGGACCAGGAAGCCATTTACCTTCTGGAAACCAAGACCACCCGCCTGAAGGTAGATAAAGTGCTGCGTTACGCCTGCCCACTGCTGCGCCAGAAAAATATGCCTCGATTCCATGCACTTCAGGAAGCAGTCACGCCAAGCTTGAGGAGTACCAAGAGACAGCTCGCCAAAGATCCAAAGCAGGCCAAAGCCTACACGGTGAGTACACTGTGGCCTTTAGTCGGGACATCAAGGGGATGTTCCACCAGGTCCCCCTCCTCCCTGAGGACCGTGCCCTCCTCTGCTTCGTTTGGCATGACATGAAAGGGGAAGAACCACCAGCAGTCTATGTGTGGCATGTACTCCCATTTGGCACTACTTGTAGCCCTTGCTGTGCTACATTCGTCCTCCAGCACCATGTTATCCAGCATAGCCAACCAGAGGACAACGTTAGGTTCTCTGTCCAGAAGTGCTTTTTCTTGGATAACTGCATGCAGAGCCTACCCTGTCCAGAAGAAGGAAGAGAGCTGGTTGACAAACTCCTTGACCTGGTTTGACCTCTGCTAGTGGGCCAGCAATGTGCCAAGTGTCATCAACAACCTACCAAAGAAAGCCAGGTCAGAAAGTTTCGAACTCTGGTTGGCCCAAGACAAGACGGACTCTCCAGAGTCAACCCTGGGGCTCAGCTGGCGCTGTGAGGCAGACATGTTAGGTTACAAGCACTGGTCAATCGCCTATGGAGTCGTAACCATGAGGAATGTCTACAGAGTGTTGGCAAGCCAATATGACCCCCTGGGGTTCATTCTGCCCTATACGACCTGCACCAAGATGCTTGTGCAACGCCTCTGGGACAAGAATAGGGATTGGAATGACCCTCAGTTCCCCCAGGATCTCCTTCAAGAATGGAACAACTGGGAGTCAGAGCTCCAGGAGCTTTTTCAGGTAACCCTAACAAGGCCTTACGTCCCAGCCAATGTAGACCAGTCCCGCGCTCACAGAGAGGTCCATGTGTTCTGCGATGCCTCGTAGCAGTCATACCCTGGGAGGGTTTACCTGTCATTCTTCCTAGCCCGTTCTAGAGTTGCTCCACTCCATGCCTAGGCTGTAGCCTAGTAGCATCTCAAGGAAGACGCCTCCTAACTAAACAAGGAGAAGCTGGAGGAGCTGCATATTTTGAAAGCCAGGAAACCTGTGCCCACAAACAGTAGGCTCCTTACCTTATCAGCAGAGCTCGGCGAGTTTGGGGAGCTCATGCGTAACGGGGGAAGACTTCAACGCTCAGAAGATTAAGAGCTGACAACAGTGCACCTGCTAGTCCTAGATCCCGCTCACCCGACTACTAGGCTCCTGATACAGGACTTTCATACCCAGTTATGCAACCAGAACGTGTGTTCGCCGAGACACGGTGTAAATTCTGGATCCTGCAAGGGCGCTATCAGCACACTAGTGCTGGCTGCTGATGTTGGAGGGCTAAACCTGCTGTCCTTAAAATGGTGGATCTCAGTTGATATTCTGGCCCATTCGTCTAGACATCGTAATTTGGCTCTTGCTAAAGTCGCTCACATCCTTACGCTTGCCAATTTTTCCTGCTATTAACACTTCAACTTTCTCAATAGACCAATATCAAGTAAGAGGAGGTTTATCAGTATTTTTATGCCTTTTTTGCAAAAAAAAAAAAAAGTCATAAAACACAAACCAGTATAAGGTCCAATATCATGAGCTGATTTGAAATCTTCATATTAGTATCAGTCAGGCTGTCGTACTTTCTTAATGTGTTCTGTAAAATCTTTCTTTTTTTTTACCATCTATAAACTTGCTTAATAGTTCTTGTATTAAGAAGCTTCCCCTGTTTGAATTTTTTTTTGGAGCCAGCATTTCTGGAATTGTTCATTTGTAAATCCAATAAAATGCCTCATTAGTGCAAAATAAACAATTAAATGACCCTCATAACGAGAGATATAAAGTGCTGTTACTTGATCAGATTTGAAGCAGCAAAAACTCTAAGCACTCTGACAGCAGACGACATATGATGCAGCAGACTGAAAGTCATGTGACTAGGCCGCTAAATAACATGCAAATTGGAGGCAGCAGTGAATTGCTCTCTGAGGAGTTGTTTGCCCTGTGGAGAGTGCCCCTGGCAGCCAGTGTGCTCGCACGCAGGCCCACTGAGCGAGTATGAAACCATTTGGCCTGCTGCCTTCAATTCCAAACATTCAGACCCTGTGATGGACCACTCTTCTGTGAGAGTGCTTAGCGTCCACTTTGAATAAATGAACTAGATTTTTCTTTATACACTCTGGAAAACAGGAGGAAAATATCATTGCCAAAATGTAGAATTCAGGAAGTCAGAGTGCCAAAGTTTTCAAAAGCACATATCAGTCTGAACACAAAATTTGATTCTGATTCATGCTTCCCCTAGACCTTAAAAATCTCATTTTAGGCTTAACTTGTATTACTGTCTGACTTTAAAACTTTCTTTTTAAGCTTTCTGAGCACTCTTGATCTTAACTGTTCCTTCACTCGTTCTCCTTTAGATTACTACAGTAATTTACACAGCACAAAAATAAAGCCGTCCAATTATCTCACATGCTCCAACATAGTGATTTGTGTTTACTTAACAGCAGGAAGCCAATCTACTGTATATGATAGCGGCTTCATGCTCATCACTGTGGTCCATCCTTGTTAACCCTTTCAAAGTTCAAAGGTGGACTGAGGTTAATGGAGAGTACACACACACAGCGACAAAACCATGATAAGTAATTATTGGAATATTGAGCCACATTCATCTCTGTGGGCTTTTTTAAATTCTTATCATTTCTCTTTTGAAATCCTCTCAGACATCTTAATTACTCCACTGCAGTGTGACTGTTGGAGTGAACCTTTTTTTATTTTTTTTCCCAACAATACAACGTTCACCAGCCAAGCCATTAGAAAGAAAAAGATGTTTCTGTTTGAATTGTTTTTATATTACTATGGCACTAGTTAAACCCTCTTATAGTTGTATTAAATTAATCAGGAATCTGCCGTTATTTGCTGCTTTCCCATAGTGTGATCATTAAAATAACATGTTCTCCACCTCCACCATAATTATTCTGCAGTTAATCCTCAGCATCATTTCGTGGTCAAAAGCCTGACTGTGACACAATGACAAAGGTGTGAGGGGGACTTGTTTGTACTCGTTTGTTCAGCAAAATGGAAGCTAATAATAAATTGCAGGGAACACGCATTTCTTTTCAATAGAACGAGCAACTCATTGGGGCATGAAATCATTATGAAACTGTGGCATATGGGAGAGGCAGGCGACGGGAGAGGCAGGCGACCAAAGAGGACTCGCTCACTCACTCACTGTCTAAATCTGAATGAATCCCTCCAAAGTCAAATCACACCAATCAGAGTGTAATCAATAGACAATCATAATGTTTTGTTGGGTGGTGATGATGAGCGGTAGTTTCCAGGGCCACTGTTCCCTGATTCCCCCAGTGGGAATGGAAGAGCACACCAATTAACAAAGAAGTCAATCAGATATCAGCTCTCGTAATGTGTGCCCTGGTTTTGTTAATAGCTGGTGAGACGTTTAGGACTCACAGATTAGGTCTACGTGAGCTGGAGAGCTCAAGATCTATACAAAAACACTACCACCCTGACATGCACCATCATTTCAGAACTCAAGGGGATGCCATGTTCTTTATGTTTGTTCTGGCCTTAGATGTAGCTAACAGATAATAAAGAGCCTGCTTCTCAGTAGCGCCATAATTCAGACAATACAATTCTTTGCTGGGAAGGTCGAAGAGAAACAAAGCACCTTAAATCTAAATGGATGCCAACATGTTCAAAGGTCAAGGTGCCTTAAAAATAAGTTTTTCTTGGACACTGCTGCTTATCAACCTGTCCAATCATGTTTTTCCCAAAGAAAAACCTTCAAAAATAAAGAGAAACTCACTCTGAGACTCTGTTTCATCCTTGGAAAGTTATCTTGGAGCCCATTCAATGCCTCTGTGACTGTGATGATACATTGGATACTACTTTCCTGGAACTGGGCACCAGTACAGCTGCTAACTCGAACAGAAAGTGCACATGGGTTTAGCCAAATAGTGTTTTGGACTTTATATACCAAAGCAAAATGATTTATTCATGGCACAACAGCTTCTGAACAATCACATCAGCTCATTCATTCTCTTTCAAAGATGATGCTGGCTTTATTTGATTCTCTAGTATAACAACAATTCCCTTTTCATTTGTTAATTCATTCAGTTAACAAGTATTCTCTCTGTAGCTGCAAGTGTCTAATTCACATGCTCACATACTATAATAGGCCTGGTTTGTGCCTATTAGTAGGCAGGATGAAGCATGTTTACAACCATTTGTCCATCCATCAATCCATCCATTTATCTCCGCTTATCTTAAGTGAGGTCGCAGTGGCAGCAGGCTAAGCAAGTTAGCCCAGACGTCCCTCTCCCTAGCAATGTTTTCCAGCTCCTCTTGGGGGATCCCAAGGCGTTCCCAGGCCAGGTGGGATATTAAATCCCTTCAGCGGGTTCTGGATCTAACCTGGGGTCTTCTCCCAGTTGGGAGTGCCCGGAAAACCTCCACAGGGAGGCACCCAGGAGGCATCCTAATCAGATGCACGAACCACCTCAACTGGCTCCTTTTGACGTCCACTTCTGTTATATGGGTACCTACCTGGCTAGATGATGAAAGAAGTGACGGAAAAGCAAGGCTGAGTTTTTACAGAAATAAGTTATACTTATGTTTCTTTGACCTTTGAACCCTAGACCCCTAGCAGCTGCTCCCATAGCTTCTCCGTTGACTAATAATGACATGGCTGGTTTAGAGAAAGGATGGGCATTATAGGAACTTGCACATAATGGCACATGACTGCTCGATATGACTCCATAACAAGAGCTTTACTTAGCCTAACTCTATAGTAATGGATACCTTGTGATCAGCCATCAATGTAACTGCGCTTTCCTCACCCGTGTGTTCCACTCTTGTACTTTCATTTCGCCACAATGGTAGCTGGTACTTCAATTCCAGCTTGCGGAAGTCTTCTCCTTCCACATAGCTTAAAAGAAGCTCACCTTCAGTCACCATTTTCATGATAAGTTAGCCGATCTTCTCTGCCCTGGTAGCATGTGCAAACACTGAGATAATGAGACGTAACCCATTAGTCTCTGCTATTTTCTCCTTGTGCTTATAATAAATGGTTAATCACTGTATGATAAGCAAGGCTAGCATTAAAAAGCAAGCATTGCACATTTATACTGTTTCATTTACAACTCTGGTGCCTGCTGGTAAACATTCTGTCATGTTGACCTTAGTGTGTGCATACGCTGACTGTTCTCTGCTGCCTTGTAGATTGAACAGATTACTATGAATATCTGCTTTGATATTTATAGCAAAAAAAGTCGATCAATGCTGCCTACAAACTTTTAAATAGAACAGGGTCAATCTACCTTCATTTTTGTTATAATTAATTAGTTAAATGCACACTGATGATTACTCAAGTACGTGCCCAACCTCGTTTAGAGTACTTTGCTTGTTTGGCGTGCTGAGAGGAAGCTCTGCCCCGCTGGATTAGCTTCTGTTCTCGAGCTCTTCTCTCAGTGTATTCCTATCGAAATAGTCTTTCATTGCTCTTAATAAGAAACTGCTCCGTTCTGTCCTTCTCCTAGGATAAATGGGTTTTCCACTGACAGTACCACTCTGACAGTATAAACTGAGCCTGTCATTTTGTCTGCAAACAAACTGGGAATATTTCAGCACTATTCAACTGTACTTTTCATCTCTCAGTCGTGCTATCAAAACTTGTTCAGCTCTTTATGGAAGTTAGAGCATGAAATCGGGGCCATTTTGAAATCTAATCATCAATTGACCAATTTCAATATTTTTTTTTTTTGAATTGTCGTTTCAGAAATAGTAAAAACTTTCAGACCTCCTCCTAATTCAAGTGTTAGAAAAAGTCTTTCTGAAACTAACTGCTGCTCCAAACAGCACTTTGAGTGAATCATGCAGCAGCGCCTTCAGACTTCAGAGCGCTAAAAGAGTGCAGTGTTTAAGCTGAGGAGTGCATTAGGCCCTTCTTGTTGTAGCCCCCAAATGCTTTAAGCTTAAAAATTCATCCTGAACAGAAAAGTGCTGCACTGCACAGGCTCTCTGAGAATTAGCCACAAAACTTTCTCGGCTCATTTAACCATCGGAGAGCTAACCCCAAGATGACACCCTGAAAAACAGGTTGGAAAGCACTGGTTCATGCTTCTTCTGGTGGGTTGAGGTTTAGCTTATGCAGTCAATTTGTTGTCTATCAGTTTTGCCAGGGGAGAAGAGTAATGGTGTCATCACGGGGAATAATCAGTGGAGCAGCGCACATTAGAGAGGAAGTGTTATTGAGCTATGTGTTACCCTTTCGTGTTACTTCCTGGGAGAACAATTACTCTGTTTGACTAACCAATGATTGAGACACGAGCTGGGCTCAGTGTGTGTAATTGATGAGCGTTTTTTCATGCAAAACACGGCGAATTTGCTTCTAAAGAGGGGCACGGGGTTTTGTTTTTCTTTTTTAAGTTGCTGTAAGTTTTAAAGAACACTTTCCTGCTCCAGACTTTTCCTCCACTGGTGAGAAACCTGAGCAGCAAAACACATTTTGAAAGCAAATAGCCGAGCAATGTCCCCATCAGTGGTGCTGAGCGGCACCGTAACACAAATCCATCCATCCATGCAGGGCTCCCTGCAGCTCGCTGCCAGCAGCCATCCTCTAAGATACACACACACACACACTCAGGCATGCATACATTACATAACTCTCAGTGTGTGTGTTCTCTTATTGAATATAGCTGATTGAAATATTGAATAGAACTTATACAGTGTCCTTTAGTGTTATACTCGGTGAATGGTGGAGTCCTGTGGGAGTGTTGGAGGTTTACTTTACAGCTCAGCTCATGAGCTTCTGACACAATGGTGATTACTCATTTCTGTTCAGCCAGCGTGAGGAGTCGTTTCTTTGAATTTACATGAATCCTCAAGTCAAAGTCATCCAGACCTCCGACTGCAACTTGAAACGTTTTCTGGAGTAGGCAGAGGTTAGGTTTCAGATCGTATATTCATATTCACGTGGCCCATTCTGCAGAATAGACATCCAGTGAGTTTCAATCATCCATGTGCCTTATATTTATTCAAAAAAGTATGGCGCAAAGTGCTCAACAAAACAAGTGCTAAAATCATCAGGTTTAAAAAAACGTTTTAGTTTTAAGGATGAAATCTCTCATTCATTTTAAGAAAGTACACCATTGTTGACAAGTGTCATTACATTTATCAAACAGCTACAATTAGTCTCAACAGTTTGATTATAATCATCATTTCTCACAGATTATATTTAGTCAAATAAATCTGGGATTATAAACTTCAACATATCCTCTTTACTTTACTTTCCTCAGCCACATACAGCTTCATCGGGAAAGATCTGCTGAATATCAGACCAGATAGGTGCAATGCAGTAGAGAATGTAACCTTGGAGTTGTCATATAGTTAAAATGTGATAGAAGTAAGGTGACAGGTGTATGTGACGTCTCTTAGAAAGAATCCTCCATTAAAGCAATTTGCCAACAAATGCTTATCGTCGCTGATGAATAGATCTTCAAGGCGAAGGTGAAGCAGAACTCTCAGCTTTTGTCCTTCTACATTCACAAGATTCAAAAAATTACATTAATTTCATTATCATAATACTTTTGCTTTGAACATGAAGTATTTCAGACAGCCAGTGAATTTAACGAGTACTCTGTCAGTGTTACATTTGTAAAATGCACGTTAGGCTCAATGGGGTGAACACGAACACACATCAGACCAAATGATCACATGGGGATAATAACAATAGTACTATAAATAATCACGACAATAATATGGATGGGTATCGAGAACTGGTATTTCTTGGAACCTGATTGGTCCGTACCAAAAGTACCAATAAGCTCGTGGAGAAACGGTGCTCCTATCGGTATGTAACATTAACATTTAGTCTCTTTAATGTCTTTTTTCATTGGATCGTTTCATTCTTACGTAGCTGGTGTCCGTCCCCTAGTGATGGCGAAGCAGCCGTTGTCGGGCAATGACGTTGCATTGTTGTGGTCTCTTGCTGGAGAAAGTCTAGTAGGTCAACATGGTGGAAAGATCAAAGTCTTCAATAGTTTGGGCTCACTTTACCAAATTTAACTCTGGTGCATCTTCGTGCAAATTTATATAAGAAGGTAGTTGCATCTGAAGTTAGTAACACCAGCAAACTCATGAAAAACATACAAGTTCAACGTTCTATAAATCTGAAGCAGCGCAGCGTGTTTGACTGATTTAGCAAAGTGGCTAATGCTAAAGCTGTTACTAGCTTTACTGCTAGTGCAGCCTCCGAGTCCTGGTGGCTCTGATAGCAATGCTGCAGATGGGATTATCCCAACTAAAAATGCAGTTAAAACACATGGATCCTACAAATAAGCCTATAGATATTCAGTCACTGTTGTTAGCTAGCTTCGGTTATTAGCACCTCTAAGTCATGTTCCAATTGATTCCATAGACAAAGTCAGTCAAGCAGCAGCCCCAGTGTCATCTGCAGTGAGTAACGTTAGCAGACGTCAGACACCCGAGTTAAACCCATCCTCCATCGTCGAGTTGTCAAGATTATTGTTTTTACTTCAATACACTTGAGCCCAGTTGGTTTTGGTACGCTAGTAACTGATAGCTCGCCTAAGTGTGAATTTTGAGTTGCCAAGACAGCCAGAAAACTCTTTTTGCATTGCTTCTGTTTACTACTGTTCCTACATTTACAGTTAATGTTAACTGTAGTTACTGTAGGGAGATGACCACAACCACAGTTTCAACCCCCCTTCCACAGGCACATTTTCAGACACCCTAATAAAGACTTCAATTTTTGCGCCACACAATGGAGACTACGATAGTAGTAGTAGTAGCGATACCCATCTCTAAACAATAATCATAACATATTTTTCTGAGCACTCTGTTACAAAGCAAATGTTAGAAAAGAGCAGACAACAGCACAACGATGGACGACATGGATAAGAGTTTGCAGCTGGTGAGGCTCATCATAAACACACTTCAACATATATGATTTTGAGGATTAATGATTTGGTTTTTTTAACAGCAAAAATCTAACAAATAATATGGTTTGTGTCTGTCATGCCTACAATAGTGCCACAGGCCATACGTACGCATGCATTAATAAGTCGAGTCAGATTTGAACAGTTTCTCAGGTGGGTCCTGAGAAGACGTTTCATCCTACGGAAGTGTTACCCTTTTAATGTCATTCGATGGCATTTTCCACCTCACAGTTTTTACTGTTTACTCTGACTTTAGTGGATGACTCACACTCGTACACTCAGGATTGCCTTTTTATTTCCTTTGGCACTTACCGGTTTTGAGATTTTTGTGTGGAAGTTTACGTTGTACGATTTGAGTTGAATTCCCCTTTAATCGAAACATAAATATGTGCCACAGTGAAAAGCGGCGTCAGGGAGAGACATTATACTGTATGCTAATTACTACGAGGTCAGTCTGAAGCTGTAGTAGAGATTTAACAGAAGACTACTTTCACACCTCTAAGCTGTAACTGCTGTAACCTGAAGTTAACTGAACAGCAGCAGACTGCGGTGTTAGCAGGTAACTAAGCGGTGTACATCAGGGTATTTGCTCCATTAAACCCAGAGAAATGACGATTATACAACAGGGGGAAATTGTCTGCCTGCAAGCTCAGTCTAATAGCTGATTTACGCTGGTTTTCATTTTCATTATTCACACTAACTTTTTCCCTTCACATCGGTAATTTTAACACAAATCATTCCAGGGGACAGTTTCAACTTCTCCCCACCGTCCCTTTTTACAGTGAGTAATAAAACACGACAAAATGGTCGAGGGTAAAGGATTTAAATTAGCTTATTCATCACCCGTTCAATGAAAATAAAAGTGGTAAATTAGCCCTGCAAGTGTCCTTAAATATGCCAAGAACAAGAAAGCATTTATGCTTATTAATGCAAGTCAGAACATCATTTCCTTTATGGCTGCAGATTGAATTATCTCACAAATTGCCATCATAACAAAAATTCTAGAAATGTACAGAAAGTGGCTGCTCGGCTTTCAAAATGCATAATATCACGAGTATTTAATAACATGTATGAATTGTAACAGCGGTAATGGCTAAGTGGTGGAGTCTGTGACAGAATTAGTTTGTTTAAAGAGTTTAAGAAGAAGCGAAAAGAGCGAGATAATAAAGAGAGGGGTTGCATAAGAGCAGCCAAAGGGACCAGATGCCCCATTTTTTCTGTAGCCTCCATCAATCAAACAGAAAATGAAGTAAATGTGTGTTCACTGCTCTGGTGTGTTTTATTATGCAAACCAGGGACAAAGAATTACCTTACTTTCATTGCTGCCTAGATGATTTACACTTTTGGACACTGAATAGAGGAAACAGCTCTCTGTCGTTGTACTGTTATTATTGCTATTCAGAGGATCTGTAGGGAGTCTTTATTACAAATGATTGCATGTCATTTCAAGTCAAAAGTGTTTATTTTCTGTGTGTTAAGCGTGTCATTAACACATCTTGTCATTGTACTCTGAATAAAAGTAGAACAGAGCAGCGTTGTGCAACTCAATACAAAGACAGAAGTCAGTGTTACAAGCATGAAGGAGGAGGTCATGGGAAAAGACCCAGATTTGTCTGTCAGTAGTGCTGCAAACCAAGTCATTGTCAGTGCTATGATGTAAAACAAAGTCCTTTTTTTCTTGGCCTTTCTTGGTTAGACGTTAAGGGAAATATGGTGAAGAGAGAGTGCGGAGTGCGCATCAAAGGGCCGTGAGTCTGAGACTTTGCCTCTTTAGATGTGGCGCCTGCTATACCAACTAAGCTAAACTAGCGCCCCACAAAGTCTATGTTATATGTTTCTCATCGGATGATTTAAAAACATCTTCTAATATGATGAACAATGGAGGCGAAAGTGTACAGACGAGCATGTCTTATCTGCTTATTCATACGGCGTGTTGGCGTTAGTTTCAGGCTCCTGCAGCCGTCTGTAGGGCTGCAGGACGGTGGAAAATATCTGGATAAACATTTAAATTCATGAAGCAAAACAGTACAGTTGGCTGTGAAATTGATCCTAGCCTCACACATATTGTTTCATCTTGCAAAGCAACACCGTTCTATTTACCAATATATCGTAAGCTTGTCCATTTGAATAGTGCATGAAATGACATTTAGAATATGCCCTTTACTCTGCTCTTCTCATTATAGGTAAGGCAAACAGAGAGATGGCTTCGGTTTATGTAAAATGCAGCTGCGTGTGGGGAGAGTTGAGCTGAAAAGTTCACACCTCTGGCATTGCCACTCCGAAGAAAAAAGTAATTAATGCGTTTACAGGGTTCTTCTTTGCTTTTAGATGGGAGGCATGTGATAAGAAGGAAAACCAACATCTGCTGTTCAGCCAAGAAAATCAATGTAAAAGTGGCCTCATGAGACAGACGGGTTCCCTTTGAAGGTGCTCCAATCCTCTCTTACCTGTTTACCTTCTGTTGAATGGGGACCGATGCCGTTTTGAAACACTGATCAGTCTCAATTACAGATGATAATTAAGAAACGTTTCTCTAACCCATAGCCGACCCTCGTTAACCGATCATGAGCCGTTAACCGACAGGGTGCATTTTTAACCGAAGCATAACAAACATCATTGAAAAGTTTTTAATCTACTTTCATATGCTCACCTTGCTTCCCTTCAGTGACCCATCCACCACACACATGCACACACACACACCTGCACCTCTCCCCTCTCAATAGTCTTAGCGGCCTGACCCTTTTAATTTCTCTCCCTGTCTGTCTGCTCTCTTGGTTTTCTTAAATTCATAATTAGACTTTGTTCACAGCCCAGGTACAGTCTCCAAACACTGTGCTGTAACACGGAAGGCAAAGCATCAGGTAAACAGTTAATTATTAACACGCCTAGCCTAAATAAGAACAAGCACTTTTATCTGTCGAAAGCTGCTGAACTGAATTATCTTGATTTGAGTTATTGTTGACTACTTTCTGGCTGGTTCATGAACGCCTCACTAACCTCTCCCTGTTTCCTCATGTATCTCTGTCCTGCTAACACTGTTACCCGTGCCTGACACGGGTGAAGGCCGGGCGCTAACGATCCCTGCACACTGAAGTTGTTTTGCTCCCAGATGTCATTGCCAAAACTACAAATACAGCCCAAGGCTGTTAGGCCTAATTAAAGCCAATAACCCGTACGGTTTGATCACAAACTTCAATTCCAACTGTGAGTCTGCACCCTCTGTACTTCCTTTTTGGTTATGCTAATGTGTGCTGATGGACCAGCCAGGCAGTCTGCTTATGCACTTTTTCCCCTGTAACCTCAAAGTGAACCACATCAGCATCTTCTATATACGTATATCTTTAATGTGTAAATGAGTCCTTTATAAGTGTGCCAGCCAGTTTTCATATTCAGGTGAATAATTCTGAGGAATAACTGAATGTTGAACAATTGAATGTTTACAGGATTACATTTTTAACAGCGTTGCCATTTGTCTGATTATTCTGTGTTTGACTTGCTGCCATGGGCCCTTTCACAGCAGACGTGTCATTGTAGGAGAAGCACAGGTGTTACTAATAACATTAACGACAGCTCTGTTCTATACAAGCCTCCCAGTCAGCCATGGCAGGGTGACAGTGAGCCAGCATGTACAAACCAGCGCACTAAAACTGAAACGGTGTCGTCAAATTCAGTCATCATTAATTTTATCATTTACACCTGTGCTTTTCCCAGAGTACACGCCTCTGTGGGGAAGGGCTATTGGATCCTGACAGTCTGCTCAGTGGTGCCACACCTGAGCATGCTTGAACTTGCCGACCAGTCAGATACACGGTTTGAGATCAGCAGCAACAGGTAGTAATCAGCTCAGACCTCCGGTTATGAAACGTGTTTTTATTGATGTAATTATAATCCCTAATTCATCTTAATTAAGCAGAAAACACCATGTGACTTCATATCAAACCTCAAACACAAACAAACTTTACGCAACTCCATATGTGTTTGTGATACATCTCTAAAGGTGCACACACAGTTCCACAGCTAGACTAGACTGATGATTAGCTACCTGCTGGCTACCTGTCTGATGTTTGGCAAACTATATTGGGTTTTTTGAACAGCAAAAAGCCACCTACCACTTCTCGCTCCACTTTTTAAAACATCAAATTGAGGAGTGTTATTTGTTCCCTCAGTTTCATCATATTTGGCTGAATATAAATAGCACAGACAGAAGCAAACTAACGGCACATAAAAGCTGGAGTAGACAATTTATCAATAAATCTTGTATCTGTGGCCCACGCAGGTCTGTTATTACTTCGGCCAACCATTTTATTTGGCCTGAATCATATGATTGGATCGCTTACCTACCTTTCTTCCTACCTACACGCACTCTGCCAATCATTACTCACGAGCAAAGTCTTCCAACCACAAGCTAGCGAGCCCATCACACAGGACTGGCAGACAAAGGTAGTTGGATACGGTTAGTAATGACAGCAGTACTGGGTTCCTCTCCCTAATACTCTCTCATGGACTCGTCCTGCAGAAGTCAAAACATATGCATTCATCTGTATTGGGGGAATTCCTCCAAATCTTGCTCCCTGTGTTGTTTTCTCCAGAGTTGCCTAAACAAGCCGTAATGAGACAACAGCAAGTATCTTTTCTGTCAGATGAATTGACAGAAAGAAAACTAGCTCCTACTGTCTAAGCATGTATTTGTCATTTGTCATTGAAGCTGATGAAATAAACAGTTTTGCAGGAAGTTAAGGCATTGTTTATTATGTGATAATTCAAATCTTAAATTGTGATTTCAGTGTTAAAGCTTGAGCGCTTATGCTTCCTTATATAACATGAGTAAAATAGTAATTCCAGTGTAGTGTCTGGGTCTGGTACAGTGCATGTCCATGGACTGTGTAGGTTTTATTTTCTGTATAGTTAACTTTTGGAGCACACTCAGGCTCCAGGAGAAAGCAGCAAACCAGTGGGTGTGTTGAGCGCAGGGAGTTAAAATATGTTTGTGGTAATCCAGAGTGTGAGCTGGTGTCAGACAGAGGAGCAGCATGTGTCTATATTAAAACACTTTTAGCTAGCATGTGACATTCTTTACCATGTTTTAGATGCTCAGTGCGCCGCCTACAAGGCATGACTGAACACAAGTACAGTATGATTTCCCTTCCTCTTGATCTCTCCCTCATTCCCAGTCCCCCCCCCCCTTTCCTTCCCCACTGTGTGAAGCTCTTTCACCTCGTATAAACCCAGTCGGTGGTGGGGATGCAGAGCGGCAGTCTGCGGTAGGACTGGCTGTGTACCCTGGTTTGAAGTGGAAATGAGCAGCAGAGCTGTCGCTGCATGGAGCCTGCTTATACCTCTTAAAATCTATCACAACATGAGGAAGAATGTAGAGCTGTTCAACGGCTCTCGCAGCAAATTCTCACTTGACGTTTTTCTATTTTGAGTTTTTTTTTGCCTCAGAGATCATGCTGGTAATTTCACACATACTCTTGATGTATGCCCAGTTCCTGCACAGTGAGCTTTAATATAAATATAGGACTCTTTGCAACTTAATTTTATTCATTACAATTTTCCCTTCTGTGTAAAATTACAGGTGAGAGTCTGCAGTGTGGACATTCACACTGGAGATCCACATGGGGGTTTAGTAATGGCTTTATATGAGGCGGGGGTTTTCAGAAACACCCATTGTTGGTTAACACAGTGTGAATTAAATATAGTCTGCTTTATATCGAGTTGGCTTCACATGCGTCTCATTCCCCCACCTTATTGAATTTTCGTACAGGCAGTTTATCCCACCAACTAACAATTCCCTTTTTTCTGCTTCAGATATAATCAATAATTAAATACATTCAGGTTAAACTCCTGTCTGAGCTGATGCCTGGCAGCTGTAGGTAAAGCTTTCGTAAATTATTCAAGCACAGCAACAGAAATAAAAGTCTGCCTTCACGTGTGGCTTCAGGTTGCTACAGCACATTGCATTTGATAAAGGTCGAAGATGGTTCAGTATGTCAGGAATTTACTTAGATGTTAGGAAAATACCCCGTAGATACAGTTTCTATTTGCTATTGGAAAAATGTAGTTGTGTGTATAATAAATCCAATATCCATCCATCCATCCATTATCTATACCACTTATCCTGTTTAAGGTCGCGGGGGGCTGGAGCCTAAATCTAAACAAAAAAAAACAACAACCTAAATTTGGATCAGTAAAGTATCTATCTGGAGTGGGATGGTGGAGCAGTCATTCGAGGTAATAACAGAGGTGTATCAGAGACGAAACGGCGTCTGTGGAAACAGCCGAGCCGGCAGGGCTTGTGTGTGTGTGTGTGTGTGTGTGTGTGTGTGTATTTGAAGCACGTGCTGTTTGTTTACACCAGGGGTGCCCAATCCTGCCCCTGGAGAGCTACCTTTCTGCATGTTTTAGGTTTCTCCGTACTGTAACACATCTGATTCAAATGTTTTGCTCGTTATCAATCCCCTGAGAAGCCTCGGTTGATTCATAACGAGCAGAACATTCAAATCAGGTGTGTTCGAGTGTGGAGAAACCTAAAACATGCAGGAAGGTAGCTCTCCAGGAGCAGGATTGGGCAACTCTGGTTTACACCTTACGCACGTTTTGCTTGTGTTATGCCAGAACGCTATTTAAAAACACACACTGGGGCGGCTTTACGCCAGCATTACTCGGTCCAATGTAAAATGGCAAAGGCGGCCTGATGGCGGAGCTTCTTTACAGCTGAGGTGGAATCGCAATGTAAAAGGAACTATAGAGACAGACACCTTTCACACTCACATTCACACCTACGGACAATTTTAGAGTCACTAATGAACCTAACGAGCATGTCTTTGGACTGTGGGAGGAAGCTGGAGTACCCGGAGGGAACCCTTCTATGCACGGGGAGAACATGCAAACTCCACTCAGAAAGGTCCACATCGTCGGAACCAGGAACCTTCTAGCTGTGAGGCTACAGTGCTAGTAAAAAATTAAACAGTCTGTGGTTTTATGTGCCTTTAATAAATATGTTTCTCTTATATCAGACTGACCTTATTTCTGTATTAATTATAAACACACTGTAAGCACAAACATAGTTGCTTTAAGTCTAAATCCAGAACGCCGGCAATCACAGAAAAATGGTTTGAGGCGTTGGTAAGAGGTCAGGCTAAATTGTGACTTGTTTTATAATTTAGGAACTGAATGTAAAATCATTTGTGTGCCAACTTTTTTTTTTTTTTTATAGCCAGGGTAAATGCGAGGCCACCGCTGTACCTAAGGCGATGTGTGTGCAGCTGAGCCGATGTAATATTTTGCCTTACTTTTGAGTGAACTTGTTTTACACACACACACGCAGGGAGGAAGAGAGCCGGTGTGTGTGCGCTGACCGTGCCCCATGATTCTCCTTAGTAAAGAATAAAGTGCAGTGCATGTACTCTGGAGTGGCCGGTGCCCTTCTGCCCATTATTGACACAACCACGCCAACATTTGGAAACTTTCTGTTGACATGCAGGTTAACCACTTATGAAAATTATTTTCCCAGTTGCAATTTGCAGAAAAAGGTTAAATAAGTAAAATGTCAGAGCTGTTTTTTTGCATTTCGAGCCGAACGTCATGCATTAACCTTAAGTTTAATAGTTTAACAACGCCGTCGTGATTTGCTCGGAGGGAAATAATAAGTGCGTAGTTGTATCACTCACAGAAAACCATGTTCTTACGCTTAGGAGAGACAATTCTGTGTGTTAAAGCAAAGACGGATGAAAATTATGCTGCAGCCTGAGACATTTATTGGCTCATGGCTGCAGGGCGTCTGTACCGAACTGATGTTTTGTTTGCTCAGTGTTAAGCTGTTGCCAGGTTACCACATTAACAAACAATAGAGATGGACAAAAGGCAAAAATAAGAGCTGCCACAGTTTCTAAAGTTTGTCCAGACTGCTGTTTGGAAGTTATACTTATGAAGCTTAGGTATTCATCAGGATTATTTATTTGTCTTCATATTTTTAGAACACATTCAAGTCAATTAAGCAACAGTTGATTACAGGATTAAGTGTGAAATGTTCAAATTCTACATACTTACAGGTTGTAATTGCTTGCCAGCTCCTGCTGTTGAAAGAAGAACTGAATAGTGCCTAAAAGGTGTTGTAAGGGGACCATTTCATAGCAACACTGGATACTCTGTCCGTGTGGAAGGCGCTGTAGGATGTTTAAACTGAAAACAACGAAAGAGGTCAAAGCCAGGTGTGTGTAGCTCAGCCGGGAGTGTGTCTTAGAAGCTGACGGTAAGGACTACACTCCAGAGGAGGGAAAGGGAACACATTTAACAGCAGCAATAAGCAGTAGTCTTCTTATCCCAAGTGTTTATGCAAAGAATGTGTTGCATCTCCTGTTTTTGGCCGCTAGGAAAAACACCTTCTGAAAGATGAACATATATTCTTCCCTTGAATATTGAAGTTGTGATTGTTGGTGTCTTGAAGCTGTTTCCTGATACCCAGAAACAATCTAACACGCACAGCAGCACCCGGCTTTATGAAACCAGCATTACCACGTTTCCTTTTGTCAAACCAGCTTTGAAATCAGCTTTCTTTTGTCAAAGTGTGAGTAAGAGCTGGGCATAAGATTGGCCAATTGACCCCTTGCTAAGCCACACATCCCTTTTTAATAGTTGCTGCCATACACCAAGCTTTCCATGCGTGCACAGAACAATGTGGACTTTACAATGATAAAACGTCACTTAACAGTTTGTTTTTTAGTAAAATAACGGGTCTTGAATTGGGGAAAAAAGCCTGTTTTTCTTTCATAGCCGACACTGATTTAGTTGCCTGAAATTACATCAGTATGTAGAAGATCAGTTAGATTAACTGTAACTTGAAGGCTAATTACTGTAATGCTGAGCCTCTGGGACTTTTCAATGTTTCCAGCTGGCCCTTATTAAATGAGAATAATGCGAATAATGCACAAAGGTCTTTAACATGTACTTGATGGCTACATACCAAGCTCCAGGTATTAGGCAAAAAGTCAGCATTCTCATTAGTTGATGAAAACGGTGTAGAACATGTTGGTGTCCTGCAGGTCAGAGATAGGCCGGGTTGTGGGATGCTAAGAATCACAAAACTCAGGAGTTGGATGAAATCAACTGTGTCACTGGTCAGATTATTTTTCCATCAGTATAAAAGAAAACAAGCACTAATGTTTTCTTCTTCTTTTGTTATTTAGTGGCGGTTAGCAAACAGCTTTCAGATGCCCTCCAGCCACCCTCTGGCGGTAAGATGAGATAAGTCGCTTGAACTTTTCGATTTTTTATAAATTGTAAATGGATCTCCATGCATCTCAATTTAATCTAAATGACTTAAAGGATAACTTTGGGATTTTTCAACCTAGACCCCATTTTCCCATGTGTTTGTGTGTAAGTGACTAGTGGAGACAACAATTATTGAAATCGATCCAGTATTCAGGGAGGGAGCACTGGCCGGCAGCTGCGAAATGAGATACAATGTAACTAAACGGGGCACTGGGCATACGCCAATATACAGCCACTAAAAGCGCTTGTTTTTGCTACTGACAGGCTCAGACCGTTATAATAAGTGTCTGACAACACTGTGGCAGCCATGCTACTTTACCTTATGCCCTCTGTTGTTGTCTGTATCCAAGTCTCGCTCACGGAGAAGTCTAGCGCTGAAATCGTGCACGAGACCGTAGTTGTGCAGGAAGAAAAAGAGAGAATGAATCGTACAAATTAGATCAATTTTCAGCCATGACAATCTTTTAGATAGCACTGAGCAACGCTTTCTGTAATTCAACACAACAAACGGCACTTCTCCCTCTTCGTCTTCTTCTTGTCTCACTCCTCTCTCCTTAGTTACATTGTACCTCTTTTCAATAACTGTTGTCTCCACTAGTCACTTACACACAAACACAAGGGAAAATGGGGTCTAGGATGAAAAATCCTTTAAATACCAAATTATTTTCATAGTGACTTTTTTATCAATTACAACAGTAAGTCAGATAAATGTGGACAGCCTTTTTAATTCAGATAACACTTCCATAAAAGATTCTACAATGAAAAAGTATTTTTATCACCGGTTTCTGTGGGACTTTCATTAGTTCAGAAACATTATCTTAAAAACATCCTTCTGAAGTGAATCCTATAAAAGCTTTCTACATACCATCTTTGGTGACGAATCATGTGATGTCAGCGGACCATTCACATAGCTGATGTGCGTGTGTCTTTTTACTGGCTCCACCTGCAGAGCATGTGTTGTGAGTTGCAGACAGAACAACAAACAGCGAGCTTTCCTTTTGGGATTACAATTTTAACATTGGTAGAGCCCTCTGTGGCCCGCACACGCACAACTTAATGCTGCATAGAGGTATAGTGTAGCAACGCAGTGAAGTAACTTCATCAAGTAGTGTTACAACAGCCCTCCCACAGATGATATTTTTTTACAGATTTTGTTGTGCGCCCCGTAGTCTGAAGTGGGATGATTAGAGGTGTGGACATCTCCCGATTCTGAAACACAGCACTCTGCCCCGTCCTGTTTCACTGCACTCTGATCCCGATTTAGAGAATCACGACTTTCAAAAGTAAGAACTGCATTTAAAACACATTTCACAGCTTGATGGTTCAAATTTGCAATTAACGTGTGATTCACATGTGTGCTGAGCCTTGGGAGGGGGTTGATTCCTACTGATCACAGATCAGCATCTGTTCCAGCGCTACACGTTAGGCTTGGTATGAAAGCAGGCTTCTGAATAGAAATGTAATTAGAATTGTAAAATAAGACGGAAGAATAATTGCACAGGCACATTATTTGACTTTTTCTTTATTATGAATTTATTTTAAAAATTGGTTCATTTAAACAAGACAAAGAGCTTTGAGAGAGTTCCAGATTAGCCCGACCATTGCTGTGATATCTTCAACTCTGTTGGATTAAAGGAAATTCACCTTCAAGCAATCCTGCCAACAGTGGCACAGAGCCTCTTACTTACCCTGAATGCTGATATATGAGCACATTTGCTTCCACACCTTCAATTTTCACCCCTGAAGCCCAACATAACAATGTTTACTATTAGTAATCTGCTTGGCTTTGGAGGAACTGAAAGATTGCTGCTTTACTTAGCTTTCTTGGCTAAGTAGCTTACTATCGTTTGCAGCTTACAGCTGTAGCATCTGTACATATTCCTTTAATTGGAAGACAAGCAGGGCAGGCTGTAACCTCGAATGGTTAGACCTCACTAGTTGGACACTATTAACACAAAGTATCAGTCGAACTTAATACATTTCAGTAAATTGTTGAATTGTTTAGCCTGTCTACTCGACAACCCGGCCCAAACTGGCCCAAGAGAAGGGGTGGACAATGGCTGGATGGGATGTTGTGATGGGGATTATTCTACAGTTATGGTGCTAGCATGAAGCTAGAAGTGTTTCTTCATGATTTCAGTGTGAGCAGAAAAGCACACAAGCTAGGGGCACATTTAATCGACTTGTACATTACATATTCATTTGTACTGTTTCTTAAAATCCAATGTTCCTATAGCACAGATGTAGAGCTGAAGAATGTGTTATGTAATTAATGCAGTATCTAGCCTGAGAAAACAGCTAATTACGGTAAATGTAGCTTATTCATGCTGTTCATTATGACATCCTGTGCCTCGGCCTCCAGTAATATTGACATCAGACAGCTGCCTGGATCGTACAACGCACACCATCTCTGCAGAGAGGAATGTCACTTCAACAGCATGCAGATACCCTCTAGTCATGACCCTATTTGGATTGTAGTAGGTGCAGTGCAGCATGGCAGAAGCTGCTCCACAGGATTGGCTTGACTGCCTTCAGCCATCCAGAAAAAAAGAATTAGCTCTTTGGAAAGTCTCCAAGCACAAAAATGAAAGTGATAAGCAGCGCAATAAAGGAAGAATAGCCTTTTGGTGCAGCCTGTTCTCAGCGAGCTTCAAAGAGCAGTATGTCAACAGACCAGATGCAGCAGCAGACATGGCTTACATTAGTTACTGATGCAGAAATGTTGTTTTCTATCCATCATTATGAGCGCTGGGAACAGACTGTAGCCTTGTTGGTTTAGTTACAAGATGCTGGGACGCATAAAAGTCGATGGTTCAGCGATGGGTCAGTGTTTTTTTTGAGTGCAGGCTGTATATCAAATCGTACATATACACCATTTAAAGTTTGTGAAAGCTTTTGCATTTGTTATTGTGAACACTCTTTGAGCTTGCAGCTCTTTCCTGGAGGAGAAATGTCGACAGCAAACAGGAAATAATGCTCTGTACCTTAATGGAAGCAGCATAAATGTGTTGCTTTGCATAAAATCAGCAGTTTTTTGCAGAGTTGCCACCCACATCGGTTTAACAGACAAAACTCAACACTGTGACAGATGATTTGCTATAATGAAGGGAATTTAAATGGAAGTTGCAGCACTCAAGAAAAAAGGATTTAAAGGGTTTTAAATTCTTGGCATTGTTCAGTCCCAGTGGTAGTGTCAAGAAAATACCCAGTGGCAAATATTTCTGTCAAAATATTTGTTTCATGGTTTTGGTTTAGATTACAACCAAAATATTCAATAGGAGCATGAATAGCACTAGGCAGAGAAGAAGAGCAGCATCACCTGCATGAAAACATCTGTTACCTACTTCTCAGTCTTTTATTTTTTAATGTATCATCTAAGTGTTACTCCTCGACCCCACAGGATCTGTGAGCGGTGCGTCCCGTGTGATAGCGGCCATTCAAGTCAAAGCTTGTGATTCCACAGCAGGTGCCGCGGCCCGTCTCTGGCGCGTCCCAGAAGCCTCCGCCCTGCTCCGCTAAAGATACGAATCGAGTCTATTTTTGACGGAGGCCGCTTCAAGCACGCGTCAAGCTGAACAGAGCAGATCGTTCCAAACAGGAAGTCAGACAGAAAACAGCATAGAGCATTTTGTCATTTCAAAATAAAACACCATGTACAGACCGGAACAGACTCCCGTTTTTTTAAAGATCAAAACACTGAAATCTTGAAATAGAACACATTTAATTAAGTAGTGTACTTACCCATGGTAGAAGCACAAAATCACAGAATGATTTCCAAATGAGTAGATTATCATCCTCGGATGTGCAAACTAAACTGTTGTTTGTGTGTTCATTCTTGCGCGATTATGTAGTTCTCCCGCAATCTCGCGAATCCAGCTGCTCGGGCCAGACACGCTTCCTGTGGGCGAGGGCTTGCGCCGTCTGAGATTGACAGTTTACAGGCAGGTGACACACAGACTCTGCAGCTCACCGTCAGTTCAATCAGTCCTCTGATGAGGAGCTGCACTAATGTGATGTCAGATGAATTGTTGTAGATTAGTGATGAAAAACGTGGAAATGGCGAGTACGCCTTCTGCGGCGGGACATATTAGACTATGTCGGCCGCCTCAGTCTAGGTAACTAATGGGACACACTGTAGAGTTAAAGCAGTTGAAGCATAGATGTATAAGAAACATTACAGCCATCAAGTGTCTCCCTCACCTGGGCTGAGAATATATAATAAAGGATTTAGCCAGGTTTGCACGTGGGAGTCACAGAAGTGCCGTTAAATATCTGCGCGCCATCCAGCTAGTTCACAGAGTCAACCCAAAAAGGAAAAAGAAGCTTAATGAGGCTTTGCTTTATCTTTAGCAAACAACACACCTTCAGAACGACGTCCCTCATTTGTATGCGGACAAATTAGCTTCCAGTTTGCTTTCAGATTGCCAGGTTCAGGTCTCAGGCCCCAGATCCCATCGCAATATGTAAAATTAGCATATTAGACATGCAAGACAGACATATGACAAGACCCATCTGTGCTCAGCACATCTGAGCTGGAAACTGTCTGTGACTGCAGAAAGACACAGTTTATGATGCATTTGGGTCCTGTAGGAGTTTATAGGACTATAAGGCTGCAGAAACATATCTTGCCTAAATTATAAATAGATCACGTCGTGGTTGTCAGTCTGCGTCTTTTAAATGCCAAATAAAGTTAATGTTTATATAAGGTACATGTAGGAGTAAAGGCTCATATAATATGATGAACGGGTTGTTGACAAATTGTGATTAAGTAAATAGCAATCATTTAATATCAGTAAATTCATTCCGTCACCCTTAAGTCAAACAATTTTGCAGTAAATAAATTGTTACACCTTCCTGTTAAACTAAAGATGACAGACAGAGTCGCTGCATATAAAAAAGGGAAAACATATATATTAATGACTAATTTCACATCTCTGTGCGGGGAACATGATCAGGAAGGCTACCTTTCATTTCTCCAGACAGGTGCACATTATTATACAATTGGTCTTTGATGAGCAAGCCGTGTTTGTGCAGATCCGTCTGAGCTGGAGGCCCCGTCTTCATTCATTTTAGATGAAGTGCCTGGAGAGATACCACATCAATATTCATGCGCTGATGATTACAGGAAGCAGGCAAAGATATTACTGCACTGTTAAGTGCAAAGAAATGTCAAATGTAAACATGTGGAATTGATTTATGATATTTAAATGACACACAATTAGATTAATGGCTTGAACCAACCCCGGTGACCTCCATTAAAGGCACTTTTAATAATTACCATGGGAGACATTGGGCAACACTTCAGGAAATTCATTTATAATGAGGGAAAGGACTGATTTCCATGTTTGATATTCGATTCGCTAACGTGCTGGAAGTGTTTCCGTCTATAGGCAATCACTCACTCTTTGCATTACAGAGCATGCACACATACCACCTCCAATAAGCAGCTGGTGTAATGATGAGGATGAGTTACCTTGTTTCTGTCTCCTCTGTATATTCAAGAAGCTCAAACACCACAGAGATACACCTGAAGTTGCTAACGCAAGCAAAGATTTCCACCAAGGATTTCAGCTTTGTGCTTCTGAAGCATCACTTCTCAGTTGATGTGTGTGGATGGCTGATTCCCAAAGTAGCTGAGGTAGGTATTGATTTGCTGAGGATAAGAAGGATAAGGGTATATCTGAGTTGGGACTGTGGGGAAGGAATGAATACTCCGCGAGAGGCTGAGAATGTTAACACATCTCAACAGGCACCAGTTTTGCCATGAGGTAAAACACCAGTTTATATTTAAAGACTTTTTTTATCTCACTGTTTTAGAGGAAAACAAAGATTTTTCTCATGGCAAAAGGTAAAACCTCCCCCCTCATAGAGTTGCACTTAGCATCCAAACCATCTCTTAAAAGTTTTTTGGTGTGAAGCCGAACAAGAAAAGTGTGTCAAACTATAAAACTGCCATTTACACTGTTTGTTGTCCCCGTGTTAAATTGTTGGCTGTTACTGTGACTTGTGGGGACAGCTGCTGCAACAAGACACAGCTGAATAATACGATCAGCTGTGCGTCTTGTTCTAGTGTACAATATGATGACATCAGGTTAATGAGAGATCTGCCAAAATGTCTTGTTGACTGGGAAAAAATCAGATCTCTTATTGTTTGGGTCTTATTCCCACCTGGCTGTTAAACAGTCTGATAAATACAGAGAAACACTGATGAATAGCTTTTGTTTGCGAAATTAATACAACAACACAATCTTGGCAGTGTCATTATGGTGAGCCATCTCCACTGACAAAAGAAAGTGGGTAAACACACTTAATATTCATCAGAAGCCTTCAACAGACTAAATGAAGTGGAAAAAGAAGGAAAATGTAGACTTTGACTTTATTTACATCTGTGCGCGTTAACTGCAACATTTTTATTTCACCTTCTCTTACATTCTTCACTGGTTCTTTTTAATCATCATTTAGGCGTACTGTTTGAGGGGGTACCAACTAAGGACACAGTTAATCAATGGTGGCCCAACCTGAACACTCACAATAAATCACGACGGGTCTTTTTCTCCTTTCCCCAAACTGAGCCAAAGATTTAGCTTTATTTTGAAAAATGGCTTTTTAATTCTATTTATGTGCGTGTGACGTTTCCACGCCCAGCTCAACAAAACAGGAGGTTAAAAAGCCTCTTTTATATTTTTATTCGCATGGCCATCTGTTAGTAGAGCCACGTACCAAGTTAAACACAGCTGAGTCTGAGAAATGAGGAGCAGGTTCTCTTCTGTTGGCCCTGTAATGTTTCTTGGAAATTAATGTTTTACTTGGAGGGAAAAGCTAATTGGGGTTTGGGAAATTAGAAGGAGGAAAACCACATGATTACCTGTTGTGTAACTGCAGGTGATTCAGGATTTCTGAGGTTATTACAAAGACCACTGGAAACTGTTAACCTGCTGTTTGCAGTGATTGCAATGTCTGACCCTTATTTGCATGAATCCAATAAGGTGGAATTGTAAAACGTATGGTATTATAGTTATTATAATTAGATGAGAGCAGCTCTTGGAACAAACTTTAATTTCTGTCATTTTAGGCAGCCACAAGGGGGAGCTGTCCAGACTGTAGGAGTTGTAGTCACATTTATGTTACCACCTACAGGCAAAGCAAGTAACCGCACCTATGTCAACACATGCACCACCTGCAGGCAATATGTCGACACACAAAATAAATACAAATTATTTCATTTAAAAAGTTTATGACAACAGATGACTATTGACATACTAATAACAATGTCTGTCAATTATGTAACATAAGAGGAATAAATGACTTTTTTTGAACATGCCTTTGTGACTTAAGCAATTTTAAACCTTAAACTCTGTCAACAGTAAAGCATAACTAACAAACTAAACATAATGCTGAGGAGGTATGTGCTCCTCACTTCTCCCTCCAGCTCTTCTTTGCTGGGTTCTTGACTGATGCCTATTAATATGGCAATTTGTCGAAGTGATGACACTCGACGGGCATGACGTGTTTCATTGACTGGAGGTCCTGGAACTTTCTCTCCTTGATTGGCAGAGCTCATGGAAACATTCTTATCCATGCTATCGGCTATCGGCAATGATTTGGGCACGAGGGACGTCATTAACGACGTAGCGATGAAAACGATCGATCGGTACCAAATGACATCACCTTTTATAAGCTTTATAAACCGCAACAATCAATGTATTTGCAGTAGGGACGTACGGAGTTAGATAGACAGTATCTCCTCATTTCAGTATAATACTGTGCGGGACAACTGCGGTTGATTGGTTCGAGGGAATTTATGACGTGATAAATATCATACATAACCACGCCCAATTCAACCACAGCGTTAGGAAAGATGAAGAAGTTCAAGTGAGATTTTCATTGAATAAAAACACAAAAGTAAAGAGGGTCCTTTGTAACAGGTATAGTTATACACATAATTTCTAGCTGTTAGATTACAATACGATATATTCAAATCTCTCTTAATCAGATCATGTAATGTGGAAAAAATGAGACAAACTGTAGATTAAATATTGCTTGAAAAGACAGAAAAGAGTTAACAGAAAGCCGATCACTTGTAACAGCCACAGATTCTGGAGCCTTTCCACTCTTTGCCAGATGCTAGCTTCATGGACTAAAATGCTGACTAAAAAGACCGAATAAATAGACTAAATAACTTTGCAATATTTATAGCCTAGCCTATATTGTAGTAAACCTAATCACTTACCAATAGGGGACGAGCCCTGAATCATGGAAATAACTTCAGTGGCTAGGTAGATTTTCGTTCTTCTTGAAGCAGCCACCATCTTGAAAAGCCTGTAAAATTGCTTAAGTCACATTGTCTTTTGACTTTGGCAAAATAAAACAACCTTAGTCACACTCTTGACATAGGCCATTATACTACAGCGGTAGAATTGCATGATCTGTTCAACTGAGGATGTAGGAGATTTTACCAGAGGTGGCCAGCATCATGAGGAGATGATTTAGGCAAAAAAAATGTTGTCAAAAAATGACATAGGCCAATATTTTAGGAAGGTGACGATGTGTTACAGTTGTGTAGAGTTGTGCTGACCAATCATGTATCAGCAGGCTGCGGCAGGAAAAACAGTCCACGTGGAGAACAAAAGCAGGTGGAATGTAATGTGCCGTAATGACATCCAGACTCGCATCAGTGTCATCTGACGATTTAGCTTCTTATTAATCTCCATAAACAGACATCTGCATGCTACCAGTAAAGCCGAACGTTGTTTCACCTCATAGTTTCTGTATTTTACCATCTGTAAAGTTGCATACCAAGTTGCTAACTGGACTATAAACAATGCAGCACACGGAAAAGGAAGTCTTGGCTGGAAGCTAACCGCTGGCTATATGTCCGATATGTTGTCCCCAGAGGCTATATCGCCTCAGATGATAGCCGACGGGTTTGAGATTGGTAGTCGTACAACACAAATGGGGGGTTTTAGCGTTCTTTTTTCAAGCATTAAACAGTCAGTATTTGTTTGGAGACACAGTCAGTGTGAGACAAACACAATTTAAAGATGCATTTTAAAGTTACCATCAGGGTTTTAAATTGAAACGCTATGAAATACTGATGCTGCGAGACTTACATCATCTAAAAATGAAAGAAAATCAGTGAGAAGATTTGCTATCTGATCTGATACGGCCTAAAATCTGACAAAATTATTAATGGCGCACACATAGTAAAAGCAAATATTTTTCCAAGGCAAAGTTTTGTGGTAAGAAATAAGTTAGCCAGCTGAAAACAAAAATGATTATTTTCTTTAGATACAATTTTTCATGGCTGATACTTGGGAAGGGTCAGCAAAGAGTGAAATAAGAGGATTTACTGACTGAGAAGAATAACAGACTAAAAACAACCAAAGGGACCGTGATAAAGCACAGGTGGAAACATCTCAACCTCTGTCAATCTACAGATAATGAGAAGATCATATGTCTGCACATATGGTATGTCAAATGTCTTTTTTATTATTGAAAGATATTGCAAAACTTGGCTTTACATCAGTGCCAGTATGAATCCACTTTGGCTGCTAAATCAAAGCTAGTCACACTTTGGCAATCAGTTTCATGTTACTAAAGTTAGTGTATTTGTGGAGCAAAGCAAGCTTTGCAAAGCTTTCTGTGATTATAATGATCATGCACCAGGCAATTTGCAGCAGTTTTATGAAGTTAAAAGGTTAGACCACTATAATGAAAAACCTGTTTTAAGACCAGGCTTTGCCCTTTTGCAATGTGTAACAAGGTTTGATTGCTAAGACTGACTTCTTGTAATTTAAGCAGTGGGAGACTAACTACCTAAAGCTTACATTTGTAGATCCTGAGTAATTCCTTTGGTCAAAATGATTGAATATCTACCTTACAACAACAAAAACACAAAGCAGAGTGTAAAGCAAGGATCCCATAGTGTTTTAATCAAATATGGACAAAATGTCTTTTTTTTTCTGGTCAGGAATTGTGATTTATATTTGGCTTATTGTCGCTGTGATGAAAAATCTACAAAATACTGAAGTCTTACTTGATAAACCGATTTGTTATTAGTCAATAGTCAGCCTCAAATGTTGTTGCTAGGTAGATTTTTGATTGTAGTGTCTCAATATAGGTTTTGTTTGCATCTTTTAGTCATATCATGACAACACAGGAAAAAGTATATCAGATATATTGTTTGAACTAAAAGAACAAAGCAAACACAGCTTAAGCTGATGCAGGCTGTGATATTAGGTACTATTCTTTAAGTTAAAAAGTACATCTTTTCATCCCCATGCATGACCACAGTATATAAAGAAATCACTACGACCCTGCCAATGTGTCTTACATTCTGTCTGATATAATCCTCTAACCAGTGATGGCTTGTATAAAGGGCATGTCCAGCGGTTCAATAAAGCGACACAGATGTGAGAGGCTTAACAAGTAAGAAATGCTTATTTATGAGAATGAGTCACTGCAGCTTCCCTCTGTGTTTGCATTGTGATTCTTGCTACCAAAGTATATTAGTCACTTGTGTTCACTTCTGAAATGTTGCATTCTGTGTAATTCAGAATGTATGTTCAAGTGAAAGCCACTTCTTGGGTCACACTGAGCAGGTGGAGGGAGCACTGCTCTTGATGTTGGAAAACACCTCGTCGTTGGTGTGCATTGTGGACCATTTACACAATATCCAGAAGTAGACGTATCTGAATTTCCAAACACTATACCAGTGCAATGAGAGGATGACTTTATTGAAGCGCAGGCATGCATCACCTATCTTTGCATGTCCACAAGAGGAGGATAACTGTAGTGGCCTTCCTTGATTTCCTTGGGGTACAGCCTCCTTTAATAAACCAGACACAAAGAACAAGTGTAGTCCAGCTACTCTAAGCAATTACAATAAAACTTTCTGACAGAAAAAGCTGACAGACTAAAACAAAGCTCTCTGTATGGAGTTCAACTATTCAGCTTAGTTTGCCAAATAAGTTAAAAGTTCTTGTAATTGTACCTGAGACAAACCAGGCCTCCCTCCATCTACCAGCGCTCCCTCCTGGCAGTGAATCACTTCAGCTGAGAGAAAAGAGCAGCGCACAGGATGAATGACTGATACTGACTTCTGGGTGTCTCACTATGATGTCAGTGAGTGTTTCCAGTGACATATTGATTTTTTTGAACAATAAGAGCAGCAGTATAGATAAAAGCCTAACAATACCCGGTTACCCCTTCCCATTTTCCCTCATTCTGTGTGCCAGCATCATGACTGAAAGGGGTCCACGAGGGACTAATGAGTGGAATTCAACTCTTTATTTGTTTGGGAGCCGAGAAGGAGGCAGGCAGGGTGCTGTTTCTTATCCACATGCCCCCAGACGCACCTGGTGGAGATATGCTCTCTGCTGAGTGCACTTTTCTAGTTATCTTTCTTTTATGGAAATGGCACATAAATAAGACTAGCTTGGTTTTTCTATTGCCTCTGTTCTCCAGTTCCCGTTGTGATATCCAGACTTTGTTTCCAAAAGAACACGCTGCTTCTGGCTCTAGTGGTTACAAGTAAGCTTTTGCTAAGTTAAAAACGAGTAGGTGGCTTCCTCCCTGATGGGCACCTCAACGGGGATGACACTCATTCCCAAAATTTGGTGGCCAAAGTACATTTTTGGTGGCCAGCGTGAACTATAACGCAAAAACATTATGTATGATAACGCAGCCCTCATGTCCTGTAAGTTCTGTGGTACATACAGTACATGGTATATTTTATCACTCTTTTAGTTCAGCCTTGCTGTTATCACATCGGGGTAAAGTGTGAGGGGGTTAGGTCAGCCATAGCGGCAGCCAATCACTGCCACAGAAAGAATATCAGATTATTTTCACTTCTAAAAGCCAAAAGACCAAAATGGCAACAAATCCAAAGGCAACAGTACAGATGTTTCTGCTACATCTGCTCAAGCTCTATAGCTTCTAATCAGTTAGAGGGGCAAAGCACTGGCCTTTGGTAAGGCTGACACATTGGTGAAGTCTCACAATGTGGGGATAAATCCTGGTTACCACAGTGGGCCCACCATCATGTAATATTTGGTGGCCTCAAAGCGGCAACCTCCGGTTGAAAAAGAAGCCAAGTGCAAAAAACTGCAGTTCCTCGAGTGTCCACTTGAGGCGGGCTCCAAAAACCACTAAAATGACATTATGGCAGATAAGAAAATGCCCATTTTTACTACAGAAATAAACATGTTTGCAGCCTGGTACAAACAATGGTTTTGTTATAAATGGCTAATTTTACTATTCAAGATAACTGTACGCTTCTCTTTGTTAGTGTTGTTGGAGCCTTTTGGGGATTTTTTTATGCAAAAATCAGACAAATAATCTGTCTCTGTGTGATTTATGGAACTATCTGAGCTCCAGATTTTCGGTGAGTTAAATTCTACAATTACTTTATTGATTAGCACTTATCTATTTATTATTCTTAGCACTACATAGCAGGTATACTGTGCTCGCCATACCTGGCTTGTTAGCCTGTTGAGTGTTAAATAAATGTATCATAGTCAGGAGTTGTTAGCTTTCCCCCTATTTTATGTTTTCCAGTACAGATTAACCAAATTAATTCAAATAATAAATGTGTGGTACTTTACATTCGAGCAGGATTTAAAGAGCCATATTCACATGGTAGTATAATGTTGTCCATGCAGAAATCAAAGAGAGACAGCTTTACCTCTTCACTAAAGCTGCTCTCTCTGCCTCCTGACAGAGTTATCAACATTTGACAATAATAGGAGGATTCACTTTATATTTTATGTTATGTTTTGCCAAGAAGCAGTTTCAATGACTTTGAAATAAATCATATTTAAACGCACTGTACACGGACGGCCCTGGAGAGAGCGAGGAGGAGAGTGTGAGGGCACATACCGGTACAAAAGAACAGAAGTGCGGACATAAGAGGAAAACTGGTCATGATGATGAAGCCTGATGAAGCTCTGTGTAACTCTCAGGTTTATCAGTTAAGTGTTTGAACTACACTGCAGCCTGGAGTCTGTGTTAACAGAGACAAGCTGAGTGACAGTGTCAGACAGTGTCTGGGTTTAATAATCGCCACGGTCATGGAACAAAGAGGAAGTTCTCCAGTCTCAAAAGCTCGGTTTTCTCCGTCTACTTTTCTCATTTTAGAGCACGCCACGTCTACTTTTCCCTGACTCACTTATCTTCTCCCTCTGTGTCTCCGTAACTCTCCTGTCGGCTCGCTCTTCAGTCTGTATCTGTATTCTCACACACCCACCGGGTCCAGTCGGGATGTTTATCTGGAACACATTTGATTGGCTGAGTAGTGTCACATGTGATGTTTACAACGAATGCATTGGTCTGTGAGTTTGCTGGACCCCCAAATCACTGCTGCAGAGACAAAAAAAGCTGCGCAGGTTACAAGAGATGCACTTGTCAAAACTGTAAATAGGTCCGGGTCTGGTGACGACAGCAGCTGGGTCCGACTTCGGACCGCGTTCGGCCATTTGGGGGCCTTGGAGGATCAGACACAGACTGTGGCACAGACAGCTTTGATAACTTGGCATTTTCCAACCCCTCGCTCCTCTCCAGCACCACCCTCTCATCCAAATGTGGTCACTTGTTGCCATGTTGGCTCCTGAAAACCAATATGGCGGCGGCCATATTTCATTCACGCAGTTACGGGTGACATCACGGTGGCTACGTCCATTATTTATACAGTCTATGGTGGCCACAGATTAACTTAATGTGGCCACAGGTTGGGGGTTATACTAAACCCTGCTTCAGTACATGCAGTGTATGCCTGATGTTTTTTAATATTGACCATTTATTAAGGTAGCTTGTAATTTGGAGCTACGTGCATTCTCACTAGTATATAACTCTTCAGAAAGTTAAATGATATGCTGTGTATTAAAATGTGGCATGAAGTGTTGTATTTGTTGGTGAAAACAACACTTCACACAAACAGGAAATCGACAGCACTGCAGGTGTAAAGAAGAAGACCTGCATGGCTTTATAAACAAGCATCTGTATTTTGTTTACACTCAGAATGTAATGTTTATAATTCATAGAGCTTGGCTTTATTCTCAGAGCTCTCATCCTCATCGAAAGTATAAAACAGTGTCACTGTTCTTCGTGAAACATGTGAACAACAGGTTATTGTTACCTTTTCCAGCATTGTCATTTACCTGGTGAGAAAATCCTGCCATCACCTGCCTCCTTTTGTTATGTTTACACAGCAATGCATTCGTATATTATTGTGTGCTGTTTTTCTGTCAGGGTTACTCTACACAATGCTGAACCTACACCACAATAGAACAAGAGTTCAGAGACATCATCTACATTGAAACCATCCACTAGAGAGAGATAAAAAGGAACTCAGCGGTGATGGAGAATAAAGGGTTTCTCTGGACAATGGAGGCTCCCCTGCTGAAAACCACTGTTAAAGAAGGGCTCACACAGACACATCTCAGCATGCACACACCTGAACAACTGATATCTGCTTTATTCCGATAATGAACACTATTAATACGCTGTCAATCTCTTGTCAGATCCCACATGGAGTGGAGTCTTGAACACTCTTGACATTTTGCAGGCACTGTCTCACTTAGGCCTGAGAACAATAGGGTGTCCATCAGTGGATGAGAGATATATAACAGGCTGCAACAGAGGAGAAATCCTGAGTGCATTTGTGACAGTATCAACCACATAAGAACTCACACAGTAATGCAATTAGTAATTATTTAAAATCAGACATTTGTCTTCTTGCAAATTATTGTCAGCGCTGTAATGTAATCTGGTCTATCCGCTGAGATAATGTGTCTTCCACTTTGACACCATTTAAGCGCTAGTTGTCTTTTGGCAGTTGTGGTCATGGTCCACTGTGGGAGGGCTCAGAGATAAGTGGTGTAGGGTAGGATGATGGGCTAAATGCTTTCGTTTTTGATCTCCACAGTAAGTCCTTGAGTACTGAGCGGACTTCCTCCCACCATGCCACCATGTGTCCAATTATGTTAAACACAAGTTCACATCACACCAGGCCTGGATACACTCTGCCTCGAGGATGTCAAGAACTTCTCAAGTTTGGATAACAGTTTTGAAAGACGAAGTCGTATAAAATGTATTCCTGTTGGTAGAAGGAATAACTGCTGCGCTGTCTGTCTTCATACATCAGGCCGGGAAGCGCTTCACATATTCAAGTCTTCCAGCCCCACATTGTACGAGGTAAACATTTCTCTCCCAGCGTTTTGCAACAACCACCACAGACCCGTGACACAGAACTCTGAGGGCAACAACATGTAAATAACGTCATGAATTCTGCTAATCTGGAATTGTAATTCCTATGCCCCCACTGTAAGCTGCATGCCTAACTGAACAATGATACAAAGGGATCTCATCTTTAAAAATGTGAAACGATGGAGGACAATTGGGGTTAAGATATGAATAATTTATTAATTTAAACATGGAATTGTGAATTCCACATTGCCACAGGAACAGAAGATACCTGAATAGGGCACAAAAACAGTGAGAGTCTACACAGTGAAGACAGCAAAAGACTGCAGGTCCGTCCCACATCTGCAGAACGATATCCTCGAAAGATAAGATCTGGAAAGGAACTCCTGAAAAACAAAAATGTTCACACATCTTGCATCTTTCGAAAGACGTATCTGAAGGCCGATTGCGTCACAGCGGCGCGTTGAAGGCTGTCCCATTTGGAAGGCTCCTTCAGGTGTGGCCGTCAAATGCGTCCTCCTTTTCCCAGGCCACGATGGATCCATTGGGTTCATCCTTCGTGGCCCGACGTATCCCGAGATTCACTGCCCGCCAATTCAAACGAGACGGTGGACTCTTAAATGGCCAAGGAATACACCATTGAAATGTTTTTGGTTTCAAATCAACCGAATAGCTAGCAATACAAATGTTCAATAAAATGAAAGGGACCTTGAAACACATGATCTTTAAATAATAGATTAAGTTCTGTGACGTTAATTATGATAGCTAGTTAGATGGCTTGCTACCTGTTGCTAGGCAACAGGAGCCGCATGTGGCTAAGGTTAAGGCCAAGGCCGGGAACAGTTTGTGACGCAAACAGGAAATCCTCCGTAGACCTGACCGTCTCATTTCAGTTCGGCCTTAGCAGTCTTCACAGGCTACGACTGACTCATCCTCCGTAGATTGTGGCCTTCGAAGGATGCAGCCAACAAATTGAGACACCAAATCCACCAACAGCTGAGATCGCACAAGCATGCATCCAATAAGGAGACTATTATACAAGTGTGGCTTTATATTTTAGAATGAACCAAACTTTACTTCTAGGACTCTGCAGGTTCGTAAAATGCAATCTGTGTGACTTTACAATCATAGCCTGCCATGTGCAGCCCTCCTTTGTGTGATATCTCTTTATAATGCATTATCAGGCATGATGACCTTGACATGTAAAACATCCAAAGTCTTGAGGAACATGGCGGTGCATTGTCCACACACCTACTTCATGAAGAATCTGCTCATGAGACCTTGCTTGTTTCATTGTCTGCAGAAAAGCATTTAAATAAAGTATGGCACAGCCACACGTTGCCCTGGTGACAGATTGGAAATTGCGTCCATCATACTGAAGGTGAATTGACTGATGTGCTTCTGCTTTGAAGAGTTGTAAATCATGAATAATGTAATGTATGTAAATTCTCATTCACATGGCTCAAAACCAGAAACAGCATGAGGGATTGTCACTTGATCAGAATGTAAACTATTAAACCAAAGTTCAAGTAACAGCAAGTACTAATGAATCAAAGTTTACAACAAGTTAAACAAAAGGTCGTAAATAAATCAGTCTGTGCAGAAAAGCAGCACTGGCTAAACCTTGACTTGTTTTGTCCTTTTCCTTTGGATCATTTACATTAGCCTACCAGCGATGAACTCTGTGTAGCGGCCTTGAGCACTTGGGAATGTGTAGCTTGGGATAACAACTCGGTTGCCTTGACCTCGACCAAAATAATGCCACAACACATCTTGTCTGAGGAATGAAAACATTGCAAACCTTCCCTCCAGACATGTCGGCCTCCTGGAGTCCACCAGACTTTTGGACAAACCTTTTTTTAAACTCGCCCACCTAAATGAGCGAGTCGACAATAGCGAAGGGGATGTTGCCCTTTCACTTGAAAGACCATTGCTGATCTCTTCAGTGTTTTGGTCTGCTTTCCCGTCATTGTCACCGAGAACAGTGTGTTAACTGACCTTACCTCTACTGGAGGTGGTAACGTGATTTTATAGCCAGACTTGCTTTCTGTTTACTTTCCGTTTTTTCCGTTGTCTTGGTTAACCATTAGAACTCAACAGACCACACATGCCTTCATCAGTATTTTTGCTTATGTGATATCATCTTCAAATGATTTGTATCTTTAAAATCTGGAAAACCAAAGCTTATTAAGCTGTTACACATCCTAATGGTTACTTGTACTAGTAAGAAAAGACGTAATCTATAGGACAAACACTGACTTAATGTTGAAATGCAAAATCTTTCACTATAATACAAAAGAGAATTAACAAAGCTGCAGTTTTTTCTGGTTTATTGAAAACCCTGTTTCCTACCAGTGCATGTGGGATCTACATATATTGGCATTCAGGAGTCACTAAAATGTGTCAAACATTCAGCTGACAAACACTGAGGACCTTAAATGTCTGAACTAATCCTTAAAAGAGGAACTAATTTGGTTACAATAATAAGTTTTTTTTTCTCAGTACTCCCATGTTGGCTGTGGCATGCCGAGGTTGTCTTCTAATCAGTAGATTGGCAGTTTGATCCACTTCCTGCAGACCACATGTCGAAGGGTCCTTGGGCAAGACACTGAACCCCAGATTGCTCCCGAAGGCAGAGCCATCAGGTGTGAATGTGTGTGAATGTGATAAGATGAGTACTGATGGGCAGCCAGGCGCTTTGCATAGCAGCCTCTGCAATCAGTGTGTGAAGAGCGCTACAGAAGACCAGTCCATTTTCCATTTTATATTTCTATGTCTGCAGCTGCCTCTCATTCTCAGCATAATGCAGTAGCCACTGGATAAAGTGACAAATGTAGCTAGACGATTTTATCGAATATTGCCAAAGGACAGAAGTCTGGTTGTTGGCCAGACACAAACTTGTTGCTTCCACCAGGTGTTGTTTGACGTACCTTTCCAGCTCATGTCTGTAGCATTTACAATCAGTAAAAGACTTTCTGTTGTAGAAAAAAACACACCACTCCAGCAGCTAGCTATAAGTGGCCCAATGTGTGTGCAACTCCACCACAACGAGGGCCACTTGTCTGGAACCACGGCTGTAAATTGCTTTTCGGGACCAAATCCAGAACTCCAGATCTGAAGCAGCTGGCAGTTTTTCTCAGATATAAGTGTTGCATAGATAATACATCATAACAATAACATTCATAGTTGTGGAAACAAAGCTTTTTTTTTCTAAAGTAACATGAGAAAAAAACCCTTCTTAATAACCTTTTCTTTTTTATTCCCCAGTTACTTTTTGCTAATGCTCAAGCACCAGACGGCTCTTTTCGAAGGCTTATACCATTTGGTTTAGCAAGCTGCTCAGAGAGATCTGCTCTTAGCTGCCAAGTACGCATAGCTGATACTTGTTGTCAGGAAATCCCACCTATCCACTGATTAACAGAAGCATTTCAATGAAACAAACTGCCAGATCTACACCTTCCATTGACATTTGCTTCTTGTTGAATTTTAGCATATGACAGATACGCCTGTGAATCCAGCGCCGTTTGGTAGCCAACAGTCAGGTTTGATTTTCCACCGCATCAGACTCTCATTTTAACACAACACTCAAAATCACACAGCAGCATCCCACACAAGTAGGACCTATACACCATTACATTGAACACTCCAGATTGTGCTACCTCTATAACCTTGGCTGCAAACAGTGGATCAGGTGGATAAAGATTGCAGCCTCCATGATGTTGTTTATTTCTCCCAGAGTGCCTTGCACACACAGCAATTCTGAATTGGCAAGCGCAAATGTTAAGACCGGGATGATTTGTACAAGCCTGGCAAAATCATCGTCTGAGGCAACAAGGTCAAACAAGATGAATTTATCTATAACTTGGTCGGAGCCGCAGCACGACTAACTCAGACTGTGTATTTATACTTCAGCCTGTCATCATTTGCATCCGGTCTGATTGCTTCTAATGATAGACGGAAAGATACCAATCAGTCGCTCTTTCTCCAGGACAATGATTCACGGGCTGTTTATGAGTGCCATCCAGCTTTCAGTTAAATGACCTTTGACCTCCAGTGCTACAATCAGGAAAGCACGGGCATTATTTGCGACCCTTTCCTCTCTATTATGATGAAGAGAATCCGTTTTTGTTGAAAAAAAAATGGGCTTTAGAGAGCTGGAGCTCAGCCCAGCTCTCCCGATGCATGCTGGTCCGTCGGCATGAATGCAGGTCTGAAGGTTAATTGCTACCAGATGTTCATCCTCGCTAGTTTGCTAATCAAGTCAAATTATCAGTCTCCTGTAGTGAATGGTCCAGCTACAGTAAGCCTTTTATTTACAGAGCTTGGACGTGAGTACAGTGCTTGATAAATCCATACATTAGTGTTGTGTGTACTTCAGTTTGAGCTGGAACCACTCATCTGCCGCTGTTCTTTTTGCCTTAGATCGTATTAATCAGACACTAACGTAATGAATACAAGCAGCCAAGCAGGGAGAGCTGGAGGCTTTATCATTCTGTTTTTGGTATTAAAAATGGAGTAACTGTTTCTGGTCGTGTCCTGGTTAAATAAGTCCCTTTTTGCATCTGAGGTCTCCATTATAGAAAGATCTTACAATGGTGATTTAACTTGAATATATCTTTATTCACTCTCGAGGTAATTGATAATCATAGAACGGCCTTCACTATTTCAAGGGAGCTCCTACAAAGAGAAAATCCTCAACAATGAGATTATTCATAGCTTTGTGGGGCAGTGGATTGTAGAGATTTGGCTATTAAGAACACAATCAAAACCTAAAGCAAAAAAAAAAAAGCCAACTAAAGCTTTAAAATAGAACTGATTCGCTTGGGGGGGGAAACGCACCTTGGAAGTCAGAACGGCTGCATCAGCCAGCCTATTTCCTTCTGTCTAAGGGAGGTGTGCCACCACTGGCTTCAGTCCTGATGGCAACAGTGAAGATGCTGGAGGTCCTTTCTGATTTTTACAAAAATAACAAAGCAGGAAATTGAATACGTAAATGTGTAAAATTGGTTGGACCCATTCTGCGGTAGTATGAAACTAGAAATAATGGACTCTATAGTCATTGTGCGCTCATGTGACTGATTCTTTGGTGTCTCTCTGACATTTAAGTAATCTTGATCTGATTTGTATTTTGCTGTTTGTGCATTGTGTATTACAAGGCAAATTGAAATAGGAGTCGTGTCTTGTCTGTTTTATTATGTGGCTCACACTCCAACACTGCAAACACACCTGTTTACTTCTTGTAAGCTGCATTAGAAGCCTTCATATCTTAGTGTCCTTGGCTACAATAACACTGATTCACTTTGGCCACAATTTCTACAGCCTTAATGAATATGTAGAGGTGTGTACGTTTATATATGCATTGTATTGTATAGCTGTGGGTAACATGAATAATAATCACATTGTTTACATTTAGGTTTACACATTATTCTTTCTGTACTTCTGCAGCTTCAGGAGTCTGTGTGTGCATATGTGTGTTTATCTTTGCCGTCCTGCTGGGAACTCCAAGGACAGCTCTGCAGCGCTGTTACATCCTGGAGGGGACAGGATGGCTTTCCCTCGTTAAGAACAATGATAAGTGTTTGTACTGCTATTCCTAAAAGGGGGATCAAAAGTTCATCATCGTGAGAGTTTTAGGCCAGTAAGGACTCATTCCCTGCACTTACATGCTCCATAAATATAGACCTAGAGCTTAAATCAGCCTGTATGATGGAGGAGAGTCGAACTGTTGCGTCATTCAAAATTATTAAACAGTTTGTGCAGACGTCTATAAAGCTCAGCTGGTTTAGGGTTTTCTGATAAATTCAAAATGTGAACTAGACATGGCCCACTTAAGAAGTTTATTTTAGAGCAGTTCATTAACCTGACCATCAGCTCGCATATTTGGATTGAAATAAAAGTGACACCTTGGGGCTTTGTGCCTAACCTTGACGTCTTGTTATTGCCACTTGACAAAAGTAGCCCGTGGCACTTCATCAAGTGAGCAGGAGAAATGAGCGCGTGCTGTAAACAGGGATTTGGGGATTAACTCGCCTTTATGTGGGAAGATAAAAGACAGGCTGGATTAGAAGAGAAACGATTAATGTTGAGTTGTGCATGGACAAAGACCAATAAATATTCAGTCATAATCCTCCAGTCTATAATCAAGATGACAAACACAAACCTGAAGTTGGAGGTAGAAGAGGAGGGAAAACATAAATGTAAATCAAACCACAGGAGACAGTGGCTTTGTGTGCGTTTGTTCTTGCATGATTTATGACGCGTAGCTGGGATATAATTTGATTATCAGGCCTACAGAGAGAGGATAATCTTCACAAAAAGATATTATGGCCACTTCTACATCAAGTGAATATTTAGAGGATGAGATGTGATTTTCTGTGTTTGCGTTAAGGATTGCTTTCAAACGATGATAAATGCAGAGGATTGATATACTACTCTACTCTAACTGTACGTGAATATGGAGCTACAACGAGGAGATGGCGTGCTTACCGTTAAACTTATAATAGCCTGGGCGTTTATTTGCTTCGGGTTATGAGGTCACCATGCCATGTTTAAGGACAGGCGTCTATACGAGACAGTAGGGCTGCTGATTATGGCCAAAATTATAATCACTTATTATTTTGATCAATATTGAGATCACGATTATTAATCACGATTTTAAGGACAACATTTTTTATATATATTCATTGTACTTTACCTGAATTTGGTGCACCTTTGCACTGGTGCATCATTGGTAATTTCACTGTATCTTTGGGAGTTGGGTAGATAGGATGTCGCGCTGTACAGCGTTGTTGTTATGGATGTCTGACTTGATGCTGGACAAGGGCGGGGAGCAGCCACGTTATCCCTCTAGGCCTTCATGCACTCATCATGCTGCACTTTGTGGTGTTTTTCCAGGTGGTTGAACAAGAAAGTTGTGTTGCTTTGCAGCACAGACACAGGTTTCATGCACTCTTTGCATATTATTTTTTCTTGCTTAACATCACTTGCCCTAAACCACCCATACCTCCAAACAACCAATGACGAGCCGTTGAGTTGGACCTGTGTTTTGGTTTAACGAGTGACTCGCTCTCTTCCTATTTTAGCGTAACGACAAGCAGCGTTCCAAACGCGACTGAGCGTCAGTAGCCTGCATGACACGTTTGCACAAACAACACTTCAAAGACGCAACAGGTAAAATACATTTTGAGATCACAATGAGAAACAACAAAGAGGCATTCACAAGGACAGCTACGTCTTCTCTTCCCATTTTCAACAGCTGCTGTAACCACGACAACCACAGCCGCATTCAGCTGAAAATCTCCGGTTAACATGGTAACTCGTTGAACCGAAACACCGGTCTCTTTTGTTTACTCTTCCACTCTAAATTGACGCTGCAAGGTAGGCGCTCATGACACGTCTAGGCCAACATGCTGCACTTGGAGACAGAGAGAGACAAACTGTGAAAGTAGTTAGTGCTGCGTGGACATGTAGGTCTGTGCATACAGCATATTGTAAAAACCTTGCTCGAGAGACGGTAAAAACTTTGATCATTGTTATTTCAATCGTTATTTCCATCTATAAAGCAGCACAGGCAGCAAACTCCTCCCCGGCCCTTCTGTCCCTCTGGGGCGTAAATTCCTTCAGCCTTCTTCCTGATCATCATGCAGGAGACTCTAAGATGTCGTGATTGCATGCTGTGGATTCACTTGCACATTTTTACCGTCTGTCTCGGACAAAAGTTTAGTTTTAGTTTTCTCCATGCCGCACAGCTATCAAATGTGACGTGTGTCATTTAAATGAACAGTTGCTTCAGTGTTCAGACAACCAGGTTACCATTAACTTATGCCTACAAGACCACAGTTGGCAAATGTGTAGCCACACCAGGATAATAGAGACTCTGTGTTTAACTGTGATCGGCTTTTAATTGTTCAAAGTTTTAGTTAGCTTAGCATAAAGACTGGAAGCAACCGGATGCTTTCCCAGCAGTGTAAAGATCCCCTTTAAAGTAGAATATTACACATGGGTTGGTCATTTAGTTTTTGCTAAAGTAAAATGTTTAACTTATACAACCTCTGTGACGTATGGGAATTAGAGTACCTCACCTTAAAAGGCCCGTCAGTAGGCTGTTTTATTTCCTCCATTAAAGTCGGTGTGTAAATGTGATCACTGTTTTGGGAAGCTGAACAAAAAGCCTCTCTGAAATTGATTGTATTAGTTTCACTTTTTAAGCTCATCAGTTATATTCATTACTAATTTACATGGTTCATTAATGTATTCTTTGCCTTAGAGGTGCAAAAATATCAAGTAGTCGCTGCTGTATTTATTTGTTGTGACTTTGATTACATACCTCAATGGTTAGGCCAGAGGCTCACGTGCTTAATGTTTGCATGTGCATAATGCAGGACAATAACAACACATTTATAACTAAACAGTGCTGTCTGGTAGATAGCGAGTCCTCTGTGTTTGGATTGAGAGGATATGAGGAAGCAGAGGGGGTTAGCAGAGCAGTGAGACGGAAAAGAAAAATAAAGCAGAGGGACGTTAAATGGACATGATTTTAACACGCTCACAAACTGAAGTTATTGCAAGCTGACTCATGCGATCACATGTAGTCTGACTAATAAGAAGGCAGCGCAGAGAAGCCTTCTGCAAACCGGCCAAGCTGTGCTGGTATGTTGGTGAATTAAGCCGTAAACTGGTGTGATTTAGTCATTACAGGGACATTGGTGACTTTGTAGCGGGCAGCAAAGTGAAACAAATGAAACTGCTTTAATGAACAAACGGCCTGGGCTGTTTATAAATGATAGCAGGGCTGATTCAAGGACTTATTAAAGAAGGCGCGGGGACAAAACCAGGATATTATCGGCACACTTTCCAGGGTTGGCATACTGTACTCCCATTATGGAAGTGTGGCATTGATGAAGAGATATTTTGTTCTTATCGTACAAGATTTATACTGAGCTATTTGGCCAAGACAAAGTAAGAAGAGCTCGTCCTCTGAATACCAAAGAGAAGGGTAAAATGAGGATAGATAACCAATTAGTGAGATGGAAAGAGAGAGCAGAAGTCTCCAAAGACTGTTTACTGGGGCGCCCAGGGTTCCTCCTGCCTCCAAATTGCGAGTAATGTGGAGGAGACGGTCCAAGACATGTTCATAGATGTGGCTGCGCTGGACCCCCTGCTGGCACAAAACAATCCCTCGCTGAGGAAGATTAGGTTTCATTCGAGAATTGAATATTAGACTTTCTTCTTGTTTGCTTGTCTGTTTATCCGCCTCCCTCCCCTCTCTGCTTTCGTGATTCACAAGTTGACCCACATGACACAATAATAGTATCTGGGGGGAAAAAAAAGAGCCTCAAATTGGAAGTACGTACGTGTGCAACATGAAGCTGGAATCCACATGAGTTATTCTAATGAGGTTGAATCATGCAGCAATGTATTCCCTCGTCCTTTAGTCTGTTTCTGTGCGACTCTCTTCTATCAATCGCCAGGAAAACTGAGGTGGAATTGCACGCGTGTGCGTGCATGCTCGCGTGTTTGCTCTTTTGCCAATGCTCGCACGTGTGTACTGTGAAATTAACAGCTGTGGGCTATGATCATCCACAGTCCAAATAGACAAAAAAAGGAAAATTGAGTAGATGAAAGAGGCAGGGAAAAAAGTGAAAAACAGGCTTCAGTTGTGCTTCGACTTTTTTTCTTTCTAAGCCAGTGACCCCAATCCCAGTCGCCACAAGATGGGAAACACATCAGTCATAGTGAGTCTCATTTGTAAGTCCTCATTATCCCTAATTCACTTTAAATTTCCTCTCATCGCGCTCCCCGCCACTAGTGCCATCTCTGGCTGTATTGATAAAGCCAGATTCCAGCCAGTCGCAGAGATATTCAAACAGTCCCTAAACTGCTCTTTAGTGACCTTTTTATGTTGTCAGGGAGATTGACATTTTGCTGCGATGAACCAGGAGAGGCTGTTGAATGACAGCATTGACACGGCAAAGGCAAATGACACATGAAGACAGTGATGTATTATAAGTGAAAGGTATGGAAATGATCCGCGTTCTGTAAAGGACAGGAACGCCCTGCAGGATCACATGTGAGGAAACGGGTTGAACGCGCAGGAGAGCTGAGGGAAGGAATCACGGCCATCACTGGTATTGGTGGCACTGGGCGTGAGAGTGATGGTATTTGAGAATCGCTCAGGCGTCAGGCTGTTCACCTCTAATGTCGGAGATGATTACACACTAATTGAAGTACTCGAGTGCGGCTGCTAATCATGGTTAAAGAGTCCGCCCTTTTATCACCTTGGACTGGATGTCGTCCGGACTTGATGACCCTGGCACCTTTAAATCAGCTGCACAAGTCAGAAAATGGGAGACAGTGTTATACAATGGGGCAATCTACCACTCTCAAGGGCATTTGGCTCTCAGACACTTTTAGCCTTTCACGCAGAGTAAAGTGGGTTATTCAGCTGAAATATATAGTGTCAAAATGCCACAGTAATACAATTGATTCGTATTCAGTGAATGGTGCCCCGTAGGCACAAATATTAATCGTGAATATTAAACTCCATCTGAAATTGAATGTTGGATAAATTACAAGAATCGAAGATCTAATGAATTTAGAGGAAAAAAGGGTTTTAAATGTAAAAAAAAAAATTGCAAATCTTCATAATGGAGGGACTGGAACGATCCCACTTGACCCTTCGCTAAGTCCCGCCCCCCTTGATTACTGTTATTGTTATGCCTGTCAAGCTTGTATGGCGTTTTTATTTCCAACTGAGAAGTGTTCCAAGGGAAATGATTGAAAGGAAAGGACGACAATACACATTTGAAAGCTACATCCAGAATATCATTTTTCAGTGGAGTGCTGAAGAGGACATAAAAATCGAGGCAAAAGCTCACCAGTCCCATTACAAGCTTCAGGCACCCCAAGTTGTGACAACAATGCTCTTGCACAGCAGGATAAGTCAGTATATTGTTTTATTTTAAGCTAATGTTAAGACTAAGTTACGACTCCATATAACTTTCATCATCTAATGTTTTTTAGCCCACTGCCAACAAAACTAAACAATCCCACTTTTTCATTTGTTTAAAGCGCATCAGGATCTTGCTCTCATATCGTGGGCTTGATCCAAACACTGGATCTAGATTAACTTATAAGTAATATTCAACTGTCTTTCTTTGCTAACATGCTAACCTTGCCAAGTTCGTTAGTGTCTTACCTTGGAACAAACAAAGGAGTTTTTGTTGATCTTCGATGGATTAAGTTATGAGTGAGGCCACAATTCATTATCCATGTCCGACGTCTCTCCTCTCGAGCTTTTGGCTTCAGAAAAGCGAAACATGTGACACCTCCCTCTAAACTTTGAGGATATCTGCTGTCGAACTTGCAGACTCCATATGTACACCGTTTTGGCATTTCTCCTTGTTTTGAAAGCTTGACAGGCCTCCCCCGCTGAGTTACGGTTGCTAACGTAGGATTGGACAGTGGCCGTTCAAGGGAGGGGCTTAGCGAAGGGTTAATTATAGAAATGTACCTCGTACTTCATTATAAGTTAATTTTCTTTAGACACAGGTAAAATGTCAACATGTCTCATGTGCTATAATAAAAGTGATCAGTGAGTGGTTACAATAATAGACATGAATTAAGTTAAGGAGACATTGGGCTAACGTTGGTTTGAAACCATACATAGAAGCAATCTGTCATATCTAAGTCTGAAGTGTGATTGACACATCCTCCACTCCCACGTCCTCCAAACATAGATTTTATATTCAGTATTTCAGGAGCCTCATTTAACCTTCTTCCCTGCTACCGTCATAATTACTGATACATTACACGATCACTTATTTTGTAACTTGAATGTTCTTTGATGTGTTGGCATCAGGTGTGCGAGGCTGTGAGGCTGCATGGCTATAAAAGCCTCTGACAGACAGGCCTAAAGACTACAATGGTAAAGTACACTTTGATAACCTGCTGATACTTCTACATGTGTCTGTATCATGATGTGGTTGAACACTTTTTCCAACCCACACGATTCAAGTTTATTTAAAAATTGTTCTTATTTTTAGTTTGCAAGAAGTTGAACTCAAATGTCACATCTATATGCAATGAGTTGTGGTTCATGAAGTCACTGACGAACTGGCTGATTTTGGGATTTGGACAGCAGACTTCTTCAGTACACAACCACAAAGGGGGAGGAAGTCTGCAACACCAGTGGAGTCCAGACTTTGGATACAGTCTCTGACCAAAGTCGCTAATGAGTTGGATTATAGCGACTGTGAGATCGTGGGGTTTTGAGCTCCATCCATTCTTAGGATTAAAAGTCAGGATGCCTCGACCTCCGCTGCTGAGATTATGACTTTAAGAAATAGAATGCTAACTGGATTGCAGCTTTCATTTTCTGACCATTAAAGGTATAATCTTTAAATAAATGTCTGTTAAGTCACTATCTAACACCGTTAGTTAACACAATGGTAGTAATGCAGTATATAGTATTTTTATGGACTGGGTGTCTGTGTCATTCGCAGAAAAAAATCACTAGCGGCGCCCAGTTAGTGACGCGTTTTCCATCACCAAGCAGTGGTTGGTCTGCCAGAGAGGGTAGGTGGAGCTAAGCAGATGTATTTCCAGTTGAAAGTGTTGCGAGTAAACAGTAATCTACTATGGCTGAACAAACAAAGAAAAGATGGATGACTACAGATACAACTTCTAAAATAAGTGAAAATCCAAAGAAAAAGAAACAAACTCGACGCTCAGATGAAGGCAAACAGTCTAAAAAGGAAAGCGACCGTCAGCGAGGAAAATCAAGAGTTAGAAACTGGAGCCAACCGCTAGTTTACCGCTATTGGGTGGCGCTCAAGAGCATGAAACTGAGATCTTTGAGATTTCAGCTCTAATTTATCCTGCACTTCTGAGAATTTAAACTAGTATAGAATAAAAATAAGCAGGTGACTTTAGAAAACAAGTAGGCGAATGTACAGGACACACTGTCAACAGCACAGTAACAAGCAACCACAGCTTCTCAGAGTGACTGTTGTTTACTTTCCACCAGTAACTAGGCAAACATCTGAAGCAGAACTGTTGTATTTCTGTTTATAATACACAAAAAAAATCTTTTAAAAATGTTTTTTTACATGAAACTTTTTTCCTCAAAGACAACATTAAAATTACAAGATCATTTTAACAGTTTTTATTGTCCAGCTACAATTGATCTCCAATTATCCAGCTCTCCACAGCTCATCGTGGAAAAAAGACCTCAGCTTCAAGGCCGGGCCTCGGCTCACTTCAGAGCTGCCGGTGTAAGTGGGGCACGGTGAGATGTGGATTGAGAAATCATGTGTCTTTTCCACTGTGATGGGGTGCTGGGAGAGCAGGAAATAGAGGTTGCTGGTCAGCCTGACTTTTTCGCTCGCAGTAACCCCAATCCACAATATTATTAGAGTGAAGGTCAGACTGAGCCGAAACACAGAGTGAAGGAAGAGCGGGGCTGAAGACCAGACATGGAGCATGTTAAAGAGCCAGAAACGAGAGAACCATAAATAGAGAGAAACAAAGTAAGGGCAGATTCACACTGGAAGCATGGCGTGTGCGTGATGGCTGCGGGGCGTGTTCATTTTCATTTTAAATGCATGAAAACAGATGAGTCTTCACACTGCCGGCGTGAGTCGAGCGTGTTACGTGCATATCGTGCGCATGCCTAGTGCATGTCTCGCGCTGCTCAGGCGCCGAAAATCTAGATAATAGGAGGCTCGTCTTTTTTTGCCGCGTTAAGTTCTCGGCCAAAAATGAATTGTGATGAGCCCTATTGATCTCTGACAGCAATATTAACATCTCTTCCTGCAGTAAAAGTCACAGGCATGGAGAGTAAAGTATGTCAACACTTCGGTATGTTTTTTCAAAGTAAAAGCCCGATCTGGAATTCTGACTCCCCTCGTTTGATGCTTTTATTTTGTTTCCTGGGCCGTTGGTGTTTTTTTGTTTTTTGTTTTTTTTAACTTCATTTGTAACTTTCTAGGAAGTTATTCGTTCGATAAAGTCACTCACAGGCTCCTTATTGCGGTTCCTGCATAATATTCTTTGAAATAAAAACGTACGCAGGCTGTAAGTATACATGTTAGTAAAAATAAATCCATAACATCATATTACAGACGTAATTCGGGTGCGATCTGTCCCTCTCTCTCCCCCGCTCACTCTCTGTCTCGGCTCATACGGTTTGTTTTTGCTGTGTGTTAATTAAGATCCCCTTTCTAATGTAAAGTAGATAGTTTTCTGTAAATAGAAAGATACGAAACTGCTCCTGGATATGGCAAACAGCCAGGTGAAGTGAAGAGCAATTAAAGCATATTTTTATTAGCCTCATTATTATTTACAGTTGCACAGACATCTCTTCATTCATTCCTGTATATAATAAATCTCTTTATAAAGAGAAAATATTCGAATTACTTATGGCCTTTATTAAGCTAAAACTCAGAAGAAAGACGGGGCTGGCAGGATCAGCCCAGCTGAAGCCGCAGCCGATATGCAGCCCGTGTGAAGTCACACTCTGCTCACGCTTCCAGTCTGAATCGGCCGTAAGAAGGTCTATCCTCAAGTGTGTGTGTGTGATTTTTATCATTCAATAACTTGATGGTTAAAGAGTGTAGTGATTAGGGCTGCATCATGTATCTTTCAACAATTGCAAATGCGTCATGCTCTTCCTGTTATGTTGCAAAAATGGCCATTTTTCTTCTTCATAGACTAATCTACAAGAAATGTCTAATATCACATTAGTGCAGCTCTTCATCAGAGCACAGAGTGAACTGATCGCTGTGCGTGCACAGTCTGTGTAAACAAGCGTGCCACACTGCTGCTGTCACAGATCGTGTCGGTGGGATTGACGCAGAGGTTCAGTTAGACGAGGCGGCCTGTCAGTGAATGTAACACTGTTGTAAGCATCACCTCATCCCGTTGCTCGTTAACGCCGTGGCTACATAGTGCGGCACGTTTATGGAGCAGACGTGCTGCTTAGGTTTTACTGTTAGTGACTACACCTGCAGCATGTACGGTGTAGTGTAGTGAGTCTACAGGTTGTCGATGGAGATGCGGCTGATCATGACATGTAAGTGACAGAAATGCAAAATAGGGCTGCACAAAAAATCACAATTGAATCGTTATTGCTCTATGAGCATTCACAACAAACACATCGCAAAAGTCTGAATCTATCACAATGAATACGAAAAAATTACATTACCAGCCATGCTTTCTCACTTAGCATGCAAAGTTGATGTATGGAGCCATGGGTACAATGACCATGCTTTCACACAAGTGTGATGCCATCAGTTGAAGCCAAGCTAGTGATCAGTTACCCTCAGATCAGGGCTGTCAACGAATATTCTAAATTCGAATATGTAACAGAATTGTAATAAAAAATGGACATTCGGATATTAAAATGTATATTCATTGTGAAGAAAATCAGACCTACTGCAGCCGTCTCGTGATCTCTTGCGAGTTCATCTTATGTCAGTATGTGCACTCTCTTGGTTACGCAGCATCTTTGAATGCACACAACGTCACTTTCTATGTTCATTATTAACTTTAGTCTAGCTGAAATGAGCTAATACAACAACCATGTGGCATGTGGTTATGGCAGAGAATTTAAATCCGAGACCGGCCGGAGAGAGAGAGAGACTCACCCCGAGCATAACGGACAGATATATGTTGATTTTTTAAAATATATATATATATATATATATGTCTCTTGTTGTATAAGGGCCTGATCAGACAGAACGTGTTTTAGCAGCTGGGGGTGACTTTTTTGTCATTGTTTTCAATGAGAGGGACGCTTTTTGCACGCTGCTTTTGCGTTGCTGAGCGCCTCGCGTTTTTCCACTCTGTGCGCCTCGCGTTTTTGAGGAAACGCTCTGAGCACCTCGAGTTCAAAACAACTCAAAGCAGAAAAGCACCCGATGTCATGGGCGTTTTTTCTCATTGTCTAATCGCATGAAAGGAGAGGCGGGCCTTCTGTCAGTTTACAATATAACGGTTGGGTTAATGACAGCTAATGATTCGGTGGTTGCCTAAACAACAGTAGGAAAAAAAGCCGCCCCCAGCTGCTAAAACACGCTCTGTCTGATCGGGTGTTTACTTCCACTAAAAAGGCAGTGTGGTGCGCCTCGCGTTTTACAGCCTGCAAAATGCGCTCTGTCTGATCCGGCCCTAAGTATCCCCTCTTGTGGACTAATTGCACAAAAGTAAATATTCGAATAGTTCTAACCTCTGTTTTTTTTTTTAGAAGGAATAATTGAACGTCATTTTTGATAGCTCTACCTCAGATTTATTGGTGTCAATTTAGTGGTAAATCATTTGTATTTATTTTGGATTCAGGAGGGACATGTTGCGAACAGGTATTGTGTAAAACATGCAGACATAGAAAGTAAGAGTTATAGCTAATGTGCACTCTTTAATGTTCGTCTATTTATGGCACTTTATATCGTTATAGCAACGTTGAACAATGTCATTGCAAACTGAAGTTTTCTCATATTTCTTATATATCCTGCAGGCCTACTGCCAACCCACAAGTCTATCTGAAAAGTTTAGTCGCTCCACTTGAACTATCTGCACCTGTTGTCTTTACTTTTTCCGAACAGTTGTCCCAAGTGTGGTGAAAGTAGGAGAGGTGCTTTGTTTTGTTTGCAGAAAATAGACCCAAATAAAAAGTATTATTATATGGATATATGGACATAGAAATCATACTGATTTTCTTTGGTATAATGTTTTATATTTTTCATATAACAAAATATATCACAGAAAGAAAAGAGAGCTAGAAGCAGATGCAGGAGTAGGTAGGTAGTGATGCAGGCCGTGCTCTTTAACTGCTTTTGATGTTGCTCTGTGGACTCGAGGAACAAGAAGCCGTCTTTTCTTGTCACAGTGAATATAAACCACCTCCTTCCAGCCCGCCCGCCATGCTTGTTACTCCATAACTCCATGTACTCATGCAGTTTCCAATAGCAACCGGCTGAACTAAAAGAGATTTTTCAGCTGACAGATTATTATGAAAGATATCTTTCCCCCCGTCTCCTGCATCTACCTCTGTAGATCATTGTGGAAGATGCTGCACATTTGTACTCTCGGGCTCACTGAGTTTCTTGGTGAGGAAGGAGCTCCGGGGGCGGAGGGGAGTCGGGCTGTTGCACATGTCTGTTGCCATGGGGATTCTGGCGCAGTGACTATGCAGTAATGCGGCTGCGGGAATGGAGGATTTGTTTTCGCAGGGGAGGCTCCGGCACAAAAAAAAAAAAGGAGTGTGCATGAGCTGGAGCCACAGCCACCAATTATGTGGCAGGGGCATTTATTTTAGAAAGCGAGTTAGTGAGGCTTTACTTGGAGCGGGAGCGAGGTGCTGCCTCACAGACCTCTGATGTTTTCATACTAGCTCACCGTCCAGATTAAATTAAGCGTCGGCCACCACACGGACGGTCAGGAGAAAAATCCATTTTAATAAGGGGAAGACAATGGAGAGCTAATGGAGGCTTCATAATTGCATGTTCCCAGGATAAACGTGTTAATCAAATTCAAAGGCTGCATAGAAAACAGTAATTTACTGTTGGAGGAGAGGAGCTGCTTGGAATAATGCCGATATAATCACCGGCAGAGATGAATTAATTTTAATTAATAATAAATAAACTTTGTCCTTAATTTGCGTGTTATGAAAGTCATCATCCGAGCCAGTGTAGTATCCGAAACGACCTTAACCCTTTTGTTGTCGTAGTTCTTCACATTGCACTACTTTCTTATGTAGTGGCACATTTGACCACAACCAATCACACAACTGTTTGTATTTAAATTCTACAAATCTACTTCAAATGTAGATTTAAGTTAATCCACGTTAGAGAAAATGACGACTACTCTTACACAGCTATAGGAGTTTCTCCTCTCTGTGAAAGTTTGCTCCTAGATTTATTCAGCTGAAAAGATCATTCAAAATGTAACACCTTATTCAACACCGCGCCGTAAATTTCTAGTAATCCATTTAGATTCCCTGGAGATGCCTTACCGGCCTGTGTTGGCTCCAGGCAGAATTACTACCACTTTTAATGGCACACCTCAGAACTCAGATATGATAAGAATAAGAGGGGACAAGTTGAAAACATTTGTCAGGACTTATTTGAGCCAACATGAAGCAAACTACTTACATTTCCACAAATATACAATAAAACAATCTCCCTTCAGCCTCAGGACGAATACAGTCAGACAAATAACACTCACATTTTTAACACTTTTGCAGAGTTTACTTGTTGTGTGCACAAACATACTTTAAGTCCTTGACAGCTTCAGATATTTGCTTAATAAGTTACATTTATGTTGGTCTGGCACAGAGCTCTGGGCTGCACGGTGGTGCAGTGGTTAACGCTGCGGCCTCACAGCTAGAAGGTTCCTGGCTCGAATCCCGGTTCTGTAGGTGGATCTTTCTGTTTGGACTTTACATGTTCTCCCCGTGCATGGTGGGTTCCCTCTGAGTACTCCAGCTTCCTCCCGCAGTCCAAAGACGTGATCCAGTCCAAAAAATCCTCATAAATACACAAATGTGGACAATTTTACACAATTTTGTCTCACAAGAATGTAAATGTTGTGGAGTATTCAGAAGTTTGTAAGTATTATATGAAAGTAGTTTTAGCAATGAAAGTTTAGGCTACTACTTAATGCACAAGTACCAGTGTTGTGACCAAGTCATCTTTGGTCAAGTCCCAAGTCATTTGTCCTTGGGCAAGTCAAGTCAAGTCACAGGTTATGTCAAGTCAAGTTAAGTCAAGTCAAGTCGAGTCCTTAGTTAAGGCAAGTCAAGTCCCGAGGCCAGTCACTTTTTTCCCACCCGAGATCCAGCACTCTTACCTGTAGTATCCGGTCTTTATAAAGAGAAAAGACAAGGTGTTAGCAGCTCGTCTAATAATGATATCATTGGCCAATTTATAAAACCTGTTCAAAAAGTATGACAGTGAATTGTATCTGTATTATCTTGGCACAGACACAGCCATGATGATGGTCTGCTCTGAGACAGTATTGAGTAGTAACGAGTACGACTGATGAGGCTTCTCTTTGGGGAAAAACATCAGGTACCTGGGGGCTTTGATGGTGCGTGTTGCCATAGTGAGGAGTTTGACTGACAGCCAGTCATCCAATCATGACAATCACAGACTGGGGAGCTTTTTCAGTCGTCCAATCATGATTCCCAGTTTGCGCTGCATACACACCTGATAGTTAGACAGAAACTTAACAACACTGAATTTGATCATTTTATATTTAACAGCTTTTGTCAAGTCGCAAGTCATCAAAACAGTGACTCAAGTCGACTCGAGTCCAAGTCACCAAGTCTCAAGTCCACATCTCTGACAAGTACCAATGTACTGTTGTGGTTTCTGGTTCGTAGCTAATTGTAACTTAATATTTGTTTTTTATATTCATTTTTGTTTCTAAATCTTAATCAGTAACTATTAAGCCAGTCGAGGCAGACGTTCGTCTTACCACTGTGCCAAATGTTGCTAAGTGCTGCTTATGGGGATTCATGTTGTGTCTCTCTCTAAACAACATAACAAAGAGTACGGCCTAGACCTGCTCTTTTTGTGAAGTTTCTTGAGATAACTTTGGTTATGATTTGGCGCTATACAAATAAAATTTGATTGATTAACTACAGCTGTAATCTTAATGTTGTGAAGAACATTTCCTGCAGAAGCTGGAGTAAAAGTCTCAAGTGAACACGAAATGGAAATACATCATTTTCTGAGTATTTACATTCTTGAGTGAACTCCACCCCTGAATCTAAATGTGTATTAATTGCTCATTGTTTTGTAAATGAATTGGCAGTGGTACCAGGGAGAGTCTATTTCTGCTCAGCTCACAGATGACGTCCACATGGACTTGAAAAATGACTTTTCTGCTCTGTTTAACAGCCACATTTGCGCGTGCTGTTAGTCTAGTAGTTCAGACAAACCGTATAATTGCCACATCCTTAGTTTGATTTGTGGCCTGCGACCTTTGTTGCATGTAATGTCTCCTCTCCCCGATGTTTGCTTCCTGCTTATGAAGAGTGGAAAGTACAAATAAATACATGGGAAATTAGAAATAATGGAGAGAAAATGAACTGTTCTTGTGATTGTTCAGTAATTGTTCTTTGTTCAAAATCCAGTTTGTACGTCTCAGTGGCCTTTTGACTTTTTCACTGCTGTGTGAGAAACTTTAGAATACTTTTTCATATGCAGCACACAATGTTAAAACAAATACAGCCAAATAAGTATTTTATTAGATTATTTTTTTGGCCATTTTGCCTTTATTGATAGCTGAAGAGTGACGGGACACTTTGGGAGAAGAGAGAGGAGGGTGATTTGCAGCAAAGGGAAGGGCGGGAGTCAAATCTGCTGCCGCTGTGATGAGGACTGTAGCATCTGTATGCCTGCTCTACCCACTGAGCTCAACCAGCGCACCAAATAATTACTGTACGCCCCAACTCTAACCACGCCAAACCAAGGCTCCAAACACGGCAACAAAACGCCAAGATGCAGCCACCACGGGGAGAAGCTGGAAGCTGAAGGAGAGACAGAGGTATGCCCACCTACCTGTTCAGGTGTGCACCACGCTGCCCAGTAATCAGTGTGCTGGTAGTCCTGGCACAGTTCTAACAGCGGCAGGGAGGGAAACAACCTCTGGCTACATTACATAGAGACGATTTAATGAAAACATCATTAACTAAGACAGAATGTTAAAGGTGTAATAAGTAGGATTTTCCTAGAAAAATAAAATATAGACTTTTACAAATATAATATAATATAAATCAACACTTATGGGCCTCTATGCATGTGTGTTGGTGAGTGTGTGTGCAGACCCTTGTGAGACCCTTCCCTCTGCATCTATTCTGTTGTTCTGCTTTGCACGGGACGTTTTCCGGAGGGGCGCTGTTGTGGTTCCCTGAGCCAATCACAGCGTGTAGGTGAGTGTGGGAGTGGTTCAAATTAGCAGCCGGGCGAACATGGCGAAAGAGCGATGCAGAGTTGGCCTTCTTTCTGTTGGACAGGTAGGTGCCCCAAACCGAGTAGGACAAGCTAACTGATGGTTAGCACGCTAGCGCAAAGGTAACCGTGATGCTGTCCGTGTTAGCTCGGCAGGGTGGGCGTGTTCTCGCACGAGAGAGTGAGAGTGAGCTCCTGGTGACGAAGAACCCAGGAGGAGGGGCCCAGTTTGAATGTGTTGTTGACAAAATACAAGGAAAAATCCTACGTATTATACCTTTAATGTTAAATACAGATAGGAGCACCGTTTGTCCATGAGCTTATCAGTACTTTCGGTACCGACCAATCATGTACCGGTACCAAAAAATACTGATTTTCAATCGCATCCCGAATGAGAACCTGCCTGCTGTGGACAGAGGCAAGGTAACGAAAAGGACAGAATGACAACAAGTATAATGTGGCTGCAGGGGTTGGGTTTGCATAGGTCTTAAATGAGTTTGTGTTTAGGGTATGAGAGATGGCATCATGGGATAATGAGTACTATCTAGCAGTAGCTCCTTTCTTATCATGCATTGAACTCAAACATGTAAGCATGGTACATAAAACGTGGATATGTCGGGGTGGAGGAAAGACTTTCAGAGAGAGTGCTACTAGAATTGCATAAATCTTCACCACAACTTACCTCCTGTTGTATTGCCTGATGTTGCATCACAACACACCAGTCACTTCTGATTGTGAACATGCTTTTATTAGCATTAATAATCAATGGGAGACTCTGTTAAGACTTTGCTTTCATAAAAGTGATATAAGGGCAGCCTGCAGTTCAAATGCTTCCAGTCCCACACGGGCTGCAGACTTGAATAATAATGAAAAACGCATCATTATAAAAAATGCAGTGAGACCCACTGACGTGACTTTTCAGTACCGATCATGAATACCTGATGTCATGTGACTTAATGACTTTGCATCCACACGTGGCCTGTAAACATGACTGAAGTCTCCGCTCTCTCCTGTTACTCCCTCGTGGCTCACACATTCACTGAACCTGGTTTGTGTCCTGATGGAGTATCATTTATACCGAAGTAAACCCTGGTGGAGCTCATTACAATGGCAGCAAAGGAACCTTTGCTGTTTGAATGACACTGTTATCTGAAGCATATTATTGCACACCATGACTGCAAAACCAAATGTCTATGCGAGTCCACCTGACTTTCTGACACACCTGGCATCTCTCGACATAATGAGATGATAAAAGCTTTGTGTAGTTGTCAAGAGCAACTGAGGTTTGGGTACACTGTGTCTAGAGTGGGCCCACATCAACTGCTCTCATGCATGGAACATTACAGCCCTGTCTCGTTCCCAAATCATCTAATATGGCAGCTTTCTCAGTGTCAAAATAAGATGCTGCCCTCCACCTTATTGTTTAGTTCTGTCTGTTTGTTTGTGTTGAAGTCAGCTTACATAGAATTAAAAGTGCAAAGCCTACTTAGGTTGGTGGTCCGGAGCGATGGACGGATCAGACAAACCCATCATAATAATCCAGCTGGGGTTTGACTCCCATGTGAAACAAATAGTCCCTGTTGACTTCATTTAAGTCTTTCAATTATACCAATTATAGTGTGTGTTACTTATTTGAGAAACATGCACACATTTTGTAATGTTTGTACAGTACCGGTGTCATGTTCTGCCACGACATAGATTTTGCAATACTGCCATTACTGGGATAAACCATAGACTGTATAAAAAGATGGATGACTTGACAGCTCCCGAAAAGTGAAGCCAAAACATTTAGAGCGCCCCCTGCTGGCTGGCTGCAGTATAGGTCATAAAGCCCGTCTCAAATACACGCCAAATAAATGTTTCTCAAACATGGTTTCTGTCATTATAGTTAGTTCTTATGCTGATTTACGTCCAAGTTTTAATTTTTCTGACAAGTTTATTTATAATTAGTTATTTGATGCTGTAAAAAGGATGATTGACAGCTCTGTTGAAAAATACGGCTCCTGCAGCCGATCTGTTCCTGATTAGCAGAGTAGAGGAGGAACGGCGAGAGGAGACGTAACTAAGACAATCACTACATGCATTGAAGTTTACATATCTGTGAACGTCTGCTTCAGACCAACACAAGAAGCTGCTCTGCTGTTAAACACGCTGGTGTGCGGCATCCTTGCTGTTCTTTGTTTTTCCGGTAAGTTAAGTTTGTGTGTTTTGGTTAGTGAAAGTGGCTACGGCCAATTCACCCGCTGATCTCTACTGCGCAGACTGGCTCCAAATAACTTTACCATCATAAGATGGCAGCGCCTATTAAGCGAACTATTTCACTTTCGTACAATGAGAGCAGATGGAGACGTTTTGGTTTTAGTGCACACACGAGGGAGATCTACCAACACCAATGACCTACGTAACACCTAAATCAGTGTTCCCCACACATAGACAATACCTGGGCGGGGCGATTAATTCTATCATGTTACTTATTTTATCTGTCCAAGATCTTCATTTTCAATTCAATGATTATTAAAGATCCTCCCCTCCCTGTCGTCCCTGTAACGGGCAGCGTCTCCACACACTTCTTGTACGTCCATGTTCAATATGCACCTTTGAAGTGCAGCTGTGTACTTGATGTGTCATTTCTAACGCCTTTAACGACAAGCCTCCATCATGCGCGGCTCACCTGCTGCTGTGAAAATGGACCCGTGGGTTAAAAATTCAAAACTCAAGTTGTGTTATTTTGGCGACTTTGTAAAACGTGCGGCTCATGATGAATGTCAACAGAGGAGACTCAAGTAGGAGAGACAGGGCGCTGTGCGCAGGTACAGCAGGGGTGTACGTGTGCACGGAGAAATAACTGAAGAGAAGCAAGGTGAGCAGACTGAAGTAGTAGTAAGAAGCACTAACATATGGTGGAGAAGAGTGAAGCACAGTTCTAATGGTGAAATATGTCAGAATCTCCTGTGAAACCGTCCACCATCTACTAAATTCAGATATCTTGAGGCCGTTAGAGGACAAAGCAGGGCTGAGAGATGATAGCAAGAAGAAAGTCTTACATTACTTCCCCCAATCTTTATTGCTCAGGTTGCTCACCAATACAGTTAATTCACAGCTCCAAGCAGGGCAGACTTCTCCTCCCAAAACACATCAAGGCCAGGTTTTGAGGAGAGTGCCCCTTATCATAATGCTGCAATATAATACCGTGATATAAATGTGAGGTCACATCGCCCACCCCTACTCGATGGTGCTTATTAATTATTGCTAACTTTGTTTTGAAAGTCTAACTGGATGTTGCATATTTATTATTGCTTACTTGGCCCTGAAGCCCTGCATGTGCACAACTGACGCCTCAGTGGAAACTCGGCCTTCATATTTTGAAGTTTGGGGCCGCAGACAAAGTTGCTGCGTTGGACAAGGGGGGAGAGAGAGGATGTGTTGAACATTATAACTCCAAAAATAATCAGTGAAAAGGAAGCTGTTTACTGCAGTTTGGTCAAACATATGACCTTCAACCTGCATGGCTTCATATCATGAGCTCTTAGAATGGCACAAGCTATTAGGCTCATCATTCCTGATATGACAGATGTCAGGGAGGGATTAAGTCTGCACATTTCCTTTGAGTACCCTTGCTAGAGTAGAGCATAGATCTGTAAACATCAAGCCCGCTGCCTGCCGGGTCTGCTGCGCAGTGTCAGTGCTGCGAGCCGCAGCGCATTCAGACAGCGAGACACCTAAAGAGTTAAAAACACTAAATAGCTAAAGTGCTATCAAAGGATTCAGGAGGGGGGAAAATAAAATCAATATGTGGGCATTTATCCATTTTAAAAGTTTAGCTTTTTGATTTGAGAAACAACTCCTGAGACGCTGCGTATGTCGCTAATGAAGCCAATTAAAACTTTTCATCAAAGTCTCAGAAGAGCTTTGATTCTCAGATAGATGAGTTAAACTATGAGTAAGATATTAGGAGAATAAATTACCGACCTTGTGTTTCTAAAGAGGAGCATCCAGCTTATTTTTCCTGTAAATTGAGCATTAAAAACGTAACGAACAATAGACATATGTTATTCCCATGGTGCTGATCCTCTGGGAGGCCGGGGCTAATTGCCTTTAGAGTTTTACCTCTCGGGGACAGATGCAATAGAAGTGGGAATTAGAAGAAAATCTGTCTGTGAAACCTCCAGTTTGTAATTGGCTTTAGAAATGCTCCCTCTGTTTCCAACTGAGAATGTCCTCACATGTCATCATCAATCACAAAGTCATAATGAGTGAGGTCAAAAGGATGTGTGTCTTTCTTTTCAGCCTGAAGCAATTTCCTGCACCTTTTTGTCGCTTTCATTAGCGCTCATTAAAGTCTTTGGATAGGCCTCGATGAGAAATATCCAACCATTCACCCCGCTGTATCCTTGAGAAAATAAGTGAGCCAAATGTTATTAATATTAAAATTATAATGAATGAGAAAATGACAAGAATAACATTGATCCAGCTTGTTTTTAAAGCCGTTTAGAATTCAGTTTAACAAGGAGAATAGGCTCTGTACTGTACAACCATCATGACTTAATTATGCACCTGCTTGTCATATTATGAGATGTACTCAGGCTAATAAACCTGCTTCATAGGCTGTGAGGATGCAACGTCTTAAACACATAAAGAAAAGACAATTAATAGTATTTATGAAATACAGTGTGAATGCAGGGGAACTAAATGTCTTCACTTTTGCACCTCGATGTGTGTAACTACATTTCACAGTTGTTCTGTCACAAATTAGCAGCCTTGTACTTGCCATTTTTCTCTGTTCTGCTTTGCTATTATGTGCAAATTTGTGTCTGTTTCTTATGATGAGACAAAGTGTGATTTAGCCTGACTCTAAGCCAATTAGTGGAGAAGGATGATGCAGCACGCATATAGACACCATTGTTTAATATAAGGGCTTTTATTTTGATGACATAATGTCCATCAGAAGTGTTCCTAGTGTGGCTGAATATTTCAAACTTAATGAGTCTGTTTTATTTTATTTTTTTCTGACGATGTTACAGTAAAATGTATAAGAATCAGTTATGCTGCACCTCAAGCTAAGATGTGGAGCATTTTCTCCCATTTAGCCCTTTCAATAACACCGAGAAAGAGGAGAGGACACGAGTAAATCCCCAAACCCCATGAAATCGATATTTACGCTGTCACAGCTGTAGCTGAAATGTGAGAGTTTAGGTTTTTGCTCCTTTGCTAGTTTAGTTATTTATTTTTCATCTTTTTGGCGGTTGCTTCTGAATTCCAATTATCTTTCTCCTTAAACACACAAAACACACATGTGTAAAAGACATACACCAGTCAGCCATAACATTATGACCACCTGCCTAATATTGTGTAGGACCAGTTTTGATGCCAAACAGCCCTGACTCATCAAGGCATGGACTCCACTAGACCTCTGAAGGTGTGCTGAGGTATCTGGCACCAAGATGTAAGCAGCTGATCCTTTAAGTCCTGTAAGTTGCGAGGTGAGGCCTCCATGGATCAGACTTGTTTGTCAGCACATCCCACAGATGCTCGATTGGATTGAGATCTGGGGAATTTGGAGGCCAAGTCAACACCTTCAACTTGCTGCAGTGTTCTTCAAACCATTCCTGAACCATGTTTGCAGTGTGGCAGGGAGCATTATCCTGCTGAAAGAGGCCACTGCCATTAGGGAATACTGTTTCCATGAAGGGGTGCCTTCTTCCCAAAGTGCGTCCTGGTGCCATGTCTTCCCCAGGTAAGTGATGCACACACACACGCCCCCGGCCATCCACATGATGTAAAAGAAAACATGATTCATCAAACTTGGCCACATTCTTCGATTGATCCGTGGTCCAGTTCTGGTACTCACATGCCTATTGTAGGCGCTTTCTGTGGTGGACAGGGGTCAGCATGGGCACCCTGACCGGTCTGCGGCTACGCAGCCCCATACACAACAAACTGTGATGCTCTGTGTGTTCTGACACCTTTCTATCAGAACCAGCATTAACTTTTTCAGCAGTTTGAGCGACCGTAGCTCTTCTGTTTGATCACACACGTCAATGAGCCATGGAAATGACCCTGTTGTCAGTTCACCACATTTCCCTCCTTGGACCACTTTTGGTCGGTCCTGACCTCTGCAGACCAGGAACACCCCACAAGAGCTGCAGTCAGAGATGCTCTGACCCACTTGTCTCACCATCACAATTCAGCCCTTGTCAAAGTCGCTCACATCCTCATGCTTGCCCATTTGCCTGCTTCCAACACATCAACTTCAAGGACAAAATTTTCACGGATGTATGTGTCTTTTTTGTAAGTCTTTTTTAAAAAATTTTATTCAACCAGGAAAATACAAGCATGATTGTAGCAGTAAAACATAACGGATCAGAAACGTCACGGTAACAATGTTATGTCTCTATAAAGACTAGACTTTGCAAAAATGTTTATTTCACATAAACAATTGTTACTTTGACTTAAACTCGTTCACCCCTCACTTTTTCTCTCAGCGAGTGTACTAGCTAACTGCGTGACTTGACAGCAAAAACATAAACAGGTGTGCTGAAGTGTTGCTGTCCCTCAGGGGCCCTCAGGGGTTACAAACAGCCCTCACGGTGTTTGTGTTTACTGCCGCTCCACTGGACATCTCTATGGTCATCCACATAACTGTTAGACATTTTAGCTTGAATTAAATGAAACTCTCCATACACACACGTACAGTGTATTTTATATATATTCAGAAATAAGCGCTCTGTTAAAGTCTGTTGTTTACATCTCCAATGAACGATGTCTACAGGCTATTAGGAAAAAACATGTTTTATATGCAGTTCTTTTGCATAATCTGCAGCCTCTGTCACCTTCATAACACAAACACAATCTATAATACATTTCCAGCTAAATTATTTGGGTTCATGCACAAGGAAATCTAATTGATTACATAAATCAGATTACACAGGATGCTGTAAATAAGCCTATGAGAACGTGGAAAAAATATTATGTATTTTTTCCATGTTTTAGAGGATGATTGAAAAAGTGGCTCTCAATTGTAAACTGACTCTTATTGATCCTAAATAATGTTGAATAGAGCTAATGAAGTTTGACTGGTACCTTGCTTACTGTATGTGACGGGTACATGTGCAGTCCCTGCAGCTCATTATTTTAAATTAGCCCTTTATTTCGTCTGTTACCACCAGTTTGAGCTCTACGCCCGCCGTGTGTGATGTCACTGCCAATAACCTTTAAGCCATGTCCTCAAACTCGGAGGCCAAAGTCATTTGCATTGCAGCAGGTTATGTCAGGACACAACTGTGCTCACATCGTCACAACTGCGAGTGTCCCAGTTGTGCTGGTGAGCTCACAGCTAGAGATGACTACTCAACTGTGATGAGGCACAGTTATTAAATACTTGCCAATAATCTGCCTCCAAAAACATCTGCAGACAAAAGCCTTGTTTCTGTGGCTCAGTCTGATAATGGAAGACACTGAGCCAAAAACATGACTTTGAATAATCTAGTGCAGAATGGCAGCGTGCGTGTTTCCAGCTTGCCACTTGTTTTCTGTTAAACAGATCAGTACAGCAGCTCATAAAACAAAAACATATCAATTGTTCGTTCATTATTTCAATTTAACTCCAACACGAAGTTAATGACAGCATCACACAAATGACAGAGGCATTGATGATTAGTCACCCAGCCTATTTTGGAAATGTGGCATAGAAAGATCTTATTTTAACATCACTTTTGACAAGGTCGACTCTGCTGCAGAAAATAGCACTTTCACACTCGCTGAGGGGCAAGAGGTCCTTGTTACTGTTGTTTGGATGTTTGTATTATCAGCACTCACAGCCCTAGAATACTTATGACGAAGAAGCATTAATTAATACAAGCATGATCAATGCATTTTGATTGAGGACTACACTAAAAGCCCCAATGTGGACTTGAACATGTTTGACTGAAGCTCCCTGTGGTCTCACACCACTCATATTAAAGACTGTGTTTGGTTAATGCTTACGTATGAGCAAATACCTGGACCTGGAATTTGTGCACTTGCTGTAGCTTTTTTGCTACTTTCCTCCCTCTGTAAAAACAAAAATGTAATTTCAGTTGTCAAAAAATAAGTTTAAACTACACTAAATTAAACCCCAACATCCCTCTTCTCTCCCAAGCTTCCTGCATGTCAGTCTATCGCCATGACTTCCAAACGCTTTCTGCCCGCCATGCCCCGACTCGCCGGTGTACACCTGTGGTGCTCAGAGAAAGTAGAGTCTGCACACCATGTGACAGCTATCCTAGCCTGCAGATGCACCAAACCAGCCCCTAAACCTTTTCCTCTATATGATGACATTTTCAATTTTAACAGCTTACATTACGTGGTTGCTCCAACTGGCAGACGGATTAGCATAGTTTTGCCAGACCTCGCCATTACGTGCGGATGTAAACTGAAATGGAGGAGACCAACTGGGACTTGAACAAGCTGCAGGGATTATGTAGTCTCCGTCTTTCTTTCTCTATACTTTATGCTCTCTCGCAAGTTTGGCTTAGATTGATTAAAATGTTAATCCTACTCCTGACCTAATAAAATTGGTATCCTTGAAGTAGTTACCCAACTCTCTAAAAGACAAGAAATAATAAAATAATGCTTTTAAGATGCTATAATCCTGCAGCAGACACAGACTAATCAAACTCAGCAGCTCAAGTACATAAAAATGGTTGTATGTGCATGATTATATCCGACATGCAGAAATAAATGAAAGTCCAGTTTTCTTGATCTTCTCATACATGAATCCATTAATTCACACTTACATTGTACTCCAGTCCTCCTGACAGCCCCGTGAAGGCAGCACCACTCTCATTTGTTATTTCATATTCATCCAAAATATAGTCGGCACATAATAATTTCAGTTCACCTCACAAGTATGGCAGTTCAAAAAGTTAAATGGACTCAGGGAGAATGAAGGATTCGTGAGACGAACTTACGCATGCCGGTCCACCAGGAGCACTCCCACTACTACAGATGGCCGGCCCTCCCCCGGCTCTCTCTGTGGAGTCTCCCCCCCCCCCCCCCCCCCTCTAAATGACTCTGGCTGAGGAGACACCACAATTAGCCTCAGCTGCTGAAGTTACATTCACTGGGTGGATCGAAAGAGAAGAAAGTAAATTGGACTAGAGCCTGTTGTCATTAGGCTCGACCATCAGAACCAATCCCAGTTGATCTTGGCCACTATAATTAATATAATCAACTGACAAATGTGTCCCAAAAGTAAGAATACAAGACCAAACCAACTAATACTCCTGGTGTCAGTTCATCAATAAGTTAAAGAATATAAATACACACTCATTTTCACTTTCTCAAATTATATGTCTTATATGCAGATATTTTATATAGTCAACCATTTATCACTTTATAAAAACTAGTTGAATAGCTTTTTCAGTAATGAAAGTCCTGTTTAGTTTCTGCCCTGATCACTGCAGAACATGTCAACCAAAATAAATGGCAAAGGGTTTTACAAATACAAATAAAGTCTTGATGACATTGACTATAATATTCGATTATTTTTTTTTTTTGTAAGATTATTTTTTGGGCTTTAGCCTTTAATGTACAGGACAGCTGAAGAGAGACAGGAAATGTGGAGAGAAGAGAGCGGGGGATGACATGCACTAAACGATCGGCAGACCGGGAGTCGAGCCTGTAATCAGTGCGTCGAGGACTGTAGCCTCTGTATATGGGGCGCCTGCTCTACCGAGATAAACTAGTGCCCCATAACATTTGATCATTGATGGAAATTAACTTAGTATATTTATTTACGATGCTGTACAGATGAGCAGTCACACACTTGTACTTCACTTCACATATGCCCTTAATACTCCTCCGCAAAGTATACCTCAGGGAGCGAAATATATACACTGCATTTATTACTCGACCAGAGTCAGTTATTTAGTAGATAAAGGTATACCAACGCTCAAACATGATGTATAAAAGGCGGCAGACAGGAAGATAGGTAGGTAGGTCGATAGATACGAACTTAAGTAGATACATACTTTGGTAGGTATGTAGTTATGTAGGTAGGCACATACTTTAGTAGGTAGGTACGTACTTAGGTAATCCTTTACAAGAAATAAGACAGTCGCAGCAAGTAAAATAGTAAAGATATGCTACAACATTAAAACATTGCTTACAAATTAAAACAACAGTTATAATCACATAAAACTCAACATTTATCATAGTCTCTCTTCACTTTTGCCATTTTGCAAAATGAATACTTTTACTTTTGTTGCTTTTTGATATTTTTGCTGATTTTATTTTAGTTATTCTGCTTCCTAAATTAAGTCAAAAATTTTTACTCGTAAAGTATTTTACACTGTAATGTTTTATTTGTGACAAAGATGAACAAATTGAGAAAAAAATCTTTTACTTTTGATACTTTTTTATTTTGTTAACAAAATATTAAAAAAAAGAGAATAACATTATAACACGTGTACATTAATAACCAGCACTAGTCTGCTTCAATGGTTTTATGAGCCATGATAATTTAACAGTGTGTTGCAATGATTAGATATACTTTGATTTACATGAGACAGCGAAATGACGTGCATACATTAGTTAAGAAAAGGTTCAATAAGACAAGGTCGACACTCATATATGAACACGCAGCTCTCAGGCACAGCAGTCACCCAGCAGACTGTACATACAGCTGTGAGAAATGCTGCTAATTGGCGTGCGACCTTTGACCTGTCTTTGCTCACTGTTTGAAGTGGTGATTTAAATACTTCAAAGTCCTTTCATCATGAAGTGTTGACATTATTTCGTCCACTCTGTATATTGCCAGATTCTTTTAACTCATTTACAGTGCTGAATATCAAGGGCACCGCAGAGGGCTTCCTCCCAGCTATGGTATTGATCTACGTGTAAGCAGAGACAACATTAAATGAATCTAGTGAGGCAGTTATCTGTGTGGCAATGACTGTGTCCTGAGCAGCAGAGGTGATTTGTATTCCAATATGACAAATGTTATGCCCACAGAAGTTTACAGGTCTTTAGATTTATCAAAGGCTGGTTCAATACTGGAAGTAGACAGCATGTGGTTAGACATGGCGGAGAAAAAGCATTGTGTACGACTAATTAGGCTGAAAATAATCCTTATTAGTCATGTATTTAACCGAAAACTTAGTTTTAAATGGAGTTACATCAGCCCCCTGTTTCCATTGGTGTCACATTTATTCAACATGCCACTTTGAACCGCAGAAAGTTACTGCAAACATGGACCTAACTTTGCCATTTTATCATTAATTCATCTGCAGGCACCCATTTTCTCTGATGTACCCTTTTAGCATTTCACATTATGAGTCCATGTCGTTACCATTGATACCAAAGAGTAATACCAACCTCTCATATACCCTCTTCACATCTCAGTCATTAGATGGTTTCACCCTGGCTAACCTTCCAGTGTTTTCACTTTGTGTTATATCTTTCCAAGCAGGTTTCAGCAGATTGATTGCTGCGGACCGCCTGCTGCTGTGAGCCTGTTTGTCTCCCACTGCCACTATTGTTATCGTCAGTCATATTTCTCTTCTTATTACAGTTGTTATTTCTTTTATTACTCTCATCTCTGTTGCTATTATACTTGTAATTGTTAATATGTTTTCTGTGCTTCTCTGTCCTCCATTTCTGCTTGAGCTTTCTGCCCATTAAAAGGTAGTTTTTCAGTTTTGCAAAGTACTTACTCATGGTGCAATAGTTGGCAAAGATACTGTATTAGTCAGAATATAAGACCTCTGAAAAGGTGTCCTCTATCTCTCGTCTTATATACGGGGTCTAGACTTTTAAAGACCAATATACGTTCACAACAGTAGACTAAGCCACATATCTGAAAAGCGAGTGCGCCCTTTATGACCGAGGCCAGCCGTCACTCACAGTGCCAGCGGGATAAACGATGGAGAGACGTGGTGATCATCTGGAACAAATGGCTTTAAAGTAGGCCAAGTTAACCAACAACTACGCCGCATACCCCACAGCTAGCTGTGGAGCTCTGTGCGCCGTCCTCCTAAACTCTCAGCAGGCTTAGCCCGGCCCTCCACACCTACGGGCTGGAAAAACACTGCATCAAGCCACTTAGCAGTCATGGCTAATGGATGGTAACAGTGAAAATAGTACGGTGGTCCTCAAAGCTGTCGCTTTCAAGAGATCGACAGGAGAGTGTGTATGTTTCTGAAAAACAGAACGAAGGTTTGCCCGTTACCAGAGCTGTCACCCACCTGTTTATATGGTCCACATTCAGATGTAGTTCCAAATTATACGCTTATTAGCATTAGCATAAAATCAAATTACAGAGAGGTGTTAAAGTCCGACCATTGTAAGATCTTAATGTCACAATTTCTGTTCAAGTGTCTTACAGAAAATTAAAAGAGTTCTGATTAAGAGAGGAGCCTTAAAAACGAAATGTTCCCTGAGGAGCTGGTGGAGACCAAAGAAGAGCTTCAAGAAGAGCAAATATAGAGGGACTTGTGTTTATAGCATGTTTCACTGACATGTGGCCTGAACTCTATCCATGCACATTTCAGTGTCATTGGTCAACAGCAATAAATCTAAACTAAAATACTTTGGAAGTGGTGTTATTTCAAAGTTTGAGATGCTCATACATGTATTTTACATTTGAAACCTTGGATCCTCACTGGGCTGCCTGTCTCTCTGGAGTTGTATATGGGGGAGTGCATGTGGATACCGAATGAGTGTGCTTTTCATGAAGGGAATGGCTTGATTTTTATCATGCATCTTCAGGGTCGACTCCAAATTTCTTAAAATCCAAGTATTAAAGTAGAATTAAATCAAGCAGACCTTTTTTTTAAATTCAAGTTTTCATAGAAATTAATTAACGTGTTGCTGCAGGCTACTGCTGTTGTCCTTTGGTATACAGAGGAATAACAACATGTTGCCCTTGAACAATGTTGAAGAATTTCCAACAGTTTAGAGTCTCTTGATGAAGGAAATGTTTCATCCCTTGATCCTCTTTGCAAACCTACTTATTCCTGATCAGGCTGACAGTGAGGCTGTCCTAGCATGCACCCAGCAGAAGGCAAGGAAACAGTCTGGAGCGTCTGGCTGTGACACAGCAGTGCTTACCAATGAACCATCATGCTGTCCTAAGAAAATCCTTCCATTTTGATGATGATACTGTCTATTAAAGAGCGCCTCCACGCTTCCTGCTCACATAAGTGCACAAATCGTCCCTTAATTTCACCAGTGCTTGCTCAAAACATGGAGAAATGAAAGAAGTCATGGGTAATTGTTGACACATGATTGCAGATTATGTGAAATGAGGGCAAAGAATGACGCAGTGGGAAAATATTAGTTATTTTTGCCGTTGAGGCTGAGCACATTAAGACAAGCCAATGAAAAGGCTGTCCTTTTAAACACACTTGGATGAATGTCATCAGTGTGCCTAAGGAGGTTCATAGAAATATACCTGTTCTCTCAACACAACACAGCACATGTATCGTCATGGTGCAACAAGCATATGTAAGATTTTCATAGCCTGTTTTTAACCTGCACATGTTTAAAATGTAGGTTGCCTTGTAATATGATCTAACTCCAAATAAGCTGTTTGATTATTTGTGCTATGAGTCATTTCACTTAACTTACTCTTTAGTACTCAAAATGCCACATCCGAGTTTGAACAAACACCTTGTCTTTGCTTTTCTCCACTCCGCTCCCTCTTGTTATATCACACAGGATGTGTTACTCTTGTTCTTTACACCAGCCTAATTCTTATGACGTTCAGGTTACGTGCGTCCTTGTTTGTATGCAGGAAAGGCACGTACACAATATATTGTAATTGTAATTATCCACAATTTAATCCTTGGTTCATGATATTCAGCATATTGGGAGATCTTATTATTAGCAGTTAATATTTTTGCTCCTAATTCCTTCTGTGGTGTCTAGTTATGCATAAGCAAGTATTAGTACATCATTAAGTGGCAGCAGTCAATGTAGTAAGAAATTCGCTGAAGAGGAAAGTGAATTTAAAGAAGCTGCCATGTTATCAATCGACAACCTCCTGAAATATACTAGATCAAAGCCTAGTATGTGGCTGACCGCATCAGGTCAGTGTGCGCTTTTGTGGGCAATGTGTACAAGGGCTATCCTTATGAGGCAGATGACAACGTGTTTGAAAGCAGGTGCACGCTGCAGACATAGGTGAGGACAGCGGAGGAGCAGCCCCGCCTGCTCCCCGAACAAAGTATCCAGAGCCGTATAGACAGAGAGTCGCGTCAGTGGAGGTCCAATATGCTCCATGATATGCCATTGCGCTGTCGCAACTCTCTCTCTCTACGGCTGTGAAAGTACTGTCACTCACTCACTCTGTCAGTCAGTCAGTCTAATAAAGACGTGTGTAGGACTTACCCCGGCGATCAGCCAAAAATTAAGCCAGAACGTAAGTGCCAAAAAACTGTAGTTCCCCGACTGGCCACTTGAGGCTGACTCAAAAAGTGGGTAACTCCCCAAAGAGCCCCATTTTAAATACCCAACTTTAAAGCCAAAATAAACATTATTGCGTGATATTAGATACAGTTTTGCTCTCTATAGCTTTATTACGACTGTGTTAATCACCCTTTTAAATTGGGCCACGTCTTGCACCCTAAGGGGAGTGGCTGCTTTGCGTGCAGTTCGATGCCACTAGGTGTCAGCTAATTTGAACCAATGCACTTGACCTATCTGCCGTGTTTATGGTGTTGGTCTCTTTTGGAGAATTCTTCATGCAAATATCAGACAAGTAATAGGTCCTTCTGTTCAATAATTGTACTTGAATTCTCAGAGAAGTCTTAGCAGCAGTTGTTTTGGTGAGTGTCAGGATCGTTGTTCGCTTGTCCTGGCATAGAAGACTGTTGGCAGTGTTGATGAGGAGAGCAGTTCTTCTAGATAAGCTGATTTGTTACTATCTCTCACAGCTCGCTCTGCCACCAGACAGGTTTTAAACTAAAATCAAGCTCTCTACATTCACAAGCAATTTGGCTTTTATGTCTGATAAATAAACAACTAAAGACAGCTGACACCACATACAGTATCTCATTCTGTGGGAAACGCTGTCATTTACTATCTAATTAACCAGATAATGAGTTTGCCTTGAGCACAAAATCTACAACTGTAAAATGTGATAACTTAGCGTTTGCCAGCCTTCCCTCCTCCAGCTCCACACTCTTGTTCAAATATGGTTGAATCTCAGTCCAGAAAATCAAATGGCCCCCGATGCTAAACTGGGTTCATGTCCGGTGTATACATAAACCTCTTCCATACAGTCTGTGCTTGTTCTATGAGTACATCAAATTGATAAAATGATTAGTGCTAAAAAAAAAGATTGGGTAAAAGTACCGTAGTGTGTCATACTCCCTGTATAGTATTGATGTAGACACGTTCAGTATGCTGTGTACTGCACTTGTTCTACGCTGTTTATACCCATGTGAAGCCGCTAAAAGCATGGAGAGACGAGGAGGCATCCAGCTCCTCTGCTCAGAGAGGCTCAGCGATGCACAAGGACTGCTGTGTCGTTTCCCGGATTACAGACAACAAGGACAGGCTGCACTTTGTTTGTGTAGCGAGCGGTGTGTTGGACAGGCAGCAGAGTGGTAACGGGCTGCCTCAGGAGACTCTGCTGCTACCTACAGCACCCGTCAGATGTCTGAGCGTGAACACTGTGACACAGCCAGCTTCCTACTGAGAGTGAGAACTCAGAATGCAGAATTCATGAACCTACTTTATTTTGCTTGTTCACTTAACAGTTCAAATCCCAAATTTGAGGCTCTGCAGAATAGACCATTCTTTAAATGTCTCTTTGCTTAATTGAGCTTTGTTTGCAGTACTTCCAGCAATCTTGGACTGTTGTTACTTTACATTGCAAATGTTATTGAGCTCTAAAAATGAAAAGACCTTTCCTTTGAGGGATCATTATTTGGGTGTAATTCCTTTTTGATTAGAGCTTGAAAAAGCGGTTTCTCAACACTTTGACTGATAATTCTTCTTCACTCTTTAGATTCAACTCTGGATTATCTTCGGAGATTAAACTACCAAAGGATGCTTCAGTTGTTTAAAAGATGTAGAGAAACACAGTCTGGTAGGGAGCTTTGTCGGGGTGTGTGACAAGAACCAGCTGCCTCTTAATGACAGCAATGTCAAGCAAGCAGCTGCTGACATCTGTCAACATCGTCGGCCCAGTTGTTTCAAAAGTTTAATTTGGAGCAGAGTGATTGGAGTTCCCCCTGTCTCGCTGTCCATGATCAGCTAATCCATCTTATGTTTGTTCTGGTTTTTGGGAGCAAAATTGGTTTGCGTCATCCCCTTTTAAGATGACACAATCCGGATTACCAGTGCTCTACACATCACAATGATGAAGGCTACTAGATTAAGAAGAACAAGTAGAATAGCCAGTGTTGGGTCATTTAGGGGTTGAATTTAAAGACACAGAAAACAACACAATGCAAAAATGACCTTTTTAATAAGCGATGCAGTTAGAATGCTAACCTTTATATTGTAATTAAAATAAAGTGACGGGTTAAATTCAGTCATAGTTCATATTATTTTACTTTGTTTTATTTTGTCAGCTGTTTAAGAGTGAAGTATTTTGTACCTTCATTTTTTTCACTTAATAGTTACCTTTATGTCAACGTTATCATCGTTAGCGTTCAAAAAATGTAACTAATCTTGTGAGAATTAAATATGATATAATCATCAATATGGTTTCAGGAAATCCTGGTCTACTTACATGGCTATTACCCATCTTACAAATGAGCTACATAGAGCAAAGGATAAGAAAGAATCCACCATAGGAATTTTTATTGACTTGTCAAAAGCGTTTGACACCGATCACCGTGTTCTATTAGAAAAACTAATACATTTGAGACTGGATGATCAGGCATTGATGTGGCTCACTAATTATCTGGAACACAGACTACAGTTTTTTGCATTTAAAGGAGTGAATTCTCCTCCTCTTGATGAAATGTGGTGTCCCCCAGGGATCAATCCTTGGGCCATTGCTGTTTCTTATATATACTGTATATATATGATTTGGCCAGTGAATCAGAGCAGCTATCAAAACTTGTATATGCTGATGACACTAGTTTGTTCTATTCTCACACACGTTAATACAATCATGAAAGTTGTCAATGAGGAATTTGAAAAAATCTCAAAAGGGCTCAAAATCAACAAATTGTCATTAAACATGAAGAAAACAATTTGTATTTTGTTTGGTCACAGTTTCAAAAAGTACCCTGAGAACATAACTGTGCTGATTGATAACGTCCCAATAGTTAACGTCAAATCAACTCGTTTTCTGGGTGTACTTATCCATGAAATCTTGGAAACCTCACATTTCACTCATTACATCCAATTGCAACATTGCCTAAGCCAGTACTCACCAAACTAAACTGCAACCGAGACTCTGGTTGCAAAACCGAGTGGTGAGAATCATTTCCTCCTCAGGTCCAAGTCAGACATGACCTCTGTTTTGCAAACTTGGCATACTCAATATTTGTCAAATTAACAACTTCCATGTTGCTCAATTTGTACATGGTATTTTAAATAAAACACTTCCCCCCTTTTTTCACACTCTCTTTATTTCACTAACAATTTCACAATTACTCCATTCCAGCTTCAGCCCCCACCACTCACAAACCACTTCATCCCAATTTAGTATCACATACAGAGGTTCCAAGATTTGGAATTCATTTCCTCCTCACAAACTTTCTTCTTTATCATTTAAAACATCTGTGAAAAATATCGTTCTGTTACAACAGCCCAACATGGTGTGTGTTTTTCATGTTTCACTTCTTTCTCTCTCTCTCTCTCTCTCTCTCTCTCTCTCTCTCTCTCTCTCTCTCTCTCTCTCTCCCTCTCTCGTTCTGTGGTTTCTTTTTTTTAAATGTGCTAAATAAATAAATAAAACAAACCAATAAGACATACAGTATATGACACAAATGCTGTATTGTATGCCAACTTCCACAGTGTATTACATTTGGTCCGTGTAATCGGCCCTGAATCCTGCCCCCTGCTGGGATCAGGATAATCCACATTTTTTGTCGCATGTCTACTCAGAAGTTTACACACATATTGAAGGTTTGATCCTAATCAAAACTAAAAGTGGATTACGTGTTGTAATCCTGTTACAGAGTCCTTTATTTTCTTTTGAACAACCCATTTTGGGGATTTCATCCAATCAGATTTGATCAGATTACTTTTGAACAACTCGCCCCAGCGGTGAGGAGCTCCAGATTAAAGTCGCCTGCAGGTAGTGGAGGGTGAAAATACTCTGGACTGGTCTGATAATACAAGAGGGCAAACACAGACTGTTGACCTGAGGTCATGCTGTGAGAACAAAAACAAGTACATGTGTAAGAGTTAAGCCGTTACCAGTGAACTTGTGACCACAGTAAACAAACACCGTAAGAGCAAAGTAAAAGCGTAGTTTCAGAGCAGAGCATAATAACAAACCTGCACACCTTCCATCATGCCATTACAGAGTCCAGAGAGAGATTATGTAGTTATGGAGCATCGTCAGCATCTGCTTCATTCCCCTAAGGTGCAGAATTGAGTGTATTAGGCGCTCATTTGTGCCACCAGCTATCAGACAGCGCTGGGCTTTGTGCCTGACTGCTGAAGCACGGCGTTTGCTCTGTCTATATGAACTGACTTAGACTTTCTTCACATTTCTGTGCTCTGAACTTTCTGAATCTGCCTGAAGAGTGAGCGTATCAATGTGCTTCATATAAAAGAATAAAAGGACAGGGGTATGAGAATTGTGCTATGATCAGTTAACTCAGCAAAAAAAACCAGAGCAAGATTTGCTTACCTTGAAGTTAAACTCCCTTAACTGGATTTATTTTGATGTAAATCAGTAGATCAGTGTTTTGTACCAGTTTGCACAAAACCCAGCACAAAAACCCAGTAACAAGCAAGTGTTGTATCACCCAGTGTCTCTGCAGGATATGTAGTGATTCTGAGCTACAGAAGACTGCTCACTTCCATTCACACCCTCCTAACCTGCTTGTTACATCAGACGAGGATGTTGGAGAAAATGACAAATTACACCTCAACCACGCTCTTTTGGAGATGTGTAAAAAGTTTTTGCCAAGCGCACACCTCCTCCCCCTCATTTCCTGAAAGCTCCCGACTGCAGGATTAAAAATGAAACAAAAATATCCACAAAAAGAGAAACCATTGAGAGTCATCTTCAGAAAGTTTTTACACTCAATGAACCACCGGAATGCTTAAATACTTATTTTTCTCCTGCCTGTGGGGCCTGTTCAGGATCTTTGTTGGAGGAGGTATTTCAGTCTTCATTTTAAAGATAAAATCAATCATGAAGTGTAAGCACAAGATCCGCCATGGGATTAAATGTATAGTCAGACTGTGAGATAGAGCAACAGAGGTGTCACAAGTTGGAAATCTTTTTCCAGAGGACGATTGGCCTGTTCACTTTACAGCCTTGCACATCAAAATATTTACATCCAGAGCTGTGACAATGTGTGACATGCAGATGCCATTTAATTATCACTGATTAGACAGGATACAGTATCAGAAACAGAAGACGTTTTTCTAAGTGGTATTAAAGAATAATGTAAGAGTCTGTGAGTGAAGATGGATACGTCTATCTCAGGTAGACGTGGGCTTTGTGAGTCAAGACCTGGTTTTAAGTGTTGATGTAGTCAGAAGAAAGAGAAAAGAAACTGTCAGTCACAGGTGCTGCGAGTGTGTAGGTTTGATGCTGACTGGGTTTTGAGGTTTCTGAGGGGTTCTTGACACAGTACAAGCTTGAAAGAGGAGGCAGGAGTGATTTTTCTTCTCCTTTTGTCTGCGGTGGATGTTCTGATGTCCTGTTTCTCTCCTCTGAGAACAGCTGGCTTGTCGGATCAGGTGGGCTGTGGTTGAAGGGGCAGTGATACACAGCGAGAGGCCAGAACACTGTTTCTGGCCTCTCGCTGTCTCCATTTCTTCTTCAATTAATCACATCATTGTACTTTTGTTTGCGGCGTACACTGAAGATGAGAATATCAACAGAACAGCTGCATCCTTAAAGTGGTTACAGTTTTGAAAAGTTCCCCAGCCCAGCCCAACCCCACCCACCCCACCCTCCCACTTCCACTTGAAATAGTTTACTAGCCAGACATCTTTTAACATGCATAAACACTCTGCTCTATATACTACTTAAAATACTAAACATAGCGCGATATTATTGTTATTGTCTATATCCTCCATAGATACTGTCGATGTCTTTGTCATCAGATAAGAGTCCTGAACACAAACGCGCAGGTTCCTCTGGTCGAGTACCTACGAAAAACGCTGCAACTCAATGATAAGAGTTGCTGTCATACAACAGCCAATCTCTCCTCACCCCCTTTCCCTGAACCGTCACCTCTCCATTGATTTTCATTCAGCCGAACTTCCTCTCTGATCTTCATCCTTCCTCGTGGGTTGTTCTTCACCGGCTATATGCCGCCACATTCTTAAAAGTTGGTCTCTCTTCCCTTGTTAGGGGGAAGGTTACGCCCGGCTGGATTACTAAAAGCCAAATACAGTAAGTGTAACCACATGAACGGTGCGCAGTGAGGGTCAATCTACAAGTTGAGTTACAGTTAATCACAGCCATACTTTTGCCAGCCACTACATTAGGTACACATGTGCAGTTCAATACAACAGCACTGCCATGCATTCTGCTTTAATGAAGTTTAGTTTTTGTTGACTTTTGATTAGTTGAGAGTCAGATGTGTATTACTGAGGCCATAGTTAAAGGTGGTGTACTGAACTACATGATATTCCCTCCCTGTTTACATACATGAGGGAGCCACAGTATTAGAAACACCTCTGAATATAATGCAGCTCAGTACAGCCCCACCACCAAGTATGACCTTCATGCTGAAATATCATTAAATTAACACCTCTATGACAGCTGAGAAAAAAGCCTGTACATTACAGGCAACATAAAAGCAAATCTTATGGCTGAGCTGGTGTATTGCATTACATTAGATTTTTCAGGTATACTTTATGAAGTTGCCGGTGAGTGTACGTTGCATGCCGCCACCAGTGTGCAGAGTTGATGCAACATAGCTAGCATAGATTTTTACCCTCATTTGGTGAGTAGCGGGTGTAAACTTTTGCCCCTGGGTCCAGACCTAACAAGAATGATTCTACAAAGGTCTGACACTTTTTTTTCAGCAAAGTATTTTGGAAATGTATAAAAAATGTTTGTTTCTGGCGAAATCTGAGTAATTCCCCACAACATTATTTTACACTCATGTGACAACAAAAGTTGCACCTTAATGATGCTGAATGTAACTCTGAAATGACGAGACATGAACCAGAAAGTAAACATCTCCAAACCTGGTGACTAACTTGTAAAAAATCTAAAATCCACTAAACTTTTGCTTTTGAACAACAAATACATTTTCTGATACTTGCGGAGATAATTGATGAATTGGTGCCTTTCAGTCTCACCGTCTTATGTGTACAACCTGAGCTGTAACAGGAAGTGGAGGAAATCCTTTTAATGGATCTTCATATTAAAGGTGATGCTCACTTTGCTTTCAGAGCGAGTCTGCTTTAATCCTACCCGTGCGACTTATCAGGCCTCAGTTATTGTTAATTTTTTTTCTCCATTCTTCATCACACTCCAGCGTCTGCTCTTTTTAGAGGTCAAAAGGTCAGGTGCACTACAGTGCAGAAGAACAAAGAGACTGGGCCTTGGCTCTGCAGAGGTTATTATCGGCCTGATGGTGAGTTAGTCTGGAGTATGTATGTTCTTATGATCTCATATTATTACAGCACATGGCTGTGATGCGCCTGCACGCTACAAACCTTTTAGTTACAAGTGCATGTCTGAAAAACACACAGAAAGAATCGCTCACACTTTTCCTTTTGTTGTCATTGTACAAACACTTGAAGTGTTCATTTGTCATGCGACTAATTGTAAGACGGCTGACTTACTAGATAATACAAGGGACTGTCAGCGCTGCATCGTGGTTTCACAGTCCTCTATGAAGCTGATGAAGCCTCTCTTAACTTTCCCCTAAAATCTTTTATCGTTTTTAATAAAGAAGCCGCCTTTATTAAAGTGTTAACAAGTTTTGACAAAATATTCGGCACAAGTCATCTAGTGGGAAAAGTGCTGGTGTCAAGTTACAAGGCTGATACATTCACAGTGGTGTCAGTGCTGCCTAGTTTATGGACCTGCTTCTCCTTAACAACAATTCGTCTTAGCGTGACCTCCGTTGTGTCAGCAAAAACAAGAGCTCGACTCAATTCAGAGGCGAGAGGTTAAGGAGCGGCGTGTGATTGAGCGCGGCTTTCACCCCTTATGATTAAACACACTAAGTGACACCCCGTGTTTGATGAACAATCTATTATTCTTTTAATAAATCTTTCAGTGTAGAGCGTGATGGACAAGGCGAGCGGGCGAGGGTCAATGCAGAACTGAGCATTTAGCAAACAGCATATGGTCTACATAACTCCACTGTCTGCCCCCGAGGGTGCTCGAACTTTGTTAGGCGACCTTATTTTCCTAAATGCCTTTTAAGGAGCCAGTGCTAGCAGTGAAACAACTTCTAATGACTCTTTTACATTGAAAAGAACTCTATCATTATCTCAAATTCAAATGTATACAAACACGATTCTTAGCTTAAAGGCAAAACTTAAATTTTAAGTAGCAAAGTGGGTGATTTTAAGGTTACAGATGGTAGGTAGTTAAATAGATATCTATCCCAGGGGCAGGTCATGACTCAGACTACGAAAACAAAACAGAACTGGTCCACACTGTAGCCAGGCCACAACATCAGAACAAACAAAAGGTCATCTGTCTCTAGGCAAGAGCAACACCTCTGGATCCATGCCACTGCCCACTGCCCAGCAATTATTCGTCCATCTCAAACAAAAGCCTAACCACAGTGAGTGTGCTACCTCTGGAAACATATTTACGTTTTAATACAGATCTCCAGCAAATGTCCTCAGTTACTCTTAACTTCGCTGTCAACACTTTTCTGTTCAAAGACACTTTAGTTAAATAAGAGGAAGAATCTAAAGTGATGCCCAAAACTTTTCAAACCCCTTGAATAGTGACAGGTTCACACTGGGGGGAAAAGCTATTTACATGTAGTTATAAAAAAAGAACAACTTCTATATAGTTCATTCCTCCACTGTTTATCTGTATGCTTAGTGCGATATAAGGTTTAAGGTTGTTAGGTTTAAGCCATGGAAGTGACGTGGCTCTAAGAATACAACATTGGATCAGATTAATATCTGAGTTCAATCAGAGTTCAGATCAATTATTTTGTGGGATGTCATGTAACTTTGTTCAGACTGCTCCAAGAGGATAAATTAAATAACTCTGATCCTATATATATGAAAACAAGTTTGATGGCTAACATGGTCAACTTTACTTTACTGAACATCAACATGCTAGCAGTGCAGTTGTGAACATGTCAGAGTACTGGTGTGAACATTTCACTCAAAGCACTGCTGTAGTATTCAAGTACAGCTTCACAGAGACCCGAGCATGGCTCTTTGTCCTGTTTTGTCACTATTAAAATTTTAGCATCATCAGAATTAGGTGTGGGACAAAATATTGATATGGCAAATATCATCTCCCTGACTTGTGCAACACAATTGTCATTATGCTGGCGCCAAATATCATATTTGAATTCACATATATATTGCGCTCCAAACAGATTTCCCTGCGATTTTGACTCACTACTTCACTGACTCCTTGCAGTGAATGAGGGTAATGTGACTAATTTGTTAAACTAAACTAAACACATTGTTTCATCTCAGTTTGTGTCAAAATGTATCAATTATCGCAGAATCGCTGTATCGTGATATTATCGTTATCGTATCGCATGGTGAGTGACCCTGCGATTCCCACCCCTAATCAGGATCCATTGTAACACACGTGACAGAAGCAGATTATATCTTACGTTTTTTTGTAAAGTACTAAACTAATAACTTCCTACAGCCATTTTTCTGACCTATAGAGGTTAGTTAAGTGTTTGATACTTGAAAGCTTTAAGAGTAAGCATCATGAGTCCTGTTCAGAGTTCATCTTTACGATTTTAACCTCCCTAATGTCAAAAGCACTACGAAGAAAGACTTCTTTAAATCTAGCGGGTTGGTCGATGGCAGTATTATGAGTATTTCTAATACTTCCCTTTACAGTCATTTCTATCACTCCAGTCAGCCTAAAAGGAGTTCAAACCGAGGACGTTTTTCTGTGAGTCAGAAGTGCTAACCACCCAGGCACCGTGCCACCAGAGCAGGAGAAGTTAGACCTCAAGGTGGCTTTTGAGGAAAGAAGGGTCACGAAAATCGATAGGTTTCTCTCTGTTGGGAGCATGAATGTTAACAGCACATTTCATGCCAAACCAGCCATTGGTTTTTCAGACGCTCTCAGGTCACATACAAGCACGCAAACAACTTGTCAAAAAAGGCTAATCACATAATGCATCACACAGCAGAGGTAAGTATGCTAACTGTACAGCTTTCATCTTTGCCCTCTAACAAATTTCATTATCCCACCAAATATGACGACTGTTGATGTTCTCTCCTCCCGCTGCAGCTCGTCCTGATGTGAATGTGTCAGCTCTGCAGAGTTATGCTCACAGGCACCTCTTGAGCTGGAGGTTAAGCTTTCAGCTTAGTGCTGTTGGTTCTCTCTTTTGTGAGGTTGGAAGAATGGACTTCTGGTCTGGATTCCTGGTCACTTGAGTGAGGATAAAAGTGGCTCAGAGTCAGTGATCAGCGATGGGCAGATAGATTTTTGGAATTTTTATCTCAACAAGGGCAGAAAAGGAAAGTGAGAGAAATCAGCCACCGCTTCACTCAAGGTAGAAGACGACATTTTATCCTCTCACAGAGCGAGAGTGCACTACTTATCCCAGTCAGCATCTACGGGTTTGACATTTGCCGATGATATTAAAGGCTCTCTTGAGATTTACATCACATCCTTTTTCTATATATATATTGTAAGCCATGTACGGTTCACCAGCCAGAAATATGCACTGCTTAGCATACTGGTTAGCACATTGACGCAGAGGCCTTTTTTTAACCTATAAAACATTTAGAGTGCGATAAATTGTGTTGTAAGCTTTGCTCCCCTACCTATTTCCCAACTCACCATCAAAGCGCTTCCTAAAAATCCAAGCCATTCTCCGATGTTTTTATCCGTCTATATGTTCTTTAATGCAATGCCTTTTAATAATTCCCAGAGCTGAAGGTGATTGGGACATCTGTCTACTCGAGGGTAGCTTCTCTTTTATCATCCAACAGGGCCTCCCCCGGGACTTTTCAGATGGAAGCCGATTCAGAGGAGGCCAGAGTCTCAGGGGCATCGCTGAAACTACAATCAGCAGAACAAGGTGTTCACCGCTGTCTATGTAGCTCCGTATCAAAGTTCAAAAGTGAAGCATCTTCCATTTACAGTCAAGGAATGTCTCGCCCCAACCTTCAAAGCATCCTTTAAGGTATCTTGTCTGGTTTTATTGTAACTGATTGATGTTCGGTGCAACATTTCTCTCTTCCTTTTCTCAGTTGGGTTTTGATCCTATATTCCAGAGATAACATATGTAGAGATATGTGGAGGATATTGTGGTAATCAGTAAACAAATTTCCTTTTTGGCTTCAAAATGGAGTGTCTTTGAGCTGCAAACGATAAAATAATCCATATTTTAAGGGGCTTTTTCACAGGTGGATTATCATGACCACGGGCCCTGGGCTCAAACTCGCCAATGGCCCTATACAAACGCAAATATACCTAGTACACTGGGTTTAACTTATGCAGCCTACCTTATAAAAATATCAGAAACAACAAACATATTGGGGGAGATTCAAGTGTCATAGACTGTAAGGCTTTTCTTATGTCTTGCACCTTTATCGTCCTTTCGGAATGAGGTCGGTCTGGTGATGCCAGAAGACTAGGAAACGCTCACCGCTAACTCTTTCATGCCTGCTTCACCTCAGGAAGTTTCCTGCTCAGGCCAGCTCGAGACCGACCCCAAGCTCTCCATCATGCACGCTCGCTCTCATACATGCAGAAACAGAAGTGTGTGAAGCCTCTGTGCCCAAAGATATTAATAAGAGTGTCCAGTGCCCATTGCGCACGCAGTACAGAATATAGATGTGAATTTCAGCAGCAAAAATAAGTAGGATATGTTAACAGCCTACCTTTCTTCTCGATGTTAAGCACACAGATCCTGTCTGATAGCGTCAGCGTTTCTGGAGAGTTCCGCGGTTGTGACTCGTGCATAAACGTAAACGCCGTCTCTCTTAATTTGGAGAGGTGTTGTCAGGTTTGCACCCTCACTAAGAATATGGTCGCACAGAGGCATGGGGCAACCCACAACCAAAGAGCAGCAGAAATTATATTTGTTATTTTGATTTGTTGTATTGTTTTGTCCTTGTCTAATCGTCACCCCCCACTTCTCAGCCAATAATGACTCGTCACGTCTTAGAAATGTGATCGCTTATTTAAAAAACAACAACATTCAAACAATTTTTTATTCAAACATTTATTTTCAAAACAAAAATACTTTACACATAAAAAAAAAAAAGATATTAATTCTTAAGGCCAAAGGCCCGCCACTGGCTCAGGGCCCTGGGCATGCGCCCACTTCGCCCATGTGGTAATCCGTTACTGGGCCTTTTATTAGGATGAAGCAGCATTAAGCGAGTTCCCTCTTAAAAGGGCAGTGGACAAAAGCTGTAAAACAACATTGGTATATTATAATTTAAATAGATGTATCCCTGTTGGAAACAACTGCCCCTCTACACACCCAGCAGGAACGGTGAAAAGTAATCATTTATTTATTTTCTGTAACTTCTGAGGGAAATATCTACCTGTTCACCAGCTAGTCGCTAACGTTGTCTGTCTGACAATAACTACTGTTCTTTCTGCCTAACTCAAGGTTGATGTGTGCAGTGGGACTGAATCAAAACAAAGTGAAAGTTTCAGGATCACAACACAAAACAATGAGCTGAAAAATTCTATAATGCTTCATCTAGCAGGAGGGTCGGAGGATTGTTCTGTGACTTGTCACTTAAAAACAAATCTTCACATCATCAACGTCATCTAATCCATCTAGAAAAAGGCTTTGAAATGCATGAATATGAAGCAGCAATACACTGCGTTATTAACATTTTCATTTAAAAGACCACTGACAATAACCTCTTTGAATAGTAATAGTTCTCCTCGTGAGCCGTGATGTCAGACGTCGAGGGGAAAGGCCCGGTAGATGTAAGAACCAGACAGAACAACTGAAAAACAAAAAGTTACCAGCTCATGGATCACTGCGGTCGCCCTTGATGTTTACCGATGGCAGTTGACACGTGCTTATGGAGCAGGACGGGCTCCTTGGGAGAGCAGAGCAGCTGTAGGAATCAAAGATGCTGTAGTCCCCTGAGCAACCAATGTATGACTGCATACAGCCACTGTAATCTGATCTGACAACGCAACACAGCGCTTTTGCGACGGGACGAGAATAAGTCGTACACCAGAGTCCATGCACAGCGGGCGTTTTGAGTCTGAAGTCATGTAGCGTAATGTAACTTGACAGCATAGGATTGTGTTTATATAGAGGGAAAAATATTGGATGCAAGGAGCAGCACCCAGCAGGTATGTGAGACCAGTAAGATGTCACCCCCTTCACATGAATCAACAGAGGAGCAGGAGGGGACGGTGCCAGGGGGCTACAGAGACCTTATCATAAAAACAGCTAGTGGAGCAATCATGTACGGCAGAAGTACAGCACAGCCGGCAACAAGCCATCCATTTCCTGCTCTTGTGTCCTTTGAATTTAACCGCCGATAGAATCACAAGTGGTTCCATGTAATTATTTTCAACCAAGCAAATTAAACAACACGCCATCAACAGCTGTAACTTTAATCATTGCTACAAGGACACGCGCGCAGATTTAATTTTTGTGGGGGTAACGGTGTAATATATGACACCTTGTCTCAAGGTCAAGAGGGAAATGTATTCGGCAAAAACTGCGCTCTAAGTACCGACATGATATTGTGTTTGCAGGATGGTAAAGGACGCCGTCATAAAGGGTGTGTGTAAAACAAATTGCAATCTGTCTGTCAGCTCATGTTAAATGGAGTGCGCCATTGATGAGACATGCAATCTGGCGTCTGCTTTTGTCAGAAGCACGCGGCGGCTTATGAATCATGGCATTTAATATAGATTTCATACATTGCATACGTTTTAGGCATGATGGAAACAAGGTGAAACCTATTGTTCCTGTCATTATGTGATGACATCATGTTGTTGATGTCAGAGATGACCTTGAAGGAGAGCAAACATTGTGAAATATTTAATCCCATTTAGGTTGATTCATGCCTGATACGGTTTAGTCAGTGAATTACTAAACCTGGAGATATTCCTGAACGCATACACAAACCATTAGGGCTAAAAATAGCATTCGTGCCATGTAAATCATTGAAAGTGTCTTCACATCAGTAGTCCTCTTTTTACATCTGCCTGAACGTTTTATGAATTTTACTTTGTAATCCTCACAGTTGTGAAATTCCACCATTTTTACACCAACAAGTGTGTTTATTACTCTGCCAGCAGTGCACTGAAAAGGGCCGGTGTGGCAGGGAGGTCAAACATGAATCAGAGCTGCTCTCTGATATAAAAATATCGCCTCAAAGCAGCCAGCAGCAGCGCCCGTTAAAGATATGGGCAAACGCCAAGAGCAGTGTTTGCAGTAGTGCTGCTGGCTGTTGGCAGCTGCAGTGATGTGTACAGTCAAATAGTAATAGTTTGATATTAATAACTATTGATTGCCCTTGTAATCAGTATCACAAGCTAAACATCCTGTTGTGAGATTAGAGCCACAGGTGTTTAGCTCCTGGTGAGAAATCCATCCTTGCTTCCGGCTATGCAGCCGCGTGTCACCTCTCTTCTCCTGCTCCTGATCCTCTGTGTTGTAACCATGAATGAGAATATGTTCTTTGTGAACTCAGCCAGCAAATTAAGGATTAAAAATACAAACCATCATTTCACAAGAGTTTATTGTTCCACACAACACGCGCACATGCTCCTTTTTTAACATCTTACTACTGAATCACCTCCACTTCTCAGCGTTACCCTCAGCAACACGAAACAAAGAATGAAAGGGCATGTGACATATTGTTTGGATGACAAACTGTCTGTTATAGCATCAAAGGAAAGCTGCCTTTTTGTAAGCACACTCACTCTTCCCACCTGTGCTTTGTCAGGACAGACACAATGCCCCACCATGACTCAAGACAGCCGTCGCATACTAATCCGGCCTTACATCCACCTCTGCAGCCCGCGGAGCCGACAGAAGTGGCAGCCTGCCTCCTCGCGTCGCTGCGTGGCACCGGTACCACTTACCTCTGCTGCTGCTGTCTGTGCTGTCGGTGGCCTGTGCGCTACAGGGGTGAGGGGTGTTAGTGTGCATTTACATTACAGCTGTGGGTTTATGTGTGCATCTCAGAGGAGCGGACGAGGGGCGCATGAGAGGAATGCGTAATTCATTATGGGCAGTGCCTTGTGAGTACATCTTTCTGACACATATAGGAGTGTAAGAGGGGCTGCTGTTTTATGTAGCATTTCCCGGCATCTATGGACATCAAAGTGTGTGTCATTATTATGCTTTCAGGGGAAAAAAAGTTCACATCCATCAGGCTGAAATGTGCTCCTCTGTGAAGTAGCCCTGATGGCTGCTATTCTGTGTCTCTTAACACTCTGCTGATAAATATTTACGCCCTGTAAATATTTGAGGGCTGAACAACATGCCACGCCGTTTATTTTAATCACATCGCACCTTTCATTATTTTTCTGGGGCTTACAAAATCAATCTCTGCAGAGTCAGTGTGCAAAGATGCATTTAATTTTCCCTCACTATTAATCTCCAGCCCAATGAGATGATTAATTACAGTGTAATAAAGGCTCGTCGCTGTTCGGACTGTGTCTTTATTCATGAAAGCCCCCGCGTGAAGCTGCATTTACATTTAAATGTGCTCACGGGCGGGGTGTTCTTATCTGCCGGGCTTAGGTTGGAGGGCAGGATGGGTTCAAGAGCAGAGACAATAAATGTGGTGGTCCGTCTGATTACTCTGTGGAGGTTGTCAAAGCAAACCGGGAGTCCTGCATGAATGGCGAGCCGGTTGTTTACAAACCGCAGCACAGATCTCGTGCAGCCAGAGGTTTCGCTGTTTGCTGAAAGACAAATTCCTCCCATGACAGAGTGGATAAATGGTTTATTGAAATAAGAGTTGAAAGGACCAGTAAAAGCATCTTGTCACCTCTTTTATAGTAAATGTGCTGTGAGATTACACAGGGGGCTGGTTTTTTACTGTTGTCTGCTGATTGAATTGTGTTTCATATATTTTTAGAACAGTAAGCGCGCCTCTTTAAGTGGCTTTCTAGTTACCAAAGGTGTAACCCCACCTCACATGTTCAAGGGTGTTGGGCTCCAGAGGAAATAAATAACTTAACCGCTGTTCTTACTTATTCATTTGCATTTATGCAATCCATTCATCTCCACTCAGCGCAATTAAGATGTCATTCCGAATAAGTGGATCTATCCTTGAGAAATGACACAGAGGCAGGGGAATATTTAGGGACCAGAAGATTTCTTCTACCCTTGGAGTATAGCAATTCATTTGACCTTGGCATGATTTTAAAGGGAATCTCATTCAGCCATGTAAAGAGAAATGGCTTGTGTTAATGCAGAGGTATGCCGCTTGAATACAGAAGAGACTCCAAATATGTTCGGCTTACGGCTTCCCTACTAATAATGAAGCCCTGCCCATCGGTACTCGAGGAGGAGATAAATGGATGCTGTCTGTTCGTATGTCCAGCACTCCAATCCTACACACTCTCTCTCTCTCTCTCTCCCTTCCTTTATCTCTCCTCCTCCGTCTCTCTCTCTCACTCCCGCTCGTGCATATTTTCCTGCTTTCTCCAGCACTATCACACAAACACGCTCGCACATACCCTAGGATAAAAAAAAAAAAAAAAAGAGGATGGGGGGATGAAATGCATGAGTTAAGTTTTAATAAGGGAGAGAGGTAATTTGAAAAGTCTTTGGAGGTGTTTGGAAATTTATCAATAACAACCAGCTGGAATTTCATGCATGGGAGCATTTGGTGTAATTGCCTGCACATCCCTGATAGAGGTTCTCCTTCAATAACAAAAATATGCTCTTTAATGCAAAAAAAGACTGACACTACCTACCCACTCTTCCTTTTTAGCTGCTTCTGAAACAGTGCAGAAGATGAGATGGTCGCTTTTGACCGCGGATATAAACAGACGCCTAATTTCTTCCCTCCAGGTTCTCTTTGTGCAAACTTCTGCTACTTGCAGTTTTATGTAGAAAAAAAAAATGGATATCCTTAATTTCTAAGATTGCCGCACTTCAAAGGATTTCATTTGCATTGAGCAGCACGAATTCAAAGCCTCTTTCTGAAACAATAACAATCCTCCGTGTAATTCACTCTCTGTTAGCGCCGGAGCCAGCCACAGAGGAGCACCACTTTTTGTTAGAGTATCACAGCTTATTGATAATTGCATTAGTTGACAATAGAAGATGTGCCAAAGTAAATTATAACCCGTCTTTTGCCCCGTTAGTGTGGCATGGATTCATTCTCTTATCTGCACAGCATCACAGAAGGGGTGCAGCTTGTTGAGAAGCCTTCAGAGCAGCTGCTGATGGAGCTAAAATAACACATCAGTTTGATCTCTTTGCTCCACATAAACATGAATCAAGCACATAAACCGTCAATACCAGCCCTAACCACAGGCATCAAAAGTGGCAGAGATGGATTCAGAAGGTTTTTAATAATGAGAGAGCTTAGCTCCTCTCACTGGCAGTTCATATTTCACTGAAGGCTGCTTTTGTTATCGGCCTGATCAATAAAAGACCTCATGGACTAGAAACAAAACCAAAATAAGCTCAAATGTTTGGCTAAATGTTCGTCCAGTGGCCCGTTCTGCTTTAAAAAGACATCCGGACAGCATCATCAGACCTTTTTCAGCATCAGAATTAAAGGTTTTCTGTTTTATATTGTAGGCTGTGTGTAAGAATTGGCTGTAGCCTCTTCGTTTTAAAGAGAAGCCAGTCTGAAAGTGTACTAACCTGCATTCTTTCTGATGGCCAGCAGGGGGCGACTCTTCTGGTTCTATGGAAACAGGTAAGAAAGTAACGCTTCTCAGGGCGGGTTCACACCAGCCTTGTTTACTCCGATTGAACCGAACCCTGGAGCGTTTGTCCCCTCAGTGCGGTTCGTTTAGGTGGTGTGAACGCCGGAATGCGGACCAAACAACTGAGCCGTGGTCCGCTAGAAAAGACGGCTGTCGGTCCGTTTCCAAACGAACCACGGTCCAGTTTAAGTCTGTTTACGTTCTCACCAGAATCAAAATAGGACCAAATACAGGAAACAGTCCATAAAACTGTGCATTGCAGGGTTTACGGGTGCTGACATTTGCAGAGACACGCAGCGAGATGAGTAGAGGACAGATGTGGGGGAGCAAAGAGAAAATAGATACATCGGCTGATGCAAACAATTTCCCAAATGCTTGTGGAAACACACGAGAACACGAGGAGGCGTTCAAACTGTTAAGAGAAAAAGGACAGTGGAAATGATCGATCCACGATCCTGAACAGTGCCGGTTAAAACTAAAAAACAGTTTACTTCAGGAAGTTTTCCCACATGGAGTTCTGACCAATCAGAAAGCAGTTTCCTCGCGCATCAAAACTTTTGGTCCGCTGGTAAAAGCTGCCGTGTGAATACAAACTACACTTTAGGCAAAATGCAACATTGTAACATTTTGGTCTTTCTTTTGGACCAAACAAACAGACTTTAGGTGTGAAAGCACCCTGAGACAGTACTTAGACCAGTATTGGTTCTATTTCTCAGTAGAACCACTCAGCGTCCATTTGTTTGGTCCGAATCAAAAAACAAAATGTTACAAAGTTGCATTTTGCCTCGAGTTTGGTTTGTGTTCACACGGCAGCTTTTACCAACGGACCAAAAGTTTTGATGCGCAAGGAAACTGCTCTCTGATTGGTCAGAATTCCCACGTAGAAAACTCCCTGAAGTAAACAGAAAGAGAGAGCACACTGATAGATCACACTCAACACGATCGTGGACTTTAATGTTTGGTTGTCTGATTTTTTTTTACTTGTAACCAACATTGTTCCACAGTTCGATCAGTTCCATTCTCCTTCAGTGGACTGTACAGTTTGAATATCTCCGTATTTTTGTACGTTTCGACAGCATTTGTAAAAGTGTTTGGTCAGCCCATATTTCTATGTCCTCGACGCTCCCCCACATCTGTCCTCTACTCATCTTGCTTCCTGGCTGCGTGGCTGTCTCTGCAAGTGTCGACATCCATTAACAACCCACAATGCTCAGTTTTTGGTTTGCTTCCTGTATTAGGTCCTACTTTAAGTCTGATTATGTTCTCATCTGAATCGAACCGGACCGTGGTTCGTTTGGAAACGGACAGAGTCCCGTCTTTTGTAGCGGTCCAGTGGTTTGGTCCTCACCAGAGTTTGAATGCGTGTTCTCACCTGTCCAAACAAAACGGACTTTCCGAGTGAAGTCTGAAAGTCCCGACCAAAGCTTTCAGGCGTGAAAGCACCCTAATAATGCCTAAAATGTGGTATCGGGTAGGCCAGTCAATGCACCAATCCAATACCAAAATGTATTAACCTGAAATCGGTGGATTTTTTAGAGGGCTAATTATAATCAGACAGTGCCGTGCTAGCCGAGTTTGTGATGTTAGTTGCAAGCAAACAAAATGTTTTTCCACCAAAATGATGTATTTTTTTGTCTGCAATACTATCAGAGGTGTACTCAGTTGAGGACTTTTAAAAAAAGTTTTGTGATCAGTATGGGGAGGGAAAAATGTTAACGTAAAATCTGTACTTCTTGATTTTTTAACATGTTCCAGTAAAACAAGTTAATTTGTAAGTTATGCTCCCATTCAGAGTGAAAGGGTTACCTGTGATGCAAACGTTGCTCCTGACCTGTCAACCTGGACAGAGACGTAGAATAGCGTACTCCAAATATGGTCACGTCTGGCTCAAAAAAAGTCATCAGCTAAAAGGCCAAACTCGATCTTTTTAAAAGGCAGTCCAACAACCAATGAGTGACGTCAAGTTTACTTCTGTTATACCGTCACACAGTTACAAAATCTGTGGCCCCAGGTTCACATTTACCTATTGTTTTTTTCACCTTCCTATAGTTTCTTGCTACTTGTAACTGTAAAGCAAAAGGATCATGACCAGCTCTTGAAAGTTTCCATTCCATCCTTGCCAACACACAAAAAATAAGTGAATGATAAGGTCATGGTCAATAGCAGCGTAATCATCCAAACCACAGATTGGATGTCTGTTTGTCAGGCCGTCGAGAGAGTGTCATGCAGAGGAAAGCGAGTGCTCTCCACTGTGCAGGGAACAAGCTTAGGGCCTCATAGTGTATTACAGAAGGAATAACCCACACCGCCACCCCTGCTATCAAAATTGCTTGGGAGGAGATTGCTGCAGGAGGTTGTGTCTGTCTCCGCGTCCCGGTTCTATATTTTGTTCTGTGCCCAAGGTGCTTCACTGATCTCTGGCCAAAAGCAGTGTGAAGAATCCTGCCAACTCACAGAGGATGATAGCTAGAGGAGGGGAAATTCAACAATCCACCACAGAGTGCTGGTGAAAAGGAGAGTGAAGAAGCGGGAAGGGAGGTAAGGGGGGGAAATGAAAAATGAACTGGAAAATGAGGACAGAACTCTCGCCTCTTATCTGCTCTTGTTGTGATGTTGTCTGAGATAAGTACGGCGTAAGTATGTTGTCAGGTTCACTGAAACACATTACTGACAGCAGCACGAGTTCAACGCTGGTCTCGCGGTGCTCCTGCTTGGCTAACCTTTCGATCCTGCACACTTTTGGTTTGCTTGTTCACTGAGGTAGAAATTCCTCGACCAAGGTTTATGGATGTTGTGGTAGTGAACCGTCCTCGTGGTGAGAGAGACCGTCTTGGAAGTAAAAGGTCAAACAGTCAGTCGTTCTAACAGCTATTATGCATCCATCAGTAGGCATGTGTGCTATCAAAGTGTGCTCGCGCTGCCTGAATGCATACCTGCTCACTCAGCGTAAGACACACTATATCACACTGTCAGCAGCCAGAAGTGTTAATAATAAATACGCTGTTTGTTAATTAATTAGATTATGGATTTGTGCAATGCTATTTCCAATAATCATCAGTCAAAAGAAGTTACTGCTGCATGGTTGAGTCAATGATAGCCACTTCTAGCGCTTTCATAATCATTTTTCTTCTGACTTCTCTGTGACCTTATTTTCTGTGTTACTTTTAATATGACTGATGCTGATTTACAACGAACCACCTGCGCAGGAGAAAGCAGTGAACCCGAAGCTTCTCCTCGAGTTCCTTTGAGGATTGACGACTTCACTTTTGCTTTTGAGTAATTCTCCTTAAGTGCATGAGCACTCAAAATCTGAAAAATACAGTAAAGCATAAAAATTATTCAAAGGTGAGTGTTATCTCAGACAGCCCCAGCTGTAAGTACAATGTTTCATTTCTGGAGGTGTGGCACATTTCAAAGAGGCATTTTGTCTGGAGTCGGGAAAGATTGAAAACCATTTACTGCCATGCAACACCCTGCTCAAAAAGCTTGCCTTTGCAATATGTCTACATGGCAAAGCTGCCATCACTCTGCAAGACATCAATGTTTCCCTGCCATACAAGTGTAGCTTTCTTGTTTCTGGTTGTTTGTTTTCTAAAGTGGAGCCAAGCTTACCTAAGCAAAACTCAATATGGATAATGGGCTTAGCTTTTCTACACTGAGGTGTGTGTGACACATGTACAGTGTAAGTGCATTTCCTCACTGTGCTGTTTGACTGCACTGGAACACTGGAGGTGCCATGTTTGCTCCTATTATTGGGAATGCCGAGGCGTGCCTGAATGACAGCATTGTTCATTCTTACAAGTATAAGGAAAGCAAATTTAGGAACCTGTGTGTTACTTGTTCTTTTTTTAACGTGTGATCTCTCCGTTTGCTGTTTGCCTCTTATCTTTTTCAGAGTGCCTGCGCACACACACACGATACGCATGATTAGTCCCCTAGTTGGAGGAACACGTTCAGCCATCATTTATCATTTTGTGTATCTGCAAAACAGCCTCGTGTTAACAATCTGTAAGGAAAGCTACATCACAGGAGAGGGAGTGATGTACTGAATATCATCACAACTGTGATTTGGTCGTAGGCACGAGGCCTCAACCTCAGGTGTGATATTGCTTTTATACAACAGTTCAACAAGTCGAAAATAGTAGTAAAAAGTAATAACCAGCAACAGATTGCTTTTTGCTCCACCAACTCAACTAGTCCCACAACTTAACTGAAGCTGAACTTTTGTTGCCAAGCAACCCAAACATTCTCCTGCACTCTGTGTCTCCAGGTGACCACAGATCAGCTGTTTTTTATCATGTACATGTATCTGTTTGTTTTAATTTATCATCAACCAGTGAAATAAGAGTCTGCTGTGTGATTCAGAGGGACCAGCTTGATCAATGTAGACATACACAGTCTGCTGTGATGTTAGTTAAGAAATGATACGGTCTGCGTCACCAAACGCCGCTACTGTCGCCTAGCAACAGGTAGCTAGCGGGCTAACAAGCTAGCATAACTAACGTTGTTATCCTATTATTTTAAAGATAACTTGTGTCAAGGGCCCTTTCGTTTTCTTAAACATGTGTAACACTTAGTATTCAATTGAGTTGAAACCAAAAACGTTTACATTTTAAAGTGTATTCCTCAGCCGATTAAAAGTCTGCCATTGCGTTTGAATTGGCGCACAATGCATCTCGGGATACGGTGGGCCACGAAGGATGCACCCGATGGATCCTTCGCGGCCTGGGAAATGGAGGACGCGTTTGTCGGCTGCATCCGAAGGACCCTTCGAATTGGGACAACTTTCAACGTGCTTTAGTGAAATACAGCCTTCAAAGGCTGCAGGCCCTGTATTGGGACACAGCTTATATCACCACTCAGGCCTCTTAGGCCTCTTATCCCGTCAGATTACTTGGTTGGAACTAACTGTTGTATCACCAACATTATCTCTGCTAGCCTAATAAAACTGAAGGAGGGCTAACGTTTAGCGATCAAGCTAACATTATATTAGCTTGATCAAAAGCAACATTAACATTGACTTATATTACACGGGTTTTTTTAACTTAAAAACTGTGAACACTAACTTTTCTTTTACTAAATTTTCTCCTTAAATCCACGAGGACGAATGAGCTGCTTCTCGAGCATTTAAAAAGAGAAGGCCGCAGATACTTGAATTTGGACGAGGGGCACTGTTGTCTGTGAGGTTTTCACAGTCACTGAGGCTGACCCAACCTTTACCCAGCAGCTGCGTTACACGGAGACGACCCAACTCCCTGGAAATAACCCAGAAAAATGACCCCACAGGCTTAACCCAGCGATGGGTTGATAAAATAAGGGAAAAGAAATACTTAGACTAATTCATATTCCAGAAAAGAAGACATACAGAGAACAGGAATATATAAATAAAGACATGCATCCCCAAAAACTGTTGCACATTACACTGTCAGTGTGAACCAGCTGGTCTTCATTCAACTGAACTGGATTTTTAACATAAAACTGTCTTCAAGTGGAGTTCATGAGGTCGTGTTTCGACACGGGAGGTCGAGTTTGCACCATGCTTAGCGTTTAAGTGGTTTAGCCCCTGAGAACACCGTTGCTGGGCAACTGAGGACAGAAATGTTTGTTGCCTTGTTCACTTAGTTAAAAAATGTGTTTTTCAGCTCATGAATGACAGAAGTGAAGATAAAAGGCTCCAAACGTCCGTGGCCTCCAGCATTGTGACGTGTCAGTGTACGTGACAACACATGAAGTCTGGGCAGAAGATTTCCACTTGTGACGTGCGTCGATATTGTCGTTTTTCTTAGTAAAACATCCTCAGTTGAAGGCATGTTGGAAAGACGCACAAGGGCAGCCGTTTATTTAAGTGTTTGGTGGAGCTTGTACAGTATAAGAGTCTGAGTCGCGCTTCAACAGGAGGTCATTGAAGCTAGCAGTCATTCAAATACGGCATTAGCAGCGTCTGGTGTTGGAAAATGAGCCTTTTTGCTTGGACAGATTAGATCTGATTATATTGCTAGAATAGTTTTGCAATAGACCTCATTAGATTGAGAAAACAAAGTGCTTTCAGCCTTTTCACGTTTTATTTTTCTCCTTTTAGCTCCAAATAAACCTGCAATGCAAAGGTTTAAACTTCCCCGACCTTGATGAGCCAGCCATTAAAGAGGAAGTGGCTTTGAATTTGTATTGATCAACCAAAAGCAGTTGGTTCAAAGCACCTTTTAGGACCCATCCTCCTTTCAAGAGAAGATATAAAAGAGGCCTCATTTATTTGGGGGACGAACACAGGCCAGGTCAGGCCGGTGCAGCCATTAGTGTTGTATCAATGCTGCGATTTCACCATTAGCGCAGAAAAGATAAGACGTGGTCGAAACACAGGATGGATTTGCCGTCTAACCTAATTAGCTCTGACAGGAGCCTCGTGCTTTCATCACTTATGATTTTATATCTGCTAAACTCGGTCACCAAACCACTCAGTCAAATTAAACTTTTTTCATATGGATATAAAATTTTATTAAGACCAAAAAAGGCAGATTAACAGCCACAAACACACGCACGGGCACACATAAATCTTCCCCAGCTAAATGTGTTGTGAATATATTGTCCGTGTCAGGTATACTGACAGCTTGTTAGCGCTCACCTAATGTATAAATCAGATAGGCGGCTAAACCTGAACTGTAGCTCATTACATATGGCAGTGTTTCTTACAGACATGCAGCCTAATTGGCCGTTCTGTAACGGCTTCTGGTATAAATCAGACGGCTTATCTTTGAAGCAAATTGCCAGGGAACAAGCCGTGTGTTATTAATGATAACCAACAGAGGTCTACTTTATATACTGTAGTTTGCCCAGTTCAAATTTATGGAGTCTGAGAGACCAAGCTTAAAAATGTAAACATTGTTCCGAGGCACCATTAGAGTGTGAACACAAAGCCCATAGTTCAGTAAGTCATTATATCTGAAGTGAGGGGATAATTTCTGCTGTCCCATTTCTTACATGTTGGCTGCAATCACATTCAGGACAAATTCATCAACCATGTTGGAAGCTTCAGCTGCAGGAGTCTCATCTCATTTTGAACCCCGGCCAGGACAAGCAAATTGCCGCCTGCAATATCAAGCCGCATTGATAAATGGTACCTCCTTCCAGTGAGCTGCCTATTTGCATTTGCACAATTACCTTCCATTGGCGAGTGTTGGCGCGCGGGTTTTCATCAGATTACAGTTCTGACATGCATCAACATGTGTCTGGGAGTAAAGAAGCCCTTTAGTGGGATTCCCAAAGGACCGTTTCACACCCTCACGTTCCTCCCCAAAACAAGTGGTGGAGGCATTTGAATTACAGGAAAGACAGGGTAATACATCAGGCCCCGATCAAAGCGTTCCATGGGAGTCAGCACTATCGGGCAGCATTTCTCGCAGATGATAGAGAAGGAGAGTGAAACCTTTTGAAAACAAATTTGTCACGGGGGATTATTTTTATCTTTATGATGACCTTGCAGTAAAAGAAACAAGCAGCAAAATATCATATTAGCGAACCTTTCAACTGCTTCCCACTGCTTGGGTTTCTGCCACAGAGCAGATGATACATTCTGATTCACCGGACCCCCCTGGCTCATGAATGCGGACGGATATGAAAAATATATCAAAAAGATTGGAAATATAGCAGAAGGGTAAAGTCAAAGTTTCCTTTCAAAGTATTTACTATTAAGCTCGTGTTTACTCGCAGAAAATCTGACCTATTTTAGCCCGAGCTATCAATGAACCAATAATGTTTTCCCTAATAGAGACAAAGTGTGCATGGCAGTCAGATGTTTATTTAACATTCTGTTGTATAATGAGACGGATTAGGAGAAAAAAAACATCAAGCAAAATAGGATTTATTCGCCCTTCTGCGGCTCCTGCTCCCTGTTCCACTGCAGCCTGATGGATTTGACTTTGGCCCACAGTCTGAGTGTGATATATGATCAAACAGCACCTGAACCTGGGATTTATTGTCCATTACCGCTGTCTGTCAGGCAACATTACATTACACTCCACTGTTCATCTCAGCCTGCTGAACAGCAATGCAGCACATGAGGAAATGCGCTGTTAAATCTAGTTTAAGACATGCAAAACATGGAGCGACATTGTTCTCTGTGAAGAGGCTTCTCCGACCCTGCTGCAACCTTTTCTTTTTAACTGATGAAGGGTCTCTTGATTTATATCACTAGTTAGCACACATTGCTGTGCCATCACTCGCTGCTTCATATCAATGATGCACCTGATAACATACTAGAGTTGAACCTCCGTGACCCTGAAATTACATACCATAGATTGGTTTCTGTTCTCCCTATAGCAGAATAAGGTCAGAGTTCAACACAAACGCAGGTTCCAGTAATTGGCCTCCATTATCTTCTGTCGTGGGCTCTTGGCAGCAAACGTGTTCATTTTAACCCAGAAATCAGTTATTTTTATTCCAAGTTCAATCAGCACATTAACTCCGTGTGCAATCCTGCTGTTTCTGTTACCAAAAATTGCAGCTAAATGTGGAGCAGAGCTGCCTGGAAGTACAGTCGAGCGAATTATCCACGCCCTCGTTTCCCCCCCCGCCTAGAATAGTGCAACTATTTACATGCCTGAATGGATCAGCAAGTGCGTGTTAGCAGCTGGTTCAAATGTAGCAAGCTGAGCAACACTATACACAGACAAGGTATTAATCCAGTCCCGCTGCACTGCACAGACTTACAGGGCATTTCAGAATTTAAAGGGACACGCCACTAAAAACCCTGTTTTGAGTAATTAAAGAGGCTCTGTTTGTAGTTAAGTCTTCATTACACTTTGTTCTTACTGCTGTTAAAGCAGGCTGAGTATCAGTATGTCCCTTTACATAATCAAAAAACAAATCACTCTTGCATCATGTATTACCTTTCACTATGCTGAACACATCTGAAAGCCCTCTTTGACTGCATCAGTCAGCACAAGCAGGTCCAGACGAGCCCATAGATAATGAATGACAGAAGCATTTACGGGTCTGGAGGTGAAACTTTTGATACTCATACTGATGGTATATTTATATCTTCTTTTTCTTAAGAGTTATCCTTTTAGTCTTGGGCACTGTCAGCACTTTGTGTATCATGTTTACCAAGTCTGTCTTGTTGCTGTTGATTGTGTGCGTGTGTAACAGGAGGCCGGCTCACTCGCTGTAAACCACATCTACCTGCGGGTACAGGTTTTTTATTCCTGTGTTTGTGAAGCACTTTGTAATCTGGTGTTTCAAAAAGTGCTCTATAAATAAAGCTTTACTTACTTAGTCGCTGTCTCCCAGGGAAGCTTAAGTTTGTGTTGTGTCCAAACCGAGTCTGACTGGTTTCATTTCATTCAGCTGAAATCAAGAAATCAATCTTGTAATAAGAGAAGGGCAGACAGCAGGAATATCATATTATTTATTGTGTGTCTGGTTATGGCCTCTGTGTAACTATTGCAGAGACTGATTGTAAGATGATACATGACGCAAAAGTTATTTAACATTGTTACAGAGTGAGTCTGTTACTTTAAGAGAGTGTTTCAGTTTGGGTTCTTGTAGTCTCTATGTTGCTCGGCTGAAGACAGCTGGTCGCAGCAGATGTTTGTTCACCGATGAGTCTGATTCTGCTCCACTTTTCTGCCTGTTCAAAGGAAGTTTTTGCTTGCTCATTGCTGGATTACAGTGATAATCTCGAAGATCTCAGTTTCGTTCTCTTTGGCGGCACCTATGGTGATAAACGGATATTGCGGGAGCACACTTCCCAGATATCCAAACAGTGTTGCATGTGTGACGTCCACGGTTGGCTCCGGTTGTAACTCTTGATTTTCCTCGCTGACGGTCGCTTTCCTTTTTAGACTGTTTGCTTCATCTGAGCGTCGAATTTGTTTCTTTTTCTTTGGATTTTCGCTTATTTTTGAAGTTGTATCTGTAGTCATCGATCTTTTCTTTGTTTGTTCAGCCATAGTAGATTACTGTTTACTCGCAACACTTGCAGAGATCGGAAAAGCAGCCGCTTAGCTCCGCCTACCCTCTCTGGCAGACCAACCACTGCTGGCTGATGGAAAACGCGTCACTAACTGGGCGCCGCTTGTCATTTTTTTCAGCGAAAGTCGCCACAGACACCCATCTGTACTAACCGTGTTACCTCATTCGGCGATGGATAGTGACATAACAGACATTTATTTCAATGAAACTCTTTGAGATGATCACTTTGGTATTGGGTCTCTAAAAATAATATGAGAAAGAGTGTGGTGTAGACCTGCTCCAAGTGTCAAGTGTTACTTAGCGATGTAAATAAAAATCCATTGATTAAAAAGACACAGAAGTTACTGTCGCAGCCGGATTCTGTGTCATGTTTAGCTGCCAAAGAGAAAATAAAACCTCAAGTGAAAATCTTCATCCAAATATAAAGTATGACGCTACGGGAAATGTTGAACCAAAGTACGGAGCTCGACAGGAGCGTGTGTGTGCTGTACCGGCAGTTATATGTTGTTCCCACCGACTATATTTCGTTTGAAAAGTTTGTTGACGTGGTGCCTTCATGTGCTGGTGAAGAGTCTGACATTTGAGACATGAGTGTAGCCTTCTAAAAAGTTAAGTTTATGTTTGAAGAAGCTTCCGAGCTCATGATATCCTGTTTCTGACATCTATGTGTGTTTGATTTACAGACAGAGCAGCTCATTAACCGAGAGGAGCGATCCCACCATGAAGGCAGTGTGATGATGAGCTTCCGGTAAGATCCGACCCTCACTGTGACGTATGATTGCTGGATCAGTCGTCGTTTTTACTAAAGAGTTTCTGTGTCCTTTCAGGATGTCTCCACACTTGTTACCAGGACAACCTTCTTCTTCAGTGCAACCTTTCAGTAAATAGCAGGAAGGATGGGAGAAAAGGAGGAAGGGATCGAGTTTTTCAGATCTCCTGGGAGCCCTCAGAGAGACGGAGGGAGCAGATGTTGAGGAGGAGCCCTTCTATTCTCGGCCTGTTCCTGGAGGTGTGTGTGGTCATTAGCAAATATTCCACGCGAGTGCAGAAATGGCAAAGGATCAACATTTTCATGAGGCAGAAATGTAATTCACTGCTCTAGAAAATGCATAGCTCTCGTCTGCCAAGATTGTGGGACTTCTGAGTGTCTGTTTCTGCCTGTGATCAAACATGCATGACAGCTCGCCTTCAAAGCCAAGACAATATGTGCGCGAGGCATGCTGGCAGAGCATACGATCAGCGCGTCCAGAGAAAACACACACACCCTCACGCTTTACGCCTGACAGTCCTGCTGCTTTTATCCCGCTACAGAGACGTGCGCTTACTGTATGAATAGTTAATAAAGGTGAGGATAACACCCAGGTTGTTACTCTTATTTATCAGTAATGAAATGTCAGGACATCTGTGGATACACATAATATCAACCCAAGCCTTCTGAGAGTTTCCTCCGGTCTGAAAGAAACCATCTTCAGCCGTGCATCTGCTCCAGTCTCCTCGAGAACGCAGAGAAACAAACAATTGACACTTAATTACACAAAGACAAACAACACAAAGGCTCATGTTCTGCACCCATCCGGTGTTGGCATCTGATTACTCAAACATGCATACACATCATCACAACACTTTGCTCCTTTTGGTTAACATAAATGTTCAGATGCCTTTTTGCAAATATTTTCAGAGGCAGCTGTAATTCTGACAGAGATGTAAACAAGGTGCAGCCGCTTTAAACTCACATAATGGAGACAGACGGGAATAACAAATGTGTGCACTTCCCCCTGAGGCAATTTTCCCTCAGGCAACTTTCCCCCGAGGTGAACAGATTTTCCAGCGTATCCTTGAATGTGGACGAAGTGACCGACACTGAGATGGCTCTTTCAGTCGGAATAGGATATGTGGGGCGCCGCAGGTGGGTGGGGGTCTGCAGCGGAGAGGTAGAAATCCTTTGAGCACGCGGTCGCCCTACCAGAACATTGTTTCATTGAGTTGAAAAACACTCCGGGTAATGCACAGAGGCATCTTTGGCTACATACAGTCGAAGAACAATTTTTAATAGAAAATTGTGGGGCTGGATATTTTTCACATGTCAGACGCACATCCAAAGAAAGCAGCCAAATTGAACCGAGCTTCCTGTTCCCATAATTCAACAAATTACACACTTTTTAGGAGACGGTTTACGCACTTGTAAAAAAACCAACAAAACAAAACACATGAGTATTTTCGACTTTCTTGGCACCGCGCGAGCATTTGCATCCCCTCTAATTTGATGCAGGCTGCAATTATGTATGACTAATGCTGGAGAGGAAGCTTCAGTATTCACTGCTGCTGTATTTCAGCAGTGTTAATTTAAACTGCTGATCTATGTATTGGAACAACTGTGATTAATACATGCTATTAGCATAGAGGCATTATTTGGATGCCAAAACATTAGTCGTATGTGGATGGCATGCAAAGTTTCCAGTTTTGTTTTGGTGTGTGTGTGAGTGTGTGTGTTGCCAGTGACGTTGTTTCCATGCAAAGAAGACTCAGTGTTTCGACAATGATTATTAGCCAGCCTGAACCTTGTCTCAATCCAGTTTCACTTTGATCATAAAAAGAGTGTTTATTAGCCGAACCTTTCAAGGCTTAAGTGGGAGGATCTGAGGTCCAACTGAGTACAAGTGCAATAAAAAGCTGTAAAAACAAAGTAAAAGGGGCTGTTGCCATGGTAAAATGAATTGATAAGGCAAAAGTGCATGTGCAAATCGAGACACATTCCTTACTGTACTCTGGCAAAGGATGCTGGGAGATGAAAAGATCTCAGTGGCCTCTTTAATTGAAGACGGCAGAGAGGCTGGAGAATGTGTCCGGGGATGTTCCATATATCCTGCTCCATATTCCTTTTTAATGATGGTCGGACAGGGACATTAATTTGTCAGACTGGAAAAGTGCTTAGTCATGCAGTCTGAACTGTACGTACTGTATGCAGCAGACTTTAACATTCAGACATTTTAGTGTTACTGCTTAAATACAGTTAAGTAAGTAACGGTAACAGTAAAGTGTTACGCCCCACCCTAACAACTATCCACAATTAACCGAAAAATAACCAACCAACAACAAAATCCCTGCTGAGAGACAAAACCACAGCAGTCCCCACTCCTCTGATGTCAGTGCTGGTCTTCAGAAGAATCTAGGGCCAAGTGTGAAAAGGTTTGGGGTGAAACAAAAAGGGAGGAGGACCCAGGTGCAGACTTGATGATTTTAATGAACACAAAAAACACAAAACAAGGCAAAAACAAAAGCTTACTAGAAGAGTCCAGGTAAATAATCTCAAATGAAACGAGAAGGTCCAACCAATAATCCAAACTCGGGAGTAAACACTGGAGACTCGAAGAGAGTTTGTCAACAAGGAAGCATGGGTAGAGACAACAAATGTTCCACAGGAAACACAACAAACTCAGGACTGTGACAGTGAAGTCCAGGAAATGATCTCTAAACAATGAAACACAAATGAACTACACAACTAAATCGAGAAAAGAACACAATACATTAAATACAAAACTAAACAATAGAACTCATGACAAGGTGTACCTCATTGACCAATCACCTGGGAAGAGCTGGGAAGACACAACAGTGCAGGGAACACATGCAGCCGTAACACTAAGAAAGGAAATGTTCTGAAATAGGACAGCATCTAATGCACCATCCTCATCTGGTTATTATTTCAGACTCTGACTGAATGCATGAAACGATTCATTCATCATGTTTGAGTAATGTGTTGCCTTAACGTGCCTTATGTTAAAGCATTTTGAAGGACTTTTTTTGTTGATTTTGGCGGCTCCCTGTGGAAGAAGCGGTAAGTGTTTTCTATGTGTTCTTCTAGTCCTGCTTAGTTCAACTAGCTAGCAAACTAATGCTAAGGCTAACTAAGTGAACTCTGCACCACTGTGTTTACAGCAAGCATGGTAGATATCTGATAACGATCTATCGACTCTGCATGTTCTCCAGGGGTGGGACAAAATATGGATATGGTAATATATCGTCGTCCTGACTTGTGCAATACATTTAACAACAGGCTGGTCACCAAGTATCGATATTTTAATTTACAAGTATATGGCGCTCTAAACAGATCTCTAAACAAGCACTGCGTCACTACTTCACTCCTCGCAGTGGCGCTTATGACATGAGTCAGGGCAACGTAAACAGGAATCATTTGGTCAAAGAAGAAGTCAATCAGATATCAGGATGTATCATTATATGATTGTCCTGCAATATATCAATCATCACAGAATCGCTGTATTGTTATCGTGGGCCGCGTATCGAATCGTGAGTTACCCTGTGATTCCCACCCGTACTGTTCTCTACATTTACAATAACTAAAATAGACTTAGAACAAAATGGGTGCATTAATATAACAACATTAATTTTTAACCATAGCTTTAAAGTCTTTACTTTTGTTCACGTTGTGTTAATACAATGTGCTAATACAGTGTGTAATTAGCTTGGCCCTATGAACTTAAGTAGTTGTTCTTATAATCTGTATTAAAATGCATGACCACATTTCATTACGACGACCCTCATTACTAAGGGAGGGATTATTTAATTAATCACTTAATGTGGATTAGAATCTGCTCGTGTGGGCATTTACACACATGCATGTCTATACAGACACATGCAGTAATGTGAAGTGTTACTTCAATGTTCCTTCATACTGACATTGTGTAGCATCCTGCCAAACAAGGTTCAGTTCAGTTCAGACATGCTCTATCTTTGGGTTGAGGAAGCAGAATAATGTGGGGATTGTAATCATTATGACAAAAGATAATCTCAATGTTACAGTAGCTTCATAAAGACCCAGACATCTGAAACCCAAATATACTTTAAACCACATCAAAAGTGACACAAAGAGATACTGAAGTAGCATTTCTAAAAACGTCACCCTTCTTCGATTGATCTAGCAGCACTTCATAATTTCATTAAAATGTTTCCTGCTTTAGAAGATAAGCCCTTACTTTTCATTTTGCAGATTACAAAGTGCCATTATTATCAGTTTAATTATTCTCAGTGAAGAGAGTCTTTAATGAATAAAATGTCTACATACTGTAATAGTGGTGATTCACTCCCCTTTAATGAAGGCTAAGTCTTCTTTAAAGAGAAACACTTCCCATGCATCACTGCAGACACATAAAATCCACAGAAACGGCTTTGAACTTTAGAAGCAAAGAATACGTCAGAGTTTATTCTCGGCTTTGTACTTCAGACACAAAATGTGGTGGAAGAAGAAGAAGAAAATAACTGATCATATCAACAGTGAAATGTACAACATAAAAGCACAACATATAATTGTACACAAGACGTGATCAGAGGCCGCCAGCTTCTGTTAGAGTTACTGCTCTTTAACCTCAAAGCCCTTCATTTGACTCTATTAGGCCTTGTGAGTTGCACATGGCTAAAATACTTGCAGAAGTTTTATTAGGTCTGACCCTCTTGTGAGTTCTCTCTTACAACTGGTTGCATAATGCTGCAATAAAGTAACATCAGTGTGTCCAATTAATATGCTGGACTGTGGCGGCCGGCTCGAGGCTCATAATGAACCTAAAATATATTTACACTTCTCATAATGACATAAAAGATCTCCAATGTTTTTCTGCACCATTGCTTCAACAAAGCATCTCCCAGACACACGTACTAAACAGACATACTAAACTTAAAAACAAGGGCAGGTTAGACAAGGTAACACAGACACTTAGACGCTAAAAACATTTAAAACTACTTTATACAGACCTAGACAGGAGACAATAGACAATAGTGTAATGGTGCAATGGTGCAATAGAGAGTGCAAAGGTGCAGAGATAAATATGGTTGTGAATCAGGTTGTTATGTACAAGAGGTAGATGGTATTTACAGTACTTACAGAGAATGTGCATCTACCTTCGATGTAGTGATAATATATACATGATAAGAGGGTGAATTAAGCAATGACAATGAATAATAACATATTTCCCATGCACATATTAGTGGTCTATAAGGAACTTCATAAAGTTCTTTGATGTAGCTTTTCTTTTGCTCTCAATGCAGCAGATTTTAATTCAAATGTTCATAATTTTGAATTCCATCCACCACAGTCTCACTGGATCCTGCTGGACACACTGACTGAACACACTAGCAGAACTAGCTGCTTGTAATAATTCAACAAAATCAATCATCGTGAAAAAAAACACATAAATCCTGAAGGCTACAATATGCAACGATTCACCTTGAGGCAGCAGACTGTATTGTGAGTCCTTTATTTGTCCCCTCAGGTGTGCAGGTTAGGCCAGCACTTGTCACTCAATTTGACGAGCTGTTGAGACGACAGTCCACCTGAGGCAGTGGTAACATAAAATCACCAAAGGACGTAAATACACACACAGAGGAAGTTAATCTGAAAATAGAGAAAGGTTACTACAACCAGCAACCGACAGCTACACGCCGGTGTGACCAACAACCTAAACAAGGAGGGTAAGGAATGCAGTCAGGGTCACAGACGACAACATTATACTGTATTTCCTTTACTTTTTAATGCTGAAATACTTTTTAATATCCTTTGGCTGTCCTTTCCTGTGGCGGGAATAATTGCTTATGTGCAGCATCTCTTTCTAAATGAAATACATTTTAAAGTGGTTTCTTTATTTGCTTGTGTTTCTTATGTCGTGCCGGTCACCGCAAAAGCCTTGAAACAAAGTCCTGCAGCTGCAATCCAACAATAATCTTGGCTCTAAATCAATATAATTTTAACACATAAACCCAGAGGCGAGTCATTAATTTTCTGAAAGCAGGCTTGAGCAGCACAGAGCCCGCACTGTTCAAAACACAGGGCCTTGCAAGTGAGACTGGCCTGTGAAGCTGACCAACACACCAGCTTTAATGACCCGACGCTGTTACATTAACGGTGCATTAAAACAATATTCCCAACATTTAGGCTAAAGTGAAAACAAGCACACAGACTCCTCGTTCATTGTCTCTCCTCGTCCCTTCCGTCCAAATCCACCCCGACACTCGCTGACAGAGCTCCTCATGAACGTCTCTCTGCAGTTATTTGTGAAAGCATGCTTAAAGACATTTAAAATGGCTTAAAAAAGAAGAATTCAATACCACAAGCTGGGAGGCACATAAAGGCTGTCAGAGCAAGAATTGCCTCCAGATTGACACTCTGCTGATTACAGTATAATTTATAGAAAGCAACTTATGTCTCACAGCAACACACTTACTATCGGCTGAATAACTACTCAGATGTGGCTCAGAGAGCTCCGGTCAATATTGTCAATAGCCAAGTAGCTGGAACTACCATGGTTAGATGGTGTTTGGCTCGAGCCGTGATTTCTCTCCTCCTAATTGCTTTAGTTAAGTTAATTCTGTGTTTTTGTGTTTCTGTCTCTCTCTCTTAGGCGTGTGTATATACACACTAATGTGGAAAATCAGGATAAAGCACGTAAGGAGACAACACAATTACATGCAGGACAATACACCGATCGCTAGTTTGTAAGGTACTTTTATTGTAAACAATATGGTATGTTTTATTTCCTGTTGAAAAGTTTTATCAGACTTAAAGCAAAGCAAACTTTCCCCCTCTCACTTTCCATCTACAATATTTGACCTTTGGTTTGTTTTTGTTAGTTGGTCACAGTGTTCAGAGTTTTCAGACATTAGCTGTGTCTAGCAAGGATTTACACACAGACCTTGTGTTTGCAGAGTGTTCCTCTGTCTGACTGTGTGACAGCTCAGCCACTGAGTGATCAAAAACCTTCCAGAAACTCTAGTTTTGGGCATTTTCCTCTAAACCCCAGTTTTTCTCATCTGTGTGTGTTCAGAAACTGGTGTCACAAAGCCGCCGGGATAAGCGCAAACTTTCATTCAAGCTGAAACATTTGGATGTGTCTTTACTTCAGTTCATGCTGCCCAGAGCAAATCCAAGTTAGAAGTTCACGCTCTTTGTTGAGTTTAGTCTGAACACACCTGAACACCCGGTGAACACTCGCTGCAAAACCAAAGTAACACAACAGAACAGCACCAGGAGCTGGAGTCTACTCCATCTGATAAAACACGGTACTGAAAAGAACTCTAAACCCAGCATTACACTGAGTACACAATGCTGTACTTGTTTGGGCTAACAGGAAGAAGCTTTAAAAGACGCTTTGTATGGCCATGAAACAACAAGAAAAAGCTGAAACCTGTTTGGGTTCACTTTCACTCAAAACAACCACTGCTGAACGTGTTCATTTTATATAGGGGTAAACTATGTCATGTGATCATGGAGACGCGCTGATTAGCTCTATATTGCCCCCACAAGGAGCCAGGTTTTTTACCTCCAATGGTGCGTAAAAACGCACGTTGTTCACCGGGGTCGCTCAAGTCTATGCCTATGTTAACACGTCCATGAACTTGTGCGTTAAATGTTTCAGGTCATATTCTGACCATTTACATGCAGTTGTAGTCAGTCATGCCTGTCCAATCTCCTACATTACAGCTGCAACAGTGATAGCGCCCTATCCTCGGCCTTTCTCATGCAAATTCTCCCCCTGTGAAAATGTCTGAAGATTCAGCTTCAGGTTCAAATGATGGGTTATCGGAAAAAAATGGTTATCCAAGTCAAAGACGGCTGGTTTTCATGTTTTAGTCATGAACACAGTAATCTCCACTCAACCAAGAGGTTTCGTCAACTGAGCTGACAGCAGGCTGGTTAAAAGGCTGCTTTGTGATAAAAGCAGCCACCACAGTGAGGAAATGTCAGCCTGTGTGCTTGTATTGTGTCTACATCTGAGAATCTGACTTTAGAAAATGGAGATTACAGCCACACGAGAGGCTCTCTGAAGCTATACTGCTTTGAGCTAATTGCTCCTGTCAGCATGCAAACATGCGCATGATGACATGTTAACATGCTTATGTGTAGTGGGTATCATTTTTACCACGTTCAGCGTCGTAGTTTACAAGCTTACATTTGGTTATCAGCGCAAACACAAAGTCCACCTGAGGCTGATGGGGATGATGCTACGTGTGAAGATGTGTGGTTACAGATTAAGGCATTGGACGTGATGATGTTGCCTGTATGAACAAAAGGAACAGCAGTGTCATTATAATTGATCCTTCTGGGAACATTCATGTTTTAATGCAACATTCAGGTCGCACCCATCCCTGAATATTGAGATATTTCACCTAAAAACCAAACGTCTCAACGACATGGTGGCGCTAGAGAACAACTTGAGATCACAGGCATCATCTTTGGTTAGCGAGTTAGCATGCGTCAACATGCTACACTGACATTTGCTATTTAGAGTCATAAAGGACCATGAATGTCCTGACTAAGTTTAATGTCCTTACAATCCACTTAATAGTTGGATAAGAGCTGTGTTTCTTGGGTGCTTATAACAACACTTTAACCAATGTTACTTTAGAATACATGAAGAGAGGCGAAGCCCCTCCCCTTGGTGGATCCAATGGGACCTTAATCTGGAAAATATGGTGGTCGTCTCGTCTCTCAATGGCAAGAGACGAATAATTATTTTGTCCCATTTGAATTCTGCCATAAAATACACATACCACATTTATCAATAGATTCTGTCACCCCAAATAGTTTCTTTGCTGGGAAAATTAAGCTAAAGTTCCAATTAGCACCCATTTCATGGCTGCTGAACTGTTGGGGATATAGTGTGCTGCACATGAATAGACCTTTATAAGCCAGATGCAAAGTGACACTTGTAGGAGGTCTCGGACAGATGGGGTGGGGGGGGGGGGGGCATGTTAGACCTGGGAGCATGACCGTGAAGCACCGACCTGGTGTGTAACCCTTGAACTCGACATGATGGATTGCTTCAATCAACGGGCTGCTGGTGATGTTGTGTTGGGTCCAAGATGCGCAGTGTTCCTGCAAGCAGCAGCTGCAGGTGAAATGGAAGATATTTTTCAGAAGTACAGAGCGGGAGCAGTTGTCAGAGAGGCCGTGCCAGACATGAACAACAAGGGGTAAATAAATGGGAATTATAGCGTCGCTTTTTACAGCATTTGTTTTACAAAGTGCTGATTTCCTTTTTTCACTTCAGGCTCTGACAGAAAGCTGGGCATCGCGGATTCCTTTGAAATTCACTGTGGCCTAGTTCAGAGACATGCAGACCCTGAGCTAAATTCCTTACTAGATTCAGGGCCACACAAAAAACTTCAGTAGGGTTTGCTCAGTCACCCTTTCATTCACTCCCTGACTCTGTTAGCCTCTTATGGGCACATGTGGAGCGTTCCCACCCAGCGGCTAATCTCTGGTTCCCTGCGCTAGATTTCCTGCTTCAATGCACTGTAATGACATTTATATCCTTTTGTGAGTAGCCTACTCATATTCCTTATAATTCCACCCACTCACAAATATGCATTACATTATGCTGTATGTGGAAGAAACATTGTGATGATTACAGAGTAAATTGTAAATTGGAGTGAATCTCCCATAAATTGCCCACCGTGGCTCCTCTGTGTTCTGCTGCTTGGCTGGTTATCATTAATTTTCATGTGGCGTATGCTTTAAATATGAATTCTCCCACAAGCGTTTAATCAACAGTGCATGTGCTTGGAGTGCTTCTAAAAGCCCAGAAGGTGTTCAATGAATCATGGTTGCTGCTAGTCTTCTGGTACAGGGGCTAGCAAGGTCATATCTGGCTGAAAGGGCAGAGGGCTAATAATCTACTCTCCCAAATTACTTTCTCTAACTCTAAGAGTAATGCCCAAATATTATCAAGGGCTGTCAGTTTTCATAGCCCCCGGACCTGGTTTCATTCCTCTTTTAATTAAGATCCACTGTGATGATGCTATAACTGGAGCCGGACAGTTAACAGCTGGTTTATCAACATGGAGCGAGCTCAGGATTTGGTGGAGTAATAAAGAGTCTTACTCACTAGCAGATTGTGAGCAGAAATCTCACAAACTCAAACACATATAAACACATTTCATGCCCATCATCGGACTCATTAATGAGATCTTATTTGAGTGTGTTTTAACTGTGGGAGCAAATATAGGACTGATTTATACCACTCATATTATTAAAGTCCCCAGTGTGGAAATGATAAGGCTAAAATTTGACAAAATGTAATTAGAAACACAATCTGTAACTTATGGTTGATATAATATCAGAGCCAGAAGGATAACTGTGCAGCTTCTTGCAGATCAGTGCCAGTGTGTATGACGGCTGTTAAATATAATGTCATTACAGGAATGCCACAGATATGTTTGTGGTAATTTGAATGCAGTCTTAATAACATAGTTTGTCCACCAGGGAGAACTAACAAGTTTATGTTTTGACTGTGAAACATCCTGCTGAAAGTGGTTGAACTTGTTTACAACCAAAGTAAGGGAATCCTTTGCAAAAATCCTCTTTGACAGCAGGCGGGTTAAAATGCCTTCAACAGTCCATTTCCCAAATATTAATGTAACCTCAAAAATCCAATCAAACTCTTACACATCCATCTTATATATTCAGCAATGACAGCGCCAATTATCTTTACTTTCTATCCACCTGATTAATTAAAGTCTAATAGTTTCTGATCTCCTAATAATGGTTTGATCCACCTCCTCCAAATATCTGGATCTTTAGCTAAAGAAATGTTTGAGATTCTTTATCAGTTGCTATTTAAATTAATTTATCGTTTCTGTGCAATTTTTCGTTGCATATGCAGCAAAGTTTTGGCTTCATGCAGAAGACTTCGTACTATTTTACACGAGCAGCTCAGAGTTGCGAGGACTCCACTGTCACCATCCATGGATTAAGCATGGGCAGAGGTGTAAATAGTACTGAAATATTCTACTCAAGTAGAAGTACTGTGAAAGTAAAAGTAAAAATTGTCTCACTTAAAATAAAGTAAAAGTTACTTAGTTACTTTCCCACCCCACTGATTTTTTTAATAAACAGAAGTATCTAACTTTACCTGACACATGCATGCTATGCAAATTACATAAAATGAAACATGATATTTTTAAACCTGAGCCCTGTGTTTACATGTTTTGGTGTCAAAATGACGAGAGACGGATCTTTTGTCAAAGAGTAAAATCCTTTGTTTAACCACAAACAGCAGTCATATCGCTCTCTTCATAGCCACCAGACTCAATTGACAAAAACAGTAATTTTACTTTGCAGAACACGGGAGTTGCTGATGGTCTATCGCTGCCTCGATCAGTTAGTTTGTTTGTGTTATTGTGTGGTGTTTTAAAGGGTCAGTTCAGTTCAGAACTAAGCAGTAGGTATCTGCAGGGTAAAATGACTGTTTTTGTCAATGGAGTCTGGTGGCTTTGAAGAGAGCGATCTAACGGCCGTTTCTGGTTAAACAAAAAACTTCCTTCAGTCTGTGTCAAAGGCAGGGATTCCTCTGAAGTCTCTTCTGTCCGATTCATGGTTCACTAACATTCGGCGTCGGGTTAGTAGTTGAAGCTGACTGGCACCACTGTTTTGTCGCGATGCATGATCTGATCTGATTGGCCTGTTTTTGATGCGATGCATTCCATTGGTGTCTGGTCCAAGTCAGCTTTTCTTTCCTGCTCGCAATATCCTTGGATATTTTACTCAGTAGAGGATGCATGTACAAATGTAGCTATTACTTTACTTCATTTAAAACATACTTAAGTAAAAGTAAAATTACAGACTTTGAAAAGTACACAAAAAAGCTTCTCAATTACAGTAACGTGAGTACTTGTGATTCGTTACTTCCTCCTCTGAGCATGGAATAGTTGGGTTATAAGTAGTGCTGAAGTGATATACAACAAGATGTAATATGTTGTTGTAATGCTTAACTCCCACTATTTAGGTTTTTTAAACCACAATATAAAGTTTATCACAGGAACAAAACTCTCTACACGCAGCTTTATATTTGGCTATTTTTGCACTCAAAGCCACCACTGGAGTGTTTGTTAACTTCCATATCAGTCTGACGCAGTAATTGACATCAGAGGAAGTGCACACCATGTGGTGACATACACACAGCATCACTGCCTCTGTTGACGCAATTGCAGGTCTGTTTTTTCCCTCACACCAGACACTCCAGGGGAGATAAGGAGGGGGAAAACGCCCTTTCGACTTCGACTTCTAAATTAAACACTCGCATTTCAATTTGATAAAACTTTAGTGGCAACTTTTGAGCAAGACTGTGACCATATGTGCTGAGCATACTGTCTGGAACTGCAAGTGTCTAGAATCAAAAACCATCTTTTTTTTGTCCATTAAGTGTTGAGAATGAGGTACATTGAGGGCCACTCATGGGAATATAATTGAAATAGAATACCAGGCAATTTTAACAGATTGTGTCCGGACAGTGAATGTACATTGAAATGTCACCTGTGCATTTTCATACAATGAAAAACTCCATCCAAGCATAATGCTTTCATGGATCTGGTGCGCTTAATAGTAAAGTCTCTGTCTGACTGTAATTGCCTCATTCTGGCCAAATCTGTGTTGGACACCGGTGTGCTCATGAATCTTCGACAATTGTTAAAAGTATCAGTGTGAACTAAAATCCACCAGCTTGGGTAAAAACATCTTACCACTTTCAAGCGTACTCCAAACCATGACTTTATTCACTGTGTTACATGTCCTGTAGCTCACAGAAACAAAACAGATGCTTGTTTAACTTTGCCAAGCAAGTATCCTTTGGTGGGGATAAAAAATGTCTGTCTTGTTACTGTGTGTGGTGTTGAAAAGACTGTTGGCTCCTCATCTAGTCATCTATCCACCATCTGTGGACTTTGGAGGCGCAGTAACCAGGTTATCGCTCTCTTTGGGCTCGGGTATTTATTCTGTTGCTGACTTTTACTGACTGCAGGTTTTTAACAGGACAGCTTGTTTAGTAGCTGGTTTGTACAGTGCGATGCCATAGTCAGTTCTGGTGAGTGAAGAGATGCTTGTAATGCTGCACTAACGGCAAGCTGTGCCTTATTCACATAGATTAGTGTCAAACCAAACACACACACACTCATAAATACTCACACAATCTGTAGTAGCAGCTGATGTGTTTCTACTCAATGCAGAGGTGTCCAAGTGGCAACTTTTATTAAAAACATGCATGGCACTGTCGATAAATGTCGTCAAAGGCTCCAAAGAAAAACTTCCCCCAAAGGCAGATCAGAGCAGATTCACAAGCCTACAGCAAAGTCTAAAGTCTTTTCCTTGGAACCTACCATTCTGAATACAGATGGGAACTTGAATCCCAAATCCAACCCATATCAGTGGTGTCATTACATGCAATGATGGGTAATGCTGGAACAAAGTCTTTTTTTAGAAGTGGACTTAACCTCTTGGTTTTGAAGACAAAGCGTAGCTGCCTTAAACCTGCATTCCTTCCAGTTGCTTTCAGCGTGCAGCGGCACTGGTTGAAAACATGTTCTTAATGACTTTCTGCTTTTTACACGCTATTTTAAAATCTTCTTCAATGCAGCATGAAGAGCATCTTGTAAATAATGGTCCAGTTTAGAGTAACAATGACCATGTATGCTTAAGGGCATGGCTACATGCCACAGACGATACAATACAATGTTGTCCATTGTCTTGGACTCGAATGCTGCACACCTTTATCTGCCTCCACAGTGGTAATAATACATACAAAACAATGCACACAAACACATATCAACATGTAAACAGAGAAGCACATACCAATGGCAACAACAAACAACATATATAGCACATTACCCATATTGCACAAATTATACACAACAATGATAAGTGATAGAAAAAATAACCATGAAGCTATAACTAAACAACAAGATGGCAGCCCAGGGTTTTAAAAACTTATGGTGCATTCGCACCTAAAGTCCGTTTGTTTGGCCAAAATCAAAGACTAAATTGTTTCAATGCTGCAGTTTGGTTTGTGTTCACACAGCAGCTTTTACCAGCGGACCAAAAGTTTTGATGCGCGGGGAAACTCCTTTCTGATTGGTCAACATTTCCACGTGGTAAAACTTCCTGAAGTAAACAAAGCGAGAGAGCACACTGATCAATCGCACTCGCCACGATCGCAGACTTTAATGTTTTGATGTGAGTTTTTACTTTTAACTGACATTGTTCCACAAATTGATCAATTCCATCTCCTTTAGTTTTTCTCTGAACAGTTTGAACACCTCGTGTTCTTGTGCGTTTCCACAAGCGCTCATCTCGCTGCGTGTCTCTGCCAGTGTCAGCATCCGTAAACTGCACAGTGTACAGTTTTACCGTTTGCTTCCTTTATTAGGTCCTGCTTTAAGTCTGTTTACGTTGTCACCAGAATCAAACCGGACTGTGGCTCGTTTAGAAACGGACAGAGACCCGTCTTTTCTAGCGGACTATGGTCCGGTTGTTCGGTCCGCAAAGGAACCGCACTGAGGGGGAAAACGCTCCAGGTTTCATTTCATTCGGACTAAATAAGGCTGGTGTGAACCCGCCCTTAGTCTACAAACCAATGGGTGATGTCACTGAGGCTACGTCCACTTGTATTCAGTCTATAGTCATCACTCATAAACTCAACTCAACTCAACTCAACTTTATTTATACAGCACCTTACACACAACACAGTTGATCCAAAGTGCTTCACATTTAAAAACGGGAAAAACAAAAACTCTGCACTTCCTGTTTGTATAAAAATCAGCTCATTTAACCTAACAAGTGGTTGGTAGATGTTGGTTAAAAACACTTTTCTGCACTACAAATACTGTTTGCAGAGTGTGTCTGCATGTTAAATGGGGCCAGATGTTGGAATGAAAGTTCTAGTACATTTTCCACCGACTTCTAACAAAATCTCACTACTGAACACTTTCACTTCTGTATCTGCTTACACTGGATTAAAATATCTTCACTCGCTTAAACATTAACCACTGTCAGTAACTAGTCAGGCTTAAAGAAGCACATGTTCCAGTATAATCACCTCATCAGCAGGAATTTCACAAACATTGCGATAGAAATAACAGAAGCTGGAGGCAGTCTACTGTTTCCAGATCCGTGTCTCCTCTTGTTTTAACTCGGCTCCACAGGGAGTGGAAGTGTGACAACGTTCTGTTTGCTGTTCCTCCCCACCTTACTGCCTACACGAGCTTCCTATGTGACTCTTGGGAGGTTCAGCAGGCTGTTTTAACTTTAGCAGACTTTATTTTACTTTAATTGTCCTGTCCCTGAGCACAGAAAATGTATCCTTTCTTCTCCCAGATGCACTCACAGTTGGTTAACTGGTTGTTGTTTTTTTATCGTGTAGGCTACAGTGCTTCCCTCTGCAGTGGGTGATTAAAGAAACAGTTTAACTCTACATCTGACAGCACATCGTCTCTGAGACAGAGCAGCTGAATATGAGTTATTTCAGCTGGTTTAACTTATTGACAGTGTATGCTACGGAAGGATGGAAAGCAATGAAATAAATCCAAAAGGATCAAAATGGTTTTATAGAAAGCCTTGTGGAGGGAAGCTGCAAACAAGTATGAACAACATGTGCGAGGCGCAGGCAAAAAATCCCCCCGTGTGATTTTCAGCAAAGCAAACTTTGCATAAATACACTCTGGTGCCTAAAAAAAACTGGCCATTTATTGCCTGTCTCCCATGTATCCTGAGTGCGTGAATGGTGCATGTAAAATGTCAATTGTCTTTTTCAGCCTCCAGACTCAGCACACAGTTAAAGTTTAGCCATCTGTTTCCACACATGACCTTTCTTTTTAATTGCCTAAATTAGAGGAGAATGAGGAAGACTGGCTGGGTGCTCACTCCTGTCCAATTCTAATATTGAAGAAACAATTGTTATTTACAGTGACAAATAGCGCGGGGGAGCTGTGTGTCTGTGTCAGCTGCTTTCCACCTGGCCATGTTGAACACCTGCCCAGAGCCAGTTTGGTTCACTGCAGATGGCTAAGGTGAGCTTTTCTCTCCTCCACATCCGTTCCCGCAGGCTGCACCTTGTGCACGGAGAGAGAGAGAGCTGCGCTATCTCGTCAGTGCTTTATCACGTTAATTCCTACTCCCCGATATTAACTTCTTTCAATATTGAATACAAGACGCTGCAGAGTCGAGGGAGGAAATAGAATTAGTGTTGATGAATAGAGGATGATAGATTAATCAACAACACAATCATGCTCATGTATTCTTACAACACGGGCTTTAATCTTGTTAAAATGTGGCCCAATATTGCTTATTTGTTGTTTAATATGATCCATTATTTCTCACAGAAAAATGTAATGGAACACATGGTCTTACAGGAACATTGTTTAAGTCCAACTCTCATTAAAATCTAGCTTTTGTTTCCACAGCGGATGCATACAAATGTCTGTGTGGCTAATCACTGGGTTTTGTCGGCTGTTGATTATGCTCCAGTTCTCAATGTGACTCCTGTGATTGAATAGGTATTAATGATAATGCTGTCATAGTGGAAATCATTTGGTATCTTTCAGCCTCCTAATTAAGGCTCTTGTCAGGGTGGCATTAATACACAAAACAGATAGGCTGCTATTTATTATAAACTATTCATCTGATAAGCTTGTTACTGTACATAAGGGATTACATCACATTGATCATTCTTTTTAATCAGGAATTTCTTTTTCGATGGATCTTACTGAAACACGACCTACTCAGAAAATACAGTAATTACATATCGCGCTAATAGTTTCTATTATGGACCCGTTCTCTGCATGTAGCATGTTGTGGAATTACTAATTAAAAGTTGCTCCCTGACGGTGACCTAATGATTAATCCATTTGTATTTAATGAATCTGTGAGCAGAAAGAATAGTATTTTAATCTCATTTGTTTAATGCGCAGGTCAACACTTTCCACACGTAAACAGTTTAGCAGAAAAAGGTAGCATTTGAAAAACTTTTTTCTGTATCCGCGCTGTGTAACTCTCGTAGCTATTTTTGGTTCAAAGTCTGGTGTCGTTTCGTTCTGTTTGGAAGAGGGAGGAATCCGGGGAAATGCCAGGAGCCACTGTTCTTTGGATTCCCAGACAAGCACAAAGCTTAGAACGACAATGTAACAAAGCAGAACATATTCTGTGTGTCATCTTGTTCTCTTTTCAATGGGAACCAGCTGAGGGAGACTCGTGACGGACTGCCATGGTGATCTATAAAAAATTAAGGCTGATAAAATAACACAGGCACCTTCTAGTAAGCGTTGTGAAAAATTGAGAGACGAGAAAAACGAGCTCGAGACAGAAATACAACCTCATTATTTATTGTCGACAAAATGTATTGGCCTCATTGGAGGTCAGACCAGTGTAGTGACCGTGGTCGGGGACTTATGTGTGGCTAGTGGGGAGAGGTTTCAGGGTCACACACTGACATGCCTCAAGGAAGGTGTGTAATGAAGCATTAGACACAGCTGGTGCTTGCCAGGGCAGGCCCCAAGTCACAACCACCATGTAAGGTCATTTTTGGACAAAACCGGTTTGGATGAAATTAGGTTTTTTGGTGTGGTGCTATAGCGAGGAAGTGCAAGCACTAGATAACAGAAGGTATACGCAGGTTAAGCTTGGTTTTGGATGGCACATGAAGACACATAAAGAGTAAGAAAATATGACGAATGACTTTGATAGTGTGCATCTGACCCCTCTGTCAGTATGTCCCTGCACAGCCAGAAGAGAAATTCACAGTAAAGCAGAGCAAAAGCAGATCTCATCAAGTAATGTATAGCGGCAATACAATGAACGACGAAGGGTAGCCCAGGGGTAATCGATAATTTGAGCCACCAATCTGTTCCAGGTGCTTTATGATGTGACTGAGGTAATTATCACCAGATCAATAAAAGAGTTTGTTGTGCAGAGGAATGGCTGAGGGAGGGGTAATTGGTTTCTGCGGCTCAACTGAACTTATGCATGTATTTTTCCAACCTGAGGATAGGGTTAAAAATTATTCTCTTTAGATGAAGGGAAAGTCTGTTTGTCCTGCGCGGCTTCTTCCCTCTGGGTCCAGGACCAATATTCGGAGATGTCCCTGGGTTTATTTGCATTTGCATGCATCATTAAACACTCACAAAGGGAACTTTGGTGAGCTCAGGGCACGGAAAAATGCACCGAGGTCGGGACTAAGAAAGACAGAAAAAGAGAAAAGGGATGAGAAAAGCGGATTGCCGACTTCCGAGGAGGGTTCATTTGGGAATAATGAAAAAGCTACTTGAATTTCTTTGTGAGAACAATTTCTCATAAAACAGATAATCAAAACTTATTAACAGTTTTCAACAACCTTTGACTCTGCCAACTTCCCCAAGTGGCTACCAAGTGCAGTTGCCCACTTCAGTTATCCATTGTTGCACTTTTAATCTCTTTTTTTGTGGCTTGGTAATTAGTGTGAGGCAAAAAGAAGAAGACATACTTTATTCATCCCCAAGGGGAAAGTCGATGTGTTTTCACTCTGTTAATACAAACATAGGCCAGAAATACACACATGCACAAACAGGACCCTATGGACATGCATTAATGGAGAGATGTCAGAGTGAGGGGGCTACGCATGGACATGCCCCCCACGCGGGCATGGATTCAGTGTCTTGCTCAAGGGCACCTTAACAGGGCCCAGGAAAGGAACGTGCGCCCCTCCAGCTACCAGCACCAATTCCATACTTGGTTCAAACCGGGACTTGAATTGATCACTCCGGTTCCCAAGCAAAGTCCCTACAGACTGAGCTACTGTCTACCCACATGATGCTTGAATTTCAGGTGGAAACAAAGTGATTAAATGTGTAAAAAAAATTGTTTTGGATTTAGTTTTTGGCCATTAGGGGGCAGCACAACGGGCTATACCGATGACATATAAGCAACTTGCAAAGTTGGTTGGGTGAATGTGCAAGCAAATAGTAGCTAATATTCTCTTTTATTGAGGCTCTGTTTTGGTCTCCGCCTGTTTTGGAGAGAAAACTGGAGCTCCATCTGTATCTCATACATTCTTGGCTTTTTTTTTACCAGCTTTTAGAAACTATATCTGTTAAGGAAATGCTGGTTGTGCCGGCAGTGTGCAACTGAAAACTTCTGCCCACTGGGGATGTAAACAACAGCGAGAGCAGTGAGTCCAAAAAAGATGCTAAAAAGCTACATAGAGCTAAGGTTAACTGTAGAGTTGGCTGATAGTTCTGCTTGGGTAATTGCTAATTTATTATAACATGGTGTCACTTGATTGTTAATATTAAACATACTCGATTAGTGTTTCTAAAATGGATCTGTTTAACATTTAGATTCAATAAAACAAACTGAAATGGTCCTTTTGCATGTGAAATGTGAAGTATTCAAGATTCTGCACAGTGCGTACGACAGAGGACTTGACTTCTGAAGCATTCATACTGTCATCTTAGAAACCTTTTGGGGAGGAATTCTAACTGTAGAATTGGTGAAACCAGGACTGCTGGTGAGGAGGCCAGGTGGGTCGGAAAGATGGTGGGGTGCCATGACGAGCCAAGATGAGTGTGACATTAAGGTGGGGGTGTTGGTAATAGAGGTCTCACTGGTTTTGCTGAGTGTCCTGGGGTGGGTGAAATCTGGACTTTTTAATGTCATGGGTCCAAAGTGGGTTATCAGCAGGTAAAGTTCAGTCAGGTTGGTATGCATTTCCACCTCCGACTGTGTGTGCCCGTAGCTAATAATGTTCCTGATTCTACTCTTTCATGCAGATGATTCTCCAGCACCCTGTGAGTGGACTTATCCTCCTGTCTCTTTGACTGACCTCTTCTTATTCTCGGTTAGGGATGTAATGTCTTGCATAATTTGGAGTTAACTATTTTATATAACTATTGGTCAACCAACTCTCCAAACCCAATTTTGAATAGTCTTATGCTTTGGAAGAAATTTAAAGTATCTTGTCTTGTGCCTTACAGAGCTGATACCTCATACACAACGGGCACACGTTTACTTAACTGACTGTGTGGTGTAAAGGAAAAGAGCACTGTTTGGCATTTATATTTGCATACAACAAATGTGGCTTCTTAATAGTCCGGGTTCACTCTTGTCTGCGAGTATTGTGATTAGATGTACCTGATGCAATGTAAAGGCTGAAAACATTAACGTGTTTGTACATATTTTATGTAAAAGTGTCTTATTCATTAATTATATGTTATGCTCAAAATTATTCCTGTTCTAGAAAAAATATTGAATGTAAGATTTTGTTTGCTATCTAGACAGCAAGGGTGAAAAGCAGAAATACAGTATATGGTTGCTGGACTTATTTGAAGTGTTGTCTGTTTCTATTACATTTATTAAAGAACAAAGCAGCTCATGACCTTGTAAAACAATGCATTCACAATGCAGAGACAAAGGTCAGAGACAAAGTCTCTAATGTTGTTTGTGCTTAAAACGAGGCATCCTCTAAAAGGTTCTGCATATGGTGCTCTACAGTTCTGCCCATGTTGGCTTGGTCTGAACAAGAGTGTTTTGTTATTGGACCCCTGTGCAAGTCATTGATCCAACAAAGGGTGATTATAGACATTGTGACAGAGGACTCTGTGCCATATTCAACCCTCAACCAGCTAGGTGAGGTTGGGTACATGGACTCCAAGTGAGCCTGTTGCTGGTTCCTGTTTTGCAGTAACCGATGAACATGCAGGTGGACACAAGTGACGAAAGAAGTGGTCAAGATAAAGGAGGCCTTCAGGCTTGGTTAGCTCAGGGGGCTCCTAGGACAGAAAACAGACAGTGGAAAGCAAGGAGGGCTGCAGCCTTAGCGGTCATGGAAGCAAAAAAGTTTTGGAGGAGGAGGAGTTTCAGGAGGTTTAAGAGAAGGACTTTCAGTCGGCCTAAAGGAAGATCTGGGAAACTGAAAGGTGACTCAGGAGGGGAACGCAAGGCTTGTCTCTGGCTGTCTTAAGCAGAAGAGACTGGGGATATTGTCGAGGGGTGAAAAGAGCATGTTTTGGTAAATGGTAAATGGTAAATGGACTGTACTTCTATAGCGCTTTTCTAGTCTTTGCGACCACTCAAAGCTGCTTTTACACTACACATCACAATCACCCATTCACACACTGATGGCAGAGGCTGCTACGTAAAGTGCCCAACTGTCAATCAGATACCACATTCATACCCGTTGGCTACTGCCACAGCAATTTGGGGTTCAGTGTCTTGCCCAAGGACACTTCGACATGTAGCCTGACGGAGCTGGGGATCGAACCTCCGACCTTCCGATTGAAAGACGACCGACTCTACCACTGAGCCACAGCCGCCCCAGTACTGAGCTCGACCTACATATCCTCTGGTGAGGACGCAGGATTGGAAGACCCAGGATTAAGGGTCTTATCAATGCACTAGGTGTGGCTGAGGTTCCCCTGAAATGGCTCTGGACATTGGTGGGTTGTCTTGGCTGACACTCCTCTTCAATCTTGCATGAAGGTCTGGGACAGTGCTTGTGGAGTGGCAGACCTTGGTTATGGTTTCCATGTCTAAGAATAAGAACTGGAGGCTTTAAGTATTGAGGTATTACACTGCTTAGCCTCCCAGGGTGCTGTAAGGGAAGCCAGTTGGATCAATGGGATTGTTCAGCTGTTTTGAGGACTTTGGCTTACGACTACGACCATGGCCCGTCCTTTAATAACCAAAGTTAGAGCTCTGTCCGTATTTTCAACACCAAATCAAACATGTTTTCCGTGGGTGTTGACCTCTGCCTGCGTTGTCCCTTGGCATCAATTCTGTTTGCAATATTAACAGACAGGATCTCAAGGTGCAGCAGAGTAGGAGGTCTGAGAACCCGAATTGACATACTCCTCCCAGTTGTCTAGTTCTGCTTAGAATTGCAACTCTGCTCTTTGCAGATGACATGGTGTTGTTGGCTTCATCAGGCAGTGACCTTCACGCTGGGACAGTTTGCAGCTAAGTGTAAAGTGTTCCTGATAAGAATCAGCACATCCAGGCATTAGAGCCATGATTTTCTGCCAGAAAAAGCTGCATTACTCCCTCTGAGTTGGGGCTGAGTTACTGCCTCAAGCAAAGGAGTTCAGGTGTCTTGGGGTCTTGTTCATGAGTGAGGGTAAAACCAATCGTGTGATTGACAGGTGATTGATGAAGCCTCAGCAGTAATGCAGGAGTTGTACGAAGCTGTCATGGATGGGAGGCTGAGCTGGAAGGCAATGCGTTGTTTCACCAGTTGATCGGCGCTCCGACTCTCACCTAAGAGCCAGAGTAAGGAGCTCAGACATGAGGAGGAGAGCTGCAGCTGCCGTGCATTAGGAGGAAACAGTTAAGGTGGTTCAGCATCTGATCTGAATGACTCCTGGCAGCCTTCCTTTGGAGATTTTCTAGCATGCCCAAATGGTTTGAGACGAAGGGGTTAGACCCAGAACTCGCTGGATGTCTAATCTAGCCTGGGAACACCTCATTATCCCCGAGGAGGAGCTGGGAATCTTTGCTGGGGGAGGCACGTCTGGGCTAACAGAGCCAGGCCAGCTGTTTCACCATGTTTCCAGTCGAAGTTAGAGGCTAACTAGCTGCTCACTTCAGCTACTGTACATATCTGACAATGATGTCAATCTGTATTTGTCTAGTTTATGGTACCTGGTGCTGGTCGGGTGGGTTGCCTGATGGAGTAGCCATAGGGCATGATCTTCAACCTTCAGTTGAAATACAGTTTGTTTTCATGTAGATAAATGACAAACAACAACATCTTTAATGTTGTCCTCTTATTCATTGATGTTTCTCAGAGATTTAATCGTCCTTACAGACTTAATTAAAATGACCAATTATCCTTTCTCTTTTGATGTTCATTTAACTGTTAATATTTTACAAATGAGGATTTGAAATTAGATTTCTGACAAATCAGTCTAATAAGATGATGTGACTTATTTCCAGTCCATTAATCGCTGGTATTCTTTTTAATTTGAATCTTAATGGATGAAGCATTGTACACCTCCCAAGCACCAAACAACAATATCATTTGTTTGTTGTGGTGAGTCCATCTCAGCATGCTCTGCATCTTAAGCATTTGCAGCAGTCCCTGTAATTTATAGTAAATGTGATTGATGCTTGCAAAAACACTCAAAGACAGTTATGCAATCAATTACGTTTGATTTATTGTGTTTGCAGCTTCAGCGTGCGTCGCGTCGCCGTGTAACAAGCGAAACTTTCTGTGCAGCCTCACTCAAACAACCGTAATCCTTCTCTTTCCAGCCCTGCTGTATGGTGTAGAGTCAACGCTCCCAAGCTGTGCTCATCATATTTCATTACTATAATTCACAATGAAGGTCATTTTTATGAATTGACTGAGGAAAGACCAGTTTTTGTCCAAACTTAATTAAAACTCAGGCGTAGCTTTCTGGGCAAGGCGGGGTTTTTTTTTTTTCTTCCTCCATGATTCAATAATCAACAGAAGTAAATCATCTACAGTCTATTGCATCAGTCGCCAGCAGGCTGGAACAAATGCAAAAAATAAATAGACCTACTCTGGCATGCCCTGAGTTACTGGCAGGAGCTGCAAGGTTACTGTGTGAAGCAGTCAGAGGCACCTTTTCAACCGCGTGAGACTATGATGATCACAGAGAAAGACTTTTTAAAGCTCCGAGCTGTGATCTATGGAGTGCTGATCAGCTGTGATCTCAGCTATAGATGCTGTTTTGTCCCGTGATTTAACGCTCTCAAAATATATCCTCTTTGCTGCTGGTGCCACTGGATTCACTAATTACTAATGGTGATTTAATGTAACAGTGTGACCGTTTCCTCTCCTGCGCAGACCCCGTTCCTGCACTGTTGTCCTTGTAAATTAGGTGTGCACCAGTGATTAATGGTTAACAGCCACAATTCCAGGAGAAGCATCATCAGCAAAGCATTTAATTAAATGGTTGTCTCAATTACTTAGCTTGAAAAGAAGATAACTTCATTAAACCATATGAGTTTTTAGCCCGTCAGATGAAGTTTGACATGAAGACGCAGGTGTAAAATATGTGATTTAAAAGATAAAGACAGGCTTATTTTTTATTTTAAACGTCTTCCATACAACAAAAAGACCAGAGCCTCTGTGTTCGATGACACAGCAATACTACAATTTGCTATTGGATATTTTTTAGAACCTGTATATTTCCTAAATCAAAAAAAAAAAAAAAAATCTGTCCTCAAATTAATTGCTTCTATCAACTGGTTCAATTCCTGAGCTGCACTGCAAAAGACAAAGTGCCAAGCCAAACCCGGTGCCCTGTGCCATCAATCATTGCTCTGTATTAACTACCCCACCTCCCATCGCAAAGAAAACAATTAAAGTTAAACTTGTTGATTTGTTATGGTAGACCATAAATCACGCTGGTATGTGAAACCCACCATCTCCTGGGGCCCCTTTTCATGTTCCTCGATCAGTGAGCCGAGGTTAGAAAGCTCTGCTTTGAACTAGTCTGCTGGTACTCTGTTATTTCTTTCTTTCCATGTTTGTGTTGGATAAAGTCCCATGGAAACGTGCTGAATTAAAGCTTCTTACAAGGGCCATAAACACTGCACACGCACAGTTAGATAATGCGCTTACATGATTTGAAAAGAGAAGAAGGGAGATGCTGAAGGCTTGATGATCATGCTGTCTGTCTCTCCGGCTCTCCGTGTCTCCTAACAGAAAAGAAAAGTTGTCTCTTCATCTCAGCAAGATGTCAGTCTGAAACGTGTAGTGACACATTGTTTTGAACATCCCAAACCATTGCAGCTAATGAGCTGTTCAATTCTCATGGTGTTCATTCTTTTCAAGACTGGCTATTGTTATTTTTTACCCCTACATTTCCTCAATTCTTGTTTTGGTTATGACGATACAAACACACACAGAGCGGCTTCGACTTTTCCATCAATCTTGGCCACTTCTCACGATGCTATTCTGGTCCTGGCTGTGCCGTCGTCTGCCAGGGAAAACGAGGTGGGCATGGTGATAATTCCTGGACTTTGAACAGCTGAGTAGGAGTGAGTCACCATTTCCAAGGCTTTGTCTCGAAAGTGTTCACTCCTTGGACACTACTGCTCATTGTATGGATTTGGCTGCAGCGACTTATTGTATGCATTATGAGAGAGGAAATGAGGGGGACCCCTTCGCTTGCAGCCTACCTGTCAGGCTCGTATCCCAGGTGCGGTGACATTCGGGGGAACATGCAAAGAGCAGAGCATGTAACGTTACAGGAGAGAGGAGAAGGAAGAGTCTATTTGATAATGAGATACAGCACAAAGGCTGTCTGTGGCCACTCAGCTCCAGCAGCACAGGAGACCTTGTTATTGTCCGGGGCAGGCCGCAGGTCAGACAGACTCTGTCTGCACATTTTATGGATGGAAATTTGTCTGAGGAATATTAAGTGCACGGACTCTGCTTAAGTAAAGCGACATAACATGCGTTTCATCAACTGAAGATGCATCAATACCCACAAACAGAAGCTTCACCTTGTTAAATTGCACAACAAATTGAGTTAAGACAGCAAATTACAAGACTCCCAGCAGCAGGACAAATTATCATATCTTGTTAAAATCAGAACACAATGCTGCTGGCTTAACTTTGATGTCAACACACGTTTAATGTCGTTCATCGCCGACTTTCATTTTATCCGATAATTGAATAAAAAAAAAAATCTTGCTCATCACCTATTCCCGTCTGCAGAGCTAATCTACAGCTCGCGCGGCTCGCACTCGCTGGCTGGAGAAGCAAATTAAGTTGTTGACACTGGATCGCTCACTACAGCCAGCCGTTTGAAAATCTCACTTTATAATTGTTTTGCTGCTGTCTGTTAATCGTCACATTTGAAATAAATTAGATTCTGTGAGACAAATGTCTTTGCGCCGAGAGGAACAAGATAGGACAGTCATATCCATTCAACAGTCACTCAGTCTGCTGCTCCAGCTAATTGAGAAAGCAGCACTTTCCTGTTTATATAACTGTACAGTGGGCATGTAAAAGGCAGGCTTACTTTTGTTATTACTGGAAATATCTCATCTCTCAAGAAAAAGATTCTTTATACTTTATCAGAGGAGGAACGATGTACAAAGAGGAGAAGTTCACAGTGTTTAGAAAACACAAGTGCTCTAAAGACCCAGAGGTCACAGAGATGCTCAGGAAACACAACCGGAGCAGACACGTAGGGAACATTTACACAATAATCTGAAGCTGGAAAATGTTTTTACAGTAAATTTGTATGGAGCGCATCCTCTACATCTTCCCAAATGTTTCTCATTTAGCCTGAAGCTCTTACAACTAAGCGTTGAGCAGAAACACAGCAACCATATCTAAGCCAACTCTCATGGTGTGAACACACATTCTATATAGCCGGTTGCCAATAAAGTCACTTCGGCTGGTCCAGACTTTGATTCTTGGCATGTATTCAGGGCTCGGGCTCTGCCTGGCGGAGGCAGCTTAGCTAATGAGCTAACCATGAGAAGTGTAAAAGCCTACCTGCTGGCTTCAGAGCCCAGACTTTCCAACTAAAAAGCAGGCCAGCGAAGGGCCCTGCTGAAAAGCATTTCTTTCAATTAGACTTTGAGAAAGCCCCGACTCCCTTCCACTCAGCCTCGCTGTGCGTATGGCTCGTCTCAAAAGGATTCTGAGTTAATAGCATGAATAACTGCAGGTTGTTGTTCCGCAGATGACAAACAAACATGACGAGATTTTTGTTCAAGGACTTTGATTTGTTTAGCACTTACTAAGTGTCCTGAATGATTAGCAGCTAATAGTATTTGTGTGCCAGCATCGAGGCGGTTTCATCAGTTGTGCATCTGATGAAGTCCTTTGTTTGCTTCACTTTCCACAGAACGTTAAATCCTTGTGAACGACTAACTTTAAGTTTTAGGGAGCGCTGCAACCAATTTAGAAGACAACATTTGTTGGTATGGAGCCATAAAGCTTTGATTTGTGGTGAGACATTGGCACAATCTTTATGTACTTTTGGCTCATTGATTCATTATGCTGCAGGGGTCTGCAGTGAATGTTGGGTATTTGGAGCTGCTCAGCACTCCACAATAACAAGAAGTGACTGTGAGATTTGTGCGAACAGTTCTATTGGTTCTGGGAGTCTGTTTGAGCAGAGCACATTCAAACAATGTTCCCCAGAAGGCTTTTTTTTGTCTCTGTGCAAGCTGCAAATGACAGAATAGTAAAGCTGGTGCAATTTTAGGGAAGAGAGGAGGAGGCTGGGTGGAGGAGCTGGTCAACCTTTTATGGGGGAGCAGGGAATAAAGCCTGTTATGAGGGACGTGCTGTGAGCTCAAAGAGGGTCATTTCACAGTGAGGGGAGAGAAAACACAAAATAAGTATGATGAACTTGAAAGTTTCCATTTTTCTTGCATGATTTTAGTGCTGCAGCAGAGCAAATGTGTAGCTGCAGAAATATCACCACTCTCTCTCGCTTTCTGTGCGAGCTGTAGCTTTTTCTCTTCAATTGGTATTCCACCAGATTCATCACCACGCGAGGATGGCGTTCTGCCATCTCCTCTCTAACATAGCTGACAGACCATTCTAAATCACCTCCTGCTTTAGGGACCGGCGGCGGCGGCTGGATTGTTTTAATCACAGATAATTGATTTTATTTTATCAAAGCATGTGAGAGAAGAAATCCTACCGCCAATAGATCAAAATGCGTGTGTCAAACAGGAAGACAATCGGTTAAATGTTGTGCTAGAGCAGATTTCTGGTGGGATATAATTCAAATGCATGAGCTCCTAATTGTCAATCTGTCACTTGTTCCTCTTTGCTGCTTTCATGATCCAAATGAAGGATTGAAAGAAGTGCTGAAGGTTAAATCAGAACGTATCGACCGGGTTGAACTTTGATTTTGACAAATTTCCTGCACAGTGTGTAAGAATCTGTTCCCTTTCTCTGTATGAGCTCTAAGTTTCTAAGAAGCCCGCCTCAAAGATCCCAAAGAGGGTTATTTAACACGTGGCCTCCCAGGAAGGGGTCCCCCCTGCTTTTAAATTCTCAGAGCTGTCACTCATTTAATGGGGGGGTTCTGTTGACCTCGGTTGCCTCAGTAATTTCTTCTCCTTCTTAAATTGCATATAATTGCTGTAAATGGTACCGACGAGGACAAGCTGCATTTTGGTAAATGTGATGTTTGCTTTGTGGCATTTTGCTGTACAAGAGCCTCCTACTCATGAGGCGGGATGCTGGGTAAGCTGCTCGGAGCGGAGACGCTCTGCTGCCGATTTATAGAAGAGATTATACTTGTCTGCTGGAGAGCACCTACCACCTCTCACCCATCCCTTCACAATGTGTGTGCGTGTGTGTTATATATGTAGAGATGCACAGGACAGACGTGAGGTAGAGGCTACATGTATGGCTACATTTTAGGAATATTAATGACTTGCTGGAACATATAAAACATATTTTATTAGCTGCCCACCTGTTCTAAGTGCTCTGTGAAGTGAAGGTTATGAAGTGTTCTTAATAATCACACTAAAGCAGATGTAAACGTAATTCATGCTTAATGAATTTGCAAGCATCAAGGTCGTCCAAACATGTATTCACTTCTAAAGGCAGCGTCCTCTGCACTGTCGGTGCTGTGAAGCTGCACTTTAAACTAAAAGCCTGTGAAATCATTCCTCATGATGAAAAGATATATACAAACAGAACACATACTGCAGCTCCATACACAAAGAAATCCCTCTTAACCAGCATCTCAATATGGAGGCTGTTTCACAGTACTTTGTCATCCACTAATTTGCACCAGCACCCCAGCACCCCCACTCTCCTCTCTCAGCCCAGAATGAAACACAGTTACAACCTGAAAATAATGTCTCAATGCCTTTGTCTAAACCCCACACCATGAGAATACGGGCCTGTGTATTGGCAGGCGATCCATGCTTTGACAAAATAATCCCTCTCTGCATGGCGGACATTATCCACCTCTGACGCTCTCACCAGCTGATCCCTTTTCTGGGACTCTTCCATGCTAACCAGCGTGCAGGATTGCCCCGCTCTTAATTTTCTGGGCGTCCTTTCTTTTGCAAATTAAGCATTGCATGTGGTTAATGAGCATTTATACATTATGAATGATGAATATTTCCTTTTCTTGTCCGTTTTCCATGTAGAAATAGATTGATGATAGATCAGTGTTTAAAACCAGCAGTCGCTGCTGTGTGAAAGCTTCTCATTAATTAAACGACAGGCTCACAGTGAGTTTGTCTAAATTAACAGAGGAGTTAAGTCTCTAAATGACTTTTTCTGTCTTGTTCTTAATTACTTGGACTTTTGTATACATTATAAATTATCCTCATAACTGGAGCTGAACTGCTGAAATTACACAACTGGCTGAAATGTGCGAGATATTCAGATACAATTATCAACCACTCCTGTTAACAAACCTAATCTTGTCAACTGGAGATGCACACATCAAGGACATTACCTCCAGATTATTTGGTCTTCACTTCGTCATTGAAACTGATGCAAGTGAAAAGTTGAAGTTTTTCAAATTCAAGTCCAATCTGTGTTTTTATAGCACAAAATCATAACAGAAGTTATCACATGGTACTTTTAACATGAGTCTTTATATTTCATACTAACATTGCATTTGATTGCAGTGTTTGAGTATTAATTGGGACTTAAAGGGCAATAGGTCGTGCTATATCTAAATGTACACTGCTATATTGTCTCAGTACAGTATTTAATTCTCACAAAAAACACCTCTGTTATGTCCATCCCAGTCCTCAGGCAATTAAGCTAACAAGGTAGCAGCCAGAAAGCAACGTGTCTGTATTTTTCTGTACTATTTCTTCATGTGGAATGACTCATGACCAATGACTGTATAAATAGATGGACGATACGTCTCCATCTGCTCTCATTGTACGAAATTGAAGCTAATATAGGCAAGGCGGTAACCGCTAACCAAAACACACACTTAACTTACCAGACAAAAACGGCACCAGCTTGGTGTGTTGGTGTGAAGCAGACGCTCACAGGTGGAATGTAGTGATTGTCTTAGTTACGTTTCCTCTCCCCGTTCCTCCTCTACTCTGCTAATCCGGAACAGGCTGCAGGAGCCGTATTTGTCAACAGAGCTGTCAATCATCATTTTACAGCTTCAAATTACTAATTGAAAATAAACTTGTCAGAAAAATGAACACTTGGATGTAAATCAGCATGATAAGAACTAACTATAATGACAGAAACCATGTTTGAGAAACATTTATTTGGCGTGTATTTTGATTTTATAGTTTGAATCATGTCCCATCTGTTAACATGGAGGAGGCGGGCTTTATGAGCTATACTGCAGCCAGTCAGCAGGGGGCACTCAAAATGTTTTGACTTCACTTTTAGGGAGCTATCATGTCGTCCATCTTTTTATAAACTCTATACCATACCAGACTGACTAACATACCAGGTGGTTAGTTGGTTAAAGTTCATAGCTGTAGCTCTCAGTATTATTTTCTCTTAAGGCGATCACTGGAAGACCAACCCATTGTCATCAGCAAAGTCATCAAATACAGAAGCTTGGTCAGCGGCACACCCGGTCAAAATATGACACTTTAGGGACCCCTTGTTTTAATGTTAGGTTGTAGTCAGGTGAGGTAGTTTAAGAATGGGGAAGAGCCCTTTGTGTAGCTGTCAGGTACTGTAGGATGGATATGTCAAAGAAACAAAGGACTTTTATTCACACAGTAAAATAGATAGTAATTGCAGACTTCCTTTCAAGTTACTTAAATGGAGGGTATTATGCTAATTTCAAACCTCATATTTCTCTCTGTGATACCTGTGGAGTGGCTTAGCATAATTTACAGTTAAAAAAACTCATAATTTCTCTCACACCGGTGCTCTGTGCAGGCCCTCATGCAGCCTCTGCCTGAAATGACTCAGTCAGCTCTGTCCCTTTAAGAAACCCCGCCCCTACAAGCCCGCTTTCTTCTGATTGGCCAGCTCTCTGAAGCCTGCTGAGGCTGCATGGTATAGAAAAAACTTTTAGCAGGGGATTACGCCAACATTCTTTAACCTACAGATTTGAAACTTCACCCACGTTTAGTCTGGACATCCACCATTGTAAAATCTTAAAATGTTAAACAGCATGATTCCCCCTCTTTAACGTACATTAGTTTATACATCGTGCGTAATGTCACGTAACAAGCGTACAAATATTAGTACTTATTTAAACTTGATTGTTTCCCTAAGTCTTGCCTTGAAATGTGAAACATCCGTCGACAGTTTTATTTTGAAAATGTAAGTGGATGCTGCTTATTTACTATCGCTTACTTGTCTTCTTTATTTTGAAAGTCTAACCAGGCATCGCATTTTAATCCAGCTGTCTTCACTGTGGAGCTCTGCGTGCACCAAACTGAAGCAAGAGTGGGACCTAGACCTTCATATGTTGAAGCTTAGGGCCACAGACTGACGTATTTGTCGAGTTAGGAGCGAGAACATGACGGGAAGATGGCTGTTCATTTAATCTAACTGCATCTTATTAAACAGACAGATGATTGTACTCCACCCAAATCGCAGCACACTTCTCTTGCTTTCTGTTGTCGGTTAATATATTTATAACTGATTAAATTATTAATGGCCATTATGCTCTAATTCATTATTCCCATTCATATCATTAGGAAGTGTAGATTATTTGTGTTAGGCTGCAGATCCTGGTGAAATTAAACTCGGAGAAGTGGTTTAAAATTAATTATCTGTGTGTTCTCGGGGCATGAAGCCATAAGCCATGAAAGTGATATGATATAACTCAGTCATTAGGAAATGGCTGCTTCATGCAACCTATCTCCTTGGTCTGCCCCCTCGGTGGTAATTTCCCCAGTCAAGGTCATGGCCATCAGCCATCAAGCGTCCATCAGTCATTTCCTGACGCAGTAATACATATGAGGGCTAATCATTAATTACCATCCCTTGACATGGCCTGCTTTTTATTATAATCTGTGACAGAGGAGAAATCAATACTGTTTAATGAAATAAATTTGGTGCTATAGGTGCTGCTGTTCGTTTGCACATAGGAAAGTCACATCAGACTTCAGAGTGGCTCCATTTATCCACCGGCTGAGTGATTGAATATGATTTGCACAATCTATCCCAGCATTTTGCTGTTCTTCCACTTAATCCCTGGAGTGCAGATGTTGTCAACTCGATTACAACTCCTGGCATGAATGAACACACTTGGCACGGTGACATTTTTTAGATAAATATCTGTCTACTTGAGGAGACACTTTTGAGCCTGCAGCTCCGACGAGATTAAATGACTGGGCAATTGTTTGTGAATCTGCAAATGATATAAAACCGAGGCAAAAATGATTAGATATTTCCGGCTCTTTCCTGTCCCAGCAAAGAGAGACGTAGATATTTATCTGGGACAGAGAGGATCACAGAGCTCTCCTTCAGTGTGTCTGGAAATATACAGCACATTTTATATTTCTGACAAGTTAACATGAATGTATTCCTTTAATTTGATGGCCAGTTATCTTTCCAGAGCTGCCCAAGGATTAAACACAAGGACTGAACAAGAATCTGGGGAATGACTGATGAGCTGACGTCAAACTCACTATCGCTCTGTGAGAAATCACAGGAAAAAAGGAATGTCCTGTGTCATCAGACTCCCATTATTATTTTACCTCCATCTAACAGCCACCTGATAATGCTCCAGTATGGATAGCCATACTAATTATACCCCGCTGCCAAATGGAACTGCAATGAATGAGAAATAGGTGCAACAGGAGGAAGGTCGAGCCACTTATGCCTTGTTGCTAATGTGTGTACATTTCATTTCATGGGGATGTGAAGGGAGAGGAGGGCTCTGTATCGATTAATAATCCTGAACAAAACGTGGCAGACAGACAACCCAAATGAAAATGAGGGAAGGAGAAGAAAGGGGGAGAGAAAATGGGTGTCCACCAAAAGTAAAATATTGGACAGAGGGGAGGAAGAACTTAAGAGAGAGAGCAAAGAGGGGAGGCAGTGATGAGAGAGCGCATTAGTACGAGACAGAGGGAGAGGAAGGAGTGAGGAGTGATAGAGTCACAGAACAAAAGGAAGACAGAAAATTGGGAAGGAAAGCTGAGGAAAAGGAGAGATGGAGGGAAAGTGCTGCAGTGCCCCCCACAGGCGTGCTGCCGCAGCAGCTCCATACCAGCACACTGCTTCATGTATCATTGTAATGCATTGCCTGTGTAAATTGAAACATTGCACAATGATCACCTGAACGCTCGCAGTCGTTTCCTAATAAGATAGGAGCAGTGAATGAAATGAATGCAATTTCTTCTTCTGACAGACTTGTTTTCTCATTACATGAACTATTTAGACTTCTTCCAACACAAAGGCAGCCAGAGAAAATGAGCTCCAACAAACAGCAACATCTGACGGGCTGCTATCTCTGAACAGCAAAGCCGTTGCCATGCAGACACCTGGAGACTCACCTTGCTGCTAAATTCATGTGGAAAAAGGAAACTCCACCCACCCCCCCCAAGGTCAATCAGAACCTCACATCCTGCTAGTGTTACCATGAGAACAAGAGGCCTCGCAGTCTCATTTATATTCACAGTCACACAGATGTATATTTGCAACAGCAATTAAATGCCATTTTGCCTTTGTAGGCAGAAAAACACAGCGACAGGGTGATTAGAAAACCATAGCACTGCATCTGCAGCTAATTGTGATTTCATTTCTACTTTTCATAGATTTTTCATGCAACTCGCAGGAAGGCACATTCAGGTTGTTGTGATTACATGCAAGTTTTATTACTGCCATTCATTTCTAAGGAAAAGTGTAGTCACATTCAGATTGAAAGTGGGTGTTACATTGCCAAAAGTACATTTTAAATAATTTTATGAGTGAACTAAAAGCAAAGGAGGCTCTCTCTTTTTTAGAGTGTACGAGCAGTAAGTGCCCTCCATCTCTGCTGCTTGTTTGTAAAGTTTGCTCAGCACAGTAAGGTCGCTGGAAGCTCTGAATACACGGATGGTGGGGTCCAGACCTGAGGGTTCAGTAACGGCAGAAACAAAAACTCCTCTGCGTGTGCCGAGGTCTCTGACTGTAACTGTGGAGGAGCGCTGCCAAACGCTTGAAGACTTTTGCAGATTTGAAAGTAAAACATTCAGATAATGTGATGAAAGGAAGATGAGAGAGAAAGGTGAAGGTTGCAGGGACACATTATAAAATCTGCATGTTTCTCACTTGGCATATGCTGCTGTAATGGAGGTCAAAATAATATGATACAAGCAAGTTTCCAAAGCTCCGCTCAGTGGGCGCTGATTTAAAGGGTCAGGTGTTTCATGACTAAACATGCTGAGGCTCTCTATAAATAGTGCCGAGCAAATGCTCATAATGGCCTTGGAGAGCTGGGGAAGCATGACTGACATTTAGCATGTCCATATATAACAGAAAACTCCCAGACCTGCCCGTAAGTTGTCCCGTAGGTAGCATGGCGGAGTACTTATTGATCTGCTACGGCCTCATAAAGGCATTTCTCAGCAAATAAGCAGCACGGCGTAATTGGTCATGCATTTATTCATTCTCCTCATGACTGACTCACCCAGAGAGCAGACAGAGGAGGCCGTCGGACCAAATGATCATTTAAGTAGTAGAGAGAAGTTACTTAAATTTAGCTTTAACATTATCTTGAATGTAACAAACCTCAACCAGAAGTGACCCCTCAGAGTTGAGAGGATTGTCAGGGAGACTCACTGCAGGCCTCAGCTAGGACTGGCTAGCTCTGTTAGCATGTTTCCCGATGCTGACTGGCTATAACAGGCTCATGTTATTACAGACCACATTTTTTATTACTGCGCTTAATGAAAAATGAAGTAAAGTGGACATATTTCAGTTAGATTATTGAAAATAGTGTTTCAATGATTTAATGGAAGTGTTCAGCTGGCCAACAGCCCCATTTAATAAAATAAAATGTGTCTGATAAAAGATTCAAAGGAGACATTGAAATGTAGAAGACCCTGAAACATTTTGAAGGGGTCTTAAAAAAGGCTTTCAGAAATCTTATTAACCATAAATTATGGTTGCATGATCAGAAGTGGTACAAGGACATGCTTTGAAAGGAGTCTTTCTCTCATAGCTCTGATCATAGTTTTTGTAACTGAAATGTTTGCATAGTTCAGATTGCAGTAAATCAAACTGTGAAACTGTTTTTATTGAACTGGGGAAGCATGACCTGTTTATCGCGTCCAAATAAGACCTGCCTGTAAAATCACCTGTATGTTTTTATCAGAAGATAAAGAACAAGGTACCAAAAGAAAAAATACACAACACTATTCATGTTGGTGTAAAAGTTTCTTCTATCTTCCACCTTCTTCTAAAGTGCAGTACAAGCTAGCAAGGCTACATGAAAACTGTAGCTGTGTCTCAATCCAGGGGCTGCAGCCTTCAGAGGGCGTGGCCTACTGAGGATGAGTCAGTCATCGCCTGTTTAGATCGCTAAGGCTGAACTGAAATGAGACAGTCTGGTCGACTGAGCATTTCCTGTTTGCGTCACCAGCTGTTCCTGTCCTAACCCTTGTGTCAAATAAAGCCGCTCCTATCGCCTAGCAACAAGTAGCTAGCTAGCTATCCTAACTAACGTCAGGTAACTTAACCTATTATTTTAAAGATAATTTGTTTCACAGGCCCTTTCGTGATTTTTAACAGGTATATCACCAGCTATTCATTTGAATTGAATCCAAAAACGTTATATTTAAAAGCATATTTCTCTGCCGCATAAGAGTCCGCCATCTCCTTTGAATTGCGGCACAATGAATCTTGGGATGTTATTCAACATTTCATAAACAAAAATACTTTACAATGCAGTCAAAAGGATGTATTGCAAGTCGGCTCTCCTCAAATCGCCTGGAAAAGGAGGACGCTTTTTGGTACACCTGAGGATGGAGCCTTTGAATTGGGACATCCTTCAGCGCGCCACTGTGATGCAATCTGCCTTCAAATGCGTCCTTCGAAGGATGCCGCCCCTGAATTGGGACACAGCTATTTTTACTGACGCGTCTGTCCATAGATCTGCTGAGCCTCACCAGGTCAGGTCATGGCAGTTCACTGAGAAGTTTTGTCATAGAGCGTAATGTGCCAAATCAACAATGTTATTGTTTTTTCTGTAATGCCCTGAGTTTGGCAGCTTATCATGATTGATAAATATGTGTGAGCATCGTGTAACGTAAAGCATCCATGCATTAGAACGCCCAATCAATCATGAGTAATAATGAGCAGAGAAATAAATCCAATTACAGTGTAGCTGCTCCTTCACAATCAAACGATTAACTCTGTAGAAATGGCACATCCATGCCTGCGCACCGGCTGCCCCGGCAAGGACTCCACAACAATGGCCCACCTGGACGCTGCCGCTCCAGCTCAATGTAATCAAACGCTGTGTGCTCAGAAAATGCAGACATGTTAAAATCTGAAAGGATGACATTAAGGATGAGAGATGAAGAGGATGACAGAGGGCTGTGTGAGACAATAAAATCAAGGCCATCCAAGAACCAAGATGGATTGATGAGTCCATTGAGTGGAGATGGCAGGCAGCCAGCTAGCACAGAGGTCAGTGCAGAAGGATATCTCTTGGAAGAAATGATGCATTTAAGAGGGCCAAGGCTGCCAGGGTGGGCTCAGTGGCAGGGAGAGGAAGAGGGAGATATGAAGTGAGGGATGGATGAGGAGGCGGGGAGAGGAGGCGGCTATGTAGATGAAGCGGGGACGTGAGAAATATTTAAAATAAGAAAGAGAAATGATGGAAAGAGAGAAAGATCTATTAAGCAGGATACAGGTAAGTGGACACGGGGAAATATGGAAGCAGGACTGAGAGAGAGTAATGAGGGTTAGAGGAGGGAGACAAAAGGCGACAGGTGGAGAAAACATGATGTGATGAGCCAAGTTAATTTGTATTAAAGCTCGCAGCATTAATGATGAATTTGTCGCATTATCCATTACAATGTAAGAAGATAAAAACAATAAGAGTTTACCTACAACGTGGACACGCTGGATGCCAGAGACGCTCCCTCTTCCTGCACAGACACCAGGTTTCCTGCCACAGCAGGAGCCAAAAACATTCTGCCGGGGGAGACTGGTTTTATTAATCAAAGTGATTATTCAATGAGTCAGGCACTCACACAAACAAGGAAAAATAATGTGTTTGAGCTTTAGCCACCAAAAATGAAAAATATCACCCATCTGCCTGTTGTGATTTGCGGCGATGGATCAGGCTAAGTGTCCGCTAACACCCCGGCTGGCTAATTGAGTTAGGTTTATAACGGTGAGGTCCACAATGAAATTTATGGGACCCATCTGCCACGTAAATAAGCAATGCCGACGGAGATGAAGTGAATCAGTCAGAAGTTAGCTGCCTGACTTTTCAAAAGGTCTCGGCGCTGTTCTGTTTTAAGCATGCCGTCTCAAGACCCTGCCTTTATTCCCTCCTCTCTCTGCTCCTTTCACATCCCCCTCCAGACGTTCCCCTTTAGCCCGAGGGCTGCGGAAATCCACGCATTTGAGGTTGTCTCCTCTCGTCACCTCTCTCTCCTTACTTTTTTCTGACAAGGAGATAAATGCTGCACAAGTGATTAGTCGACTATGGCTGATTGATTTCCTCTAAGGACGGTAAAATGCGACTCTTTGCCTCCTGTTACACTCCAAGGTTACCAGACTGATAAATAGGGGCATTTTCAGGAGGAGGTTTGGTAGAAGGCGTACGTAGAAGTACCATAGTGATGATTTAATGTTTGTGTTAAAGTGAAACGTGAGGTCTGAAGAGGCACAAAAGAAAATGCTCATTTGATGGAGATCAGTTACTTCAAATGTAGCATGAATGAGTTCACCAGAGGGGTTTCAACAAAACTTCAAATCACAGAGGTCGGCATAAAGAGCTTAACTCTTCTTTTAACTCGCCATGATAATGTTTGATGTGTCAGCTCATTGCATTTCTATCTATTTAGAAATGCAGTCAAAGAATGAAATGAATCCCCTTAAGATGTCCCCAAGGGACGCTCTTCACATTTTTCTTTTCCTCCTCCATCTGTCAAAAATCATACTCTCACTCCAGTACACAGCCGGCGGACTTCATAAAACGAGAAGGCTGTCGTAAATGTATATTAAGCTTTTTAGAAGCGCAGTTGACAACTACCAAGGGCTAAATCGCTCAGTTGAAGCAGAACCTGTTCCCAGGCAAAACAGAACATCCTCATAATCCAGGTCATATATCGAGAGCTTTCTAACCCACAGGAAAGTCATACATGCATGCATGTGCCCGCTGCGCGCACACATTAGCGCAGATAGAAAAGCATCTCCTCTCAGGCAAGTTACTGGTTAAGCCGAACCGCAAGTGATACTTTGAAAGATACAAATACCACTTTTACATTGTTGGATTCTTTTCCCAGAGCCATAAAAATACACAGGAGGAGATAAAAAAGAATATGAGGGAGTTGAAATGCAGAAACCTGTGACTGTCTGTGAAGTCTGTGAAGTGGCTCAGTCGAGCTGTCCCAAACCTTTGGTTTTAGATGTTTTCCTCAAATACCCCCTCAGCCCGTCAGCTCAACTAAAGTTCCCCTTCATCAACGCCTCCAGTCACCAAACGTGTTCTGATGAATAGATTATGAACTGGATAGTTTTCACTATTAACTATGTAAAAGCAATGCTGCCAATTAACTCAACAGTATATCTTGTACTTTCAATTTACATTTGGCAGCATTTTATTCATTACTTTGAACTCTTTCGACTCTTCATCCATTCATTTAGCAAACCTTTTAACAGGCTTCCATTGCGTTTAGTCAATTCAACCTTTTATCTGCTACTTTTAGCAAATTGGATTAGCTGTTTATAATATTTAAATGTCTATCCATCCTTTGTTGCTCACTTGCTACTGACTTCATGTGTCACTGCGTGTGCCGGTAGTTCAGCGGCGGCATGTGCCAAACGTTAGACTGGTATGCCGATCCCATCAGTGATATGCCGCTCGTCTTCCAAAGGCAGTTGGTGCTTTGAGGTCACACCAGTTCCCCACATGTTCATCCCCCATGATACATGTGAAATGTATACAAATGGTAAACAACGCAAGTGCAACATAACGAGGTAAATAAAGGATGTATATGTTTCTCTCTTCCGTCTTTCATGTGTATTTAAAGTATGGTTGATTACTCCCTCCGTGATGACAGAAAAGTCATTTCATAGCCATATCCTCGGCGATGTAAACTTGTAGCAAAGCTCATCTCAGCTAACAAGGTTGTTAGCCTAGCCACCGTAGCCAGTCAGAGTAATCAATAGCAGAAAGAACGCAATCCTACGTTACATCATATACCTGGCTAACCTGTTGCTTTCAGTGTAGCATTAACCTTTTTTTTTACCGGCATAATTATGACAGCATGTATTGGCATGTATTGACGGCATGTATTGATCACACCTGATAATGTTTTACTGTAAGATCTGGATCAGGAGCGGCGTGTGAGTGGAGAACGGCGGCATGCCTCAGATCTTATCAGGTGTAGTCAGTATGCAGCCCAACGTCTCTGCCAGTCATAATTATGCCGATGCTGTGAAATTACTTTTCTGTCATCACGAAGGTAAACAACCATACTTTCAATACACATGAAAGATGGACATGAATACATTCCTTTATTTACATCACTATGTTGCCCCTGCATTGTAAACAAAGACAAAAAATGTAAATGTATAGGGCAGTAAATGTCGTAAAGCAAGACCACTGTTATACATGTTCACATGCATCATGGGAGTGGAACATGGGGACACCGGTGAGGCAGTCTGATAGAGGCCTTCCACTTTCAAGCACCACCTGCCGTTGGAGGACGAGTGGCATATCACTGGGGGGGTTTTGTAGACCAGTGTAACGATCGGCACATGCCGCCGGCCCCCTAGTGGCACGCCATCGGCCGCTGCACATGCTGCTGAACTATCAGCACACACAGAGGCATGCCACTGGCCACCTTTCGATCTTGCGGTCTGACATATACTGTATGTAGTATTAAGGCGTTAAAGCGCACTTGTTATGCTGTTTCATATTTTTTTATTAGATTATGTTCCTGATTGATTTATCTTTTTCCTACGATGAATTTCTTTTACCTCTGGGAACCACCGAATCACAGAAACCCAATCAGCAACTATTCTGATCATTTCTCACAGAAATTAATGTCTCTGGTTTTCTGACTGTTGGTTGCACACACAAAAAAAACATTTGTCAAATCATCTTCGGCTCTGATGTGCTTTTTAAACAATTTTCCAATTTTTAATCAACAAACAAGTAATCATGTAAATAACCGGTTTATTAAATTGCAAATAAAAACACATTGTTAGTTGCCGCCCTGGTTCAAAGTTGTAACATCTCCACAGTTATTACTGTGGTGCAGTTGCTCCGCTGTAGGAGTCTTACTACACAGTCGATTTAGTTTCTGTAGCTGACCTTTTGTTGCTGCCGGTGCTCTGCTCTGCTTAGATATATCCTGCGAGCCAGCGATGTCATTTTGTTTGACTGGCCAGGCGGGCAGCACTAGTAAGTTAAGGCAGCTTGTGTTCAGGTTGTTACTTGAACCTCTCCTCATTGGGCACACTCTCCTTCTGCCTGGTCTGTGTCAGCTTGGCAAATGTCCAACAAGCCGTGGGTAAGTAACCCCTCCTCTCGCTGCCACTGCATCCACAAGGGAAGAAATACCTACAGCAGTGCTTTGATAGTTTTTCTAAAGCACTGTTCAACGCAGCTGGCTTTCTCTGGATGAGAGGTACGAGTGTGGTGATGCACAAAGAGCCAGCTCCCCTTGTAGTGAAATGTTGGACAAGCGAGACTCACCCCTTTTGACCACGGCAGCCTCTGTGCAGTTCTCAGCCTGCTTTCACTTTGACAGCTAAGTCCCATCCCAATTCAGCTGACAGGCCTGTTCGCAGGTTGTGATCCCTTTGACGAGGGAGCCTTAACCTACCTCGCTCGAAGAAACGTCCGACTCCCTCGGAGATAAGTTGCAGATGGCAGCTCGGCCTCCGTCTTCCTCCTTGTGCTGCAGAGGTGTGAATTCCCTGAAGGTATGTTGGCCCGCTGCCCCGTCCAGTGCAGCAGCCATCACTGATTGTGCTTCCCTCCATCCCCGCCAGCATCACTCTTTGTTCAACTCTGCAAAAATTCATCCTTCACTGATAAGCTGAAGAGGCTGATGCTCCGAGTTCCTGTTGTGCTTTCTTGCCCTTTTGACTCACCGAGATGCCTTTAATAAGGATTCATTTCACAGCTGTCGAGATTTGAGACGGGGCTGAAGACCTGCCGTGCTCATGTTGTCATTCCCTCAGTCGGGTATCTGCATAACCATGTATTTAGGAGTGGCAGGCACAAACCGGGCCAACTGTAACACTCTACCATATAAACTCATCACATCCTGTGCTTGGTGTAAGTACCAAAGAAGCTACTTAAAGTAATAATCTATAAGATTTTCAATTAGATAAATGTCTGTTAAGTCTCTATCTATCGCTGAATGAGGTAATTCAATGGTGATTGAGCCTATGGCCCACTGATGAAAGCCCTTGCATTTGCAGTATTACAGACTGGCTGTCTAGTGCGACGGAAAAATCACAAGTGGCGCCCAGTTAGTGATGCGTTTTCCATCAGCCAGCAGTGGTTGGTCTGCCAGAGAGGGTAGGCGGAGCTAAGCGGCTGCTTTTCCGGTCTCTGCAAGTGTTGCGAGCAAACAGTAATCTACTATGGCTGAACAAACAAAGAAAAGATCGATGACTACAGATACAACTTCAAAAATAAGTGAAAATCCAAAGAAAAAGAAACAAATTTGACGCTCAGATGAAGCAAACAGTCTAAAAAGGAAAGCGACCGTCAGCGAGGAAAATCAAGAGTTACAACCGGAGTCAACCGTGGACGTCACACATGCAGCACTGTCTGGATATCTGGGAAGTGTGCTCCCGCAATTACCACCAAAGAGAACGAGACAGGGATCTTCCCGATAACAACTTTAAAATGCTTCTTTACAAGTAAAAGTCCTGAATTGCATAAGCACAGAAGTACCTGAAAAATGTGTGTAAAGTATCAAAAGTAACTCCAGTGAGAGGTTGTGGCCCTGTGACTGAAATATAAGTGATATTATTCATGGTGTATCCATGTATAAGCAGCAATTTCTGTCAGCTGGTCGAGGTTGAGCTAGTTTTAACTTCATAGCTCTGTTGAACCGAGTCCTCTCCAAGCCAAATACATGGGAGGGGTTGTAGGACGTTTAATAATGGTCGGAGAGATATTTTTAGAGTCATTTTTGCCTCTTTTGGTCTCAAACAGAAAAGATAAGAGGGAGCTGAAAGATAACAATGAGCCTGAAAGCTGCTTTTTTCCTAAAAGGTCACAAGCCACTGATCTAATATTGAACAACGCAGCGTATTTTTAGCCTGTCACACATTGTTTAAGTCAGATGTTAATCTGAGAGTAACAAGAAACCATCGCTCTCTTAAAAATATAGTGGAAGCAGGATGTAGCATAACACAATACCCAGGTAAAGTCCTTGAGTTAATGTACGCAGTAACTTTCCACAAACGTGTCATTAAATAGTTATCTAATAATAAATTACATTAAATATAAACTGTTGTAAATGAACATTTTATATTGGCTACACAATAATGAAATCATTTAAAACAGGGAGTCATTCAGAGGAGCTATTTATAGGCATGGTAAGATGATCCATTATTACCATTTTTTTTCTCAGCTTATCAACACTTTTTAATTGTTATTCCATAAAAGGCAGCGCCTGACTACTCGATGATTTAAATCAAATAACAGCTCTATAATTTGCCCGCATATTTACATATCGGCAGCCTTCACTGTGTGTGCAGCAGATATCTGCGTTCACCTCATTGCTATTGACGGGTTGTGATCCATGGCGCACCCTGTATGAAAAGCAAACACTGATGGACACCAGTTCAGTGTTATCACGCCGTCCTGGGATCCGTCTCTGTTGGTAGATGCACAACACGAGCCTCCTGTGAACCGCTGCATTCAGCAGGTCTGAAAGTGGCTCCTCCAAACGGCCCTGTTCTTGGCTCTCTGCTTTGCAAAGATAATATTTGACTTTCATGCACTGTCGGCTCATACCTTCTGTACCAGTGCACAGTCTGGGTAAATGTTATGTTATACCCAGAGTTTGTGTGTACTGGTCAGGCGCTTAACTTGTCTGTTAGGAGCTTTTTCTTTTGCATTAAGGTGCTATTTTTCCCCCTCGTGCATACATGACACGTACAGTAAGTAAGAAACACACTAGACTCTTGATTCCTGCAATCCAGCGTCTTTGTCCCTTCGGGTCGAGGATTTTCTTACTGGAGCCGTCTCTGCAGCTGATTGTCTGGCACCCCTCACATCCACCCTTGCAGGAGGAAAACTGCATCTTAGAATAATTTAAATGACTTTCATTGAGAGATGCCATTGATGATAACCGAGTTTCACCCCAACACATTAATTAGATCCCTCCTTGTGAATGTGAAGGCTTCCCATTAACCTCCTTTCTTCTCTTAACTCAAGTGCCGGGGCTTGTCGGGGCTTTATCCTTCACACAGGCGCCGTCGCACCGGATGAAGCGACCAAAGTGGAGCGGCGGCTTATCTACACAGCACCACTTCCCGGAGAGAAAGGAGTGCGATGCAACAAGAGTTAGCCTTCCGCCGTCCCGCAGGACTTGGTGAAGTGCAGAATTAAACTCCGGGAAGTAAGCATGTTACATGAAATAATTATGCACCGCAAAAAAGACAGGAAGTGCCCACGACACGCGCATACTTATCTGTCCTGAGGATGTGCCCCCGCTCACTCTGAGATTCAAAATGCAGTGATGCAAAAATCTGACATGAACTTGAACCTGTCCGGAGCCTGAGTTAGTACATATAGTATGGTATTTAGTTAAGATATGCATATTGTAGAAGAAATAATGTGAAAGTATTCCTGTAAAATGAAGATAAAACCTGAGGTGGTTTCTGTCCCATTCTGTAGCATCTGTTCGGAGTTGCAGCACAGCAGTCAGGTTGTCCAAGGTTTCAAGGATTATTAGGTGAGTTTCTGTCAGGGACGTGCTGTACTCCGCCTGTTATAAATGGTGTGTTTCACTCAGGGACCAAGTATCCTATCAATCTAACACTTTAGAGCATCATGAGTACCTCAGACCTTGCTGTGCTCTGCAGCTCAAAGGAACACACTGTCTTTTCCAGCTCCATCATATTGATGCGTCTTGTTTTATGTGCTCGCCATCAGCTAATGTATTTCTAAGCGTGTAATCGGCTGCTTTGTCACATGTTTTCCCAATCCAATCACTGGGTCATTTTACACCAATGCCATGCATCGCTTAATGTCTCAGTTTACGACTTGTGTTTTCTGCTCTGCTGTTCACAGAAGCTAAACACTCGTGTTTACTGCTCTGGAATCTGTTTACTGTCGGATCTCAAAATAAATATTTCCTTTGAAATGCAAATCTCTGCGTGCACAAAAGCTTTATAAAAAAAACGTGTACCGCTGTGCTTTCTGCCACTCTGCGCCCGCCGAGGAGCATGTTGTGTCTGTCCTGAGCTTAAACACGGGTTAGTGACGACGCCGTCATCACTGATGATGCCAGCCGGTTTCCTGCAGGGAAATGTTATCTGAAAGAGCATCTCAGGACTCCTTTCAGCATTTTTCTGACCATTTCCTCAAAGACGGGCATTTGCATCATGATTGCAAGTGTGAATAATGAATAAATAACGATGGGAGGTGGCGTAAACAAATGCAGAAGTGTGTTTAGTTGTCTTAAAACGGCTTCACCGTCCACATTGAAGGATCCCTGCTTAGTTTATCACATTATTGGGACTTTTGATCTTCAGGCCGAGCTTTGAGCCGTGCGTCTTTGTACGATAACACTCCAGAGCGCATTCATCTTCTGTGCCAGCGGTGTCTGATGCCTTTTTGACTATCATAAAAGATGTCTTCTAAGGGTTAATCAGAAGAGCTGCTGATCAATTGTGAGAGAAAAGTAATAAAACGTGTATAAATGCGGCGAGGGGGGGTCCTCGCATCGGCTAGTGCGCTTTGTATCCCCCCTCAGATTGATTTCTGTGCCGTGCAGCAGCTCAGTCGACTAAATATGTAATAGGCCGGCTATCTGCACACGCTCAGGAAATTACGAATGGATATTTAATGAACTGCTTGGACTTCAATAGATCACTCCAACATGTGCACGTATGTGGGAGGAAGGGATGAATGTAGAAGCCACATCCTGTTGGTCAAGGAATGGATGTGCTGTATCTCACCACCAGTCTTAAATTAGACCGTCGAGCCTGTAGTGTCAACTCCTACGAGGGAATTTTATGCAAACGCGAAGCACATCTCACATTTTTATCAAGCATTACTGTGGAGGGTGAAATTAATGTGAAGCGTCTGCGTGCACGCGGAGATACAAAGAGGAGATTGTCCGTTTGTTGTGGATGGCTACACTACGGTTGTGTGTGCGCTTTAAATGATGTCTATTTAAGACACAAGCCGTTTTGAAATCACGTTTGTTCACATAGTGAAGCCTAAATTTAGATATCTCTCGTCGTCGCTCGGGGCTAAAGAGTCGAGATTGTCTTGAAAATGTCAGCGGGAGAACTCTGAGGAGCGGGAACAACAGTGACAGCTGACAGCGAATGGGTGGCTGACATGGTGCACAAAACACCAGTGTCACAGATTGTGATGATGCAAAATGAAATAAAGAAACTGTGATTCATCAGCATAAATCTTCATGTCACTTGTTTGTGCTCCGGTTTGACTCTCAGTGATGTGGCACGTCGCTGCCTCGAGGTACTTTCTTGCGTAATGCTCTTAAACATTGATTACTGTCTTATATCACAGTTGAGATGCATCACTGTAGCTGTATGGAGATGTTGAAGGCAAGTCTGTGTTAAGGAACGGCATCAATAAGCAATGCATGCTGGGAAAGAGGATGAATTATTCTGCTTTATGTTCACATAATATACACAGATCAGCCATAACATTATGACCACCTGCCTAATGTGTCAAAACAGTCCTGACCCGTCGAGGCATGGACTCCACTAGACCTCTGAAGGTGTGCTGAGGTATCTGGCACCAAGACGTTAGCAGCAGATCCTTTAAGTCCTGGAAGTAGCGAGGTGAGGCCTCCATGGATCGGACTTGTTTGTCAGCACATCCCACAGATGCTCGATTGGATTGAGATCTGGGGAATTTGGAGGCCAAGTCAACATCTTCAACTTTTTGTCGTGTTCTTCAAACTGTTCCTGAACGATACTTGCAGTGTGGCAGGGCGCATTATCCTACTGAAAGAGGAAACTGCCGTTAGGGAATACTGTTTCCATGAAAGGATGTTCTCGGTCTGCAACAATGTTTGGGTAGATGGTACGTGTCAAAGTAACATCCACATGAATGGCAGGACCCAAGGTTTCCCAGCAGAACATTGTCCAAAGCATCACACCACCTCCACAGGCTTGCCTTCTTCCCATAGTACATCCTGTTGACATGTCCTCCACAGGTACTCGGCCCTCCACATGACGTAAAAGAAAACGTGATCCATCAGACCAGGACACCTTCTCCCAGTGCTCCCTGGTCCAGTTCTGATGCTCACGTGCCCATTGTAGGCGCTTTCAGCGGTGGACAGGGGTCAACATGGGCACCCTGACCGGTCTGCAGCGACACATCCCCATACACAACAAACTGCACTGTGTGTTCTGACACCTTTCTATTATTAACTTTTTCAGCAATTTGGAGCTCTTCTGTCGGATCGTACCACACGGACCAGCCCACGCTTCCCACGAGCATCAATGAGCCTTTGCTGTCTCTGACCCTGTCGCCGGGTAACAAGATGAAGTTTAGGATCCGGGAAATTGTGACATTTGAACAACTTTCTGACATTTCACAGACAAAGTAATAATCATATTGTGAATTAATTGTATAAATAATCAATAACAAAATGTAAACGTTAGTTGCAGCCGGAGCTCAGTGCAGAACATGAGGAAGAAATCCTCGCTTTCAGTGACACTGAGCCTGATCAATGAATGATACATCTTCACCACCAGATGCTGTAACTCCCCAAAGATGCAGCCCTCTTTGATATAAGCAGGACAGTCTGTTCACCGCGCTCTGCTCTGCCAAAGGTCCGGTAGAAAACAAAAATATCACAGACAGACCAGGGCGTTTTGTGAATTCCTCCTCCACAATCAGCTGCTTCCCCTTGTTGCTGAACAGAAATGCTTTTGATCTGAAACCGGAGGCTGCTGTGCTCTCAGATGAAAATGAATATTACATGGAAAAAGCCTTGAGATGCAATTCAGCTTCCTGTCCTCGGCGGTGATGTAGCGTTTGTCAACAGGAGCCGGGACCACAAGCAGCGCTGTGGGAGAAAACGCCGGAGCCTCTCTGCAGACTTTCATAGGATTAGTACCGCAAATAGTTTAACTAGCTCGCGTGACAGCTGCTGTCACCTAATTGAATTCTGTAATTCATCATTCATTCTTGTTTACTGCCAGCACAACAGGTGACGGGCTGATGAGACATCTCGGCAGAATTAAATGATGAATGAAACCTACTGCTCCGATCAGTGTGTGTCCTGGACTCCCTGCCTACCCAAATGGCAGGATGTCTGAGTATTCGCTTACATCAAAGTCAAAATACAGGTTTCAGGAGAAATCACACACATCTTTGAAGCTGTTAGACACCCTTTCATTCCCTTTCAATGCACTCCTCCATTATCTCCCCCATTGCAAGAGAAAAGGGGCAGGAGGAAGAAATAACCATTATAAAATGCAATTACAAGTTGCTCAGGGGTCCGAACACCCACGTCGTGCATTACATTGGGCCAAATTCTCTCCAGCCACGGTGAGTGGTTGCTCATACATATTGCACTAAGGAGAGATTATGTCAATTCATTTCCACCAGGCTTTGACATCGTTTCGCAATAAGTGTAGCACTCAAAAATTGATGCACCTGGATGTCAGCCAAATCTAACCCAGCCTGACAAAAAGGGATTCAAAAGATAATTTCACTCTGGCTCTGCAGTTTAGGGTTTCCTTTGAGTTCAAGTTTGCAATTAAGCAATATTACATGAGTGGGAGCGCCGTACACCGTGTTTTCACACACCAGTACAAAGCCAGGAGGCTGGTTAGCTTGTGTTGCCTAGCTGCCAGCTGTTTGCTAGTTTACAGATACGAACCTGTAAATCAGGGGAAGTGACAGCCACCTGACTCTGTATTGACGTATATTGGCTCTTATTCAAACGGCTGTGACAGACGAGCTCAGTGTGCAGTCTGTTAATGGACACTGACAGTATGAGCAGCTTGTAAGCTGAATTTCCACCTTAAGCTCTCCATCCAGTGTGATTATTAACACTCTTCCTGTTTATTTTTCTGTAAAACTCGCAGGATTCGGTTCCAGCGTCTTGCAAGCGTCTGCAGATGCAGTGGCACCTGATTACTTTCATCAGCTCTTCATTAGTTATGCCTTAATCACAGATCATAGCAGCGGATGCACCTGGGAGTGAAACGGTCTTAATACGGCTGCTGGCAGAGACGATCTCTCCAGCTGTTTGCTGCCGTCCAAAGCTGTCAGCCTTCATTTGAGCCAATTGCCCCGTGGAACTCAATAATCAAACCTGTAATAACCTCACACCACCTCCAGTGCACCCGTGTGCAGGGCCGGCGTCTGCACAGCCCGCTCTGTCTCTCCGTCTCTCTTCTTCTCCTCCTGCTGCTTAAAACCTGTTTCACAGGTCTGTGTGCAAATGGCAAAGCCAGTATGATTCATTGTGAACTATTCAACATTAAAATATCCCCACCTGAGGCTACATTTTTTAACTTGGCTCACATGGCTCAGCATTGTAAAAAAGTGTGCCTTTCCTTTCCTTCAAATCAAGCAAACTCATAAAATAAACATCAGACTTTAATGATTAGATGCTTTTAGAATCATTTCCTCGCCTTCTTTATCTCGACTGTCTGCTTCGTCACAGGCCAAAAGTTACCCTTTAGCTCGCTCGCTTTGGTGGGCAATGAATACATTATTTAACATAAAATGTAACATTAACTCGGCTCTTCAGGACTGACGTTTATTTACTACAGCAGCAGCAGGAGATAGAAACTCTTTTATATGCTGATTGGGTTGCCTGTGCAGAAACCAACTTTATTAAATTATGCATTAGAACATTTGATTATCCTCCGAACGCTTTAGCAGTCAGACTTTACCCATCAGCGTAAAACAGGCGCTTTCACGTTCCCTTTTTTTTCGAGCAATAAATTAGAATTAGAAACAGATTTTCCTGCGCTCGGATGAGAATTAGTAATAAAAGCTCACAGTGGAGAATTAAAATGTTGCAGGTAGTGTTTAAGCGAGTGTTTGTGTAATTACATTGAACATAAAGACTCACTGTAAAGTTTTAAAGCCTCCTGTGTCGCTTCATTCCCCGTGTATCCTCCTCTCTCCTTTTTCTCCTCCTCATGACTTCATAACCTGGAGGCACCGCCTGCCGTGTCCTGTACAGTCTTAATGAAACGACTTTAAAGCTTAAACTTTTCTGGACAGCTTCCCTAACAAGGCAGGTATTCCATTTCACTCGGGAGCTTTCAGATGCGTTTTAGCCTCCGTGGTGTGATGAGGTGCCAGAACTACCAGGGGAAGGCAACTCAGTGGAGAGTCTGTCAGTGTGCTAAGGATCAAAGCCATTTGCAAAGAGCACACACACATCAAACGCCGCCGTGCAACGTGTTACCTAGCAACCCCAGACCAGGTGTTGCAGTGTAGGAAATATTAAAGCCCACATTCTTCCTGTTTTCTGCAAATACAATTTTAAAGGAAATCGATAAAGCCGTGAATGTGTACTGCATGCGCGAGGAGCTTTTTTTTCTCCGCTGCACTACGGCGGACAACAGCGGCGCCGACAAGATAAGAGTGTAATAACAAAACATGAGGCGGGAGGAAGAAAATATGAAGGAGTGACGCATATCCTCTAAAGGATCTCGCTAATAATGCCCATATCCTGTCCATATAAGGAAGTCCACACTGAAGAGAGCGCCAGGAAAGCGCGACACACACACACCCCTCATCAAAGAGACGAGTGTGAGATGTGAAGCTAGAAAGGCCCAATTCCACTGAGTGGCCGTGTCAGGATGGAGTTAGGCAATTATGTGTGATGCAGCAGAGTACTGAAAGGGAGCTTTGAGCGGTAAGGTGAGGCCGCCAGGTCCTGGTGCATCACAGGCAGCCCTTTATCATGATTACAACACTGCTGTCATATTAGGAGGAGAATTAAGCAGCGCTGCAGTCCTACAGTTCAACAGGGCCGAGCAGGAGGGCGCCATGCCTGCTGCTCGTGGCAGCGACTGCATCAAACCACCGGCAGTGTGTGTGAGGTCAAACCCCCCCCCCCCGCTGTGGAGTCAAGCGTTACATACCTGTAAGCAATGACGACGCTTTAATGCTGTTTGAAATGCACGCTGGGACGCAGGTGAATTTGTGTTTTGGGGGATGTTAATAACAACAGCGTCCTCGTTTGCACGCTGAGGCAGGTTAGCTTTATTTACACACAAAACGGTGATGGTCATTGCGGGGAGCTAATGTGAGAAGCATCAGGAACAGTATGCGCACGTGGCCCCCTCAGGAACACTTGAGGCAGCGCGGCGAGAGTGATGTGGCAACGCAGCCGTCTCCGCTTGTCTGTCTTCAGCGGCGGAAACAGGTGTAAGCTGCGAAAGTGCTTGATGAATGTTCTCTTTAGTGCCGGTGACTGACTGCCCTTATTCAAACAGCAGACAGCTCCTCTGGCTAAGTACTGTGGGAGCAGATACTGTACATGGCTCACACAGGCGTATAGTGCAACCACACACGCAGGTGCACGTGTGTGAGGACGCACAGAGATATTTTTAAAAGCTCAGTTTGATAAGAGGACGCTCACTGATTGATTTTGATCGTTGATGATAAGAGACATGAGCGCTCCACCTGTAGCCTCCGCCCGCTCCAGGGCGGTGTGTGTGCATGTGGGCGTGTTTGTGTGTGTATGAGATGCATCCATTCTGATAATTATTACTCTGCAAGGATGAATAGCCTGTGAGAGGATACGGCCCCGCACATGACAACTTAATCAAGGCGCACAAGGACAAAAATAGGATTAAAAAGGGGGAGAGAGGACTGTGAAAGACGTCTCGTTTTTTTTTTGGTGATCTATGAATAGAGTCTGAAACAAAAGGACAGCAGGGCGTGATGGAGACAGACGGCTCCCCTCTGGGCTGAAGGGATGACTGACAGATGCACGGGGTCGCGATCTGACTCCCTCCCCACAGCCTCCCCCTGACAAAGGAAATATACAGAGTCACATTTAAACAAAGAGCTCGCCTTCCAAACATAGCTTTCATCTCGCTCAGCCTGACGCATAAAAGGGAAACACACACACACACACGCATGCACAAAAAGCACAGGCAAGCAAATCAGCAAACGCCCACATTTTACAGCCGTGCATCCTTTATTACTTTTAGGTTATTGCTTTTTCTTTTCTTTGCTGCTGTCTGACCCTCTCTGCACTGTACTTTTATTCTGTTTCCTTTTGATCTATTTTTTAATGCTACATGCAATTATACCCAGACGTGAACGCGGACGGCTCTGCATCCACGAGCTAATCATTTCATCCCCAGCTACCGTCACGTTTATCGATGGAACGATAAACACGACGTGAGCGGGAGATGACGACGCGCTCTTTAAAAGCAGTCATTTGTGTGGGGGGAGCCGCGTGGCCTCTTGTAACCTTTCAGCTGACACTCTGCCCGTGTCCCAAAGAAACCAATTACTCCCTTGTCTGAAGCTTCTCTGCAGCTCGATATGCCAACTTTTATCCAGGCACGCTTTGGTCCGGAGCAGTAGTTATTCACTATTATCTATGCAGTCCTCTCCTTTAATCTTCTTTTTTTCCTGGCTCATATTAAAACAAAAAAACTGTCACTAACTTTTCTGCTGACAAATAAAATCCTCTCAAGCACAATTGAATGTATGAAAATAATAGGCAATTATAAATCACTGAGAAGGTTTTGTCAAGAGCAGAAATGTGGACATAATGTGAGTTTGTGTTTGAGGCAGTGAAGCAAAGACAAACAACCAACATCGTAACAGAGCTGGTTCATTTGGTCCAGCGGGGCAGTAATCATGTACAAACAGCAGATTACCTACAGGATCATCCTGACTCCAGTAAATACAGTCCGTGTTCTCACGCTATGTGTGTCTGTGCTGTTACATAACGCAGCACAGCCGCGCCTCATTAATCACACTTACACCAAAATCAGACTTACAAAAAGAAGACCTGTGTCCTCGTTGGAAGGGAGAACAGTAGAAGTTTTCTGCACCAAATAAAGAGCTGCATATCAGGAAGACATTTCTATACACGCAGAAACTTTTGCCTCCTTCAAAGCTGCTTGTGGTCTGCAGCAGGAAAACCCTGAGAGAGAAACATTCTGCTTGATCCGGCTCGAGCGTCTCGCTGGGGAAAAACTGTACACTTGTAACGCTTTGGTTGTCACAAATTTCACTGTTTTATACCAGCCAGCAGCGTCAGACAGGAAAGTCTCTGTGGGTGCGTGAATGATTATTATTCCATCATCAGAGCTTTAATATTTCTGTGAACAGGTGCTTGAAAGAGTTTAAATAGGGGTTATCGGCCCCTTTTAAAGGCAGCTTGACTAAATTAAGTTTAAGGGGAGGGAGATACAAATTACATCCTGTCATTTTGTGTAATTTGGTGTCATGATAATCTCTATTTACAGATTCTACACAGAAGTGTAGAGGTGTAGGCAGGTGTGGAATTTTTGTACGGCAAGGTTTCTCATTTCCGTTTGTAGTACACTTGTAGTCCAAGTAATATTGACCAATCACGTAACAGCAGGCTGCGGCGTATGCAGGAAAAACCGTCAGTATTGAGAGCAAAACTCAACTTGTAACTTGAGATAAATTCACTTGACACTGTGTCACGAAAGCCGTGTAGATCGATCGGTCCTCCGTTCAACAAATGAGCTTTGTTTTTACTTTTTGCTAATCTGCATCTATTGTTGTAATTTCCTGGCCCACACGATTTTTCAAATTTTAACCGATGTTGAAACAACGATGACGATATATAATGATAGACTGAACAGTTTCGTTCCTATAGTGTGTGGACAGCAATGATTACCCCAAAACAGCACACCACACACATAGAATTCACCGACAACCAGTCCCGACTCTCACAACTGTAAATCTCGCAAAGTCTCTCACGGTCAAACAAAACTAGTAAAAGTAAACAAACATGGCGGACGACGGGCAGGAAGAATTGGCGATGATAGTGTTTGCCCTTTTTACTGAAAATTCAGGAAGAACAAAGAACAAACTGTGGAGTCGTGGAGACGTCGTGAACATGGGCTGTACATCATCCTTTATGCTCCCCGTTTGCTTTTGTCACCATGGCTGCGGTTGTTGTGCTTCCTCCTTCATTGGCTATTGTTTCATGCCACGTGACGATCCACAGACTGCGTGCTCAGCTGTCCTCTGGGTTCCTCACGCACAACAGGATAACGGATCGTAAATATTGAACAAGCTTAATATTTACGATTTGAAATCGGTGCGGCCATGACGGCCTTCCGACCAGATCGGGGGAAGTAAAATCGCACTGAACATCCCACAGGATCTCTGGAGAGATAATCTATAGAACCGTCATAAAATCGGGACTTTGCTTACGATTGTCGGAAGAGGGGAATCGGGCCCAAAATCAGCCCGATTATCTTGCAGTGTGTACCCCGCTTAAAGTAAATCACAAGAAAATCTGTTTCTATTTCAGGTTCATACCACAGTAGTTATCCAGAGTGAAGCCTCTGTGTAACGTACTATTTACAGTGAAACTGAGACTCATCAGAAACAAATGAAAGGGCGCTCCCCCGGGGGGTTGCCAACTGGATTGAGCGCACAGAAGAGGAAGTCTTGGCTGGAAGTCGTTTATCACTAACCACTTTCTAAACTGGACACGCCCAACATGTTCACCGCTGTCCCCACAGGCTATATCATTGTCAGACTATAGCTGATTGGTTCCGAGATATGTGTCGAGATATTGGCATTGACATTGGAAAATCTATTCAGAAATTGTTAATGAAACTATAGCCGAGACGAATATTTGTCTGTTCAACAAAGTGAATACAAGGAAAAACCGAGCAGTTCATCAAAATCATGCGAAAACAATAAAGAAAACCCGATATGACCATAAAACAGCGTGCAGCACGTACACAGGTGTGAACGGGAAAGCTACCAGGGTATAAACGTTAAGGCTAACTACCTGACACATTCATGCCGTCCAACCTTGAGATAAGATATAAGAGAAGAATGAGCATATTCCACAAAAAATATATATTTGCCTTTTTAATTAACTATTTGCTAAAACTGCCTTCACATTCAAATATCACACAAAACATTCAAACTGAAGCTGTGAATTCATGTCGTAGCGATGGACTGAATGAAACCTACATTCATAGGTCATCTTTGTGATGTGACTCATCGTGCCGGGTTCTTTTATCTCTCTTTCACTCTCTAACATACTTTCTGCTCCTGAAATTCAACATATACGTGCAAGCAGTTACGTTAATTATCAGGTTTAAAGAATGAAATCAGCTTCTTATTCAAATACCTCCTGCTTCTTTTCTCTGGAGGTCATTGAATGCGTTATTAGAATTTCTGCTGCGTGTATTTAAAACGCACATCAGTAATAAAACACACTATGCTATTATTTGCATCCTGGTTGGTGCATCGAAAAGTCCATCCATTATCTATGCCGCTGATACTGTTCAGGGTCACAGGGGGGCTGGAGCCAATCCCAGCTGTCACTGGGCGAGAGGTGGGGTACATGCTGAACAGGTCGCCAGTCAATCACAGGGCTGACACATCGAGGCAGACAACCTTTCACGCTCACATTAAGACCTCCGGGCAATTTAGCATCACCAATGAACCTAGCGAGAATCTCTTTGGACTGTTGGAGGAAGCCGGAGTAACCAGAGGAAACCCACAGATGCACATGGAGAACATACAAACTCCACACAGAAAGGCCCACTACATTTGAACCGGGATTCAAACCAGGAACCAGGACAGTGCTAACCCCTGCACCACCATGCAGCCTGCAGTGAAGAGTCATTTGCATCAAATACAAGTCCTACATAGTTGTTTTAAAAGTATTTTCCAACCCTAATATAGTTTGATGTCACTTTTTCCAACTACAGCTGCACGGAAACATTTCTATCAGCGAGCAGACGCATGCTTCATCAAACTTTAATCACTCCCAAGTGGTGTCCTCCTCTAATCGAACACTCTCAGGCCGCTGCCCAGTGTGTCACTGAGGAGGTGGTTACAGCAGGAATGTGACCATTTACCCTTTTCAGATGATAATTATGATATATTACAAACAGTTTAAGTGATGTGACATGATCTCTAAATTCCCTCATGGCTCTTCAGATACAAACTGCAACATATCCTGAGCAATTACATGTCCAAAGTATAATTTATGGTACAAGACCTGGAAAAAGACAGAAAAAGAGCTGTTGTGCTATGTTGGTAGGCGGAGCTGCATTACGGTGGGTATTTTGTAGCTTTTAATAGCCTGTAGTTTTGCACATTTTATTTCCCCCCTGTTGCTTCTTTCCCCTCTCCCAGTCCACAGACACGCAGCTCTTGTGAATCAGAGACTTAATTTCCTGTAGTGGGTGTTAACGCGAGTGTGAATGTGTTTGTCTATACGTGTTAGCCCTGTGATAGTCCCGTGCAGAGTTAACAACACCTATTGGCTTCGTCTCCCAGACACTCTGAGGAGGATGAGCAGATACAGAAGATGGATTGATGGATGTTATATGTCAATGTGCATTGATTTGATTCCTATCAGTGACAGGCCGGAGAAGTGGGAGCTTAAGAGTCGCATCAGTCAGACATGTCAGACAAGAGCAAGGTGTCATTTGTAAGGGAGCCAGACAACTTCAGCTAGAGACACAAACATGACCTGAAATGATGAGGTATGAATTAGTTAGTAGTAGAAAAAATACTAAATGCTAACAGCTCTCAAACATTTTTAAGTCTAATCTGCAAGAACTGAAAAGTCGACTGAATTTTTCTTCCTTCCAGCGCTTATTGATCGCCTTTTAACCGTGTTTATAATATTCAATCCAGAGCCCTTTAAACATCGAGTCACACAGAGTGAGTTCACTAACAGACTGTGCTCAAGTTTACTGCAGAATACACTGAGAGAAGATGTGTTCACAAGTTAGTGTAGTGATTGACAGATAATCCATGGCAGGTCAGTGTGGTGATGTCAAAATGTTAAGTAGAAGTAAAAAGTTTGACCTTAAAATAAGTATCAAGGCTAAAAACACTTATTAGCTGACTGGCTTCTTTTAGAGGGTAAACTGATGCACTGACCTGTGAGCAAGAATGAGTCTCTGAGCAGCACTGGGGTTCTGTTGCTTAAATGACCTTGTGTGCTGTTAAAACGGTTTAGTACATGAGTATTTGGTACAAAATGGTTTTATTCATGAATATGCTTTTTTTTTAATTTTAAAACTTCACAACCATAAAATGTAGTAAAGGAGATAGTACAGTATTTTCTTTATAAATGTACCAGCGTATTGGTTGGAATATAAGACAGGCTTTTCTATCCTTGCAATACATCTGTAAAAGTTGGATAGACTCGTATTCGGGGTCTAGACTCTGAAAGGCGTTCGTTCACAAAAATAGACGGCCCCACTTATCTGTAAAGCGAGTGTGCCCCTCATGACTGAGGCCAGCCGTCACTCACAACGACAGCGCCAGGGGGATGAAAGATGACAAAAGACGTGATCGTCCGGAACAAAGTGGCTCAAAAGTAGGCCAAGTTAGCCAACGACTGAGGCGGAGTAAAGATGCCAATTTAAAGAGAATTGTTATCACTGCAAAAGAGTCATTAAACAACTGTCAAGCAGACTGGACACAGGGTGACACAGAGTGTAATGTTCAAAGATGGCGAGCCCAAAAAGATCGTCTTAAAATGCTAACAGTCTTAGCTAGCAGATGCTAACGGAGAAAATTGTACCGTGGTCCTTAAAGCTTCCAAGAGACTGACCAAAGAGTGTGTGAATATGTTACTGAAAAACAGAATGAAGGTATGCCCGTTCCCCGAGCTGTCATCCAGCTGTTCCAACCGCTCTTTAAATAGACCTCACTTCCATGGTTAATGATTAAATGAAATGTTAAAAGGCATTTAATTGAAGTTAAATCTGAATTTAATCTGTTGGTAAAAGTATGTTTACAGGCTTCTCTCAGTCTGGAGGCTGCTGGCCAATCAGAAGAAAGCGAGCTTGTAGGGGCGGGGTTTCTCAAAGGGACAGCGCTGACTGAGTCGTTTGAGGCAGAGGCTGTATGAGGGCCTGCACAGAGCACCAGTGTGAGGAAAATTAAGATATTTTTTTACTGTAAATTATGCTAAGCTACTCCACGGGTATCACAGAGAGAAATATGAAGCTTGAAATTAGCATAAGGGCAATATTTCTGTTGCTTATTATATTTGGTCTTTGTATGCCAAAGCGTGTCACATAGTTTTTATGTGGACAGTTTCCTCGTAGTGTAGTTGTCGTTTCTGAAAAAATCTAAAGGAAACAAGCAAAAACATATTATTGATAGTAAAATAACTTCAATAAATGTAGCTGCAATTGAAGGAGTAATTTTGTTCCACAATAACAGTCACTCTGACAAACACGGAGGTTTGGTTCCAGGATTCAGAGCGAGCTGCAGTTTGAGAGCAGAAAACTGGCTCATTTAATTTGGAGCTTTATGCGACCACATCTCGGTCAGTGAGTTTTCTCTGACTACTTGATCTCGAATGGCAGAGCGATCTTTTTTGAAGGCGGTTAATTGTGTATCGGCCCGAATTGAAAAAGGATAAGTGCAGTCACAAAGACGCACAATTGGCACACATGTGCGCCCCCAAACTAAGAAAGCCCTGCTTCCTGCCACTAAGGCTCCACCAGGCAAAATAAAGCACATGGCCACTTGTGACCGTGTAGCAGCATCATACAATGTCAACAATCACGTCTGCATTATGCAAAAAGTGGGTAAACAACAGACTGAGGGACACAAATTGGCTCAACACCAGCTGTCTAATTAGCTTTGTGCTGCTCTTGAAAAGCAAACAAACTGAGAGCGGGACGGTCTGAAAGGCGTCCAGGCATCGCTCCTAAGTGTTCTGTTCCCCCCAAATCAGACGGGGTGCTCCAGTTCTGCGCGCACAGAGAGAGAGAGAGGGAGGTTTCAAATAAGACATACAGATTAGATCATACGTTTAGTCCCCAGAAGGCCTCCGCTCGGTTATTTTGGAAGCACTGTAAAGACTCACAAGAGGCTCGGGCAGAATTTACATTTTAATGAAGCCTTAGCTGATTGCTATTACGTGGAGTTTCTCGCAACTGCTTGGTTAAAGCTCATGGAAGCAACACAAGAAAGCATGCATGCACAAACACACAGGAAAACAGGCTGATGCACACATGCAGATACACACACGCGCCATTAATTTAACACACTCCTGCTGAGAGGTTGTTGCAGAGACAAACTGTCCTGTAAACACAGGGAGAGCACAGAGAGGACACCCAGGGGTGCATTACGGGGCAAAAAGCACGGTCTGGAAAAACATTCGCAATTAGAAAAAATAGAGGCTTTTAGGTTATAAAAGACCAAGTTTGAAAAATGTAGGGCAACACTAAAAGGGGTCTTGTAACATCACAGTAACAGGCGAGGTGATGATTAGCAGGAGCGCTGCGCACGGTGACGGGTGTTACTGACGAATGTTGCTCGCCAAAAGACGACGTGTATCATGTCACAATCGTCGGGACTCGTCACTTCACTGTCATTTAGCAGCTGCCTGTGTGGGAGTGAAGACAAATCCACGTCCCTCGTCGTTCTCAGGCACGCGGCGGTAGGAGGCGTGAGCAATGATTAGTCACATACAGTGGTGGCTGCTTTTCACCAGTCACCGCTAGAAAAGATGGTCCAAACTCCTGTTAATGACATTTTTTTTTGGTGACATCAAACGCTCCAGTGAGGCGGTTTCATGCTGTGAAAAACAAATCCAGCTTTTTTTTTTTTTTTTTCCTCTGTGTGTCTGAGGGAAACAGAGTCCTGGCAGTCGTAACACTTCTTTAAAAATTATCAGCTCCTCCCGTGTAAATGGCTCGGGCTCCTGGCACATCCAGAATAGGAGACATCTTATCTGCAGCACCCCTCTTATCGCTCAGCCCCAGTGGAAACTATTGCAGGTAGCAGGTTGTCATATGACACACAGCGCTGTGACAAGCCCCAGCTCAGCATAGTTTGGCAGCTCCCATGTGATAAAACACAACACAACAGTCCTGCAGGGTCTCAGATAGCACCGAGGGGAAATGTGAACCCTGTGGTGATTTATATCTGCCTTATTAAAGAGCTGACCTTGACCGTGGGGAAAACTGGATTATTCAGATTTCTGAACAAAGAGGGATGATGTTATGCTGTTGAAACGAAGAGCCGTCTTCCTTTTCATGCTCTCTATTTTTCCCCCTCGCTCTCTCTGTCTTGAGCTCTAAAGCATCCAGTCTTCATTGTCCTGTTAGACAAAAGGAAGGGCTGATGCAACAGTCTGCACGGCACAACATTAACACAGCAGACACTGACTCGGCACTCGCTGTAGGTTAACGCCGCTCGAGCAACACATAGAGAGAGCCTGATGAAAGGCTCGTGCAGGTGATTGAAGGGAAAAGTAGATCCTAGAACTGCAGCTCGTGGCAGGTATAATCCTTTATTCTCAGCACGAGCATGTCATGTCTGACTTTAGGGAGACTCTGTCCCAAACTGTAATCACGTTGGATAGGCCGACATTTCCCTCCTCTTACGGGCATAAACATAATTAAAGGTGGCTCTTTCATCTGAGCAATTTGTGACAAAGAGCTCCTGGCAGACACTCAGAGACCGATCCTTACCAGCAATAACCTTGGTTATGGTGACCTGGGTTTGGTTTAAACGCATTTTGAACACTAGTTATTGTGAAATGAGAATAGCTGCTCTCAGAGGATGAAGGCCACTTCCTGAATGAATAAATGCAAAGGTATACACATCCCTGAATTGACTGCGAGACATTGCGTTGACCTTACATTACAGGGTCATTTCTCCTCTTTCTCCTCTCCCACATGGAACATTAGTGCTCCTTTTCTTTCATCCTCTTTATCTCCTCCTCCTCCCCCCCTTTCCTCTTCCTTTCTCATTCTCTCCTCTGCTCTGTGTTCGGCTCACTCCTTTTCCCTCACCGCTAGACGTTATCTCAAAGACCAGATCACCATGGCAACAATTAGTCACATCGTCATCGCCCACTCTTGTATTTGATGGCTGTTTTTATTTTGGAGGGTTTGTCGATGCACCCGTACCTCGCTGGCAGATCGCCAAGTAACCTGTTCTGGCGACGGAGGAACAATGTTGCCATCTGTTGGATCTGTGTGTTTGCACACAGCGAGCGGCTTTGAAAAACATCCAGCGTTCCTGTGATGACTCATGACAGGCAATCACATGCCAATTAAGACCTTCGGCTGCACCCCGGAGCGGTGCGGCTCAATCGTATTTCACAAGTTTGAAACACATGGAAGCCGTAGAAGAAGCCCTCTTTGAAAAGGTCCTCACGCGCCGTAGCATTTCTTCTAATAGAAATAGAAAGATGCCCTCTTCTTCTTCTTCTTCTTCTTCTGGTTTCTGATGAGAAATGCAGCCGTACACACACAATGGTGGCATGATACAAGCCCAGCTCGGGTAAAAATACAGTATGAGAAGCTGGATGGCAGCTTGGCGAATTAAAGATGGAAATATTTGGGCGTACGACCAGGACTTGCATTTATTCAGCAGCTGCCATATTGTATATCTCCAAATGAAAAGACTGCTTTCCTGCAGCAGGGTCCCGACTAATGTGAGAGATAATATATTGGCTGAGATTTTGGCTGAGTGTTACCCTTGAAATCTTGGATGTGTTTCTGCTCTCTGGAGGCGCTAATTAAGTTTTTTTTCCCCTTAGTCTTACCGTTAAGTGATGTAATACTTCATAGTCGCAAATAATTTTCCATGTGGGACGGATTGTTGCTCTTATTATTTATTCTGCTCACTCAAAACCCTGCCAAGAAGAGAGTGTTCAGATGTTTACCTCTACATTATCAGGATTTCTTCCGCAGATAGCGCTAAGAAAAGTATTTCTCTGCACTGAAGAGCCGGAACAAAGCTGCTTATTCAGAGTGAGATCATGTAACACTGCAGGTGAATGATCTGCTGCTGCTGCTGGGGGCATCGCTGCTCTGATACCACAGATAGAGGCCACAATCCCAGGGCTACATCCTAATTATAATTCTGCAGAGATCTTGTTCAACATCTTTATTTTACAGTATGGATTGTCCCCTAAAGATAAATGACTCACAGACCAGTCAGTGGCACTCGGCTGTGTTTGCTTTCAGGCCTCCACCGAGAGGAGACAGCAGCTTTTCTGGGCCGTAAAACTCAGCGATGGCTGCCAGACACCTGGAAATAACAGAGACAATGGGCCTGCAGATGCTCAGTGGTCCTCTCGAAACTGAGGAAGTAGTGTCTTCATCCGCTCTGCAGCAGTGGAGGGACAACACGGTCACTATGCTAGTGAATGTAAGTAAAGCTAGCATGTGTACGCGCGATGGTTTTACGGTGAAAATGTAAACAAAGTATCAGAGAGGATTAAATTGAGCCTATGGCCCACTGATGAAAGCCTTTGCATTTGCAGTATTACAGACTGGGTGGCTGTGGCGACATTAACGGTAAAAATCTCAAGCGGCGCCCAGTTAGTGACGCGTTTTCCATCACCCAGCAGTGGTTGGTCTGCCAGAGAGGGTAGGCGGAGCTAAGCGGCTGCTTTTCCGGTCTCTGCAAGTGTCGCGAGTAAACAGTAATCTACTATGGCTGAACAAACAAAGAAAAGATGGATGACTACAGATACAACTTCAAAAATAAGTGAAAATACAAAGAAAAAGAAACAAAGTCGACACTCAGATGAAGGCAAACAGTCTAAAAAGGAAAGCGACCGTCAGCAAGGAAAATCAAGAGTTACAACCGGAGCCAACCGAGGATGTCACACATGTGACACTGTCTGGATATCTGGGAAGTGTGCTCCCGCAATTACCGTTTATCGCCACAGGTGCCGCCAAAGAGAACTAAACTGAGATCTTTGAGATTATCACTTTAAATGCACAGATGAGAAATAAAAAGCACATATGTCTACATGATGTATGAATGATATAAAGACTGTTAAAGACATACGTCGCCGTTACTCTTCCTTTACATTCAGATTCAGCACCAGCCCTTCAGAATAAAAAGGTTTTATAATGTGTTCCATTGAATTTACAGTCAAGTACTCTGCATTTTAAAGTTTCCTCTCCAAAGCGTTTCTATATTTGGCTGCGTATTGTAACACCCCGCCGTGAGGTAAACGATCCCCCAAAAACCTTAAAACTCTGTGAAATTTTCTGCTTTGCAAATTAGTGCAACCACCTCATTTCCTTTCATAATTTATTCATTGGAAGCAAATGTTTTTCTCTGTATCCATGTGGAGGCTTTTCCCCTTCAGAGGACAAAGATACAGTAACCCAGGTGCTTTAAAAAAAAGAGCTCAACTTTTTCATGTTTGCACACCACCCTCGCCCCCACCCCGACAAACACCACAGTGAAAACACTATCTCGCCACAGAGGGATAAAAATAGTTTGCGACTTGTTTTTCAATTACTGCTGAGTTTTTTTCAGGCAGATTTGCATAAAGTTTTATGGAGATTACAGAACAAAAATGCTTTGACTGTTGATCCCATGCCAGTCAGTGTTATTCAGGGATCGGGCTCAGATATCTTCAAATATCCTGAATATCAGTACGACATTATGTAACCACATCAAGACAGCTTTGACTTTAATCTGCTTTAGGACCTTTAGGTGGCAAAACAGTTCTCATCGCGCCTGTTTTTCACAAAGTATTGAACTGACGCTGATCTTTAAGAGGACCTTTTCATTAAAAGATATTGTTTACGTGCTTTTAATGAGCTCTCGGTTGCATTCGCATGCTTCGGAAGAGTTTGGTTCGGCCAATTATCTACAGTAAGTCATCACACCAGTCACCAGACCTTACACAACCCCATTTAATTAAGCTGCACGGAGATCCTAACGCAGACAGACCGCACTCATTGTTACAGCCTTCCCCGAACCTTTAAACGTCTGTTGTACTAGACGTCCTCGAGACCGCATTGATCCTCTCGGGTACATTAACCTATCAATGCAGGAGGCACTGTGCATTATGATTAAGCACAGGGAAAACATCCCCGTTCCTCACTCAGAGGTCAGAGAGAGGCAGCTACAGTGAACCGCACAGCGCAGCAGGGAGTAAAGTCCCCTGATTAATATTGATGAGAGGTGAGTTCATGCTATGCCGTATCTATCATGGAGCAAAGATACTCTGATTAAGTGTGGCCGGCAGTTCAGCCTGTGGCACACGTGGACTGTTTAGGTGGGTCCGAGGTATCGATAGGGACACGTGGGTGTATAAGGGAGGCAGCCGCGGAGGAGCGGTGTAATTAAAGTACAGGGGCCGCTTGTGGCGCTGGCGGGCTCCTTGCCACGTTTCCCATTGACTTTCAGCTGGACGAGGAAGGTCACCAGCAAGGTGTTCAGAGCAATCTCCACAAATTGTTGGACTGAGGCTTGATAATCTCCAAGGCTTTAATGGATCTCAGATCTGTTTACCAAGTGAGTGCACCTCGCAAAGTCATTTGGCAATTGTTTTACCCTCTAACACAATAATAGAAGTGGAATTGGCTTTTTGATCAATGACATAAGTGGTTAAGTTGATATATTCAATAAGCACGACAACCTTGAGCCTCATAGAATCACTGTGTGCGTTTATGTGCGTGCGTGTCTGTGAATCGCAGACGGATGTGTGCGCTGTGTTTGTACTGTACTCCTGAACTGTATGCAGGGATTCGTTTATTACACAGGACGCATTAGTTTTAATTCTACTCTGCAGCATCTCATTAAATGCCTGACTGAGTCTCCCTTCAGTAGTTTGACCTAAAGAGTATCTGTGAGTGAGAATCAGCTATTTACATACAACAAAGTGCATTATGTTTTACTGTTAACGGATTGTTCAGCTGATTGTTACAAGTATAATTAAAAACTGCTGAGTAGTGTAAAACCGTGAGGCGGAGGAGGATATGAAGGATGTTCTGTTCTGTCTCGTCATGTGTAAGAGTGACTACGTCTTCACCATGGAGAGGAAGCAGCGAGTTTAGGGACCCTGGTCGCAGCGCTCCGAGTTGATCTGAGGGCTGTAATGTTTCCTCTGGTCTACTCTCAGGCATTAATGGTTGAATGGATAGGATTGGACATGCCTGAAGACTCAACCAGCCTCGAGATTCGCTCCCAGCAAATCTCAACAGCCTGCATCTTAAGCTCAAATAAGCACTGTGGTCACTGCCCTCCCAATCATCTGAACAACTCCCAAGTGTAGCAACCCCTCTCTCATTTGTAGCTCATTTATCTGATAGTTATGCGGTCTGCGAAGGCAGAGGCAAAACAAAACGGAGAGAGAGAGAGAGAGAGAGAGAGAGAGAGAGAGAGAGAGAGAGAGAGAGAGAGAGAGAGAGAGAGGGAGATGACTACCACAGAAGCAGAGTTAAATAATTTCAGCAGCAACAACTCTGACAGGAGAAACGAGAGTCTAATACACGCATTATTTGAGGAGCCAACAGCTAATAGTTACAGACGGTTATTGCCTTTAGGACTGCAGAAATTCAGTGTTACAAGCTGGAGCAAGGAAAGCAGGAAGGAGGGATGAGCAATATGGTGAATAAGTCTTTAACCAGGACTGCTTATGACTTGTTACGCCGCATTGCAGCTCAGATGCGGTTGTGAAATATCCACCCTTTGGAGCCTTTTAAGACGCGATTCCTTTTTCCTGCTATTTCTTTGTCATCTTAATTTCACTGCAGCAATATCCATAATTCACAGCGATTTGCTCGGGCCTCCTTGTCTTTCCCATGTGAAAAAGTTTGGAGATGGATTCCCCCTAAGTTTTGTGAAAAAAAAAAAAAAGTGTCAGATTCTCAGGCGAACAATGAGAACACTATTACAAGACTTGGCACAGAAAAGCCTCAAAGGCCTTGGCACAAAAGCCTGTACAAATTGAGAAGATAGAAGTGCAAACTCATTAGCTTACCAGGTTTCCAATCACAGCATTTCTTATGTGCTGGATGTCTCCGTCTGCACAGCTCTCATCTGATGAGAGCCATTTTGCACGACTTCAAAGGACACGCTTCTGCCTCAGAACTTGTGCCTGACGTCTGCAGCGCTGATATTTTCTGTCAGAACATGCATGGCGAGATATGTCTCACCTTAAAACCACCTCTTTTCTTGTTAATAATTTGGCCCATAACCTCATCCGCCAAAGCATTACATCCTGCCTTCCACTTCCATATTTCTCAGGACGGAGGATCCAGCTTTGTGATAGATGGCCACTTGCTGTTCTGAGCCTTTTTTCTTCAGTGTGACAAACTTCCTTCACCACACTTTCTTCGAGCACTTCTCAGAGTGTGAATCTATCTGCGCCCATCCAATATAGAGCTAAAAGACAGCTCAGATATTTCCCAAATGGCATCCAATATGGCACAGAAACAATACTTGACTCTGTGTTTAGGGGCTGCAGCAATTTGAAACTCGGATAAATCAGCCAGTTTGATCTCGCTTCAAAATGCTCTCACTGTGAGGAAAATATGAAAAGGCCAAATCTGAAATAGCAAAGTGTTTCAGCCTCGTAACAGGTAGGGAGAGCTTTATATTTGACACCACAATACCTGTGATATGACCTGCCAGCGCCGCTCAACAAAGCGACGTCTGATGACACAAAAATCACAAATCCCACCGGCAAATGTGCTCTTTGTGATGCAAATGAAGCCCGTGTAAACACATTTGACTTATCACATGTAAGCACATTTGATATTTGCTCTGCTCCTTTTTGCTTTCTGTAAACCCCGCCGCATGTATTCGCCCCTGCTGATCAAGTATTTAATCTGCAGTTTGAATATTATGATTGCACTCAATCCTGGATTCATTTTCGTAAGTGACTGGATTCAAAGCTGCAGCCACACGCACGTACGTTCACTGCACACAGGCTATCAATGTGCTCCACTTTTAATCGTCCCCCTGGGTACACCATATGGGAGATGTTGAAAGATATACGGCTGTCATTCGTGCTTCTGTCATTTTTTTAAGAATGTGCAGCCTTGCACAATGATGGTGTAGGTAAGATATTACCCTATTATCCCATTAAGCTTCGTACCTCAAATTCTGCAGCGTTCGTGTTCAGACAGCTCGTCTCCTGCACCATTTTCCTCCTGTTCTGAGGGAAGCTCCTCTGCGAGGTTGCACCACCATCTGCTGGGGAGCCGACAGGCAGAGCCGGTCGCTGCTAAAGCTCGTCCCTCCTTCGTCCTCCCTCTCTCTCTATAACAGAGATTGATTTCTCTGTCTGTCACTGATGACATTGTACGACTGCTGTGTTTGAATTAGCAGCCGTCTGATAAAAGAATATAAATGAATCAAATCTCCCCGGACTTAAAATCTTACAATTCATTGACAGAATATATTGAAGCTCTGTAGCAGTTACAGCAGCCACAGTGATATGGCTTAAAATTGACAGTGACCTGTGACAGCTCCCATTTCTGATTAGGCTGGTGTCTGGCACTGAGGGAGAGGAGGGTGCTTGAGTCTGAGCAGCATGGACAGCCAATAGGCACAGCTGTTTGACTCCTCTAAAAGACAGCACAGCACATTATGTAATGCAATTATGCATCCACATTAATAGCAGGCAATTGTGCAGGCAGCCAGCTGGGATGTGTTTTTATAACTGCCAGAAACTGCCAAATAAAAGAAATACGGGCAACCTCTTCCTGTAAGGAGCAGCCTCACAGACAAGCACACACACATGCAGCCACGCAAAAGCCATAAGTTATCCCTCCGCTCATGCAGTCAGCCCTGAGACAGTTTAACAAATTGCTATGACATAATTGTAATATTGCTTCCAGTATGTCACGTTGATAATCTGTATAGCTTGGCGTACGTTCAGGTGCTGTATATCGAGTTCACCCATTGGTGAAAGTGCTCTCCCACAGATTCATTGAATTAAGTCTGCATGCATAAAGAAGATGGAGAATAGCTCTGAGCACTCTGTGTGTACAATTAGCATAATGCCTTTAATTCAAGCACATCCGTTATGATACCCAAAGGATAGTTCCATCAGCAGACTATAGACGTGCCCACAGTGTGTATTATGTATACAGTGGATAACGGAGCACTTAAACAAATATGTTAACAACAAATGTTGAGTAAATTAACACGCATTATGAGAGCGTGGGTGTATTCTTAAGAGATATGGAGAGGTCAGAGCGATAGTCTTTATGACAAATACAGTGTAATAAACACAAATGAGGCACAACTCCTCTGCAGCTGTAAACAGGGCACATAATGACATCCATAGTGAGATTACACTACACTATGTGTGATGAAAGCACACACAAACCTTTCAATCACTGTCTCATGTGTGAGTTCTTTTGAATGTGGATGCTAAACTTGCTGGTGCACACATGCACAGAGGTAACGCAGTTCAAGGTGATGACAGCAGCATCCTGCTCCGTCCTGGTAACAGCCACACTCTGCTGCTGCTGCGGAGGTGGAGGAGGAGTGTCGTACACAAGAAAATATTTCATTCAGTGCAACCGTGGGTTTACATTAAACTGAATCGATTTATGTATGTCTTGGGCTGATATGTACCCTGGTTAGTGCTGTGAATAGTAATCACTCCCCTTCAGAGGATAAACAGTCTCTGCTGCCACCTAGAGGTGATGAGGCTAACTGCTGCTTTATTCGTCGTTCTTAAGAGGAGCGTTTTGTCCTCAAAGATCTGCAGTGAGCACTCCCCCTCTTTATTTATCTTACACTTTACAGCAGACCTAAGAACATAAATGCAGTCTGATGCGGTAAATGTACCCAATCATTCGTGATTTCTTCAGAGAGGGATTAAAACTCCGATTTGATTCCCTCACAGGCCGGGTTTTATTTTCACTCAGCTGCAGCAGGCAGATGCTGTGTGTGTGTGTGTGTGTATGCACAGGCCACAGGGAAATGACTTGCAATCTAAACAGCTGTAAATTTCAGCTGTAGCCTGTAGCGCAGCCTCGGCCGATGTCAAGATTTTATATCTCAGATTGATTGGAATTACATAATGCTTGCCATGACTGACTGAGTCCACTGAATGGACGTGTAAAAGGAAAAGCATGGTGCAGGAGCTCGTAAAGAAGCCATGATAGATAAAGGCGAGTCCGCTGAGGGCTGAAGGAGCGCTGCACACCGAGGCTGAGAAATCTGACTGTGCCAGCGATTTTGGAGCTGCACACACGGAACATTTTATTTCATACTTCCCAGAATATAACACATGGTGATTCACCTTTATTTTTGGCCTGCTGCGTCTCTGGAGCCTGAACAAGTCTACTTCAAAAATATCCTGTTACTTGGTTGCACTTTAACAACTTGGCACCACACTGTTTCTGCTGCGGATCATTGAGCATATTTCTACTAAAAGTGGAGTTAAAGAAGCAGATATTATTCAATTTTCGGGATTTTAGATTCAGCTCATGACTAGTAATTTACTTTAAAAGTGTTGTATTAGCTAATCAAGTGTGGTAAAAGGGTTGTTGTTAAATGGATTGGAAAAGTAAGTCCTCAGAAGCTGAAGACCAGACTGTTAAACAAACAGCGAGCTCCTCGGTTTCATATAAAGTAAACATGCTGAGAGGAGGCTTTACACAGTGTTCATTAAGTGTTGTTAACTGTCAGGACTTTAAAGGAGCCGATCAGCACAAAGTCCAACCGTGGTCCGTTCACTGGAATTACTCCCATAAATCTGAACATTTTAAAGCTGCAGGAACATATCCAATAAAATTGAGATGAAGTTTAATTAGTTATGGTTATGACTCGTGAATTATCTATAAAATTGTCTTTAAGATTCCCCTAAATATAATGACTCACACTGGACAGCTTTTCTATCAGCAGCAGCAGCAGCAGCAGCAGCATTACCCACCAAGCAGGAAGAGTGTCAGACAACCGGCAGATGGGATACGATGGACAATCTTAGAAGTTGTCAGAGAGTGAAAGAACTGCAAATTCATAAATAAAAGTGACTTGAAAATGAAACAAGCTTATCCAAGTATCTCAGCTTAATGTAAAGAAACTGTTGATTACATGATTTGGACCTTTATTCAGCATCATTCAGACCTTTATAGGGTAAGTCTTTATATTAACATATTCACTATTAATAGGTTGCTTATTAGTGCGCATATTAGAAGCATATTTGCTCTTAATTAGTCATTATAAAGAAGAAGAACAAAGTCAGCACAAGTAGAAATACTTCCTTTATTGATGGACCACTTCCGACATTTTCAACATAGGCCTATCTGTTCAAAGATTTGTTCAAGTTTGTTCGAAGCTAAGAACAAACTGTAATTTACAGCTGACAGATTTTTGGTGTGTAAATGACCAAACAGATTTTTAACCATCCCTCTAGTACGCATTATGATGCCAGTTGGGGAAAAAAAAATTTGGAGTGTTTTTTTGTCATAAAATAGACCAAATAAACATAATCTAAAAATCTATAAAAAGAGTTATTGTTTCAAATTTGAACAAAATGTATTTAAAAACACATGGAAAATACTCAGAAGCCTCAACAGGTTACAATGCATGCCATTTGAATGCTTGTTTTCAATTTCATCAGTGTCTGTCAGTCTCCTGTGTATAAAGAAATATAAAAAATATGAGCATGTGCTCTGCAAAAAAGACTCAATAAAGTTATCTGTAATAGTAGACTATAGCCTACAGTGTACAGTAATAGCCTGAACTTTACTTTACTACATCAAATTTATCTAGGTTAAATTGTAGAGATAAAAAGAAAAGTATGATGACTGGTATGCTTTTGAACAGTATATACACCTAAATACACAATACTAAAAGATCATGGTGAATCCATAATGGTACGGTGTTGCCTCGAGGCAACATTTGCAATTTACCATAATAGTACGGTGTTGCCTCAAGGCAACATTTGCATTTTAACAAGTTTCCATTACTTAATTAGCAAATATAGTACATTAAACTATTAGAAATTGAGATTTACTCATCTATTATTCTGAATCAATTTTTTTCCAGACTGAAAAAAGCCTGGAAAATACATTTTCACACCATTTTTGTGGAGAGAAATGGCTGAGCTGATCCTTGTGAGAAAGTCTGCAAAAAAGGGATTCAGGCTGGCCTCCAGAGAGTCATGTGACAAATTCAAACAGTGCTATTGGTTCCTTATGGTCCTAGCTCTTTTTCAAAGTATTGCATCGTAACTGGGGATGTATTGTGTGAGTGTAAAAGGCCAAAAATGGGTATGTTGCCTAGAGGCAACATCGTACCATAGAGGGTTAAATCAATGTATTTATGTAGGAGATATGGGAATAGAACCTGTGTATCTCAATAGACCTATTTTTTCAAGGTGAAACTCATCATGTCCATTGGTTGCAGAAGTTGTGTGCTATAATGAATTAACTAAATATGAAGAGGAGGCAACTTTAGGATAGGGAACCTGTGTGGGTTAATTAGTGTCAAACTACTAGTGAATTAGTTATGAGCAAGACCTCACTTTAGAATAGGTAACATATTCTAATATAGAAAGACTCTTTTAACACTTGTAATTGTGTGTTTTGTTACGCAAGAATAGACCATATTTATCAAGTGTTATTAAAGCTCCTGTGAGGAGTCAGAGTCAGGTGTCAGATGAAGAGATTAACTGCACGCTGCCTTGGTTTACAAAGTTTAAAGTGAGTGATACATATGACTGTTAAAGAAAGCAGGGTGAGATCTTTTGTTACAAATCACCACTTAAGCATGTACAGGACAAAATCAGCAAAGAGATAAGAGGTACGGCTTTGTCCACAGGGGGCGTCAAAATCAACACAAACGGATAGTTCCTCACAGCCTTAAGGGAGAGTGACTATTCATGTGGTACTACCACCTTATAAGGCCTAAACTGAGCAAAGCATGTCAAGATCTTAATTAAGGCACAGCAACTTCCTTACTTGCTATTAATAAGCAATAATAATGAGGTTATTGAGGGAAAACCTTAGTTAATGGAATAGTAGTTGTAGAACATGGTCATGCAGAATAAAGTGTTAATAAGTGCTTTATAATGACTAATTAAGAGTCAATATGTTACTAATATGCATGCCAAGAAGCATCTTATTTATAATGAATATGCGTACCTTCATATAAAGTGATACCCTTTATGGTCATTCAGATCACAAGACTATATCTCATGATAACTTTAGAGGCATTTGTTGGCTTATTGTCATGCTTAAATTGACATTAAACTCATGCTATGGTATGGTAAGCTTTGGTCCGATATTCCCAGCATGCATTGTATTCAGGTAAACCCTGCAGACACCTTACTCACTTCATATTAAAACCAAGTTACATGACAGAGGCTCGTTGTATCTTTTTGTTTATTGTAGCTTAGTCACTAGTTATTCAACACTTCCATTCCCACAGTCATGAGTCACATTGTATGCTGATGTGAATATGTTACCAGTAGTGCTTAATAATAATGGTTGTTCATATCACAGAAGGAGATCTGCTTATTAGGGTTTGTGTGAAATGTCAAATCTGTAAATTCTTCTTCAGACAGTTGTCTTTAATGGAAATCAATCAGACATCTCATTATGACCGAACAGATGCTGGCCTAATGTAGTACTTATTAGGTGTATTGAATCTGTGAAAGCTGTGTAAGTGTCTGTGTGAGTCATGTTTAAAGTGTAGCAGAGTGGATATTTATTAACTGAGACACATTGTTAAAAGGATTATGCACTATCCAGCAGGGCCTCCCTACTTTACCATTTTATCAAGCGTGACACTAAAAATGGCAGTTTTTCAGACCCATTTAGAGCCTGGAGACGAATCTATTAGCTTTTGTTCATGTAATAAGTAATTCCCTTTTAGGACAGTAGCTCATCAGATCTGCAGACCCCCTGATTACTGTGGCTAAATTAGGCTAGCCCAGTTTTGTTTTTAGCTAAAAAATAAATTATATTCTTTCTTTTATAATACATTTAATCAACACATTATCACAAATGTCAATTTACTGTAACTTTCACTTTACCAAAGTACCATGACAATTCAGTGGGTGAAAGTACATGTATGTTAAAATCTACTTAACTATGTAACCACTGATTTTATATCCCTTCTTTTGGCTTGAGCAACATATTTTCTTTGCTTGTGTGTGTGTGTGTGTGTGTGTGTGTGTGTGTGTGTGTGTGTGTGTGTGTGTGTGTGTGTGTGTGTGTGTGTGTGTGTGTGTGTGTGTGTGCGTGCATGTGTTTTAATTTACTGCTGTGTCATTCTGTATTGTGTGTTGTAGTCTTGTAGCTTGGTCATGTTTTATAACTGTGATGTTTTAGTTGTGACCTGCCAAGGGACTGCAGATAAAAATTAGCTTCAAGCTAACTCTGGTACGATGCATCAAATGGTAATATTCATGTTTAATATTGTACACGGTCCCTTTTAAAATAAAAAATAAAATAAAAATAATTGCAATGTTAATGACATTATATCCAAAAATAAACACTTACCCTGCCCTTTTTGAACATGTCAGTGTATATTGTTAAAAAAAGTGCATTGGAAAAAACCTGGGGCTAATGACATGATAGCATACATCAGGGATGTAATAGAAATCGACAGACAGTAGTCGTGTTATTGGTTATTGAGACAGCTCCTCAAACTCCCTCTGCTTTAGGTTACAATGCAATTGTAAAAATCCATATGCTGATCTCACCATTTTGACTCATTTTGTGAAGGCTAAAGATAGAGGTTGTTACATTATAGATGGAGGTACTACATGTTTAATAGCCCCAGCTGGACTATTTTATTTAATTATAAGAACTCATGGTGTGGTCTCATAAAAACCTCTTGCATTTAATATCCACATGCAGTTTCAGTGAAGGAGAATATAAATGCAAAATTATTAGCATGTCATTACCACAAAATACCACAAGAGGGCAGAAGCGGCTTACAAGTACAAACAGTCACAGCGTAAACCAAGATACTGAACTCAACCACTACACTTCTGAGCTGAAAGCATCTCTTACAGTCGACTGAATTAACTGTATGTAAATACAATGTGTTGATTAAAGATGGTTGAAGGTTGATGGGTATTCCCTTTTATATTACATCCCTTTCTGCAGGGCAGAGTGATGGTGGCTGAAGCAGATCAGCACCATGGACAGAGATACATTTCAGTTCAGAACCCTGGACAACTCCTGAGTGAGACTCAATGCGTGATAAAGCTTTTCACCCACTGTTTTACCCACAGGAATCGTTTAAATTAGTGATAACTCACAAATCACACTATATGGTATGTTAAATACTGATTGTTTATACTCCATGTTTCCCTACAGATCCACAAAGTCAGAGGTTCCTCGCCTGAAGTAAAACATGGGAGTTGAATACTAGAATGGGCTAGTATAGCACAGAAAAGTTGCATTGTTTTTCTTTGAAGGACAGTATGGTCATACTTTATTAGCTTACCTCTAAGTAGGACAAGGCACAAACTATGGCCATATGGCCACATTCATGCCAAAGCCTCAGCCTGCCTACTCATGCTCACCGAAGCCAGATGAGAGTGACGGGACAATTTCAGCAGAGGTAGCAATCTGGGATTTCCTCAAACTGGAAGGGAAGGGGGAGTTGGGGGAAGAAGGAGGAGGATTTCGCAATCACTCGCCCACTACAACGAGGATTGCGTCACTGCTAGTACGTCAGACTGGAGGTTGGGAGGGTGAGGGGGGTAAAAGAGAAAGAAGGGGGTGGTACTTAACCCTTCACCGAGGCTGTAAATCAGCTCAGTGAAACGTGTAGTACCCAGCGACAGTAATATTAGCTCAATTTATTGTGTGTTAGTCCTCCGTGGTTTGGTACCCCAGAAGGCCTCATGACCGGATGGAGTGTTCGATATTCAACCCGAGGGAAATCGGGATTCGATCTGAGGTCATCCTTTGCTCTGATTGGCTGAGGCTCGTCCGTCGCAGTCGTAAAATAAGACACGATAAACTCACTAGCTCGTGACCACATAGGCTTGGATTTCAGTTAAAAATGCAAAGCAGAAATCACCTCGTGACGCTTTAAAGGCTGACGTGGGAAATAACGTGTTTGTGGTGATGCTGAATTATTTAAGATAATTGAAACGATTATATCAACTGAATGCATCTGTGTTTATTTTCCAGCCATCAATGAGCTGTCTTAGCAGGTCCAAAAAAATCAATAGAAAGCACAGCCTTAATGCTGAATCAACGCACCCCTATCTTTTATACAAAATGGTATCACCCTCACATCAAGCTCCCATTAGTCCATGCCGCTTTAAGCATATCAGTATTGGCACAGTGTAGGCAGGAGATAAATGGTCTTAAACATCTTCCGCGTCATGTGTTGACTCTATAGGACTAGGTTACTTTTAATAAGCTAATTGGCTAATTAGGGCAGCTAAAATTAGACTGTACGGCACTGCTCTAAAATATTAGTAATGCAACCGAATATTAGTGGCACCTATTCAGTGCAACAAGGGGTGGCAGGAGGAAAGTTAAATCAAAATGGAGTCCCCAAGAACCCATCAGTAAAGTAGGTCAAGTAGGCGAAGAGAAAAAAATAGTTATCACATAACGTCATATATTAAATGTTTATGAATAATTGCACATAGACTGCCAATATCCATGTTGTTGTACTCACTGGTATTTCTATAATGTAAATATGGTGTAATATTGCTATAGTCAAAGCACAGCCACATATAACCTGACACTGGGTTTAACCTCTGCAATAGAAAAGGGACAGGATGACTGTGTTTTGTAGGATCATAGTCTGTTCTGTACCAGTTGACATCTGGGCTGATCAATATTGGAGGCAGCCAGTGATGGAGGAGAGAGAAAGGGAGCGAGGGGGCGGGAGGAGGCGGGAGGCGGAGGGGGGACGTGATAGTCTCAGCCGCACCGTGAAGGGGGCCGTCCCTGTTGGTGGAGATCAGCCCGAGGAAGGCCCACCTAGTGATCACTTGAAAATATATCTCCCATTTAGACGATAGTTTGACTCGACTGTGCGACGGAATCATACGGGGACACGTTGAAGGCTATCTGTAAATAGGTAAGGACTCATTTTATTTATTTTATTCTTTCAATATTGTAATTTTTTTTATGTATATAGAGGTCACAACCATTACAGGGCCGTCAGCGTCGTCATTGGAAGCCCCTGGCTTACACCGTGACTAACATATATGTTTAATAGCTTTGTTTTAGATATTTATATTCCTGTTACGTTTGAGGTAATGGTAAATTTGAGTGACGAATATATTGCAATAGCAAAGAAATTCAGGCACGGACGTAAGAAATGGTGGACATCGTGAATTGGTACATGTAGTAATTTTGGGGTTGACCTGCAACATCTAGGGTGGCTCTCTGGAGGATCGGTGTCTTATGTAGGAATAAAATTCGAGCTGTTAGCCTGAAACCGTATCTGTTTTATCCAAACGTGTCCCTGCGTTTGATCAGACAGAGTCACATTACATCCACATGATTCTACGCTCAGACCGTGATGCGTGCAGATGATAGTGTAGATCGTGCCTCCCTTCCCCCAGCACCGTTACGTGGTTATTGCAATACATGCCACCTTGTAGTGTAAGATGCTGTACAGTCCGTTAAAAAGGCCTGCGCTTTTTATCCCCCATGCGCAGCCCTGCCATCTCGCAGCAAGTGAGAGTAGCATTACAGGCGAGCAATAATTAATGAGCACCTCCACAATTAACCATTTCATTGAAATCTTTTCGCCTTTGAATATTTCATGCATTGACGAGGATGTGAAGAGGGGGCTGAATGCATGAGTGAACAGAGGGGGGGGTTTACTACAGCCTGATGGCTTGCCTGCAGCTGTCAGGATCTACCACAGGAGGCGGTGCTGCCTTCTTTAACCACTACGAATGCCTTATAATATTTTAATATACATACATGTTTGTAGAGATGCATGAACATATTACAATCACAGCTGCTTATTGATATTATTAGAATTTACCTGTTATTCATGCATATACATGACACCAATCTTCACACAGTGATTGACAGCAGCTTTGCTCCATCTCTCCACAGTAGCTCGGCCAAGATGGATGTGTTTATGAAGGGTTTGTCTAAAGCGAAAGAGGGGATGGCTGTGGCCGCAGAGAAGACCAAGGAAGGAGTTGCAGTTGCGGCTGAAAAGACTAAAGAAGGAGTCATGTTTGTAGGTAAGATGATCACAGATGTCGGTTTGCAGTTTATTAAACATGCAAATCTTACACAGGCACACTGAGGCTGCTAATGTTCCTGCTTTATGCAGAAGCAGCGAGGATATTTATGATTCAGCCCATGCAGCTTTTACATGTGTCCTGGAACAAATGGTTAAATTATACAAAAGCTTTCCTTATTGGAAAAATGATATAGCACAGTCCTGCTTCCATTGCACATGAAAGAAACCACAGGCTGTGTGTATTGATTGGTTTTTAACCTCTTTGTTCAGTTACAATATAAGACCTTTATGCGTCCTCTGCAGAACTACAGGTGTCTTAATAGACTGTGTTGGTTAAAATCACTGATATTTTACAGTGTAGAGCATAAGTACAAGTGAAGGCTCTAGTTTTTACAGCAGCAGTAATTTGATGAATCATTCAGCTGACGGTTGATCAATATCTTTGTTTCAGTCATGCAGACCAATGCAGTGTTTAAATTAGCTGAGCAGTATTTACTCCAGTAGGTATAAGTAGTTGTAAAGAATGATTCACTGAGATAACGAGTTATTTTGATGTAGATGATGTGATAACAGGCTCTGAATGTCCTTCTGCCCTCTCGCCTCACTTGACTGGGCTACAGGCAGGAGATGGAGCAGGGTGGGGGTGGGGCAGCAGGATGGTGGGAGCAGCTCCTGCCACATGTCCGTGCATTGGATGGCAGCAGATTGTAAAACAGTCTCAGCCCACGGTGGTCACCACCCTGAGACAAAAAGGCTAAAGGCCTCTTTTTTTTGTCCCTTACAGAGCAGCTTACTTTGTAATGGACACTGTTACAGATATCTGTGCAGATTAGAGCCTCTGTCTGAGGGTTTTAAAGAGCGACCGTGTGCTCAGATTATTGACCCGGTGTCTTTCACCTGCTTTGGATCGTTATTTAAATAAACACATGCGACATAGAGATGGATGGACGTGTGAAAAAGGTGAGCAAGCAGCCTGGGCAAACATCCAATAGTATCTGACAGATTGAAGTTAAACACAAGGTGATTAAAGAGATTCAAACAAACAGTCATCATATTGAAGTTTATGCCTCACTTGTAGAGAAAGCACCATGCATTATTGACCGTATTTATTGGTCATTGTATGGGTCTTGTCAAGAACCCAAAGATAAAGAAGTGCTTGAAACATAACCTGTATTACTATACTGTCTCGCTCACTGAATTGGACCAGCTGTACACCCATACAGACGACACCCTGTTATCTGTTCTAGATAATTTCTTTGCATTGGCGAGCTCTGCTTATTAGCCCACAGTTGGTCCGTGCATTGTGAGTGGGGGGAGGGTTGCATGACTCAGGGGACTCAGAGCTGGACACAGGCCATGGAACCAGCCGGCAATTACAGATATTTATTTTGTCAGTTGTTGAACTGTTGTCAGAGGGCCCTCATTTCCAGTCACACCCCTGCTGGTAGTTCTGGACTCACCATTTGTAGCATTGATGCGGTGACGATTTCTTTCTGTTGCATTAAAGAGACGTGGGGTATTCCAGGAGAAGTTGTCAGATGTGTCTACATTTAGACTGAATCCAATTACCCTACATATCTAGCACTGTGTCCCTGTCACTCACCAGCCGAGCCAAACATGTCAAGCTGCAGTCAAAACACGTGCAGCTCATTTACGCCTTCTCCGCGCTACGTCTCATCATTGTTTCTCGTCCGTGGTACACAGAGAGGAGAAGTAACATTACTGTGACATCTCTGTGCTTCTGCGTGCGCCTTGTTGAGCATGGTGTTGCCCTAGAAAGCTGGGTATGATTTGCTTGAAGGCCCCTCATGGAGGAGGGGTAAGAGTGAGCTGATAGGTCTGTGGCCCACCTTTTGACAGCTGCTGCTGCTGCAGACCGCCCACCCAGCTGAGCTGAGCAGTCAGCCTGAGAAAGGCGAGAAAGGGAGGCGGAAATGAGAAATCCCATCGCACTGGATGCCTTTTAATGTCACAGCGAGTCTCATTCATTGAGCATCTTTGTGCTCTGTAATGGCATGATGGAGCATTCTTACAGTGCTACATTTAAAGCAAGTCATAACACAACAGCCGTTTATGGCAGGTGTTTGTTTAATTTGAATGCTTATAAGTTAGCAACTGTTGTGTCTAGAGCCTGGAAGACACGTCAGGATGGTTTTTAATATTTCTGTTATCTGTGTGTCTACTGTTGGTTTCTGGTCTTTTTTGTGTCTCGTGAGCCCTCTTTGGGCTGGGCAGATTGTTTATGCATGACACAATAATGATAAAAAACAATCAAAATCAATCAGTCTACACTTAGACAATTCTGAAACTGCATTAAGAAGTAACGCAAGCTATCCTTAAAGATATAATCAATATTTAGATGACAACAATTTTAACACTATGTTTAAGGGATAATATCATTTACATGTCAAATTAACTTGGTCTTGAGTGTTTGTGCATCTTTTTGTCCTTGTTTTAAATGAAAAATATTAATAGAAATGCAAACAGCAGGTGCTTACAGGTGGGAAAAGAGCCACACCTAAGACACAACAGGACTTACAATTAAACAGTATTAGCATACAATAGTTGGCTAAATGTGCAGAAGTATTTAATGTGCATTCATATCTGTATAATGTTTATTTACTACTATGTATGTATATCTTGAATTACTGTTATACTGTATGTGTGTGTGTGTGTGTGTGTGTGTATGTGTGTGTGTGTGTGTGTGTGTGTGTGTGTGTGTGTGTGAATGCACTTGGGCCTGTTGTGAATAGGGGTGGGAATCGCAGGGTAACTCACGATACGATACGCGAAACATGGCCCACGATAACGATAATATCCTGATACAGCTATATTACAGATATATTGCGATATCGATATTTTGTCGCACCCCTAGTATGTTTATTTTAGGAGATGCACAGCAAACTTCATTGTACAATTTGCAAAGACATTCACTTGTAAGAGCTCGATTTACACTTAACAGGTATTTTAGAACTCGTATGTTAACTAATGTATTTTTTTCCTTTTTCAGTTATTAGATTTCTTCATTTCATTTGAACACATGATGATCTTTAGACACATTTCTCCATAAATATGGTCAAATCTTACATTTCGTCATTTTACACCTTTGATTGTGATCTAGAGTGCAACAGGCTTTAAAGTAGCTGATGTCATTATTAATATTTATTAACGTCTACCCACAGGTATGATCGTTTTTCACTGACAAATCTTAGCAGCTTCACTTCACCAAAGCTGATGCTTAATCGGATGCATCTCTCAGATGTGTGTTTTGCTTTGAGGCTCGCCTTTTGTACTAACATCATCTCTCATCTTTCTCGGCTGCCTTTTAAAAGGCCCAGAGGGAGCAATAAGGCTTATGACTACAGCACAGTAGAGAGGGTGACAAGGCTTCAGTGATCAGGTCCAGTGGGCACACAGTACATTGACCAAATAGCTCGATGCAGCGCGGCAGGCGGATGAGATCTGTCAAAGGTCGGAGAATTGAACAATGCGGTGGTTTGGTATAAAGTTTAATAACTCCTCACAATACAAGTACAGAGAAGCTGAGTGCTGCAACCACAGAGACATAATGTGGCCAACAGAGCATTACTTACACTATTAAAGTGAATGGTTGGTTCTTGCAGCTCTAACTTAATTATGTAAGTTACATGTCACTGTTTAACATGTAAGCAGTTATAATAGGAGGCTGCAGTGCTGTATCTTTGAATTATTACTGTAGCATCATAGCTTTGTGAGTCGTGCTGTCAGGTAGACGAGATGTGACCTATAAATGGGACTAAAGCGCAAGCTAGTAGAGCTTCAGCAAAAATAAACTTCCCGTATCATCACATGTGATGTGTGTGTCATCCTGAAATGCTTGATTTACATTCGTATGTCCACCCTTTCTCACAGTTTTCTCTTTCTTTGTACATTCAGGTAGCAAGGCCAAAGACAGCGTGGGTTCAGGTGAGTTTTGTCTCTTTTGGTCAAACTTTAGCATCCTAACTGCAGTCAGAAGCCCAGTTTATTACAGTGACAAAGCACTTAATCCTACTGAGAATGGGAAATGCTTAATGGTGATATAATGGAGGAGGTGGTTGTCTGTAAGTGCTCATTATGTACAATAATCAATTGGGAAATAAAAGAGGGCGAACATGATGTGCAGGCTTTTAATCTGTCTGCTGAATTTGCTGAGATCATGTTACAGCTGTGTTTGAGCATGCATGGTGTGTGTGTTTGCAGTGGCTGAGAAGACCACTGGAGCCATGGGGAACATCGCTGCTGCCACTGGCCTGGTGAAGAAGGACGAATTCCCCTCTGACATGAACGTACGTACAGACTTACAAACACCATCAGCTCTCTGCTCACACACACAGAGAGAAGTGTAACCAACAGGCTCGGTCTCTGTGTTCCTGTTATTGGAAATGGTGTTGCACTGTGCTCACACACACCTGCAGGAAAGTAGTTGGGCCTTTATTGTGAGATTATATTCAAGGTGATTGACGTGTTATATCACATGTTACATTCATATATTTAAAGTGAGAGGGTGTTATTTTTAGTACAACCAGGGCTCCACCCACCTGTATTTTAATATTTGTATTTATTTAATAATCATTTTACCGTGATCGTTATGTCTATAAAAAATTATACTGTAAGTTTTCAGAGCCAAAAATGACACCCAGCATGCATTGCGCACCTCCCTCTGAAAGGAACGGCCCAGCGAGAGACGCTGGAGTGAAATACTGCCATTTTCCAGTCAGGGATTGATCGCTGCAGGCGATGGCTCAGAGTCGTAGAGAATCCGAATACGATGAAGTCTTCAGGTCTGCAGTCTACATTTCAAACCTGACGATTATGAAAGAGACATGATTTCAGAGGCGGGCGTCCTAGATTAAGGATGTGTAGTTTTGCAAGCTCCCTGGGCTCTACCGGATGACACGTTTACGTAGGTTTTCCAGGGCCCATTGGAGAAGCGGATAGCCTCCTCCAAAAGCACAGAGCGAAATTGCTTTTCTTTCTACCATAATGGCATTAGCTCCCCATAATAGCATGATAGGACTGATGTTGAAAATCGGCAAACTGGCCCTTTAAATCAGGTGACCCATGTACAGAGGCTCAGTTCAGGATGCCGCAGCCCCACCCTCGGCCCCTTGCCGCCTGTCATCCTTTCTCTCTTTCCCCCTGTTTCCGACACTTTCCACTGTCCTCTCTCTAAATAAAGGCATAAAAGGCCAAAAAAAAAAAAATGCCATCGTGCTAAAAATACACTCAGTAAAATTCAAAATGACATTATTGTTGCCTGTAATTTAACACGATTCCTGATTGAGCCTCTCCAGCACTTCAGTGTTTAACTTGGGGGACTGGAAATATACAGATAAGAAAAAGGGCATAATTGAAGCAGCAGCAGCTGATACAACTTGTAGTCTCTAATATGACTCTCAGCTATTACTGGATCCTACATTTCCCATAATGCAACACAACAGTGTCTTACTTCATACCCTCTATGCCTTGTAAACATTTAGCATTCCAACTGCCACCCCCCAAGTTTAACAACAGCTATTGAAGGCCAAAGACAACCCTGATGACATCGACAGGGTTATTATTTAAGACTTTCTTCATTATATAACTGTATGCTGAGACTGAGTGCTACTCATTGTGACATGTAAATTAAATATGTATAAAAACAATGAAGAGCCCCTTCAGTCTGCTGTGTGCATGCAGGGTAACAATGCAACAGCTTATTCATGACTGAGCCTGTTTGTGTTGGTGCTCATGTGCCACAAGTGAAGGAGAGATAGAAACCTCAGTTCAGGAGCCAAGGTTCACTTACAGTTAGAAACCTGCTTTATGGTGTGTTTATTAAAGTTTGAACAGGATTGTTTTTGTAGCAGAGCCAGATGATTCTGCTGTGCACATGGTAAAGGGTAAACTCCTGATTGACAGGTTTAATATTGTTGAAATAGGAAATAAAAGACATCAAAGCTTTGTTTTATGGGAGAGGATGAATTGTTGTTCCACACAGTCTGCTCTGCACACAGTTCACCGTCTGTTCAGGTGCTTTTTATGAGCTCACTTCAACACACAACTTTCCCATTATTGTTCTACGACCCACTGAAGACCTCTGCTGATGTCATCTCTGTCTGTTTGACTGCACTGTTATCTTGGAAGTACAAGTGAAGAGGTGGAAAATATTTGATTATCCACAAACATAGAACATGGGAAAACCAACACATAGCCAAGCTTGTGTATTTGAGTGGTAATATTCTCTCTTAAGTCTGTTTGTGTAAGTGAGACAGGGAGGTCCTCGCCCTGTCCTCAGCCTTCCTCCCTCAGAGTTGGACTGTCTCCACCGGCTGGCTTATCTTGTAAATCTGACAGACTGCTCTAATAGGCTTCTCTATGACACCATCTGAGTGCAAAAACTGCTCATTTCATCGCCCTGACAACAGCCTGTTAAACTGTTGACACTGTTATGACATCTGCAGCTCCACCTATTGTTCGGTTCTAGCTGGCCCGTACAATCATTCACTCTGTTTAACTGACTCCTGTAGGAATGCTGAAGGAAAAATTAGCCCATATTTTGCTCTTAAAATTCTAGTTACTTATCCATTCTCACAAAAAATAGTTCACTTCGGATGCTTTATAAACCTAAATGAAGCTTCTGTTGCGCTCAGGTCTTGGCTGAATTCAAATGTGTGACCAATCAGACACATAACGTCCCTTTTCTCCTCTCCTATAATCACATAAACCGCCTTTTTCCCCCGCGATGAACCATCTGATTAGGTGCGTCTCTGTGGTGTTTTTCCTTTGTGCTGCGTTTAAGGCCATGCTAATCATGTTGTCAGGCTTATAGCTATAACAACAGCTTGTTATAGTACGTAGGATTATGGTCTGTACTACACTGACCTAATTGACTTGATTAGTGCTGGGTATAAAAATAAATGCGTGCTGACCCACTAGCTTAATTTTCAGGGCTTGTAGTAGCAGGTGCAGTAATGATGGAGGGCTGTTAGGAGGAGATACAGTCTGTTTAAGGCTTACAAAGGCTTGTGAAATATTTATTTTTTCTTATCGTTAATGAAACCCACAAGAGACCCAAACCAGCTGTGAATTGAGGCTACTAACAAGTAAAGCCTGCGTGTCTTATTCCTCTGTGCCTCCACTGTTGTTAATTAAAAACATGTAATTTAGCCGTACGATTATATCTGATGTAATGTTCCTTTACTACAATTTACACAGGCCGCTATAGTTGACTTTAAATCAACACAATGCTGCTATCAGTAGTCAAGTAAATACACCAAATGTGTATAAATCAGCCGCTTAAAATAGTCCCCAACTAATGCACAATTTTCTACTGTTTGAGCGACGTTTGCAAAAAAACTACTGTGCCCAGCTGTTTCAGGAAATCATCCATCCTGCTTTGAAAATCAAACTATATATTTGTTCGAATTTTTTTAGACTAGTCTTCAGATAAAACCAAAGTGCTTTGGGCTGATTAGGTAAGAGAAGCACTGAGGCACGAACTACTACGTTATTGGTCGGGCCTTTTTTAGCCTCTTAGTTTTGCCTCTGATGTAACACCACAGAGTTTATCATCCAATAATCCAAACAATAATTACCATCCGAACAAGACAATCAGTTTGCAGCCCTGGTCACTGTGCCAATGCTAACTGATGTTTGGCAGTGTAATTCTTTGTTCAGCGTCTTGGCATGCTAATTAGCACTCAACACAAAGGACAGTCGGAGGCCGGTTGTTGTCAGTAGTGTTTGATTATGACCCAAAGTTCTGGGTACTCTCACCTGCTGATGGTGCTAAATGAACGATTCAAAGGATATCCTGGGGGACTTTGCTCCAGATTTCATTCTTCTTCTTCAATTCCAGTATTTGTTCAGATATTTCAGTGTGAACCAAACTGATGGGTGGACAGACACACAGACTGACCATGCCCTCCTAACCCACTGTTCTTAAAGGGGCCGTATCTTTTGAATGAATATTCCCAGTGAAAAAGTGAAAACTGCAGAATTCCGTGTTTTTCCAGAATCACATTTTTAAAAAGGTAGCCTCTGAAATGGGCCGTTCAGAACAGCTGCAGGTTTCTACATAGAACCTTGCTTTCGCTGAAATCGACCAATCGTCATTCATCGTCATTCACCGTCATTGGCTGCTTTCTTACACAAGCTTGAAGTCAAGTCGTTGACAAGATTTCAACTTTGCATTCTGATACCTCCTGGCTCGAACATATAAGGATGAATAACCGATCCTAGAGCAGCCATGTTTTCTACAACTTTGGAGTGACAGTGTTGGTGCCGCTCCTCCACGTGGGATCGCACATGTGGGGGAGGGGCTATATACGCGGGCAATCGTGGCTAAGGTCTAACCCTAGAATTGCAAAACGGCTCGTTCTTTCCAGGAGGAAGGAGAGGTTCGGAAAAATAATGACATTAAAATAGCTCAAATATGTCCTTTATATAATATCTAATATCTGGATGAAACAGTGTTCTGCACCCTGCACAATAACAGGTTTTTATGCTTTAGACTCTGTTTTATAATCAAACAAAGATGGCTGCCAGAAATGACAGATCTCCTCCCTCAGAGTTCTATCACTTATATACGTGCATATTGATGTGACTTTGTATTATTTTATATTAAAAACTAAAGCAGTGATAGTTTTTGTGTGAAACATAAAGAGCAGGGACATGTGACGTTTCTGGCTCGCTGGATTACGAGCTACCATTGCGTTTTATTTGTACAGCAGTCAGAATATTTTCATGCAAATGCCTGAAAGAGTCTTTAGGGATTTTAAAAACCCTTCAGAATGGAGGAGAGTGTTTGTTGAACCACTTGGGGTATTTGTTTTCCTGGAAATTGGATGATGCTTAGCTCCGTGACTCAAATGTAATGACATTGCAAGAGAGCCTCAAACAGGGGCGTCTTCAATAAGGGGAATATAGAGTCCTACCAGCTTTATCTTTTAGGTTCAAGTAAGCACAAATGTGGATATAATAACTGTTACTGTGGATATTTTCTTTCCTGATCCCTCCGTCTCCTTCTCTGTCTGTCTCTGCAGCCTGAGGAGTACGGGCAGGAGGCCATGGAGGGCCAGGGAGAAGGGATGTTGGAGCCAGAAGGAGAGACATATGATGAGAACCAGCAGGTAATCAGCTCACAGCACTCAAAGCACGTACGAGCCTCTGCTCGACAGTAAAATACTCCTCGTCTCTGTGTTTAAATTGCGGTACATGATTTTATTGTAAATGGCTTTTTGTGTATTTTATGATGAGCCGGTAAAAAGTGTGCAGGATGAGCCCATTCACGTACAGTAGCAGGAGGCTCATTAGTATTCTGCAGCTCTGCACGGTCACACATTTTAGCTGGATTGTATTTCAATGGCGCTCCACACTTGCCCTCCACTTTCTGTCCCACACAAACACTCCAGCTCACACTGAGGTAATTCTTCTTCCCTCTGCAAATGATAACAGAAGGCTCAACAAGCCAATTGCCACACAGAGAGGGAGAGTACAGTGAATATAGCACCACCTACCTACACTGAGCGCTGGGTGTGTGTCTGTTTGTGTGTGGAGGAAAGATGCGAGTCTGACACAGATGGTTATTTTTGGAATTTGGCTGTGAGGGGCGAGACACGGTGTGCAGAGGATATTGCTTTGGTAACAGATTTTAAATAGCTGTGAGTAAACAAAAACATCACATGTGTACATAACACTCAGTAATGTTAGTTTTACATATATTAATAATTATTTAAAGCAACACTTGTGTTGTGCTTTTAGGTGGAAATCTTTTGTATCTTCCTAAAACATCAGCATATTACAGGACAGGCTTCAGTTGGACGGTTTAGTCTGAGACTTAGCATGATCTCTAATAATGACCCATTTACTCAGTGCATTTGGTCGGATTTTCTTTCACTCCCGCTCTATGGGAGGATTATTGCTTTAATCAGTTAAAGGAATAAAAGTGAGATTTTCCCTGAGATGCAAATGAGGAGTGAATTTCTCAGGCAGCAGCTTGTACCGTCCATGTCCTCCTCCATCTCTCTCTCCCACTCCTCCGCATCTCTTCCCCTCCCCCATCCATTGCTACACCAGCGACGTGCGAGCTCTGCCTGAATGGGTGTGGTGATGACGCTCTCTTCCTCTGTGCATTGTGGGTAATGTCAGGGTCTCCCTGCATTGCTGTAAATATGGAGTCTGAGCGCTGCAGAGTGAAGCGAGGTTTTGGAGATATAAAGCCATCTCATGCAGTATCTCTGTTTGTTTCGTGAACACATCAGATGACCTGAGACTGTTGCACATTCCTGCAGGCTGTTGGGTTTTTTTTATCATTGTGTGTGTGGAGGAGGCGTGTGCAGGGTTACAAGGATGCTGGGAGTGTGCTCACGACACGTCCTTGAAGCAGCTGTAGGCTCGTGCTGCCCTCTGCAGGCCGGAGAGAGACGCTGAACCAGGAGAGGAGCTTAGAGATGTGATGGAGTGACATCATCGCCTTTAGCAGAGCGATCATGTGTCATCATACGCCCTCTGTCATATATATTCCTCTTAAACAGTTTTAAGTTGAATTTCATGCGATTAAGTTTTAATGAAAGTCTCACTGGTGTTCTCTGTGTCGCTCACAATCGGTTCTTCTTTCCACAGGAGAGCCAGGACTACGAGCCAGAGGCGTAAAAGCACCAGTCCGAGCCACCATCCAACCAGCAGCACAATAATATTTCTAATAATAAAAAGGACAAATGCTGAAACTATTACAATTATACCCCTGTTGCAAAAAAACAACAAAAAAGACAAGCATTCCCACAGAAAAATGTTCTTCCTTCGAGACAAATCTTTTATTATTATATATTGTAAATGTCATGTTCTTAATGTAATGTGTTGGGTGTAGGTATTTATTGAGATGTAGGATTCGTCCTCTCTGTCTCATTTCCTTGATTCCCTCCCAATGAAATGAGACCAGAGCCGGGGCTCGTGACTTTGTACTCGTGTGTATCTGTATTTAGAAACGTGCAATAGATGTTCATCATCTTCCAATGAGACATTGGGAGTGGAAAAAATAAATATGTCCGGTTGCAAGCAGATATGGAAACAATAATATCCCCCTAAGTGTCGACAATGCCTGTTTGTGGGTTCTTTCTTTTTTTTGCATTTCTTTGGGAGTTTCTTTGGACATTTTTGAAGTAAGAGTTTTTTACATGGTATCTTTATAGTTGCTTGTGATCATTCCAGTAAACTATCTGTTAGAAATGGACAGAGTATACATGTTTGTGTGTGTGCGTGTGTTTGTGTGTACTGAAGATTTTAACAAGTTAAAGTCAATATATTATGTCTTGAAATCATAATGGTTGTCATATCAATATGTGCTTTAAATTGCAGGACTTGTCAATATAAAGGTTTATGTGTTAAGCCAGACATACATTCCTCTGTAAATAAAAAGTAAAAAAGAAACTTTTCTTAGTGTTTTTCATGTTTGGAGGTTTATAAACTCCTTTTCCTGCCTGCTGCTCTAAATCAGGATCTATTTTTCTTCGTCCTCACATGTTTTACTTTTTCGCTCACTCTCGTCTGGGGGTTTGATTACAGGATATGTAAAAATCTGCTGAGCAGGCTCTGGCCTTTGGCAGGACGCTGACATAGTTGGGATGCCGGTCTGATCGGGCCTGTTTGGGTGGGTTTTGTTTGGGTTAATCCGTCTGGAACGTGCAGGCTCGGGGGTGTCAGGCTCGCACAGAGGGTATTAAACAGCCGCTCCCGCTGCTGTGGGCTCAGACGGATGTGTGGACGCTGCAGGGACAAAGACAGGAGCCATGGCCTCTTTCAAGAAGTCCTTTGAGAGCCTGAAAGGCACGAGCCACTCAGCCGCGAAGGGAGTCACTGACTCTGCAGGTACAGAACTATAGCTGTAAGATGACTCAGGGCCAATGTAAGGTCTGTTAGACAGAGCAATGGCTTTTCTTTTGGTGGGGCTTTGTCTTATTTCTTTCTTTCTTTCTTTGACAAATCCTTTCCTTTCTGTTTTTACATATGTAGTTTAAAACATTCAGAAGAGTTTTTCATTTGAAGCTTTAAAAAGAAAGTGCTCCCTGTCATGTGTTTTCAGTGCAGGCAGCTCAAGACGCCGTGCAGCAGGTGGCAGACTCCTCCAAAGAAACAGCAACCATGGGTAAAGTGCACGCTCCTCTGCCTTTTAATCTTCATGATGTAATTGTGATTACATTTTATTTAGCCGATATGAGCTACGCTGCAGACTCAAGCTGTCAGAGGATAAAAAAATGTTTCTCCCAAATCAAATGTTTAATCGTTTTTTGTATGATAAAGTCTTAAAATTCCACTTATCTCAGTTTGACACCATCAGGTAATACAATGAGACAACAGGTGATAGTGGAATTACTTATAATGTGTGATACAAGACTCTTTAAGTACATATATATAGCTTGGTTAAAAGTGGTGTTAGTCACTGAATTTTCAAATGTTACAAGAATAATTAGAGCCTTACATGCACATTAATGCTTACACTTATAAATATGCATTTGACTTGATAAAATGAGTCTTTATTTCTGAGTCCGTACATGTTTATATATATGTTATTTATGTTAATCTTTCTCCTCTTCTTACCTCTGACTCTGAAGCTGCTCAGGAAGCCAGCAGACAGACTCAGACAGCCATCGGTAAAGCTGCTGACAAAGCCACGGACACCATCAAGGAGTTTGGACAGAAACTGGAGACCAAATGATTCCTGAAAAATGAACAGTTCTAGCTGAAACACCGGAGCCAACTTTTCTTATCATCCATAGTTTTAGAGTAATAATGTTGGGATGGAAGTGTGCTGGCGTCAGAGAAACCTGGAGATAAATGTCTCCACTCAGCTGACATTCCAAAGGAAATCTTTATAAATTGTGTTTTTTCCATTTGTCTTTATGCTAGATTTTATTATGTGACTATTTTGAGGAATAAAAACAGACACCAACTTGTCTCTCAGGTTTTTTTACACTGTGATATCCTGCCGCGCTCAGTAGAGATAACACTGTCTGTAGCTGCAGCCGCCCGTGCTCCTTCGCTGTTTGTGGAGAGCTCTCATCTTTGAATCACCTCGGCCGTTATTACCAACACATTGCAGAAAAAGACGGCCTTTGGTGAGCTGATGATGGCCTCTGATAGGAGCCGTCTACCTTGGCCCTCAGCAGCACGCCTCCCCTCCGCCACACTACGCGGTTGCTAGGCAACAGATCTCTGCGGCGGCCGGGGATTGGTGGAGGGCCTTTTGAATTAACGGTGATGATGCTTCTGTCAGTACACGGTGTTCTGGGCAAAGCTGCCGCTCACAAATACTGTAAAAAACAAAGAAACAACAAGAGAAATGTGACAAATAAATCCTCGCAATCAGAGGAGGGGAGCAGATGCTTTCGAGAAGTGTGTGTGTGTTGCAGAGCGGAGAGGTTGGAGGGAGGACGGAGTATGAAAGACGAGGTGGTTACAGAGTGTTGGTTTGTGTGGGAGGCTCAGCTCTGCTTCCTCCAGGCTCCTTCAGCTGATCCCCCCCTTGTCTCTTTCATGTAATGTTGCAGCAGAACGCTCGCTCCTGCACACATTTTCTACTGCTACACCTGTGTGTGCTTTTATTCTCTGCTCCTGTAATGAGCCTGTGATCATCAGCCTCCAGAAAACTTCATTCAGTTCAAAATCAGAGTCAGTTTTACTGGCCATGTTTGTGCACGGACGAGGACTCTGGTTTTACATAACCCTCAATGTACAGATACAAATAGACACACTCTGCTTAAAACAACAGGTTCAACAACACAACACTCACAGACTAAAGCTGCTATGTACAGGCCTATATATATATATATTGAAAAGTACTAGTACAAAAACACACTTGCAGACAGATGAGAGTGTAGAAGGTAGAGAGAAAGTGTCCTTTAGATCCTGTCAGGCTGCTTTTACTACGATCACACATTTCTCTACTCTCAGGGGTCAAGTAAACGTGGCCTTCAAAGGAAACACACTTCTGTCTTACTTAAAAGTAATCATGCATTATTAATAAGAGAAATCCCTCTTCTGCACACTTCTCCCTCCCTTCCCGAGCCCTCACTCTGATCATCTGTCAGCTTTCATCTCCACTTCATTCCTCCTCCTGAAAAAATTCTCAATCAAATCCAGTTCACAGATTTTTTAAACTGTATCTTTTGTGCACCCGCAGTTGTGTTGCGATGAGAACCTGGAGTTAATTACTATGATTTCCTGATGATTAGAGAGCCGAGCAGAGATTGTGTCGTTACATTACCACACACCGCCAGAGCCCGACCGTGGTTTCCAGGGAAACTGGAAATGTGAAGCTTTTTCAATAGACACAGGCACAGCTTAAAGAGCGAGGATTGCCTAAGATAGATTCTTCTAGAGACAAACCTGTAGCCACTGCAATCGCTATCAATCAACAGGGGGAGAAGCGCGGACAGATGTGGGTCTCGATCAGCGTGGAGATTTGTGATGTTTGACCCGAATCTGACAAAGAGTTATGGAGAGGCTTCAGTGTGACTTGGACTGCTGAGGTATGTGCGCTGCTCGGGATTTCATAATGTTTGTTTTCCTAGAATTTGACAAGTACAGGGTTTCTGTGCATGAGTCTGATGTGTGATTGTGGATTAAAACAGAACTTGGGTATAAACATGTGAATGTATTTAAGGGTTAAAATCTGAGATGAAATCAAACAACAGATCTAAGCTTTTTTAGTGAGATTGCTTCAGCCGTTAAAGTGCAGTTTAATAGCGTTAAATAACAGTGACTATCATAGATACAGAGTCCCTTTACACGAGGGAAGCATGTGACTAATTTCCATCTAATAGTAGCAATGATGTAACACTGTAACAAGCCTCTGTCTGGATGCTTCACATCGACACTGTACGACAGTTTTTATGACTAAAATAAACCTTTGTTTTATGCTCCACACAATCTTTGGCTCGCTGTTCTCGTTACTGAGACAGTTACTGATACAAATTGTACAAACAGTGTTTCAGTGCTGTCTTATGTCCTGCAGGATTTCCACCACTTTCATGCAAACACAGAATGGGAACTCTGAAGGACGAGATGAGAGGTGTCAGCGAGGACCACAAGCCTTGTGAGAGGGCAGATGATGGAGAGCGTCCAGGTGGCTCAGATGGCAGCGCGGAGCCTGAGGGACCTCCGATAAACACGAGTCAAGAGTCATCAACACAAGAGAGCTATCAGCCAAAACTGCACAGCCACGAGAAGGAGACGAAGGAGAATCCAACATCCAGGGATGAGGAGGTTTCAGGAGGGGTTTGTGACACCGCTGACCAGTCAGACTCTACAGGTGTTAAAGACTCTGATGTAATCGGTCTGACACAACAGCCACATGAAGAAACAGCTCCACAAAACCACACAACAATCTCTGATAAGATCCTGAGTGATGGCGATGGAGATGTTGGAATTCAGGGGGGAACATCTGAGGATAAAAACACGTGTCATGACAGAAAAAAAGGGGCAGAAATTGAGAACATCTCCATGCAGGTGCCACCAACTCCAGGCCCCTGTGAGCCCTGCACCCCAGCGCCCTTCGGCCAGCACCACATGCGCACACAGGTCAGCCTGGAGGTCGTCCAGTGTCGCTCCGCAGCCACCAGCCCCATGACGCCTCCCGAGGGCAGCCATTCCTTCTTCTTCCCAAGCTCCTTTGGGAGATCCGAAGGAGTGGGTACCGACACGAAAGACGCCGAGCTACAGGTGGGTCAGCAGGTGGAGCTCTGCTCCGTTGCCACGTCCCCCATGACACCAAAAACGCCCTACACCACAGCTTTCTCCGAGCTCATCGGGAGGGAGGAGAGGGTGAGACGGAGCGAGGGGCAGGAGGTGGAAGGGAGTTTCCCTGCGACAAATAGTAAAGCGGAGGCTGAGTCAGAGATAACAGCTTTGAAATTCAGCACATCAAAGGAGCCGAGTGAAGGCTTCAGCTCAAATGAAGCTCCAGAGGGCTCCACCCGCTGCCCTGCTGTGGGGTCAACAGATTCTCGACTAACTGTGGAGGACAGTAAAGAGCAGAGTAAGCAGCAGAGGATGGGAAGTATGGATCAAGACATTACAATCCTGGTGACCCACTATGGCAACAATGAGGAGGAGGAGAAGGCTGAGTCAGAGACAGAGATGGTCAAGATAGATGAATGTGAGGAAATCAGAGGAAACGATGTAAAGAAGGAAAATATCCCCACAGACGCTAAAGAATCCTCCACTTCTGCTTGTGACGAAGCAAAAACAGACGTGAAATGTGAAAGTTCAGAAGCCGCATGTGAAGATGTTCCCATGTCAAAGCCGCCCGTCCCTGAATCTCCAGCTCCCTTCGGCTGCCACAACATCCGCACGCAGGTGAGCCTGGAGGTGGTGCAGTGTCAGTCTGTGGCCACCAGCCCCATGACCCCACCCGAGGGCGACCAGGCCTTCTGCTTCCCCAGCTCCGGCGTGAGATGTGGAGCCGTGGGTGCAGAGACTAAAGACGCCGAGCTGCAGGTGGGTCAGCTGGTGGAGTATCGCTCCGTGGCTACAGCACCTATGACCCCGAGGACGCCCACCATCACAGCTTTCCCCGAGGTAAGGAAGGAAACGAGCTTAGAGGAGAAGATAGTGGAGGAGGAGGAGAAAAAGGATGAGGAAGAGGAGGAGGAGAAGAAGGATGAGGTGGTGGAGGAAGAGGAGGAGAAGAAGGAGCAGGACAAAGAGGAAGACGTTAAAGAGGAGGAGAAGAAGCTGGAAGAAGAGGACAGAAACTGTAAGGAGAAATGTGAGGAGCCGGTGCAGGAGGTGAGCTGGGATGAGAAAGGCATGACGTGGGAGGTGTACGGGGCGGTGGTGGAGGTGACCGTGCTGGGCTCAGCCATCCAGAAACATCTGGAGAAGCAGGTGAAGAAGCAGAAGCGACAGCCCTCCATGCCTCCGCCTCCTCCGCTCGCCCCGTCGGCCATGCCCCTCGCCTCGGAGGGCACCAACGGGGGCTCTGGTAAGGGGAAGAGGGGAGAGCAGGACGGGGAGGTGGGCCGACGCAGGAGAAACCCCTTCAGACAGCTGATGGAGAACATGCAGCAGCCACACTGCTGCTCCAGAGCTCACAGCGCGGAGTGACGCGAGAGGCAACAACAGCTGGGAGGAAGGGAAGAAAATCTGTGCTGGAGAATCACATGGCGACTGAGGCTGTGATACGGTGCGTTCACTGCTTCACTTCACAGTCATGAAAGTGTGCGAGGCAAATCAGCTCCTCACACGAGACACAGAAGCACAATAACAAACTTCTATCACGGAGAATTGAAGAATCAGCCATATAAGATGGGTTTTTGTTGCTCTTTTCTTGGTGTTTCACGTTTTTCATGTTCGGACAAACGAGGGTGATCTTTCAGTGTCATTGTTAGCTTTCCTCCTTTGATATTTTCACCCACATCTTTTAAATGTCCAGTGAGTCATTCCAGCTTTTTGATGCACTTAACACAAAATGAAGCCATGGTAATCTTTCTCCTGTTGCTAACACGTTGAATAAAACAGAGAGAAGCAACAGCGCAGGGACAGTTTCTGATTGTGATTCATGACCGTGCGGTCATTCGCTGTAATCTGGAGGTGTTTGAATGTATGGAAGTAAAAAGTGACCTAAATGTCGCCTTGATCCGTGTGACAGGAGTCCCTTTAGTATCATTAGTGCAGGCTTTTGTACGTCTTATATTCTGCTTTGAGATTTAGCACAATGTTTTAACTTGTCTGTGTTGTGAAAAGTAAAAATAATTTACTGAAGAAGAACAATCAAAGTAATAACTCCTGATATGAGGGTATTTTTTATTCATTACTCTTTAATGTATTTTAGTGCCATGATAAGTGATTTATTTGTGTGATAAACCTTATTTTAAATGTGTTTTAACTCAGAGGTTATCGTTGTGTTAGTGATGTTGGTGTTCACTCATGAACTTCACATAAAACACATTTGAAGAAATTGATTTTATTCACAGATTGCACTTGTGATACATTCATTTAGATGTCAGTAAACAGTCCGAGAATCAGAATCAGCTGCTTGCAGGAAGGCACAAAGTCACATTGCATGATTTCATTTCACCGACACGTTTCTCAAAGCCAAAGCAAACAGCGACAAACTGCAAACCTGCTTTAGACTCTACGTTTTGGCCGACATGCAGTCACACATAAGATTTTCATTCATACATTTACAATCTGCAACGTTTTTACTTCCTCTTTTTGGATTTTCTTTCTTGTAGCTGCAACAAAAATTAACATTGTGTGTTGACATAACTTATAATAAAGTTTATTTCAAAGCAAACAAAGCCGTTTTTTAAACCATCGCTTAATATATTAAAAAAATAAAGTGATTCACATGTGCAACAAGCTTTTTATTCTTTTGTCCAATTATTCATTTTTAAGATCGTGTTTAAGGAAGTTTGACAGCTCAGAGTTACATGAGACGGTTCACAGAATATTCCTCTCATGTCTTTGCCTTAAATATCAAGCCATGGCTGTAAAGCAGTTAGCTTTCTTTAGTATAGAGATTGGAAGCCTGGCACAAGTTTTAGATGTTTTTGTACCAATTAAACAATCTCAATGCTAAGCTAAGTTAAGCTAACGGTCTCCTGGCTGTAGCTTTATATTAGAGTTGCATCAATTTTCCCTTTTTACTCCCATATTTCCCAAATAGTCAAACTATGCCTCTCACTTTTGAACAAACAAAACAGTTCTTGAGTCGATTATGGAAAACTGTGTGCTATTATTACATCTACATCTTATTTTACATCCTGTTTTGATTTTCTTTAATGCTTTTCCTTGAATTTGATGCTTAGATACGCAAAGTCATCACTTTCGGTGCATACATATCATAATATATTACTATCTGTCAGAACAGAGGGCTACTTGAGAGGACTTCATTGTCTGAGCTTGTTATTTGGCCTGATTACAGAGAAGCAACATGTGTCCATCTGAGGCCTGTGGTTAAGGTCTCTTCCTCCCATATTTCCATCACAAGTCTGTGGTGCTGAAAGCAGGGTTATTATAACCCATGAGGGGATTATCTGTGCCTTTCTTCGGTCCTCTCCGGGCCAGCACTGCACCCAGAGGCTCCACGTACTCTGGAGGTCCACTGTCCTCGTCGTCCTCCTCCTCCTCCTGGATCATGTTCTAATGAGGAGCAGACACATTTTTGAGTAAGAACATGCTCTTCTTATATTTAAGTACAAATGAAGATGGACTTTGAAATGCAAACTCACCATGCTGGGTTTTGTATCCTTTTCAGGAAGGATCATGTCTGAATCGTAGTCCAGGGAGTAGAGGCTTTAGAGTAAAAAGACAAACAAAGGGATGAATCTTTATGTGCAATAATTTCAGGAGGAGAGGTTCTTCTGATTTTAATACGGGTGGTAGCAGAGAGCTCGTGCCCCATCATGACCTGCTGTAGTGAGCACGCTGTGACAAAATGTTCACCTGGAAGCAATCCCAGTTTATTAACCAGCACTGTTACAGAGAGGAGAGCGAGGTCGTGTGTCACTGTGAGTCACCACCTCCTCAAACGGCGGTGACCAAGCGAACAACTGCTATCAGCAGATGGAGAGTCACAGAGAGCTTCTCTTTACCTGACTTTGTCCACATCTGAGCTGTCCTCATCCAGGTCCAGCGTTAGGGTTGTGTCGATGTTGAGGTTGAGAACCGGGTTCGCCCTGTCAGCGAATAGGAGGACAAACACAGTCAGAGTTACGTTTTGTATGACATCATTCAATCCCTCATTGATGATGTTGTGCTCCTCACCCCTCCATGGTGTATTTGTTGGTTCCAGGAACTGCGGCGCCATTTTTCTGGTTGTCAGAGTTCACCATGGTAGCCAAGTTCATGGCTTTAGCTGCCTTCAGCTTCCTCCTGTAGCTGTAGTGTGAAGTGAGTTCATTAGTAAATAGACAAAGTAGATGGATCATAGAAATGATTAGATGAAAAGTAATTTGGAAATTGGAAAGTACAGCTTTCCTGAGTTACAATGTGTGGTAAATATACTACTTAAAAATCCATCTATAACAATGGTTAGCCATGGTGTACCATAGAAAGTGAGATTTTGTGGAGTCTGATGGATTGTAAATGATATCCCCAACTGAACAAATACAAACATGCACATTGTTAGTTTGGCCATACCATTATGATTATAAAAACATTTAAATTACATGTTTGTCTTCATTTTTTTAAAGGAAGTAATTATTTTTTGTTCCAAATCCTCCTGTCTTACTTTCTGCGAGTGCACATTAAGGAAGTGGTGAGGACAGCCAGCACGATGATGAGTCCTCCCAGCATGCCCATCAGGGCGTACAACAAAGGGTTTGATTTCTCAACGATAGGAGCCGTGACCTGAAACAGAAGTAACAAATCTGTCTTTAGTATATGGTGTGTGTGGAACTATAAGGTCTCATTTAATTCTACCTTTGTCAGATGCTATGATATAGTTTTGAGACAAGTATCTCTTTGAATCTACACTAAAATGTAAGCAAAAATGTAGTGTAGGGAATTGTAATTCACGAGCAACGGGGCATGTTCAATGATGTAGATAATGTAACCTGAATAAAGTATAACCTGACTTAAAAGAGAAACATGTCGTACTCACAATGTTTTTCAGTCCCAGCCCTTCCAGGATAATAAAATGAGCAGGATCTGAGATCACCATTTCCACATTGTCAGAGGTGAGAGCCGTCCCGTTGGAGAAGACAAAATACGCCACGAGGATAGTGCCAGTTGCAGCCCTGAGAGAAGAATACAATTTTACTTGCACTGTTGAGACTAAAAGAACTTGTTCAATCCTCTTATATTGTTGTGTTTGTGTGTGCTGATAATTATCCCCTTCAAGGATCTACAATTAATGATCAGCACTACAGTATGTTTACAGGGACACTGGCACCACCTAGTGGACAAGAGTCTGTGTGCAGGTAAAAAGCTGAAGGATATTCCTGTCAGCACCGGCCAACAATTAATGATCTGAATCTTTCTAATGAAAGACTGTGATTATTTCTGAGTGTGAGGATCTTAATTTGAAGGTGCAGAGAAAAGGAACTTGCCTGGATGCTTCAGCTTTGTCCTCCCTGATTGATGAAATTGCAACAGCAGCCTTGGTGGCAGCAGTTAGCGCCCTGGAAACAGAGAGACATGAAAAAAACACAACCCCCCGATGAGAAACAGAGTGGATTTAAGTGTTAAATAATGACAATAAAATATCTGTCATCAGATTCAGATGTTACGAAAGCGTGCAGAGGTTTACCTGACGATATCATTGAGATCCGCTGTAACTTCATCTACAGAAGTTGTAAATTCAAGTTCAACTCTAAACGTTTCATCAATTGAGAAAATCTGCAAAATAACGAGAACAGAAGTATTGGCACAAGCTGTCTAAATATGTCATGACTGAAGATCCAGCGGCTATGTTTGAGTCTCTCACCTCCAGTACGGTGCTGGTGGAGAGGCCGCCGGTGTCGGTTGCTGTTACTGTTACCAAATACTTCCCCTTCAGGGTCACATCGAGCCCCTCTGTAGTCCTGTGGAAAGTAGGAGAAATCATGAGCGACGCCATACGCAGATTAGAACATAACAGGGCCCTGGATTAAAGACCACCTTATCTCCACCTCTTCTACTAAGTGCCGAGATGAGACTGAACAAGACACTTTTTGTTAGGATTTCTCTTAGTAGTCGTCTTTGTTGTGCTTTTGTTTCTCTGTTATCATTCTGTGGTCGCTTTGTGTCTCTTCTTAGTAACTTTGAGTCTCTTTGTTGTCACTTCGTGTCTCTTCTTAGTAACTTTGAGTCTCTTTGTTGTCACTTCGTGTCTCTTCTTAGTAACTTTGAGTCTCTTTGTTGTCACTTCGTGTCTCTTCTTAGTAACTTTGAGTCTCTTTGTTGTCGCTTTGTGTCTCTTTTTAGTAATTTTGTGTCTTTTTGTGGACGTTGTTGTGGCTGGGTTAGCAAGACAGTGATAGGAAGTAAGTTTAAAGTTATTCAGACGTTCACCAAAGTCAGTTAAATATCCAACCTTTTTTTTTAAAGATTATTTTTTGGGCTTTTTGCCTTTCTTCATAGGACAGCCGAAGAGAGTGGGGGAGGACATGCACCAAATGGATCGGCAGACCAGGAGTCGAACCTGCAATCAGTGCGACGAGGACTGAAGCCTCTATACATGGGGCGCCTACTCTACCAACCGAGCCAAACCAGCGCTCCTAAATATCCAACCTTAAACTGCTATGCTAAACGTAAGTCAAGAACGACGATTACGTGGTGCGTAAGTGTGACATTTTTAACGAGAGATGTGTCTTTAACACAGGAATAGATCATACAGTGGTGATATTCCACTTTATATTAGCTTCTCTGTATCTAACAGGGCCTCCACGCTTCTCTTTTCACTTTCACTGAGTCAGCACTTATTTTGAAAGAACCAGCTGGCTGTTGCTTGTGATAACAATCGGAAGCTCAACGTCCCACAGCCTGCTGTAATGTGCGGATATTAACTTTCCCTTGTTACACACAGTTTCATAAGGCTGTGCTGGGTCGACAATCTTAAGCCTTAATCCTAAACCTGAAGCTCACTGTATTTTTTTTATTTCCTGTGACTTGAACAGTAATTGTAATGCAGGTGTAGCCAGCAAAAAAATACACACATGTCGGCTGTGAACGCTGAGCATGTTAAATGTAGCCACTGCTGCTATGTAAAAACCTTGTTTTTTTGTAACACTTGCAAGGCTCTAGACTACAGAAGGATTTTTGACATTTCGATCTGAACATTGAGTTTAGTGATCCGTCACACCTCTAGTAATTATGGATCTCTCTGTGGTCATTTTGCACCTCTTTAAAGTTGTTTTGTGCCCCTTCAAAATCAGTCTGTTTGTGGTTGTTGTGAGTGTCTTAGTTATTTGTTTGACTTTTCAACCAGAAATATTAACAACACACTGCTGATGACTTCATTTGTACTCACTGAATGATTCCAACATAAACGTCTTTTTGCTGTGTGGTGACGGCCTCGAACAGAATCCTCATGGGTGATGTCTGATTGTTGACACCTGCAAATTTGACCTTTTCGACTTTAAACTCAATCTGACGATTTATCCCAGAGTCCCGGTCTATAGCCTGAGAGCAGCAAGAGATACAAGCAGGAACGTCACATATCTCATTAACAAACAGTTCAATCATGATTGTTTTTCATTCATACTCACAGTGACTCCTGCGACAGACGTGCCCTTACTCGCAGTTTCTGACACCGCGACTGAAATCAAGAAAAGGAAAATCAGTATTGAACTCTTTAGTTTGAATTTGTTTGAATAAACAAATGACAAAATCCAGCCCAAAATATTATTTTTACATACTATAAAAGTACTATTATATACTTGTTTATTATATGCTATAATGTCCCTTTAAATCAGTGGTTTCCAATCTGGGGTTCAGGACTTTCAAGAGGTCAACTGATGAATGTGAAGGGTCCTCTAAGTGCTCCTGTAGTCTGTGCTTGCTAACTATAAATGCTAATACTACTACTTCTAATAATAATGATATAAAATCTACATACATAAAATTAAAGTGCAATGGAGGAATTAATAGCAGTTACTGAGCTCACATATCAACAGAGCAAACTGCATTCACTGGTTAAGTTGTAGCTCTGGAAAAAAAAGATCTTTAGTTTTGTAAAAAATCCTCAATTTTGTGTTTTCTTGTATATAACTTTTTTTTTTGATTTTCATTTAAATAAATGTCTGTTAAGTCTCTATCTATCGCCGAAAGAGGTATCACCATGTAGATTGAGCCAATGGCCTACTGATGAAAGCCTTTGCATTTGCAGTATATAGTATTTTTATGGACTGGGTGTCTGTGGCGATATTTGCGGAAAAAATCACAAGCGGCGCCCAGTTAGTGACGCGTTTTCCATCAGCCAGCAGTGGTTGGTCTGCCAGAGAGGGTAGGCGGAGCTAAGCGGCCGCTTTTCCGGTCTCTGCAAGTGTTCGAGTAAACAGTAATCTACTATGGCTGAACAAACAAAGAAGAGATCGATGACTACAGATACAACTTCAACAATAAGTGAAAATCCAAAGAAAAAGAAACAAATTTGACGCTCAGATGAAGCAAACAGTCTAAAAAGGACAGCGAGCGTCAGCGAGGAAAATCAAGAGTTACAACTGTAACAGAGGGAGCCAATCGTAGATGGTTATCTGGAACGCATGAGCTCACAATTGCCTTTTATCGCCATAAGGTGCCGTCATATAGAACGAAACTGAGAACTTCGAGATTCAAACTTTAAAATATTTTCTGAAAAAACATTTCTGGGGGAGGTTGGACCCCAAGGTGGTTGGACTGGTTGTACATAAGCGAACACACCGAGCAGTGAGGATGGGTTGCGTTCAGGGGTCGTAAGCAGTGAGTACAACAAAATGCCGCTAATAAATTAAATGTACTAACAGTCACATAATCTCAAATAATCTGAGTCACTGACACTCACCAAATACAGCATCTGAGATGACGAATTCTGGGGCGTTGTCGTTAATGTCTTCAATGTTGATCACCATTTGTCCTGAAACCAGTCAAAGAAAAATGAAGTTGTGTGATATGTGTATTTGTAGGTCAGTGTCTGATCATGTCAAGCTTTAATTTGCTTTTGCTGCTTTTATCACACCTTCATGTTATTGTGTGTAAACGCTGAGTGCTGACCTGTTGTGAGACTGTTGTTCTCTCCTTTCTCTGTGAACAAATCCACCACCTGAGCCTCTATCAGCACCTGGTCACATTGTTCATAATCCAACGTGGTCTCCGGGTTGACCCTGACTTCCCCTGTTGGATCCAGGATAAAGTAACTGCAGGGCGTCATAGAGCCGTTACACCTGCATGTGATGGACTCCAGCTCGTAGACCAGAGAGTGGTTCCCGTCTTTGTCCTGCGCCATAAATCTCCCCACGGCCTCGCTGATGGTGGTGTTCTCCTTCACCGTCACAGGCTTTGTTGGATTGAACTCGGGCCTCTCGTCGTTCACGTCCAACACATTCACGTCCACCGTCACTTCAGCTCTTTTCTGCTCCAGGTCTAGTGCCTCTACACGCAGTTTGAATTGCTTTCGATCGCTCTCGTAATCCAACTCGATATCTGGGTCGACTGTGATGTTTCCCATGTAACCCCGCTCCTCTGCAAAAGTGCGAATGATGAAGCTGCCAAAGCTTCCATCAACGATGCCGAAAGAAATGCGGTTAAATTCTCTCGTTTGGTCCAAATCCTCAGCTGTTACAGAACCCACAAATGCACCTGGTTGGACAGGGGAAAAAACTATTAATATCCAGCCACGCAGTGTGAACACTTAGAGGGCTTTGCAGGAATAATTACAAACCCCTTTCTCCTTCTTTAACGAAGAACTGGTAGGAGGAGGCGTCAAACTGTGGTGTGTTGTCATTGACATCCTGGGAAGCATCAAAAGCAAACAGTTATCATCCTCACTACGAGCATCGGCGTCACTTTGTGCTGGAAACTGCTGCAGCCTCACCTCTACATTGATGATAACGGTGACCGTGGTGAACAGCGGAGGAGTACCCTTGTCAGTGGCAGTTACATTCAGCTCGACCTTTCCGTCCAGCGCCGGGTCCAGGGCCTCACGATCGAGCTCACCGCTGTTCCTCAGCACACCAGTGTTTGGGTCGATGGTGAAGCTATCACTGTACCTGCTCTCTTCAATTTTATACACTATTTTACTGTTGTCAGTTTCTGGGTCGTCTGCATCAGTAGCCTGTCGAAGTGAGAAACAGGAGAACAAATGGTTAAGAAGCTACGTGTTTTATGGTAAAAAAAGTACACAGAACATGAACCTCCCACTCCACTCTCTGGTCATTAATATGCTGCTCTGTCGTGGCCTGTTTGGTCCCAGACTGCAGGGATTCACTTCCATTCAGCTCCAGCAGCATTAGTGGGGTTGATCTCTGATGTTGGGCAGTCTCAAAAGTGTGAGATGGTTAAGTTCTTTTCAGGCAAATCAAGCTCTTCTGCAGAATACTGGGAGAACTTTTCTGTTTTCTTGTCGAGGCAAGGTCTAGTTATGTTTGAAGAAAACCGTTTTCTATAATATAATTTTGTGCTGTAGCTTTAAGGGGGATTTTACTAATTTAACTTGGATTCCATGAACAGATCTTGTGGTGTTAAACTTAAAAAGAAAGTTGTCTACGGCCTTCTGTGACTCCACCGGCAACTTCACTAAATCTAGTAATTTGACTTAAAGGTTTAAGGTATCGAGGATTTTCGTTTAAATAATGTTCGTTAAGTCACTATCTATCGCCATATGATGTAACACAATGGTGGTTGAGCCTGTGGCCCACTGATGAAAGCCTTTGCATTTGCAGTATTTCAGACTGGCTGCCTGTGGCGACTTTAGTGGAAAAAATCACAAACGGCGCCCAGTTAGTGACGCGTTCTCCATCACCCAGCAGTGGTTGGTCTGCCAGAGAGGGTAGGCGGAGCTAAGCGGCCGCTTTTCCGCTCTCTGCAAGTGTTGCGAGTAAACAGTAATCTACTATGGCTGAACAAACTAAGAAAAGATCGATGACTACAGATACAACTTCAAAAATAATTCCTTCAATTACAATAGGGTCCTCGCACCCGTTGGTGCTTGGGCCCTAATAAAAAAAAAAGTAGGTTTGGGCTGCTCAAATATAAACTAATGGGGTCGGGTAGTGTTACAGGTAAAGTATGAACCAGGTGTCAACACAAATGAAAAGTTTCCAGAATAAAAAAGATGATACTGTTGATCATGCTGCATATCTTTAGCAGATCTCTCAATTAGAAATAGAGTCCTTCAGTCCAACCCACAAATAACACCCCAGACAAAACAAAAACAGAAATGTGTGGATATCTAACATTTTTCATCAATACAGAACCCGGGGGATTTATGTTTTAGTATATATATTGATACAAATAAATCAAATAAATCAGCTACATATAGCACCTCCCACATGTAGGAGATGAAAATAGCTTTACTCTTATTGTTCTTTTACCTCTATCTTGAGTTCAAGCTGTCCACCCTCTTTGACAAACTCCAGGTAGGAGTCTCTGTTTATGACTGGAGGCTGGTCATTGATGTCCGTCACAGTGATCTCCAGCACCGTGGTGCCCGGCTTACCGTCTGTGTCTCTTGCCTCCAGAGTTGCAGAATACAGAGATCTGACCTCACGGTCCAACAGAGTTTTGTTTGTCACATAAACTTTGCCCGCATATTCCTCCACGTCAAAATACAGTCGTCTGAAACACATAGACAGACATTTAGCGTGGAAGTGAAAGATATGCCGTGGCTGCATTCAAATAAGCAGAGTTAGGGCAGCATACATGCTTTCAGGAAGAAGCCTGTAGGTGATGTTGCCTTGATCCATCGTGTCGGGATCCTCTGCCTGAGGGGAAACAAATAATGAGAGCTCTTCTGAGTGTGTTCAAGAATTAAAAACAAACAGAAACATCAGAAATACAAATAGAAACATCTGAAGTTTTTTAAAGGTGGGACCCAGAGTCTACGAGCTCTGACTCCAAAGGCTCTTTATGCTCTGTGTAACAGTTTAGACCCTGGAACAACATGAAGGGATTCATCTGAGGATCTTAGGGAGTGGGAGTGGACGTAGGGCAAAAGGGGACCTGATAAATAACTTGGCCCTAAGCCTTTTAGGGCTTCAAATCAATTCTTAAAGGGACAGGTAGCCAGTGTAAAGAAGCAAGGATTAATGTAATGCGACTACACTTCCTAGTCTGAGTAAAAATCCTGGCAGCAAAGTTATGAAGGACCTGGAGTCAGGATACAACACTAGAGTAGCTACAATCATTAGACATAAACATTAACGTAATAGATATAAAGTACTGAAGGCCCTTCAACTCCATATTCAATTTTGGGATTAACTGGTGTACAAGAGAGTGCTTCAGCCTGACCTCCTTAAAACATGGGACCCTGTGTCTCAGGTTTGGCTCAGAGACAATGTTATTAGCCAGCCTTGGACCCCCTCCAGAGAAAATCAAGAGTGGTGTTCTTCATGTGCTACAAGACATCTCCATGGCTCGGCCTTTCTGCTTTTAAACTGCAGTGTACCAACCATTTCGGCGATGTGCGAGCCAGCTGTAACCGTCATCGTTATTTTTGCAAACTCACTACTGACTACTAACGTTAATGTTACTACTATTAATTACTACATTTCAAGCTAGCTAAGTTTCAACAAGTTGCCACTAAACGATTACAGACGCAACTTTGCATAGTGGGCGGGGCCCAGGCACATTCAGGATTTTTTTATCAAGGAGAAGGAGGAGAATCCTTGGGAGGATTTTTACAAGACAATTAAACGTATTTTGCAGAAAGAAACATGTCAGACACACTTTAATATTTCAATTTTTTTTTTTTTTTCATCTATGTCTTAAAACATGACTGGAGCTGGTCTTTAACATGTTTTAACTATAGGCTTATTCAAAGAGTTTCTCATGTGTTTGACCTTATTTATGATTTGACCTAGACCTTGACCTTTTGAATAGGAGAGCGAACAGAGAATATTTGAATTATAGAATTAGCACTATGTTGCACTTTGATTAATATCCCTTGTGTCTTATCGGTATTTAGCTGCAGGAATATTTGTCACATGTAGTTGTGGATGTCATGAAGGCAGTTCAGCAGGTCGACAGCGTTCTAAATTCTATTATTCAGATAGTAAAGGACTTACAGTGATGTCGGCCACCACTGTCCCAACATCAGAGTGCTCAGGCACCTCCAACCTGTATGTTGGCTGTGGAAACGTGGGGCTGTTGTCATTGGTGTCCTTGATGTGGATGGTAACTGTAGCAGTGGAGTGGAAGCTTAGATCATCTTGATCTGTGGCGATCACCTGTAAAACAGACATGCACAGTGCTTTAAAAAGCTCAGATAAAATGAATTTATAGTTTTATTACAGACTCTTGGCCTCTGTTTAACTTCATACTTACTTGTACAACCATTTGCTGTGTTTTTTCATAGTCCAGTTTTTGTGGCTGCCTGACCAGAAGCTGAACGATGCTGTCTGAAATGGTAAACTGAGGCTGCACAGAAAACACATCACTGTCGGGTCCTTTCAGGGTCAGTCTAGTGTTGGAAATCTGTGAAAAGCCACAAGAGATGTTAAATAATGCTTGATTCGTAATGTTTCTCTTAGCTGCAGTAACTGTGTTATACACTCTTTGCAAAACAACAAATAAGCTCTTCTTTGTGATTTCTCTTACCTTATCGGGATCGCTGACCGTCATGTTGATGGGAATAGACCCCAGCGAGTTCTCAAGGACCTCTCCTGTGAAGTCGCTCGCCAACACACAGGAGCCTCCACACTTGTAAAAGTCAGGCTTGTTGTCGTTCACGTCGATGATGTTGATGAGTACGGTTGTTGTGGTGCTGGCAAACACTCCATGGATGTTTTTATTGGACTCAGTGGCCTAAAATAGAAAAAAATATATAAACATGCATCAAAACAAGTGTTCTCGAAGCAAATGTATGGAGTATAAACAACAACAACAACTCCTATGACCAATATTTGTAAAAGATATTTCCTATTTTCACTATGTAAAATTTACGCCATGTTTCTCATGTTGGCATCTTTCTTCTGTTTAGATAGGCTGTTTCCTGTGTACCCTCACTGAACAGATGTGTCTTGGTCACCCTCAGAACCCTCCCTCACAAACCCCTTTTCTGTTTTCTTGCTCTGTCTGTCTCATTTCAGGAGCCACAGGAGGGCGATGAAGCTATGAAGACTTGTGAAGGCCCCCCACACGGAGTCTCACTCCCTCGTTTCTCATTAAGACAACTCCACTTGACCTGTTCGCCTTGCACTCGACCCCTTTTTCATTAGAGAAGCTTCCTGTCTCTTGAATATACTCTCAAAGGTGAATAAATGTAAAACCATACATTTTACAGGGAGATATCTGCCTAATTTTTTGGTTGGGTGTAGAGATTTCTTGGTGTTTTCTAATGCTTCCAGTCTTTATGCTAGGCTAATTTAGGCTTAGCTAAGCTCTGCTAATCACCTGGTGTTTCTAGCTTTAAATTCAGCATACAGACATGACATAGGTCTTCTTATCTTACGGTGCTCTATAACCATTCCTTTAAATCATGTGTTAATGTGTATGTTACAGCCTGACTTACACTTTAGTTAGGTTTTATTCTATTTACTTTTCCCTTCTTAGAAAAATGTGTCTTTCACACTTTCTTTGTAATTAAATACCTTTGCTTTAACCATAAACAACTCATTTTATGTTGCTTCCCTTTTCCCTCAGGAGCCGGGTTGTAACAGTGTACAAACTACCATAAAAGGGATAGTGTTATGAAAATAGACTCGGAACTGTATTATAGTCATTATGGTACACTCTAAGATAGGAAATATTCAGTACACTATACAGACAGGCGTTTACACTGCTGTAAGATAACATTTCTGACAGTACCTTTACAGTCAAGGTTACAGTGTCAGTGTCAGTGTCACCAAGTGCCTCTCTGTCAATCTCTCCCAACACAGATATGACGCCATCTTCACCGATTTTAAACAGGCCTTCTTCTGTGGCATCTGCAAACAATGTGGAAAATATTAATAATCTTTACTCAATTAATGCAAACAAAGATTTTTTTGTTTCACATTTTAGTTTTAAGGCTAACCTTCAATGGTAAAGAGGATTCTATCATTGACTTCTGTGTCCTGGTCTATGGCCGTCACTTTAAACACAGACTGGCCCTGAGAAGGAAAAAAAAAGAAGTTCAGTTGGAAGTTGGAATACACTGGAGGACATAATGACAAATAACTCTTTTTGTTCCCTCTTTAAACATCAAAAAATTAAACCCCTTTACTGTTGCAGGACAATAAAGGCCATAAGCACTCACCACAAGAGAATTCTCTTTAACACTCCCGACGTAGGGAACACCAAGGAATATTGGGTCGAGGTCTGCGACGTCCAGAACCGTGATGAAGGAAAAAGCAATACTTGAGAAGTAAACGGTCTCATCAAAAAAACAGCGACCTCCACCATCCTGTTACAGGACAAAGACATTGAAAAAATCATTTAATTTTTCACTAACTGGTAAATTGACATTTAAAATTGATCAGGGCAATCTGTGTTCACATGCAAAAATCCTTTTTTACTGTATCAATGTCTAATAAATATCAAATGCATCACTTAAGTGATTAATTTGTTATTTACAGACACAACTCCTTTATTCTATACCTTACAGACCCTTAAAATTATCCTGTTCAGGGCAAGTTAAATATACAATGCTCAACACACCTACATCAAGCTGTAAATGTTGCTGTATTCTCTGCTCTTATATTAAATTATTATTTCCTCATCAAGCCTTAAGGTTTTTCCGAGTGAATAATCAAGTAGGCCATAAATGACTACTGTAACGGTTTGGAAAATATACATATTCAATTTCTTAGCCAGAGTTTACATTGTCTGTTTTGTAGGTATCTAGACCAGGAGACAGTTAGCTCAAAGTGTATAAACCAATGACTGATGCCATGATAGATGGACTAATCATCTCCATCTACTGTCATTGTACGGACTTATTGCAAAATGCAGGAGCCATATTTGTCAACAGAGCTGCCAATCATCCGCAGCATCAACAGCATCAAAAGCATCAAATAACTCATTGTAACTAACTAAATTAGTCAGAGTTAGATAAGAACTAACTGTAATGACAGAAACCATGTTTGAGAAAAAATGTTTTTGATTTTATAGTTTGACTCATGTCCCATCTGTTAACATGGAGGAGGTGGGCTTAATGACCTATACTGCAGCCAGTCAGAAGGGGTGCTCAAAATGTTTTGGCTTGTTTGGCACTTTTAGGGAGCTGTCATGTCGTCGATCTTTATATACAGTCTATGGTATAAACTACACATTGTGGTTTTATGGACCTGACTATTTCTTGGCCAGGATCAGTTACGTCCTCTGCTAGTCACCACCTTCACAATAACACTGGCTCACTGTCTCCTTCCATTTCCCGTCAGATTTAAGCTAACAGATTGCTGACTGTAGTTTCATACTTAGCATGTAGACGTTATAGTGATATCAACCTTATTTAAGTCTCAGGAAAAAAAAAGCGAATGAGCACTCACCTAAAATTAAGGGTAAAGGGATGTAAAACAAAAAAAACAACTTACAGTTGCGTTAATCTTCAGCCGGTAGAAAGTGCTGAGCTCAGTGTAATTCAGACTTCCTGCTAATCTGACTTCTCCAGTTCCTTCTGCGATGCTAAACAGATCAAATCCAGAACTTGGAGTGACCTAGAAAATATATATATGGTATTATTATTAACCTGATATTACGATAAATCACATAGAATAGAATAAAATAGAAAGCCTTTACTGTCATTATACAATGTACAACAAGATTTAAGAAAGCTCCTCCTTTAAAGTGCACTACAAAACAAATTTTCTTTCTTTTTTTTTAATAGAAAGCGATTTGATTTACATAGGAAGCTTACTTCATCGATGCTGTATGTAACCACACCAGCCAGTGAAGTGTCTGCATCAGTGGCCTGCACCCTAAACAGAGATGAACCTACAAGAGTGTTCTAGTGAATTTGACAGGTAGAAAAACAAAAAACAAAAACAATCTTAGATTAATCTCAGCGATAACAACAATATAAACAATTTTCGACATGATGATAGATTGGCAAATCAATTGAATTATTCTTACAGAGGGTTGGAGTTCTATCATACGTAAGGGATAATGTATAGTGAGCAGGTTGTTATCACAAATTATTCCATGGCTGTGTTAAATACTTGATTCTGATTGGTTATTTACAGCATTCCAAGTTCTGCTATTTCTCCATAACAGACCGTTGCTCTAAAGAACAGACCGTTGCTATGGATTCAGCTCTAATCACACAGGAGGACTAACTGTAATTATATGAATCAGCTGAAAGAAGTCCAGTAAATAAGGCGTCTTTTAAACTTCAATACTTTCTCTCTGCCGTTTACAGAGGGGAAAAGGAGGAGAGACGAAAACAGCGTCCTCTGGATTGTGTGATTACAGTCGGATCCCTAGCAACGGTCTATTCTTCAGAACAACGGTCTCTTATCGAGTAATAGCAAACCTCGGAATGCCGTGATTAACCAATCGGAATCAAGTATTTAAGACAGCCATTATATAAATGCTAATAACATAATACGCTCGAGAAGACAAACTGATAATAGCTTAAGAGAATTATAATCTCATTTATGTTGGACTTACCTCTGGGAAGGAAAAATCATATGAAGCCTCTAAAAATATGGGTCTGTTGTCGTTGGCCTCTAATAATACCACAGTGATATCTCTTCTTCTCTGAAAGACATTGCATGAATATAATGAACAAACTGATAAGAAATGGAAGATTAACACTAAATGAAATGTTACTCACAACATTGGGACCATCAGAGACTTCAACTCCAAGCTGCATCACATCACCACTCTAAGAGAAAAACAATAGAAACAATTACATTAAAGGATTAAACTCAAAACAGAAGTCGCCCCTTCCCTCAGGTCGTACCTCTTTATCTAGTTGTCTCTGGACTCTTACTATCCCGGTGTTTCCCTCAACTGTGAAGAATCCGGCATTGACCCCAGAGATAGCATAGGTCAGTGGGTCATTTTCTGCATCTGTTGCATTTATAGTGAATGCAACCTCACCTATAAAAGCAAAATCAGAGGGATAAACATAAATGTGTGCAGTATTCAGGTGTAACAACATAGCTTTCAATATCTAACATACCTATGGGGGTGTCTTCACACACATTATAAACAAGCACAGTGATTTCAGGACTGGTATTTGCTGTAAAAACAAAAACACAAAATGTTAAGTAGTGATATGAATACATGGATGGGAAATCACGGTAAACTAAAGCATATACTCACCTTTAGTGAGGCTGATAATACATAGCAGGCACAACAATAACACACTCCCTTTAGCCGCCTCCATGTCTGCAAATATAAACAAAAATAAATATTATATTATTGATACATATTACTTGTTTTGGCAGTCGGCAGAAAATTTGTTTTCAACTTTTAAATGATTAGTAATTGATAACCATAATGCAACAAGGCTAAAGGAGTCTACTGCCATGCTAACTGTTAGGTTTAACTGAGGATACAAGGCGCTTTGAGCTATCGCCAGTATGCTAATATGTGTATAGCACATAGGCTGTGAAATAGTTTATCATACTATCATACTGATTGATAGTAACAACTAGCATGAACAGTATAATATTCATTGTCTTAGATTAGCATACTAGCATGATAACATTTGCAAATTAGCATGAATACAGTCCTGCTGAGGTAGTAGCTAACTATTTATTAACTGTTATTAACTGTTAGCCAAAAACAAATTCAAGGATTCAATATTTAACAAAATCATCAGTAATTCAATCTACGTGTATGATGTGATCAGAGCTACATGTTTTCAGTTATGCAGCTGGACAAAACAAAACAACAAAACAATAAAGTAAAATGAAGGGAAGGAAACTGCGCATGATCTAATTCAGTGGGTTAAAATTTAACAGCATGTTGCACATGGACACGCCCAGATGAGCAACATCATATGAGTACAGCGCTCGCTTTCTGCCCTGTGTGATTTCTCTGATATTGATAAAGTAAAAGGTGCAGCAGAACTTATTAAACTGAGACCAGCATTATGTTTTTACGATTAAAATAAGGAAAATATGAATCAATTAACTTTCCAAATACAAGCAAAAACTGGTCCAACTCGTGAAACATGAAAAAACATCAGAGGCCTTCGTTCGGTTTTCCTTCCATTCATCAGGGTGACGTTTGTCATCAACAGACCAGAATCAAGTAAGAAATGTAACAATCTGATTTACATTCATGATTGAGTTTGTTCACTTTGATTGAACCTTATTTAAGTATTTTCCCCTTTAAGGATTTAAGGAACACAAGAGTTTATGGCCAGTCCTTGTGTTAATAAATGAGGCAAACAGTTGATAACAGTTGAACAGTTTCAACATGATGGACTTTGGCAGATTTTGGATGTAAGGAGAAACGATTAACTCATAGATATAAGAATACACTGTTTTTAATTGGGAGGATAAATCACTTTGGTATCTGAGAATTTTTAAGTTTTAAGTTTGTATCAATCAAAAGCTGAGTATAGGCTATAAAATGTAGTAATACGATACAGCACAAGATATTTGACCGTGTCAGGTTGAAGAGAAAAACACACATTTCCCATCGAATCAATGTCCCACATCAGCACACATATTAAGAAGAAGAATAAGTGATAGTCACCATGCTATATGGTGACTTAAAACAGCAAATCTATCCATTTGAAAAGGTAAATCTAACTTAAAATGTATCAGTCTTACTCACCAGCTGACATTCACAGGGAGCTTCTCCTCTACTGATGTCTGGATGAGACCTTTGACTCTTGTTCCTCCTTGTGATTATCGTCCTGAAGCTGTAAAGATAAATGATTAACGTGCGCAGGTAACGCACAGATAATAAAACAGCACTTCCTCTTTGTTGGTGAAAGAAACACGTCAAAGCATCTTCCAGAAATTAAACAGATCCAGTCCCAGGACAGAAACTCTTTAGAACTTAAAATGTCCACCTGTTGTTTGCTCTCACACATGAAAACATGGCTGGTTAGTAATGAGGGACAAGAGTAGGAAAACGCCTCGTCCCATCATTGGCCGGTCAGCCCTGTCACCAGTGAAACATGGCATTGTGCCACACTGGCTCATGAAAGTCCAGACCAGAGCCCAGGAGCGTCTGAACCACTCTTTTGTTTCAATGGGTGCTTCTGTTGTCATGACAACAACAGCAGTCTTTCCGCCTCCATTGAGAAAACCGGATGTGACCGGCCTTTCTAAAAAATGTCTCCTCAGAACCAATCAGATGGCCGAGGCTTTTTTTTTTTCAGAACCCACACATCCATGTACCTTCCTAATGAGCTCTTCCCAATTAGCCGTCCCTCTTGGTCTGCCCTCCTAATTACAGGCTGTCACACAAAGGATTATCTTCTCCTCTGTCCAATGGATTCATTCATCATCAGACATTTGCCTCAAAACAAAAGCACAGTCCCACAAATCTTCAGAAAACATTTAATAGTAAATTTGCTCCTTTTGGGATGTTTAAAATTGGGTAATGAACAGAGGTACACAAAAAAACACACTTGGAAACCTTAACATGTAGCCTATACTGTAAATGTTAATCACTGTAACAGGGATCTTTGGATTTTTAGAAAAACCTTTTTCATTCCACCAAAGTTACTACTTCTGTTGTAAAGCTAACTTTAATATAGCATAAAGGCACGTGCCACTCATTTAAATAGGGATACACTTGTATTAGCTTGTAAGCGACAACAGCCATGCTAGCAGCTACAAGAGGCTGTTCTGCAGGACAGCAGTGCTTTGAGCTAAATGCTAACATCAACATGCTGACTTTGCTAACTTTTTTACAATGACAGTGCTGACATGTTCATGTATGGTATGATGTTCACTATCTCAGTTCAGTGTGTTAGCATGATAGCAATTAGCACTTAGCACAAAATACAGCTAAGGCTGAGGAGATTGTCATTAGTTTCACAGGTATTTTGTTATGAACTATTATATTGAACAAAATACAGTTTTGACTTGATGGTGGTGCTAAAGGTTATATAAATGAGATGTCAAGTTCTTACATCGGTCCATCATCTATACTGCTCATCCTGTTCATTGTCGCGGGGGATCTGGAGCCTATCCCAGCTGTCATTGGGCGAGAGGCGGGGAACACCCTGGACTGCCCGCTAGTCAATCACAGGCTAACACATAGAGACAGACAACGCTAACATTCACTCCTCAAGCAATTTTAGATTAATCAATTAACCTCATGAGCATGACTTGGACACAGGAAGTTGGAGAACCTATGCATGCATGCATGGGGAGAACACGCAGACTCCACACAGAAAGTCCCCTTCCGACGGATTCGGGATTAGAACCAAGAACCTTCTGGCTGTGAGGCGACAGCGCCAACCAAGTTATTACAATTGATCCTCAACATGAAGTTAATCATGTCCCACATTTCTAGAGAGAAAAAGTTTAGGGAATAATGCAAATTTAAGTCATTGGCACCGGGAATGTTTGTACAACCACACTGACCAACTGAGGGACTGGCATTGTGATCCCAGGAGCCATGTCTGAACAATTATCAAAGTGCGTGAGATTGGTGAATAATAGGCCTTCTCAATTATCACAGGAGAGGAAGATCAGCGATTATATGATGAAAATAATTCACTTAGTTCAACAGAACATGAGACGCTTATAAGGAACAAAGATGCATTCTCACACATCCCGGGAATATTGATTTAGCAGTATCACATGAGAGGGAGTGATGTTGTACTGAATATCATCACGGCTGTGATTCACGAACATCACATCCTCGAGTGTGATGTTGCTTTTATACAACAGTTATACAAGCAGCAAATCGTAGTAAACAGTAACAATCAACAACAGATTTTTTGCTCCACCAACTGAACTAGTCCCACAGCTTAACTGAAACTGAACTTTTGTTGCCAAGCAACCCAAACATTCTCCTGCACTCTGTGTCTCCAGGTTACCACAGATCAGCTGTTTATTATCATGTACATGTATCTGTTTGTTTTAATTTATCATCAACCAGTGAAATATGAGTCTGCTGTGTGATTCAGAGGTACCAGCTTAAACAATGTACACACACAAGGTCTGCTGTAACGTTAATTAACAATATTCAGAACACCGGGCTGAGGCGGAGTGATATTCACAGTGAAAAGTTCAGCGATGTTGTACTATATATCGCCACTCATGGAATACCTCTTGTCCAATCAGATTACTTAGTTAGAACGAACTGTTGTATATGATTCATGTTAATAAGCATAATCAGTAAGATATGACTGATATCCCATAAATCTGTCCCTAAAATCTTATCCAACTAGACTTTGGTTTATGACTAACAGAACTGAAAACAACACTGCCATTCCTTACCAAGCAATAAAAAGTTATAAAACATTGCTGCCAAAGCAGTTCCAGTAAACAGAAACATAAGATAAAAATAAAATGACTAAATAATTCCAGGGCGATTTCTTTCCACATACATGATGTAATAAGTCCTGATAAGTACTGGGGCAAACTGGCTCATGAATTGAGATACAATAAAATGATGATAATTTAAATGTAATAAAAAATATGGATAATGTAATCACTGTGTCTAAGTTATATGAATATACATTCATGTATAAGTGATACAGGTTTACCAACCTTATTTATTGTAAAGACATTTATCATTGAATGAAGTCACCAGAATACGTAACAACATGTTGTAAATAACACTTGGACTACACAGTGAATGGTGCACACTCAAGCCTGTTCTGATGCACAATTTTACTTTAATTTTCTAATACTTTATACTTTTTTCCAATACAACTCCAAGAGTACTGTTATTAAGCAGTTTTCTTATTATTTAGTTACATTTATCATGCTGCTCATAGATTAGATCAATATTTCACACACAGGAAATGATCAACAAAAAAACCCCCTAATTCTTCCAATAAAAGGTTAAAAAAAATAAACCTTTACAACATGATGATACTGTCTATAATATGACATAATGATATAGTGAATATAGAACTTTGAAAGGAGACGTGCTGCGTAGTGTACTATTGATACTTGATAAAGATTATGTTTTTTTTAATATGTAAGAATTTAATCACAGGACCTTTTCTTGTAACATATTTTAAACTAAGCTATTACTAGTTTTGCTTAACAAAAGTTCAGAGCTACTTGTCTCACTGCTAATGAGGACTTTTTCTATCTCTTTTATTAAATTCCCTGAATAAAAATAAGCGCTTTTCATAGGCGACTCTGAACTTTCGAGTCACTGACACTCTTTTCTGTCAATTACGGTAAAAATGGCCGCACGGCGTGTGCTCACCGCTCTGCAAATACGCAGAAATGGGGGTGTAACAGGGAGCTGCAGAAACCCAAAACAACAGTGGGACTGGATTACACTTCATAGAACCAAAAAGTAGCGATTACATAAAAAATCTCGGGAGTTGCAAAACCAGTAATCCGCGCAATATACGGCCAGAACGTGGTGATAATAAGAGTGTGTAATGTTTAGCACCTTTTTTTACAGCAGTGGTGAAATCCACGGAATGTTCCACACGGGAACAGCTGACCATAGGATGCCGCACTTAGCCTAACGAGATGTGAACATTACAAGGAAAATATCAGTGATCAGATGTTTGCATATTAACAATCAGGTAACTACACTCCTCCTCTTGTTATTGCTTTGTCTCGGTCGGATTATGGAGATTTACAGTGCGTGTTTACGGGAGATGGTTAGACGGGTTATTAGGGCTGTCATCCTGCTCAACCTCCAGCCCCTCCTTGTTTTGCTGCTACCGAGAGCGATGTTGTAATGTTTACATTTAGTCTATGTTGCAAACCACTGCTGCTCTCCTTGCTCAGCTTTTCAATAGGTGCATAATTTAGGATGCATGCAAAAGACTAGATGTGCTCGAATGCTTTGCAGATAGGCATTCAAAACAGACACAGACATAATTTATTAACTCTAACTGGACAAATTGGGCCTGATAGGTAGCTTATGAGGCCAGATAAAGCTTGATAGTCCCCATGTGCAGAACCACATAAAACCCTTTGCTGCTGTACTCGCTTAACTATAAAACTATAGGTGAGAAATTCCGTGTTTTAGCTGATAAAGGCTGCTCCTCACTTTATCATGCAAGTGCAACATTACATAACCGGCTGGGTAGTCTACAGTAGAGTAGGACGTTGTGGCCTCCAGTGAGAGTCAGAAAAGACTGTGGGCCACCGTAGAGTTACAAACCTAGAGGCTGGGTCTTCTACAAAATAAACACTTTATCTAATTAGAAAACACAATGCATTTTTACTTTTGGTATAATGTGTTTGTTTTTTGAAGAGAGACAACTTTCCAAACTAGAGATGCTTTAATGACGATTATTAAACTTTTAGGTCGTTTAATGTTATAAACTGATATTCTCTTGGAAAATAGATATAATAGACATTAGCAGCTAATGTAGCGTGCTTTAAGTATAAAGGGGCATAAAGTTGGTGTATTCAAGTGAATTAACAGTCCCTCAATGTCATATTTGAATACAAAACTTCAGTATTTTTCTATTTTGCGCACAACTTGTGACTTTTATTTAGCAAAAAGAAGAGCCTTGTGTATTAAGGGTGTCAAAATTAAGTACACTTGAACGAAGTTACAGATCTCATTGATTCTTCCATGTGTTCTATATATTATTTGGTTCAATTGTGTTTTTCAGACATTTTCTGTAACCCTTCAACCTCACTTCGAGCTTTTTGTTTATAAGCTGCAAATAACAACAGGAACTGCTTGTTTTGATACATTGTAGCAAAGACTGTCTGGTTGTCTGCTGTCTGTGTTTGCTGCTCGCTGATTGGTCGCTCGGAAAAGGAGGCGTGGTTTCGTCATAACAATGCATTTCAAGGAACATACACGCGCCAAGGAATGTTTGCTGTCGTTAGGTTGCTAACGTTATCTATTCACACATCTAACGGTATTTCCTGCTCAGGTGAACGCTGCCGTCAACGGACCGGCCGTACTGCGGTTTTTGGAATAGACGGATACCCTATGCAGCAGTTGCAAACGTGTGTTAGCTGGCTAGCTTTAGCAAGCGAATAGCAGCTCCGTCCGACATTGTCACAAACTGTCGGAGGAAACGCCAGTCAGTTGATAGTCAGGATCCGTTGGCTTCTATCCGCTGATGGTGATCGGTTAGAGGAGGTTACATACGAGGATAACTTGATGGGACACGACATTTCGGATGCTGAAACACCTGCCGTCTCTCCTTCCTACCGAGCAAGCCAACTAGCTAAAAAAGTAAGATGTGGGCTGTGCTGTTGGCCAACTCGCTCAGCCTGTCTGTACAATGCTGGTCTCTGTCTATGGTTTAGTTAAAATGTTATATGGGTAGAATATGTATGCAGTGATAAGTGAGCAGATGTCTTAACCATGTATTAGCATGCTGGTTAAATAGCTTCCTATTAGCAGTTATCTGCAGGTGGTGAGCCCTGCTATGCCTGGACAAAGCGTTAGCATAGCTCGGCTAAACTGAGCTGCTCTCCTTCAACAGGGACGTCGAGTCCGCCTTGAAAATAAGAAACAAACGAAAACCACATCGCTAATGTTTGTCATTTTTGCAGTGGTTTGTGCAGGGCATTAAATATTACTTGTAAGATACGGTATAACGTCACCGTGGCCCGTTAAATCGTAAGATAGCGAGCGGTCCCGCTTGCCTACCACATCTTTTGTTGTTGCTTTGTCTTTTGAGCACATGGCTCTCCATGTTTTTGTTCAGGCAGGCTGCAGCGACCCCTATTTATCCTGTCCCCGCGTGTACCGCATTAATTACACTTCCACCTAAACACTTACACATTTACTTTTTATCTGAGCGTTTTAGTTAAAACCAATATATGTAAAAAAATAGAAATAAAAAATAGTACCCTTAAAATTGAAAATATAACAAAGAAATTGTTGCAGCTACAATGAGATGCGTTTGTGACTTTTCATATAGACATTCATGTCATTAATAATGGCCCAGATCTTGATCAACTCAACTCAACTTCATTTATTTATATAGCACCTTTCAAACATACAAGCATGCAACCCAAAGTGCTAAACAAAGGAACAAACAGAGAGTGAAATAGAACAGAAATTGACAACAAATTTAAAAGACTAAAACAAGGAAGTAGAAAGTAATAGAAATCATTTTAAAAAGAGAAATCACTACAGTAACCAAGACAAATTATGTACCAGAGATACAACTTTGTATTAAACAATAATAAGGATAAGGATCATTAAAATTACTCCACATTAAAAGCCAGATTCAAAAGAAAGGTCTTTATTTCAGGCCAATCGTAGTGTTATTTGTCCTATTGCTGGTAATAACAATGTCTTGTGTTTTAAATATGTGTGCACTTTTAAACTTGTGCTTACCATGAGTAGAGCAGTTATAGAAAGTCCTGCTCACATCTTAGAGCAAGTAAATATGAATTTCAGTACAAATATTAAAGTTTATTAAAATATCCCTTAACACAGAAAAAGGCGATAAAGAATTAAATGTTACACAGATAAATAATTAGAAGACTCGAAAGTATTGTTTGGCACTGTGTTACTCATGGTGGATTCATGTTGGGTCTCTCTCTAAATAATATAAAAAAAGAGTATGGTCTAGACCTGCTCTTTTTGTAAAGTTTCTTGAGATAACTGTGGTTAAGATTTGGCGCTATACAAATAAAATTTGATTGATTTGTAATTGTCATCTAGAAAGGAGTGTTTTTCTTTATAAAAGGTGTAAATATTTCACTTTATCTGCTGTTTTCCTTGTTGAAAATAGTGAGTAAATCTACCTGCGGTTATTATTGCTCACCATGTTACTTTCCATAATGATTACACTGTGTGCTCATACACAAAGGATATAAAAGGCTTTGTAGCCTATGAAGCAGGGTTATGAATTTTTCATTTGGTGTGTTTTTGCAGGGTTAAGACAATCAGAGGCTACATACAAGTGCCTCCACTGAACCGTTTCCTTTCCCAGAGTGTGACTCGTCTGCACGACGTCACCAATGCGACCATGGGAAATAGCAGTAAATAGGCTGCCACCAACAGCCCCCTTAAACCCCAGGAGGTTCCTTGGAGAGCCCTGCAACGCCCCAGTGCATCTCAGGAGAAGGTAAAAACTATGCTGCATCTTTTTTTTCCAAAGATAAATTGAATTTAATGTTTAGTTCTTTGTATCCTTATATGCATTAAGATTAGAGAAGATTTGGAAGCTTTTAACATCAACCAAATGGCAGCTCTGTGTGTGATTCATGTTGTCATACCTGCTGGCCAAAAAATCAAATGCTCCTTTCCTCTTTCCTGAATGTCTAATAAAAAAAACAAAATTGTTATAATTAAGAGCAGATGGTACAATTGATAGTACAGTCGTAGAGTTTAAAGCATTGTCTTAGCACACCACTACTACAGGGTCCCACTTGTATCTTCTTAATGATCATCATTAGAACGTCTATAAACGGCATATTTTTTACAATTTTTTTTGGATTTCTAAAGGAAAATAAATGTGACAACATAAACTACCTGTAAGATGAATATCTTTTTAAATGTAAAATATTTAATGTACATTTTTATGGAAACATTTTAGTCACTGTTTGATTAGAACAAAATAGCACTGAACGAGTATTTAGACTGATTAGTTTGCAGTGTTATGTGGCTGAATGGACTAGTCACATGCAATACAGCTACATATTAAGGGTCTGGATAATGTACTGAACCATGTGTGGCAATTTCTTTTTGTCTTTTCTGATCTTACAGCCCACCAGTGAGACGCCAGTGGGGGAGAAGAGACAGACCTGTTCTGCACAGTTCCCTGGTCCAGGATGAGAATTTCCATCATCTGCTTTTCTCCCAACATCACCAACAGGTTCCTTTAGATGAGTCGAGACAATACAACCACACCAGCACAGCACCACGCATGCTTCACCCCGCTGCTCACCTGCCCCAGCAGAGCCCCATCATGGTGGATCTACACGACCAGGTAACAGACAAGAGCAGCCTGATATGAACAGAAGTTATAACATTTAACAAACATGATTTAATCATCACTCTTTCTCTTAAAAGATGCACCAGGGATCAGTTCCAATATCATACACTGTTACGACGGTGACGACCCACGGATTTCCCATCCACACCGGGCAGCCCCTTCCAGGGTGCAACACTCAGCAGCTCCCAGCATGCTCGGTAATGTTCAGCGGACAGCTCTCTCTGCTCTGCTGCCTTCCTCCTCCTGTGAGTTTGAAAAGGAAGAGCCCAAATGTCATAGTGGCATCCATGTAGCACACCATACCAGCCATGCAATCTGTCACTGTTCATGACTAGCTGATAGCTGCTGTTACTGTGCAGGATTTGAGCTGTAGTCTTTATGTTAGCACAAATATTAGAAACAGTTAGGAAACATAAATATGAATCTGATCTTCCTTTTATTTATTTTTGGAAACAAGCATACTTCAGAGTTATAATACGTGTGGTGTTGTGGCAGTTCTGTCAGTGCTGTGGTGTTATGTAATGCATTGCTTCTGTTCACTACATGCTTACAACATGCTTTCATTGTAACTGCATTTGTCAGGAGCAAAGTTGCTTCGGTTAGGCGGAGGATGCTCAGATTGTAGAGTTTAATCGGCATTGCTTGGGTGAAAAAAATATAATTAACCTGTATAAATTGATTTCTTTCCTGCCTTTTTGTCCTCTCCCCTCAGCTCATACAGGCATGTACCATGCAGCATATGCCAGTGTCTTATCAAGCCTTTCCACCCCTGATCTCCAGCGAACATTTTGTATTGCACCCAACCCCATCTGTACCCCCCCACCAGCCGCCGCACCTTACTCCTCTGAGCCAGTTTGTCCCTTTACAGCCTCAGCACCCACGCATGGTGAGTAGTCCACAGCGTACACATGTCAATCAATGAAAATGAATGAAGTGATCGCTAATTTAATTTGCATGCACATGTGTAATCTGACAGCAACCTTTTCTCTACATCTCTCCTCTCAGCCTCTACAGAGGGTAGAGAATGAAGTTGACCTAAGAGGGGACCAGCACCCATTAGGGACCTTCTCCTACCCTCCCACTCATCACCCACCAGCGCTGCCTCCTTCTCTGCCCTTACAGTATCTTCCTCAAGAGCCTCTGCATCAGGAGCTTCCCTTTGGAGTGGTGAGGCAGCCTGTGACACACATTCATACCTTTTATATCCCAGGGAAATTAAAGTCATATCATGACTATCATTTTTTGTCATGACCTGTTTCACACCAGTTCACTGTCTTGAGAAGCATTAAAACGTTCCCTTTAAAATGCTGTAAAGAATATTAAAGTCTTAAATAATGTCCTTGCTTGTCGTAGGCTGTAATGTTAGTTTTTAACCGTATTTGTGACCAAATGCAAGCTGTTTGGAGATGTTAGACACCGATAATCTAAAGTGGGATGTTTGAGACAGTTGCTCGCAAGAGACTGTTCAATCTTTCTTTTGGAGTCTCAGTCGGCACAATGAGACCTTAAGCAAACACTGTTACTGCTGCAAGCTACACAAGCAAGCAAAGTCAATGAAAAAAAGCCTTAAATGAACTTAAATGAATCCATACATTGGAGGCCACTCATCCAGTTCCAATTCCAATCAATTTAATTGATTATATCATTATGAATTATTGCTTAAAGACCCCTCCAGTGAAAATCAAGTGTTTAACCTTGTAAACATCTCCATGTGGTGTTCTTCATGTGCTACAAGACATATCAGGGACAACATCAGCCGTAAGTCATCTCCATGGCTGGGCCTGTCTGCTTTTAAACTGCAGTGTACCAAGGACAGGCTGAACAACACGTTTTCAGATTGGCAGGTTTGAGATGTCACAAACCTAAGGAGCCAAGTTAATGGACGGGTTGACGCTATGCATATCATTATGTGTAACCTATGGCAACCACTTCGGTGATGCACGAGCCAACTGTAACCGTCATCGTAATTTTTACAAACTCACTAACGTTAAGGTTACTACTGCTAATTACTACATTTCAAACTAGCCAAGTTTCAACAAGTTGCCGCTAAACGGAGGCAGAGACGTGTTTTGTTTCCGGCTGTAATTTTACAAAGGAGAAACGTAGTACATAGTGGGCGAGGACTATGCAGATTTAGACATTTTTAATGAGGGAGAAGGAGGAGATGCCTTGGAAGAATTTATACAAAGTAAATGTATTTTGAAAAAAAAAACCATATCAGATACAATGTATTATTTCAAGTAGAGCATTTTAAACATCTTAAAAAGCAACGTAAAACGTATTAAATTGCATTCTATGTGGTATGAAATTGGTCAGTAAACGTCTTGAATGAATCTTCATGAACCTGCAGAAACCCTGAGTCAAACTGCGTTCTTATACTGCTGGCCACTGAGCCTGAGGCCCTAACACCGACCCTTCCATCAGCTCTTCAGCCACCACAGGTTGCATCCTCTGCATTGCACAGTTGTAGAAATAACTGTAATGTAAAGGCAGATTTAAATTTGTCACCCACACCAACTGCTTCCACGTCGAACCTGTTCTTCAGTAACTTTATTTCCTTAGCAATTGACTTCAGCTTGTCCTTTTTTCTGACCGTTGTACAAAATTTTCTATCAGTGTGAAGAACATGAAAGAAGAAAGTTTAAGTTAATCACTTGTTCTCATGATTCCCTTAATCTCTCTCTCTTTCTCCGCAGCCATATCCCCACATGCTGCCCCGGCGAGTGAGTGGACAGAGATATCGGTTGCAGCAACCCCTCCCCCCTCCTCCTCCCCCTCCATCTTACTACCCAGGCTTCCTCCCTTACTTCCTGTGAGTACCTGCAGTACAAGTACCCTGTTGGGTTAGAGTTAATATTAGGATTCACTTTGGCTTTCTCTGCCTTTAAAAAAGTTATGGGGTATAAAAGCTGGACAGAAGTTATATTTAACTAAATTAACCACTCAGTGCTCAACAAGTTCTGCTTCTCTCTCTGCTCAGGTCGATGCTTCCTGTGCCCCCAACAGCAGTGGGCCCTGCCATCAGTCTTGACCTGGATGTAGACGATGTGGAGATGGAGAACTATGAGGTTAGTGTTATGTTTGTGGAAAAACAAACAAAAACTTTTTTTACACGTTGAATAAACAGTGCTCATGGTTGACCTTTATTTGAAACACATTTAAAAATGTGTGATAGGGGGCGCTGTTTAGCTCAGTTGGTAGAGCAGGCGCCCCATGTACAGAGGCTACAGTCCTCGTGGCACTGATCACAGGTTCAACTCCCAGTCTGCCGATCATTTGGTGCATGTCATCCCCCACTCTCTACTCCCAACATGTCCTGTCTATCTTCAGCTGTCCTATAAATAAAGCCAAAGGCCAAAAAAATAATCTTAAAAAAAATCACTTTTGTGAATATAATATATCTTCGAGGTAGGGACAACATGCAACTTTTATGGTATTTCACTTTCAGGGGAATACATGTCCTGACAGATCCTCTCTCTCTTCCTGTGTAGGCATTACTGAATCTGGCAGAGAGGCTGGGAGAAGCGAAACCACGTGGACTCACTAAAGCGGATATAGAGCAACTTCCGTCCTACAGATTCAACTCAGAGAATCATCTATCTGAACAAACGCTGTAAGCCATTTCCTCACATTTCCAAAGAAACACTCATACTCAGTATAAGATATCCTGGTAACTCTTTTCTTCGCTTCCCTCAGGTGTGTTGTGTGCTTTAGTGACTTTGAGTGTAGGCAGCTACTTCGGGTATTACCTTGTAACCACGAATTCCACGCAAAGTGTGTGGATAAATGGTTAAAGGTAAGTTGCTGCCAGTTTAAAAACATAGATCTTTTATTGTTTAGTGTGAAACCACGTTTAATGTCTGTTTTCTTCTGCTCGACTTCCAGACCAATCGCACTTGTCCTATCTGCCGAGCCGACGCCTCGGACGTTCACCGGGAGGTGGAGTGAGAACTGTCTCTGAGTGCTGAACTTGAAAGCTGCACACTCCAGAGTCTGTCCCGAAACTGGGGACACCTGCCACCTAACCTGCGTCCTCCAGTAATTATCGCTTACCACCCCACTCCTCCTGCCCCTTCCTAATGATAAGCAATCCAGGATTGTTTCTGGAGCCTGTTGTACCTCTGCTGTGCTTCATTGTCCGAGTCTCATGAAACCCACTGCCTATTGCAGCCTAAAGCCAGAGGTCTGGGATCGCCAGCCAGTTCTTTCTCTGCCCCCTCGTTGCAGATTCCAAAGATTTACCCTACAATGCATTTTTTGCTGCTTTTGTTTACAGGGTTTCATTTTTATTTGGTGGATTTGGTTGTGGTGTTCACGATTAGCAGGAGTCCTGCATTGGAAGAGGTGAGTCAGGAGCCTGGAGGATGATGGGCTGGACACCGTGTGCAATTAGCAGAAAATAATAGGAATACTTCAACATGGGTATCTGTGTTTGGAGGCGACGCCTGACCATCATAGATGCATGTTTGTGTAGGTGTTGGGCAAAGTGACTTGTTAATAATGTATGTTCTGCAATAATGTATTGATCATTTCAACAGTTTTACCCTTTCTTTGTTTTAGATTTGCCAGTGCTATTGTGAAAGTGTGACTTGCTGTGGTTAAATGCAGATTCTGTTAAGCCTGAGTTATGGACTGCAAGTGATGGGACAGTAAACTGTGGGTACGTTGAGCCCCAGATTTTCCACTCTGGAACACAGATCTGTACAAAAGCGGTCATGGATTATTGGACTGCATCTTTTTTCGAGGTCATCTGGCATAACTGCACAAGTGCTACACCCACCCTCCATGTCAGCATTGTTCCTCTGGCAAGTGTGAACGCGTGTGTGCATATTGTGTGTGTATGTTTGTCCTGTTCACAGAGCCAATGCATTGTGTAACCACTGGATACAGGGCAGCATGCTAGGATTTGCATGAACTGTTGATTCAGACTAGCAATATTTTAATCAAGCATTGCCACCAAATTTATCAAATTTAAAGAAAAAAAGAAGAGACAAAGAAGCGTACTAAAAGAACTGCTTGCTTATTCAGAAAGCGCCATGAGGGAAGACTAGCATGTGGTTCCACCCCGACTTCGTTTGAGGACGGGAGTCCTCGTCCGAAGGCTATGCTGAAGCTATTGAGCTCTGGAGGCCTGTGCAGAAAGCAATATGTGCAGTGAGTGGCGAGTTTCAAATGAACTTTCTTCCCCTTTTAGGAAGACGGGGCTTTTTATTTCTTTGTTTGTGAGCCAAATCCAATATACAGATATAGCCTATACTGTTCAAGATTTCAGATCTGCCTTCTTATGACCTTGACAAGCACAAACCTATTACTAATCCTGAAAATACTTTGTCATTTCCACTTGTTTTAAAAGTATGCCGTTTTTAAAAAAGGTTTATTTATTGGTTTTATCTTCTATAGAAAATACATTGAAGGAAACCGTTGGAGCACTAACTATGTTTGTGTATGGTATGTGTTATATTCTGGTAACTCGGTCGGGTCATTGTCTTAGGCCATGGTAATGGTGTTGTAAAAGAGCAACTGTATGTATAGCTTCAGTGTGAATGCTTTTAGATAAACGTTTGAAGACAGAAGAATGTTGAAAACCTTTGTAGAAGTCACTGGTGACGCTCCACGATACGCCAGCTGTCGGGGTCCCACAGTGATCAGGACGGGGTTCAAATGACAGAGCGGGAGTGTTCAGTAGTGTAGAAACACTGTTAGACTTCTAGTTCCCTGCTTTTGTTCACACTAAAAAAACAGGAAACATTTTGGGTGGGAGGGAAAAGAGCATCAAATGGACTTTTGCTTTTGGAGTCACTCTTGTCTCTTAACTGCCCCCGTAAGCACTAACAGGCAGTTGTAACCTTTGCTTTTATGTGTAAAGGGATCTTGCCTTTTTCTTTACTTTTGTTTCTTAAGTGAATGTGAGTCTTTGATGTGTGTGCCACCTTCAAGAGAAAAAAAAGAAGCCATTTAATGAGTTAAACCCACAGCTTTGAGAATTAACCTATGTGTACATATCTATTAGCTGGCATATATTGTAAGTTAAAAAAAATCACTCAGGGCCTCTCGGTATATAAAAATAAAGGAGAACAGTCCATTTCAAATGGAAAGGATGCCATGAAAAGGGTATATCTGAATTTGTTTGGCCGTTTTCCTCAGACCATAAATAATTTAATGTAATCAATTATAATATTCTGTTATGTCAAAAATAGTAGATATTACATCATTTAAAGACAGGCATGCAAGAAAAAAAGATCAGTAAATATGTTATTAGTATTCACTGAAAAGAGGCAATGTACACTGCAACTCATTACAAGTGTATTACTCGAACCTGTTTGACTTTCTTTCTCTAACTCAAACCATATGTTCAACATAGCGGTTGTGATCCCATTTTAACTGTGCCACGGTGCACACTATCCTACCTAATTCACTCCCAAATCTACTTCAGAGGTGTTTGCATGATTTAAAAAAAAGTAAACGAGTGTGTTATAGTGGAGGATTTCTCAAAATCTGGTGGGGACCTATTTAATGGTGCACAATATGCATGCTTGTCAACCAGATCCCAACTGATTTTTAGCTCTAGTTGGCTTTGGGTTCTGGGGGTTTGGATCTTAACGCTCAGCTGATAACTGCCATGCATTGTACTGCACACATTTGTAATAGAACTGAATGACTACAAGATTTTATTGCGCTAACTTCATTTTATAGGAAGAAAAAAAAAACTGGTCTTGAATCCAGAAATTCTTACATACATTGTGTTACTGTTATTGCCCTAACGACTGAAAATTACATGCTCTGAAACTACTGTAGTTTATCAAAAGCCATAGTGAAAAGGTGCTAGATGTTCTGCTTTTAGGTATGAAAACTCACTTGCGTGAATGCAATAGTTTGTCATGGATCCCATGTATTCTTAAAGCATGTTATACTAATACCCCTGAACAATGTCAGTGAAAATCAATATAGTTTAAGGGATTAAAAAAATAAAGTGTTGTCATACTTATTTCAGTGTAGTACTGTACCTGCCTATCAGGCTCTTGCTCTCAGTGTATCAATATCTTAAAATGTATTGTTCACATATAGATACCTTAATTCATGTTAATGTTAACACTGTTATTTTTTAAATAAATAATAACTGACAATATCCAGCTACCCTATGAAATAAAAAGAGAACCTCCCATTAAGGCCTAGGTAATGAGGCAACTCTGAATGACAACTGAGAATAGAGTCTTGTAGTCTTTCTGTTAAGAGTTATTGAATAATCTCACAGCTTGTGTGGTGCAAAAATGTGTTCCAATAAGCAGCTAAAATTTATTTAGGATTTGTGATTGATTGCTCCGTAGACGCCATTTATGTTTACCAATGACTTTTGCTGTGGTGGGATAGTGGTTTACTGTTCTTACTCTCCCTGGCCTCTAGAGGTCCTTGCCTGAACACCAGACTACCCACCCGCCAACAGAGCCAGGGGCATGTGTTCTGTGTTAGGCAGATATTTTGCTTTGGTACTTGCACATTTACAGTTACCTCATTTTTTCCATGTTTGTATTGGAGGGCGGGGGGAGAAAACAACTAATATATATTATATATAGGAAACGGTTCTTATTAATGTTATAATTTTTCATTCCATTGGAATCATATTGTTTGTAGCATTTAACATAACTAGTTAGTGTATTATATATACATCTGTATACTGTTTGAAATTTTTAAGATTTGTACTTTTTTTAAATGAAAGTTGCTAGTTATGCTTTACCAAGTAGTGCAATCATATTTTTTTTTTAATTGTTGTGGCTGATTTGAAAGGGTTGTTCACTAATAAATGTATGATGTATACCAATATCACAGTTGTTTTACTTGAGTTCAGCTATTAAAAGGCTACAATGCAGTTTATCCAGTAACTCATCCCTAACTTTACTTTAATGTTCATTCATTCATCAAAACTACAAGAAAACCAGCAGCTTATGTGATGCAACGGTTCCACAAGCAAATCTCATACATTCTCAATAAACCCATGTTTTTAAAATGTTTTTAATTTATAGTTGGAAAATTACATCTTTACATGAGCCCATTTGGATGTTACAGGCAAAACAGGCATCTATGAGTAACCACAGGCACACTATGGGCAGACTCGTACTATACTAGATAAAGCCACATGTAAAAGCTGTGGCCTCTGTTAAATATTGTATTTTAAACTTCATGAGGCAGTCTGCTTTACATAGTAACCAACCTGCATTTGGTCATTTTATGACACAGATGAGTCAAAAAAACAAACAAAAAAAAAAAAGTATGGTGGATTAAGGGCTTTTAAATATCTAACTTATGTACAGGTCATGGCTCATTTAAAACAGGGTTCCCATAATTCCTTGCATGTCCAAATCCACCGTTCTGCTCCCTTGAGGAGTACATTTGCTCTCCAGACCACTAGAGTAACAATCACAGCGGTACCAAGCCCGACTTCGACCCGTTGTGCGAGTGTCAGTCACTGTGGGGGAAGCATGTTTACGTTCTCGACAAAAGGGATGTTGAATTAAGACACATGTATCAAACATCAAGTCTCTGACAATAAACAGCCAAGGCATTGACACCATCAAAGAAATCCATACTTCTCCATGCCGCATCCTGTGTGTATTGAAGCATTAATACAACCCGCCTTCCTCAGACAAACAGACATGAACTTATGTGGGACGTGGTTCTGGTTTTGCACAAAGCTATGCTACTGTTTAGGTACATTTCAGTAGATGATTAATCCTTTGCTGCAACACTTAATGGTGAGGAAGGTCAAGAATTAACTGGTTGCTAGTACAGACAATGGAGAACAGACTTCTTTGTCCACGTGGATAACAAAGATGAGTTCAAGGGAGGACTTCAAGAAATATTTATTTGATAAAATTCAAGACTTTCCAGGTTATTGGGAACCCTGTAAACACAACCAAACAAGGACTGGATGCAGGGTGGTTAAATTTTTCCAGGTTAGGATTTGATCTCAAATGATCCTTTGTGCATAATGGCCATTCAACAGAAGAGGAAAAAGAAAGAGGAGTGGGTGGGCATTGGAGGAAAATGTGTTTCCTTGTAGAGGAGGTATGTCATCTATTAATCGTCCGTAAGGTCCTGAACAAAAAGGACCTCGGAGCGGCTGAGCCCCGCCTCTTTCAGTGTGGGGGGGTTGGGCTGCTCTTCAGTCGGAAGGCAGGGCAGGACTCGGCGAGGGAAGTTTGTAATTATCTGAAACTTCTCTGGGGATTCTTTCAAAGAGAAGAGGAAGTCGTATATTACCTGTGGGAGAAAGAAAAAGTCAATTGAGTCTGCAAATAATCACAATTAGTAGTGTTCTGTCGATGAAGAGGGGAAATGATATTGTGCTATTTTAAATGCGTTTTAAAGTAATAAGACCACACAGTGAACTTGTTCATTACAGTATCTACAAGAAATGATTTGCTTCACATGTGGGCCAAGTCAAACTTATAAGAGGCAGAGTCAGTGAAGTTCACATACCTGGTTGTATAAAGCATTTTTTGACACTTAAGTGACAAAAACAGACTTTATTGTCATCATTAATAAAAAAAAAAGACAAATCAATCAGGGTGAACTGTTGATGTACACAGGGTTAGAGTAAAGCAGCACTCACCGTCAGAGACTGCCCAAAGAGGAATCGTCTCTCTACTCGTGAATCATTAGGCAGCTTAAACACTATTTTGACACTTTCCGGATCATCTGCAGGCGGCTCTGGGGGAAGACATTCTGACTTCCTCTCCTTCTCCTCCTCGAGTGTCTGGAGTCACACAACAAAAATCAACATGAATTAAAAAAATTCTTGTATTTACAGAGACGACTGTCTCATTAAAATAACTCTCTGGCTAAAGTCTCCATGTGTCATTTGGCAACATTAATTTAAGGGAAAGTAATACTCACTTGTCGTCTCCGCTCCTCAGCAAGAGCACTCTGTCGGACCTTCTCCTCCTCTTGCCTCAGCTGCTCCTGCTCCTCCCTCTTCTTTCGGTCCTTCTCCTGGTCGGCACGGAGGGAGGCCAGGTAGGCCTCGTCTTGTTGCTGCCTTAGCACTTGGGTCTGGTTCCTCTCCTCCCTGAAACCAACATTTGCCAGTACTTAGAAACTATGAAACCTTTCTGGTATATTAGCAGAATTTGATATTAAAAAAACAATGTTGACAAATTATATTTACATACAAAATAGCCTGGTCTTAATCTCTTAATTCTGATTAGGCTTGCCACTGTAGTCAGTGTTACAAGCTGTTAGGGTTACACCAATGTCACACCAATGTCACACCAATGTCACACCAATTATTTTATTGGCCATCGGCTTCCACAGTTCTTCTGATTATTTTTACAGTGTGTACTTAAACAGACAATGGCAATAATTAAGTGAAAGCGTATTCTCTGTACAACAGCAGTGGAGCCACATTTCACTCCTCATATGACGAATGTAAGGATATTTGACCCAGAACCAGGTAAACAGGCAGTTCATTTACATGACAATGGCAGAGGATCGAACAATAAAGATCAATGTGTGCTCTATAAATATTGAGCGTCATCTGTAAAATGTCTGGTGACATTGATGACACTTATGTTGTCACAGGTTTATTATCTAGTTGTAAAATGTCCTCACTCTGGCAGTCCTAACTGGGATACTAGCCTCAGCACAATACTTTAGCTTAAAGCAAGAAGACTTGTGAAAGTTATTTAATTGCAGTATTAATTTTTTTTAACTAAATATCAATGTAAAAAACATGTAAGATGTATTACTGATGTTTGACTTTGATGATTGACAAGGTTGTTAAAAACGTATAAAAATCCACATCTTACGTGTTTGTTTTTCTGTTTGGTACAATCACGGTAAGACTCAAACTCCAAGCATTCACATTTCCAGCTTCAATCCTGATCCAGTCATCAACAACATTGGCGATGACTAATAAGGACACGAGCTGTTCTCCTGTCAAGCAATCTATTGTGATTTTACTGATCCCTTTACCTTTCAAGGCGCTCTGACATCAGATGCGTTTGGTTGGCATCCATAATGAAGGTGAGCTGATTGATGAGGTCCTCTGGCTGAATGAGACCTTCGAGCCGACCCACCACTGTCATCTTGCGGTCCTTCAGCATTATCATGGCCAGGAATGGGTAGGTGTTTTCCCGCAATGCTTGGGACACTGAAACAAACGTTATAAAATCAAATCTCACTGTTTTAACCACTTTACATTTTTATTGATTTAAGAAGATGTGCAGAAGATGTCATCCAAACAACGTTACACTTGCATACCTCTGTAGCCCTCAGGCTTGCTGGTGGAGCACGCCCAGAAGAGCATTCGCGTGTTGAGGAAGGTCACGACCTCTTCTGAACATAACGTTGAGCTAGAAAGTGACAGATCAGGAGTGGAAAACAAACCATTTAAGGTGGAACACCTTTTGCTTCTGCATATGGATATAAAACACTATGCATCATTAAACTACAGCTAATGTTTCTTCATTATAGACCAACCATACTGTTGAGTTGAAAAAAACAACACTATGACATAGAACAATAACAGATGCAATGTAACACATTCAAATGGCTGAGATTCAGGTGACGTAGGTAAGTAAGGTCTTAAGTACGTTACCGGCAAAACTCGTCTGTGTCTTGATGATCCTCCCCATGAAGGTACACTAATAGGAAGCGGAGCTCCCGCTTGGCATCATTCAGTGCCTACATTTTTAATGGTGAACAAAAAAATTGCAAAATGACTTGACTGGATTAAGGACAAAAAAAATTGCATTTCTCATCCGTCTTTGGTGCATCATATCAAACTCACCTGGCTGTATGTTCCCTGGTAAAATACTGGGTGTGACCGACCATACTTCTCCTCAAAACTATGAATGAAAGACACAACATCTCCAACAGGGTCTGTGACACGACCACGAGGATCTGGCCTGATGAACCGCAGGGCAAACCTTAAAGAAAATATTGTGCTGATAAATAATCGGTTACAAGTTTAATTTCCAGCAACTGCAAGTTTTCATCAATTTGCTCATATTACCTGAATATGTCCAGAAGTGTGTAATATGTAAATCTGAATGGTAGCATTATCAAGTAGTAACTCCATCCTAGTAATCCCTGCAAAGAAGAAACCATTCAGTGTATTAGCATTCAAAAAGTAGGAAACTATATTTCAAGATAACAGGGCTTTTTCTATGTTGTGTTTTATAAAAACGCAATTATAATGAAGAAATTGATATTTTAATCTTATTTTGTGTGGTGAAAACATTCAACATGGATACAGAGTTCATTCTAATGTACAAACATATAAAGAAGCTGCAGACTTACCCTGGGTTGTGGCCTTGAGACGATGTAACTATATACTCTATGGTCTGCTGTATTGACCTGTAATGGTCTGGATGGTGGAGGGTTAAACACACTGGGCACTCCTTCCTGCTCATTAAGTCTGTCTTGTACTGCAGCCTGAAACGCATACATTAAACCCATCACACTTAAGTAATTGACTAAAGGGATGCACAATATTATCGGCATGTTATCGGTATCTGCAGATAATGGCTTGAAAATAAAAAACATTTAAAGTATCTGCCGATGCTAATGTGTAATTTTTCTGACAATACTTTCTGCCGATAACACAACACTTCAATTTATGCCTAAATGCTCCATGATTCCCTAAAAAAGCTTGACGTAATGCTACGACATTAACTCGCCGCTAGTGTGCATGCTCACTGCCTGCACCACACCTCTTCTGTCAATCGTGAAGAAGGGTGCAAGATATCTCCGGTATTGCAGCTTTTCCAAAGTTTCCGAAACGGACAGGAAGGTTGATTTCATTTTATGTATTTGTTTTGTGCAACAGGTAAAAGTTGCCCTAGTTGTGGCTATTGTCAGCATTGTCTCAGGGAGAGCATCATCCAAGCCTGTCTAAGTTGTATGAATGTTACAGTTTTATTTGAAAGAAAATGTTACATAGAATAATAATGGCATTTTGTACATAACCTAAGTTTAAGTAGTTTTTTTATATTGCCCAGTGAATGTGTATCATTTAAAAAGCACTGTATTATGTTATTTCTGCATCTGCCAGCAGTCCACTACAATAAGAGTAGGCATAACATTAATCAAACTACAGGGGAGACTAGATGTTCTCTGCAATAAGGTGGGGAAAAAAGCATATGCCTAATATATCGGTATTGAAATGGGCAATTGGATAACAGGATTGGAAAATATAGGCGAAAAATCCAATATCGTGCATCCCTACTTAAGTCATTGAATAAACCAAATGAAAAATGACAGATGACTCAAAGTCTGCACAGTTTACATAAACTGAACATAAATATAAACGTCAACAGAGGCATGAAAGTTGATTTTACCTCTATGTTCCAGTTGTGCTGTTCTAATGTGCGACGACATTGGTCCATGGACTCCAAACCAGTTAGGTCCTGTTAGACACGAAACGAAAGTCAAGAATGGAGGCCTCAAATCACTCACAAAAGCAGAAAAACATGTATGTAAATAGTAAAGGTTCCCCTATATAGCTTACAGGTTACTGGTTAGCATGAATCATGCTTACGTATAATTAACATGGCTCAATTATTTACCCTTTGGGATTAAGAAATTATAAAAGCCAATAATTAGGCAGGTATCCAAAATCGAAATTGACTCCAATATGCAGAGAGGAAAAACACTTTACTTGAAGCAGGATGATGTTAAAGAATAGCTAACGTTAGCTAGCTTTACAGAATATGAAGAGGTCTTCACGGTAGTTCGTTGATGTAGACTAAGACAGCGAGCAAAGTATCCAGATTTAAAGGGAAGGGAAACTGTATCAACAGTTATGAATAAAACCAGCAATTTCATTTGGTACAACTATAAACAGTAGTGTCGCTGAGAAAGTTAGGTGACAGCTCGACCATGACTGCTGATCCAATGTTAACTCAGCAACTGTTCAGCAGGGAGCGTCAGTGGGAACCTAACGTTAGCCATGTCAACGTTAAGTCAAAATATACTATATTAACGCAGAACGAGTAATGATTGACAACATTGTATAGGATATTTGTCTGTCAGTAACGTACAACAAACGTAAAGCAATACAAGTCCAAACCATGGCCCTTAAAGTCTGCTTACTTGTTAGCTAGCTTAGCTAATGTTAGCTAGCTTTGCTAATGTTAGCTCTGATTCTAGTTGACGGTTAGCGTTAGGGGGCTAGGGCAGAGCTACCGAATTTGACTGTAGTAAAAGCGTTTTAACACACGTGGCTCCATCTAGTTACAGGAATTTACTGTCAACAATAGCGTATTATTGTATGAGGCGTCAAACGGACAAGTTGTAGAGTTGAATTTAGTCTGACTACCTGAAATTGGAGGAGTTTTTCGGTCTGCGCCTGAGATAATTCTGGCTCCTCTGGCGCCGCCATCTTACCTCGCCAATCATCTAGCAGCAAGGCGTAACAACGTCAACGGTCTTTTCCTGGTGCTCGCGCTGCACACACAGCCTAAGCGAGCTACTGCCGCCTAGCTCCGTGGATGTTGGCAGTAAGATCACGACACCGTCCTATGACTATGATCCACAATACTGAAGTGTTATCTAATGGATTGTATACTTGCATTTCTTACTTTCCTTGGTGAGAAAGAGAAACCGGGGATGTAAAGACAACATAGAAGACTGTATCAGATGATATTTGTACAATTTAGTCAAAAATAAAGTTAACTAGAAAAATTGCATTTTCTGACAGAAAATGCGTGGGAATGCTGAAAGCCTAACTAAAAGTGCAAAACACTGCTGAAATGCTGAATGCTTAAAGCTGTGAAAAAGGCGAGGAAGATGAAGCTGAAGGTGAGGAAGAAGAAACTGAAGGTCAAAGAGAGGAAGCTGAAGGTGAGGAAGAAGAAGCTGAAGGTGAGAAAGAAGAAGCTGATACAAGCAGTCATTAAACTGCTTAGACGGCTGAGACAGTGGATTTAAAGGAGTAAAAGCTGAAAACTTGCCTCTAAAAATTGTTCATTTTGAGGTGGTAGAGTAACTGTTATCAGCAAAAGAATGAGCAGCAAAAACATGTGAGCATGTAGAGAGTCTGTTGAACACGTGTTTTTTATGTCTGTGATGCCAGAAATGTGGACCCCACAGCAAAATAGACCACCCTAAATCTTACCCTGCTTTATTGTCTATTTTCTACGGTGGCCCTGAAGTGCAAATTACAACGGCAAAACAGAAAACACAACAGCAAATCAGAAAGCACAAGGGCAAAAGAGAAAACACTAAGGACCTTTTGCGTTGGCTCCACCTTTGAAACCAGAGGCTACATGTACCAGGCAAGACGCCAGGATGAAGAACTGAGGGGACGGTGAAAAATGGGGAGGGGGGAAACCTTTTTATATTGTAAAGCATCATCACCCACTTCGCCTATTTCTGCATCTTTTTGCCATCTTGTTGGTGACAATAAAGTGGTTTTTTTTGACTAGATAAGAGCAATTCCCTACTTTGGATTTTCCATGCCTTTGTGCGTCATAATAACCAACAGGTATATTGGGGGTAGAATAAACTGATCTCTTGGTAGCTTTAATAAAAGTTACTAACTTGAAATAATAATAATTTGACAAACACTAATGTGTTGTCAAATTTGTTTTTGTTTATTTTGTATGAATTGTAAGGTATCAGTATTTATGTAGATGTAGTGATTCTAAGGTTAGATTCTCAAATTTGCCACAAGGGGGCAGCACCTCCATGGCTGAGCTGGCTGGGTATAGCCTCTCTGCTTCAGTCTGCTTTCTATGCCTTTTACAGGTTAGTAAATAAAGTTACAAACTCACAATGGGCCTCGTTCACAAACAGTGCGTACGCACAAATCTGTGCTTAAACCATGGATAATAGGATTCTTTACATCATAGGATTCTTTACAGAAAAAAATCTGAAAATCAAACAAGCAGTCAGTAACTCAATATCAGGTTTAGGATATGTACTGTGCTCAACTAAAACCAATTTAAACACCATGAGACAATTTTATCTGATCAACAATAAAGACCTGGAAGACATTATACAACACCTAAAATCCTCCCACTGCTGCCTTGATATTATGCCGACAGATTTTTTCCAAAAAGTTTCAATCATCATGGTATCAGTTTTGATACAGATTGTAAACTTGTTTCTTCTCAGGTTCTCTCGGTCATCAAGCCACTGTTAAAAAAGAACAACCTAGACAAGTCACAGATGAAGAACTATAGGGCTACATCAAATCTACAATTTTTAAGTAAGACAATGGTAAAGGCTGTTTTCATCAGTTGAACCACTTTTTGACAGTGAACAACTGCTTTGATGTCTTCCAGTCAGGCTTTCAACCACACCACAGCACTGAGACGGCTCTCGTCAAGGTGATTAATAACATCCGCTTCAACACAGACAGTGGCAGAGTTTCAGTCTTACTACTCGATCTTAGTGCTGCATTCGCTCAGCTCAGCTTAATTTCAACTTCAACTTTTTTATCCCGAAGAAAATTTGATCTGCAGCAGGAAAACACAACAGACACATAAAGGACAACATAATAAATATAAATTCATTCCACAACTCAAGTGCAAACAAAGATACTCCATACCACACTGAACCAGAGCCTGAAAATTCAAAAGCAGCACAGTAAAGTACAATGTCAAGTTGAAGAAGTGCTTTGCAGTGGAAATAGGTCAAATGAATAATAAGAATAACTATGGTAAGATAAATAGGTAAATGAGTACTAATGTTCAAGGTTTACAATCTAAGACACTATAAATTCAGGTACACAACGGCAAGTTAGGCCAGCAAATTGTTTTGTCAATGGCAACGGGCAGAAAAGAAGCTCTGGCACGCCTTGTTTTTTTGCACGAAGCACTGAAGTCATCAACTACAGGACCATGCTCATTATTCAAGAGACTCACAATGACTGCATCGTCGGCAAGTTTCATGAGATGCCTATTATCACAGGTATTCCTACAGTCATTAGTTTATGAAATAAAAGGGTGAGGGTGACCAGTCTGACAAGAAATCCACTATCCAGCCAACAACTTTTAAAATGAGAAAGAAGTTTCGCAGCAACTAGGTTAAGCTGAATAGTATTAAATTAGTCTATAAATAGAAGCCTAGCATGAGTTTTAGAGGCCTCCAGATGTTGCACTAAAACAATGTAACAAAGTTTGTTGCATCTTCAACACCGCTGCCTGCTCTGTGGGCAAACTGAAGTGGGTCTAACTGGCCTTCTACCTGCTTCAGTGTCTCCTGCTTAACCAGTTTCTCCAAAGTTTTCATGACCAGAGAAGTGAGAGCTACTGGTCTGAAATCAGACTGGTCTGGTCTGATCCTCATAGTCAATCTCTTGCTCTTCACTCTCCTCTACCTCCTCAGCAGTTTTCTCCAGCAAGTCAATGAGGGAAGGGGAGAGGATAGGGCCACAAGACCACACTGTTTCCAAGATACCTCCTTCATTCTTCTCTCAGCAATGAATGCCTTCAGAGGTGCAGCAGCCTTACGATTCTGCTCTGTATCAGTAACACAGTTTGTAGCTTGGGCTGTATCTTGCAGATGATTGGCATACTTTAGGTTGAATGATTTGCGTACAGGACTGATGGAAATTGGCCTCTCTTGCAAACAGGTCCTCGCCTTGCACCATGTTTCCATGTAGGCTCCTTCAGTGCTCCGTCCTTGTTCTTACATACTGGGAACATGATGCATCGTTCAGTCTTTCCCCACACTTTCACTTCAAGCCTTCCACAAACGACCAGTCTGATGGAAACAGCTTGGTGACATTGGATGATGGTGGTTTATGAGGGGAGCGTGATGTTGAGGCTTCATTATATGTCACACTAGCTAACCACTTTTGAACAGGGCTACTAAGCTAACGTTAGCAACTGTAATGTTATCTATTAATCTACGAGCTCACCGTATGATTCAGCTGAATCTGATCTCTCAAACATGAACGTGTGTGTGTGTGTGTGTGTGTGTGTGTGTATGTATGCATGTATTAGGGGTGTAAATTGCAAGTTTCATCACGATACAATAATATATATATTCTTTAAACAACGATACGACATTTGCCGATGTCATAAAGTCTGCCATCGATATGAGACAATATATGTCCATTAAGATAATCCATTACATTTATATTATCAACTCACAAAAAGCAACAAAAAAAGTTGGTCTGAAAAACATGCAAATAAAATAAATGTATAAAATAACATTTTATAAAATGAAATAAACCAAAGCTGTTGTCCACACTGCTGATTTATTCCCCAGAGGGGAGCAAATATCTTCAATGTCCTCTTCTTGACTGCTTGCAATTATCTGTTAGCATTGTTGTCATTTATTGTTGAGTGGGAAGCGCTATTTCAAAATAAAGGTGCACTTAAGATGGCGGATCGCGATATGGATTGATATTTTGCATCGATGACGTATCGTTGGTCATTGAATCAATATATCGATCCAGATTGACGTATCGTTACACCCCTAGTATGTATGTATGTTAAGTCCTCTAAAGTATGGTAGGCAGTCTTTGCAAAATCTTATAGTCTGTGACTAAAAACTCAGGGCCTGATTCACTAAAGGATTGCGTGCCTTTTGCGCCCGATAAACCTGTGCAAATGACGCAAAAAGACTCCGCCTCATTCTCCAAGCACATGCAAAGGGTTAAATGCACCCCAAAGTGCCCTGCAGATCAAACAGCCGTAACACGCTAACAGCACCGCACATTCAGAGTGAAATTATTACCACCAGCAGAGAGTTGGTGGTAACTGTATGCAATGCAGTATTATAAGGGCTGTCACGCTTGAGTTTACAGTGATCATGGCGACAATTCCACCTTTTGTGTGACAAAAAAATGTATCGTCTGTAAAAACAGTCTGTTAATAATGTATTTTCATTGTTATTAAAATCGGGAGACTGATCACTCCAACTAATTCCTGAGAGCTCAGCATGAACAGAAAAATCTGAAACTGAACTGTGATGAAATCTGCTGATGACATTAGAGAAGTTATTTACCTTTTTGTGTGAGAGATGGAGCTTAATTTGGCCCACCACCTCCCCTCCTCTCCTCTCCTCCTCTCTCTCCTCTCCTCCTTCCTTTCCTCCTTCCTCCTCTCCTCCTCTCTTCCTTCCTCCGCTCCTATCCCCTCCTTCCTCCTCTCCTCTCTTCCTTCCTCCGCTCCTATACCCTCCTTCCTCCTTCCTCCTCTCCTATCCCCTCCTTCCTCCTCTCCTCTCTTCCTTTCTCCACTATTCTCCTATTCTCTCCCCTTTCCTCCTCCTTCTCCTCTCCTCCTTCCTCTGCCCCTCTCCCCTCCTTCCTCCCCTCTCCTCTCCTCTCCTCTCCTCTCCTCCCCTCTTCTCTCTTCTCCTCCGTCCTCCCCCTTCCGCTACTTCTTCCTCTCCCCTCCTCTTTCCTCCGCTCCTCTCCCCTCCTTCTTCCTCCTGTCCTCTTTCCTCCGCTCCTCTCCCCTCCTTCTTCCTCCTGTCCTCTTTCCTCCGCTCCTCTCCCCTCCTTCTTCCTCCTCTCCTCTTTCCTCTGCTCCTCTCCTCCTTTCTCCCTTCTCCACCGCTTCTTCCTCTCCTCTTTCCTCCGCTTCTCTCCCCTCCTTCTTCCTCCTCTCCTTTCCTCCGCTCCTCTCCCCTCCTTCTTCCTCCTCTCCTTTCCTCCTCTCCTCTCCCCTCCTTCCTCTCCTCACCTACTTCCTTTCTCTCCACTCCTCCTTCTCCTCCTTCCTCTCCTCTCCTCCTTCCTCCCTGTCCTTCTTTCTCCGCTCCTTTGCTCCTCCTTCCTCCTCTCCTCTCTCTTCTTCTTGTCTCCGTTTCCCCACCAATTCACATTAAATACATTTAAGATCAGATTAAAAACAATAAAACTCAGTTCAGTTGAACTAAATGAGAATAAACTTAAAATCTAATTAGTTGTAAGGAAAAAATCACTTACCTGCAGACTTACCTTCAGATGGTATGCTTTTGCTTCCACCAGCTCTCAAACCACCGCTCCCTCTCCTCCAAGTCGAGCCTCAGCTGTCTCGACCACTCTGGCTCAGGGATGTCCCACTGGGTCCCACAGGTGCCCGAGGAGGCCACGCTGAAGGAGCCACAGTGGGTCCCTCAGGTCCCCGAGGAGGGCACGCTGTCGGACCCACAGTGGGTGCAACAGGTGCCGGAGGAGGGCACGCTGTCGGAGCCACAGTGGGTGCAACAGGTGCCGGAGGAGGGCACGCTGTCGGAGCCACAGTGGGTCCCTCAGGTCCCCGAGTAGGGCATGCTGTCGGAGCCACAGTGGGTACAACAGGTGCCCGAGGAGGGCACGCTGAAGGAGCCACAGTGGGTACAACAGGTGCCCGAGGACGGCACACTGTCGGAGCCACAGTTTAAAAGATAAACCAGGTGGCTCAGGGCACGCTTCAAGAGCCTCAGTGGACACCCTTAGTCTTTTAGGTGGGCGGACTTTTACAACCTCACTGAGAGCCACAAGAGTCTTGTGGCGGCACTCTTGCAAAACATCATCCGTGGAGAAGGAGGGAGATCTAACGTGTGACCTCCTAGAAGAGCCAGGGTGACAGCTTGGTAAGGAGGCTGCTGGGACGAGGATGGAGGTCCACCTGAAGCGCTCCTCCATCTACAGGTGGTAACAAAGGCAACCTTCAGCCCACTGCTCCACATATTGAATTAAAAGTATCAATACAGAACTTCAATGCAGCAATACTCAAAACAGTATCAAACAGCATGCAATTAATTATACACAAGCTAGAATTAAGTATTTGCAGTAAAAATGCTAATTGTTTACATTTGTTACATATTTACATGTTTGCAGGAAACCTTATTCTGTTAACATGTTTGTGAAAGCACACATGGTCACTGTTATTCTGTATTTATCAATAAAAAAACAAGCTCATGAGCACAGAGTCAGGACTGATAAAGATGAAGTGTTCAGAATAAACAGAATAATCATGTTGATGTGAATGTTATTTCAAATTACACTTAAAATAGATTTTTGCAATAAGTTTAGTGTAAAAATATTAATGACTTGACATGTGCCTTATAAAACAAACAGAACATCATATATTGTAATTAATAATTGGGCATAAGAAGGATCAGTCTGTCAAGACGGCACCATCACTTTTTCAGCTGTAAAACAACTAAAAACGAACTCTCCAAACACGTTTTCTGCAATATAATCACATGTGAAATATTTCAAATATATAAATTGTTAATGAGCATAACTTTATAGCCCAAATGATATGGATTAAATTCTATTGTCACTGCTTGCCTCAAATAGCCTGTGACCTGTATGACCAGGTTAAAGCATACAGAACATGTAGGCCTGGTTTAATTAACGGCGTATTTCTCATTAAGCTTGATTGTACAACATTTAAAGGGTATTTCTGAAATACAGTGCGTTTTAAACAAGTCTAGAAAGCAGCCTTTGGTTTTATTAATTCGTCGAAAGGGATTATTTTACACAGCAAACGAAAAAAGGCTATGGCTCATATCAGCAATTAGCCTGCACTTGTCTGAGGGTTCAGAAAGAGTCGATAGCAAAATGCTCTGTCAACGACATGGAGTGCATAAATGTCACATTTACCATGAAGATGTCCTGTCGTCTGTCGCCGACGGTCTTTAGTTGAAGTCCTGTTGAAAAAAGTCGCTTTTTGTTTTTTGTTTTCTGGAAGAAATCATCGCTTGGAAATATCCGTGAGAGCTTCGCAATTTCTTCTTCAAAGTTCTTTTTATTGACTTTTGGCATTTTCACATACATTAACATGAACAAAACACTTTACTCACCCCACACCCGGCAATCCCTTCCCCCTAGCTGTCACTCACACAGTTAAGAAATTAGATAAAAAAGGTAATCTGATGTACAAATGATGTTATATATAAAGTAAATAAATAAAAGATAATTGACCAGAAGCAGCATGATCAGGCCGTATAGAGTATGTGTCAAGAGTCAGAACATCATTTCAGCATCTATTTGTTCACCTGTGTGGAAGGTTTGTCAAAAAATGTCAGGAAAGATCTCCACACTTCATTACATTTCTTTTCAGAACCATGCAGTGTACATCTAATTTTTTCAAGTTTCAGGTTAATTAGTACCGAGCTATGGTAAACTTTAAAATGTCAATGTTAAAATGCTACCTGTCTAGTGTCAGTCTTTATGTGACGGTTACTTGGGAGTGTGATTAGGAGCAACTACATAACAAGTTCATGTACAGCAGGCTACTCATGGCAAACACTGTCTTCATAATGTAAAAAAATATAAAGTGCACATATGGTTAGAGCTTTGAAGGTGTCACTGACCTTAATTTTTTTATACTTCCCAATTGTAATATTTAATAATAAAATAATGTTTTTTTTTAAGTCTTATTTTAAAGTTTAAAACATTTTACATTTTGAAAATCAGTGACATGAATACATAAACGTCAAATAAAACGAGGAAAACATATTTTATGCAATTTGCTTGGGGTTATAGTTGGACTGTCGTCTCCCTATATATTATTACTTTACATTTATGAATAGATTTTTTTTAATCTTAGTTTCCATAATTCTGAATAGATCGCCCTACATCTTAGCTTGCTTTAATGTCTAGTATTGTCTAAATTTTGCCTTAGTTTACCTAATGAACATCAGTCCTAAAGAATACTTTTCAGATTCAGATCATAAACTCATTAAGAAAATGTGTTGTGAGGTTATGGTTTACAGTGGGCTCCTTCTCTCATGGACTTCAATAGAATCAGACTTACTTTGCAACCAGTGGAGTCGCCTCCAGATGACCATTAGAAAGAATGAAGGTGTAAGGACCTTTTGCATCGGCTTCACCTTTGAAACCAGAGCCTACATGTACCAGGCCAGACGCTAGGATGAAGTAACTGAGGGGGCGGGGAAAAATGGTGAGGGGGCAAAACTTTTCAAGGTTACAAGGTCATTTTCAACAGTAGGTTATCATTCTGCTTTGCCTATTTCTGCATTATTTCCCATCCTGTTGGCGACAATAAAGTGAATTTTTTATTAGGTAAGAACAGTTCCCTACTTTAGATATGCCATGTGTTTTTGCATCAATATTAGTGGCAGCAGAGGAGGAGAAACTGTTCTTGTGTCTTGAGGTTTTGGTCCTGATGGGCCGCAGCCTCTTGCCGGAGGAGAGTCTGTGTCTCAAAGAGTCTGTGTCCTGGGTGAGAGGGCTGGGCCACAGTCTCACCTGCACGCCTCAGGGTCCTGGAGGTGTACAGGTCGTGGAGAGGTGGCAGACTGCAGCCAATCACCCTTTCTGCAGAGCGGATGAAACGCCTGTGTAAAATATTGACTTAGAAAACTGTATATGGATTAGGTTGATTACCAGGAGCTGTGATTAACACTATGGATGTGCGATCAGACACATTGAAACGCTTAGAGACCAGGAGTGCACTTCATTCTTATTTACTCAATGCAAGGGTTGCAGAGGAGACTACCAATTGATGGTTTTGTCTAAACAAAAACATACAAAAAATAAATATAATGTAATAAACAAGCAACTAAAACTTCCATAATTGTAAATTAAGATAAAGATGAAAGCTATAAGCTAAGTAAAATATCTTGTAATGGCTGCTGGTTTCGCTCAGTGGTTAAATCAGTGTCCTGCGTACAGAGACTACAGTCCTCGATGCGGCGTCCCCGGGTTCCACTCCCACCGTCGGCCCCTTGCCATGTGCCATCCCCCATTCTCTCTTCTCCCATTTCAAACACTATCCACTGTCCTCTCTTTAAATAAAGGCATGAAAGGCCCAAAAAATAGGAACTCACATTTACGCAGAACAATTGTTGCCTAAAGCCCAGGGTTCATCTGCTGGTGGACAGACTCACAACTGATCACAATCCTCCTTATGAGCTCTGATGAAGCAATTCCTCTGCTATCCCTTTTGGATGAGAGAGCTGATGTTGAGGTCCTGGGTGATGATGGTGCCTAGGAAGTGGAAAGACTCCACTGTGGAAACTGAGGAGTCTCAGAGGTTGATGGGGGCAGGTGTGGCTCCTAAAATCCACAACCATCTCCGTAGCTGTTAAGTTAAGAGTTAAGTTATTCTTTATCCAATGAGGGGGAAAACATACAGAAGAAGTAGGCCTACATGGTGATGACAGAAGATGAGGAAACACTCACAGCTACCTCTTCAATGTAAACATCAATGTAAACATTGACAACAACACACTGAGCAAGGTAAAAAAAATAACCACACCACAAACTATTAAAACTTTCACACTGTATTGTTGTTTTCAACTAAGTGCAACACAGGCTATACCCAGCCAGCTCAACCATGAACCCCAGAATCCCTACATCTACATAAATACTGATAAACAAATACAAATTACAAAATTTGAAAACACATTACTCTTTGTCAAATTATTATTCTTTCAAGTCAGTAACTTTTACTAAAGCTACCAACAGATCAGTTTATTCTACTGCCAATATACCTGTTAGTTTTAATGACGCATGGAAGATCTAAAGTAGGGGACTGCTCTTTTCTACACAAAAAAACCCCAAAACACTTTATTGTCACCAACAAGATGGAAAAAAGATGCAGAAATAGGCAAAGTGGGAAGATATACAATATAAAAAGCCCCCCCACACACACACACACCATTTTCCCCCGCCCCCTCAGTTACTTTATCTTGGCCTTTGGCCTGGTCTAGTAGCCTGTGGTTTAAAAAGTGGAGCCATCGCAAAAGGTCCTTGGACCTTCATTCTTTCTAATGACCAGCAGGAGGCGACTCCACTGGTTGAAAAATCGTCAGAAAAAGTCAGATTCTATGAAGTCTAGAAGAGAAGGAGCCCATTTGCACTTTTATTTCAGCGATGAATCTACTGGCTACCTGAACAATGTACATTATGAAAACACATAAATAAGTAAAAACGAATTACTTAATATTGAATATCCAGTCATTAATAGTGTTGTAACACATGTTGATTATTACTCTTTTCTGGCCATTTCCATGTGCACTATCAGGAGCAATATAATCTTTTTCTGAATAATTCATAATCTTCTGCTATAGAGGTTTTTACCACATAATAACTGTCAATACTACTGTTAATTTAACTGTGTTCCTGCCTACTTTTGTAGATGACTATTGTAATATTGTTTTTCTTTTAGGCACTGTCTCTTTTACATTAACCCATACGCTTTGTATTTTATATTTTCACTGATATTTGAGTAGTGTTTTGTATTTCTCTTATTTGTACTGTAATTTTTGGAGATATCTGGCAATTTAATTTAATCCTTTTAGTCTTTTGCTTGTAGAAACCCTCGTGCTAACCTCTCAGTTGTGAGGCGTTGCAGATTTTCTAAGTGATAGTGAAGATGACATGAGCCCAAGGTGGAGCCCCACTTTTCTATATATTATTGCTGTTTTATGTCATATATAGCAAATATACCTGAAAATGTGTAATTTTTCTTAATTGATCACTAACAGCACTGACAGTACAGCTTACTGTAACCTTTCTCCATATTACAGAAAGATACATTTACATTACTGGATATTAAGAAAAAAAAGAAGACAATATTTTTATGGCAAAGCCTCCCTTTTTGAAAGACTTGAAAGCATTAGTTTTTTGAGTGAGGCAGTCTTTCACCACTCCTTCATTCACACACAAAAATGCCTTACATATTTTTAAGCTGCTACTGGAGAGAAAATGTTATTTATTTTTTGATTCCACAAACTTTTTCAAGCTGAAAATAAAAAAATCCAGTGAATTACATGAATGTCAAAGTTGCTTGGAAGAGCACAGCCTCAGACAGAATTGTCATTAAGGTAGTGTGTATTAAAACAAAGGCAAAGCTGACAGGTTTTCTTCAACATTTCGTAAAATGTAAATCAAATGTTCGAGTGAAAAGATCAGAAAATAATCCGTTTCACACTTTGTACATCCTCCTAATTTCAAACATTGAGTCGTCCTCCGTCACTTTTTCCCCTCTACCATAATGATGTGATACCCAAACTTTGTCTTGACAGGAGGGTCTGTGTACACAGGTTTATCCATGGAGCTGGTGGGTAGGGCGAAAGCTGCATCCTGGAAAGGTCCAACCATCGATCCTCGCGTCATCCACCCCAGATCCCCCTGTCACGAAGACAGCACATAGTACTTACACAGGAACAAAAACCAGGACTCGTAACACTTATTTTACCTGCTTCAGTTTCTTAGCTTAATTAATGATGCAAGGTCAAAGCTTTGTTGCGCAGTAATGATTGCAATAACACAATTATGTGCTTGGTGTATGTGAGTAACAGCCGAATCATCAGTGTGCGAGATCACACATGTAGGTGTTTTGGATGGGGGCAGGTGTTAATAATCAGGGGAGGATGTACAGAGTTGGTGACAAATAGGATATGTGCTCAGCCTTACTTGTGTGTGGGAAGAATTACTTTACATCAGTCAGGAATTTACCATCCATGAAGACACATTATGAGGTTTAGGCTTAAACATAATGCATATTACCTCACATGCTTATCCTGACAGGTGATGATGTAATCAGTCTTGAAAAGCAGACTTCAAAGACAGCAGTGCTCGTCTTCGGATAAAGCTTTAAACTACTAAAGAGTATGCTGTAAATAATAGTGTGCTAACAATGCACTGTACTGCCATACACGGCCCCTCCTTACTTTAAGTGTGTGTAGCTATATGGGTGCTATAAAGGCCACACGCCATTTAATAAGATAAGTACCCAGCAACATAAATGTAACCAATTTCTCATTTCATCATTATACAACCAGAGGTAAAATACAGAGGAGCATGAATGTTAGGGTTTATGGTAAATATTACAGGATGACTTAAATCAAACACTAAAATAAACGTATTTAATCATAAGAAGTGCATGTTCTTACTCCTTGTCTTGCTTTATCTTCACTGTACTGTGACGCTACTTCACTGAAACGGACTCCAGCCTTCAGTTTCTCCATTGCCTCCATGCATTTTCCATGTTTTTCACAGAGAATGTGTCGAACCTGGAGAAAAACACAGATCATAACAGCACAATTACACTTTCAGGAACAAATAATGGTTGGGATTAAATGAATAGCTCCTTTATATCCCCATAGATTATAGATATAGTATGTATGTATTATACAACTAACAAGCTAATTTTAGTCACTGGCTCTCTAGACCCAAAGCTGGAGTTCATGCAGCCATCATTTTTGTTTCACTAATAGCAAAGAGCTGAAACAAGTTCATGGAACGTCCTGATTGCAACTTGTGTCTCTTAATTTAACAAAATAACTATAACATTTCCTCTAATTATTACCAGATGAAATGCCATGCTAATCAAAGTCGTAAGTGTGAGACCATCAAAGAGAAAGAGGCATCAACAATCATCAGAGATACATGAAATCTGGCAGAAATGGAAAATATACAGAGATGGATAAATTTCACATGTGACATCATGTTGGACATGGTTCAAATGTATTCACTGCTTATTGTACTACTCATCAGTGATGCCATAGTGGAAAATCTGATCACAACACATTTTGCTTTCATTTCCTTCCAGGGAACTAATCCATGGCTGTCATCGTCTGGTATCATCACCCTTTTATGTCACGAGTTGTTTTTTTTTTTTACCTTCACAGCCGTGCCTCCCTTTGGTGCTTTTTCTTTCTTGTCAGCGTCTGCACTTCCTGAAGAAGCAGCTCCTACACAATAGTAAAATGGTTCATAACCACAACAACACGTCAGACCAATGAAATACTGCAACATACAGAAATATTACAGACATTAATGTCTTCATATAAAATCCAATGACCTGAATGATCACATGAAAGTGTGTGTTACAGTTTTATGATAAAGGAAAGTAAATGTGCCTGCCTTTAGGCTAACAGTTTCTCACACGTAATTAACAGTAGATAACGTATGGAGCACTAACCTTTACCACCCTTGCTACCTTTTCCCTTTGGTGGCATTTTAGACTAACGTACACTGAAATTTAAGCAGTAATGAAAATAAAAAACACTCTAAGCATTAGCGTGCACTGCTATGTTGAGAGTAACATGCGCAATAAGCTTCTGCGCCGGCAGGCAGTATTTCTTCTTCTTTAGCCAATTACTGGTAGACTGCAGCAACTTAATGTCCATACCGCCACCTAGTGGTATTTAACAGTGGATGTCGTCTCAAATGATACAAACATACTCAAGTTCATAGCGTACAGCCATATGTACATTATTTTCTATAAGTTAAATTGATGGAAGGGAATCATTTATTTTCCTTATATGAAGGATATTTCCCTTTATTTTATTTTATTCTACCAGCAGTTTAAAGTTCCACAACAGTTTTTTAGGCTATGTCATTCAGATGTATTTATTTAACAGGCACATTATTTATTTATTTATTTATTTATCAGCGAGATGCATCTTAATAAACATGCACAAGAATTTAATTAATATTTATGTTTACTATATACAGTATAACATATTTCGTCTGAAGTTAAACAGATATAGTGACCTTAAAAAAGAAAGCCATTTGAGAATTATTATGGGAATAGGACATTGCAGAATAACGTAGGGCCATGATAAGAAATAGACCTTTAATGTCGGCAAGAATAATATGTAGGCGACCATATAGGATGTTATTGTGATATATGCAGTTTGTTAAACAAGTTAGTAAGTTAGGCTACATGGCATGGGAAAGGGGATATTCTCAAGAAAATGCAATGCAGGGCCTACTTAAAAAATATTTAAATAGGAGAGGAGCATGTAATATGGATACAGAAAAAAACACAGTTTAAAGTAATAGGCCTAACTCAGAAAGGGCCACAGTAACAGTGTAAAAACTGCGGCGGGGTTGCGGATTTTTTAATCTTTAAATGTGTTGACCCATTTGAAATTGATTTCTCGGCAACAATATCACGTTTTTTAACACATCCTTAATCTACCCGTAAAACAGGTGACGCTACCGATAAAAAACTGTAGCCTGCATCCTGTGCAGTTTCACTCCGTCATGAGCGAGATGGTTACTATGGCAACAAGACTTAACACAAACGGTCCGTGGCGTTTGTTGACAGTTACCTTTTGTTGCTGCTTACCTCGACACTTTTTACTCGTCTTTTTTTTATTTAAAAAATACCTTTTTAGGTGGACTCAGGATTATATATGGAGAAGTACGAGCAGGTGTTGTGTCTGGGCAGGGGGGGGGCAGGTGACGTGTTCCTTATGAGGCACGTAGAGCGCACAAGCCTGCATGCCGTGAAGAGGATCAAAGTAGAAGACACACGGGCCGCAAAGACACAGAGGGCCATTCTCCAAGAGGCTGAAATCATTAGGGGGCTGGAACACCCTCACATAGTCAGATGCAGCGATGCCTTTGTGAGTGATGGATTCATTTGCATTGTGATGAACTACTGTGACGGCGGGACATTAGATGACAAAGTCAAAGGGAGGAAAACAGAGGAGTTTTTTACGGAGGATACAGTGATGTTCTGGTTTGTGCAGGTTGCTTTGGCTGTAAAATACATACACATGGCTAAAATACTTCACAGGGACATCAAAACCTCTAATGTGCTGCTGACAAAGCAAGGCGTGGTGAAGCTAGGAGACTTTGGGATATCCAGAGTGATGACAAACACAGCTGATATGGCCTCCACATGTGTGGGCACACCCAGCTACCTGAGTCCTGAGCTCTGCCAGGATGTCCCATACAGCTCCAAGTCTGACATCTGGGCTCTGGGCTGTCTGCTGTATGAGATGTGTGCTCTCAGGCCTCCGTTTGCAGCCACAAACCTGCTGAGTCTGTTCTACAAGATCACCAAAGGAGAGTACGATCCTGTGATGAACATCTACTCTGAAGACATGTCCTGTTTGATCCAGAACATGCTCAGTCTAAACCCTAAACACAGGCCGACTGCTGCCTGTGTACTCAGCTGTGCATATGTGCAAGATCACCTCAAGGCTATTAAACACACAGAGACTGACTGTGTGAATATTACTGCATCTAAAGAAGAGAGTAATGACATTAAAATAGAGGGAAAACACACATACATAGACCACACACAACACCTAGATGTTCTCAGTGAGTCTTCCTCACACAATATGGAGGCCAGTTCCAGTGATGTGGAAGAGAGAGATCTGGATGCTTTGTGTGTTGAAGAACAAAACCACTGCGACTGCCGCTATCCTGAGGACTTTGATGAGGATGAAAGTTTGTCCTCTCTGGAGGAGCTCAGTGAACACTCAGGGTCGCCGCAGAGGAGCGATTCTGCTGAGCCTCTTGGTAATGCTGGTAGTGTGAAGTGAAACATCTTGATCACTCGTGGAAGAAGCTTTTAGTTCCTTTAATTAAGTAAAAGTACTCGTGCAACAGAGGCAATTAATAATTACATCAAAAGACAATAAATCCTTTGTTTAAATCTTACTCAAGTAGCTAAGAATTATAAGCTAAAAGTAGCCTAGTTATCAAAAGTGAAAGCACTGCTCCAGGAGACCGAAAGCCTGACAGATCAATCAATCAAGCTTTTAATATATATAACATCATAATAACATAACTGCTACTGACTCAATGAATAACTATAATTAGCTTTTTTACTTTTGTTATACATTAAACTACTGATCAAACAATTTAGAGCTGAAACAAAAAGTTGATTAACTGATTAGTTGATTGAAAGAACATTTATTTTTATATGCAAGATATTTTTTAATGAGGATTAAATGACTTTCCTTTCTAATAATTCTACTTTTTTCCAATAGTCTCGGGGTTTGGTTGGACAAATTCAACAAACCAACAATGTAATGAATCTCTTAATTCCACCTTTAGCTGCAGTTCTATGTAAAAGAGTAAAAAGCCAAGCAAAGTAAAAATTAAAGTAATGTAATAATGTAACATTAATAATTAATGATGCAGTAGTACATCAGTTACAGGGGTCATTTTTCTGCATTTAGCACTTTTACTTTTGATACTTAAGAACTCATCCAGATTATAAATACATCATTTAACTTCCCTGCTTAAAGTGCAGAACAAGTATCGGTACTTTTCAAAGTATCTGAATTCTTCCTCCAATTCTGCTTCTTGTTTCAAGTCGAGGTGAATGAAAAATGTCATTTTAATCCTTTCAGATCACATCCCCGGTAATATTGTGCATCTATTTGACAATATAGGCCGAAAAAAATACAGAAAATCAATTTCTTCGTATTCTTATATCAAAATCCGATCAGTTTGTTCCTGTAAAAGAAAATATCACATGTGCTTACGTAAGCTATTACCAACCAATAATATCATGACATCCACCTGTCAATCAATCTGCAACATTTAGCCGCAGAGCACCATGAACGCTCGGTCAGTAAGCTAGCTACTGAGCTGCGGAGAATGTCTGTCTACGCCCACTTCTCAACGATCAAATCGATTCCCTCTAATGATATGTCCCGCCTGCACGTCCTGTTTCACTCGGAAATACGTCACGATACGGAAGCTAGATACTCTCGAAATGCCGTTTCAGCTCGACTTTAAGGTCACAAGACAAAACGTTTGGGAAGCAGTGGTTCAGTCTTCAACAATGTTTTGTTTTTAGATAGTATAGCAGTCGTGTAGTCGTGTTATAGCAGTTGAGGTTGGTCCCATCCTATCATGAGAAATCAAAGTTGAAGTCATCACCAAAGGGACATTCTGTCAATATTTATGATGTCCATGACCAGATAGGGCTAAACCCACAGCTCTCGGTTTGGGTTTTACTACAAAACAAACAAACAAACAAAAACAACTTTATTTTGTCTTAAGTTTGTCATCTTCTATCTTAAACCTGTTGATTGCCTTTTGATCAGTAATTGGTGAATTTACAAGATAAGCTTGAAATACACTTTTTATGGATGTATCTAAAACGATCAAAGACAAAATGCTTTAGTCTTAATATTTTTTCTGCAGTACATCTGTGGTAAATGACATGTTTCTTTCTTTCTCACAGTAGCTGAGGTTCCTGATGTCTCAGAACAGGCTGAGTATCCAGATGACTTTGAGGAAGCTGAGGAAGAATATGAGGATGAAGTTCACACTGCTGCTCCTGAGAGTCAACACGATGACACACTGGAGGAGTTTCAGCTCTGTGATGCTGGAGGACTGACCATCACCCTGAAAGCACTGAAGGAAAAAGGCTAAACAAAGTCTAACAATCAGCCACAATGTGAATTTAAACGATCTTAGCAGCTGCAAAAGAAAAATATTGACCAAGTACCCCGTTTGTTTTATGCCATCTCTGTTACAAAGGACATCAGGCTTTGGTCATAAAACATCTGCTGCCTTATGGATTGGACGCTGAGCATGTGTGAACATTTACTGTTCCACTGCTTGATGATGTTCGAAACACCTGCTCGGTCTGCTTTCAGCGACGAGGAAATAAGTGAATTAATTGTTATAACACGTCACATAATGACTTTAAAAAATAATTAAATATACCTGCAGAGGTCCTGATGTTCTTCATCTATTACACAGCCTAATGCATCCTTCTGTGTCTCTCTCCACATTCGCTTTCAGTGATTGTCTCTCTTGTTATTACACACCATTTGAAATGACACAGAGTTTCTATCAGGGTTTATCTTTGCCAGAAAATGAGATAAGGCAACAGTCATGGCACCAACCAGGCCCTCAGATAAAGTCTGTGATATATGCAGCCTGCCACAAAGATGTGATTATAGTGAACCACACCTCAAATGAAGATAAAAAACCAATAAGAAACGTGTTATATTCATGATGACTTAGTCAGTGACTGAAAAAAAGATTAAAAAAATAAATGCAAATAAAACAAAGTCTCAATTCAGCAAAGTGTGAAAGTTTCTAAGGTTGGTTTAAGTTTTGGAGGAGGGGAAACATTGAGGGAAGATTAAGCATAGATTTAAAAATCTCGGCTTGGTTCATGGATGGACTTTTTAGTTAAGGAGTTTACTTTGATGTACAGTTTTTCTGTGTACCTGCTCATGTAGGTGTTCAATGGATAGAAACAGTCGATCAGCCTGCTAAAAAGAAAAAAAGCTAATCAAGTAGAGTCACCCAATAAGTAAGACAGAAACCTTCGTCTGAGTTGCGCTTCATTCTACGTCGACCATTACTTAAACTAAAATAAACTAAAATAAAAACATTAGCTTTAAGGGAGACAGTTTTGTATGCAACCTTTTATCTAGGAGGTAGTGATGTTAGCATAATCACACACTCCAGGGTTTACCAGAGTGTCAGCATGACTTTACAGTAATCATGTACTGGTATTAACATATCTTTGAAATTCAGTGCTGATGGCAGTAAATGTATAAATGTGCCAACTTCAGGGTTGGATAGTGTCTAAACGGAAATGTAAGTTTCACATTTTATCAACACACGATCTCGCCTGAGTTGACCAAAGTTTTTCCGCATCAGAGTCAGCAGTCTCAGGTTCACCCACTTGTGTGTTACATTTAGAAGCAATACAGGACGCAAGAGGTCAGAGATCAAACACACATTGATGGTGCCATGAGTTAAGACGGCTCACATCAATGTTAAGGTTTTTTTGAATATTTCGAGACTTCCCTTTGAGTTCCCTTATGAGTTTAACTGAGTACACCATCAGTGATAGTGATAGTGATAGTGATAGTGAAGACACTGATCACTATCAGAGCAAACAGCCTTGCATAAACATATTTAAGCTTCATTTGTGGAGCTTTTTTAACTGTAGACTTGAAAAGATAACTTTCTTCCTTTTTACTGACTGGCTGACGAATTCCCCGCAAAGATTCCCCTGCTGTGACTAGAAGAGTATTGATGTTCCCCTCAGTCCTCCACAAACCTGCACACTCTTCTGATAGCTATCTCATGCTCTGATGGTGTTAAGACAAAATAACCACACTGACTTCCATGATGTAAGCTGCAAAATGCAACTGATTTTCCCACTGTTCAGCAGAGTTATGAAGCTCCACAAAGATCTTAAAAGACACAGTTAGGAAAAATCCATTCATTAGTGGATTTACTAGGTATTTGGAAATATGGTAATGGCCTTTTTTAAATGTGGGTCATATGTCATGTTAATTCTCAGTTCACCACAGCAGGACTCCTATTTGAACTAATTTGTGTCCAATGTAAGAATTAATTCACAATATTCACACAGTGACCTTTTTACTCACACTCAGGGTGGGAAGCTCAAATGCTTTCATAATGTTGTAATACTGCATTCCAGGTTGCAGATTATTTAAAAATATGGAATCTGACTGACTTAATTTTACTTCTCAATTAATTATCAACCGAAAACACAAAAATCGGATCATATTTAAACTTAAATCCACATATTTTATAACTCATTAGCAACCGACAGCTAAGCCACAACAGCACAAATTAGCAACCACCTCCTGTTATAACTGTTGGCTAGCTAACAGTAGGCCTACTGCTGGCTGCTAGCTATCCTATTGTGTAACACTATCTAACTGTAATGTTAACTAAGAAGTGCTTATTGTTTATTGCCAAGTAGGTTTTCACATACAATTTGACTTGGTGTTTAGGTGCAGAACAATAAACACAGAAGTAGAAGTAGAATATCTCTAAAATTAAAAACAGTGCAATGTAAGCAGACAGAATATAAGTCCAGTGTGCGTTAATGTAAAGCATAAATATGACAACATTAATGTAAGCAGAGGGGAAGAAACTGTTCTTGTGTGGGGAGGTTTTGGTCCTGATGGGCCGCAGCCTCTTGTCGGAGGGGAGGGTCTCAAAGAGACTGTGTTCAGGGTGAGGTTGTCGGCCATAATCTCACCTGCTTCGCCTCACGGTCCTGGAGGTGTACAGGTCCTTGAGAGATGGCAGATTGCAGGCAATCACCCTCTCTGCAGAGTGGATGATACGCTGCAGCCTGCCCTTGTCCTTTTTCAGTGGCAGCAGCATAGCAGACGGTGATGGAGCAGGTGAGGATGATGGCAGTGTAAAAGTGCACCATCATTGTCTTTGGCAGATTGAATTTCTACAGTTGCCGCAGGAAGTACATCCTCTGCTGTCCCTTTTTGATGAGGGAGCTGATGTTCAGCTCCCACTTGAAGTCCTGGATGATGATGGTCCCCAGGAAGCGGAAAGACTCCAAAGTGGAAACTGAGGAGTCACTGAGGGTGATGGTCTTTGGTGATTAGACCCCATGGTGATGTCTCCATGTACTCAAAGGGGTAGTAAGGCTGAGAGCAGGATAGGATACTCCGCAATGGAGTCTGGAAACTGGTGGTGGTGGTGAAGAAAGGATGCAGGATGAGCTGAGGAGCTGGACTTGGACACTGATGAGATGGATTGGAGGTGACTGGACCAGAGGAGGGTGGCAGTGATCGAGCTGAAACGACAATCAGTCTGAGGGAGAGAGAACTACTTTCAAATTTGACAGGAGCAGAATGATTGGACAACAGATGTCGAGGCTAAATCTGGTTGGTTTAGTACTTAATAGTAGATGCCCATAATCAGCTGATCACCACACAGGAAGGACAGAGAGGGGGCGAGAGAATGATGACTTAATGACTGAATGAGTCTTCCTGCTTGAACTTAAGCTGAGCTACACTTGAGCCTCCCATCCTGAGTCTTGCTAAAGCAACGATCTTAAAGATCCTATTGCATTTGTTTCCTTTTCCTTGGATTGGCACTTGTTTTGAAAGTTTCATCTTTACTTTTTTTGTTTGGCTAAAGTTACCGTTGCAACGCTATCAGGAACCAGAAATAAACAGTGTGCCTCTGTACACACAGTCGGATTGAGGAGTTGGTCTGTTGCGTTAACTTTATGAAACACTGTTGGCTGATGGAGCTGTGCTACTTTAGATTTTTATTCTGAAATTGTTGCTACAAACACTCAGTTCCTAAAACGTCAAATATAAGGCTTTCACCGGTGGGCCATAGAATAAGTCAACTGCATTCAGTCATTCAGCTAAACTCAGCATCTTAAAATACCCCATTATTACTTTCGTGCAAGAAAGACCACATTTTGTCGAGGCAAAAGCACTTTGGAATTTTGTAAACTAAATAAATGACGCTGAACTTTCTGCATGACTGAGTGTGACTCCCAAAATTGCACAAGGAAATTTACTTTATTTATATTTGCCTTCTTTAATAGACTTTAGCTTAGACAAGCCTTTTTAAGTTTCACTCATCCTCATCTAATTTGGTCCACTTCCATTTATTACAAAAATACAGACTTAAGTAGTTTTCCATTATTCTGAGTAAATTAGGGGATTTTTGGTCTCTTTCAGCCTGCCAATGTTTGTGTTGTGTCTCTTTAGTTGTTTAGTCTGGTTAATAAAAATTGCACTGTATTTTGTATGCAATGGTCACATTGTTGTCATTTATTCAATATATAACTAAAGTCAGAGCAGCAGGTTGATCATTTGCAGTATATGCAATGTGATAAAGCCCGTCCCACACTTTCTGGATCCACCATGAGTCCCGTAAAACTACATCAGTGTTGGTTTATATTTTACCAAATAATACATTAATGTGTTTGTGGTACCAGGGGGGCTTTGAGTTCAGGCTCAAGTTGACTTGCCTGCCACCCTTACTCTGAATGGTATAAGCAGGCTTCACGAGTGTGTGTTCCCAGCTGTAATGCTACAAAAGCACATATATGCTATAACCCATATTTTTGTTGCTAAAACCTCCACGTGCCACCAAACATCTCCAATGTCAAAGTGACATGTATCCATGTATGTCCATGTTTACTGACCTGGTGTGTGTTCCAGGTTTTGTATGAACACACGTACAAAAGGGCCTGCTTTGTATGTATGATTATCCCAACTTGTCTCTTTCAGTAACTGCAGGCTTTTTATCTGTCCTTCAAGTTTGGCTACAAACCCTTTCACCTTAACACGTGGTCGGCAATCACATTGCTCACAATAGGTGCCTCCAGTAGACCCCAGTCTTTGCAGCACCTACAGCCAGTCTGTTTGGTTTCTGTTTGTATGCACAGCAAATGTTAACCTACTTAATCTGAAACAGCAGCTTTCACTGAGCAGTGAGAGCACAGCTAGCAGCAATAAAGGCGGCATCCTTCCTCCGAGCCTGCAATCAGTGATAGTAGATATACGTTACGACTAGTTAGAAGCACGGATGTTCTCTTGAGTTTGTGTTATTTTCACAAGTCATCTCCCGTAGTAACTGTAAACATAATTTGTGCACATATTGTACAAGTTTAAGTTGCATTATCTCGTATTGGTCTCAATATCGACCTGATCTGTGATTATGCACACGATGTAAAAATCTCGATTCCATTTTTACAAAAGGCAGGAAGTGAAGAGGAATGAATCACATTTGAAAGTTTTATTCTGCTTATTAAATATATTTATGTTACCACTGATCAGACATTAAAAATGATTCCGTTTAGTTTCCCAGTGAAACTGATACATCAGTATCAACATCATCACTAGCTTGCCACCACTGGCCACAATCTGTGTGGGGAATCTCCGAGAGCATGTCACTCCCCCAACCACTGGTTAGCAGACGGGTTAAAAATAAACAAGTTACACTGGTAAACCGAGGTGAGTCATAGGTGTTGCTTAACCCCTTGATATGGGAGAATTAAAACAGAAACCGGAAGGTCCTCGCTGACCACAGGTTATAATTACAATGTAGTCTGAGAGATAATTATTAACTTATTTTTATATCACAGAAACCGAGGTGGAAGTTTTGGCAGAGGGGGAGAATAAAAAAAAGAAGAGTTGCCTGTCTCTGTGTCTTTTGCTCTTCAAGAAAGTACTTCCTCATACTTAAAGAAGTTGTTTTGCTTTGCCCTCAACTGAGCTCTGTAGTGGGTCACAGGACACGATCAGTTTTCTGGTCACTGTGTGCAAATTGTCCATAAGATGTGCTAAATATACACACCTCAGGGCACTGACCTGATGTGCTCACCTCCGGCACTGACAATAATCAACGAGAGAGGAAGTTTGTATATATCAAACTTTTGAGGATTTTGAAAAGCACATGGTCACGAATGAGGTCACTGAGAGAGTGCATGCTTTCTCACCTCAGTCTATTTTTAAAACATTTACAGCAAACTGAGTCCAGTTCATGAAAAAAGGAGTGCAATCTATCGCTGAATATTTGTGCAACAGACCACGTGCAACAAACTACAGAAGATAACTTTTTTCAGCTTTGACAAAAATGTCTCATAACACAACAAAGGAAACTGTGTTATCTTGTGTTTCATATTCAGAGTATATTTAACACGATACTGCCAAACGTCACTTCTAGACTGAACATACGCGCGTCAAAACTTGTAGCAAGTGTATATGATATAAAAAATAAATTATGTAGTTAGCATTTGTACAGAGTTTCTAAATATCAACATATCCTCAAGCAAATGGAGAGAGTGACCTCTTATCTCATCAAGATTGTCTTAGAGAATGCAGTGAAACAGGATTGATGGATGAGGAGATTCAATCGCTTTTGTTCTACGTTTGGCTATTCAGCTCGTTTCTTAATGTTTCCAAGAAAGTATTTTCAAAACTACTTCATATGTGTTAACCAATAAAAAAAAAGTGCAACCTGCAACCTCACACTACGCGAAGAATGAACCCTTTTTTTTCCCCTTTCCATGTAGGTGTACAAACGATGACATCAGATGACATCAGCTTCCCTTGCTGACTTCTGTATTTAAAAATGGGCAGATAGAGATCACTCCAGTACTCAAGCTTAACACAACGAAGAGAAGCTGTGAAGCAAGAGAGACACACCACGCTGCTATGATGAAGTATGTTGTCGCCCTTGTTGTCCTGTTGCATCTCTGCTCCAGTTTGGAGACGAATAAGACCCTGATCACGGAGATTAGAAGCAGACTGGTGAAACTCGACGAGCTCTACAAAAACCACAAAGTCAATTTCACATCTGTAAGTATCCACCACATTAATATTATTAAACCTTATATCATGTAACACGTGCTGGTATTTCACCTTTGATACATTACTTAAAACATGCTTTCTGTTCCTATAGCCGGAGACTGTGCATGTGCCATCCAAAATCATGTACAACAATGCAGTAAGTATTTTATCTTTTCACCATCCGCAAACTGAAAAGTCTATACTATGATCTGTTGCTCTGTTTGTAACCTTGATCTCAGTTTAAATTCCATTATCCTGACTGGGCCCTTTCATTTTTCTATTGCAGGCTACCTGTTTTAATGTCTTTACCAGGGAGCTGAAGTCCCTTCTTGACAATATGACGATAGATGAGGACAGCAAGCCCACTTACCAAGAACTAAAGACAAATGTAGAGGCTCTAAATCTGCACCCTAAGGTATGCCAACAGAAATAAAACTGTGTGATTTGTAGACAGGCTTCTTACAGTTTACTTGTTGCATCAGGAGCTGGAAAGACGATGAGACATAATCCTGACCCCCCCCCCTCTTCCTTCTTGCAGAATGACAACATATGCAAGATGGATAACAGCAAAAGCCTGAACCCTATCAAGCTGTACGCGCACTTCCTCAGGAAGCTGAACTCAAAGAAAAGATGAAGAGTGAACCTGTTTTGTGTTTTAGGCAGGGCAGCTTCAGTTAATGATGTTAATGAGTTATTTTCAGGGAACAAAAAAATGAAATGACATATCAGACCAGTGAATGTACTTGATTGACACCCACCGGCCACTTCATGCATGTCATAGAGGTGTTAATTCAATGATATTTCAGCATGAAGGTCATAATTGGTGGTGGGGCTGTACTGCGCTGCATTATTCAGAGGTGTTTCTAATACTCTGGCCCCCTCATGTATGTAAACAGGGAGGACAAAAAATTAGAGACACATCTCAATATAATGTAGTTCAGTACGACATTACCTTTAACTATGGCCTCAGTATTAACCATCATTGAATTTACACACTTCCGACTGTCAACTAAACAAAAGTCAACAAAAACTAAACTTCATAAAAGCAGAATGCATGGCAGTGCTGTTGTGTTGAACTGCATTAGATTGCACAGGTGTACCTAATGAAGTGGCCTGTGAGTGTATTTTTCTATGCAACTTTGAAATATGATTTTTTTTCAGGAATATAATTTAAGTATTTATCATTATTTAATGTCTTTCTATTTCAAAAGTTATTTATTTATTTATTTATTTAATTATTTATATCTAGACATTTAGTATTATGTTTTATAATTATTATGTTATTCCAGTTCAGCTGCTGTCGTAAATAAACCAACTACATTCATAATTTGCTCTCACTGTCTGTAATTTTTTCTCTCTAAAAAGCCGATGTCAGATTTTTGGTTGTTAGAATGTGTTACATTGTTTGGATGCCAAAAGACAAAGCAAATAAGAGGTTAATTCAACCTGTGTGAGTACTTTTTTGTTTACTAGTAATATTAGTTTTTGTAATACTAGTTTTGAGTGTCAAATATGAAGAAATCAACAAATTGTAAAGTATTATGCTCTAACCTGCTAAAGCATGACAGAAGTGGATTTACAAGCAAGAGGAAAGCAAAAAAGAAACAGTCAGAGCGAGAGAGAGCTGAAGAGAGGCACCGTGTCTTTTATCTTATACCCATATAGAGAGCAAGAGTAAGAGTTGACAAGTTTTCATGCCACTACATTTAAACACATAAACTCATATGCACCTGCGGACACACACACACACACACACACAGCAGCAGCAGCAGAGAGACAGAGGTTTTTGGCTCCTGAATCAGCTTGTTACGTGGTTTGCCTTATCTCTTCTCACGTCTTCTTAGTCACATAGCCACTCATTACATTGTTGCAAAAGGTTAGATTGAGAGGAATTGACATTCAGCATGTTTGGGAAACCGTAACTCACAGTCTCTGTGCGGAGCCTGTGAACTGCATGGGACACGAGTTAGAGGAGCAGCTGCGTCTTTGAACACCGAGACGATTTAGAGAAGAGGGCAGGTGTAGAGAGACACTCTGAAGCAATCCCACAATGCACCTCTGCCTGCCTGTATACCCTGGTCTCACCTCTGACCTTTGAACTCTGGAACTGCCTGGCTGCTGGGTCTTTGATTTACTTAAAGGAAGGCAGCTCTCAGACTTTGACTCACAAAAAAAAAGACAGACAGGAAAAGGAAGATCATGCCATCCTTTTTTTAAACAAGCAGAGGAAGACACAGACAAGTTCTGGGGCCAATTTTAGATTTAATAAAGTGAACAAATCAGTTTGAAGTTAAAGGAATAGTTCAACAGGGAGATACTACCTCACAGAGAGTTGTACAGGAACATTTATACCACTCTCACGTCATGTTTCTTCAATACAAGGCTAAGGCCAACAGGTTGTTAGCTTAGCTTAGCCTGGGAACAGGAGAGATTTGGGTTTTGTAGAGGAAGTTATGTTATGCGTTTGCAGGAAAGGTAAGAGCCTGACACATAAACCCTGTCATTGTTTTTTTTAACGCCACATTTCTTATTGTATTCATTAAACAAACGGGTTATAATCATTTCAACTTGTTGGCTTTAGCCAGAGCTAGCTGCTTCTGCTGTTTACAGATGCTATGCTAAGTTAAGCTGATTCAGGCCTAGCTGTTAGCTCATATTGAATGTGTAAATATCTGCTTGTCTAACTCTTAGAAATATAGTATGCTTCCCAAAATGTTAATTCATGAATTGCTTTGCTTTTATAAAAGGTCAGATAGTAATGACAATGTTTGTACAGTATAGTCTCTAGGAGGCCATGGTGATGTTTTGGTTATATCATTTTTGCTTTATAAAATCCTGTAAAAAGCAAACATTAACAGATAACTTAAAATAGCGCATTATAATTTCATTTAACTGAGTGATTAATTGACACATTTTGACCTACTTTTCAGGGATCAACAGCCGTCAAGAAAAGCTTAATTTACATCTAAGTTAATGAAACCCAAAAACAAATGAGCATTGTGCAGTGTTTACCTTCAGATTAACGTATTGTTGTATAATCTGGATTGAAGATTACAGAACATAGTGAGATTGTAAGGGAAATGGAAAATGATTGTGTGTACCTGCCAGCATGTTCATTTTATAACCTCATTATATTCATGTATTGGCATCGTTCTCCATCAGTCTCATGGCTATAAACCATCTAATAAAGGTCTCATTGTGAGGATGTTTGTGATGGAAAAGGGTAAAAAAAAAAAAAAAGCTGTTTCTTTTCCTCCTGTCAGATGTACTTACATCACTGTAAGGTGACAGCTGGCATGTCACGACTGTTTCTGCATCCCACTATGCTCTGCATGCAACATACCAGCTTGAACTGAATAAAACAAGCGAGGCTCTGCTGACACAAATTGCCAGGATTTTTCTTTTACAAGCAGCCCTTGATTTATCAGAGCGGCAAAAATGATGAATGTGGCTGAAGGTGACATTGGACTGGATGAAAGCTCTGGCATGGTTGGATGAAGAATGGGAGTTTCTTATCTAATCTTGTGTCCCAGCATAAAACTGTCTTTCATAAAATCTCTATTTCATTTATTAAAATCCTGCACTGGAGTAAAATCCTTCACATGGGCTTTAAATCCCTCCAGCTTTATTTCCCTTTACAGTGGTTATGTCCGCTTCCTCCACAAGGGGGCCTCAGCGACTCACTGTCCCTGCATCTTTGGCCCCTGATTCAGTTTTATAACCTGCATCCTAATTTTATCAAACTACACCACAGTGCAGAAGTATCTAGGTCAAATTAAGAGAAAGTGCTGCTGATAACAGGAGGCTCTGTGAGGCACTATTGTGTGTTTAAAACTGTGCATCAAAGGTCACTCATCAAGAGACAGGTGCTGCATGCTGTATCGTACTGTACATTAAGCAGTAAAGCGGGATTGGTCGCCATAGGGCAACAGTCACATGCTCTCATTCCTATTTCACTTTCTCTTGAATGGGACAACGTCAGCGCGTCGAAGCGCGCGCTCTCCGGGATTTGGCTGCAGACGCGCACCGAGGCTGCTGAAGGACGCAGCGAGCGCGGTGATGGCTGAGTGACATCTGAGGACTGTCTGTGTGCTTTAGTTATCCGTGAACAAGAATCAGCTTTGAGGAGCACATCCATTATATGATCGGACTGTTCTTTGGTGTGTTTTTGCCGGGCATGGAGAGTGGATGCTCTTTGGATGGACTTTACGCTGTGAAGTTGTTATGGGAAGCTATGGGACATTTATTTTGAAATATAACATCAACCTACAGCGTCTGTGAGTGAAGAAGAGGTGAGTTTGATGACTGAGATAAGGCATTTTGGTCACATGCGTAGGAATGTGTGACTCTTGGTTGGTCATGTCTTAATAATGTACAATGCGCTCATGGGAAAATCCTGCTCTGACAGTTGTAGTAAATGTTGAATGCTTTTTGAAATCGGATCACTGGCATGGCAAAACACGATATAATCTGCTATCAGAGCTTACATAAACAAAACAAGACATCTAAAAAAGAAATAAAGATGAATCATTTTAACCAATGTTGCATTTTAAAAGAATAACTATTATAAAAATAAAACAATTCTTTCCAATGTCGTATAATTAATTTCTTTGATCCACAGGGCTGCTGATGGTTTTATTAAGCAGACAAAGGATTCCTTAATTTCAGCAGTTTAAGGCTTCCAGCTAAGCAGAAAGAAGAGCCCAGGGCCTCCTCATTACACCAAGGAATTAAGTTACTACTACCACCTCAGAACTGAAGTTAAAATGATGTCAAATCTAACGTACAAAGTCAGAGGGCAAATGTCACGCCAAGAGAGAGTATGCCTCAAACATCTCATCCTCCATCATTCATCAGAAGATACAATGATGGAGATTCTTTGTGGGCCTGGAGCACAGGAGCTCCATAGAATCTAATCCTGTGGATATAATGTAGCACGACTCCTCAGTATGACTTAATGAACACGCCCCCACCGACACATGTTCAGGGATGGATCGCATGAACTTCACAACTGTCATCGACACTGGCTTTTTGGATGAAGCTCCATCCAGCCGCGTCCTGACCGGCTGTTTCCTCTCACTCCTCATCCTCACCACCTTGCTGGGAAACACGCTCGTCTGTGCCGCCGTCACCAAGTTCCGACACCTGCGCTCCAAGGTGACCAACTTTTTCGTGATCTCACTGGCCGTGTCGGACCTCTTGGTGGCCATCTTGGTGATGCCGTGGAAGGCGGTGACAGAGATCGCTGGGTTCTGGCCGTTCGGCTCCTTCTGTGACACTTGGGTGGCGTTTGACATCATGTGCTCCACGGCGTCCATTTTGAATCTTTGTGTGATCAGCTTGGACCGCTACTGGGCCATCTCCAGTCCCTTCCGCTATGAGAGGAAGATGACACCGAGGGTGGCCTATGTGATGATCAGTGTGACCTGGACGCTGTCTGTGCTCATTTCCTTCATCCCGGTGCAGCTCAACTGGCACAAGGCCCAGACTAAATCCTACACCCCTCTCACTGGGTCGTCTTCAGGTTTAAACGGAACATCCTACCGCGGCCCAGAAAACTGTGACTCAAGCCTGAACAGGACCTACGCCATCTCCACCTCCCTCATAAGCTTTTATATCCCTGTGGTCATCATGGTGGCCACCTACACACAGATCTACCGCATCGCCCACAGACAAATCAGGAGGATCTCCGCCCTGGAGCGAGCAGCTGAAAGCGCCAAGAACAGACACGACAGCATGGGCGGAGGTTCCAGCATCGCAGAGTCCGAGAGCTCGTTCAAAATGACATTCAAGAGAGAGACCAAGGTGCTGAAGACGCTGTCGGTGATCATGGGGGTGTTTGTTTGCTGCTGGCTCCCATTTTTCATCCTAAACTGCATGGTGCCGTTCTGCGAGCAGTCGAGCGGAGGGGAGGCTTTCCCCTGCATCAGCCCCACCACGTTTGACGTGTTCGTGTGGTTCGGCTGGGCTAATTCCTCCCTCAACCCCATCATCTATGCCTTCAATGCAGATTTCCGCAAGGCCTTCTCCATCCTGCTGGGCTGCCACAGACTATATCCAGGAGGCCACAACATAGAGACAGTCAGTCTAAACAAGAAATGACTCATGACTCTCTCGCAGCACTGACTCATCCTTAATGCTAAGAGTCTGAGCGTTCCTGTGTAGGCCGGTCTGATCGACTCAAACAAGGACGCTGCTTCCTGTGCTGACTCTAAGTGGGACTGAAGGATCCGGTAACCCTATATGTACCTGTGTTTGCATATGGTGAGAGGCCCGTCCCTGCGCAGGCGATCGGAGCGAGCTTGCCGTGCTCATCATGGTCGCTACACGGTCTTTCTAATGAAAGAAGCTCCTGAAAAAGGAGAGGGGATTTTGGGGATTGAGATTAAGACTCTCTGCTGTTGTGCCAGGGCGCAGGGAGCACAGCGGTGCTGACACGCCCCTGGGATAGATAATCCCATGACTGGGCAGCACACGACCTAATGCTGTCAGACACTGCTCTCTTCAATACCATCACACACAAACGCAAACACAAACACTGTCAAAACATGCTCCCCGAAATGCTGCACCCAGCATGCACACTACAACAAATAACATGACGGCACACAGACATGCTGTTACTCATTAGGTTAACATCCAGAGCTCTGCGAGGACTCCAGCAGAAAAGCATCAAACCAAATCATGTTTGGATAAGAAACATGTACGTGTACTTTACGTGCATCCACGTGTGACTTAATAGTAAAGGAAGAATGAAAACAGATTTGATTTTCTATCCCGATTGATCCTTTAACGTGTGAATGAAAATGTGATTTTAACTTCTTTTAGAAGCAAAGGTGAATGATGGAGCTTGTCAACGTGCAGGTCATATCTCATGATTGTTATTTATATCTCATCTAAATGTCAAATTATTATATCAATCACATTCGCTCAACGGACATCTAATCATTTATTTGATTCAGTGATCAAACAGACGACGACCTCTTTTAAAGAAAAGACCTTTAGCTTGGCTTGTTGTGTCTTTGACTCTTGTACTGATGCAGAGTTGTGATTGAATTATGTTGGAGTAAATCAGTTTTTATTTGCTCCTACAGAGAATAATTTGAAGATAATCTTGGATGAACTTGGGTCTTATTTTCATAGGTTTGGTTGTGTTAATGTCGTACGCACTTAAGTAATTGCTGAAATCTGGGAACAGTGTCTGATCGTGTTTCTTTCCCTGTTGGGTTTCACCGTGGTAATGTCAGAGGAGCACACCGGTTGTAAACCAACCCTGCACTTTAGCCACATTATTGAGGTCACTTGAGTTACAGGCAAAACCAAAGGTAAGCATGCGTAAAATAAAACTAATAATGCTTGGTAACAGAATGTGTTGGCTGTCAGTCTTTCAAAAATGTAAGTGAGAAGCAATAGAGCAATCCCGTTTTTCACATTACCCTTTACGGCATTTTGTTTCAGTATTAATATACCGGTCGGTGCCTTTTTGCTGCCTGACTTGAGTGACAAACTAATGTTACTAAATCAGGAACCAGCCTTACCTTTATCCATGATTCTCCAAATCCAAAATGCATCCCACACTCACATTAAAGTTTGCTTTGTGCATTTATTTAGCAAGTAACGAAGAACAGCAGGTCAAAGTTGAAAGAGTAGGTCAGTCTTTAAACTGTGATCATCTGACTTCAGTATGAGTTAAGCTAAGCCCTGTGGTCTAATTATCTGACTCTTTGAACATCCTCCCACATCAGACATCTTATAAACAGTGTCCCCTTGTTCCCAGATTTCATCGTAGTTCGGCAAAATGGGAAATACAGCTATTAGCTTTCTTGCCTGTCTAGGGACCTTGAGAAGACTACAAGAAGTCACAGTCCCACACATAACTCTGCGTGAGAGTTATTTTTCAACCCTCAGATTAACCAAAACTAAGACATAATGAGTCAATTACTGAGCTTTAGAAATGCATGGGAGCTTTTTAATCCCTCTTTGGGCAGAGCCAGGGGAGCTGTTACTGTCTTCGCGATAACTTTCTCTCTCTCTTTATATGTAAAGGGCCAGTTCGCCAATTTTCAACCTCAGTCCTATAATGCTATTATGAGGAGCTAACGCCATTATGGTAGAAAAAAATGCAATTTCGCTTTGTGCTTTTGGAGGACGCTATCCGCTTCTCCAATGGGCCCTGGAAAACCTCCGCCAGACTACGTGAAACCCGTCATCTGGCGGAGGACAGGGAGCTCGCTAAACTACTCTTCCTCAATCTAGGACGCCCGCCTCTGACATCTGAAGATTTTTTAGGTGATCCACCGGTATATTCTCATCGCATTTCGAATTCTGAGTCATTGCCTGCAGCTAAATGGTAGTATTTCACTCCAGCGTCTCTCGCTGGGCCGTTCCTTTAAGAGCAAGGGGCGCAATGCATGCTGGGTGTTGTAGGAATGTAGAATGGGTGAAACCATGAGCTGTTTGTACAACTTTCTCCACAGCCATGGGGCCAGTTTCAAATACTATTGCTTCTATTGATTACAGAGAACACCAGCTTTGACAGTGGTACTGATCTCATATTCTGACTTGCATCAACGAAGCAAATAAGCGTATTTGCCAAAGGTTCAACTACTCATCTGTAAATACAATATTTACTGGTATAAATTATTTCCAAAACTGTGAAAATAAGACCCAGGAAGTATCCTATAAATATGAATCACCATCAACAGTTACCTCAAATTAAGTTAACTTTATCTATTTTCTCACGTGCTAATTGCGTCATCAGTTAGCTACAGTGAGCATTCCCGACACCAATAATGTTGTAGACGTCTGATCATGAATACATGTGTGTTTCATTCATAACAGTACAAGCCATCAGAAGAAATAGTGCAATGTCTGCTTCAGCCAGGTGGAAATATCTGAATGCACAGCTGAATAAAAGTGTATTTGTCCATTTTGCTGAATTTCAGTGTGTTTTATGTGCGTTAATGGCTGAACAGCTTTGACCTCCACAGATGAAACTTCCTGAAGCACATTTCACACCAGAGTCTTAAGGGTCAAAATTAACCGGACCAGCTGTGCCTCGCATTTTAAACCTCACTCTTTCATAATAACACTGGAGTTCCTGTGTTCGGTGTAGTGATGTATTGCCATCATTAGCAAAGTGAAAGGACCAATCTGGACTTCACAATAGCCTGGAATGACAAAGTAAATCAAAGACCGCGGCGCCTCTTTATCCCCTTTATTAATTTTCACCCTACAGTGATTGACTGAGCTCTTGAAACATAAAACTAAACATGAATGTGGGGTCACAGCTGGAAGTAGAAGACAGCGGTGACCGTAAATTTACATTTTGAGAGGTTCAGTAACTTTTAATATTGAGGATGCACCTATGAGGAGTACTGACACGCCCTGATCTGTTCGGATGCTTGAATGGGAGCAAGGGGGGCGTCAGGTTAGCTGAGGTGTGGAGGGAGAGCTGAGCAGTGACAGGATGACTGATGGATGTTGTTTTGCGGGAACCAGTTAAAGATTACCTTCCAGATCTGCCTGCTATTTCTTAAAAGATACATTTCATTAAAAGCTAAGTTGATTTGGAAGTGTTAATTAAGGCTTATTAATATCTCTTTAGATGTGCGCATCCATAAAATCTGTATGAGATTAATTTCAGTGTACAACAGTGGTCACGTAAACACTTTAAAGTGATTAAAGAGTGATGTGGAATCTCATTAAACGTCACGTTTCAAAAGATTTAGAGGATTTTTTTAGACAAATTAAGTTTATGCTCATTAGAAAAATAAAAAAAAGTGTAAATACTGTGATGATTAGTCCCGCTGCCTCTCGCACAAACAAACAGACTCACACACACGGCTGTCCTTTAAAGCCGCTCTCTCTGGGCCCTGGACTGTCCTTGCCTCTGTGAAACCTCCTCAAGCGTGCCACGGGAAGGGAACAGCAATTAATTTGACTGACATCATTCAGAGCGATGGCTGAGGTGGCGACAAGACAGGGTGTGTGCGCACGCGTGTGTGTGTTTGTGTGTTGAGGCAGTACTATCACCTGCTCCAGCGTTGCAACCCAGAGACCATGCAATGGCAACGGCTCTATGTAAACACGCTGGATTCGTTTCCTTTCGCTTTCTGCTTTGTTCCCGTTGAGCTCGGGAGATTCTCAAAGCGATACTGTCTTCTTAGATTGGCACATTGGAGAAGCGATGTTGGACGTGGCAACTTCAGATGATGCTACTGACTGGCCCTGGGGAAATGATTTACTGAGACAGGGAGAGAGGGAGAAATGGGCGAGAGACAGTCTTATGTAAGCAATAGCAACTTGATTGGTTGAAAGGATGTAAATAACATCTAATGCACAAGTGTCACTAAAGTCAGACGGCTGTCACATCTCTAATGTAGTTTCCTCACATGTTGTTAGCGCACAGGAAGGCTCACCTTGCCATGTGAGAGTGTATGTTTAATTCAGTTAATGATTACCTCGTCAACCTCTCTCTTCAGGCGGCATCTTGGGGAATTAAAATGCAAAAGAAATCATCTGTATTACTCTGCATTATATATGTATTATTCACAACTGGCAGAGCTATCATAATTGCGCTACAGTCTAATGCATTTTTAATACCTCACACGACTCCAAGATAAGCATAATTGAGAGTGAGCGTGTTGGTGACTTCAGCCAAAGTGCGTCAACGCAGCAACATGCTGACAGACATGAACGCAGCGTGCATGTGGAAAAATGCTGCCGCTCTGTTTGTCAGTGTGAGCGCTCGCTCATCGGCGAGGTAAACAGATGCTTTGTGTTCATTTTCAACTGAGAGAGGGCGGAGAGATCAAAGGGACAAGCACACATAAGGCCACTTCTGCAACAACACTTACTCATCTGGGAGAAATTTGTTCTTTTCAGGGTAAAGGGAAGCATATTGTAAAGCTCAGAATAAATTTAAAAGTGCGTAAACACATATCTGATCTCAGTTTGAGGCTATTTCATCCAGCGCTTCAAAAATAGATACATCACCCTGCACATTTTGTGACCTTTAGTGTTCGTCCTTTCCACCAAGCACCCTCCATTCCTCTTCCTGGTTCACTCCCGCTCTTCATCTCTTTCTTATCACATCCCTCCGCTCTCTCTTCCTCCGCCCGCGCACTGTTTACTGTTTGTGCTGCGGGCCGCTGGCACCGCCTTGTTGCAATTCGTCACTCCAGCAGGCTCCAGTGGAGAGGACAGGCCCTCTGACCCCACCACTGGGAAAGGAGCAAGGGCACGAGGGGAAAGGGAGAATCACAGAGAGCGGAGGGAAAAAATGATCACAAAAGGACAGAAAGAGAATCCCCGACTTTCAGCATGGAAGATTAAAGGAAAGCAGATGCTGCTTTAATGCTTTACTGCTGTGATATACTCGCTTTTAACTAGGCGTTTGCATGATGGCATGATGGCGCGTCGGCTGCGTGAGATGCAGTATGCACATCACAAGTCGACGTGGAAACCTGCAAAACTACATGGAAACAAGTCAGGACCGTTACGTCTGTGCACGGAGGAAAATGAGTAACGAAGTGGGGGCGGTGCAGACGAACAAACAAAAGCTGTCGTTGTTTCTGCAGTGATCTCAGAATCAACATGATGATTATGTCTTTCCATACATCCCACAAATTTGATAGCTGCATATGGCCTGAGCTCTCTGGTGCATCCTCTAGAGGTATCCTCCAGCAACACGCGTAGAGCATAGCCAAGTATATGAACAATTACGCAGCCGGTTGTGTACGTGAACGCAAGGTTAAGCAGCAAGTATATCTCAGGCTCTAAAGGCTGCAAGTCATACAAAAGTAATCTGACAAAAAAGGTTATTTACTACTTCCTGATTGACCCGCAACCAAAAAAGGAGAGTAAAAATATAGAGGGACGTCAGGCCATCTTTAAGGCATATTTAATAAGCGGTTAGCTAACAGTGGACTACAGCTAACGTTGAAATATGGTGAGATGGGCTCCACTGTTTCTTAGCAAAGACCCTGAAAGTCTCTGAAACTCTGGTTCTTCAAAATAAATGATGCGTTGGACAGCACTGTCTAAAATGTCGCTACAAAACCTCCCATAGGCCTGTACATGTTAAGCTCTAATGACTGAAGGTCAGACCATATGATTCTAGTAGCTTCATTAGTCATAATCAATCAACCCACCCAGTGACCCTTTGTGTTCTGTATGGATGCATCTGCATTCATTATGTTGCTTCACCTACTTAATCAGCTTTCCTTTAATTTGTCGTGCATCTATGAGTGGCAGGAAGTGAGAGTGAGTGAGAGCAGAAATTATTCTGCGACACACAAACGTTTACTCTAATTTCCCTCTCTCTCTTTAACATTCAAAAGCCACTGCACATTATTTATTTTGTTCTATTTGTGGGTTTTAAATCCGCTCGCTGACCACGGTGTACCTTTATTGATGCCAAAATAATCTGAACTAAATATTACAAAGTATATTCCCTCATGACCTGATGCGGTTTGCAGTGTCACACAGTGTCATGGAGGGACCTCTGCTGGAGACGGGCCGACCATTGAGACGAGCTGACCTGGGTCTTGGCTAAATTTGCCCGAACAAATCCTCCTGAGAAGTAAAGACAGATTTGATATGTTGGCCACATCATTGCTCAGATAAACCTCATCTCTGCACTAATACAGACCGTCAGTGATGCTGAGCAGGAAACGTACAAGTACTGAGCCAAGTCAAATAATACTGCAATAGAGGCTGTCTGATGAATACTGTTATCAAGAGATGTGATGTCCACTCCAGCAACACTCTGCAGCTTAGCAGGAGGGAGGTGCTGTCTGGCAGAGACGGCTCTGAGTGGAGAGCATGCTATTATTGCTGCCCCTGTTCCTGCTCACGCTGGTAGGATGCCCCATGGGTGAGTTGTGACGATGCATATGCTAATCAGCTAGCTTGTGGGGGAGCGCAGATGTGTCTTATCTCTTTAAGAGGACAACATCAGCAGCAGGAACTGACAGAGATGGAGTGATTACTGACAACTATACTGGGAAACTGTGTTATAGTTGTCCCTTCCACCTGGGCTTTGGTTCTGTGATGTCTGCTGTCTGACCAGAGCTGATGTCATACCACGCTAGCCAGGCCATGCTAATACAGCCCTGAGACTGTTTATAAATGCCGGATCGTTACATGTTATAGTTCTATGGCTGAGTTACAACCTCTTTGAAAGGGATGCTATTGAATGAACATAACAAAGCAGGTGACATACGATGCCTCAGTGCCAGAGGCTGCCTGGAAGCAGTTTGCATAACCAGAGAGAAAACTGTGGTAATGTGTTACTCTGCACAGTTTCATTTTTCAGTCACGCCCACGTGGGGTGGTATTTCATGCAACTTGTAAAAATGTGTCACATCAAGCTTCTTTTTAAGTTAAATATACAGATCAGCCAGAACATTATGTCCACTGACAGGTCGAGTGAATTACACTGATTCTCTCATTACAATGGCACTTGTCAAGGTCCAAATTGTGATGGCGAGACGACTGGGTCAGAGCATATCCAAAACTGCAGCTCTTGTGGGGTGTTCCCGGTCTGCAGAGGTCAGTACCTACCAAGAGTGGTCCAAGGAAGGAAACTGGTGAACTGGCGACAGGGTCATGCCCAGCCAAGGCTCTTTGCTGCGAATGGGGAGCGAAACCGCCCCATGTGGTCCGGTCAAACAGAAGAGCTACTGTAGCTCAAATTGTTGAAAAAAGTGAATGCTTGTTTTAATAGGAAGGTGTCAGAAAACACAGTGCATCACAGTTTGTTTTGCGTATGGGCGCAATGGAAGAAGGCGGCCTGGTCTGATGAATCACGTTTTCTTTTACATCATGTGGATGGCCGAGTGCGTCGCTTACCTGGGGAAGACATGGCAGCAGGATGCACTAGAAGAAGAAGGCAAGCCAGCTGAGGCAGTGTGATGCTTCGGGCAAATATATGCTGGGAAACCTCGAGTTCTGCCATTCATGTGGATGTTACTTTGACACGTACCACCTACCTAAACATTGGTGCAGACCAAGTACACCCCTTCATGCAAATGGTATTCCCTAATGGCAGTGGCCTCTTTCAGCAGGATAACGCGCCCTGCCACACTGCAGACATGGTTCAGGACCGTCTTGGTGCCAGATACCTCAGCACACGTTCAGAGGTCTGGTGGAGTCCATGTCTTGACCGGTCAGGGCTGTTTTGGTGGCACATAATAGGTGGTCATAATGTTATGTCTGATCGGTGTATATTCAATCCCTGAAAAAGTTTTTTGGACATGAACAACTTTTCATTTCTCTACAGCAGAAAGAGCATGCAATGAAAAAGTATGTGTACTACAAAACTGAGAAGTTCAAAAATTAAGTAAATTTAAAGATGTCATTATGCATACTAAATCTGCTTGCTTTTAGAGTGCTGCCTAAAGGCACTTCACTCTTACAATGCCTTGCCCAAGGAAGATTTGAGGAGCTAATTCAAGCCCCAGCCCTCCTCTGTTTACAGTAAATGTATAACTGGGTCAAACAGCCTTTTTTCTGCTCATGAGGTTGTGTGATGGATATATACAAAAAAAGGAAAAATGAAATGTTTTGTATTTAAATAAGATTATAAAATATATATTAAATGATTGCAGTATGCCTGACAGGAATAGAGAAACAGGCGGCTCAGTTGTGTAAACACAAACTCAAAGCCAGGAGTGTCTCCCAGGAGAATATAAAAGCCAGGCATATTTTTTTAGGTTCTGCTCTGTGCATCTCAAAAGGGGATTAACGGAGCAGGAGGGTAGCGCAGAAGACCACTCAGCAGCCGACATCCCACTCGAGTGATGGCAGGACGACAGGCTAAACAAACATCCTGAGCAGACAGACAGAAAGAGCAGGAAGAAGGAGCAGGAGAGTTTAGGAAGAAACTGGGAGCAGACTGTGACGAGCTGTACGAGAGCAGTTTGGTTTACTCTCTCCTTGAAGGACACGGAAACTTGTGTTGTTGCCTATTTGTGTTAATGAGGGTCACATGATGTCATTAGGTTTTTTAAAGGGCCTTGTTTAGGAAGACAAGCGTGTTTTATTTCTGTTAGTAGGAGAGATGGAGAGAGGAAGAGATTTTAATAACAAAAACAATACATAAGGCTGCATAACACTGATGTTATTCAATTCACGGCTCAGGTGTTCAGATAATATAGCAGCGTATCCTTAGACAGTTCAGTTGGAGGATTAACACTGATTTGACAGGAATGTACACACGTGCATTTTCCTTCTTTTACAGGTGAGAAAAAAAACACGCGTGCAGCCTTAAATATTGGTTGACCAGATTGTCCATGTACTCCCAGCACACAGCACTTTCACAGAGTTGACTGTTTCTTTGACGCGAGACCCATTCTTCCTAAGTTACATTTCCAGCGAAGCATCAACATCAAATCACCAGATTGCTTTCTTCTGCCATGCGTGAAATTGTGAGATGCAGCGTTTTACTACTTTTCAGAGTGCTGACCAAGAGAGTCTCATTCTCTCAGAAGAGCACAGATAGGTGCGGATAATTAAGTATTCAATGAAAAACTTTCTTCTCTTTAGAGGGGAGCGAGCTCAGAGTGCTGCGGGATGAGGCGAGAGTTTCATTTCACAAAAAGTGCCTTAAGTGCTTCCAATCGTTTGAGAAATCGAGTAATTTGATTCAAAGCTTTTTCAAATAGATGAAGTTAAAGTGACGCGTTTTTCTCTTTTACCAAATCAGCACAGGCAGAATTTATATTTAACGCAATGGATGAGTCATTACGCAGTTATATTAAGGAACAATAAAAAAAGGGATGAGTCAGGGCAAAGTAGCCTCTCCAGGAATAGAAACACCTCCAACATTCATTAATGCAGCCGGATGGTCCTGTGGCCGTGCATGCGTGCTGCTTTTACAATTCTATAGGAGCGAGGCAGACAGCAGACACAATCTGGTCTATTTTAGGAAGGGACTTGTCAGACAGGAGCACAGCAGGAGCCTCTTTTACCCTCTGGAAAGTTCAGACGGGACCACACGAGCACGAGCAGATGCTTACGTGCTCACAGGCAAACACACACACACACACACACACGCACAGAGACACAGCTGGGAGACTGAGGGAACAAGGGTTTTGGCTGCAGCCAGAGAACAAAAACATTTACCTCCTCTGTTTGTGCTACATAACTGCTAAGCTGAGCATCCACTACAGCCTTGTTAAAAATCAGGCCTTTCCCTCACCTTCAGTGATATTATTGAACATAGACAAGAGGACGGCTGACAGCTTTCTGTGGTCTGTCAGACTGTTCTTTATTTTAATTTAACAGAAAAACAGAGTCCACCACTTATGAAGGCAAACTATGTCCTCCAGCAGCTGCATGAAAGGAAATAAAAAAGCAGTGAATTAAAAAAAAAAAAAAAAAAAAGCCCTTGCAGTTCTCCAGCTGACCAAATGCTGCTGTAACCCGTGTAACCTGCTGTAAGCCACTTTAGGGCTTACTGTGCATGTAACAATGTAATTCGACTCCCATAGGAAAGATTCTTTCCATGCTGCTCCTCCACGCGGAGGTCAAAGGTCGGGGTCGGTTCCAGAACAGCCTCCCTGCGGCCGGTGTTCAGTGGGCTGCTGAAGGACGCTACAATAGAGTGGATGTTTAGGGGCATGAAGTCAGGTCTCTGTGCTCGTCACGTTACCCCTCTGTGACGGCAGCACATGATGATTTTGCACTGCCTGTTATTTTAGAGTTATACTTAGCAAAACAATGTGACGTCTTCAGCCAAGCTAGGGTCCATCTATCAGCATGCTAACATGCTAACAATGACAATGCTAACAGTCTGGCTGATACAGATACATCCAATCTTACTTTATCAGGTTGCATGCTAACATATGCTAATTAGCACAAAACACAATGTTCAGCTAAGGCTGTTTGGAGAGCATTACCTATGCATGTATGCCAGCCCGTTGTCATTCCCAGGAATCAAATGTAGACACCTTGTCATGGCTCCCCTCTGCGCATCGTTTACCCTTAAGCATCAGCATGAGATGCACAAGGCTTTCAACTCACACCAGTGTAAACCAGTTTGCAGCAATATGAGACAAGAAGCTGCTCTCAGTGACATAGATTAAATAACAGTAAAGTCCACTTGGGGTGCTAAAAGGGGTGAAGGATGGGCCAAAAAACAGAGGACCTTCGCCTAGTTACTTGATGTTTTAATTGTGACCTGCCAAGGTACTGTGGATGAAAATTAGCATTAAGCTAACTCTGGTATAATGCATCGAATGGTAACATTCATGTTTAATATTGTCCATAAAGCAGCTTTTATTTTTGTTCAGTTTTGCAACCACAGAGGCATACAGGTGTCTAGTTGAAGGATGTGTGGTCTATAGAAAGAAAAATTACCAAATAAAATACAAAGAATTCAAGTGATCAAAAACACTTACCTTAAACAGCTTTCTAACAGTAACAACAGAAACATCCTCACATAATCTGGTTAGCTCCAGAGCTGACGTATCCTTTTGTATTATCATATGGACTATCATAGTGAGCAGTATCAGCTTATATGTTTTGCTGATATGTGCCAATATATATATATATATATTCTTTCATATTCTCTAATGAAGTTATTTAAGAAAGCAGTGTTTAGAGTACATTTGCAGATCATATCAATTAATAATTGGTGCACAATCAACATAGAAGGTTTATTTTTTAATGTCAGCTCGAAAATTCAGTATATCGCCTACCCTATTGGTAATAGTACATTTTTACCCTCTGTAATCTGTGTCAGTCCCATTGGGCTATAGTTAGCACAAAGCCTTACATTTAAAAAAAGCCTACGTTAAACCAGTTTCTAATGCACACAAGATGCAAGTTGTTCTGGCTGCTCATTAACGTTGCATTGCAAACTCACTTTCATCCATTCAGCTAGCCTTTAGCATTACAGATTACTGACATCATGTTGAGTACATTAGCTCAGCATCAGTAAAACAGCATTATTAAAATCAACCAGTATGCTGTGAAAGGCTAAATAAATGTCCCGTTCATTCAGAAATAACCGGCTTTATTTACGCTTCATTAGAGACGCACACAACTCTGCCACTCGGATGCAGGAAAGTCCACTTTGCACCAATCACTCACGACGGCTCTGGATAAAAATGAAGCGATCAGCAAAGTTGTGACATGTCATCCTGGTGGGATCAGGGCTGCCAAAACCAAAATTCATCGCAATCCGTCCAGTAGTTGTTGAGATATTGGGACTCAAAGTGGGAACCTGCTGGTGGCACTAAAGGAAATGTGAGGGGATTATCAAAGTCAGAAGGGCTCGTCCTGGCACAACGACTGTCCCTGCGAATTTCATAGAAATCCATCCAATAGTTGTCGAGATATTTCAGCCTGGACAGAAATAGACTGAGCGACTGACAGACCGGCAGGCATTACAGAGCGACTAGCGTGACTTACAAGAGGGGTGAAACAAATACATGTTCAGCTGCAGCCCTCTAATAAAATGAAGGATTTGTATTCAAAGGCTTTACATGAACATTAAGGAGACGGAGAGCAGAAGAGGAAGTGGACATGACTGCTTTTTCTGAGGACTGTGTTAATCTTCTTTGATTGTTCCATCTGGAAGTGTGCTCCCCTGCTTCGCCCACCTTCTGTTTATCAATAACTCAATATGTGACCAGACAGGGGGCCGAGACCAGACGCTGTATTTACCTGTGCTCATTCTCGTAAATGTGTGCATGCTTAATGAAGCCTCTCATAGTCCCCCTTTTATTGGGGTCAAATTTTGGACCACTTGTTGCAAACTTGTTGGTTTCTGAAGCGCATTAACATTAAACCGGACAAGATCACAGATAAAGCAAGCTGTCGCCTTGAACCTCTTACATACCAAAACTCAGATTTCAGCATTTGGAACTTCCGTGAAATTTAATCCCCATCGTCTGAGTCCGTGTGAATCAGCCTTTCAGTGCATCTGGGTGCATATCTCATGTCTGCGAGTGTGTTATTAAGTTACCAAAAAGTGTTGGAGGGCTGGGTCTCCTTCAGTACAATGGAGGCCGTGGGGGAGATTGATGACTCACAGGATCTCAGGAGACGGAGCGGGCGCACAGATCAGTGAGGGGACCCGGACAATGGTGAAGGCTACAGATGGCACCGCTCTCGGTATAAACCTCCCACAGGGCAATGTATGGATGTCACTGCAAGAGGCTAATTTGGTTGACATTGGTATGTTTTATGTGGAAGAGGCACTTCAGAACGTAGAGAAAGATCTAATCTTAAAGGTATTGTAGTTTGTAGGATTCGGCTGGAATACATCCAAAGAGCGAGGTCCGTCTGTACAGAGTGTGCAGGATGCTGTTTTTTGGTGTAATAGGACGGCATGTCTCTCTGTCTGTCTTTCTGTTTGTCTCAATCCAGCAAGTTCAGCTAACAATCCGTTCTAGATCAAAAATTCAACTTGAGACAAATTGACGCTGTGTCACGAAAGTCGTTCAGCATTTAGATTTCCCGGCTTTCTCGAATGCATCAGCATCATGGGTTCTGAGATTTCCGGTGCTCGAAATGGGACTACATGATACACACCGGGTCGGCTGTGGCTCAGTGGTGGAGTCGGCTGTCTCTCAATCGGAAGGTTGGCGGGTTGGCAAAGCCATCGGGTATGAATGCTCAGATCCTGATCGGAAATTGGCACTTAGGCCTCTGCCATCAGTGTGTGACTGAGTGTGTGAATGGGTGAATGTGACATGTAGTGTAAAAGCAGCTTTGAGCAGACGGAAGACTAGAAAAGCGCATTATAAGTGCAGTCCATTTACTTTGTATCTATCATTTTTTTACAACCCTAATCTTTATCTACTATGTCACTGTAACGATATACCAGTACATCATAAAAATGTTGCATTGTTTGACCATCTTGTTCCTGGAATCTGGCCTGAATCCGGCCCTAAGCTGTAGTTTTCCCAACCCTCCTCATACGTTTTGAACAACACATACTGGAGGTTTTACGCCTATAAAAACCAAAACTGGATGACCTGATCGAATCCGATTTCAGGACCTTTTTTCTCTCTTTTGAACAACCCATTTACAGGATTTGATCCAGTCCGAAAACTGTCATCTGATCAGATTACGTATGAACAACTGCTCACGTCTGTGCACACAATATAAGGCTGCTTTGTAAGGGGAACAGTTCTCCTACTATGACCCCCTGAAAACATAGCAAAAAGCCACAGGGTTAAGAGAATAAAGAAAAAACTGAAACATTTTGATGTGAGTACTAAACCGTATACATGAGAACAAATAACCAAAAAAAGAATTATATCCTGATGTGTGTTGTTCGGATTTCTGCGTTGGTTTCCTCGGTGCCCCAGATCTTTTAAAAACAACAACTCTGACCCCAGAGAAAGCTTTCTGTCTTTTAACCTCAAAGCCAGCTTTTAGCTTTGAGGTGTGTCTTTATCTTTAAATAGGTCATCATCCTGTTTGGCCATCCTGACTGAGGGACATGTCTCTTGAAAAGCGGCTGAAAGAAACTACACAAAAGACTGAGACTGCTAGAGGTGGGATTCCTCCGAGGTCTGCCTCTCTGTGTGCTCGAGCGTGCGTGTGTGTCAGTTTCTCCCAGCGAGGAGTCCATCCACTTGTTATCTAAGCGGGGCCGCTACAGTTTGTGCAGGACGCCTTTTTTGCTGTTGTAATCAGCACGCAACTCATCATAACAGCAATGGAATAAAGGTTTACTGGGTGCTTTATATAAGGATTGTTAAAAGCCCCATCTTTCTGTCACGGATCATAAAAATATAAAGAAAGCTGTGAAATTGAGGCAGAGATAGAGAGAAAAAAGGTTTCCAGATATAGAGGACGACAGAGATGGAGGATAGAGCAGCGATTGTTTGAGGAAACACACCTGCTCCACAGCTTTGAAGCCGAGATGAAAGCGTGTCCTCTGATTACAGCACTTGGAACAACACAAATGTCAGTGCTTTACTCCTCTGGCCTCGGAGGTGTGTGCAGTAAAAAGGAAAAAATACTCTCACTCTCCCCCCGCCCCCACCCCTCTTTTATCTGTCATATCTCGCATTACTGCCACCCTTTTGAGAAGTGATCCTCAAATCTGTGTGTTTTTCTGCTGTGCGGTGAAGCGCGTGCTGTATCTCAGCTTCGCTCCTGCGTGCGGTTAGACGACGAAATGTTCCTCCCAATCTCAGTTTTGCCTAACAGGCCGGGACAGGAGCGGAGAGGAGCAGCGAGAAAATCCCAAACTGGCTCTTTCTTTTCTTTGCAACACAATGGCTCTGACTGCTTTGTTTTACCATAAACACATCTTGACGGATTAAATGGATTCATAAACTGTGTGCAGGCGTGTTTAATGATATGCCAGTATGATAGAAGCAATTAGACGGCTGCTTGTTATTAAGAGTATCTGTAATTATCACAATAAAGAGAGGAGAAGAGAGGGGACACGATACTTCACTGCACTTGTTCTCAATCAGTTCCAATCTTATTCTCAGTCTCAGTTAAAGTGACGTTAAACTTCTTTGCAATGATGCATGTCTAAGCACCCGAATGCGTCCATCCCTGCAACAGCCAACTCCAGAAATCCCCAATCCCCAAACTCGTGCAATCCGGCCCCGGCACAATGGAACAACGCATGAGAGTGTCATCTTTTATTCACAAGGCCACTCATGAGGAATTAAAGAGACATTATCTAAGAGGCTGTAAATTGTGAGCTGGATAACATATTAATCTCTATCTGAGATGATGTGTCGTTAGCTGAAACGTTTTGAAATATCTTGTAAATGTCAAGAATAAGTCTATTAATATGAGAGCGGTCAGGTCTGTATGGCCTTGTGGAAATCAGTGCACAGCAAGAAATGGGGAGCTGCTACACCTAGTGGATTTATGACAGAACTGCAGGACGTTTAGTTTCTGCTCAGAATCTCTTTAGATTAAAGCATAGAAAAAGTTAGATTTATAATTAGATGTGACGCATCAATAAATAAAGTTACATATCAGAAAATTAATGCAAAGAGCAGGTTTGTAAAGGATAGTTAAGTGTGTCTTACAGGAATATTTGCATGACCACATGTAGGCCTAAACTCAAAGAGTAATCAGTGTTCCTTCACTCCATTTATACAGGCCTGGCAGACATTAAAATGATAATCTCAAAGATTTTCATTTAAATAAGTATCTGTTCAGTCAGTATCTCCGAATGAGGTGACACAATGATTATTGAGCCTATGGCCCACTGATGAAAGCCTTTGCAGTATTACAGACTGGGTGTCTGTGGCGAGAAAATCACAAGCAGCGTCCAGTTAGTGACGCGTTTACCATCAGCCAGCAGTGGTTGGTCTGCCAGAGAGGGTAGGCGGAGCTAAGCGGCTGCTTGTCTGGTCTCTGCGTTGCGAGTAAACAGTAATCTACTATGGCTGAACAAACAAAGAAAAGATCAATGACTACAGATACAACTTCAAAAATAAGTGAAAATCCAAAGAAAAAGAAACAAACTCAACGCTCAGATGAAGGCAAACAGTCAGGAAAGGAAATCGACCGTCAGCGAGGAAAATCAAGAGTTACAACCGGAGCCAACCGTGTGTTCCCGCAATTACTGTTTATCGCCATAGGTGCCGCCAAAGAGAACGAAACTGAAATCTTCAAGATTACAACTTTAATTAAGCAAGAAAACCCTGTTCATGCAAGGACTGTACCTTTGAAAGATATGGACTTGTGTCCATGGACGCACAGATTATATAATTTTATATGATATATTCACATTTAGAATGTTGACTAAGCATATGTTTTTTTTTTAGTTAATTATTTATGTGTTTTATTTTCATCACTGTTATTGCTTTTATTATTGTTGTTTCTTGTATGTGCCTTCTTGTTCTATGTTGTTCAGCGTTTGTAAATTAACAAAATGTGCAATAAACATATGTTTAAAAAAAAAAAAGATATGGATTACATTTGCAAATAAAGCAAACTAAAGCCGCACGTCATCATTGGCTGAACTTGAAAAAGCACTTGGAAAGGATTTCTGCACAAATCAAGCACATTTTCTCTTTTTTATCCACCACCTCCTTCACTGGAACAGAGTTAGAAGGCATCAGGCACGGCCAGTGAAAGGAGGAAAAAAACACCTTTAACTGGGAAAAAATGGAAGAAACATAAATATAATAGTCGAGGGATCCACAATAGATGTCATGGGTACGGAATAAACCAACAAAGATAAAATTAGGCCTCCATGACCTCTTCTGGCTCCTTCAGTCTCTACACAGCTTGCATAGCTTAGAGACACCCTTGAGTGACGATCAAGTGTTTAACCTTGTAAACATCTCCATGTGGTGTTTTTCATGTGCTACATTATGTGCATCCTATGGCAACCAATTTTGCGATGTGCGAGCCAGCTGTCATCTTAATTTTTGCAAACTCACTACTGACTACTAAGGGTAATGTTACTACTAATTACAACATTTCAAGCGAGCTAAGTTTCAACAAGTTGCCACTAAACGACGGCAGAGACGTGTTCTGTTTTCAGCTGTAATTTTACGAAAGGAGAAACGTGGTACACAGTGGGCGGGGCCTATGCAGATTGGTGAATTGTTAATGAGGAAGGAGGAGGAGATGACTTGGAAGCATTTTTAAAAGGTAATTAAATGTATTTTGCAGAAAAAAACATATCAAACACAATTTATTATTTCAAGCAGAGCATTTTATATGTCTTAAAACTGGAGCTGGTCTTTAAACCTGCACTGACAGTTCTGTCTCTGAAGCTTACTGGACTTAGTATTTAAATAACTTCTCCAAGCTAATTAGTTATAAAACCTCTGTTTCTTTATCAGAGGTCCGGTGCTCCACGTTAAGCTGCAATCACCTCCTCCACTAAAGTTTCACTTTGAAAACATCTGAAACTGCAGGCCGGGGTTATTGGGCAATCAAAGCCATTAACGACCTCACTATCAGCTTAATGCCGGGTTAATTTCAAAATGAAGGGGAGCAAATGGACTGTGAAATATGTGCTAATGGTAACAAGCTTTCCCAAAGTTTATAGAAGGAGCGAGAAAGAGAGACAGCACATACAGACCCATGTGCTCTTATCACCGAGTCTGCTCATAATTTCACAGAGTTTTGGAGTCAGGATTGAGGGACAAGGACAATTAAACCAGGCGCTGCGCAGGGACAGACAGGCTGTGTAGCAGAGTTCAAACAGAGAGAGTTCAAGTATAAAGTTCACACAGTTCATGTCAAATTAATAAATCTCAACGTCTGTGAAATCCAAGAGCAATATGTAAGCCACACAGTTAAACGTCCACCCATGCTATACATTCAGCGGATCCTTCATACATGTGAGCTGCAGAAGCCCTTAAAGCATTATACCTTTCAATATCCACTGAAAGCCCTAAAGCAGATTAGAAAGCTCAGTGGTTCGACTAATAAGTTTTGGTTCGTCACGCACAGCTTCCTCACTTCACAGGTTCCTATATATTAATGGATCCAGAAAGTCAGCTTTAAAAGGATATCATGACTTTAAGACCAAGATGAGACATTGTTTCATTCATTGTGTGGGTTGTTTTCCTTAAAGAAAAGGTGCTAATGTCTGAGATAAAGCTGCCGAGGAACATTTGAGCGTGAAAACAGCTTAAAAAGTGCGATCGCAACAATTTCCTCTGCACTTAATACATGTTAATCGTTTAAGTCTGCTACACACCGTCTTTAAGCCCAAAGATTTGCTGTTATTATAGTATGAGCGACTAATCAGCTTACATTGCGCAAAAGAAGGGTTACTCATGTAAAACTCATGAGTTTTACTTCCTTTTTTCTGCAACGATAAATCCAGACTACAACAGGAGAGACGGAAAATCGACCAGCCAACTTTAAAAAGGAACTGAAGCATCACGAGTTTAACATACAGCATGCTGTGTTGTTGCTTTATATAGAATAATAGTAGGGACAATAACATGTGTAAATCATAAAATGATGTGTCAAGTGTGTCACACTGTCATGGCTTCCTGGTTTACTTGAATAGAACAGAGAACTTGTTGATGTAATGAGTGACCCCCTGACCCCCTGTGCTTGTCCTACTATGAAAAGAAAAAAAACAGTTACTCCAAAAGAGTCATAAGAAGTTACATTTGATGGGGGAAGTGCATCATCAAATGTGATCATTCACACTAAATGTCAACAAGACAAATCAATCTGGTGGAGTTCACAGTCCTGCGAGAGGAGGGAAAGTTCTGATCTCGGCCTGCAGATACAACAGATCCTAAACATGTTTGTTCTACACAGAGGTCTGATAAAGAGCCTACTGAGGCTATCATTAGTGTAGCATTTCTTACTGCCGCTCCCAAAAAACAGAGAGTATCTTGCTGCGTGTGTGATTCACAACAGGAGGCAGGTGGAAGTCAGGCCCAACAAAGGACCTTAAATACCCACTAAAGGTTGTATCACTCAAAGACTGGTGATGGCCGTGTAAATGAGGAGAACAGCTGTATGAAAGAAACAAGCAAAGAAAAACAAACAAAGGATTAGCTCGCACTTTTAATGCAATGTGAAAAAAAGATAAGTGTTACCTCTTTACATGTAAACATGAATCAGGTATAAATGAGTCTAAATGGCATTATAAATAGGCTTCATCTGAGAACACTGACTTTTAGTTGAGCACTTCACTGGACCAAAATGTCGCTCCCCAAATGTAGCCTCTCATTATTCAGAGGAGGATAAAATAAAGTGTCCCTGCATAGTCAAGGCCAAAAGGGAAACAATAAAGCTGGAAACCTTCAGGAAATACAAATGAACAAAACCATTACAGACGATAATTTTTCACGTTTTTCACATTAAAAAAATGGAGCACATCAGGACACCAATTTTTCCCCAAGTGCAAACCTGTGTTCCTGCAGATGTGAAATATAGTAAAACTGTACAATAAATGTATTCTGACAATACTCTGATAAAAGTGGCTTAAACAATAATCCATTCATCATTAATGACTCCTGCTGAATCCGCACTGACAAACGGTAAACAAGGATCTTCAACAGAGTCTCAGCAAATAGTAAACAGTTGTTTATAAATTCTCCTCAAAAGACGAGGATCACGAACGTTCAGCTCCACTTCAGAGTCCTTAATCAAGTCTTATGTAAAGGTGCTTAGCTTTATGCTACACTCTTGCTTCTTTAATGACGCACTTGCAGATCCACAGCACTTTGTATAATAGTGCCTCCTCTCAGGAGAGGTGGAACAGGCTGCGGCCGACCTGTGAGGCGTACATGGCCAGGTGTGCAGCAGGTAGAAGGGGGCTGCAGCCCAGTCCGTAGAGTGCTGCTGACCCCGACTGCAGGGGGAAATTGAAGGACGAGAAGCCCGGGTGGAATAAAGCTTTGGGTCCGATACCTGCTGCTATTTTGAGTTTCTCCACCTCGGCCTCCTGGAGCCTCTTGGCTTTAGCTCGTCTGTTTTGGAACCAGATCTTGACCTGGGTCTCGGACAGCGTCAGGGCGGAGGAGAACTCGGCCCGCTCTGCGATGGACAGGTACTGCTTCTGACGAAACTTCCTCTCCAGGGCCAAGAGCTGTGTGGTGGTGAAGGGGGTGCGAGGCTTACGGTTGGTTTTGTGCTTCCTCAAGGAGCAGACTGCTGGACTGAGCTGCCCTGAGAGACATGGGGGAAAAGTACAGTTAAAATATAACATATTATTTAATCAATTTAATACCAAAATAACTGGATACAGTCTTAAACATGTGAGTCGATGAATCAGTTGATTGACATAGAAATATTTGAGAGGTTGGTAATAATTAATGAATCTAAGAAAAGTACTTAAGATTCCTTGTTGACCGATTCTTAAAATGATTTTTATTATGTATCAATGCAAACAGCAAACCTTCTGATGAACTTTAATTAATATTAAAAACAGATTTTTTTTTTTAAGGTGATGGTCAGATCACAGGAGGAAAAAGTGATACAATATGACAAGAGACTTTACTTTTTAATTGTTTACTCCACCTTCTTACAGACTTATTTAAAAACATAATTAACTAGTATACTGATGTATATTTATCAGGTTTGTTCCCATCTCTCCTTGTGTTTGTAAGTTATGCACTTACAGAGCCAACTGCCAACAGATTCATGTACCTCATCCCTAATATCTAAAACATGTTATATTGGTTATATTGGATTATTTTAAAGCACACAGACATAAAGTGTTCATATGAATCATTATTAACCCCTGTATCCGTTAAAATAAATATTATAAGACACTTACGTGGTGGTGTTGACGTCGTATTCATGGGGTTGGATGTCCAAGACCCACAGTGCCCTCGTCCCGCTGGCTCTGATTTGATAGATATTAAGTGTTGTGAGAACTCATCCGGCCCTAGAGCCTGATGCTCGGTCACAGAGTGACTCTTTCCCTCCTTTCTGTCCGTCGCTCTGAGCGGCCTGCTGTCCGACATGAGCGCCTCCACGCTGAAGGGCAGACACACCTGCGCCGCGCGCGTCTTCAGCCGCGGCTCTTTGGCATCCTCGTCTGTTGAAAACTCGTCTCTCCAGTCGCCAGGGGAAGACATGCTGTTGTTTTTAAATCCGTGCGTTTCGTCTAATTTAAATCCGGAAAGCACATAACTCTTTACCACGGAGTGTAAACATGCACCGTGCACGCGCTGAGAAGTTTTGAGGAAAGGTGACGAAGAGAGTTGAGAAAATTGAGACTCGAAAAACTTCGGGAGGTTCTCTGGACTTAGAGTCAATGGTGAGTCCCGATCCCGGGGTTTTAGGAAGACTTCTGATTGGACGGTATGTTTGGGAAACGCTCCTTAAGGTGCCACACCCCATTCTGCAGGTCAGCCTCATTTAGGTTTAATTGCGCAGGGAAAGATTTTAACTTGGAAACAACCCACATATAAGTTTTATCAGAATAACATTTAATCTGTAAACCTTTTCTGGACATTGAAATCAGAGGAAATAGTCCCGCTTGATGTCCTGAATTAATGAAATCCTGCATTCAGTGGTGAAAAAAACACCCGTCAACTCTTCTGTCTGCTTAACTCTACTCCATCCTGTAATCAGGCTGCAGGATTGTGCAGGAAGAAAAGCATCAGTGTGACATCTGAAGAGCTGTATTTCCACCTAACAAAAGCTGACAGAGCGCCATAATTCAAGCCCTAACTCGAAGGACCTGACGCACCACTTGTGGGAGTAATCACAATGGTAATCGATGAGCATCATGGTGCTCAGAGCAGCAACCACACACTTAAACGTCAGAGTCAGTTGAGAGATGGATTATGGTTTAAGGCAGGCTCTTCAGATGACTGTCATTACATTGTTATTATTAACACCTTGTAATTAGGTCTGTGGAATCCGGTTCTTTTAAGCAGGATTTAACAGTAATGACGGAAAATTGCTACCTTCCTGAGGTGTGTGGCGCCCGCTGTGATTATTCCCAGTCTCTGCTTCGTCTCTTGCCTGTTTGAAGCTCAAACCTGCAGGGCTCCAGAGTATTAGGAAACATCACGAGAGGAAAAGCAGCAGTGTTTGCCCTCCTAAACATGGACTTTAACATCCCACTGCAATGCCATGCAATGTACGGAAAACACATCATGCCTTTCTGCCTTCCTGACCAAGGAGACACATGCAGAGATTATTAGAAGCCTTATAGTCTGCTCCCAGTTTCTACATATTCTTGTGTCTGTTGTCGTCTCTTTCTCTCATATAAAGATGCCCACGCGCACAAAGGCCACCTGTGAGGTGAGTGAAGTGTGATCAGCCCTCACAGAGACTGTGTGCCGTCTGTAATCAGCAGGACTACATCAGGGGCATCAGGGGCTTCACTCTGCAGCGCCTCAACATCATCAGTCACCATATGAGGCAAAGCAAAGTGCTCACACAGCATGAGCTCGCTCTCATGCAAATCAATTGAGGGGCTCATGTGTCATTTCAGTGTGCTCCCTACAGCAACACGTGGTGTAAATGTATGCTGCACATTAAAATAAAACTAAATCAGGGTCACAAACAGCGAGGTGGTTGGTTGAAGTTGGTTAATGGTTGTGGTAAAGTTAGAAAGCAATCAAACTGTTTATAAGGACATTTTATTTAACGTATTAAAATATGAACGATTAACAACATGTCATCCTTGTATATTTCATTATCACATCCTGTTATACCGTATGAAATTACTGTGAATCAGTGATCAACACAGATGTGCAGATAGAACATACAGTATTACATTTTACCGCTCCATGTAAAATGCAAATCATTATTGTTTCACCACCTCACTATTGATCAGCAGCTGAAGGAGGAAGAAGATGGATAGTTAAAATCTGGAGGGACAAGGGCCCATATCAGAAGGTTAAAAAAAAAATCACATTTGATAACCTGTTAGCTAACGTTAGACAACAGCAAACATTAGCATTCCAATTATTCAATTTGATAGGGAAGTCGTATATTATATTTGAAGTATTAGCACAGATCTTAGAAACATTAAATATTACCGTGAAGTAAAATGTACTGATGTAATCAAGCTTGCATTGTAACGTTAACTGTCTTGCTTTTAAGTCCTGGTTAATGTCCTGGTTAATCAGTAACTTTATGTGATATTATGGAACTCACTGGAACAGACGCAGTAACTAACTACATCCAAAACTGTGTTTCAAGCACTTTAGCGGTGTGTATTGTGTGACACGAAGAGGCTAGAAGAGGAACTAAAACCGTTATTTGAGATCTTTTATAAGACTGTGGTAACATCATTCCTTAAGAATGTGCACTTTTCCTGTTGTATCTTGTAACAGTGGCAAACAGTAATGTTAGCGAGAAAGTAGTTCAATGCTAACGTTAGCTGTTCTGTAATGTAAGCTGATTTTTGGCTGACTGCCAGGATCAGCCCTGACTGACTGAGTGAGTGAGTGAGTGATGGTACTTCCAGAGCCAAAAATGTAAACAACAAAATAACAACAACGGCCTGGGAAACACTTCAAAATAAAAGCACTGTGTACAAACGAGGGGAATTCCAGATCGAGCTTTTACTGTTAAAAAAGCATACCGGAAGTGCTGACCTAAACTTAACTACACTGCGTGCACAATTATTAGGCAAGTGAGTATTTTGACCTTATCATCATTTTTATGAATACTTTCCAACTCCAAGCTGAATAAACTTGAATGCCTTTTGGATTTAAGCATACTAGGTGCATTTGTGTAATGAGGGAGGGTGTGGCCTTAGGAGATCAATTAGGCATCATATTAGGCAGCTTCTTTCTCAGGCAAAATGGGCCAGAAAAGAGATCTAACAGACTCTGAAAAGTCAAAAACTATAAAACATCTTTCCGAGGGATGCAGCACTCTTGAAATTGCCAAGATATTAGGACGTGACCACAGAACCATCAAACGTTTTATTGCAAAAAGCCAAAAGGGTCGCAAGAAATGTGTTGAGAGAAAAAGACGCAAATTAACTGCCAAAGATTTGAGAAGAATCAAACGTGAAGCTACCAGGAACCCGTTATCCTCCAGTGCTGTCACATTCCAGAACGGCAACCTACCTGGAGTGTCCAGAAGTACAAGGTGTTCAGTGCTCAGAGACATGGCCAAGATAAGACAGGCTGAAACCCGACCACCACTGAACAAGACACATAAGTTGAAACGCCACGACTGGGCCAAGAAATATCTGAAGACAGATTTTTCAAAGGTTTTATGGACTGATGAGATGAGAGTGACTCTTGATGGACCAGATGGATGGGCCCGTGGCTGGATCAGCAATGGGCATAGAGCTCCACTCCGACTCAGACGCCAGCAAGGTGGAGGCGGGGTACTGGTACGGGCTGGAATTATTAAAGATGAGCTTGTTGGAACTTTTCGGGTTGAAGATGGACTCAAACTCAACTCCCAAACCTACTGCCAGTTTCTAGAAGACACTTTCTTCACACTGTGGTACAGGACAAAGTCTGCATCTTTCAAGAAGACCATGATGTTTATGCAGGACAATGCTCCATCTCATGCATCAAAGTACTCCACTGCGTGGCTAGCCAGTAAAGGCCTTAAAGATGAAAGAATAATGACATGGCCCCCTTCTTCACCTGACCTAAACCCTATTGAGAACTTGTGGGCCCTTCTTAAACGTGAGATGTACAGTGAAGGAAAACAGAACACCTCTCCGAACAGCGTCTGGGAGGCTGTGGTTGCTGCTGCAAAAAAAGTTGATGGTCAAGTGATCAAGACACTGACAGACTCCATGGAACGAAGACTTTTGAGTGTTATTGAAAAGAAGGGTGGCTATATTGGTCACTGATTTATTTTTTGAAATGTCAGAATTTACAGATTTGTAAAGTTTTTGATTCTGACTTGACCTGAAAATAAAGAAGTGAGATGGGAATATTTTTGTTTTTCTTTGAGTTGCGTAATAATTCTGCACACTAATAGTTCCCTAATAATTGTGCACACACAGATATTCTCGTATAAAAGCCAAAACCTCACTTTCACTTCCTTAAATATTCAGAGAGCACTGTTGTTGTCAAATAATAAAACAAATCCTCAAAAGTGCAACTTGCCTAATAATTGTGCACGCAGTGTAAACTTTAAACTTTATTATCCCACAGGGGAAATTCTTTTGCACAGACTGTACAAACATAGACTCCAAATAAACATTGACAAAGTAGACAACCACTGTGCAAAACAAGGCAAAACAAAAACAAGACATGACACTCTCAGCAGGGCCAATTGTTCAGGGCCGCTATCACTGCAGGAATCAGGCTTTTCCCAACCCGAGCTTTCCTGCACCTTAAAGTCCGGTACCTGGTCCTTGAGGGCAGCTGGGTGAGGTAGCCGTGCAGTGGATGTGTAAAGTCCTGTTCTATTGTGTTTGCAGTGCGTGTAATGGCCCTGTTATTGCAGTCTGTGAGGTTGGGTGTGGGTAGACCAATGATTTTTGCAGCAGTGTTGGTGATGCGTGTTAATTTAGCCCGGTTTCTAACAGAGAGCATGTTGTAAAAGCAGGTGGAGCAGTACAGTGAAATGGGTTGGATGATGGTTTTGTACAGCAACAGAAGGAGATGTGGAGTTTACGGATAACTGAAAGTCTCTGGTGACTATGTTTGTAAATGTCTGTGATGAGGTGGTCAAAGGTAAGTCTATGGTCCAGTGTCACTTCAACCTACCTACTTTACTCTCCATGCCTGTGACTTTTACTACGGGAAAAGATGTTAATATTGCTGTGAGAAATCAAAAGCACTCATCACAGTTCATTTTCAGCGTGTATTTCGGCCGAGAGCGGCACACAGCTCGCAGTAAAAATAGTCTATTCTATACATTTGCGGCTTGAGATACGCACGTGTCACGCGAGCATTGTCAAGACAGTCATCTGTTTTAATGCAAATGAAAATGAACACGTCCCGCAGCCGTCACGCACACGCTACGCTTCCAGTGTTGCCCACAAAAGCCCACATTGACATGATGCGGTCAGCCACATACTAGGTTTTGACCTAGTCGTATTTTTACTGACATCATCCTTTTGATGACAGCGTTTGACTTCAGGCGTGACCGTGACATCAGAGGAAAATGATCATTATGTGTATACGGGGAATTTGTGGTCAAGACAGTTGAAATAGTTGAAAAAGTACTTAAAGTTCTATTTTTTGCCACTTTAGTTTAAGTTACAGCACCTGTGGAAGCAACAGAAAAAAGGTTAGCTATAACAATGGCTGTATCAGAGGTACAGAGCTACATGAGCAAAAGAAGGAGCAAAGCAGCATACTCTATTGTTTTATTAGAGTATCATCAAAGTATTGAGGTGTCTGATTACCTGGCTTGTTTGTTACATGTAGATAACCAGAAGTTTAAGGGTGACCCTGCAGTGCAGAAAACGACCCCTAAAATCTTCTACCAGCATTTTGGGTCGTTTTTGTCCAAATGGCTTGCTGCTGTGCGCTGGTCTCAGCGCTGGGAGGCTTCCTGCTGGGTCTGTCTCACATTGAGGAGGACGACGGCGCGCACAGGGAGTGACTGACAGAGCTGCTGCAACATGACCATCCAAGCAAAGGTTACAGAGTCAGAGTCTCTCCGTCGGGGCAGACCAGAGGGCTAATGTCCCCCACTCACATTGATCACCCAAACACCAAATTACACTGCTCTCTCTTCCGCCTCATTTCACCTGCATTAGTTCTGCTAGCAGCAGTGTGGAGACGCATGGGAAGTCTAAGTCTAAGGTTTGTGACTGTAAAAGCTTTTTGAACATCAACACAAGGACTGTTTTACGAAGATGAGCATGCATTTTGAAGTCAGGAAGGCTTATTTAGATAAGTTCAATACATTTTCCAGGTAAAGGTAAAAGAAAACTGAATATCCAGTATCAATAGGTATGGATGCTGTGAAGGGCCCGTTGAGAATGCCTTCATACAGGGCTCAGATATTTGTGCTACACCCCTGCACAGGGCAATCAAGACTGAACCAACATTTTATTTGGAGACAGTCAAAATAAACAAACCTTAAAAAAAGCTTAATGTCATTTTAAGTATATGGAGCGATGGATTACAGCTTAAAGTAAAGAGCTCTTTCCTAACTCTAAGGAGAGTTTATTTGGGGGCTTTTGGCCTACGTGCATTCAAATGAGTCCTGTGTTATAAAGCTGTTTATTTACTGAAGCGTGGTGGCTCGAGTGCACTTCCTTTAACTAACTTGTTCTTCATTATAATGTACATATATGACTGTACGCCTTTACAGAACAGTCAAGAGCTAAATGAAGATCATCACTTGTTTCCCCTGAAGCTGATTTAAATTAAAGTTTAATAAATGTCACCATCTGAACTCTGTGGAGGGAGCTAATTTCCTGCCAGAACTTCACAGACAAACAAAACAGGTTTTATACATGTCCTACGATTCACTTACAGATAAGGCTGTGACGATGCTGGATTTTTCTAATTGCGGTGAAACACTAACGCCCCCTTGCGGTTTGGTGTTAACTGGGACGTATGGATAGTGAGTTTACTGCGTCCCTTTAGATTTGAGTGCGTCAGAGATGCTGGACGCGTCCCTAGCAACATCACTGGGTCTACATTTTTTTTTTTTAAAAAGGGTGTTGACGGTCACTGGGTCCACCCTGCTGTTGGCGTCACATAACTACGGCATTGTGGTCATGCGGTTACCGTCACAGCCCTTCTTACATACACAGTGTGGTATGCAGAACAAAACTTCTTTAGCAAACAAAACCTACCTACATCACAGAAAATACAATGTGTTTCTAATACATTATGAGTCAACAACATCTCACCTCAACGAAAAATATATGATCAGACCAAAATAAGAGACGACTTTTGGCCCAATATTTCTGCTGATTGTCACGAGGAAAGTAGATCTAAAGAGCTGATTACGCCTGCTATGACTTTCCACCAGTTTCTATTGAGGAGTAGATTCATTTAATGACAAAGGAATCTTTTTGATGACTCTTAAAGTTTTAAAGCCAGCAAGCTTGGATCTAACAAGGACATAAGATTCATATGATATCAGCAAGAACAACTTACAGACTGTTTACATGAGAATTGTTGAAAGTTTTAACCTTTAATATGTGTACATGGTATATGGCAGGAACATGACTGTCCCACAGTACAAATAGGACCAGAAAGAGTATCAGGAAAGAGCAGTAGAAGGAGTGATTAACAGGGGTGAAACAGACGTGGTTGATCCTTTTGATAAAGAATTGAAAACAGCCCTTTGGATGAAGCTTCAGACTTAGGGAGACTGTGGAGTGTATCAGCCTAAAGCCATACACATTTTTTCACGTCTGAGTACAGGAATGATTCATTTCTGATAAAAGTCCTGAGTAATTTGCCCTCCGCAACAGCAGCTGGCCCTATGAGTCAATTTGAGCCGACTGAGAGGTTAACCAGAAGATTGAACATTCACTATCTGTCTGTGGAAAAGGCAATGACAGCCTTCTGTCTATAGCCTTTGAAGATTTAGCTTGGTGACAGATAGCTAGACAGAATGAATGAAAATACTCATTCAGTGTAAAGATTGTGCAAAAAATCATGATGTTTTTATCTTATCTGAGGAAACCAAAGTATTAGTTTTAAAATATAACATGGCTATTGAATGCAAAGACAGAAAGATAAAACAGGTGAGGACAAAAGGGGGAAACCAGCTTCAGTGTGAAGCTGTAATTATCTCTTTTGATGCTGGAGGTGGTCAGATGTGTTTTCTCATAATTGCTTCTTCAGGCCCCTCAGTGAGTGCAATTATTACTTCACGGTTAGTTGATGAGTCTTTTAGTGCTTCACTATTTCCACTTTTAATATTAAAACAGCCAAAGCTAATTCAGTAGTTCCCTGACGTACTCACTGCAGATATAGCAAAGTCCCGTCTGACCACTACAAATTAGTTGGGGGAATCAGTCTGGTCAAACTCTCTAAATCGGTTCACATTTACTGCAAAGAAACCCACGAACATTTCCATCATATGATGCCGCAGATTTACTGTTCAAAACATTTTCCAGAAAATGAGCTGCGGCTTCAAAATGGCACAAAAGTGACACACATTCATCTCGAGAACACTTCAAAAGTTAAAAACTATTAGTCATCATATGATTAAGATCAGTGGCAAACATTACATGTACAACCATACCGAGTGAGTAACTGCTTATCTTGCTCAGCACTGCATATTAAAGCTCTGAGGAAGTAACACCAATGTCAGGTCACTGAACTGTATTTTCCATGTGCAAGTATGCAAGCCATCAGTGCTGCATGAGCCACTTTATGGACTGTATTATATTCAGTTGTGGATGAATGGACGCTGTACGCGATGCAGGGAATAAAAGTGTGTGAACACATGTAGCCAGAGAGTGAAAGAAACCGTTTCCTTAGCTTGCTTTAAACTTAAAAGCCACTTACACATTCTGTATTTAACCCCCCAACACAAACACAAGCACCACCTGCAGGGAGTGAGAGTGGCGCCTTTAAGCATGGCTTTGCTGGTGCCTGCACATAGTGATTACACTGCAGTGAAGTCAAAAAGCAGGTTATCCACAGGTTAAATATCACCTTTCCAAACCCGTCTTGCCCTCATTTGTCACGGCCTCTGGAGATCATTTCACAAAGGACGGGAAATATCTGCAGATACTACTCATTAATTTATCAGTCCAACTATAAAGGTACAGGGGAATCTGTGTAGTAACCTCATACGACAAGTTTTTTTTTTTTACCTTGTAGCGTGTGACCAGGAGGTGCCCGACATAGGCCTGACCTGATCATTTGACCCCAGCAGGAAGAGAGCTAGACCGTTAGCTCTGCTCCGGGGCAAATGGAACACAAATGGTATCAAAGGGGGGGGAAAGTTTACAACTCTTCTTATGCGGGACCAACGTTCCAGACACCAAATGAAGGACATCGTCTGATAAACCACGGGATTGAAGAAGCTAGTTAATGTTTGTTTCACAAGATTAGCTGTGGGGGATAAGTAACCACATGCTTTGATCCAAGGGCTGTGGATCAACAGAAATGATTCATGAGCCCTGGTGAGTAAAAGAGTTTATGAAGCATCTCCTCTTATTCTCTTGCTTCTTCCCACCCTTCGTCCCGGCTGCTGACGAGCGCCACCGTCCCCTTTTCCTCCGGAACGTCTTCCCTTTTACTTTTAAAGTTTTGCCCTTGCGAGGATGCCCAGAGCCTGCGTGCACTCTGCCGTGCTGAAGACCTCACGAATAGACATTGTTCCAGCATTAGATCCGAACTGCTCAAAATACAGACTCCAGTTCTCCCGGTGCTCTGACAAACCTCAACCCTGAGCCCAGAAGATGCATTCAGCCTCCATCCGGCCCAGGCCGCAACGCGGAGTGACCGGCACATCGTGAGCCAGAGAGACCGAATCGGCCATGCGGCGCTGCTCCGAGGGAACCCGGGTACAAGCCCAGGCATCAGAAGCTTCGTTAAATACCTATGATAGTTTACGTCTTTTAATTAAAGTTAACTTCTCATCAATATTGAGTGCAGGCATTCTATGACTAGTCTAATTAATTATTAAATAATTAATCGACCTATTGACTGCTTAGACTTATTGTCATTATTTTGAACTTGACGCTAACAGAGTATTAAAATTTGGCCACCTGCCAGGGCCGAAAAACTGTTGTGGAAGTGCAAGACACCGCAGTACATCGAATGGCCTCAAGAGCCTGGCTCCTAAAGCGAGTCAATTTCATTAGGCCTCATACAATCTCAGATCCCATCGACTATCATCGGATGACGATATAGCCCTTGGGAGTGACAGGGAATTTTGCTGGTATTCCAGTTTAGCCAGTGGCTAGCGGTGAACGACTTCCAGTCAAGATTTCCTTTTCCGTCCGCTACATTGTTTACAGTCCAGTTAGCAACTGGACAAGAGGCCATGTGTTCAGATCAAAAGATACAGACATATCAGCAAAATAAACAGCGTAATTTCATGGTTCATGTCATCCCCCAGAGGAGTGTCTGTTCATCTGTTTCTGGTAAGTCTCAGTTTTACTGTAAATAGTAAGTTACAAAGAGGCTGAACTCTGGCTGACGACAGCGGTATGAACCCAAAAAACAATTGTTTTTCTCTTTACTGACTTTAATTAACGGGTCTTATCTTGAAATGTCAACATCATGATGCAGATTAGTAAAAAGTAAAAATGAAGCTTGATCAGCTCTGTCCTCAAGAGGAGAAGAAAACTACTTTTAAAATGCTGGTTTGTTGAACAGAGGTCAGATCAATCATTTCAGATGCATTCGAGGAAGTCGGGAAATCTGAATGCTGAACGGCTTTCGTGACACAGCGTCAAGTGAATTTGTCTCAAGTTGAATTTTTTAACTAGATCAGACTTTTAACTGTCAGCATGCAGATGTCTGTTTATAGAGATTAACAAGAATCTAAATCGTTGTCAAATGACGCTGATGGGAGCTGGGGTGCTTTTGCTCTCCACATGGACTGTTTTTTCTGAAAGCCTGCTGATACATGATTGATCAATATTACTCAGACTTAAAACGTACTACAAACGGAAACCAGAACACTCCCCCGGCCTGTAAATAGAGATAAGGCCTTATATAAAGAGCCAAACTTTTCAGCATTAAACATGTTTTAAGTCTGGTACAATGAATAGTTTTGCTCCCTGTTACTAATTTACTAAGTTTATTTTACAGAGAGACTTTGAAATAAGTCTGGGAACCAGTGTTTTTGCTAAGTGGAAATCTGCCAACATGTTCCCAAGTTAGCAGGTAGTCCTGTCTGCGCTCACCTTACTTAGCGTGTTAGCTTGTCTAGTGCTTCTCATACATTGATATACTGCACACGTAGCGGCCTATGCATGGGGTCAGGATTGCATTTTGTGTGCTTTCGCAAGCTCTCTTAGCTTCTTTAGTCAAATAAATCAACATCTGTCAGCTAACACTACAAATAGAATTGATGGCTGTAATGCAGAACTCAAAGCTTCAAATGGCAGTCCACCAACCAATGGGTGATGTCACGATGGCTATGTCCATATACTTTATAATTTCCTTCAAGATTAATAAAGTTCTATCTTATCTTATCTTATGTCCATTTGTTATATACAGCGATATATAGTTTAAACGCATGACAAAATGTTTATTTATAAAAAGTAAATTAGATTTTTTGTTGCAAAGATTAATCTAGAGTTTAGGGTTGTTTAAAATAAATAAAATAAATCAAGGGTTGTTTCAGCTGCAGGGGCAATTTGTGTGGGATTCTTGTTGTAAATCATAAATGCCTAAACATCTTAAGTGAATAAAAGTACAAATGAGTACCATTTAAATACAGGCATTCTACAAACTACACCGAATCAGCTCCAGGTTCACATCATCATACGAGTAAGACAAGATCAAAGACAAAGCATGACTCGCTCCTTTCAACCCAACTAGGCTCATACTGTTACATCATAGCGCTGTATCTGTGTAACATGGTTTACATCCTCCAGTCTGTTAATGTGTCTTCTGTTTCCCTGCAGATACCGCCAGAGCTAAAAGAGACACATTAGTGTAGCACAGCCATTTGCTCTCCGCTTGCAAAGGGATGTTGCCTGTTAACTCAATTACAGCTGATGAAACTCTGTGAAAGCCTCAGTTCATTTCAGCGCCCTGAACTCTGTCTGGAAGGGAAAATGATTAAATCCTCTTAAGGAGTTTGTGTCGATCAAACACCTGGAGCAACTTAAGTCTTGAATTAAAAAAAAAAAATTCTTGTGGTGTGCTTGTATGCTGCTAAACCACGTACTTTAAAAGAATATGTGATTGCCTAAACATCAAACAGGCAAAAAAGAGAAGTTATACTGAACATCCTGATGAAGCTATTAACAGCATACAGGGCCGAAGAGCATATTTTAACAAGTTTCCCTGCACATTTAGCAGCAAGTAGAATGTTAGACAGTTATAAGGAAGGAGGAGGAGATTCTTCTTCAGAGAACACAACACATACATGTAAGGGCACAAGCAGCAGATACATAAAAAACATAGAACAGACCAAAACATGAGTCAACCTTGGTCGCTCATTTAGCAGGATTTGTACTCCTAGACAAATATGTGTACTATATTTATGAATACTCAGCAATACACGGTGTACCCTCCATGGAGATGACTGGAGAAATGATAGTAAAAGAGCCAGCTTATCAATCGGCTGCATGACTTATTGTTGCAGCATCGACATGGAGATGTGTGCATGAGCAATAGTCACATTGCAGGATGCATAATGTCCAATAAACATGACGCACTACAACTTGTTTGTGCTACAAAACTTCCGATGGTCTTATTTATCATGACTAATCTACAGGAAATGTCCCACTGATGTCATCATGAGATGTGAAATTACTCATGATTATCATGGAACCGTGTAGTTCCACTCAGCTCTCTGGAGCTTTTATGCATCTTCAGTCATTGTTTTGGGTTTACAGCCAACAAATTTAATGTTTTGGTTCATTGGCTTTGCTCTCATCAGCATTGTTTCCAGACACAGCGGAAGCTGTTTCCAGTGACAAAGTCCTGCTAAATCCACAGCACTCAACCTGCCAAGCAGCAAACTGCTGACAAGCAAAGTAAACAGCCAGCTGGTGCACATAGTGAAGTATTTAGAAGCCAAAGAGAGAGATAAACTCATCAGGAGGTGACAGAGCAAATGTTTTATATTTACTCTGTATATCTAATGACAATAATCAAACCAATTTATACACAAGATAAAAATATGCATCTACTAGTGTACATATCTGTAATCAAAGACAGGTAAATTGAGGTGTTGTAATCTATATTGCATACTCTCTATTCATTCATTAATGTAGCTGGAGACTCTGGATCTTCTGTTTGTGTTAAAGACAATTTGACTACTTATCGATGGACCAGTAAGTACTCAAGTGAAAAAGTTGATACAGAAGTTTGAGTTTTGCTGAGCATGTAAGGATGTGCATGTTACAAAGTAATCATTTGGTCTGGCTGGCCTGCTTTCAGCGGACAGGTGGCATGTTCTGCCAGAGTCTGCAGTCTAACTTACACAGCTCCAAAATCTGCTGACATTATCGAGTCTCTCAGCACCTTTACTGAGTTTCTCACACTGAGCCACTTCAGTCAGATGTAGGGCAGTAGGTGTTAAAACACAATGAATCATCCATCATTATCAGAAACTGACACCCTGACCTCAGAGAGGTGCTGGGACCCACAAACAGATCTGAACATTAGAGCAACAGAAGGAGACTTTCTGCAAAGATGAACTCACAGCTTGGCTCGAGAATACTTACTACACACAGACTTTATTGCTTTACATTACATTTTATAGCTCAGCGCCTTTTACTGTCTTACTCTCAAACACCGTTTCTGCTGACTGCTCTATTTTCTGATCAACAACATGGCTTGTTTCAAACAACATCCTGAGGCCTCTGTCCATGTAAACAATGCAGCAACCCACTGGTCAACAGGCGACACAGAGTGGTCTGGAGGTACGGCTTCCACAGTCTGACAGTCTCCTTCTCAGACCACAGCTTTGATTAAAAGGCCTGTTTAACTGCTTATCACCAGCCCAACAGCCATTTATCTTCAGTGATGTAAAAACACTATCTTTAAATCTCCTGTTTACTGATTCAGAACCAACACCAGCTCTTTTTAGTGCAGAGTGCAGCAGCCGAAATAAACGACAACATTTGATTCTGCAACAGTTAAAGCATCTAAGGCGTTCAAGGTTCACACCAGGTGAGTCTAGCATATAATTACATCACAAATGCTCATATAATCATATACATGGTGCCAGGACAACACAACAATTTGTTAAGTGCCAGATACCCCTATGATAATAGTGAACTTGTACAACATGTGTCTTTGTGTAAGCAGAGCATATAAGAGCACACACTGCACTTGTAACATTTCCCTGAACTCTAGTGAGAACTCCGATAAGGCTGCCATGTCGTGTAAAAAAAGGCCTCTAATCACAGAGGCAATGAGGCTCATCAATCAAAACATTAAGAAACTGCAGAACAATCTAAAGTAAATTGTGCATGGTTTAACAGTGATTATTTTACAGTAAAAATAATCACAGCCATATGCTGCGCTCGGGTTGATTGACTTATATAAATGTTGAGAAAAGGAGTAAACTACTGAAACCTCTGGTGACAGACGCATCACTGAATCCTTTGGCGAACAAGTTAAGGTCAATACCAGTATTTATTCATATTCACCACTTTTTGTTTATCATTAAACAATAATTAAACTGATTGACGGGTGAGTACAGTCAGCTGACTTTTCTGAAAAAGCAACAAATGATTTCTTATGTCTTCAAAAATTATCAGCATTTTTCTCTTTTAAAACTTGGTAGCCAAATAAGCAGCCACATAGTCTTTTAAGACTCAATTTCTTTGTGGCATGGAAAAATTTGCATTAAATGAAATTAAAGATATTAACTGATGTGACTATAAAATTGTCTGGTGGAATCTCCTCGTGAGGGTAGTAAAAAAGAGTGACTGTTCAGTGTATAAAGTGTATGTGACCTCTACCTGAAAACAACCACAGCAGACACTGATATTATAGGAGCTGGCGCCCTCTGGTGGATAAATAAGAGCATTTCAGCTGAGCTAATTTAAGGTTTATTCCTGCAACATGTTGTCCTTTGTGCTGGCTGACTGGAGATCATAAAAAAACTGTTCAATCACATGCAACATAACTTAATGCATTTTGAAAAAATCATTTCTAGTGTCATTTGACTGTGTACATAATAGTCTGTACACCAGCTGTGACTGAGGGAGACAAAATGTTTCAGTATGCACACACTAAACCATTGTGCTTTATTGCACTGTCTACACTAAACAGAAAAACCAGTACTTGAGAGAGTATACAGCACATGTAAAACAGCCTAAAATACATATTTGCTACATAAAGAAACATTAAAATATACTACTACTTCTATATACTTATTTTAATCAAAACGTTAGCACAACGTTTTGAATTTAGACTCTTTTAATAAAATAACACTGAACACTGAGTCAAAGACTTCTTTTTAACAAATATCCTCGATGGATATATAGCAACCATGAACACAGATGAACAACCAGCTTGTGCTTTGTTGTGTTACACCTTGAGCTAAAGGTATCCACTATTCAGCACTTTAATGTGGAGAAACATTGATGATGTTTTTAGATAAAGTAGCGGTTAGTGACCTGCTTTGGTTGTGGACCACCTCAGTCAGTCAGTTCAGCGTCTGTCGGTCTGGCCGAAGGCGGCCAATCTCTCTCTGATCAGCTGGTTCTCCTCCAGCATCCTGGAGATGGTCCTGAGAACTGCAAGCTTGGTCTGTGCAGGACAGGGACAGGAGCAGATTCAGCGCTTAACCAATGTGACTTCAGCAAACTATTTGATTTGTCAGTCATTTCTAACAACGACGGCTGTGTTTGGTTAAAGTGTCTCAGTCAGCCATGACGTGTATTTAATGGAAGTAAGCCATCATTCATTTCATAATCTTAACTTGTGCTTTGCCTTCTGTGTAAAGTCTTATTGTCAAGCTTTTCACTGAATTTAATAGAAAACACACATTTACTTGTACTTGTATTGCCTTTAAGTTGTAGTAAAAAATATTACGGGAATGTTTACATGGTGATATGAATAAGAGATTAGGCAGCACAGCCCACCTTTTCATTACTTAGTCATTGATGTACTTTGTAATCTAGATTACCATAATGAAAGGTCTGGGGGTTAATTATATAGAATTTCAATAAGCAGTTGGCCTTGTGGGATTGACATGTTACCATGTCTGTTTGTTGTATGTCATGGAGCTTAACCCCAAATCATTTTAGGTTGAACTTTAATAAATACCAAAGGTTCTAGAGTGTTTTTCCCTTCTGCTAGATGTCTGCTCCCCTCACTCCTTGTATATATTATATACAATTTACATAGAACTTACCTTTTCCTTCTCGTTAAGTGCTTTGTGTCTGGGTCTTTCGGAGAAAAAGAAAACATCTCCAACAGAGTCAGGCTCAGGAGCAGCATCTGAAAACAGAAAAACCAAATGTGAATATGAGACTTCTGCTGACTGTTTTGTCTACACACAAACTGTACTTGTTCGTTGCTTATTGTAAGTGTTGCTTTGCCAGTTTGAATGAAGGAAATCTGTGTTTGACATTTTACGGTCTAGCTCGCTACACTTTTGATTTTTAAAGCATGTCACCCATTTAAGATTTTGACCTTTGAAGGCCAATATGAAAAGGTTTTAGTGATAATAAAGTATTGTCCTGAGTTTGCATAATTAGTTGAATCAAGACTCTTGACAAAATCTGTAAACGTAATAATAAAACATAAAATCTTGTTATAAAGTTTGCTGAAGGAATATTTTATTGCCTTGCAGTGGTTCCCAGCCTTATTTGGTCCTTTACAATGAAGCAAGATCTACTTGTGACCCACATCTTTATCTTTATGGTTTATGTGTACTGGTGCATTTTCCGTGAACAGTCCAAATTAAGTGTGATTTTTGTTTCAGGTTTATCTGAGACTTTTAAGAGGACTACAGATTGGAAAATAGTGAGAAAAAGGTGAATTAAACAGAGTTTTGGGTTCATGTATGTATTGTGACAGTGGACAGGCACATGGATCAATAACACTATGAATGTGGAAGAGTTTGCACAAAAAGCTAATTGTAACACCTTAATATTAATAACTGCCAGGTTGAGAACCACTGCTCTTCACTGTGTTGTCCTTCTCTCATTTTGTCAACCCTTGATATGCTCGTGCTCATTTTACTGGAGAGTCCAGCCAGCCTCCTCAACACACTAGACTTTTATATTGTCGGTTCACATTGGACTATTTTCAATTTTATACTGTATTCTTTTTGCACTCACCAATATCCTGCACACCTGTACAGTTTTTAATTACACCTGTTCTACATACGTTGTATTATACGTATTGTTTTTTATATTTTTATTGTTATTGCCTTCTTTTTTGTATCTTATTCTATTAAAGTCTAGTTCTGTATTAATTGTTCTGCACTAAAACTCCAAAACAAATCCTTGTATGTGTAAACCTACTTGCCAATAAACCTGATACTGATTCTCTGAAAACAATCACTGCTAGCCACCAGCTAGCATCAGGGCTACTCTAGCTAGCATCGGGGTTAACCTAGCTAGCTAGTTAGCTAGCTAACTTAAGCTCGCATGTGTTATTACGTTGTCTTTCTCCTCCTCGGCCCACAGTAGGGTTGGTTTTATTTGCAGCGGGCTCAAACATCAATCCTCTCGGTGTTTCATCCTCCTTTGTCGCCCTCTTGGACTTTTGTAATTTCACTTTCAAGACGAACCGAGTTTTATCACCAGTCCCGCGCTTGTTCCCATGCCCGTCCCTCCGGCCCTGACAGGGGGGCTCGGTTTGGTCTGTGCTCCGGTGGTCTGGCTGAGGCTCATCTCTTTGACTTGAACTCAGCTGTGAGCCAAACCTGGGCACACACACAGCATTAACCGGCGACATCTTTCTCTTTTTTGATAACATCGTCAATAGAGTGTCACGCTAGACACACTTGTATCACTAAGTTCAATAAAGTTTTCCTTTTCTACTGAATACGGGAGTACAGTGCTGAACTGTGCTTACAGTTTCTGGCCAGCAGGTGGCGTTGTTATGCGGACAATGTGACAATTAAAAAATACATTTTCTTTTTGACTGTAATAATCTCAAAAAGCCAAATTGCTGGAAATGTGATTATTATTCACTGACACTGTAAACCAAACCAATAAAAGCTAAAGCACATAAGCTTTCTCTGGAGACATTAGTTTCATGTTTCCAGTTATTGCTTTGATTTCTTTATCTCTATTTGTATTGCTTTAACTGCCTTTGTTTCTGTTTCATCAGTTTAATTCCTTTTATTCGCATTTATTATTTTGGACCTATTGTGTTTGCATTGAGGTCTTGCCTTTTGTTGAATTTTCTAGACTACTCTCTGTTTGGCCTCATTGTTGAATGTTCTGTTATCTGTTTTGCATTCTGTAATCTTCCTGAGTTCCTGCCTTTGCTTTGTCTGTCAAAGCCCTTTGTAAACATCTGTTTTTAAAAGGTGCTATATAAATAAAGTTATTATAGTAGTGGAAGAACTAAGCTTTAAGCAGGACAAACATTTCAGTAGTCTGAAAAAAATATGGTAATTGTTCAAGTGTAATTATGTTTAAATGTATTAGGGTTTAAAATGGTGCGTCATTGTATGATGTGTTTACTTGTCTCTTAAAAAATACAGGCTTTTATTAGACTAGGAAAGGTTCTGCAGCACAGGAGGTTTATGTGAGCTATACAGCACTCACTGAGGCCTAAAATAAGCCTCAGCCTATAAATACCTCTGACCTGATTCAAACTTAACCCACCAGATGTGCCAAAAGATGCGATTACACAACAATGGCATCAGGTGTGAGACTCCTGTTTACTAGTAAAGCTTCAGGGGCATATCAATAAACATACTCCTCTTAAGAACTACAGAGATTAATAGGATTAATGTGCATGAGGCGTACAATTCTTCCTCACAGCTGTTTTATTCGTTCAACATCTCACATTACAAATACTTCAAATGTATGCATACAGTTACAAACAGTTGGCAGCAAATGAATATATGACATTAGATCTTTGTTTTACTTCAATACTACTATAAAAACCGACTTCTGTATTGTCGCGTAAATTAATCAGGAGGAAAATATAAAAATTGGAACTTACGTATAAATGTGAAATGACTTAATAAAAATCAAAATGATATCAGGTAAAAAAAAAAAAAAAAGTTAATAAATATAACCTTCCCAGCATACAATTAAAAACTATTGAAATTTTGCAATCAAGTAATACTAACAGACATAATCAATATTCTTTTCATCTGAAAATGTGGAGCACAATACAGCAATTAGAAAAACTAGACACATCAACGAGTTTAACACATCACCCCAAAAATATAACAAAAATCTGATCAAAATGATAGTTATACATTTCAATTGAAAATATAGCAAATGCTAAATACATTATCGACCTAGTATATACAATGTTTTCAATCACAGTAGCATGGTAGTAGCAAAATAAGTAAATAAGCACAAAACTAATGTTTAAAAATAAATTCAGGTATAAATTAGTTTTTTTTTCTTGCAGACATCAGCATGAACAATAGGAAACAAATAATGTGTAAATGACTGCATGGTTTATATGGGTTAAATGACTTACACTGCGGAGACTTGTTTCTGGAAAGAATAAGTATTGCACATAATGGCTCAAAGTTAACTTGCAACATTAAATCACATTCAGGTTATGTCCCAAAGCATGCCACATCACAAAGGGGGTCAAGTGATCAAGTCTCCTCACCTATGTCCTACTGAGTGTCCTCTACATTACAAAAACGCATCCAAAGTGTTGTCACTGTGTAGATTGCATAAACATCATGTCTGTGTAAGGAAGGCAGACTCCATCATGTAAAGAGAGGCTACAAGAGAGGTGATCTCAAAGAGTTAAGGAACAGAAAGTTAGAAAGGAAAAAGGAGATCTAGTGCATTACATTAGGTCCTGCATTAACACTAGCCATGTTATTTTTGTATTACATTATGCATGCCAAGAATAAGTAGAACTTACAGGCAGTCCCAGAAAGAGGATCTAAATATTCAAACAGCTGATATCCACTCCGGTGATAGAAGGGAACAGTTTACATTGACCAAAGCCAAAACATTTACCCTATTGATAATCTTATTGACTACACCTAGGAGAGAAATGTCAGAATATATTTTCAAGACTATCAAAATCAGTTTAGAAAGGTCTTGTCATGCCTTAGGATCCTGTAAGTATGTTTATTAGGACAGAGGAGAATCCATATATGAATGGCTAATGATAGCCTTATTTTTTTTTTTTTTATCTACAGAATCACACCAATGCACCAGACAATTTTCAGATTTACCAGCACTTAAATATATAAAAGCTAATTGAAAATTATATTAATATCATTCATTTTCTTTTTTAAATTAAGTTTACCATAAATGCAGATCTCTTAGTAACAAAGGTACAAAATTATTTTTCACCAAGTGAAAAAAATGAGGTATTGCAAAAGGAGTTCTCCCATCTGTGAAAAATGTGCCTAAAATGACTATTGAAAAAAATATTTAGAAAAGTAGTGCATAATAAATGTATATATGTTCATGACAAAATAATCAGCTATAAAACACTGTACAAAAATCAGCAGGCCATGTATAAAATAATATCTTTATCTCTGTGACAGCAAATTCTAGCTACTACCATATCCAACCACAACACTTGTGATAGAAGCTCCAGTCATGGTAGAGCGTGCAGTGGTACACCATGAGGACAGCTCAGGGAGACTGGACTGTGCATTCCCATTAGTTTGTACTACATTAGCATGTTAGCTTCCAGTGCTAATATCCCTGACAATATAAAGTGAGCAAATACTACTGCCAATACCTGAGCCCTGAGGGCTGTGTCTTTATTAGCCGACACCCACAAACTGAAACTCCAGACAACTCCAGCCTCTCCTCTGCCGTACGACGTGAGGACATTATCCTGAAAACCCTCAGATCAACGTCTGCTTTTGATGATGCGTTTTAGGCCAATCTTTGGTTTGCCCTTTCTGGTTACAAAGTGTCGACTTTTAAACCAAGACCTAAAAACTCATGCCACAATCTAAATATGTGTGCCAGACTGAGGGGAGATTTTGTTTTGTGACGTGGCCAGATGCTTATACTCTGAGCTTCTAGAAAAACTCGATCGTCCGACCATCTGAAACGGTGTCCCTCCTCTGTTCAACCCAACCATTTGCACTCAACCTTTGGTAAATGGTACAGTTGTTCTCTAATCCTGCAAGCGAAAAGTAAGAAAATGCACCCTTCTTAAACTCAACGTCCATAGTTAGTATACTGATTTAGGTATGATGAACCTCACTTAAATTTTATGTTACTCTTGACAACAAATGTAAGCAGCTTTGCCAGCTAACACGAAAAGAAAGTACAGTCAAGTCAGAAAACATCTAAATCCAAATCTAATGCATCCATATGCTCATGCACACTTAAAGTCAAAACATAAATGGGATTTCACTCTCTTCTTAGCATTTTCTTCTTTTAGAAGGCCGAATTAAAAAAAATGAAATAAAAAATAAATTATTTTTTTAACTTAAAAGAAAAGTGCATTTATTTTTCATATCGTAGCCCGTACCCCTTCCCTAACTACCCCTTTCACTCAATCCCTCCCCGATGCTGCGTCGTCCCCCTCCCTCGCCCTCTCGCCTCAGTTCCAGCGAAAGGAGATGTGTCGTGGTCGGTCCCCTCCCTCTTTCACCAGCGGCTTGTGGAACTCGCGCCCGGCCCGGGAGTGGATGGCTGCCCAGCAATACTCACAGTAGTACTGCAGACAGGTCACGTTGGCGCAGAAGAAAGGAGCGAACTTCCCCCCGCAGCGGGTTCCCTGGCACTCGTCACACAGCTGGTCGTCCAGGACATATGGCTTCACTTCCACCTGAAATGGATGACAGGAGTTAAAATGGAGGCCGGGGAAAACTTGAATGCATGCACAGCTGCATTTCAAAAAGGTGGGGATTAATATTTCATGAACATCAACTCTTCTTTAAGATTTGAATAGGAAGCTGCTGACTTCAGACGGACTCACCCGTTTATCAATCTCCCCGTGCTGCAGTTGAACAAATCGGGCACTGATGGCTGCAATGTAGCTTTGCTGATTGGAGAAGGCTACTCGCCCCGCCCCTTTTGGATACTTCAATTCGGGGTCTGTGTCAATCCCAGCGTAACACACTCCCCCATACAGACGGTCCATGATCATTGCAAGCTCCACTGAAAAAACACATTTCAAGTTAAAGGGGTTTAAAACTTATCAGTCCTGTTAATGCAACACATTGTCATGCCACCACGCACACACACGCTTACCTGCACGTAGGGGACGAGGGACACCGCCTACAAAGATAGTTTTTCTTGGATCCAGGGGCTGAGAGCCGTCCATCACAAAGTCGCTGTCATTTAGGTTCCAGGGTCGGATCTGGACCTACACACACCAAGATGAGACAAAATGATGGAAAAACATTTTCCTCTGGGTCACGCTCTCCTCCTCGTGAACAAGAACCATTTTGGATTGTGAAAATGAAAGCGGCTTGCTGCTTATATAATGTGGATTAACAAAATATCTGCGGTTCAATTTGACTGCTACTGCAGCGTGTTGGTGGTGGCCGAGGCTTTTTACACGGAGGGGCATGGATTGACGATGAAATACTGCAGTCTCACCCACTGGTGAAGTCACATTTATCACATTTTGTGTTATGGGGCAGAATACTGCAGCATCTACATAATATGACTGCATGAAAAACTAACCAACAAAACAATCTAAACATACAGTTGAATTTAGCCCTTGATTGCTCATGATCGCACTCTGCAATTACATTTGCATTGAAAATGTACAACACACAAAACCTGTGCTTCTCCTGGATTATCACTGGCCAAACTAGAACAGACTTCCTGTGCGAGTCTATGAATGTAACATTTGTCTTGCTGGGTAAGATGAAGGACAAGCATGCGGCAGCTTAACAGAACAACAAACTCACAGGCTTGTCTTTGATGGTGGGACTGGAGACACACAGGTACAGCTTGCCGTCCTCCTGAATGCAGGCATCAATCAGGGCCTGAACAGAGCTCTCGTCTTGAAACAGCAGGAACGCGTATCCTGGAAAGGTAGGAAAAACAGAACAATGAGCACACACAAAGAGCAAATACTAATCATGACAATGCAGCAGAGTCAACATGGTGGCAGAAATATCATTTCCAAACTGGTTTGACTCACCTTTCGGTGGGAAATAGGACTTGCTCTCTGCCTTGTGAGGCCAGTCAACAAACAAGTGACCAAATCGGCGGAAACTGGCAGTGATTTCATCTGAAAAGGGAACTCGTATTTAGTACTGCACTCTATTGAGTTCCATATATCTGTATTAAGGCACTTGAGACATTTAAACATGAAATTTGTGACATCACAAGAAAAAAAAAAAAGCTGTTTAATGTTGGTCTGTTATAGTTTTTGATACATAAATAAGAAAATCAAGGTCAAAGCAGCATCTTCTGTAGCTGCTACACGTCCTTACCTTCGTCTATGTCTGGGGGCAGCCCGCCCACAAACACTTTGCGAGAATATCGCTCCACGCGTTCACCGTTGAGGTGGGGGAAACAGTGGGCTGAGCCGAGGCCAGCAAGCCCCTGGTCACCTGACTCGTCCTCTCCGAACGAGCGCTCATCCTCCATGGGGAACAGAGACGAGTGGCCTGGTGGAAGGAGAGCGATTACACATATTGGTCCACCATCAACCATGCCTACTGTTTGGAAATGATTTAATATTACAGTGAGGAGGGAATTTGATTAGATGTGAATTAAATAATGTCAAGACAAACACACAAAAAGCAGCCATGATTGCTTATTTTGATACCAAATTAAAAGCACGAGAATCACTGCTAGTTTTTGGCAGGCAAACCTCGGGAGGCTTTTACGGCCTGCAGAAAAAAAGGAGCTTCAACCCCTGACAATGTTCAAGACAGAATAATCAGTGAACAGCCAAGCAGACAAACACAGAGGCAAAACCACAAAAGCCATCACGTCAGGGAGTGTTACTGCTTTCTAAATAACATGGAAGTAATCAAGACACATTCACAGGCTTTACCTCGTCTTCTGCCATAACTTCTCGCTGCGTGTGAAACAACACAAAACATTCTTGAAATTGCTTTTTGATGAAGAGGCACACAATAAGAACAAGAAGTGAAATACTGCCAGGGCTTGAAATCATTTGATGGATCAGTAAAAATAGCTGCTGTATTTCAAAATAAAAGCCACTGTTAATCACACTAGGCAAAAGGCTTTTTATTAAAGGTAAATATTTCACCATAAATCACATCAATTTGTAACCATAAACACCGATTAGTAACAGTGGTATCAACAATCTACGTGCTTCATCATATAACATGGCGTGTAATTAAACCTCAGAGACATTAATCGTAACAATCTGAAGGTGACCTGCATTTTTACATTTCACCAACTGTGTGATTTTAAGTCTTAAAATATAAATAGCCAGTAATTATGCACGGAAAATGTGATAACTTGATTATTCACTCTCACTACAACTCTAAATACCACTAACAAGTGTACATCATCTGCTTTTGACAGCATATTTGTTCCATCATTAATTTGCTCTCTTTGAACCTCCCTAACAACATTATTACATCCCTGTTTGAAGAAGCCACTCATGTCCTGTCTGCTCCCCGGGAGCCATTTTGTTCGTGCACCACAGTGACTGTTCCAGCAGTTTAGGAAGGTATAAAACAGGTCATATGACTTTACCACTTGTTTTATGCCTCAGCGCGGTCACATGACATGCAGAACTTTTGTTTTTATTTCATTAGAGTGCTCAAAATTTATTTTAGCTGCCTCAAAAGGGCAAAAGCCACTAATGCTCTTTATCTGCATTTGGCAGACATTGATTTCAAGCCCTGGCTTCTGCTACAGCACTGCATATTTGTATGCATGTCATTTACATACCATTCATAGGTAGAGGCCCGTCTCCACCCTGGTGAGAGAAGCTGTAGCGTCCTACATGAAGAAAAAAAACAGGAGAGGCTTCAGAACAACATGTCGTGATGTAATTCCCAACAGCAGTAATAAACCAAGTTCTTTCTCTTGTGTGTTTTTGCTTCTTAATCCTTTGAAGTTATGTGGTAATGAGATAAAGTGTTCTGTGTCTTTACAGGAAGGGGACCGTGATGGCACACGTTTAAGAAAAGTATGAAGAGTTAAGCAGACAAATCAAGGGCCTTAAAAGTTGTTCAGGTGAAGTGCATGTTATGCATTTGTTTTGGAGCTGATTGTTATGCAAATTAATTGCAGATTCTTTATTATTAAGGAAGCTGGCTTGTAAATAATATGACGGAAAATCCCCGTATGACAAACGGCAGTCGTAGAAGTTGGAGGTGCACGCATGAGCCAGCCCAGATAAGCATCTGAAGTGCTGGCCGTGATAGAAAATAGGTCTTTTGACATTGACTGCAACAAAACTGAAGTGAAATGTTTTATTTATGAGAGAGTTAGTCGAGATGAAAGAGTCTCCACAGCAAAAAATGCTGCAGGTGATTGTTTTCGCGAGTTATGGAGAATGAGACAGAAATGTACCGAGAACTGAAACCAATCGGAGCGAGTCTCATTCATGATTTGTTCAGACATACAGGACGTGTCGGGCTTCTGTACCAATACTAAAGCAATACTATAGCAATACTATTGATACTTGTGATGTGCCTCTCTATTTATACAAAGCCCCTTTTCAGAGAGATGTCTCTGTAACATAGATTCTTAAAGGTGACATATTTTAGTTATGCAATCGATTTTCTGTTACTCTGATGTTGCCTTAAAAACTGTACACTTATTTTAATTTCATTATTTTTCGTAGCCTCTCCTTCCTCCTGAAATAAACAAGATGTTTTGCCATTCAAAGGTCAGATCTTAGCCACGATTAGCTATTTGGAGTGACCGCACAGCCCCTCCACCACGTGTGTGATCCCATGTGGGGGAGCGGCCGCACTCCAAAGTTGTAGAAAACATGACTGCTCTAGGATCGGTTATTCTGCCTTATATGTACGAGTCAGGAGGTATCGGAACGGTTAGTTGAAATCTTGACAACAACTTGACTCCAAGCTCGTGCAAGACGGCAGCCTGAGGGGAATGATGATTGGTCGATTTCAGCGAAAGCAAGGTCCTACGTAGAAACCTGCAGCTGTTCTGAACGGCCCATTTCAGAGGCGACCTTTTTAGAAATGTGATTCTGGAAAAACACGTTTTCACTGTGAACAATAAACACCCAAAAATGTGAAACCCATGTAAAATATGAAAATATCCATTCAAAAGATACGTCCCCTTTAAAGTGAAGCTGCATTAAGAGTAAAAATTTGCCTAAGGAACTATCTGATCACAAAATCTATACAGTCATGCAGCGCCAGCATTTTTTACTTTCTGAAACTCACTGCTGGGTCAGTGCTTGAGAGGTTTTGAAGTTTGATATCCATCCCTGCTTAGACTGCATTTTAGATCACATTTTAACGATATCAAAAGGGAAAAAATAGGCAGATATATCGCCACTGTCCACATTTTTAACTACATCATATATCTTAGAATGATCATCTCCAGCCCACACATGAAACGCTGAGTCCGTGGAGTATCAGAGGGACAGTGGACCAAATAGGAACAGACCAAACTACCAAAATCTAAAGCGTCTGGGTATGAAACATATATTGAATTATAAGCTGATTAAGTCTCCTGAATTAGTTGACAAGGTCTACAGATCTGAGCAACAACTGTACTAAATGCCTAATTTAGGGACCCATCAGGCAGCATTAAAGGGCCAGTTTGCCGATTTTCAACCTCAGTCCTATCATGCTATCATGGGGCGCTAATGCCATTATGGTAGGAAAGAAAAACGCATTTTCGCTCTGTGGAAATGGACGTTAACTTTAGAGGACGTTATCCACTTCTCCAATGAGCCCTGGAAAACCTGGCGGAGGCCAGGGAGCTCGCTAAACTACACTTCCACAATCTTGGACGCCCGCCTTCAATGTCATGTCTCGTCCAAAATCGTCAGGTTTGAAATGCAGACTGGAAGATTTTTTTGACGATTCACCGGTATATTCTCGTCGTAATTGGATTCTGTTGCCTGCAGTGATCAATGTCCTTGACTGAAAAACGGTAGTATTTCACTGTGACGTTTCTCTCTGTGCTGTTTCTTTCAGAGGGTGGGGCGCAATGCATGCTGGGTGTTGTAGGAATGTAGAATGGCCGAAACCACGAGCTGCTACTTTCTCCACAGCTATGGCACCGATTTCAAATGTAATTGCTTCTATCGATTACAGAGAACACCAGCTTTGACTTTTGTGGCTTTTTCCAGGGTGCGAACTGCTCCTTTAATGTTGAAACCCTGCTGTTGACGCAATCAAACGTCAGCATTGTGAAAATGATACCAAGATTCTTACGCCTGTCAAACACATGCAACAAACGGCTGCATTTATCCACAGCCAGCAGTGAGGAAAAACTATCTCTTCCTCACTATTGTTAGTGTGGGAACCAACCTTTCAAGGAATCCTGCTCAGCCCTCATAATGTCAATCAGAGAGTTCTCCAGAGAGTGCATGCTGAAGCCATCAAAGGAGCGTGTTCTCTCCTGCTGAAAGAGAGGAAGACAACAATTAGCATCCTCGCTTTCCACATCACCGTCTAAAGACGCACGAGCTGCAAGAGCCCTGACATAGTTTGCTATGATGCTAATAGCTAATAAAAGACTGCAGAGAGTCTCCCCGTGGAGACCCTCGGCGGAAAGCACTGTAAACAGAAAATGGAGCCCGGGGTGTGCAACACAAAATCACCTGCATATCTCTGCCTGAAAATCACATCTTAACACTGAATCTCACTGCATCAGATATGATTTGCTACATAAGATGCAAAAACACGCTAGGGTCTACATTTAAAAGCTATTTTGGCATTAAAAAAGATTCCAAACATACGGAGAAGAAGAAATGAGTAATACAAAAACAAGTGAGTGTTTTTTAGTGTGTGTCTAAATGGGTTGAAAGCATGCAAAGCTGCAGTAGAGCACAAGACTTCTCAAATCAGGACAAGAAGGGGGCCATGTGATCAGAGCAGATGATAAGACTGCTCTCCTTCAGTGAAATGATCTAGATAAGACCTCACACACAAACACACAATAAGTTTCCACTCATCCGTTTGGTTGACTTAACCGTCACGTATCCTGTTTTACTCAATAGCTTATTTGTTGCATTTGATACAGATGAGCGTGTATAACAGGATTATCATCATTTGCCCCCTGGAGGACACACTCCAAGTCATACAATAGTCCAAGTGTGTTGCCGTTTTTACTGGAAAGTCAACTAAATTGAACTTATTTATTTTAAGCATCACATCGAGCAGCTCTTATAACACCAGCCTGAGTATTACCTGAGATATGCTCACCTGGAAAGGGTAGACACTGTCGCTGCGGCTCATACTGTCCTCCACCCAGCCCTTGTGATTGAAGCCAGAGCTGTTTCTGGGGAATTTCTGAGAGGGAACCTTTAGGATAGTAAAATGAGATTATAAGTCACATGACCAACATATTTTGTGCTATCATAAGAATGAATGCAAAGATTTAAAGATGTGTTAGAGATAAGTCATGATAATCTAAACTACCTGGTTGTTAGGGAAGGACTTCTTCAGCGGGGAGATCGAGTTAAGACCTGTCATCCCTCCACCTACCCCCCGCCGGTACTCTCGAACCCCCTGCGTGCCTCCCCAGCCACCATACCCCCCGGGGCTCCAGGAGGTGGATGTGGGAGTGGAGGGGCTCTGATAGCTTCCCCATGGTGAAGGGGGTTTGCTCTGGGCAGGAGCGAGGTGGGGCAGCTGGGTGAATGGTCCAGTGCGATGGGGATGCGGAGGAAAGGAGGGTTGGGGTGGATGAGGGCTAGCTGGGGAGCGCCGATGCTGCTGTGGGACCCCCTGACCGTGGGGGTGGTAGTGCTGGGGGTGAGGTGTGGGTGGGTGGTGCTGGGAGACCGGTCCAATCTGTGGGGAGAAGCTACCTCCCGCTCCAAAGCCAGGCCCAGCGTGGTGGGAGAAGTTCTGGAAAAGAAGGGGAGGTCCGTTGGCATTGGAGCCAGCTGGGCCGAAGAACCCTCCGACGTCTTCACCCACCACTGGAGACTGGGTGGATGGGACAGCAGGGGACCAGTTGTTAAAGCTGGTCAGTGAGGATGAGGAGGAGGTGGATTGTGCACAGCTTGTACCCATACCCAGGCTGTCTTGGTAGTCGAACCCACTCAGCACTGGGGACTCCATCCTTAGCTTCTCCTTCCCACCGCTGCTCTCCAGAGAACCTTTCTCCAATGTGCCGTCTTCAGGAAGAGCCCCTTCAAGCTCTCCTAGGCCTCCGCCAGCCTCCTGCTGGCCTGGAGAAAGGGCCTGAGGCTGGGCCTGGACCTGAGACTTCTCTTGCATGTCCTGGAGGTCCAAGGCCTTGGACTTATCTGACTCCAGAATCTCATCTTGCATGTTACTGTGTTGGGCTACAGCAGGGAACAGCCAAGCACTGCCCCCATTGGTGGAGCAGGTGTTGTTTACGAAGGAAGGGGGGCTGGGGGGGTTGGAGGGGTGGTGTGGGTGCTGGGGTTGAAGGTGAGGAGGGATCCTTACAGGGAAAGCAGATTTGTTACCGCTGCTGTTCTTCACCAGAACTCCAAACCCGTAGTCCCCCATTTAGGACACCCAGTATATCTTCAGTTCACTTTTGGCTTTCACCTTCTTCTTTATCCTAAAATGAGGGTTTAAGAAAGACAGAAAGGGGGGAGGAGGGGTGACAAAAAGCATAAGGCTGTTACACCTCAAGTTGATCTGGCCTCTGGAAAAAAAACAAGCCTCGCCAACCAAGTGAATGTGCTTGGGCTGCACCCAGTCTGGTCTTGTGATGCAATCAATGAGATTAAATCATTGACTCGCTTTGCCATTGGAGGCCTGGGTGAAATATAACACTCGGATAGCAGGCAGGCAACCACGGAAAACACCCAGCCAGAGCAGCGTAGGCAGCTAACAGCTTGTGCTGGAGAAGCTGACGTCTCCAAAGGTCGTTACGCAGCTAGCAGCGAGCTAACAGCTGCTCCGCCACCCTCCATGTGCCCTGTTAATCATGCAGATCCTAGCAGCCCATTTTAAAGTACGTTTGTGCATTACAGTGAATCCGTGAAGCGATGAGGCGGCTTTCAGCGTGGACACCTACCGTATAATCTTCCCTTTTCAGCAATGACCTCCTCATACGCAACCATTTAAATACAGGAAAATGTTGATGACGTCTCCTGTCTGCTCTGAATCTAGGGTAGTTCCCTTCACCGAGCCGCGAGGCTAGGATAATAGCTGCAGAGACGCTGGAGCATATTTGCAAACCAGCTGGAGAGCAATAAACGAATTCAAAGGCGACAATGTCTCTTGAATTTTCTGTAACATACACGACACTTTTATCAACGACAGGACGTGTGATTTATCCAGGACATTACTAGTTGGAAATAGTGTATAGCTCTTTAAACGACCTCGTCTGTTTCGTGTCCTGTATGCTCAATGTCACACAGCCTACCAAACCTTGTCATCATTTTTACATCTCAAAATACCGTAACGCAACATCGATCTCTACTCTAATGTATCGACAAACATGCGTATTTAATGATATGTCGGGCATAGCTACCTTCAGTTCGGCGTCATGACCTTATCGTTTTGATGTTGCCATATTATAGCGTTTTCCCTTTTTCTGCATTTCCTAGGCAGCCGGTGTAAATGGTCTCTTCTCTCTTCTAGATGACAGCTGGACCAGTCGGGAGACACTTCCGTCTACAAGCCCCGCCCCCGCCATCAGCCACCAGCCACTGTGTGTCAGGATTTCCCTCAACGCCCCGCCCTCTTTCACTGAAATCTACCATCTGATTGGCTGGGAGCCGTGAGGTCAAGCCCACTGTACTCCTTCTCAATGAATGGCACATGCAGTCCAGACGTTCTCCTCCCAAATAAGGAGTCCTTGAAATCAATGGGAGGAGTTGGTATAAGGAAAATACATTAGAGATCCAAGGAAATTATTATCTACGACCTCAACCAAGACTAACAAACTATGTGTTTTAATTTTAATAGATGTGAGATTATGGAACGCAAAGAGTTAAAATCGATGCTCTTGTACTTGCATTTGCATTAAATGCATATGAGTTAATTTGACTGAGCAAATATATTTTTCCTCCACCTCAGCCTATAGGCTTGTGAGTCAAACAGATCCTGGACAAAAATATGTTAAATAGGTTGAGGATATATCATGCCATAATATTAAACCTTTGCTTAGGACATACATAAAATGAGCTCTCCCTTAGCTAATGTTTAGCCATAGCCTCACATACATTTGCTTTTCCCTTCACAGCAGCCAATTCATTAAAACTTTAATAATCATTCACCAACAAGGGACAGAGTATCCTTCTGAATAGAAGTACTCCTTCTACAGTTACGGTATACATTACACAAGTAGGAGTAAGCTTACTTGTGCAAAGAGACTCTTTTAGGAGACTCTTCTTTTTTTATATGTAACACAAATGATTATGGTCGTGATAAAGGTTCATATGTGGGGCCTAGAATACTTAAACAAATTCCTGTGCCTTTCAGTGATGCAGTGCTGTTTGTACAACTTGCTAAAAAAGCCCAAACACCTAAAAGAGCTACTCAATTTCAGTTTTTTTTCACCCAAGTCGTTGAATTACTTTTGCTTGTTGAGTAAGTCTAGTTCACGCAGTGTTCCCGTCCCCCAAGGCAGACCCACCCTTCATTTGTATCCTGTAGTAGCAGCACACATCACCCCGCCCCGCTCCCATGTGCTGCAGGGCCTGTTGGGTTGGTTTAACAACACAACAGTGTGTCTTGATCCACTGGTTTCCTTTTAAAAATAACAGACTTCTGGGCCAGGTGTGACTGGTTTGAGTCTCAGGCCAGTATCTACTGACTGAGTGAACTAATGGTGGCCATGGCGCGCAGGTTGTGTGTTTGAGTGCGTGTTGGGATCCACCATCTTATGCTCGCTGATGTCTGCTACAGGGCTTATGAGGCTGGCAGTAACTCGAGCACAGTGAGTGGTGTCAGCGTTTTCTTCCCTGAGAGCCACACACACTGTGCTCCCCGGTGAAACTGAGGCGTGCTGTTCAGGTTCCACTCATTTTATGCAGCTAAACATGCGCACATAATTATTTATTTTACATGTTGTTGCTCTTAATGTAGGTGCATGAAGGACATTCATGTTTCTGAGGCCAAACAGGAGACAAAGGTTGGTGCACCCACTCACCTTGGATGGTTCCTAAATGATTCATCTATGGAACCGAGGCACCCAGTCATTAATTCATTAGTTCTCACCGGAGCACAGGATACATGTTCACAAAGCACCCGAGGCAAACTGTCTCAGGTTTCTCTGCTGCTCAGCCTCCTCTCAGATGCCATCTCTGCAGCCTCCATATTGATAGGGTTTGGTTGCCATGGCATCCGTGAAAGCTGGGAGTTTTCTGGTCCAGTCGGCGGCCCATTGTTTGACCTGGAGGTCATCTATCTCAGACTGGATGTATTAGTGCAGCAAAGTAAGTGTGACACAGCATAATTCCTCCCACACAGTGTAGTTCAAGTAAAGGTATCACGCTGCACTCAGTGGCCTGTCTTATCAGCTCCATAACTTTAGTGCACCAGCAAGAGAGTGTGCAGGAGACCATGTCAGCGTAATGTAAGGCACACTGCCCTTTTCATCTGAGGAAAGAAGGAAATTATTCAGCATTATTTATTCATTTATTTGCAGCAAATACTGATTTAGTGCAGAATGTATAACTTGTGTGTAATATAAAATGTGAATACATTGAAAGTAAAGATATATGCAAATAAAATACACTGCATTCATTACTGAGGTGTGTTTTTTGCTAAACAAATAAAGGTGTAGTTTGACACAGAGTTTTTGCTGTGTGGCAGGTATGTAAAAGGAGTTTGGGTTGAAGCTGTACTCCAGAGGTTCAGTATTTCTCCTCAACAAAGACATGGGACTCTCAAGAAATGGTCAAAATTGAAGCAGAGGATAAGATGCGTCAACTTTAAGACCCTAATCTGGGTCAAACTCTGACAAAGCACTGTTTCCCATGATGCATCTTGATAGTGTTTTTGAACCTTCTGCCCACGTCTTTGACACTCACATCTCCAGCTTGTAACTCTGGCTTCCTGTTCTCAAGTCAAACTATGCTAACCTTTAATTTAAGAAACCAACTTGAAGAGGATTCTTTCCAACTTTGGAAAGCTCCACAGGAGTAACATGACATTTCTTTCAGCTCAACTTGTCAGCGAAGGCCTCAATTAGTATAAAACAAGATAAATGCAGCAGGTTGCTTTGGAAACATCTCTACTTATGTGCTTCCTGTAATCCAACACAAAGGAGGAAAACATGAATTTAAATCCACCCTCAAATCAAATTCTGAGACATCCTAACAACTGATTAGTATCTCAACTCACCTCCTGTAAGAATCTTAATACTTGCACCTGCTTCAACCATCTGCCTTTGTCAATAAAAAGAGAGATGTCACCACCTAGTGGTCGTTTAGTATAACTGCACTCTCAGAGATGACGTGAGATGTGGCAGGATGTGCAGGCAGCCTCTGCAGATGTGCTGATATAACATGAAGCTGTTTGATTCTAAGGACATGACATGTTCTGTCCTTTTCTGTCACACTGGAGACAAACTGAAGAAACACAAGAGGGCTGTGGATTTGTGAGCCAAAGTGCCATACATGGCCAGTGTAAATGCACCTCAGCTTAACTTGACTGTAGTATAACTTAAAGCTCTGAAACAGCAGTTGGAATTCTACCTTTCAAATCAAAGCACTGTCTAAATGTTTAGTGAGGCTACATACACTGTTGGGACAACTCATAAAAACTGACACCCTGAACACACCCCGAGCATTGCATACAATCCAGAGCCGCTGACGTAAATGTTTAGGTCTCTCAATAGGGAGGATATTTCCAGTCCTTGAAACTTTAAACACAGCCCGTATTTCACTGTCAGAGAGGAGGCGGCGAGTCAAACGAGAATGGGGTGTCTTTTAACTTGTGTGTATACCTGAGACGACGAGGCCTTCTCTCCTGACCTGATCAGAGCTCCCTGAATGCCTCACTCCTGGTAGATTTGTCCTCAGGAAAATGTTCGTCAAGAAGCTTTTAAACATAAATAAAGACTAGATTGACAGACACAACATGTACAAAATACAGACAAAACATATTTTAATGATAACAAGATACATCTGACTTCATGAGTGAGTCCAAAGATATTTATAGCATCCTATTCCAAATGTCTTACAGGTGAGTTACAAACGTCTAGCCCATGTTCTGTATTTCAAACGGTGAGAGCAGAGTCCTTGTGCTTTACAGAGGAAAACACGTAACGTGGTGACGGAGCGCTAACAATACAGGAAACATGGTTAGTTTTATTTTCCTCCGAACACATAAAGAACAGCCATTAAAGCCACTACATTATTACAAAAAGCCAAACTTAATGACAGAGAGCTGAACAGATTGTCACTTTACACACATACAGTACATTCTCAAAAGGATTAGCTTATGTCTTGTGCTGGGATGTCACAGGAATCCCAACTTCCACAACAGAATACAAAAGAAAAGCGAGAAAGCCTCACTGATGATTCAAACCCTTGGAGCTTATAATAGTCTGTTAATGATTGCAAGGGTTAAAACTTACTGTGAGTACATGAGGGGAGAAAGAAAAAGTAAACTGAGCCCCAAAATCTGAGTGTATTATGTTCTTTTCTGCACCAGTCGCTCCAGCATGTGGTGTAGTGTGCTCACAAACTGCACCTCCACAGCTAAAGCATGTGACTGGCCTGAAATGGTCAAAAGCCTGTGTGTGTGACCTAAAGGAGGGAAAGAAGAAGAGTACAAGGAGAAGTAAAGACAAGAGTGAATCATCACATTTAAAAAAAATAAAAAATAAAAAGTCGAGCATGTCTCTCTCCTTCTCCTCGCTCCTCTCCTCTCCGCCTCTCCGGGTTGCTGGCTCTTGGCCGGAGCCCAGAGGAATTCTCTGGTGGCCTCGGTAAATATAACATTTAGAATAACAGCGCCAGAGCCCCCGTGTGTGGACTTAACCCAGTTCCTGGGTCCTCGCTGCGTTGCCTGCGGCTCTTACGGGTAGAATAACAGGCCTTCATGTCTCTCCTGACCTAGGTAAGGGACCAGAGAGGGATAAGGGCTAATTTAGAGGGGCTGGAGATCTGGAGGGTTTCTGTCAGGCCTCTCTCCTGCCCACAAAAGGGTTACATTAGTCCTCTTTAGAGGGGGTTCAACCTGGTCCTAGGGAGCATGTGGGGATACAGGAGTTGTTGCTGTTGATAAGGAGAACCAGGGTCGCTAAAATTATCCTTTAGAGGGCGCCTGCTCTGGTAACCTGGTCGGATTTCTTAACATGCAGCGGCTCATAACAAATCATCCAAAGTGCAAAAAACTAAGACTTTTGTGGCTCAACATCATCGTAAAACAGCTCAACAATAAATCTCCCCCCTGACACAGTATCATCCATTCACGTAAATCACAGAGAAGCGGTCGCTGTGGACAATAACAAGTTTAGGCACCTTGATGTGTGTGATTTTACATTTGATTGAACATCCTCTCTCTGCTGCAGTTCACAGCAAGCTTCAACTTACACGGAAAAAAAACAAGTCAAGAGAGAACGAATAGCATCTGACAGTTCAGTTATTATCTGTGAACAAGAACAACGATGTCTCCTGAAGCTATAAACATGACATTAATGTGTAATGTCAGTGAGACGCAGCTCCTGCAGCTCTATTAACAAAGAATGGGAGTGATGTGAGTCTTTCTGCATCCAAAAATAAGAGGCATGTCCGTGAATACTTATGAAACAAAAAGAGTCCGTAAAACTGCGCCAGAGATCAGTCTTTGCTCTCTTATTTCTAGCTTTGTGAGAGACTCATCGATACAATACACGTGTGAAATAACCGTCCTTATTCATAGTATTACATCTGCATCCTCTTTAAAATGGATTTTCACTTTAAGGACGCACAAGTTTGTCGGCTTTGTGGCCATCATGCACTACATTTCATATGTGCCAGAACTGGACTTGAAACCTGTACAATTTGTATTTAATCATCAAGTATCTATAAGTATAACACACATTCCCACTCTGAAACAACAAACGGTGTATGTTACATATCTACAGACCGACGTGTGATGGGTGCAATACTGTGAAGAGAACAGACAGCACGCCATATACTATCATCTATAGTATATCAGTATTGCATATTGTAGCTATATTTATACATGTTGATATAAATATAGATAAGTATATTTCTATGTACATTTTGATATTTCGACATTGCATAAAGAATAAAATAAATAATACAAATATAATCAAATCTTACAGTAAGTATGATTTGAGAAATGCTATATTAGAGCCAAAATAGTCCTAACAGTTGAAATAATCATGATAATAACAATAATTATTCCTTTTTAAAAAAGTGTGGCCTACGGTCTGGCATAACAGAACAAGCTACACCACATTTACCCTGCAAGTTTACCATGTGGGACTGCTGGAATGACTGGAGAGGGCGGAATAAGGACAGGAAAGTCGGGGCTTGTTTCCTTCTGCTCAGTCTGTCTGGGAATTTGTGTGTGTGTGTGCAGAGAAGTGTGTGTACGTGTGTGCAGGTGAGGTTGTGTTTATGTGTGGAGGTGTGCATAAGTCTGCAAGTGTGGTTTTTTTAAACGTTGTAAGGGGGTCAAAGGTCGGGACAGTCTCCTGCGCTTTCACCTCCGGATGTCGGTGGCCTCGGGGTCTTCCTGTTCGGCCACGACGCCGGCCTCTGGACTCTGGCGGCGGGGTCCCTGACTGCGGTTGCGTGGGTGAGCGTTGAAGCCCGCCTTACCGGGTTTCTCTTTATCGCCTTGCCGCGGCGGGCGAGGGTGCTCCGGCTCCGGGTGGGAGGGCGATGGGCGGCGGTGGTGTTCGACGGGGATGCCGGCGGGAGATGGGGCGAGGGAGGAGCAGAGGCTCAGGCTGTCGCAGAGAGCCCCCCAGTTCTGCTCACACTGCAGCCGGACGCTCCGAGTCAACGCCTCCTTCACCTCCTCGCCGCAGCTCAGCAGGATGTTCACCAGCTCCACATATGGACTGAACAGAGAGAGAGGAAGCTGTGATTTAACATCATGAAGCTTAGTACATGTTGGCCTAGGAAATGACAGGAACAAATGGTATGGTAGTATTACTATACATGGAAGAACAGAGGAGGCTCACACTGGCAGAGGAGGCAAGTAAAGGTAATCAATCAGAGATAAAAAGGACAGGCTGGATAAGTGCATTAAACATGCAGCCACTCACCCTTTAGGGAAGAGATCTTGGAAATGGATCATCTCCACCATGACGGCCACATTTTCCTTCGCAGCGGAGCACAGGTTGTGTTTGATGTAACACTCTCTCTGGAGCTGGAACACCATCTCTTTAATGGACACACACTTCCTGCTTATACAGCTGAACTTGTGCCGGAGCCCGTGTGCCATGCACTTCAGAGCATCCTTGATGAAGGACTTCCCCTGTGTGCACACAGTGACAACTTTCTAGTAAGACACAGCCATGTTGAAGACACATGAGCCAAAGAAAACACTGTTACTGTCACATAATAGTTTTGGAAGATGTTATGCGTTGTGTTGGAGTGTGTGTGAGCAAACTTTGCTTCTAAAATAGAATATGGTGATGAAACTCTGTTTTAGTGGCAGTAAATCATATCTGCTGATAACTTTTGGATTTGTCTGCCAAAGATGTAAGTCCCTAGTATGTGACCCTTTCGACATATTAAGACCCCGGTCAGGCCTGGCTTGGCAGGGCTTCAGCCTCCACTATGTATGAAAAGGGAGCTGACTGGGCTTCTGGCCAACTGGCTCATGACCCCTGCTTCTAACTGTACATGCATCAGTCCACCGAGAGGGAAGTCAACTTCCCACGAGAGGAAAAGAGATTATTAGGGGAGTGTATGTACAATCGCAAAAAACGGGCATGTTTGAGATGTAGAGTGGAAACAGCAAGAGTTAGCAAATCTGTTCATGGATGACGAGTGTGGAGCAGTGAAGAGGAAGAAGGAATGTTGCCTCCGGTTATATCATTTTTGTAAACACAAGGACGGACTAGTTTAGTACCTGAGAGTCAAATTTGCCAGCGTTGTGCAGGAACGTCATGCAGATTTCCTGTAGCCCTCGTATCTCGCAGGAGTTATTCTCAAAGCACTCAAACACACCACAGCCGACATCCCCTGCACTCACCAGGCAGTGCTGGATCTCAGCTGGAAAGAGAGAACAGGTTAGGGGAGGGACCTTATCATCTGTTCACAGCAGAGACAGCGGCAGATTGTTACAGGCGCGTTGGCAATGAAGACCATACGGCTCGAAGGCACTGATTGCTGCACGAATCACAAAGCTGATGTGGCGTATAACTATTTCCAAAGACACAGGCGGTCGTTCGCGTGTTCATGACCTAGAGTGTGAGAGAGAGAGAAAAGGGATGCAGGAGGAGGGGAGGGAAGGAGAGAAGGGGGGAGAGAAGTCTAATTTCCCAAGCTGAGGGGTTCCTGCAGAGCAACACTTGGTGACAGATATTACTGTGTCATTCTGCAGCACAATCCATCTGCACTGCCTAGCATTGAGAAGGGATGGTGCATTGCAGATACAGCCTTCACTACTTGTGCAGGAAACACAAATGCAGTCATTTCTGTTGCCTGTCAACTAAATGTGCATCAACAAGTCTGCCAGTGTTGCATTTGAAGAAAGAATGAGATTGCAAACAGAGATCAGAATATTAAAATGCATCCCTGAGGGTCTGACAGCAGCAATGCAGGCAGAAAATGGGTGATATGTAAGTACATGTCATGTGAACACATAATATCAGCTCCTGCACACCAACACACAGCTCTCACGTGCCTTTTTCTTTTTACTTCAGCCATGAAAGACAGGAATAAACCTAATGATTGAGAACAGAAATTACCAAGGGAACGTGAATGTCTCTCTTGTAACCCCAAATTGCTGTCTGACAGCACGTATAATGAGACATCTGACTGCCAGCTGGGAACCTGTCACTGAGACTGCTGCTTACCTTATGTGACATCGTTGGGAGATTTGTATCTTTAAGTTAATATGGCAAATCGCAGGCAGCGTTCAGGGTTGATTTTTATATGAAACTGTTAACCAAAGCAAATCATAATTTCACGCGTTGTCTGTCTTGGAGCTGATAACTGGCGTAAGAGCATTTTTCTTGAGTCGGAAGTGCGCACCAGTTGCTTAAAAAAAGAGGCATTGAACACAACAAACAAAGGATGAAATGAGACTTATTAGAAATCACGCTTGTCAACAAAGAGCCTCTGTTGGGGGGGCAGTAGTAGGGGGAAGGGGCCGAGCTGCTGTGGGGTTTGTAGGCACAGAGTTGAACTTTAGTGCGCAGGAAAAGTGAGCCGCTGTCAGCAGTGCTTGTTTTGGCATCACGGGAATGTGCTTGGATCGTACGAGCTCGGCCGCAACGTGCATTGAATTACACAGTGGTGTTACCAGGGTCTCTGCTGTGAAACCCGCATTGGAGTTTGTCCCCATTTTTCAGCGTGGGGGCGAGATAACAATTATGCTGTAATATTTTGACACAGGTTCACACGGTGGGTCGCAAGTCATGCTGTGCACGAGGATATAAACGGCATGTTTCAGGGGGAAGGCATCAGTCCACATAATGTTAGTGCTTTGTGATAAGTAGACAAACCACATTTGTCTTTTAAAGCAATAATTCCCCAAAAGGTCGGCTCAATAAAATAAACTCCTGCTTCCCTTACCAACCACGACACTGCTACAATCATTACAGCTCTGCTAACCCACCTGAACGCACCATCCAACATTCATTTTAAGAGACAACACATGCAAAAGACACATTTCTCCCAGAAAACCGCTGAAACTGTCACCTATAAGTCGCGCACAGCAGCGCGCACGCACACCTAGTGCTGCCGTATACATTACCTATTACCTTGTACCGTTCTATTAATAGTTTACTAACATATTGGATTTCTGTCTGAGAGTATTTACAAGGTATCGTCTATCTTGCTAATCGAAAAGGGTCACTCGTGTGCACCGTAGCGCCGGATTTAAGTGAAAAAGAGCGGATTGCTTCAATCGGCCGGTCGAGTCCCCAGCGTGGTTTAATCTGCAGCCACAGAAACACGTGTACGGACAAACCCCACGTAGATGCGCGAGCTGTTGCACCAACCAATAATCCCCACATTCATATCTCCACTGACACTCATTACTTACCTGTGTTCTGCAGGGAGAGGCGTCCTTTCTGGCTCGCAGGCTTCTCCGGGAGGCTGTCATGGAGATCAATATTATCCGATCCCACTACTTGCTCCAGCACTGACAAAACCAGCAGCGCCACGGCCAGCTTGACCAACATTGCGTCTCTGTCAGCGCGTCTCGACTCCTAGCAAAGATCCGGCAGTGTGCGAGTGTGTGCGAGTGTGTGCGAGGGTTCACCTTGGATCAGCGATCAGCGCAGCTGCGGCTCGGTGTCTTATGGGGCAGCTGTGGGACTGAATGCATGAGCTGGAAGGGATGCTGCCTATATTTCTCAGAGCCCCGGGTGTCAATTTGGATGAAGGAGTTAAGCAGGTGTTGTCGGTTGGGGCTTCACAACCAATCAGAGACGCAGACATCCACGTCCAAGGTTTTAGGGGAGTGTCCAGTGAAAGTCCCCTTTTTGCAATAAAACTGGCGCCATAAAGCAATATTCATGAGTAAGTTGACTGTGACAGCTCTGGGATGATCAAGCAGTGTTTCACAAAGCAAATATGAGAAAGCCAATCTTATAGTTCCCAATATATGATTTGCATATATTGCTATATAACTTATAGCCCTATAGTTCCTGTTTGTTGCAGCAGTGAGAAGTCAATAGAAAGTCTGTTTTTGCCATAAAAACTGGAGCACTTATTTAGGCTACAAGGCTGAGTATAATAACAGTTGGAGGATCAAGGAATAGGCTACCAGCCTTGCCAACTAACTGCAGAAAATTGAAGCATATGATGTCCAAGAGCTCCACTTAAAATAGACTTAGCTTGTGGGTCTACAACCTACTAATTCATTAATGCAAGGTAGTGATTACATTAACAACTTCAAAGAAGTCTGCAGTCAGAGCTTTCTCAGAAAGTGGGTGAAAATTCAGTTAGAACAGAAACACTCAATGAAATTGAACTGTGCCGCTTTCATTTGCAATAAAGGATCTAATAAAAAATGCAGAGACAACAGGTTGTCAGAACTTTATATTTAGTTTTTACTGACTTTCAGATCCCGCTATAATAACTTACAATTGAAAGCTCCTATAAATAGAATCCCTTTAACTAACTTTTTTATGGGGAAGGGAATATGAAGAGGGCTGTTACACAATGCCCAGTTTAGTCTGTGACAATGAGCTCTGCTAACCACTACTACACGGAGTGAGCTAAGAATAGAGGACCAACATTGGCAGGCTCGCACATTTGGAGACGTTAAAAGGAATCTTTTTCAAGAGTAACACTTGAGGATGCCATGTGGAATGACTGCAAGCAGACTGCAGAGGGAACATAAAGTCTCTGTCCACGAAATGTTTCCAGTGACCTAATAGTGTTACTACTCTCAGGTAAAGGCCTCTATAGGAACCAGAGGTGTGACCCGAGCCGGCACGTTGCTGTGCTGCTGGTCCTGCCAGAGGGCTGCTGGTGGACAGGAAGTGGCACGGATGGCTGGGAATGAGCATCAGGGTGGGCAGCTGCACTTTGGTTCTGAGCCTCTAGGGGGCCCACTGATACTTATTGTTCCTTTCTTTCCTTAATTACAGAGTACATTAGAGCAACCTCACCATAATAAAACCAACATCTAACTATGTAAACCTCCAGGCAATCATAGGCCCAACACACACAAACAAAATACATTCCCCAAAACAGGCAGTTTTTTCTGACCATACCTGCATGTTTTTGGATTGTGGGAGGAAACGGTGCACCTTGAGGAAGCTCAGGTGGAAAAATAACAAAACCAGTCAGTGCTTTATTTGGTCACCGGTTGTTTACTGTTAAAATCTCAGGTTTGAAACAAACTTCAATACCCAGAAAAACGAGGTGGATCTGTGTGTGCTCGGGTGGGTACGGGGACCCAAGTAAAACCCAGACCCCGAGACTAATACGGCCCTGCTCAGGCTCCCCATAAACGCACATAGGGAAACGATTGGCCCTCGTGTGTGTGAAAGACAGACAGGGGAGAGACAGACAAACAGGCATCTGATTGTGGCTGTCCGAATTTCATACATCTGTGACTTTGAAATCTGTTTATCATAACATTTCATTTATTTTCACAAAATCCTTTTCATGGGAAGCTCTGGCTCTGTCTGCTGGAAAAACTTTAAAACCCAAGCTATATTTAGACCATCAATGAAATTAGCCTAGAGCTGGAATTGGACTCCCGCTCTAACCTAACCAAAATGACGATCACTTATAGCTCTAAATATAGATAATTATTATGCCCAGACTGCAGCATCTATCGTTTTAATTGAGGTTTTTAGTCAGTGGAATGAATTCTGGAAAAGTCACCACAGCTGAGGAATGGGAGGTATTTTGGCCAAGAGATAATGCAGCGTATAAAACCACAACATTTCAATATTCCCATCATATTCTTATGGTGGATGTGGAGGACTTTTTCTGCTTTGTATTTATTATGATCTTGTCCTACTTTTGTCTTCCATCTTTGTGATATTACACTAACACAGAGATCAGCTTTGATGTGAATTAGTTTGGTCTAATCTAAATTTAATAAGGCATCACAATAGACTTTTTCCTCCTCAATAAAAAAAAGTTGTTCCAGTCTTTGTGCCACAAATTGGCTAAAGCTCGACGAGCACAGAACGGAAATTGCAATGCAGCAGTATTTTCAAAGTCCGCTGGATTTCCAGCAGGCTCGCGCGGGAGGGTGCAGCGCACCGTGGCACGCGTCTGGAGATGGGCTTGGTGCGTCTCCAGTGGTGCCTATACCACAAACTGGAATCTCCTGCTCAATTCACGTCTGTTAAAATCTGCCCACGCTGTGAACACACCCTCGATTTGGCCCAATCAGTACGCTGCAGTGGACCACAGGCTTGTAAAGGAGTGCGTCACCGCTGCCTACTGGTGCTGCATTCACGTCTTATGGGAAAACTGCAGAAGGTTTCAAACAAAGACCAACGACCTGGAGGTATTCAAGCACTTCAGTCATTAGGATACTTTAAAATGTCTGTTATATGTATTAGTTTGGGTGATTTAATGCATACATTGGTGGGTTCACATTGGACCAAATGCTGAATGAGGAAAAAGCACTCAAGGTCCATTTACAAGCTTTTTCCAGAGCTTTTTTTAACCCCACTGTGTAGTGCTCCATGGCAGAAGGAGAAATCGCAGCAAGTTAGACTATAAGGGGCCTCGTTGAAATGCAAAACTCGATCTAGGGTCAGTGCCTTATGTCCTGCATCACACATAGTGTTGTATGCTCATGCTCATCTGCTTGCATTAGGGTTGACTTTTTGGATAAGCTAGAAAAACTGTAACCTAAAAAGTTTTGTGTGTGAAATGATAATGTAATGCAGGTGAAGATTATTTTGCCGTTTGCCTTTATCAGATAGGACAGCCAAAGAAAGACAGGACACATGGGGAGGAGAGAGTGGGGGACAACAGTCACCAAATGACCGGCAGACCAGGAGTCAGACCTGCGATCAGTGCGACAAGGACTGCAGCCTGCACATGGGGCACCCACTCCACCAACTGAGCCGAAGCAGCGCCCCGGGTTTCAAACCTTTCAAGGTAATCCGCTTGGCAAATGTTTCCTGAGGACGGAAACTCATTCAAGACACTTGTCAGAGCTCAAGCAGTACACTCAAATGTGTTTTGGTGTGTATGACTGAACATTTAAAGACACCTTGATATTCACACAAATGTAAGGCTGGAAAATATGCCAGTTAATATCGCACATAAATACTGATATATCTATAGCTCCAAACTGATAACTGTAGAAGGTTTAACCACCAGGTTAATGAAACCTTGAAAGTAATTTATCACAGAATAAATGAGGGGGAGAAAAGTGGTACTCTACATGACTTTCCTTTTTACTGCTTTACTTGAATGCAACACCAAACGCCAAACATTGGCACTGACAACAAGAACATTCAGTGGTTTGACCAACCAAATGAATGAGCAACATGATTTAAAACTTTATTTACAAGGTTTAAAATAATCTTTGATTTTATGTTTCCAGAGCAGCAGGCAGGAGCAGTGACTACTCTGAAACATATCTATAAACACATTTATATAAAGTTTTTGATTGAATCTGTCATGTTTCAGACTTAAGCAGAATCTATTTAAATGTTTATCTTTCATAAAGGCATTGTCTCCTTTTGGTGACACTGTCCAGAAAATAGAAATGCAGCTATGCTTGGACAGCAGTAATGCTCATTCACTGTGACTGCTGTACTGTAAACATACAGAAAGCAGACATGTGTTCTGAGTTGGGACCCCTGGGGCCCTGGCAAGTGATCAACCAATGAAACCACAACAGAGAGGCCAGGCCGGGGTAAGTGTGTGTGTGTCGGTGTGTGTGTACTTGTGTGTGAATGGGGGGTCGCTTCACTGGGAGGGAGGCTTCTCTAACAGCAATTAATGTTAGCAGTTTACAGACTTCTTATTGTCGTTTACGGGAAGCATGTGGGTGAAATTCGGCTACAAGTTCAGGCTCAGAAGTGGAAAACTGTCGGACAATAACTCCTGAGTGACACCACGGGCACTTCAGTTAAAAACATTGAGTATCTCCTCCAATCGCACTAAGGTTTTGTGGTCAAATTAGTGCAGGTAAATGTAGCCTAAAGGTGGTTTAAGTGACTTAAATACTTCTAATGTGGAAACTTCAGTTTGCCCTGATTCTGCACTGGCATGGGAAAAAGACCAAGCTGCGATGGAGGTGTCTGACTGCGTAATTACTTTGGAATGTAATCTGGAATTTTGCCTCGGTGCCAAAAAGAAGAACAAAACAAACAAACACACAGAAAACAGCTCCAAGTGGTGTAACGGGTGTAAAACGTGATGGGTAAACAATGCAAGGTAAACAGGAATAGTTTGATACTGCAGTGAAGATAGTTGGCTGCTTTCTTGCCATGAATTAAATAATAAACTTATACTGTAACATGTTTCGTTGTGGGGTAGTTGGGTCATTTTTGTTAGTAGAACAACATGATGGAAAGAGATAACTTTGCTGTGCAGCACTTTTAACAAGCTTCACAACAACACTTCCTAGTTACAAGTCACATGTCAGAGAACTAACCAATCAGAGGCTAGGATGACTAAGGCTCTGGTCAAGGTAAGAAACAACAGAGGGAGATTTAGCATACTTCTGGTGCAATTCTAGAAATGTAAATATGAAAAGATTATAAACACATATATGTGTAGCTACAGTGTAAACATTGCTGAAGTTATTCTTATAACTTTAATCAAACAGATAAATTAACTTACCTTCTAAAGATTCTATCACTCACATGTCCATCCATGAGGCTAAATATAGAGCTTAGCCGGTAGATTAGCTCAGCCCAAAGACTTGTGGGAAAATAGCTAGCTTGACTCTGTCCTTAAGTGACAAAATCTACACTCTAACACATCTAAAGCTCACTTATTAACTCTTTGAAACTAGTTTGTATGAGCCATACAAAAAGCTAATTGTATAAACAACAGGTTGTAGTTTTACAGTGTACTCTAGCTAGCTAAGCTAACCCGTTGTTACCTATAGTTCTCTATTTATCTTACAGATTTGAGAGTGGTATCAGTCTTCTTATTAAGTGCTACACAAGACAGTTAATAAGTTTTATTCTGAAGTATTTTACTAAAACTTCAGTTACTATAACTATGTGTCAGTGTAACACTGAGCTAACCTGTAATTTAAGCTAAAGTCTATGTGATGACAAGTGACCTCATTAGCATACCTCTGCTCAACAATGCAAGGTGTTCATTCTTCACACTTACATTCTTATCTGGCATTAGAGGGTCAGTTCAGACCGATGCAGGATATGGCCAGATCAACGTAATGGGAACAGTCTAAAAAAAACTGAGTCGTAAATTAAAGATGAGCAGAAAGTTTTGCGGTGTAAACATAACTTGGGAAAGTGCTTGGAGCAGAAGGTGGGTCAGGCAGCGAGGAGACGGAGCCATGAAATATCATATACCAAAGTCTTCGAGGAACCTGAAAACGATATTGTAGCTTCTAAATTTGGCTCAGTTTGTGGTTGTGTGAATTTGTGTGTGCATTCTTGTGTGTGTGTGTGTGTGTGTGTGTGTGTGAGAGTGTGTGTGAGTTGATGGTGTCAGATGAAAACCTTGTATCTCTCAGCTGTTGACTTTCGCTGATTAAAGAGAAACTTTCTCGTTTAGCAGGATGAATTTTTGGCCTCATCCAAAAGTTTTAAGAGCCTAAGAAGTTGAAAAACTGTCCAGTCGTTAAGCTGCATGCTAACATGATGTTCACAATGTGAATTTGAGTACTGCACCAGGGGGAAAACAAGCGATTTTGTAACACTAAGCTGCAAAATCTTTATCCCTCTCCTCTGTTAATTCACTCTTTGGTGTGTTAACTCACCTGAGTCGTGAATAGAGAGCTTTTACTGGCCCAGCTCAGCAGGCCAGCTCTGGGCTCTGATTCCTACGCCACATCTCAGACCCTCACTTAACTTGCCTCAAACAATGTGCTATTATAGAGTTTGCTCTGTATGGGTTATATTGCTAGAGCGCTGGCACTTTACAAAGTGCTCCGTCTCATTACTGTCCATATAAGCCCGCAGGCCCGGCCAGCACAAAGGAGTGATTGAGTGATAAGGGGAAAGAGATGGCCTGTAGCTGCCCATGAGAGCCCTCACCTTGGCTGCTCTAGCCCCGATGAGGGCAGAGGTGATGTCATCATGGCTAGAGACACAGGGGTCGACCCCTCTGATAGGTGGGCATGCTTGGACAAAAGAGAGCAGCTGGGACACAAAGGCCCCATTTAATGAGAGTGAGACATGAGGCCGGAGCGGACTACGTGGGTGGCACATAGTGTCATAGCTGCTGAAAAGCCCGGTGAGCAATTAATCATCTGATTCAAGAACTGGGCAAAGGGCTTATTATGTAAGGTCAGTTTGGACGACAACGTTGAGGGAAAGAGAGCCTTTCTGGGTAACACTTTCTATTTAATCCCCCAAATTTTCCTTGATCCCATAATATTGGATCCAGGGATGCTATATTTATCATGCTGTTCAGGTCCAGCAATTGTGCAACATAATATGACACACTTACCCCTCATTAGAGATGAAGGGTCCTTTGTGGCAGCCTGACAATCATTAAAACTTCTCCCCTGGCTTGGCTTGTTTACTCTGTGGTAATTACCAGGTGATTGTGTAGCCTGTGACCCACATTCAGAGTCAGGTCAGCCAAGACATGGGGGATAATTGACAATGTTCAGAGAAGTGCACGTAGAGAAAGAGTGTTAGAGTGGATAGTCATTTGTTCCTGCCTCATTAGACTGTGTTAGAAGACAAGCTGGCTCACAGTATTCTCGCAGTGGAACAATACCTCGCTCCACTGTAAGACCTGAACGTGGACTCTGGTGTGTAAATGTGTTGGAGAGAGGATATGGCAGCCTCATTTATCCATTATTCATTTATTCACTCGCTGGTAATATGGAAAATAAATGAATAAACTGATTACGTAATGTATATGTCTTCGAGGGGAGCTCAGCCTGGATCTTCAGCTCCACTCATTTCACCTGTCCAAGTGAGAACACCACTTCTGGCAGGGCTCCTACCATGACTGACTGCCTGCACACACACATAAAATCTCTGCCTCATCTTAAATCCTTTGCCATATATAACAGTGGTCAGCTTCTGTTGTCATCCCAGAGGTTAGCCGCCTTTAGCCGATTGCCTGTGGCCTCACATTCAGGATCTGAACACGGTTCTGTAAATCTGCAAATCTACCTATTCTATTTTAAGTGTTCATCGTGCAATTATCTCCACAATGCATCACTAGCTTAGCCACTGCCAATAAAAGCTAATGCTACGCCAACCTGTGAAAAACTAATAGGTTGCATGCCCCAGCATCACTAAGGCTGGCAAACTACATTGCGCTTGGCGGCGCTCAGATTATTTTAGTGGCATAAGGCTCTGTGAGGTCTCGGCTACTCCGTGTGAATTCAGGTCTGTTTGTTTAAAGGTGTTCACACAAGAAGGAAGAACTCATGAGTGAAAACTCTTTTGGTCAAAACAAGTAAACAACTAGATGAAAACTTTAACGTGAGGCTCAAAGGACTGAAAGTAAAACAGTCCTGCTGTTCTGTCAGGCAGATGACATTACAGACCATATGCAGGTAAGCCTGGGATGGTAAATGGTAAATGGACTACAATTATATGGCCTTCCAGTCTTTCCACCACTCAAAGTATTTCACTACATGTCAACTTTCACCCAATAAATGTTCGAATGACTTTTGCCATGTGAAGCATCATCATTATCTCACATTTACACACTCAAGACTATGTCTTTAGGACTTCAGCATCTTACCCAGGGATATGTGTGTCCTGATGGGGACGGGGATCTAACCACTGATCTTCCAACATGTGGAAGAAACGCTCTCGCATTAAAGACACAGTCGCTACACTTTTGACATTGAATGACAATAGCTGGGTTTACATGGAGCCTAATATCAGTTTAAAAGCCATACTGAATAAAAATGCTCCACATAAACACCTCAATCAAAATAAAAAGGCCCAAACCGATTGAAATTTCAGTCGGTTGCAGAGCGGTGGTGTAAACCTTTTCATAAACCGATCAAATGAAAAATTGTAAACGATTTGACCCGATTACGCCCTGACTGCGTTCCTCTGTGCATGCCCTCCGTCGTGAAGTAAATGCGCCGTGATGTATGTTTCAAAACATGGCGGCATCCAAGTTAAACTGGACAACCTCAGAGAGCACATTCTTAATTCAAACATTAAGACACCTTAATATAATTGGATGGCTAGATACAACTGATACGTTGACGGCTTATAGCTATGTTGATGGCTGATGGCTGATACACTGGTGTCACGCTGTTGCAACAATGGCAACTACTGCGCTGAACTGACGATAGATCTCCACCTTGAGCTGATATTAAATGCGCTAAACCGAAAGCATAATGTGCGCCTGTCACACAGTTGTTCCATTAAATGCACCGCTGCATGTAAACACCAGATCGTAATGGATCACACCCCATGTAAACAGCTGACCCGAACTCTTCAATGGGAGTGATTTCAATCAGAATGACAAAAAAGTGTGCACGTCAACTCAGCTACTGTGTGACAAAAACTGGCCAAGTTAAGGTGATCACAGATTCTTTTTGGTTCAGTCACGCACTTTTACCAGTGCATACACACCAGATTTGATGACCGTTTAAGTACTGAAGGACCAAGGCTAATGCTAAGCTAACCTACATGCAATCAAAAAACATGTAATTGGAATTTTTTTTTTAAATAAATATAATTATAATGAAAAGAGTGCCAATGCTAATGCATTGAAATGTTAACGTATGAGTGATGTAATGGTTCTGAGAGAGACCCACTGTCGTTCAGTCACTGAGTTTTGGTTTGATCTTGTATTTTACTTCTGAATGAAGCAAGAACTTGAGCCATGCTAACCACCAACATAATATTAAGGCTTTTAACCAAAGCCCCAACATGACCAGCTGTTAAAAATAGCTGAAAGTAAAGGAGTCATCGGTATAGAGTCAGATTCTGAAGGGGAGATTTCCAAACCTTTCTTTGTGTTTGTTATTATCCAGCGCTACTCAGACACATCTTGGACCCCGTCAGACTATGCATTGGTGAGCAGTAATAACCCTTGTAGGCAGCTCATTAGAAAAGTGTTATTTGACATGGCTTGATTGGAGACCATTGTTTCTATACTGGCGCCTGTGATTACAGAAAACTGCATTGGACTGTAATGGTGATAATATTACAGCCTTATATAAGCCTACCTGTCTGTCAGGAATAAAGCATTTTATTGTACTGCTGAGGAGCATTTTTCCCTTGTTTGGAAAAGGAAGAAACTATTTTCTGATAGTGGTATAAATAAAGCAAATGATATATTTAGAATAGTTGAGGTTAATTAGCCAGCTCATGAATTAGTGGTTGGGTCCAGATCAAACCAACATGTCGCAGATGCTTGTGAACCTCAGAGCCATGAGGTTACAATTGTAGGATGTCTTTGGATATTTGTTGTTTACGATGTGTGTTCTACAGTTAGGGGTAATTGATTGCTGTGATGGTGTGTGTTGGAACATGTTGTATTTTTCCGTAAGGCCAGCGGCTGAGGGAGGGGGGGGCAGGGTCGCTGCAGAAGATAAAACAGCCTTCTAGGACTGTCCAACCTTCCCAAGAATTCCCAGAATTCCAGTTACTAATTATGACATCCGCGGAGCAGAGGGCCCAACAATCCCCCCCCCCATTACAAACACACATTCGTGTGAACACATGCAGAGACACACAAAAACTTTCACACATTCCTAATTCCCCTCTGCTAGCATCATCCAAGATTACAGACGTAAAGTGACGGGGAAATGGAGGGAGAGGATGGAGAGCCTCCAAACAGAAAGACGACAATAAGAAGGAAGAGAAGAAGAAAGAGGTGGTCTGGATTAAAGTTAATGGTTCAATCAATGCTCTTTGCATTTCTGTCTCTGCAGGAATGTCAAACATTTGTTGAGTGTACCTCAGCTTGGCCAAGTTCCTGGAGGTCTTTGGGATCAAGTAACAGGTCCCATTGAAGATAAGGAAATAAATTCTCCCAAGAGTTTAATACTTTGACAAGTGCATACCATGCTTAATTAGAACACATGGTAGTTGGGATCTTTTGTCTTAACATGCATAATTGTTTTTATCCAACCTTGCATTATGTGAATACAAAAAACCCTCTACTTTAGGCCTTTCATTCATCAATCTATTGGGAAGTGCACATTGTACTCCCGACCTGAGCAGAGCTGCTAACTGTTTTAACCTTTGCAAAACTGGGCTAATCTTTAGCCATGTCGACACATACACGGGTATTTTTCAACACGTAGCTTTTTCTGTGCGTTTTGGCCTTTCATCCACACACAAACGCCGTTTTAGGTCACTGAAAACGGATCTTTTTGACTTTTAAAAACTCCGTTTCCACAGAGACACGTAGACAGAGTAAACGGCGCTTGACTGTGTGCCGTTATCGAGGTGACATTCCTTGCAAAATGACGAACGTGACAAAAACGGTGATGCCTCTAACCTTGCTAACAGGACTTTTTACATGTTTACACACGTGCACAGTTACTCGTCCACTATATTGATATATTGTCCCTCTTCCTCGATGCGTCACTGCATCTTTTGATCGGCAGCGCTTTTCTTTTTCTTCTTTGCATGACTGGGTTATATCGCCACCTGTTGGTGTGGCATTCTTATGACAGCGTTTCTGTTGTGTTTTCGTTTGGACGGTGATTGTTTTTATAACCATGCTTGTGTGAACGGGGTTTTTTTTATTAAATGAAGGAGGGAAAACTGTTTTGAAACCTGTGTATGTGTCGACATGGCCTTAGTGATCAAAACCATGCATACTGCAAGCAGAATACTTAAAGAGACATCTCCATAACTATTTCAAACTTAAATTACACCTGCAACAACTCATATTATGGCCACATGGGGGCAGCAGAATTTAGTTCTAAACACAACACTAGATATATTACCAGCCTTACACTTTGTATGAGGGACTCGTTAGCAGAACGATGCCTACCTGCACATCCTGCAACAGGAAGCAACATGATCATTTCTTTAGAGCCTCGTTAACAATCACCCTAAAGAGTTTAAGCCCAGTACGCACTCTCCTTTTAGCTCAGTTTTTGGTCTCCACCAAATCTTGGGATTGTTTTTGGATTTTGATTTATATGAATTCTTTGTTATTTGTCCGGGCAGTGACAGAAGATGGCCGAGACACGACTAAATGAAGCATTAAAGTTGCAACTGAGAAAACCAAACAATGAGCAGAAAGATACTAAAATGCTTTCTAGAGATGAGACGAGCCAACCAGTCAGGTGATACTTCTCTGTAGGTCTATCACCACAAGCAACCACTTTTCATCACAAGTAGTCATGTGATCATTTGTAAATAAGTAAAGTGATAATAGTGGCTTTAAGCAGGTAAAACAATTACTTTCAAACTACTAGCCTGTTGCTCGCCATGCACATCCAGCCGTATAGGGCTGGTTAGCTGGGTTGTCAGCCTGACTTTATGCACAGCCTCTTCATTTCTGTGCCAGAAATGCTTTGGGACACAAATTCTCTGGTGTGAGTCGTGGGAGGTATGAACTGAGCACATTTGTTTCTGTTTGCTCTGTACATTTTGTTCCTTGGGGAAATCTCACTGATTAAGTGCTACTATTTTGACAATATGTCAACTCACAGGGAGTGAAGATGAATTTATGTGCTTGGCAGTTCTGTAAACAGCATTGCTGACCAACATGTTCCCTCAACCTCATCCCAGCGCTGTCTGAAAAAAAGGGTCAGAAGACGGCCTATTTCAGTGCCGCTGTCAGACCGTAAAACTGTAATGAATCGTTTAAATTAAAACCCATGAAGTGGCGTCTTTTTTTCTCTTTTAATTTCTCTGCTAAATAAATCTTTGGTGCAGCATCAGTGAGTGTGCATGAATCCTCTTTGACACACATCTACCAATTCCTAAAATGCATATGTATGTTTCTTTATTTTTAGGCTCGAGCCCCTGGCCAGACCACGCTGTGAGTCGCCATGGGGATAAAAGGGCCCTTTATTAGAGATGGCACACAGGGGTCCTTCATAAGGCCCACATGGGCACTTTATAACATCTGACATAAGCATTTGTGAGTGTGGTTACCAATGCTTGTGGTTTCATCACTGACTCTGCGTGGCTGATGGAGTCCAGTCTTATGGGGTTGGAAGGCTCGCTCTTACTCACTTTCTCTCCCCTCTCGTCTGCCCTCCAACCAAGAGAAAGAAAAAGGGGGGGGAGAAACAGACGGGGTAAACACAGAATCTGAAGAAGGAGAAAAGAGAAAATCAGAATGTAGTGATGCTGGACCAAAAACACAGAAGCTGTTGGATAAACACCGAAAAATTCATATAAAAGCTCTAGGGGGGCCACTAATCAGTGTTCGCCAGCACTAAATTAGTCTGTATCAGAGGTGTTGGTTGACTTTATTAAAATGTTATACAAAGCAACTCCAAAACAACTCATTTGGGTCTGTTTGGATCCTGTGCCCCCATTGGCAGGATGTCACCAATTTCAAAATAAAACCATCATGGCCAAGATTTCATTAGGTTAATCAAAACGGTAAATGTCAGGGGAAGAGGCTGATGTTAAGCAGATACAGGTATACAGAACATTACCAAAGTTATGAGGATTAATTATCTGAATGGCTGCACTAAATTTTATGGCAAACTACCCAGCAGTTGTCAAAAAGTTTCAGTCAAAATCACAAATGTTAACCTCATACTGGCACTAAGTCTAACTAACTTTCAAAAACACAAAGATCAACAAAGTCAGATGGCTTCATCCTCTGGGGACCATGAAAGTCTTTACAAAGTTAGTCCATGCTGTGTTTGTAAATCCCAATGTAGACCAACTGACCGCTGGCCATCCAATCCCTTCCACTAGCATGGCTAAAAACGTCTTAGTCAAGGTAAGAAGAAGGAAACGTGGTAGAAAAAAGACTGTGGTTAAGTTGGAGATCATGGTCCTGGTAAAAGGAAAACAACGTTGACAGCTGTAGGTAAAAGGGAACACAAACAGCAGATGCTGGTGTTATCCAACCATCCATTCAGACCCCTCCCCTAAAAGATTTTTGCGGTGCTTTGACAACATCACGCTGCTTCCACCTTTGCTTCTGACAGACAACAGCCATAATTCGCATGGCCACACAAGGTCCCTCTCAGAAATCTATAACTAGAGGTCATTTAAGGCATTTGAACAAACAACCAGGCCTGTAGTTTTTCTTGTGAGGACCAGACTCCAAAATTAGCCAATGTCTTCCATGTCAGGAATGTTAGATAACCTGCTACTAGTTTTCAGGCCGGGCCTGAGTGTTTGTGTTTGTATCCGTATGTGTGAACATTCCTTGCATGGCCAAGCATCAGAGCTGAGCGCACAGAGGGGGGTTAGTGGAGTGCTTGTAGACCAACTCGGTGAACCCTGGAAGGCCGGTTCATCCTTCATCATTACCTCGTGCTGAAAGATCACAGTCAGAGAGAGAGAGCAGGCTGTTTGTGCAAACACAGAACACACTGTTATCCAACTCACAATTCCTTGAATCCTTCCTTATCCATTGTCTCTGAGCACCATTTATTGACTCATGTAATACATCTGTTTTGTGTGTGTATGTGTGTGTGTGTGTGTGTGTTGGTTTGGAATTCAATTCAAGATGCTAACTCATTTTTCTTCATGTTGTAACTCTGTTAAATAGAGGAAGTTTAACACAATCATACACACATTTTGATGCATTCAAAGGCCCTTATATTTTCTAGGGATAGTTAGGATGCGGTACTTATTAAAACTGAGTTTATAACCTATGGCAGCTGGTAATCAGCACGGCCTCTGTTTGGAGAAACCAGCCAGAGTACTACGTAGCTTTTGAAAGCTACGTACAGATGTGGACAGGGTTTGGTGCGAAATGTATAGCCACTTAACACAATATCAGCTTAAGTGTTACGTGGCTCATTGTACAAAATTGAAGCCAAAATAACTCAGAGGTGGGCGCTGCCGTCCTGCACATATGAAGAGTCTGTGCAGTCGAGATCGGGTGGAGCTGTACCCACTTCCGCTAACCAAAACACACTTAACTTACTGAAAAAAACGGCAAAGAACCCTCACGTTGGCGTATTTGACAGCAGAACAGCTTCTTGTGTTTTCTTCAGTGATTGTAGTGATTGTTTTAGTTACGTCTCCTCTCGCCGTTCCTCCTCCACTCTGTTAATCCAGAACAGATCGGCTGCAGGAGCCGTATTTGTCAACTGAGCTGTCAATCAGCCTTTTAATAGCATCAAATAGTCAGAAAAATTAACACTTCGACATACATCAGCATGATAAGAACTAACTATAATGAATCAACGTAAAAAATTTATTTGGCTTGTATTTTGATTTTATAGTTTGACTCATGTCCCTTCTGTTAACATGGAGGAGGCGGGCTTTATGAGCTATACTGCAGCCAGTCAGCAGGGGGCGCTAGAAATGTTTTGGCTTCACTTTTAGGGAGCTGTGGTGTCGTCTATTAGCGGTTGAATTCCAAGAGGGTGCATGCTTGTGCTTTTTGTGGAGTGTTCAAACAAAGAGTGTCCGGGTCACAGTATAGATTTCAGATTGTTCTGTTGAGTGATAATACCCTCAAGCAGCTGTGACTAGTTGAGTATAAAGAAAGAAATCAGTTAATCAAAGAAACAACTTGCCAAAGAACCACAGAAGTTTTCATTCTCTTATTGTTGGCCATCTGACTCTGCAATAGAGGTCTTCACAGGTCCAAAATGTCGTGCCCAAACCCAAAGAGACACAGAAATGTGCGACTTTGAACCAAAAGGGACCCGTCTATTATTTGAAAGCTGGGACCCGGACCCGTGCAGAACCGAGATATGTCAGACCCAACCCCGGTCGAGCGAAACAGACCCATTCAGCACCGACTTCACAGCTGATTGCTACTAACAAGTTACCGTTAGTCAGCTGTCAAAACTAAACTTTTTGTCCTACCTGTGTGACATAGCCTTCTCCCCTGTGCCCGATTGTGCATATTATCCATCCTCCACCTGCTATATTCGTTTTCTTTTAGCGTTTTAATCACATTAGCAAGGGAGGTATCCATCTTTACTGGCTCGGGCTTTAACTTTTCTCTGAACGTGCCGTCACGGGACATGTCACTCAACTCGTTGTTGGTATTTCTTCCGTTTTTTTCCCTCTTTATTTCCTGAACGTTGTCATCCGAATGATACGGTGTTGCAAGTTAAATTACACACACACACACGGCACTTTCATCATGACCAACACTTTCCAATCACGGCCAGGTCTTCCCGGATCCACTCGGGTATTACACATAATGTTATACAGACCTGGAACCCGGGGTTATAGAACGAGTCCCGACCCGGACCTGTATGCCCACAGAAAAAGACCCATCCGGGTCCCGGTTCGGGTTCTGGGTCCTCGGGTTAACAGATGTTGTCACTTGCAGAGACAGTCACGCAGCCAGGCAGCAAGATGAGTAGAGAGCAAACACGGGGGAGCGATGAGGTGAGGGCTCTAATGGAAAAATGGGCTGACCAAACAATTTCACAGATGGTTGTGGAAAGAATACGGAGGTATTCAAAGTGTGTATTCAAACTAAAGGAGAATGGAACTGAAAAGTAAAAAAAATTCCAACAACAAAACATTAAAGTCCGCGATCATGGCGAGTGTAATTGAAGAGTGTGCTCTCCCTGTTTACTTCAGGGAGTTTTCCCACGTAGAAATTCTGACCAATCAGAAAGCAGTTTCCTCGCGAATCAAAACTTTTGGTGGCTGGCGTGTGTACACAAACCAAACTTGAGGCAAAATGCAACATTTTAACAATTTGGTCTTTGATTCGGATCAAACAAACGGACTTTAGGTGTGAAAGCCACTGACCATGAACTGATCTGTTACAGTGTGCTGAATGCGAAGTAAAACATTGTATGGTAAAAAAAATGTAATGCAAAAGTAAAGGTCTGTCCGATGACATGGTAAAGCACTAAAGTGTTCAAAGTTGGGTTTTAGTTTGTTTGTCGGGACCTCCACGGCGCTACACAGCCTGGTTTCCGTCAGTACTACAGTCAGCTTCTCCAAACACGGGCCGTGCTGACCACCATTTACCTAAGGTAATGCACTGTGTATTGATAAGTACCTCATGCAACCCCACTTCAAAGAATCTGAACTATCCCTTCAAACAAAGTACATCAGGATTTTGTGTATAAGTCGGACAAATCTCCAGTGACCGTGTTTGCATCTTAAGCAACCACAAAGAGCATCTCGACCCCAAAGTTGAGAAGTCTGGTGTAAACATTTGAAACTCTGCTGCTCTTGTGAAAGAAGTTGAAACAAACTGGACCCCCTCAGTGCTTGATGCACTGTTGATGTCTTCCTACACTGTGAGCCTCTTGTTTGGTCCAGAACTCTCTATCAAGGGAGACCACATGCATGAGCAAGACATTTTTAAGGTCCGGGGAGCCTCAGCTCAGCGAGGTGCAGCTTAGTTTTCATGACATTGCGATGGTGGGCGCCACTCATCTTCATGGTTGCGGATTCCAACCCCCAATCTGATGATTACGCTGTCTTGGCCATCCCAGCGTGCGTAGTCATACCTGTGGGTTGGATGGGAGCTGCAGACAGCTAGTGAATTGAAGTTGAGCGTTTATGGTGTGAGAAGCAGCCCCCGGGGGCTAAACGTGGTCTTAGTGGAGTCTGTCACGGTAGGTTTGGTGAGAGGGGCAGACAATGGCTCCTCCGGTGCCTCTGTGGTTGTAGGCTTCTGTGGTCGGAGCCGATCTAGGCTGCGGTATCACATGATTCGAGTTAGCTTAAAGCTACATGTCTGTGGGCTAATGCTTCTGGTTAACAGCTAGCCAGTTGATATGTGTTGTGGGTTAGATTTAGCTGCTAAACCAAGGCCAGGCTCCTCTGTGAGAGCATGAAGCTGCTGTGTGGGCTCTTTGCTTGTTGAATGTGCGCCGTTGGTTTGGGTTGGAGGGAGTTGGCCTGAGGAGCTGAGGATGTAGCAGACATGCACAGTGGTGGGAAGTATGTGGTAATTATTGTGTTCAGGACTGCCATCTGTCAACTCTCCCCTTCTAGATATTTACTGGACTCACATTCCTACTGCTGGATGGGATGCACTTTGTACTGTGTGTGTATGTATGTGTGTAAATGCATGCATGCAGTACACAAAGTGCTGCATATGGTGTGTATACCAGATTCTGTGCCCTGGGCCATCTTCCATCATAATACCTTATTGTCCAATTCTTCCTCTCTCGGTCCCTCCCTCTCTTTCTCTCCGCTTCTTATTTTCTCATGGTTTATGTCTCCTCAGCAGATTCAGTTTGTCTTTTTGAGTTATTTACATTCTCCAGAGACGCAGTTATTTATTGAATATACAAATATAACTCAGTCTGTTTATGTGTTGTGTGTATGTTAGATTCCAAACATTCTCCTTGTAATGATGTGCAAAGCACTGACTGCATTAGATGTGTGTGTGTGTGTGTGTGTGTGTGTGTTGGGTGTGTGTGTGTGTGTGTGTGTGTGTGTGTGTGTTTGCGGACAGAGGGCGGGTGAATGCTTTCCATTAGAAAAAACAAAATCCTTTTTTGCATTTTTGGTTTGTATAGCTGCTCAGAGTCTTTCCAAGAAAAACAAATCAGTAAATCTTCACTGTCTTCAATGTTGGTTTCAAGTGTACCTGTCATGGTGCGATCTGGGTTAACCTCCACAATTTGAGAACAGCTCTTGGCATCGCCAATGGAAATCTGCAGAGAGCTTATACATGGGAATGTGATTTCTGTCTCTGCTCTAGTTGGTAGAAATCGATGAGAAGTTTGGGTTTGAACTGATTTGACTCTGCAGGAGTGATGAATAAATGAATACAGATGAATAATGACTTGCTTTACTTTCCAGCTCTCTCTCTCTCTGACTGATAAAGAACAGTGGTTCTGGTCTCAGGAGGAAGTAGCTTTAGTGGCATCCCCTGTGGCGTTAGAGCTGATATGGAGGATTATTATAATCCAGTTATCTAACAAAGATATTATTTTAGCAAGAAGTGAATCGGCCCTGTAAAAGACAAAAAGAAGGGCAGATAGGGACAGGCTGAAGGTGATCTCAGGTTTTCAGATGTCCTGTCTCTTGATGTCCTGCCTCTCGAGAGACGAGAGATTCACACAGCAGCAAAGCTGCGTTGGTCTGAGATGCTTCTCGCAGCTCCACACAGGTCTACCTACCAGGCAGAGACGTGAGGTGATGTCAGAGAACAACTTATGTCTGAGAGCTGCTGTTGGCATCAGGCCATCGGGTCGGTCAGTAAACACAGCTCGGGTCCCTTGTAGCGTGTTTGATGTTTGAAGTATATACGGCGGGCGAGGCCCGGGCAGTGGTCTTGGCTGCCATGGTGGGACCCTTGAAGGAGTGTGTGTTGTTATAGGAAGGGTCCCAAGCCACGGCATTAGCTCTTATTCCCTACAGCCACTCATGACAAACCATCAGGCTTCAGATGTGGCTTTTCCACACACACATGAGCAGAGTGGGTCAGACTAATATTTTATAGACCTGTAAAAACAGGACCATAAACAGAGTCTTCACTGAGTCACACACGGGGGTCCAGTCCTGTGAACCAACAACTCAAAGAGGCAATGATTTTGTCTGTGTGTGTGTGTGTGTGTAGCCATTAAAGTTCTGTCATCATAATTCTGAGTGTTTAACCTCCACCTGTAAAATGAGGTGATTCTATACTGGACCTGGCAGTAGGTGTTGCACATCCTTCGTGGATGTAGTCTCCTTAGCACCGTGTCAGCGATGACTTTACCGACATCTCAGCTTTTCCTTGAAGGTCTGTGTTTCTCATGGCAATAAAGTTTATTTGTTGGCTGAATCTCCCGCTGGCTTTACTTTCGAAATCACACTTTCTTAAATGAAAAATTCCACTGAAATATACTTCTGCGAAATACTGTATAGTGGAGAGTTCCCAGAAGACATTGTTCCTAGAAAACTGGGTGCTAAATCTCAGGAATGCATCTGAAACCAAAATGTGGGCCAAATGGTTTCTACGAAAGCCAAACTTGGAAACAGATTAACACCGAGGCTTTTTGGACCATCAATGGAGAGCATTATCATGGGGGATGGGCGGTTCGGAACGGTATGAAGAGGAGGTGTTATAAAGACCGTGTTGTCTTATGATAGGGAGCACTTGCATGATCGATCCACAGAGCGAGCGTTCTGCACTCTGCAATCTTAACGGACTCGCTGGTGGGCGCTGAGACCAGCATTGTTTTCTGAGTCACACGCATGCACACAAGCACGCTAACACACTGCTGCTCCGAGCCAGCATGAGTGCCACCGCACATGAATGGAGATAAATGCGGTGAGTGCCTGAGGTTTCCAACGTGGCTGTGTTATATGAGTAAATGATTAATCCGCATAGTTGGACCCTGTCTCCTGTCCGCAGCGGCATACTCCAAGGCCACACAGCTGGTACCAATTTGCATGCCCCCGCCACATCGTGATCCAACTGCATGTGTAGGAATCAGGGCTTATCGCTGCAGTAATTCAGTCCTTCTTCTCATGCCGAGGCTATTCTTGGCCTTTCTGCCTCTTTATTTTTAGTCACGGCTGCTTCTCTGGGTCATTGAAGTGGTCTTGATGTTGTGTGTCAGCTCAAAGCAATGGACCCTCAGTCCTAAACTGTCATGAATCACCTTTGGGGTGCATGCTTCACAGCAGTCACAACAACCCTGATCAACACGGAAAGCTGCTTCGTGTTGCTTTGTTCCTCTTAAAAGCTGCAGATGTTACCACTCACCTGGATGTTATGGAACCAAGACTGCGGCGTCTGTGTTTTCTGCTCTTTCGTGTGACTGTTCATGTGGGGTGTAAGAGTGCGTGCATGTCTGCTCGTGTCCCTGAGTGCATCAGGTTTAAATGCTATCTTGCACAAAAGAATCTGGGCCCCATTAAGGCTTCAGCAAATGAAAACAAGTAAAAATAGACTGGGCAGTCTGATAAATCTTAATTTGAGCGTGTATTATTTAAAGACATCAAAGTGGTCAATCAAAAGACATGTGTTGTCCTTCAGAGCTGTGGCAGACCCCAAGGTGACCTCACAAGAGGACAAATGGCCCCCAGGCTCCTCGTTCGATGACCTCATTCACCGTTGGGCGGGAGATGAACTCCTCTCCCCGTCCTCAGTGTCTTGGCTCGTCCCCGGGTTCCTGGTTGGACTGAGAGCCACAGGGAACATGGAGTGCATCCCAGATTAACATAATGGAGTTAATTGATCAACTGAAGTTCAGTCGGGGGACAGTCCTTGAATGCACTCACTACTCTTCTGTTGGTTACACGGTGTGATCCAAGATTACCTCACTCCATTCATCGCTTCATACCTGGATCCGAGCTCTCAGGTCACATCAGATAGTGATGACAGCTCCCTTTGTCTGTTTCTGTCGCCTATTCTTTGCTCAGCTCTCTTATTACTGTTGGGGTCGGAGTTAGCTCAGGTCTTAAGATGAATGAAACATTTCTAAAGATATTTAAGCAATAGTTTGGTATACTAAGAGATGGGCTTATTTGCTTTCTAACTGAGAGTTAGATGGGAGGATGTTCCTGTACGCTAATTACGAATCTACAGTCAGAAGATGGTTAGCATAGTTAGCATGAAGAGGGACTGTAACCCCGTGGGGTCTTGTTTGTGAAACGGCATCCAGCAGAGACTCCTATATGTAACTAAAAGTGGATGTTTCACGTCATCAGTCTGGAAGTGCCATGAGCAACCATGAGTTGACTTACGGTTTGTCAGTAATATGATAAGCCAGGCTTACCAGGCTAAACTGTAAACTTCGCAAAACAAAGATCAGTGATAGGTATGACACAGATCAGCGTGAGGCAGGGCAGCACTACTCCAGCCTGTTGGCTACTCTGACGCTCCTGCGATAATGGCCAATAAAGTTAGCTAAAGTACTTTTGATACAAGCAGTGGGACGATCTCCTCTCCTGCTGTCCCCAGTTGCCCCTTTTACAATAGTTCAAGGTGGGACTGTTACACCTCGTCTTTAATGTTAAAAAAAGCACAGAGGTGGAGAGGTGAAGTCGTTTCGCCTCTGAGCCGGCAGGTAGTAACAAAGGCATAACAGAGGTGAGATGGTGTTAACTGTGCGTGTGTGTGTGTGTGTGTGTGTGTGTATCTGTGTGTGTGAAGATTGTGCTGCTTGTACATTGTGCGCCTTTTGCTTCGGTAATGCTGGAACACTTTGTAAAAACACACACTGGGGCGGCTTTACCCCGGCATTGCGTGGTTCATGTAACATAGCAAAGGCTCCTTCATTAGACTGATCATATAGTAATATAAACCATCGTGTAATGAAAGACAGTGTGATGCAGACTCGCAGCACAGAGAGGGTGAGAGCTGCCACGCACAAGCACAGAGCGAGGGAACGGGTGATCGCGGACTAGTGACGACGTTGTATAAAACTTAGTTTGATCATGAAGCCTGATGCTCCTCCACAGCTCTGTGTTTACCAAATATGATACACAGCAGACTGAAGTCTCTGGTAACAGTGACAGACTGACAAATGATCCACGCGATTAACACACAGATCCACATTACGAAACGTCGGTCTCCTCCCTGCGCTGCGTTATTATAAACTATGATGATCTGCACGAGGGTTATAGCTCCTGCTCATGTCATTCACGGCATGTGATGTGAAGATGTAGTTTATACTTTATGGTTACTGTGCGCGAAAATATGGGACAGATCACGACAGCTATTAAGCCAGGAGCAGAGCATGAAACACAACTCTCAAAAGAGAGGCGAGTGATCTCTCGTATCCACGTGATCATTGCCGCCGTATCCAAACAGTGTCTCATGTGTGACGTCCACGGTTGGCTCCGGTATTGGATTACTTACTGAATACGGGGAGAGTGGGCGGTGCTTCAGGTGGCCCAGGACGCATGTGCGTTCATACTACCAGATGTATGTGGATAAATGCGTCCCAGACCATCTCCGTATGTGGCCTGAGTGATCGGATCAGAATGCGACTTCAGTCCATCACGGGTGTGTTCACACCTGTAGTTAAGGCTGTCCACTTGTGATCCGGTCACAAAAACCACCTGTTGATACCAGGTGTGAACGGGGTCTTTGTTATGCTACTATAGAAAGAGATCCAACATCTAACATTACAACGTGGTGGAAAGTGCTACAAACAATGCTCGTGCCACTGCATTGTGATGCTAAACCCAAATTACAAAAATATGGAGCCTGTGCTTTAGCTGTCCATTAATGCTAACTAAACTCAAGGTACGCCCCAAACATCCAACTACCACCCAGCAGTATTGACAGTTAGCTTAATGTTAGCTCCAGTGACTGCTCGTCACACTAAAGAAGTCTGGTTCCTACAGTGAAGTTGCAACATTTACACACCTGCGAAATGAAAGTTCAAAACAATTATTAGACCTCTGTTACGTTTCGTCTTCTATGTAAAACGCACAGAGGCGTAATGGTGGGGCGACGTCATTCCGCCTCTGAGCCGGCATCGGAGGTATTAACAAAGGTGTAACAGAGGCGAAACAAAGCTGGCAGAGCTGGCAGGGCCGGACAGCGCTGTGTGTGTGTGTATTTGAAGCACGCCCTGTTTGTTTACACTTTCCGCAATGCCAGAACGCTGTAAAAACACACACTGGGGCGGCTTTACGCCGGCGTTGCTTGGTCCAATGTAAAATGGCAAAGGCTGCATGATGGCAGAGCTTCGTTACGAAGCTGAGGCGGGACCGCAGCGTAAAAAGGGCGACTGATTCATTCATGTCGGAAGCTATTAAATGCTCGCTAGCAGTTAACAAAAAATATTTTGTAAATAAGATGTGTAATTATCATAAGTAGCAGTTCTCCTGTTTTGGAGAAACATGCAGGTCCTGGGTCGACTTTCCAAAGAACACGTGGACAAATAAATTGCGACCCGCTGACCTAACTAGCCTTGGTCCCTCTCAGGCGTTGATCCGTCTCTGGAGAGATAAAAGGTGGAAAACAGGTTGAGGATACAAAAGACTAGTAAGGGAAATAAACATGAACATTTTTCACACAGCAGCCTGACTTTGACAAAGATTAAGGGAGAAAATGAGGGCTACATGCGAAATGAGAGGAAGCGTGAGGGATGAACTGAGGTAACGTCTAATGCTCTCCTGCTTACTGGCTTATGTAGATCAGTGTTCCCTCATTAAAATATCTCCACAGGATGAACCTCGTCCTCAGCTTGAGTAGTAGCTTGAATCCATTTAAAGGCTTGATCTCATCTTTAAATTAGCTTAATCATGTGTGAGCATGCATACGCGAGTGTGTGCTTTTCCAGCTTTGGGGATACGTGTGCGCGAATGTGCCGTTATGAAAGAGGAGGGAGAGATGAAGAATGAAAGCATAGAGAGGAGCTGAGAGAGGGTTACTCAAAGCAGCTCCTGTTGTGGCAGATAAGCTGCCTTCAGCTATTCAGGGATTTGCCAAGATACCATTTTTATTATCAGAGTTACTGTTAATCACTTCTGAGAGGTAAAATATTGGAAGAAGTTGGAAGGTGGGTAGAGCCCTTTCACATGTTAAGATTTCAATTTTCTTTATTATTGTGTTTTATGGAACCATAAAGACTAATATCTTACAACTTATGAACATAGCCCTTTCTTTTTAAATCACCAGCAGTCCAGTGGACAGTTCAACCTAAAATTATTCTTTCATTCTGAAAAAGAGGTCCATAGTGGCTGTGAGGATTCAAAACAATCACAAATCCTTACAATAACTTGCTTACATTTTTTGGGTGGAATAACCCTTTATTAGGTATTTAGATGCTGGCAGGGGTAGCTTTTATAGTTGGACGGAACAGACCGGCCTGTTTGCTCCTGCTTTAAGTCTTTATGCTAAGCTATGCTAACAGCCTCCTAGCTCCTGCACCGTATTTAGTGCTTATCACAAGATTTTCACAAGATTCATCTCGAACATTTCAGATTCGTTCTCTTTTGTTATAAACAGTACTTGTGGCACATTTAGCAGATATCCAGACAGTGCTGCATGTGTGACGTCCACGGTTGGCTCCAGTTGTAACTCTTAAATTTTCCTCGCTGACGGTCGCTTTCCTTTTTAGACTGTTTGCCTTCATCTGAGGGTCGAATTTGTTTCTTTTTCTTTGGATTTTCACTTATTTTTGAAGTTGTATCTGTAGTCATCGATCTTTTCTTTGTTTGTTCAGCCATAGTAGATTACTGTTTACTTGCAACACTTGCAGAGACCTGAAAAGCAGCCGCTTAGCTCCGCCTACCCTCTCTGTCAGACCAACCACTGCTGGGTGATGGGAAACGCGTCACTAACTGGGCGCATCTTGTCCGTAATTCTGCAAATGCAAAAGGCTTTCATCAGTGGGCCAAAGGCTTAATCACCATTGTGTTATCAGCGATAGATAGTGACTATTTAAATGAAAATCTTCGAGATCATTACGTTAATGTTTTTGTTAATCGATACTAAGCCCAGTTGGAATACATGACCTCTAAATAAAGCGTCCCGAATAAGAATTAAGTAGCATGAAATTTTGCGTCTCCATGAGTCAGTGTGTGTTGGTACCAGCCTAGATCTCAAAATGGGCCGCCACATCACTCAGCAAATCATCTTTTAACAACCTAAAACAAACAGAAAACAAAATTAAAACCTAATTTGGGTGCTAATTCATTACACCTGTGTGTGACAGGCTTGGACCTCTTGCGGTATTGTGTGTGTGTGTGTGTCTTTGAAGGTATGTATGCTGCCAACACTTCAGTTTGTCTTGCTTTGGCCAAGCACAACACTGGCATGGTAGCAAAATGGCCGTAGCGAGCGCCTGGCAGGGGGATCCAAAAGCAGAACGCCAAGCTGAGGCAGCAAAAATCAAGTCGCACCCTCACCTCTGCCCTACAATCCATGCTGATAAAACAGGCTATGATAAATAAGCATCCTAGCCATTAACAAACAATGGCATTCATAATGGTCCCTCTTTGATAACTAACTTAATATCGAACGACACCCGTTTCAGGTTCATATCATCCTATGGAGTCCAATCATTTTAAAGAAAACAACATGTGGTGGTAGAAGCGCTGTCTAGTGCCAGTAAATGTAAATTAGAAGAAGCAGAGACCGCTGGCTTCAGCCTCTCACTGAGCTCTGGCACCGATATCGCGTCATATCGCAGACATTTAGAATTATTCATGTTGAGGCTTTGAAATCCTTCCTATATGTTATAATGACATTTGTAATTTTTTCTGGTTGCACTATAACCATTTAACAGTTTTGTGGGAAAAAGAAGCACTCATAGACATTATTTGTCAGATCCAGTTTTTCCACCATTCATCACGGCGGCAGTGGTAATTGTGAAGGGTACAGACTGTGGAACATTCCTTTGAGGGAGGAATGATGGGGGTGGATGAATTCAATATTTCTCCTGTGCACTGGACAGAGCCTTCGGACTGTCCTCCATTAAGGCATGTGTTCTGATGAGTGATTCAATGTGTCTATATTGGGCAGGAACTCGAAACAGTGACATGAAAACGCAGTTGGCAGCAGCTTCACAAATCCCACATCAGGCACTGGGAAACCATAATCACCACTTTCGTTTTTCAGCCTTGTTTATTTCAGAGGCTGGGGTTACAATTAAGACCATTTGCCTTGCAATTACTGTGTTAAAAATAATAAAACAATTTCGGCCTACCTAAAATACCTGCATTTTGTGTAATGATTCAGGGCGTGCAAATTGAAATTGCAATGTTTGGACATTGTCAGGAGCTGTGTAAAGCTGCCAGAGTGATAGAACTATGTTTATCTGGATGTTTGTCTGCTTCTGGATTGCTAGCACTTTGTCAGAATGCAGCCAAACCCTGGTCACAATTTCTGCCTGACCTTCACAGGATAATTTTAGCTGTGTGGATGTATAATGTCATGATTTACTGCAAGGATTAGTTTTACAACAGCCACAACGTAACAGAGGAACGTCTCCCGAGGGCCAGTAAGTAAATTCCCTTGTCAGTAACCCACACCCGCTCCAAAGAGCCCCCCAACCCCAACGCCCACATGCTCCCAACCACACCACTTACCCTAATTTTACCAATAAAGTCGCACAACCCAGCCAATTTCTGCCCTCAGGACAGGGACGTATACAACACTGCAAGGGGCAGCTTTTAAACAAATACCCCCATAAATACACACACACCTATCTGTTGCACTGACTCTTCCTCAGAAACAGGAATTGAATGTGATGTACTCACCTGTGATTAAAATTGGTGATTGGTTAAAAAAAAAACCCCGATTCTTCTCGATTCGCAATTAGCCCAATTCTTTTGCACCCATCGTCACCAGAGATACTTCTGGTCTATACTATTTTTCACAAGCCACGTATCTTCCAAACATTCTGACACAAACAAATGGCATTTTCAGACAGATGGATTGGAGAAATTTTACTTTGTCCAAGATCTGTCTCACAGACACACTCTTGCTAGGTCTGGCAACACAGATGTGTCCTCGCTCATTACATCTGGCAACCGATATCTCTGCTCTCTGTTGGTGCTGGACAGTCGTTGCTTCCGAAGTAGCTTTTAAATAGGATAAACAAAATTCTTTTGTGAAGGCTCTCCTGAAACCACAAGTAAAGATTAAAAAGTAGGATTGCGTGTTACAGAAAGATTCCTGCAGTGCAACAGACCTGCATGGGATTGTTCTCGGAGATGACAACTAGGCGACTTACCTGACTGCCTACCTGCTAAGGGGAAAGAAAATTTACTGCACTTACCCATTAGGAGAATTTTATGTACCAACACATTAGAAGTCCAGAGTCTATCTTGCAATGAAACCTGAGAGAGACAGCGAGGGGGTTACAATGGTGGACATGTCGAGACTAACCCCATGATTGACTTGCGTTTGGTTGGTCCTGGGGATGACCATCATGTAACGTTACCATCACGACACATCTTCAGTTGTATACCACGGCGTCGATGGGTGTTTCTGCCATTTATCACAAGATACCCTCACTCAAAGCAGGCCCACCACAGTCTGATCAGACCCAGGTGTGTCTCTGATGGTTAGTCTCTTGATGGTCAGTTGGCAGCCCAGACAGTATCCTTTCTTTCAGCCACAGCCAGTGACTGCTTCTTTGCTCCTTGATTGCCTTCCTTTGGGCCTGCCCTCTGAGTCCTACTTCCCTCAGGAGCTGGGCTACAAAGCCCCTGCAACCCACCTCCAATGGACGCACCTTTACATTCCAGTGTCGCTCCTCTGCTTCAGCTGCAAGGTTTTGGTATAGCAGCCTTATCCAATCATATGCTTCATCCACCGCATCCTCCAAAGGGAATCTCAGCTCAATGATAATGATATGATGGCAGGAGTTGAGGACCAGATCTGGTTCCAGGTTTGTGATTTCAGATGGGAAGGTGAATCTCTAGATCAATGCACATTTCCCAGTCGCTGGCTGGATTCAGTGGGCATGATTCGGGAGGTGAGAGGTTAGCCTTCCGTTTCTCTCTTTTTAGGATGAAGGATGGTAGATGGTTGAGTGTTTTCTGGGCTTTGAGATGCATGGCATTGATGGTCACTCTCTTGCACTCAAGTTTAGCTGCCAAACACTTCAGCCCTTGGCTGTGTCGCCAGGTGTATCTGCAGTGAGTTAAGGCTGGTCTTACAAATGACCAAACTGAGGCATCTTGGTAGCCCAAGCCACTTCCTCTCTTGTGAGTTCACCAATCTCTCCAGCCAATTTACACGAGATAGAGTGACCTCGTATATTGTAACTGACAACATGAGTCAGGGCAGTAGTCCAAAATGAAAGCACCAACGCTTTTGCTTCCCTGGAAGAGCAGTCTTGTTGATTTGCTTGAGGCTGATTGTGTCCTGCCGGAGTGGCTCCACCTGCTCTGTGTCTTGGAGGTCTGCACTGTACCTGTACCTGTACATCGTCCTAGTTTCTTTTCTTCATAATAGAATACTGTTATCATTTAATGGTTTGGAGGAAAGCGTGCAACGTAGCCTACTTAGGAGACAGGAAGTGTATACAATTTGGTACCATTGGCCTAGCTTGTAATGCAAGATCTTTTGTTAAGAAGCATCTTTGCTGAGAAGCCTTTGTGTACTTCAGAGATGGTGAGGCCTCTAAGACATTCATGCTGTGGTTTGAAATATGCCATCTCAGGGCTTTCACATGGCTTTCATGTCGGGTGCCTGTGGCTCAGTGGTAGAGTCGGTCGTCTCTCAATCGGAAGGTTGGGGGTTCATCGGGTATCAATGGGCATAGATCTGATGGAGATTGGCACTTAGGCCTTTGCCATGAGTGTGTGAATGGGTGAATGTGACATGTAGTGTAACAGCAGCTCTGAGTGGTCGAAAGACTAGAAAAGGTCCATTTACCATTCCTAAAGTAATTGAAGCAACATCAATAGATATTATTGGATATTAGGGGGAAGTAGTAAACACATACAACCTCTCTATGAAGTTGTTAACATATTAGCTAACTGTTTCATTGACGGACAGAGCAATACATCGTCATTACGAGTCATTATTTGTGCCCCTGACAAAGGCAAGTCAAACATTCACCTCCCTTTTAGCTCTATTTTTGGCCTCCACGATCTCCTGAAGGAAACATCTGACTCTATTAGTAACATTAATTAGATCAAATATTCATTTGCTGATCAATATCAGTATATATTATATGACTTGCAGCCTTGAACACAGCAGTTCAACATTAACCTTTTGATAACGGCATTGAAGCTTCCCATCCTGGGCGTGAAGATATGGGTGCAATGAGTGCAATTCACTCTCTCACTAACGCCGTAAAAGGTTTTCTAGAATTTACTTTGGTCTTGCTTTTATTTGAAGGATAAATAGTTGCATATTTTTGGTTTAAAGCTGATATACACTTAAACCAAAAGCGTTAATTGTTTATTGTTGCTCATGTTTGCAGAGCTGAGCAGGTACTGTAAAGTGTATCCAATAGAGCATTACTTTAAAACATCTGCCTGCTGGTGCGGGAAATGTGGCTTCATGAGAGTGTTTAGACTTAATCAAAACACTTAAGTTGCATGCCATAAAACCAAAATATCAAACCGATAAACACAAAAGGCTGAGTCAGGGGATATTTTTTTGTGGGTTCGTCACCTCATGCAACCTCTTTAACCTTACACAGAGCCATTTTACATGTAAGATTGTGGATTAGTGAAGCCTGAAGTATGCATTTTGGTTCAAACGAAAAAAAATGTAGTTTCAAGAAAACATGAAAACCCACCGTTAAAAGAGTAAATCAAAGATGTTAATGATATTCATACTAATCTGTACTTATTATTTCAATGCTTTCCTGTGACTATCCTTTCCTACAGCTGTCTGTTATCTCTCTAAAGCCTAAATTCATCCACTTCTGTGAAGCTTGTGAGACGTTTGGCACTGAAGAGCACCACTGGTTCTGTGTGCGAGGGCGGCAAGGCCATGGATGTCCGTGTTTCATGTTTTTGATCAAATTGTTGTGGAATCTTATTCAGACTGCGACACATGTGCTGTTAAGATGAGAAGAAGCGAGCCCATAAAAGTTGTGCGTCACATCCCACGCAATGCAAGCAGTATATGCACGAGGTCTGGCTGTGCCGTGCGGGGGAGAGCTCGCAGTGCACGAAAAGCTCATGTCTCACACCAAGCTCTGTGCTGCAGGCCCACGTACGCTAATTAGACCTGATATACAGCCTGATGTGTGCTGATTGAAAGCAGGCTCATCTAACTCAGGACAGGGTCCTGTTGCACTGCTGTGGATCGCCCGAGGGTGTCATTTTGTTTCCAGGCGCTGGTCTAAGGTCAGTTTCATGGTCTCGAGACAAATTTCTTTGGTAGTGATTTAGAGAGGGTAAACTGATGCAGATCTACAGTCGTTATGCACCAACCCTTTGACGGTGTAAAAGGATGTGGTGGTCGCAGGGCTCTGCAGCCTACAACCAGCTGTCTATGTGGTGACAGCTTCAGCTTCACACAGAAACGAGTGGCATGCACCGGACAGCATCGACCACGGCACCATGCCAACCATGCCAGGCACTCCCTCGGTGCCTCTGCAGCATGAATCCCTGTGTTGGATGTGCTGGCTTATAGTGCCCTATTTTAGGAATGATAACAAAGAGGCACCAAGTTCTCAACCCTTGTTGTCCATCTATATTTCCTTCATGGGTTCTTCTTACAGTTTTGTCTAACCTGGGCAAGGAGTACATGCTTTATTCCAGGTTTTCACTGTTCTGTTCCCTCTCTGCCTCTCTCTCATAAAATGAATGAAGGGGAGCCATTGAGATGGCAGGACAATTACCCAAAGAGCTATTTTCTCTGGAACTGCAATCAAGCATCTGGAAGAATTGACCATATATAATCAGGCTTTAAGTCGAAGCTTCATTGAGTGTACATATTTTTTGTTGTTGGGTAAATTCAATGTTTAGGAGCAGTTGGGATCACTATAGCAGGACAGTCTAATGGACCTGCATGCAGAATGCTCTCTTTGACCTCCAGCAGTTTATTTAATTATATACAAAAAAGGAAAATGAAGGGACAGTTTAGCAGCTGAGAGCCATAGCATGTAGAGAACAGCCACCCTTGTGATTTTACAGCTGGTTTGCAATTATGGAGTAATTATAGATTAAGAAAACATGACTTGTGTCAATGAAAGAATGGCAGCCCATTGACAAATACGCCTTCAGCAGCCCAACACCTGGTGAAAGACCAATTGTTGGGTTTAACACAGGCCAGCTTTAAAAGAACACAGGGTACACTTCATTTTTCCACATTTGTCTTTGTAATGAACCGACATTTCTCTTTGGGATGGGGACCTGCCATCTGTGTAAAACTTAAACAAATTGTGTTCCAATAACTTTTTCAATGAACCAGAGGTGATTTGACTTTCTTTCAACTCACACACTATTAGTCAAAATATCACATTTCGGTTTCTTGTGTTAGGACTGTATGTACAATCACTGAGTGTCCAGCAGAGCTGTTGACTTGACTGATCGTGACCACAACTTAATAACAGAGTCAATCACTTGTGGTTTTTCAGTTCCTAATCATGCACAGTGCTAACACTTGCGAAATAGACTCCTAAGCACAAGGGCACGACTATACAGAAAGGGTAGCCAGTCACCAGTCACAACCCCAGCCGTCCTGACAGACAGTGATGAATGTGTTGTAGAGTCCAAGCTGTGTTCAATAACTATTTGTGTAATTATCCATTTGTGCCAACTATTACTTTATCAACATGTGGAACAGTCTATAACTTCAGCATTTGGTAATTTGGAGCTATTTTGAGGTGTGTTGAGGTTTTTTGGGGATAAAAGCCTGTTGACTTTATTACTACAAGTGTCCTCGGCTCCAAGATAGAATAAAGAAAGATCTTCAAGTAGGAGTTTTTCATTTTTAACTTGCTTCCTTGCTGAGACAAAGATTAGGGAGCAGATCCACATCTGTTCAGTAAAATGTAAAGATATATTATCTATGTGTTCTTGATTGTCTTATCTGTTCAAGAGTAAAACAAGTTTCATTTCAACAGGGGGTTAAGACCCGGAGCGTTTCTTGGGAGCACTGAGTCAGCAACTTTGTGTTACGGTATAAATAAGGATTGAAGAAATAACTTTACCTACTGTTGCTTCCATTTGCCTTCTAGTGCCTCTTAAGGTACTGGTAGGCAAATGTTGTTGCCTTTGTAAGAGCTCGGCTAACTGCTTTTCCCTGTTTCCAGTAGATTTGGTGAGCTTAGCTAACTGCTAGCTACTTTGCTCCACATTTAGGATGGCAGTATGGACAGATTGATGATTAAGAGGGGGACGTTAGCTATTAGCATTACAAGCTAATAGGCCGCTAGCTAGACATTTCCTTCCTCCCTATTTCTTATAACTTTAACTGTTTTACACGAACTTACTGCTGCCGTGCTAATCGCTGACGTGCTAACCGCTGCCTTGCTAATGTGCTAACCGCTGCCGTGCTTACTGCTGCCTTGCTAACTGCTGTCGGGCTAACAGCTGCCGTGCTAACTGCTGTCGGGCTAACTGTTGCCATGAAATGTTTTTGTCCCAACAAAAAATAAGTGTCCAGTTGTTACATTACATTCAGATGGGACAAGGTGAGAGCAGCCTTTGTATGGGCAGAGACTTGTGCTTCCCCGGAGTCCCTGCCATGTTCTGATGAGTTTTATGATTAGCTTTAACCAACCAATGGTGGGAGTGCGCCACAACTCTAGCAAAACTGACGTGATTTATTTGGACTTTGGCAAATTGTGTGCAACCAGCAATCACTTGAGCAGTGATTTAGGTTGATCTTTGGCACCTTTGGCAAAACTTCAGTAAGTGTATTTACAGAAATGCCGATTTATTCCATTAAAGAAGTCCAAGACAGTTCATACTCTACATACATACAGAGTACATAGTACATACTACTTTAATAAGAATATCACATGTACTATGCAGCTTTGATAACTGTGCATTGTCTGTCCACCCATCCATCCATTTTCTTCTGCTTACATAGGGCTGGGTCGCGGTGGCTGCAGGCTAAGCAAAGTGACCCAGACATCCCCAGCAACATTTTCCGGCTCCTCCTGGGGGATTCTGAGGTTCCCATGCCAGATGGAATATACAGTATAATAGTACAAAGCCCACATTACTGCTGATGCTGCACCGACCTGTCTGTCAATCTCACGATCCATTTTACCCTCACTCGTCACAAGACTTGAACTCCTTCACTTGAGGCAGAGACTCACTCCCCACCCGGAGGGGGCAATACACTTGTGTTCAGGCAGAGAACCATGGCCTCAGACTTGGAGGTGCTGACCTTCATACCAACCGCTTCACATTTCGCTGCAAACCGCCCGATGCCTGCTGGAGATCCCAGCTTGATGAAGCCAATAGAACCACATCATCTACAAAAAGCAGAGATGAAATTCTGAGGTCCCCAAACTGGAAACCCTCCTCCCCCTGGCTGTGCTTTGAGATCCTCTCCGTGACAGAGTCGGCGACAAGGGGCAGCCCTAGCGGAGGCCGACACGCACTGGGAACGTGTCTGACTTGACGGGGCGTGTATGTGTACCAGGAGCCTGAAAGGCAACTTCTGTTTTGAAATGTGGAAATATGTGTAAATGTAATAACTATTTAGGGCTTTATGTTCTAATTTTCTGAGTAGTCGCTCAAGTCACCACGGCACCAACTATGGTTTTTTTTTTACTGTTTTTGGAGCGTCTTCACTTCATGGTGCATAGACTGTGGGAAAATAGTGTCCAGTGTGCATTTCTAAAAGTGTTTGTGTTTTTTACTGAATATTTTTATGATCTTTAATGCAGTCATATGAAAAAGAGCATATAGAACACATCTGGGGAACATCCCAGCCCTTTTCCATGTATAACAGAGGCAGCCACCACAAATGATGTTTTCATCTTATTATCTCTGCACTGCAAAATTAAAAGTTATTTTCTTATTTCAAATACCAGACATCATAAGGAATAACATACATATAAGCCAACATAGAGACACAAGTCTGGTGTCAGAAATCGCTGATGCGGCTCTTCTTCATTATACTGTGCTTGAAAAAGAGCAGGCTCCGTCTGACAGAGGATAAATGCAGAGAGATGCTTGATGGGGGACGATGGTTCGTCCTGTGATTTAGCTACCAGTTGGAACTTCTCACAGCGGCACTGATTCACTTATACAAGTTATTACAGTAGCGCCGGCTGAAGCCAACAGTAATGATGAGTTGCAGTTCGCCAACCACATGGTGGACGCTGCCTCGCCAGTGGCCTCCTCAGACTGTCTGTGCAGAGATACACCTTGCTGTTTGAAGGGTTTGTCGAGGAGGAGCGTGCCGAAAAGCAAGAGAAAAAAAGGCACTCAGTTTCTTTCATCCAACTGATCTTCTTTCCTTTCAGCACATGTTCTAACACATTTACACTGATACCCTCACAGTGTAGCCTATATACAGAGAGAAACATGAAAGTTTACAAAGTTGAATATTTTGGTGTTGTTAAACTTTTTGTTCTTTCTCTCCATCCAACTCTCTTCTTCCCGTCTCTCTCCTCCTCCTCCTCCTCCTTCATCCCGTTTCTGTCTCCCACTTAAAGCTGCTTCTCCTCTCTGTTGACAGCTTTGCTCGGCTGAAAAAAAAGAAGCAGAATTACTGAGTAAAAGGGAAAAAGAGAGCAAATAACAGCTCTTAGAATGTTTGGATTGTGAAACCAGAACATTAGTACAAACCATAATGGCTGGCCCAGAGAGCCCAGCGCCTCTCCAGAACTTCACTCTCACAGGCAATGATGTAACGCCAGCCATTTCATATGAAGCATTCGCTTGTTGCACTCCTCAAAGTCTATTTATACCTTCCTCGTCTACTCAAAATAAAGCAGCCTATGTTAGGCTGATGCCCTTTAAATAGCCTGTTTGTTTAAGCTGAGGAATTAGAATACAACTTTATGGTGCTGATAGCTATAACTGTGGAAAAAACCTTGAAATGCTTACTGCCTGCAAAGTAGAAAAAGATGTGAGCTATTTATCACAACAACAATGAAAAGAAGAACTTTTTAATGTCAGAAGTCTTCGCCTGTTAGTGATGATGTCCTGCGCTCAGATATCCATAAATGACTGAATAAATGGACATAAAATACAAGTGACTCACCCAGCTGGCAGGTACAACCTGCTGCGCTGTCCAGGATAGATACTTTTACTACTACAAAGCAATGTGTGTGTGTGTGTGTGTGGCACGTGTGTTTGTGGTGCCAACCAGGCCTCAGTGTATACTACGCAGCAGAATAAACAAGTCTGTCTGTGTTCACAGTCTGTAATTAAAGCCGTATAAAAGTGCACACGCATGCAGTAACAGCACACGTCATGGCCCTCAGCGGCTCTGTTTCCCTCAGCATGGGCTCGACAACAGCTGACCTAAACCACCTATGGCGAACTTCTCCACACACACGTATATGAAACATAAAGACGAAGCTCAAAAAAAGCTGCACAGGCGTTGGCTGCTCGGCTCGCTCCGACAGAACTAAATGTGCAGCATACAGTAAATGCTGCGTAATAACATGCTGCTGGAATCACGGAGCAGCACCCAGCATCAGCCGCTGCAGGGACATTTGATTGTATTGGCTTATTTCAAAGCGTAATCAGACCTCCCAATGGCTCCACCACCACCTCAGCCATAAAAATAACCTAGACATGAGAGAGGACCGCATCATGCTGAATGCTGCCAGAGTTTGGCTCAAACGCAGACCTACTCCAGTGGCCCACAATCTACCCAGAGGTGAGCTCATCGGGGAGTCAGCCTCAAGACTTCACAGCTCAAACATGACAGCTACCTGCGCTGTGTTGAACCTGGGGGGGGATCAAATGAAATCCGGAGCCAATACATCACATTTTCCACACAAACCATGATATATGTGGTTGGGATTTAAAGCCTCTGGAAATTTGGCTTTAAATGTAGAAAATACACACATGATATCAATGTTGAGTCTCATGAGGAATCCACAAAGATCCTAGCGAAAAAAAATTATAATCATAGTTCAATCAATCAATCATAGTGGGCGGGGCCAATCACATTTTGATTGACATCTGCCAGGCACTTCACTGAACAATGGCACATGTAAACAATCATTGTAGTATTCATTTCAACTGGTGAGTTAAAAATCATATCATAGTTAGCAGTTAGCTTTCACATGCAACGTTAGCTGAGATGCCCCTATTTATTCCTAAGCTACGAAGGCGATGCTACAGGTTGGCTCTGTAGCGTTAGCTAGAGCGGTATGATCACAAGGTAAACTCCATCCAGTGACGCTACACCCGCTGGCAGCCTGAACTAAGCTAAAGTCGAAAAAGACAACAGTAAATCAAAATACACTTCAAATAAATGTTTCTCAAACATGGTTTCTGTCATTATAGTTAGCTCTTATCATGCTGATTTATGATAAGTGTTCATTTTTCTGACAGGTTTATTTTGAATTAGTTATTTGATGCTATAAAAAAGATGATTAACAGCTCTGTTGACGAATACAGCTCCAGCAGCCGATCTGTTCTGGATTAGCAGAGTAGAGGAGGAACGTCGAGAGGAGATGTAACTAAAACAATCACTACAGTCACTGAAGTTTACATACCTGTGAGCTTCTGCTTCAGACCAACACAAGAAGCTGTTCTGCTGTTAAACACGCTTTTTCCCCCCGTGAGTAAACTGTGTGTTTTGGTTAGCGGAAGCAGATACGGGGGCTCCACCCGCCAATTGCTACTGGCTCCAAATGATGTCACTAATGCAAGATGGCAGCGTCTATGACGGGGGGCATTTTGGTATCAATTCCGTACAATGACAGTAGATGGAGACGTGTCGTCCATCTATATATAGAGAGTCATTGGTCGTGACCATTATTTCGCCAACGCTTAGCGTAACTAGCTGAAGAAGTGCCATGTGACCTTTTTTACGATTGGTTAAAGTGGCCACCCGCACTTTAAACTCAAAATAAGAAAAGGTTTTCAGAATCTTGATTGAAGCTAATAGTTTTAGATGTTAACTCTTAAGTGCATTAAACCTTAATTAACAAGGACAGAAGGCTATTTGAGATTTATGTCCCAGGGACTTTAAGGGTTAAAGATTGCCTTTCAGTTGTAGTGAGTTACTCTGTGCTCAGCAAGCTTGCCATACATCCAGATTTATACACTCTACAGAATGTGTAATATAAACTGTTCAAACTGTGCATTGTATATATTATATGCTGCCACAAGTGGAAGAATGTAAATGCTGACATTGTATGGCTTGTAAAGTGGGGGTGTGTGCATCTGTGCATCTAGACTCATGAATGTATCTGTGTGTGTGTGTGTGTGTGTGCACACATGAGCTTGAGAGTCTCTGCTATAGTTTCTGACCAGATTTTGCCCTCTGCTGGTGCAATCTAGGCAGCACTGTTTCTGCATCACCCCCCTGAGAAGCGACAGGCATCGCAAAAACAGCTACAGAAGGCAGATGAATGATGAGTTTTATAACAACGATCAACTGAGCAAGCGTGTTTCAAGTTTAAAACCGGGGAATTTGAAGATTTCAAAGTAACATTTAGTTAAAAAAAAACAACTGCAGATTATTGGTTTAAGAGGACTTCTGGTGCAGCCAATCATTACATGAAGTGTTGCGTGGACCAGGCTAAAGTGGTTTACACTTAGTTGCGTGTTTGAGTGCGCATATGCATATATGTACGTCGGTGCGTGTGCGTCAGTCACCAAACAGATCCCTTGGAGCCAGTGATGGTCCAGAAGTCCCACGCATTTCCCATGCTCACTCACACCAAGCAGCGAGTTCCACCACACACTCTCTCTCACTCGTCCCTCTTTCTCTCTCTCATTTTCACCCCGTCATGTGCTCTTCCCCTCTCCTTTTCATTCTCTCGCTCCCGTTGTCACCGCTGCCATTATCATCCCACTTTGTTTTCAGCTGATTTTCAAGCCTGACCTCATCTCTGGAGGAGAATAATAATTACCAAATGGGGACACCATGTTTTAACAGTGATTTTGAGGTCAACGACTCGCTCACGTTTGCTGGTCTAGTTTGAAACTCGCCAGTGTTCCTGTTCCTTCCCCCCTCCCTTCCTCCTCCTCTTCTCTGCCCCCTGTGCATACATCAGTCCATAGTGAGATTGCTTTAGGAGTAATCACTGTAATCTCTCACTGTCTGAGGAGTTGGCGGGGCACTGCGTCTTGGAACATTGTGTCCATGCAGTGCTAGATGTTAAAGAGTGGTGATTGCAGGGAATGTGGCATGGTTTTGCAGAATGCCAGCCTATTAAGTTCAGCCATGCCAAAGCTATATTTGTGTTCCAAATGCTCTGCTGATTGCAAAGAAGAATGTACTGTACATTTTCCTCACAAGAAAACACAAGAAATGCCCGAACTTTGCATCGAAAAAGACTTTTACACTTTATATAACCCCCTCTCCCGTAATCATCTGAGATGTATCAGGTGCGCAGGCTAAGAGGCTGCTAAGTGGCCACATGCAGGTTTCATCAGTGTGACCTGGTTAGGGAACGCTGTCAGAGCAGGTGGTCAGTGGAAGATAGGCCAGAGAGATGGGGACCCTGAGCGAGTAAAGCTGCAGAGCTAACAGGAGCTGTGCTGGTATTCCACTCACCTTGAGCATGTAAAACACTATCCCTGTGGAAGCAGCATGAGGCGTGGGGGAAGGGGTAGCACTTTTCTACTCTGCCTGGACATAGATCACATAACTGGGCTAGCATGGGACTTAGCCAGGGGAGCTAAACCTAGAAAACTTCTCTCAAACATTCATATGTTTTTATCAAAGGAAATAAACAAGAAGAAGCGACCAGATCAAGATGACCCTCGTAGATGATGCCATTTTAGCGCCGTTTTAATTAAATCAGACACGTGCATGAATCCACACCCATCACTACCCTATTCATTCCCCACTAACACCCATCACTGCCCCTACGTGTCAGTTTTGAAGGGGCAGCATTCAGGGAATTCAACGCATGTCGTACGTGCCTCGAGGTTGCCACAGAAATTAAGCACATAGGTGTAAAGAAATGCCAGTCAGCCTCTCCATGGCTCCCTCAGTCCGGCTCCTGGCAGAGCGCTGGTGAGGCCCGGGGCTCAGGAATGCTGTGCCCATCTGTCAACACAGAGCTGCCTTCCCTGGCAGATGCCACAGAGAGGATTTTTGTAACCTGGCCCTGGGTGGATTTCATAACCTGGCCTGGCAGAGGAGTGGAGGGCCTTAGGGCTGCAGGAGGATTATGTGCTAGGATAAGATGGAGCTGCATACGTGTGTGTGTATCCTGTGACGCTTCATCTTGACAAAGTAGCTGATAAAAAGTTAACTTCTGTAGGATTTATGGAGCATCATCGGACAACACCTCTCTGTGCTGAACTCCTGTACCTGCTCCCTCTGCTCATCTCTCTGTCCTGCCCTCTCCTCCTTCACCCCCTCCTCCTCCTCCTCTCATATCTCTTCCCAGCACTCCTGCTCTGCTCCCGTAGCTCCGATATTTATAATGAATGGTGTTCTCTATGTGGGGCCTGAATGTGTGTGGTGGAGCCAAGGGAGCACCACCTGAGTGATGATTCTGTCCGCCCGAGTCTCCCTCTACCTCTCTCACTCTCTCTCTCTCTCTCTCCCTCACTCACACACACACACACACACACACAAATTCACACACACTCTCTCTCACACACACACACACACACACACGCCTGACCTGCTGGGAACACAGGGTCTTGCTGTATCAGGCCTCTGTGGCAGGGGCAATTAGAAAGGTCCAGACGGAGCACAAGCACTCTTCTCATACTGTCCCCATTAGAGAGGGAGAGACAGGCAGTGAGGAAAGACAGGAAGAGGACACACATTCACACACTGTCTCTCTCTCTAACACACACATACACACACAAGTGGCCGTACAGTAACCTTACGCAGTCCTGTGCCTGCTAAGGTGACTTGGTGGCTCTCACAACTCCATTTCTTATAATAAGCCCTTTTTTGTTCCTCCACAGCTGGATTTTCACTCCTTCTACAGACTTCTTAGTGAGTGTCGAGCCACCAACAAAGCCCTTATTTCATCATATTCACACAGTGGCCATTTTCCTCTAATGTCAACCTCAGGGTTCAAAGCTTAAATTCTGTTATCGTCATAGCCTGCTACTTCTTTCAGAGTGAGGCCTAAATCATATTAATGCAGCGATTTGATTTCACCACTTCCTGATTGATAAGCAACAACGGCAAGTAAAACTTGTGAGGGAAATAAGGCCATATCTGAATTATCAGATAACAGCTAACATTAGCATTCAACCTCTTACTAGCTAACTTTACCGTTAGCACGGAATCTATGCCTCTTTTATCCTTTCCTTTCCTATCCTTTTAAATGGTAGCATCTAGAAGTTGGCTAAATGCTAATGTTAGCTTGTGTCTGATAGCTAATTGGTTATCATATAGGGCATTCCAACTTGAAATATAGTCCAATGTCCCCATCAGATTTTCACTGTTCAATCAATCTGGAAGTGTTAAAATGGATAAACAAGTCAGTTCGGCTTTAAAACAGAATTACAGTTCCCACCCTGAGTGTGACTTCAGAGGAAAATGGACGTCATGTGAACATGTTCAATGGGTAGGACCAAGCTACATTGGTAACTCCCTTATCATCTATTTCCTTTCAAGGACACTGCCATTATCTACTGCTAGTTTATTGGAAGGTCCAATTAGATTCAACCTTTATCAATTACACCCCAAAGCTATGAAACACACTTTCTATATATCAGGAAAGCCAGCTAACTACATACGTTCGGAAATATGCTAAATACATAGCTAACAGAATCACTGCATCTGGATAAAGCTGCTGGGCAGTCCTCAGCTCAATTACTGCTACATATGTCAGCGACCTTTGACACAGTCAACTACCAACTCCTCTTCCACTCTCTCTGAGCTTGCTATCTCAGGATCTGCCTTCAAATGGTTCATGACCTACCTCTCAGAAGGGAGAAGTGTCGAAACGCCACAGCTTATCCAAAGGGGTGCCTCAGGGGCTGATGCTTGGTCCCCCTCTCTTCTCAATATATACCACCGCACTTGGTGCAGTCATTCGCTCCCATTGTTTCTCAGACCATTGCTATGCGGACGATACCCAGCTCTTCCTGTCATTCCCACCAGTGGCGTCAATTGCTCGGTCATGTCGATTTGCCCTGTACAATATCAGAAAGATCAGACCCTACCTTTCAGAGCATGCAACACAATTGCTGGTACAGGCTCTCGTAATATCACGCATTGATTACTGCAGCTCCCTACTGGCAGGCCTTCCTGCATGCACATTCAAACCTCTGCAGATGATCCAGAACGCAGCAGCTCGACTGGTCTTCAATCAACCCAAAACGGCACTTCACTCCACTGTTCATATCCCTCCACTGGCTCCCAGTCGCCGCTCGCATCAAATTCAAAACCCTGTTGCTCGCTTACAAAACAGCTACAAAAACGGCTCCTGCCTACCTGAACGCCCTCATCCAGGTCTACACTCTGTCCAGCCCACTACACTCTGCCAAAGAAAGGCGCCTGGTACTCCCATCACAACAGGGCTCTAAGGCGCTAACTAGACTCTTTTCCTCAGTAGTCCCCAGGTGGTGGAACAGTTACCAAACTCCATTCGGCCCGCAGAGTCACTTTCCACCTTTAAGAAAAAGATAAAGACCCAGCTCTTTCATGAACACCTCTGCACTAAATAATGATGCTATTGAAGCTACTGATGATGATGATGTTGATTAGGATATTCATAATGATGATAATGATGATATTGACCTTATTGATGTTGTTGCTGATAATAATGATTTATAAATAACATAGCAAAAACATGTAATCTGCTTCTTTACGCCCTGTGACCAGTGTCCGATCGATTAATTCTGTCATTCGGTCATTCTGTCTGTCTTCATGAGAATTTATTTAGCTTGCTGTAAAGCAACTGGAGCTGCATTTCTTGTGTGAAAGCTGCTACAAAAATTAAGTACATTATTGTTGTTATTATTATTGTGTCGGTATCTCTGTAGTCCACTGTCACATACTGAAATCAAATGGGCTGGAGTTGGAGGATGCAGCTTCCGAACTTCACCTTCTCTGTGCCAAGATGACGACACAATGATGGATGCTCTAAATGTGGCAGAACTTGCCGGGCAATTACAAGCAATGAAAATGTATTCAGAGTCACTGAATAATGTGTGTGTGTCACCAGAGTTTTTTACACAGGAAGCAGTCATGATGATGCCAAAGACTCAGTGATAATATCCATGTACGTCACAGCTGACAGCGTCCGTCCTCACACACGTACACTGACCAGAGACGTGCATAGAGACCAGTGCTCCTCCCCCGCCGCCTTTGTCTCCACATGAATTATCCATCGAGGCCAAGTGTGGTAATCAAGCTGCTCCTGCAAGCCTTATTACAATGTTGGTCATTTGGCCTATTAGCAATGCTCTTACCTCATTTCTTGGTCAACTCCAATTGCATGGAAAACAGAGCAGTCAGCATGTTAAATGGGCTCAGGGATCTCTGGGTGAATTAAGGGCCGTAAAGCGACTGCAGCTGATACAGCACGAGCAGGCCGGAGGTATGATGAGCTCACGATCCTGAAAACTAATATTTAGAGAGGGGACAAAGGAGGGCACAGAGTTATACTGTGTATTTACAAAGAGGCTGAGCAGTAGGGGAATTATAAGGCTCCTCACACGCGAGCCAAGTCGGATTTATAGTTCAAATGAACACAATGAGTGGGCCAGCCTCAGCTGAAATAGCATTAGAGGATTTTACGTCTCAATCAGGAGGAAACGATCTGTTTTCTACAACCTTTATATGATTGAACAATGTGATGAATTTTTCAATGAGGCTTCTTTTATTCAAAAACACATGTTGAGTTTCAGGTTCTCAAAGTACTGTGTGATGCTGCCCTCCTCTGGCCACTCTGTGCACTGCCACAACAGACACTGAGTTTAGTTCTTATTTTGTGTCAGTGGCTGTGGTCTGAAGGCATTAATCACATAGAGGGAGAAAATATCAGATTAAGCCAACATCTTATTCAGACTCTGGCTAGGTAGACACAAACACAAAATAAAACATATACTACATGCAAAGTGGTGATTATGCTGTTAATTCACAGGTAGAGAAGATCCCAAAGAATACCAGTCGGAAACATTCACTCATTACAGTGAAATGTAATGTATCGAGAGGTAATTAAGTATGAAATTAACTTTAGCATAGCACCTTTTTACAGGTAAATGTCAGCTCACTTGTAATGCTGAGACTAAGGCTCCAGGGGGATAATCTAATGTCTGTAAAAGCTGGAAATGTACCTCCATACTAAAGGACTTCTCTGATGCTTCTGTCGGAGGAACGAGGCGGGATCCTGGAGGAGTCTTGAACCAGGAGAGAGATGTTGTCTCATGTATGTATTTAATAACATTTGAATAGAAGTTTGTCCGAGCTGATCTGATGGCTCTAATACTTTATCATCACAACGATGCAGTTTTATATCAGGACAGAACTCAAGTGTCTGATTAATCTGGAAACCCTAATCCACAGCCTTCTAACGTTGTAGTATAAAGTCTAGTGGACATTATAGTAGCATCTGAAAGTTTTAGAACTTGTCTTTATCGCCGAATTAGGTAACACAATGGTGACTGAGCCTATGGCCCACTGATGAAAGCCTTTGCATTTGCAGTATTACAGACTGGGTGTCTTTGGCATTTTATGCAGAAAAAATCACAAGCAGCGCCCAGTTAGTTAGGTTTTTTCCGTCAGCCAGCAGTGGTTGGTCTGCCAGAGAGGGTAGGCAGAGCCAAGCAGCTGCTTTTCCGGTCTTTGCAAGTGTTGCGAGTAAACAGTAATCTACTATGGCTGAACAAACAAAGAAAAGATGGATGACTACAGATACAACTTCAAAAATAAGTGAAAATCCAAAGAAAAAGAAACAAACTCGACGCTCAGATGAAGCAAACAGTCTAAAAAGGAAAGCGACCGTCAGCGAGGAAGATCAAGAGTTACAACTGGAGCCAACCGTGGACGTCACACATGCAACACTGTCTGGATATCTGGGAAGTGTGCTCCTGCAATAACCGTATATCGCCATAGGTGCTGCCAAAGAGAACGAAACTGAGATCTTTGAGATTATCACTTTAAGTGTCTTTAATCTTTTCTGATATTGGGCGTGGTTAAACTTTCAAATTTCACAATAAATGACTTACCTTTGTTTTGAGGTTAAAGAGATTGAATTAACCTGATAGTGATTTTGTCTGTTTGAGGGGTTGGATGGCAAGAGCATCAGTTTTCCCAATCACATCGCAGATAAATCTGTTTAAATCCAGTGTTTGTTTATTATTTATTTTGGTGGAAAAGTCAACCGGAGTTTATCCTTTATAGATTATGTTTTGTTATTGCAGTTGATGTCTCAGATCATGTTTAATGAAAAGTGTGTATCGGCAATCCTTACCTAACCTCGTGGAGAAATTGAAGATGTTTGATTAATCACTTTAGGTAGTTATGAGTGTTGAGACTCTCAACTTTGATACTATGTGTGCATTTTTACTATTCCAAGCCACATTTACAGAGACTTTTAAATGTAACTTCTGCTGTTTGAATTTGTCTAAAACAAAATCACTGGAGTTCCCCTTGTTTCATATCCAGTCTGCACATGTCAACAGGGCACAGCCTGTCCCTTACATTCACTTCATCGCCTCATGAGCTTCAACACAGCGGTATCCTCTCACTGACCCCAAACATCAGCTGTAGACAAAACTAAAGCAGGCACGGAGAAAGAAGCGTCCTCTGGTGGCCCCCGAGGGCCCTAACATCACCTTGAACCCAGCAGGAGTCTGTGTGAAGCCCTGCCAAGCCTCAGAACATGACCTGGGGAGAGTGTGTGTGGGGTGAGGAGGGTGAGGAGGGGGGATGGAGCGGGGATGAAGGGGATGCTGCTCTCTGCATCAGACAAGACAAATGATGTGCAAACAGACGGCACTCGACATCGCTGCCATGTTCGTGTTACAAAAAGCTGACTCCAGATCAGAGGATACTCCTGTCACACATTAATGATGCAGTGAACAGTGAGGCCTTTTTAACAGAGCAGTAAACATTTAAGAGATTAACAATCGATTTTTAACTTGTTCAAATTCCACATCAATAAATCCATGATGTCATTTAACTTTAACTTAATTTAAAAAGTGATTTTAAACTAGTTTCAATGTTCAGTGTATAAATGTGTAACTTTATTATCATGACTTCTATTCAAACTCAGATACTGATATTATTACTCAACTCTATTTTTACGGGATGTAATTCTAAGCAATAGTTCTAATTAAATATTTGAACAACTCAAATCTCAATTATTATGATGTTAATCATTGCTAACAATTAACGATTAAGTTTGATATCAACGATTGTCCTTATAGATATCATAAATGGAATAATAGATACACATTTTGATGGGTCAAAGTTAAGTTATTGATATGTCGGGTTAGAGTTGTTGCTGTTTTCAGATATACAGTTTGTACCAATGAAAATTATATTTGTATTACTGACAATTATTTTTATTTTTATTTCTTTTACTTTTATCTTTTTGTTTTATATGAATACTGTAAAATTGTTAGTTTTTTTAGGCTCTGTGTCTTTTGCATTAACCCATACACTTCATATTTTCACTGATATTTGATCTGTTTTTTGTATTTCTCTTGTTTGTACTGTAATATTTGGAGCTATCTGGCACTATAATTTCCTTCGGGATTAATAAAGTTCTATCTTATCGTATCTTAATATGGAACAGTTGAGGGGGCTAAGACATTACAGTATAATCAGCGAATATAAATACAGAAAATAAAATAGACACAGGCACAGTACACAGTGTACACAGAGGTATTCAGACCTACAGATGTAGATGTTTAAGAATCTTTATGGTTGTAGTATTCCCATTTTCCCCCCTTCTCCTTTTGAAGCCGAAGAAGAGAAGTCATTGTCTCCATACAGCAGACAGAGGTTATGATGTTCATAAGGAGTTTAATGGTGGGTGGGTGTGACAGTTGGGGGGATTCCTTTACAGCCAGCATTTTCTAATTGTTTTTTACTTGCTGCAGTGAGAATCCTCAAAAGGTTATGAGTCTTTTAAGGATTTTCCCAAAGTATAAAAAAAGTGAAAGAGACATCCAGTTTCACTTTTAGTGACAATTATATAATAGATATTTGCATATCCTTTACATCAGGTAAGAACATCTAAAACTTAATTTCCACCAGTTGAATTAGATATTGTCAGTGGTGTACCATAATCAGAATGAACATGGTATTTTGGGCCAAATATCCCAAATGGTTTATTGATATGCCGGACATTTCATAAATGCAATTGCTGATATCTGAATTGTTAAATTATATTTCCACCAGACGCGATGTTTTTTCAACACGTTGAAATTTAAAGTAACAATCTCGAACTTTTTCATTTAAATAAATAAAGTCACTATCTATCACTGGATGAGTCAACACAATGGTGATTTGGCCTATGGCCCACTGATGAAAGCCTTTGCATTTGCATAGATAGTGTTTTTATGGAATGGGTGTCTGTAGCAACATTCACAGAGAAAATCACAAGCGGCGCCCAGTTAGTGACGCAGTGGTTGGTCTGCCAGAGAGGGTAGGCGGAGCTAAGCTCCGGTTTTTGTAAGTATTGCGAGTAAACAGTAATCTACTATGGCTGAACACTCAAAGAAAAGATCGATGACTACAGATACAACTTCAAAAATAAGTGAAAATGAAAAGAAAAAGAAACAAATTTGACGCTCAGATGAAGGCAAAGTGAGGAAAATCAAGAGGTAGAACCATGACAAAGGCTGTGTTCGAAATGCTGTACTATATACTACATACTACATGCATTATACTTCATACTGTGTTTGGCGGTAGTATGTAGTACGGAGGAGCTTTTCAAATTCATTTTGCAGTAAGCTACACCAGGTGGAAGTAAACAATAGCCACCGTTTCTTTAGATATAGCGCCCCCTTCTGCTGGAATGCTGCTGCTGTCTGTCATTTCAACTGCCGCTGTGATGTTCCAGCGCTTTGGATTGTGGGATACAGTAGGCAAGTAGACTGGTCCGATGCTTATTGGAGATTTTCTCTGAATCAGTACGACATCCGGGTATTTTTGGCATACTGCACATTTTGCTTTTGTTTGCATACTACATAATACATTGGTCCAAATCAGTACATACTGCTAGTATAGTATGGCATTTGGAACACAACAATAGGGAGCCAGCAGTAGACGTCTGGTTAAATTGGGAAGAGTGCTCCCATAATTACTGATTATTGCCAGTGGGAGGCGCTCAAGAGCACAAAACTGAAATCTTCGAGATTGTATCTTTAATTGCAAATATCTTTCATAATTATTCACGAGTGTAACTGGAATAACTGAAGTCTTTATCTTCATTAAAGATATTTTATGATTGAATCAGTTTTGACTTTTGAAAATGTAATTCCTACATGTTAAAATATATTTGTAACATTATTAAATTAAATGATCAAACACATATCTTTAATTCTCACTTGTAATTTCCACCAGTGTAACCTAAGTCACTACATCCCCACTGATTAAATGGAAAAAAGCATTGCCGTATGCAGTGTGATGACCGATGAGTGATCCGGATCTCCAGCTCGATCATTCTTAAGATAAAAATCCACATTTTCATCATATTGAAAGAAGACCAGAACACCAGAGAAAGCCAACGTGTGTGTGTGCTCTAAAGATGTCCACAGGGTGGGGGTGTAACTCAGAGGGGAGTGTGGAGAGGGTACAGACCAACCTCATCAGTCATGTAGAAAAAGGAGTCAGCTCATGATATCTCCACGACTGATATTGTTTAAAACAGAGGCATAGAGAGAATGTGGTTGCCGATGTCTGACCTTTGGCTGATCGCAAAGTGCACAGTATAAAGCATTAAGTGATAAATAAGGGAAATATGATACAGTATGTAAGGAACTATTGAGAGGAAATATTTCACGATGTACTGTAGCTGCAGGTCTGCTGGGTCACACAGGAGCTGTGATGTTAACCTGAGACCATAACGGGAAGAAAATAAAGGTTTATATTCAGCTTGAAGGTGTTTCATATGAGGTCAAAACATTGATAGTAAACATGTAGTACTGTTCACATGGGTCAGCTTCAGCTGCTTGAGTTATTTTAAGATCATATAATGTTTTTTTTTTAAATTCTATTTCAAAGTTTTCCTGTTTGGAGTTTTGGACATAAACAGATTAAGTCTTAAACACTGTAATTGTATCGTTCTCGTTGGCATTGTATACATTCAGTTCAATTACGGACTTCTTGTAACGTTGATGGTAGAACTGTTTCAGTGTATGTTTAAGTGTGCCATGTGACTGTACTGTGGTGTTCTTCGTTTTGACTCCTTTAACTATAAAAAGTTTTCATTTGAATGAAAATGAATGACAAATTGTTCTGATTCAACTCTTAAAATACAATAAAAAATTAAATTGTCTTATAAAACGTTCTAGAGTCATAATTACTTCTGCAGACAGACACGAGACTGTTGTCTCATGAGAGGCAGCAGCACGCAGTCTGTACATACATCTGAAAAGAAGAGCAGAGCACTTCACTACTTTCATGAAGATAAGAGTGTTTTTTTTATATACATTGCAATATCATATATCAGAACTGTGTACAAACCATGGTGTCCTCATATCCTCAAACAGGCCCTGTCTGTCCCGCCACATTAAAGGCATCCAGTTACTTTCGAGCTCTGAGACTCTGAGACAGAGCCCGACTAGCAAGACGAGTTAGCTGTGTGTCCTTTTTCTTCCCTCAAAATACACTTTGTTAACTTTCTTGTCTTTCTCTTTCCTTATATAAAGTATTTTTTTTAATTAATCTTATTTCAGTATGCATCAACAAACACTTTCTTTGTATTGCATGTCTCTGTGTAAATGTATGTATGTGCAAGTGTGCAGAGATGCAGTTAACCAATAATAATAGTGTTGTCTTTATGTAGACTTACACACACAAATTTATGTATCTGTTGTACATATACACTTTTATTGATGTGTTCTTTAATATTTATATGTGAATATTTGCTGTTGTAATTTATATATTATACATTATGTCATGCTACAGTTATGTCAGGCTCCTTCTCTAATGCCTCTAATGTTTATGGCTTGATGTGTTACTAATGTGTTATAATATGTAGTTTATTTATTTGCATTTCAAAGGAATGTATCAGTGATTGAAAGAACCTATGAGATATTTATTTAAACATTTCCTATATTTCTACACTTACAGGAAATGCTGTATAATTTGACTTGCTTCTGATTTATAAATGAGTCTATATTCACTAAAAGATAACACATAACAAAGGCCACACAACTTGCGATGGGCCTACTTTGTCCTCCATTGCAACACAATGGCAGGTAATGAGGCAAACCAGTTATGTGGAGAAAGTGTAAAAAGGTTGCTATGTCATTCTTAACCGGATTACATCGTAATGAGCCTGTTGTGTCCTAATTAGTCCAAACACTTAACAGCTAATGGATCTAAATAAGCAAAAAGCCTCCAGGACAGAGAATACCAGCACATTTCAGAGCGGCGTCAAGCGCCAACAGGAGCGTTTAGGCAGGAGACAACAATTTTAATTTGGTCACACACGCACACGCACGCGGACAGACTCCTCACTCCGACACACACCCTCAAAATACCCACTCGTTCGTGCAGCGGAAGTTTTTAAGCAACCTTATCGGAGGCTTTATCTGAGCTGGAGATGTGCTGCAGAAAGACAGGTCAGAGGGGAGCGCAGGCTGCTGCAGGACGGAGCATTAGGGATATGAAACACATGCCAGACCTGTCATGTTCAATTTACAGTTGACTCAACCCTTTAGTATCCGGCACAAGTGAAGACATATATATTCGGTGTATGTTTAGCTATTCTGCAGCATAAAGCTTTATAGTTTAAAATGTATCTTTTTAATTTGTGACAGAAAATGTTTAAATAAAACTGAAAAAAGTCCAGAGGAAATCAATCATGGAAACATTTTCCCATGTCTTGTGCCTCCCACCTCCTCCGCGCGTTTACTTTATTTCGCACAATTATTACAGCAAGAGCAGGGCCAGTGTTGACTCTCAGTGCGCCTGAGACAGATTTCACGGCCATTCATCAGCTCGCGAGGCGCACAAATAGTCTTTAAAACTATAAACACCATCGCTGGGTCGGAGACAGGGGGACCCATTTACCCCGTGGCTGTGCTAAACGCTGAAGATAAAACAAACGATAATACTGTCTGTCTCCTGTGGCCGTCTCCACACGCATTAATAGCAGGTTTAGTGCCAACAGTGCGGGGGAGAAATGCGTGGAGGTTATGCGTCATTACGCAAAGATTTATCTCAATTTTTACTGCTTTCCGGTGAAATGATTTGTCCTTTGCTATTGTTAATCTGTAAATTACAGCTTGTATTCCCATGTTGACACAATCTAACTGATGTTTGCTGAAGATTTAACTCGTGGGGGTGATAGGAGTGCCTTACTCATAGGAACCTTTTCTCTTGGAACTCAACAAATGTCGAAAATAAAAGCTTAAAAGCAATAAAACAGTGCTGTTTATTGGTTAAAATCTGGGTGTAATATATGACACATCTTTAGGATAACCTGGCCTGCAGCGTGGGTGGGAGTGTGTGTGTCCAGGTTTGTTGTCATCTGTTATCACGCCCTGATAACGCAGACCGTGGCTCCAGAATCTCTTGGAGGCAGACAGCAGAGTGTGTCGCTCCTGGTTTCGGGTTCCGCGTTCAGGGACACAACCTGTTGTCTGCTCCGTTTCCCGTCGGAAAGGAGGGACGACACCCAAAACGCACGCGCACAATCAGCCTTATCGGACCCATTAACCTCTATTTATTCCTGTCAGCGACTAAAACAAGGCGCGCTGGGCTCTTTAGTTGTTATTTGACGCACATTTAGGTGGATAAATAAGTTATTTGGATGCTGAAATGTGTGTACACGCGTTTGGATTGTGCGTAATGACGAAGTACAAAAATGCTGTAAAACAAGAATACTATTAACCAGGAGAGAATAAGATCTATATTTTCACCAGGAGCAAGAAAATGATGACATATTTCCATCTAATTTGCTTGGAAAGAGAACACTACGTTCTGTGCTGGTGTAGGTTGGGTAAATTTGCAGTGATTGAACACATATAGAGGCCTCGCATGTACCACGTCATGAAATGGGAGTACCAGTTTCTCCATATAGAGAGTCCCACTGGCTCCCTCCTTCCTCATCATCCCACGCGTCACCAGGAGGAGAGAGAGGCCAGGAAAAAAGTTTGGACACAGAGTTGACATTCAAAATGCACACTTCACTCAGGATCAGCCCGCTGCACCAAACTCATACTTAAATCCAGTAAATATTACCGGGAAGGAGAGGGAGTCTGTTGAGTCTTTTTGCCTAAATGTGACAGGTTAATAGGCCACTTTTTTAAGTTCTTGGCCATGTTTCCCAGCCCCAGCACGTCCACTCCCTTCTCCGTAAAGGACATATTAAACCTGGAGCAGAGTCATGACGTTCTGGTGTCTTCTCTGGACGTCTCCTCGCGCATGGATTGCTGCACCGTGCCGACCTCTTCATCCGCCTCATCCTCCTGCATGCTGGCCCGGCTGAAGCAGGAGCCTCCCCGGGACATGTCGTCCTCCGCCGGGTCTCTGTTTGGAGAAGACCTGCACGAGTCCAGATCCGGCAGAGGCAACGCGCTGAACTTTGCGAATACCTTTTATGGGAAATCTTTCCTGGAGATGGATTTTGTGAAGGATGGGAAATCTGAGGCGTTTGAGGGGAAACGTAGAAAAGGTGAGTTGAGATCAGTTGATTTTGTAGGCCTGCGTGCGCAGAATAAGGCCCGCAGGGTCACGGTCTTTGAAATGTGCAAAACTTAAAGGATACTCCAAAAACAACTCAACTTAAGCAATACGCATTAATTTAGGAAACACTTTAACACCTTTTCAAGCTTTGATACAGGATTGTGGAAATGTAAACATGCAAAAGTTGAGTAAATGATCAGCATTTTCTTTCAGGCCAGATTGTTCTTATGATTCATGAAACGCAGGGGAAAATATATAAACACTGCAAAAGTTGCATTGGCAAATATAACATTACATACAAGTTTTAAATTATCTGTCAAACGTTATTTGTTTGTAAATGCAAAATGTTGTCTTTTTTTCCAACGTTTGGGCCTACAGTGAATGCACCATGGGTGGACAAGGGACTTTATTATCAACAATAACTTCAAATATCCTACACAACATTATAGCTTTATGATGCTATTACTATTATTGTGTTATAATTGTCATCATCAGTTATCAGCAATCATTATAATTGGGGTTAGTAGTTGTAGCTAGTGAAAAAAGCTAGCTTAAATGATGAGCTCTGAAAATAAATATCTATCCACTAGAATTCACGAGGAGTTACATTTGAAGAAATATGTGTATATTTTATGTCTTTCTGTCTGGTGTATTCAGAGGAGTTCAGTCCTCCCATCGAGCCCGTGGAGGACATAAAACCTGAGGATCCGGACCGACCGAAGCCCCGCAGACGCAGGAAGCCGCGCGTGCTCTTCTCACAGGCGCAGGTGTACGAGCTCGAGCGCCGCTTCAAGCAGCAGAGATACCTGTCCGCCCCTGAGAGAGACCACCTGGCCGGGGTGCTCAAACTGACCCCCACTCAGGTAAAGATCTGGTTCCAGAACCGGAGGTACAAGTGCAAGCGGCAGAGGCAGGACCAGAGCCTGGAGATGGTGTCTCTGCCGCCGCCCAGGAGGGTGTCTGTGCCGGTGCTGGTGCGGGACGGGAAGCCGTGCCTGGCGGCGGACTCAGCCTCCTACAACCCGTCATACAGCATGGGTCACATCAACCATTTCACTTATAACAACTATCCGGCTTTCAGTAACTACTCCGGCCCCGGCTGCAACACAAACTATACCTGTAATTACCCTGCAGCCACAATGCAAACTATGCAGGGATCCAACAACAGCGGGAACTACATGAACTTTGGTGTAGGAGACCTGAATAATGTGCAGAACTCTTTCTCCTCAGGTAACGGCGTGTCCTCGTTACACGGCATCAGGACGTGGTGAATAAACGCACGTTCATTTAACAGGGTTGATTTCTGACTGCATGTATTCTAAATGTGCAAAGACTGCGGAGTTTGATTAACTTCTCGTATATTTACTAACTTCCTTTTTGTAGTTTTTCGTTTTGGTTTTCAGCACCAGTTTTTGTCTGAATATTTTACATTTTTATTTATGTTCGTGACGTGTAATTTCAGCGAAAATAAAAAAAATACAAGTTGAAACAACAGTCCATTAATTATCTTAAATTCTGACCCAGGATTTTCTATATTTTTTATTATTATTTTCTGGGCAAAATGTCGGGAAGTAGAAGCTCTAAGATAAATCAGAGTATCTTCAGTGGGCAACCCAAGCTAAATGTACAAAAACGCCACAGCCTATTGAAATTATTAATTCAAGATAGGCTATAGACAAGTATAAGTACTTAATTCTATTAGCTTAATGTTGTTTATTGTAATATTGTTGTGTCTGTCTATCAACCCCTAAATAATAATTTAAAAAAAACACTCCAGAAGAAATAAATTAGCCGGGCCCAAAACATTTCAGCCGCTAATGAATTATAATTACAACAATATATAATCCAGAATTCGGGGTCCCTTAATGGTTACACTGGTTATAGACCTACATAAAGGGCCCTAACATCTTTACGATCCTCAGATGGTTTGTGTCTGCTTCAAATGTTCAAGTGGCTATTAGGACGCTTCCTTCAATGTGCTTCAACAAGGTGGAAAGGTTGTCAGAAGTTTACAAATTTTACAACTGGCTGTCAGCCGAACATACACTCTACACACATGTTTAAAGTTGGAGGGGCGGAGATGGCTGTGAGCCATGACCTTGACCTGTAGTGAATAGTTTTTAATCATGGTTCTGCAAAGGGAAAAAAGTGGTTTTATGAATTTTATGGAACTACAACATTTTAATTCCCATGAACTGTGTTGTGTGTTGAAGCTATAATATGTCAGAAGACACCCTGAAGAACGTTTTCTCTGTAAATATGAGACAAACTCAAGACGTGACCTGATCTAAGATCTAGTTTTGGGCAGTATACTTGATCATTAAAGAATCCCTTTTTGAAACTATTCCTTTCTTTCTTCACTTACTTTATTACAAAGTTTATCTGGACACGCACAGATGTAGTCAGTCAAATCAACAAATTTGCCTCCAGCTGTAGAAGTCATATCGTGAATGTGGAGCTGCACACTCTGTCTGGTTCCCGTGTTTACGCCCTCACTTTGGTGCCGTGTTCCTCCCCTGAGAGGTCGGTCCACTTGTCCAGATACAAACCCACACACTTGATTGACACTATCACAGTGCTAAATGCAAGAATAGTCCAATTTGCTTGACATAGAGCCAGAGGCCTCGTCTAAGTGCGCAGTTATATGAACAGACTGGCTCTGCCCGACTGCCTCCACTTTACATAAGTAAGAGATGCTTAGGCTTCTCTCAGCTCTCTCCACACGTGCTTTGTTGTCTTCAAGTTAATTTCAAACAAAACACTTTTGAGAAAACATCTCAGACATCAAGCCAGAGCATTTTGAATTTATTGATTATGATACTGACAGCATTTATATATTAAACAATATAACAATGCTAGGCAATTGCAAAATGGGGAGCAAGGTCATGTCGCTCCTCTGGCCACCCTCTCCTCCGAGGTGTTGAAAAGGCAACGTCAGATAACAGCGCCACACAAGCCTAAAAATATCCGCCCTCGCCCTCCACCCACACGGGACAGGGAGAGGGAAACGGGCCGCATTAATCTGCTTTTCCGGGTCTTATCTGAAGAAAGGCAGGGATGCATGCTGCTCTATCTCTGCCAGTGTGATCGCTGCCACTGCTTCTCTGAGCTTTTCTGCTCCGCTGCAGAGCAGAGGCGAGCTCACGCGGGCAGAGATGGAGCAAAGTGTGCACTCTCTGTTCGCGTTCTTTTTGTTGAATAAAACATTGGGACGAGTTCAAATACACATACACTAGTACAGGCACTGTTGTTATTTTTAAGGTAGACCGGACTTGAATCTATTGAAGTTAGATTAAATATTCTATTCCCAAAAGTTGACATGAAGTCTTTACTTTAATAAATCATACCTTAATTATGCAGGTGATCGTTATAAATTACAATTACACAAACTTCTTGTTATACTTGTGATGCTTATGGTAAGTGAGGAATATAAGACAGGACCCCTTTCTGTTACACAGACAAGATTGTCCTAATATTGTTCACCTTTATAAAGTGACATTTATTACTAGGATTGAATATGGCAATTAACAGTATTTTATAGCACTATTTTGTCATACAAAACATGCCAATAAAAACTAATTTAAAGTGGCTTTTTTGTGATTATTTAGCTGAAATTTTGTTTAAATTAATCCCCCTTAGACTTTTTCGTATTTCTAAAAACCCACCATGTGCCAGACATAAACATGAGTTTTGAGTCAGCACATTATCTGCCCTCATGGCAGCGTCTGATGCAAACTGAGAGACTCTTTTTTTGGTGTTTGAGATCTACTTAAAATACTTCTGCGTGTGTGTATTTCCATCATGTACTTCTTTGATATGTTAAATATATATATGAAGAAAAAAAACGCACTGATATCTTCCACCAAACGAATGTTCAAAACAAAAGACACATATGGGTCATCTATCTTCTATTACAACTGATTTCATCAAAAGCAATGCACAGCATCACTGTCACAGATAACTATTCTTGTGGTCTGATAAATCAAACTGTTCTTAATAAATTAAACGCTGTTTGGAACTATAAGCGTCAGTATCACAGATCAGCAGAGCAAGCCGTCCACATCCCTCAGAGCGGACACTGGTGTGAAATGTGGGTAATATAACACCCAGCATTTAAAGTTGCTTAAATCACTCGGGCTGACTATGGAAAGTACTTTTTGTGGAAACTGAGAGTCCTCAGAAGGTACCTGGTCTACAAGAAGGGGAACAGTCTCTTCTTTAGGATGTAGAGGACGGTGGCGAGGAAGAGGGCGAGTGCCAGGAAGATGAGCAGCTTGTCCGTCAGCTCTCGGCGGTTGTATTTGGTGATGAGTTTCCGCCCGAGCTGGATGGTCCCCGTCATGGTCTTAAACTCGTCATTGGTCTCCTGGACGGTCCGCGAGGAGGTCGCTTCAAACAAAAAAGAAATAATAATTAAATTACTTCATGCTTGCCACATAGTTTTAACCTAACTTAGTGTGTGTCTCCATGGCAACAAGTGGTGCATTACGCTCAGGCCAGTTGTATAAAAAAGTAAACACACTCTTTACATGAGGTGTCTCCTTCACTAACCCAGTGACGTCATGGTCTCTTCGCTCTGCTGAACCTGCTGCGCCATCATCCGGCTGATGCTCATGAGATTCTCAGTGATGTCACTGGTTGTCTGAGCCAGGCCCTCTTTAGTCATCTTCCTGAGAGAGTGATACAAAACAAGAGACACAATAGATATAACACTCTTCCTGCTAATTAAATGTGTCGATAAATGAGTAGAACATTTTAAAAACAATGCATTTTTGTTACAATAACATTGAGAGGATTTATTATGCTGTTTTGAAATGCTTGACATAAAGTTAACCAGAATGCCTCTCATTAGTAAGACTGTGTCTCTAACACGAAGAGCACATTGTCAGCTCACCTCTGCCTGGCAGCACTGTCTGCTCCTTTAAGAAGTGCCTGCTTCTCCATGTTGTCTATGGACAGTTTGCTGGCCAGGTTGGCCTTCCTCCAAACAGTCTGGTTACTGCAAAATAAAAACAAAATGGAAAAAAAAGAAGGTAATTTCCCCATGCTTCTCCCCCATTGCTTTGGCAGAATCATCAGCACAGAAATAGTACAAAATACCCAACAGACCATATCTATAAAAGTCAGAGAATGGTGGAATATCTCATTTGAGGACATTACCTGAGCATCTGTTTCCTGTGTCCCTCTACCTGACTGATCAAAGCCTGCTTGTCTGACTCTTTGTCCTGCTCCAAAGCCATCTGCTCCAAATCCTGCCAAAGAAACAAAACAGCACAAATGGTTTCTGAGCCATCAGTTATCATTTGTGCTGTTTGATGATGCATATTTACAAACTGTGTTTCTTACCTGAATCCGCAACCTGAGATTGTGGAAACTCTTTTTCACGTCTGCGTTCAGTTCTGTCAGCTTGCTCTGAGGGCCTTCACACTCATTAATATCCTGGGGAGACATCAGAATGAGGATCAGATAGACACATGCTTCATTTATCAGTGTTAGGTGAAGTTACAGGTATCATCAACACGTCTCTCTATGACAATACCAGCTGTTCTCTTGGATGAACTGGCGCTGGACTCACTGTAGGTAAGAATTATGTGATCAGGTGGAAATACTTAATTATAAACTGATTAGTCTTTTTTTTTCTTATAAACAAATAGTGAATAATCTCGTTATTTATATTGTCAGATAATATTGACACATCAGGCCAATCAAATACCTTGTATTTGTCTGAGTTACAAAATAAAACATATCTAATGTTAACATGTAAAGATTAATCAATTATCAAAATTGCTATTAATTTTGTTTTTAATTTCTTGTTATTGGTTCATTGTTTCTGCACCGAGGAGCTAACTGAGCCATCAGAGGGAACGACAATAAGACAAATATGCTCACTAAACCAAGCTTGAGGAAATTTACATAATTAACTTATAATTGTTTTTGCAATAATACATTTCAAAAACTACTAGACAGTGAACACATTTCATATAAATGTAATTTGTTAAGCAAATTCTGAACCTGACTTAAAATATGAGTTTCCTATATTTAGATATTTGTTATACACTTCACGTTATTTATATATTACCTGCAACATGCAACACTGAATGTTTACGTTGTTTTATTTTTTATTTTTAATGGACTATGGACAATTTATCATGTATGGATAAGAAATAAAATCTTTTCCACAAAGTTGAAATAAAAATGCAACCTACACGATAGTGTTCTTTTACGCAGCTGGAAATCAGTTTAAGTTATTTTCGTATTATATTTCCCACTCGTTTCAATAATCCTTACTGCTCGATTAGCACAATTAGCTGTTTATTAGGGTTTAGAAATCTACGTCAAAGCGTTTGTATTCCACTGGTAACCTGAGTGGCAGCACATCCTAACGGCACTGTGGATACACCGGCTGACTACAGCTGGAAACACTTGATGCAGCTTAAACGCGATCAGGCTATGGCACGATTCCCTTCAATGACAGGCTCAAAAACGAGCGCGTCGTGATGCAGCACAAACTAATCTTACCAGATAAATATTCGCACCTGAATAAGAGCTTTGATTTCCAGATCATATTTGAGTATTTCTTGTTCACATATTCGGACGTGGACATCAGTGGACGCCATGTTGCCAACGTAGTACCCGGCTCAAACTACGGCAAGCCGGAAGGCTGTTTTGAACCTCAGCTGTCAGCTTTGATCCTACAACAAAACTGATACATTTTATAGTACAAATACATACGATGTGTATAAGACATGATAAATAACCACTTACTATATATGCACAACGATAGATAATTAACAAAAATTACAGATTTCATATGTATATGGCAAGTAATTAATATCGGAAGCTTAATAACACATGCACATGTTTGATACAGGGCAACATAATAAGAAGCATATACTGTTAAATCTTCAATTCTATTTACCAAATAAATTAAATCCTTACTGTCAACACTTTCTGCAAAGATAATGAGTTCATTAATTAGGCAAAACAAAATACAAACTTTATGGAGTAATGGAGAGAATTATTTGTTTATTAATTAACAACTGTGGAATAGATCACATCCATCACTAAAATTACCAGACAAAAAGAGATCACATCAAAAACACCAAACATCAACTACAAGGAAAGGTGATTCTTATTAACAAAAGCAATAAACACAATATACATTAAATATAAACCGAACAGCAAGTGACAGTTGCTTTAATTTAAGTAAAGCACATTCAGCGAGAAATCTCAGAGGCCCTTTGGGATTTATCTCTGTACAAGGCACGGGTGTGGGCATCAGTCACCAATCACACAGGGGTCTGCGTTTAAGGCGATTCACAAGGAATGGTCTCTGCAAGAAGTGAGCAGTAAACGTCCATTGGTGTGCAGCAGTGTCAGGTCCTCCTCTGATGACAGAAATTACAATAAAGACCTTTCATTAGGGTAAAATCAAGACAATAAATAAAACACATGTAGCATAAAAGGTAGCAGCTTTACATCAAATGTAGTTTAAATACTTTTCTATTTGAGAGCAACAAGTTTACCTGCAGCGTCAGGAGTCCTGGACGGGTGAATTAAGACCAGTGATAGTTGAGGTACCAGATGGTGTCAGTGGACAGAGCAGGTCCAAAGAGTGGATTCAGCTGAGCCAGGATTGCTATCAACCAGCTGTGAAGAGAAAGGACAGAAAGCTCAGTTGTGGAAACTAAAATCCACACATCATTAAGACCTCAGTGAAAAGAGCCATTTGCTATACTTTAAGAAAAGTTATTTCTAAACTTAGACCAACATTTGATAACAAAACATCCAGTTGCTGGATGATTCGACAAAACAACTTCACTTGTCTGCAAGACTACTGCTGTCTTTTGCCCATCAGACATGTAACATGACACTATATGCACTCCTGCACCTCATTGTGAATTTAAATTATTTATCACAGCACACAAATACTACATGCAAAACAGTAATGACTCCAACGACAAGCTTTTTTTAATGTCACAATGTCCACAAATAATATACAGTAAGAGAGGAGAAACAAGGTAACACCAACCTATCAGTCTTAGCTATACAGATTAACAATGACAGTGAGGTACCGTATTAGCTTTGTTTACAATGTATATCATAAGCCCTGAAATTAAAATATATTTTCAGAATACAACAAAGACTATGAAAGAAAGGAAATAATCACATTTGAGAAGTGTGAAAAATTACTTTAAAACTAATCAATTTTCAAAATAAACACTACACAATATTCAATTTTCTCTCTTTTCTGTATTACAGACATGATACTTACAAACCCTACTTTATTTTGTATATATTATGTGCCATCAGTACACATAAGTGTGATATGTCGCAACATACACTACAACATAATGTTAAAGAAATCCGGTTACATTTTCATAATACTTACAACAGGTAGCAGCAAACTGCAGTCAACACCAGCATCGTGACTATCACTCTGTAGGAACAGGAGAAAATATTTTAAATAAGTTTAATAAACATCTAATGAATGCATACATGATTTTAGGTCCATTACAGGCCGTTCATTTAAATACAGTAGCCTGATCTCGTGATGCGACTGACAAACAGGGAAATAAAGGAAGTTGCATTCGGCACATTTTCCACGGATGGATTATATTTAATCTCGAGTTAAAATCTAAAAATAAAAAGGCTAAATAGACAATATAAGAATATGGTAGAGAGATGTCAAGCATAAAACACAACATAGATGAAGCTTCACACTAGCACAGGAGCTGTCAAATTAGCTTCAGCTAACACAAAAAGTTATACCAACTATCGAGTTTGTCACAAGGTTAAACTTCTTAAAGTGTTCAAGTAACGCTGTGTAAGTCATTTAAAACAACTTTATAGAGTTTTTGTCCACGTGTATCACATGAGAGTCACGGGACGACATAAAATACAAACTTTCCTTAGCTAACTCTTTGTAGCCACTTTAAAGCTAAAGTGAAGCTAACAGACTCACCCTCTGTTCGGTCCTTTGGGGATAAACCAGGGCACCACTCCTCCGATAATGCCCCAAAACAGGGTCATCACAGATATGGCGATCACAAAACCTAGTTCCGCCATGGTGTGTTTTGTTTTAAGTCAAGAATATCTCACAAGTAGAAACTTTTGACTTCAGAAACTTCAGTACTGCCCAGCTGCGAGACAGGATCAACAGAACAGACGACGAGGAAAAGTCAGCACTTGTCACATGACCACTCACCGGAGAGGGAGGCGCTAAAGGGAGCGCGGAGTGTGTTGGAACAGCGTAGTATTTTTTTGTTAGGTATTATTGAAGAGTAAAAGACTAAATTCATAATTACCTGGTTGAATATCAAAAGTGAAGAGATTTCTTAAAAAAAACAAAAACAAGACTAACACACAGAGAGTATAATGCTGCCTAGACCATTTGGAAATGTTCGATATACACATTTTGTTTTACAGTAAATTTTCAGTCTGGGGGGGAAAAGTGACATCTATTGCTTATTTTATTCACTTACATAATTAGTAGCACCATACAAGTAACCCCAGGCCCCTGTAGCAAAACTACAATTTAATCAGTATGGTTTTAAATAAACAAATTATTGGTTACATGTTTAGTATCAGTCTTCTAAAGATAAATTAAATGCAATGTGTCTGTGAAGGGTCTCAGTCATCCAGGTCATGGTAATTCTTAGCTTAATCCAAAAGGCAACTGGAGTTAAGAAGAACTTCAACTAAATCCAGTTGCCTTTTGGATTAAGTTTAGAATTTAATACAAAGTATTTTTAGAATACATACATGGACCCCATGTATTTATACTCTGAAGTGTGCACACCTCAAACAGAAGGGCACAATTGATCAGTATCCAAGTGTTCCTGGAGAGCAAACTCCTGCCAGCGCAACTCAAATACAAAAAAATGTGTGCACTACAAAGATGTGCAGACTTGAGGGCGCAACAGCAGGATTTCACTCAGGCTATCTGCAGTTTTCTTGTATGCCATGTTCTGACACCTCAAACCAGGGCCTAATTTTAATAGCATGCTGTCATTTCAGTGAAAAAACCCCATGCCCACAGATTCTTGGGCCCTCATTTCAACTTGCCTGCTCAGTTTTTGACATCTTTATATCTTCAAAAACTCAAATGAACACTAATCGGTGCCACATGGCCCCACACACCCCTGTATTTATACTCTGAAAAGTGCACACCTCAAACAGAAGTGCACAATTAGTCAGAAATAATTTTTTTTTTAGTGAAAACTCCTGCCAGAAGAATTCATAAATACAGTTTTTGATTTTTGGCTGTTTTAAGATGCACCTTGAGCACTGGAATACAAATGAGTGCACTGCAGTGATGTGCAAACATATGTTTATCTACCTCAAATAAGGTATTCAAATTTAAAATAGAAATTTGTAATTCTACATACATCGTACACAATGAAAAGACAAAACCACGCCACCTCTGCAACTAAAACACGAGACAAACAAAGTATGGTCCATTTATACAGTTTATTGATAGCAAAAGATCCTTTTTACTCCTGCATCTTCTCAATGGTCTCCTCCTTGTATTTGCCCTTCTCCTTTCCATCGGCGCGAGACTTGGCCTTACGCTCCAGGATCTTCTTGCGGTCCTTGTCCAGCTTTAGCCTGGTGATGACCACCTGCAAAGGTAAATTAAACTTTGTTGGTAAACAAGCCATCACACAAACAATCTGGGGACTTGACAGCTTGACAGATATATTAAAATGAACATCAGTTAAACATATCTAATGACTTCACTGATTTCCTCATTAGATATACTGTAGATTTCTGTCAAAAGAAAGTGATCTTCTGCCATCATACCGTCTAATACTAAGATAAAGTAACATTTTTTTCAGATGATATTAAGGTGCCACAATGAGAAAAATGCAGGAGTAAATAAACATGCATTGGGATACTTGTACATCTTATTCCAATCCATGCCAGCTAAATTGCATGGCTTAATGCAACCATCTTTAGCCCTTTTTACAGTGCTGTAACAAAGCTGCGATGTTACACCACCTTTGTACTTTTACACTAAAAGAAACAGCGCCGTCATATTGCTGTTCCGGTGTATTATTTTACACTGTTACGGCACAGTGGCAGCAAAAGAGGTGTGACGTGTAAATGAAATGTGCAAGCTCAGACGCCCTATTACCTGATAGCATCTTCACTGTCGGCTTATTGGCAGGATGACTCCCCCAACCAACTAGCCACTATACCTTTAACACAGACGGCGAGGCTTAGCAGGCCTATCTTGAACATGCTGTATAAAAAAAGGGGCTAATATTTCTTTGAGAAGCACATTTATCTTTTTATGCTATTACATGCCCAAAAAATCTAAAAAATGGACTACTAGCTCAGCCAAATGCTGCACTCAAAGTATTAGAGCTTCAGTTTGGTTTGGCCATTTCATATGAGCCCTTGAACGCTTGCCGCAATATTGCTGTGCAGATTTTTCAGTCAAATCTGACGGACTGTCTCTTTCAGCATACACAATCCACATAGAAATTCTAAAACACAATGCTTCTTGAATATAACAATGGACACAAACGATATGCCAGTTGCACCAAAATGTTGAATCTTAACATGTTACGATGGGGGGGTTAAAACATGTTTTAAACAGGTCTTCATCACAAGAGATATCGTGATGAAAACCCCTTCAATGCATGAGGCTGTGGTTTAATGACAGTCATGGACTGCATAATAACTGACTTGTTTGAACCTCATTTACACATAGAAGTAAACAAAAACCTTAGTAATGACTAACAATATCATGTAAATCAGGTAACACTGTAAAGTACACTCAATTTCCTTAATATGCCTCACTGTCAGATTAAAGTACTTTCTTATTGCCATCACAATATTTTTGCATTGACAACGCAACTTAATTTAACAGTAAAGCACACTTATTACAACACTGTGAAGAGGAGGGCTGAGTCCGCAATACTGGAAAGCCCAATTGAGGGAATTAGAGAAATAATGTTGACAACTGGAAAGATATACCACCTTATCGATTCAGGGAACTTAAACATGTGTTCTTGATGTTGACAAAACATCAAACACTACATATGCTAGAGTCCTATGAATCAAAAACACCTACTACAGCTTTAAAGATGAGAAGTTGAATCACCTCCTCTATAATAACTGAATAATACAGGTCCTACACCTGGTTGGTTCAGCATTTTCATTTCAAGGTAAAACATGACTCATTATAGTTCAGTGCTGCTTTGCTACTCCCACCTCCATTCTGAAGTGCTTCAAGGTCAGCTTTACAATTTCTGAGCTATGATAAAATCATTTCTCTGGTACTTCAGGAGAGAAATAAAAGAAAAGCTGGTAAAGCTCTCAACAAGTATGGTGTTTAATATACACTCTACAGGTTGTGTGACGATATTTTCACTTGAAATGAGATACCAAAAAGCTACAAGGACATCTGTTAAAAGCAAGTCTACACGTACAGCTTCCTGATGTTGATCTGCACACACTGATTTTGTTACCAGTTACCAGAGTAACTTAGTATGACGTGATGCAACATTCACTTTAACAACACTCTTAATCCCACTTAGACAGGTACATGCATGCGAGGACCTACAAAAAAGCGCCTTACCTTGCTGGGGTGGATGCCGACATGGACTGTGGTTCCGTTGGCCTTCTCTCTCTGCACACGCTCGATGTAGATGACGTACTTTTTCCTGTAGACCTGCACCACTTTGCCAATCTGCTGGCCTTTGTAGTGTCCACGGACAACCTGTTTGGAAACAGCAGAAACAAGTTAAGAAGATGCAGCCTATGCTCATCCTGCTAATTTTAAAATACTGTCAGCAACCCAAACTACTATACCTGGACTTCGTCATCTTTGCGGATGGGCATGGACCTCACATTGTACTTCTGTCGGAGCTCCTTTGACAGAGGGGAAGACATAATCTTCCTCCTGATGTGTGAGGGGGCATTGAAATGCCTCTTGCGGTTCTTGCGGCGGGAGGATGTTACAAATGGATTCAGCTTCATGATGCTGTGAGCACACAATACATACAGGTTGGTCACCAGTTGACAGCTACATTTTCAGGATAAAGAAGTATTTGTTGGCTACAGATATCTAATTTACTATTAAAGTGCTGAACATGTGAAACCTGCAGTCATACAGCTGTGAAGAAACGCTAGCAAATGCACGCTAGCGTCTTCAAGTTCAGTTTGAAGACTTGGCATTGAAGCTTTCCTGCACTTTCACTCAACTTAAGAACAAACAGTAACGTTAAGCGACTAAAACAGCAACTACTTTGAATGTCTTCGTCAATGAAAAAGGTACTAGGAGCTAGCTTGTCAGGTTAAAACAGGTCCTCAGAGCTGAATGCTAGTTAAGCTAGCAGCATGATAACGCTACTAGGTTAGCATAATAGAACAGAGATTGAAGCTTTTTAAGCCAAATTTACATTAAACACTATAATTCCAACGTGCGGGTCATTAGACTACAAACAAACACATTAACAGCACAGGAAGCAGACTTATATCGCTAGCTCCAGAAATCAAGCACTCTCAGTCTCGGTGGCCGACATGCGGATACTACCGGAGCTAAGGGGGGGACCAAATACTGAGACGTTTTCTTCCATAATCTATCATCAACATTGGCTCAATATTTATCGCAGTTTAATTGTGACAATACTCAATAGGTGTTTAGAGTGTTATATGGATACACTGTGATAATACAGAGTGGATGGATGGTGATAACTTTAGTGAAATTATTCGCCAGGAATTCTTACCCTGCCGTTTGCTCCTCTATGGCCGGCGGAAAAGAGGCTCACAAAGTACTTCCGCTGGCATTAGTTCACACTCAAGTCTCGCGAGAAGTCAATTGTAAGACTATAAAAAGCAATTTTTTTACTCTAAAATTACAAAAGAGTACTTATGTTTGGTCATGTTACCCGTTTTTGCATGTTGTGGGTATTTCTAAGGTGTTAATTCGGTCAATGAGGGTGGGACTTTTAACACTTTTAATTAAAGTATACTTATTTTTACATTGTTCTGCATTTTTACCTCAAGTTAATTAACTTGATTTTTACGGTTCATTTTTTCTTTAAAAAAAACAACCCTTGTTTTATTTCTAGTTTTATTTTTCTGACGTGTTAACTCTCGTTTGCTGTTATTATGAAATATTGCCACAAGATGGCGCCAAACCCAATTAATCAATAACATGGTGAGCAGTTTGAAACAAGTTTTTTCTATGATTCATCAAGTTTTGGCCTAGGTTCATCACACACTGTACGGTTAAATGTGTGCCACTTATGATAAACAACTAGCAATAGGATAAAACAGAAATATTTCGCAAGAATACAATGACATGTAAATTCTACGAGGGCTACAATAATGCCCCTCGAGATTCGCAGACACAACATCATTTCTATCTTAAGCTTTAATTATACTGTTCACGCCAACAAGCTGACAAACACGCACGAGGGGAGGAGTGGGTGGCAGGATGTTTACAACGACAGACCACACATACATTGACCTCCCCTCAGAGAGGACAGAGGAGGCGACCCCCTGTCCGGCTCTCACTCAAACACACACGGAGTGAAGTACCGACACGGAAACGGAGGCGCGCTGACACGGTGCGCTGTTTGCTCCCCGGGCGGCGCGCAGTTTCACCGGAGCCCGCTGCCTGCCTGCCTGCGCTGTCTGCCTGCGAAAAGTGATGCTGTCATAGCCCCCTGCGCCGCGGACAGAGAGCCTCTCTCCCCTCCCGCACTCCCCTGGTTCCTCTCTGGCTGACTGTCGCGGCAGCAGTGCGGATGTGGAGCCCGCAACGCAACGCTCTTCAGCCGTCGGCAAGCATCGGAGAAGAAGATGAAATGTTTTTCCCGTTATCTGCCGTACCTCTTCCGCCCTCCGAGCACCATCCTGTCCTCCACTTGCCACACCGAAGGTAGGGCGGGACGCCGAGGGGGCTGTCAGGGGCTGTGAGTTGCTTACTTTGAGCGTGTGACATGAATGTTTGGCTGCTCCTCTGCACCTGACACATGCAGTAATCATGTGTGCAGAAGTTAGATTGTGCAGTTATAGGGCTGCTAACACACTGCAGGTGTGTCACAGTGCACGAAGTTGTTGGATCTCAAATCTAGAGATGGTAAAGATGATGACTTAGAGGATGTTTATGTGTGATTGTGCGCCCGTCTGGTGTAAAGAGTAGCACTCATTGTATCACTCCTCGATGCCAACACAGGCCTACATGCCAAGAGAGACACTCAGTTCGTGGAGTTGCATGTCAAGTGTCTTCCATTGCCCCTGAATGCATTCATTTCCCCCTGTCACACTTTGCTTAGATAACCCTTAGACAGCATGCATGCCAGTGGGCCTCCCTGACACAACATCACACTTAATTCGCTCATTTCAGATGAAGGAATTTCCTCATAATTCCAAAACTATACCATGTAATAAAACCAGCATGTACACAGTTATTGTATTGGAGTTGTTTAGAGTTAAAAGGTTGAATTGACCTCCACCATGACGGCAATAAAACAGTTCATAAGAGCATCTCGATTCATCCTGCCCATTGTGCTGTCTGACAGGGCGGCCTGAGAGGGTCTGAGTGTTTGTATAACCAGCCATTTACTGGGTCATAATGTGGAGACTGAGCCACTGCATTATTTAGCTTTGCATGGTTGCCCTCCTTCCTGTGCGCGCTCTGCCCTCAGCCCTCTGGCACAGGAAGGAAGATGTAGCGGTACAGTGTACAGTACAGTGTGTGGTGGTCAGAGCCAGGGCCCGCAACAGCCTGTAGAGCTGACCTATATAGCTTATACTGTATATATTCAGTAAGTAAGTGGAGAGATAAAGCTGAATGGGATTTATGCTTGAACTCTCTCCTACTCACTCACTTATGCTTTCTTCTGCTTAGTCACATCCATGACCTTTCCCCTTTACAAAGTTTTACTCCATGTTTTCTCCCTTTCACTTTCCTAAATTTTACATTGATTGGCCATTTCATTTATGACAAAATGTCTTTTTTTAAAGATTTTGTTTTGGCTTTTTTGGATAAGATGGCTGAATAGAGACAGGAAATGTGGGGGAGTAGAGAGTGGGGGATGATATGCACCAAATGATCGGCTGATAAGGAGTCGAACCCGCGATCGGTGCATCGAGAGTTGTAGCCTCAGTACATGGTGGCGCATGCTCCACCAACTGAGCTCAACCAGCGCCTCACATGAAAAAATTGCTCTCAGGATTAATGTAGGTTCCAAGATTGAAGAGTTAACTTTTACTTATTAACACAATTTTGAATACAGCAGCCTGTACAAAAGCGTGCATGAACTTTACTCAAAACACAGATATACAACAAAAAGCACACAGTTTACCAAACTCTAGAAGGATATTCTAACACACATAACATCAATATGAAAACTTAATTATAGTTAAATTTGTGTACATACGCTTACACTGTATAGCCTAAAGAGTGCAAGACAAAATGGATTTCTGTAAGACAAGCTAAACTGGTGAGGGGAATATGAATGAAGTCCTTGGGAATGTAGTAGGGCTGCACGATAAATGGCAATTTCATCCTGATAGCAATACAAGCATTCTCAATAAACACATTACAGAAGTCTTAATTTTATCGCAATGAATTGGAAAAAATATTTACTGTCAACAAGCCATGCTTTCTCACCAAGCCTGGAAAGATTGTACCTATTGGACGGAGCCCTGGGTATATTGGCCATGCTTTCACACCAGCTAGCTATCAGCTACCCTCAGATTAACTGGTGTCAATTTAGTGATGAAAAAGAAAAACCTTTTTAGATTCATTTTGGATTCAGGTGTTGTGTAAAACATCCAGAACAGCAGTTAGACAAACTAAGAGTTATAACTAATAAGCACTCTTTAATATTTAATCATCTATCGCACTTTATATTGTTATTGCAATACTCCATCCATCCATTATCTGTACCGCTTATCCTGTTCAGGGTCACTGGTCATTGGGCGAGAGGCAGGGTACACCCACACAGAGACAGCCAACCATTCATGCTCACATTCACACCTACGAGTCACCAATTAACCTAACGAGCATGTCTCTGGACTGTGGGAGGAGGCTGGAGTACCCGGAGGGGAACCACGCATGCACGGGGAGAACATGCAAACTCCACACAGAAAGACCCGCTACGTCTGAACTGGGGTTCGAATAGGAACCTTCTAGCTGTGAGGCGACGGCGCTAACCACTGCAGCACCGTGCAGCCCGTTATCGCAGTACTGAACAATGTAATCGCACATATTGGTTTTCTCATATGGTGCAAACAACAAAGTGTGATAAAATTACACTCCATACATTTAATCTGAGGATGTTATTTGTGGCAAATTTTCATTATGATTTGTTATCATCGTAACTAAAAATCCTGAGTCTTAAAGTAGCATATTTCCGTGACAACTGAGTTAACTCTATCAAGTGAGGAAGAAAGTGAGGTAAAGTTCTGGAAAAATTGACTGAACGTAGTTTGAATTAAGACAGAGGCCGAGAACTTTTATGCTCCAGCAGCAGGATCTTGCACATATTTCTTGTTGATATTTTTTCTATTAGACAGCTGCTAATAATGTATAGATATGATCGTCTAAGTCATAAGTCTGAGCTCCTAAATCTAAGAGTCGAAGCCAACAAACACACTCCTCCACTCCCTTTTCTGTGGTGTGTCTCTCCCAGCTCCTGCAGGAGATAAGGGAGCGGTGTAATGGAGGAAATGATAGATCAGTGAACGTGGAGCTGCGATCCTCGGCCTCAGTAATGTGATACGTGATCCTGCTTTGCTGTCTTGCGTGGAGAAATATGAAACAGTCGTACGCGGAGAGCGAGGGAGAGACGTTATGCCTCATGTGCCGGAGGCCAGCGGGGTGTGATGACACAGCAGATGACCTTGGAAACATGATGTGTAAAAATGACACAGACTGTCTCCTCTGCACGCAACCCGTGCATCTATATGTGTGTTTATGTGCACAAATTCATGCGGGTACTTGTGTTTGCATTGTACCGAAGCTTGTTTGTTTACCCCTTTGTTTGCACTTCCTGTCGTGACCTTGCTGGCTTCCTGTTAGACCTCCTGGTCTTGAGGGGGCTGGTCGGTGCACCGCTGTCGTCCTTCTTCTTCCTCTCAAGGCCCCCCCATCCCCTCCCTCTTCAAAATCCCCCAGCATTCATGTCGGCTCCAGCTGAGCAGAGTTCACCCCGGGGAAAATGAGTGTGCAGTTACCATGTTAGTGGAAAATACATTATATAAGCCCTGTGCTGGACCGTATTGTGTGTGTGTGTGTGTGTGTGTGTGTGTGTGTGTGTTCTCTTTGTTTATCTGGGCCATTGTAGGGAGCAGTGTGCCAGCATCACTCGGATTCACCTGGGTCCAGTCTCAGAGGGAAACACAGACTGCTTTTGACTGCCTGTGGTGTTTTAAATGTGTGTGCATTGTTGCGTTTGAGGCCCTGTGTAAGTTTGCACCCGTCTCAGTGTGCCTTTTATGTATTTGTACTGTTCCTTTGTCCCCGGTGTCCTCTTTTTTCCATTTCACATCAGTCTGTCAGTTCTGCTGTGATGGATTAAGTCTTAAAGGTTTCTGATGGGTGTGTGTTTGTGTGTGTGTCACTGTCTCTCTTCTGCTGTTTTATGTTTGAGTCAGGGAAAAATGTGGGTCCCCAACTGACGCCTCGCTGCCATCAATCAGCCAGCCGGTCCTGCCTCTGCTTCCTCCTCTTCCTCCTTCTAGATGCTGTAATGTCTGAGTGCAACTCTAAGATTCATTTATTTCTTTGAGTGTGACACAAAAAAGCAGAATAATGAATTTTAAGGATTAAATGTATGACAAAAAAGTCATTGTGATTAATGTCTACAGTTGGCATTTATCATGTCTTGTGTTGTTGGTGTATTTGTTTATGTGTTTCTTTGCGCTTTGCATTTTTGTTCGGCTGTTTTATTTATAAGAAGAGCCGTGAACATGTCACGGCGGCGCCTGAGGGAGACTTCTGTCGGCATTTTGACAAAGCATGACACCGAGTTGGAGTTCTGAACACAGCGTATGCTGGTGTGTGAGTGTGCTGTTATCGGGCATCCTGTTATGTTGTTACCCTGACAGACACCCACTTCACAGCTCAGAACACACTCCTCGTAACCACGTCCTTGCATGCCGCTGGGGACAAACACCCTACATACACACACACACACAGCTTGTGAGTCGTCCACACATTCATACACGTGACTGGTGTGTTTCAGTTTGCTCAGCTTTTCTGTTTAGAGGGGAGAAAGATGGGAGAATGGAGAACAAAATGGTGATTAAAAGGAAACCGGAGTGAAAGAGGAGAGTAGGAAGAAGTTGTAGTTATTGAAAACCCCTTTGTTTGACTTGACGCATTCAAATGGTAAATTGACTTCACTTATATCGTGCTTTTCTAGTCGTCCAACTGCTCCAGGCGCTTTTACAAAACGTCACAATCATGGAAGAGGCTGCTCTGCAAAGTGCCAATCTCCGATCAGGATCTAGCTAACTATTCACAGTGCACAACTATTCACAGTCACACACTGACGGCTATGCCTACGGGAACGATTTGGGGTACAGCGTCTTGCCCAAGGGCACTTCGACATGTAGACTGAGGGATTGAACGGCCAGCCGTCCTATTGAACGACATAATATTTTACCTTCCTGACAAGCAAAGTAACATGAAGATAAATGTGATTGTCCTTAAAGGGGCAGTTTCCTCTTGTTATTGTTTTGCACTCTCATAAAGTTGATGGACTTGCCAGAGGGGGATGAGAATGGCAGAAATACACACAGAAAACACTGAACACTTCATTTCCCATGATACAGTCTTTTGTTGAGTCCCTTCCTGTAAAAGACCTCAGCCGGATGTTTCTAAAACAGGCTTTGTGTTAAAAGTTTGATCCATGGCAAAGCCAATGAACCCTGATGACATCACTATGACATCATAAGGGTTAACCCCTCAGACTGTGGAAAGCCTCAGTAGATCCACAGAAGACGTTATGAATTGTTTTCACAGGCTGGAAAGCTCTCCTCATGATGAGTCAACTTGATGTGGAAGATTGAAAGAGTCTGACTTTAAAGTGGAAAACACACACACGCACACACACACAAACACACTCCTGTGACAACAAACAGCTGTTCTGTTTAAGTGCCCTAAAGCAAGACACTTTCATGCCTAAGTGCTTCAGGTTCTCTTCTGCAGCAGACCGTATGGTGGAGTTGTAAAAAAGAGATTTCCTCTTCATTGAAGAGACTAAAATGAAAAAATAAAAGACTTCTCTCTGTTTTTAGGACAGATTAGATTTTTGTTAGAAGTGACATTTCTTGTCTGTTTGTCTTAAATCTTTTTGTTTGTTTGCAGGTTGTTAGACAGTCTGTCACAGAGCTACAGAAAGCTTATTAGTCAGTCTGCTTTCATAAAGCAATCACATAAAACCCACATTGTCCTGGTGATGTCACTGTAAAGTTAAACGCTGCACTCAGCAATAGTTTACATGCTATGTGCGATATGCGAGTTGTCTTTAATTGTGACAATCCAAAAAACAATAATCATGTTACCCTGAGCTCACCGGATCATTTTATCATCTTTTAGTATTTTAGTTTGTGTTTTTCTGGCTTAACCTTCTGGTGTCACTCTCATTGCTCTCATCAGTGTCGTTTCCAGCTGCAGGCAGCTGTTTTGGGGGCGTGCAGAGTTTGCGGAAAATGAAGCAACTAGATGTTTTCATGCTACAGATACACTATGTCTGCTGGCAATGTAAATGCTAAAAAATCCAACTGTCACCTTGACCTATGTCATTGTTTTATTTACAGACGGTTGTGAGGCCCCAAGAGATTAAGTATCAATAATTTTGAATGTCCATGTTGCTGTGTTTCCCATTTCAACTAAACTATGCACTCATCAGTCCCTCCAGGATTTCACGGATGCAAAAGTTGCGATGTTTTGAGGCGTTTTTTTCTGTCAACAGGTTACACATCAACTAAACACTCATAAAAAGCCATCCTTTGACTGAGTGAGCTGTTTGTATTCTTACATCACATTTCAGTGACATAACGCCAAATATAATGTATAAAGGTTGAATGAAAGGTAAATTGCTATGAAAGTGTAATTTCTCACTGAGTGTGCACATAACAGGGCGATCCCTCTGCCCAAGGGAGAATCTACATTATTTATTATATTTACACTGTTCTAGTGCTGGGCTAGTTGTAAAGCTCTGATAAGAGACAGGGTAATAACTATCTCACTGCAAAGTGACTCATTGAGATCAGCAGAGACTCATATTTGTAACAAAGCCTCTGGTTTGTGGAAAGTTAAGGAACGCAGTCTGCGATTGGTTAATAGACTCAACCCAAGGGACCAGGAAGTGGCTAAGTGGATGGCTAACACAGGACACATCAAGAACTGGGTCTATTATTATGGATTTACTGTGGGCACAGGGATTGGTTAAATTTGCATGAATTTGTGCAATCGCAACATCGCAATTTCCTTGAGGGACAGACTAGTCTCATAAACTATATTAATATTGGTGCCAATATTGACATTACTAAAGAGATCATTCAGTCAGTTGAGACCCGTCCAGTCCACATTAAGCATAGCTTTCAGTTATAACATTACAGCAAAACACTTGTTGATGATCCTCAGTGTGTAAGCTTGTGTCTGGGCATCATAATCTAGTTGGTAATTGGACTGTTCTTACAGTATATAGCGCTTTTCTAGTCTTTCCGACCACTCAAAGCTGCTTTTACACAACATGTCACATTCACCTATTCACACGCTGATGGCAGAGGCTGCTACCTAAAGTGCCCAACTGTCAATCAGTCATCACATTCAAACCCGTTGGCTATGCCACCGGGAGCAATTTGGGGTTCAGTGTCTTGCCCAAGGACACGACATGTAGACTCAGGGAGCTGGAACCGACTCTACCACTGAGCCACAGCCGCCCCGTTGCTGTTGTTTTTTAGGGTGTCTGTGAGGTGGGATCTTGGCACTTGGTGGCGAAGCTCCTCACTGGCATGTGAAAAGCAGCGGCTGGTGACTACATGTGCATTGCATCAGACATTTGCAATACATGGTTTGCAATATAGTGTCAACTGGCCTGAGGGGAGGAGTGCAATGGGAAATGGATGAGTTAAGCTGGAGCAAAACAAAATGTCAAGTTTGGTCATTATAGATGCGAACATTGTTTAGACATGAAGTTAGAGCCTTGTCTTAGCTTCTTTAAATGTAAGCACAACACAATGTTAAACTAAGAACACTGGAGAAAAGCCCCTTGTAGTTACTCCCTTTTATTCATCCGCATTACAATGTGACTGATGCAGAAACCGGTGATAGCGTGCTCTTAATGAAAAAGTACGTACCTACGGGCGATACAACAGTGGATTAAATTGAAGGGACACAAATGGCTGTCTGGAAGGAAGGAAGTAAACATAAAACCCGATGGTGTGCTTGGTAAAATGCCCGGCAGTGATATAAATTGAAGGTGATGTGTAGTTAGTGGGTTAAAACGTGTCCCACCAGGTGGATCTCAGGAGTCTGTGGGAACTGAAATGAACACGACGTTCTCCTCGACAGTGAGACGAAAACACCATAACAAAACCGGCCTCTTTCTCACACAGCACTCGTCCGCAGTCTCGTTTTACCACAAACACTTCCTGCTAGGTCTCCACAGTGTGCGACGTGAAAACAAGTAAAGAAACGAGCAATTACAGCCTCACTGAGACCCCCTCCGCTCTCACAGCCTCACAGGAGGTAGCGTATCATTACAGCAAACACAGTGACGCATGCTTCCTTCCCTGCTTTCTTTATCCTTTCAAAATATGTAGAAGCAGCGTAAACGTTTTACTTCTGGCCTGTAACTGCACGGTGAGCCGCGGCAGTGGAGCCCCTTGCGTTTAACAGCATCGACTCTGCCCCTGTTGGGAGCTACAGAGGCAGACAAAGAGGCTCCGTATTGAGCCGGTGTGCTGGGCCTTTGCTCCGGCTGGCAGGCTGCAGCACAGAGACACACACTGCTATCGGGATTGGGGTATATATAGAACATCAGGATGGGCTTCCTCTTTCTCTGCCGCTCCCTCTCAGCCCATCTGTCTCTGTTGTTTATAAAGGGAGCTGATGGGTTGAGTGAGGCAGGGATGCACTGCTGCGATAAAACCCCTTCATTAAATCCTGAGGTAAAGTTCATGCATTGTGTACTATCCGACTCCAAGAATAATGTAGCGATGAAAAATTCAGCTACTGTCAGGATATTATGTCAATGTAATATATTCTTAGACGTGACTCCGTTTAGAGACTATGAATTCCACCAAAATAAAGTATAACGTGCAAACCAGAGGACACACATTGACAAAAAGTCCTTCTTGTTTGCGTCGCAGACTTTTAAAGTTGTCTGAACTTAGAAGAACAAACGAGCTCGGATGAAATTTTAATGAGGTTTTGCAGCAGCGGAGTAGCAGATGTACAGTTGATAAGAAGAACAAATGGTGCTAAAGATAGTAAAACAAATTGTTGTAACTGTACAAATTCTAAATAATGCAGCAGGAGGAGGAGGAGGAGGAGGGAGATGCGCTGTATGTGTGAGTTTTACAACTGTATTTAAGTTAATATGTGTACTGGGAGGATATACACTTCAGAAGGGTCCTATTTAGGGCTGTACAATTAATCCAATATTAATCATGATTTTAGCTGCTCACGATTAAATAATTGATTAATGGTGATATTGACATTTAAAATGAGTGCACTGCCCGTAAAAACTCTGCTGCATATCAAATCAAGCGCTCCCTAAACTAACAGCCGCTCCCCCAGGGGGCGATGGAGAGGTTTTGGCTTCACTTTTGGGGGAGCTGGCAAGTCATGTGATGAGCGCCTGCCATGCAGCGACAGTTTACAGTGGAAGAGTAAACAACAGAGACCGGTGTTTCGGTTCAGTGAGTTACCATGTTACCTGCCGACTTTCAGCTGGCTGTGGTTGTCGTGGTTTCAGCAGCTGTTGAAAACGGGAAGAGAATACGTAGATGTCCTCGTGAATGCCTCTTTTTTGTTCCTCATTACGATTCTTAAAATATATTTTATCTGTGTGGTGTTGTTTGTGCAAATGTGTCATGCAGGCAACTGATGCTCAGTCGCGTTTGCTCAGAGTTGCTCGTTAAACCAAAACACAGGTCCCACTCAGCGGCTCGTTGGAGGTATCTCGGGTTTCGGGCAAGTGATGTTAAGCAAGAAAAATGTTCAAAGAGTGCATTAAACCTGTGACTGCACTGCAAACCAAACCCAACTTTCTTGTTGAACCACCTGAAAAAACACCACAAAGTGCAGCATGATGAGTGCATGAAGGCAAAGAGGAATAACGTCGCTGCTCCCCGTCCTTGTCCAGCGTCAAGTCAGACATCCATAACAATGACGCTGTACAGCGCGACACCCTATCCACCAAATCCCAAAGACAGACCGAAATTAACAATGAGGCTCCAAACTCAGGTAAAAAACCCGGTTACGTTTTAGTTTGACACAAAGTTTGTACATGAGCCAGAATGTAGCAAAAAATGGAACTAGCACAAAGATTGCCTGGATCGCAGTGAGATAGATAAAACGTTTTATGTGCACGGGCCATGCATTCACACACAGCATGCGAATATTTGACCAATCAGAGGGAGCCTTGGATACATGGACCATGCATTCATACTGTTAGGCCAATCCGATGAAGCTTCAGCTAGCTGCCAGCTAACCTAACCTCAGATTAATTGTGTTAACTTGATGTCAACTGTGAGGTTAGCTTGCACGATATCTGTGGAAGGAGAAAAGATCCAGGAAAATGTGGTTGACGAAGACTTTTGGGTGGAAAAAGAAAATCATCTGTGCTTTTAGGAGATATATCTGATCCAGGAGGGATCATGTGTTACAAACCTCTATCAACGTTCTGCCATTGTTGTCCCTGCTGCTGTGGTGACCCTGTCATGACCCCTCTGCCTCTACATTGCCCCTACCGTTCATCTGCATGCTGCATCTAGCATACGCTAGTAAACATTATGAACAAGAACATGGACGTTGAGCTGACTTTCCTTGGATGGATCAAATTTAATAAAATAAGATAATAGATAAAAAAGCAGAAGAGCCTGAGGCCCCAGATGTTTTTGTTCCCTCCCTGATCTTATAGAGCGCCCTGTCTGTTTGACCTTAGTGTTCCCTGGGGAGGTTCGCCATTGTCGACATTTCCCAGGAGCCGTTAGATGGATGAGCGAGGACCCGTGACGTCCTGACCAAAGTTCTCTGGAAGGAAACGAGGAGGATCTTGATTTAATTTCCTCTGTGGGACAGTCAAAGGGCAGACACTCTGAAGTAGCTACTATACTGAACCAAAATGCTCCAGGAAGTCGAAAGTTGTGACTAGAGGTGGCAGATAAGGTCATATACTTTCAGGACAGTCGAGAAACAAAGCAGTGGAGTCACTTTACCAAGCCATATCACAGAAGCAATGGCTGAGATCCAATTAGATCTGGCTTTGGGCGCCCTTTCACAGTTTCCCAGCATAGTTTTTCAATATCCCTCTGAAAATAGCTGCCTATTGTTGCACAGTCATCACAGTCGTGTTTGTACAGAATCACCTGAGTAACGCGGTCGATATGGAGCAGGGATCAAACCAAAACACCGTCTGGAGTAGAGATGGCTATAGATAGAAAGCTGTTTGTTGTGTTTTCTGTCCGTCAGCACCATGGACAGAGTATAGTGGTGTGTAAACTGATGAAAGAGACGGAGACATCGCTGCTGGAGACGTACTGTAGTTCAGTCTGCATGGGGCTCTATACATAAGACCTGGCACTGGATAAATAATGTAGCCTAATGCTACAGCAGACAGCAGCAGTACATGCAGCACCAGTCTGTCTCTCCTTTCTGTCTGTGTTTCACTTGCTCTGCCACCCCACCCTGCACACACACACACACACAAGTAGAAAACACACAACTCTCTGAATGGATGGGTGCCACATGATGAGTCATGAATCAGAAAAGCCAAGTCTCCATCTGTCTCTGTCTGCCTACTTCGACTTATATTTCGGCGTATCTCTACTTTTAGACTTCTGATATTAACAATTTGTGATAAACACATTTTCATGCAGCCAATTTATAATGATTCACTCTGCGAGATACATTTTATTTATAGCTGTAATTGTTATGCAGGAGAGGAAGCTGGTGAAGTTCCCCTGATGTGTGAACTTTATTAGTCATCACTGAGGCCCATCTAAGCCATTATAATAGCAACTACTGGGATAAGACTCAAGAAGATGTGCCTACCAATATAGAAGAATCATTACAGTTTCATATCAGCAGTCTTACAGGTGCATCATCTCACACTGCACAAAATAAATCACTTTATTTACCTAAGCTCCTGCTCTGTCTGCTATTTACTTTTGTAAACTTGAGTGATTTATTTGTCAAGGGAATCACTGGGAACTTTCCTTTATGTACTTTTTTACTTGTAATACATAGTGAAAATATAGACTCTACGTTAGCAGACAACAATGTCTTGCAGCTGTGGCTTAGTGGTAGAGTCAGTCGTCTCTCAGTCGGAAGGTTGGGGGTTCAGTCCTTTCTGTGGTCGGAAGGCTAAAAATACAGATGAACGTGCACAACATGTAAGCACCACAGCAGCATCTTTTTGCAATCTACACCGCCTGCGACTACAGCAGAGATAGTCTCAAAGTTAGCCAATGGTAGTGGCGATTCCTGGCCATAAATAGGGGTGGCAGTGACGCCAAAAAATGTGCAGTCTGCCGGAAACAGTAGGTTGTAGAACTTTGCAACTGACTTAAAGACTTATTTGTTAATAGTGCATAAATCCAAGTCAAATGACAATGAATTAATAGGATTGGTTTACCCAGATGTTGAGGAAATGTACATATTCATTGCTATTTCAAATTAATCTGGCCTGCTCATCAATAACTTCAATAGGAAACTGAAGTTGGCCAAAATGCAGAGATCACATCATGGATTAACATGGATTGTGGGTATGTATTTACAGCAAAGCAGCGGGGAAAAATAGACTTGACGCGTAAAAAAAGCGGATCAGCAGAAAATTACTCGCGTATTACACCTGCCTCCCGCGCAGCATACGCGGCTGGTGGAGACGGCAGCATGTAATAACATTGGAGTGGTTCTGTCCCTGCGCGCGAGTGTCAGAAATACGCTTCAAACACGTTTCCTGTGCAGATTCCCCGTAAGTACAGTCCATTTACCATTTCACACAATATTCAATCTTATGGCCGTGTTTTTAATCAAATGATCCTCTACTCTCTGTTCCATCTCTTTAAGTTGTCTGTGGTGACCCAGAAGTATAGTAAGAATATATATATGTCCAGATACATGCAAATAGAGCAAACAATCATATGTGACTTAATACTTTGTGTACAATCAGTAAAGGCAAAGAAGTCTGTCCCTCACAGCTTTGGTCCAGACTGAAATGTAAAAACAACTCCTGCACGGATTTCCTGAAACTTGGCACAGACGTTCACTCCTCTCTCCGGATGAATTGTAATCACATTCAGTGATCGCCTTACTTCCTCTCATCTATCATCATATCTGTCCAAGGCTTTGGTTCCTGCCCAGATTCCATTACAGTCATCTTAACTCTGAGATGTGGAACACAGCAAACAGTGTACCTGCAATAAACCAGCATGTTAGCATTACCCTGTATGAGTATGTGATGATGCATTTAACACAGGTAACCACCGTTTAGCCTCAGGGAGAAGCTAGAAAGGCTGCGTTACTGTTGTTTTGTCTGCACCTTTTTATGTGTATACTGCTGTATACTGTGCAGTACATTTGTTTACCAGGGGTTTAGCCTGTTATATTGGGGTGGGCTCTGACAGGTATAGGATGAACGACTTGGGTGGTAGGAAGCTTCAAGGTCAGAGAAGAGGACTTGTCCAAATCACTGGTCCCAAGGTCATAGGTTTTGTTTCACTGTCAGGGGAAATATTAAGTGGGGGGTCTAGGGTCCTCCAGTATATTCTGAGTGGTAAACACTCTGGTTTCCTGCTTTCTGCTGGATTTTTAAGTGCCAATTTGTTGTAGAAATGTCTTTATATGCATGAATTTCCAATTCTTGCAGGATTTGAGCTGTCATTATTCACTTGGTCATTTTATGCTCGAGAAGTTTAATGAAACCATTTAACTGATCAAATCTGACTGCGCTTCATTAACCTCGACTGCACTCTGTCTGCCTGCAGAAGGAATTATGATTACCCAACAAATAACTACAAATAGTGGACTATTGTTTCATCGCTGCTGCAGTCAGACTGAAGTGAATAAATGAATTCAATAGTTGTAGACGTGACTCACAAACCTTCCATAACAGCAGTAAGTCGTTTTATAATCCCAGATTTTACCACAGTGGGGAGATTCATTTGACATTTTTATGTTTGGAAACAAAGATGCTAAAACAATTGCACTGGAAGATGACTTTGAGTTCATCCACTTTAGATATATGTGGCCTTTTTCAGACCACGCCAGGAAAGTTAAAATGTGACCATGACCATGCGACTTTGTTTGCGTCTTTGCATCAGTAGCTTGTATTTGTTGCAGTAAAGGTATTTCACCATGTTTTTTATGCTTTAATTATTATGTGTTAGTGTAATACTTCATCACAATGATGCAACTCACAGCAGAACTGAGCTTTTCTATTTCATGCTAACGTGCTGAACTGTTTTGGGGAGTAGAGAGTCAATTCACTGTATATAGGGTCTAAGTTTATATTTATAATATTTTGATTAATTTAAATTACAATTCATATTTAATATTATAAAAATAACTGTTCTCCCCTGGCCTCTTGGAGAAAGAGAGATAGAGACTGTTTGTAGACAGAAGTTCAGACGTGAAACAACAATTGAAGCCTGATGTAACTGTTTAACTCTCAGGTTTAAAGTTTTAATCTCGAAGATCTCAGTTCCGTTCTCTTTGGCGGCACCTATGGCGATAAACGTTAACTTCAGGAGCACACTTCCCAGATATCCAGACAGTGTCGCATGTGTGACATCCACGGTGGGCTCCGGTTGTAACTCCTGATTTTCCTGGCTGACGGTCGCTTTCCTTTTTAGACTGTTTGCTTCATCTGAGCGTTGAATTTGTTTCTTTTTCTTTGGATTTGAAGTTGTATCTGCAGTCATCTATCTTTTCTTTTTTGTTCCATCCATCCTAATCCATCCTAATTCCTACGCCCCTGACACTCAATTGGAGTGGGCGGGCTCAGAGGTCACAAACCAGGCGAGTTAAGCGGTGCACTGAATTGGAGCGCACCCACTGTAAGAGGAGAGGATGGGCTGTAGGTTGCCCATCCAATAAGAAGTCGGAAACGGTACTGAAATTTTCTTCACCTTTTTTTCTCCCTAGCTTTTTTATCTTTTAACTTATATTGGGTTGGCAAGATGCATGTTTTAGCTGCTGCTGGCCCAGTTTGACTTCTTTTGAAAGGAAACAAGATTTTGTTTTATAACTAAATAGGATACTAAACTTATCAAGAAGATAAATATGTTGATATTTTTGTAGTATTGAGGTTGTGCTTTTTACAGTTTGGAATTCATGTTCATGTTTTTAACAAATTTGTGCACAATTAATCTACATTGAGTTTTAAATGCTTCAAGTACAGAAACATGGCTTGCAAATATCCAGTGTGAAGCGCTAGAGTTAAACCACAGGGGTAAAAATACAGTGTAACAGGGACACTTTGAAGCTGACACCTTCTCACAGTGTACATATTCAGACATAAGACACCCTGTGTTCATAGATCATCACTGTTTTAATGTTTGCTCACTTTCACAGAGGTGTCCGTTTTGTCTCTTTAATTGTTTTGGCACAGATCCCTGTTGACCATCTTGATTTTTCTCATATTTAAAATCCCACCTGATTCTGTTACAACACTCTGGGTTCCCTCTCTCTCTCTCTCTCCTCCTGTGGGCTTATGCAGACGTGACTGAATGAGGCTCTGTGGGATCAGCAATTGTTATCTCATTTGCGGGACTCGAGAGACTCCGGGGCTGATTTCAGTCTGAGGCCGAGCAAGATTTCTGTCACAAACGAAACCTTAGAAATCATAAAAACATCCATTAACACTGACAAAACACTTCACGATTAAATATTTCGAGTGCCAGATCGTGTGCAGCTATGATTGGAAACTGAGGGTTTGTTTTTCTTCAGTGCAACTGTTTGATTGAATAATGAGCCTGGCATTAACCTCTGAATAAATGAGCTTACGGTCCCTGCAGCAGCCATCGTCTCACTTTAACCTACGAGTGGATAAGTAGATGTTTGCTCACATTCTGTTGTATAAAATGAGCTTTGTTCACTTTTCAGGCGCTCAGTGATTAGCCAACATTGATCTGACCAAATGGCTCTGTGACCCAGCTAGCATAAAATGTGTGTGACAAAGTACCAAAGGCTAAATTAGGTCTCACACAGCAGCTCCTTAAATACCTGGAAATGACTCGGTGTAAATGTTGTTGCGGGCCACAATCCGACTCAGCAGACTAATCTATCTTAAGCAGCATCACATTTTTGTTGTATTTGTTTTTAATGACTGGCACATCGCTGCAAATACCGGTGACATTGTGCTAAACTGCTTTTGTCGTCCACACTTTGACAAAACTGCTCGGAAATAAAGCAGCTTAGAAGAGCAGCGGCATTAGGGTGATTTAGACGGCTGCAGACAGCGGGGTGTATTTCATTGAGCCCATCTGGCCTGTTTGAAAGTGTTGCTGAGTCTAAGCGAGGCGGTCAGGCGGTAGAACAGAGCGGGTGATGGATGGGGTGATGGAGGGAGGGGGGGGGAAGATGAGAGTGCAGATTTCGGGGGGGGTAAAAAGAAGCTCTTTTCCGGCAGAGTTGAATCTCAGGCTTGGCTGCGGCACACTGCTCTGCCTGTTTTCATACCGAGCACTCTGGCTCTGGCTCCTCACCAGCTTCAACCACCTCTGAACCCCCCGCACAAACCCACCCGCTCCCTCTCTCTTCCTCTTTCTCTCTCTGACGTCTTGGCTCTCCCTTTTCTTCCCCCTCTTCATCTCTCTGACTCTCATTCACTGCCTCCTTTCTTTGGCTTTCTCCTTTGGATTTTTCCTACCTTCACTCTCCTCTTTCTCCTCCCCTGTCGGGCCTTTTTCTGCAGCCTTTCCGGTTGTACAGAGGGGTGTGAGACGGGGCCAGGGCCTCCGCGTTACTATAGTGATACTTTGTATCCTGATGTCATTAGTATTGACGGTGTGCAGCTAGGCCAAGCTGTCCTGGCGCGGACGCTGTTTACTGTTTACCCCAAACTTAAACCATTCACAGGGAGACTTTTGTACGTCACAGTGCACATTTTTCTCTTTCTCATTCAGATAGCAGTAACAATGAATAATAAAGAGACAGAGAGAAAAAAAAGTGGTTATGAATGATGAAAAAGCTCTCAGTTCTGTGCTTCTAGCAGCTGGATGTGCACCACAGGGAGAGTCTCTGCGAGGTGGAAATGTCTGTTTCACGCAGAAGCATCCTCTCTGTCTGCTGGCTCACTGTATCATCACTGAAGCGTGTCTGTAGAGCAAAACTCCACTCCCCCTCCCTCCCCCGCTCCTCCTCCTCCTGGCTGCTCCCCCGGCTTGTCTGTCTGAGGAGATGGACGTCCCCTCAGCACCACTTCCCCTAAAATGTATGTGTGTTGTTTTTATGCCCACGTGTATGACCTCATACATCTGTGACGTGCTCCTACATCTCCTCCCCTCGCAGATCGCTCCGCTCAGATCTCCTGCAGGCCGTCAGCTGGCAGGCTGTGGCCTCCGTGCTGCCAGAGTCATTAGTTCTGCTTTAGCGTCTCAGGCCACCAGTGGACAAATTATGGATCCCATATTGATGCAGTCACATCACATGCAGGAAGAGTACACATGCACACACATGAGCTTGTTTCAATCATAAATCCTTCATGTATGATGTGATGGATAAAGATGGACTGCGGATGCGGGAAAAGAACTTCCTGCATTGATTGAAATCTGAACTGACCCTTGTCCTCACACACACATGCATGGGAATAGTTTATTTTTGGCAACATTTACTGAGACAACAAATACCAGAGAGCAGATACTGTGTAACAGCTGATGTTTGTTTATCCCAGTCTTACATTATATATTTATATTATGTTTATATGTCTGCAGGATATGTAAAAATGAGTTGTGGCACTTAAATGTTTTAGGCTGTAGTTTCTGTTCTATATTTGACTTTTTTACTTTAAACTTGAACATATTTTTTTCTAACTGAGTTTGTGAGTTGGTTCTAGAGCAGACAGGAAATGAGGGGCGAGAAAGAACATGCAACATGGTTGCCAAGGGCTGTTGTTCTTGTTTCCCCTGCTTATAATGGCCGTTGAGAGATTCCTTCCTAAGGGGAATTTCAGGGTAGATGATGGGCGTCAAAATATATCGTTAAGCGCAGTCAAAGCTAAAATGAGACATCTAGTCTGCAATCTTCCAAACACTTTTATCAGACTTTATCAGTGTAGGTTTGCTGAGCTACCGATGAGTATAGTGCCAAAATCTATCCTTTAGTTTCCGGTGCCAGCAGGGCAAGTTCAATGATTCTGATAACAAAGTTTATTGATCATGTGTTAAACCGCCAGTCAATCACAGGGCTGACACACAGAGACAGACAACCTTTCACGATCACAAAGAGGGCCGGGTATCGATAAGAATTTCTCAATACCATTAGATTCCGATTCACAAGGTCCCGATTCGATTCGATTTGACAATAAGAATTGACCCCAAAGAAGTTACATCATGTACTATTTTTTAACAAAACCAACACACAGCAGTCAACACAATACACAACATTAACAATTTTATGAATCAGACAGCTAATGAACTTTTTTCCAGTTTCAGATTTTTAGTTCATCATTTTCGTACATCTGGCTCATGGTTTTGATTAAACGAACTGGGTTTAAACTTGCGCGAGATTTGGCCACGAGATCTCATAGCGCGAAGAACAAAACCACACAAGATTAAGAGATATGGGGAAATTCTACCCCCCCCCAAATATTTAGTTTTGAATACAGTAGTTAGAATCCCGATCCGCACTCCATACCATATGCATAATGCACCATAACGTTGTTTGCCAAACGCCATAAAACACCACAAGAAGAAGAAGAAGTCGTGGGGAAAGGTATACTATACAACAACATGCCGAAAACACACTCGCGGCCCAAGCCGACATTACCAGAGAGTAACATGAACATCGGTGCAAAATTAACTTACATATTCATGATCGCACACACGATAAAAAAAACAGTCCGTCGGCGATCACTGATGTCTCCGTAGTAGGTGTAGTAAACAAGTCCCGGCATGTCTCCCTCACTGCCGTGTATTGGGGAGATGCACCGAGTGGTGCTGCGTTCAGGAGCGCTCAGAAACATGAGTGATCAGACACGTTCTAACACATTTTTTAAAGATCAATCTCGGGATTTATTCATCGATATTAGGTCATTCAAATGAGAATCGAATCAAATCGGGAAAATCGATTTTTGTAAACCCAGTCCTACTCACAAACACCTACTGGCAATATTGTAATATTTAGAGTCACTAACAGTGTTAATTTCATTAACAAATATTATGATGAAAAAGGTTTTCTTCGTGACAAAGATGAGACTGTACAGTATGTGCTACTGTAACTGCACGGCTTTGTTCTGTGGCTTTACATGCGTAACGTTACATTCCAGAAGTTTCCATACACATGTAACCTCAGCTGAGGATCTATATTGCCCATGCAGAACATCATCAGGAAACAGTTAATGTCAGGACGGATAAAAGGACTTTACAGCAGATTGAACCTGTATCAGGCTGATTGAATTAGTTTAAAAAGAGAAAACCTTTTGACTAGAAGTAATGACAAAAATAAGAAATCGTCTTAAGACAAAGACTACATTTTAAATAGCTGCCAAAATTCACACTGGTCACCAATGAACCTAACGAGCATGTCTTTGGACTGTGGAAGGAAGCCGGAGTACCTAGAGGGAACCCACACACTCACAGAGGAACATGCAAACTCCACGCAGAAAGGCCCATTACGTCCGAACCAGGATTTGAACCCGGAACATTGTAGCTGTGAGGGACAGTGCTAACCACTGCACCACAGTGCAGCTAAATAAAAGAAACTTGTAACATATTATTATATATATTGATATAAAAATATTTGTGTATGTAATGTGTTACTTGCGCGTACAATACAGTGCATTTTATCTGCTTTTCTGCACATGCAGATCCATATTAGTGTCTGCCTCAAAGGTCCAGTAAATTTTTTAAGCTCTGCTTTTCTCTGCCTTTGATTTGAGTGATTTTTTCCCCAGAGGATACGCTGTCCAACCAAAGCTCGCTGACCATTTAATCTAATTATAATCTAATCCCAACAAAGACAGCAGCCATTACAGTTTGTGCTGAATGTAATCACAGTTGCGTGTTTCCAGTGCATTCAACTGGTTTTAAGCTTTAAAAAAAAGTCCCTTTAACAGACTATACACTGTTTTTCATACAAACACACGCACCAAACACACCCAAATTCATGCACACATTTGTTCATCAGTCTGTTATTTTGACAGGGTGACAACCAGCTCACTGAAAATCATGAGTGTGTTCATAATAAGAAGGTTAAATCCTGTATTTCACGAGTCTTATACAATATGTTAATGGTATTATTTAACTGTGTAATACATCTTTTAGCCAGATGGTGGTGCTCTAAGATCAGATCTGTTGCTAAAGGCAGGTTGCTCATGTCAACAGGCTCTACCTCAATAAACTGTCTCATACCATGTAGAGCAATAGATAGATTGATAGATAGATAGAAAGAGTATTGTATTATAAGTAAATATTAAAACATAATAATCCTGTTGTATAACCTGTGTATGACTTCACATTAGTAAGTGATTTTGACTGACAGCCAGCACGATAAACAGACAGATGGACAGACCACCTTTGCCAGGCCGTCTCCTCACACTTCAACACTAGAAATGGCGAGCCCCCGAGGCTGCTCTGCTACAGAAATCCCTCCTGCTGGATCAATACATCGAGCAATAAAAATTAAGCCCTGTTCAAATGAGAAACTGGCAGGTTGAGCCCACCGACACGTTCCTATTAAAACAAGTGGCATGAATTTATCAGCACAGTGGTGGGGCCTGATCCCGCCTTAAGCTTGTTTTAAAAATAATAGTGTCTGTGTGTGTGTGTGTGTGTGTGTGTGTGTGTGTGCGTGTGTGTGTGTGTGTGTGTGTGTGTGTGTGTCTTGATAGAACGGACAGCTTGCCACCCTGTGGGCACCACGACTACAGTCTATCTGTGATCCATGCTGGCAGCTGCTCTGCCAAATGGGATTTTCCTGGAGATTACAGCCTCTAAGTGTGACACGCTCGCATGTGTTTGTCTTTGTTGTTGACTGAGTGCGTGTGAGGACTATTGTAATAAAGCTGTGTGTTTTTTGTGTGTGTTTAAGTGTGTGCAGAGGGGGTCTTGAGCCGAGGTGCACGGAGAACATGTTCTCCTGTCACATGGGGCTGGTTGGAACATGACTGAAGTCTTTCTGGCAAACTGAGGGAGAAAAGGGGAGGGAGTGGGTTCAGATGTGGGGTCAGGCTTTTCCCCACTGCTGCTGCTCTTTATAGAAACATTAACACTGGTTATGTCGACTGTTGTTTAGTCTATAAATTGTCCCATCACATTCTGACAGTTTAAATGTCTTGTTTTGTCAAATATCAACACTCTCAAGCTGAAATGTATTTAATTTATTTTCATCAAAGACTATGAAAATCTGCAAATATTAACGCTGAAGAAGCAGGAACCAATTAACTTACTAGTTATTTTAAGCCTTTTTTAGGGATAGTAAAGGTGGTCTAATCTGTGATATTCATGGAACCCAGGTGATGCATCATGTATCGTCTAGCACAACCATTAGATCCAGGGGTTTACTGTTTTACTGTCATATGTCCGTATTTACTTTATTGATCAGCACAAAATTTGAAACAGACAGAAACAGACACAAGACAGACAGAAACAGACACAAGATCATCATCATAATTTTGTTGGTGCCCTGACTTCTTTGGTCCTCTGGTGCCGTCATGAGGATCTCAATTAAATTTGGTACATTCATTTCCTTCTCAAAATGAATAGCAATCCCTTCGGTGATCCCTTAATTTTTCACGAAGCACTGCCATCTGGTCAAACATTCAACATGTTTAACACTTTTTCTAATGTCTCAATTGCAAATCAGACATATTTCCCATTAGCCTCAGTGTGCTTTGTGGTTATTGATATTTAGCGAACGTTAGCATGCTAACACATAAAACAAATTCAAAAACCCTGTTGCTTGCTTTCAAAACAGCAAAAATAACGGCTAGTGCCTACCTGAACGCCCTGGTCTACACTCCCTCCTGCCCACTACACTCAATGACGCCTAGTACTGGTTACCAAACTCCATTCGGTCCACAGAGTCCCTTTTAGTCTAGTAGGAAGATAGGGTATCCATGCACCCCGTGGATAGAGTTTTCTTACTGAGTTTTTTGTAATCCTCATGGTGTCTAGTAAACAAAGTTTGATGTTCCCAACTCAAAATATTGTCCAAAGGGTCAATCATTTTTGCAGCCATCTTGGATTTCTGACAAAATTAATTGGCATGAGGAATTGATTGAGACTGTTATTATCATGATTTGAACAAGTTTGGTTTATTAAAACTTGAAAAATATGAAAAAGTCAGATTAATTTCCACTTAATATCTTGTACCACATTTTATTGTTTCGACTAAATGATGAAATGATGACAGAGATGATGAAAGAAATAATGACAGGGATGATAACAGTGATGATGACAGGGATGATGACAGATATGATGACAGGGATGATGACAGATATGATGACAGAAATGATGACATAGATAATGACAAAGATGATGACAGTGATGATGACAGATATGATGACAGTGATGACGTAGATGAGGACAGAGATGATGACAGTGATGATGACAGGGATGATGACAGTGATGACAGTGACGATGACAGAAATGACAGAGATGATGACAGAAATTATGACAGAGATGATGAGAGGGATGATGACAGTGATGATGACAGAGATGATGACATAGATGATGACAGAAATGACAGAGATGATGACAGAGATGACAGAGATGATGACAGAGATGATGACAGAGATGACAGAAATGATGACAGAGATGATGACAGGGATGATGACAGAGATGACAGAGATGACGACAGAGATGATGACAGTGATGACGACAGAGATGATGACATAGATGATGACAGAAATGACAGAGATGATGACAGAGATGACAGAGATGATGACAGAGATGATGACAGAGATGACAGAAATGATGACAGAGATGATGACAGGGATGATGACAGAGATGACAGAGATGACGACAGAGATGATGACAGTGATGATGACAGTGATGATGACAGAGATGATGACATAGATGATGACAGAAATGACAGAGATGATGACAGAGATGACAGAGATGATGACAGAGATGATGACAGAGATGACAGAAATGATGACAGAGATGATGACAGGGATGATGACAGAGATGACAGAGATGACGACAGAGATGATGACAGTGATGACGACAGAGATGATGACATAGATGATGACAGAAATGACAGAGATGATGACAGAGATGACAGAGATGATGACAGAGATGATGACAGAGATGACAGAAATGATGACAGAGATGATGACAGGGATGATGACAGAGATGACAGAGATGACGACAGAGATGATGACAGTGATGATGACAGTGATGATGACAGAGATGATGACATAGATGATGACAGAAATGACAGAGATGATGACAGAGATGACAGAGATGATGACAGAGATGATGACAGAGATGACAGAAATGATGACAGAGATGATGACAGGGATGATGACAGAGATGACAGAGATGACGACAGAGATGATGACAGTGATGACGACAGAGATGATGACAGAGATGATGACAGAGATGACAGTGATGATGACAGAGATGATGACAGAGATGATGACAGTGATGACAGTGATGACGACAGAGATGGTGACAGTGATGACGACAGAGATGATGACAGAGAGGATGATAGAGATGATGACAGAGATGATGACAGGGATGATGACAGAGATGATGACAGAGATGATGACAGAGATGATGACAGTTTTGATGAAAGTGATGATGACAGAAATGACGACAGAGATGACGCCAGAGATGATGACAGTGATTATGACAGATTTGACAGAGATGTCTCTGCTGTGCGGTGCTGAGCTCTTAAGAATTCGTTGAGCGCACACTGATGCAGCTCAACTTTATGCACTAATCAATGATAAGCAGGGAGAGGAGGGGGCCGCTCTTACAGTTTATTGTAAAGTCCAGACTCAAAAAATGTTCACGAGTTTAACTTTCTGTAACACAGCTTCATTTTTTTAAACGATTGCGCACCAGCAGCTCGTCCCTATAATAATTCCTGTCGTGTGTAACAGCTCCAGACCGTCTGCCCGTGTCTGTGCCTGTGTGCTGGGGTTGAGCCTTGCACAGCCCCGGACCGATTGGTCTCCCGATTTTAATAACAATGAAAATATATGATTAACAGATTGTTTTTACAGATGACACATTTTTTTTGTCACACAAATGGTGGAACTGTTGCCATGATCACTGTAAACTCAAAGCGTGACAGCCCTTATAATACTGCATCACAGTTACCACCAATTCTCTGCTGGTGGTAATAATTTCACTCGAACTGCGCGGTGCCGTTAGCGTGTTAAGGCTTTGGTTTATTTAATTTCATAAAATTTTGTTTTATACATTTATTTTATTTCCATGTTTTTCAGACCAATTCTTTTTTTGTTGCTTTTTGTGAGTTGATAATATAAATGTAATGGATTACGTTACTAGACATATAGACACACACACACACACACACCGCACACGTTCATGTATGAGAGATCAGATTCAGCGGAATCATACGGTGAGCTCGTAGGTTAATAGCAAACATTACAGTTGCTAATGTTAGCTTAGTAGCCCTGTTAAAAAGTGGTTAGCTAGTGTGACATATAATGAAGCCTCAACATCACGCTCCCCTCATATATGACCATCATCCAATGTCACCAAGCTGTTTCCATCAGACTGGTCTTTTGTGGAAGGCTTGAAGTGAAAGTGTGGGGAAAGACTGAACGATGCATCATGTTCCCAGTATGTAAGAACAAGGACGGAGCACTGAAGGAGCCTACATGGAAACATGATGCAAGGCGAGGACCTGTTTGCAAGAGAGGCCAATTTCCATCAGTCCTGTACGCAAATCATTCAACCTAAAGTATGCCAATCATCTGCGAGATACAGCCCAAGCTACTAACTGTGTTACTGATACAGAGCAGAATCGTTGCATCTGAAGGCATTCATTGCTGATAGAAGAATGAAGGAGGTATCTTGGAAACAGTGTGGTCTTGTGGCCCTATCCTCTCCCCTTCCCTCATTGACTTGCTGGAGAAAACTGCTGAGGAGGTACAGGAGAGTGAAAAAGAGGAAGAGGAGCAAGAGATTGACTATGAGGATCTTCTAAATGATGATGGCTGAATACATTTTCCTTGTTATTTTGACTTATTCAACTATTTTCCTCAAATCAATTTTAGTTTATTCAAGAGTTTGCATGGATCATACTGTTTGATATAAATGTAGACAGATACTTTGTAAGATTTTTAGTGTAAATTAAACAGACTTTTTTCTTAATTTTAGAGTTTTAATATAACAAACTTGTTAAAATCACTCTCAATCAATTCCTCATGAAAGAATTACACAGAATGGGGTCATTTGTCTCTGTGTAATGTCTAGTTCAAAAGTGATGAAGATTTTCCTCAGAAATCCAAGCTAAAAAATGGCTGCCAAACAGACCCTTGGGACAATATTTCGAGTTGGGAACATCAAAATTTGTTTACTAGACACCTTGAGGATTACAAAAAACTAAGTTTGAAATATATATCCATGGGGTGCATGGGGACCCTATCTTCCTACTAGAGGATTTCCACCTTTGAGAAAAAGCTAAAGACCAAGCTCTTTCATGAACACCTCTGCACTTAATGATTGATGCTATTGATGATGATGACATTGACCTTGTTGATGTTGTTGATGATGATTTAAAAAAAAAAAAAAAAAAAAGCCCTGTGCACTGCCTGTTGGCACCAGTGTCCGATTGCACTTGAAGCTGTTTGTTGGCACTGATTGACTTTGTTTGTTGTATTAACTCTCAGATGTACATCAAGTGTCTGCTAGATTAAATTGTAACATTGCAATTGAAAAACAGAGACTGAGAGCGTGGTCAACATCAGCATGTTACCAATATTATTTTGAGCATGTTAGCATGCTAAATTTAGCATGCTGTCATCCAGTCTATGGATTTGAGAATGTTTTTATTTTCAGACTACATTCATGAGAAATATAGCAAGTGACATACTAAATAATAAATATATTTAGAAAATGAATAATATCCTTAAACTTGCTACTGATTCTGGCTAATAGTAAACACTGGTATACACACACAGAAACAATGTCAAGTCTTAAAATAGTTTTATTTAAATATATGGCTTATTGCCATTAATATACACTATATAACATATACATATATACTGTACATATACATATATTGCAGTACAATTTCATATCACCTTGCATAATAGACATATATTGCAGTTATCTTAGGTGTGTCAGTAATATACACGTTTGTCCATTATTATAATTGAATGATTTATCAGTGTATGAAGCAGCTCCAGGATTGGTCACTAGATGACACCATTATAACAAATTTTCTCTCTGACTTGTTCAAATTAAAACTGAGCTGTTAGGGTGGAATTTCCCTTTAACCCATTTCAGAGACGTTTCTGTCTGCCTCAGCGTCTGCTCGATGAGGAGCTGTCCGCAGTGCTGAACATAAGCTGTGTATGGTTGCCGGTCATGTATGGGGAGGTGGCTTTGTAGTCACTCACTAACCTGCTTAACCTACTTTCTGCTCGCCGCTCTTTCATGTGTGCACGGAGAGGAAAGTGCTGCAGGATAAATATAGCATACTTAACAACACCAGGCTTTCTGGGAAACATAAATGCTACCGTGCTTTGTCGTTTTCTCGTATCCCTACCTCTAATGCATCACTGATCATTTCCTTAATGAAATCCAGTCACTCCCAACATGAGCTCCTCATGTTCGGCCCATTAACCCAACTGGTAGAGAACGTGTTGGGACGCGCTTGAACCATTATTGAGATGAATATGAGCAAAATAATGACATTTTAAGATCTTAATTGTCCAATTATGTAGACAGCTGTTGTGCTGCATTGCAATGCCAGTTCAATTGCAGTTTCCTAGCAACCAGAGAGGTACAATGCAATGATTTCCTGTTAAGTGGCGTCATTTTCTCTCAGCGAGAGGAGACTGTAAATTCACTAAACAAATTTGAAGCTGCAATGTGTGCATGCTTCTTTACCTTTAACGTTGTCGCTATAAAAATTGTAATTTAGGAACAAAACTGCAAGTGTGTGTATGTGTGTGTGTGTGTTTTGTGATACCTGTGTAAGGGTTACATGTGCATCTGTTCACCCTCGAGTCGAGCCCATAAAAAAAGCTGCATTGCTGCAAACAAAATCATTTCACTTGATTAATTTTCATCCAGAACGCACCGTCCTGAGCTAATCATTGTACACACATTCTTTTCAATTAATTCATTATCAAGGGAGGTAGAGGGAGGGGGAGGAAAGGGGGTGAGGGTTGGGGGAGGGGAAAGGAGAGTCGGGGGGGAAACAGAAAATCCAATCGTGCTGGTCTAAAGTCTCGGAGCGATAGAGCATTAGTCTCATCCTGATGTAATTGGAATGACACCAAGAGTAAAGCCGGCTGATTTAGGGACAGCCTCTAGGCTTGATTTAATGCCCTCTACCAAAACTATACATTCATCTTTTTATCTTTTTCTCATTCACTCGCCCAGGCCCTCTGTCCTCCTCCCTGTTCCTCCCCCACCCAGCTAGCCTCTCGCTCCTTTCATTCACCCACCGCAGCCATGCATCTCCATCTGTACTCTATTAACAGAGCAGAAGCTGCAGTGTGTGATATTTAAAGCCAGGAGGTTATAAACTTCCAACAGAGCGTGTATTTTTCAGCGTTTTACGAACTCCTTATGGCATTTACACACTTGAATGGACCTGTTTTTACTCTAACAGAGGTTATACTTTAACACAGAGAAAATATCTCCAGAGAAGAGAGTAAAAAAAAGGGCAGACTAAGCAGGTGTATCCAGGCCAGGGTGCTGCTTCCCCGGGGTTTGCTGCCGCTCAGTCCCCTGACAGATGGACTGCCAGGGCAATCCTATTACCCCCATGTGTTTAGCTGCTCTTAATGCCAGGGTGGGATGCATGGCTAATGAGAGACAATGAATGTTTGCAGGGAGAATCTCAGGCTACTGAATGATGATCATCCTGATTTGTTTACTAACAGGGAGGAGGTCCAACACAAGGGACCAGGCAGGGAAAATTATACCAGAAAGTGACTTTTTGGTGAAGTCCAATCACTACATTCAACCCTCTGGACTATAATTTGAAATAAAGGGAGTGAAAATCAGCTTCAGGTTGAACCATAAGACTGACTTTCCCCACTCTTTTTTCTTGAACCAGTGTGTCCTTTAGTTAAAATGTTCCACACTTTTTATCAAGCTTATTGGTCCCTCAAACATATGGTCGGGCTCTATGCCATGAGTTGTCTGCTGTTACAGATTTTGCCATTCCCTTTATGTTGTGGTAGCTGTTCCTTTTAATCTCTGACTGTGCAGCCCATTGTGGGAAATCAAATCAAATCAATCATATGGGTATGACAATGTTGAATTTTTACTACTAAAGCAGCATGGCTCTGTGGATAGCAATGTTGGTTGTTTGGTCAGTCCACCAGAAGTATCTCAGCCACGACTGCCATTACATGTTGTGCAAACATTCATTTTCTAACTTTGTGATCCTCCTGACTTTTCTTTGAATTGAAATGTCTGAGCATCTACTGGACGAATTCCAATAGAATTTGTGTGCAGATGGTCATGCTGCCAAGAGGTTTAGTGCCGCGACTTTTGCAACCACGAGGTTAACATGGCTTTGAGGGAAATGTTTCAACATCAGGATAAATTGTAACAACTCTGGTTAACCCTTAAAGGTATAATCCCAAACTTTTTCATTTAAATAAATGTCTGTCAAGTCACTATCTATCACCGAATGAGTTAACACAAGCGGCACCAAGTTAGTGACGCGTTTCCATCACCCAGCAGTGGTTGGTCTGCCAGAGAGGGTAGGCGGAGCTAAGCGGCTGCTTTTCCGGTCTCTGTAAGTGTTGCATAGAAACGGCGATCTAGTATGGCTGAACAAAGAAAGAAAAGATGGATGACTACAGATACAACTTCAAAAATAAGTTAAAATCCAAAGAAAAAGAAACAAATTCGACGCTGAGATGAAGCAAACAGTCTAAAAAGGAAAGCGAGGAAAATCAAGAGTTAGAATCGTGACAAAGGGAGCCAGCCGTAGACGTTGGTTAAATTGGGAAGTGTGCTCCCATAATCGCCAGTGGATGGCGCTCAAGAGCACAAAACTGAAATTCAACATTGTATCTTTAACCTAACTTTAAGTAGCACCATCATTTGGACACAATTTAATTTTAACACTTTGTTTTATGACAAAATACTTGCAGAAGTATTCCCCTCTCCCCATCAGCCTTGAATGTGCTCAGTGTTGTAAAGTCTCAATAAGCCAATGTTAGCACGCTATGGTATTAACATGGTATTCATTATACCTTCTGAACATCGACATACAGTGTTACAATTTCATTTAGCAGACGCTTTCGTCCAAAGTGACATCTGAGAGTTGATACAGCACAAGCAACGATCAAGACAAGAGGAACAACGTCAGTATGTGCCAACAAACAGCTTCAAGTTCGATCAGTCGCAGGTGCCAACAGGCAGTGCATCGAGGCAATGCAATGCTAAGATCTACAGTCAAGACTTTGCTCTCATCAATGCAACGATGTTTGTTTTGTCATTTTGCACTAGATTAGCAACAGAATGATCTCAATACAACATTAGATATTCAATATTAGAAGATTTTCCACACATCGCCCACCCCTACAACAATCTGCAAACACTGTGAAGCTGGCTGAAAGACATCACATAAGTGTTTTTGTTCTGTTTCAATCTGGAGAACACTTGGAAATTTGAACTTTTATTTCTTCATTCTGTCGAGAAAACAATTCTGATCATGGCTGATAAACTTGAAATAGTTTCCACATCCAAAAACAGATGTTTTTTTGAAGTGTTATATCTTGTGCTCGAAGCTAATTCAGTTTATTGGATTTATTTGCCCAAATCTTTTGTTTCATTCATCTTCAAGGTGTTACAGATGTATGTTTTTAACAGGTTTGAAGGAAACCAGTTTACAATTGAATTACTGTCTACCAGTTAACTGTTGTTGAATTATTTAGACCTATTCAATCTCAAAATTTAAGCAATAAGGGTCTTAAATAGATTATGTATTGATTTATCTCAATCTCATATTTGTTGGATTAACTGGATGAAAGTAATCAATATTTTACCCTATTTTAACCACACGTCATCCAGTGGTCAATATGACTTTAGCATTGAGATATGAGAGGATTGCATTGAAGGTGCTTAATTGTGCTGCTGTGTAGCCACATATCTTTACTCATGTGTACATGTGTGTGCATGTATGGTGCTTGGTATGCAGACAGCGCCTTCGCACGCCTGTAGCCCCGCACCGGCCTCCCCGGGTCAAACAATTACCACACATCAAGGAAAGCAATTGGGCATGACTAAAATATCACCGCTGTGTGATTGTGTCCCTATGTTTGGGCTGCTCGGGCCTAATTTAACCCACTTTGTCCGTACGATCGAGGAGAATCGAGGACACGCTCTCCAATTCTGGGGGCCCCCCGAGCATTTCCTGCGAGTCTGACACACGGCAGCTGGGTGTGTAGATGCGCTGTCACCGGCCAAGTAGGAGATGGGGTGTAATGAGCGAGAGAGGTGAGGAAGCAGAGGAGAGCAAGTAGCTGGAGGAAGAGGAAAGGATTGTTAAATGAACCAAGGGGTGGAGAAACTTGAGAATTTTTGAGTAAGGGCTCCAAGATTTTGAGTTTATTGACCTGGGACTACTTTTTCAGGCCCTGGACTGCTTCGATTCTAGAGCCAGAGTGATTTCCATTGAGGGATAGTGCTTCACTGGCGTATGCTTGGTCACATTTTCACTAAGCAGGAGAGAAAGGGGGGAGAAGTGGAAGGGGAATAAGGGGAGAGGAGATTGGCATATATGCACAGGGATTGGGACAGAGGCAGGGAGGGAGGTGGTGAATGTTTTAAGGGAAGCAGCATTGATCCCAAGCTCTGGCTCCGAGCAGCATCCTCCACTTACTCCTTCATTATACAGTCAAATATCTCTCTGCCACTCCTGCCCTTCATCTGTCTGGCTCTCCCCCCTCACCTCCCGACAAAATCTGACAAACCTGAAGCCCTCATCCGTGCGGCTTCCTTCTGCTAAATCCATTGTTTCTTTCACTGATTCCATTTCAATTTCATTGGCTCTTGCTGCTCAGCTGTAACTTAGCCCAAGTCTTTGTGTTTCTTTTGTGCTCGCAGACCCTGTTTAAATATTGATAGAGATTGGAAGCACCGCCGACTACTCAGCCGGGGTCAAGGATGGCAGAGCTTCCGTGCAGATTTCATTAGGGGAGCAGATGACTGTAAATATGGAAGCATGAGAATCACGGGCCCTCGTCGACCGCTCCGGCAGCCTTCATTATCCCCCCGCGTGGCTAACGCCCTGTAATGTATTCCAATGGAGATGAAGGTTGGAGGGTGATGGGGTGTAAAATAGCATGTGTAGGAAGGCCCCTGCTTTTTTAACGCTACGAGCAGCATGCGACTCTCACAGCCAGACCCCCATTAGTGCAGGAGCAGAGGATTGGATGTGCAAATGGTCGCGTGGATTAGAGAGCTAATGCATTTAGGAGAGGGGGCTCGACCATCTCTTTATTGCGGTGTGTGTATGTGTGTATGTGTGTGTGTGTGTTGATTCCCGCACAGGGGAGATACCTAGTCCCTTTGTGGAGCTGGAGAGATTTAGAGTAAAGTGAGTAGATAAGGGCAGGGATGCACACAGTGGTGCAACACACACACACACACACTCATCAAAGATTATGTTTGAGCAGAAGAAGAAAGCTGGTTGTGTGGTGTTATTAAACTCAGCATGGAAATGAGATCTTTCCAGAAAGAGGCGCAGACGGCGGCCCTACTAATCTAATTAATCAGCGTCTGGGTTTTTTCATTTCTTCTGCCCTCTTTTCTGCTCCTCTTTGTTGCTCTCTCGACTCATCCTTCCCTTTCTTCCTTTCTGTCCCTCTCTGAAGGGCTTCTCTGAATCTGAACTTCACCCCCTTTGTCACTGATATGTGCCATGTCATGTGCTTCCTAAAGCACAAGTTATAAAGCCTCTGTTGTCTTCTCCGGGCATGCCTAGCCACAAGGAGAACTGGGCCACAGAGGAAACATAGTCCCACAGCTCAATGCATACATGCCTCTGCAGCAGCATGCGGGGATGGTGATGCAGGATCTAGCAGGCTTAAATGCAACCTGCTACCAGGCCATACTGCAGCTGTCGACTTTGCACGCATGAGCCTCGCTGGTGGTCATCAAGCTGTGAGCAGACTCCTTCTGTAAGGTGCTGGTGGTTCGAGGGAGCGTCACATTTGCTGCTTGTGGGTTTTTAAAGCGCCAGGCAGCAGCATGGGAGGGGCCCTGCTTTGCTGAGGCGCAGCAGCAGTAGCAACAGCACGGTGGGTAACTACAGTAGAGCTGTGCGCAGTGAGTCAGCTGAGCTTCCACCGGGATCACAGGCGCCGGTGAGTGAATGAATGAAGACAGAGAGGAAGAGGAGAGCCCTGCAGGATCTGGATGCAGAAAGGCAAAGGTCTGACGCGGAAATACTGGAGTGATCGGAGCGAGCTTGTTGACGCATAATCCCACCCGCCCCGCCGGCACTGGGAGGGGGCAAATCTAGCCTGTCTAAACTCCAATCCTGCAAAAGAGATTTACCGAGTGCGCTGCTGCTTCTGCTGCGGGTTCAGCCACCTTACAAGAAGACATTTATTTTATTTTAAACACTTCTCAAGGCGATTTAATGAGTTTATTTTGATATTCTTGGAGATACATGTGATTATCATGGAGCAGAGGACCTAATGCGCTCATAATTAGGCTTTTAAATCCCCTGTTGGATTCGGCACTGTCACTGCGCCGCGGACTGTGCGTGTTTGGATGCGCCCTGAGGTGTGGACAGGACCTGCCCGTACATCATCATCACCACCATCATCATAGCAGGTATTTGATCGCGATTGTGTTGCTTCCACCGGAGATCTGGAGCCATGACAGGCCCCCCGCTGGTCCCACAGCCCGCCTGCTGACGGTACCGGGCAGGATGGGAGCAGGTCTGCCGCTTTCAGGATCCCGAAGCAGCCGATTTATCAATGGAGGAAGAGAGTGACACCCGGAAAATCAACAACAGCTTCCTTCGCGACCACAACTATGCAACCGAAGGTATTTAAAGCGAGGATGATGAGGGGAAAACAGGGCACTGTAAATAACCTGAGGCTGTTGCTGGAAGGGATGCTTATATCACAGATAAAACACAAGTCACTGCTCAGGAATATTAAAGGAAAATAACTAAATATCCTTGTGATAGAAGTAAATATGCTTATTTTAGGCTTCATATTGATGATATTTTGTCACCACAAAGCTCATTTAAAGCCCAGAGACTCAGAATAAGAAGCTGCATGGTTATTAGAGGAATATTCTGGTCATTTGTCATAAACATGGAGGATGTAGGTTGGCGCGTGGTGTCATAGCAGGTGATGATGAGGTGGCTTCTCATCATACCTGCTATTTTAGGATGACAATCCTGACCGAAGGGAATCAGGGATTTAATCTGTAGCCTATTACAGGCAGCAGTGGAATAAACCGTCCTGTACAGAGAGCATGTGAAGCAGTAACAAGTGATGAATGAACGATGAAAGAGATGAATTTACCCTGTTTGTGTTTGTTTCTCTCTCTCTCTAAGTGCATTTTTACTGTACATGCCCAAAAGTGGAGCTCTAAACAATAGCTTTTTTTCCTGCATCCCCACATCCACAAATGCATACCCTGCACATGTGTGTGTGTGTGTGTGTGTGTGTGTTTCCTCCTCATTGACCACACACATCACCCTCCTTCTGATCAGCCCGTTAACTGTTTGATGCTTAATAGTTCCCCGATGCTCCACCAATCAGCTCCACCTGTCCTCGGCAAGCTGCTTAGCTCATTGATCAACATAAAACATTGATTTACAGGTAGAAGCTGCCGTTAATCTCATTACAGCCTCCGTTTCCACTTGGTGATTATGCAGATCGGTTATGGACGGTAACCGCTGTGCTGATATCGGAGAGATAATAAAACTGATGAGGGTTTTTCATTGAGGCAGTTTGAACTGATTTGTTTTTAACAGGCTAAACACATTATCTCATTATGTGATGCTGTTATGTAGCACTGGCGCTAAATTAGGCCTCAGAAAATCTGCAATGTGAGCTTGTGTTGTGCAATGTTGGGATAGCGATACTAATCGCGATAAATACACAAACATTAAAGGGTGTATATTAGCTATGACTCACAGTTTCTATGTCTATCTGCTGTTCTGCATGTTTTACTAAATACCTGTTTCCCAAATAAATCCAAAAAGCAGTTTTTTCCACCGTTAAAATTGACACCAATTGATCTGAGTGTAGCTGACGACTAGCTTGGGCTTAATCTGATCGCATGAACATGGTGTGAAAGTATGGACATTATGCCCAGGGCTCCATCCAATAGGGACAATTTATGCATGCTTATAGTGAAAAAGCCTGGCTGGTTTACATAAAATCATTTTTCGTATTCATTGCGATAAATTCAGACTTTTGCAATAACGATATATCGCGATAAAGATGCAATCGCGATGTATCGGGCAGCCCTAATTTTACCACACAAGAATCCAATCAAAGGTGTATAATATTATAAGTGTATTTGTTAATGTCTTTTATTTTCTGGCAAATTATTTTTTTTCACAAATAATTGATTATTAGGTGTTCTGGAGACATCAGGAGTCAGTACAGCTCGTCGTCTTGTTACATGTGCAGTGTAGTCAGTTTAAATAACTGTCTCTGCTTTCTTTCACACCAGATACATTTCTCCGCCCACTTACCATGAGGTTTGAGAAAGGAAAGGCGACCATTTAGATATAATATATGATGGAGAATCAAAGCACATTTCTGTATATTACCCTTAGAATACAATAGGGAGAGGGATATGGAGGGTACATGGGGGGGGGTTTGGAGGGTATGTGTAGCTGCAGGGTGGGTCAGAGCCACCACCAGCTTCTGCCATCCTCCATCAGCTCAGGTTACTGAAGCCACTGCGGGCTGGGAGGAGAGACAAAGTCAAGGCTCGGAAAGCCTCTCCTTTTTTTTCATTTAAATCTGTTCGAGCATCATCATTCGCTCCGCTCCTGCACTTACTGATGATTCCCTGTCACTCCTAAACACACAGTCGCTGCTTCAGAGCCAGCACAAGTGAAGGAGTGGGGGTGGGAGTGGGAGTGATAGATATCTTTGTTTGATGTGTGCGCTGAGATGAAAAACAGGAGGGGATCTTCAGTCTTGCAGCTTCTCTGTGTTTCACTCTCTGACTCTTGTCACATTGACATGATCAGCAGAGAGTGCAGAAGAGTCACACGGGGTGCGAAGCGTCTGTCTGCTCTGCTGCACATCTGCGCTTTTCAGACAAGAAGGGGTACTTTTGTTATTTTTTATTGCTTTAATTTATGGCTGATCGTCACACCTCATATATCATGAATGAGCCTGTGTGTGTCTGTGTGTGTGTGTATGTGTGCCCATTCACTCTCTCAATCCTTGTCTCCTAAGTGGTGTGAAGTCAGTCTGCAACCAAAGATCACACAACCCGATGTCTGGGTCCATCGTCGGTCCTCGTAAATTCACCAAATGTTCCATCAGGCCTAGTCTGTTTGGACCACACACACACACACACACACACACACATACACACACACACAGTCACACATATACACACAGGTCCCTGGTTGGGATTCCCCTCAGGCCATGCTTGCCCACAGCAGCAGGACACTTTAATGATGTCACATTTTAATGATGTCACTCACGCTGACCTTTGGCTTGCACCAATCCCACGCCTCAGTGGGTCTGTGGGCGGGTACATTGACCCGGTGTGTGCGTGCACAAATTATAAGTAATTTTAAACTCTTCTCCACCTGGAACAAACGTTTCAAGAGACATTGTTGTTGTTTTGAAGAGAGAAAATTACATTACGGTGTGATTTGCATCCGCCAGCCGCCTGCATATGCCACGTTACTAATGGCGATAGGATGGATGGATGTTGTCTTCCTGCAGCCATTAATATAAGCGTGTGTTAAGGCAATGGACTGTTACGCTCCTACAACAATGGTGTCAGCTAATTTTCACAATCTGCACCTTGAATGTTCCTTTAATGGGTGAAATCATCAAATAGCAGAACACAGGTTGTGTGTGAAAATGTAAATCTGTCCCCCCGCTGTGAGGCAGGACCTCACCTAATGTCTGCCGTGGTATTGATTTCTGGTCCTTTACAATTTAGCCACCGGAACAATGACCTAAAGATCTATTGGTAGGACATGTAATCCCTTTCCTCTGTCTCTCCACCACCCCCTCTTTCTCCCTCTCTCTGCTGCTTACACGTCCGTCTGATGTGGGTACAAGCTTGTGTGTGATGTGACCCCTCCAGCCCCGCTGAATACTGATGCAGTCCCGTAACACGGAGCTCGCTGCCTTTATTGCGGCTGCTGATGAGAGCGGAGCCTGTGCCAAGGCAAACGGCCCGGGGCCACACTTTAGGACCCCGGCACTAAAAAGACTTAGCCCACCATACCCGCAGGTCCCATCCATTATTCACTAAGAAACACTCAAAACGCAGAGCCCCGCCTCGCCACATAGCAAAAGAAAGATATTGTCTGTGTGTGTGTGTGTGTGTGTGTGTAGGGGGGTGGCGGGTGCTTAATGGCAAGCTGTGAAGTTGGGGCTAGTCACACTCCTTATTCAGCAGCTGCTTTCATCCCCTGATTAGCTTCTTATTAAGTCTGCAGCTCCATGAAAATTTAATGAGAGTTTATTAAAGAAAACCGCCGGTGTTGCTACTGTAGGACGATTACAAATAATATCCTATTCCTCGACGGGCTTCCTGGTCACAAGATGTGATAGATGTTTTCTATGTGAGCCATTTGGAGCACCGCTAGCCTAAAGGCCAAGCAGAGTTTGGCCTTTCTGGACTTTGTAATAGGCTACATTTGTACGTTTTGATAGCTAATTCCACTTGAAATGCTTCATGTTCTCAGTGATAAGGTCGCTGTAGAAGCAGGATTTCATGCTGTACAGACGCCATCTAATCTTTGATTCACTCCAGCCTTGAAAACAGGGACATGAAAGGGAGTGCAGACAGACAGATCGAGAGGGAGAGACAGCTTTTGTTTTGTTGTGGTGGATTATAATTCAACGCGCCCCCGCTTCCCCACCATCCCCCTCCTACATCTTCAATTTCTAACAGAATACCAAATAACAAGCATTTGGAATCCTCCCTCTTGGTATTCATGTTAGCGCACACAGAAATCGATCGCTGATTTCACCGCTTTTCACCACTTCTTCTCCTTCTTGTCGTTTCTTCGCCCTGTCCTGTCCTGTGTTGTGTCTGCAGTCAGATGTGTGCCACGGCGATGTGTTAATGAAGTGTGAGAAGTGAAGCAGTAACACGTCTCGCCCATTTCACCCTCAACTCCCCGGAGTGTGGGGATACAGGAAAGAACGCGCACACACGAAAGGGAAAGAGAACACACACACTCACACGGGCACGTACACACACTCTGTTTCACTCTCTTGGGGCTGATCCTGCAGAAACCAGGTTAATTAGCTTGTTCACTGCAGATCTTACAAAGAGTCGTGCTCTTCAGATGAAGAGAGCTGCATTGTGCTCTGTTGCTTTGTGTGCAGCTAATAAAGCCTAATAAAGCCTTAATCATATGGCCGGGTACCAGACCAGCAGGTAGCAGCGTTTATTCAACACTTTGATTGATCTTCGTTGTTGCTGGAAATGAAGCCGTTATCCACTGCTGATTCGGCAGGGAAATGTTGAACAGAATTTGTGATTTTGCACGCGTGTGTAAAGAATTTAAAAAGCGCAGATTGATACATATCATTGATTATCATTGAAGGGCCAAAAGAGAGCGCGAGAACGGACCTGATTTATCCCCGAGCCTGATCCTTTGACGCAGGCAGCTCAGCACAAGTGCAGTAATCCTCTCCGCTCCACGTCTAACAAAGCATCTACACGACACCATGTTGCTCACATCCCTCCCTCTACCTGGAATTACTGAACAGCACTTACGCAACTAGCTTTCCGTGTAGCCACACCATTTTGGGTCTGTGTGTCTTACACAACCGTGCAGTGCCACAGGATCAAGCCTCAGTTTTTGTTTTTCCTTTCTCACCCCTGACAGGATTACACGTTGTCTAGAGGTTAGCCAGGGTGCTCCTATTTTGGTGGTTGCCTGTGCCGAGGACACTCTCTGTACAATCTTTTATTGACCTACTTAGAGCAACGAACCTCCCCGTGCAGACTTTCCCCTCTCGTTTCTTTCAGTGCCCCTATCTGTTGAGCGTGATAGATGTTGCATGCTCGGGCGTCTATAAATACATTCAATATCCTCCCTCCCCGGCCTGCGTTCCTGGCTCCTCGTGCTGCGTTTTCATTCCAGAATCAATGCATATCTATGTTTCCATCCAATCGCTCGGACTCCTGATTCTATATTACATGCTGTAGGGGGGGTCACTGAGGTTCAGATGGAATAGAAACAGATAACAGCATTGCACATGCCTGTTATTTCAGTCACACCCAACAAGCTGGCCTGTGTTATTACTGGTGATGGATGTGTGTTATCTCCACCATCCCTCTGATGCATCAAGACGCTGCTGACCTGTCTGTGTCAGAGCTGGCTGGCCACAGGATTTATGGGCTTCATCTCGTTATGGTCTGCTGATGAAGCTGTGCGTGTGTGCAAAGAGGGGGGGCGGGGGGGAGTGTGTGTGTAAGTACACATTTGATTAGCCGAATCATCAGGCTGCTGCTAATTCCAGTCCACCTTGAACCTGCTGATGCTCACGTAATAAAATCTGATCTGACGCAAGCGGAAAACTACACAGAGACTCCGCCCTTCTGCTAATCAATTTGTTCCCGATGATAGGGATTTTTATCTTGGAAAAACTGCACGCTGGCATTCAAACACAAGTCCACCACTGGCAGAATAGATTGCCTCATCTAGTTTGAATACATTTGCATGAAGAAAAACTCATTTGAGGAAGCATTCCATCACGCAACCTCGGAGTTTCTGCTTCGCCGCGTCTCCCCCGATTCTTCATTCAGCGAGATGATTGAAGGATGTATCCGTGTGTAAACTCGTTAAATGGCACCCATCAATTACTGTTTCTCCTCAGTGACTTAATGTGAAGATGATGAAGGAAGGAATGAGAGGAGGGAGGGGGGAGGAAGAGAGAAAGAGGAGTATGAAGGACAAAAAGAAAGAGAGAGAGCAGCTTTGATTTGAGAAAGCTAAGCCGATTCCATTTGATTCACACCAGTGGCTGCAGCCTGGTGGTGTTGGGAAAGACACTATTGTGTTAGCGTGCATTAGTGTGTGTGTGCTTGCATGCTTAAGGTCGATGCATGCAAATACAGAAAGACTGATAACTTCTGCATCCTTTTGCACATGTGTGAGGGTCTATGCAAGTGGGGTAATTAGGTCAGGGTGTGTCTTGTCTGTGAAACATTATTAGCTTCTGGTTTCACATATGATTAGGACCCACCCCCCATCCTCCCACCTTGAGTCATTATCACATGGCTGTTAGAATCCCACCGGTGTCCCTGAATGTGTCTCCTCTTCAACAATTAAATGAAACAAGGAGAGGACACACATTCGGAGACATGCCGCTTAGTCATTCCCACAATGCACAGCAACTTTATGTGAGCAGAAGAGCCCGTCTACAGGGACTCTATTGTCTCTAAGTTGTGTGCTGCTGCATTGAACTGCACACACTCTCCCAGATGCAGAAGCAGCTTTTCACTCCATTGCAGCACTCTCTCTGTCTGCTGAATTACAGCTAGCATCAGCAACTAAAGTCTGAGAGCTATTGGCACACACACGCGCGCACACACACATATACACCCCTCCGACTGCCGCTAGAGATGGAAACGGTCTCCATAGCAACATTCCCCTCTCCTGTTCAGCGCTCCGCCAGTAGCAGGTCCACAGAGGGCGTGGGGGGTTCAAAACAACAAGCGATCACTCTTTCTCTCTCTCTCTCTGCCTAATATTATTGTCACTGTTAAACAAGGGCTAGCCTCTGCTGCAGTGTGTGTGTGTGTGTGTGTGTGTGTGAAGCAGACATTATGCTATGGTTTTGTAGCCCGGGGCTGTATATTAATTACAGTCACCATTAGCCTCTCCTAAATCCATGCAGATGTATGTCTTTGAGGAGGAGAGGAAAAGCTACCTTAAGGGTAGGTGTCTGTTATTTACTTTTGCAACTGTAGCTGTGCAGAGACAACGAGAAATGTTGGCAATGGGATATAAAACGAGCAATTATATGCATCTTTGTTATCCCGCAGAGATTTAAACTTATAGAGTTTGCTACACATCCATAGATACATTTCAGCTGTATGTGTATGTGTTTTTTAATGAAGGAGCAGGAGAGCCACCAAGCAGCACGGGGTCCTGCAGCCAGGAGGAGAGAGGTGAATTGCATTATTAGTGTGGCTGCAGAGTCTCCAAAAAACAGGAGTGCAATTATACAACACAGATTGGCTCACTTCACTCAGACAATTAGTTGATATCATGCGGTGACTCGAGCAGTGGCGTCTCCTAACCCATATTTCACCAAACGAGGGTATCTGTGCCGGAGCGTTGTCACAAGATTCCTCTTTCCTTCCCCTGACGTGTTTTCCAGAAGTCTCTCTCCACCAGATCTCACTGAAAAGGTCTTGTGTTTTGTCTGACTGATACCTTGACAGCTTTTTGCACGCTCACGCTGACATTTTCTCCCCCTCTCTGCTCTGCTTCCTGTGTTGCAGCTGACATTATCTCAACGGTGGAGTTTAACTCATCGGGGGAGCTGTTGGCCACCGGGGATAAAGGAGGCAGAGTGGTTGTCTTCCAGAGGGAGCAGGAGGTAGGAAATGCCAACAATGCAACACTAATTATGCTGCCCTTCTGCTGAAAGGATTTGACAGCCTTGGAACAACTTCGATTGTTTGTTTTAAGATAACTAGCAAGTAAAGGGGTTTAATTGAAAATAAGTGCAAGCTGGAAATTCAGCAGAGAATATCTTAAAACCACAGGCAATAAAAAATCTCTTCTGACTGCTAAGAAGCCATGTTGGTTCTGTAATTATAAACTCATGTTACAAAGAGAAGCATTGTTTACAACCACTAAAATGGATTCTGAATTCCACTTAAGATGCCATGCTTTTAAATAATACCAAATACTTAATGCTTATAACAAAGATGTGTGCAAATTTGCAAATGGTGCAATTCTCATCTAGAATTTTACTTTTCATGTAAAGGAGCAGCCACAAACATGTAGCACCTTTGAATTAAATGTCAATTCAATGTAGATGTAGCACATAGCTGCAATGAAGTGCAAGAACTGGCACTCCATGCAATTTACAGCCCTTTTATGTTATGTTATACTAGACTAAGACTCAACATTCATGCTAGCCCCTCTGAGTAGCTAAACTGTTGCACAGGGAACTTTAGGTTCTAACATAAACATGCTAATGAGCCCAGAGTGACAACATGCTGATGTATAATTTAGTATCCTTAGTATAATTTTTTACCATATTCAACAACTCCAAAAGCATATTAGCATGCTAACATTTGCTAATTAGCCAGAAAGACAATATCTGTGTCTCAATTCGGGGGCTGCGTCCTTCAAAGAACGTGGTCTGATGGAGGACTAGTCATTCATAGCCCTAGCCGCTGAGGTCGAATTTAAATGAGACGGTCTGGTCTACATTTTGCATCACCTGTTTGCGTCACCAAACGCGGCTCCTATCGCCTAGCAACAGGTAGCTAGCACACTAAGTAGCTATCATAACTAACGTTGGGTAACTTAACCTATTATTTTTTTATTATTTTTAGATCCTTTGTCTCAAGGTCTCTATCGCGTTTTTTTTTCATTTGCATCGCTAGCTATTAGATTGACTTTTACATTTAAAAGTGTATTCCTCTGGCACTTAAGAGTCAGCCATCTCGTTTGAATTCGCGCACAATGAATCTCAGGATACTTTGGGCTGCGAAGGAAGCACTCAATGGATCTTTGGTGACCCGCGAAAAAGGAGGACGCATTTGTCGGACGCATCTGAAGGAGCCTTCTAAATTTGACAGCCTTCAATTCGCCGCTGTGATGCAATTGGCCTTCAAATACGCCCCTTCAAAGGATGTAGCGCCTGAATTGGATCACAGCTAAAGTTAAACTAGCTAGATGCTGTAGCCACGATTTCTAGGACGTAGATTCAATGAATTGTATAAAACGGGATTAAGTCAAGAGACCACCAAAGGATTCATCATCTGGGAAACAGTTTTATGACAATCTATTCAATATCTTTTAAGACATTTCAGTTCTGAACAACCGATCAACAGGCTGCAATAAGCATCCACTATAGTCCTTCTGCTAGCATGGAATTGTTTTAAATATAACTTTATAGTATAACTACTTTACAGGGAATAAGAAAACTAGAACGTACATTTACATCAGCAGTGATTTTTCATCTTTTTTTTTTCACAAGTTTAATCTTGAAGTGTTAACAGTCAACCAGCCAGTCTCTGACTATGTTTCTCCTTCTCTCATTCTCTTACAGAGTAAAAGCCAGCCCCAGCGTCGAGGGGAATACAATGTTTACAGCACATTCCAGAGCCACGAGCCGGAATTTGACTACCTGAAGAGTTTGGAGATTGAGGAGAAGATCAACAAGATCAAATGGCTTCCTCAGCAGAACGCCGCCTACTTCCTGCTCTCCACCAACGGTCAGTCAGTTAGCTAAGGCGACCCTGATACTGCAGTGATAGTGGAAAAGAAAGACAAAGAAACTATCTATCTCCTCAAATGGTGGCATTTGGTTGTTATTAGTCAATAAAAGTGTCAGCTCATGATTCATGCCTCACATCGGAGCATGGTCAGATGTACAGCTGATGTAAAATGATGTTATTTATATCACATGAAAATGTCTTCGACTATTTGTGTAAATGTGTTGATGTTTTGCTTGGATGAAGCAAGAGCCAGCAGCAGATGCGTTTCAGATTGAGAACTTCATGCATGGCTGCCACAACAGGAACGAACACACGCACACACACACACACACACAAATATACAGCAGATATATATCAAAGCGTGTTCCACCACCACACACCATATATGCACTGTAGCTCAAACAGACACACACACATCAGCAGAGAGACGTCTTGCAGATTGCAAGCTTCATGCATGGCTGCTACAGAAGTGCTAGCGGTGGCTGGAGCAGATGGTGCAGGTTCCTGTGGCGATGGCCTCGCTGCTCTGACACCAATATTCACAGCGGAAATTAAAAGAGAAAAAAAGAACAGGCAACAACCTGACTGCAGCCGCCATCCCCTTCACTAGAGCGAGAAGATGGGATGTAACTGGTGTCTGTGTGATGCAGATTGAAAAGAGCCCAGATGGCTTTTTCAGGCAGAGCGTACACTGCAGCCGGGAAATGTAGTCAACTTGTAGATTGATATCAGTGACATGAAAATGTTCACAGGAGCCGCCATTCATCATTCTCGCTGGCTGCTGCCCAGCTACATGCCAGATTGGCTGCCCAACCCCCCGCATCCATCTTGGATCTGTGATTCACTGTAGTGAGCCATGATCTAACTCTATATGTGTGTGTCTGTGTGTGTGTGTGTGTGTGTGATGTATCCATCCCAGACAAGACGGTGAAGCTGTGGAAAATCAGCGAGAGAGACAAGCGTCCGGAGGGATACAACCTGAAGGATGAGGATGGACGGATCAGAAACCCGTCGACGATCACCTCGCTACGGGTAAGAAGTCGCACAAAACTGTCAGGTTTAACACCACACAAAGTGTCACATGGAGTCACGTAAACAGCTCTATTGCTTGTCTTGCTGCCATGGGAACACTTTTACAGTTTGGCCTGGAGCCAAATAGTAGGTAGAACGTAAAGATAGCTAAAGACAGCTAGCAGGTTAAAACCAAAGATAGCTAAAGACAGTTAGCAGGTTAAAACTAAAGACAGCTAAAGACAGCTAGCAGGTTAAAATTAAAGACAGCTAAAGACAGGTAGCGGGTTAAAATTAAAGACGGTTAAAGACAGGTAGCAGGTTAAAACTAAAGACAGCTAGCAGGTTAAAACTAAAGGCAGATAAGACAGCTAGCAGGTTAAAACTAAAGACGACAAAAGACAGCTAGCAGGTTATAACTAAAGATAGCTAAAGACAGCTAGCAGGTTATAACTAAAGACAGCTAGCAGGTTAAAACTAAAGGCAGATAAGACAGCTAGCAGGTTAAAACTAAAGACAGCTAGCAGGTTATAACTAAAGACAGTTAAAGACAGATAGCAGGTTAAGACCTGGGAAAAATTCCAGATGAATCTTGAATTATAAAAACTAAACTTTTAAAGCCACAGATTCAGGATTCTCTCAGGCCTCTTTTAGATTCAGATGAAAAAAGTAGAAGCGTAAAAGGCTGCAGTTATAATGTGTAATTATAAACCATGTAAATTGTTAAAGAAATGTTTAATAAATGTTTAATTAAAGTGCACCGTGAACTATAGTGGTCTAAAAGTCATTATGGTCCCAGTGCTGATATTACATTTAAGCGCTCCATTAATGTTTTTATTTTAAATGTTTTATATCTTGATTTTACATCATACCATATTTAAGGAAAACAATCTTTTAGAGATTTTTTTATGTAGCAAGAAGAATAATCAAAATCAACTTTGAAAAATATATTTTGATGTTTTTGAATTTTCTACATCAGGCCTTGTTATTAAGGTTACAAGGACTTATACTTAATACTACCCTTATGTTTGTATGATAAGTATATTAGATATGAAGCCAGAGACAATTGCTTATAGTTAGCTTAGCTGAGCATTACAACTAAAATATGGGGAAACGGCTAGCATCACCCACCGAAGGTAACAAAATCCACCCATACCAGCACCTCACAAATAAATCTGTCAAACACAATTAGAGATTTCTTCACTTACTTTTGGTACATAATTAACAAACTAGATGTAATTTGCTTTAAAGGTGCTGATAAGTAGGTTTTTGTAGTCAGACTAGCTGTTTCTCCACGTTGCGCTAGGCTAACCACCTGCTGGCAGCAGTATTATATTTACATAGCCTACTGTATACTGTATGAGGGAGGTGTCAATCTTCTTATCTAGCCCTCAGCAGGAATACAATTACTGGTAGGCATATTTCCCAACATGTTCCTTTGAAGGCAATTCAGCAGGAAAATAATGAAAAAATCAAATGAACTGGAAGCTAAAGGTGCCAAAGTGTTGTATGGACCTGTCCGTCTAAAAGGCAGGTTGATAACAGACTTTTCATAGCAGACATTTTGACCTGTCACAGCAGCAACAGCACAGGTTTGACTAATAACTACAGTGCTAATAACATTACAATGGTTCTGCTATATTTAAGTGTCCCTGTAAGACACGACAGACTGACAGAGCCAGCGAGCACAATAGCTAAATTGAAGTTAGCTGTATTCATTTTATAATTAACACCTGCAACAATGTTTTCTCTCAAGGTCTGCTCTCAGTTTGCACACTGAGTGAAGTCTGAATAAGTAGAGCTCAGATAATCTGTTCAGTCAATATGCTATGATAGCCTTTAATCCTGCATAAACTCCTTAGCAATACATGCTGTATATCTGTCAAAGTTAATTCAGTTTGCCTTTTAAGATACCTTCTGAATATATGGTCACTTTTAATTCTTTTAAATGACACTCTGACATTGTCAAACACACAATTATAGGACAATTTAGAGACTACACTGTCAGAGGAAAGTGAGAATGAGTGATTGTTATGTGCACTGAGGTGAACACCATGAAGGGATCATCCTCCCTGACCCCCCCTCCCCTCTCTCATTCTTATCACTCCACTACCTCTTTAATTTCCACACAAAGCAGGCAGGCACGTAGGACAGCATGTGTGTGTGTGTGTGTGTGTGTGTGTGTGTCTGCCATAGTAGATTAGTGCTGTGTTCAGCGTGTCCGTCCCTCTTTGTCTGGCTGGCCAGGGGATCATAGCAACCTGGAGGACAGGCCGGGACTGTGGCAATCCTGTTTAGAGGCTGTGAGATCTGCGCACGGGGAGAAACCAGAGGAGGAAAGGGAAGAGCTTAGAAAAATCATCCAAAACTGTAGCCAAATAAAATGATTAAACAATAAATACTCTTTATTGTATCATATAAAGTCCGACGTTCAGTATCCCATCCAAACCATTAAGATGAGCTGCTTTAAAATGCTTTGTTGTGAACATATTTTAAAGGGTGTTTCCTATTTTTTAAGGCAGAAATATCTCTATCTAAAATATTCATTCTTAAGGAAGAGAATCCATTAGGTCGTTTCGGGCAAGCTGAACAGTGTAACTGTCAATGTTTGGGGTTATGGGTTAATACGGTCCGTGTCTCTTTGGACAGCCGGTGAAAGACATGGAAATGAAGTGACACCCATGGAGATACAGCAGCCTGCTGGGCTGCCATGTCTCTCTGTCAGTGCCAGCGACGGACGAGAGAAAAAGGGAAGAAGCAGTCGATTTGTTCTTCCCTCTCCCTCCCCTCCTTTCTCTCTTTGTCTGGGTTTTATCTGGCCAACGGGGGGCTGCATGCAGACTGGTGCTGGGTGTCTTTGAAGCCCGAGCAGCACTGTGCAAGTGTGTATGTTTGTGTGTATGAGTGTGTATGTGTGTGTGTGTGTGTGAGTGAGCTCATCTTAATTCTGCAGAGTTCAGTTATCATTCCTCAGCAGGGCCGAGCGATGCCCTCGGGCCTTCTCTCTTTCCACCTCTTTTGCTTTCTCTCTTTTCTGGCTTTCTCTCACACACACAAACCATAGAAGAGGAGTGACTTCTTCTGCACTTCCATGAGCAAGAGAGAGAGAGAGAGAGGGGTAGAGAGAGGGAGGTGTGATCATTGAGTAGCCGTGTAGCAGCACAGATACCCACAGTCTGATTGAAACAGCTCATCAAACAGCCCCGGAGCTCTTCAGTCGCTGTCTCTGTTTCATTAAGATTTGTGGAGTAAATGTCACATGAATCCCTGGAGTCATCTTGTTATGGCTCACACACACACACACACACACACACACACACACACACACACACACACACACACACACACACAAATGCACAATAACAACACAAACCTCATGCCCACCAGCATGCATATTCACACATGCACAGATTAATATCTTAGAGGTTTTCTCGAGGAAAGCAGCATCAAAGTGCATGAAATATGGACTAACTGTTAAAAACCCACCAAAGACTTTAAGCAGAATCTTTTTTCCTGCATATTTTTCTCATTTCCCTAACTGACCTCTTTTTTACTAATAGGTGCCAGTGTTGCAGCCGATGGACTTGATGGTCGAGGCTACAGCCAGGCGAGTATTCAGCAACGCTCACACCTACCACATCAACTCCATCTCTGTCAACTCCGACCTTCAGACGTACATCTCCACCGACGACCTCAGGGTGAACCTGTGGAACCTGGAGATCACCGACCGCAGCTTCAGTATCCTCTTTCGGATGTCTTCTCTATGTTAAGGAGCATCATTTGCATAAAATGTTTTATGGGTCGTAAAAACGTGACTAAAATTTAACACACAGAAGTGATTTGTTATGTTTTGTCTAAACACTGTAACCTCTATATTATGTCTACAGTAGCTGTCTGCAAGTTGTTGTTCCTTAGTGTCTTTCTGTCAGACATTGTGGACATCAAACCAGCCAACATGGAGGAGCTGACGGAGGTGATCACCTCCGCGGAGTTTCATCCCCAGCAGTGTCACACCTTCGCCTACAGCAGCAGCAAGGGCTCGATACGCCTGTGTGACATGAGACAGGCCGCGCTCTGCGACAAACACTGCAAATGTGAGTAGAAGCAGAGTGCATCCTGGGAAAAATTATGAAAAAATGACAAGACAGAGCTAACACTTGTCTGTATTGATTATATACTGTATGATATAAAGTATTTTTTCAATGGTTTGTCCTGCAGCAATACCAAACAACTGTTTTTACACCGGAAATGCTGTTAAACTCAAGTGTTAGAGAGATTATAACAGGTTGTTTTTCACAGTTTCTTTATTCATGCAACTTGTTATATGTTATATATCTTGTATATTCCTCATCTACTTTTCCAAACCAAGAAAACAAGACCTAGTTGCCCTAAATGTAGCTGTGTTGTAGTGCTCTAAGAATTATTTGAGTTGCACAAAATCTAAGAGAGGAAGCTGTCAATCATCAGGTAAACAAAAACACATAAACTCATATGGCAGCACCATGTTTGCAAATTCACACTCAATGTTTCAGCTCCACCTTTGTCTGGCTGTAACACACGGATTACCCTCCTGCTCAATATGGCAGGATTGATAACCCATCAATAATTCTCCTTGTGTGTTTCAAACAATGAATGGCCTTCTCCAAAGCTTAACATCGCATGCATACACTTTGGTCCAATGAATAATGAATACATTGACATTTTAGCTGAAAAATCAATGGCTTAAGAGCAATCGCATTAGTCCCATGGCCACACCTTGTTGTTCAATAACGTCAGTCATTTCCTCAGACGTATTGATGCGTTTACTGGACCGTGCCTGTTGAATTTCACATTTATTAGAGGCCTAAATGAGAACAAATGTAAGTAAATTTTAAATGGTGGTTCTCCCGGCCTGCCTCTGATTGTTTTATATTGACATGTACATGCCGGTGCTAGACAGGTGCTTGCAAACACACACACGCACACACTCGCAGAGCAGGCAGGTGCTCTCGTTAGCCTCAGGACGGGTCTGCTAATACCGACCTACTGTCTCACTGCATGAACGCATATGGCTCAAAGCGATTTATGATGCTCTCCCTCCCACGCACACACAGCTCCTCCTTCCCTTGACATCCACACACACACACACAAAACTTCCTGAACCTTCTATATAAATAACACAAGCACACGATCATGCAGCATCCCCCTACTGTACCTGTAAATCCAGTAGGCTGCGGGTATCAATCAGCGTTAGTGTGAGGATGGATAGATGGATGGATGGATGCAGGGATAGGGGAGGTTTGCCAAAGTGCCAAGCTGCAGGACAGAAAGATGGGGACCAAACAGCCCCCATGCTGACTCCCCAGGGACCCTATTATACAGCAGGAGGGAGGGAGGGCAGCGACACACACACATGCATATATACATGCACACATTGCACATTAATACACAGACACACACACACACAAATCCAGTGGGGCTCAAATGGGCCAAGCACTTTGACATTGATTTGTTTTTCTTATCCCTTCCTCATCCCCCCATTTTTTCATCTCCAACTCCGCATCCCTAGTTAGACTCCCCATTGACACATCACAGAGCGATTCTCCAGGCCTCAGCGGAGGAGGGGAGGGATGGGGGAGAACGGTGGGGGCATATTTGGAGAGATGGAGAAGAGAGAGGGGAGGAAGGGCGGGAGGAGGAACAATAACTTGACAGCTAACGATGGAATGCCTGGCTCTTATCCCCAGCGTGCTGGCCTGCACACAGATCAGCAGCTGCCAGAATCAATATGAATCATAACCAATATTTACCCAGCATGCTGACCCAGGCCTGCCTCCCTGAACACACACACAAATAATACCGTGAAGAGATGCAGCTGCTGCAGCAGACCCGGCATTGTTGTGGCTTTTGTCGTTCACTAATGACGGGATCTGCTTTGTTTCCTCTCTGTCAATGATTAAAAGAGCGACACAAGGAAAACACCTCTCTTAAGCAGCGACCTCCTACAGAGGAAAATGTGTTTGCTTTGTCAGAAGATAACTTCCTTTTGTTTTTCTCTCTTAGACTTTGAGGAGCCAGAGGATCCCTCCACTCGCTCCTTCTTCTCTGAAATCATCTCATCCATCTCTGACGTGAAGTTCAGCCACAACGGGCGCTACCTGATGACACGGGACTACCTCACTGTCAAAGTGTGGGACCTTCAAATGGAGAACAAACCTCTTGAGACGTACCAGGTGAGCTTTTGTTATGCTTCCGTGTGCCTGTTGGACAGGTTGAAGGCTCCGAGGGATTTCTCAGCTTGGGAAGTTAGCAAATAATGGTTAGGCCGGGATCAAATCAAAACATATTGATTTCAGACTAATCACTCAACATAATCCTGTTTCAGTGTCACCCTGCCAATCTGTAACCGTGTCATCTTTAGCCATTAACCCAGGAGGGCTTATCGAGCCGACTGTCCGTTAGAAAAAAAGATAGAGGCGGTGCTGATGCGACCTGAAGGGCAAAACCTCCCACCGTGAGGTCACAGGGGTCACATCCACACTTTCTGATCATGGGAAGCCATCTTAGGGCAGGTCATGAGTGATAGGGCTATCAGCCGGGCTCAAGGGATTCTCAGTCCAATTCCAGCCCCGCCTCCACCTGCTACCTAGCATCTTAGCCTACGTAGGTCACCAGGTCTGAAGGGATTACTGAAAGTAGAGCATATGGCAGTGCAGCTTATTGTTGTACAGCAGTGTGACTAACTTAAGGAGAAGCGTGACCACAATCCACCAACCAGTTCAGACACTCACGTTTTTATTGTTTGTTTTCAGGTCCACGACTATTTACGAGGCAAGCTTTGTTCTTTATATGAGAACGACTGCATCTTTGACAAGTTTGAGTGTGTCTGGAACGGATCAGACAGGTAATGCTTCTCTCTTATCCATCCATCCATTCATTCATCTTTCTGTATATCAAAATAACCCTTCTATCTTCTCTGCTCCTCCTCAGTGTCATAATGACCGGCTCCTATAACAATTTCTTCCGAATGTTTGACCGTAACACGAAACGTGACGTCACACTGGAGGCGTCAAGAGAGAACAGCAAACCCAGAGCGATTCTGAAGCCTCGCAAGGTACGAAACTGATCAAATCAATATCAGATAAGATCTGGAGGTCCCATGTTTCAGGCAGCTTGACTTGCTGTTTAATATTTCCAGGGTATCTCTGCTAGTGAGGCCTCTACTTGGCCTCAAATAAGAATATTTATCATATCTTGATAACACAACCATATAACTCACTCTATATAACAAGCTTCAGCTGTGTGAAATCCATTTTTCACACATTTGCCTGTAATCGCTACATGTGATTACTGGCACAGTAGAAGAAAGCAAGTGTTTTATTCAGAGAGTTTTTAAAACAAAAGAAAAAGGAAGGTGAACATATTCACAGTTCACTCAGGAGAGACGAGTAAATGAAGGAAAAACATTTATTTTACAATGATGATGCAGTCATGAATCATGGTCAGAAGTCTTTGGAGATCTAACCCCCCATGGAGTCCGTACTCTGGTGGTGGAGGTGTCGGCTGATGATGTCATCTGAGGGTGATGAGATGATGAAGCTGGTGATGAAGACTGGGCAGATAGGGAGGTGGAGGGTTGTGCATAAGGAAGGCATGAATGAACTGGAGGCAGATAAAAGCCATATTTAAGATAAGATAATTTCTTATTGGTCCTCAGAGGGGAAATGCGGGTGGTGCAACAGCACAAGACAAAGTAGCAAGAAGGTAAATACATATAGAAATAAGTAAAATAAAATAAGAGGTATACAACTGGTATACAAATGTGACAATCTAAAGTGACATGTATGGGTAATAGCAGCAACATTTAGCAGTATGAAATAATACAGTATGATATGAGATATAAAGTATAATCTAAAGTACAGTATCATTTTTTTAAAAATACATATATATATATATATATATATATATATATATATATATGCTGAAGAGAGACAGGAAATGTGGGGAGCAGAGAGTGGAGGATGACATGCAACAAATGATCACAGACGAGTCAAGCCTGCGATCAATGCGTCGAGGACTGAGGCCTCTGTACACGGGGCGCCTGCTCTACCAACTGAGCTAAACCAGCGCCCCATGTACAGTATAAATTAAAAATTAAAAAAGACAGCGACAATATGACAATGGCTAACAATTAGGGTGTGTTGAAGTATTATTGGACAGATGTGACCAGGTGATGAGAGCAGGAAAATAAGAGTGAGCATGCTTTAGGGGAGTGCGAGCAAGAATTGTATGAGATATGAACAGTAGAGCAAGCATGCACAGTATTTTCTTCCTAACTGAACTTACACTAGAGCTGTTTTGTTTTCTTAAATTTAATGCGGCAAAAATCACTACTTTTATATTGACAATGGGACAATGTGTCATATTCAAGTGTTTAACCCACAGAGACCTTGCTTTGCAGTCTTCAGAGCATGTGCACATCTTTCAGCACCATTGTTTTGTACTCACAGCAGAACTTTACTGCTCTCATCATCCTCATTTCAAGACTCAGCTGAAAAGAAAAGCCGTTATGAACCCTATAAAACCCCTACCCCTTCCAGCCACAAACAGCAGACAGACAAATTTAGCAGCAGGCTGGTGAACAAACTGAATCATTTAACAGCTGCAGAGCTACATATTTCCCACAGGCGCTGGTTCAGACAAAGACCAAACTTAAAGGAGAGCGTATATAAGGCTTTGTTGTTGGGTGGTCTGTAATACGACTCTAAATGAATGCTAATGTCGCTCTGCGTCTTCTGGATGTGTCAACAGGCAACAGCTTACTAAAACATGAGTCAGATCTACTTAACCAGGTCATCATATATGAGTGTTGTTTATGCCAGCTTGTTCTGGTGCCTCAAAGTTTGCAAAAAATAAATTAAACTGTTTAAACGTCACTGAAATTAATGTTAATTTATGCTTTGAACACTCATTTCTTAACGCCTCTTTGTTCCTACTGTTATCCTCCAGGTGTGTGTGGGCGGGAAGCGTCGCAAGGATGAGATCAGTGTAGACAGCTTAGACTTCAGCAAGAAGATCCTTCACACCACGTGGCACCCGCATGAGAACATCATTGCTGTAGCGGCCACAAACAACCTCTACATCTTCCAGGACAAGGTCAACTAAAGGGCAGCCTGCCCCTGCTGACCCCCCCACCCCAACACGAGGGGCCGAAGGGAGAGGTAAGGATGGAGAAAGACAGTGATGGAGCCCTGATCTACATCCTCCTCCTCCTCCTCTCCCTATGTCTTGAATTTTGCTGCTCTGCTGGGGAAGTGCAGAGAAAAGTATCCTGTGACTGATTTATGGACTTTGTGAACTTTTGGGAAACCGGAAGTTGATAGCACCTGGATTCAACTTGGGAGAGGGTTCCTCAAAATCAAGACTTATTCTTCAAATTTGACATCTGATTTAATTTATTTAGCCATGCAGACACCCCAAGAAGTGAATCCTGTGCATTTATGCAACAAGAGGATTGCTGCATGCATAACACGATGTAGCAGCCCTCGGGACCCTGAAGGAAGAGGCTGGATGTGGGGACACTGAGCCTAAATCAGAGCACACAGACAGAAAGGTAGCTAACATGATGGTGGCTCATTGTCATGTAGCAACAGTGCCCCCTGTCTTTCAGTCTGTTCAGTGCATGTGATCAATCCCGCGGCCTCTGGCTGAGTTTTCGGACAGTTGAACCTGCTGCAGAGTTCCTACAAAAGAGGAAGAGACTGTTATTAATCTCTGACCCCAGAAACTGAGAGTTTTCTCTGCCTGTGACTCAACGTGGTCAGTCTTTCTAGATCCAATTCTGTGTCTCCCTGGTGAGACTGCTGTAGTCTGTAATGTGAATGAAGCCCCTCCAGGCTGTGTCAATTGTTTTATTTAATGCTGTTGTTTTATTGAGTCCTTCTCTCGGTCAATGAGTCTGTTTAGAAGCTGTGGTGCCTTCTTTTGGTATGTGGGGGTTCGATGTAGTGGGAGCGGGAGGGGGGAGGGGACTGAGTACAAGGCAGGAGTGTGAATGTTTCAACTGAAATGTTAACATAGATTTTGTTTCTTTTTTTTTTCTCTTTCTCTTTAAACAAAATCAAAAAAAGCTCAACTGAGGTCCGAAGTGGAAAAAGTGCTTGAAGCAATGTAGTCAAAATTACATTAAAGCACCGGCTACATGCTTGTGAGTTCAGGGCAGGACGCTGTGATATGTACAGAGTAGTTGTTGCTCGTATCACTTTGCAGTAAAGTCTGATGTCATCCGTTTGCAAGAGACACGACAAAGCCACAATTTTTTGTCAAAAATCCTGTAAGAAAACGGTCTTAACTCCTCCCCACATGTAGTGTTATTTGGACAGTACTGAAAATGATCTGTAGATGGAAGAAGAGTAAACTTTTCTTGTTGATTCATTGAACTATAGATTTTCTTGGCATAACATAATGCTAGCACAGCTGTTTCCTGCATGCATTGGATCTGATTCCGATGAACCGACAGCCTGCACATAGATATTTGAGCATCTACAGATCATCTGAGGCACTATGCAAGTACAAAACTTTCTGCAGAAGAAGCCTGTTTAAAAAAAGGTTTCATTTGAAAATGCTGCAGTGCTAGTCCATGTTCCTCCTCTTGCTGTAGACGGGTAACATGGAACAGTAGCAGGTTTTTATTTCAGCATTGGCTCTGGTCAGCTCTTGTTTCAAATTTGTTTTAAGAGCCAACCCCCGTAAAGAAAAGCAGTCAAAGGTCTAAATGAACTCTGTGAAATCAGGGAATTATTAAGTGTGGTTCCTTTAAACAGTTCTGTCTTCTAAACAACCTCCTTTGTGACACTAATTGAAACAAAAAAAAACTTTTATAGCGCAGAATGTATTGAAATGCAATTAATTACCATGCAGTCTTTATGCTTACTGGACTTTCTTTGAATAAAAAAGAATAAAGATGTGCAAGTTCAAAGCCTTGTTGGGTCTCCTTCTTTAAAGCAACTCACTGAAATGATTCATTTCCTGTCTGTGTTTGATGCTGCTTGTGGTGCAAGAGTGCCCTCTAGTGAATGAAGAGTAAGTTATGTAAAGGCAGTGTGGCTGGTGCAAAAAAAGGGTGGGAACATGATTTTCATCAACTGGACACAGTTGGTGGTTGATTTCAAATTACAAGTCCCTGTTAATTTCTTTTCATTATTCATGTTTATTCATGTATTCTAATTTAGATTGTAAAGGAGGCTTTCAGTCTCCAAATGAAGGCTGCTGACCCACCCACACAGATCAAACAACAAACACAAAAGAAAATCCATCTGGATTAGTGGTGGAACTTCAAATGTTATATTTTAGGTTTAGTTTGTAACCAATACTGATAAATATTTGCTGTAAAATCATTTATTGGTGCCAAAGAAAAATATCTCTAAGAAACCCCGACTGTGATGACAAATTAGAAATCCAATGCATTCATCTGTCGTACTGTGCACATTATGCAGAGTTTTTCTAATTGGCCCCGTGAGGCTGTAGTCTACGCACATTTTTTCAGCTGGGGACAGCAGCTGTCAATCAAACAGCATCTTTATAACCAGCTGCAGAAGCTGCATCATTGTGTCTCAGGATAAACTTGGGGACAGACAGGAGCTCCACTGTGATCATTGATCGTCAATCGATAGCTCCTCTGATGCGATTATTCAAACAACTTACAAGAGGTATTCATGCTAGTTATACTTAATTAAGCAGAGCACCATTTTTGGGTATCCACACAGAAGGTTTTTTCTCTATCTTGCCTCTCAAATCAGCTCAACATCTCGTGAAAAAGATGGATAAGTTGAGTGGAAACAACGCGACAGTGGTGAACAGCTCCTTAGATAAGTGGTCATTCAATGAACGCGGCTCGTACCAACACCTGGACCCCAGGGAGCTGAGGATCCTGGTGCCGGCTATTCTGGGAGTCATCTGTGTCTTGGGTGTGGCTTGTAATCTTACTGCGATGGTCATCTTGTTCTCCAACGCTCATAGGGGCAAACTGTCCCTGATCAACTCCCTCATCTTCAACCTGATGTTTGCTGACGGATTGGTGCTGGCGTTTTCTGTGCCCTTCAGGGCTGCCTCCTTTTCCAAAGCCAGCTGGGAACTGGGCTGGGTGGTCTGCAAGACAGCAGACTGGTTCCTCCAGTCCTGCATGGTAGCAAAGAGCTTCACAGTGGCTGTCATGGCCAAAGCTTGCTACCGCTACGTATCCAATCCCAACAAGCAGGTGAGCATCCACCTGGGCTCCATCTTGGTGGTGTTCTTCTTCATCTGGCTGTCCGCCTGTTCAGTCACCATCCCTCACTGGCTGTTTGCCACACTGCAGCGAAGGATCCGCGGGCTGGTGTGTGTGCTGGCTGTTCCTCCTGAAGCCCAGAATTTCATGTCTGTATACGTCAAGGCATACCCTCTAGGGGTCTACTGTGCACCTCTCAGCTTTGCCCTGATGTATTTCTGGAAGGCTTACGGCCAGTGCCAGCGTCGCTCCAGTAAGACCCAGAACCTGCGCACACAGATTAGGTCCAGGAAGCTCACCTTGATGCTGTTCAGCCTGACTGTGGCCATGGCTATTCTCTGGCTTCCTCAGTGGGTGGTGTGGCTGTGGGAGCGTCACATAGCAGAGAAGGAAATAGAAGGAGCCAAGCCATTCATCTCCTCTCTCCCTGTTTTTCTCACCCTCTCTGCTCAGCTGCTCACCTTCTCTCTGTCCCTGGTAAACCCTCTCATCGTGCTCTCTCTCTCAGAGGAGTTCAGAGAGGGCTACAGGGGGCTGTGGAGGCGTCTCACCCTGCGCAAACAGCCTCCTCCAAAGCCGAAGCCCGGACCTCACAAGCCTACAGCTCTACAGTCGCCTTGCCCCCGACCAGAGACTTCCGTCCAGCCGAGGGGGGAGAGCAGCCTTCGATCAAGCTCCAGCCAGGGTTCAAGCAAAAAGGCTCAGCCCCAGCCAGAGCAAGGAGAAGTAGAGAGGGAAATAGACAGGGTGAGTCTCAAAGATGGGATCGTCTTGCCTGATTTGGAGCAGTTTTGGCACGAGAGGGAGGCTGAATCACACACAGATGAAAATGATCCTGTGCCGTGGGAGCACCAGAGCAAAGATGGGAAGGAATAACAACCGCCAACCTGCTGATCTTATACATCATCTTCAATCAAGTCCTCAGACGGAAGCAGCTTCATCAACAAGCCTCGGTTGAATGGACTGCTGAGTGCTGCATGGTGACTCATTTGTAATCTGTCAACTGTGTTTATGATATTATTCAGAGGTAAGAAGTGCAATCAGTGTGGATTACGAGTGTGGACTTTAAATAGTTCTGTATCGTCTGCATAGGTGATAAACATTGCATAATGTCTCATAATGAGTGTAGGTGACTTTTGTGACTGTAAATTAACGCTTCTTGCAAGGATGACAATGAAATTCAATACATAGAAGACTTGTATTGTGTGGTGGATGAACACTGAAAGTTAATGTCTTCTGAAAGCTGCAATTTGCCATTGGAATTGGAGGTGGATGTTAACACTGTTGATGTATTTTGCAGTCACGTACAATCGTTGTATACCCTTTGGATATTTGCAGTGTTGAAACTGGCAGCTTCTTATGTGTTCCCTGTCCTCTTTCTGTGAGTGAGATTACTGCGCATCAGAATGACCGATGTAAATAATACATTTTAAGTAAGAAGTCTATGTGTGATATAACTGACTTGTGGTGCCAAAAAATGTATTCATAAGTATTAAAATAAAGACCGAAACAGCACTAGTTGTTCCGTGTGTGTCTGTGTTTATTTCAGTCAGAAATGGTATGACAACTGACTAAATCAACGTCACACACAAACACACACATACAGACACACACATACAGTAGAGTCTTAATGAGATGGATCAGACATCAGCGGATGGGCTCCTGCTGACATTGCGTCATTAGATATATTTTCATAAGGGCATCCATTAGAATTGCCATGGGTTCTCATTAGAGGTAAAGAGCTTTCGTCTGAACTCAGATGGAGTCATTTCAGTGGACTCACCTCTGTGGGAGTCTCATAAGGAATTCATTGATCCGTAGACATGATAGCTTAAAGGCTAACATTTAAAGGGATAAACATAGAACACTGTGCCTGAGCTGATCTGTGATCGATTACTATGTCTGATTTAACAGCCAAACGTCTGTGGTGAACATTGAAGCCACGTGTAAATTATATTACTTATCACTCCAAGTAACCAGCTGTCCTATATACATTTGCGGTAATATATATGGTTCACTTTCACATAATTAATTTTTAGAACAATATTTTGTAGCTGAGTCATTTCACAGTCACCTTACACCTCCTTTTGCTCCCTTCCCTGCCTTTTGACATTTTCCTCTCATTAATCATTTATGTTGACCTTTTATTGCCAGAGCCAAGTACCTCAATCAGAGCAACACTTAAATACATCACCCACCGTCAGTCCCTGAGGTAGTGACCTGGCCATAAACATTGAATGCAAAAAGCTTACTCTCTTTGTTGGACTGAAATTGTACTCATCGACGCATTGACAGAGAACCAGTGAAGGTTACTGAACACAAAACAGCAACTCTGAACATTATGAACAGTTGTCACAGCATTTTAAACACTTCTACACTCTCTTCTTTATTCCAGCCGTTACTGTGTGACACCTGAGCCAGTAAATCTAAAGTTGTGGGATTTTTATAACATTTCAGTAAAAAGGCTTGAAGCTGTTTACTATCAGCAGGTGACCGGTGAAATCCAGACATACTTAATGCCTTTTAAGGCACCCACATGCCTATGAAATATCCCCCCCAGTGTTTTTACCTTTGTCTTATTAGACGGAGATTGCAGCCACCAGTCAATGCTTAAGGCTAACTAAAAAGCTAGATAGATGCTGTTTCCCACAGAATGAGAATCTATTTTGGGTGGTAGCTGACCAGATCCTGCCTCCTATGTCTTCAACAAATAAATCAGTGTACAAGAAACACTTAACAAGCTAACAAGCACACTATTGTGAGTGCAGCAAACTCAGATACCTGCTAATTAGTGCTAATATATTAATACTAGAATTCGTTCAACAAAAAATCTCATGCAAAGACTTCTTGGATCGTCTGTTTGTACAATTAACTGCACAGAAATCCATATGTTTGATATCTGCTTGAAAAACTATGCAAAAGGCACCAACAACACAAACACAGCTGTGAGATTGACTTAAGTGCATTAGCACAAGTGATACCTAGCAGACAGCCTGCCACACCAACCTGTCCCTCAACACGGCCACACCCCTAATTATGCATCACTTTAAGCCTCAATATAATTAAAATGGATGTGTTGTCTAAAAACTCAACCCACACACAGTTCTCATGAATGAGGAAATGAGCAACAGAGGGGTTTTTTTAAACAAGATTGAAAACATGTTTAATTCTGCTCCAAAGTGGAAAATTTGAATGCCTCTATGGGGATTGAGCCAGCCTCAAGTGGACAGTTGAGGAACTGCAGTTTTTGGCACTTGGGCGTTGGCTTCATTTTTGGCTGACCACCGGGGTCAGCCCTATACATGGGTCTGTATGTGACTGACTGCGTGAGTGAGTGACGGTACTTTCAGAGCCATAGAGAGAGAGAGTTACGGCGGTAAGGGCGCAATGGCGGATCAGGGAGCGTATTGGACCTCCACTGACTCTCTACATGGCTCAGGATACTTTGTTTGTTGAGTAGGCGGGGCTGCGACTCTCTGTCTACATGGCTCAGGATACTTTAATCAGTCGGGGCTGCGACTGTCTGTCTATATGGCTCTGGATACTTTGTTCGGGGAGTAGGCGGAGCTGCTCGCCCGCTGCTCGTCCGCTGCTCGTCCGCTGCGTGCATATCCAGGGGTAGTTTCGGGTCTTTGTTTTAAAGGTTTCCGTGGGTTGGTCTTAACAGAAAATGATCTTATTTACATTAGAAACGGGACCCTAATTAATACACAGCGAAAACAACATATGAGCCGAGACCACGAGACGGAGAGCGAGCTAGGGGGAGAGAGGGACAGATCGCACCCAAGTTATGTCTGCAACATGATGTTATTTATTTATTTTGACTAACATATGGTCTGCGGGAGACTTATGACTACCTTTTTATTTCAAAGAATATTAAGCAGGATACACAATCAGAACCTGTGAGTGACTTATCGATCTAATAACTTACTGGAAAGTTATAAATAAAGTATTAAAAAACAACGGCACAGGAAACACTTCAAAATAAAAGCCTTGTGTACAAACGAGGGGAGTCAGAATTCCAGATCGGGTTTTTACTTTGAAAAAGCATATCGGAAGTGTTGACCTATTTTACTCTCCATGCCTGTGACTTTTACTGCAGGAAGAGATGTTAATATTGCTGTCAGAGATCAATAGGGCTCATCACAATTTATTTGCACCGTGTATTTTGGCCGAGGCTCGTGGTAAAAATGGGTGAGCCTCCTATTCTCTACATTCGCGAGTCACGCGTGTCACGGCAGCAGTGTGAAGACTGTCATCTGTTTTCATGCATTTAAAATGAAAATGAACACGTCCTGCAGGCGTCACGCACACGCTGTGCTTCCAGTCTTGCCCGCAAAAGCGCACATTGACCTGACGCGGTCTACCACATACTCAGTTTTGACCTAGTCTTGTTTTAGCCCTGGAGGTTCCTGTTTGGTGGACATGAAATTCTGACATCTCTCTTGCTCCCTTTACATCAAAGTTTACATGATAATAATACTTATTCAAGAAAAAGTTTAAGGTTTTGAATCAACAGTAAAGTTAATCGCTATTTCACAGTTGATTTGCCAATCCACAACAACCTATACATTTTTAATTGATGTACCTGTCTTGCCACTTCAATAGATTAGGGCACCATGACAGACCATGACAGTATTGTAATGTGTGCATCTTAGAAACACTCCACAAAATAAAGCTTTTGAATGCTGTGTTTTGAGTGATTGTGTAAACTATACTTTTGTCACTTTTCTGTTTTGATAAAATTACCTTTTTTGTTTTGGTGATGACACAACTATACACCACCACAGGTGTTTTTATTGTGCATCTTGTTCCTCTAAGTTAAGTTGCACCTTTTTGCCTGGACATCATGCACATTTTTGGAGCTGGTTGTGTCTAAAATCCCTCAATGGCTGATTTACTCTTTCCTCATTAATATCAAACTAATACGTAGCCTAATTAATAATGCATTAATCAGCAGTAAATATTAGTATATAGTGAGTAATGAATTCAGATTTTGAAGATAATCATCCTCACTAAGCTGACAGATGCAGTGTTGTGTAACTGCACATCTACATTTCTTATACTGTAGTATCTTTTGACGTAACTATAAAATACAAAACTTAAACATATTAATGGATAGGTGTTCAGAAAACTGCTAATAGGGGTTGAGTTCAGACACAGCCATTATGTAGGTTTGTTAGCTAAGGTAATTCTCAGCACAGCTCTGCTGCCAGATTCAACCTGAGTATAATCAGCAGAGTAATTGTAACCATCTGTGCAGGTGTGCAGGGTGACGAGGCATTTTTCCAGGTGAACCTCGTTAGATCAAAGTGTGACTAACAACCGTCTGTATTAGAGGCCTGTAGCTGAGCCTCATTCCACAAGCTTAAACTAACAACTTAGTACATATGCACAGTGACTGGAGTTCAGTCACTGGAGATGTACAACCTGACCATATCAGTATCTAGATTTTTATTCTTCCTTGAGGAAACTAAACACGCTTGTAAAAATGTTGAATATGTATAAAGTGTTAATGGGGTTGAGGGTAATAACTCTGAGCAGAAAGCAGGGTTTGATTGAAATAAAATTGGTGAGAAAAAGGAGTGTTAATCAACATTACAAGTGGAAAAACAACTCAGGCTTAATTGGGTCATTATACAAGGCAGGGGAGCTTCCAGCAGGTGAGATCCTCTCTTTACTGCCCTCCTGGCTGTGCCCCCTCCCGCTGTGAGGTGAGGCGGGGGTGTCACCCCTGCGTTTCATCCCTCAGCCAATCATCATCTCTAATAAATGAAACTCCACAGGAAGTGACATGCCAGCTTACACTAATTATGCTCAGCAGGGGAGGCTGGCTGCAATTAAGCCACATGCTAAAACCTTTGCCTGCCAATGGCTCGTCTCCCTCTGAGACACAGCTACCATTGGTCCTGTGGAAGATCACCTGGCTTTTCAGTCTGCAGAGGGTCGACCTGGGAGTGTGTGTGTGTGTGTGTGTGGTTATTTTTGAGCTTTAGGAAGGTTGTTCAGGGGGTCTGGCCTTGGTATTTAGATCTCTTTTGATTAGAATAAATCAGATGGCTTTCATCTCAGTGAAGGATGTGGGGATCTAAAGGGCAGGCACCTTGCAGCATTTCCAGCAGCGCCCCAAGAGGAGGCATCAGTTCAGCCTATACACTATTGATTTATAACTGAAAAAGCATAACATTCAGGACCTGCACTAGTTACAGCACAGTAAAATAAGAAGTTTGAACCAAGAGCTGCTTTCCAGTACCCATCCTTCCATACTACACAGCATGCAGGAAAAGTTTTAATATGTCCCAAGACATGTATGATGTAAGCAGTACACCAAAAATAATCCTGACCCACAATCCTCTGTGCAACAAAGCACATGTTACATCTATCACACAACTATGAAATTAACATGCAGGCGTGTTTACTTGTCATAGCAGAAAAAGCACCAAAAAGCACCAATTTTTCATGTCCCCGTAGAAACAGCATGCAAAACACCAGGGCCATGGAACTAGCTCACCTGCTATGACATGCTAAAATGTCTGCTGTTTAAAAGGTTAATTGTGCGTGTTCACATTCACAATGTTGTCTTCATGGACACTTGAAAGAATATGAGCCATTGTTGATTTAATTAGTTACACCTGTGTGTTTTTCTACTCTGACCAGTCAAAATATCTGCTGTGAAAAAGGTATATGAACAGCCATCTCTGACAGGCTGTTTTAGCGCCTTTTAGCTCATAGTCCAGCTTTTAGGCCCACAGCTATACTGGGTTCAGACTTATTTCTCACATCAGATACATTTACAGACTCATAAGCAGCAATTTTTTTTTTTAGAGAAAAAGCTCTGATTAATCCACTTTACATTACATCATTACATCATCTTTTTCTGGTCTAGGCGCCGCTCGAGTGGCAGCCTGTTGCACTGATTTTATGTATTAATATTCACTTCATCTCACTTCTCAACATGTGCAATACTTCTTTACTTATTAGTGGTAGTTATTTTTACTACTTATCTTATTAGTTCTGTACGTACTTTTATAGGATACACTTATTTACTAGTGTTGCACTATCCACTTTGCTGCTGTAACACTGTAAACTTCCCTGTTGCGGGACGAATTAAGGAGTATTTTATTTTATCTAACTGGCACCAAACCGCCGACAGGACATAGATAGCGACTAGCCTGACAAAAGCAGGTCAGTAGCAGCTTAAGAGCCAGATATATTCCTTAGTAGTTAGTGGACACCAAAGGTAACGTGAATATTGGACTTACATTCTTCCGGTCACCACAAACGGGGCTCCAAATGCATGTTAATGTTGCCCTATTCATGTGCAAATAAACTGCTGCTTGCTAACATGTTGTGTCAGGGTTACGCTTCCAGGTTGTTCCGCTGCCCCCTAGTGGCCAAAATATGAACTCAAAAGTAAAACATACGTACGTCTGAAAGGTTTTCTCCAATTAAAGTCAATACACAAGTGCATCAGTACTTGTGTATTGACACTTACTACTACAAGTACTACTCGTACTTGTTAAAAGGTGCCCCAGTACAGGCAACCCTGCGTGCATTGGGCTTCTGAGCATGCTCTTGAAGCAAGAGGTTGCAGGGTGTTGACAAAATACAAACAATGTATAACATCATATTTGTTTTATTTCTCCATGTTTTTACTTGGTTTCCAGTTGAAGACACAGTGTCGCACAGCGCCAGAGTTTGCATAGGTCTGATAAGAAGGTAAAACATGGCAGTTGACAAACTGCATTTTCCATATTACAGATAACACCAGGTCATCCCTAAAGTAGTCAAATGGATTTTTAACAGTACCTCACAGTAATGCCAAACTTATCAGTGTTTCATAGCCTGCAGTTACACCATCTTCTCTATAGCCTTTTGGACAGGATGGAACAGTGTTAGTGACGTCTTTGGACAAACATGCTAAATGATTCAAATTTGTGGTGCAATTTTAAGATGTTAATAGATATATGAAAGTGAAAACTATGGCTTATTTTTGTTCTTAATTAGAACTGATTTGAAATGTTTCCCTTGACAAAGCATCAAGAAATAAAGTGATTGTGGGTTTGAATGCTGACCTTAAAGTGACATGTCATTGAGAATCTTTTTCTCATCAATCCTCCCCACCTGTAGTCTTGAGAGGTGACTATAACAAGTTTCGATAAAGGATATTTTTTACCTCAAAGTCCTGTCAGGAGGTGAGGATTTGATTCTTAAAAAGATGCTCAAAGTGCAAAAGCACAACAATATAAAATCATTAACAGAAAACTGAAGAATTCTTTCCTGCTACATATCAGACATGTATCTTTCTCTCAAAGCGTTTACTTACAGCATGCATGAAGGGCTTTCACTGGTCCCCGTTAGTCCAGTTTAAATCCCCTTCTATTCAGACATAAGAAGCATAAGCTCTTCAGTATTGGCATCTTTTCTTAATATAAGACATCCCTTTACAGCTGGTGCTCTTTCAGAGACACCATGTTTAGTACATAGACGACACTGTAAACATTCATTTTTCTCTGTGAATAAATACTCCTGGGACAGTGTTTCAACACCGCAGCACACATGGAACTATTTCACATTTACATAAACCATGGGGATGATAAAAATAAAATAAAAGTTAAATTCACAGATGTGGCTCTTTCGAGTGGTTAAAGGAGACACATAGGACAAAGAAGAAAAAAATAGAAACAGCCAAAATCTTAAAACATACTTGTGATATGTACCATGACTTGCTGAGATATTTTTCCCCTCTTAACACATCAGTGTAAATACACTGTAATCCACAGAGTGTCAAGTATTCATCATCTCCCACAGTGCCACACTGCTGCTAATATCAAAGACAGTTTGAGGCACTGTCTTGTTGGGTGTAAGTGGTGGTCCCCAACGTCTCCCTGAGCTCTTAGGTTCTAAAAGAAGAAGACGAAGAAGAAAAAAATAGTAGTTAAGAATTTTTTTTCATAGATTTGCATGACAAGATAAAGACAGTTCAATTACCTGTTTGGCTTTTTCTGTCCAGCAGATGGCGCCAAAGCAGCTTTTCCTCTTTGCAGAGCATTAGTTGAAATCTGCAGGCCTTTTGTTTGATGCTGTTCCTAAATAAAAGTGACAAAGTCAGATATTTTATATTCAGTCCACCTTCACAACATTTGGATTTACTTAATAACATTAAAAAACCACATAGTCACCCCTGATGGCTTGTTAACAGGACAAGGTGGTGGAGGTCTGTTTGGAGGTTCTGGCCGGGGTTTGTTTGCTGCTAAATGCTGTGAGTGGGGTTTGGTGTCCTGGGGAGGTAAAAGTGGAGGTCCTGAGGGTGGAGGAGGAGCTGGGTTTCGTCTCGGCTTGCTCTGCTGGGCAGATTTCAAAGGAGATGAAGACGTGTAACCCTGAGGAGAGAACTGTCCCTGAGGAGAAGCTACAGGCTCTTTCTGCACTGTAGCATACACAGGTACAGGAGGAGGCTTCACTGCTGGACGCAGGATAGCATGTCTGGGCCGAGGGGAAGAATTTACCTGTGGAAGAATGCAAAAATAAAGTTAAATGATTTTTTTTAACACCTTAAACGATACAGGATTACAGCATGGTGAGGTATTTGACATGCTTCCTCACCAGTTGGTCCGAGTCCTGTTTCTTTAGTAAGAACGTGGGGTTGGTATGACCGCTCACCTGACCGTCAGAGTAGAGAGGCTTCACCTCGACCGGGACTGAACAACTAAGGAGTAAAAAACAGGTGTATCACTTATACATTCACACATAAAGACTAAAGCAAATACTGCTCATTAAATGCATTAAATGCATGTTTTTGTGATTTAACAGCACAGAATTACACACGTTGGCACTGGAGGTGCAGCAGAAGTTTTCAGTGGGTGGAGTTTATGTCTGTAGCAGCACCACAGTCCAACAGCAGCCAGAACCACAAAGAGAATCAGAGGGAGGACCACCAGGACTGGAAGGAGATTGCCTGTTGGAATATGAAATAGAAACGAGTCATAAAGTTGCATGATTTGAAAGAAATATTGTAAACTCTATATGAAAAACACAATTGTCTCACTGTGGCTGATGACAGGTCCACTGTCCACACTGCCGCCTGACCCCCTCTGGTCACACAGTGGAGGAGCCCAGCCAGCGTCACAGTGGCAGTTATGATTGTTGTTGCACAGCTTCAAAATGACAGAATTAGGAGATTGTATTAATTAAAATTACATATAAATAAGGGGGTGAATGACATTTTAGGAATACAGAATTACTGAATGCAGAAGAAATAATCCACTGAAGCTACCTGACAGCTGATAAATATCTAACAGATACTGAGGCCACTTCTGAACATTTTGCTGATTATATATCTGTACTTCAACTTGAGTAAGATTTTGAATGCATGACATTCACTTGTACTTGAGTACTTTTACTTTGCTGAAATGCTAATTTTAATTAAGTAAAAGACACAAACACTTCTTGCACCACTGCCAAGTTTGCATGCTTTCCATTACAGTCGGCCAGCAGCCAAATCCTCCGCAACACTCCTAGGAAATCCATCTCTCCCCTGCATCCCCCCTCACACACGCAGAAACTCACCCCGTGTCCGTGGCACTTGGCGTTGCACTCATCAGCTCTGAGGAAAGATGCATTGCGGCACTCTCCATTAAAGCAAATCTGTTTAGAGAAGGAGGGGTGTAAGAGACAGAGAAGGGGTTAGAGAATTGAATTGTTCCTGTAAGTGATAGGCTTTTACTTCATAAAAAGATTGGATCACAATGATTGAAATGGCAACAATGAAATATCTCACAGAGTCAACGCCACACTTGGTGCCAGTCATGACCAGGCCGGGGTCCAGAGTGTCACCCTGTGCCTCCTCGTCGCCCTGCCCGGGCTTGTACACGTGTGTTCCCATGCACTGCATCTTCTTGCTGCCCACAGTGACAGTGGTTTCTATACGAACAGCATTGTTCTCAATGGGCTTTGAGGCTGAAGCTAAACACTGGATTTTCCCACATTGAGCATCCCTGGCAGAAGTAATAAAGAGGGTATCATTAGTTTGCTTTAAGTATAACCTGTGCTTCCCGAGGGGTGTAAACACCTGAGTGAGTACTGAGTGACTAAATGAAACAAAATGTTGTGACCTCACCTCTCCTTACAGCTCCTGTATTTCCCAAACAGATCCTTGCCACAGTTCCCGTACATGTCCCCAGCTTCGTTTACCTTCTTGAAACACAGGTCAGGAGCTGCTCGGCCATCTGTGGTCAAAGGAGAGGAAAACACACTATTATGGCTTCACATGAATGCACACACAAACACATAATACACAAACAGTAAATGCATGCAGAGTGTGTAATGTGACCACCTAATGGAGAACAGATGGCACCCTCACTGTTCTCTCTGGCTCCTGTGGTACTACAAAGGCTCTCCGGGGACGCTCTGTCACAACATGAGTATGGACTGTGTCCAAAAGCAGTGTCTAATCTTGCGACCCACTGAGGGCTCATCTTTCACTCCTCTCTGCTCCAACATGCATGGTTGTAAAACTGCTCTTTAAATAGCTACAATGTCAGAGTATTTGATGCTTGAATATTTGTTTGGACAAATCAATTCTATTTAAATGTTAACTATACGCTGCATGTAAATAAAATGTAGGATATACCCATCCTTTAGCGTCAAGTTTACCCACCTCGTCCCCAGAGGGAGCGACACTGCTGCTCCAGGGTCAGACACATGCCGGTGTAGCAGTAGGCCTGCCCCCCTGCGCACGATGTCCCGTCCACTAAATAGAAATTAGCAGGACAAGACTCTGCCTTCCCATCGCAGTACTCTGCTAGATCACACGGCCCAGACGGAGCACGACACAACACACCTGGGCTCTTCAGCTGGACACAGAGATGAGAAGAGGAGTCGAATTTTCAATGAATAATAATAAATAACCAAGGGACATCTTTTAATAGGATTTTCCCCCTTTGTTTAGATGAGCGTCAGATTTGAATGTTGATACCTTGCAGTTATGACAGCAGACGCCATGTGCACACTCAGCTCCAGCTTTCAGAGTGCAGTTGCTGGCGTTGCAGCAGGGACTGGTGCACTCCTACACAAAGAGAGAGTCATAAGTTCTGGCAAAAGCATGTAAGAAAATATCTATTGCAACGTTAGAGATGCAACACACAGACCTCCTCTTCTCCACAGTCGCATTCTTCTCCGTCCTCCAGGTAACCGTTGCCGCAGCGCTGCCCTCCGTACATGGATCTGGTGTTTGGCAGGTTGAAGAGACACTTCCCTCCTCCAGAGTTCAGGTAGCTCTTCAGCTCCCTCTGGTTACAGCCGTTAAACACACGAGGAAACGGATGCCTGGGTTAAAACACAAATAGAGCATGTAAGAAATGTTTCTGTTTCTCTTCCCTGTTAGCTTGATTACTGTAATTTGTTTGTCACAGGAGAATTGTGTCCTGTACCCTGTAGCAGCTGCCATGATACATCCTCCGTCATCAGCCTTCGCCTGGCAGCAGCCCGTGCTGTCGTGGCTCATACCGAAGTTGTGGCCCATCTCATGAGCCATCGTAGCAGCGACACCCACAGCTGACTCCGAGTGGTCCTGTTTTAAAAAGAGTTATAAGTCAATGAGGTAAATACTTCAGGGAGGTGGGAACAAAACAATACAATACAAATATATTTGACAGAAGTAAGACACTAGTTTCCATTGCAACTACAGTGCATGCATTGGATTCATGTTTCTTGTCTCTCACCGTGTTCACTCCACCAGACTGGTAGTCGGAGCACATGGCTTTGAGAGGTGCCAGCCCAATGGTGGTGCCCTGGAACCCCCTCCCCCTGGAGACACAAAGTGCCACTGGCGATTAGTTCAAACTGGACAACAACCCACTGAGATTCAACCGGTGATAGTTGTTGTCTCACACAATGAAGATAAAATCAATTGAGAGATTTACCCCACGGGGCAGCAGGCTCAAAAGGAGATAGGGGGGACAATGGGGTTTAAGAGGGTGAGGAATGACAAACAAGAAGTGTTGAGACTGACGTGATGAGCTGAGCGTTGTCGTTGGGGAGCGTGCGGAGCTGTTTGCGTCTCCACGACAGGAAAGCTGCCAGAGTGCTGTGAGGGTTGTCTGAGACGCTGCTCAGGTCCTGGCTGCTCCAAACCTCCAGACCGATCAATGCCACACGGATGTTTAAAGCCTTGTAGTACTGCAGGTGTGGACACAGAATTGTACTTGTCACTACTAAATAAAGGTGTGACAAAGCCAAGAGTCTGTGGTTTACACGCTTCACATCACAAGTTACCTTGTCAACCAAGTTAGCCGCTTCCAGCAATTTCAGTTTCGTCTTCTGGAGACTACTCCCATGCTTCTCAAACTGCAAACAACATAAACCACATTTTACTCGTAAATAGACACACCCACACACACTCACATTTATTTTTACACCCTTGCCAACCTCAAAAGGGGACTTCACACTAAGACTGAAGAACAGGATGTGAATCAGAGCTATCTTGATGAGCACTAAATAGAGTGATTTCTGGTTGCTGTATTTAGGTTTATTGTAAATATGTGCTCCTTAGACAGATACTGTTTACACTGTATACAAATAAAGTTCACAACATCCATCCAGGCAATATACAGGTACCTTGTACAGGCCATTAGTTGATCACAGGGCACACACACTTGAGACAGGCTACCATTCAAGCATCACATTCACATCTATTGACCTGATCTGCATGTCTTTGTAGGAGTTCAGAAAAACTCGAACATGTTCCTTTATTTCATGACACTTCATTCTGACGTCTACACGGCTCATTTTACATGCAAACCACATCCAGTACTCCCACATTTTATGGTGTAATGAAAAAACATCAATGTCTGGTTTCAAAGTGACAAAGTATAACCACACCCTCTAACATATCCTCACCTCAGCCTTGTCTGCCACTATCAGCAGCTCGACGTACTTCATATTCTTGCTCAGGTCTCTTTTCTCCTGAAAATGCAGACACTATGTCACAAAACAATATCATCGTGCTTTGTGTAAAACTGTCTGATTATTCCTCATATCCAAACTCACCCTCCTGCTCCGTGATGACATCATTCCATGGATGAAGTCATTAAGCCCCTCCTCATGCTCCTCGTTGCCATGGTGATGAAGGCACCTGCCTCCGGGTAGATGGAGACTCTCGGCTCTGAAAACAGCGTGCTGCTGCCGATGCTGTGCATCCGTGGAAGCAGGAAGAGGCTCTATCAGGTAGCTGACGCTTGCGTTCAGAGAAATCAGTCCCCTGGGGAAACAAGACACTGCTGATGGTTCCACCCAGTTATAGCTGGAGGAATCACAGGGGAGTAAGGGATGTTGCAGTCTGTCTATCTGCACACTGTGGTGTTCTGTGGAAATCTTCCATTGCAAAAAATCGTCCTTACTAACTTTAAAACTGAAGCGTGGGTAAAACCATATGGTTGCATGTCAGATATGGATTTTTTAAATTTGGCTGTGCTTGTTTTATGGATGGGTGGAGCAGAGTGTCTCAGGTGATTTACTTCTTTAAGTCAGCTTTTACACGCATAGCTTTTCATAATCCTCCTCACAAAACCACATACAAGTGCACACTAAACGAGCGTGCTCACAGCAGCATGTCAAGCAGCTGCAGAAAACATCTGGAAAGGTCAAACGCCCACATGTCAAAGTCTCTCTATGCTGTGTTTGCATTTCTTCAGAGAATCTACATTAGGTAGGAAGATGCATTCATTCACTCTTCCTCCAGATGCAGAGCTTTGAACCCACAAAACACACATGGCTAAGATTTCCGTCAGTGCTTGTCAGTTCCTCCTCTGTTGCCGGTCTCTCCGCTCAGAGTGTCTCCAGCAGGAAGGATGAGCTGCCCTGGATCCACAGCAAGGGAGAAAACACACTGAGCTGCACTCAATGAACCAACTGTAGAGTCATGACCCACTAACCTACTGGACAGCACAAGACACTACACACAACTGTTTCCTGTCACAGCAGCTTTTTGGCCATTGTTTGATGAACTTGTCTGAACTTTTGTGCAGGCTTTGGTTATAATTTTTTATCTATAAAATCATCACGAACAATCTGACAATTGTCTTGGTGAGCTCCTGACTTAGCATAAAAATGTACAATGAAAATTCAGTGTGCCAGTTTGAGGATTCAAAATCCCCACATTGGCTATGTAACTTTAAAAGTTAGATTTTCTGACACTGATCTTAAAATGGCAATGGTACATTTGCACTTGTATGCATGAGTGGATTATCTCAAGGTTTCTGCAGTTACCAGATTTTTTTAAGAGCTACGTTTAGGAGAAGCCTGGTTTCCTCTGCAGGGAAGAGGATTATCAGCTTGGCTTTTCATGAAAAAGGGGTATTTCTTGGCGAGGTCTAAGTTTAGCCAGGTTTCTTCTCAGCTTTTAACATACATTAATGTGGTGGATGGGTAAAGCAGTGATGTGAAGAGCTGTGAAAATGGCTCAACATTTGGACACACTCCATGTTGTGTAGATGGGTACAGCATTCGATCAATGACTCAGCAAACTTTGAGGAAATTCCTATCCAATAATCCGGTTTTTCCTGTCAAAAAGTGTGCATGTCAGCTGGAAAACTAAAATACTGCTGAAAATTAGCCTTAATGGAGCTGAATTGACAATTAAGCGATGCACAAGTCTTCAATAGGATGAATCACACACAACATCCCTCCTCTGCAGCTCTAACTCCCTGCTTTTGACAATTGTGGAAACTTCTCTCTCGGCTCTGCTTCGTCTCTTTGCTCCTCCGAGGCTGCAGAAAAGTCCTCTTCTCTGCTCTTAACTTCAGGGGCTGCCTTCATGAAAATCTTTTTTATTTTTGGATTGATTTAGCCCAATGGGAGACTTCTTTGAATTCTTGGTAATGTCTCTCACTATTGGGACCAACTCTAAATATTTGAAAACTTTATGAAAGCAGCCTGTGGTGGAGTTTTACATACCTGAGTCCTGAGCATGTGCTAAGAGCAACACTTGAGCCCTCCAGGCCCAGAACCTCCCCATGGTAGAAACAGTGTCCCTGAAAGACAAAAAAAATTAAAGCATTAATATTTCTTTTTTTCTTCTTTGATCATTTTCAACTCCCTACTACAGTCTAAGAACATCAAACTGTCGCACACACTTACAGTGCTGGTAGTAGAGGAGGACTTGCGGGCTCCATCTGGCGTGTACCATATTTCCTGATATCCAGGAGCCAGCAGCTGTCTGGTGAGAGATGTCACACACTTAGTTACAATTTGCAAGACATTATATACTATGTAGTGTCAGACGTTCAATCTCCTGAAACAGCAACAATAAGGTGAGACAATGGTGACAAATATACAGAGCAGAAGCTGCAGGAAACAGATGAGACAGAAGAAGACCGATTCTTCCCAGCAGCTTACAGCTCATAAAACATTCAGTCTGACAGAGACACTCTACAAAACCAGACCCCTTTAAAGATTTAGACGAAGATGCTCTCAGAGATAACAGGAAACACAAAGAACAGTGTGGAAAGGTCAGTAATATCCCTACTTTCCTTTCCTTAATGACCCTTTATATTTGTGGAGATAGCAAAAGTCACTGATGGCAACTTTGCTATGTTGAGAGTTATTAATGTTAGTATGTCTTGTCCGCATTAGTTTGTCTGGGCTGTTATTTCCCAATATCCTCCTAACTTTTACTGTAATAGTGGAATTTCTCCATACACTGTACTCTGCAGGAGAGGCAGATAAATCAGGGAAACATGCAGATAGAGAGAGAAAAACATTCATTTTATGGTGGTAAAACATTACACTCCACTTATGCTACATCTGTGTGTGTGATGAAGTGTGTGTCAAACTTCTGTCAGCCTGTAGGCCCAATATTTACATCTCCTACAGACTCTTGTTTTCCTGTCCTTCTCCCCCTTCCACTCTGTCTCAGTCCATTCTTCCTGTTTTCATATATAAACTCGGTCAACCACACAGCTGGTTTTCTTTTGCTGTGTCTTTAAGTCTCTCCTCCCAGAGTCTCTAAGTCAGATCCATGAAACGGCTGTGACTCAAGTTAAATCAAGCTGTAGAGAAACCTGAATGAAACTGGTCGTTAGATTACTCTTGACTGAAGTCCAAAATGTTTGCGAGACTTACTAGTCTTGCAAAGTTTTGATATTATATTCTGAAACTCCATTTATTTGCTGGTTAAAGTTGTGAAAAACTGGTGTTAGATTAATTAAAGCCAATCTCAGTCTGTCATTTAGCTAGCTAGCTAAGCTTAGCAGACTATAAACAGAGGGAAATAGGTAGCCTGGCTCTTTTCAAAGGTAAAAAAGACACATACCAGTAAATATATAGCTTACTTATTAACATAGTATATCTCAGGAAATCCATTAAAAGCTTAAATGTAAAACCAAACAGTTTTAGCAGAGATAATGTACAAAGCTATTCTTTAGCTTGTTTCAGTGTCTCATCAACTGATTGTACATAAATAATTAATGATATGTTTATAAATTACCTTTGAAGATGGTAGCAGGCAGATTTAGTTTCTTTTTTTTTTGACAGAGTCAAGCTAGCTGTTTCCCTTTGTTTTCAGTTTTCATGCTAATCTATGCTAACCGCCTTTTAGCTTTATTGCTAGCGCACAGACATTAGAGTGGTATCGTTTTTCTCATCTAGCTCTTGGCAGGGAAGTGACTAAGGGCATTCCTCGTAATGTCACACTAGTCCTTTAATAGGATGATGGAGACAAATGAAGGGAAGATGGGGATTTTTCTTTTCTCTCCCATCAGATGCCCTGAAGGAGACAAGGCTCTCAAACAATGACAGCCTGTTGATGCAATCAGTCACAAAGCAGGAGAAGACAGAAAACAACTGCCTCATGCTTTAACAGATAACCACTTTGGAGTCGGGGAATGAGACACACACACACACATAAAGCAGTTTAAAGCGAACTTAAAAAATGATCACAAAGGCACTGTATCCGGCTGATGTCACCCAAAACGGGGTAGCCCCCACTGTTGTGTTTTGACCTTTTAATCTCATTCAAATCTGGCCTTCCTCTAGTTTTCCAGCTTCTCTAACCCCCAAAATATTCCCATCATGCTCTCTTGTCATCTGTGTGACCCAGTCTGTCACTCAAGGCAGAATAAACGGCAGATCGGCTGATTATTGACTGACTGAGCTTTACCCTGCTGGTTTTTTACCAACAGAAATCACTTCTTTCCAGAGGAGTCGCAATGACTCTCTCTCCTCCTTACTCCCTTATTCACCAGTCAGCAGCTGTTTACACTGGTATACTGATGGCTATTTTATTTTATTCTGTTTATTTTATCTATTCTTATTTTCATACTGTATTTACTTACTTGCTATTTTGTCTTTGTATTGCTGCAACACCCAAATTCCCCCCCTAGGGATCAATAAAGGATTATCTTATCTTATGTTATTTGACATATAGAAAAAACATGCTATCAGCAAGCTTACTTGCTTAGGTTTAGTTTTGTTTTGTGTCACTTTTTCACTAAAAAAGCAGATTAAAAGCTCAAACCCAGCACTGTATTCATCACAGTTAGACATGGATACTGCTTGTTCTGTTGAAGGTGACAGAATAAACGGCTTATCTTTTTATGCAAAATAACTTCAAAAAACATGACTCAATGATGCCATAGCCCCTCTGGCTGTACCAAGTGGTGGAGCCGTACCAAACTGAATCAAACAATGCATCCATCCTCTGGCACACATGAACCACAGGGCACACCAGAAATAACTGACAGTTGTCACCAGTTTAGTTTCAAGTTGCCTCATCAGTGTCTTTAGATGTGGGGAAGTAACTGTTTCCTAAAACAAATGAGCAACTGCAATGCAAACACAGGATGTAAATGTTTTATCTCTGCAACTGTGTGTTTGGGTTTTACATAGGAGTCTATGCTTCTGCGAGGTGAAGCAGTTTAGGACTGTAAAATGTATTATTGTGTTTAGAAGAATGACTGTATGAAACAGCAATTGCAATATTAAATATGTAGGTATTCCTGTGAATGTAGAGGGATCATGCCTTATGTTGAATTGAATGGAAAAGAATTGGGTACATTTAAGCTCCTGTGAGGAGTTTTTTCGATTGTGATGAAACAGACTGAAATTTACTCTGATGACTCTGTATGACCTACAGAAGTAAACCAGACCACCAGCAACAAGATCGATGATTTCTATATGGTTATTTTTAATGCCTGAAACCGCTAGTGGGGGGTAGGTGTTAGACTAAGTGATAAAAAAACACCACTTAAGCATGTACTGGACAAAATCAGCAAAGAGATAAGAGGTACGGCTTTTTCCACAGGGGGCGCCGCAATCAACACACACCGAAAGTTCCTCACAGGAGCTTTAACATGACCTTTGATCAGTCAAAGTGGAGAAATGCCTATCTAAGTTCAGTTATTTACATCATCGTCTTTGACTTCCAAACTGCATTTAAATGAGTTTATACCAGTCCAGCAATGGGTGGCATATACATAAACTGTGTCCTAATCCACGGGCTGCAGCCTTCGAAGGAGACGGTCCGTGGAGGATGCTCCATTCATAGTCTGGTCTACCCTTGCGTCACCAAACGCCGCTCCTGTAGCCTAGCAACAGGTAGCTAGTGGGCTAACTAGCTAGCATAACTAATGTTGTGTAAATTAACCAATTATTTTAAAGATAATTTGTTTTAAGGGCCCTTTCATTTTTTTAAACACGTGTAACATTAGCTATTCGACTGACTTGAAACCAAAAACTTTTACATGTCAAAGTGTATTCCTTGTTAGTTAACAGTCCACCATTTCATTTGAACCGGCGCGCAATGCATCTTGGGATACGTTGGGCTGTGAAGGATGCACCCGAAGGATCCTTCGCAGCCCGGGAAATAAAGGCCACATTTGCCGGCCGCATTTGCCGGCCGCATCTGAAGGAGCCTTCAAATTGGGACAGCGTTCACACGCTTCTGTGACGAAATTAGCCTTCAAATACGGCCTTCAAAGGCTGTAGCCCCTGGATTGTGACACAGCTATAGTGTTGCTGATTTGTTGTCAAGCTTAAAAGGAAGAGTCTGACATTTTGGAAGATTCAGATTTCGTGAATGTCCAAGGTAATTTTGGATTTCCAAAGGGCACAGAGCAAAAGGCCTCTGGACTCCACAAAAAGAAGTATCTGTAATCTGCCAAATATGAAGCTCAAGCAAATATCTAGTTATATTAGCTTAGCATAAATGCTTTTACAGTTAGCCTGACTCTGTCCGATGGGAACTAAATCTACCTACAAGCATCTTTAAAGCTTTGTGGGTAACAATCTCATTTTGATTGGACTACTTGGTTTCGCATATTTTCCATGGTGTGGCTTTAAGTTGACCACTCTTAAGCGCCACCACTCTTGGAATATCCCAGACCATTGAGTCTAATTGCATTCCAGTAAATGCTGCGAGACCTTTCAAATCAAGTCTGCAAAACCCTCTGGCGGGCGGGGACGGCGGGAGCGCTGTGCAGAGTTTGGATGTGGTCCAGTGTCCAGACAGATGCTGTGATTGAGGAGCGCAGTACGAGCCGAATCAGGAGTGTCTGACAGTGAGCGGGTCTGAGACAAAGGCTCGGTTCAACCTCATGAAGGGCTGAGAAGCAGAGGGGGGAGAGTAATGCTAATGTACTTGAGAAATAGTGAAGGAGGGAGAGAGGAGAAGGGGACGCTGGAAATGCATTAGGGTCAGTGGGTCGCATTCTCTCATAGTATCAGATGACATCATCGAAAAGCGGTTGGAGGAAGGGAGAAGGCAAAGTCGAAGTAGCACTCAGCAACGGGTGATGAAGAGGCTTTTATTGCACAGGAGGCCAATGATCTGTTGTGTGAGTGTTTCCCCAACACACAGGCTAACACAGGAGGCCTAGACTAAGACATATAAGCAGACAGAGCCGCACCACTGTGAGACTAAACATAGACACAAAGGAACAAGGGGAAAGCTAATGCATCCCTGCTCTGCGATCCATCAGGTCTGTGCTTTCAATCTTCGCTGTTTGTGTTCTTTTGGGCGGCTGTGTGTGTGCGTACAAGTGTGTCTGTGTGTGTCGCCTGTCTGCGGGTGGCCACCGTCTCCCAAAGCCCTGACCGCAGCCTGCGCGTGGGAGATGTATGTTTGCACTGGAGCCCTGGGGAACATCAGGCGAGGTGAGGGAAGGAAAGAAATGAGGAGGAATGGGGTGCTCGTTTTAAAGGAGACAGTGGAAGACATATGAGGTGAGGAGGAGGAAAGGAAAGGAGAGGAGGAACAATGATGTGTGCTTTTCCCAGGGGAGTGCTTCATTCAGGTTCATGCACTTATGGCTCTGCAGGAAGGGCATTAAACAGACGAGCAGAGAAAGTCATGCAGAGGAGGAAGCAAGGATTCATATCTGAACCAGAAGCGCATAACTCACACCCGAACGGACCCTGACTGTCTCCACTTTCCTCTTTCCATGACTTTTCCCACCTCAACCCTTCTCCTCCGCTCCATCATTCACCTTCTTACGCTCTTTCCTCCCTCTCTCGTTCTGGTTTTACATCCTCTTTCCTGCACTCTGAGTCAGCACACCAGCCCCTGCCTGGCTTTTAGCCAAATCAACCCTCCACGGGTGCGCCAGAGACTTTCATTAAGATAAAAGCTCAGGCAGACACACACGTACAACCCCCCCTCCCAAAAAAGTCTCACACTTGTATACATTGAGCGGCATGAGTGGGGAGGACATAAATGGATTGACTCTGTGCTCCAGCCACTGGGAGTACCGATGCCCACAAACATTCACAGCTATGCCTTTCTTCATGCTTTGATTAAGTGAAACATTAAGTGAAGAGCAGATGAGGGAATTAAAAGAAGAGAGTGGAAAAATGTGATGTAAAATTACTGCAAGATAATAAACAGAGTGACAAAACCAAGACCATCCAACAGACAGGTTATGCTCTCTCTTATCTGCTGACTGTCAGAGGAGCAGTTGCAGGGGCATTGAGGACAGGAGGGAGTAGCCAGGACACAGAGACGGACGCTGGCAGCACTTTCTCTGGTTTCTTTCCAGAATCAGACATTGATCTTCAAGGGCGTAAATTGCTGTCTTCTCCAGGCCCCCTCCCCTACAGTCTAACACAGTCAGATCTGTCTCCACATTAGGCCAACAGAGGACAAATCTAAACACAGTAACACAGCTCGGGAATGCTGAGAGGGGAAAAGCTGGCTGCTGGTGGTGGGGTGAAGTAGTAAACCTCAGACATAATAATGGCTCTACAAACAGAGCTGGCAAGATCTTTCTTTGAAAGCTGTGAAGCTATTTGTGTAAGGGACTGTATGAAAATGATCGATGTGGGGAGGGGGGGAGGCTTATGGTCCAATGTTTAAAGTGATAATCTCTAAGATTTTCTTTAAATAAATGTCTGTTAAGTCACTATCTATCACTGGAGGTAACACAATGGTGATTGAGCCAATGGCCCACTGACGAAAGCCTTTGCATTTGTAGTATAAACTGGATGTCCGGTGAGACATTTGTGGAAAACAGTGGTGCCCAGTTAGTGACGCGTTTTCCAAATACAAAGAATCCAAAGAAAAAGAAACAAATTCTACGCTCAGATGAAGGCAAACAGTCTGAAAAGGAAAGCGACCGTCAGCGAGGAAAATCAGGAGTTAGAACCGGAGCCAACCGAGGACGTCACACACGCAACATTGTGCTAGGATCAAGACCTCTGTGTTATACATTATGGTTACAGCAGTTCCTCCCGCAATTACCGTTTATCTCCATAGGTGCCGCCAAAGAGAACAAAACTGAGATCTTTGAGATTATAACTTTAAAAGAGTCCTGACAAGATTTACAAACATTTTAATGAACCCATCAATGGACTTCCGAGGAGGAAAACACTTTGTTAAATCTCAATAACGTTGTTGAAATTGTACAACCTGTTTAAACCTAAAAACTCCAGGGTCATTAGGAATGGTGTCTAATATAAAACGTATAATGTTAGTGGAATTGTGGTTTTTAGAAATTATAACTTATGGTTAGCATAGTATGGATGTATGTTTTAGCCAAAAGCTAAACATAGCAGCTGTTAGCATGTCAGTGGCTGAGTGAAACTGGTAAAGGTAACAGATATGTGCAGGGAAGGAGATGAAATTTTCCCAAAAACCTGCTGATCCAGAAATATTCAGACTATCCTTTAGGAGAAGGAGAAAAATAATCCACATTAACCTCGTCTCCTTTGCTCATGATTTACATACATTCCCTAAATGAGCTTAAGTGAGTGAAAGCGATGAGTATTTACATTATTGTTTCACCCAAATCAATAATCCTCTCAGACTCATTACATTAAAAGATCAATACAAAGGATGCTGAATTTCCTTCTTTCATATGAAACTTTGCTTTACTTCATTTTTTCTCATTTTTTTCTTTTCAAGCTTTATCATCAAAAATGAGTTCACAAGTTTTGAACTTTTTAAAAATATATATATCTCTCCAATCTATCACATCACTTCCTTCCTATTGTTCTGTAGTTGGTTCGTGCTAATGAAGAAACCTTTTCCTGTAACTGGAAGTTGCACAAAACATTTTCAAAATATATATTTCTTAGTTATATTGTACAATGACTCAGAATATTTCCACTGAACTGTATCTCCTTTTTATTAAGAACAATCTGCAATTATTAGTAATAAGCCAACACCATCTCTTGTTGAGGAATTAGAAGAAGTGTAAAACTTTATCACCTCTTTGTCTGTCCTCACACACACTCAGACAAACACTGTGTGTGATTGATGAAAATTCCTCGCCCAGGAGGAAATCTAACAGTGTGACCACCTGCTGGGGAGGCAGAGCAGGGGGGCAAGTCCCTGAGGGGACGGTCAGTCAGACACAGTGGAGTCATGGTCTGTTAATGTGTCTGTCTGTGAGTGAATGAATGCCAGAGAGTGCCTACGTTTGACAGTAAAAATGGACTTAAATTCTAATGTTCATAAAAGCTTGTGCGCTGGCTCAAATCCAGAGAAGAGATAGACCACAGCTCGGTCACTACTGAAGCCTCCTGTTATCCCACCCAGCGATCACACTGTCCATTAAACGAGCCAGATACTCGGCTCCCTTCCTATCACCATACTATTGTTTCTGCACAGGATCCGCTCCATCAGATTACAGGATGTGAGGTGCGGAGGCACAATCTGACTTCCTGTTTGCCCAAGGCATACAGATCGGGTGTCAACCCTCTGTCGTCCAAAACCATCACGCTCCTTTCCTCCCTTCATCCCTCTGTCTGCACTCACAGGGGCACTGACCTTATAAATGTGTCTATGTGACAGCTAACATCTGCTTAAATAGACGGGGCGAGCCAGGCGTCTTGTGGACGTCAAAGAAGACGCAGGACAATTGAATTTGGAACAGCACCAAAAGTTGCCAGAGAAATTACTTCTTTCTATCTTTTGTATGAAACACAAAGGAAGTGTAGTGCATTTGATTCACTCACTCATTTTTCCTCAGGTGTAGTGTGAGCTCCTGGCCCTCTGCTGAGATCTGAACCTGAGCCTCTGCTGGATGCTGGAGGGGAATTCAAAACAGAGAATGTGGCAAACAGAAGCTGAAGCAATTATAAATAAGATTAATTATTATTATTATTATTGTTATTTTTTAGAAATAATTGTGTATGTGAGATGAACAGAGAAAGACTGTAAGAAGGGGCAGACTCACCTCTTTGTTGGCAGACCTCCTGTGTCTGTGAGGATGCAGCCATGTGGGAGAAGTAATCTCATAACTCTCTACTTGCTCAAGGATGCTCCTCAGTGAACTCTGCTGATTATCTCCTAATGATAGAGCGGAGAAAAAAAGATGAAAACATAACAAATTAATACGTTTATGGTGCATATAGCATATGAACTTTAGTGACCTATTGATATATTTCTTAAATTTGTGCATGAAATGAGGCGCTTAGCAGAAATAAAATGACAAGAAGCATGCCTAACAAACACGTTATGTTTGCATGTAACACTGAAAGTACATTCCCATGCACTGCAATATCGACCTACTTTTCCCTACCCATGTAAAAAAAAATCCGGGAAACAATCCCACTCACCATTATAAACAGCGCCTTTAGATACAGTAGCCTCCACACAGAGCAGGAGCACTAAGAGGCAGAGACACAGGGAGGACTGCACAGCGTCGAGAGGAGGAGGACGCGCTCCTGGACGCATTCTAAAAACAAACAGCTCCGAATGAATCCTCCAAACTGAGACATAAATGTGCAGTAAACTGGCCTGGCTGTTTCACATCAGATGGACAGAACGCCGCCGGGGTGACGTCGCGATTCGTCGCCGCTGCTCGTCTGAATGAGATGCTTGCAGACCGCTCATCTCTGTTTCATTTCCAACCCCTCCCCTTCAACATCACACACGCGCACGGAGACGGACTGTGAGCTCTAACTGAGGTGAGGCAAAGAAGCCAGGATATGATGAAAAGATGTACGGGAGAGCAACAAGACGCTGAAATCACGATTACACCAGCAGAAATTTGGAAGGGCAACCTCGACTCATATTATGGAGGTCTAAAAACGCAAAGAATCCTTGTAGACTTAATTTTTTTTTTTTTTTACAAAATTACGACACAAATGATTATTTGCATGTCGTTTAAATTCACGAAGCAGTTTCACATAGCTGAAGGGGTTGTTTAAGGACTATTAGCGTTTTTTCCCCCTGCGTTTCTTAAAGGGGCACTCCACTATTTCGGTATTACAGTTCTAGAGAAGGGGGACTAGCAAAAGACAGTTAAGAAGGTCAAAACTGAAGCAGCAGAGACCAACATTTTCTTAATTATACTCTTTGTAGTATGCTTGAATGTCAAAAGGGCTGGAATCCTACATTTCCCATCATGCATCAAATAACAGTTTATTTGCTGGACCCTCTCCTTTTTGGAATGCCCCTAAAAAACTCCACATCTCCGGCTTCTTTTGAGTCTCCAAGTTAAGATAACCCTGATGACATCACTGTGACATCATGATGGTTATCTTCAGAGACCCCGAAGACATCAAACAGTTTGAACAAACTGAGTGTTATTACTTTTTGTATTAAATCAATGGGCTTTAAATGGACTGTTTTATAAAGCTGACAATAATTTCAGCTTAGGAGAGGTTACATGTTGCTCAAAGATGGTCTGACTGCTAGCTTTTAGAGTTTTTAAGCTGGTTATGGAGCAGACTGAAATGATGCCTCTCTATGAGCTACAAAAAGAAAACAAGACTCAGGACTAAAGTTGATTATTTCTTTATAGTAAGACCAGGCGATTAAAAGCATGCTGCCAAAAGAGCCTTTGTTTACATTTTTTGTGGCAATGATTCACGGTTAGTGATACCTTTGTCTGTTAAGACAGCAAGATCAGATTTTTTTATCAGAAAAAAACACTTACTCATGTACAGGACAAGATAAGGAAAGAAATAAGACGTACTGCTTTGACCACAAAGATTGACACAAATTTAAAGTTCCTCACAGCACCTTTAACAAACTGTTGCTTTATTTAGTACATGGAGTGACTCCCCTGATAAGTGAAAACAAATAAGCACGGTGTATTTCTTCTTTTAAACTCTCTGAGTTGATTATATTTGTGTATAATGAATTATATTTAGGTGAAACTGCCAATGATGGTGGCTTCGCGGCCATGTGTGCAACAGTTTGTTGTAACTGAAGACTATTTCCTCTGTGCTTCCAGCCAGTAGCCCAATGGGCTTAAGTTTAAGTCGTGCATGTAAACACATGCTGCCTTTAAATAACTGCACCGCTTGCCTCAACACGCTCTGGTTTTTAATACTATAGGGCCAAATGTCGAGTCACTGTATGTGCTGAGTTTGGCAATAATCCAAGCTATCTGATCTATGGAGTCAGTTAATGTAATAGAGAAAGGAGGAACTGCTGCAACTATAATGTATAACATAGAGGTCTTGATCCTAGATGCAAACAGGAGAGTTGAATCCTGGTTACATAAAGTACAGTACATAAGCTACATGCTTCTAACAAGGTCACTTAACCAAAAATACAGCTCTAACAGCGGACAGTAACCGAGCCTACTACAGTAACAGAATACAGTAGGCTTCTGCCACCTTGAGCCTCCAGCAGCCATTCATACTGAGCGGGTCATTTATAAGTGTGATGATAAATATTCCGCAGGGCACATGTCAGGAGGATAGAGTGTAGCAGGGTGTGTGAGGTATTCTTAGCACTGATGACAGCGCAGGCCGCTGAATCCATTCACATCTCTAAATGGTGTCCTGGCTGCAAGACAAGGCCACTGGCTTCTGCCAAGGTATTGGTTTCTGCTTTACTCTGCTTATTTCTACCTCAGATACTCGCTTTCTACAACAGACTGGAAGTGATGCTGAACACTTTGCAGATCAATCATCACCAAGATCATTAAAATTTAAAGATTCTGAAAATAAGATATTTTAGACACATAAAAACTCCTCAGGAAAAGAAAGCAGTGGGCCAAGAGGAAGCATGTTAAACATGCAGAAAGATCAAGTGAATGTAGTAGTCTAAATGCCATTCATGATCTCAAATGATGATGTATTTATGGAAAAGCAACTTTAGGAGAGCTAGACACACTACACTCGTCTAGTGAGAAGTGGTCAGATGTCTGATATATGCATTTCCTGATCATACACAAAAATCATGAAATCATCTGCCTCCCTTTGAACATGACAAGACACCATCACGCAGTTTAAGCGGAAAATGTCCTTATTGAAAACTGTGAAACAAGTTTACAACATGAAAGTCAGAGAGACAGAGTGAGTCATCAAACACGTCAGTCTAAGAAAATGCTTTAAGGACACTAAGCATCATGTTTGACACACAGTCAAGCTGTTCAATCATCTGTCCACTGCTTGTGTGGGTCCACTTCAACCAGTCAGACTCGACTCAGATCAATGTTTTTCTCCACTAAAGGCACAGGAGCTGTTAGCAGCTGTCGTCCTCCAGGATGTCGGGGTGTTCCTCCCAGAACTGGTCTCCTATAATGTCACAGTGGTAGGCCTGCACCTTCCTCCTGCTGCGAGTCACAGGCACCTCCTTCTCCTCTTCATTTGGTAACTTTACTCGTTTGATGAGAGTTTCATCTCGCTGGACACAAAGAAGGAGCAATATGATTAGTGCAGATTACAGTAATTCATAGGAAGAGTTCCACATTTTGCTAAATATTATCTCCTATCTCCTGTGCCATTCATCTGGAGACTTGGTTGCTTCATAGCAACTTGGAGACTCGGCCGGTAAATAACCCTCTGTAGAACCACAACCTGTTTTTATTAACACTTGTATGGACTAAAGAAGTGTTATAATATATATATATATATAACTTTTTTTTACCTTTGGACAGTGCCAGACCTCCTGTTTCCTCTAGGCGTCAAGTCTTTATGCTAGGCTAAGCTAACTCTCTCCCTGCTTTAGCTTGATATTTAAAACACAGATAATGGTGGTTACAATTGTCTTAGCATTCTTGCTACAGAAAAGAGCCATACGTATTGTTAATAAAGCTGGTTATTATGATCAAACTAATCCACTGTTCATAAATTCCCATGCTACAAAATTAAAGGACTTGGTATATTATAAAACAATACAGACAAGGTTCAGAGCTAAATCAAAGTCACTCCCAGACGGTGTACAAACGTTTTTGTTTAATACATGAGAGCAAGTATGATCTGAGAGGTGTTTCTAAGTTCACTGTAGAAAAAGCTTAAAGAGAAATTAATAGACGCATTTCTATTGTTTGGGTTAAATTATGGAACGATGCCAATATAAATTTAAAAATGTGTAACTTGATTTTGAGTTTTCAAAAGAATAGTTTGCAGTGCTGTTTTTGAGAGTTACAAGTGTGAATGTTTTTTGTCATTTCTAGAGGGCAGCTTAAACTGATAAGAATGTAGGATAGGCGTGTATAAGCGTTTGCTTCTGCCTAAGCTTTTTCAGTCACTACTTAACACATGGACTTTGAATGTGTTTATACTGCTTATGTGTGTACATATCATGTGTGGTGACTGAATACAAAAACAAACTACCATTGCCAAAAAACAAACATATTTTTTAATAAACAACTCCTGCTGATGTCGATATGCTGCTTATTTATAACAATAAGTAACTCAACACAAACTTAACAGGGAAAACAAAATGTTACTGGTGAAAAATCCTGTTTTTTTTTTGCTCCTGTTATTAACTAGTCCATATGTAATGTCTATACGCAGCACTGTTGCAATAGAGTTCTCTATACTTCACTACAAGATGTATATACCTAAATTTGCTTGCCAGAAACTCATTCATTTTCATTTTATTTCACATGGCAAGAAGATCTATTCATAAATACTAACAAAGATATGTAGTCCCACATCGTGAAAATTTTGTCACCTTGTTTTTTTGTCAAGTGTTATAACTGGCAGTGCGAGCAGGGACCATTTGATGCCTTAAGAAACTCTGATTTCAAATTTCAGCCTCCCAGAACATCAACAGGAAATGTAAAAGTATTTGTTCTGAAACAGCAAAGTGCACAAAGGGTTTCTGGACTCAACATTTTCTGCTGATATTTGTTAAGCATACAGGGAAGAACTCATCACAGAGCAAAGACACAGAAGCGGAAGGCATGTAAGGAAATGTCAGATAGCAGATGAGAACGGTGAGATGCAGTAGACTTATTCAAGTGAATTTCTCTCTAATACATGTGCAGTGTCAAACCCGTCTTGGCTCACCTTTTCCCAGATGAGCGTGGTGCCTTTCTTGTGGAGGGCAGACTCATTGTTGTAGTTTATATCAAACTCAGTGAACAGGATCTCATTTTTGTCTGCAGCTAATGTTCCCTAGAGGGAGACAAAACACAGTTACACACATGCATGTAAATATTACACATATATGTGCTTACAAAGATCAGCTCAAACAAGCCACACTTACTGAACTGATATAAACTTCCTTTAAGTCAGAGCAAAATAATAATAGAACCAGTGGGGGATGGGTTATTTAAATAGAAATTACTTCACATCATCCAGACCACAGAACCTCAAACTAATTTACATGACCACCCCACCCACTTGTTCTATTATTGTTTTATGATCTCTTTTACTAGGGTTGTTTCTTTCCACAGAAATGTTTTGAAATGAAAAAGGGAACTCATAAGCACAATGGTTTGATGGGCTTTGAGTGACTCATGTTGCCCAAACTCCAGCCAGAATGAGCATTTCCACCATTTATCACCGCTTCCCGCTCAGCTCACTGGAGATCGAAGTGACTTCCAGAGAACAGCTGTGTCAGCTGCCACAAATAGAGACAGATCTGATGTTCAAAATAAATGTGTTATTCCTTTTGTTTTATAGATGTGTCATAACCCTGTGAGACTGTTTGCAGTTAAAAACATTTTGATAATCACAGGAGCCACAAACTACATACAGTTTGTTTCATCTCGAAATGAAAACAAAAACCCAAACTGCGTTCAGAAAAATGGTAAATGGACTGGACTGTACTTATATAGCACTTTTATAGTCTTTAAACCACTCGAAGCACATTTACACAACATGTCACATTCACCCTTTCACACACTGATGCCAATCTCCAATCAGGATCTATGCTTACACCGATGGCTATGCCTTCAGGAGCAATTTGGGATGTCTTGCCCGAGGACACTTTGACATGTGGCAGTCAGGGATCGAACCGCCAACCATCTAATTAAGAGAAGACCAACTTTACCACTGAGCCACATCCTCCCAAACTATGTATTCATGGTAATATAATAAGTTATTGTCTTAAAAATAGTACTAATATACATGTTACAGAAGTCCTTTGTAATCATCAACACAAAATAACTCACAGAGGGAACTGATATAACATATACTGTAAGCTACACTTTAAGGTTGGAATATGGTTATCAATACAGGTTTGTAATGAAATGACTCATTGTTTTGTCTGACAAAAAGTCAAAAATATTGTTTATCAACATTAAACCCTTATCAGACGCTAAAGTCTCCCAACTGATTACTTATTCTTGCAAAAAGTCAAACCGCGTTTCAATTTTATAAGTGCCTTAAAATAATAAATGTTTGTTGATGTTGTCATTGATTACTGTCCTGTCAATTGACCGACTGGCTGCTTAGTCAGATAACTCCATCAGTAATGGTAATAAACATTTAATCAGGATCAGAAAAATGTCAGCCACAATCCACAATGGAAATTTGCCTTTAACATGATTTACAAGGTAAAACCCACAGTACAGGGAGTAACGGATGTGCACCTTAAAGCAGAAGTTCAGTATTTAAATTTTTCTTTTTTTTTTCTTTTTTACAAATTTGGGTGTCAAAATGGCTCATAGAAACAAAAACTTGTGGAATCAGTCCAGTAGATATCCTCCGCCATAGCTGCGATACGGCCGCAGTGGCTGCAACATAATCCCCTGGGGCAAATGCGTCCGATTAAAGTACGTCCACTAAAAGTGCTTGTATTTGCCACTGACAGGCTCAGATTGTTACTCCAGGTGTCCAACAACATTACGGAAATGATCCCTACAAAGATCGTCCTTTTTTTAAAGATTAAGATCCTTTTTGTGTAACCAGAAACAGAAGTCTTGCTCAAGGAGAAGTCTTGCTCTGAAATCCCACAGCTGGTGAGGTACTACCAAAACAGGACGGTGGAAACGTGAGTTAAAGTTGGAGAGAGATTTCACAACTTTAAGATAAGTTGTATCTTACCTGTAGCAAGATTGAAACAACCCTAACCCTTTATGTTGACAATTGTTCTCTACACCAGACTGACTGCACAAACCCACCATCACTTACAGTCCAACAAAAAAGATAAAAAGTATTGGGGTATAAATTGTTGTGATTGATGTGTTATGCGGTTGTTTTCTCCTTATTAATGGCTGGTCTTTACAAAATCTTTTAGTTGTTCACAAACTGGTATTTTGAGAAATTAACACAAATTAAAACAATAAAAAGAATCCTGTTTGATATTATTCTAAGGTCGAAGCAGCTGTGAGTTTTGTGTCAATTTTTGGAGCACCATGTGGCCACAGCAGTATGTCATATTTCTTTGCTGATTCTGTTATGTAGATGTGCGTGTACCTTTAAACTGACTTGGGTACTTTTTACTGTAAAACTGTGCTGCAGAAAATATAAACAAAGGCTATTTTCATCTGCATGTTGTAAACCGGCTTTGACAGAATCCTGCATAGTGACAGCGCTAAAGTCATTTTCTAACTGAGGGAGTGTTTTGCTTTTGTGGGTCTTACAGAGGCATCAGGTTTTTTTATTATTAGGGCTGTAAAAAACCTCTAACAGCAGATTTAAGTACATTTGTATTTTCACATATAAGTTAAAAGAGTGCATTTTGCTCTCACCTTTAAGCGGTCATCAGCCTGGGCTGTGGTGACTCCTCCCTTTTGTACTAACGTCCAAAACACTGTGTTGTACAAATTATTAACGTGACCTGAAAGACACAGAAATACACACGTTTGGTCCAACATCTTTTGCCCTGGTCAGTTTAAAGAACAAATTCTCCTGGGTGTTAAACATGATTTGTAAAACAGAAAGAGCAAAGTGTGTACTTACAATCTGCTTGCCTCCAGCTGAGGTAGTCTCTGAGGTTGTGGTTGCTAGGATACAGGACCACACGTCCATCAAAGCCTGGGGGATACAAGAGGGGCTCCTCCCCAAAATAGTCCTTCCAGTAAAACACATATGAGGAGGAGAACTGGGAGGCCACATGGGTCATGAGCTTACTGTCATACAAAAGGGATCAGATATCAGAACTCAGATATAATGCATCTGAAATCATGAGAATGACATTTATGTTCTGTTGTAAAACCAAAGTACCTGGCTCTCCTCTTAAACCAGGTGGAGGTTCTCTTGAAAACAAAGCTGAACTCATCACTTTGACCATAAGCGATGACAATGTCCTCTAGTTCCTCCATAACAGAGTGTGCACTCTTGGTCATTAGGCCCAAGGCCCTGTTATCATTAGGCTTTGTAAACTTATGCTGCTCTGCAAACCTGAAATAAAAAGTACAAAGACATTAAAAATAGCAGTAGGCTTTCTTATGATGCATCAGCCTGTGACCTAACATCACCGATCTCTGTACGGAGATGACAGACGAGTAGCTTGAGAAAGAAACTCACTTGTGGAAGTTCCTCCCGTCTAGTCTCACAACTATGTAGCAGTTTCGTAGACAGGTGTCATCTGTTTCAAAGTTGCGGACATACTCAAACTTGCTCTTGGCCATGTTTCTGGAACTGGTAAAAAGACAGGCCAAAGGCTTCACAACACAAGACCTGATACCTCCACCAAATCTGCAGGTCTTTCCAATCAGCATGAGGGAGGGTGCTCCTGAAGACACATAAGAACAAACACAATATAAGCTAACACATTTACAAGACGAGTGTTTTGAATATTTTCAGGCAAAACACAACAACTAATTCCATTGTAACATAAAGCCAAATTTCATATAGATCCTAATGCCAGAAGTGAAAATGAATTTCACTTGAATGTGTGGTGTTTTCCCTCTATAGCTACAATAACCAGCGAGCTCGTAAAGTTAATGTCCATGCTTTAATATTTAGATATTGGAATAATTGAACACACCGACCTTCTAAGAAGGGTTAGTAAAGTCTCTAAGCTTTGATATCAATTGGTATGTAGATATATTGTAAGACATAAGTCATTCACTCACGTTGGTTTGTGTACAGTCCGTCAGCGAAATCTGTCGTAGTGGCAGCAAAGACACCACGAACGGAAGTTCCGCAGCAAAAGCCTAAAATTAACAAACAATTGTTAAAAAGCAGATAGCCTATTTGTGATCGATTACTTTTTCATTTTCTTTAAAAAATACACCTATATTTTCTTTTTCTTGTGCTGCTTCATGGGTCCACAGCTCCAGGCAAACAGATTTTCAGCGAAGCTATGAAACATCTTCTGTGTTTTAGCGCCACCTTGTGGTAAAAATAGGGATATTGCAACCAAAGATCGTGTATGAACAAGAGGCGACCAAAATACCCTTTACGGAACTTGTAAGCTAGGCCTACTCCTGGGGGGTTTTAACGATGAATTCACAAGTGACCATTTCGTATAAATTCAAAATAGGAATACCACATTAATTTTACGCCTTTGAGACTTAATGTGTTAACTCGACTGATCTGCTCTCTTTTTAGTCCCTTGAAATAGGTGCAGAGTGAAAGCTCAACACCCACCGAGAACAAGATATTTCCCAGGATTCCTTGCTTCATCGTGACGTTTGCTAATCTGCGGCCGTTTCAAACATGGAGGAGAGGGAAAGAAAAAAGGAACAACCAGACAGTAAAGAAAAGGCAACTGCAACCTGTTCGACTCCCTCATCAGTACCGGAGCGTCACCATGAGGCAGATAGGAACGAGGGGGACGATGACGCAGATAAAATAGATGTCTGCTCGGACAAGTTTGACCCTCTCCTGGCCTTGTACTCGCCTTCTGTACCCCTTCCGTTTCCTAATGTCAAATGTTTTAACAACGTGTCAGCCTACGAGAGCTTTCTGAAGGGGGGCCGGGGGAGGGCCAAGCCGGAGAATGTGGAGAAAAAGCGGCAGAAGGCGATGAGAGGGGTGGTGGACCCAGAGCGTATCGCCCGGCTGAAGAAGCTGATGGTGAACAACCCGGTGAAAGAGTCAGAGGAGGGGGAGAGCAGCGCTGCCCCGCAGAGGAGGAGGAGGGGGCAGAAACCCCAGAAGAATGTCCTCACCAGGATGCCCTGTAGGTCTAATAACCAACACCACTACTACAACAACTACCTAGCTTTAAAACAGGAACTTATTTTTGTTGGGAGTTTATTACTCTAGGGGCCTTTTAGTGTCAGTTATGGTGACACTTGTAACTTTCTACTTCACATTCAGTGCCTTGTATAAGAATGTAACCCCTTGGACCTCTCCATATGTTACACTATACACTTTTCAACTACAGTTTAGGGGTTGAAGTAGGCGGGGGATATTACAGGCAATTCACGATTATGCACAAACAAAATATAGAAAGCTCTTACTGCTTAGCTGGGAGAAATGTTATCTTTTTGCACTGCTCTTGTTAATCAAACGTTTAAAAGCCCCAAAAAAGTCTATTTGAATTTCAGGCTGTAAAACTGTTATGTGTCCAAGGGGGCTGAATACTTATGCAAACCATTGCAACAGAAGTTGCACAAGACCCCTTAAAACCCCTTTAACTTATAATACCTTCATAATATTTTATTTTCACACTCTTGCTTTAGGGTGATAGTCAGACATATATATCACTCACTTTAATTTTTTGCCCTGGAAAATGTAAACAAAGTTAGTGTGCAGTTAATTGCTTCGTCTGACACCTCCCCTTCCCCAGTAGAGGGGGATTCAGGTGTAACAGCAGCACAAAAACAAAATAGAAAGTAAGTAAATACTGTATAAAAATAAGAAGAGATAAAATAAATAAAATACAAGGTGTATACAGCTGTTATACCAGTAGGAGTAAGTGACGAGATGACAGTACAGTATGGTCATAATATGAGTATTTACAATTCATGTTTTCTGTTATTTTTAACATTAGTCAATACATTTTCTAATGTAAATGTTTAGAAATATGATCAAATAATGTTAAATCCCTGTTACTGTTTCCCATAGCACAAAGTAATGTCTCTGAATTGCTTTAATTTACACTGTTATGGAACTGAGAAAAGATGTTACTCTTTGTATTTTTGTGGAAACAGGGAATGTTTGATGATCTACCTAAATAAACAAGACTAAACTAAAGTAAAACCAACAAATGAGACAAAAATGTAACAGTTAAATATTAATTTGAGACCCCCAGTGGCCCCATTAAGCAAGACACAGGAGCAAATACTAGTGAGAAATGTGATTAAAATAGAAGTGACTTGCATGGCATTCCCACCATGCATTTCTTTTGTTTGCCATGCACTTTGATTTGTCATCTGCGTGACATCATCAAATCGAAAAGCTGTCTTAGGGACTTTTTCCATTTCAGATCTACTGTTGAATTTTGCATGTTTAGCCTTTTTTTTATGGCAGACGACTTTTTGTGCTTCACATGAATTGCCTCTGTAATTTGTTCGCTGTTGAGACAGTTGTGTAATGTTTTTGTCACGTGTCTTCAGTATGTAAAGGCAGCCCACTGGGAGAGCTGTACCGATGCGTTGAGGAGAGGATAAGGGTCAAAGTTCACATCAGGACCTTCAAGGGGCTGAGGGGAGTGTGCTCTGGCTTTGTGGTGGCCTTCGACAAGTTCTGGAACATGGTGAGCGCTCGTACTTAAGATTCGCCATTGATTTCAGCTGTTTACAGTTGCTGACTGAAATTAATTTACATCATACTTGTTACTATGAATTCACTCTCTTTTTATTAACCTCTTACTATTTGTTTTATTTCTCTTTACCAGGCCATGGTAGATGTGGATGAGACGTACAGAGAGCCTCTGCTTGGAGAAGCTCTCTACCATGAGAAAGCCCTCACTATTTCACGGGTAGGAACTATTTTTAATTGTCTATCAGTAATATTTACAGGTACGAACCGTCAGATTTTAGTCCTGGTTGATTTAGGATAACCACACAGCCAAACATATCCACATTGTTTGATAAGAAATCAACACTAATTGTAACTGCAGCCTGTCCCTGCAGATCCACATGCTGGAGTGTAAAAGTGTAAAATAAATTAATTTAATATCGCAGCACATCAGTTTAATAATACTAAACCGAGCTTGTGCTGGCAAAAAAACTGCCCCAAAAAACACGATAATTATGTCTGTCTGTCTTTTTTTTTCTTTAGTAGATGCATTTTTGATGAGTATGGCTGTCAACACTAAGCTTACAAATGCATTGCGTGTCCTGTGACTGCTTCACAATATGAGTTGTGCCCTTAAAACACTTTTGATATGAACTAGTAGCAGTAGGAAATGATGTGTTATCAGTAACTCAATACAGCTCTAATAAAGCACCAAGGAGACACTTCTATCAATGATATAAAAGTAAAAACAGTAATGCTAGATTGTATGCATTGTTTCTGTGATTCCCTCCTGTGTAAGTGGGTAATTTGGATCCTGCACAGGGTTGGCAGACCCGCCAGCAACAATAATTACTATACAGAGAGGTTATTACAGAAAGCACATTTTTTGAATGGCTATTGCTAAGTAATGCCAACCATAAATACTATTAAAGGGGCGCTGGTTTGGCTCAGTTGGTAGAGCAGGCGCCCCATATACAGAGTCTCCAGTCCTCAACGCACTGATCGCAGGTTCGACTCCCGGTCTGCTGGTTGTTTAGTGCATGTCGTCCCCCACATTTCCTGTCTCTCTTCAGCTGTCCTATAAATAAATGCAAAAAGCCATATAAATAATCTTTTTAAAAAACTATTAAAATGGGCATTGATTAAAAAAAACAAATGTAGTTGCATCCAAATAATAAAGTGACTGAATTCTCTGTCCAGCTCTTTGAGAAGCTGAAGCTCCAGGAGAGCTCAGGAGGCGAGGAGGCCGCAAAGAAGCACGAAGCTCCGGAAACGTCCGACAAGAAACAGCCTGAAAACCCAAAGAACCCGTCTGCTCAGCATGCTAGCAGGCGAGGGGAGAGCGGGACCGAGTCCAAGCTTCCAGACACCGATAGAACCACACATGAAAAACACAAAGTCTCGCTGAAGGCCGCGGGTCCAGAGGAGAGCAAGAAGAAAGAGTCTAAGAAGTACGGCAAGGTCCACACACGACACGTCAACCAGCTCTTCATCAGGGGCGAGAACATCCTCCTGGTTAACCCACAGCCACTCTGATTTCTGTGCTTCTTTAGGTTAAATTAAGTCATTATTTAGGTGTGAAATGCTGTAGATGAACCGACAGAGTTATGATTTAATCAGATTCAGAAGAATCAAACAGACTGTTGTTATATCATATTGATATGGAGGTTTTTCTCTGCCCGACAGAGAAGTGATCTTGTTTTTGAAGAATAAAAGCGTCTCAGTTCTAATTATAGCACTCTCTTGTCTTATTTGTCTTTTCTTTGCTGTGACACAGTTAACAGCTGCGTCTGTGTTGTGGTTTTCAGCCAGCAGGTGGCAGCAGAAACACATTAGTGCCATCTGTGGGGCCATTGTCATCTCAAAGAGCTTGTCCCTTTATGTTGCTTTTCCCCGTTAGTTTGAACAGGAATGACAGCGCAGTCTCAGCGGACTTCATAAATGCATTATGAATAATTGAGTTTGTGAAGCTCGAGATTGCAGATGGCACTCAAAAGCTGTCATTTGTCTTGACGTCTCAGATTGCTTTTACTCTTTAATGGGCACATTACCCATAAAAGCACAATTTACTGCATCTCATGGAAGTTGTAAAGATGTTGCTTTTTTTTCTTTTTTTTAAATGGCAGAGGTTACTTTTGGATGATGAGCGGCGCACAATGATTGTATGTCGCTGTAATGTTTCTGTGTCTCAGAGTTATATCTCATTTTAGTTTTCTTAATTGAACAGAGATTAATTGACCCTCTTTCTATATCTTTTAGTGCCGTAAATAGGACAAATTCTAGCAGTAGCAGAGCTGTTGTTCATCCATATACCGTTTCATATAATGTATCAGAATATTATTAGTATAGCCCATTTAACAGTATCTCTCTCCAGAGAGCTAAAATGGGGTCAATTGTTTAATGCAAGCTGTGTCTCAGTCGTGTTTGTCACACCAGTGTGTTCAAACAAACCTTGATACGATATGAGAAGGGCAAAGCACTAATGGTGAAAAGAAGGGCCACAATTAGACGACACAATCTGCAGTAATCAGGCCATGTAGGACACTCGCTCACTCTCACTGGGAAAACATTTAAATTTCATCATTTGACTGAAGCAGGAAGGACAAAGAGAGCAGTTATTTTAATACTGAATCAGATACGGCCTTCATCTAGTTGTTTCAGTTGAACTGCTTCCTGTAGCTCCTTTATCTTCCTTCAATATCTTAATGTGGTCTAGTTTCTGCGCAAGGTGCAGTAGCAACAAATGATTGTAGTGTTCATACTATCAGCTCATTTACATCTATTAAGAGTTAAAGTTCCCTACATGTCTGCCTTTGTAAATGTGCGTACTTAGTGACGGCCTTTCCTTCATCACCTCATAATGAAGTTAACAAACTCGCATCAACTCTGTAATTTCAAAGTCGAGCGCAGCGGCTTCACTTCTGCTGCTTGAAGCTCTTTTGAATGAGGCTAATGACACAGCACACCAAATAACACACACCATTAACAAATTTCAATCAACTGTTTAATGTTGTAGATAAAGAATCTCGATGTGTAAATCAAATCAAAATGGGAATAATGCAAAATTAAATTCTCAAAAGATTTTCTTTTTTTTTTTTTACATTTGCATATGCTAGTGTTTCAGTAACAATCCCATTTAAGAGTAAATCAAAACAATTTGAAGTAGAAAAAAATGCATAAAACAACCTCTACTGATATATTTTAGAAAAACAGCAAACAGATTTTGGTCATTTTAATGCTTCGGACTGAGACACAAGGCTACTATGTGTTAGTGTGCTCAGCCTCTCGAGCCCTTGGGAGAGCAGGAAAGCACAACTTCAACCCTCTTGGCGCTGCACAATCCACTGCCCTCTCCTCTGGTCAGTGAATTATTTATCTGATCGTTGACAAACTCAAAATGTCAGGCAGCCAAGAGTCACTTATCAATCACTCATTACAAGGGTCAGGAGGCAACCAACGGCAGGCACTTGAACCACTGAAGAGCAATGCTTTGTACGTCTAACAGGTCAGGTAGCTGGCGTGCAGCTGAATGGGATTGTTCATTACGCGCTGCACCACGACACATCCTCATCCAACCATTATAACATACTGGGTGTGTACAGACTGCCTCTAACTGGTAACATTGCTTCCTCTCACACCATCATTATGATGAGCTGCAGAACACACAGGCTGATGAGAAATGATGAGGATGGTTCTGACAGAAACACTGATTCACAAACTGCTGTTTTTAATGTGTATTGTTAATAAAGATGGAGGTGAGAAGGCAGCATTTACCAAGACACACTGGTGAACATTTCACAGACAGGATGCAATCTTATAACAGTCTGCATCAACACTGGAGGTGTTGAATAAAGTTGAGCTTAATATATTTTCATCTTCTCTCACCTGAATTTAGTAGAAACAATAAAAATGTGAGAAAAAAAACTGAGCGAGTGAAATAATTAAACAATTGCATTTGTTATCTGAACAGAGTACGCTTGGCTTGAGGCAGAGGTACAAACGTGTTTGTACGACGTACAGAAGCTCCGTCCTCAACACTGCACAGTCACATTGTCTCCTTCAAAGAGGTTAACTGAAGAGAAAAAAAAAAGGTCTTTCAGGCACTGTTATAAAGAACCCACACCCCCCGTATGAGGCCTTCTCTACCTACTGATTATCTCATTTGGATGCAAACTGATTATAATCTTCATAAGTAAAATATATAATATATATAGCAATAAGAAAGGCCACAAATGATGGTCGGTTAAAGGAGAAACTCCTCATATGAATCGATAGCCTTCACTCCAGACACTCATTCATGAACTGCAGCTCTGACAGGCCACATCTGGAGTGTGTGGACACGTATGTACAAAGAGAAGGTGTCACTGTGCTCTGTTAAAGGTCTTAATTCATATCAGATTTGGCCTGAATGATGCAACTCCTCTCACTGTCATTTCCTCTCACACAGGAACTTCATAACTTATCCGTAGGGCTTCAGATTTCTATTTACAGGTCAAAGGAAGAACGAGGACAAAAAAAAGAGGTAACTTGACATTCTTAAACGTACATTAGAAAGTTAAAATGGCTGATCACGTTATTCAAAGTCATCATTCAGGTAAGTTACTGAGAATACATCTCAGAAATAATTCCGCAGCTACTGATATATTTTTTGCTATTCTGGTGATTTGACTTGATTGAGGTTATAAAGCAAATCCGCCTGACATTCACTCTTCCCTCCTCTCACCGACTCCGACGAGGCACAAAGTCACCAGTGTGTGTCTGACCGTAAGCCCAGAGCAGACAGATCATTGGTTCAAACACAACACAAACACACATTCATTACACATCATTATTTTTTAAGAATTAAGGAGATTGCAGGGTGTTGGTATGTGATAGTTGATATTATTCAAGTACTCTTTGTTTGCAGCTCATAACAATCCTTCACCGTGGACGGGGAGAGAGAGGTCGACACCGCTCCTCCGGATTATCTTCGCTCTCCAGCTCCATCACTTTCCAAAGTTGGCGAAGTCAGCAAAGGCATCGTGTTTGGGCTGTTGGACCATCGCAGGGTTCATCCCCATTCCCATTCCCATACCAGCAGGCATCCCCATGGTCATACCTCCCTGTGGCATCCCCATGTTCATACCTCCCTGTGGCATCCCCATGTTCATGCCCATCCCCATCATAGCCTGGTTGGGGGCCATCCCCATGCCCATGCCCATTCCCATTCCCATGCCAGCACCGGAGTGCATCATAGGATTCACAGGCGGTCTGACTGGTGTAGGTCCAAGGTTCATACTGGAAAATCCCTGGGAGAGCATGCTGGCAGGTGCCTGGTTGCCTGGAAATGACAGAAGAATCTCATTTAATAAAAATGCCAAATTTTAAATCACATTTGATCAGCGGGTCGCTTTGAAGGAGAGCCTGGCTGCAGTGTTACCCCTCATGCCAGATCTCTCATTCCTCTCACCTTGTTGGAGGGTGTTGAGGGTAGGCTGGTTCGCCTTGGGAGGCTGCATGCCTGGGCCCAGGAAGTCCAGGCTTATGTTGACTGAGGGGTCTGACCAGGTGGAGGGGAGGGACGCTTTGGCTCCGGCACCTTGAGAGGCAATTCCCGGCTGGAGGGGCATGACAGACTGCGGTTGTAGAGGACCCCCCATGGTTTGAAGGGACTGGAAATACAGACACAATGTTTGAACACGAGCTGATCCAAGAAAAAGTCACAGAATTAAACAGTGAAAAGATACATAAAAGCTCCAGCTCTGAAATACATGATGAAAAGATACAGTTTCTGCTCATTACTGAAGTCATTAAACCTTTAGCCTGACCCACTTAACCTTGATAGAGTCAGAGGAGTCGTCTACTGTCTCTCTCTGAACTCAAACATACCATGTGAAGTAAGTCAAGTAAAAGGGAGTGGTGGGTGTCTTCTCAGCAAAACAAAGACCGAGTTTTATTTAAGTAGGTCAGCAACCTTTCAACACAGAAATACAGTCGACATCCACCGGCTTTTCTGTGCTTTTTTATGTTTTTGTAACTCAGAACTGGTTCTTCTCATTCTGTGTGTCAGTAACAGCAGGAGTGGGTGGTTAGTGGGCGGTCTCTGGGGGAGACGAGCATCTGTTGAGGCTGCATGTTAACCCTGCACCACCGTGCTTGTCCTCCATCTTTCAATCACAAGAGGTATGTCTTTATCACAGAGGCGTACTGACTGACGTGGTCAACAAGAAGTGGCTTTTTTTTTAAAATTATTTTATACTTGAAAACTATTTTACTCCATTTCTTTCATTATTTGTCTTTAATTCCTGCTTCATACTCAGGCATCAAATGGTTGAAAGGTTCTTTGTGCTTAGATATACAGGCCAAAATATATCAAGCACTTAACAACTGACTTAAAGGAGCAAATCGCCCCTGAAAAAAGCCGCTGTCAGTCAAAGCTGGTGTTCTCTGTAATCGATAGAAGCAATAATATTTGAAATTGGTGCCATAGCTGTGGAGAAAGTTGTACAAACAGCTCGTGGTTTCGCCCATTCTACATTCCTACAACACCCAGCGTGCACTGCCGCCCTCCCTCTGAAAGGAACGGCCCAGCGAGAGACACTGGAGTGAACTACTGCCGTTTTCCAGTCAAGGACATTGATCGGTGCAGGCGATGGCGCAGAGCGGTACAGAATCCGAAATATGACGAGAATATACCGGTGGATCGTCAAAAAATCTTCATGTCTGCAGTCTACATTTCAAACCTGACGATTTTGAACGAGACATGACATCGGAGGCTGGCGTCCTAGATTGAGGAAGTGCAGTTTAGCGAGCTCCCTGGCCTCCGCCAGACTACGTAAAATGCGTCATCTGGCCCATTTGAGAAGCGGTTAGCGTCCCCAAAGGCACAGAGCGAAATTGCATTTCTTTTTCTAATGGCATTAGCTCCCCATAATAACATGACAGGACTGAGGTTAAAAATCGGCGACCTGGCCCTTTAATCTTAAACCGTGCTAGTTGTAGAGTTAGCGTTGGTAATATCTGACAGTGTTGATGGAGTCATTTGTATTTCCTGGTCCAAAACTGATGTTAATATAATCAAAGCAAGGTGCAGTTTATACATGTATGCATTTAAAGCCTGTAACCATGATGCTTTTCTATTCAATAACTAATCCATTCTGGTAGTTTACAGTGTTGGAGTCTTCCTATCCTGCTAACGAGTGACTGAGTCATTATTTCCTGGTTAAAAATGAAAAACACAAAACAGATTTGAAACAAAGCTCGTGCCTTGAAAGCAGAGAGTTCGAACACATTTTTCCCCAAACTCTGAAACAAAGGATAAGCCTGGCAGTGTGTCTTTTTCCAAATGTGCTGCGGTTGCTTTAAATTAATAGCAGGCTTCACAAAAACATCTCAAACGTCTTTGCTGTGAACTTAACACCTTGTGGGACCCAAGTGACGCAGTTCAGCTTCAATATCCATTTATGTAAGTGCAGTTTCTTAGCAGCTGGAAAACTAAGGGGGTATTTCTTTATCTCATGAATTGTTTTTAAATTAAAAGTATTTGCTGCATTGTTCAAACGCCATCTACATCTGGTCAAAGCAAAAAAACTATTTTCTTTAACTCTGAAATCAGAAAGCGTACCATTATTTCCCTGGGGTTCTTTTTCTTCCACCTGTAACATTTAACCCCCCCTGCATGCGACTTGTAATGATATGTATATAAATCAATTATTTATTAAAAAGGATGCATGTGTGTTGCTTGAGTGTAATCATGCATACCTGTGACATAGACTGGGGCAGGACTGTGGAGCTCATGCTCTGTGCGCTGCTCATGCTAAAGTTGAGGCTCTGGGAGGAGGTAATGGTCTGAGTCTGCCCCATCAAGTCAAACAGGTCTGCCGAGGCAGGACCGGAGCCTGGAGCCGAGGCTGGGGCGGGAGCAGGGGTCGAGGCGGGACCTGTTGTCATGCCTCCAAAAAGGTCGGGTACGTTGTTGTCAACAGTCTGAGCAGTTGCTGGCATCTGACCTCCGGGGAAGGCGTTCCACTCTCCAAAGTCTCCATTGCTGCTCGCGGCTGGTGCTGCTGCATGAAACAGAACATAGGAAATATATATGAATGTTTATTTTTCCATTCAAACTGTGATGTTTGTATTGCGAGCTGTGTAAATAACTGCAAGATGTTGCAAACAAAAGTGGTGCCAGAAATTTTAAAGCAGTCAAAAACAATTAGAAATAAACATGCGAGTGTTGAGTGAGGCCGGTCTAGCTCTATCCAGGGCATTCTCAGTGACCACTGGTGCCACATTTTAAATTTTTATTGAACTGGCTCTGCTTGTCGTCTCTTTCCCTCCTCTCAATCTCTCCCAGCTTCCTCCGCCCCCACCAACTTCTCCCTCTGTCCCTGTCTCCTTGTCATCTATAACAGGAGTTGATGTGTGTCTGTTCTTGTTATGCAGAGCAGGTAGCAGGCTCCATATGGCCAGGGCTTCCTCTGAATATTCTAGCAGTATGGCTGCAACAGCAGAGCACAAACATGCACACACTAACAAAAAAAAAAAAAGGCTTGAAACCAACCAGTTCCTGAGGAGAGGCCGACGGAGGCAGCAGGCGAGGAGAAGTCAGCAAACCCACCGATCAGGTCTGCATTGAGAAAGACACATTAACACATCAATTTTAAACAAGTGAGCTCCAGGTGTCATTCCTCCATAGTTAGCATTCCTTCAGTGTCAGAAGTGTAGGAGGGAGGGGAGGGGTGGTGGCAGAGGATATGTGGAGAAGACCAAACATCTGTTCAGCTCTCCCGCCCTCTCCACTCACCAGGGACTGCTCCAAAAACATCTGGTGCACTTAGTTCCTATACATCAACTCCCTCCCCCTGCTGTCCCCAAAAATCTGAAGCTAGCTTTAGCAGCTGGGCTTCGACACTGCAGAGTCGAGTCCTGCAGTCACTGTGGAGTTTCCTGATTTATGCCATGTTGTGACACTGAACAAAAAGCTTAGCAAAAAGTATGTGCAGCTTGTTTACTAAGAATAAACAACATGTATGTCAATGTTGGGGCAATGTTGAAGGCATAGTTTTCCTTTTGGGAAGAGACAAGTTTATTCTCTAAACAATGCTTAACATCTTTGACTCATTGCTATACTGAAGCCACACTAACTAATACCAAACGTATCTCTTCAGCCAACTCCTCGTAAGACAGTTAATATTAGCTATTCACAAAAGGTATTACATGTATTGCACAAACGGTCATTGTATTACTTGAGGTTAGTGATATGGTACCTGAGGCAGCGGGCTTGCTCGGTGTTGTGTCCACCATTAGTAGGTCAGCCAGGCCTGTACTGGTAGGCTGAGGGGCTGCTGCCTGGGGCTAAAACAAAAACATTTACATAAAGATCATTTAACACATAACCAAAACGTGGTATGTTGTATGCACCCGTGTGCTCTCTGCAATGCTCTACCTGTTTGGTGGTGGAGTTTGGGCTCTTGTCTCCTGTGTAGTTGGCCGCTGCCCCCAAGTCTACTTTTTTGGATGGGACCCCTCCTCTCTTCCGTGTCGCTGTGGTCTCTGTTGCTTGGACTATGTGTACACTCTTGGTGGTTACAGTCTCCTCTTCATCTTTAAAGTCTTTTGCTGACTGGCCATTGTGAGACGAGCGACCCCGGTCCTCCTCGTTGTCACTGTGGAGACAAAGTTTATATAAGAAAACCAGTTATGTAAGGACCCGCAGAGGATTTTCTATTCTATTAACTATTTTATCTGGGAACAAAAAGTTCTGGATAAAGCCTTGTTGCTATTTCCTTTATGCACCCAAGAAAATACGTACTTCCTGCCCCCTCTTTTTATGGCCCATTTTGGACCAGCTGATGATCAGGTCTATTGAAATATAATTATATAATTAAAAGTTATTGAAAATATAGGACCAATCTTGCCATTTTTACAAGCAGCGCCAAAGTACTAAAGCTTTAACAGCATCATGACACCTAACGTCAACGAATATTCAAAATTCGAATATATAACTGAATTGTAGTAAAAAACATATCTGATTATTAAAATTGATATTCGATGTGAAAAAAATCAGCACTACCGCAGCTGTCTGACGAGCTCTCGCGTGTTCTCGTGTGTCCTCGCACGCATGCTCTTGGTTACGGAGCGTCTGTGAATTCATCACCACGTCACTGTATTCGTTAATAATTAACTCTACTCTAGTTACAACGAACAAATACAACAACCGTGTGGCGTGTGGTAATGATGGCGGAGAATTCAAATCCCAGCCCGGTTGGTTAGCGGGAGATTCTCACTCTCAGCATCACAGACAGGAATACGTAAAAGACATGTTTATTTTTTAAATAAATATACCTGTCACAGCATAGCTCACTTAGAGCACATATATTTAAATAAACATCCTCGCACGTACGTTTGTCTCTCGTTGTATTGACATGTCCTCTTGTGGACATTTTGTGCAAAAATAGATATTCGAAAAGTTCAAACGTTTTAGAGGGAATAATCGAACATCATTTCTGGCCCATTTTGACAGCACTACTAACGACGCTCTAGTTGTTTTGTGCTCTATTAAAAAAGAAAAATACCAGTTATACCAGGTTTCATTTTGTTATTTTGACTTCAGGTGGTGGAGCTGTTTTCCTTTTTATACATATTTAAAACATAGTTTGTGCCTTTAGGTTTAGTTTAATAAACTAAGATTACATGTCAGTCTCCTACCTGAATCGATCGGGTGAGTCGTCTCTTTCCTTCTTCCTAAACCTGCTTATGGTATCATCAATGGTGCTGCCGATTTTGTCACTGATCTCGCCCAACTTCTCACTGAAGGGAAATTGCCCTTTATTCTTCTCCCAGTCGTCGTCCCACTTTTCCCGCCGGGTGTCGCTGGAGGAGTCGTACCTGTCCCCCGCTGGAGGGAAGGAATTAGAGAGGGTGGAACAGTAGATACAGAGAGGATATGAATAAATTAAAACCAAATCTTTTTGTTAATTATCAGCTTATATTACCAGCCTAACTGAGGACTTACAGTAACTGCGGTATCCCATACTGTCGGAGGATACCCCGACGTATTTGTCTTTGTTCTTCTTTGCCTTTTTCCTTTCTTCCCTCAGCCTCTCATCATCCTGGACAAAGTCCACCAGCTCCTTAACCTTTTGACGCACATTCACACCTTGATCCTTCCCGTTCTCATCTAGACACAGAAATGTGGAATAGCACAAAAACACACACATAAACACAAATCAATGAACTAGCACCTTTAGGTTTTAAACTCACAACGTGTTGAAACAACACACGCAAACAGGCAATCAAAAATAAACGGTACACGGACGTTGAATGTTCTCGTTAGTAAACTGCTCCTTAAATAAACAAATGGTTGAGAAAAATGAAAGCAGCTTTGGGCAGTGTGTGTGTGTTTTGCGTGTGTTTGTGGTTTAAAGGTTTGTGGACTTAGCAGTACTTAGGCCTTCACCCATTCATCACAGCTCACACTGAAGCTATTGTTAATAAACACTAAATGCTACAAGGCTGAGGCGTAGGCACTACTCCTCCAACATTCAATAACAAACGGATGGTAAAAAAAAAAAAAGGGAGAACACCAGAGTGATACCTTACCTACAAAGTGGTAGCTCTCTAACGATCTCAGGTCATACAGATGTTCTCTGGCACTGGTAACAACCCTCTCTGATCCGTTCTTGATCAGATGGGAAAGCAGCAGCAGGGACTGAGAAACAGACACACAACAGCAGTGTGAGGAAAAAAAGGGCTTCTGTTTGATTATTCAATCTTGTTTTAATCACTCTGTCCTGTTTTACTCTCCAATAGCCTTCAATTTGATCAGTTGTGGGTATGACTTCATTTATCAGAACTTCATGTTAACAATGTGAGGCATTTACATTTTTCTATTCAAGGCCAAATGTTTTTGTTTTTTCACGCATTATAAAAATGTAATCTCTAAAAAAACATCTCTTCATCTAATGGTCTTTTTTTTTAATCAACATATGTTGTTGATAGCTGATTCCTGCCTGTGAGCCATAAGCAGAATGGCTGAAGTTAACAGATGGCTCATTTTAAAAAGGTTCCAGCTTGAATGGGCTTAAAACAGAAAAGAAGCCACGTTGGTTTTAGTTTTGTCCAAAATATCATGTTAAATCAAAACTGTAATTTGAGGTTATTAGCCTCGTGTTGAATGAGTCCTTGTCTCATGATTAAGCCCGTGTGCTTGTGGGATGTTGCAACAGGCAACAGACCTTGTAGACTCTCCTCCAGTTCTTCTTGTTATCTCTCAGCATGCGGGCCCACAGCATGTTCATCACCTCTGGGAACTGCTCGTACATGAATGTGGCTCTGATTAAAGAAAAATTCAGAGAAAAAAAAGAAAGAGGGAGATAATGTTTGTTTTTTTGGTAATGTGTGACAAGCAACAGTTGGATGTTTAGTCCTTTTACAGCCGTTTAATAAAAATCTACTTGTACAAAGGAGCCTCGAGAAATACATTCAGGAATGATTTCAGGAACTACAGGTTCCTTCAGTACATTTTTCGTGTATATACTGCAAATTAGATTCATAAAACATGTAAAGGTAACCATTAACATATCACCTTGCACGCAACAAGACAACTAGATAATAAATTAAGGTGAGGCTCAGCTGTCTTAGTAATTTACTTCAGTGCAACTCCAATGTCTGAATTTTAGTAGTGAGTAGTGCTGATTTTCATTGCCATCACAATATGAGCGTGCACAATAAACACATCACAAAAGACAGGCTAAAATGCAATGAGTGAGAAAAACTCCTTATGTACACACACACAGACACACCATGCATTTAACTGTATGTACAAACAAAGAAAAAAGCTGGCTCAACTCAAAAACTCTACAAAGGTCATGTGTGCCGACTCGAAGGTAATACTGTAAGCACAAAAAACGTCAGCACTCGCAATAAAGTATATAACTATTAATGAAAAAATAATAAACAGCAGCTGAATTAAATGAACGTGTTTGAGCGCAAGGCTTTCATCAGTGTTTCGCAAACAAATGTGGGTGTGACACCTTTTTAAACAATTGGCGTGTTTGTTTCATTCGTCTTTGTTTGGAATTATTTAGATTAATAAGATGTATTTTTACAGTAAACATGACTATAAATTTAGTATTTGTGTATTAATCGCAAGTCCTATTGTCATCGCAATATTGAAGACGGTTATCAAACAATGCAGATTTCTTCTAATCGAGATCAAGAAATCAAGAAAACTGAAAAAAGGCAGGACTATTTCCAAAGTAGAACGGATCTTCTAGTTATCTGGTACTTTTCTGAATCAGTACATAACCACAATGACACAAATACAAAGTAAAGTTTCAGTCTCAGATTACTTTCTTTCACTCAGTCACTTTAGTCTTTAGCAATCATTACAAACCTTTAAATGTCAACAACACCACAATGTAAAACTCCCGTCTCTGCCCTTATACTGACACTATAAACAGTGATTGCAGCAGTTTGATTGAATGCTGTTCTTATGCTGTAGCAATTCTGAGGCCTGTGTACTGCCCACAGTAAAGTAGTTTCTGCCTGGCAGATAAATACTACCTTGGAAACAGGGGGCTTTTGAGGAAAGGGCAAAAAACTCCCAAACTTAAAAATAGCATCTTGTGGTCAAAATGGAGAAGAGTTTCAGAAGCACTGAGCTCTGAAACTGCAGCTGAAAATGCTTTAGTGTAATCTTTTTATGGTTTGTTATTATTTACAAATAACTTGGGAGCCTTGAGCAGAATATGTTGTACAACAGTGTGCTGTTCATACCTCGAGATTTCAGTCATTTGCTGCCCTGATGGTCCCCAGGGGTCGTCATTGGTGGCCTCTCTGACTTTAGACTCCACCTCTGAGTAGTTCATCACCACGTTGGTTCTGTACATTAAATAAAAAAAACATAATTACATTTATCATTTTAATATGCAGTATTCTACATTGCATTTTAGTTGCAAATATGTGGCTCTGAGACAAACAACATGCATAAAAATAGATGAAAGGTTGTCTCATTACAGCCACACCTAAACCCTTGTCTACCCAGAGGCTAAAAGGATCATAAACAACAATAGGGAGTGTTTGTACGTGTGCTTTGAATCTAACCATCAGTGAAAAGCAAAAACAAGGAACTGCACATGCAAATGCAAATCTGGGACAATATATACATATACATGAGACCTAAAACAGCACTGAGGCAAACAAGGCTGTGATCACTGGGTCAACTCTAGCTTGTTGACACTGTAAGAAACTAAGTAGAAAACCAAAAGGGAAGTCAAACAGTCTCTGTAATAACCTCAGGTAAATAGAGAGCTTGTTTTCAAAATCATTGGGCCTTGATAACTCACTAAAAGGTTTACAAATACACCAGTAGAATAAGCAATGATTACACAACAAACTAAGACAAACCAAGCATGGGCCTGTATCTATTCAAAAAGATAACAGAGTTAGTGCGGCTTTTGTTAGTAGTTCTATAATATGTCCTCATATGCACTGTCAAAACCAGCACTTATTGTAGATAAGTGATAACAAATGTCAAGTCTCTACAGGAGGTATGTCATAAATTAAGAAGAAACACATTGGATTTTCCAAGCAGAGAATAAACTCAATCATAAAGCATGTGTGACTATCTCTAGTGTATTATGGTCAAATATTTTATTTTGTTTGGCTTAACTGATTAAGAGAATTTGCTATTTCTGCAACTATTATTCTGCAATAACTGGATAAACTGGTTATCTTCCCAACTCCGGAAATGCTTCCTGTATGTGGAGCTGTGTATCAGCTTTCAATTGACCTGAAGGTATGTGTAGGACAACACAAGTATAATCCATAACCAAACAGGTATTCTCCAGAAAATTCAGTGAAGCCTGTCACAGATTGAGCCAAAACATTTGAAGCCTGCACCTCCTCATGCCTCTATCACTACTGCCACATCAGCAATAAAATGCACAGGGCCTGAAAGAGCAGCATTGATTTAATGGTGTAGATACACCCTCTCTGTGGTTCTGGAGAAGGGCTGTTTTACTACAGCAGGCTGAAGGGTAGGGTTACCATACTGACAACATACTCTCTTGTAAAATGTCTTCTATGCCAACAAAATTATTTGAAAATGCCCATGCCAGGCACATTTCACAGCCGGTTAAAATCAACCTCTAAGTTGGACTGTGGGTTACAGTAACTTTATGTGCTGGGAGCACAGAGACAGACATGAAACCTAGTTTTGAATAAAACTAAAAGTTAATGCTCCTCGTATAAAACATTATCAGTGTTTATAAAGAAGTAGCTTTTGTGTTTTTGTTAAGGTTGCATATAGTTTTAAGACGTTTTTCTGTACTTCGTGCATGTTACTAAATGCATGCATCCAGAGTATATCTACCCATGTTATTGGTACTGCAAAAGTCTTCATATTTGCATGAATGGCAGACAAAACGCAAGAGGATGTGATGTAGTAATGCAACATCTTATCTCTTCAGTGGAAGCTCCTGTTCTAGATATCAGCCAGATAAAACGGAAGTTGTGATATTCACACAGTGACACACCATCACGCAGATTTCCGTTTTAATGCTGTAGGGCTGTGTCTGTCAAAAAACTTTGCAGTTACTTATTAAGTCAGTTGTATTTTACTCTTCATTTAATATTTGACGGTTTCCTCATTGGAAGACTTACTACAAACATGATAAACATTTCCTTGCATGTTGTAATCATAAAACAGGAAGTGTTGCGTTACGCCAGTTAATCCAATGACTCACAGCTTGGTGGCACAGTACTGAAATAACTCATTTGTGTTCATATAAAAAGCGACCATTTCCCGGTGTCACAAAAACACCAAATCTTTCATTATCCTTGATTTTAGACAAATCATGAGGAAAATAAACATGAAAACCTTCCCTTCTCTTTGAAACACTAATCTTCCGGTCTTACGCTCTCGTCTTGGTCTAGCCACATCCTCTCTGTCTCTCTCTCATGAAAGTAGTCCATGATCCAGGAGGTCACACTCAAGTGCATTCAGCAGGAATGTTTTCTTGGATGGACTTAAAAACAGGCTTTTGTCTCGGTCTAAAAAATTAGCCAATGAACCTTTGAAATCAGGACAATTGCGCAATAACCTACTATAGCCCTACTATACAAGAAAGCATGCTCATGTTTAGTCAGTAGAGTGCAAAGCAGAACAAGAGACTACAGTCCCCAAGGTGTTGTCAAAGTTCAGCATGACTGGTAGATGATTTCAGGTTCTGACAATGCCTTCATACTATGCAAATAATCATTGGGTCAGCACAGTGAACACACTGCATGCTTCTTGTCACTGTCTTTGCCTGACAATGATCTGACTATCTCCAATTTAAGCAAAAAAACCTTGTGGACAGGTAAACAGTAAGGCTGGGTTGCACCAACAAGGATTCATTTTTAAACCTGATTAAATCATGGTTTAACTTTAAATTATGTTGCACCAAACTTTAAAAATAGCTTAAAACTAAGAGAGATTACATTTAAACCCGTCTTTAAACCTCAGTATTTACACTAAACCTAGATTAAATTTAATTATGTTGAACCAAACCTTTAAACTCCAATTTAAAATGTGATCCAGTATCAACTTTAAACTTACACTTGAGGAGGTTTAACTTTTAAAATGGCAGCTTTTTTGAGATGGATTGAGGAAAGGGTTAGGGTTAGGGAAGTTCCTCGAAAGGAAATTGAGGGACAGCCTCAACCCAATTGAGTTTTACGTTGCTGCTGAATTTCAATTAAGATCCGGTTCACAAAGGAAACTTATCAAGCTGAACCGAAATATTGGACCGGCTGTCAAACATGGCTTTTTTATTTATTTATCTACTAATTTTAATTTGGGTATGCAAACATCTCCATATTGATTAAACTCGTTTAATTTAGGTTAATTTATGTCAACAAACTTGGATTCACTAAACGGAGCCCTGCTTAATTATAAATCTGGATTAACTCATTTTAAACCTAGTTTTGCTAAACTCTGATTAGAACTAATCTAAGATTAAATTAAAAATTTGGTTTAAATTATCAAAATTCTTGCAGTTAAGTTGACAGGTGGAAATCCCCCAACAAAAACACAGGATCACTAGTCATTGACTAATAATTGCCCTGTTCTGGCACTGTTATCTCGTTGTTCTTTGGTATTATATATCATGATTAAACATCCCATTAGTACTTTTTATAGTGTTTAACGTACTTGTTGGATAACACTGCTTGCTACACTGTAGATTGGATTAACGTTTCTATAACTGCTGTAGCTGTCGTTTATCTTTCTGCTCCTGAGGTACTTAATGCTGTCTGACTAGTTCAACTTGAAAACAATTTAAAGAGTAAGACAAACGTAGTAATTTGACAGTGAAGTAATCCAGGTATGTGGTGTAATTTGGAATTTGAAACACTGACGTTATTTACAGTAATGTAGCGCATAACTAAACTACAGATACACTCAGCTACAAGTGTCAAAACAATCACACAGGTGAGTTAAGCCTTTCTCCCTACATGGACAGGGGTAACAGAACAACAGTCGGACGTTATAAGCGTTAACGTTTAGAACGTACAGCCGTTGATAAGTCAGCCCAAGAGCTGTCAAACTAGCTTAGCCAGCTAGCCTACACAGCTAGCTCCCTAGCCAGTCCGATACATAATTAGCTAGCTTGTGTTAGCTAAGTGAGTTAGCTTGGATTGCCGCAGAAAACGTATAAACACCACGCCTTATGACATCAAAACAGAGCATTGTTGTCTCACGTTAACCGAAAGATCAGGCAAGACAACAGTGAGAAAGAAGGGGCACTCATACTAAAGACAAATAGTATTTGTCAAAGTAAGCTAACTAACTTGCTAGTAGCATACAGGCTAGCTAACTTGTTAGAGTGGCGTGACGTCAAAGTTTTGGGTACGTGTCTCTTTCAAACAGGTAAACTACAGGCACAAATAACACGGGACAACGGCACTATAGCTGTCGGATACTTACGCTTTGTCGACCAGCTCCCTAACCTTCCACATGTTCAGCATCTTGGCTCCGTGAAGAGGGGCTTTCTGCCACGGCAAACCCTTTACTCCAGGCAAACAGCGAAACCAAACCTTGAACTCTGGAAAGTAAACTCTTCTTCACCTCTATTTCAAGACAGGAGGCGCAAACGCACCAGCAGGCAGACAGGAAAGGTTACTACGGGAAATGCTGCTGTAACGTCATCAAAGAGCGGAAAGCAGCATTGGAGTTGTAGTTTACAAATGGTGTTCAGACACCTCCATTGATACTGTAACACATTAGCCTTTTTAGATTGTTTAAAAGACAGCTGTCAACATGGTTAACCATCATAACTTATTTCGAGCAGATTAAAACAATAGAGAGAACCAGCTGCCTGAGGAACAGTGATATTAAAGAGTTTGTAATTACTTAAAACCCCCTATAATGATATCAAGGGCCCCCTGGGGTTCATCCAGATTAGACACAATGTCATTTTTAATGATTAAATCAGCTTAAGATCATAGGAGTCCAGTACAACATATCCTTTAATAAAATCTGTTTAGTAGGATCTGGATATGAAAAGTAGTCCAACAGCTAGCATTTAGAGTCAGAATTAGTTTTATTGGCCTTGGATCTAGGCATATACAAGGGACTTGACTCTTAGCTCTCAATGTACAGACACTTAAATTAATATATATATATAAAATGTATATATAATTAATATAAAAATATAATATATAATATATATATATATTATTTAAAACACAACAACACTTATAGCCAGGAGACAATAGACAATAGTGCCATTAACAGTGCAAAGGTGCAGAGATAAATATTGTTATGAATCAGGTTGGTATATACAAGTTTTATCACTTATCTTGAGGCAAACAGCCAGTAAATGCAGGCCAGCAAAAATGCTGTTTTGCATAGATCTTGAGCAGACAAAGCATTTGGTGGTTAATAAAGTGACCATTTATCCAGTAGGCCTGAGTATGACTTGTATTGTAATATTCAGGATTGTATTATTGCAGATATAGCCTATTTAAATAGGTGTAAATGAAATCAAAAAGGGACAAAAATTGCACCACAGAAATGCCAGGTTTAGGTTTGAGGTAGTTTCAAAATTAGAATATTGATATCTATATAAGCTACCCGTGAAATTGACTATCTGTTGCTTTATATTGTGCAAAGGACAACATTTTCCATTGTTTTATTCTCTATTTATTTCCATTGTGAAATGGCATTCTTTGGCTTTCCTTTACACTTCCTATTGTGCTGTATTGTACAGTAAATCCTTTCCTTTTTGTCTTAATGTGTTCCAGTTTCCCCAGAACTCATCATCAGCAGGTCACCGCCCTGTGTGTTCTCCATCCCTCCTCATCTGGCATTCAGGCATGCTACAATGACCCAGTGATGCTGTGTGACAGGCCAGGCAGGGCACTGGCTGTTTGTGTCAATCCAGATCAATCACTCCCTCTTCTGGACGGACAACGTCATCAACGCACAGAAAGGTCACGGGGTGTACTCAAGCCAGGCCTGATGTAGAGAGCAGGGAGGTCAGCGGAGCAAGTGCACACCCTTGACTGACTGAGGATCATCATAAATAGACACAACCGGCTTTTGAGAGATAAAAAAAAAAGGTAGTCTATTGTTGTTAAAGAAGAATTAATTAGCTGGTGGTCTTTTTTACCACCCTGAAATATCTTCCTGATTCTCCTGTGACTGGGCGTTTAAAAGAAGTATTAAGACTCTTTGTCGTATTGATTGATACTCCAGTGGGCAAGGTAAGCCCTAAGATGCCCCACATCAGACCGGGCCTCTATTCTCTAATGATACGTGTAAATACGGCCCACGGCTTACACTTCTAGAAGAGCAGGAAGAAACAACACAATAGCCAAAATACAAGCCATTTGAGAAAAAAACAACAAGAAACAGCACTTAACGGCCCAGAATGCACTGCACCCAAGGGAGCAACCTCAATTACGGTTACACGTCCGAAGAGGAGAACTCTAGGAGAAGTGATTGCTGAGATGGAAATGGCTGCGTGTGTGTTTGTGCATGTGTGAGTGTGTGGGTTGCAGGAGGACGGAAAGAAAGGCACTCAGTAAAAAGATCTTTCAGAAACACTTTGCCTCAGTGACGTTGACGCGAGCTGTTGATTGACATGCACTTCTCGACAGAAACCAGAGCTATCAACCTATCTGCCACGCATTAAGAATGGCACGGTCCTCGGGGAGGGGCCTAAGTGGTAAATGATGTTGCTCGAGACACTCTCTGTCAACAATGTGTGTGTGTTTTTGTGAGTGTGTGAGTGCTGAGGATGGCAAAGTATTCAATCACAGCTTTGATTGAAAACCCTTGTGTCCTTAAAGATCAGAATTCTGTACCCTGATGTATAGGATGCATGTGTGCCTGTGTGTGTGTTTGTGTGTGTAGGGGTGAGGCTTTGTTTTAAATACAGTCTTGTGCGCTGCAGTCTGGGAAAACTGAGCTGGCAGAAGACTTAATTGTAGAAATATGATTTCAAACGATACTTGTGCAGTTAAATCATGCTGTCAAAGCGAGCCTTTTTTTAATTTTCAAACAGAGACGCAGAAACATTCTCTGTAAGAAACTAGACCCACATTCTGTCTTTGGATATGGAAAAAAAACGCAGCCGTTCCTTGATATTTCATATTTTATAACCCAGTTCCATTCATCATCTTGCTCTCCGGTTGATCATCAATTTGGTCTACTGAGACCAAGTTGTCACTTGCAACTTTTGAGTTGAAAGTGATGAAAAAGTAAGCCGCATAAATATGCTGTAATTGTTGCACAAGCAGCACTAGGGGGCACTCTGACTTCTCTGCTACTTGAGACTGCTGAGCGTTGCACAGGGGTGAGTGTGTTCAATGTCTTTTCACATGTCAGTGTGTGTGTGTGTGTGTGTCAGTCAGGGGGACCACTGGGGGTCGAGGCTGTGTGTTTACATGGCTGAAGTTCCCATGACAAATGTGGTCAAAACATCATCTCGACTTGGGAATGTGCACAAAAAAAAAAAGGAAAGACGACGCTTCTACAACTCGGCTATTATTCTTTCTCTGCAAACATGTGCTTCCAATCTCTTCAAACACTCAGTGCTTTTTTTCTTTGCAGTTTTACGGTGTCATTACAAAACAATGTTCTTTGTTTTGCACATTAGCTATGAATTAACCGTCCCGCCCATCTTTTTGCCCGCAGAAGAGGTTCTGATGTGTGCGGAGTCACTCGCAGGGGCCCAGCTTTCCTCCTGTCAGAGCGCCGGTTCTTTCACTGCTGTTATATTTCAGGCTGTTATTGTTGGCCCTCTCGCAGCCTCGGTAAGATCTTTAGTCCTTTTCCCAAGCGATATAACCCCCACACACATCACACAGTATCTGACCCCTGTCTCCATGACATATGACAGGTCCAGTGTGGTGCGTGTGTGTGGGCATGTGAGCAAAGGACTGATGTGGGAGTGTGTGCATTTATGTGTGTGCTCTCATGTAAATGCAGCATAGATATGTGTTCAAGTGCACAGAGGATATCTGGCACAGTATGCAAGTATTGAATATGCTAAAACAATGAGGCCACTTGTCACATGTTCAAAGTCGCACAGACAACCCGCTGTGATCTCAAACCGCACACACAGATGTTCCTAATGGGACCGGAGTAGCATTCACATTCTTGTGGATAACCAGTCTGTTTATTTTTCTCTCCAAACTGGACCGGATTGCCACTTTCCCTGGTGAGAAAAAGGATGGAAGAAGATAGAAAAAGTACTAGAAGACTGATGATAGAGGCTCCCACCACAGTTTAGACCTCTGAAGCCAACTGTCAGTACTGTTAAACCAGCAAGCCTCCTCGGCTCTGATTTAAGGGTGACAGTAATTCGGTGTATAATGGAAGTTGATGCCAGTGTGCAATTCTCTGCATGTTCAAACCGTTGTTGTCTTATTCCCCTACACGAGGAAATGAGCTTGGTGTAATTTTGAGGGCTTATGTTTATGAGTCAGGATGTTACAGTAAATCCTGTTGCTTTGTTCATCCCCGTACGCGCAGAGAAACCCACACAGGTATGCTCAAGTCCTGAGAGCATCTGCTCCTTTACAACCAGATTGAATTAGCAATTACAGAGAGTAAAAAGCAGAACAAAACATCTGGAGCTGTAAGCAGCAGAGGTTATAAATCTGAGAGATGGAGGGGGGGGGGGGTATGAAAATGAGCCAAAGTGAGATTCTCAAGGACAGTGTCTCTGATTGGCCCATTAACATGCCAGGGGTGTCAAAAAGGACCCGAGGCAATGGGAGAAATGGGACAGAGCAGAGGGCTTTAGAGGGCGTATGGAACACCAGTGAATGGAGAGGTAGAGAGTTAGAGAAGAGGGACAGTGAGATACTGGAGGGGGAGTGAAATGCAGAGAGCAGAAACTCGGATGCTGTTCGTGTCTTGAACCTCCTTGCAGGAAACAGACCCGATAAGCAGAGAGGAATCTGTGGAAAAGCTGAGGGGAAGTTGTGAAAAGAGAGCTGGAGCTGTGTGGGTGCAAGAATTAAGAAACAGAGGCTTAAGATCACCACTTTGCCAAACCATAATCACACATGTTTGGACACAGAAAGTGCTCCGAGTAAACCCGAGGCTGAGTGTTCATAAATGTATTTTAACGATTAAATCCAGTTTGGTTTAAGTCCATATAAAAGTGAGGTTGGAAAGCTGCAGCACCATTACCACATCTGTTTTTGCTATTATTGGCACAATAAATTACGTAGGCAATTTGTTTGCGCTGTTGTTAGAGTAATAGAATCAAATTATCCCATGTTAGGGAAATGATTATGTACGAAGCGGAACCCATCAGGGATTCACAAGGCAATCAGTGAAGTAAGACAGAGCTGAAATGTTGGCGCTCTGCACGTCAACTGTTCCAGGACCGCGACGTCATTCAGAAGAACTCCTCAACCTTGGACGGGAGATAATTATACCTGGTTCACACAGGAGTTATTTCACCCGCTAATCCGGCAATGCTAAGAGTGCTAAGTCAGTGTAGCAGATCTGCAGTGCAACATCAATGCAGTGGAGCTGTATGGGAAAGCACATAGTGAGATAGGAGGGCAGTCGTAATTGAAAGAGCCTGACACACACAAAATGAGAAGAGCCTCAGAATGAAGGACAATATCAAATGAGTCTTATCAATTAAAAGTCAGGAAACAGTGTTTACATTCCCACTCCAAGGCCAGACACTGGGCGGGTTTTCAAATAGGTCAAGGTTGAAGCGAAAACAAAAGTTAGTCGATTAGCAGTCGAGGTGCAACATTCCTACTTTGTATGCTAATCTTGCACATCATCATACCGTGTAGGCACTGCCTGCGATTCTACATCTGCACGCACTCATTTAATTATCCAAACACTATTCACAAAAGTCACTGGAAACAAACCAAACCAAAATAAAATAATTTGCATATATTTAAAAGAGCAGATAAAGTCCCTCGGGGTTGGTTAATATTTCAGAGGCATAATAATAATATGCTAAATCATTCACATTTTATCCAGCACCAAAACAAAGTGGCTTTGTCGATGTAATTAGGGTGTTTTAGAGTTGAATCACCCTGGCAAATGACCATGTTTTTCTCTCTGGGAGATCTGTGTGTGAATGTACCTAAACCTCTCTCACTCTCTCTCTCCCTATACGTGTGTGTGTGTGCTTGTGTTGTATTGTCACCGTCCCTCCATGTGCGCAGCAGTCTTAGAAAAGGATTGATTAAAGAGAGAGTGTCTGTCTCAGAGCAGTTAATGAGGTTTAGTCCCATGAGCTGCGAGGTTTTGGGCGTGTGTTAGTGCACGCACACGTGTGTTTGCGTGTGCGCATGTGGACCGAGTGGAAGGCGTTGTTAATTGGCTAAGACTTACTTTCAGCAGGGGGATAGTCAAGGGCACAGTGCTTGCACATTTGCGGAGCGCCATTTGTAGAACACGGTGATACGCTCACTTTCTATACTAAATATTATTCTGAGGGAGTGATGAGTCAGTAGCAGTCTGACAGAAAGAAACATGGTTGTAATTATGCTTTTGGATGTAATTTTAATCTGTAGAGAAAACAGGAAACTTGTTTTTCTTCATGTTTGACTGATAAAGATAGAAATTAAGAAAACACAAGCTAGAAACTGAATGGAAAATGTTATTTTAGCTGTTTTTGTTATCTGAAGATGTGAATGAAACTCATTCATTTTCCTCTCTGGGGACAGGAAGAAGACGGAAAAAGAGAAGAAGGAGAATAGAAGAAGAAGAAGAAAAGAAAAAAGAAAAAAGAAATGAGACAGAAAATATAAAGAGAAAGAGAGAAAGAGGAAATGAGTGGGAGAGAGAGAGCGAGAGAGAGAGAGAGAGATGTTCCACAAAGGCCAAGGTACTGTCGATGGATACAATCTCACCACACAGACCTGTCCGTCTACATGTATATACAGACCTGTATGTTCTATTGCAGCACAACACACAGCTCGTCTCAAACAGCAGGAAGCATCAGCGCTTTCATGTGGAGCACAGCCCAAAGTAGAGCAAGATCACAATGTGTGTGTGTGTGTGTGTGTGTGTGTGTGTGTGTGCGTGCGTGTGTGTGTACGTGCGTGTGTGAAACCCAGGCTTTTCCCCCCTTGGGACCTGCACAAACACGCTTCCCATCTTTCCTTTGAGTTTCACATTCAAAGGTTCCACTCGTTCAGCTGTCAATCATTCTCTCAGCCAATCAAGGCGCTTCATTCTCAGTCTGTTTATAGATCAAGGGTGGTTTAAGCGTACGTATGTGATGTGACTGGAATTTTTACCATGACTAATACTAATACTGTAAATATTCATATTTTTCTTACACATCACCAGTGGTGTCAATCAAAATCAACACTATTGTGCCATACAGGAAGTCTATAACAATGTTTGTGACTGCAGGTCCTGGAAACCCATTGTACTAGAAGGATGCCAGAAAGAAACCTGGACCCAGAAAAAAAGGTCTCAAATGTATATGAAGTAAGTTCATGGATGCAGAAGGAAAGAATATTCTTTAAAAAAGAGGAGCAGAAGGAGGTTATTAAAAGAAGTAGCTCTGTGTGTGCATGTGTGTGTGTGCTTTTGTGTTTTCAAAAGAGATGTAGTGCCGTATAGAGACATTAACTATTGTGTTATAGGGCTATCGCAACCCAGATATGTCATGCTTAATTTAGTGGCTAAGACTACAAGAGAAAAAGGGGAGAAAAAACTACAAATTACTGTGAAATGTACAATATTTCTGCAAGTATGAGTACATCACAGAGCAACTGCACTCGTGCTGCAACATACAGGGAAAGAAAGGGAGTCTTAGAGAAAGAGAGTGACAGACAAACAGAGGGAGCATCAGGTGACAGCAGGTGTCATCAGACCTCACCTCTGATTGCCATCTATTATGACGGAACAATAGTTTCCTGTGGGCTTCACTAACGACCTGTGTTTGTCAGCAGCAGGGGAAATTAACCCAAGCCGCACTTTGTCTGCTTTATTTTAATTCCAGGAGGGGAGCTGACAAAAGGAGAGGAGCAGAGTGGGAGTTGGAGGGAATCACTCACACACCTGTTATGCAGTGATAGACAGCTGCCATATGTCCCAGCGTACCTGCAGTGCATGCGTGGGAACCGTGTGGGTGAGTGTCAGCGGCCAACAGAGGGCAGCAGAGGGCTTCAGAGCTGATCCCTCAGAGGTGGGTCAGCCTCACAGCCTCAAATTCAGAGCGTTGATCTACATGTCACCCCTTAAAGTCCACTCACTTTATGTTTCATTTGCAATAATTAAGGGCCTTCAGCGTTTAAATCAGTGACTGCTTCACCTCGGAGCTGCCACACAGCGAGATACTTGTTTGTTTTTTGTCAACTCTACCTGTTTTTCCCAGCTGAAACAAGGTGGGAGTGAGGTTTGAACTGCAGGGCACCGGTAATGGCGGAGTGTGTGTTCTACAGCACGTCTCGGCGAGAAACTAGCTCGATCTATTCACACTACATGCAGAGCTGTGGCCTCCAGGCTTGAGTTCCTGCTTCGGTAATGACTCCGTTCCCCTGTGGAATGTAGAACATTGTCTTTCCTCAAATGAGGGAAGCGCACAATCACACACACAGACACACACATATCCAAAAACACACACACACACGAGCTTGCACTTCAATATGCATGGAACTCACAAGGTTGTAAACATACACAGACAAAATAGTGCACACTTGCATGTAAGTACTGCACACATACTTGCACCCACACACACACACAGTCTCCCCAGTCTCAGAAACATTGATTGGGCCTCCCTCTCAGGTTTGCCTGCCTCGAACATGATCAATCAAGGAGTTTATAGACCACAATGTGTGGCAGCTTGTATTGCTCTTTCTCCCTCTTCGTTACCGATCAGAGAAAATCCCACTCTAAGCAAGCGCAAAGCACATTCATACAATTTTAATGACTCTTAAATTAACCATCATATTTTTGCTCCACTCCTTCACCGACTAAATCGCTTAATATGCATCAGCGCTGGCCTCACTTGTGGGTTCGCCGTGACATTTTTATAATTCCTTTGCACGGGCATTGTGTTTATTTATGAGTGTGTAGGCTTTTTTTGGCTGATAAATGGCACAATTAAACAGTGCTCAGACACTCAGAGCAGGCGTTTCAGGCTGCTGACAGATTTTTAGTGTCCTCTTCCTTGGCTAACGATGAAAGTAAATAATGTCTTAACGAGGTTGCTGGAGCAGTTGTTTGAGGATTCATTTTATATTTTACATTTGCTTTGAGCAGCGGCGGTTGAACACAAAACAAAAGTATGGTTCACAGCCTAGATTTTTTCGCTTTGAACATAATTTAGTAGCTTGTTAACAAATTCCTTTACAATTATTACCAAGGTTACAAATGAAAATTGAAATAATTTTTAGGGTTGTGTTAGCAGGGAGCAGACTTATTTTATTATTTATAACATTTTCCTTTTCTGCTCCTGCAAATTAAACGTCTCTTTTTGCAGTATTTTTAGGCTTTAAGTCTATTTCTGTTCATTTTATTATGCACAACATGATCGGAAAGCAGGGTCAAATCAGACTCCAGAGGTGTGAGGATGCTGTTCACAGGTTGCCGCCGAACTCCTCCGACTTCCTGTATGCATTATTCAAGGGCCCCTATTGGCTGCTGTGGGTTTAGTGATGAAAGCAGCCTGACGCAATACTCGGCAACAGCGTTTTACAGTATTGTTTTACAAACTATTGTAAGGCAGGGTTAGAACAAGGCAGAGTATTAGCCAGGCCCTGGGAGGAGGGGAGCTTTATGAGCCCTCTGAGGCTGGCTGGGCTCCTGTGCAGTTAAGCAGCGGGCTCCGGCGCTACAAGCTGCCCCTACATTTACAGAATGCCCTTGGACGGAGGATGTGTGCGAGAGAGAAAGTGTGGGGCATGCATGCTCATGGGCTAATGAGTGCATGTGTTAATGCCTGTGTGTGTTTGTGCGCACATGTGAGTGTGCACCGGCGAGATGTTGTTGGGTTGAGTCAGTCTCCAGAGGGAAGGAGAAGGACAAATGCTCCTTAAAAATAGCCCCTGGGCAGCTGGTGTACACAGTCTATCAGCAGTCCGTCCCTGGGGCCAAGGATGGAGGGAGGGAGGGGGGGGATGGAGAGAAAGAGAGAGAGAGAGAGAGAGAGAGACAGAGGATGGATGTAAGGGAGAGTGAGAGAAATGTGGAAAAATAGGGTAGAATATGGACGGATTGGAAAAAGAGAAGGGAAAAATCTGATATATTTAGCGATTAAAAAGGATAACCCTCCCCTGAAGAAAGAGAGAAGATAGTTAAAAAATGAAAGAGAGAAGCAAAAGTCAAAGAGAAAAGGAGAACAAACTGAGACAGTCAGCAAAAGAGAGACGGCGAAAGATGGAGAGGGGCTCCCGGTCCCAGTTGAGAATGCTCTGGAGGTCACAGTGGAGGGATAGGGTTTTAGAGAGAGCAGCTTTGTCCCCAGACGTCTTCAGTTACTAATATACCAGCGTGTGCTTCGCTAAATCGCTCCCAGTCGGCGCGGGTAGAGATCCTTGAGACCCACTGAGACCCTTTATGGAAATAACTCTACCCCATTTGCTCTCAATAACTTGCTCCAACATTTTTCTGTGTGTGTGTGTGTGTGTGCGGGGGTTTGTGTATATTTCAATTGCTCATTGAGCATTTGCGTGCGCAGTTTTAATGGACATGCACATAATGGATAGATGGTTTTTACAACTGTTCAATCTACTGGGAGCAACAAAATCATCAAGCTATTAGATATTTATGGCACAGGAGCGCTCTGATTTTAAGGCTGCAGCGTGTGCTTTTTGTGATCTCAGGTATGGCATTACAACACAGTCGAAAAATTTAGATTAAACCCAGACATGAGAGAAGATTCTCAAAAGGAATATCAGGTAGAATATAGTTAGCAGCGCGCGACGGGGAAGGTTTGTGGGTGTATTTCAACTTTAAATGAGAAATAAAGAGGTGGAAGTTATTCGATGGTTGCCTGAAGGATCCCACACTCTCACCGTATCATCAACACACCAATTAGAGCCCCAGACTGGGAGAGGATCAATGCGATTCTGAGTGTGTGTGTGGGTGGTGTGTGTGTGGACGTATAGATGTATTTCGTTAGCTCCTCCACTGAGCTAATTGAGCTGTTTTTCCTCAACAGTTGGGAGCTCTTAGGCTGCGGACAGATGCCCTTGGGCACAAGGTGTGTGTGTTTCTGTGTGTTTGCCACTGCGAGCATGTGTTCCGCCCTGCCACAGTGATTGCAAGAGTTTGTCGGTGCATGCCAAAATGCAAACTTGTGTGTTATGTGTGTGTGTGTGTATGGCATGCAGGCCGTAGGTCTGTCAGTGGCGTATTTAGTGGTCTCCAGGCGTCATTAGTGCTCCGACTGTCACATCGAGCCGTCTAAGTTGAGCTCTTTATAAAGCTTTGTTTTGAATACTCTGGCCACATGTGCTCCGCTGCGACTGATGGGCCCTGAGCGGGTGCTGATGGAGTGTGTGCGTGTGTGTGCGCGTGGAGGCTGGGTGCTGATGGAGCGAAGCCGTCCTGACAGAGATGTTACCCAGCAGCAGGAACCGGTGCCCCACCCCCTCCTCATACACACACACACACACACACACATACAGGAACACACACCGTCGCCTTACACAAACAGTCTGGCTCTCAATGTCATCGTTGGGGTCATATTTAACTTGAGAGAAGAGGATATACTTTGTTTATACCTCAGAAAGGACAGTTGACCATTCCTCACATACAGGAAATGCAGCAAGCATGATCACACTGCACTGCAGCAGTGATGGAAGTACCCAAGTATGCTCACTCAAAACCTCCTCTTGAGTAGATGTTCAGTTTATGCGTTCTCCACTACAGTTTAAAGGGAAAACTGTACTTTAACCCCACTATGTATTTGACAGCCAGAGGTGGGCCCCTACATTTCAACCTAGACATCTCTGATCCTTTCAAAGCCCCCGTGTTTCCTAGCTTTCATTCAAGGTTTGTAAGGGACAATAAAACTAAAAAGATTTCTCCATGGCATGTTCATCAGAGCAGAAATGAAGACCAGAAAGAAAAACTCGGCCCGGGCATAGAGGCATCTAGTTAATGTAATGTCTGTGACCAACAGGGAGAACTTAGAGTGACATGGATGAAAGTCAACATTGCCAACAATGTCAAAGCAGATTCAGAGCAGCAAGACATTGCCAATCTAACTGATTAACATTTGGAGCAGATTTAAAGTTCAATATTTTCACTATAATTTGTTTTTTTATTTGAGGTTCAAATTATTTAAGTTTAATAGTCATGAGATCACTTTTTTACATTTACTTTAGTTAAGAAGTTAAATTGTACTTTTACTAGAGTACTCTGATCTGTACTTCTACTTGAGTATAGAATGTGTATACATTTACTACCCAGTTACTTTCCAGATTAAGATCTAAGCTACTGTTAGTTATAATAGCTTAAACAACTCAACAGTACAAAGTTAAAATGAGCCCAAACTAACCAGCATTAAAGGACAGTCTTCTTAAAACCAGTTGCTTGCTGGATGGTCCAACATTGTCTGAAACATCTTCAACACTTTCAACACAGATTGGCCAACTGTGTGCTGTGGGTAAAGGCCGATTTAAAGTGCTAATCTCGAAGATCTCAGCTCCGTTATCTTTGGCGGCACCTATGGCCATAAACGGTACACACTTCCCAGATATCCAGACAGTGTTGCACGTGTGACGTCAGCGGTTGGCTCCGGGTTGTAACGCTTGATTTTCCTCGCTGGCGGTCGCTTTCCTTTTTGGTTACTGAGGAGACAGTGTGATCCAACATGGACAAGGCTATAATGGAAGGCTTTTCACGCTGGCTTCAAGCGTGGCAAGCTGTGTTAAAATACATTTACCTTTAACCACGGATGGATTACATGTCTTACAATACGTTTTTTTAAAAGCATACATTATCCTCAAGCTACAGCATTAAGATAAGATAAAAGTAATCAGAGGGGAAATTCAGGTCCTGAAGCTACAATCCCACAATTATAGTTGGACTAAAGCAACAGTGCAGTTCTCTTTTAAGGGAAGTGACATAGGTGTGTGTTTTGAAGCAGCAAAGTCAAAAAAGTAAACAGTAAGAATGGACTTTAAAAAAAAAAGTAATTATTATATTTTTTAGACATCCTAAAAAGAAACTGCTCACAAAGTTATTGTCTTTAACAGGCCAAGATGTTTTCCTGCTACAGCTGGGCCCTGCAGTAAATGCTATAAGGGGAGTAAAAAGCACATTGGTTGGGGGCTATTTTCAGGGGATTTAATACATACAGTCGCTGTATTGAGTATATTGATTACCTCAAATGAAACACATTACCCAATTACAACTAAATGCAGGAACATGTTTCCAACTGCAACAAAAATGATCCCATTGATTTGTTTTTTTAATCGTTTTTTGACAACATCGGAGCTCTATAGCACAGAGGAATACCACTTATAAAAGTGTTGTATTATTAAGGTTAATAACATGATACTCTGAAATGGGCTGCATAATGATTTACATAATAATAGACATTTAGCTACAAGTATGTCTGTGCTTTATGATGCACAACTTTTACTTGTGATTGAGTATTTGCACTTTGTTATGTTGCTACTTTTACTTAGTAAAGCACATCTTCCATCAGCGCATTGTGATGTGAATTTCTATATGACAGGCTGTTTGGAATTAAAGCTCTCACACATGTTTTGATGTCTGCAGTGATGTGTAATAGAAGCAAGCACCCGTGGAATCAACAAGTATTCAAAGTTGTTTTCAAAAAAAAAAAAAAAACTCCCCTGCAGCATCGAGCTGGTGCTGGTCGTCTCTCCTCACCACGGCAGCTGCCTCTGATGGTTATCTCTCATTCATTTTCAAACACACACATGCTCAGACCCACGCACATTTGCACACCCACTCCTGCAGCTCACACACTCTACATATGCACACTTGCGAACGTTCACACACTCCGACACGCTTGTTCTTTTTCCCCCCTCTGTCTTTGTGACAACACAACTTCCAGCTTAACTTCCAGCAGAAGTGCGCCACTCTCAGTCCTTCAGCGGGAGTCGTTACTTTGAGCTACTCGGGAATACAGTCTAACTTTCTAGTACAAGACTAGTCATTGAGTGTCTCTCCTGGGACCCCCGCTATATAACTTATACTCACTTTACAGGACTTCCATATCAGTGGAAGGCATCTCTCTGTGAAAGCACAAGCAGCAGTCGGGATAAAGCTATTTGATGTTTTGTTGCAATCGTATCTGAGGTAATGGATACTGTGTGAAAGGCTATGGCTGCGTGAGTGAAGTGACAAAGTTAGTTTGGGCCTTACAGATCTTTAAATCCCCCTGGATCACTCAAACTGCCCCCTTGTACACTCACCGCTCCACTGATTGTGTGTGTTTGTGTGTGTGTGTCAGATGATTGGTACCTGGGCTAACAGAGAGGAGTCCCTCAGGTCCTTCTGTGGAGGTTCTCAGGTCTGGTCAGTTAACCTCCATCTCTCTCTTTGATCGCTGTGGCTCAGACGACCCTCAGGGAAAAGACAACACGCTCAAACCTCGGCCAGACCTCTTTGCAGCTCACACACTTATCCACAGCAGACAAATAGATTGACACGTAGGAACACAAAAACTTTGCGCATATGCCGATGCGTACACCCCCTCGTTCTCGTATCCACACACTTTACCACACAGTCTGACCAAGGGGTAATGTTATACAGCCAGTGTCAGCAGGAGCAGGGTACTTAAGGTGCTATTACACTCCCATTACCTCTACTCTCATGTGCAATCAGGGAGAGGTGATGGCCTGCGCTCTGGCAACACACACCCTGTTTCCCCTTCTGACAGCACTGCGGACAGAAGCCCGAGGCAGCCGGGTCCGGGATCGTAAGACAAGGAGATTTAATCTGAAGGGTGTGTGTCGTATCAGGTCGGCAGAAGAGAGGGAGCACAGTGTGTAGCAGCAAGGCTAACAGGGGTAACAGCAAATACTCCTGTATGCAGATGATGATGATGTATTTGTGAGTCTTTTTTAATGAACGTACGAGAGGAAAACAGCTTCCCCTTCCACCCCCATTTTCTACCTCTGTTTTTTGTGCCCCCTCTCTCTCTCTAACACACACTCCCTCTCTCTCTCAGCTGGCCCTAGATAGTTCTGCTCTTCCCCCAGCTCCTCTGGGACCTCTTCTCCGTGTCGTTAATCAGAGCTTCTCAGCTCAGCTCCTTCTCTCTCCTCCTTTTTCTTTCTTTTTCCAACCAACGCACACACTCGCTCGTGCACACACACACATACGCGCAGTCTTACAGTCTCTCCCCCCGCCTCCCCCATGCATCCTCAGCCCCATCCATCATAAAACGGCAAAGGGAAGGTGGGGTTGTTCGTAAGTGTAAGTGCGAGTGTGTGAAAGTGTGTTCGTCAGGTTGTGTGTGTGTGTGTGTGTGTCGGCTCATGTATGTGCGCTCTATAGGCACACGTCTCTGTGTCTCCTCAGCAAAAATGAATTGAGACTTTACAAGAAGAAAGCAATTAGGCCAGGGCTTTGCCCTATCATTCACTGGCTAATGTATCAGAGGCAGAGTGAATATTATTAACGGACGGGGAGGGTTAGACTCTGTGGGTTTTACAGCCAGAAGGTAGGACAAGAAAGACTAATGATTGTGATGGAGTAACCCTGAGTTGAAGGGTTTTAATCACTTGTAGGCTTTGTGGCTTCGCAGTTGACACGCTCTTTATGATAACTGCATGGCTTCCAGCCCTCAGCGTCTGCCAGCCTCCGAACACTAGTAGGAAAGAATCAAATGAGCCATTATCGAACATGGACAAGGATGGCTGAGTACAATTCCACAGGATTACTCATTCATCAGGAGGTGTGAGTGAGGGCTGCGGGGCTTAAATCGTGAGTCAAAAGTAAGATGAACAGAGGACAGAGAGATGAATTATGGGAAGGAGGACGAGGGTGCAGAGCAGAGAGGGGTGAGTGAGGCCGAGCATTGATGGACAGAGTCAAGGAGGAGCAGACAGAGGAGAGAGGAGGTGAAGGAGCAGTGTTGGGTCAGTGATGCGTAGAGACAAACCATTTGCACCTCAGCAGCAAGCGAGCAAGGGAGCTCTTGACTTCTGCGTGTGCGTGAGAGAGAAAGTGTGTGTGACACGGGTCGAGGAGACTGGGTTCAGATCTGGGAGAGGTCACGCCGTAATGGTGGAGTTTTTGTTTCACATCTCTACAGCGCTCTTAAATGTCACGCGTTTTAAAAAGTCAAGTCTCGGCGGGTCGCGCTGACATTGATGTGTGCGCTTTCCTCAACAGGAACCTTCCTCTTTGTGATTTAAAGCAACATTTTATGCTCTCTGGTTACACTTGTTGACATCACTCAGCTCTTAACAGCAAATGTGATATGATAAGTCAATCAGGCAAGACGCTAAATATTGAGATAAGCCCGTAGTGACCCTGAAGAAAAATATGAGGCCAATCTGTTCCAGCCTGTTTCTGCGTTACAGTCACAATTACTGGAGATTACAGCTAAATCACTTCCACATGGGCTCAATGAAAACTTAACAATCCCTCCCACAACACACGATGAGGTGACTTTGTTTGGACTCAGACCAACAGATGAAGAAGTGTAGAGGATGTGAAGGAAGTGAAGGAGAAGAGAGATTTGAGAGATAGGTCGAGGATTTTCGTAAAGAGCTTATTTTCTGAGCCATCATGCAGCCATCATTTTCTCTCCCAAGAATTTCTGTTCCAAAATCTGTCAAATGGGAAACAAATGTTGTGGGTGAGACCGCACGAGAATAAAAAACATTCTTGTTGTTTCACAATCCACCACCAGAAAAGAGCTGGCTCAGAGGAGGAATAAAAGAATGAGCAAGCAAAGACAAAAATCAAAATCAGCTTCAACATCACAGAGAGCAGAGGAATGCTTCGAGACAGATCCTTTTAAGAGATATTTGTAGGCCTACTTAAAAGAGAGAGGCACAATAAGGGACCGTGGAAAAATTATTAGGGGTGTCAGAAATGTGGATGGTTATTAAGTTAAATAGTTTTTTTTTATTGCTGAAGGGATGGTAGTCATAACTGTTTGCAAGAGTTGTGTGTGTGTGTGTGTGTGTGTGTGTGTGGGGGGGGGGGGGTTAGCCTTTTTATTCAGATTTATATTCTATTTCATTTCCACTGTGAGAAAATAGAAAATGGGAATAGCTCGTCATTACCAGAACTCAATTTGAATTTGCAAATCAGTCTGTAACCTCTCAGTTCTTTTTTAATTTCTAAGGGTTATTGAGGGCCACAACCAATCAGAGCAACTTAATACCTGATGTAGTGGTAGGCAGCTAGGCTAGGTAGCTAGTCACAACACTGTATTTATATTGCTATTGCTGCTGGCATGATGTAGTAGCCAACAATGTGTTCACAACACTGACGTAAGACATTCACAATGTTCCACAATGGCAGCCATCTTGGTTGTTTCAAAAATGTGTCAGCGTTTTAATTGGCCTGACCTGACTCAGGTCAGATGGAAATCTTTCCGCACTGGGGGGAGGGACCAGACACGTCTGCGCGCGGGTGGGGGGGATCTGGCTTCAAGGCTAAAAAATAGTGCAAGTTAGAAAAAAAGGATTTTGTTTGTACACAAGTTTATAAAGGCGTGTTTGGATATATGCAGATGACAACAATCCTTCACAATTGAATTGAATTGAATTGTAGTGAAAAATTATAGTTTGAGTAAACCTCAACTCAACCTTTTTTTGCATTGCACTCCTGTCAATGTTACAGTTACAAGAAATGTCATAATGAATGGATTCATCTTTTTGACAAATGTCTTCATTACCCACAATGCAATTTGACTGTTGTCCATTGACCACAATTTGGACTGTGTTTGAAAAACTCTCACTTCTCAGTTTATACACCGTACAGTGACTCTGCCGTTTTGTAGTAGCCTACTGTCCAAATGTTGAGTCAGAATTATTAAGTTGACTCAAAGTTTCCCACAATGCATTGTGAAGGTAGTGTCCAACCAACAGTCTTTAACCCAGCACAATATACCATCATGTATTGTATTGAAAGGAAAAAGAACAGCAATGATGTAGCTAGCAGCACAGAGAAAATGAGTAGTGTCCAAGCATGTTTAACCATTTTGCTAACAATATAGACATCTATATAGAAGTCCAAAGATGGAAAAGTAGCTAGCAGCGCGTAATGTAGCCTCGAACTGGTCGTCTAAAGCAGAGATGAGGAGTGAATGGATACAGAGGTCAAGTCAACTTACTCTTTTCCAACTTCATACCTCCCAGATTGTTTTCATTTCCATACCTGTCTTCAGTCCAACTAATGTGACATCACTTAAGGCAGCGTATCAGCTCCTTCTGTAACCACAAACTGCTTCATACAACTTTTGGGCCTTTGGTGTAAAGCTCCTAAGAGTTTACATTTGGCTTCACAATTGGTTTAGTCATCAATAAAACCAATTAGGCACTGCAATATTAAATGGAGATGAGGAAATTATTTAGCTATTTTTGGTTTAATAACATGAAGGGGTCCAGAAGAAACTGACCCTCCCCTCCCCGTTTCTTCTCTCCATTAACTTTTACACGGCCCCTAAGTCAGTGAAAGGAAGGAGTCGATTGTTCAGCTCCTTAAAGTCATTTCTAGTTTTTCCCTCCTTTCCTCCATAAAGTGAACTTGTTGAAATGTCCTCTTTGTCCGCCGCTGCTCCTTGGTAAAACAATCCCGGGTAAAGTCAGACCGTGTGGTCGTTAAGTCGGGCTGGCATACCTGTCTTGCTTTTATAGGTGGCAAAAGCTACTAATCCTTCGGTCCAATATTTACTTATGCTTTCCTGGACCCTCGCTATGCATCTCTCCTGCTCCCTGCTTATATATTCTTGGCCCTTGATGTATTCCTGGCTCAGGAAACAACTTTTAGTGCCCCGCAAGGGCTGAGTGAGAATTGACAGTGTGTGCCAGAGTGAGAGCGAGAGGTAGGGGGCCTGTTTTAGTTCCACTGTGTTTGTAAGGTCACTCAGAGTACATCTGTATGGAGTGGGAACTCACTCGCTTTCACTGTCACAACCACTCACAACAGCCATCTGTAATGCTGTTATGTGGAGCACTGTGTCCCTTTGTCCCTTACACACACAGTCACAGACGTACACACAGAGGCAACCGCACACCCTCACGCGTATAAGGGCACACGCACGCTCACACGGCGTCACCGTTCACACGACAACAAATGAACCAGTGCATACACACATTAACATAATGCCAGGTTCTAATTGCGACAGCATGTGTTTCTAATGAAAGAGTTGTTTTAGGGTTTTATTCCGCTCGCCTGTCAAACAATTCGCCCGTGTTTTGAAATATAATTGTGGGGACTGTAAGAGTTTCGAAAGCAAACCAAAACATCGCTGCGATCCTGGTTTCTAATGTTTCTAATTTGTTAAAATATGCTGAGTGAATGACAAAAGTAGAAGTCCGGTCGGCCAAGAAAAACATATCAGAGGCAGAGGCCATGTGGAAATACAGGCTCTCTTTTAGAAACATGATCAATGTAACCTTTGTTACAGGAAGGAGAGGGGGGAGGAGGAGGGAGGAGGGTGGGAGGAGAGGAGACAACGTACAGAGACAGTAGGTTCATGTTTGTGTACATGTTTATGTATCACCGTGTCCGCGGTGTGTACACGCTGAACACAAGAATTGAAGTGGACAGTTTGGTTCTGCTTGTGTATTCGCCGCATTCTGATGTTCGAGCATTGTTGTGGTGAGCCGAGGACTTTCAGAGTGCTGCGAATACGTTAGAGGGTTATTTTCACAAACTGTCAAATGCAGAGAGGAAGAGGAGAGGGATTTAATCATTTACAGATGGGAAGTATATCTTTACTACTCATTTATGCTTGTTCGCTCTCTGGCTCTGAGGAGGAGGTGTACCCTCCTCCTCCTCCTCTTCATCCCACACTTCCAACCCAAAACTAACATACAGCCTGGAAGTGGGCTGAGGGGTGTGTGTATGTGTGTGTGTGTGTATGGAGAAGTAAAATTCATATGGCTTTACAGCATCCCCCCCCCTCGCTGCTCCATGCTTTTCTTTCTCTCTGTCTCCCCCCTTCTCTCCCCTCGTATCTGTTTCTCCGAAGAATAACATACAAACCCTCTGTGAAAGGATTCATGGTTTATTAAACCAGAGGTCCTTTTCCTGTTTCAACACCGAGGAGAAAAAATAAATACCACAGTTTGTTTTCTCTCCCTCTAGCTTCGCCCTCTATCTATCTCTCTATCTATTTTCATACTCGTTCTCTCCTCTGTCTGTCTGTCAATATTCAAACTTAGTCTCTCCCCCTGAACTTTCCTGACTCTGTATGTGTCTCCTTCAACTTTTAAGTGTTTTTTTTGTCATCTCCCGGACACCAAATCAGCCACACGGGCCATTAAAGCCGAGTGTGTGACCACTGAATGGGTCCCGCTACTTTGTGAGTGTGTGTGTGTTACAAGGAGGGCAGTCTAGGATAACTCAGGGTAATGTATTGTCCTGGGCGTGCACCCTGACAGTTCCCCCTGCCGGTGCCTGGTCATTCATTACTGCTAATTTGACATGTTTACGGACCCCCCTCCTAACATTACATACTTAAGGCAATCGACTGACCTTAAATGGAAACACCTACAGCCGCGCGGCATGTCAATACCAGATGAGGATGTTTGTGTCCGTGTGTGTGCGCGTGTGTGCCGGCGTACCTGAGAATCAGTGCATCAATACTGAGTTAGTGGTTAATCTGGAGGAGCAGGTGAGTTACGCGTGTGGAGACGCTCTCCAGCATTACGTGGGTAAGTGTGTGTAATGCGGCTAAGAGGTGAACAATTCAGAATAAAGCAGGAAGTGTGTTTGTGTGAGGCCAAGAGGTTAGCGTGTGAGATTAGACCTGTTTTGATTTCACTCACAGCCCCTCTCTCTCTCTCTGTTTTTACATATTCAGCACTTAAATACAGTGTTGTGTCATTAAACGGCCAATCTTGCATTGTTCCCTCACTGATACACAACATTAATCACCAATTAGCTTGTCCTGCGACCGGCCACCTCTCTCATTAGAATATGATCGAATATAATGGTACTTAATGATGCTTAGGAAACATAATTAAATGACTGAGCTGTAGAACATGTGGAGGAACCGCGGTGCATCAATCAAAGGCGACCCTGTCAATCCAGCGCTCGTCAAGAGCGCGCGGAGAGCAAAAACAGAGGGTGTGTGTGTGCGCCGAAACCACTGGCCTCTATCATGACCTCATTAGGGAGAAATGAAGGGTGGACGTGTCCCCATCACAAGACGCCATTGGTGCTTCAAAGTGTGAATGACATTAATATGTGACTGTCTGTCTGAGTGTCGGTCGGTGCATCCGGCTGCACTGGAACAGATGAGGGGGGGGGGGAGAAAAAGGGCCGTCTCTCTGAGGTATCTGCTTCCAGCTCTAATTAGCATGTGAATAAATGGAATAAATAATCTATATTATTTATGGATTTGCTTTTATCATTAATCAACATAACAAAAAGCTTGTCTAATGTGCTCGCTGCAGTCGCCACTGTACTGTCAGGCTGAGGGGAGGAGGAGGAGGGAGAGGAGGGAGAGTAGGAGGGGGGGCAAATAGCTTATCTTTTGTTTTTTTTCTCATTTCAGTAGAACAATAAAGATAAGTGTTCTACATGCTTGCTTAACACACACAGTTCGCCGGCCTCCTCCCCTTCTCCCTCTCTCTCTGCCGGCAGTGGTGAAATCCATCTCTCTATCGCTATCTCTCTAACATCCATTACATACCCCAGCCCCTCACCTCCCTACTCATTAGGCCAACGCACAGTAAATTAGCAGCAGCAATTACAGGGAATATAAAGCATAGGCTCTGCCGGGCTCCCTCTGACAGGTAGCACACAGATCATAGACAGACACCCACAGTCAGTGGGGATAATTACTGTGGGAAACGACCACACACCCTCGTAAGGGAGAACGCAAACCTGAATGTGAGTGCACACTCGTTCTGGGTTTGCCTGCACTCAGATGTGTCTTACTGGCAGAGATGCGTGCAGAGAGGCGGCCTGCATGCACCTGTAAACACACACACACACACATGTTACAGTAAGTAAGGCCTGGGTGCAACTTCCTCTTCTTCTCTCTATCATGTCCATTGTTACTATTTTCCAACATTATTAATATTCATCCCTCCTCTCCTTGTCTAGGTCTGCCTCCTTTCTGAATACCCCCCCCAACCCCGCCCCCCCTCGCACTCCCATCCCATCCTCTCTCCTTTCCATTTCTTTCCTCTCCTTTCTTTATCCGGGATCCCCATGGGGACTCCTGCTTTTCTTTCAAATATGCCTCTCTCTCTCTCTCCGCTCTTCCTCCCTTCATGTGTCCACGCAGGGAGGAGAATGAGTAAAAAGAAGGAGGAGGAGGAGGAGAGCGAGCGATGTTGAGGAATATGTGCATTAATATATTTCATTAGGCGACTAGTAGCACAGAACAGCACCCCTCTTGATGTGCGGAGCCTGTGCCGTCTGAATCCAGAGGAGAGGAGTTCTCCAGGAATAGCGTCTTTAATGTTACGTCTCCCGAGGCCTGAGGTCTGCCGGCTCCGCGCTGCCCTCGGCCTCCCACTCCTATTGTCCTCCTCCCACACTGACCAGTCTATCCAGGCCTGAAAAGCTGCTGGAAATAAAGAGCAAAATGGGTTCACCTTTTGTCTGTGTGAATTTATGATTTATGAGTGTGTGTGTGTGTGTGTTGCAATGCAAGCCGCATTTGGGGGGGAAGCAGAATCCCTGGAGCCGCGCGTTGTGGTGCTCGGCTGGCTAATCAAAAACATTAGGCTGCAGGACTCATTTTCCCCGGCACTGAGTGTGTAACCTCCATAATTCAATATCCCACCTCTTACTGCTCAATCGTGCTCGCTGTACAACCCACTTTACTGTTTGTCAGCAAACTATCAACTCTCTTATTAGATGTATGGGAGAAACAGCCCTGAGCAGTTATGAACCTATGGGCAATTAAGGAGGCAAACACACACACACACACGAGCACACACAGTGTTTACGAGTCCTTATTCCATCAGAACTTCCAGGTCGCCCCCCCCGTCGGCGGTACGGAAGCCTCCAGTTACCGTGGAGACCCTGGAACACTCTGAGGTCAGCAGAATCCTGGGATCCGCTATTTTCACAAGCTAATCCAATCGCAACGTCCTAAATTAGATATGCAAAAAATAAAAAAGAAATTAATTTTCTGCTGATGACCGGGTATGCAAATGATGACTCAATTATGGTGGGCTGGTGCGTTCGCAATTAATAACCTTGGAATCATCATTAACTAATATGTTTAGGAGGAAACTTGTCAGGCTAACCATGTTCACCATGCCATCAGTAATGCATTAATGAATTAGATTCATTAGAGAGAGGAGCCCAGCGAGGGGGGGAGGGGCGGAGGCCTGTTTCTGACCTGTGGAATTAGTCTTAGCCAGGTCTCCTCGGTTATTAGTCGACTGCATGTCAGCTGTTTGAAGATGTTTCAGTCAGAAGACAGAAGGCACTACAAACTGTCTCAATATTTCATTAGTTAAGTGTTTCGAGATGTGTGTGTGGCGATCCTGTCATCATTATGCAGCACATATCAAAGTCACAAAATGACGACTGACAAAGTCACAGACAAGAGGTAACTTTAATTCAACATTGTGAGAGTCCAAAAGTTATCTTACAGCTCAATTTTCATCAAAAACAATAACAATCTATACAGTAGAATTTTTTTCCTTCCCTTATATCATAGAGCTGTTCAGTGTATTTGCAGTCAAAGACAAAACAGAGGAAAAAATAGACACCAGCTATTTGGTTTGCATCTTTTTTTTTTGTTGTTTGTTACCTAAATACAAAACTTTGTCACCCATTACCAATATTCATAATCAGGATGGAACTTTGCTTACAAAGAAGCCATTGTATGACAACAGACCTCTGTAGTTCATTTGAAACAGATATGTTGCGGCCCCTCCTGCCCCGGCCCGACCAGCGCGGGCACACAAGTGCCTGAAAAACACTCGTCTGTCAGCAGGCGCCTCTGTTAAAACGCTCCTTTCTGCCCACTTAACAAAACCAGGCTCTAGAAAAGAAAAGCAAAGAGAAAAGCCCTATTCTCTGTCCAGCAACAGCTTGAAGACACACGGCAGACACAAAGAAAAGACTACAGAAGTGGCTGAGGGGCCGAGGAGCTCCCTTTCAGGCTCCCTCGCTTGTTCTTGTTCTGTTTAGCTTGTAATGAAGCTGTTTTGTCCGAGAGGCTGATACAGGGAGAGAAGGACTGTCGGATTCTGGAGTCCGACCTACGACTTCATGTGAGATTAAAATTGTGCTGTGACGGTGCTCGTCTCCACTGTGCGCCCCTTTGTACTACAATTAACTCAGCGCTGTGTTGTCACACTGCTGTGATCCTGTGGTTAATGAGAAATATTACCAACATGCGGTTGAAATTATTTCATTAATCAAAAAAAAGCTACATAATCGCTACAAAAAAGACAAAAGTGCAATGAGCACAGCCGAGACAGGCCTGTCGGCGTCCTTCAAAGCGTGCCATTGCTGTAGTATTATAGTACATCGGGGTGTGTGTGATTGTTGAATTATGGCTCTTTGTATTCTAGTCTGGCTTCACCACCAAACAGAGTGGGTTTGTGCTTTGTCCCCAAGTTCCCATGAATTCCTCTGTGGCAATAGACAATTGTGGTGAGGGTAGAAAACTGTACACGTGATTGAATGAAGAATGGGTTTGCATTGTTAAGGCATCTAGACTGCTGGTAAAGATTACAGTGACAGAAAAAAAGAAAGAGTATATAGATACAGTCTGTAAGCAGGCATAAATAACGTAGGAAAAGAAAGAACGGGGGAAAAAAGAGGAACTGAAAGAAAGAAAAACACAGAGCATTTTCTTAGATCTCTTGGTTTGCACACACAAAAAAAGAAAGTGTCACTCAAGAGAAGAACCCATGCATATTATCAGTTCAAGAACAGCTTCAATCTGAAAGCCTCAAACAAAAAGATATAGATTTACAGTATATATTAATGTGTGTATATATTCTTAAAAAATCTACTTCAACCAAATACTCTGAATAAGATGCTACTTTTTTGCCATACAATAAACATTTTCATAAGGAAAACAAATGAATATTTTTATTAACTTACAAATAATACAAAAATAGACAATGGCATGTTTTTGAGTCAACAAATGAAAGCATGGTATACCGATGCAAAACAATCAACATACAAAAGGAAAAGTAGATAAAAAAGTCACATTTAAATAGTGAGAGACAACAGTAAATAATGAAAGAAAACACAGTGAAATATGTTCACTTACTGTATTAAACTTACACAACACAACTAAACGAGGGTGAGAGGCAATGTACAAATACAAGGGATAAATACATTATTTATAGGATATTTTACAGGAATCCCCTTTTTGTATCCAAATCCATGTTTCTCATGTTTAGCAGATGAGATATCGACACACACAGTAAATCTATCTTCTGTACTGAGAAGCTGCCTTAAGACATTTAATGTTTACATTTCAAACTAGAGCTATCGCAAAAAGAAAAGTCAAATGAAAAAAGTCAATTTTTTTTTATATACAAAAATATATCACATATATCACGCTTTGATTCTAATTTGATATTCGCTAGACTCCTTCAGTACAGTGCTGGCTGGACGCACACATCCTCTGGCTTTTCAAGTCTTCTCTAAAATCTCAGACAAAAAATTTTGGCTAAATCTTCACCGTCTTCTTCACATGACAAGCAGAAAAGCATATTGCAAACAGCTCAATCCTCACAGTTTTATTAAAAGTCAAACAAACAAACCGAACACAAAGAAAAAGAAAGGCATGTTTTCAGATGTTAGCAGAGGGAGATTTTGTTACACGACTTTTAGATTTATGGGATAATTAGCAGCAAAATTGAGGGTTGATTTTGTTCTTTTGTGTACTTCTTTGTTTTTTTTTGTTTCGTTGACCTTAGCTCCATTTGGCCAGCGTGTCGTTCTGTGGTTTCAGCGAGCGGGCCGAGCTAAGGAAAGCTTCTTCTATTGTGACAGAGGTTACGAAAACTTCATGGCCAAACCAACACTTCACTGTTGTTTGTGCGAGTTGTACGGATTGCGAGACGGCGTGGGGGCCTCCAGTAATCAAACCCAAACCTTACAGGCATAAACATAAAGATAAATAAATGCTCCTTTCATGAGGTCAGTGTCACACTGTGGGTAAACTATCAGTCTCTATACACTCCATCCAACGCGGTGTCAGAGAAGCTACGCTAATTCAACCAAGAGGGAAATAACATCACAAAGGTTCGTATTGTCCCGTCTCACTCCTCCCCTATCCCTTCAGATGAATCCCAATGGAAAGGCCTGAGTTTTACAGAGTCCTGCGTCTTATCTTCACTTCCTTCAGTTCAGCTCCGAAGCATAACAGAGCCTCTCCAGACTCTGCTTCTGTGTCTTTTTCCTCTCCACATTCCCAAATCTCCAGCTATCCCAGATCCTCTACATGGGTGGAACGATCATCCCGGGAATCGCTGCTTTGTGGGAAAAGAGGGGGAGGAAAATGGTAAAGGGGGGGTAAAGAAAGGAGGAAAAAGAGAGAGAGAGAGAGAGAGAGAGAGGTCAGTCATGTGATTGCTGGGTTTCATCTGTCATCACAACAGTCCCATAACAGAAATGTGCTCCAGCATCTGGCGAACAAAGACGACTCTCCCTCATTATCTCTTCATTCCGAGGCCCCAAAATCAAAACATTTTTCTCCGCTGCTCCGCTAACTTGGCGCGCACCGACAGCATCATTCAACTTTTTGCAGGCTGTCTGAATAGCTTCATGCAAGAGCTGCCACTGTTAATTGTTAGCAGCTACATTGTGTAAGGCCATTGTGCATCATGGAGCATAATTCAAACATGAGAGAGACGCGGTGACATGAGGTGGTGAAATCACGCTCAACACTTTAACAAGGAAATGGAACCCATGAGTCTTTTCTGGGGGGGCTTCTTCTATCCCGCTCTAGCTCAACATCTTCACCTCCCTCCTCCTCCCCCCCTCTTTCCCCTCCCCCCATTTTAACACAGAAGCCATCACAGGCAGGAATTTTTCATATAACATATTGGCTCCCTATTGATTCCCCTCTCTCTTCAATCCACTAATTCCCTGGTTATTTCCTAAGTGTCTCCGGCTGTGTGTGCGCGAGTGTGAATGCGTGCACGTGTGTGTGTCAGTGTGATCAGTGCGCAGTGGCCAATGGCCTTTGGGTCACCGTGGTCAGCGCTCATCAACGCCGACAGAGGAAGTGAGGAAGTGCTTAGCTTGGGGCTCTGATAAAGATTCCCATCCATCATTTCTCTCTCGCAGGATCTCAACACCATACAACATCCTGCCTAGACCAACAGACCCCGCGCTGCATTCGATGGAAATGGGAGAACAGAATGACCCATGGTAGCATAACAACCACCCCCCCCTTCAACGCCACTTACAAAGACACCCACTGGAGCACGAGCAGGAAGCAGGAAGTGAAAACAGGAAATGGAACACATATGGCGTGGCATGGTGTCTCTCTGACAAGTCAAGAGTGACAAATAAAAACAGAAACGAGAAGGAAGGGCAGGGAGGGATGAGCCGCTGGTGCAAATGAGTGTGTGGCGTAGAAAGAAACACAGACAGAGAAAATGCAACAGAGAGGTAACATACTTCAGGAGAAGGCCAGGCCCTGCAGAGAGTTGGTTGATGAGTACTTGCTAGAGTCCACAAAAGACTGATCTACTGTGAGGAGGGAGAGCGGAGGGGTTTGAGGAGGGGAAAGAAAGGAAAAAAGAGGGAAAGAAAAGGGAAATAAGAGGAGGAAGTGGGATTAAAAGTGAGCAATTGTTATTATAAGGAGGGAAGAAGAGCAGGATATAAGCTTGATGAAGGTATAGACTTTGGAGTTAACTTTTTAAACATAAAGATGCATAAAAATCATTTGATGCAATGTATATAAATGCCACGTGGCTAACACTAACCTTGCAGGCTGTTAGCATTAGCGCTGGTGCACGTGGGCGGAGGGGAGTTCTGGGGTCGCACGACAGGGGCAAAGGCGCTCTTCTGCTTGACGGCGGCGGACACCATGTTGGCTGGAGAGAAGGAGAAGATGCCGGAGGAGCTGCTGCAGTTGGACGGCAGGCTGGTCGACGAGGCCATGGTGGGGCTTGACGGGACGACTGAGAGAAGAGAGACGGGTAGGAAAGGGGGGGTTAAGGGGGTCATCGGGAGCACGTCAGGGAAGAATGACAGGGAGGAAAGATGAAGACGGAAAGGGGAGAGGTGAGGTTAGAGAGAGGGCCGAGGGCAGAGGACGGGCAGACGGGACGAACAGAAAGGGACTGATCAATGGATGATGGCAGGAGGGATAATGTTTTGGACTCAGATCATATGGCTCAGACTTTTATTGGCAACCTTTTTTTGTTAGCAATCACCTGGCTATTAGATTTTCCATAGCTAAGACAAAAATGTGTTGAGTTGGAAACTTGCACAGAAAACAGCCCAAAGTACTTTTTTCTCCTATCAGTCTGTTTTGATGACTCATCCTGTTGCTCAAGGGGCGCTACGCCTTGATAAACAACTCCTCGCTAACTCTGGGTGCTGTACTCGTAATTTGCTCTTTGGGGTTTCTTACAAACAACGCTCTCCTGGATCACCTTTTTAACAAATATTTAGATAAGAAGATATTTCAGTGTACAGCCAGAGAAAATGATTTCATTAAATCTAAAACATCAGCTTGACAATAATTCCTTATTGTTTGTGTTATTTCAACATCCTTAACCATGTCATAAATTGTTGGTGATGTCTTCAACCGTAAAATGATTTTCCTTACTTAAAGCCTAAAGGCTGTGTCACACCAAAAAGCCTCACAATAGCCCTTTTTACACTGCGGTTCCAACTCAGTGCCGTAACGAAGCTCCGCCGTCATGCAGCCTTTGCCATTTTACGTTGGACTAAGCAACGCCGGCGTAAAGCCGCCCCAGTGTGTGTTTTTACATAGTGTGCGAGATGTAAAAAAACAGCGCGTGTTTCACATACACACACAATAGGCTGTTCCGCCCTGCGGGCTCCGGTGTTTACACTGATGCCGTTTCACCTCTGTTACGCCTCTGTTACTACCTCCAATGCCGGCTCAGAGGCGGAATGACTATGCCCCACCATTCAGCCTCTGTGCGTTTAACATAGGAAATGGAACGTAATAGAGGTGTAATAATCCCGCCTTGAACTGGAAGCGTAAAAGGGGCTAATGAGTCAATTTTGTGGTTGGAGAAGCTTTAAGACGTACTTTATTAATTTGGGCGTTATAGTTGCTGTGCTCTGACACAGAGAAAGCATAGAGAGTTAAATACAAAATAAGAGTTACGATGCAAAAAAGTTATATACATAAGAGTTATTTACAAATGTACTACTACTGTAGCTAGCCTGCGATTGTAGATAGCTAGCTCCCATAAACGCTAGCCAGCAAGAACGTGCTAGCTCTAGTTGGTCACAATCGCTTGAGCTTGTTTTCCTTATAGAGAGCTTTTTAAGTTTGTTGAATGAAGAGTTACACTAAAACTAGTTAAAAAGCTACTCTGCTCAGTTTTTTATATTTTATTTGTCGCAGAGAATAAAACTTTATGGTGACTCTTAGCTTATAAGCTAGGCCTATATGTTAGCTTACTCCATTTTGTAAAGGTCAGCATTGTTGAGACAGGTTTGTTTTTGGTTAATGGCATAAAATCACTGATCAAAGATCATGAAAGTTAAATATTCACATGTCCACTGGAATAGATTTATTAATAAGCAAAGTGTTGTCTTTTAAATGACGGCCTGACCAGGCTTAAAGCCTTAAACATGTGAAGGTCTCAGCCTTTGGTCCACATCACTGTGGATTAAAACAGCACTACATTATTTAGCAAAAAGCTTCAAACTGATATTTGGTGAAATACTTTTTAATTTTCAGCGTTACACAAGACAGCTTTTAAGCCGGATTCGTTGTGATTACAAGCTGCTGCCTGCTATGAGTTACAGCTGTGAGAGGCCACAGACAAAAATGACCGGAAGGTTATCTTTACAACCAAAATCCTGTCTCCCTCTGACATCAGCCCATCCATCCTCTTCTACTGGGTTTGTCTTTTGTCTGCTAATACACTAAGAGCATTTTCCCCCTCAGTGATTTTACAATCAAGCGAGTCGTATTTCACCTGCCCTCTGATATCTGCTTCTGCCTTTATTGTTGTTATTATCCAACACTTAGCTTTTATGGCTCTTCCTGACAAATCCTCGCAATAAAGTCATAATCCATTTATGAAGGGGCCTAACTAATCAATTAATGAAAATTGGACCTACAAAGGCAGGCCGAGGGGCCATTGATTGAAAGTGTCTGTGTGGGGCCGATGAGCCTGTTAAAATACTTGTTAACACCCAGGAATCAAAGCGCTGAAATGGAATTGCTTCTCTAGCAATTAGTTTATTGATTTAATCAAGGGTCTTTAATGTAGAGGGTGAATGTGTGTGCGTGAGCAATGGTGGCGGGGTGTGTGTGATGGGGGGGTGCTAGGTGATCTGCTCCCCTGGCCAATAAAGTGGGGATTTGCGTTTGACTCTGTTCTTAAAGAAACAGATGAGCAAGCGGAACTGCAGCACTTTCTCCTTGAGTGTCACTTCTTATTTGCACCTCCTGTTCTCACTTCCTGTGAAATACTTCTTCTTTTATGTTGTAAAGGCTCGCATTCAATCTCTCTGCGTTTTCATGCCTTGATTTTGCCCTCCCCTCCCTGTAGCAGATCTAGGATGTGGTGTGTGTACTCACTAGCATAGGGCGAGTTGCCTGCGGATCCATTTAGGAAGTTGGGCGAGGTGCCTAAGGTTGCCATGCCAGAGTTAGCGTAGCCATTCATGCTAGTGGAGACAGAGCTGTAGCTACTCTGCTGGGGGGTGGAGCTGGGAACATAACCATGAGGGGACACACTGCTTGTACTCCTACTGAAACCTATGGACAGGGAAAGAGAGGGAGAAGGAGAGAGAACGTATTAGGTGTGTAGAAGACGGCGGACATAACACAACAAGAAAGCCCTCATGCAGTACCAAATATGCTTTTCCTTACACAGCTACAGGAAACAGCGGTAAAAGCCAACAGGAAAATCTTAAGCATATGGCAGAGCGGGAAAGCGATGACCAGAGCGAAGGGAAGAATGATACAAGAGGGAACTATCTGCAATCCAACCGCTGGAACAAGAGGCCTTTAACCTCACTGGCTCCTCTCCAAAATTAGATATATTGATAAGGCAATTAACACTAAAAGGCCTCCGCAGCTCTCCTGTAATTTATAAAGAATGAAGCCAGTATTTCTGACAGGGCCCTTTCCTCCTTTATGCTTTACAGGGCCAGCGAACAGAAAGAGGACAAGATGGAAAGCAGACTATAAATATACATCTCAGGTCCAACGTGCTGACACTGGAGAAAAGACACAGCTGGAGATGAACATCAGGAATTTCTGCTCTCCAGTGCAACAAAGGCTGCACCTCTCTGCTGTTTGAGCCTCCTTTTTTTGATAATAAGGTATCACCAATTCCCCGTCCTCATCTGTTACGAGCTGCAAACTCTAAGCCAGATGTCGCGCGGCTGATATCTGTTGTTTTCTTCACATCTGAACATGTTTCCAGATGAAGATGAAGGACAGAGGAAGAGGCGAGGGAAGCTCATTGGAAGTATTGAGACACATCCAGAGGCTGGTCCATCCACTCTCCCCTGCTTCCCCTGATACATGTGATGAATCACCACTGACTGCACCCACATCTCTCTCTGTCAGACGGGGGCCGACCCCAGTCTAATATACACACCCCTAGGACCCACTCATATTTCTCCATCCGTGGCTCCCTTTTTCTCCATTCTTCACTCTCTCACCTTCTTTCTATCCTCGTCTCAAGTTTTCCCTCTTCTCCCCTCCTCCTCCTCCTCCTCCTCCTCCTCCTGCCCTCCTTTTTCAGACTCTTCCTTATTTGCTCTTAAATCACCCTCTCTGAATTTCCCACATGAAAAATAAAATGTCCCTATCGCGCTACTCATCTTTCCTTCACATCCCTCTTTCCAAAAAAAGAATAAATGGCGGCCACATTTCCCATGATAACAGCCTCTAATTGTTTCCTGCTGAGTTCGCTCACCCTGGTTGCCTGTTTGCGCCACCTCTGACCCGGTGAAGGAGTTCACGGCCATCATGCCAGCATGCACGGAGCCGCTGCCAAGACTGGCTAGCTGGTTGTGCCCTCGTGGCACTGTCGTGTAGAGGGCCTCTGCGATGTCCGCCGCTCGTTTCAGAATCATCTCCTGACAAAGAAGAAGAAAAAAGAGCTGTGGTCAGCAACAGAGGCAGAAGAGAGAGGAGAAGAAGGAAAAATGTGCCCTTGATGCAGGCTTTATGGTCTCACAAGAATGCTAGATCTCCACTCCAGATATTGCGCATGTAAACCTAGGAGGCTGAGTGGTTTTTATCAGTGGTCACTGGGAGTGGTGGGATTGGTTCCAGTAAATGGAGGAAAGCCTCATTAACAGACTCATCAAATCTTTGGCCTGCCGCTTCCTCTCTTCTTCATGTTTCCTCCTCCCTCTCCTCCTTATCTGCTTCTCTACTCTCCCTTCTCTCCTTTCATAGTTTTCCTTTCCTCCACAGAATATGAGCGAGAAAAGCTCTTTCTTTGTGTGTTTATTGGGCCCAGATCTTGTGCTGCAGGGACAGCAGAGACACCGCTAATTTCCCCTCAAAGATTTTCATGTTCGCGCACATGTGTGTGTTTTCGAGTGCTTACCTGGTTATTGTGAGGCATCCCGTACAAAGCTTCCACCAGGTCTGCTGCTCTCTTTAGGATCACCTCCTACAATCAAGCGCAGAAAGAAGAAGGGGATTGATCACGAGTGTGACGGCTCAAAGAGTTCAGTCACTTTTATTACATTTCACGTCTTGCATTATGCTGTGAATGCAGAACAGAGAGTGCAGAAGAAGAAGGAGGCCGACAGAGGCAGGCAGAGGAAGAGAAATGGGCCTGTCCCGGCACTTTGTTACTCGCCGGGCAGTTTGGGGAGAGCAGAGGTAAGATACTGTTATCTGTGAATAAAACATGAGCCTATATCTCTTTATCAGTCAACCATCTTCTACATCTTCTCCCGGCTGTCAGCGCCGGATCATGAATCTAGCGTACATGACCACACATCAATCTCATTTAACACAACATATCATCTGTTTGACGGCTATACAACTCCGGGACACACCCGTCTCCTGCCCCGTATTAACCCTGGTAATGATCCAAGTGAATAGCCCTGCATCCACTTTGTGTGATAAATGTAGAACATCATCGCTCAGGTGAAAACCGCCGAGTGGAATTTCCCACATCAAACATTTATCCTCGCGTAGTGTTGCCACTTTCTCCGCGCTCATTTTCTACCGCTTACCCTGCTTTCTCTCCTCGCTCCGTCTCCATTCTCTTCCCTCCCTGAGTGTATGAGTGTGTGACTCCAGGCAGTCGTTATACGTGTGTGTGTGATGTAGACACCTACAGCCCTACGAAACCCTTTTTAAAAGTTAATGTGCCGGGGCCAGGATATATGCTGGAGGCGCGACAACCAGAAAATTGCAGCCCCCTCCCCTCCAACCTTCCCCTCGTTCCCCTCTCTCTCCCTCCTTCCCTTCTCCTTGCGCACACACACGCTGTGCGCTATACCCTCCTGAGTGTATCCCTCGCTGTGAACAAGCCCTGGAGCATGTGTGCTCTCTGTTCCGTGACACACCGCCTTTCAATCAGACTCATATCACACACACACACACACACACACACACACACACACTGGCGCACACACGCAGCCGCCACGCACATGTGGAGGCTGTCGAGCACGCCCAGGACATGACGAGAGGGTCAGCAAAGCAATAAAGATTGTAGAGCGCTGTCCGAGGTGCTAAATTCACTCAATAATGGGAGCGCTGCCTCTGTGTTAACCTCCCATTACTAGCACTATCTGGGGGAGGCAGAGAGGGAGGCAGGGGGAGGGAGGCAAAGAGGGGGAGACCAGAGAGGAGGCCTGCTCGAGGTGATTGAGAGATGTAGAGGCCCTGGGAAGGTAAGTGGTTCTTTAGTATGTATGCACCGCTCCTCGCTTCCTTCTCTCTGCTTTTCCTCGACTCCACATGCCTCCCAGGGATTGCTAGATAGGTAGATGGATGGATGATGGGAGGGAGGGGGGAGGAGGGGGAGGAGGAGGGGAAATGAGGGAAGAGTAAGGCATTAGGACACAAACAGATGCGCAGCTGGAGTGTAGCGGTGTTCAGGAAGGATATATGAAACCTAAGTCACTTCATCTTAAACATTTTTCGCCTCTCTCTGCACCAGCTTGGAGTCTGACAGCCTCTCAGCTCTTTACTTCTGTCTGTCTGTCTCCATCTCTAATCTCCACCTCCTCTCTCCTTCACCTGCGTCTCCAACTACTGTCTCCTGTCTCTCTCTCCTCTTCTTCTTCCTCCTCCTCTCTCCCATCCTCTCGATTAATCACCCTCTCTGGTTCTGCTCCCTGTCTGTACCTATCAGTCTCTCGTTAGCAGAGGGATCTGTCCAGTAGCTAAACGCGATTAGGCAGCGCTCCAGAGTCATTCTGATAAACAGATAAATGTGGTTAGCGCCGTGCTGCCTCCCGAGCTCTGCCGCTGTAAGGGGAGACCATTTCCTGGGCGCAGGGTCTCTTCCCGTAAAGTCAGGCCCACAGAGACGTCAACAGGAAGGGGAACCTGATCCAGAGCAGAGCCTGGCCCCGTCTGGCAGGGCGGTCACTCATTAGCCAACCCCAGACCCCCAGCTACACCACAGCTAAACACCCTGCAGCCTGGCTGTGCCTCCATCCTCACTCTGACTGACTGAATATTAGTAGCAGCACAGTATGGGGGCTGTTTTTAGCTGGACACTGGATCATTACCGCAACATATAGAGATAGAGAGGGTTTGGTAGATATCCTTCTTGTCCCAGCTCAGAGGTTGTGTTCATTAAAGGCATAGTTCAGAGTTTTTTGTATGTTATCTACAGTAGATGCTGGTTAGCCCTGAACATGCCTTCCGCAGTATCAACATGCAGTATTAAAAGCTATGGCTATTGCCTGCAGCGAAAATGGTAGTATTTCACTCTTGCTGAGCCATTCCTTTCAGAGGGAGGGGCGCAATGCATGCTGGGCGTTGTAGGAATGTAGAATGGGCGAAACCACGAGCTGTTTGTGCAACTTTCTCCACAGCTATGGCGCCAATTTCAAATATTATTGCTTCCACCGATTACAGAGAGCACCAGCTTTGACTGACAGTGGCAAATTGCTCCATTAAGTAAAGCCCGTCCACTGTGTCACATAGATTTGCTTCTCCAGCTGCTCTATCCAAACAGGGCCCTTAATGACTGCCATCTACAATAGGTAATACACCATATAAAGTCTGACCTTTCCCTGAAAGAGGCCCCTAAAAAAGTTGCAACTAGAATGCAATCCACAATATTCCCAATCAATTTAATCTTGACTAAAGATTGAAAGAAGAAAAGCCACAAATCGGTGTTAGCATGGCGGCCATGACTGGACATTTGTAGCACCAGAAGTTGCCAGTGCTTGCCCCTCTTCTGCCCCCTCTCCCTCATGATTGAGGCCAACAGTTGAGAGAAGTGTGGTCAACAAACTGTTATTACCTCAATAAAGGCACAAATCAATAGAGCTGAAATGAACAACCGGGCCTGCCAGCTACCGCTGTTCATTTAGAAGAGAAAGAGACACCACGTAGCGAGGGAGGAAGAGGAGGAGAGGAAAAAGAGATGGATGGATACAGAGATATTTAGAGAGATACCAGGGGGGGTTGATAGGCTAAAGACCAGAACTCACCAGGACGAGTCTTGTATCCAGCAGACATGACACGCAGCGAGGACAAGTGATTTCTCTATCTTCAGGCTACGTCTACCTGCGCTCTCCATCTCTGCCTCATGGTGACTTCCCTCTGCTGTGTGTGTGTGTGTGTGCGCACGCAGAAGGTGCATTTCTACCTGTGTGTATGTGTGGATGTTTGTGTGTGTGTGTGTGTGTGTGTGTGTGTGTGTGCTGGAAGTAATAAAGTCCACCCGGGGTTGACTTCGATCCACTGACCCAGCAGGAGGTAAGACTGGACAGCTATGATGGATCACCTAACCTGCTTCTGCCTCTCTCTTCCTCTCTCTCTCCCTCTTTTCCTCTCTCCATCGCTCCCTTTCCTTTCCCACTTTGCCAGTCTAAATGACCTTATAGCCAGTGGAAGGATGAATGAGCTGCTTGTGCGTTACACTTTGCAAATAAAGTGTTTGTTTAGGCAGAAAATGAGCATGAACATATGATAAAATGTGTCATGTATAGCCTACTGTCTACAGCACACAGTCATTCCTCTGTATGTGAGGTCATGCTGCCCTTGTGCCATGTATATCCATATATGCTATGAAACTCTAGAAGTCGTCAATACCTCCTTGTAGCAGTGTTACCAAGACAGATCTTTAGAAAATAATTGCACGTGGAAAACACACGCACGAGAGGAGTGGAAGCAATGTACCTTGGGTAATCTCTCCTGGTCTCCGGGGTGTCTGGGGATGACCTTCTGTAACCTCTGGAAGCCGTAGTCTATGGTTGGCTCGTTCAGCGCTGAACACAAGCAGAAAGAGAGACACGCAGAAACATTAAACGCTTGATTCTTAATAATGAAAACACCTACTGTTCAAGAGAGACAGAGCGGCAGGAACGAGTGATTCTCTGCTACGGTAGAAACGACTGAATTAAGCACGGTTTTACATGAATATTTCAACATTAAACCAAACACGCTGAAAATGTGGGTGTTCTCTATTAAGTCTGCTGTGTGTCTTTGTTTGCCTGTGATGTAATGAATCTCTCTCTGTCGCCTGCTTTGGTGCTTAATAAAAAGACTGTCAGGAATCAGGCGGAGTGTGTGTGTGTGCGTTTGTGTGCTCGCATACGTGTGTGTGTGGGTCCTGTGGTCTTGCGTTGATCAGCGACTAATATAAGCAATTACAGAGCCTGGTTCCAATATAACAAAGGCTTGATCGCTCCGGGGAACTAGCTAAACACACACACACACACGTAGGAGATGGTCGCATACACTCGCACGCACACACACAAACACGCACGCAGAGTCAGATCATCCAGCAGCGGGGAGAAAGCACTCTCTCGGCATGCTGTGGTCGTGCTACGGTAATTGAATATGAGAAGATTTAGCATGAATATTTAAACATTAGAATAAATACAATGAAGATCTGAGGCTTATAGTACAAACACTTCAGAGGAGGATTGTTGGATAAGTGCTCTCTCCACATAATTCATTCCTAATGTACTCTCCCTCTCTCTGTCTTTTACCCTCCTCCCCTCTGTGTCTCTTTGTGGGCCGCCTGGGGAGGCAACGCACAGGCATGGATAACAGTCTTGACTACTTTTCCACAGCCTGTATGACGCTGCTTCTGTGCAGACTTTGTGTATGTGTGTAAAAAAAGAAGGAGCTGTAACGCGTGAGGATTGCCTGTATGTGTCTGTGCCGTCCGTCTGTTTCCCCCGTGGGTCGCAGCTTGGACGTTTCCTGAGGGCTGATGCCCTGCTCGCCTCACATCTGAGCAGCCAGGCTGACTAGGCGGCCCCCAGAAAAAAGGCCCCTAGAGGCTATGAGTACAAGCTGTCCTGCTGGACCTCTAGTGACTTCACCATGGCGCCTCCTGAGCCGCCCGCTCAAACACACACACACACCAAAGGAGAGCAAGAGAGCAAGGGAGCAAGAGAGCGAGAGTCGGTGATGCTCTGTTTTGGCAACACAAACGTATTTGGACAGCTCTCCCAGCGGAGCGTTCCAGTAATCCATAAGAGTGAAAGAAAGGAAAGGTGAAAAGCTGGAAGCAAAGACAGAGCAGAGTGAGAGAGAGAGAAAAAAGTGGGAGTAGAGATGCCAGAGGCGGGCTCAACTTCAGAAGAATGACACACATTATTACAGGCCAGCTGGTCCACTGATAAAATAAGCCAAACAATGAGATGATCACAAGCAACAAATAAAGTATGAATTATTTCTGAGGACAAATATTTGACATTACTTCCGCATTCTCTGATCTCTCTAAAGCCTTAAGGAGGATTTGCCCTGGATTAGGCCCGCAGTCTGAGGAGGGGATTGTTCTGACAACATCCCCTCTCTTTCGTCTCAAAGGCTTTTGTTTTTATGATGAATTTTTTATCAGTTCTCCACAATGCGCCAAATGAGCCTCGAGTGAACAATAGCATAAAAACCCCAAGACGTACACAGATACCCTCTATTACAAATAAAGAGACAATTTTGGTAATTGAGAGAGGAAGTGATATTGTCTCTGCTCGTTTTCAAGGACCATAAAGCAGAGGGGGAGTACGTGGGGGACAATGGCACCGCTAACTACCTGCTTGTGCCTCTGTGGGGATTATCTCCGTGTTTTATGCTCTTACACCGACGTTCAATATCTCACGTTTCACAACAGAAATTAGCGCTGGAAGAAAAAGAAAAACTCCTGCCTGGAAAGAGGAGTGGTGTGCCGGTATACACTCTAGGATTCAAAGCACACTCTCCCATACAGGTATATTTATAATCCTTAGCTGTCGCTCTCCAGAAGAGCAAATCAAAGCCAGTAAAACATAACTGCCATAAATAAATGAATAGATGAGCAACAGCCCTGGACTGGAGGGATTCACCTAGCAATCACCCACATCAGATCAGATCAATGCTCATGGAAATTTCATGAAGCCTAGAATCCACACCGCTTCATATTTCACTATAATAACCCACAGAGCCGCAGGGGGAGTGTGTATGAAGGGGTGAGGGGGGGGGGGAGAAGAAGGAGAGGGTGCTGGAGGTATGAGCTTTAGGGGTGGAATAAAAGGGGGAGTGGATGTTTGGGGGCGCAAAGAGGAGGTGGTGGAAGGAGGGGGGGGTGAGGGATAATTGAGAGGTCAGCACGGTGGAGTCGTCGTGGAAACACAAGAGAGGAGGAGGAGAGCAGGAGGAGGAGGAGGAGGAGGGGAAACTACAGTAAGTGTCCAGCAGCCCTGTCTCCCTTCTCCTCCAGTGTCGAGCGCGGTGTACTTGCAGGGTTAGGTAATTGGCTCTGAGGCTTGATGTTAACACCTTAACAGGCCCTCAGACAGTGGGTAAGGAGCTGATCATATCACAACCCTCTGTTTCTCTCCCTCTCCACTCCCCGCTCTCCCTCCCTTCCTCCCCTCCGTCTTTCCCTCCCCTCTGCAGTCTCCAGTGCTCAGGTGTGATCTCATAAGCGCTGCCTTGCGATCGATGCCGCCAGTGGCAGGGGGTTCAATAGCCCTGAATTACGGCTTCATTTCTCCCCCCTTCACACAGATGAGAGCTGCCCCCCCCTTCCTCACCACCCCACACACACACACATATACACAACACCCCCACTGACTACTCACAATCCAGATCAATACCTTACAATCTAATTTTTATCCATTTTTCCATAAACCCAGAGATTGCGTTTATTTGCAGAATCCGACAAGCTAAATAAAGCATCGCTTGAACATGTCAGGGAGACTAATGCATGGCTGGAAATTCATACACAGAAAACAGATGAGTGGAGCCTTTTGCTCCTAAAGGAAGGGAGAGGCTGAGAGAGAAGGAGACGGAGGAGGAGGAGGAGGAGGAGGAGGAGGAGGAGGGGGGACGCTAAGAGATTCTACAAATCAATGGAGGTGTGGATGCTACTACAACGTAAGCTCTAATTATCTGCTGCAAAAAGTGCATGTCGACAGTTAACAATACCTGACAGCACGGATCCTCACCGGGAGAATGCAAATCCTGGGAATCTGGAGGAAAAGTGTGCGCTTGAATTAAGATATAAGAACATAAGAAATCATCCCCCCGGTGAATGCCGCTCATTTCAGCGGGGTATAAAATCATCTACGTTCCAAATTCATTTACATCATCATCATGGACCAGATGCTGCCGTAATAAGACGGGAGCCCGCTAAAGAGGGAAGACAAGCCACATGGTGCAGAAAATTAATCTCAATCTCAAATCGAGGTGCGAGTTTCCTCACCGTTAAGACTGTGTGCTGTAAATGTGGATGTGTGCAGCTATCTCAGCTGGCCCCCCGTCTCCAGCTGGAGACCGGCCGTTTTAATCAACAGCAGGCCTCCGCCCAAGCTCAATAAAAGAAGCATTCACAAATAGGAGCAAGACGAGTAATTGACCGGCTCGTGGTTGCACCCCACTTTTATTGCCAGATGACTGCGTGCTGCATGTGTGCGAGTGTGTGATCATGCGTGAGTATAACGTGAATATGAATGTAGAATATATCTGTAGCTCTATGTTCCCTGTGTGTTTTCTCTGTAATTCTCAAACAAATTGCACCAAAATTATATCAGAATCAGACATTTTGCTTATTTGATGTACTCAAGAACCATCTGAACGTGGATGTGGAGCAGCTTAATGAGGGCTAAAATCTTTACAAAGCTCATGCTTACAACTTACTGTGCATCATCTGTGCTGCACTCCAGCGTCTGCAGTGCATAGAATGACAGACAACTGACAGTCCCTCCTCCTCTCCTAAAACTAATTTGGAGCTCAGAGGCAGAGCAGAGCGAGACGGAGAGAAATGTCAGCAGCATCCCGCCTGGTTTAAATTCTGTTCTTGACTTTTGTCTTTTCCCCTCGCTGTTCAGGGCGACTGAGTGATGTTTCCCACACACCTAATCTGCACTCAGCACTGAAAAACTACCCCTAATGTTTGTGCGTGCGTGTGTGGGGATGCGTGTCGCCGCGCATGGTGCCGGCCTTAATGTGAGCCAGCAGAGCCTTTTAATATCAGCAGAAGCTGTAGCGGAAGCACTAAGCAGACAAGGCTGCATACTGAGGAGGGGAGGGATTGCCTTTTGAACGACAAGGGTGATTCATCAACTCCCCCAATCTATGGCCAGTATCCCTGTGTCACACACAAACACACACACACGCACACACAGGGGCCCTAGTGGCAGAGAGTATTATCACTCTATATTGCATGGAGAAAAGAAAAGGGGGAGCAGCTCTGATGAATGTTACAAAGACAGCAATCCAGTAAAAGGTGATACACAACCAAACATGGAGATGCATTTGTACAGGGGGGAGGACGGAGGGGGGCGGGCAATGACCTGATAATGAGAGAGAAAGAGAGAGAGAGAGGAGAGAGAGAGATTAGGGGGAGCTCTCAGCCCCAGAGGTGGGTAAGGCAGAGGGCAGAGAGAGGAACAGAAGGGGGATAAGGGGATAAAAAGACAGAGGAAGAGCAGAGAACGGAAAAAAAAACATTCTTTTATTCTTATCAGTGGAGAGCTTAATTGCCTTTGATGAGTCTAATTGGAGCTTTCTGAAGTCTAATGGCAGAGGAGTCCTCAGAGACGGCAGAGGACACATTACTGTAATAGCTTCTCTCCGAATCTCCTCTGCACCAAAAGTCCCCTGCTCGTCTCCTCCGTCCTGAACTGCGCCTGAAATGTTTCCATGCAGCGACGGGCGGTTGTGGAGTATCAATGATCACGCAGAGGAGGGCGGGCGGGGGGTGGGGAGTAAACCTATAGATGTGTTTGTGTGTGTGTGTGTTGGGCATGTTTGCAAAGTAGCGGTAGCAGCAATATTGGGTATGTGGTGACTTAATTAGGTCTGTGAGCTGCTCGCTTTCCTCTCCTCAGCTGAAGTTGATTAGCAATGCCAGCTGTCCCCAATGTAATTCAGTGTGCGCATGTGTGCGTGCACAAGTAATATACGAGTATATGCATGTCTGCGAGCGCGGGGCTGTGTGGATGTGTGTGTGTACGCGCTAGCTGCCAGCTGCCAGCTGCCACGCAGTGCTGCCAATCCTCCATGATTAGTACCCACTGGCAACTGGGCTCAAACTGGTGCCAAACAGACCCAGGAGGGCAACATGGCCCATGGTAATCCTGCATCCCTCTCTCCCACCCTCTTCTTCATCCGCCGCTCTCATCTATTTCACTTTTGCTCAGAATATCCTGCTCGTCCTTTTGTTATTCCTCCTTCTCGTTCAAGCCGTGTGAAAGGTTCGAGGAGGGTTTGCTAGGCGAACACAAAGTGATAAGAAAGGGAAGAAAACGGAGCCATGGGAGAGGAACAAATACCCGCTGAGGGTACAGAGCAGAGGCTGAAGTGAAGTGTGTGAAGAGTAGAACTGGGATCTATGCCTCGACACGGTTGACTGTGTCACTGTGAAGGTGCCGGCGCTTGGCAAGCAGCATCACAGTGTGTGTGTTCAGCTCCCAGTGGATGACCTCTTGCTACCTCTCACCTGTTGAGATTCTTCTTTGTGCCTCCGTAGAAGCCAAAGGCAGAGAGAGAGAGAGGAGGAATTCATCCAAACGAAGCAAGTTTGGAATAAGTGAATGTGACAAGGGGAAAGAGTGGAGGGCTGGGAAGAGATAGGGCGTTTATGCATACGGTTCCCACATGTCTGGCACATTAAAAGGCTGCACACACACACACATAGATACACTTATACACACACAGCTCTATGGGTTTGGCAGAGTGCGGGCTGTTGGACAGCTCTGGCATGGTAAAGGCTGCCCACCCATCTGCCCTCTGTCTTAGTAATGCAGTTACTTGTCAGCTTGCGTGTGCGTGTTTGGAGTACATTCACACTTACGTACAAACAAACACAGGCAGCCTATCGCAGCCTTTCCCAGAAGTACACAAACACAGAGTCATAATTACGACCCATGGACATGGATTCTGTCCATGCACAGTAATTAGGACACACACAAGATGTACAAAAAAAAAAAAAAAAAAAAGCATGGCGGTGATGTGACGCACACGCTCGCTCTCAATTGTGATTTTGTCAAATGTTGGCAATTCCAGCCGGGGCTTACAGCCTAAGTCTATCAGTGGTTGAGATTACAGACAGATTTATGTGATTCACAATCTCCCCGGGGACCTGCGGCCTCGCATTGGTTAATCACCGCTTCACATTCACTCTCTCCACCGCTCTTTTCACCGCACGGCTATAACTCTGCACTGATACGCTCTGATGTAACGCTCCAGCTATTCATGCCCCTGCACTCAGCGGCGAAAATCACACTCTCCTCATGGACCTCTTCCTTTGCGAATCGCGCCTTCGACGGGGTTAAAACTCAATAATCCCACTAATCAAAAGGTTAAACCTCCCCCTGACCTTCACCTGCTTCATAAAAGAGGGCAAACACTTTTCTTCCTCTCATCAGCAGGCTTTTTCACTGAATTATTGAGTCATGATATTGAATTCTAAGTTGTTTAGCGTGCACATTTTTCTCTGGGAACAGTTTAGAGAAGAAAAACTGTACCAGGTTTCTTTCAGCAGATATTTATTATATAGAATCCTAATAAAACGTAAAGTCACTTATATGATTAAAGCCTCTCACGTTACTTTGAAAGAGCTTTTTACAGAAAATTTGTGGAGAGATTTAATGAGAAGCGAGCAGATAGGTTGAGGCTACATTATCCCTTTAGATTACACTGTTAATGAGTGTCATTAGTAAGTGTTAGTGCGTAGCTGGTACCTGTGTAGATGAAGCGTCCAGGTGTGCCTTTGCAGAACTGTTTGGATTTGTAGGACAGCGTGACCTCCACCACCCCGGGGATGTGTCTGGGCGGAGTTTGCACACGAATGGCGTGGGGGGTGATCAGCTACGGAAAGCCAGAGAGGACAGAAAGATTAATGCAATGAAACTTCACATCCAAACACGTGCTCAGGGGACTATTCTGGGCTCGCCTTCGGACCTTTCCTTTGCAGCTTTTGACTTTCTTTCTTTGTATAATCAGCCTGAAAATGATGTGTTAGCGCTAAAGCCCTCAGGTGGCCGCGTAGCCCGAGGCAATGTCACTGTGAGGCTTAGGATGGTTATCAGTGCTGACACGGCTCTGTACGAGCGGTTCAAAAGCAGTTATCTGTTTATGAATAAAACACACCTTCCTCTGCATACGTCTATTACACATAATAAACGTATAATCTGCCCGGCTCGGCTGCCCCTGTCTCTGTGTCTGTCAACTGAGGATGTCGAGCTGCCGTTAGCCACATTAAAGCGGCACTGTGTCTTAAACAGGCTCACTTAGTGTGGCTGATGAGCCCACTCGCCATGTATGTCTGTGTCTGTGTGTGTGCTGAAGGGTCTTTGAAGGAATACGGTAACAAGACAAAACACAGATGAGACCTCAGCGAGTGCTCGTTTTCCACACGCTATAGTGAACTAGCACTCAAAGCTAGCAGCGCTCAAAAGCTATCAATGCTGCTGCCAGCACCTTGTGTGTATGTGTGTGTGTGCATCTGTGTGTGTTCTTCTAACTGTCCCTTTCATTGCTCACTTAGCTATGCTTTTATTCTACCATTGTCTGCCCCCACTCACCTCTCGGCGAGATAATATAAGAGCTTTTTATAGAATTATTCCTTTACTAAAGAGAAAGCTGTTTAGCTGCGACGCTCACTGACCTTCAATTTCACACATACACTACATTTACATTTTAGTCATGTGGCAGATGCTCCCTACAAAGAGATTTATACTGTACGGTGTGCACATATTCAAAGAAGGCAGATAGTACAATAATAAAAGACAGGAGCGAGCTGAGAAGAGAGGAATAAGAACTGCTGCAGAGGAAGGAGAAAACAGGCTGCAATAAGGCTTTGCAGTAAGGCTGCAATTAACCATTTTCATCATTAATTAATCGACTCATTATTTTTTCAGTTACCTGTTTTTCTCTCCCTATAAAATAATAAAAAACACTTATATATCCAGACACCGTTGGGACACGTTTAGATTGTAAAGAAACTGAAATGGAGCCTATTAAAATTGATGTCAAACACAGATTTGATGGAAATCTTTAAGTTTAAGAAGCTGAAATCAGCTCATGTTTGGAACTTTACTTGAAATGACTTGAAAAAATAATAAATGGATAAAAAAAAAAGACTCGATAAATTGAATAAGAGCACTAAAAGTTTCCAACTTGAGGATCAAAGCCCCCCCGAGGGATCCAAAGACACTGTAACTTTTATTGGGTCACAAGGTGATTAAAGTGAAAAACACATCTCTCTTCCACAAACGATTTATACGTCTTCTGACTCCACATTGAATGTTGCGTACTTTTACTTCTTTAGACCTCTAAAAAGCCTTCAAATGAAACATTTTGAGAAGGAAAAAGCACGATTTTTTAAGCTCCTTAAAATTCAACATGTTCAAGTTAACTTTTTGCCTTTGGCTGCTGTTCCAAAGTACTCGCTCTTAAGGGATCAAGTTTGGTCTCTGTATATAATATTGCCAATTGAGTAAAGTCTATATATGCGAGTCTTGGTGACTTGGATTCAAATCGAGTCACTGTTTTGAGACTTGACTTGGGACTTGAGCAAAGATGACTTGGTCACAACACTGTTGCTTTGATTTGGCACTATTTGGTGCAGTGGTTAGCGCTGTTGCCTCACAGCTAGAGGGTTCCCAGTTCGAACCCTGGTTTGGATGTAGTGGGCCTTTCCGTGTGGAGTTTGCATGTTCTCCCTGTACATGCGTGGGTTCCCTCATGGTACTCTGGCTTCCTCCCACAGTCCAAAGACATGCTCATGCTTCATTGGTGGCTCTAAAATTACCTGTAGGTGTGAGTGTGAGTGTGAAAGGTTGTCTGTCTGTATGTGTCGGCCCTGTGATTGACTGGCAATCAGTCCAGGGTGTACCCCGCCTCTCGCCCAAGACAGCTGGGATAGGCTCCAGCCCCCCCACGAACTGATAAGCGGTGTAGATGATGGATGTATGATTGATGGGCCCAAAGCCAAAAAAGAAGGTAGAAATTGCTTTATAGTAGGTAGGCACACATAAACGTGTTCTTTGAGATGCTGACTAACCTCGCTCCAGACCAGCATGGTTCCAAAGATGACCTGCAGGCCGTCAAAGAAGTTGTCCCCGATGATGATGACGGTAGCGCCCCCTGTGGTCCAGCCTTCGCTGGGGCTGATGGCTTTGATGCTGGGGGTCGCTGCAGAATTAACAGACAAAATAGATTAGATGCTAACTAACCTAATGACAGCCCATAAAGGTCTCTGCTATGGGCTGCATGTACAGTCTTCACTCACTCTCTCACTCTCACACACACATCACCTCTCTCCTCCCTCCCAGGGGTCGGGGGCGAGCGAGGAATACTAATCAGAGTGATTATACGCACCCCGTTATTAAACATCACCCCTGCCCTGTGTGTGAGGGCAGCGGCGGTGCGCTTGTTTTATGACACGTGGCAAAGCGTGCAGGCGTGTAAATGTCAGGTGTGCTGAGTGTCTGATCAAAGGCCACGCGACCGGGGAGCAGAGCAGAGCCAACAGTAGCTCTGCCCTCTGAATACGCCGCCTTCATTAACCGAACACTTTGCTCTTGCTCAGCTGGCTGCTTCACAGAGCCGTGCTGCTATCTCAGCGGCCGGCCGGCGGGTCATTCCAGCTCCTGCGTGGATGTTTGTAATGCGTTGTGTAAGCTTTCAATGTTTTCTATAAAAGCATATTTTTTCTACAACAAAGCACATGGAATAACAACATAAACCGCATTTTCAATAACGGGTATTCAATGTGCTTTCTGACCTTATCTGCTGGCATTACCGACTAGGAGATTAATGGATGTGATTGAAGAAAAGAACAGCATTGGGAAAATACATGTTTATACAAGCTAAATCTCCTCTCCTTAACAGATATGCAGCTTGTCAGACATGCTGTAATTCTGTAAAGCGGCATAATCCACTTTAGACTAGGCTGACTTTTTTTTCCCTGAAGCCTAGCCTTTGCTCTTTGCCTCACTCCCTGTTCTGCTGATCCTCCCCAACAAGCTGGACTGATATTTAGCCCCCCGATACGCCTGCAGAGATCAACGTTCACCAAGCAGCAATCTGTGGCCGTAATCATGGCCTAAGATGCCTCCTTTTCACAGCCGCTGATATTATGTGCGCTCCATGCGCATGTGTGTGTGTTTGTGTGTGTGTGGATTAACCAGATGGTGGAACGTGAATCCATGTGATAGGATTATACTTTGGGGTGTTCCTCTGTGCCATCTGTTCAACTCTATGCGCTGCTCATCTATTACCGCCTGAAATGGGCCCCAAAAGTTGTGTATCCTGCACACAGACTAGAAACAAAAAGAATCTTTCTTTTTATGCAATCTTATCCTTTTGCCTCTTCCTCTCATCACGCCTACATCTCTCCATCCTCCCTCTCTGTCTTCATTTTTAACGCCTGTTTTAAGAGAACCAGAGAGGAGGAAATACCCAAACAAATCTCTCTGAAACAGGCAACATCTGTCCGCATGTTCCTCTTTCCGTGTGAGATCCCAGCCTCTCCAATGTGTCTTGTCTTTGTGAACTTTTCCAATCGCCTGTGAGACCAGTCGCAGGGACATGCGGTCCACCTTTCCTCTGGAGGATTGTCATTAGATAGACTTAACCACAACATTCAATCTTAATGCAATCTACTGTAGGCCGTCATGTAAATCCCTTCTTAGTATTTTGTCATTATCATCCCTGAGGTTCCTCAAAGTAAAAAAAATATGTTTCTCTTATTCAATGTCTGGGAAATCGAAATGAGAAAATAACTGGATTAGGGAGTTGGGAATCAGTGCGGGCTCCTAAATCATGTGCACATGTCATTATGAAGTATTAAAGGTTTGGGTCTGACTGTGCGTGCGGGGGTGTGTATGTGTGCGCATGGGCTTTTCTGTGTGCGTATGGGTGTGTTTGAGAACCTGAGGGATGGGGAGTGATGGAGGGCTGGAGGATAAAAGCAGGTCTCCGAGGAAATAAAGCCAGTGTTGGCTTTAAGCAGAACAGACCTCATAAGACACATAGTGCTTATGCGAGGCAGAGTAGAAGGCCCAGAGGCAGAGACCTGAGGGGAGCAAGCCACAAGGGAGAGACAAGAGACTCGCTCTAGCTACCACTCGCTCCTCTCTTAGCGCGAGTTAGAAACCCTACAAGAGAGGGAAAGTGAGAATCTGGGAGGAAGCAGGAGAGAGATAAGAAAGAAAGCAAGGGAGCAGGTTTGAGAGGGATAGAGTGGAGACAGAGGAGGGGTTGAGTGCCGAGCCAGACAGGAGGGGGTGGGGAGGGGTGGGGTGAGGGAGGAAGAGGAGAGTTGAACAGACGAAAGAAAGTGAGGAAGACAAAGAGAGCTCGGGTGTTTTGTTCCTGCTTTTAGTACCGTGTTCCAGGTAGGATGGTGTTCCTTCCGACGGGTCCAGCCTTCGAGCTCTGCGCCCGTGTTTGGAGTTGTTGTGCACAAACATGTTGTCGGAGACGGCCAGGACATGACCCTCCACGCTCACCGTAGTCGACACGACCACCTGAGACAGGGAAGGACAGATGGAAACCATGGAACCAGAATAAGCCTCAATCTGATACAGACATATGTAGCTGCGTGTGTGCAGGTGAACTAAATTCCAAACAGAGCATTTTATGACATCTTATGAGGTTGGGACTTTTATTTTGAAGGATGTTTAACTTTACAGACATAACGTAAAAAAAACCTGGGTTTAATTTTCTTTCCTTTTTGACCTTTTTGTCCTTTTTGACTTTTCCCTGGAAGAAGTAACTCTGTCTACTCTCTGTGGTTTTACTCTGTACGTATGTGATGTTGAGATTCTGAACATGCAATCATAGAATTTAGGCTAATTTGGTGCGTGGAAACAAGCTGTAAAAAAGCCTTATTTACTTATATTTTTATGATAATATGGTGAAGCAAAAAGTTGCCCATTTACACATTCACAACACAAAGAGAAAAACTGGCATGAATTTTGAGCCATGATTTTAGCCTATAGACTGGTGATGTCCAATATTTAGTTTGTTATGGTCTCCACCGACTCCTTAATAGCTCCTTCTACACTGCCAGTTCAAGGAAGGATTATTACGCCTACGTAACGATGTTATGTTCCGTCTTCTAGGTAAAAGACACAGAGAAGAAATGGTGGGGCGAAATCGTTCCGCCTCTGAGCCGGCATCAGAGGTAGTAACAAAGGCAAAACGGCGTCTGTGTAAACTGCAGAGCCTGCAGAGTGGAACAGCGCCGCGTGTGTGTGTATTTGACGCACGCGCATTTGTTTACTGCTTGTGCGCGTTTTGCTTCCGCAACGCTGGAACTTTATGTTAAAACACACACTGGGGCGGCTTTACGCTGGCGTTGCGTGGTCCAACGTAAAATGGCAGCATGAGGACAGAGCTTCATTACGGTGCTGAGGCGGAACCGCAGTGTATAAAAGGGCTAATGAAACATTTGGCTATTTAGCTGCTAAATGCTGCTCTATGTTTGCCAGCTATTTGCTAACTTTGAATGTCCGCTGTTTGGTGCTGGGTAGGTAATGTTAAGTCTGCTTTTTAGGGCTTTATCACTAAAAACAGCTGCTTTCTTCAGATCTAAACGGCTATGCAAGCTGTGAGACTGAACCTAAAAGTAAAGTTGAGTAAACATTGAGCCAAAACATGCTGAATGCTTTGCAGCCTTGAGGTGAACACAGACTCAGGTGATGATTCTCTGTTGCTCTACACGTTCAGGTATCACATGACCCATCTTCCAAGCTTCAGCTACAGGTAATGTGATTATGCAGAACATTTTGGAGTTAAAGTGTAGTTTATTGTCACGCATGTCTGCTTTTTATAAAAGCAGTTTGCAGAGGCATGCTATTGTCAGTTTTATGTTTAGCTTCAGATGCTAATAGAGAGAATTGTTGAGCCCGTGCTGACGAGTATGGAGCATTTTATTCATGTTGTTGAAGACGCTCGTAAAGCATTTATCGCAGAGAAGCTTATGAATGCTTTGTTTGTCTGTAGTTGCAGGTATGAAGCTTTATGCATGATTATTTTTTGTTTTAAGGACAAAAGATTGTTTATTTCTCTGTTTATGTCGAATTTAATTTCTAAGTAGTGCGTACTGTAATCTCTTTTATCTCCGGATTTAACCCTGGGAAAACATCTACGTGAGAGAGACCCTGTAAATGTTTTGTCTCTCTCAAAGCCGTTATTTTGTGACCATATGTGCTGCTTTGCAAAAACAAATCAGGAATGTAGGAAGTCCACGATATACGCGAGCGCATCTCACCTGAAAACGCCTCATGTCTCGAGGGTTCCCCGCGTTCTTCAGGCAGTTCTGGTTACACTTCAGGAAGAACTTGAGGAAGAACCTGCAAACACACACGGAGGCACACGGAGAGAAATGAGTTAGTGAAAGTATGAGCTACTTCAACAAACCACAAAACACAAATAAAACAAATAAAGCCTCAGTGGCAGACACGGCTCGTACGCTCTCCCTCCCTCATCCATCAGTTGTTTATGACAAAGGCAGTTTTCTATGTAAAAACAGCTCGGGGTTATTGAGTAAGATGCTACCTTGTATATCCATCTCCGAGCTGCTGTCACAGCTTGCCATAAACTCACCGGGGCAGACGTGGGCCCCCCCCCTCGCCTCCCCTCCTCGCCCCCCCAGCTGCAGAGGCGAGTGACGGAGGTTGTGCTGTAGCTACTATGCAGCACAGTGTTGCCATTCCTGCCTCTCTCAATCTCAGTGTGTGAGACCACATCAACAGCACCTGCCATGCATTATTAATAGGCTGAGATGGCAAGTATGGCTACCCACATCAATACTTAATGAGGGAGGGAGGGGTGGAGGGGTTGTCGGAGGAGTAAAGGGGGGAGTGTATGTGTGTGGGGGGGGCACCGGAGGCCTGAAAAGCAGCAAGGGGACGTCTGACAATTTATTCCCTGGCCCCGCCCCGTAGCTCAAAGCCTGATAACTTCTTCTTCTTTGACTGTAGTAGATTACATCCCTCTGCTCTCCCGTCTGTATTGTCTGTCTCCCTCTGAAGACGCAAAAACGATATCAAATGAACCACAAAAATAAACAGCGCTGTGTACAAATAAACAGGAACCCCTCAAAAGGGGGAAAATAAAACTACAACATTTCCCGCCCCCCCCCTCCCTCCCTCCTCCTCCCTTTGAGGAAGCTCAAAGAAGTGCTGACAGCTGAAAGTGCTTACAATACAGATCTCCAGCAGCCAGAGAGAGAATCACTCCTTTGCTCAGCTTTTCTTTCATATGTCTTATTTTCTACCCACTGTTCATTTGTTATGGCTAGGATTCTGCACTGGGCAGCGCGTTTGGAGCCAACTGCCTTAGATGCGACCACGCACGAGCAGACGCATCACGCACACACACAGAGAGAGAGAGAGAGAGAGAGACATGTCAGGAGAAACACAGTAAGCAGCAGCGTGCCTCGGACAATTGCTTCATCTAGAAAAAAAAAAAAAACAGAAACAAGAGAGCAAAGAAGATAAATGGACGGATCAGAGTTGTGTCTCATTTCAAGGGCCGGCCCACTGCTGCGCGCATTACAAGCATCTGATGTAACACAAGAAGTGGTGAATTTATCCCTGACAACTTTTAAATGCATGACAGCTGGTTAGTGGTAGACGAAGAAGAGAAAAAGCCTCTTATGATGTGAATAACAAACTGTCTCTCTGCCGCTTTCTTTTTTTTCCCTCCTTCTTCTGCTTTGTTTGTGTTCTGATTTACGATCTCTCTGGCGCAAGAAGCTAAATCCAAATGTGACGGGGGGGGGGAAGAGAGAGAGAGTCTGGGGGGGAAGCGAGAGGAGAAAGTGATAGAAAGATAGACAGAAGGACGAGGTGGAGCGTACGTGAAATCCGAAAGGAGAGACAGACCACCCTCCTGTATATTTTAGAAGCTGTAGGCCAATATCTCAATAATTCATGAAGCACAGAGATGGAGGGTTTTTTTTTTCACAGTGGCGGTTGGACCCCAAAGGCTGAGGGTCTCCCAACTTTCTTATCTCCTGGAGGTCAGAGAGCAGCCTCGCAGACAGCTGTGGACTACATCCACTTGTCCAACATACTCCACCTTCCTCGCTGGCCCTCCTGTTTAATTCATCGACTCCGCTCGCTCCCCAATGTGTCCTTCTCCTGCTCCTCTGAGGTATTCATGATGGACAGATGATGGATAAGTGGATACAGGAGAGTGAGGGTCAGCGGAGTCAGAGGTGGCCAAATGAGGAGGTTAAATATTAGAGTCGAAGGAGGGGGAGCTAGGACTGTGCTGAGCTATCCAGAGATAAAGACAGTAAGTCAGAAAGTCAGCGTGCCTTATTCACTTTGCCGTATGTCAGCGTGTCCCCTCCGTCTCCTGCACGCGTGGATCATCTGATTCATTATTTACACGACTTAAGGTGTCTGGAGTCAGCCGCACGGAAGCATTACAAAACTGTAGCATGTTGATTCCTCGCTGCTCTTTCTCATCTCCCCAGGAGCCGGGGGACTGGAATCACCGCTGCACACATTTACATGGATCAACAGAGAGTCGGTGTGTGGTGGTGGAGGAGGAGGGAGGGAAGGGGGGTGGATAGAGAGCAGTGCGTGATGATATGCAATAGCAAAGAGATTAGCATAAGGATTTATGGATAATCTGATTGACAGCTGACCAGTAAATATGGACAGATAGATGATGATAGTGATTATTCTCGTATTTGCTTTCTTCAGATTTCTATTATTATGTTGTCCTCACTTTTTAATCCATGAAAATGATCATTTATTGCTTCATAATTGGTTTTTGTAAGGCGCACCCCCACATCCATATCTGATGACCTTTCATCATCTCTGACCATCAAGACGTAGAGCATTTAGTTCATCATGTAGTGAGATAAAACTTGAGTTAAAGGGCCAGTTCGCTGATTTTCAACCTCAGTCCCATCATGCCATTATGGTAGAAACAATGCTATTTGGCTCTGTGTCTTTGGAGGACGTTATCAGCTTCTCCAATGGGCCCTGAAGCCTCCACCAGACTACGTAAACGCGTCATCTGGCGGAGGCCAGGGAGCTCGCTAAACTACATTTCCTCAATCTAGGAAGCCCGCCTCCGATGTCTTGTCTTGTTCAAAATCGTCAGGTTTGAAATGTAGTCCACCGGTATATTCTCGTCGTATTTCAGATTCTGCTCCACTCTGAGCCATTGCCTGCAGCGAAAACAGTCGTATTTCACTCCAGCGTCTCTTGCTGGACCGTTCCTTTCAGAGGGAGGGGCGCAATGCATGCTGGGTGTCGTAGGAATGTAGAATGGGTGAAACCACGAGCTGTTTGCACAACTTTCTCCACAGCTATGGCGCCAATTTTAAATATAATTGCGTCTATCGATTACAGAGAGCACCAGCTTTGACTGACAGAGGCTTTTTCCAGGGGCGAACTGCTCCTTTAAATAACCTTTCAGCAACACCTACCGTCATGATCTACAGCGAGATAACTTAAAGGAGAAAATAAAATGTGAAAAAAATATTCAAAAGATGACAACTTTTAATGGGGGACACTTAGGCCCCTAATATCTTCATACCCTAGCTCCGGCCCTGCACACTGTTTTCATTTTACTGTATCTCACCTCCAACATCAATATTCTGCTGGTCTCTGGGAAACATTTTCTCCTGCATTAATCCTCGTGTTGAATACGGCCCTCTCTACCTTGTTTGTATTTGAGACTGTTGCCGTTTTGCGCGCACACTCCACAGCTACAAATATTACCCGTGCAAATTGCCGCTCCGGCCCGGATTAAATGAAATAAAACCATTTTGCTCTCACGTAATTACCCCCAAATCCAGGAATGGCTGTGGAAGTGAATTTGTGTAAATAACTGCTTGGCCTCTCGAAGCCTCGTGGCGTAAATTTGCAACAGCGAAAATGAACGAATAAACACATGCAGCCGGTCGCCGTAGTAATTTAATGATCTCACACTTTCATCATATCATAACGGCCATTATTTGTCACTTTGGAGCAATTAAACACAAAATCACCCTCTGCCCATAAAAAACAAAACAAGGAAAGCAATTATAACACAACTTTTAAGTAATCCCTGTAGCATCTAAATATTATTACTGCGGTGATAAAGATTGTCTACGAGATTAGCTAACAGCACGGAAGCCTCCGAGGGACAATTCTGTTGTATTTTCTAATAATTTTCCTACATTAGCAACAAATGAGGCAAAGAGTTGTTTTCCTTGTCAAATTTAACAGGGAGAACTTTAGAGCAGGGTTGTTTTATCTTCCTCAGTGGTTCTAGTTTATTCATCTTTCCAGCCTTTTGTGTCTCATCGTGCCGTACATCTTCGTGCCTCTCTTCTTTATTCCTCGCCCCTCCTCTCCTGCTCTCTGTTTTTGTTCTGATGCGCAGTAAAAATGGCTGTGGGTGATGCCATAACTCAGCCCTCTCCTCTCTGTCTCCCTCCATCCATTTGTGCCGTACAGATCATCTCCAGAAGAAAAGCAGTGTGTCTGGCTCCTAATATGCTTCATGAGGTGTGTAATTCACTGTGCTCCGGAGGGGAGCCATTTGTCTCGGGGGTTAACTAAGTGACACAACAGCACTTCCCCTCGCCTGTTACCACCGTGGGACATGTTGAACTAATCTAGGCAGGTAGAGGAATGGAGCATCCGGCTCTTGAGCAATTAAACATTAAGATTTGTGCAGGAAATCGATCCTAATGAAGTCCGAGGCAAGTTTGAATTAAGTGTAAATATTTGTTAGCAAATATAACGTTACAGGGACAAAGAAGGAGTGATAAATAGGCGATGAAAGTAAAAGTGAAGCCTGGCGCTCTCAGAGTAGTAAATATCTTCCTCAGCCCCTGCTTTGTGTATTTTCTTTTCCTCCCCTTGTGTTTCGTTCCTCGTCGTCTTTCTTTCCTCTGCAACTCTTTCTTTCGCTCTTTCCGCCATGCATCACTGACACTTCAACCAAGAGCCTGACTGGCTTGTTTTCTTGGTGACCTGTCTCCCAGGCTGCAGTATATGTTTAAGCGTGGAAGCACACACACACACACACACACTAATTTAGGGAGATTTATGAGGGGGGCCTTGCACCAGGAGCCATGCAGGCTGACCCCAGGGGTGTAGGGGGGCACTGGGTGGGGGAGGGGGCCTGGCTCCACAGGGGGGGACATTAATAATCCAGAACCAGGTCTGTCTCTGGGCCTGGCCCTGGGACTCGGACACCAGGCTGTAACAGACTGCAGTGGCCCAGTTTACCGGGAAACATCCAGTACAACATGACGTACTGATATCAGAAATATACATCTGATAAAAAAGAGAAGACATTAAAGAAACACACAGAAACATGAGGGCAGACAGACAAACAGACACACACAAACACACATCCTGCGCTTCATTCCTTTGGAGTGCTACTCTTCAAAGTAGCAGCGAGCACCTCTATATTGCCCCCATGTCTATCTTAAGTGTCATGATTTATTCAAATAGAACATCTCACTGCGCTGAAAAATTCATTTCCAGCTCGCTCCGTGCATCGTCCCATCCTCCTCCTCATCCGTATCTGCTCCATGTGTGCGCATGTCGTGTCAGCTGAATTTGCCCCGTTGTTAAATATTTCTCAGAACAAATGGACCCTGGAGGAGGGGGGGACGTCGGGTCAGGGAGGATCCTCGCTGCGCCTTCGACGCTCAGGGAGAAGCCCCACTTGGGGGAGATCGCTCCTCGCTTCTCCCTGAGCCGGAGCTCCAGTCCCAGCTTGGGGACAGAAGTCCCAGAGACACTTAACCGATTGTGTTTCATCCATTTCATCCGAAAAGGATCATTCAAAATTCAACTGAGGAACGGTGCCGGGAGCGTTGAAAGACAGGCAATGAGATCTCTGCTGCGTGGGAACAGCGCAGACGGGAGAAAGAAGTGCCGGGTTCAACAACTTGTAGCCTGATAACATCGCTACCTGTGGCCTGGATTTACACCAGAGCACCGGGGGGAGAATGCAACCAAATAAACATCTGTGCATGTGTGTGTGCATGTGTGTGTATCAAAGCCATGATGAATAACAGGCTGTCTGGATGATGGACAAGCTTGGCAGGCGGTGCTGATTGAAACACTTCCTCTGTCGGGGCCTGGCCCATTAATCTGATGGAGACAGAGACAAAGAGAGCGAGAGAGAGACAGGCAGAGAGAGAGAGAAAGGCTCCAGGCCCCCGGACCACAGGAGTAATGAAGGGTCCTGGTCCCTCTCACCTCAGCGCTGTCCTGCCATGCTGGGACGCTCTGCTACCCTGTCCAGCCCAAACCCTGCCCTCGTGGGACTGACCAGTGAATAATGGGCCTGTCATCAGCCGGGGTAGACGCTGCCGCACAGCCGAAGGGTGTGTGTGACCGCGCCTGTATGTGTGTGACCGCGTGCTTATGCCTCCCCGCGCAGTCATTTACCCTAACTGTTCTCCCCTCTGCGTTAGTTGAGGACTGATGTATTCATATTGAATAGTGTTGATTTAAGCACATGTTAAACTTAATGCATAATGCATCCACTATATATAGCTTGATAAAGAGCATTGTGTCAGCCCGGGACCGGCCCCATACATTGTGGGGATGAATGTGCCGCTTGCAAAAGTTCTTTCTTTTTGTTCCATTTAAGCAGCGTATTAAATCATAACGATGACTGTGAGTGTACACAGGCTCAAGGTTATGTTTCTAAATGCAGCAGGATCAGAAATCAGAAACTTAATTAGTGTGCCGTGTTTGTTCTCGGGTGAAAAGTTGTTCCCACCAATGGGTCTTGAGGGAGGAATATGGAAGCAGGGAGTGGGAGAGAGCGAGAAAATGTGAGCCGGAGAGAGAGAGAGCGTGTGTGTGACGGAGGGGAAAAGAGGAAGATTGATACTGAGCAGAGACGTATGGCTTCCTACAGAGTGTGTGTGTGTGTGTGTGGACATGTGTGTTTTGGCCTTGCATCCCTCTGTGTTTATCAAACATATTACAGCTCCTTCTAGATTCCTCACCTGCACACCCCCAGCCTGCTACATATGGCCCACCAATCACAAAATAAGGAATCATGCATACATTAGCATAGCTAATGGCCTACCCTCTCCATTTAATATGCAAATTTCCTGAAACATTACTGAATGCCGTCTGTTCTAAATGAATAAATTTGAATCGCAATTAGAATAATCCTTTATAATTAATGAAAACTGTCAATTTTGGTTCATAAGTAATTTGATTAAAGTGGTGATGGGACACTTATGAAGTTCATCGGGCTGCGAGGAGTGTGAACACACACATGCACGCAAACACACACAAGCTGCATGACAACCAACAGCAGGACCAGGGGCTGCATTATTGATGAAGATGATTAATAAACTTATGAAAGTGGTTGTCACACATGCCAGACCTCTTTTTTTATTTTCACCCAACACAACTTCTTTCCACTCCTTCACCGCCGCCGAGGAACAACAGATCAATCACGCCTTTCTGCCACCTGACAGAGAGGGAAAAGTGAGGGAGTGATTGAAAAGGTTCCCCGGCCTGGTGGTGCTGTGTCAGTGGCCTGTCTGTCCGGTGGGAGACACTGATGGACTGTCGAGGCTGGGAGAGCACCGCGCACACACACACACACACACATGCCGAGTCATTACAGGGGGCTGAGAAGTCTCCCTGTTGTTGCTCACCGAGGGGGCGGGCGGTGCTGCTGCTTCAGCCTATCAGCTCATAATAACACGTTACAGGAGCATATTTGAAAAAGAGGGCGTCCAGTGTTTAACCGTTCATCCCCGTCTTCACCATTAACTCTGCTCGTGCTGCTTTGCTGCCACTGAAGCGTATAATGGTGTCACTTAAACGAGGGTCACTCAGCTGTGGGAAATTGTTGCGATGCATGTGCATCTATCCCCCTGTACTCCACGCAAACGCACGTGAGCACGCTGGTGTTTGCGCGTCAATTCCAACACGAGTGTGTGTAGCCCAAATGAGTGTGTTTGCATGGCATCAACCCAATAATAATGGTCCAGATAGTGTAGAGCCTCGCAGACTAATTAGCCATATCACTGAGAAAATAGCAGCCTGCTAATTAATGGGTATTATGGCATTTCAGAAGTCACTGCTCTAATTGGGAGGGAACTGAGCCTCGCATTTCCATACTGCAGTAATACCGCCTTTATCCGCCCGTCTATCTGACTGTCTGTCTGTCTGCCCACTTGGCATGCTTGCTTTTAAACACAATCCTCTACATGCACGCAGGGAAAATAATTATCCTGCTCACAATTTCAAACAGAAATGTAAAGAGTGTTTACATATAGACTGCCAAGTTTCCCACATAAATAGAACTACTTAAAGCACAAGGAGAGTCAAGTCATTCTTTAAGCTTCTGATCCATTACCTTATATAAATATATATTATATATTATATATATATATTCTGATTAAATATCTTTATATTGCTTTTAGAGAAAAACAGACTAATGCAAGTGAATTGGTGCGTAATATAATCCATCTGAATAATTCTCTGTATCACTTTGTATGAATGTGTGTGTCCCTCTGATACACATGCATACATGCATATCCCCCATAGGTTCCTCTTAACCCTATCAGACGGCGGGACAATCAAAATAGATTTGCATTCAAATGCCACATGCTCGGTATCAAATATCAAATCAAGCCCGAGTCGCTGAGACAGACAGACAGTCGTCTCCTCCCTGCACCTCCTCCTCCCTTTCTCCTCTCAGGGTCCCAGGGACTCCCATTCTCCCCCGGACGAGCTGTATCGCGGAGTGACAGGCCGCGGCCGCGGCTTGATTGACAGCCTGTTGATGCTTCTCTTTCCACACACACACACAAGCAGACACACACACACACTCCTGATTCGCCTCCACCACCTCCCTCCCCCCCTGCTCGTGCACTGGCCTGGGTGTCAGTGATAGCCCCTGGGCTAGTGCCCCGCAGGCTGCACAGCACTATACATACAAATCACAGTGTCAGCCTTGTGAATGGGCCCATTTTGACTTTGTCCTTGTAAAGTCAGCCCCCCCTTGAAGCGGCCTGGATCTGTATCCTGCCTCTTTTTTTTTTTAAACTTTCCCTTTCTCATGTGCACACAGAGGCAGATGCGTGATGAAACTTACACAAAAGGACAAGCAGTCGGAGTCTGCACGCGCACGAACACACATGTGCACACAGGAAAAAATGTCAGATTTAAACGCGGTGCTAATGGGCAGCACCTCACAGGAGCAGGGTATAAATACATCAACAACAACACACACACTATACAGAGAGTCCACACTCACCATAATGGCCAAGACCCGGGGCCTAATCTCACACACTCAGCTAGTACACCTGGTTAATGTTAAGAGGGCAGTTATAGTCAATTACATTCCCATATAACGCATAAACCTCCAACCCGCCTGGGCCGGGAGAGTAATTGAAAACAGGCGCACTCGGGTCCAGACAAAAAGTCAACTTCCCACCCCGGACTTTCCCATTCACTCCGAGCGCTGTCTTCCCAGTTTATATTCTGGAGTCCTGGGGGCGGATGTAAGGGGAGGGAGGGGGGGGTTAACATTTGGATATAAGGCAGAGAAAGAGCAGAGGGAGATGGAGTCATATGAGGTACTGCAGAGGAAGACAAAAGCAGAGAGAAAAGGGGGAGATTGAGGGTTTTGTCTCGCATGCAGGTAAGGTCCAGTTAGGGTCGGGGTGAGAGGGTGGCCGTCTGGTGGTGGCGTTCTTCCATGTGGGTGGGGGATTTAAAGGGGGGAGACAGCGGTTGTAAGTAGGAGTTTGAGACTGACAGGTGACATTACCCTGCGTCATGGCTGGAGGGACAGAGGGACAGAGGGCGCGATGGTTATCCAAGCAGAGAAATGTCAACGTCCAGACACCGCTGTGACACACACACACAAACAAGAGCTGCACAGACACACACACACACGGACACACAAGTACACAAAGATCCAGGACAAAGGAGTCTGGAGTCTTTGAGAGGGAAAAAGGCTGGCTACAGTGGGCAGAGATGAGGAGATTACATCCTCTCCATTTAAAAAAGGAGGAGATGAGGATAAAGAGACAAAGCAGAAGAAAAGGCGAGAAGTCACCGACTAAACCGCCACGAGTCAACATTCTGCATTTATTCATACTGTCTTCCTTTAGAGGGAAGTTTTCTCCACATCCGTCCCTTCTTCAGTCTGTTCTCTGGTGCTTTCATTAGAGCCGAACCCGATTTTGGCAAAGCTTATAAAATGTCCATATTGCTGCTCATTCGACCCCATTGATTTAGTGTTTGGTTAAATATTCACGACTGTGGATGCAATTAACATGCTGTTAATGAATAATTGATCGCATCTTAAGCGGCCATAAAACTCATGCATATTAATTATTGAAACAGGAAATATGAAAAAAACAACCTTCCTTGTTTTGCCTCAATCAACCTTCTTTCATTTTGTTTCTTTAGTCAGGAAGGCCTGTAGAGTATCGAGGGGGGGAAAGTGCAGCTTATGAGTGTGTGTGTGTCGGAAGGAGACAGGAGGCAGAAAGTGCTATGAACACTATGCAAATGCCTCCCGTAAACAGCGCTTTTACAGCTCTTATATGCATTTAAGCTGCCTTTGAGTACATCCATTTAGCTCGCACATACATCCCTACGTGTGTTTCTGTGCGGCTCGGTGTGATGTGGAGTGAAGTGCGGGGCGAGCGTCGTGTTGACAACCTCGCCGTGACAGAGGTAGAAGCCGCCTGTTTTTGAGAGGCAAGTGTTTGCCAGGCGCGAACACAACAAAAAAAAACCACAAATCTAGCGAACATGGGAGGCTTGTCAGCGCAAGACTGAAGATCAGTCAGCCAACAATGAGCTTCCCTCTCCCACTGTGTCTCTACCAGTGTACGGTTATAGGCTGGTGTCCCCCCTGGCACCTCCCCGGGCCCAGCTGAGTGCAGAACAATAGTGCAGAGAAGAAAAACAGGGGAGGGCGGGAGTCAGCCTGAATGTGCTCCGCTTTAATGCTGCCGTGCACCTGTGGTCAGGTGAATGTTTGCCTCCTTTTCACACGTGCGTGTGTATGCGAGCAGAGCTGTGTGTTTGTGTTCAGTTTGGAAGGTTAAATTCATTACCCGTACATCCTGCACTCCTTAACCACTCTAAAATGTCTTGACATGAAAAATACATCCCAGAAGCAGCCACACACACCAGGAAAACACCAATTTACATCGTCGCTGGTGATTTATTTAGCACTCAAAAAGCTCTCGGAGGTATGTGTGTGTGTGTGTTGTGTGTGTGTTACGTGTGTGTTACCCCCCCCTCTTTCTCCCTCTCCGGCACCTAACTAACTACTCTGCGATGTTGGTGCCTAGGAGCTAAAAGTGACAAGCCGTCAATTGTGTTCCAATATTAACCCCCTCTCAATGTCTGCGTGCCCGTCTCCTTCTCTGTGATGTTGGCTTGATCAAAGAAGCGGCACTTTGGCAAAAATAACCAGGAGGAGTGAGATGGAGGACACCATGCTGCTTACAGACTGATGAACGACGGCCAGTCCCCCTTTTCCTTTTCTTTGTCTGTCCTTCTCAGTCTCTCTCATTATCTCCATCTTTCTCTCTCTCTCCTCTTGGAGAGGCTACATGAGGCGTTGGCTGAGCATGATTCAATATCTCCTGCATACAGCCAGCAATAAGTGGTAGTTCATGAAGTGGACGGTATACAATTTTATGGAGAGGGGGGAGGCTATATGCTGAAGCTTTTTTATAAGGAGAGGGAGGCAGCATAGCCAACATTTTTTCAAACCATTTTGTTCTTGTTACAGTGAAGAGAGATCGGAGGAGGGCTGGGCGGGGGATAAAAGCAAGAAGCAGACCACCAGAGAGACAGAATATGATCGAAAGATGCCCCGTGTCTGTGTTTCATCTCATCTTAGCAGGTTCACCTAGCGGTGAGATTCCTCAAACGCACCTTCAGTCGTTGGCAAAGGGGGGGCTGAAGGGAAAGGGACGGAGAGAAACACACACACACACACACACATGAAGAGAGGAAGAAAGAGGGAGAGATGGGAGGTGGATCTCTCTGTGGCTAATTCTCTGGGTGTGGGAAAGCAGAGCACCTAACACAGGTTGGCCTGGTTTCAGTAATGAGTTTGATTCTTCCCTCTGCCTCCCCTGTCTCGCTGGGGACTAAGACTGCATAATAACATCCTCCACACACACACACACACACACACACACACACACACACATGCAGGCACAAACAGGTCTATGGGGAGCTAATTATTCTCACCTGTGTTAATTATTGCTGTAAGCCAATCAGCGGACTCTGTGCTAATTAGGCAGTGTTAGGTCTGATTAGTGTTTTGCAGCAGGCCCACTCAAACTGTTATCTACCATACTCGTCCCCTCAGGCGAGAGAGGAGAGAGGAGAACAGGTGGAGGCTTGCCCTGCGTGTGTGTGTGTGTGTATGTGTGTGTGTGCTCATCCTTAATAATAAATAACAGAGGGACAGCTTAAATTCACAGAAAAACAAAGTCCAATCTTTTCTAATCAAACTTTTATTAAACAAAAAGACGAGCGCCGTCGACGCCGCCACTCCCTGCCCTCTGAGTTAATTGCCCCTGGTTTGGGGTCGTTTCTTTTATCTGGACAAACAGCCCCTCTGCCCTTTTAGTTAATGAGGGCTGATCCAGGATCAGTTCTGTCACTAATGGCTCTTTTTTGCCAGGATAACCCCGCGGATTGATCCTCACATCACACATGCAACCCCCGTCCTGACCCAGGAGAGCCGGCTTCTGCACCAATGTGTGTGTGTGGCAGGAAAGAAGGTGGAGAAGAAGGGATTAGCAAACGTATAAATTGAGGATCTGTAGATGAGAAGAGTGAGAAGAGAAAAGGAGAAAAGGAAAGGAAAGAAAAGAGGAGGAGGAGGTGGAGGAGGGAGAGAGAGAGAGAGAGAGAGGGGGGAGAAGCTGGAGGAAACCTTCCTCTTATGACACGATTGATTTTCTTTCAGAGGCTTGAGCCTGTCACTACTGAACACTTGGTCCCCCACTCCTCCTCACACACACACACACACACTCAATCACACACACACACACACGCGCAAACTCCGTGCCCTGACCTCCACGTGTGCCTGCTGGTCCATACTGGGTCTAATGACACCGGGGCCTCCCACAGATCAATACCCAACTGTCACTCAGCTGGCAAACGCACACACACACACACACACACACACGTGCACACAAACGGACAGATGCAGACGCGCGCACGCACACACATGCGAGGCAGGGTATGCGTTTGCACATTTGTGTATGCTGGAAGCGATGTTTTCTACAACCTCAGCAGATGCCCTCCTCTTCCTCCCCCTCCGCCCACACACACACACACACACACACACACACTGGACCAAAGCCATATTCACTCTCCTCAGCCGTTTTCTCACCCTCCTGCTCCCTCACACTCAGAGAGTCTGGGTCCTGATGTAATATTGATGAGCGAAGATGGAGGCCCTATAAAAAGTGATAGGTCCTTGTGATGGTAAATTATAAATTGTCATCGATTTAACGTCAATGCCCGCACACACACACACACACGCGCACATACACGTATCAAAATAGACACACAACAGCTCATTTGGCCCAGGAGAGAAGCAGGAGAGCCTTTCTCTCCCTCCTCCTCTTGACTAACTTACTCCACGTCATTCATCGCCGTCTCTTCCTGTTTCTTTTCTTCTCCCCCCCCTCCCCACCTTCCCTCCTTCACTCTCTCCTCCTCCTCCTCCTCCTCAACAATCTCAAGCACCCATCCGCCTCTCTCCATACACATCTCAAGTGCCACTTAGAAAACCAGACTGGGGCTCGAGCCAAACTCTGCTCTCTGTGGTTGTGTGTTTGTGTGGCGACTGTCTGCGTGTGACTTTCTTTTTTTTTTTTTGGTGTTGGCGTCTTGAAGTCAAGATCACAGAATTAAAAGCCACATAAATCAGCCCCCCTCCCCCACCCACCCAACCCACCCCCGCCCCAAAACGCACATTTTCTTTTAATTCTGGACTCGCCGCGTAATTTATGTCCAACTGCAAATCTGTTGACTGTGAAAAGCTCTGGCTGAAAACATTTGTTTGTCTCCGTTAAATCACTAATTATAGGCTGGCACAACACAGGGCAGATGCGGGCTAATTCACCATTAGGCCGTTTGGTGTTTATTAAACTTTTATAATGTGATCACTCTGATAACGGCACAATTGTTTCCCTGGGCGTGTGTGATTATACTGTTGTACCCCCTCTGTCCCCTTGTAATGGCTCCCGCCGAGCGTGTGTGTGTGTCCGTGTGTGTGTGTGTCTTGGAGCTTGCCGAGTAGTGTTTTCCATTTCTCATTAGAGTGGCACAGACTCCTGCTGCAGGGTCAATGAAGGGGGAGAGGCTGTGTGTGAATATGTGTGTGTGTGTGTATCTGTTTGAAGGGGGAGTGGGGTGGTAATGAGCGCAGGAACATAATACTACGGCGTCCATTAATGCTCTGAGGCAGTGACATTAGGCATACTTAACTAATAGAGCCAGTCTCTGCAATTACCCACTGTTATCTCTGCAGCTTTAGAGGGGAACCGGCTTTAATAAATGTTTGTAGTGATGTGATAAATGCCAGGTTTGCTCATTTGTAATCTACACTGCGGGACAAGGGGAAGCGGGTGGATCTAATTGTTTTCCTGCGGATTGGAGAATGTGTTTGAGTTCAGAGAGAGAGAGAGAAAAAACCTTTACAGAACATTTTCCTGCAGGTACATCTTCCTCCCGCTCCGCTGCCTGTCTATCTCTCCTCTCTCTCTCCTCTCAGTGGGGTTCTGTTACAACTGTCCTCCTGTCAAACAGAGAAAAGCAAGTCCACGCGCGGCGCTCGCCGTCACGTCTCTGCCTCCTCTTCCCTCCTCTCCTCTCATCTCTCTTTCATCCCGGCCCACATCAGAGGCGCGGCCGTGATTGTGTGTGTAAACATCTTGTCATGCTAACACGGCCGTCATGACAGAAGAGAGACGCGCTTCATTAACGGCGGCGCTTGTACGTTTGTCTTTGTGTTTGAACGTGCGTGCGCGGGCTATATGTCTATCCATACAAGTGTGTGGTAGTGTTTTTCTTGAATTTTCCGGGGTCAGCGGAGGAGTTCTGAGAGCTGATTGTACAAATGTGACACAATTTAAGGACTGCGAGTCGCTACAATCCTCCAAATGCAAAGTAAACGCCTTCTCCGCTCTGAACTTCCCTCTGAATATCTACCACAGCAAATAACTGTCAATTAACAAGCTAGAAATCACTTGCTACAGAAAATACTCCAACAATCTCACCTCCTTGCACACCCCTCACTCGTTTGGCAGTAAATCTTCCCTGTTTGTGTGAAGACAATAGCCAGAGGAAGAGAGAGAGGGAGTGGTGTAGCGAGAGAAAAAGAGAGTACAACAGGGAGGCAGAGGAGAAAGCGACGCTGTTAATTGTTTTCCAGAAAAAGGTTGCGAAGGTCTGGATGTTTGAACTGAATGTCACCTCATGTAAATCACAGCCTCTGCGCTGGAGAAGCCAATAACCGGGATAATTAGCGTGGCTCTCTCTCCCCGCGCCGCACGCCGAGATCGAGGAAGAACGCGCCGCCGAGGAAGAGTGTTCAAACGCAAGGGGCGGGGGGGGGGGGGGGGGGAGATTCCAAGTGTGATTAACCAAAAAACCTTCAGAGTTAAATCTGGAGTTTTGAGTGGGAGGACCAAAGAAAAAGACACATAGACAGAGGGGCAGAGAGAGAGATGAAGGAGAGAGACACACATGGATGGAGGAAAAAAAAACCTGAGAGACAAACACAGAAGAAAAAGGAAACGAGCAAACATTCCTCCCAGCGAGGTCAAGCCGCTCGGTAAACAAACAAACAACGTGAGCAGCGCGCACACAAAGGGGGCGAGGCGGTGTAAAACAACAAAGTGTCTCAGTCGATTGCCTACGCCTTACTTTGTCTCCCCTCATCAGTTACATAAACACAAACAAAGGCCTTTAAATTCAGCTGCGCGTTTTGATCTGGAACAGTGACATGTGCTTGGGCCTCATTTGTTGATGATTAATGCAAAGATAAAGAATACATTAGGAGTGTGAGAATGTATCATCCCTTTGATCCAACGTTGCTGTTGACCGTAATTGTCTGCATGTTGACGTTGCTGCTTTACGTTTAATTACGGCAGAGACACTTCCTTGAAGGTTTCCTTTCGTCTTTTAAGAGTGCAGCTCAAATTAGTCAAACTCAGTGTCACAAAACTCATCGAGAAGTGCAGCAAAGAAAAGCTTGAACTTGATGATGTGGTTACTAAATAGCCAGCTAAAGCAAAATCCAAACTCAAGCAGGAAAATTACACATAAAGTGAGTATTTTAAAGGGTAATTCCTCTGTTGCAGGGTCCGCCGCCACTATCACACTGCGTATCTCTCCCTCCCTGTCTCCCCCATGCCGCGCAGGTTTTCCTTCCATTGTGGCGTGTGAAACCGAGAGCGCCGCTCACAGCGCCTGGCCAGCGATCCATTCTTCCTGGACAGATTGATGGAAAACAATCAACAGACTATACATCTTGCTCGGGCCCAGCGGGTCACCGGCACTCATCCTGGACACCTGGACGTACATCCTGGGCTACAGCGCTGATGTAAAGTGCCAGAAGAGGGGCCGGGACGGAAACTGGCCCGATAGGAAGCGAGACGCCGGGTTGGGGGGTATATGTAGCTGGCATGAAGCGCGCAGTCTGTGTTCTCACTTAGCAGAAATAATCAGTAAACAATGAATCATCCGAGAGGGCTGATATCAGGGCGACTCGCTGCCTTCGGCCTGCTGGGAGAGGAGGCCCGAGTCTCCTCTCTTAGAGGAGCTGGTGTGTCTATTCAATTAGGAGCAGCAACACAGGCAGCCATGTAACACATTGGCTGTGAGAGAGCACTTAGACTGTCCACACACATCAGAGCACTGAGAAAACAAAGCATTCCTCCTGCCGCACACACACAAGCACGCACGTCCAAATGTATAGCATCACACCGGGAGGCGCGCGCTCGCGCTCTTCACGCCTCATTTGAAAAGCAAATTGAGCGCATCTTCTAGGGCGAGTCACGGACTAAATCCTGGAAAACGTTACTCCTTCCTCACTCGCAGCACCACACACGGTCATACACAAGACCTTTTCATACGGTAAATATATCTTCATTCTATTTAAATCCCTTACTATCTCTATCTCGCTGTCCTGCAATTTCCAACACCAAAAACGTCTGAAATAGCTCGCGGAGAAGTAGGACGCTACTCATTTGGGTCAGCTCTGGCCGGCCGAACCCCTTCATTCCGGGACAGAACAAACACTGACACAAAGGCGGAGGGAACGGCCAAGGAGAGCGGCCAGGTCAGGCAGGGAATGTCGAGCAGTAATGACAAAGCAGTTTGCAGAGAAAATAGAGCTCCTGCAGCTATTTACAGAAGCTCCTGCCAAAAATACCCAGAACTTTTCACTCTTGTGACATTTGTAAATTACACTTTATATGCCCTAATAAACTGTTTGTTACCTGTATTCATCTGGGGAGCATTAGCTTAACTACCTATAAAGTGTGATGGCAGCTCTGTGGAGTTTATTGGGGAAAGAATTAAAACACAACAATGCAACACACACACGAACTTTAGTTACTTATTTCCAGTGTGTTCCTCATTGTTTCCTCAAAACAAAACAAAAACATCTTGTCTTAATTTAATATTTCATATCGTGGAAACAAACCCGTGTTTACTCTGAGGATGATGTGTTAATTTTTTGTGGGGTGTTGGCAAATGAAAGCGAGCCAGTTGTTGGGGTTGCGAGTGCTGAAGGTCTGGATGAGAGAGAAAGAAGCAGCGCTGCTTTAAAGGCTCCTCGACCTCCAAACTCCCTGCTGTCAATCAGCGCAGCCGTCCGTCCCCTGGGGCCGCGCTTTCCTCCAACCCTGGGGGGGAAACCACCGCAGGGAAAAAAAGAACACAACCAAACAGATGCAGAGAGCTGCAGGTCAATGTGTGTGTGTGTGTGTGTGTGTGCGTTATATTTCTGCACGCCTGTGGATTCATAAACCTGCGCATGCGTGCGTCTTGCATGCGTGTTTGTGCCTGAGTGTTTATGAGTTTATCTGAAGGTGAGGGAGCTGCATCTGTGTTGATGTGTGTGTGTGTGTTGTGATGTGTGTGAGGCAGATTTGCGAGGCAGCCAGCACCTGAGGGAGGGGAGTTCTGCCTGCATATCGATGAGCCAGCAACTCTGCCTCTTTGCCCCTGAGCCCTGCACAAACACCAGAGCCAGCTCAGGGCCAGTCCTTTTCAAAGGCGCCCGTTACATCTAATGCAGCTGTCCCCCCCCCCCCGTAAAGAAACAGCAGATCAATGAGGGAAAAACTCAAATCTTCTGAGGAGAAAAGGGCCGTGCAAAAATATCAAGGCACAATCAGAAAAGACCCCTCCTCCCCCCGAAGAGGAACAACAAAAAGTGCAAGACTGTCGGCCTCAGGGTGTCATGTAGCTTCTCTTTGTCTTGAGGGGAAATGTAAAGCGAGTGAGAGGTGGTCAGAGACACAACAGGAAAGCAAAAACAGGAGGAAAGAAGGGAAGAGAGTATCGTGAATAAAATAAAACTGACAGAAAATCAAAAATCAAATGAAGACCTCAACGTGCGCTGATACAGTCAGAAGCATGTTCAGCTGTAGGAGTGTTTCTACCGTCTCACTAACAGTCCTGGATATGAAAGTGAAACTAAGCTGAGGGGACGGAAGGCGCTGCCAGTAAACCGCATTAGCATCAAATGCAAATGAGAACGAGGCTAATGGCTGGACAGGTGCAGACTGGGCCTCTAAATGACACACGCGCACACATACACGAATTCGCAGGCGCACACACACACACAAACACACAAATGAGATGGATGAATTAAACATGGGTGGGCTCGGCTTGGGGGGCTGGCAGGGCTGACATAAAGTCAATGACATACATTATTCACTAGCGCACGTTAGCCCAGCCAAGGCAACACATGACCTCTCACCCCAGGAAGTGCATCCAAACATAACAACCAAAACAATGAGGGGGTTCCCCACTTCAGAGGAGACAAAGAGGGGGAGAGTGACAAACAAGCTATGCGGGGAGATGCATTAGCTTGGAAAATGTAATACTAAAAATATTGCTTGACACAAAGTTTATTTGTTTTATCCAGACGCGTCAGGTGATCCGGTGTCAAACCAAACCAGGTGTGGAGCTTAAACAGGCAGGAGGTGAACCAAAGCCTGGTCCACAAGCGCTAACTACCCACCGTGAAGCTGAGAACCAGCCGGCACACTGGCTCACAGAACAGGAAACTGTCGGCCATGACATCATCTTCCCCGGGAGGAGCACTTCCTGTCCGACATTCTTCACTCAAGACACACACACACTCGGCAGGAAATGGCCTCTATCAACACACACACACACTCCTGGGGAAATAACCAACACCGACTCGGATACACAAGCACAGACGCGCATGCGAGGAAATGGGCCACATCAACGGCGGGCTGCAGGAGTGTGTGCAAACGCAAACACATTTCAAAACAGCTATAAACCTGGAATAACATCGTGTGTGCATGTAAACTCGACACCCCCAACCCCTCCCCGCGCCGTGACTGGAGAGTGGAATCATGGGATACGCAGGGCTATCCAGCGGATCCTTATCTCTGGTCACAGAGAGTTTCTCTCCCCCCCTCAGGAGAGGCTCTCCCTGCCTAGGGGACGCCCTGCGGCAGGCCTGGGGGAGCTGGACGGGCAGGAAAGGACCAGGGGACACAGGTGGTAGGAGGCAGGAGAGGACACATGGGGCCGGAGGGACAGTCATACCCTCAAAGAGGGTAGAGTAAGAGAGATTAGTCTACAATTACACGGACGCAGCAGGAAAATTAAGTTGTTTTAGGAGATGAGTTTAAGAAAAGCAATGCAGAGTAAGAGCAAAGGTGCACATAGGTGAGAGGGAAATGTGTTTGTGATTTGAGGCCCAATCAGGCACATGATAGACTGACTAGCAGTGGCTGCATATGATTAACCTCACGCTAACAGGAGTGATGGAGAGAGGTGGAAGTGGAGGTGGGGGGGTTAAGGGCTCCCCTCATATTATCCTGCCTCTGTAAGAGGCTAAAGTGGACCACACATGTTTCCCTGGGGAAGACATTGAGAGGCACACAGGAGCTTCTCACCTTTCAGCTGCTTCCCCTGCCCAGTGTCAAGAACAGACACAACATGACATGCCAGGGCCGCTCCGAGTTTCCGAACCCACCACCTCAGAGGTTAAAAACATAAAATATGGGTGTTGTCGTCATCTTCAGCGCCGACTGATTCAAATCAGATGGGCTCTGAAACCGATCTGAGTCAGCCAGAGATGACAGCTACATGTAAAACTGAAAGAAGCTGCAACCAGAACAGCATGAAAACAGAACTGATTTTGTTTCATTCAACGTCAGTGACAAATGTAAGAAAGTGTGTTTTTTTTACAGCCTAAACAAACATGATTCATAATTAAAGTGTGCATCATACTGCTCCTTGTAGACGCTTTAAAGCGCAAACAAATTCTCTTTTCCACAGGAGCGCGAGATAAAGAGCGGGGCGAGAGAGAATCTCCCGGTGAGCGAGTACAGTACCCAGAGCGCTGCCGATCCACACTGTACCAGATTTGTTCTCCTAACAATCAAATAAGTTTCTCATTAGCTGACTTTATTTTTCCTCATTCCTGCGGTTTTGCTGCAGTGGCCTGTTTCTCCCCGTCTTAACGAGAGAGAGCTAATTAGGCAATCAGACCCATTACTCTTCCAGAAGAGTTAGAGCTAGCCCAGCTAATTAGGGCTGTAAAATCTAATCATCTCTGCGAAACAGCAGAGGGCTAACGAGCCCTTATTTAACGAACTAAATAACTTCAAGGGTGGAGAGGGGCTGCTGATGGTATTTCTTTATGAATTTGAAGGAGGGGAGCTCATGGTAATTGAGTCAGTTTCACCCTCACAGTTGTTTGTTTGTTTATGAATCCCTGATTATTACAACTGCCAAGAATATATTGGTACTAAATGAGCAAACGTAAAAACCCTCCTCTCCTTATTACCCCCTTCAGTCCCCCCTCTAAACCAAGCCACCCCCCCGATCGCGCTCCTCTCACCTGACCTATTTTCCTGTCCAGAAAGAGTGCTCGCTGGAGAGGAAAAGGGAGATATTGCTGTTGTTTTCCCTCCCCCTGTTCTAATTTGTTGTTCGTTAATGCTGCCCTCACACCTGAGCCATCGGGCGTCGGGGGAATACCGCCAGCGAGCGACCACAACACATGCTCAGTGTGGGAAAGCTGTTTGCAGCAGCCTGTTTCACCACGGTGGCTCGAACTGCAGCAAACTGACGGGAAAGTTTAAGCAAAGCCAAGAAAAAATGAACCCCGTGAACACGGAGCGACGGAGTGCGGAGGTGGGAGACTCAACAAGTCGAACACGTGAAAAACAGAAATCAGAAATGTGGCACAGAGTGATGGGCAGGCGTGTTGTCTGAGGCCACGTGGTGGGGTGCAGCTGTCTCAGGGAGCGCTGAGGTGAGGCCTTCCGCTTCACCGGAGCGGAACGAGGGTGGCGCACACACACGCACACACACACAAAAACACAAACATACATACACAGGTAAAGAGTGGCTTTTGACAGAGCGGCAGCAGAGAACAGGACAGCTGTGCTCATCAGATAGCACAGGTCACTGCCTCATTAACACACACAAATGTGACACATTCAAATCAGACAGGAAACCTAAATAACCCATGATGCACTTCTTCTTTACCTGACTTCTTTGACAGGTTAAAGATCACAAAGTAGAGGCAGAAAAGGGTGATGCTTGCAAGTTTGTACTCTCGTTCTCCCTGAAGAGAGCAGCTTTGAAACTGCTCGCTCCAACAATTGCTCGAGTATAAACAAGTGATTTCCCTCTCTGTGTACGTCCACACGTGCACCACACGCACGCACGCGGCTCAGACTGGACTGTAAATCTACCGGGCCTTTCTTTCTTCCCGCTGACAGTAAATCATGCAAGCTGCCGCATCGGTCAGAGGCAGTTTATGACGGCAGGAGAAAGGTGTGCACTCAAAGAAAAGTGTGTGCTTCGTGCCTCAAAAGCCACAGACGCGTTTGAGCCCAGGCTGAGATTTATACACAGAAACACACACACACACGCACACACGTCAGGATGTAGCTGTAACCCTAACTGCTCATCAGCTAAGTCATCAGCCAAACCACACAAACACTGTTTGACCACACTTGAAGCCGAGCTCGACCGCTCTGTGATCGCTCCTCCTCTTCACACACACCGCTGGAATATTATTTACTGCTGTTTCACACATTTTGCTTACACAGTCCATTATGGCTGCTGGGATTTAAACAACCTGTGGTCTCTTTTATTAGGCCTGGAGGATTCAGACAAATCGCTTGTCAAAAACGGTCACATCTGCTTCCTACAGTGGAAATTTAAACTAAAGTTTGTCATGATTTTTGCTGCACGCTGTTCTTGTTCGCACCCCTGCACCTTCATACGAGCCGTGTTTGCGTTTGCGGTGACAGCGCAGCATCACGTCAGCCGAGGTTAAAGGTCAAAGTTTGCTTACCTGTCGATGATGACAGGGTCTGATGGGGTCTCGTTCCTGTTGCCACAACTCTTCTTATCACAGCATCGACTGCGGGGAGGTGAGAGAAGAGGAGGGTGAGGGGGGGAGACAAAGGGGGGAGTTAGTCACAGGCATGGGAACAACAGAGAGAGCAAGATAACACAGAGCAGAGAGAGGGAGAGGAAGTCAGAGGAGGGATACAGGAAAGAGAGAGAGGTGTAAAAGGGCGTGAGACTTTTGCCGAGTGTAAGAATCGGTGTGAGCTGGATTTTTGTCGGGCTTCTGGAGGTAAGACCCGGGGCTCTAACGCTACATTTGGTGAGATCAGCGGGACTGATTTTTTAGGAAAAGTTTGGAGGGAGAGGAGCTAAAGCAGCGAGCTTGAACGGGGCTGGATAGAAAGTTGAATTAGCCTCCAGGGCTCAGGTTAGCTCCATTTCTGTCAGACATCACACAACCAGACATCTTATGTTCTCTATTTTTCCTCAGTGCTCGTCCCCTCCCTCTATCCCGCCTCACTCTCTCTCCCGCTCGCTCGTTCTCTCTCTCAGAAGTGGGTCACAGAGTGGTCCCACTGGACCTGGGGAGTAGTGCATGCTGGGTAGAAGGGGGTTGCATACTGATGTGACGAGTCCTTTCTGAATCATTTGACTGCAGCACAATGTAACAGTGTGTTTGTGCCGTCAAACCCCTCCCTCGTTCCCCCCAACAAAAAAGTATCATCACATCTACCTTTTTATTCTCTGTCTGCTGGTGTGTGTGTGTGTACCTGTGTCTCACTGCATGTGTGCGTCTACTGTAAAGAAAGACACAAAAGAGAGGGAGAGAAAGAGGGGAGAGAGATTGACCCTCCCCCCTACTTTCTTGGGTCCCTCAGGACAGGAGGCTTGGAGAGCCAGATCGGATTTCTGATCTCGACCGTTTCCTGCAGCGTATGAAAACAAGTGGTCCAAATCTCCTCGTGTGATAACCAGGAAGTGGCTGCACTTCTCCTCCACATGCACCTCTGCGTTAATATCCAAATATCTGGTTTGTCACATGCTGCGTGATGTTTTTATTGATTGTAAATGACAGCCTGTGAGATCTATGCTTACTTTAGTATATCTGTCTGTGTGTGTGTGTGTGTATTATGTGTAATTCGAGTCCGTCCCCCTCTGCACATAGCTCACTGTCAGGACACAGCAAACTGCGTGTATTACACAGACTAAGGAGGATGGGTTTGAGTAATGAGCTTTTCCTTGTCCTAATTAGCTGAACATGAGAGGGATGCACACACACACACACACACACATATATATACACAGACACATGCACACACATCCCTATCAACAGAAATAGGCCAGGGCCCAGCTCCCCAACCCACTTTGAGGAAAATGATAAGATTTCTATTGTAATTTAGCAGCGCTGCTCGTGTCTGTGCCCCCTCTTTGCACCAGCAGAGACACCTCAAACATGAGAACTGCACTTATCTCCATCCAGACTGTGAAACACACTCCTGGAGCAACAAATCACAGCTGCAGGCGAGCGTGTTCGGTCGTACCTGCACATGATCTCGTGGGTCAAAAGGACTCGACACATCTCTGGGTTTTTATCCTGGCCCTCGTAGATGATCGCCTAAAAGAAAAGAGAAAAACAGAAGAAAATTCAGACAACTGGTTCATTTTTTTTATGTGGAATGCTCAAAGAAAAAATAGTGAACCACGTTGCAGTGGCAAATAAAAAACAGAAAAGTGTGTGTGTTTCATCTGGGAGTAGTGTTGCCTATCTGGCAAATGTGTGTATCGTGGGAATCAAGTCCTCCTGAGCAGAACGCTCTGTTCTGACAGAGACAGTCAGAGAGAAAGCATGTGTGTGTGTGAGTGTGTGTGTGTCATCCTGAGTGTGCATATGTGTTTGTGCGTGCACGTATGTTTATATGCTGTGTACAGTGAGCAGTTGGACTGCCAGACTGGAGTATAGTGCACCATCTGGTCCATACAGCACCGCGTCCAAAAATCTAGTCTGGTTACCCCTCCAACCCCACTCAACATGCTCTCCAGGGCTGTGATCACCCTGCACGCACACACACACTCACCGATAAACATGCAAACACGCACACACTTGCACGCATTCGCACAAACAACATCCCCTCCTACTCCTTTCATTCTAAGGCAAACTCTCTTCATGCCTAATGGCACTAGAGGCAGAATTGGCAAAACAAAAGACCTGATATCAAAACAGCGGATTTTTTTCGTTGTCTAATTCATCCAAAGACGAATTCCCTCAGTGTGTGTCGGCCCACATGTGCTGCTCTGTATTTCTTTGTGTGATTGAATTGGCCATAACACACTCAGGGATAGTTTGTTCTGTTTCACATTGAGGAAATGAGGGTCAAGGTCCTCAAAGAGTGAGCTGGCATGCATCACTGTCTCCCCCAAACACTAACACACAACAGCTTCTGCAACTCTACCACATATTCACACAGTGCTGTATGTGCATGATTGCACAGCCTTACATGCACACACACACACACACACACACACACACACACATTTACTACCTGAGGCTTGTAAAAAAAAAACACACTTTCCCCTCTTACAGGCTGCTGTGCAGAGGTAGAGTATGAGGACACATGTCCTCTACTTTTCTGGGCCTCTGTAAATGTATTCCACAGGTAAGACAGGTCGTTTATCACGCCGGCTGTGCTGTGCTGAAGTTGAGGGTCTCAGACACAGGCATGCAGCAGGGCGAGGGGGGAGGAGGAGGAGGAGGGAGAGGAGGAGGTGGGGGCAACATTCAGGCCAACATCCGAACACTTAAAATCTTTAAACCCAAAGTTTAATGCAAACCTCTTACCTGTTTAGTCATCGAGTCGATGAGTCGAACATACAGGTCCTGCTCTGTTCTGATTCCTGCACACACACACACACACACACACACACACACACAGAAAATGTAACCAGTAGGTTTCACATCACATCTGAGGCTCAGCTTTCCCCACTTTGGGGTATATTCCTCATCACAACATGTATTCACTCTGACTCTCCCTGCGAGGCTCTTCGTGGTAACTGAATGAGTCCAAACTGTTACTGATGATTTTCAGTCTTTGTTGAATTCAGGAAGTTAAAATCTTCATTTACTGTTTTTAAGGCTTTTGATTTCAATCTCTGCAAACATTTACGTAGCACTTAATTGTGAAAACAGGTCACAGCAGGAGTGTTTTTCTGAATTAATGTCAGTATAATTTATTTACTAAATAGAAGTAAGATTAAAAAAAGAAATGATCTGAAAAGGAGGAGGGGAACGTTTTATTTTGGTGCCTTGGGTTGTTTACTGCTGCAGAAGTAGGCTGACCAGAGAAATTATATTTACTGTGGGAGGCAGAAAGCACAGCATAATAATAAAAACAGCAATAATAATAATGTAATAATAAAAACGATTCATAATTAAAATGTGTAAATAACAAGAATAAGAGCATTCAAGTAAACAAATAAAGCACTGCTCTTTCACTGTTAACGAAAATAAACTAAATAATCAGCGATGTGAGCTCCTGAAACATTAGTTTCCTCTCTTCGTTTGGCGGATCATTCACTGACTGCTTTTGTTTTTGCTACATAAAAATGATGGAAGCCAAACTCACCGTTACTGTAGAGGAGCTGGAGTCTATAATGGATCCCATTGTTGGTCTTTTCCCCCGTCGTTTCCTATGAAAATTAAACCAAACAGACCCGAGTCAGAGCAGGCAAAGATTCTCCTCCTGGGACTTTTACTGCGCGTCCAACACTTCACATTTCTACACGATGAACACGTCACGTCTGATTTTAATGCATTTATTTTATCAAGCTGCCAAAAGAAAGGAAAATGATTCAGTTTGTAATTTGAACAACTTTTCTTTTGAACGATTTTTTCTTTTGTAAACCGAAATTGTTAATGTCCCTGATGTTTTGAAAAAGAAACTTTATTTACAATTAGGCCTGTTTACAACTTTATTAACATAATCTGGACATGGAAATTGTTTAAAATGCTGCTGTAAACCTGTTTACAATTTTAAAATTATAATGAGACGTATTTATTATTTAGTGAAAATTGAAATGTGTAATTAGCAGTGAGAAAGAGCGGAAGGAAAAATAGATCCAGTTAATAATAAACAAGCTGGTAAAAAATGCGTATAAATAAAACAAATATTTAAAGCAAAACACTCTCTTTTAAGGAAACTTGAACACAGATCAATATTACACTAATATTGATGTTTGTTTAAAAAATGTAATATCTGTAACTACTCCTGCAGGGAGAGACAGCCCGCTGTGCTCAAGTGTCATAAATTCAATATTATTAGAGGCAACTGGGTGTAAAAGTGATCATGCGCAGGGTTTGCACCTTCAGGTATATTGGTGTGAAATTTACGCCGAAGGTTTTGTAATAATAAAGAAAAAGCTAAAATAATCAGAAGTGTGTAAATCTTTCAGGAAACCACATCATAAAATCACACCATGAAGTCCTCAGGACGCATGATCCCTGCTGCGTGCGTCTGGTGACTTTGTTAACGCACGTCTGGTAATTTATCACTCTATTAACAGGCCAGTGTACTGTGTCTACAACTAAATGTATGCATTATAAGCTTATTTTATTATCAACTCTACAGAGGGGGGGATATATTTTTAATGTGCAAACTCACCTTTTCCTTCTCCACAAAGTCCACGAAGGTGGTTCTCTCTATTTCCACCGGCTGCCCCTGCCTGTCGTATAACGCCAACACGAAGTGGAAGAAGTTGGACTTGCGGAGGTTGGAGGGCGGCTGCTTCTCGAAGTGTGCCCGAGCAAGCCCCACTCCGCTGCGGACACAAGCACAAACCGGCCCCAGCCACAACGACGGCGATTAGAATAAATTCACTCAGTAAATATGAAACACAAGACAGGCCTGCTTTTAAACTCTCAGTTACTGTCTTTTTAAAATATTTCTTACGACAGATAATTTAATTAAAACATCTCTCAAACTGCGCACAAACGCCCCTCACAGATTAATCAGCGATAATGGAACAAATTAATGTAAATATTAAGCTTTAGGCCCAAAAGGGTTAAACATACTTGTTTATATTACAAGCATAATTTAGACAGATCAGCTGCTCTCGTGCTGGCAGGGCTACTGTCAATAAAAGAGAGATATTCTAATTATAAACTTAATTAACACTCAATTTAAAGAATTGTATTTTACTGTGTAAGACAAAGATACTTTAACAAGCCGGAAAAATATAAATGTATGCTTGCAGTGTTTGAAAAGTAACTGTTTTAACACAACCACAAAGAGAAACTGCTTCGAAGTGAGCATAAAATCTGCAACTCAAACTCTCAGAGCACCAAAGTTAATCTGAGCCTTCATTTAAACCCGGCGAGCCTAAAAGTGCTTGGAGCTAACTGTGCTCTCCGCCCAGGAGTATGTGAAACCACTTTGAGCCACATTATTTAATCATGTTGGACTTCAAGCTAAAAAAACTTCTAAAGCCAGCAGGAACAGTGGTTATCCAACAACTGCGTCCTCTGGGAGCGTGCGCTGCCCCAAGTGATACAGCCGCTCCGTCTTTAACACCGCAGATCTTTACGCGTGCTCCCCCCCACACAGGTCTCCACGCCCCGGTGTCAGCGCAGCGCCAAGGCCGCCTCAGGCTCACCTCTGGGCGGCTGTGTTGGCGTCCAGCACTCCGGCGCCCTGCATCCATGTCCGAACCGCGTTCATCCCGGCCACCATGGGCTCTTCTTTCATACTACTCCCACTCCTCTGGATGCTCTCGTGGATGCCAAACATCAAAACGCACCTTCACACTGTCGCTATCTCTCGCTCACTCTCTCTCCTCTCTCTCTCTATCCTCCTCTCCTTGGCTCCCTCCTTTTTTTCTCCCTGCCTCCCCTCCTCTTGCGTCTGTTTGATCGCGCTGTCAGAGGAGCAAAGTGGCGTGGTCTATTTCACTTGGCGTTTAGTTGCGCGTGTGTTTTCTCAAAGTAAACAAAAGATGCGACATGTGGAAGGAAAAAGGGGAGCTGTCAGCATCCAGGGTTAGATGCACCTCATGTCAGCGACTCCAGAAGAAAAAAAGAGGGGGAAGCTGCAGCTGTGAAGATGAACAACGTGAGAGCGATGAAAGGGGAAGCGCAGGATGAGAGGCTGCGCTGAGTTGGCGACAGTCCCCCGGATCAAGGTGCAGCTGACAAAAACACAAGCAAAATGTCACTTTTTGCAACAAACAGTCCACAGTGAGAAAGAAAAACCAAGGAGATGAAACACCTCCTTCGCTCCGCGTCTTTCTTTACAAAGTCTTCTCTGCTCAGATGGATGAAACGGAAGATTACGCGCAATTAAGAGGCAGTCCCGGGCTACGGCGTCTCCGCTCCTCGTCAGCTCCTGCTCGGGTGATTTGCGCTCGATTCTTCCCTGAGGAATCACTTTGGACCATCTCTGGGATGCCAAACAGGAGGGAGAACTAGTAGGTGAGGGAGGCGTGGTCTACAAGGCGAGCAGACACGCCCCCAAACACAGTTAATAACACGGACAATCAGCTGTCCACCAACCCGACCAGCACGCTGCCCGCCCGCCTGCCTGCTGTCCCCGCCTCGTCCCACGCAGCGTCCCGCCCCGGCCACTTAGCCAGAAGCTGTGCACGGTGTGTGCGTGCGCGTGTGTGTGTGTGAGTCTTTATGTGCATGTGTTTAGAGTTGACAATTAATGTATTCACGACTATCAAACCTCAGCTCAGGGGAGGACATTAGTTTAATCCACGCAGTTTGCCCGCTGAGACTAAAGGGCAGAGTGAAAGCTTGTAACATCCATCGTCTGTTTGCTGCCGTGTCACTCGAGCTGCAGCTATGAAAATGTGGCCGCATCATGTCTGCAAAACAAGACCAAACACAACGCGATCACATTTTTTCCAGAAGCAGCAGCTGAAACACTTTTGGTCTGACAATATGTGACAAGAGGACAGTAAGAGAACAAAATCTGCAGAGCAGTTGCATCACTTTTGTGCAGATTTGCTTACTTTAAGGATTATGCGCAACAATTAAATCAACACCCATATTTTTTTTTATTACTTTACGTTGTGCACGAGTGTTTCTACAGAATGACTTGATTTGAACACCTGAGATGATATTTAAATGCTCTGTTTTCTAACAAGAAGGGGAACAACAGTCTAAGAGCTCATTCAGTGTATCAACTCAGCCAGATTATGAGCTTAAGAAAGTTTCAGCTCACCAAAAAGCCTGGCAGCCGCTGCGCACATTTTTTCTGCTACAGCCCGATGCTTAGAAATGAGCTTTGATTAGATGCATTACAGAAATCTTGCGGGACTCAGAGCTGAATCCAACATAAATATGAGGATTACAGCTAAACTCTGCTCTGGCCCGCTGTCCAAAAAAAAATGCAATCAGTCTAAAATAACTGCTCTAAAACAATAATTTCGAAAAAGAAAAAAAAAATGTGTGAAATAAATATTTGCATGGCTGCTCACAGAGCCGTGAAGGTGGGCTCGTGACAGTGGGCTCACATGCATGAAAACTGCACAGCAAAGAGCAGCTTGCAGAAAGCGAGGACGTAAGAGGTCTCCTCATCAGTCCTGCTTCCCCCTTCATCATTACGGACTCATGTTAAATTGGTAAATTGAATTGTCAGGGGGCCATGTGTTCGATAACTACTGTTTGGTTTCTTCTAATGAAATGGGAGGAATGAGAGAGGAGCTTTTTCTTTATCAGAGGAGCGAGTTTGAAAATTAAGATTTTATCAAGAATTGTTGAAATGAATCAGTCTGACACGTTGATGTTGTTGGGAAGCGTTTGGGAAAACAGCACAATTAAGAGCCCCAGAAAAATATAAAACCACAACAAAATGCACCCTCATTAAAATAAAAGGCTTTTATTTTGTAATTCTCTCATCTTAAACGAGTTTTACTTTTATTCTAGGATTTATAAGACATGTTTAAGCAGCACTTCCGCATCTACTGTGCAGCCAGAAGTCTAAACTCTCTGATAAATGCCATAAACGGTCAAGCTTACACACCACACCCCTCATCACCTCATCATTGTCTATAGCTGTTTATTTATGTCTCCTGCTGGGGGAGGAGAAATGTGAGCCCTCCACCACGTGAGTACACCATACAATAAATAGTGATAAATAAAAGCAACGTGAGATAAAATGTCTCTCACACTGCCTCACTTTTACACACACACACACACACACGGTCAGAGCGATCCTTCAGCACATTTGTTTGATTGTGGCCGACTCTCGCGCCATGATCTGTCTGCCTTGGTCGGCATGCGGGCCCGCGCGGACCCTCCTGGCCCCTTGGGGTGGCATATATTTATATCCCCGAGCCCCAACACACACTCTTAGCCCAAATATCACCGTCTCAGTATCCAAAATCACAGATGTCAGTTGGGGCCCGATGATCCAGCCATGTTAATGCTGTGATTTACTAACTCCATGGCACCCAGACAGGAAGGTTTGCACAATATCTCCGGCCATTACGCACGGGCGGGAATGTGCGCGCCATTTAAACGATGCAAAGGTGTGTGTGTGTGTGTGTGCGAGTGTGTGTGTGTCTATGCGACTTCTATTCAAGTGTCCACATATGGGAGGGCTATTAAAACCCCGTGTTATAACTCTATTAGACATTTTGAAGTAAGTGATCAGAAAGGAGCAGTACGCGCTGCCGTGCGCTTCCGGAACAACCAGCAGATGTTCGCGTAAATCAAAAGGTTGGGCTGATGATAATAATGGCCTGATTGAATCGAGGACTCATAAAAAATGACTAGTTGTAAAAATCAGACATATGCTTATGAGAATGGGCCTTATGTCTGGCAATATGCTCTCTAGTAGACATAAAAGGATACAAATACGGGTGTTAAACGTCTAATATGGAGACAAGATAGCAGCAGAATGTTATGTGATTGATAAATGTGCTAAAGGTAATCTTATCACGGGGGTTAAATGGCTTCCGGAACATGTAAGGAAATATTTAACCGCTGCTAAACTGAAAGAAAAAAATTAAACAAAGAAAAAAAAAGAAAACGAAGCGTTAACGTTTCTACTAATAAACAAAAACATGTAATAAATTATTTTCTTTTTCACTTCTGTGCATCATCTCTGCGTTACCTCCTAATGATGACCTCTCACTTCACTCCAGGTGACTCGCAGATCCGTCAACCTAAAACCCTTTTCACTCTATTTGGTGCAATGTTGCCATCTAGCGGCGTTAAAAGGACACTGCACCACTAACGTTGCAACATTTGGCCTGCACTATAAGCCACTTGTATTATCCAATGTATCACTTGCATAGTAAACAGAGTGCATTTAAATGCCATCTGTCCAAATAGCTGTTTCTCTGCGCCCGTTAATTAACATGGTCAACAAATGTGGACAAGGTCAATGAGTGTGTGGATTCATGAGAACAAGTAGTGAATGTAATAGATGGTGCAGCTGCAACATGAGAACTGTTGGAATAAATAATGTGATTACAGTTTTAATGTCTTCCCGTCTTATAGGGGGGGTTTACATTTGAGAGATGTTCATTTTTTTGATTTAGTTGTTCCTGTAATGAATAAGTGCTGACTTAGAGTTTAGTTAATGATGAGCATGAGCGTCGGTTTTGCAGGGGAAGTTATGTCATACCCATTGAAGGCAAAAAGCAACTTCTCTATTTGATTATTGAACAGAAAGATGCCTCAGGTATTGTTTTCATTTTAAAAAGACAAACACTTCTGTCTCTGTACAAAATGTGCTTAAGTTGCTAACGAAGAATAATACAATTTCAAACACTAATATTTAAACTGACTGGGACTTTTACTCAAAGTGCTTCTCAACCCGCTTGTGACCCATTCAAAAAGCAGTCTGTTATTACCGCTCCTCCTCTCTGTTTGTCTGCGAGTTGTGACCCGTTCAGCCAAAGACACATTTTTTTCGTTGTATTAAATAATTTCTGGGAGGCCTGACAGACCCTAAATTTATCCAGTAAACAAGCAAGTAATAAAAACTGGGATTAGAGGAAAGTCTGGAAAAACAAACATAGTTTTGTGTAGAAGTAGTTTGTTTCCCTGACATCACCAGGGCCTTTTGTAAATACATGGATGTTTGATGCTATTCTTTCTAAATATAGACCGTATTTTTTCCTATGAAGTGCACTGAGATCCTGGTGACTGTTACTTAGTGGTTGGGATGCTAAAATCCTTCATACTGTTTTCAGATATTCTAAAAGAAGAGTTCAGTGTATCAAAGGGTCCTCATCCGGACTGGAAAGGTCAGCATGCCAGATGGCTGCGTGAATCACACACTTTGACTTTATTTGTGACCTTTGATCTTTGCTACTCAGACATGCAGCTGTTAGTTTCCCTGAAATCATGAGACATACTCTAAACGCAATACATCTTTCTATCGAGACAGAAACCAGGGTCACAGGTGAATCCAAATGTACCGTTCATTATCCTCTTCATTGTATCAGTTTCACCCGTTTACTACCACTTATATTCGCCTGACGTGCTCACGTCTATAGAGAAATATGGATTACTTGAAAAACCTAATAAAAGTATCTTTTAAACTGAGATTAAACTGGGTTGTTCTTTTCGATTAAGCAACATCACATGAGAGGGAGTGGTGTTGTACATTTTTTTATAATGTTCATGTATCTGTATGTCTTGATTCTGCTGTGTGATTCAGAGGTACCAGCTTGATCAATGTAGACACACACGCTCTGCTGTAATGTTAGTTAACAGTATTCAGAACACCTGGCTGAGGCGGAGTGATACACGGTGTTAAAAGTCCCAGTGATGATGTTCTCTGTATCAGCAGATATTGTATTTGTACTGTATTTTAGTTTCCGTTTTATTTCAACCTTAGTCAAACACTCACTGGTTTTACTGTATCAGGGTACAGATTTTAGTTTTTTTCCCCGTTGTAATTACAGTAACCAAGAAGTTATAAATACATTCTCATACAGATGTACTTATACATTTCATGTTCCAACTTCACTTTCAGTTTCCCCACAGCACTCATTACAATAGTGACGGTACATCTCATTGTTCATCCCATTGACTTCTTGAATAAGAGGAAATAGTTGGACAAAAGAAGAAACATTGACCAAAAATCTGACAAATTCCCCCATAAAGCACCCCCCCCAAAATATATATAGGTCTGGTTTGGTATAAGTGGTAAGTGTGCCTTGAAAGTATTACATAAACTCACCTCTTCTGCTTTTGTGACGGGGAAGTGAAGAGAAGATTCACCACAACCTCCTGACCAGACAATCTGTGGACCAATACTGGGCAGGGCGGCTCACTGATGTAGGTGTGTTTTGGGGTTTTTCTTCAATGTGAGCTGGAATTTTGCCGATAAATTAATCTGCATATCCGCTTCAGTAATAACTGAGCTGGAATTTTCAGATGGTTTGGATCTGACCTGGCAATGAGTCCCATGATGTAATACTATAATGCGCTTGTTTTGCTTTCGCGGATTAGTAGTGATGAGAGCCACGTTTTTTTCCCCATCAATAAGATGATCTAAGATCCTTCACAAAACACGGCAAATTTGCCCCCAAAACAGAAACATTTGTCACCTTACTTGTGCCTGGTACATTTACTTTATTTACTGATTTGTATTATTAAAGACACATGTAGTTTTTCAAAGTTCAAACCTGCCGTGGTCTTCTGTCTTTTAAGTGTTACAGGCCAATCATCCAAATGTTAAAGCACGGACTGGTAACACCTCTTTTCACCTTGCAGACCAGTCATTATTGTTGTTCGTATTCTGGTATGTAAAAGGATAAATCCTAATCAAATCAAAAAATTACATTAAATTACATTATACAACAGTTAGTTCCAAGACATTCCATGACATAACTGGGACTTTTAACACCGTGTATCACTCCGCCTCAGCCAGGTGGTCTGAATACTGTTAATTAACATTACAGCAGAGCGTGTATGTCTACACTGATCAAGCTGGTACCTCTGAATCACACAGCAGACTCTTATTTCACTGGGTAGTGATACATTAAAACATACAGATAAATGTTCATGATAGAAACAGCTGATCTGTGGTCACCTGTAGACACAGTGCAGGAGAATGTTTCGGTTGCTTGGCAACAAAAGTTCAGTTTCAGTTAAGTTGAAATACTAGTTGAGTTAGTGACGCAAGAAATAATCTGTTGTTGATTATTACTGAGCTACTATTGCCGCCGTTGTATAAAAGCAATATCACACTCGAGGTTGTGATGTTGTAGTTAATAAGATCACAGCCAAATCACAGCCGTGATGATATTCAGTATAACAACACGACCTCGAGTGTGATATTGATTAAATAATAGGACCCATTTATTATTAGTTTCACTAACAGTGCACAGTACACATTAACAATGCTGTCAAGGTTGGCTCATTTCAGCTACTTATGCAGTCTGTAGGTCTAATTATCTATTTTTTATATTACTTTAACACAAAAAATAATTAAATAAAATGTGTTTGAGTAAATAGTCATTCTACTCAAATACTTTCCTCCATATTCTTTCACTTTCCTATAATATTGAAGTAGGTGAAGGGCCACAAGCTGATGGATGATGACAGTAATAATAAAAAACAATATATAAGCCCCAGATGTAGTCAAATGTATCATTTTTGGGGGCATAAATAACAACATGCTTTAAGTGGAATCAATGAAGGAATGTGAAATCATGTTTTCATTGAACTGCTCATACTTTAAAGATATTTTTTGGCCTTTGGCTATATTGATAGGACAGCGGATAGGATCAGAAATATGGGGAAAGAGAGTGGGGGGGTGACAGGCAGCAAAAGGCCGAGGGTCTGAGTCGAACCCAGGGCTGTGGTGTCCAGGGCTTTGCCTCTGAACACGGGCTGCGCTCTTTAACCACTGAGCTACACCAGCGCTCTAAAACTGCTCATACTCTTTAAGCCAGGGCTGTGATGAGGGGTCACAAGCTAAAAAGGTTAGACTAACACAAAGGTTGGACTAATTTACCATCACACTGTTAGGGAATTACAGTTGAATCACTGTCATTGTAAAGCTGGGTAACAGACACTTCCTCTGCTGTCAGGAGGAGAAGTTACTGCAGATCCCAGCAGTGACTGGTGCTGCTCACAGCAAACACTCCAGACCTTTTGCAGAGGTCTATCAATACAATGTATTTCCCTAAAAGAGATGTTTGAAACAAAGCATATTGAGGAACTGTCTGAGAGCTCAGTTTTCAGACTGCTGTACAAAGTTCATGGATCCTGAATAGTAGATATTAAAACTCTTTTACTTCTGTGCTTGGGCCGTAATTTGACAGAAAATTTGATCGTTTCAGTTTGTCACCATTTTCAGTGTTACATTTTAGGTGTTTACCGCGTATATTTCTTATAATGTAAAGGGGATGCAGGAAAATACCAACATTTTGATTTGATGGTGAACGTTTCAAATCAATATTTCAAACAGGAGTAGGATATGAAGAGCCAGAGAGAGACGGGAAGGCAAACCAAAAACTACATGCTTCTCTTGGCATGTGAGAGGAAAGACCAAACATCCCGCATCTTCTTCTAGAGAACAAACAGGTACAAGTTAAATAATGATTCTGTTGGTTGTTTGTGTGAGGTCGAGAGTTTCCACTAAAAGCCACGCTCTCACCTGACTGGTTATGGGAAAAGCCAGAGAAGCTTATGACATTTAAACCTGTCGTTTGTTGGTCAAATAAAAACCAGTATATTGAGGTTTCTGTTCTCTATTAAAAATGTACAAGGTTGAAAGGTAGCAACCTTAAAAGAATCAAAGAAAGAAAGTTTGCACAAAGTTTCCATAAAAAAAACGAGGATTGTAACGGTGAAACAAATGGGAATTCAACATTCATCAAAAGGAGGAGCACGGTAATGATGTCTTGACACAAGAAATATTTTGTTAATCATTTTATTTCTTCACTTTTCATCAAGAACAGTTGCATAATACAAACAGCATTATCCAAGATAAGTATAAAAGTAATTCAATAAACATGAAAGCTTTTAAGGTCTAGTTTATAGATGCGCCGTCCTGTTGCGCTCGTTTTTACTTTCACTGATAGTTGTTATCGTCCATGTTGATTTTCCTCAATCTGTAACGATATAAAAAAACAAGGAAATTATTATTCAAAATGGAAGGAACATCCTCGTCTACATTAGGACCCATTATGTCATTTCCCGTGATCTAGCTTGATGCTGTCAAGATGGTTGCTATGGAAAGCATCCTCTTAATCTGAGCACAATCAGTTATTATATAAGTAAAGCAGTCAGCATATTTTCTTTATCGCAGCAAAACTCACATCAACTTCGTGTGGATATAAAGCATCAAATCTGTGAAAAAATCTGTGTACAAATTATCCCTCAAGCAGACTTTAAGTCTTAAATCTTCGACCCTCAAAAGAAAAAGCAGTGAGCAGTGAAATGTAATTTTCTGAAGGAAGCAAAAAAGACAGGCAGGCAAACGGGCTGTGAAGCACAACAGACAATCTGGCAGAGAATAAAAGCTACTGAGAAGGTCTACACTATCCTGTTTGCTTGAAGGAGGAAGCAGGGAAGCACTGAGGATGAGTGGTAAATGGACTGTACTGACATAGCGCTTTTCATGTCTACATGTCCCATTCACCCATTCACACACTGATGGCAAAGTCCTATTGCCAATTTCCAATGAGGATCTATGTATTCATGCCTGATGGCTATGCCACCGGGAGCCATTTGGGGCTTGAGGAAATTTCGACATGTGACTGCAGCAGTCAGGGACCGAACCCCCAACACTCTGATTGAGAGACGACCGACTCTACCGCTGAGCCACAGCCGCCCTTGGTAAGCATTAGAGCGGGGCTCAAATCTGAATCTCCCTCTTTCCACCACTGGGAGGCACCCACCTTAAGTGGCTCCACTCGCTCCACTGTGAGTTACAGAGCGCATCCTTCGCTCGGACACAGACCGTCTTTGCCTTGTGCTTGACTTTAAACTGACAGATGTCTGGAGAGTGGACTGTCCGGGTCTAAGAAAAAGAAAAACACATTACTCGGGTTGTGTATCATTTGCTCTTTCTTGTGAGGTTTTGAGTGCAGTTCTTTTTTTTTGTGGGATTTTTGTGACATTTCTTAATAATTTTCACTTCAATTTAGTTGTATAAAAAATGAATCTTACCTTTTTGGCTTTGGCGTCAGTGCATGGGTTAACACACCTCTTGCAGTCCCTCTTGAACTGTGTGATCTGGAATGTGAGGGGGAAGTAGGAGAAGGGACTGCTCCACGAGCTCGGGTAACTCCACTCTATCATGGTCGTGTTGACTTTTCTGATCTGCACCTTGTCGGGTTTCACTGTGGAGGGTGAAAGCGAAAGATAGAGTGAGATAAAAACAAAGAGCTCAAAACAAAGCGCAGGTAAATAAAAGTGTCTCAGCGTTGTGTCTCACCGATCTCCGACAGGTAAAAGTGTTTGGAGTAGTTCTCCACCACGATGAACTTCAAGTAGACTGTGATGAGGATCTGCTGGGTCTCCTCGGCGTAGGGGCAGTGCCGCTCGTCCTGGCATGTGATGCTGTTTCCGTTGCTGTTGACTGAACAGCTGAAGTTACTCTGAGCCGAGGAGCATCTCCAATGCAGACCGCTGGTGTCCACAGAACACTGGGTGTTATCAGCGTCAGAGGCACTGCGGTGAATAGCAAAAAATTGGGTTTTTTTTTACTCAGATGAGACTGATTTAGTCATTTTGGCTTTGACTTTCATGCCAACAAGCTGGAGCAACTTCTCATGGACAGAGAGGAGATTAAAGAATTGCAGAAGCAAAACAAGTATAATTTAAAAGCATTGTTATTCTTCTCATATAAATATCTGATCCCAAGACACGACCTTCATCCCTTAATTGCTAAAAAAGAATTATGTTGTTATATTTCCTCTCAGATGAAGGTATTTTTGGGTAACTTAGTAGTCTCGGCTCTGACATAACTCTGAGCAGTGTGTTTTTATTGGAGAGTGAACAGAAAGATTTCAGCAGTTTGTGAGCTTACCGTCGAGCCTTGATAAACGCTACTTTGCCAAACCGACTGCTGTGCCAGGTCCAGGAGCAGTGGAACTCTCCGTTGTAATTTTGAGCAGAACACTTTAAATAATCTTCAAAGGAGGAAAAAAAAACACATAAATATGTAGAGATAGACCACAAAGAATGAAAAAGAGGCAATTTATTATCTGTAAAAAGTTTTAAATGAGACTGTACCGTGGTCGGTTTTCACAAGATTCTTCCTCCTCATAGTTTCGTCCTCTTGGATCAGGACCTCAGTGTGATTGAGGAGTGATCCTTCCCTGCTGTGGCAGGTGTAATTGCCCCCTCCTATGCTTTCCAGCAGCCGCACTTGATATACATTTCCCCTCTGTGAATCTTTCACACCGTTCTTCATCCAAAAAATATCCAGGCTCTCCTTGCCTCTCCTCGCAAGCTCCTCTGGCTGCAGGCAGCTCAGGGGCAGGTAGCTCTCAGAGCCATCCACCTCCACAACTAAAGCTAACAGAGGACACAAACAGAGAGAGGGTCAAAAAAAGAATTATTTGTGCTATGACTGAGTAGCCTGCCTTTACTGAGATTATACATACTGTTGGGCAGCATAGTCCACAGGCTTAACGGATTCTGGCGACTGATTTGGAGAGATGCACAGACAACGCTGAAAACGAGTAACTTCATCTGAATAGGACAGAGAGGTGAGGCGGTGAAGGCAAATAAAGAAAACTTTATTGAAAAAATTGCACGAGGAAAATAATATACTAATTTCTAATAAGACAAAAAGACTTAGATACTGTTGTAATTAGGCAACATACACATTAAAAAGCAGGTTAATACAAATTCCAAAAACCAGTCTAAAACCACCTATTATACAATAATCATGCTTAACATAAAAAAACCCACACACATTAATTTGTATTAATATAAAGAAACATTTTTAAGTCACTGCCCCACACAAAAGATACACATACTAGCTATGATTTCATCCATGCAAACTTAAAACAAACTAATATTTATCAGAAAACTTATTTCATAAAAATAATTATGAAATTAAATGAAACAAAAATTCATCATAGAATCTGCTACTTTATATTTATAGCATTAACTAATGCTTAAACAGTTTTTACATTATAAAATGTATCCTATTTTAAGCCTGCAGCTAAAACATTGTACCCTTATATTACAGTGGATTCATACCAACTTTTCCCTGTTAACAAGCAGCATCTATTTAGCAGATTAGTCAAAAGACATCTTACCTTGGCATAGGTTTCCAGAATAAATGGCGATTCTTCTGATTATGAGTGACTTTTATAGTAAGAGTGACAGTGAAATTTCATTTCCCCCACGTCGCCTCAAATAGAAAAAGTCCAGAGGAAGTTCGGTTTCCAGAGCGCCTTGAAGGCGACATGATCAGGGATGTGTTACGTTCTCCAACGTAAAGCACGTCCCATACTGCTCCAGTCCTTTTTTGTTACGCTTATAACTCTGCAAACTATCATTTTTTAGGAGCATTCTTGGATATGTATTCCCACTTAAGTTGTTTGCTTGCTAGGCTGTAATGTGCAGCACCTAGAGGTTGGCACGTTTCCTTATTTCATTTTCATTTTAGTGAGCACCTGTCTTTTTTTACACGATGGTATCTAAGAGCAGGTTCACACGTAACATAGGCGACGTTACGACCACAGGCTGCATGACAAGTTCTCAGAGCCACTTTGAACTGTCCCCATTAGCCGACATTGTTTTTAGTCTAAGTCGCGATTTTCATTATTTCAAATTCTACCATTTAGCCTCTCTAAGGAAAACATTCAAAGTAGCATAGCAAAAGTAGCCCACTTAAAATAGCACGTATTCTAACATAACGTGACCTACATCACCTCGTCAACAAAACAATAATACGGAAAATGTTACGATAAATAAGTGATAGAAAATAGAGTACAGTTGGAGGTAAATTATATAGTCAGAGAAAAATCGAGATACTATCGTATTTTCATGCAAAACTGTACCTTTCTTCCAACTTGTTTATTGTTACCTGGGTTGGATGCTAAACCTAATTGCTCTGCCTTGACACCAACTGCAGGAAAAATTAGACTTCCGGTCCAAATGCTTCAGAATAAAAGTATAGGCTACTGCCCTCTAATGTAACTGGGAAAAAAGGTCACAAAACAGCACCTTTTGTGTTTTACAACACTATACACTTAGACGTTTGCTTAATATGAAAGCTTGTATGGGGGTCATAGGCTATTGACATTCTGAGACTTTGTTCCTCTTTAATTAAACAAATATCAAAACCTGACCTGATACAAAGTTAAGCCACTACAGTATTGTATTGCTGCATAGTACTTCATAATTTGGTGGGTATATTACAAAAAATAAATATATTCAGAGCCATTTAAAGAAATATGATAAATTTAGGTACAACACAGAGAGTATTAAAATATTCATGATGGTCTGTCAGGCATTTTTTGCCTAGTGCTTTTATCCAATAACAAACATGACAAGAATGGACATCAACACTAATAGTTTGATTATATTCTGTTTTCCCATTTTGGGAGGCATCAGGGACTTTGTGTGAATTACAACAGCAACATCCCCCATTTGTTTTGTAAGATAAAGAGTTGATCAGCTAAAGCTGTTCCTCCTCGTCTGATTTCCAATTTCTATTTGATTCTCTAACAGACAGAAATCTAGGGTTAGATAATAGTAATGTTTGAGTAATTCTATGTAGTAGTCCTATGACACCATTGCATGTTATTTATCCTTTTAGTGGATCACAATGATGTCACAAAAATATGTTAATCTGCATGCCATTTGCTAAGGGTGATCTTTAAAACTGGTTTGCCAATACCCTATTACTATCCTAAACCTTCACTGAGAACAACAACCTCAAAGTGAAAGCAAAAAAGGAAAACAATAAAATATGTAGGCCAGGTCAAAGCAGATAGTCACACCTAGCTGGTCGTGAGATTTCAGAATCAAAATAAGATGGAAAGTAAAAGTGCTGACTAGACTAAGACTTGAATAAGAAACATGAGCAGGTCAGGAGATGGGACTGGCCTCAAGTGGTGGCATTTCAAGGCCTGTTTCTTTACACTGTTTGGCCAAAAGTACAGATTTTATACACGCACGTAAGTTAAAGCAAACACACAGTCAAAGTTTGTTTCAGTCTCTTTTATTTAGTTGCAGGTTTACACATTATAATTGTTCATTCTTACCTTTTTTGTTCCTTTGTTCAGACCCACCATGCTGCTAAGAAAGCGCCGGCCCTGCACTTCCTGTCTTTTATGGTGTTGGTGATGTCATCTCTAACATCACAGGGTCTTACCAACTGTAGGGGTATATTTTCTGAAGAGTGATTCTTTTTTTGATCATTAAAAGCATGCTATAGTAATGTGATTTAAATTACCTGTAAAATGTCCATTAAGTTAAGTAAATTAGCTAAGGTTCAAAGCAGGACGTGTTTGGATTTCCTTGTCTTCAGGTTTGTGTTAATAGTCACCCTTCTTGGGCAATGGTACAATTAGGTTAATTGAACTGCCTATGAAACCTGCAGGAGATTACTCTCACAGGACAGAGAAGGGCAGTTGTGTTCTGTGTAGTTGTTGTTTAATTTCACCTGAGATGGCGCGACCCTGTAAATAAATACTCACCTCTTGGAAACCTTGTAGTCCTCTGTGTTCGCCTACCTACCACCTTCCTTGACTCTCAGGCTAGACTGTTCTACAACAAGTAAGAATAATACTAAACTTCATTACCCCAAAAGTTACCCAGGTATCTCTTGTCACAGTTTGTACCCACTTTCTTAAATCAAGTTGTGACGTCTAGAAGATCACATGGACACAGTATTTCTTTCCTGTGTGATATTTATTCATTTACACTCAACATTTATTTGGCCTTCCAACAATGTACACACAATCATAACATTCAGAACAAAGAGGTTTACATGCACACTGATCATTTATGACCTACAGTATATTTTGGAGAATGTTATGTCAGGCAGAGTCAAAAACATGAAGTGACCTCATCGAAACCTTTTGTCTGAGTTTCATGACCTGTGCCGTTTGTGGTTTACAGGTCTGACTTTAAACACAACACTGGCACCATTATTGCTTTCATTTGTCTCCTGTTGCCCTTTTGTTACAAGGTGTACATGCATGTGTTTTGTGTCTCATATAGACACAACTCTTCATACGGGTTGACACATCAATAACGTGCTTAATCATTGGAATTTTTACTGGCTTCTGGGGAGATTATATTCTTCAGTAAAATGATACCATCCTGCAGAGGAACATCTGAATGTTGTTGTGTATGAAGCCAGCTGTGTGCCATTGAGGGTACGAATGAACACATATGTGAGACGCACAGTGGTGTACTTGTCTGAATTGAACACTTGATGTACACTGTCACTTGTGTAAACACTTCGGGAGAACAAATTTCCAGCAGCTGGCTGACAGTGATTTGTAATCTGTGCAGACTAATATACATAAACCCAAAAGAGCGTATGTTTATTATGCAGCCCACATATTCTTTGGACTCTTGGGCCTGTTGTTTTTTTAGCTCAAACCCCTCCTCATTTTATTATAATTATTTATACACATGATAACATGTTCAGAAGTCCTCTGTCACATGAACACTTCTGTACATATTTGCGGTATAAGGCTTATTAATTATCATATATAGCAATAACTTTATAGACACACAGCAGCACATGTCATCAATGATTAAAGGATTATAGTCAGGGTTGAAGTTGGTAAACATAAAAACTATACTTTGAGTAATGTGTGCGTCTGACCACTAGATGTCCCCAGAAGGTCACAGGAGTCTGTGTGTCAGACTTTTGACCAATTAAAGTAAAAGTTCAGACATACCTCATTTGGTTCGTTCAGAGATACAGTCTCCACAATCCAAGCATTATCATTACCTCACACATGCTGTGACACATGTGTACATTAGCTTAGAGCAGATTTAGACATAATTGAGTACGTCTGGTGTTCTTGCTAAAGTGTCATAACTGGAAGTTCTGCAGCTGTTGAGCATTATACGGCTGGGCAGGAGGCTCTGCGCGGGCTTGTGATCCGTGGATCTGCCCTGGAATGTTTCCCAGATGCCCCCAAACCGTAACAGCTGGACTGAAATCAGTGCGATGATCTCATCTGTGTGAGGCATGGAAAGTAGAGAAACAAAGAGAAAAAAGAGGGGACAGTGATGATGTAATGTGTGTGTGGTAGACAGGGAAGGAGAGATTAGGAAAGGAGTGGATGAAGGTAGAGAAAGGTCAAGTCATATAAAGAGGTGGATTCTGCGTTCTGATCCACAGCTTCCCCCATCTTATTGAGGGAGCCCTTTGTGATTGCGAGCAACAACAGATTTGTTTTTCAGTGCACACATGGACCTCCGTGGCATTTGATTTGTTTTGGCAGGCTTCCCTTGAAGCTTGGTTGGTGTATACGTGTCTGTGTTTATGCAAATTCTCTTTGGAATCTCTGCAAAGATTTGTGGGAAAAGAAAGGGAGGCTGAATTTCTATACAGATGGACAGATTCATGACTTGGTATGTCACATATTGTACTGTAGTTCCGGCTTTTAGTATTCCTCTTTGCAAGAACAAGTCATTAATACATGACCTGATTTATTGTGTTAATAACAATGAAGTCAAACCGTCAAGTGAGGAATTTCCAGCCGTGAAACAGCCAGAGGAGTAGTGAGGACTGTGCCACAATCTTATAACCAAACCCTTTAAACTGTATGGCACTATTTCTTCACACTTCTACAGTTCTTTCTGATCCCACATAAAAGGACTCTAACAATGTAAACGCAGTGTGTCCAATGTTCCTCTTCACTGTGTGATCATACTATAGCACAGGCACAGCATGTCCTCATCCAAGTCTGTCTCATAGCTGCCCATTGTTATTGTGATTTTAATTCTTATTTGACGACTTGAAAGGGACATCTTGAGAATTTTCCATTATTATTCCTGCTTATCTTATCTATCTTAGTTTTATCTTATCTTAAATGGCTGTGAGAAACTTACTTAAGATACAACAGTGCTTTTATGGGTATGTCAGGATGCTAAAAAAAGGAGCATGAAGGAACAAATCTTTAACAGCTATTTTACTTGAACCAACAATTAGTAATTTTCCAATGAATGAATCTGTGGCTTTTTGCTGTGCAGCTCTCCAAACTGGTGACTGAGACCACCATCATCAACCTAACTGAATTAGATCAGTGTTTAAAGTAACAATTTCGAACTTAAATAAGGGTGCTCTTGTTCTAACTGATACTTGCCAGTGGGGGGCGCTTCAGAGCTCTAACATTAAAATCCTTGAGATCGTATCTTTAAGCTACTCCCTTGTTTAAAGCCAATGACAGAGAATGCCTTTATGCTAACATGCCCACAAAGGACATGTGAGCATGCTTTTGTTTTGCAGGTGTAATGTTTGCCATTTTTGCCAACTTGGTTTAACGAGCCTTCATGCTAACATTAGCTAATTAGTGCTAAAGACAAAATTTGGCATCAGTTTATTGGGCTTTGAAGAGTTTGGACAGTTGGGAAATGTTGACGCTAGAGGGATGCACAAGTGGTTAGTGCTCTCTCCTCACAGCTAGATGGTTCCTGGTTCAAATCCCGGTTCGGACGTAGAGGGCCTTTTTTGTGTGGAGTTTGCATGTTCTCCCCGTGTATGTGTGGTTTCTCTCCGGGCACTCTGACTTACAAAGACATGCTCGTTAGGTTTAATGGTGGGAGTGTGTGGGAGTGTGAATGGTTGTCTGGCCCGATCCCAGTCTCCAAACCGACGGACCTATGGACTTTGAGAGTGTGTGAGCGCTCTGATGCAGACTTTTCAACGCCAAATTATGGACTTTCTGTGAGTCCGCATATCTGCAGACTTTGCTGTGGGACTTAACCAGAGTTCATCGCGAACTTCATGATATACATAAACGTGATTGCCCAGCCCCCCACTAAATGTAAACAAATGTTGGTACACTGAAGTAATATTCAGTAAAGTTTGAACAAAAAAAATGTAAACAATGCGAGCATGGATGGTGACAGAACCGTTGTAACCGTTGTATGTTTGAAGTGACAACAATACGTTTCTGACTTTTGATAGTTTGTGTAAACACGGTAAGACACACAATTACATGCTGGAGGTCGGCTTTTTTTCTTATTCGCACCTTTTGTCCAGGCAACTTGTGATGCCATGATAGTGTGTACCGTTCCTCATTTATAAGCAGTTCTCAAACCTTCACCGACTAACGCACTGCACGCCTCACGCCATTAAAGTCCGCGAGGGATCTGTCCTTAGGCTTTAGGGTGGAGATGGGGATTGGGCCTCTGTCTCTCTGTGGCCCTGTGACTGACAGGCGATCAGTCCATGGTGTACGTCGCCTCTCGTCCAAAGACAGCCGGGTTAGGCTTCAGCCTCCCGCGACCCTAAACAGCATAAGCAGTATAGATAATGGATGGATGGTGGCACTAGAGGTAAAGTCACCAAAGACGGATTCATACTACCATGATTATTGTTTGTGTTCAAAGAAACTTCTTCCCCTTAATCTCTATCATATATCTACTACATGAACAAGTAAACAACCTGCTGCAATCAAGCTAAAAGGGTTAAAACTCAATTACCACATGTCACTTTAAATAATAGCGCCGCCGCTTGGTCCTTTGTGTGAGAGATTGGAGAAGTGGCTACATTCAACAACCTTGTAAAGAATATATGCACTGTGTGTTTGACCTCACTGATAAAATGCTGAGATGAACCTCTTCTTGAAAGACTGTTGATTATAAATGAGTTTGCTTCATTATCAAAATGCCTACTCTTCACATTATAATCAGTAACTCAACTTTATATCCAATCATCTTTGATGGGCTTCAAGCAGAGGGGAACAAATACCGAAGCAAAATGAGTTCACAGAGTTCAGAAAGTTCTGATGCGAGACTTTTGTGCAGACGAAGAGTAATTAATGAAACCATCGTGCCACAGTCTCTCTATCGTCTGCGCTCAGGAAAATAAAGGCTGGTTCCTCTCTGTTTATCGTCCTCCCTCAGAAGAACGGGGTCAGTGAGGGGTGGCCTGCCGGAGCGAAAGGGTAGGTGGAGGGATTTTCTCAGGCATTATATCACCTTTTCCCAGCCTGCCTACAGAGTTTCTATTCAAACACTTGAGAAAAGTCACTTTATTTAAGTTTTGCCACCAACAAAAACTCGTGACAGACTAAAATATTGCAAGAAAGAATTTGGATCAAGCTAGAAAAATATCAATAATCAAAGTGTCTATCAAAAGGCCTGGTAGTTTGGCTCTACAAAGAGGCCTTTTGTGTGTGACAAAGAGTATTTATATGCTTTTCTTGTGCCCGGATTCTCTGAGCAAAGCGATCATTTTCTCAACAGGGAAGAGAGGAGGACGGGAACGATCCATTGAAGAATAAAGTAACACCATACGATGTTTAGGGCATTGATTTCCCTATTGTGCTGCAGAAGAAAGAGATTGCTATGAGGATGTGCTCACTGACAGCTTTGCTGTAAAGACATAAGGGAGAGGTATTTATTATCCCATGATTGATATCTTATATAATACTATAACTCACAATTATTATCTTTGAATTAAAGGCAAGGGCTGGAGGCAAAGAGTTTTATATCTCTGAGGAATTCATGCTGCGGGAAGGGGGTGCACTGGTTAGCTCTGTCACCTCACAGCAAGAAGGTTCCTGGTTTTGAATCCCGGTCCAGACATAGCGGGCCTTTCTGTGTGGAGTTTGTATGTTCTCTGCATGCATGCGTGGGGTTCCCTCTGGGTACTCCGTCTTCCTCCTACAGACCAAAGACATGCTCGTTGGGTTCTTTGGTGAATCTAAAGCCCCTTTCCCACTGGTCCAAAAACCCTCTCTAACAGCCGGCTTTTTTGCTGAGTGGGAAAGGTTACGATCGGCATTCATACCCGGGTCAAATGACTCTGCAGTAGACCCGGGTAATTATCGCCTCGGCTCCATCTGACATGATGGGAACACAAAACCTGTGTCGACACGCTAATCCCCGCTCCCTCTCCGGTGCGATACTATGCTCCGTTGGTAATGTCTCCGACTTCTCGTCATCTCAGCTACAAATTCCGCCCGTCTCCGTCCGAGCAGCGCTCGAACATTGTTCCAAATTTGTCGGCGCTGAGTTTGATAAATAGACTGAATGAGTAATAGATACAATAAAGACCTAACCACCATAACATCTTCACTGTTTACTAACCCTGTCTCCGGCGTGTTTGTGACGTCAGGTGGTGACGCAGCAGAAAAGAGACAGACAGGAGTATACTCCACTGGCAATGAGAAAAGAGACACGCGGCATCTATCGGGTCTTCCCGGGTCTGAAAAACACGCGTCAACACAAATTTCGGTGGGAAAGGGGTTTTAGTTGTCCGTAGGTGTGAGTGTGTGCTTGAAAGGTTGTCTGTCTCTGTGTGTCAGCCCTGTGATTAACTGGTCAGTCCAGGGTGTAGCCCACCTCTCGCCCCCGAACCCACGATCCTGTACAGGATAAGCAGTATAAAAAACAGATGGTTGCAGGAAGGAATTATTTGAATGACTTCCCGAACTGTACTTTATTTTAACACTTGGATTAGTCATTGTTGGTTTGGCAAAGACTGGTGGTATTAAAATGCACATAATTTGCCTCTGTGAATCACACAGGGACATCTTATTGAACTCTGAACGTCTTCTTTTTCTAGAGCGACGATAGTTTTCCATTTCAAAGAGCTCACAGTGTGTGGGACGGAGCTTCGGCCCTTTCTGCCTCATTCTGTGGGTGGCATTGTTGTATAAAAAGAAGCTGGCTCATGCACATGTTGTTTCTGTGTGACGACTTTATCAGACGGTCTCATGGGGTCAGTGACTGGTGTCTGTGTTTGTGAATAAAGTCCACACATTTAACATTAAACAGTACAAATAAGCTGAATGAGTCACTGGTCAGTTCCCTTTAGGTGGTATTTTCAGCGACTGCCCGGAACAGTGACTCCGGATCAGCTTTGAACTCCTCAACCTTTAGCCCGGCTGTTATCTTCAAGCGTTCGGCATCGGGCCAAGCTCTACATGAAGTGTCACTTTAATTCTTCTTGAATCTTTTTATTTTTTCTGTAATTAATGTGTTTCTTCCTGTTCTGGTGTCCTTATAATGGCACGGGGCAAATGTCTTGACTCTCCTCGGGGATCCTGGCATTCTGCCTGGAGCCTTTTTCAGCGGGAAGCGAAGCCAGAGAAATCAGAGACAGAACGAGCTAATCTGCCCTGCTATGTGCAAAATTATACATTGCAACCTTACCATAGCAACATGGCATCCTTTTTACACGTGCAGGCATGATAATGAAAGGATTACAGAGACACAAAGACAGCATGGATGTAGTGCCAGATCTACAATAGGAAGCTTCACTTCATGATTTTTCAGTCGACGCCTCCTGCAGAGCTGATGTTACCTCTCAGGGTAATCTAATCCCTGGCAACGGATTGTCCCACAGTTGCAAACACACACAGATGAAACACTTTGGATCAACAGGATGCCCACTTTGTAGCCAGTTTGTGCCTCCATGTGATGACTTACAAAACAGATTTTGACAAGACAATTTCACACGTTGAAAATACTCTTAAAAAAAAAAAGGTTTTTAATCCTGCTACAAAACATGCATAAGGAAACTATGCATGTGTTATTACATGTGGTAATGTAACATTACAAAAAATAAGAATGACTAAAGGAACCTAAAAAACAACTTTACATAATACAACATGATAGAGAAGGAGCGGGGAGAGAAACCGGCCCTCTTTTAGACACAAATGCTCTTCAACATATGATCTGCCAAAGCTTAGAACATTTATCTACACATGTAGATAAGAGGATAATTAATAGTCCTTACTATAGCAATATACACCACTCAGCCATAACATTATGGCCTGCCTAATATTGTGTAGGTCCCCTTTTGCCACCAAAAGAGCCCTGACCCGACTGGCATGGACTCCTCTAGACCTCTGAAGGTGTGCTGAGGTATCTGGCACCAAGACAAGACAGTCCTGTAAGTTACGAGGTGGGGCCTACATGGATCGGACTTGTTTGTCCAGCACATCCCACAGATGTCATGTTCCTCAAACCATTCCTGAACCATGTTTGCAGCGTGACAGGGCGCATCATTCTACTGAAAGAGGCCACTGCCATTAGGGAATACTGTTTCCACGAAGGGGTGTACTTGGTCTGCAACAATGCTTAGGTAGGTGGTACGTGTCAAAGTAACATCCACATGAATGTCAGGACCCAAGGTTCCCCAGCAGAACATTGTCCAAAGCATCACACTGCCTCCACCGGCTTGCCTTCTTCCTCATGGTGCATCCTGGTGTCTTCCCCAGGTAAGTGACGCACCCGGTCATCCACATGATGCAAAAGAAAACATGATCATCAGACCAGGCCGCCTTCTACCATTGCTCCCTGGTCCAGTTCTGATGCTCATGTGCCCATTGTACGCGCTTTCAGCGGTGTGCAGGTGTCAGCATGGGCACCCCTGAAGCTACACAGCCACATGTGCAACAAACTGTGATGCTCTGTATGTTCTGACACCTTTCTATTCGCTTTTTCAGCAGTGTGAGCTACAGTAGCTCTTCTGTTGGATCAGACCACATGGGCCAGCTTTCACTGACCATGCACATCAATGAGCCTTGTGGAACCATGACCCTGTCGCCAGTTCACTGGTTCCCCTTCCTTGGACCACTCTGCTGGTCCTGACCTCTGCAGACCGGGAACACCCCACAAGAGCTGCAGTTTAGGAGATGCTCTGACCCAGTCGTTACAAACACATCAACTTTAAGGACAAATTATTCACTTGCTGCCTAACAGATGTTAATCACTGTCAGTGGTCATCATGTTATGAGTGATCGGTGTAAATCCAATCACAATCAACCTTATTTTCACTTTTGTGTCCAACATACACTGACAGTAGGGACTTCATCCATTCCCACCTTTACATACATCATATGCTTTAACAGACTTCCAAAGATTAGACCACTTAATCTGCAAAAAAAATTTATGAGATGATAGGTTGTAAAAAAAAAAAACAGAAAAGACACTCTGTCTTTTTTGTGGCCAATCATGAGTTGCGTTTTCCTAAAATGTGTTAAAATCTACCCAACTATGCAGAGTCTTTGAGGAGATCGGACAAATAAAGTTGCATCTGTACTTTTCAGGACATCAGTGACTGTGATTAATGATACGTCTCAGAAGCTTTTGTGAACACGCTCCAACTGCACCTGTGTAAGAAGAGTCTGCAGGATTTGTCTGTACATTTGATTAAAGGTAGTTCTCCGTATCTCGGATGCATTCAAGCGTAATTTTGGATCAAAGAGGGGGTTGTGTAATTGGTGGTAGCGCAGGGCAACACAATCAATGTAATGGACTATTTTGGTCTAGTCACATTGTACTATTTGCGCTGGCTGATATGTGGAGAAGTGGACCTGTGAAGCTGTGCCAGGGGAATGTCAAATGTCAAGTGATGGCTGCCTCTTCAAAAGCGGGGTCATGCCACGGCTGGGTTTTTTTTCTGTGGTCTGATGAGAGAGTGTGCGAAAGAGACTCATATGTTTATGTAACACTGGGAAATGAAGGTGCAAGGTGTTGGTGGAGCACGTCCAAACTGTCTGATAACCCTGGGCCCTCCAGTAAAGAATTCAGTATAGTTACATGCATGACCTCAACCTCAGAGGAATAATTTGAATGAATAGTTTGCTTACTCAATTTATATATAATAGAAATTATAATTTTAAATTCTCATTTTAATTATAAATTCCTGTTTCATGTTGTTCCCCTCTAACAGTCCAGTTAACTAGTTCAAATAAGACGTACACTTCCTGTCATTGAAGACATTAACGCACACAAGGCGTGTGTTCTACTTCAGTGAGAAGTCCATTCACCGTGTGTGTGCGTCATCAGCTTCAAGTTTCCACTTCACACTTGTTTAAGCTGTATACATGACCCCAAACTACCTGTGATGTCGTCGACATTGTGATCGTACATGTCAGACTGAGACGTAAGGTGAGTATAGAGAAACTTTCACCTTCCGCAGATGAATGGCAAAACAATGTCGAGGGACAAACTCTACATAAATAACTCAGGCACAGTAAAGGTCAAACATCCACGTGCACTTACAAGATAACATTTTTTGTGGTTATGTTTAGGCACCCACACAAAGAGAGCACAGAAGAAGACCTTTCAGTGGCTGCCCGCTCTGCGGCACCATGGCCTTATATACTGTGACCACTGAAGGACTGACCCTCAGTGCCTCTCTAAACCTTTGTGCTCAGGCCTCTTGCAGTTGTCGTCATTGAAACATCTCAGGGTTCACAGAGAAACAAACTCCAGTTACAGTTACATGGGTCATATTGTCACTATGTATCCCTCATATTACAAACTTGATCCTGCACAGCTAATTTTTTCCCTTCAGGGAAGTGAGGAGGATTATGGAGGATGAGATATTTCTTTAGAGTACGGCAATTTGTTCAGAAAATGTGATGAATTTCCTGTAATATGAAGAGTTAAGTGAAGACACGACGTCTTCAACTGGTACAGAACGCAGCTGCACGTCTTTTAACTGGCACAAGGAAGTTTGAGCACATTTCACAGATTTTAGCTTCACTCCACTGGCTACCCGTCCATTTTAGAATTCATTTTAAAATTCTTTTATTTGCTTTTAGATGTCTAAATGGTCTTGCCCCATTGTACCTCTCTGAGCTTCTCCACCCCTACACACCCAGCCGATCTCTCAGGTCAGCTGACCAGCTGCTCCTGAGGGTTCCCAAAACTAGGCTGAAGCTCAGAGGGGACCGAGCGTTTTCGGTTGCAGCTCAAAAATTATGGAATGAATTGCCGCTGCACATTAGACAGGCCTCCTCACTGTCTAATTTTAAAACTCTTCTTAAAACGCACCTCTTTTCTCTGGCCTTTAACACCACATAGGTTGTTGATTTTATGTGCACAGATATTTTATCTGAGGTGAGTCTAGTAATTTATTATGTTTTTATGTTCTTTTATTTTTAGTATTCTGACTTTTCATGATGTTTTATTGTATTTATTTTACTGTACAGCACTTTGGAAACCTTTGCGTGTATTTAAAATTGTGCTTTATAAATAAAATGGATTGGATTGGATTGGAAAGAAAAACTGTCACCATAAATATTACAAGTTCTGGTCAACTTATTTTCTCCTTTTACATGAACTCTGCTGTTTTTGCCTTTTCTTCCAGTTACAGTCTCATTCCTACCCCTTTTTATTTTTTATCTGCTGCCACTTTGTTACAGTTGTTTGGGTGGTACACATGAGGAATTACCAAGTATACATTTTTCAAGAAAGTACAGTGACCTTTGACCTACAGAGTCTCCGTCTCTCTGCTGAGGCTTGGAAGGGCTCCTTTTAGGCTGCATGTGTGTACAAGTCACGAGTGCTCGGACATTTTGGTGTTGCATGGACTGGCTCCTAACACACCTTCATTTCATCAGTAACGTGGATTAGACAGAACCGGGTTGTGTACCACACCACAGGGAGTGATCTCCCAGTCTTCACAGAAAGCAGGTGGACAGCTGCCTGTTGGCCTGGCAAGTCTGCAGCGCCTTCAAAAATCACTCCAGGATAGTGCGGGCACTAGCACGGTCCAGGAGATGAGACATTGCTTCTCGTCGCCTGCAGGCAAATTTGTCTCTAAAGTTTCTGGGAAAACACACTGTGTTATCAGTTCTATCCTATTGTTGACTGCCAGAGGCAGCATATGATCTGTCTCGTGCATGCACAGGTTGAGTTTCTTGTATCAACAGAGTCACATGTGACCTGGGATGACTTAGGGCGTACATAAATAAGACCACATCATCAGTAAAGATGTCCCTTTGCGTCTTCTGGCATGTTGTCTGCAGATAAAGGTTGAGTATTGGAGCTACATGTTTATAGCTTCAAAAAGACACTCATCGCTGTACTCTTAACTCAGAATAGAAAGCTGTTGGGCCAGTGTTTCCAATTGTTGCGGCTGACACACCCGCTTCACAGTGGCAGTCAGCTCCTTAGTACTTTTATTGCTCAATGGTGAGTGCTTTCAATTGGTTTTGGCAAATGGTTTTGCTGGTGGTGGAGTAATTTGATTTGAGCTTTGGACATTCCACAGTTTCCATTAGAAGAAACAGGCTGCAAATTTAAAAACACATGCAAAAGTCCAAAACAAATGTAAAGACAGAAACAAGCTGCAAATGAAAAAGCATGGTGCAAAAAGCCAAAACAAATGCATTAACATCAAACGAGCTGTAAATATAGAAAAGATGCAAAAACACACAAACCCTTTGTAATGTTAGACGCTGCGGAGTAGTGTCTCTGGTATCCATATACCACTGACTGCTGTGCAAAAACATGAGCAAATAGATCACACAGCTTTTCTTTAGAAACGGCTCCAGATCGATAGATAGCTTTCCTAAAGTAACAACTGCTGAGTGTAGCTTCTGTTAGCTACAGATCTCTGTCAGCCGTGCAGGTTGTGGTACTTCTAGATGACTCTGCCCGGTGTCGAGCTCCGAGCACAGTAAAGTGTTGGTGTTATCCGGCCCACAGGGGAAGACACGGCGACTTTGCATCGTTTCTGTATTTTCTGCAGCTTCGTTTGTTGGTGCATTTGTTTTGGCTTTTTACAGCATGTTTTCTTTTTTTTAATTTGCAGCGCGTTTCCATCATTGCATGTGTTTTTGACTTGGCATAATTTTTGTATTTGCAGCCCCTTTCTTCTAATAGTAATTGTTTGGCCGTTGCAGCGCGATTGCCCTTGTCGGTCACCGTACCACAATGCATGAGTTTAATTATTATACCGCCCGCCCCGCCCGGAAAGGAGGCTTGAAAAATGTGATTGTTTGGCAGCTGTCCTTTACAGCATCTCAGGAAGCCGCAGGCCATTCTCAGTGGGTTGGGTGTCCTCGTTCTATGCTGGTAATAGTCATCAGTGCTAACCACCAAAACACTACAGTTGAAGTAACTACAGTTCTTTAAGTTTACTGTCACGTTAAACTTACATACATACAGCCCATGTCATCCCAGGTCACACGTGACTAAGTTGACTGTAATGACTGTGTATATATGTTTTAAAAACAGCTTTACCTTCCGGGCTAACCACTTTCATCTGCCTTTGCCGCCTCACTGTCATGCATGTCCCCCGGCATGTTTGCCTTGTTTAACAAATATGGAGAATATGTACACGCATACTTGCCATTTTTGCACTATTAACTACAAATGTTTCTAAACTTTAACTCTAACTTGGGATAGAAAATTAACTTCCAAGTAGTTGAAACTAAATACCCGATCTACTAACATGTCGTCACCCTGAGTTTTTGTTCCATGTCGCCTCTTGGCACGACAAACGTTAATAAAGCAGAAGAATTGTTTACTTTCACGGCTCCCTAACTCTTGGCTACAGAACGGAGGACTAATTGGTTCCTCTTTTATAGCAGCTGAGACATGTTTCACTTCCAGATGTTTCCTTTGTATCACCACAAAACAGAGAGCAAATCATTACGAGAGATTTGTAAAAAGAAATCGAATTGTTTGGAAAAACAGATTGCACGCAAATAATAATAATGTTTTTTCCTTTTTACTTTATCTGGACGTTTGGTAATTACCTGTCATGTTATCTTCCTGTAGTAACAAAGGCTGCTCTACTTGTTTGTCTGTGATCTTGCTGCTATAGCAATTGCTGTCAGTGAGCGGCTTACATCCTGTGTAATTAGTGCTTCAAAAACAAAAAGCATCAGACACAATCAGCACTAATTTACTGTATTTACAGCATCGCCAACCCAACACAGATGGTTTCTCTTCCATTTTAGGTGTCAGCGTTAGAGAATATCACTCAAGCAGTACAGTGCAACCATCAAGATGGGATATTGGTCAAACAGTTTTAAATCTAACCTTAGCTCAGTATTGTTAAAACGTAACTTCCTACGATTCGGTTATAACGAGATGGGTTGTAGAGATGGAAATATGAGCAGGGTAAGGAGAAAAAGACCCCTCTGCTGTCCCTCGCTCTAACAGGTCCTTTGAGATGCAGCTTTGTCTCCGCTAAATATTCCCATTTATATGCAGGTGAGCGAGCTGGTGGATGCTGGTCTATTATGCCTTTGATTTGTATTTCGTAAACAACGCGTCAGAGATGATGGTGGAGACGGAGAACAATCAGATTTTCTAATTATATCAGCCCTCTTCCGGAACACAACGCTAATATTAGAGATTCTGCAAATGCATCTTTCAGTTAAATTCACATTGAAAAGCTGCATTATTCATCAGCTGGCACAGGAGGGGGGAACTGGAGCCATTTGTCTCAGCTGAAGTGGTTTGAAACGTATTGAGATATAAGTAATGCTCTCCGGTTTGTTACTGGAAAATGATACGTTTGGTGACAGTAAATATTTTAAAAACCTAAACTGTATTTCAAAATGCATTTTAAATGTGAGCTGACTGTCAGGTGGAGCGCTTACACGGCTCGGAAGAGCTTTGAATGAAGAGCGAGTGCACTTAGCTGTTGTCTGTCACGTCTGAGCACATACAAAACAACCAAAAACATCAAGGACACATGAGGACAGACGTCAACTTCGGCAAATAAACTTAAATAAACTCTTTGTCAAAACTTAACACAGTCAGCAGCTCTAAAGGGGGACAGGTTCCTTCAATCACATGAGTTTCAGACGTAAGCTTACCTTTACCATCATAAAAGCTGCCTTTCATATTAATCATTGTTGTGCAGGAATCAGCTATAGGTAAAATAGGAAGGTGTAAAATGAATTTGAAATTAAAAAAGGGCAGTGGTTTTGTCAGGAATTGGCAATACAATACTGTCCTTGCAGTTGGCACAGGCCTTGACAGCTACCTGTCTTCTATCTGCACGCATAACTGGTAACTTGCTACAAAGCTAGCTAGCAGCTTTAGCTTCTAATTTGTACCGCTCATTATGGTACCAATCAACTTGGAAACACGACCGGACACAAGTTGTGCAGTTTAAAAAGTCTTTGTCTTAGCTGGCAAAAATGAAGTCATACACAAGGTTAGTCCCAAAAAGAGTACAAACCCAGTGAGGTAACGTATTATATTCATCACTAACTGCATGCATAGGCTCCGTGATTTGATGCAGTTTGTGCGTAACATTATGGTTTCAGATGTTTACATTTACATATAACCTCAGCTGAGCATCTATCTTACCCATGGACAACATCGTCAGGACATTATTCATGACAGGACGGCACTTTACAGCCGATTTAAACTGGTCCCGACCAGGTTAGCTTTGCAGAGTAAGTTACCATGGTGATATAGCCAGGTAAAAGGAGAGCCAGCTTCATGACACGGAAAACTCTGGGGTTTAAGCTGAACCGACCCAGCTTACCCTCTACTCTCGCTTCATTAGTACATCCTTCAGGCAGAGTCAAAAACCTATAACAAGACTAAAAGAACCGAGTTGACCAAAACGTAATCGGGGGCAGGTGTGTAATGAGAACAGGAGCTAATAATAATCAAGGAACCAGGAGACCCAAAGAGCAGGAAGTGAAATGGCCTGAGACGTTAGACTTTCAAAATAAAACAGAAAAAGTGCAAAACTTAACTGATGTTACACTGCTGAATACATATTGGGATTTGTGTTTTTATTTCAGCAGCTGGAAGAAGATGAAGGATGTCGTTACAACAAACTGAAAGAACTCATAATTAAATTAACTTATAATTAATTGCTGTGTAAAAAAAGCAGAACTAGCTGCCTTTTGAGGGTTAAGAGGCTTTTAACTAAAGCTGGAAACAAGCAGATAAAAAAAGAATCAATTGCAATTAAATTCAATCGAACATTTATTTCAGGCTCAGGGTCCAGATTGAAGACAAGCCAGTACAAATAACAAATAAAGCACAATGAACTGTCAGCCTCTTTAGGAGAGTGTAAAATCTGTCATGTATTAAACATTTATTGGATGTGGGCTTTCTTCTTCATACACACGAACGGAGCTTTGATCTGTACGCTTTATAAGGCAACAGCACATACGAAGTGTATTATAAAATCTTTGTAGCTGGAACTCAGCCGTCAGACATATTAACACACTTACGGAGTGGTTTGGAGTGTTTCCAAACACGTTAGTGCCCCTGCTAAAGTTAAAACTTCACACTATAGGACTTCACTGTAACCGACATCTGCATTATGAAGTCACACCTGTTCACTGGACAATGATGTGTTGTCTACCTACATACAAGGACGAGGAGAAACAACTTATACGAGTTTAAAGATTCAGTTTGCTGGCGTCATTATTATTTTATTGGAGAAATCAGACAGAACTCTAAAGCTGGATTAGATTGTTAAACACTAATTTATATCTGCTTTACAAGTTTCAGGATGTACAAGGGCAGATTAAAATCACCATGCACACATAAATTACACAGTACTCTTTTATGTGGAGAAGCAAGTTTGGCATTCAGAGAACAAAATGTTTCAGTGCATTTTCATTAAGTGGCCTGCAGCTGCACATACTACAGCACTCTCAGCACTAAATTGGTCCAAGCAGCAAGGTCACGTTGATCATATTTGATGTAAAGTGACAGGCGGTGTAATGAAACGGCTCCTCATTGTTAATAACACGTGACTTAGTTTATCGGGCCCATAAAACAGAAGCTTTCTGTCTCTTTGTCATGCCTGGCCTGCTTCTATCTCATGCCGCCTCCCGAATGGTGGACGTGCGCTTGCTCTCGTGTCCTTCACGGCCACACAAGAGCTTTTAACATTTAACAAATGAACTTTTGCCCTGGGGCTGTTAACTCCTATGAATGGGGCGATAACATTGAAATATATTAGTGTCAAAGTGAACACTGAATGCATTGCCCTAAAACAGAAGTGAAGCGTCCACTCTTCTCTTGTTGATGCTCTGTTATCAGAGCGGGCAATCTTTAAGACTGTCTGTGTCATGTGTAGTGTCGCCATAACTCCAAAAGTGAGACCCATAGGTGCTCATAAACCAAAATGCACAGGACACTAACCCTAACCCTGGATTTGCAGTCAAACACTGACTTTTACTGCTGGTTTTGAAAGATAAACACTCCTTCCTTACTGTTCCTTCCATCCATTAAACAGATATAAGCATGCAGGGTCTGACAAAGTCCCATTTGCCATGCTTTGCCAGCACTCTGTGATGTGCACAGAAATGTGTTATGCAATGCAATAGATGTAGACCAGACTTGTTTAAAGCAATAAATAAGCCCTTCATGACTGAACACTTAGCTTGCAGGAAGCTGCCTCAAGTATCACTTCCTGTCTTCTTCAGCATATCCATTTGATGTTTGTGCAGTCTGAAAAATTAAAGGAACTGTCAGCGTTCGGTTTGGTTAACAGACGATATGATGCAACCTGAAGTAGTCTGCATTGCATCATGTAGGTCATAGCCAAGTCTTTACAGGAAGTCACACAGATGATTCTAGAGGACTTTTACTGTGAAGCAGCTGCAGGTAATATGAGGCACACAAAAGCCTCATGCTGTGTCCGAAACCGCATACTAACGTACTGCCTACTACATACTCAAACAGTATGTACTGCATACTGCCTACTAACCTGACTATTAGGATGGCATCATACCCAGAGCCGTCTTCTCCGTATCATGTGACTTAATCATTCACGTATGTCCGGTCTGATCTCCGGTCCATCTCCGCCATAGTAAAAGCTGAATAGCCGCAATGCATTTTGGGGCGGTTGAGTACAACCAGTGAGCTCCGGTCTCATACTCAAACATCCGGGCCGATCTAGTATACATCCGGGCATTTCTTGCAGACACAAAATTGCATACTATGAGATGGGAACGCATGACATTTTACGTCACAGTTAGTATGATTAGTATGATTAGTATGATAAGTATGATAGTATGCGGTTTCGGACACACCCACAGTGTTTTGAGAGTTCAGTGCTCGTCTAAGATGTTCTAATTTGAGATATTAATAGTTATTGTTCAGTAGGGAACAGATAAAGCCGATGGTCTTCTATAACAGGCGGGCAGAGCAGATCAGAAGACAGTCAGGCTCCTGTCTGCGGAATAAAAAGAGTGTTTGTTCAGGCTGTTGTTCGATTTGCCCCGCAGTCTTTGATTTACAGAATAAAGACGAGATGTACCATGTAACTGGTGACTCATCTCTAAGCATTCAATGCTACATCACAAAGCAAATGATGCTTGGGGTATTGTTGTGCTACGTAACAAAAGAAACTTAAAGCCAGCACATGGGAGTTTTGCTTTTTGTGTGTATCTAAAATTAGAGCAAGAGTTTGGCAGTTATATGACTTGCTTTTAATTTACTTTAGTTCAGCTGCAAACAGAAATGTGAGGGTCAAAATGCAGGATTCATAGTCCAGTTCTTACTAGAATTTTGATTTGATGGTACAGCTGAGGAGAGACAGGAAACATGGAGATAACAGTGGGGCTGGCATGCACCGATGGGCCGGGGGTGGGAGTCAAGCCTGGGGTCAGTGCTTCAAGGACTCTGTCTCTGAACAGACCGAGCTAAAGTGGCACCCCTACTGAGGACTTTTAAAGCACTTACTTACTGACAACTTCAATCAAATGTAAGAGCAAGGCTGATTCAAGCTGAACACTTTTAAAGCTGACCCACACTAAAACATTCTTCAAATCTTAACGGATGTTGAAAATGAGAGAGACCCCACACGTGATAATCGATTGAACAGTTCTTTTCCTGTAGTGTGTGGAGAGTAACGACATGACCAAAACAGCACACCACACACTAACAGATTAATTCACCAACAACCAGAGTCCGGACTCTCAAAATAAGAATCTCGCAAAGTATCTCTCGATCAAACGCGACTTTAGAGTAAACAAACATGGCGGACGTTTTTTGTTTTTAGACTTTTTACTGAAAATTCACGAAGGAAAAAAGAAAATAACCATGGATGAAGTGGTGGATATGGAACGAACACGGGCTGCACGTGTTAACTTTATGCTGTTCATTTGCTTTTTGTCGCCATGGCTGTGGTTGTTCTTCCGTCAGCTTGCTTCCTAATTTCATTTCGTTCCACGTGTCAACCCACAGAATGCGTGCTCAGCTGTCCTCGGGGTTCCCTACCCTACTCTTTCGACTAGATCAAGGGAAGTAAAATAACTCACACCACAGGACAATCTGCCAACTTAATCTTTAGAACCATCATAAAATCGGGACTTTGCTTACTTTTGTCGGAAGAGAGGAATCAGGCCCAAAATTGGCTTGATTATTTTGTAGCGTGTACCCCGTTTTCATCTTTCTCTCTTACCTTTTCTTTGAATATAATTCAGATTTAAAAGCTCTCGATTTTGCTCTCTATCATTCTGACTGTTTGAGTAAACCGTGTGCAGGACAGCTGCATGCACTCCACGCTCGTCTACAAGAGGTAAATCTTCTACATCTGCTCCCAAAATAGGAGATCTTATACTATCTCGGCCCGTGACTTAAAAGTGTTCATCCTGAATGGCTTTGATTTCGTCTTCAGTGGAATAATTAAGTCATTAGCTGTTTTTGCAGTCTTACACAACCTCGTTTTAAAGATCGTGCGCAACTCTGCTGTGCTTCAGAGGCAGTATGAGCAGGATGGTGAATCACGATGAGCTCCTTGTACTCCCACTAATGGCAGCTTTTTCAAAAGACTATTACCTTCCCTTAAAGGACAGGCCACACTTTGTCTAAACCTTCCACGCAGGCAGTCTTTAATTGTTGCACTTTTGTCATTCTGCCTTTTAGCTTCCTCCTAAGTGACGGACAACAAGGCCGGAGCCGGGCTTTACCTAACCCTGTGCTCTCTCTGTGCATCCGTGTGGGCATGGCAACCAGGCAGAGCAGCAATAAAGGTGAGTGCAGAAGAAAAGAATGAGTCATCCTCTTTCTCAACCCATTTTGCAAATCAATTTTGCAAGTTTCTTTGTGCTTTTCCGTCAAAGCAATCTGACAACATATATCCCAGCATGCAAATGTGGGTCACTTTTCATATATAAGAATGTGTATATTATGATTTTACTGATGAAGAGAGGCAGTTTAACTCTCTTTACTTCTCCCACGTGAGTCAAAAATAATTGAAACGTGTCTGTTTCACCTCGCACTGCATATACACTTTAAGTTATTAACCTTAAAACAATCTGTGTTTGCTCTCCTTATTACACTGTTTGAACTGCCTCAGTTATAATGAGTGCAGCAACACAGACTAGCCACAGGCTGGCTCCCATCATTAAACCTCTGTTTGAGACACTACAGCGCACGCCGGGGTGTTACGGAATCAAACACCCACATTAAACCAAACTTTCTCTTTTTATGACTCATATCTGAGCGCATCAACACATCTATTAGGATAACTTTCTTGCAGACAAGTTTTAAGGTCGCTGCTGCTTTCTTAGTTGTCATCCAGGGAACTTTTTGGCTCTGCTTGTTATTGAAAGAACATTAATGTTGAATAGAAACGCAAGCAATTTAATGCGGCCTTGCTTGACACCTGCAGGAGGTAAGATAGCATGTGGTAAAAAGGCATCTCCTTAACACAATTACCAGAGCACTCTCCAATTTGAGAGCTTCACTCAGGCATATATTCACAGTTTGCTTCATTAAACAAGCTTTCTGATGCTGCTTTGCCATAAACTCAAAGTTTTACCTTAAGACCTGCACGTGTTTTCTTTCAGATACCTTCATTTTTCACCTTTCTATACCGTCCGCGCAAAAAATGTACACTATGTACACAAGTCCCTACACATGGCCTACATATGGGTGAGCACACAGTTGCATTTTTTTCAGAGGTGTCAGTTACCTGAAAGCGTTTTTTGTAGTAGCTCATAGTTTGGTTTCAGACTGGGGAACCCAGCGGACCAGCCAGACCTGTTCACACCTTTCTATTCCTGCCCGCAGGCTCCTCACATACTGTTCTAGGTCATCAAACTGAAGTGGAGCATTCAGACAGAGGTGCTGACTGACGGATATATTTCTGTCAATAAAACACTGCTGCGAAGCTGCTGGAGTCACACCATTTCTGTTGTGTGAGAAACATGTTAAAAGTAAATTAAATGACCATTTAGAGCACCTGGGTGCAGTAAAACGTAAAGTACTCAACTGACCATAACGCTACGTCACTTTCCTCAGTGCCAAAACATTTCTTTTAGACATTTCCTTTTATGTTATTTATTCCAGCTTCTACTGCCGGCTGATAGAGGGCCTTAAATGAGTGAATTGCTTTTAGAAATGTATTCAGAGAGGATAAAACACATTTGAGTCACAGGGTCTATTTTTTTCACCAGTGTTGTAAAAAGAAACATGATAACCTAAAAGACTTCAATAGGCTTGTATTATTCATTTTCCATTCATAAATATCCATTATGCTGTTTTATTTCATGCTTTTATTCTTATTTCCTACTCTTTCAGTTAAAGGGAAAGTTAGAATGTCAAACACTGAAGCGAAAATTACCCAGAATACTATATGTTACACAGTTAGACTCAGTTATTGTAATTTGTGTCATGTGATAGGAGGAAAGAAGCCCACGGTATAAATAGTCCGTCTGTCTGTCTGGCAGTCATTCTGGGACCGTGTTGTCCTGATCTGAACTGCCAACTATCACTGGAACACTTAGGCTGAGCGAGGTTTGATTTCATCAAAGTGTCTGCGAGTGACGAACCGGTGTCATGTGCCGAGGAAGGGAGAGATAAGCGCTAAACACCAGTCAAATGCGGGAATGCAAAGTCAAGGGGATAATGACATCCTACCAGAAACAAAGCACGTGTGCAGACTTTGTCTTATCTCGAAAACAAACACACACCTGTATGTTTGCAGATTCAAATGAAACTTGAAGGTTCAGCTAAGCAGCACATGCAGCACTTGTCCTTAGCTAGCATGTGACCACAAACGTTGAACCCGTTGAAGGGCCTAATTCACTAAAGGATTGCACGGCTTTTGCAAACGCTAAACTGGTGCAAATGACACAGAAAGACTCTAATTCTCGAAGCACACACAAAGGGTTAAATGCACCTCAAAGTGCACTGCAAAGCATCTCTGTGCTCCGGTACTGTTTGCTTGTGTTTGAGTCATTATGCGGACATTTTGCACAAATTTGGCCCCTTGCTATGCAAATGGACCTTATGGCAAAAAGCAGCAAATTAAAAAAACACACATGCTAGCACCGCGCAGTTAGAGTGAAAATGTTACCGTCTGCAGTCTGAGTTTCTACTTATCATGACGACAATTCCACTTATTGTGTGACAAAAAAAAATGTCTGTAAATTCAGTTTGTTAATAGTATTTTGTCATTATTATTATAATCGGGAGATCAATCAGTCTGGGGCTGTGTGAGGCTCAACCCCGGCATATGGGCACACGTTGTGTGGAGACGATCTGGAGTCATTACTCATGACGTGGATTATTATATTGGGACGAGCTGCTGTTCAAGAAATGAAGCTGCGTCACAGACAGTGAAACTAGGAAAACACCTGTCGAGTCTAGACTTCACACTAAGCTGTTAGAAGAGCTGCCCCCTCCTCTCCCTGCTCATCATCGGTTCGTGGATGGAGTTGAACTCTGTCAGTGTGGAGCTCAGTTAAAGCATGAGAGCAGAGAGTGGAGGCGCTGACAGCTTCTCTCCACAATCAGATGCAAAACAAGAGCAAACTGCACTGCACAGCGGAGCTTAATGGACGTGTTTGTGCTTCAATATCATTAGTGCAATTTCCTTTGTGAACCGTAAATTTAGAGGGGCACAATTTATGGTGCAGTTATTATCAGCAGCCGCAATTCATTCTTAGTGAATTCCCCCCTAAAGTTTCTCCTCTGATACAACACTTGAAACCACCCCATACATTGTGAGTGTGTTTAAGTCATATAAGCAACTGGCCAGGATTAAATAAAAGCTTTCAACAACACAAAACAAAGAGTTTCTTTATGTTCAATTCTTCTGTTTAAAGCTTCTGATCCAAACTTGTCAGTGCAACTTTGTTCCAGTCTGCAGAAAAAAAATCAGCAGAGAAACACAGCCTGCTGGGTTGTCTCTTCATTGAAGAATCACTTCCTCTGTTGATAAATGTGTAGCATAATTTAAATTGGTCTGATCCCTAACTTCACTGAACAAGAACATGCATCAGCTGACTTACTTTAGCAAAGACTTGAATTGACCGTCCCCATGAGTTCCCCCAACATAAGAGGTTCCCCTTACTCTAAACCAGCAGGCTGGCACAGCACACTCACTCTGCCTGCAGGAAATGAATACACAGCAACGCCCCCCTGCATCTCTCATTCTATCTCTCTTCTTCTCACTGAACAGAGCTTCTTTCTCTCCTCAGCTAAAGAATCTCTCTCACGCCAAACCTGAATAAAGCTCATGCAGGCGCCCCGTGACCAGAGAATTCATTAAAAGCTGCCCATCCATCTGCCTGTGTCTCTGTGTATGCTTGTCATGCTTCAAACCAGCTGCTTGGCACATTGCTGTCTCCAAAGGTTCAGCCACAGGTGCAGGGTGCAATGACAGAACACCATTTATCTTGCATTTTAGTATCTGTAGACTGTCATTATTGTCCTGCCCACTTTACCCTGAGAAAGTGAAAGAACAGAGTGATTCAGTGCCATAGCTCTGAATCAGCACCAAACAAAACAACAGTGATTCACTTTAAATCAGAATCCAATCAGTGACAGACCTTGTACTCTGCTATCATGTAGGTTGACCATTATGACCCACACACTCTTACTGTGTGTGAGCAGGAGCCGTATTTCTTTTCTTTCCTGTTCAAGGTTTGTGTGTTCCGCTAATGATGAGCGGCCATGGGAAACCAGCGTCACAGAGGGACCTGGCAAGGTATTCAGGGGGCCAGTTGAGCACTTCCACTGACGGCAATGGTTGTTGTGATAATTATATCTCCAGCGGGGACAATCTGGAAAGGTTATTTCCATCTGTTGAAAGGCTTGTGGGCGTGCTTCCTCTCGGCCCCTATGGGAAAAATAGGATAGAAGGAGAGTGACAGATGGGAGCTAGCTTAAAGGAAGATATCGACGTTGAATGCTCTGTTAGGTATAATCAGTTTGTGATGCAAAGGGGTTTTTATCAATATGATAGACCTTTAAATGTACTTCATTGATGTACTAGTAATCTGATTCGTATGTGTACACACAAAACTGCGAGCAAAACAGTGAGGAAACTTTGTGTTTCAATGCTAGCCTCTGACGTTAGCATGCATTGCTAACTAGCTAACGACACTACCCAAAGTAGTAACAGGCTAAGAGGAGGAATGTAATTTCTGGTACCTTACTTAAATGATTTGGTGAGGTGAAGAATTCAGTGGTGTTAGAATTGTTAGAGCAGCTTAGCATTGTTTGAACGCAATGTTAGCAGCAGAGTTAGCAGCATGCTATCGTGATTATGTAGACATCAAATACATTTAAAGACCTCTTTGCTGTTCTTGTTTTCATACAAGTCAGATAGAAACTTTACAACTTAACATATTAATTACCTAGCTAAAAGAAAATTAGCTAGCTAGCTCGCTAGCTGCAATAGCTAAAATCACCCCTTAAGGTCCAAACGCATTTTGAGGGGCAAATCAAACGTTCGCTTAATGAACTGTGTGAATGCTACAATGCAAACTTCACAGGTGTAGGAACAGGTGGGGAGGTGGGGCTTAGGGAATGGTCAATTAGCTACAACTGAAGAGCCTCAGACCAAAGGTTTGAATGTGCTCTGCCTTGGGCTGCTGCAATCTAGCTCATTAAGCACTTGGGCATGCCTCCAATTACCCCCCCTTCCTAAGAGCTACCTTCAAAACCTACAGCCACAGGCCCATTTAAATCACTGCCCTTTTCTACAATGGGTTTGTCCCTCTTTAAATGTTGAACATTAGTTTAAATTACAGAGCAAAATTGTCTCTTGTTTCGGAACATGTTCTTGTGGAAATGTCTTGACATCCCATCATGTCAGGTTCACTCTGTAATTGGTTGCAATGGAAAAAATTATATCCTCAGGCTTAGGGACAAAACACTGTGTGACTCCCAGACTGTTCCCGCAGCCAACAATTTTTCTGACTAAGATCTCATCCGTTTGTCTTTTAACTGTCACATGTATCACTCACAGTAGATTTAACCTACACTCCTTTACGGTTCAACCACAAAACCAGCTTCTCAGTCTTATTGCTACTGCTGCTGTTTTTGCTCCATATTTACAGTGTAATATTTACAACAACAAAGAGAGAATTGTAACTCACGCATGTGTGTCAGATTTACTAACACTCACACTGTCATATAAGCTGCTACCCTACTAACATAAATTTACAAAGAGTTACATTTTGGCCTCAATTGTTGGAGAGTGCAGCGATGGAGGAGAGAAGGTTGCTCCCAGCTGGTGGGTGGGATGTCATCAATGTGTCTAATCTGGAGACGGCAGTTGAACAGGCCAATCAAGAGGCACCACCTGTCACCTTAGAGATTCTGTCAAATACAATCCCAGGTTATAACAAAATACACAACCAAAGCTTGTGTCCTATCAGTGTGACATAATTCATCATTATCTGGAATGAAAATGGTATCAAAATAAAAGATGTACAAAGTGCTTGAATTAACAAATTTATTTATTGTAAAATGTAAAATAACATTATTTAGATACAGTGCAGTGTACATCAAACAAACCCCATCAGAACACATGTAAGAATAAGTGACTTACAATTCAACAAAGGGCTTTAATAAACTTCAGTCATCTTGACCTGTAATATCTGCCTCCTATGAAAGAATTTTCAGCTTCTATCAATCTTCCTGAGTATTGACCAAGTATTTCCTGCATCATTGCCCATTGCCATGCTGACATTTGCAGTGAAAAGAATGAAAAGGTTAATGACTTACGAAACAAATCGTGCAGTTCCTGAAGATGCCAAGTCATATGATGGACTGTTTACTCGATCCCCCAATACAATTACTGTTTCTGATTCATGGAGGATGAGTTGAAGAGTATAAGCATGATTTATAAGGGCATGAGAGGATAAGGGAAAATAATTGTTAAATACAGAAATGGTTTAATGAAAACTGCTGCTAACATCAGAGCACAAATTTTCCGTTGTTTAGATAAGAGGTGTTTTCTTGGCAAGATGTGGCTATTTCAGGCGATATCCACGGTTCCTCTTATGTGTGAAATTTTCCTTACAAAAACTGCACTTGTAATTCAATACATCTAATCAATGTTAGAGCTAGTGGATAATCGATTATCACCTGCTTATTCAGAGCTTTAATTTCCACTGTACGGTTCTTTACATTGAGAGTGTGAGATAACTGTGACAGACTGATTTCATTAACTTCATTTTACATAAGTGTGCAGTGACCAGGCCTGCAGTTTGCAACTGCTCCTAACTCTCAGGTTTCCTAGAACCAGGTCTGCATAAGTACATCATGTCCACATATTTGAATTGCTGATTAGTCAGACAGGGCCTATGACGGCTTTAAACAGTCCTTTCTCTCCAGAGTGTTCAAACACGGCAGCTGGGACAGCAGCCCAAAGCATTGAAATACGACGCTGTAGGTACCCATGTAGTGTAATTACTGGATATGCTTCTCTAAATTATTGTTCTGATGTTCAGGTCAAATACTATAAATAGTGCAAAAGTCAGCCTGGGATTGTTTGCCATATGAAACCTGGGTTTCACTTCTTTTTGTCATTTAGTGTATGTACGTTATTTTGGAAGTGTTAGTTACGTTTTGTGACTAGAATATGTGCAGTTGTAGTTATTTGAACCCAACCTGTGGTCCTTTCTTCAGTCTAGGGACCCTTCACTGTCTTCTAACAACAAAAGCCACTGTGGGCGGCATGAGGCTGAAACGATATCCGGTGCCAAGACTTCCTTTTCTATCTACTGATTATTGCAAGAAATGAGTTGGAGTGGAAAGACAACATTTATGACACGATTTTAGACACCAAACACTAATGTGTAGACATCTGTTCATAGAGTTTAATAAAATGCTCAGACTTCATCAGACAATAGCGGCTGGGTTCTTAGATTACATTACTGCCAATACTTGTTGCCTGCTTTGCTCTCCACACTGAGTGTTTCGATGCATACAATCAAAGCCTGCTGCAGCGTGATTAAAAAACACTATTTGACTGCAAAGTTTAACTAGATGCTTTCATATGCTGATATCTGAAAATAGAGATTCACCTAACTAAGTGGTTTATGCAAATCAAACTGCAACTGTTTTGCAACGTTAACCAATGATTTTTGCTACTCCAAAATTAACCTTGAAAATGTGTGTTTTATTTTAAAAATCTGGATGTCGCTTTTTTCTTATCTCTTACTTGACGGCTTTATTTTGAAAGTCTAACTTGACGTTCCATATCTATTATTGCTTCTTCACCGCTGAGCCCTGGACACACCAAAGTGATGCTCCAGTGATACCTAGTTCTTCAAATTATAAAAGGATTTGGATTATCCATAACCAGCCCCTTGGCTTGGATTAATCAAATCAAGCTGGCTTGGTGAAATCCACACTCAGATAAGACAGAGACAATTAAATAGCCTACAGCAGTGACTGAAAGTTTTTCTGTTAGTGGGTTTTATAAGCAAAAATGTGGTTAAAGTGTTAAAATCAGAGTTAATTTATTGTGTCATGATTCAAACATTACTTGCATTGTCCACGTCAGTTGCTTTTTCACCTGCGGATGTGTTATTCAGAGTGTGTCGAGGCTCATGTTATGTTTCCCCTTCACAATGTCTGTCCAGACAGGAAGTGTGACCTGGTCGTGGGTGTGAATGGTGAAGGCCAGAAAACAAGAGAAGAGGGCGGGTTGAGGAACTGACCGTGGTGGTCCGAGGAAATAAGGTTATGGAAAAGTTGATGAGAAAAAAATGGGGTCAACAACGAGGTGAACACATTTCGCACCGTCTACAATGGAAGTACATACCCTGTTAATGTCTGGCCTTGGTATTGTAATGCTTTGGAGGGATATGAGAGCTATCCCCTGTACCTGATTCCCCAACTTTAACCTGCAACATCACAGATGTTATATATATGAGTGTCACTTTTGCAAAGCATAAGTGGATATGGAGAATGATTGAATAAATGGACAGAGAGCTGTATCAGTAAATATGATGTACTAAATTGTATCTGTGAAGAGCGACAGAGGTCAAAATTATAAAATACTGTCTCCAAATTATCGCTGTTTTTGTATAAAATGCACATCTTTGATTTGAAGTCAAGTTCATTGTGAAAATTGTCCTCTTACACACCCAGTTAGACACTAACTGTGCAGACATTGCCAACAGTGACATGCTTTTACCACCAGCTGACAGGTATGTAGTAGTTTGTCTCTTTTTTTCACAGGGTTGACATGTAGCTATTTGATTTCACAATGCGGACATGTATGACTGACAAGTTGATCGAGTTGCACACAAAAATGCAAGCGGCTGTGCAGCAGCCAGCGAACAGTAGCTGCAAACTTTGGCTCAGCCTAATGAGGCATGTGACAGACTAGAAAACAGTAACTGCAAAGTCATTATAGTCTTTGACAAGAGGAGGAAGTAGCTCATTTTCTGGACATAGCCTTCAAGAAAAATGGAATTTACTAAGGTCAATTGGATTACAAATCAGATTGTGCCGGGAATAATAAAATAAATCTTGCTCGCTGTCAAACTATGAGTCAAAAACAAATCTATGGCTATATATCTCTAAATTGGTATTTGGATGAAGTGAACATATAACACAAGCTTAACTAATGCAACAGCATCCTCTATGACACATCCTCCAAAATCCTCAACAAACTGCATTATATCCGAAACCCCTCCGCCGAACTGCTCACCCACTCACGCACCAGCGAACACATCACCCCTGTCCCTCAAAACCTCCACTGGTTTCCCATTCAATTCAGAATCCAATTCAAAATCCTTCTTATCACTCACAATGCCCTTCACAATCTTGCCCCCTTCTACTTCATTGACCTCCTTCACCAATACACTCCAACCCACAACCTCTGATCTACCGATGCCAACATCCTCACCCCTCTCAACCAAACACCGGACCTGGGGGGATAGAACCTTCTCCACCTTTTTAAATTTGCTTTTAATCTATGATCTCTTATTGTATTAACTTTTTTTGTAAGTCTTGTACTTTGATTGTTTTTCATTCAATGTATTATTATTATAATTATTCAATCTTTAACGTAATGCTAACATTCAGTGTCAGCAGAAGTTCCCTCATTAGTTCATCTATTATAGGATTTGTACAGATGCTCTTATCTGTCTCATGTTGAAGTGGTCTTAAAAATTATCAGATTTTTTTTTACCAGATTCTGTGATGCTTTTTACGCAATAGCTGGTTTAAAGCACCGACCGATAATTGACATTATCATTGAGCCATTTGTGATGTTAAAAGCAACTCCATTAAAGTTTCTATCTTCTCTTGGCGACCCACTTTTGACTAGTTTGCATAGTTAACCTTTTATGAATGTGGATACACGCCCATGCATGTTTTCCAGCTTGTAAAACGAACCTTCCAATTATGTAAGTTGCTAACATGCAAGCAGAGTTCACAGATATTTAAATGTACAGTATGTACTATATTAAGCCTGTAAGCTGACTGCTACAACCTAAATGTACATAATGGACATTAAAGCCTGCGATGCAGCTTCTCACAGTTTTAACATTCCGCAGATTCATACTTGCTAATGTCGTTTTAAGGTCTTCATTCCACAGAAGGTCTGTGTCTGTGGAGGAAACGTGTAAGGTGGCATGCTTGGGTGGTGTGAAAAACACGCACTTGACAAACCTGCTTCAATGAACCGTACATCCTTTTGTAACTCTCCTACTGTACCGTAACATAACATTCAGCATTGAAGCGCTGTTGCCTCACAGCGAGAGGGTTCCTGGTTTGAGTCCCGCTTCAGACGTAGTGGGCCTTTCTGTGTGGAGTTCGTATGTTCTCCTTGTGCATGCATGGGTTCCCTGCTGTACTCCGGCTTCCTCCAACAGTCCAAAGACATGCTCGTTAGGTTCATTGGTGACTCTAATTGCCCGTGGGTGTGATTGTGAGTTGTCTGTTTCTATGTGTCAGCCCTGTGATTGACTGGTGATCAGTCCAGGGTGTGTCCCGCCTCTCGCCCCAATGACGGCTGGGATCGGCTCCAGCCTCCACAAGACCCTGAATAGGAGAAGCGGTATAGATAATGGATGGAAGCATGAATTCAGCCAGTGTTGTGACCAAGTCTTCTTTGCTCAAGTCCCAAGTAAGTCTCAAGTCATTTGGTCCAAGTCTCAAGCAAGTCTCTATCTTGGGCAAGTCAAGTCAAGTCAATACACAGGTTATGTCAAGTCGAGTCCTTAGTTAAGGCAAGTCAAGGTTTTTTCCTACCCAAGATCCAGCATCTTACCTGTAGTATCCGGTCTTTATAAAGAGAAAAGACAAGGTATTAGTAGCCCGTCTAATAATGATATTATTGGCCAATTTTTAGAACCTGTTCAAAAAGTATGACAATAAATTGTATCTGTGTTATCTTGGCACAGACGCAGCCATGACGATGGTCTGCTCTGAGACAGTATTGAATTGTAACGAGTACGTCTGACGAGGCATCAGGTGGCTGGGGGCTTTGATGTTGCGTGTTGCCATAGCGAGGAGTTTGACTGACATCCAATCATGACAATCACATACTGGGGAGCTTTTTGAGTCGTCCAATCATGATTCCCAGATTGCACTGCGTACATACTTGACAGTTAGACAGAAACTTTCAATTATATCATTTTATATTTAACAGCTAACATTCAAACCTATGAACACACTCAAGTCATTCAAGTCATCATGCCTTAAGTCAAGTCGAGTCTCAAGTCATTTATTTTTTGTCAAGTCAAGTCGCAAGTCATCAAAACAGTGACTCGAATCGATCTCGAGTCCAAGTCACCAAGTCAAGTTCACATCTCTGGATTCAGCATTGAAATGTTAATACAATGCACAGCGTTACAGTAGGCGCTTTTGAAACTGACTATTTACAGTTAAATAAGGACTAACACTGATTTGGTTTCTGATTTAAATTCTCATGAATGAGGATTGTTTTTGATAACATTCATCCTATGAGAAGTAACGGAAAATCTATCACTACAATATAAATACATCGGTGCCAACATCTAATGTAATCTTCCTTTTAATGCTCAGAAAGCTTCAAGAATTTTGGCTAATCATTTATAAAACAGCTCTTGGAGTCATTTATGATTAAGATCAATGCTCTAACCAATCACACAAGACTCCAAACTCATGCAGCACTCTATGTAATGAGGACAGATGAGTTTTTTGATAGGAGAGGGGAGGACTAAAGGCCACAGTGTCTGATACATGCTCAGGATTTGTATCAAAGTTCTGTCTCACAGAGCAGTATTGATCGTGTCAGCATGGTGTAAAGAAGGATTGTCTGTCTCTTTAATGGATGAACCATTGGGCTCCATTGTTTCTTGCAAAAACCAGACTGGACCAATCTTCAGTCTAGCCAATCTCAACCCGAGCACAACAAGGTCAGAGGGACCGAAGCACAGCACAGGTAGGGTCAGAAGAGGGTTGTTTGTAATTAGTTGGAGCTCAGTTTGTTCGGCCTTGTTCACAGTGAATCAGAGGCAGTTCTCTTTGTGTAAGTTAACATGTTAATGCAAATCATGCAGGACTTTTTTATCTGAGGTCAGCAAGATGAGAGGATGTGAGCATTTGATCTACAAACCTCACAACCAGTTCTAGCTATTTAGAGAAGGCATGTAGAGAATAGCTTCTTATATCAAAAGGAAGGGAACACATTGCAAAGCATAATGAACGGTGTGTTTTAACAGCAGGTGCAGATTCCTTGTCCTCAGTGATGTGTAAATTACTGTCTGAGAAAGACAGGCATAACTGTGTAAGCTGCCAATTACTTCTCACAGGAAGAAGTTGAACTTCAACAAAGCTACCCAGGGAGAAATATAATCTCGTTAACTAAAGCTACGGAGAAAAAAAGAGATTCAAACTACTTTCTCATCAAATTGATGATTTACATGTTATTCAAAAACGTAAAAAAGTCGTAAATAATACAAACACTTAAAAACTTAATTGGCTTAAGTGGGTCAGGGTTAACACCACGCTTGCTCAATTTTTCTTGATGGTTTTTCATCAGGCGGAGATTTGGAGGTTTATCAACAATGATACAGTTACTGCGTGAGCTCTGAGCACCACATTTAGGTCAAGTAGTTGTGGAGGCTGCCTGACGAATTTCCTGGGTATGCATTTTGAGCTGTCAGGTGAAAGAGAAGGGGGGAGGGGCTGGTCAAAGGGAGGTTCATTAATAGTGGAGATGTGTGTATAGGGACAAGTATATAGCAAGTAAACCAATGCCACACACTACAGCATTTATAGCCTTGGCTAATTGGCTTTGCCCGTCCCTAGATGGGCCTTTTTAAATACATAAAAAAATATATCAAGGTCCGCATACCAGGAAGCTCCCATAAGCTCACATTTTATGGGAGCTTCTTGGTGTGGGGATCTTGATATATTTTATTTTATATACTTGATTGTTTTGGATCCAGCACCCACTAAGGGATGTGCGTGTCTGTATTAGATTTTTTACCTTTTAAAATACATGAAATCAACAACAAATATACAAGAGACAGTACAAACCGACTCAGCAGCAATAAAACAGTTATAATAATACAGGATACAAAACACTAACACAAGAGAAAGTTGACCTCTAAATACCACATTAATAAAATGTGGAGTCCCACAAGAGTCCATCTTAGGGCCTTAATTATTTCTAACTTATATTATTCACAATAACTTTATTTTTAAGGTTATGGTTTTAAGGTTTTTCTTCACGATAATATCTCTTGAACATAATATTAACACGCTAATATTTCAGTGAAAGTTTATGTAAAGTTAGCCCATTGTCCAAGAAGTGGTTCACCAGTGTTTTTTCAAGACTTTCAAAAGATTGAGAAATGTTTAATAATGAATCCTCCTACTATACAGAACTATTGCAGCAATGTGAAGACACTCACTATCTGGGCATTTTCATGTTTTAATAAAAACAAGTTTCCTGTGTTGTGTAATACCAGCTCTGCTTCAAATACACTATAATGCCGATTTCCCACGGGTCAAAAAACCCGCTAACACCCGGCTTTTTTGCTTAATGGGTCAAATGACTCTGCAGTAGACCTGGGTAATTATTGCCTCGGCTCCGATCAGCATTGATGGGAACATAAAAAGCCGTGTTGACACATTAATCTCTGCCCCCTTTCAGGCGCAGTGCTATGCTCCTTCAGTAACTTCTGCGACTCCTTGTAATCTCAGCTACAAATTCCGCCCGTCTCCGTCCAAGCAGTGTTTGAACATCGTTCCAAATTTGTCAGCGCCGAGTTGATACACAGACTGAATGAGTAATAGATACAATAAAGACCTAACCACCGTAACATCTTCACTGTTTACTAACCCTGTTTCTGGCGCATTTGTGACGTCAGACGGTGACGCAGCAGAAAAGAGACCGACAGGAGGATACTCCACTGGCAATGGGAAAAGAGACAATCGGCATTTATTGACAGGTCTTCCCAGGTTCGAAAAACCTGCGTCAACATGATAGATTTAGGTGGGAAAGGAGTATAAGGAACCCCTCCCTTAAATAAAGCAGCCAACAAAGCAAAAGCATGTATTCTTATGGGTTTGACATTAGGTGACTGTGATTGCCAAGTTGCCACCACAAGATAACAAAATTGACAAATTTCACAAATTATATATATTCAGAATATTGATATAAATCATTTGTGAAAATGAAAAAGTTAAGTGAAAGCCAGCTTCAATTTCAAACTGGCTTTAGACACTCATCGTAAAACGAGGGATTCTGGGAAGAGCCAACAGAAGTTCATCAGTCATTTGAAAGTATTAGACAGTAGCTTTAGTTTGAGCTACTGCAAAGCTAGCTATATAACTTACAACATTAACAACTCTAATAGCTGTGATTACTTTATATGTGCAAAGAACAAGACTCACTCAGGGGAAGTTACCATTTGAAAACCTAATCTAGTGTCCTGTTTAATGCACTTCTCCACAGCCACTCTCCTTGGCAGACCTAACATTAGCAGATCACTGTGGTCCTTGGGGGAGGATTTACTACTGTGTGTGTGTGTGTGTGTGTGTGTGTGTGTTTTGGCAGTTGCGTGCTCATGTGTGAATATTTCCCACTCCTAGTCACATCAGAGTTGTATGTCACCATTTGACTAAATGAGGTTTCCAATTACACAGGCTGTTGGCTGCAGTCAGAGTGTAATGTGTGGCTGTGGCTGCATCTCTCTCAAACAAGGAGAACAATCAACACTGTGATCAGGAGGACAAATGAAACCAAAAAAGGTTGTAACACAGATTGAATTGGTGCCAATATAGCAAACTTTACTATATGGACGATAGGTATTCACCCCCTTCCCCATGGAGTGCAGGAACAAATATTATCACATGCTACCTCTAAGTGCCAACACATGACATTGGTCATAAGATCTCCCCCATTCTTTTCTTTTGTCTCTCTCTCCAACTCTCTCTATGTCCCCCACCCCATGCACATATACGCACACACACACACACACCTATCAGCCATAACATTATGACCACTGACAGGTCGAGTGAATAACATTATCTTGTTCCAGTGGCACCTGTCAGTGGGTGGGATATGTTAGGCAGCAAGTGAACCCTTTGCCCTTAAGTTGATGTGTGGAAGCAGGAAAAGTGGGCAAGCATGAGGATGTGAGCAACTTTGACAAGGGCCAAATAGTGATGGCCGAGTCAGAGCATCTCCAAAACTGCAGCTCTTGTGGGGTGTTCCCGGTCTGCAGAGGTCAGAACCTACCAAAAGTGGTCCAAGGAAGGAAAACTGGTGAACCAACAACAGGGTCATGGGCGGCAAAGGCTGACTGATGCGTGTGGGGAGCCAAGGCTGGCCCGTGTGGTCTGATCCACCAGAAGAGCTGTAGCTTAAATTGATAAAAAGGTTGTGTATGGGGCTGCGTAGCTGTAGACTGGTCAAGGTGCCCTTGCTGACCCCTGTCCACCACAGAAAGTGCCTATGGGCATGTGAGCATCAGAACTGGACCACGGAACAATGGGAGAAGGAGGCCTGGTCTGATCAATCATGTTTTCATGTGGATGGCCGGCAGCAAGTATGTTGCTTACCTGGGGAGGACATGGCACCAGGATGCACTATGGGATGAAAGCGAGCCGGCGGAGGCAGTGTGATGCTTTGGACAATGTTCTGCTGGGAAACCTTGGGTCCTGCCATTCATGTGGATGTTACTTTGACACGCACCACCTACCTAAGCATTGTTGCAGACCAAGTACATCCTTTCATGGAAAGGATATTCCCTAACTGCAGTTTCCTCTTTCAGCAGGATAATGCTCCCTGCCACACTGCAAACATGGTTCAGGAACAGTTTGAGGAACACGACAACAAGTTGAAGGTGTTGACTTGGCCTCCAAATTCCCCAGATCTCAATCCTATCAAGCATCTGGGGGTTATGCAGGAAAAGTCCGATTCATAGAGGCCCCATCTCGCAACTTAAGGGATCTGCTGCATACGTCTTGGTGCAAGATACCTCAGCACACCTTCAGAGGTCTAGTGGAGTCCATGCCCTGATGGGTCAGGGCTGTTTTGGTGTCAAAAGGGGGGCTACACAATATTAGACAGGTCATAATGTTATGGCTGATTGGTAAATATGCATATATCATGGCTACACTGCAAATTCAAGAGTTCCCCTATTCTTAGTTCTCTTTTTAACACCAGGGAACATTTCTTTGCTGTTTAGCCGACCAGAGAACGGAAAGTCTCACAGTGTAGAGATAACAAAATGGGAAGCGAACACAAACAGGAGGATACTGAGAGGAGATTGTGACAGGAGTAAAATTGCTCAATTTCAGTGTTGTTGGTGTTATTATTAGATACAAGATCACAAAGTTAATGATACATGGAACCAGCAGGGAAAAGTAATCAAAAGTTGTTTGACTCTGAACAAAGTTATGAATAGTATATTATTTGCTCCCTGATACACGTCATTCCTGCTTTTCCCTGCAGGCACAGTTCAACCCGTACAGCTCAGCTCAAATTAAATGTGTTTCATTCTCCACTGTTTCCCAGCAGTTCTCACCTTTCATGACACATCCAATGCTTCCTTATTGTCACTTGAACTTCTGAGACACTGTACTCGCCTGTTAATTTGCGCTTTATATTTGCGAGGAAATTCGTGTTGGTTTTGAGAATGCACGCTGGGGAAACAAAAAGAACATGCCAAAGATGTCTAATGATGTATTTTGTATTTCGTGTTAAAATAGCTAACAGTGAAACCAGCATGGGTAACAGATTAGCTGCTAGACATTTGTTTGCCAGCACTGAAAGTATAGCACCCTTAACCATATTGTTCAGTCGTAATGCAATATATATTCATGTACAAAGGCACCAGTAGTATTTTGGTTGGTTTATTTATGGTTGAAATGAGTAAGGTTCACACAGGCGCTTTGGGCTGATTTGGACGCCCACTCGTCATTCAGTAGAACAAGGTGCCAGGCAATATGCAGCCACGCTAAGCTAATGTGCTTGTGTTCTGGCATTTCCAGGTGAGAAAAGGGGATGGAATGATGTATAAATGCAGCAACTGAGATGTATAATGAATGTGTGAGAGTAACAGACTACTAATGTTGTAAGTTATGTCAAAGTTTTGCAATTTAATTGACACTTTGAAGTGCTGCGCCTGGCGGTTATGCTAGTTTGCAACCACCTGTAGCCTGCTATTAAATTAACTGTGGCGAGTGTGCAGAATATTGTCAGTGTTTGAGATTTGCAGAGTGAGCAGACATGTATTGCCTTATGTTTGAGTGAGCAAGAGTGTTTAACAAATGCATCACTCAGTAGACCGATATGTCTGGCAACATGCAGCCACGCTAAGCTGATGTGCTTGGTTTTCTGTATTTTCTTTGTTAGTTTATTACAACACCCATGTACGCCTGGATGTCCCTTTTTGTGTCCAAGTGTGCAACAGTAGTGCTCTTCAGATTGTAACTAACCAAGGACCAAATAGCCTTTATAATAAATATTATAAATCTCATTGTGCAGTGCACTGAAGGAAAAAGTAGCAGGGCCTAGAAAATGAGCCAAAGATGTTGCAGATGAGCTCACTATTAAGTCCTCTAGCAGAAATAAGTGAGTGAATGATTTCAGATACAACCATAATTGTTATATCAGACATATAAATTACAGATACTTATTTCAGCTCGCATTGCCCTCCATATTTCTAACAGTGTGCTCAAGTGTTCTCAGGCACAGACGATAACTCATCTTCCTCTTAACAGTTACCTTTAAGTTTGCCCTTCTCGTTTGTATAAATTGTGCGACACAGTGCACCACTTTATGTTGATAAAATGTTAAGTAGATGAGGTAGAAGCGGGGGGCCTATGTGCCCTTGTGATAACGTGAATAAATTCCATTCTCCTTAAGTGTCCTTCAGAAACGCTTTAAATCCTCATGAGCCGTGCGGACTCGATCCTCTGTGTGACCCCCGCTCTGACCGAGGAAGAAACAGGAGAGGATATCTTCATTTGATCAATAGAGTGAGACAAAATGTTGAAAATGACATGGACAGAGGGTGGCATTACTGCACGTTCAATAATATTATTGATAAAGAACATTAGTGATGGCAGATGGGAATAAGTGTGACCAAGTCCATTGAATAAGCTAGCAGAGGTAATGGATGCTGGGATCTGTGATGTGGTTTGTATCTGAAAATTGACTGTAGCCGCGAAAGAGGTCTTTCCATGAAGAATCTGATGTGTTACTTGGACAAGCAGACAATTTAAAGGTATTGACAAATGTTACAAAGCTTTGTCGCTCCATAAATAAGAGTTGAGCTCATTTGACGTCACGTTAATGCACTTTTTATGGGGTGATGTTGAATTCTATCAAAGGTTGATAAATTGGTGTTTTGTTGTTGCGGTCAGCGTGTTCCTGCGGTGTGACATGTTTTACTCTTAACAAAGCAGAAACCAGCCAGCGAGCTGACATCTTTATTTGGGCGAGGAACACATCGTCCAGAAGTTGTATCAGACTTCAAACAGATCTTTTTACAGATGTATTATATCATTCTCTCTAATCTCCGGGATCTGTAATGTCTAGAGAAACACGGGTGATTGACACTAGGCAAGCCGCCAGTCTCTGACCTCACTCTTGGCTCCTAAGTGGTTATGCAACCTCAATTTGCTTCTTCCTCTGGGTGGTATCTGATAAGTGCTGAACAGTGTGTCTCTTGGCAGCAGAAAAGAGAAACGAGAAGTGAAGGCGAAAGCAGAGAATATAAAGAACACCTCCCAGTGGCATGGTTAGGCCACCTAAGATTAGCAATCAACACTTCCCCAGTTTGCTTTTAGAGCCGAAAAACTTTTTCTTATCACTTCATTCTTATCGTACAGCTTACATTTGTCAGAGAACTTGCACCAGGAAAATGTTATATCATGTTTGAAGATCAGACAAGAGCATTGAACCTAATTTCAAAGGCCAGAGAAGCTTTATTCCGGTTATGTTTGATACAGATGGAGTCAGCAGAGATCGAGATGTTAGATGTTCTACGATCATTTATCCCAAACCACGATCTGTCCCCAAAGTTAACCAGTTTAAAGTCACAGTCCTGCCTGCAACTCCAGCGCCATACAACTGTTTCATGAACTCAAAGAAACGTTGTGTCTGAACGTAGTCCCGACACAGAGCACCACAACATAATGAGGAAAGCAGTTAAGTATATACTAATGTAATTTCTAAGACACAGGATTGCTCAGTTGTTCAATGTCCCTTTGTAATTTGATGTAAAATGACAAATATTGTCATTTACTGTCCCCAGCTTGCTAATCATTTCAAAGCTCACTAAAACCACCCACCAGTGTAAGTGCGCTGTTCTTCAGAGGGCTATTAATGTCCAGAATGGAAGAGGGAAGTTATGTGTTATAATTATTTCTTAAAAATAGATATTTATTTTAGCAGTCATGAGTTTATAATTTTTGTCGTTTCAAAATGTTTAAATCTGGCTTTGAGTTTACTTTCAGTCAACCCTCAATAAACTGTCCCATTAGGAAGTTACGAATCAGCAAATTCATACGAATTCAGCCATTCTCTGCAACTTTTTCGCAAATTTGACCAATCAACCTATTTCCCCTCGTGGGTGTCCATGTGTACATCACCAGATATTGATCTTCATAGGTCTGCAACGTTGTTTAAACATCGGAGAGTATTGTCTACTGTGCCTTTAAGATATCCAGAATGCTGCATGCTATCAACAGACAGCTGCGGACTCCGGACTCGATACAGTGAATCCATAATAACAAATCCAATCCTACATGTCTGCTTGTGATTATTTGTTTATGTTGAAAAGCAAAACTTAGCTGTCCACTTGGCCACTTCCCGGTGCCTTTAACTTTCCACCAAACAGAAGCTCTGTTACAAATGTGAGTCAGTGTTGATCTCAAAGAGTGTCTGTACAGTAAGATAGTAATCATGTCAAGTGTAGCACCCAAAATAACTTATAGAACAGCTTCAATGCGACAAATACTGTGTCGATTCTTCTTTGGGCATATGGATAGCAGTGAAACAGGCACATGCAGTGCAAAGTTACCATTCCAAAGCCCTTTAGTTTTATTAAGTTTTACATCTTTTACTTTCATCTTGACTCGGAAATTGAAGTGATGTCAGAGAACAAACAGCTCGATCAGACAATAGATGGCTTCATTGCAGCATTTATCCCTGTCACTGACAGAGGATGTGTCATTATGTTACACACAGATCATTGCAACTTGCATTGATCCTTTTTCAACAGTCTGCTGTGAAATCAGTCATTTTAGGCCACAACAAGTTAAAGACCACAAAACCCTGGAGGGACTGAACAAAGACTTGTTAATTAATTTTAGGCTTATAAGAGGTTTATTTTTTTATTTTCTAAGTGTGTTAAACACTAATCTAGTTTTCATTAAGAGCTAATGGGATCCAGCAGTCCTAAAAATCTAACAAAAGCAGCACAGACAGATCACACAGGTCACGGTGTATGATGAATACAGATGTTCCCTATCTGGCTAATGGGCTAATCTCTCCCTGTGCCAAACCTGTGGTTTATTACAGTGTTGTCTGTTGTTATATGATGTTCCACTAGATAGTAACATGATAGTTGCACATCATTTTCTTCAGCTTTATCTTACACACATCAAATAAGAAGCTTGTCAGGTTTATATGAGGCTTTGCACTGCGAGGTGGTTTGTTGGTGGCTGATGAGGTTTCTCTCCTTGTTTTTGGTTCAACAACTTCACATAAAAATCAAAACTTCATCTGTTCCCCCATTAACTTTGAATAATAGCTTGGTGAACAGTCAGTCTGAGTCTAAGAATTACATTTCCACATCAGTTATATAGAAATAAATGTTCTCTCTGGGGACCTACAAAGTTTAAGCAGCTATAAAGCGTTGCTTTTTTAAGTCATGTTTCTATTTTCTCTCATATATTCTTGAGGCGCAGACTTTCTTATTGTCCAAATATAACCTTATAAATTCAGTGTGTGTGCGTACAGGTTTGCATGTGTGTCCGCAGTCAGATTTGCAGAACAGGGTCAAAGATTAATTGCTGATATCTATGATGAGGCAGAAAACCTGCTGTTCTCCTGTTTTTGCACAGAGCACACGCCCGACAAGGAAATGAAAACAAGGCTGGTGTTCTTCAGACAGGAAATATTAACATAAAATTACCAGAATGGGCGACTGCAGCTGTGTCACACAAAAAAACCCAAGGACACAAGCCCTGTCCAGTTTAACCTGTGATTTTTGTACATTTGCAAGGCTGTGTTATTGTGCCATAAAGTCATTAGTGTAATGAGTTAATTAGCCTCATCCTGCAGCCCTGTCCTATCCTTCTCAGCCCGAGATTACAGAGGAGCATGACTGGGAGAACAGTAAGGGTTACATTTATCTCCATTAGGTTTTACAGACAGGTTCGCTGAAATGACAAGCCTCCTCAAAGGCAATATAAGGCTGTTGACCTGTAATGTCGGGGTCAGAGTGTGTGCTCATGCATGTTGACAGTCGAGCCTGACCCTCTGTCATGGCTGCACTGAGCATGAACGTGCATGGTTGGTAGTCAGCAATGCACAGACAAACAATCTGCAGAAACAATATCTCAGTGTAAATTAATTCTCACTCACATTAGCAGGATCATCACAGATGCACAAACACAGACAGCAGATGGTTTGTGACGACAGTGTTTTTTTCTTGCTTCCAAACACTAGAATCATTATTTAAAAATGATCTGCTATTCCCGTCTCTCTGCTGATTTAACAATCTTCATGTGATCACAGATACTAACTCTTTTATATGATTTTTTTTAGATTGGATTTGGCACAGCTGACCAGACTGAGTAGCCGAAACAGAGCTTTGTAAACCCCAGCTGTGACTGGGTCATTTTAATTTCACACTTTGTTGCCCGTGTTACCCCTTCTCGCCCCTTCACACAGCACAGTGAACCGTCTGGCCCTGTGACCATCATCACAGTCAATATGTAAATCTGAAAATGGTTCTTAACATCTATCATGGTGTTGGTTCTAGGATAGATCTTCCTATGTTCCTTTATCAGACAAACTTTTAGTCAGTGTATCAAGCTCGACCGTCAATCAAATCGCCAACTGTGACAACTTGATTGGAGCTGCTCGGCCAGCACTTAAGCTGCCAACCCGTCTGGAAAAATCCTCTCTCGTTTGGTACATGGGACCATGTGAAAATACATGGGGGGTTGAGGGACAGGAATGAAGGAAGTCTACATTTTAGAGAGAGCGAACGATTGTCTTTTCACTTTCTTATCCCCGATTGATGTGTGTTTCATTCTTGCCTCATGCAGTAAATAACATTATATTTTTGGTCATTGGTGCTGTGTGATAACAGTTGTGCCATTAGCATATCAAAGTGAGACCATGGCCGTGTCTGAAATCACACTCTCATTCACTACTCCCTCCCTCCCTGAGTTATCTATAGTGGACTGTATTGTGAGCTCATCGGCACAATAAAAAAATGTACTTGCCGTCTCGCCGGACGCCGATGATGACATCATTGCTGTCGCACACATAAAACGTGCAGCTCAACGCCGGCTGGGGATCAATTATAAATAACAGCATGAATTTTAGTGATACAATATTACAGTGGGCGTATTTTCACAAAATAATTAATTAATTATTTATAATACATAATTATAGAATACTGTTAATAAAATAAACCATATGTTCACAACCACAACTCAGTTATTTATTTCCATCTCTTTTAACACAGCTCAAGAAAATGTGAGAACATTTTAACAAATATATTAGAAACAAGACACAAATGTATCAATTTCATTTCAATTTTGTCAAGTAAATTGTACCTATGATGAAATGACACGTCACAATAATAAACCCATTCAGAAGAATTAGACGTGTCTCTCTCCCATCCAGCTGCAGCAGCAAAGCTCTTCCCGCTGAGTCCAGTTAGGCCACATTGTCGTCGCTCCCTGAAGAGAATGAAATAAACTGATAGATGATATTTCTCCAGAGCTAAAGTGACACACTGAAATTAATGCATTTGGCCCTTCTAGATGTGGCTGAATGCTAGCAGCGCGGCCAATGGCATACACAAGAGGGCTAAAGGCTAAAGTTAGCGAGCTGGATCGCCAGCTGTGATTGATACTGTAGTCGTGTAATGTAACATAAAATTCACAACTTATAACGTGGATAAGAAACTGGTTAAACAGACTTCATGACCAAAACTTAAAATATAGCAAAATTTGTGCGTCAGACCAAGCTAGCTGCGCTCCTCTCCTCTCCTCTTGACAGTATATATTGCTTGGTTAGTGATCATTGGTTGTACACTAGTTTTAACATTGCATTGTGGGATACAGTGAGTCCACTATATAGGGTATAATAATTCTCAATCAGAATTCAGACAGCACAACACAATGATGAATTCCCTATATAGTGTCATGGGTAATTTCTGACACGGCTCATGTTACTTAAGCAGTAGCCATTTTGGCAACAAGCAATGGTATGGTAAGCCTAAAGCTTGTGTGACAACAACACAAGTTTAGTCATAAATATAGTGAAGTTATAGTAATGTGTATTATAAAGCTCTGACTTGAAATAGCAACAAAGCAAAAAAGGCTTTAGCAGCAAAACCTTTAAGTATAAACACTGAGGAAGGGTGTGTTTTATGCACATTGTTATTTATTTATTATTTATTGCAACACACTAAATTCTTAAAGCACTTTTTGTTATAAAGGAAGGGCCTTGCTTCAAAATCGAAGTGAACCATAAAGTTCAACCCACAATAAGTAGTGTTCTGGTTCTAACTTGAACCCTAACATAGATAAGTTCCACCCTTCACACATCCTCTCTGTTACTCTGCACAACTTCCTGATCTGACAGCAAAGTTCAATCACATTGATAGCTTCTATCATTCTCAGGAAATCCTCCCAAAGATGAACCGGAAACTGTTGGCGTGATTTTGATCTGCACTGACGAGTTATGACTTCAGGATGGCCTGAGATTTCACTTTACACAACCGGCAGAAAAGCAAACAAACACATGTTACATCCGAGGAAGCGAGTGTTTGTTGTCGGTCTCAGCTGCAGCACCTAACAGTGGCTTTGTCCTCTTCACCACACAATTTGTGTACAAGACGTCCTGTAGTGCAGATGAATCTTGTTATTCTCATAGCCTCTCTCTCTGCATCCTTGAGACTTCCATACTGCTGATAACATGCTATTGGGACACATATAACATCCATGGCATTATATGCATCAGTGAGAGAGAATAAGAAATCTAATTAAAAAGTCATATCTGGATTTGGTGGATGTTTGGCGGATCTTAAAGGCGCAGCATTGATATCCAGGACAACTGTGTTTGCATATTGAATGCACGTCTGAGGCGGCAGGGTGTAAACTAAACTAAAGATAATCTTTGTCAGACAATAGTAGATGAAGTTTTACTCTATCTTCCTTCCTAGAAGACTCCTCTGTGATTCAGTCTGATGCTTTACAGTTCAAAACAGTGTCAGACACTCAAAACTTAGCAACATACAATTCATTTTCTTTAAGAAATTCAATCACTGACTTGACTTGACTGACTGATGAATGAGGGTTGCCCTTGAGAAAGTTATCTTCCAATTTTTTACTTTTATTGTATAATTTGTCAACTCATTCTTCTATTTCACATTTGTCATGACTTACATGCCTATTTTGACAAATTACTCCTTATTTGAAAGAAATGAGTGGACCGCCTGCAGGCTGTGGCCAATTTCAGGCTTCACTAGAATTAACTGCAAAGTCACAGGCTACCTTTAATGTGTAAAAAGAAGAAAAGAAAGATAGAAATTTAAATGCTCCTGCAAAAACTGCAATATTGATGTAATTGCATTTTACCAACAGAACTTTACTGTGCAAGTTGGACCTGGTTACAGACACAGAGGCAATACAGCTTGTTGTAATACAAGAGAAGGAATAGTGATCTATCCATCCATTTTGTTTTCCTTATCCTGGCTTTGGTCGCGGTGGAAGCAGGCCCAGAAATTCCTCTCCCCAGCAACGTTCTCCAGCTCCTCCTGGGGGATCCCGAGGAGTTCCTAGGCCAGGCGGGATATATAATCCCTTCAGCGAGCTCTGCTCTGGGTTTTCCTACCAGTTGGACGTGAACAGATAACCTCCAAAGGGAAGCGCCCAGGAGGCATCCTAATCAGATGCCCGAACCACCTCAGCTGGCTCCTTTTGATGTGAAGGAGTTGCGTCCGAGCTCCCTCCCGGATGTCTGAACTCCTAAGCCTATCTCTCAGGCTGAGCCCAGCCACCCTGCGGAGGACACTCATTTCAGCTGCTTGGCTCATGACCAGAGGTGAGGGTTGGAATTAAGATCTCCACAAAGGTCCGGTACAATGCCTGCATTACTGCTGAAGCTGCACCATCCCATCTGTCAATCTCACGATCCATTTTACCCTCACTCATGAGCAAGATCCTGAGATACTTAAACTCCATTGCTTGGGGCAGTACCTCTATCCCCACCCAGAAGGAGCAATCCACCTTTCTCAGGCTGAGAACCATGGCCTCAGCCTTGGATTGGCTGACTCTCATCCCAACAGCTTCTTTCTCAACTGCAAACCGCCCTAGTGCCTAGGTCACAGCTTGATGAAGCCACATCACCCACAAAAAACAGAGATGCAATTCCTAGGTCCCCAAACCAGACACTTTCCTCCCCCAGTAGCACCTTCAGATCCTGTCCACGAAAATTACAAACAGAAACGGTGACAAGGGACAGCCCTGGTGGAGGCCAACACCCACTGGGAACATGTTTGACTTGCCAAGGATGAGGACAATGCTCTCGCTTTGGTAATACAGGGACCGGATGGCTTGTAGCTGCGGCCCCAGTACCCCATATTCCTGCGGTACGACCCCCTTACCTCTCGCACCAGCTGTGGTTCCTTCCCTGCCAGAGAGTTGACCCTGTCCCGTTCCAAGTGCCAGTCTGCACTGCTGGAGATCAGCTCACCTAGGTGCCCAACCCCCACGCCTCGTGGATGGTGATTTATGTGACACTTTAATTCTAAATGTTGGCTTCAAGTCAAAGCCAATAACATTGTTCTCAATGCACATTAGTCAGAATGATCTCTTAAAATTCCCTTTAACTAACAAACCAACTAATCTTTGACATACAAAAGTACAACTTTTTCATGTCATGTTAACTTTGCCATCTGGTATGGTATCATAGCATATATGGGCCTCCACTTTACTGTGAATTTCTCCAGAAAACTAGAGCAGTTTAATAACGAGCAGCAAATTTGCATTTGATAACTGGTCTGACGTACTGGGATAGTTCAGCTCTCAGGTTTTAGTCAGTTTGTGCTGTTACCACACGTGTGGCTGCGAGAACGAACAGAAGATGCGGTTGACCCTGATAACAGCTGAGCTGCAGGAAATATAGAGTCTGCTGATAGGACAGGTTTCAGATTCACTGCCTCTGCAATTCTTGCTAACCAAGAAATGTAGAAACCAAGAGATGAAGACGCAACATTTCCCACAATTGTAACTACTTCATATGTTGTATGTATTTCTGTTTATCTCTTTAGAGAAAAGTTTTTAAAGCTGGTTAATGTGCAACTTGTCAGGATTAAGACTAGCAAGGTGAATTCCAATGCAGTTTAGTGTTTGTAGCTGCAGGACACACATGCAAGCATGGATGTATCAATAGAGCTGGATAGATCTAAGATTGCACCTATTTAGTGCAATAAGAATTCCTTGCCTAACTCATGGGCCAAGAAAGTTTCTAGCTTCTGCATTTACCTCTGGTTAAAGTGGCCCACTGAATATTCATAGTCGTATTTTCCATTACATTTATTATTATTTACATTATGATGACATCACTGATTTTTTAAATCTCCTCTGTCACTTGAGCACAGTTGTGCAAATATAAAAACTTGCATACAAAGAGTCATTATTGACCTCAGTAGGTTGGATTTGTCCTGTCAACAGTTTTACCAGAGGTCTATTATATAATTGTGGCAAAATTAGAACCAAGGCTGAACGGCAGCATTGTATCTGAGTCACTATAATACACACATGGCACAGACAAGCAACAAGACTACGAGCAGAATCACAAGATATGTTATGTTATGTGATCAAATATCCCCAAGTTCATCTACATTATTTAATGTGGTTGTTTTAGTCTGTCAGTGGGGTTCAGTTGTATTAATTTGAGGCTGTAATAAAAAGTCTCACTGGGCTCTTACAGCTGATGGTGACATCTCAGTTCATTGTTACCAGTTTTGCATGTGTATGAATCTGTGTTTGGATGGTGTTACATTCTAACAGTGAGAAGTGACTGAGCTTGTGTTGTGTGTATCCATTCATCTTTTTTTCAGATTAAACACTGCCAAATTAATAGCAATCCATCCTCTTGAGTGTTATCACTGAAACATAAGTATCCCATCACAACTGTTATCCTCTCTCCCTCTGTCTCTTCATTAAACACTTCTCGTCACATTCCTAGCTCGTGGCTCCAGCAGACAGAAACCATTCAAGACTGCAGCTATTCATACAGGCTGGATGTCGGCCAAAGTTACGGCTAATAACAAATTCAGAGATAGTGATTGGTTTCCAATCTCTGTCTTTGGCCCGGAGGGGGGCAAAAGTTGACTTTTTGTGCAATTAATAACAGTAACAGAGGTTTGAAGGTGACAGAGAAAAGGCGGGGAGTCGTTAGAGGAAGTTGAAGAGGATGTTAGAGTCATTAGTGGCTTCCTTAAGTGGCATTCAAAGAGAATGAAATCAGCGCATGCCCTGTTTATTCTCACATTAATCAGTGTAGAAGTGGGAAAAAACAAAGGACTGTAATTCTGTGGATCAGCTCAGTTGGCCCATTTACAAAGATTTGTACACTCTTGGATATAAGAGTTCAGAGTTTAGCAGAGAATATTAACACAAACTCTGTGTAACTGGTCGCATGGATCGAGTACAAAGTTTGCAGTGTGCTCAAAGTATGGTCTGAAGAATTACATAATCCTGAAGAGAAAATGTCTTGTGTCCTTATTTCTATTCCATAAATTTTAATTGGTGTCTCAAATTTCCCGTACATGGTTAATATCGTGGGCAGCCCCAGGATTGCTCCCTGGATGCGTCTGGTCCATCGCTTTCCATCAGTTTGTTTGGAAGACAAACCGGTAGCTGTTCATTTATTTATATGTCTATTAACTGTACCACCATCACCTGACATCTCCCACTGCCTGTGGCCATTAACAGTAAATGAGACAACACAATCATCAGGATTCAAGTGGGACCAAGAACCAAGAGCACAAACACCATGAGGCTGTAGAAATGTCTTAAACTATTAGAAAGGTTGACACTCTGGCGTTATGTAAAGGAAGATGGATTCTTATTCCCCTCTGTGCTGACTGTAGGCCTACTGGGACTTTTTTGCTAAATTGGTTGAATTTGATTTCACACTAATTAAATCCTCACAAGGACAGTAATGCATTACTTTTCTTCCCAAAGGGTTAAACAAAGGTAATAATTTAGCTCAGGCCTTGAGTGTCTGGGTCACACTATAATTCTGCCTTAAGAACCAGAGTTAAGGCAGAAACCCTAAATTTGGTTTAACTGAAGAGGTTGTGATGTCAAACCCAGCATTAAACCTTTGACCTTCTCTGACATGTTTAATAAGGATTACCCTCGACCAATAAAACAGACAAATAAAGTGACTCCCATGAGACCGAGACTAAGAAAAGCCATATTGCCCTCTCTCATTGCATGCAGTAGAGTCTACTGTCCCCTGACATGGACATTACTTTATCACCATTATTTCCATGTCAGGAAATGTTTTATGATTTGTGGTGGTTAAATTAAGATAAGTTCCTGCTCGACAAAATAACATGGCTTGTAGAAGTTCTAAAATATTGAGATGAGTTATGTTTGCACACTTAAGATCCTGTGTGATTTATTGCATGTGCTACATTGGTCAGAATCCCATGACAACATTTTTAATTTATCTTTTGTGTCTGTTTAGCTGTGTCTGGAAGCCGCAGTCCAGTTGTTTAATAGTACTGTGAAGTGTTTTAACAACCTCTTCCTCTGAACTTTATCAGGGGACAACTGAATGAACAATGACTCGTCCCCCTGCTCAGTCTATATATGGTCTTTGAAATAATAATAACACGGTTTCTGTTTATCTGAACCATACGTAATACCAACGTTAATACTCCCCTTTTGAAACAAAAACACACTTTCCTCTGTAGGTCAAATAGCGTCAGACTTTTGATCTTCGTGTACCCTTTTGTTTTGTGGTGGACCTCACCCACAGTCCCCCAGGGCGCATTTACCACAGAACCAATTAGTGGTTCAGGCTCTGGATTAATCCCAAGGGGAATGTCTTTGTTCCAATCAGTTAAATAACGATATGATTGTCTCGGACTATAATTCCTTGAATCAGAGATTGAATGGATTAGACATGGCTGGACAGTCAGCATTAGAGAAATACTTTTTCATGTTGTTTATGCATCATCACATTCAATTTGAAATTAACTTTTGATTTATTCATTCATTGCCTGTAAAAGAAATGTAGGGGTCTGGTGAAGTATGCAGCAATAGGATAGAGCACAACATGAAGGTACAACACGCTAGGTACAACCTCCTGTTGGGCTCAGATCAAATCTGACCGATTTACAACTTTCATCAGTCATAAATATTGTGTTTTACATTTGATTGCCTCAAGGCCTTATGATATCCTCCACACTAGGCATTTGAACACACATTTCAGACTGAACAATTGGACTGATTTTTTTAACCAGACGAAGAGGAGATTGAAGTTGAACCAGAGATAGAGGAGGATGTCTCAGAAATGGAAGACAACATTGATTTGGATTGGATTTTGGAAAACGTTTTCAATATCTATTCTTTGTATTTTCAAGGACTTGTTTGACACCTAATGTGAAATGTGTCCTGATTTTAAAAAATATATATACATATATATATAATATATTGCTTCCCCTTGTTCCAGTCTTAATGCTAGACTAAGCTAACCAGCTGCTGGCTGTAGTTTCATATTTAGCGCACAAGCACAAAAGTGGCGCAAATGTTTTCATCCAACTAGCTTAGCTTAGCTGCTAGCAAGGGAAACGGCTCTCTCTACTCTGTCTTGGGAGAAGATAGCTACCACATAACTCCCATTTTGTTCATGTTGGATGTAGCTAGGCCAATTGCTTCCCTTTTAGTCTTTATGCAATAACTGCTGACTGTAGTTTCATATTTAGCGCACCAGCACAAAAATATAAATATTTTCATCCAACTAGCTTAGCTTAGCTGCTAGCAGGGAAAGCAGCTCTCTCTAATCTGCCTTAAAAGATAGACTCCCATTTAAAGTTCAACATTGTATTTTTTCTGTTCTGGTCCTTTTTAAGGTGATAGCCAGACACTTTTGTTCACTTTGGACGTAGCTAGGCTAATTGCTTCCCTTGTCTAAGTGTTTGTGCCCTAAATATGAAACTGCAGCCAGCAGCTGGTTAGCTTAGTGCAGCATAATCACAAAAGTGTTCAATAATCTTTTCATCCAACTGGCTTAGCTGCTAGCAAGGGAAACATTACTTTTTTCATTTCCGTTCTGTTCCTTTTTGAGGTGATTGAGGTGATTTGAGGTAGCCAGACGCTATTGCTCACTTTGTATGTAGCTAGGCTAATTGTTTCCCTAGTTTCAGTCTTTATGCTATGGCTGTAGCTTGATATTTAGCACACAGATGCGACAGTACAAAACTTTTTATTAAACAGAAAGAAACAGAATATTCTTTTAGTTGTGTTTTTTTTTTTACAAACTTTGTGGAAAATGTAGGCTACCTGTGAAGCAGCTTGACATTTAAGGGAACAAGTGTGAGGGAGTGTTTATGGGCTCTCTCATTTCCTCTCTTGTTCCTGAAACCTTTCCCCATAGAACAATGCCTTCAAGTATTGTTCCTCACACATTACAGGAAAAATATAGTGAGGGGAGGTGGGAGGCCAAGCACAGGTCGGGTCATTGGGTCAACATCCCAACTTTCTATGAAAATGAAAACTGGGAATCCAGGAGGGGATGGTGTTGATGGAAGACAGATTTATTTTGACAGGGTTTGCCTAAACAGAGCAGTGTACAATATTTAACTGTGGACACGATTTAAGACAGTTACAGGGTTATGTGAGTTGGCTCTCTCTGGGAGTGACAGGATACAGGAAGACAGATGTCATAGAGTGAGGAAACCAGTTATGATTAATCCAACACACAGTCTCCCACTTTCCAAAACAGGCCTCAGGACTGAAATTGGATTTACATTAGATTCAGTGCTTCAGGTAGCTCTTAAACAGAACAAACCAATGTGAAGTGACGACTAAGGACACATGCAAAGCCTCTCCATAATCTTTAAGATAAGCATTGCAGAGTGTTGAAAACATAAAGACCTTATCGGGGAGTGAGGTGCTACATGTTAGAGTCGTCTTGTACGTTGTGCAACAAATAGGGCCACAAGGGTCACATGACCTCAGCAAATTTCCTGTAAATCTTATAGGTGGAGAGATGTACTTCTTCTACTTCTTATCTTGGGTACAAATGGACATTTTAGCCCAACATTAGAGCTAAAAAAAAAAAGATCCAGAGGTCAACAAAACATGTAAATACAGTTGGAGGTTTTGAATATCCATATTGACGGAAAACAGGCAAGATAAGTTGTGCTGCAACATCCAAAGTGTTTAATTGTGTGTGCCATGAATATTGATAGCATATGTAACGCTAATGTGCTTTGAATTTAGCTGGAATTTCCCATGAACTGAAGAACAGAGTGGATGTATCTTGGTCAGGAGAGCAACATGAGTTTGAACCCTTCTAAAACCCAAAGGCATAGCAGGAGGAAATGCATGCATCTGAGTTTGCTTTAACTTTTAAAGTAAGCATGAGATAATGGCTACATGAATGCTGAGTATTGTAACATCTCTTGTGGGATTTGTTCCGCGTCTTTAGTTATATGGAGTCCTGTGAGAGAGCTCAATGTGAAGAACATAGCCTGTGGTGTCCGTATTTATTCAAGGTCTTAGCTCTGGAAACAATCATCACTTCCTTCAGTATACGGCGCCGCACACACCTGGACACACAAACACTTGAAAGCGCCCTCAGGGATCTAAACTCACCTTCTTATCTCAAGGCCCTTTTATGATTCATGCTCTATTATGATGCTTTTATTATTCACACGCCCGGCCCGACCTCCCACCGTACTGTATTTCAACTAAATTGCCTCTTCTTGTGATTATCAGGGAATGAACACCGAAATCAATTCACAACTGCTGGGGGAAAAACTGTTTATCCATTGATGAGGGGTAATATCTGAAAAAGCACTAATCATTTTTCCTCAGTTATTTAGTGTGTGACAGCATGAAGCCTTACAAACGCAAAGACAGTTGAGCATATGACGAGGACAGTAATGCAGTAACACGGTACCTAACAGTGTGGATATTATCAGGGCTCTCTCTTTGAATGGGATGATGTGGTCCTTAACCTGCTAACTCTTTAAGTGCACACTCAGCTTATGCATGCATACAAACACTTATGTCTATACATATTAATAGTGATGGTTGTGCTGACTCAGTGCAACCAGGGCTGAAGCACAAACAGGAGCACAGAAAAAACACTGTTAGCATTTATGTTCCGACACAGGTCTCCTTCCAACGAGTAGTTGCATTTCAGTCTGTGCAGAAACTTTGTGAGCTTTAAAGAAGTGCAAATTTATCCAAAAATGTTTTCTATACTTTCAGTATAAGTTGACAGTTTGTTCATATCTTGCAGGGTACACTTTCAGGGCTGTGCATGCAGATTTATAATAGAAATTGGAGGGATATTTTCTATTAAACCTTTAGATATTCATCAATGCAGCAGCGCATAAACACAATTTATTTTTATTCCCTCTGCAAGGACTCGACTACTTGCTTTTTGTGTATGCTCTCATTTACATTTTTATGCTGGCATGGCAGAAAAAACCTATCAACCTTACATGCCAAGGTTGCGTGAGGACAATGGGAGATGTAATAAGTCAAACTTCCTTATAAATCAAAGACTATGCACTGAGGGTGCTTTAACTTGCCAGTTGGATTAGTTGTGCATCCAACTTTCTCCTCATTTTAAAAAGACTCACAGAAAGATTTATTTCAGATGTGCAATGAGGGAAGTCTGGATCTGATTAAAACAGCTACATTTTTTACTTATTTTAACTTTTAAGTACGTGCACTCTTAGCTGAGTGTGTATAAGAGAAGCAGAAGTCCGGAAAGTTTGTGCATTTTCTGAAAGATGAAGAAAAAGTATTTTCTTGTGTCTGCAGCTCTTGTCACATGCAGCCCTGCAGCAGCCGGCTGCAGGGACAATGTGTTCAAACTCTCAGGAGCTCTCAGCACCCTCTGCAGGCTGGCTGTCTGATTGGCTGAGCACTGACCATGATGTCATCACTGCACGTTATAAGGGCTCTGACAAATAGCCTGGGAGACACATTAGAAGAAAGACGGCTCAACTGAGGGACTGAGTGAGTGAGACACACGGAGATCAAGAGAAGCAGACAGTAGACAGAGAGACATGTGACTGTGATACTTTACAGGAACTAAGTGAAAAGTGACATTTCTACTTTTTATGGGAGGCAGGAGACAAAACAACAACCTGTGGAGGTTTGTACTTTTATTTGTGTGTAGCTTGTTTAACATGTTTTATTTGCTGTGCTTGCTAAAGCCCAACAGGTTTCTATTAGTTTGTTTTAGTGGTGTTTGTGCTGTTATTTTAGTTATTTTTCTGTGCAGATAAACACAACTAAAGACTTATTAGTAATATGTTTATAGTATGGTTTTATATGCATAACTTACTTATTTGATTCTATGTTTTTCTTCTGTTCTTAATAAGCCAGTTTTAAGGTTTAAAGTGTGACTCTTACCTCCGTGTGCATGTTTGTGTGTGTGCGTGTTATCCACATATGATCTCTTCAGATGGGAAGTACAACCCCCCCAGTGTTCCTCAATGTGAGCGCAGCGATGATCAACTCGTCATCAGAACAAGCTGCGAGTAAGGAGGGCTACAGCGAGGCAACAATGATCCTGCTGGGCATGATCATGTCCTTGCTCGTCTTGTGCATCGTCTTTGGAAACATCCTGGTCATAACGGCGATTGCCCGTTTCCAGCGTCTCCAAAACGTCACAAACTGCTTCATCACATCCCTGGCCTGTGCCGACCTGGTCATGGGTCTCATTGTGATTCCTTTCGGTGCCTGTTACATCATCTTTAAGACCTGGCACTTTGGTAGCTTCTGGTGTGAGTTCTGGACTGCGACTGATGTTCTCTGTGTGACCGCGAGCATCGAGACCCTGTGTGTCATAGCTATAGACCGATATTTGGCCATCACTTCCCCCTTCAGATACCAGTCCATGCTAACCAAGTGCAGGGCTCGCATTGTGGTCGTGCTGGTGTGGGTGATTGCCGCCTTAATATCTTTCCTACCCATACACATGAAGTGGTGGATATCAGATGATAGGGAGGCCAAGGAGTGCATCGAGGACAGTAACTGCTGCGAGTTCTACACCAACATGGCTTACGCAATCACCTCCTCTATTGTCTCCTTCTACATCCCTTTGGTCATCATGGTTTTTGTCTACAGCCGTGTTTTCCAGGAGGCCAAACGCCAGCTAAAAAAGATTGACCAAAGTGTCGGACGTTTCCATAACAGCGACAACACCAACCTCAAATCTCTTGAGGCCAGCAACGGGCGCGGCCAGAAGAAGGCCAAGTTTTGCCTGCGGGAACACAAAGCCTTAAAGACACTGGGCATCATCATGGGTATCTTCACGTTGTGCTGGCTGCCCTTCTTTCTGCTCAACGTGCTGGTGGCCATATGGAAGGAGCTGCACAATGACCTCACCTTCAGGATACTCAACTGGATAGGTTACGCGAACTCTGCCTTCAACCCGCTCATTTACTGCCGCAGTCCGGAGTTCAGATACGCCTTCAAGGAAATCCTCTGCTTGAAGAGGAACCGCCTCAGTAACGCCGGGCCTGTTAATGGTTACATATACAGCCGGCACAGCTGGCAGAGCGAGCAGCAAGGGAGGAGTAAGGGCAGCTCGGAGGACAGTGACGCCAACGAGGGGTGTCTGGGGAAGGGAGCGGGGGTCTGCAGTGTTGTGGACAGATCAGTGGACCCTAATGGGAATTGCAGCAAAGGCCTATCGACTGTAACAACCGTCCTTTAAATTTGGAGCGCCGAGACTTGGGCGACCCAGACATGTTTACACTGCTATCAGAAACTTTTTTCCAATTGACTAATGAAGGTGAAGCCAGTCTGACCACTGACTGGTGACGTCTCTCGAGAGTGCTGGAAGACACTGAAATGTTCAGTTGAGGAAAGTATTTCTCGTTTCAACACGGTGAATAAATACTGTAGGTAGATCATCTTTCCACTTTGTTACATTTATCAAGTTTTATTCCAATCTACCTCATCACATCTGTTTCTTAACTGACTGTCTAAACAAGTTCACACTTACTCACTGTCCACAAGACTCTAGAGTAGTATCTTAACTGTTAATATGCTCTACTGAATGGTCTGTGCAGTATACAATCGCTTATCATCGGCTCTGGTTGAATTTGTGGACATAATCTTCTTGGCAAAAGATCTCTAAAAGCAGCCAAAATTGTCTTTTAAGTAGAAGTTGTTGGAGGCTGTACAGTAAATCCATTCGGGCAAGCCAAGTCGGCAAAGATCGTGAGTTCTTAATTCCATCAGTATATGAAGAATAAAAGGTCCAAACTTTGTGTCCTTTTCGCTTCGCTTTAAGAAATACATTCCAAATCAATCAAAATTATAATTTGGCATCATTTTGTTTCCTCTTTTTCGATGGATTGCTTTAGTGTTAAAGATGATTTACAACAGGTGTGGCAGAACCAGTCTCTCTCCCTCTCTCTCTCTCTCTCTCTGTGTCTCCTCACTGCTCAGAAATGCTGTGAGGCCCTGCTCTGGGATTTTACAGCCTGTTGCAGGGAGTTTTTGGTGCCAGCAGACAGAAAGCTAAAACAGAGATATGAAATTATCTACATCTCCCTGGTGAAAGCTGAGAAACTGCCTTAGGCCGTCCTCTGTAAGCCACACGATATAGCCGGCAAGTTTCTATATGTTGTATCAGTCAAATTCCATTATCAGCCCTGAGGGTATTTAATATCTTTAAGTGCAAAGCAGATGGTGTTAGAGATAATGGGTTTAGACCTTTTGACCTCCAATGATACATTTAAATGCAGATTTTTTTTATTCTTCAAATGCACAGCCTACCAGACATACCATGCAGTCCCCTTGGACATTAGTGCGACATGTAAACCAGTATTTGGAACAGATATAAGTGTAAGGCTTAGTCTTTTTTGCCCCCTCTATTCTCCAGTAGAAACGGTGACAGTCGTTGCATAAGCCCTGTTTATTTATCAGGTTTTGTGGTTGCTGTGTTTCAGTGTTTACTGAAACCAGAGAAGCCGTTTCCTTAGTCATGGCACAAGGGTACAAACCACCCATAATAATAAACAGTGCTTTGTAGTAGCCAAGTGATAACAAAGTTCCAGACCCCCGACGTGCGACTTCTCAGGCAAATAATCTGAGAGGAGAAAACATACACTGAGCAGTGCACCTTCGTCGCTGCACCCTGACATTTCCCAGAGTCTCCTCACTGTAAACGGATATGTGTATCTTTATGAGATCAGTCCACGTCTCCTCACTGTAAACCAATGTGTGTATCTTTATGAAATCAGTCTAACATAATAGGATTAGTAAGGAGTCCCTCAGCAGGGTCCCGGCGATGACAGTTTTTTCAGTCAGTATCAGTCGTCTACTTTAGATGCCGCTTGGTGTGTAGCCCCAGGAAATGCACATAGCCAGCTGAACCCAACCCACTAAACACGAATAAATTCATTATCCCCACCGTTTAGCTGGAGAATCAGATAACTCCCTCTTAAAAAACAACATTAGTACATCATAGAGTACAAAGCTCCCAATCTGCAGGTTGTGATGAGATCAAATTGGCCACCCTGAAACGGCTCTCTTTCTTATCACCCATCTTAAAATCACATTCTCTCAGGAAAGTCATTTTTTGACTTACGCAAGCATTAATGGATAGTTAGCTCTTAGCATGCAGGGCTTGAATTGGAGAATTCACTAACTTTAACACATTAAATGTCCCTGCAGGATCATTACGCTCAAGGGGAGCAATGACGGTATTGCTGCAGATGTAACCCCCCCCCCACTTTCCCCAGTGAGCTTGGCGTTGTCACGTGTTTTCTGATCGAAGTGACAGCATGCTAAATGTGGCTGCAGAAGGTGGGGGGGCAGGGACTCTGTGCCAGTCTAAATCGGTGTTAGTGACCTGTGTTTTAGTGCATGTAGCGGTGTCTCTTGAGTAAGGTCAGCTGACTCTGTCGAAACTGTGAACTTTGTTCCCTCAGAGGAATCTCTATGTACTGTACTGTATCCGTGGGTTTGTTCAGCCCTGTCGTCATAGGCCTTAGGAGTAGACGTAGCTGCAGTGTCATCATACGTCAGTGTTTGCCATGTGAAAAACAAGCTTTCCACTTTGTTGATCTGTTTTCTGTTTTTCTTTTTCATGGATTTACAGCAAAGCAAATGCAGGGGTCGAATGTCACGACAAATTTTGTCCAGGGGACTTTTTAAAAGTATTTTCACTGTACAGCGGACCCAAAGCACATAACAGATAAAGATTCAAGACCAGGATTTTCATAAAGGACTGTTGCATTATTTCACTTTCAAAACCGGTCAGTATTCAAAACATCTGTCATTTCTAGAAGCACTTAGCAATTGATCGTTTGCATGGATTATATGTATATATTTGTGTCTGTGCACTGTGGTGCCATTTCCTCTCAAAGTGATCTGTTTATGTCCAAGTTGTGAACTATATATCCACACTGCTCCCTCCTGGCAGCGGCCTCTCCTTGCACCTCAGCTGCCTCTTTCATTATACACCTTTAAGGAATGTAATCCATGTCTTCACCTCCTCATGCTATAGGACACGACCTGGTTATGTGCAATGAGTCTTGAATGTTTCGCTGACACAACGACATTCCAAGTACGGCTGATGGTTTGGGACCATATATCACGTCTGCCGATGCATTAAATTCACATTCAGTTCCCTGAAGTTAGCCCAAGGTTACTTATCCACTGACATACTTGTGCTAACTCTGCTAACATGAAAACGTCTTTTAAAGTTGGAATCTAGGAGCGGCCTAAGGGTATAATAAAATGTAGCACATGTATATTAACTGGTAAAGAAAATAATCTGTGTTATGCATTGACACATTTTACTCGATCAGGGCTGCTCCCATTTCCTTACTTGACAATGACAGCTCCCCATTTTGAACTCAAAGCAGCACTGTATAGCACTTTCATGAATCATTTGTACTTTTGAACAATTGAATCCACGGTTGAGTTCATGAACTATAAATAATAATTGGCTGGAGAGTTTTTCCTCTTCATTTGTACCACAATATTTTTGCGGAAGCGCCACTTCCTGTTTGCAACTCAAAACGAGAAGCAAGAATCTCAGCACAGATGTTGTTGCAGGTTCTGTAAAATTGATGCATGTGAATGTGAATTTTCTATGAGAGTTAAATATTGATTCAGAGGTCATATAAACCTATTACATGTGAAGCTTTTTTCATGACCAGAGTGAAAAAAACTCAGCTGAATGTTTACTAAATGTTTGCCAGCTATTTTCGCACAACTTTTTGTCACTGTTAAAGCTTGTTACAACATGTGGTGTCTCGTGATATTTATGAAAAAAAGCAAGTCAATGTTCTGTAACATTTGTATTGAAATAAATTATATAAATGTCACATGTCATGTCCTTAATGATGTGTCCCTAATGAGCATTAAATTGCTGAGTGGTACATTCTTTGTGTAAAATATAGCACATTAAAAAAAATGAGGACAACCTGAATGCACCAGTTAGGCACCATGAAAGCAATTAAGTCTATTCCAGTATGGGAACACCACTGATGCATGCCATCCAGAAAGAATGTGAACATGAGGGATATAATGAAAACGTTTGCACACGTCCACGCACCTTATTCTATCCCTCGAATCTAAAGGAGGTGGACAGCAGAGATGTATAGCGTTCTAAAAATGTCTTTATCTAAAACTTGAATGGAAAGAATTTTTCATGCTACATTGAACATGAAATATGTCCATCTGCTGAGTGAAGATTAAAAGCAGTATGGTGCATGCAGAAAAACCTGAGCAGAAACGTATATTTATATGTTAAGTCCTTCCATCTGGATTCAGTGGTGAACATAGACATTGGACACTTTTTGAAATGAGATAATGTTTTTAAATCTGTCACAGGACTGTTTTCCCTTTTCTTCATGTGACATAGCTGGGTGAAAATTAGGTCATTTATGAGCACATACTGCATGTGACAAGTCATAGCCTACTTTGTCTGTTATACAGCTGTTCCTATGTTTGCCTGGGTGGAACATACAGTATCTGTTGTTCACACTGTCACTGCCTACAGTTTCTAATTATTCACACTGATAAGTAGAGTTAGGGTCAATTAGACTGCTGCAATTGTTCAGCTAACTAGCTTACTACAATGGAAACCAAAGGTTACTTCCAAAGCAGTGTAAACTAACATTAGCAGCTCCTGTTTACTGGATAAAAGTAGGTATGAGACAGTTTTGCATTTGCCAAAACTAACCCTAACCCCCCATTTTTTTCTTATCTTGCACAATAACTAGCTCTTCACTGCTCAAAACAATGCTTAAATTCCTTTGAATGGATGATGAAAGGATGATTTTTAGCCCTAGTCTTCTTGTCTGATTGTAACCATCCATATTGAAGACCCTATTAGGTAGTTGTGTTAAAAATTAGTTATCTGAAAACAAGTCAACAACCGAAACATTTCACACCAACTTAATAAGCTAGCATTAGCTTAATTGACTAGCCAGCTACAGCTGATAAAATGAGCTAGCGACAGTCGACATTTTAGCCAGCAAAATCAGTGTTTGACAGCTACAAATGAGAAGCTTGGTCCTGTCTACCTACAGTTTATCAATGTATTTCAAATATTACTAATAATTCCAAAGAAAATCAAAATTTAGTAGCATCATCATTCGTGTATTTTGAGATCCGAGAGGTTCAAAGGGATAGCCACAGTAACCATTTGGGGAGGAGCTTAGCCAAAGTCAATTACAGAGACCATGCTTGACCTTTGATACTCTTAACCCTGCACAATCCGCCCTTGATGCACATATGATTGAATAAACAGTCTGAAAGCTAATACTCTGAAATCCTTATTCTCCTGCAGGTGAATTCCACAGTTTAACATCAACATTGAGGCGTCTAAAGTTTGAAGTTATCCACTTTTATTCACCAGAACAGTCAGTCCTTCTCTAATCCCTTAAAACTCCTACAGCGTCAGATTGTGGTTTCAGTTTAAGTCGTGTCAAATGCTCCATGTCTCTCCGGGGCTTAGACATGCGCTGAGGGCAATCCACAGGGATGTGTGCAGACATAAGTCTGAGAGATCTGCCACATGCTCTCTGGAGCGTGATGGCCAAATTTTAATACTGACAGAGAAACTGAAAGAAATTGTACCCTTTTTATTTTGCCAGCAGTCTGCTCAGACTTTGAATATCAGTCCATGCATGGTAATATCTATCATCAGGCTTTGATGAATCAGATCCTAAAGCGGAAGATAAAAATGCTAATTTCCAGCGTCTAGACTCGCCATGTCTGACTCACAGTTTATAAAAAAGTACGGGGGAGAGAAGTTGGTTGTTTTTATGTGAACAGACTATTTTCTCAGATATGTTAATCATGTCAGTGTCATGCATACAGAGTGTGAGCATGTGAAATGTTGTCCCTGATAGATCAATAAGTCCCCTGGCACTTTAATGACAGAGAGACCAAGGCACCACAATGTCTGCAGTCCCCTCACTCCCAAGAGCCTCACAAGCATGTGCGTGTGTGTGTGTGATTCTGTGTGCGTATTTGAGTGTGCGTAAGGGCATCCAAATCATAGCTTGTCGACTTCTGAAAAAAAATAACTCCACCTGACCTGGGGTTGTAAAAGCAAATGATGAACTCAAGAGATGTGCTTCATTCTGTTTTCAAGGCCAAAGAAAATGCCATAAAACACATCTTCAAAAATATTTGACTCCTCAAACATGCCATGTTCTGCTCACATGTTTGCTGCAGTATCGCTGTCTTGTAGGCTACATTGTTTTTACTGTTAAACCTATTTTTTTTCTCATCTGCAGTCAGCCAAATGTTAACTCACTGTGAGTGTCATTTCCTTTCACAGCTGATTAATGCTCTGTTCTGTGATATGAAATAGATCATAGTTAAAGAAACAAATCCAGGTTCTAAGCACATGCTTAGAACCTGGATTAGCAACAAAATGAATGACATATGTGATGTGAACCCTCAACCACATATGTCTCAAATGCTCTCTGGGACACGATGCTAAACTCTTCTTTGACTACTTCTTAAGGCCCAGGAAGTGCATGGTACAATATAATTCAGACGACATTACATAAGGGCAACTCACGGGGCTATTTAGTGAACTGCAGCTTGTGAGCTAACATTTAACATGCTAGTAAGACCCTCTGTCCCAACAGCTCCAGAAGCTTTATTTAATCTGCACAGTAGAGCTCTGCATGGCTAACGTACTTTTGTAGGCCAGTACAGCCAACAAAAAGTCCCTGACATTCACTCTTCTGTTGCTTTTTAACAAACAAAAATCCTTAGCTGTTTTGTTAAGCATGATAACCTCCACATATGAAAACCGCTTTTATGTTTTTTGAAGCACAAATGCAATCGCCAGAAGTTAAATGCTGACATTAGCTTAGAAACAAACTATACCGCTTTTAAATGATTTCAGTGTCATCCTTACTAAGTTTCAACATGATAAGGTTTAATGTCCAAAACAACATCTGCACTCACATTTAGCCACTTCATAGCAAATGCCTTTTTTAGGACACAAGGTTTAAAATGTATGAGTGGGTTTTCTGCTGATCTTACGGAGGCCATGAGCGGACCTGCATCCATACATTCATTTTAGGTTGTCTTCTCGAGATCTCGACTAATTTTTCTCTTCATCGCAAGATAACAACGCTGGTTTTCCCTTGATAACGAGTTCATTTCAGTTGTTTTCTTGTTATCTCTGGATAACAAAGCTTGTTTTCACGCGATAAGGGAATCATTTTGTGATGCTCTACAAAACAACAAACAATAGGCCAGTCACTGATATTACAGACCATGACATGCCATGCTGCCATTGCCCACACTAATGAGGGAAGTTAGACATGTGTCTATGTTTTTTTTGTGCTTTCGCAACTCTGGGGATATGAGTCATGATCATGTGACGTTACGATGGTGCAGTGTTGTTATCCAAAAAAGGTGGAGATCTTGATAAAACAACCAGAAAACAACTCGTTATAACAGAAAAAACAGAGTAAATAAAATGTATGAATGCATGACCTCTTAGGGCTTCCGTAGATTTTAAACACTCGGAGAAAACCACCAAAATCTCTAAAGTTTTTATTAACTACATTCTTATTTCAGGCATTGAATTTACAGGTTTTCGTGATCTCCTGCTGGAATTGTTTGGTTGTACATCTTTTAGTTAATTAAAAACAGCTTTCAGAGCTAACAAGCCTGCTGCCGGCGAGCCACCGGACATGAATAGATCCTGTAACATAACTGCTCCTCTTCAGTGATGTAACACATCCAATTACCTTCGATAGTTTCCCCCACTAATGACTCCCCAACTCTCCATTCCCTCAAATGTCAGCTCTTTCCAGACAGCTTGCTATTGGGCACTTCATGGGGATTCATTTATGGTAGCGATTCTGTTGAAATGACTTCATTTCATATGTATAACCTGGTCATTTTAAGCGCTGGTGCTGGTGTCATTCGGCTGTTCTTGTGCATGCTACTTTAGTCCATAAAAGTAATGACTGGAAGGTTCATTTGGCCCGTGGTGTCTTTATTCTCCCAGAGACCCGAGGAGGATACCGCACACGCTGCCTTTGTGTACATCATGTACGGAGCAGCTCCTCTGAACAGAACAGTGGTTTCCCATGATGACAAACGCATTCTGGCTTTGGTTCACAGGAGGTCAAGAAAGCTTTTCCTGTGAGTGTATACGGGTGGCCACACAGTCAACAGGGAGTGTTGTAATACTTAATATCAAGTGTCAGCCTCACATTATAGTTGTATTCATCTTCATCTTGCTGCTGATAGAGGATGACGTTTGGTTTCTATTTGAATAAATGGGAACATTGACACAGGCCAAAGAGGATGTAATAATAGCATTTATAATGTTCCTGCGTGTCCTTTTCTCTCCTAATGGCCCAATTATCTACAAAATAACCCTCATAATTGTCTTCCAAGTAATCAATTTGACTCTGAGCAAGCTTCAGAACATTGGATTCTTAATGGTAAGCTTTGTTGATCACTATTAAAACCCTTTCTAAGGCCACCTTTGTGCCTTATGTAACGCCGCAGTATCGTTCACTTTGGCTTAAATACAAAGTCCTGGAGGAAGATGAGAATATAAAGTGTTGTGTGCTATAGTTTGTTCTAAGCTGCAGGAATTGAGCCTTGATGAGTGTTCCCATCAAGCAGCACCCTCGCTGAATAACAGACTTTTAAAGCAAACCTGTAAAAAATGGAAACTTACATTTAACATGCCGTCTTTGTTATTACAACTCACAGGACCGCGCCGTAGCCCAGATTGATTTTTTGGGAGCATTTTGACAACATTTTGGCTGTCACTGACTGGAGACACAGGTGGCTTCTATTAGATGATGTTTGTCTTTGGAAATTTCACAGGTTTTACATCATCCAAGAGAATAACAAACACAGGATGGGATGATTGTCTGATTTTTACAGTGTCCTAACAAGAGTGGAAATTCCTCGTTCAGTCCTGTCGGAGCTCGACTTGTCAGGTCTTATCAATCACTTTCTTTATCCTTCTGACACCAGAATGCAGCATTCCCTGACATGCTCTTTTAGGGTTTACTAATGAAGGACAAAGATGCTTGTCAGTGATGCAAGTGTGTGTTTCAGAAGGAGTAATAGATAAGGATGATGTGCGATGACATGTTTATGCACTCTAATAGGCTTTTGGTTAATGTCCAGAGGCAAAGAAGTGTCCAAGAGCGAACCCTTTGTTAACAGAGGCGCACAGCGGTTCAAATAAAATCATTTTTTTATATTTAAAACACAACTTAGGCTAAAAGCAAATACCGGTATGATGAATGACTCGTTGCTGTTGTTTAATCAGCATAAAATGGCATAAAAAGAATCATTAGAAATGACACCAGTCAAACTGATATGTGAAATGTCTTTTGTGATCACTTCCCAGGTCGAATTTCACACCTTTTAAACATGTATGGAGATTATTGTTTTAATTCTTATATACAAATTTTTAAATCAAAGTTTTTCTACCTTTTGAATTCCTGTAAAACAAAATATGACGATGTGATATGTAATCTTGAATCAACAAGTTTCAGCCGATAATATCAATCAAACTTTAACTTTTAGCAGCACAGAGATCATATTCACAAGTTAGCTAGCTTGCAACAGCATAGTCTATATATTCCTTACCTGAAACCTTGATCCCTTTTCCTCAAAAACCCTGGTTTGCTGCCCCTCTGTCACATTTTGATTAGATTGATATCTGTGACAGATCCAGATTATAGATCAGGCTTTTTACAGTTGACTGCTTTAACAACCACATGCAGCAGACAATGGGCTCCCTCTCTTGTGTCTCTCTCTTTATGACAAAACCACTTTACAATGTTCAAATCAAAATCCTCCAATTGTTTTGTCCCTCCTGCTATAAACATTTTTAAAAATGAAATCAGAAATATGTCATAATAGGGAGCTAGATACTTTAGAAATTATGTTTCATAGTTTTAATGACCGGAAACCCAAACAAACTCGATGAATCTCGCAAGGCCCAAATTGTACATATAAGGACAGAAAACTGAGGGTGACAAACTCAACTGTTGTTGCTGAAGTACAAAGAGAACTATGTTCAGACCAGTTCAAATGCTGGGAAGTTGAAAGACTTGTTATCAAAACAATACGATCCCAGATATTTAGAACTTCATATTTAGGTCATGACCAGTTCCAGTCAACACGAAGCTCGTCGGATGAAAATCTGCACTGAGAGAAACCAGAGTTTATGGTGGCGGCCAAACTTTCATCTTGACTTTATTGATGCTTCAGAAACACATTCGTTTCGGCTTGCTGTGAGAGCCAAGAGCGAGTATTTCTCCCTGAATAACACAATCATCCATGATTGAACAACCTGAAAAATGCACTAAATGTGTGCGTAAGCGTTGGTAGTGGTGATGTGAGTTTGAGTCGGCGTGCTGACAGACAGGCAGACTGTAGTTCGTCCTGTACCGTGCTGTACTGTACTTCTCTCCTATTCGGGGAACAGAACGCTGCACGAGCCGTATTTGCCAACAGAGCTGTCAATCATGACGTAACACCCTCTTTTTTTTTAATAAAACTTGACTAACTATAAAGACAGAAACCATGTTTGAGAAAAATGTATGTGGCATGTTGATTTTGTAGTTTGACTCATGTCCCATCTGTTAACATGGAGGAGGCGTGCTTTATGACCGACACTGCAGCCAGTCAGCAGGGGGCGATAGAGATTGTTTGGCTTCTCGTTTTTATACAGTCTAGTCCTAAACTGGTCTTAAACTTTACAGCAAAGCATACCAACGCAATCACATACCAGGCCATCAAATACCAAGGCTTTGTCACAACCCTTTGACACCTGATTGACGTCTGGTTAGGCTAGTTATAAAAACAGACTGGTACAGTTAACCCTGATCTCCAGAGTAAAGGACCTGTGTTGTTAGGCCCCCAATTGCCAGTGGCTCTATACTCGTATTGAAGGGCTGCAGAGATGCTGCGAATGCTTTTGAAACAGGCAGATTTACATCGGCCTTCTTGGTCGTCCTGATGATGAAGAGTAAGAAGGACAGCTCGGGTGCACTCTCTCTCTTTTTGTGCTTATATCTGCTAATTGCTGAGCTCTATGTAATTCCAGTGTTTTCATGCAGCTCCAGAACACCCTATAGGTCAGTCTGTTTGCTGCATAAATTAATTAAATAGCCAAGTAATTTATTTTGTTTTCATACCATCTTTTAAGTAGTTTTGATCAGTGACTCATCTGTTCAACTCAGATTACATCAATGCATCTCTCAGCTGTTTAAGGTCAGCGTGTCCTCGTGATTTCTAAGTGGATATGCAAATATTAGGAGGTGTAAACTGTATAAAATACTTTAAGAGTTTTTAATGTTTAGTGGCTCCTTTTAATGCACTTGCTCCTCAGATCTGCTGACGGTGTTTGTACAAAAGAGACATGAATCGTAAGCACGTTTCTTTTAATTTAATAGTGACATAAAAGTTGACCTGACATGCTCTCTGCTTGCTAACGTTTACTGAGTGTGTTAGTGTGTGTGTCACAGCTGAGCGGCAGGCTGTATATTTAAGGTGAAACTCTCCTAAATAATCCCTAATGTTCCTGAGGCTTTGACAGGCCCTGTTTACTTTACAGCTCCAAGGCGAAAGCCTCTGGGTCACATGAGATGATTAAACCTTGCGTTGTTTCTCCTGCTGATATTAATGAGCTTCTGCAGATCCACAGGTAAATTCAACCGAGTGAAGAGACTAAACTTATTAAGCAGATAATTTGAAAGTGACCCTGGGAATACTTCAAAAGGAAGAACACATCAGGGCTTGTTGTGGAACGCTTGAACCTGTTTTGCACTTGTGTTAAACTCGTGCCTGTGAAGGGGAAGGAAGAAGCCTCGCAGCGTTATTCAGCATGCAGACCGTGTGTGCAAACATCGCTTCCTTTGGCTTGTGGCCTCACAACAACCTAATCTTTAGCAGTCGCTCTTTGCTTGGCCTTGCCCGAACTGTCTCTTGTACTCTCTTGCTATTTTCCATTGTGCAAGTTCCATAAGATCGTTGCGAGTTGATATCTTACTAATGTAATCTAAGAAATGCTATTAGGGCTGTTTGGCTCAAAAAGGAGGGATTAAATTCAAGCTGCACTACATGTGCTGACAAATTCACTGAAGATTAATGTCTGTAGTTTAAACTCATCCTGTCAGGAAATGTATTTGAAGATAAGATGCACTCCTGTTTCTGCCTCACATTGTCATAGAAATACCCCCTGAACATTTGGACGCTGTAACTGGTCTTTACATGGAAACAAGCCAGAAACACGACAGAGTAGGGCTCAGTAAGGACGGCTGCCATATGCAGGCATATGAGCGAAAACTTTCCTTTCCTTTTTCTGTGTCTGTCACCTGTTGAAAGTTGCTGCAGCAGCTGGTGCATCACAGCTGCAGACAGTAACTATGTTTCACTGCCCTCTTCTGGTTGAACGGAGGAACAACACCATCAAAATGCTTTCTACAGGAAAGCATAACATCAACGTGATAGCTCCCTCCGGTGGTCCTACAGGAGACAGCATCACTGTGCACACAAATCTTCTGCTTCTTCCTTTCAGTTGATCACAGTTGCGATGCTCTGAACTGAACAAAATAAATAAAGCACAAATCACCCAAAACAAACAAAAAGCCTTTTGAGTAACTCACCGTCTCCTCTTGTTATCTCTGTCACATTTCTGTGATGCCTGCTGGAGGCCTTTCATTGGAAGAAATGTAAAGTGATACCTCGACCTTTCAGCGTGTCTACCTGCTGTCAATAATCCATCTCTTTGATGCACCTTTAACTAACATTATCTAAGTCTGAATCCTTTTCAAACATTGACCATGTAGTTGCACATCAGTAAAAATAAGACATAAATGAAATAAAATAAACACCACCTAGCCATTAAAATAGAACAAAATGTTAAAATGTGAGCAACCAACCTGCTTTCATCTCGCTATCTACAGATGTGTCAAATGTACAAACATTTATATGTTTCATGAATCCCATGAAAAGACCAAAACAAACATTTTTGTCATCCTAATACTCTTGTAAGTAACAAGTATTGTCTAAGTATCTGAAGCTGATATATAGTTGATACGGCTCATTCCTCTGTTGTTGTCAGGAAACATCGTCAGTGACTTAAGACATGCACACCATCCTCGTTCCATAATGCTCACTAACGCACCTAATATATATTAATCTGTGATACATTATAGTCCTAAAAAACATTTTTCTTTCTATTTTATATTTTAGGTTCTTTGATTATTGATTCAGATCCTAAATGAAAATACACAAACCTGTTAGATCTCCTGAATAACACTTCTTATAGCTGGAGCTGTTGGACGTGCCGTAGGTTGGGAAAGTTGGCCGACTTTAAAGTTCAGACTTTTTGGAGGCAGGAAAGAGTTCACTCATTTAAACATGATCAACTCCAACTACGACTTTAACTTACCAACCATTTCTGCCATTTTCTCTCTGCTGTCTGAGGATTTGTCTTTGATTTAATGTATTCAACAAGTTTGCAGGTATTTTAAAGTAGCCAGTTTGTCTGCAGATTAGCAGCTTACGCTAGTTGGCTAATGTTAGCTGTCACCATTCGCTCTGCACACTTTTCATGTCAGTCATCAAATACCTTTTTTTTTTACCTTAGCTATTTATTACCTTTAAACTTTTGTGAAATGCGTTTTGCTGATAATACTTCTAATATATTTATTTATTTGTAATCTTTAATGTAGCATTTCTACTTTTAATTGTCAGTGTTTTTACTGAGGAAATGTTCTGAACATATCACAATCTTGCACACATACACCTTTTATACACAGCCTGTATTATACTCATAATAATAGGTGTGATATTTTGTGTAACCCCAGAATAATATTTGTTGTTCCCTGTGTATCTGTGGATCTATTTCTTTTACACCTGAGCATTAAAGAGTGAATGAAAACAACATTTTGTAATCTGAACAGACCGAGGTGGTGGACCTTTTAAGAAATGTTGCTTGACTTGATTATTTTTATATTTTGCATTGGAATTTATTAAGTTCATTAAACACACAATAAACAACAGCACATCTCAGTGGTCAAAGTCTTGACCTGTGAGTCCGCTGCAGCAGTGAGAGCAGGTTCATCAGGAGAGGTTTTGGAGGTTTAACAGCAGGAACTCCAGCTGTGTTAGCCCTCTGGTGGATTTTACTCCTGGCATGTAAGCGTCTGGTGGAGGTGACGACACAGGAAAGGGTGGTCTGCAGGTTTGCTGCTCTCTTTCAGAGAAGTTAGTGTTGTTGAAGGCATTAAGCTCTGCAACGTAATTGTTCAGGCGAGCTGGAAGAGCTGGACGCTTCTTAAAGATGGGCAGTGCATAAGGATCCTTCATGGCCTGAGCCTTTGTTATAGGCCGGGGCTCATCAGGGGGGATCAGTGGAGCTGATGGCCGTGGCACAACAGGATAAGCTGGGAGAACTGGGCGCTTCTGTCGGACAGGCAGTGCATATGGATCAGACACATTCTCCTGAACTGCTGTGCTGATGTCAGACTGAGCAGGCGGAGCAGGCGAAGCTGGACACTTCTTCAGGACAGGCAGTGCATTTGGATCAGGCACGTCCTCCTGAACTGCTGTGCTGACGTCAGACTGAGCAATCGGAGCAGGCGGAGCAGCCGGAGCAGGAAGAGCTGGATGTTTCTTCAGGACAGGCAGTGCATATGGATCAGGCACGTCCTCCTGAACTGCTGTGCTGACGTTGGACTGAGCAGGCGGAGCAGGCGAAGCTGGACACTTCTTCAGGACAGGCAGTGCATTTGGATCAGGCACGTCCTCCTGAACTGCTGTGCTGACGTCAGACTGAGCAATCGGAGCAGGCGGAGCAGCCGGAGCAGGAAGAGCTGGAGGAGCAGGAGGAGCAGGAGGAGCAGGCGGAGCAGGCGGAGCAGGAGGAGCAGGAAGAGCTGGACCCGCAGTAGAGTCTGGGTCTCTGGCGAGCTCAGGTTCCTCCTCTGGTTCTGGTTCAGCAGTGGAGGTCGGACGAGCCGGACCTTCAGGACTCTTGGATTGAAAGATCCCACAAATCTGTTCCACTGCGACCTCAACAATGTCATTCAGCAGCACTGATGAAAAACTTTGGATCCTGTTCTTCAAGACGTCAAGTGGACACGCCTGTCTGATCATTGTTAAGATGGACTCGACCATTTCATCCCGGAGGGAGCCGGAGAAGGTGGCCTGACGCTCCATGGTGGTGAGGGCTTCGGAGACCCCGTCCATAACGGCCTGTGTCACACTGACAGACATTTTGCTGAGCCGCTGGGAAGCCATGTTTAGGATGGGGCGGGGTGGAAGCACCCAGAAGCCCTGCAGGACTCTGGGAACAACCTCCAGCACCACCTCTTGTGGACGGAGCAGTTTGACGCTGGGGGACTGCCGCTGCCTCTCTCGCAGGATCTTTGCATAGTCTTTAGCTGCGCTGAGCACTTTAGGATTTCTGTGGGTTAGAGTTGTAAAAATGAAACCTTTAGAGTTTCACAGAGATATTAAAACCAGTGTACTTTAACAGCTATGTGTCAAATGTGACTTACTGAAAACCAGGAGGTGAGGCCTCGGGGGATTGGAGGAGCATTTTAGCTTGAAACGCAACATCCCTCATTTTGTTGTTGTTGTTCACTGACCACGCCTGAAACACAAAATCAGATATTGAGTTTAGTTTTGAAATATTTCCACAATAAATGAAACAATTTACTCAAAGTCACTTTAAGTCTTGTCAGGATTTTAGTCTTACCAGTGACAGCAGAGGCTTGGCCTCCTCCTCATCGAAATCCTCCACTTCAAACTCCCAAAGGCTTCAAACAGACACAAACAGAAGCGTTATCTTTGCTGTTCCCGTCTACATCATTAGAGTGATCTTAGTGTGACATGAGCAGAGTTCAGGGTGTCTGCATGAGTCTCAGATACTTACCGCTCTCTCAGCGAACTGGCGCTCCGCTCAAAAATCAAGCTGGTCATGTCTTCAGCCGTCACCTGAGATGGGATCTGGTGTTTCTGCTGAAGCTTGAGGAGTTCAGTCACCACTGCAATCTAAATATATAAAGAAGGTTCATCTTCAAGCATGAGACGGAGTCCAACATAAATGACATTTAATAAACGTGTGGGCCTGGAAAGACGAGCGTACGTACCTGAGATTTGTAACTGCTTTCATGCCAGCAGATCTGCAGAGCCCGATTATAGATGGATGTGCCAAACAACACCTTTAAAGGAAACAACATGTTACTTTTACCGCTCAGGAGTTTTTCTAAAAGAGTCTGAAAAGGTTTAAAGTGTTACTCCAAAAAAACAAGACATGAAACTCTTCAACTTACCCTGATGGGTCTGTAGACTGCTCCACTTCCTTCAGAGAAAGCCATTGATACTTTGTTGCTGTATTACAATACAGGACAAAAGACAACGCGTGTGTTGCTGTATATCACAATACAGAACAAACAATACAATAAAAACAACAGTGAAAACTTTCCAAATATCTTGTTCAAGAGAAAACTCGAGAGCAGCCGACACGATCGATGCTTCAGGCAGGAAAGAGCAGACTGAGCTCAGGGTGGTGTCTTTTAAACTCTCTGCAGTAGAGTGCTGGCGCTGAGGTCACACTTATAGAACGGAACTCTTCATGTCAATCACTGGCTGGTCACCAGGGCAACACCCACTGCATCTGACCTGTTATTGTATAAAATGCAAAGTATATAATCACCATTAAGTCACTACTCTAAAAAGCTGCATACACCTGCTTTTTGTTACAACGAGGCTATTTTAGATCAATCCTGTTAAAAGCATCTCTTACAGTACTGTCACACATGTAATGCTCCAGCGTGGAACATAAGACAAAGGTTGGTTTGTGATCTGCACCCAGATAGAGAGCTGTTCTGTCCCTTTATACCTCGGCTCAGTCCTGCCTCTCTGGCTGAGCTCAACAAAGATGTGCAATTAACACGTTCTCATACACGTCTGTGACAAAGGGACAAAAGACATGGGACAAGTTACAACTCAAAGTTACCTGAGTTGCTGTTGTAAAGTCAAAGGACTAGAGATGGGACAATGAATGAGATGGGTTAAGGTGTGATTTTTCAAAGCAGAACAAAGGCCTCATCCTAGGGATTCATTATTCAGTGTGAAGTAGTTTTTCTCAACACAGGACTTTATACAGGAGAAGCAGACACTGACATCATGAAGTTACACTGTCCAGGACTAAACATGATCAAACATAATTTCTCGTTTTAACGTCTAAAAACTCCTGAAACAAACCAGTGAGCCACAATGACGTACGGGTTCACATGTTTCTTAAGTGAGCACAGGGACTGTGGTTAATGTGGCCCTGCTTCCTTATGTACTTATGCTCATCAAATGTGTATTAATCCACAGAAGAAAATAGTCCCCAGTAAATGCATCACTTCTTTCTGTTTGAGTTATGGTACTAAAAACAACACTGTTGGAAATTATATTCTGAAAGATTAAAGTATTTATTTCTGCCCTCCACCTGAGGAGGCTGGAAAGTGCAGAGAGAATAAAACTGTTGTTTTACTGTCTTTTTTCTCCTTAAACATTGTTTCCTCTGATTAATTATTTGTTCTAATGTGATAACCTGTTTGTTGTTGAGCTTTCTCTGCAACCAAAAAACACCTTATTTCCCAAATATTACAAACACTGCAAACAAAGCAGCATTATTTCTTTTAAAGTCACGTCTTCCAAAGATGCAACAAAATGCATTTGTCTGCATTTCTGTGGTTTATTTTTAGTCAGTCCTACATACACGGCCCTGCTGCCTTGTGAACATGAGAGCTCATCAAATGTGTATAAATCCGCAGGAGAATATAGTCCCAATAAATGCTGCGTCTCCACATGTTTGAGTAAAAGTGCTAAACATTATGGTGGGCAGCTGTTTTAGGAAATTACTGACATATTTCTAAAATGCAAGTTTGGTTGGTTGGTTAATGCTGGTCTCTCTGATTAATGTTCAATGGTAAATAGACTGCACTATTAAAGCGCCTTTCTCGTCTTCTGATGACTCAAAGCTCTTTACACCACATGTCAGCATTCATCTTTTCGAACACTAATTTAGCGCCATACAAGGTCACTAATCAGCCAATCACAGTCACACACAGCAGGCTCTGTCTCCAGGTTGGGTTCGCTGTCTTGCCCGGGGATGCTTCGGCTTGCAGACAAGGACTCACACACAGCCGCCCCGTGTGTTATGTGTCGTATGTTTTAATCTGTTCACTTATTTTGTGCTTTTTTTGCACCCAGAAACCAGCGTGTTTGACCCCTAAGTAACAAACAAACACACAGAATATAAAATAGCATTCTTTATTTTGAGGTCATATCTTCCAGAGATACAAAAAATACATTTAAATAACATATATTAAGAGCACAATACAATGATGAGCCAACAGTGTAATAACCTCTGAACATACTATACAAAAGGCACATGCTCTAAACCTCAGTATTAACATCATGTGTCCTACAATAAGTGCCATGTGGCTGGAACGTTGGAGTCAGTTTGCTGGTCGCTAGAGCCAACTGGAAGTAGCTCAGTGCATCAAACGCATCCTACAGATATCACAGAGCAGAGGTCAGCACAGGTATCATCTGACTTAAACATAACATGTTCACATTTAAGGCTAACTTGTCATTCATGTTTATTTAAGCGAAACTTTAATGTATATATTCTGTTTGCTACTGTACCTTCAGATTGTGTAGCGTGAGATTGCCCAGCCTGCAGTAGACCTTGGTGTAGTAGCGAGCCTCTGTAGGATGCTCCAGGACGGGCGGACACAGGGACAGTGACTTGAGGTAGTAGTTTTCTGCCATCTCGTACTGCTGCAGGCTGTAGTAGACTGTAGCCAGACGATGGTAGGCCGTCCTCTTGTTCACATGCACGCCTGCAGACAAATAACAATGCTGTCTGCTTTGGTATTTCTAAGACAGCAGAACTAAGCTGGCTTTATATTACTATTAAAAGTTAACAGTTTAAAGACACTGATTCTGTGATAAGTCATGCTCGGTACCTGTCTTGCTGGCAATCTGAACTGCCAGTGTTGCGTACTGCAGAGCCTCCTCCTGCTCATCCTGGTTCATTAACAGCTCCGTCAGTTTACTCAACAAACGGAACTCTGAGTGGATGTCCTTGATGCTCCGTGCAAATGGCAGACTGCCATCCTGAAGACAATCAGTGAATAGTTTAATTTAGATCAGATGATAAATATTAATTTAGAGCCTCTGTAAATTTGGCTGGAAAGAGTGAAAATGATATCAAAGTTGAGTTTCATAAAGTGTCCACAAAAATCTGAGTGAAGATAAATGTTTCAAACACAGCTCATTTTGCTGTCAAGTACATTTCTCACGAATGTGTGCGCATAGACCAATGGCTGTATATATAAATGGACGACATGTTTCCATCTGCCCTCATTGTACGAAACTGATGCCAAAATACCCCCTATGACGGGCGCTGCCGTCTTGCGATGGTGACATCATTTGGAGCCAGAGTTGCACAGTAGAGATCGGCGAGTGGAGCCACCATAGCCACTTCCACTAACCAAAACACACACTTACATTATTGGAAACCCCCCCGGCAAAGATCCCGCACATCAGCGGGTTTAACAGCAGAACAGCTTCTTGTGTTGGTCTGAAGCAGACGTTCACAGATATGTAAACTTCACTGACTGTAGTGATTGTTTTAGTTACGTCTCCTCTCGTCGTTCCTCCTTATCCAGAACAGATCAGCTGCAGGAGCCGGATTTGTCAACAGAGATGTCAATCATCCTTTTTATAGCATCAAATAACTCATTAATTTCAATTGTTCACTGAGAGTTAGATAAAAGAAATCTCTGTTGTCCATATCAGCATTAGCATATTGCACATGCTACATTAGCTGAGATTCCCTAATCTGTCTCAAAGCTGAGAATACTTTGCTCAATAATGACTCTGTAGCTTGAAAATATTATGAAGCTAATATTATGAAACGACACGAAACACCTGCTGCCAAAAAACAGATCATCAGCAGCTCATACTAAACTCCAGCAGCCAAAAACAGCTTGGTCCGAGGAGGACACTAATGCTGGATGATGACTGTTGTGTGACTTCTTCCTACTTAATTGTAAGTAATGTTTGTAATAAATGTCTGAGCATTACCACGCCAAACTAAAACCCAACATCAGGAGCGTTTAAAGAAACGTTAATGACATTATTTCAATTTTGAATTGAAATAACTTTTGTATACTTTCTAGGTGCTTACTACTTTGTACATAATCCCTAAATTAGTTAGAGAGCTTGTGTGGATTTGGGTTTCCAGATTGAACCTTGCGTTGTTTCTCCTGCTGATATTAATGAGCTTCTGCAGATCCACAGGTGAATTCAACCGAGTGAAGAGACTAAACTTATTAAGCAGAAGTCTCTGCAGATAATTTGAAAGTGACCCTGGGAATACTTGAAAAGGAAGAACACATCAGTGCTTGTTTTGGAACGCTTGGACGTGTTTTGCACTTGTGTTAAACTCGTGCCTGTGAAGGGGAAGGAAGAAGCCTCGCAGCGTTATTCAGCATGCAGACCGTGTGTGCAAACATCGCTTCCTTTGGCGTGTGGCCTCACAACAACCTAATCTTTAGCAGTTGCTCTTTGCTTGGCCTTGCCTGAACTGTCTCTTGTACTCTCTTGCTATTAGGGATTAAATTCAAGCTGCACTACATGTGCTGACAAATTCACTGAAGATTAATGTCTGTAGTTTAAACTCATCCTGTCAGGAAATGTATTTGAAGATAAGATGCACTCCTGTTTCTGCCTCACATTGTCATAGAAATACCTCCTGAACATTTGGACGCTGTTACTGGTCTTTACATGGAAACAAGCCAGAAACACGACAGAGGACACTTCCCATTATGCTCAGTAAGGACTGCTGCCATATGCAGGCATATGAGTGAAAACTTTCCTTTCCTTTTTCTGTGTCTGTCACCTGTTGAAAGTTGCTGCAGCAGCTGGTGCATCACAGCTGCAGACAGTAACTATGTTTCACTGCCCTCTTCTGGTTGAACGGAGGAACAACACCATCAAACATGTTATGCTTGTTATGCATGTTACGCTATAAATCAGGGGTACTCAATTAAACTTGAAAGAGGTCCAGATAGAGCAAGCAAAGGTCCAGAACATCATACTGTCTGACCTGCGTTATGATTCAGTACATTTATACATTTTGAACGTCTGTCAAATCAAATAAAGAAAATACAATTAGGCGAAATCGTTTTTACAACAACGCTTATAACTTCTACACAGAGCTCTTATAAGTTAACAATAATAATAATGAATACTTCAATATTGGTTAAGGAAATATAGTGTTTTTTATTAATTTATTAATTATTAAATTTTATTTCATGTTTTGCCGAAATGCTGTTGCATTAGACTTTTTCTCATGGTGTGTCATGTTGAGTTTTAAAACAGGCAATGACTATGAAATAAATAATATTTAAACGCACTGTACACTGACGGACTGCTGGAGAGAGCGAGAGGTAGAGAGAGAGGGCACATACCGGTACATATAAGAACAGAACTGTGGAAATAAGTGGAAAATTAGTCATGAAGATGAAGCCTGATGTAGCTCTCTGTAACCCTTAGGTTTATCAATAAAGTGTTTGAACTAAACTGCGGCCTGGAGTCTCTGTTAACAGAGACAGACGGAGTGACAGTGTCAGACAGTGTCCGCGTTTAATAATCACCACAGTCACGGAACATATACGAGTCTGTCCAGTCTTAAAAGCTCGATTTTCTCTACTGCTCTCATTTTAGAGCACGCCATGTCTACTTTTCCCTAACTCACTTATTTTCTCCCACTGTGTCCCTGTAACTCTCTTGTCGGCTGGCTCTTCAGTCTCTGTATTCTCACACACCCACTGGGTCAGTCGCGATTTTAATCTGAGTGACAGATTTGATTGGCTGAGTAGCGTTACGTGTGATTTTCAACGAATGCATTGGTCTGCGAGTTTCTTGGACCCCCCAATCACTACCGCAAAGACAAAAAAGCTGCGCAAGTTAAAATAGTTGCGCTTGTCAAAACTGTATATAGGTCCGGGTCCGGATCCGGACCGCGGTCCGCCATTTGGGGACCGCTTATAGCTCCCTCTGGTGGTCCTACAGGAGACAGCATCACTGTGCACACAAATTTGCTGCTTCTTCCTTTCAGTTGATCACAGTTGCGATGCTCTGAACTGAACAAAATAGATAAAGCGCAAATCACCCAAAAAATCAAAAAGCCTTTTGAGTAATTCACCGTCTCCTCTTGTTATCTCACACGTTTCTGTGATGCCTGCTGGAGGCCTTTCATTGGAAGAAATGTAAAGTGATACCTCGACCTTTCAGTGTGTCTACCTGCTGTCAATAATCCATCTCTTTGATGCACCTTTAACTAACATTATCTAAGTCTGAAACCTTTGCAAACATTGACCATGTAGTTGCACATCAGTAAAAATAAGACATAAATAAAATAATAAAAACACCACCTAGCCATTAAAATAGAACCAAATGTTAAAATGTGAGCAACCAACCTGCTTTCTTCTCGCTATCTACAGATGTGTCAAATGTACAAACATTTATATGTTTCATGAATCCCATGAAGAGACCCAAACAAATCATCCTATTACTGTTGTAAGTAACAAGTATTGTCTAAGTATCTGAAGCTGATGTATAGTTGATACGGCTCATTCCTCTGTTGTTGTCAGGAAACATCGTCAGTGACTTAAGACATGCACACCATCCTCGTTCCATAATGCTCACTAACGCACCTAATATATATTAATCTGTGACACATTGTAGTCCTAACAAATGCACATTTTTCTTTCTATTTTATATTTTAGGTTCTTTGATTATTTATTCAGATCCTAAATGAAAATACACAAACCTGTTAGATCTCCTGAATAACACTTCTTATAGCTGGAGCTGTTGGACGTGCCGTAGGTTGGGAAAGTAGGCCGACTTTAAAGTTCAGACTTTTTGGAGGCAGGAAAGAGTTCATTCATTTAAACATGATCAACTCCAACTACGACTCCAACTTACCAATCATTTCTGCCATTTTCTCTCTGCTGTCTGAGGATTTGTCTTTGATTAAATGTATTCAACAAGTCTGCAGGTATTTTAACTTAGCCAGTTTGTCTGCAGGTTAGCAGCTTAAGCTAGTTGGCTAATGTTAGCTGTCACCATTCACTCTGCACACTTTTCATGTCAGTCATCAAATACCTTTTTTTTTTTACATTTTTTTACCTTAGCTATTTATTACCTTTAAACTTTTGTGAAATACATTTTGCTGATAATACTTCTAATATATGTATTTATTTGTAATCTTTAATGTAGCATTTCTACTTTTAATTGTCAGTGTTTTTACTGAGGAAATGTTCTGAACATATCACAATCTTGCACACATACACCTTTTATACACAGCCTGTATTATACTCATAATAATAGGTGTGATATTTTGTGTAACCCCAGAATAATATTTGTTGTTCCCTGTGTATCTGTGGATCTATTTCTTTTACACCTGAGCATTAAAGAGTGAATGAAAACAACATTTTGTAATCTGAACAGACCGAGGTGGTGGACCTTTTAAGAAATGTTGCTTGACTTGATTCTTTTTATATTTTGCATTTGAATTTATTAAGTTCATTAAACACACAATAAACAACAGCACATCTCAGTGGTCAAAGTCTTGACCTGTGAGTCCGCTGCAGCAGTGAGAGCAGGTTCATCAGGAGAGGTTTTGGAGGTTTAACAGCAGGAACTCCAGCTGTGTTAGCCCTCTGGTGGATTTTACTCCTGGCATGTAAGTGTCTGGTGGAGGTGACGACACAGGAAAGGGTGGTCTGCAGGTTTGCTGCTCTCTTTCAGAGGAGTTGGTGTTGTTGAAGGCATTAAGCTCTGCAACGTAATTGTTCAGGCGAGCTGGAAGAGCTGGACGCTTCTTAAAGATGGGCAGTGCATAAGGATCCTTCAGGGCCTGAGCCTTTGTTATAGGCCAGGGCTCATCAGGGGGGATCAGTGGAGCTGATGGCCGTGGCACAACAGGATAAGCTGGGAAATCTGGGCGCTTCTTCAGGACAGGCAGTGCATATGGATCAGGCACGTCCTCCTGAACTGCTGTGCTGATGTCAGACTGAGCAGGCGGAGCAGGCGAAGCTGGACGCTTCTTCAGGACAGGCAGTGCATTTGGATCAGGCACGTCCTCCTGAACTGCTGTGCTTACGTCAGACTGAGCAATCGGAGCAGGCGGAGCAGCCGGAGCAGGAAGAGCTGGAGGAGCAGGAGGAGCTGGAGGAGCAGACTGAACAGGCGGAGCAGGAAGAGCTGGACCCGCAGTAGAGTCTTGTTCTCTGGCGAGCTCAGGTTCCTCCTCTGGTTCTGGTTCAGCAGTGGAGGTCAGACGAGTCGGACCTTCAGGACTCTTGGATTGAAAGATCCCACAAATCTGTTCCACTGCGACCTCAACAATGTCATTCAGCAGCACTGATGAAAAACTTTGGATCCTGTTCTTCAAGACGTCAAGTGGACACGCCTGTCTGATCATTGTTAAGATGGACTCGACCATTTCATCCCGGAGGGAGCCGGAGAAGGTGGCCTGACGCTCCATGGTGGTGAGGGCTTTGGAGACCCCGTCCATAACGGCCTGTGTCACACTGACAGACATTTTGCTGAGCCGCTGGGAAGCCATGTTTAGGATGGGCCGGGGTGGAAGCACCCAGAAGCCCTGCAGGACTCTGGGAACAACCTCCAGCACCACCTCTTGTGGACGGAGCAGTTTGACGCTGGGGGACTGCCGCTGCCTCTCTCGCAGGATCTTTGCATAGTCTTTAGCTGCGCTGAGCACTTTAGGATTTCTGTGGGTTAGAGTTGTTCAAATGAAACCTTTAGAGTTTCACAGAGATATTAAAACCAGTGTACTTTAACAGCTATGTGTCAAATGTGACTTACTGAAAACCAGGAGGTGAGGCCTCGGGGGATTGGAGGAGCATTTTAGCTTGAAACGCAACATCCCTCATTTTGTTGTTGTTGTTCACTGACCAGGCCTGAAACACAAAATCAGATATTGAGTTTAGTTTTGAAATATTTCCACAATAAATGAAACAATTTACTCAAAGTCACTTTAAGTCTTGTCAGGATTTTAGTCTTACCAGTGACAGCAGAGGTTTGGCCTCCTCCTCATCGAAATCCTCCACTTCAAACTCCCAAAGGCTTCAAACAGACACAAACAGAAGCGTTATCTTTGCTGTTCCCGTCTACATCATTAGAGTGATCTTAGTGAGACATGAGCAGAGTTCAGGGTGTCTGCATGAGTCTCAGATACTTACCGCTCTCTCAGCGAACTGGCGCTCCGCTCAAAAATCAAGCTGGTCATGTCTTCAGCAGTCACCTGAGATGGGATCTGGTGTTTCTGCTGAAGCTTGAGGAGTTCAGTCACCACTGCAATCTAAAATATATAAAGAAGGTTCATCTTCAAGCATGAGGTGGAGTCCAACATAAATGACATTTAATAAACGTGTGGGCCTGGAAAGACGAGCGTACATACCTGAGATTTGTAACTGCTTTCATGCCAGCAGATCTGCAGAGCCCGATTATAGATGGATGTGCCAAACAACACCTTTAAAGGAAATAACATGTTATTTTTACCGTTCAGGAGTTTTTCTAAAAGAGTCTGAAAAGGTTTAAAGTGTTACTCCAAAAAAACAAGACATGAAACTCTTCAACTTACCCTGATGGGTCTGTAGACTGCTCCACTTCCTTCAGAGAAAGCCATTGATACTTTGTTGCTGTATTACAACACAGGACAAAAGACAACGCGTGTGTTGCTGTATATCACAATACAGAACAAACAATACAATAAAAACAACAGTGAAAACTTTCCAAATATCTTGTACAAGAGAAAACTCGAGAGCAGCCGACACGATCGATGCTTCAGGCAGGAAAGAGCAGACTGAGCTCAGGGTGGTGTCTTTTAAACTCTCTGCAGTAGAGTGCTGGCGCTGAGGTCACACTTATAGAATGGAACTCATCATGTCAATCTCTGGCTGGTCACCAGGGCAACACTTACTGCATCTGACCTGTTATTGTATAAAATGCAAAGTATATAATCACCATTAAGTCACTACTCTAAAAAGCTGCATACACCTGCTTTTTGTTACAACGAGGCTATTTTAGATCAATCCTGTTAAAAGCATCTCTTACAGTACTGTCACACATGTAATGCTCGAGCGTGGTACATAAGACAAAGGTTGGTTTGTGATCTGCACCCGGATAGAGAGCTGTTCTGTCCCTTTATACCTCGGCTCAGTCCTGCCTCTCTGGCTGAGCTCAACAAAGATGTGCAATCAACACGTTCTCATACACGTCTGTGACAAAGGGACAAAAGACATGGGACAAGTTACAACTCAAAGTTACCTGAGTTGCTGTTGTAAAGTCAAAGGACTAGAGATGGGACAATGAATGAGATGGGTTAAGGTGTGATTTTTCAAAGCAGAACAAAGGCCTCATCCTAGGGATTCATTATTCAGTGTGAAGTAGTTTTTCTCAACACAGGACTTTATACAGGAGAAGCAGACACTGACATCATGAAGTTACACTGTCCAGGACTAAACATGATCAAACATAATTTCTCGTTTTAACGTCTAAAAACTTCTGAAACAAACCAGTGAGCCACAATGTTGTACGGGTTCACATGTTTCTTAAGTGAGCACAGGGACTGTGGTTAATGTGTCCCTGCTTCCTTATGTACTTGTGCTCATCAAATGTTAAATAATCAACAGAAGAAAATAGTCCCCAGTAAATGCATCACTTCTTTCTGTTTGAGTTATGGTACTAAAAACAACACTGTTGGAAATTAGAGTCTGAAAAATTAAACTACTTATTTCTGACCTCCACCTGAGGAGGCTGGAAAGTGCAGAGAGAATAAAACTGTTGTTTTTTATTACATTAGTAGATGCAGAGAAAATTTGCTTTAACAGAAATTATTGCTCCTGAAATGCTTTTTTCTTCTTAAACATTGTTTCCTCTGATTAATTATTTGTTCTAATGTGATAACCTGTTTGTTGTTGAGCTTTCTCTGCAACCAAAAAACACCTTATTTCCCAAATATCACAAACACTGCAAACAAAACAGCATTATTTCTTTTAAAGTCACGTCTTCCAAAGATGCAACAAAATGCATTTGTCTGCATTTCTGTAGTTTATTTTTAGTCAGTCCTACATACACGGCCCTGCTGCCTTGTGAACATGAGAGCTCATCAAATGTGTATAAATCCGCAGGAGAATATAGTCCCAATAAATGCTGCGTCTCCACATGTTTGAGTAATAGTGCTAAACATTATGGTGGGCAGCTGTTTTAGGAAATTACTGACATATTTCTAAAATGCAAGTTTGGTTGGTTGGTTAATGCTGGTCTCTCTGATTCATGGCCAATGGTAAATAGACTGCACTATTAAAGCGCCTTTCTCGTCTTCTGATGACTCAAAGCTCTTTACACCACATGTCAGCATTCATCTTTTCGAACACTAATTTAGCGCCATACAAGGTCACTAATCAGCCGATCACAGTCACACACAGCAGGCTCTGTCTCCAGGTGGGGTTCGCTGTCTTGCCCGGGGATGCTTCGGCTTGCAGACAAGGACTCACACACAGCCGCCCCGTGTGTTATGTGTCATATGTTTTAATCTGTTCACTTATTTTGTGCTTTTTTTGCACCCAGAAATCAGCGTGTTTGACCCCTAAGTAACAAACAAACACACAGAATATAAAATAGCATTCTTTATTTTGAGGTCATATCTGCCAGAGATACAAAAAATACATTTAAAAGACATATATTAAGAGCACAATACAATGATGAGCCAACAGTGTAATAACCTCTGAACATACTATACAAAGGCACATGCTCTAAACCTCAGTATTAACATCATGTGTCCTACAATAAGTGCCATGTGGCTGGAACGTTGGAGTCAGTTTGCTGGTCGCTAGAGCCAACTGGAAGTAGCTCAGTGCATCAAACGCATCCTACAGATATCACAGAGCAGAGGTCAGCACAGGTATCATCTCACTTAAACATAACATGTTCACATTTAAAGCTAACTTGTCATTCATGTTTATTTAAGCGAAACTTTAATGTATATATTCTGTTTGCTGCTGTACCTTCAGATTGTGTAGCGTGAGATTGCCCAGCCTGCAGTAGACCTTGGTGTAGTAGCGAGCCTCTGTAGGATGCTCCAGGACGGGCGGACACAGGGACAGTGACTTGAGGTAGTAGTTTTCTGCCATCTCGTACTGCTGCAGGCTGTAGTAGACTGTAGCCAGACGATGGTAGGCCGTCCTCTCGTTCACATGCACGCCTGCAGAAAAATAACAATGCTGTCTGCTTTGGTATTTCTGAGACAGCAGAACTAAGCTGGCTTTATATTACTATTAAAGACAGTTTAACGGCACTGATTCTGTGATAAGTCATGCTCATACTCGGTACCTGTCTTGCTGGCAATCTGAACTGCCAGTGTTGCGTACTGCAGAGCCTCCTCCTGCTCGCCCTGGTTCATTAACAGCTCCGTCAGTTTACTCAACAAACGGAACGGAGTGGATGTCCTTGATGCTCCGTGCAAATGGCAGACTGCCATCCTGAAGACAAACAGTGAAAAGTTTAATTTAGATCGGATGATAAATATTAATTTAGAACCTCTGTAAATTTGGCTGGAAAGAGTGAAAATGATATCAAAGTTGAGTTTCATAAAGTGTCCACAAAAATCTGAGTGAAAATAAATGTTTCAAACACAGCTCATTTTGCTGTCAAGTACATTTCTCATGAATGTGTGCGCATAGACCAATGGCTGTATATATAAAAGGACGACATGTTTCCATCTGCCCTCATTGTACGAAACTGATGCCAAAATACCCCCTATGACGGGCGCTGCCATCTTGCGATGGTGACATCATTTGGAGCCAGAGTTGCACAGTAGAGATCGGCGAGTGGAGCCACCATAGCCACTTCCACTAACCAAAACACACACTTACATTATTGGAAACCCCCCCGGCAAAGATCCCGCACATCAGCGTGTTTAACAGCAGAACAGCTTCTTGTGTTGGTCTGAAGCAGACGTTCACAGATATGGAAACTTCAATGACTGTAGTGATTGTTTTAGTTACGTCTCCTCTCGTCGTTCCTCCTCTACTCTGCTAATCCAGAACAGATCAGCTGCAGGAGCCGGATTTGTCAACAGAGATGTCAATCATCCTTTTTATAGCATCAAATAACTCATTCATTTCAATTGTTCACTGAGAGTTAGATAAAAGAAATCTCTGTTGTCCATATCAGCATTAGCATATTGCACATGCTACATTAGCTGAGATTCCCTTATCTTTCTCAAAGCTTAGAATGCTTTGCTCAATAATGACTCTGTAGCTTGAAAATATTATGAAGCTAATATTATGAAACGACACGAAACACCTGCTGCCAAAAAACAGATCATCAGCAGCTCATACTAAACTCCGGCAGCCAAAAACAGCTTGGTCCGAGGAGGACACTAATGCTGGATGATGACTGTTGTGTGACTTCTTCCGACTTAATTGTAAGTAATGTTTGTAATAAATGTCTGAGCATTACCACGCCAAACTAAAACCCAACATCAGGAGCGTTTAAAGAAACGTTAATGACATTATTTCAATTTTGAATTGAAATAACTTTTGTATACTTTCTAGGTGCTTACTACTTTGTACATAATCCCTAAATTAGTTAGAGAGCTCGTGTGGATTTGGGTTTCCAGATTGAACCTTGCGTTGTTTCTCCTGCTGATATTAATGAGCTTCTGCAGATCCACAGGTGAATTCAACCGAGTGAAGAGACTAAACTTATTAAGCAGAAGTCTCTGCAGATAATTTGAAAGTGACCCTGGGAATACTTGAAAAGGAAGAACACATCAGTGCTTGTTTTGGAACGCTTGGACGTGTTTTGCACTTGTGTTAAACTCGTGCCTGTGAAGGGGAAGGAAGAAGCCTCGCAGCGTTATTCAGCATGCAGACCGTGTGTGCAAACATCGCTTCCTTTGGCGTGTGGCCTCACAACAACCTAATCTTTAGCAGTTGCTCTTTGCTTGGCCTTGCCTGAACTGTCTCTTGTACTCTCTTGCTATTAGGGATTAAATTCAAGCTGCACTACATGTGCTGACCAATTAACTGAAGATTAATGTCTGTAGTTTAAACTCATCCTGTCAGGAAATGTATTTGAAGATAAGATGCACTCCTGTTTCTGCCTCACATTGTCATAGAAATACCTCCTGAACATTTGGACGCTGTTACTGGTCTTTACATGGAAACAAGCCAGAAACACGACAGAGGACACTTCCCATTATGCTCAGTAAGGACTGCTGCCATATGCAGGCATATGAGTGAAAACTTTCCTTTCCTTTTTCTGTGTCTGTCGCCTGTTGGTGCAGCTGGTGCATCACAGCTGCAGACAGTAACTATGTTTCACTGCCCTCTTCTGGTTGAACGGAGGAACAACACCATCAAACATGTTATGCTTGTTATGCATGTTACGCTATAAATCAGGGGTACTCAATTAAACTTGAAAGAGGTCCAGATAGAGCAAGCAAAGGTCCAGAACATCATACTGTCTGACCTGCGTTATGATTCAGTACATTTATACATTTTGAACGTCTGTCAAATCAAATAAAGAAAATACAATTAGGCGAAATCGTTTTTACAACAACGCTAATAACTTCTACACAGAGCTCTTATAAGTTAACAATAATAATAATGAATACTTCAATATTGGTTAAGGAAATATAGTGTTTTTTATTAATTTATTAATTATTAAATTTTATTTCATGTTTTGCCGAAATGCTGTTGCATTAGACTTTTTCTCATGGTGTGTCATGTTGAGTTTTAAAACAGGCAATGACTATGAAATAAATAATATTTAAACGCACTGTACACTGACGGACTGCTGGAGAGAGCGAGAGGTAGAGAGAGAGGGCACATACCGGTACATATAAGAACAGAACTGTGGAAATAAGTGGAAAATTAGTCATGAAGATGAAGCCTGATGTAGCTCTCTGTAACTCTCTGGTTTATCAATAAAGTGTTTGAACTAAACTGCAGCCTGGAGTCTCTGTTAACAGAGACAAACGGAGTGACAGTGTCTGACAGTGTCCGCGTCTAATAATCACCACAGTCACGGAACATATACGAGTCTGTCCAGTCTTAAAAGATCGATTTTCTCTACTGCTCTCATTTCAGAGCACGCCATGTCTACTTTTCCCTAACTCACTTATTTTCTCCCTCTGTGTCTCTGTAACTCTCCTGTCGGCTGGCTCTTCAGTCTCTGTATTCTCACACACCCACTGGGTCAGTCGCGATTTTAATCTGAGTGACAGATTTGATTGGCTGAGTAGCGTTACGTGTGATTTTCAACGAATGCATTGGTCTGCGAGTTTCTTGGACCCCCAAATCACTACCGCAAAGACAAAAAAGCTGCGCAAGTTAAAATACTTGCGCCTCTCAAAACTGTAAATACATACAGGAAAGCGTAACATCAACGTGATAGCTCCCTCCGGTGGTCCTACAGGAGACAGCATCACTGTGCACACAAATCTGCTGCTTCTTCCTTTCAGTTGATCACAGTTGCGATGCTCTGAACTGAACAAAATAAATAAAGCACAAATCACCAAAAAAAATCAAAAAGCCTTTTGAGTAACTCACCTTCTCCTCTTGTTATCTCTGTCACATTTCTGTGATGCCTGCTGGAGGCCTTTCATTGGAAGAAATGTAAAGTGATACCTCGACCTTTCAGTGTGTCTACCTGCTGTCAATAATCCATCTCTTTGATGCACCTTTAACTAACATTATCTAAGTCTGAAACCTTTTCAAACATTGACCATGTAGTTGCACATCAGTAAAAATAAGACATCAATAAAATAATAAAAACACCACCTAGCCATTAAAATAGAACCAAATGTTAAAATGTGAGCAACCAACCTGCTTTCTTCTCGCTATCTACAGATTTGTCAAATGTACAAACATTTATATGTTTCATGAATCCCATGAAAAGACCAAAACAAATCATCCTATTACTGTTGTAAGTAACAAGTATTGTATCTGAAGCTGATGTATAGTTGATACGGCTCATTCCTCTGTTGTTGTCAGGAAACATCGTCAGTGACTTAAGACATGCACACCATCCTCGTTCCATAATGCTCACTAACGCACCTAATATATATTAATCTGTGACACATTGTAGTCCTAACAAATGCACATTTATCTTTCTATTTTATATTTTAGGTTCTTTGATTATTGATTCAGATCCTAAATGAAAATACACAAACCTGTTAGATCTCCTGAATAACACTTCTTATAGCTGGAGCTGTTGGACGTGCCGTAGGTTGGGAAAGTAGGCCGACTTTAAAGTTCAGACTTTTTGGAGGCAGGAAAGAGTTCACTCATTTAAACATGATCAACTCCAACTACGACTCCAACTTACCAACTATTTCTGCCATTTTCTCTCTGCTGTCTGAGGATTTGTCTTTGATTAAATGTATTCAACAAGTTTGCAGGTATTTTAACTTAGCCAGTTTGTCTGCAGGTTAGCAGCTTAAGCTAGTTGGCTAATGTTAGTTAGCTAAGTTAGCTAATTCACTCTGCACACTTTTCATGTCAGTCACCAAATACCTTTTTTTTTGGACATTTTTTTACCTTAGCTATTTATTACCTTTAAAGTTTTGTGAAATACGTTTTGCTGATAATATTTCTAATATATTTATTTATTTGTAATCTTTAATGTAGCATTTCTACTTTTAATTGTCAGTGTTTTTACTGAGGAAATGTTCAGAATATATCACAATCTTGCACACATACACCTTTTATACACAGCCTGTATTATACTCATAATAATAGGTGTGATATTTTGTGTAACCCCAGAATAATATTTGTTGTTCCCTGTGTATCTGTGGATCTATTTCTTTTACACCTGAGCATTAAAGAGTGAATGAAAACAACATTTTGTAATCTGAACAGACCGAGGTGGTGGACCTTTTAAGAAATGTTGCTTGACTTGATTATTTTTATATTTTGCATTGGAATTTATTAAGTTCATTAAACACACAATAAACAACAGCACATCTCAGTGGTCAAAGTCTTGACCTGTGAGTCCGCTGCAGCAGTGAGAGCAGGTTCATCAGGAGAGGTTTTGGAGGTTTAACAGCAGGAACTCCAGCTGTGTTAGCCCTCTGGTGGATTGTACTCCTGGCATGTAAGCGTCTGGTGGAGGTGACGACACAGGAAAGGGTGGTCTGCAGGTTTGCTGCTCTATTTCAGAGAAGTTAGTGTTGTTGAAGGCATTAAGCTCTGCAACGTAATTGTTCAGGCGAGCTGGAAGAGCTGGACGCTTCTTAAAGATGGGCAGTGCATAAGGATCCTTCATGGCCTGAGCCTTTGTTATAGGCCAGGGCTCATCAGGGGGGATCAGTGGAGCTGATGGTCGTGGCACAACAGAATAAGCTGGGAAATCTGGGCGCTTCTTCAGGACAGGCAGTGCATATGGATCAGGCACGTCCTCCTGAACTGCTGTGCTGACGTCAGACTGAGCAGGCGGAGCAGGCGGAGCAGACTGAGCAGGCGGAGCAGGAAGAGCTGGACCCGCAGTAGAGTCTTGTTCTCTGACGAGCTCAGGTTCCTCCTCTGGTTCTGGTTCAGCAGTGGAGGTCGGACGAGCCGGACCTTCAGGACTCTTGGATTGAAAGATCCCACAAATCTGTTCCACTGCGACCTCAACAATGTCATTCAGCAGCACTGATGAAAAACTTTGGATCCTGTTCTTCAAGACGTCAAGTGGACACGCCTGTCTGATCATTGTTAAGATGGACTCGACCATTTCATCCCGGAGGGAGCCGGAGAAGGTGGCCTGACGCTCCATGGTGGTGAGGGCTTCGGAGACCCCGTCCATAACGGCCTGTGTCACACTGACAGACATTTTGCTGAGCCGCTGGGAAGCCATGTTTAGGATGGGGCGGGGTGGAAGCACCCAGAAGCCCTGCAGGACTCTGGGAACAACCTCCAGCACCACCTCTTGTGGACGGAGCAGTTTGACGCTGGGGGTCTGCCGCTGCCTCTCTCGCAGGATCTTTGCATAGTCTTTAGCTGCGCTGAGCACTTTAGGATTTCTGTGGGTTAGAGTTGTAAAAATGAAACCTTTAGAGTTTCACAGAGATATTAAAACCAGTGTACTTTAACAGCTATGTGTCAAATGTGACTTACTGAAAACCAGGAGGTGAGGCCTCGGGGGATTGGAGGAGCATTTTAGCTTGAAACGCAACATCCCTCATTTTGTTGTTGTTGTTCACTGACCACGCCTGAAACACAAAATCAGATATTGAGTTTAGTTTTGAAATATTTCCACAATAAATGAAACTATTTACTCAAAGTCACTTTAAGTCTTGTCAGGATTTTAGTCTTACCAGTGACAGCAGAGGTTTGGCCTCCTCCTCATCGAAATCCTCCACTTCAAACTCCCAAAGGCTTCAAACAGACACAAACAGAAGCGTTATCTTTGCTGTTCCCGTCTACATCATTAGAGTGATCTTAGTGTGACATGAGCAGAGTTCAGGGTGTCTGCATGAGTCTCAGATACTTACCGCTCTCTCAGCGAACTGGCGCTCCGCTCAAAAATCAAGCTGGTCATGTCTTCAGCAGTCACCTGAGATGGGATCTGGTGTTTCTGCTGAAGCTTGAGGAGTTCAGTCACCACTGCAATCTAAATATATAAAGAAGGTTCATCTTCAAGCATGAGACGGAGTCCAACATAAATGACATTTAATAAACGTGTGGGCCTGGAAAGACGAGCGTACGTACCTGAGATTTGTAACTGCTTTCATGCCAGCAGATCTGCAGAGCCCGATTATAGATGGATGTGCCAAACAACACCTTTAAAGGAAACAACATGTTACTTTTACCGCTCAGGAGTTTTTCTAAAAGAGTCTGAAAAGGTTTAAAGTGTTACTCCAAAAAAACAAGACATGAAACTCTTCAACTTACCCTGATGGGTCTGTAGACTGCTCCACTTCCTTCAGAGAAAGCCATTGATACTTTGTTGCTGTATTACAATACAGGACAAAAGACAACGCGTGTGTTGCTGTATATCACAATACAGAACAAACAATACAATAAAAACAACAGTGAAAACTTTCCAAATATCTTGTTCAAGAGAAAACTCGAGAGCAGCCGACACGATCGATGCTTCAGGCAGGAAAGAGCAGACTGAGCTCAGGGTGGTGTCTTTTAAACTCTCTGCAGTAGAGTGCTGGCGCTGAGGTCACACTTATAGAACGGAACTCTTCATGTCAATCACTGGCTGGTCACCAGGGCAACACCCACTGCATCTGACCTGTTATTGTATAAAATGCAAAGTATATAATCACCATTAAGTCACTACTCTAAAAAGCTGCATACACCTGCTTTTTGTTACAACGAGGCTATTTTAGATCAATCCTGTTAAAAGCATCTCTTACAGTACTGTCACACATGTAATGCTCGAGCGTGGTACATAAGACAAAGGTTGGCTTGTGATCTGCACCCGGATAGAGAGCTGTTCTGTCCCTTTATACCTCGGCTCAGTCCTGCCTCTCTGGCTGAGCTCAACAAAGATGTGCAATTAACACGTTCTCATACACGTCTGTGACAAAGGGACAAAAGACATGGGACAAGTTACAACTCAAAGTTACCTGAGTTGCTGTTGTAAAGTCAAAGGACTAGAGATGGGACAATGAATGAGATGGGTTAAGGTGTGATTTTTCAAAGCAGAACAAAGGCCTCATCCTAGGGATTCATTATTCAGTGTGAAGTAGTTTTTCTCAACACAGGACTTTATACAGGAGAAGCAGACACTGACATCATGAAGTTACACTGTCCAGGACTAAACATGATCAAACATAATTTCTCGTTTTAACGTCTAAAAACTCCTGAAACAAACCAGTGAGCCACAATGACGTACGGGTTCACATGTTTCTTAAGTGAGCACAGGGACTGTGGTTAATGTGGCCCTGCTTCCTTATGTACTTATGCTCATCAAATGTGTATTAATCCACAGAAGAAAATAGTCCCCAGTAAATGCATCACTTCTTTCTGTTTGAGTTATGGTACTAAAAACAACACTGTTGGAAATTATATTCTGAAAGATTAAAGTATTTATTTCTGCCCTCCACCTGAGGAGGCTGGAAAGTGCAGAGAGAATAAAACTGTTGTTTTACTGTCTTTTTTCTCCTTAAACATTGTTTCCTCTGATTAATTATTTGTTCTAATGTGATAACCTGTTTGTTGTTGAGCTTTCTCTGCAACCAAAAAACACCTTATTTCCCAAATATTACAAACACTGCAAACAAAGCAGCATTATTTCTTTTAAAGTCACGTCTTCCAAAGATGCAACAAAATGCATTTGTCTGCATTTCTGTGGTTTATTTTTAGTCAGTCCTACATACACGGCCCTGCTGCCTTGTGAACATGAGAGCTCATCAAATGTGTATAAATCCGCAGGAGAATATAGTCCCAATAAATGCTGCGTCTCCACATGTTTGAGTAAAAGTGCTAAACATTATGGTGGGCAGCTGTTTTAGGAAATTACTGACATATTTCTAAAATGCAAGTTTGGTTGGTTGGTTAATGCTGGTCTCTCTGATTAATGTTCAATGGTAAATAGACTGCACTATTAAAGCGCCTTTCTCGTCTTCTGATGACTCAAAGCTCTTTACACCACATGTCAGCATTCATCTTTTCGAACACTAATTTAGCGCCATACAAGGTCACTAATCAGCCAATCACAGTCACACACAGCAGGCTCTGTCTCCAGGTTGGGTTCGCTGTCTTGCCCGGGGATGCTTCGGCTTGCAGACAAGGACTCACACACAGCCGCCCCGTGTGTTATGTGTCGTATGTTTTAATCTGTTCACTTATTTTGTGCTTTTTTTGCACCCAGAAACCAGCGTGTTTGACCCCTAAGTAACAAACAAACACACAGAATATAAAATAGCATTCTTTATTTTGAGGTCATATCTTCCAGAGATACAAAAAATACATTTAAAAAACATATATTAAGAGCACAATACAATGATGAGCCAACAGTGTAATAACCTCTGAACATACTATACAAAAGGCACATGCTCTAAACCTCAGTATTAACATCATGTGTCCTACAATAAGTGCCATGTGGCTGGAACGTTGGAGTCAGTTTGCTGGTCGCTAGAGCCAACTGGAAGTAGCTCAGTGCATCAAACGCATCCTACAGATATCACAGAGCAGAGGTCAGCACAGGTATCATCTCACTTAAACATAACATGTTCACATTTAAGGCTAACTTGTCATTCATGTTTATTTAAGCGAAACTTTAATGTATATATTCTGTTTGCTACTGTACCTTCAGATTGTGTAGCGTGAGATTGCCCAGCCTGCAGTAGACCTTGGTGTAGTAGCGAGCCTCTGTAGGATGCTCCAGGACGGGCGGACACAGGGACAGTGACTTGAGGTAGTAGTTTTCTGCCATCTCGTACTGCTGCAGGCTGTAGTAGACTGTAGCCAGACGATGGTAGGCCGTCCTCTTGTTCACATGCACGCCTGCAGACAAATAACAATGCTGTCTGCTTTGGTATTTCTAAGACAGCAGAACTAAGCTGGCTTTATATTACTATTAAAAGTTAACAGTTTAAAGACACTGATTCTGTGATAAGTCATGCTCATACTCGGTACCTGTCTTGCTGGCAATCTGAACTGCCAGTGTTGCGTACTGCAGAGCCTCCTCCTGCTCGCCCTGGTTCATTAACAGCTCCGTCAGTTTACTCAACAAACGGAACGGAGTGGATGTCCTTGATGCTCCGTGCAAATGGCAGACTGCCATCCTGAAGACAAACAGTGAAAAGTTTAATTTAGATCGGATGATAAATATTAATTTAGAGCCTCTGTAAATTTGGCTGGAAAGAGTGAAAATGATATCAAAGTTGAGTTTCATAAAGTGTCCACAAAAATCTGAGTGAAGATAAATGTTTCAAACACAGCTCATTTTGCTGTCAAGTACATTTCTCACGAATGTGTGCGCATAGACCAATGGCTGTATATATAAATGGACGACATGTTTCCATCTGCCCTCATTGTACGAAACTGATGCCAAAATACCCCCTATGACGGGCGCTGCCGTCTTGCGATGGTGACATCATTTGGAGCCAGAGTTGCACAGTAGAGATCGGCGAGTGGAGCCACCATAGCCACTTCCACTAACCAAAACACACACTTACATTATTGGAAACCCCCCCGGCAAAGATCCCGCACATCAGCGGGTTTAACAGCAGAACAGCTTCTTGTGTTGGTCTGAAGCAGACGTTCACAGATATGTAAACTTCACTGACTGTAGTGATTGTCTTAGTTACGTCTCCTCTCGTCGTTCCTCCTCTACTCTGCTTATCCAGAACAGATCAGCTGCAGGAGCCGGATTTGTCAACAGAGATGTCAATCATCCTTTTTATAGCATCAAATAACTCATTAATTTCAATTGTTCACTGAGAGTTAGATAAAAGAAATCTCTGTTGTCCATATCAGCATTAGCATATTGCACATGCTACATTAGCTGAGATTCCCTAATCTGTCTCAAAGCTGAGAATGCTGTGCTCAATAATGACTCTGTAGCTTGAAAATATTATGAAGCTAATATTATGAAACGACACGAAACACCTGCTGCCAAAAAACAGATCATCAGCAGCTCATACTAAACTCCGGCAGCCAAAAACAACTTGGTCCGAGGAGGACACTAATGCTGGATGATGACTGTTGTGTGACTTCTTCCTACTTAATTGTAAGTAATGTTTGTAATAAATGTCTGAGCATTACCACGCCAAACTAAAACCCAACATCAGGAGCGTTTATAGAAACGTTAATGACATTATTTCAATTTTGAATTGAAATAACTTTTGTATACTTTCTAGGTGCTTACTACTTTGTACATAATCCCTAAATTAGTTAGAGAGCTAGTGTGGATTTGGGTTTCCAGATTGAACCTTGCGTTGTTTCTCCTGCTGATATTAATGAGCTCCTGCAGATCCACAGGTGAATTCAACCGAGTGAAGAGACTAAACTTATTAAGCAGAAGTCTCTGCAGATAATTTGAAAGTGACCCTGGGAATACTTGAAAAGGAAGAACACATCAGTGCTTGTTTTGGAACGCTTGGACGTGTTTTGCACTTGTGTTAAACTCGTGCCTGTGAAGGGGAAGGAAGAAGCCTCGCAGCGTTATTCAGCATGCAGACCGTGTGTGCAAACATCGCTTCCTTTGGCTTGTGGCCTCACAACAACCTAATCTTTAGCAGTTGCTCTTTGCTTGGCCTTGCCCGAACTGTCTCTTGTACTCTCTTGCTATTTTCCATTGTGCAAATTCCATAAGATCGTTGCGAGTTGATATCTTACTAATGTTATCTAAGAAATGCTATTAGGTTCTGTTTGGCTCAAAAAGGAGGGATTAAATTCAAGCTGCACTACATGTGCGGACAAATTCACTGAAGATTAATGTCTGTAGTTTAAACTCATCCTGTCAGGAAATGTATTTGAAGATAAGATGCACTCCTGTTTCTGCCTCACATTGTCATAGAAATACCCCCTGAACATTTGGACGCTGTAACTGGTCTTTACATGGAAACAAGCCAGAAACACGACAGAGGACACTTCCCATTATGCTCAGTAAGGACTGCTGCCATATGCAGGCATATGAGCAAAAACTTTCCTTTCCTTTTTCTGTGTCTGTCACCTGTTGAAAGTTGCTGCAGCAGCTGGTGCATCACAGCTGCTGACAGTAACTATGTTTCACTGCCCTCTTCTGGTTGAACGGAGGAACAACACCATCAAACATGTTATGCTTGTTATGCATGTTACGCTATAAATCAGGGGTACTCAATTAAACTTGAAAGAGGTCCAGTTAGAGTTTTTCTTTCTGAAGCAAAGGTCCGGAACATCATACTGTCTGACCTGCGTTATGATTCAGTACCATACATTTATACATTTTGAACGTCTGTCAAATCAAATAAAGAAAATACAATTAGGCGAAATCGTTTTTACAACAACGCTAATAACTTCTACACAGAGCTCTTATAAGTTAACAATAATAATAATGAATACTTCAATATTGGTTAAGAAAATATAGTGTTTTTTATTAATTTATTAATTATTACATTTTATTTCATGTTTTGCCGAAATGCTGTTGCATTAGACTTTTTCTCATGGTGTGTCATGTTGAGTTTTAAAACAGGCAATGACTATGAAATAAATAATATTTAAACGCACTGTACTCAGACGGACTGCTGGAGAGAGCGAGAGGTAGAGAGAGAGGGCACATACCGGTACATATAAGAACAGAACTGTGGAAATAAGTGGAAAATTAGTCATGAAGATGAAGCCTGATGTAGCTCTCTGTAACTCTCAGGTTTATCAATAATTGCTAAGTGCTACTCATGGTGGATTTATGTTGGGCCTCTCTTTAAATAACTTAACAAAGAGTCGGTCTAGACCTGCTCTTTCTGTAAAGTGTCTCGAGATAACCCTGGTTATGATTTGGCGCTATACAAATAAAATTTGATTGATTGATTGATTGATTGATTGAATAAAGTGGTGGAACTAAACTGCAGCCTGGAGTCTCTGTTAACAGAGACAAACGGAGTGACAGTGTCAGACAGTGTCCGCGTTTAATAATCACCACAGTCACGGGACATATATGAGTCTGTCCAGTCTTAAAAGCTCGGTTTTCTCTACTGCCCTCATGTTAGAGCACGCCATGTCTACTTTTCCCTAACTCACTTATTTTCTCCCTCTGTGTCTCTGTAACTCTCCTGTCGGCTGGCTCTTCAGTCGCGATTTTAATCTGAGTGACAGATTTGATTGGCTGAGTAGCGTTACGTGTGATTTACAACGAATGCATTGGTCTGCGAGTTTCTAGGACCCCCAAATCACTACCGCAAAGACAAAAAAGCTGCGCAAGTTAAAATACTTGCGCTTCTCAAAACTGTAAATACATACAGGAAAGCGTAACATCAACGTGATAGCTCCCTCCGGTGGTCCTACAGGAGACAGCATCACTGTGCACACAAATCTTCTGCTTCTTCCTTTCAGTTGATCACAGTTGCGATGCTCTGAACTGAACAAAATAAATAAAGCACAAATCACCCAAAAAAATCAAAAAGCCTTTTGAGTAATTCACCGTCTCCTCTCGTTATCTCTGTCACATTTCTGTGATGCCTGCTGGAGGCCTTTCATTGGAAGAAATGTAAAGTGATACCTCGACCTTTCAGTGTGTCTACCTGCTGTCAATAATCCATCTCTTTGATGCACCTTTAACTAACATTATCTAAGTCTGAAACCTTTGCAAACATTGTCCATGTAGTTGCACATCAGTAAAAATAAGACATAAATAAAATAATAAAATCACCACCTAGCCATTAAAATAGAACCAAATGTTAAAATGTGAGCAACCAACCTGCTTTCTTCTCGCTATCTACAGATGTGTCAAATGTACAAACATTTATAAGTTTCATGAATCCCATGAAAAGACCAAAACAAACATTTTTGTCATCCTAATACTCTTGTAAGTAACAAGCATTGTCTAAGTATCTGAAGCTGATGTATAGTTGATACAGCTCATTCCTCTGTTGTTGTCAGGAAACATCGTCAGTGACTTAAGACACGCACACCATCCTCGTTCCATAATGCTCACTAACGCACCTAATATATATTAATCTGTGACACATTGTAGTCCTAACAAATGCACATTTTTCTTTCTATTTTATGTTTTAGGTTCTTTGATTATTGATTCAGATCCTAAATGAAAATACACAAACCTGTTAGATCTCCTGAATAACACTTCTTATAGCTGGAGCTGTTGGACGTGCCGTAGGTTGGGAAAGTTGGCCGACTTTAAAGTTCAGACTTTTTGGAGGCAGGAAAGAGTTCACTCATTTAAACATGATCAACTCCAACTACGACTCCAACTTACCAACCATTTCTGCCATTTTCTCTCTGCTGTCTGAGGATTTGTCTTTGATTAAATGTATTCAACAAGTTTGCAGGTATTTTAACTTAGCCAGTTTGTCTGCAGGTTAGCAGCTTAAGCTAGTTGGCTAATGTTAGCTGTCACCATTCGCTCTGCACACTTTTCATGTCAGTCATCAAATACCTTTTTTTTAACCTTAGCTATTTATTACCTTTAAAGTTTTGTGAAATACATTTTGCTGATAATACTTCTAATATATTTATTTATTTGTAATCTTTAATGTAGCATTTCTACTTTTAATTGTCAGTGTTTTTACTGAGGAAATGTTCTGAACATATCACAATCTTGCACACATACACCTTTTATACACAGCCTGTATTATACTCATAATAATAGGTGTGATATTTTGTGTAACCCCAGAATAATATTTGTTGTTCCCTGTGTATCTGTGGATCTATTTCTTTTACACCTGAGCATTAAAGAGTGAATGAAAACAACATTTTGTAATCTGAACAGACCGAGGTGGTGGACCATTTAAGAAATGTTGCTTAAATTGATTCTTTTTATATTTTGCATTTGAATTTATTAAGTTCATTAAACACACAATAAACAACAGCACATCTCAGTGGTCAAAGTCTTGACCTGTGAGTCCGCTGCAGCAGTGAGAGCAGGTTCATCAGGAGAGGTTTTGGAGGTTTAACAGCAGGAACTCCAGTTGTGTTAGCCCTCTGGTGGATTTTACTCCTGGCAAGTAAGCGTCTGGTGGAGGTGACGACACAGGAAAGGGTGGTCTGCAGGTTTGCTGCTCTCTTTCAGAGGAGTTGGTGTTGTTGAAGGCATTAAGCTCTGCAACGTAATTGTTCAGGCGAGCTGGAAGAGCTGGACGCTTCTTAAAGATGGGCAGTGCATAAGGATCCTTCAGGGCCTGAGCCTTTGTTATAGGCCAGGGCTCATCAGGGGGGATCAGTGGAGCTGATGGTCGTGGCACAACAGGATAAGCTGGGAGAACTGGGCGCTTCTGTCGGACAGGAAGTGCATATGGATCAGGCACGTCCTCTTGAACTGCTGTGCTGATGTAAGACTGAGCAGGCGGAGCAGGCGAAGCTGGACACTTCTTCAGGACAGGCAGTGCATATGGATCAGGCACGTCCTCCTGAACTGCTGTGCTTACGTCGGACTGAGCAGGCAGAGCAGGCGAAGCTGGACGCTTCTTCAGGACAGGCAGTGCATTTGGATCAGGCACGTCCTCCTGAACTGCTGTGCTGACGTCAGACTGAGCAATCGGAGCAGGCGGAGCAGCCGGAGCAGGAAGAGCTGGAGGAGCAGGAGGAGCAGGCGGAGCAGGCGGAGCAGGAGGAGCAGGAAGAGCTGGACCCGCAGTAGAGTCTTGTTCTCTGGCGAGCTCAGGTTCCTCCTCTGGTTCTGGTTCAGCAGTGGAGGTCAGACGAGCCGGACCTTCAGGACTCTTGGATTGAAAGATCCCACAAATCTGTTCCACTGCGACCTCAACAATGTCATTCAGCAGCACTGATGAAAAACTTTGGATCCTGTTCTTCAAGACGTCAAGTGGACACGCCTGTCTGATCATTGTTAGGATGGACTCGACCATTTCATCCCGGAGGGAGCCGGAGAAGGTGGCCTGACGCTCCATGGTGGTGAGGGCTTTGGAGACCCCGTCCATAACGGCCTGTGTCACACTGACAGACATTTTGCTGAGCCGCTGGGAAGCCATGTTTAGGAGAGGGCGGGGTGGAAGCACCCAGAAGCCCTGCAGGACTCTGGGAACAACCTCCAGCACCACCTCTTGTGGACGGAGCAGTTTGACGCTGGGGGTCTGCTGCTGCCTCTCTCGCAGGATCTTTGCATAGTCTTTAGCTGCGCTGAGCACTTTAGGATTTCTGTGGGTTAGAGTTGTAAAAATGAAACCTTTAGAGTTTCACAGAGATATTAAAACCAGTGTACTTTAACAGCTATGTGTCAAATGTGACTTACTGAAAACCAGGAGGTGAGGCCTCGGGGGATTGGAGGAGCATTTTAGCTTGAAACGCAACATCCCTCATTTTGTTGTTGTTGTTCACTGACCACGCCTGAAACACAAAATCAGATATTGAGTTTAGTTTTGAAATATTTCCACAATAAATGAAACAATTTACTCAAAGTCACTTTAAGTCTTGTCAGGATTTTAGTCTTACCAGTGACAGCAGAGGCTTGGCCTCCTCCTCATCGAAATCCTCCACTTCAAACTCCCAAAGGCTTCAAACAGACACAAACAGAAGCGTTATCTTTGCTGTTCCCGTCTACATCATTAGAGTGATCTTAGTGTGACATGAGCAGAGTTCAGGGTGTCTGCATGAGTCTCAGATACTTACCGCTCTCTCAGCGAACTGGCGCTCCGCTCAAAAATCAAGCTGGTCATGTCTTCAGCCGTCACCTGAGATGGGATCTGGTGTTTCTGCTGAAGCTTGAGGAGTTCAGTCACCACTGCAATCTAAATATATAAAGAAGGTTCATCTTCAAGCATGAGACCGAGTCCAACATAAATGACATTTAATAAACGTGTGGGCCTGGAAAGACGAGCGTACGTACCTGAGATTTGTAACTGCTTTCATGCCAGCAGATCTGCAGAGCCCGATTATAGATGGATGTGCCAAACAACACCTTTAAAGGAAACAACATGTTACTTTTACCGTTCAGGAGTTTTTCTAAAAGAGTCTGAAAAGGTTTAAAGTGTGACTCCAAAAAAACAAGACATGAAACTCTTCAACTTACCCTGATGGGTCTGTAGACTGCTCCACTTCCTTCAGAGAAAGCCATTGATACTTTGTTGCTGTATTACAATACAGGACAAAAGACAACGCGTGTGTTGCTGTATATCACAATACAGAACAAACAATACAATAAAAACAACAGTGAAAACTTTCCAAATATCTTGTTCAAGAGAAAACTCGAGAGCAGCCGACACGATCGATGCTTCAGGCAGGAAAGAGCAGACTGAGCTCAGGGTGGTGTCTTTTAAACTCTCTGCAGTAGAGTGCTGGCGCTGAGGTCACACTTATAGAACGGAACTCATCATGTCAATCTCTGGCTGGTCACCAGGGCAACACCCACTGCATCTGACCTGTTATTGTATAAAATGCAAAGTATATAATCACCATTAAGTCACTACTCTAAAAAGCTGCATACACCTGCTTTTTGTTACAACGAGGCTATTTTAGATCAATCCTGTTAAAAGCATCTCTTACAGTACTGTCACACATGTAATGCTCCAGCGTGGAACATAAGACAAAGGTTGTTTTGCTATCTGCACCCAGATAGAGAGCTGTTCTGTCCCTTTATACCTCGGCTCAGTCCTGCCTCTCTGGCTGAGCTCAACAAAGATGTGCAATTAACACGTTCTCATACACGTCTGTGACAAAGGGACAAAAGACATGGGACAAGTTACAACTCAAAGTTACCTGAGTTGCTGTTGTAAAGTCAAAGGACTAGAGATGGGACAATGAATGAGATGGGTTAAGGTGTGATTTTTCAAAGCAGAACAAAGGCCTCATCCTAGGGATTCATTATTCAGTGTGAAGTAGTTTTTCTCAACACAGGACTTTATACAGGAGAAGCAGACACTGACATCATGAAGTTACACTGTCCAGGACTAAACATGATCAAACATAATTTCTCGTTTTAACGTCTAAAAACTCCTGAAACAAACCAGTGAGCCACAATGACGTACGGGTTCACATGTTTCTTAAGTGAGCACAGGGACTGTGGTTAATGTGGCCCTGCTTCCTTATGTACTTATGCTCATCAAATGTGTATTAATCCACAGAAGAAAATAGTCCCCAGTAAATGCATCACTTCTTTCTGTTTGAGTTATGGTACTAAAAACAACACTGTTGGAAATTATATTCTGAAAGATTAAAGTATTTATTTCTGCCCTCCACCTGAGGAGGCTGGAAAGTGCAGAGAGAATAAAACTGTTGTTTTACTGTCTTTTTTCTCCTTAAACATTGTTTCCTCTGATTAATTATTTGTTCTAATGTGATAACCTGTTTGTTGTTGAGCTTTCTCTGCAACCAAAAAACACCTTATTTCCCAAATATTACAAACACTGCAAACAAAGCAGCATTATTTCCTTTAAAGTCACGTCTTCCAAAGATGCAACAAAATGCATTTGTCTGCATTTCTGTGGTTTATTTTTAGTCAGTCCTACATACACGGCCCTGCTGCCTTGTGAACATGAGAGCTCATCAAATGTGTATAAATCCGCAGGAGAATATAGTCCCAATAAATGCTGCGTCTCCACATGTTTGAGTAAAAGTGCTAAACATTATGGTGGGCAGCTGTTTTAGGAAATTACTGACATATTTCTAAAATGCAAGTTTGGTTGGTTGGTTAATGCTGGTCTCTCTGATTAATGTTCAATGGTAAATAGACTGCACTATTAAAGCGCCTTTCTCGTCTTCTGATGACTCAAAGCTCTTTACACCACATGTCAGCATTCATCTTTTCGAACACTAATTTAGCGCCATACAAGGTCACTAATCAGCCAATCACAGTCACACACAGCAGGCTCTGTCTCCAGGTTGGGTTCGCTGTCTTGCCCGGGGATGCTTCGGCTTGCAGACAAGGACTCACACACAGCCGCCCCGTGTGTTATGTGTCGTATGTTTTAATCTGTTCACTTATTTTGTGCTTTTTTTGCACCCAGAAACCAGCGTGTTTGACCCCTAAGTAACAAACAAACACACAGAATATAAAATAGCATTCTTTATTTTGAGGTCATATCTTCCAGAGATACAAAAAATACATTTAAATAACATATATTAAGAGCACAATACAATGATGAGCCAACAGTGTAATAACCTCTGAACATACTATACAAAAGGCACATGCTCTAAACCTCAGTATTAACATCATGTGTCCTACAATAAGTGCCATGTGGCTGGAACGTTGGAGTCAGTTTGCTGGTCGCTAGAGCCAACTGGAAGTAGCTCAGTGCATCAAACGCATCCTACAGATATCACAGAGCAGAGGTCAGCACAGGTATCATCTGACTTAAACATAACATGTTCACATTTAAGGCTAACTTGTCATTCATGTTTATTTAAGCGAAACTTTAATGTATATATTCTGTTTGCTACTGTACCTTCAGATTGTGTAGCGTGAGATTGCCCAGCCTGCAGTAGACCTTGGTGTAGTAGCGAGCCTCTGTAGGATGCTCCAGGACGGGCGGACACAGGGACAGTGACTTGAGGTAGTAGTTTTCTGCCATCTCGTACTGCTGCAGGCTGTAGTAGACTGTAGCCAGACGATGGTAGGCCGTCCTCTTGTTCACATGCACGCCTGCAGACAAATAACAATGCTGTCTGCTTTGGTATTTCTAAGACAGCAGAACTAAGCTGGCTTTATATTACTATTAAAAGTTAACAGTTTAAAGACACTGATTCTGTGATAAGTCATGCTCGGTACCTGTCTTGCTGGCAATCTGAACTGCCAGTGTTGCGTACTGCAGAGCCTCCTCCTGCTCATCCTGGTTCATTAACAGCTCCGTCAGTTTACTCAACAAACGGAACTCTGAGTGGATGTCCTTGATGCTCCGTGCAAATGGCAGACTGCCATCCTGAAGACAATCAGTGAATAGTTTAATTTAGATCAGATGATAAATATTAATTTAGAGCCTCTGTAAATTTGGCTGGAAAGAGTGAAAATGATATCAAAGTTGAGTTTCATAAAGTGTCCACAAAAATCTGAGTGAAGATAAATGTTTCAAACACAGCTCATTTTGCTGTCAAGTACATTTCTCACGAATGTGTGCGCATAGACCAATGGCTGTATGTATAAATGGACGACATGTTTCCATCTGCCCTCATTGTACGAAACTGATGCCAAAATACCCCCTATGACGGGCGCTGCCGTCTTGCGATGGTGACATCATTTGGAGCCAGAGTTGCACAGTAGAGATCGGCGAGTGGAGCCACCATAGCCACTTCCACTAACCAAAACACACACTTACATTATTGGAAACCCTCCCCCCGGCAAAGATCCCGCACACCAGCGTGTTTAACAGCAGAACAGCTTCTTGTGTTGGTCTGAAGCAGACGTTCACAGATATGTAAACTTCACTGACTGTAGTGATTGTCTTAGTTACGTCTCCTCTCGTCGTTCCTCCTCTACTCTGCTTATCCAGAACAGATCAGCTGCAGGAGCCGGATTTGTCAACAGAGATGTCAATCATCCTTTTTATAGCATCAAATAACTCATTCATTTCAATTGTTCACTGAGAGTTAGATAAAAGAAATCTTTGTTGTCCATATCAGCATTAGCATATTGCACATGCTACATTAGCTGAGATTCCCTAATCTGTCTCAAAGCTGAGAATGCTGTGCTCAATAATGACTCTGTAGCTTGAAAATATTATGAAGCTAATATTATGAAACGACACGAAACACCTGCTGCCAAAAAACAGATCATCAGCAGCTCATACTAAACTCCGGCAGCCAAAAACAACTTGGTCCGAGGAGGACACTAATGCTGGATGATGACTGTTGTGTGACTTCTTCCTACTTAATTGTAAGTAATGTTTGTAATAAATGTCTGAGCATTACCACGCCAAACTAAAACCCAACATCAGGAGCGTTTATAGAAACGTTAATGACATTATTTCAATTTTGAATTGAAATAACTTTTGTATACTTTCTAGGTGCTTACTACTTTGTACATAATCCCTAAATTAGTTAGAGAGCTAGTGTGGATTTGGGTTTCCAGATTGAACCTTGCGTTGTTTCTCCTGCTGATATTAATGAGCTCCTGCAGATCCACAGGTGAATTCAACCGAGTGAAGAGACTAAACTTATTAAGCAGAAGTCTCTGCAGATAATTTGAAAGTGACCCTGGGAATACTTGAAAAGGAAGAACACATCAGTGCTTGTTTTGGAACGCTTGGACGTGTTTTGCACTTGTGTTAAACTCGTGCCTGTGAAGGGGAAGGAAGAAGCCTCGCAGCGTTATTCAGCATGCAGACCGTGTGTGCAAACATCGCTTCCTTTGGCTTGTGGCCTCACAACAACCTAATCTTTAGCAGTCGCTCTTTGCTTGGCCTTGCCCGAACTGTCTCTTGTACTCTCTTGCTATTTTCCATTGTGCAAGTTCCATAAGATCGTTGCGAGTTGATATCTTACTAATGTTATCTAAGAAATGCTATTAGGTTCTGTTTGGCTCAAAAAGGAGGGATTAAATTCAAGCTGCACTACATGTGCGGACAAATTCACTGAAGATTAATGTCTGTAGTTTAAACTCATCCTGTCAGGAAATGTATTTGAAGATAAGATGCACTCCTGTTTCTGCCTCACATTGTCATAGAAATACCCCCTGAACATTTGGACGCTGTAACTGGTCTTTACATGGAAACAAGCCAGAAACACGACAGAGGACACTTCCCATTATGCTCAGTAAGGACTGCTGCCATATGCAGGCATATGAGCAAAAACTTTCCTTTCCTTTTTCTGTGTCTGTCACCTGTTGAAAGTTGCTGCAGCAGCTGGTGCATCACAGCTGCTGACAGTAACTATGTTTCACTGCCCTCTTCTGGTTGAACGGAGGAACAACACCATCAAACATGTTATGCTTGTTATGCATGTTACGCTATAAATCAGGGGTACTCAATTAAACTTGAAAGAGGTCCAGTTAGAGTTTTTCTTTCTGAAGCAAAGGTCCGGAACATCATACTGTCTGACCTGCGTTATGATTCAGTACCATACATTTATACATTTTGAACGTCTGTCAAATCAAATAAAGAAAATACAATTAGGCGAAATCGTTTTTACAACAACGCTAATAACTTCTACACAGAGCTCTTATAAGTTAACAATAATAATAATGAATACTTCAATATTGGTTAAGGAAATATAGTGTTTTTTATTAATTTATTAATTATTACATTTTATTTCATGTTTTGCCGAAATGCTGTTGCATTAGACTTTTTCTCATGGTGTGTCATGTTGAGTTTTAAAACAGGCAATGACTATGAAATAAATAATATTTAAACGCACTGTACACAGACGGACTGCTGGAGAGAGCGAGAGGTAGAGAGAGAGGGCACATACCGGTACATATAAGAACAGAACTGTGGAAATAAGTGGAAAATTAGTCATGAAGATGAAGCCTGATGTAGCTCTCTGTAACTCTCAGGTTTATCAATAATTGCTAAGTGCTACTCATGGTGGATTTATGTTGGGCCTCTCTTTAAATAACTTAACAAAGAGTCGGTCTAGACCTGCTCTTTCTGTAAAGTGTCTCGAGATAACCCTGGTAATGATTTGGCGCTATACAAATAAAATTTGATTGATTGATTGATTGATTGATTGAATAAAGTGGTGGAACTAAACTGCAGCCTGGAGTCTCTGTTAACAGAGACAAACGGAGTGACAGTGTCAGACAGTGTCCGCGTTTAATAATCACCACAGTCACGGGACATATATGAGTCTGTCCAGTCTTAAAAGCTCGGTTTTCTCTACTGCCCTCATGTTAGAGCACGCCATGTCTACTTTTCCCTAACTCACTTATTTTCTCCCTCTGTGTCTCTGTAACTCTCCTGTCGGCTGGCTCTTCAGTCGCGATTTTAATCTGAGTGACAGATTTGATTGGCTGAGTAGCGTTACGTGTGATTTACAACGAATGCATTGGTCTGCGAGTTTCTAGGACCCCCAAATCACTACCGCAAAGACAAAAAAGCTGCGCAAGTTAAAATACTTGCGCTTCTCAAAACTGTAAATACATACAGGAAAGCGTAACATCAACGTGATAGCTCCCTCCGGTGGTCCTACAGGAGACAGCATCACTGTGCACACAAATCTTCTGCTTCTTCCTTTCAGTTGATCACAGTTGCGATGCTCTGAACTGAACAAAATAAATAAAGCACAAATCACCCAAAAAAATCAAAAAGCCTTTTGAGTAATTCACCGTCTCCTCTTGTTATCTCTGTCACATTTCTGTGATGCCTGCTGGAGGCCTTTCATTGGAAGAAATGTAAAGTGATACCTCGACCTTTCAGTGTGTCTACCTGCTGTCAATAATCCATCTCTTTGATGCACCTTTAACTAACATTATCTAAGTCTGAAACCTTTGCAAACATTGTCCATGTAGTTGCACATCAGTAAAAATAAGACATAAATAAAATAATAAAATCACCACCTAGCCATTAAAATAGAACCAAATGTTAAAATGTGAGCAACCAACCTGCTTTCTTCTCGCTATCTACAGATGTGTCAAATGTACAAACATTTATAAGTTTCATGAATCCCATGAAAAGACCAAAACAAACATTTTTGTCATCCTAATACTCTTGTAAGTAACAAGTATTGTCTAAGTATCTGAAGCTGATGTATAGTTGATACAGCTCATTCCTCTGTTGTTGTCAGGAAACATCGTCAGTGACTTAAGACACGCACACCATCCTCGTTCCATAATGCTCACTAACGCACCTAATATATATTAATCTGTGATACATTATAGTCCTAACAAATGCACATTTTTCTTTCTATTTTATGTTTTAGGTTCTTTGATTATTGATTCAGATCCTAAATGAAAATACACAAACCTGTTAGATCTCCTGAATAACACTTCTTATAGCTGGAGCTGTTGGACGTGCCGTAGGTTGGGAAAGTTGGCCGACTTTAAAGTTCAGACTTTTTGGAGGCAGGAAAGAGTTCACTCATTTAAACATGATCAACTCCAACTACGACTCCAACTTACCAACCATTTCTGCCATTTTCTCTCTGCTGTCTGAGGATTTGTCTTTGATTAAATGTATTCAACAAGTTTGCAGGTATTTTAACTTAGCCAGTTTGTCTGCAGGTTAGCAGCTTAAGCTAGTTGGCTAATGTTAGCTGTCACCATTCGCTCTGCACACTTTTCATGTCAGTCATCAAATACCTTTTTTTTTTACCTTAGCTATTTATTACCTTTAAAGTTTTGTGAAATACATTTTGCTGATAATACTTCTAATATATTTATTTATTTGTAATCTTTAATGTAGCATTTCTACTTTTAATTGTCAGTGTTTTTACTGAGGAAATGTTCTGAACATATCACAATCTTGCACACATACACCTTTTATACACAGCCTGTATTATACTCATAATAATAGGTGTGATATTTTGTGTAACCCCAGAATAATATTTGTTGTTCCCTGTGTATCTGTGGATCTATTTCTTTTACACCTGAGCATTAAAGAGTGAATGAAAACAACATTTTGTAATCTGAACAGACCGAGGTGGTGGACCATTTAAGAAATGTTGCTTAAATTGATTCTTTTTATATTTTGCATTTGAATTTATTAAGTTCATTAAACACACAATAAACAACAGCACATCTCAGTGGTCAAAGTCTTGACCTGTGAGTCCGCTGCAGCAGTGAGAGCAGGTTCATCAGGAGAGGTTTTGGAGGTTTAACAGCAGGAACTCCAGTTGTGTTAGCCCTCTGGTGGATTTTACTCCTGGCAAGTAAGCGTCTGGTGGAGGTGACGACACAGGAAAGGGTGGTCTGCAGGTTTGCTGCTCTCTTTCAGAGGAGTTGGTGTTGTTGAAGGCATTAAGCTCTGCAACGTAATTGTTCAGGCGAGCTGGAAGAGCTGGACGCTTCTTAAAGATGGGCAGTGCATAAGGATCCTTCAGGGCCTGAGCCTTTGTTATAGGCCAGGGCTCATCAGGGGGGATCAGTGGAGCTGATGGTCGTGGCACAACAGGATAAGCTGGGAGAACTGGGCGCTTCTGTCGGACAGGAAGTGCATATGGATCAGGCACGTCCTCTTGAACTGCTGTGCTGATGTAAGACTGAGCAGGCGGAGCAGGCGAAGCTGGACACTTCTTCAGGACAGGCAGTGCATATGGATCAGGCACGTCCTCCTGAACTGCTGTGCTTACGTCGGACTGAGCAGGCAGAGCAGGCGAAGCTGGACGCTTCTTCAGGACAGGCAGTGCATTTGGATCAGGCACGTCCTCCTGAACTGCTGTGCTGACGTCAGACTGAGCAATCGGAGCAGGCGGAGCAGCCGGAGCAGGAAGAGCTGGAGGAGCAGGAGGAGCAGGCGGAGCAGGCGGAGCAGGAGGAGCAGGAAGAGCTGGACCCGCAGTAGAGTCTTGTTCTCTGGCGAGCTCAGGTTCCTCCTCTGGTTCTGGTTCAGCAGTGGAGGTCAGACGAGCCGGACCTTCAGGACTCTTGGATTGAAAGATCCCACAAATCTGTTCCACTGCGACCTCAACAATGTCATTCAGCAGCACTGATGAAAAACTTTGGATCCTGTTCTTCAAGACGTCAAGTGGACACGCCTGTCTGATCATTGTTAGGATGGACTCGACCATTTCATCCCGGAGGGAGCCGGAGAAGGTGGCCTGACGCTCCATGGTGGTGAGGGCTTTGGAGACCCCGTCCATAACGGCCTGTGTCACACTGACAGACATTTTGCTGAGCCGCTGGGAAGCCATGTTTAGGAGAGGGCGGGGTGGAAGCACCCAGAAGCCCTGCAGGACTCTGGGAACAACCTCCAGCACCACCTCTTGTGGACGGAGCAGTTTGACGCTGGGGGTCTGCTGCTGCCTCTCTCGCAGGATCTTTGCATAGTCTTTAGCTGCGCTGAGCACTTTAGGATTTCTGTGGGTTAGAGTTGTAAAAATGAAACCTTTAGAGTTTCACAGAGATATTAAAACCAGTGTACTTTAACAGCTATGTGTCAAATGTGACTTACTGAAAACCAGGAGGTGAGGCCTCGGGGGATTGGAGGAGCATTTTAGCTTGAAACGCAACATCCCTCATTTTGTTGTTGTTGTTCACTGACCACGCCTGAAACACAAAATCAGATATTGAGTTTAGTTTTGAAATATTTCCACAATAAATGAAACAATTTACTCAAAGTCACTTTAAGTCTTGTCAGGATTTTAGTCTTACCAGTGACAGCAGAGGCTTGGCCTCCTCCTCATCGAAATCCTCCACTTCAAACTCCCAAAGGCTTCAAACAGACACAAACAGAAGCGTTATCTTTGCTGTTCCCGTCTACATCATTAGAGTGATCTTAGTGTGACATGAGCAGAGTTCAGGGTGTCTGCATGAGTCTCAGATACTTACCGCTCTCTCAGCGAACTGGCGCTCCGCTCAAAAATCAAGCTGGTCATGTCTTCAGCCGTCACCTGAGATGGGATCTGGTGTTTCTGCTGAAGCTTGAGGAGTTCAGTCACCACTGCAATCTAAATATATAAAGAAGGTTCATCTTCAAGCATGAGACCGAGTCCAACATAAATGACATTTAATAAACGTGTGGGCCTGGAAAGACGAGCGTACGTACCTGAGATTTGTAACTGCTTTCATGCCAGCAGATCTGCAGAGCCCGATTATAGATGGATGTGCCAAACAACACCTTTAAAGGAAACAACATGTTACTTTTACCGTTCAGGAGTTTTTCTAAAAGAGTCTGAAAAGGTTTAAAGTGTGACTCCAAAAAAACAAGACATGAAACTCTTCAACTTACCCTGATGGGTCTGTAGACTGCTCCACTTCCTTCAGAGAAAGCCATTGATACTTTGTTGCTGTATTACAATACAGGACAAAAGACAACGCGTGTGTTGCTGTATATCACAATACAGAACAAACAATACAATAAAAACAACAGTGAAAACTTTCCAAATATCTTGTTCAAGAGAAAACTCGAGAGCAGCCGACACGATCGATGCTTCAGGCAGGAAAGAGCAGACTGAGCTCAGGGTGGTGTCTTTTAAACTCTCTGCAGTAGAGTGCTGGCGCTGAGGTCACACTTATAGAACGGAACTCATCATGTCAATCTCTGGCTGGTCACCAGGGCAACACCCACTGCATCTGACCTGTTATTGTATAAAATGCAAAGTATATAATCACCATTAAGTCACTACTCTAAAAAGCTGCATACACCTGCTTTTTGTTACAACGAGGCTATTTTAGATCAATCCTGTTAAAAGCATCTCTTACAGTACTGTCACACATGTAATGCTCCAGCGTGGAACATAAGACAAAGGTTGTTTTGCTATCTGCACCCAGATAGAGAGCTGTTCTGTCCCTTTATACCTCGGCTCAGTCCTGCCTCTCTGGCTGAGCTCAACAAAGATGTGCAATTAACACGTTCTCATACACGTCTGTGACAAAGGGACAAAAGACATGGGACAAGTTACAACTCAAAGTTACCTGAGTTGCTGTTGTAAAGTCAAAGGACTAGAGATGGGACAATGAATGAGATGGGTTAAGGTGTGATTTTTCAAAGCAGAACAAAGGCCTCATCCTAGGGATTCATTATTCAGTGTGAAGTAGTTTTTCTCAACACAGGACTTTATACAGGAGAAGCAGACACTGACATCATGAAGTTACACTGTCCAGGACTAAACATGATCAAACATAATTTCTCGTTTTAACGTCTAAAAACTCCTGAAACAAACCAGTGAGCCACAATGACGTACGGGTTCACATGTTTCTTAAGTGAGCACAGGGACTGTGGTTAATGTGGCCCTGCTTCCTTATGTACTTATGCTCATCAAATGTGTATTAATCCACAGAAGAAAATAGTCCCCAGTAAATGCATCACTTCTTTCTGTTTGAGTTATGGTACTAAAAACAACACTGTTGGAAATTATATTCTGAAAGATTAAAGTATTTATTTCTGCCCTCCACCTGAGGAGGCTGGAAAGTGCAGAGAGAATAAAACTGTTGTTTTACTGTCTTTTTTCTCCTTAAACATTGTTTCCTCTGATTAATTATTTGTTCTAATGTGATAACCTGTTTGTTGTTGAGCTTTCTCTGCAACCAAAAAACACCTTATTTCCCAAATATTACAAACACTGCAAACAAAGCAGCATTATTTCCTTTAAAGTCACGTCTTCCAAAGATGCAACAAAATGCATTTGTCTGCATTTCTGTGGTTTATTTTTAGTCAGTCCTACATACACGGCCCTGCTGCCTTGTGAACATGAGAGCTCATCAAATGTGTATAAATCCGCAGGAGAATATAGTCCCAATAAATGCTGCGTCTCCACATGTTTGAGTAAAAGTGCTAAACATTATGGTGGGCAGCTGTTTTAGGAAATTACTGACATATTTCTAAAATGCAAGTTTGGTTGGTTGGTTAATGCTGGTCTCTCTGATTAATGTTCAATGGTAAATAGACTGCACTATTAAAGCGCCTTTCTCGTCTTCTGATGACTCAAAGCTCTTTACACCACATGTCAGCATTCATCTTTTCGAACACTAATTTAGCGCCATACAAGGTCACTAATCAGCCAATCACAGTCACACACAGCAGGCTCTGTCTCCAGGTTGGGTTCGCTGTCTTGCCCGGGGATGCTTCGGCTTGCAGACAAGGACTCACACACAGCCGCCCCGTGTGTTATGTGTCGTATGTTTTAATCTGTTCACTTATTTTGTGCTTTTTTTGCACCCAGAAACCAGCGTGTTTGACCCCTAAGTAACAAACAAACACACAGAATATAAAATAGCATTCTTTATTTTGAGGTCATATCTTCCAGAGATACAAAAAATACATTTAAATAACATATATTAAGAGCACAATACAATGATGAGCCAACAGTGTAATAACCTCTGAACATACTATACAAAAGGCACATGCTCTAAACCTCAGTATTAACATCATGTGTCCTACAATAAGTGCCATGTGGCTGGAACGTTGGAGTCAGTTTGCTGGTCGCTAGAGCCAACTGGAAGTAGCTCAGTGCATCAAACGCATCCTACAGATATCACAGAGCAGAGGTCAGCACAGGTATCATCTGACTTAAACATAACATGTTCACATTTAAGGCTAACTTGTCATTCATGTTTATTTAAGCGAAACTTTAATGTATATATTCTGTTTGCTACTGTACCTTCAGATTGTGTAGCGTGAGATTGCCCAGCCTGCAGTAGACCTTGGTGTAGTAGCGAGCCTCTGTAGGATGCTCCAGGACGGGCGGACACAGGGACAGTGACTTGAGGTAGTAGTTTTCTGCCATCTCGTACTGCTGCAGGCTGTAGTAGACTGTAGCCAGACGATGGTAGGCCGTCCTCTTGTTCACATGCACGCCTGCAGACAAATAACAATGCTGTCTGCTTTGGTATTTCTAAGACAGCAGAACTAAGCTGGCTTTATATTACTATTAAAAGTTAACAGTTTAAAGACACTGATTCTGTGATAAGTCATGCTCGGTACCTGTCTTGCTGGCAATCTGAACTGCCAGTGTTGCGTACTGCAGAGCCTCCTCCTGCTCATCCTGGTTCATTAACAGCTCCGTCAGTTTACTCAACAAACGGAACTCTGAGTGGATGTCCTTGATGCTCCGTGCAAATGGCAGACTGCCATCCTGAAGACAATCAGTGAATAGTTTAATTTAGATCAGATGATAAATATTAATTTAGAGCCTCTGTAAATTTGGCTGGAAAGAGTGAAAATGATATCAAAGTTGAGTTTCATAAAGTGTCCACAAAAATCTGAGTGAAGATAAATGTTTCAAACACAGCTCATTTTGCTGTCAAGTACATTTCTCACGAATGTGTGCGCATAGACCAATGGCTGTATGTATAAATGGACGACATGTTTCCATCTGCCCTCATTGTACGAAACTGATGCCAAAATACCCCCTATGACGGGCGCTGCCGTCTTGCGATGGTGACATCATTTGGAGCCAGAGTTGCACAGTAGAGATCGGCGAGTGGAGCCACCATAGCCACTTCCACTAACCAAAACACACACTTACATTATTGGAAACCCTCCCCCCGGCAAAGATCCCGCACACCAGCGTGTTTAACAGCAGAACAGCTTCTTGTGTTGGTCTGAAGCAGACGTTCACAGATATGTAAACTTCACTGACTGTAGTGATTGTCTTAGTTACGTCTCCTCTCGTCGTTCCTCCTCTACTCTGCTTATCCAGAACAGATCAGCTGCAGGAGCCGGATTTGTCAACAGAGATGTCAATCATCCTTTTTATAGCATCAAATAACTCATTCATTTCAATTGTTCACTGAGAGTTAGATAAAAGAAATCTTTGTTGTCCATATCAGCATTAGCATATTGCACATGCTACATTAGCTGAGATTCCCTAATCTGTCTCAAAGCTGAGAATGCTGTGCTCAATAATGACTCTGTAGCTTGAAAATATTATGAAGCTAATATTATGAAACGACACGAAACACCTGCTGCCAAAAAACAGATCATCAGCAGCTCATACTAAACTCCGGCAGCCAAAAACAACTTGGTCCGAGGAGGACACTAATGCTGGATGATGACTGTTGTGTGACTTCTTCCTACTTAATTGTAAGTAATGTTTGTAATAAATGTCTGAGCATTACCACGCCAAACTAAAACCCAACATCAGGAGCGTTTATAGAAACGTTAATGACATTATTTCAATTTTGAATTGAAATAACTTTTGTATACTTTCTAGGTGCTTACTACTTTGTACATAATCCCTAAATTAGTTAGAGAGCTAGTGTGGATTTGGGTTTCCAGATTGAACCTTGCGTTGTTTCTCCTGCTGATATTAATGAGCTCCTGCAGATCCACAGGTGAATTCAACCGAGTGAAGAGACTAAACTTATTAAGCAGAAGTCTCTGCAGATAATTTGAAAGTGACCCTGGGAATACTTGAAAAGGAAGAACACATCAGTGCTTGTTTTGGAACGCTTGGACGTGTTTTGCACTTGTGTTAAACTCGTGCCTGTGAAGGGGAAGGAAGAAGCCTCGCAGCGTTATTCAGCATGCAGACCGTGTGTGCAAACATCGCTTCCTTTGGCTTGTGGCCTCACAACAACCTAATCTTTAGCAGTCGCTCTTTGCTTGGCCTTGCCCGAACTGTCTCTTGTACTCTCTTGCTATTTTCCATTGTGCAAGTTCCATAAGATCGTTGCGAGTTGATATCTTACTAATGTTATCTAAGAAATGCTATTAGGTTCTGTTTGGCTCAAAAAGGAGGGATTAAATTCAAGCTGCACTACATGTGCGGACAAATTCACTGAAGATTAATGTCTGTAGTTTAAACTCATCCTGTCAGGAAATGTATTTGAAGATAAGATGCACTCCTGTTTCTGCCTCACATTGTCATAGAAATACCCCCTGAACATTTGGACGCTGTAACTGGTCTTTACATGGAAACAAGCCAGAAACACGACAGAGGACACTTCCCATTATGCTCAGTAAGGACTGCTGCCATATGCAGGCATATGAGCAAAAACTTTCCTTTCCTTTTTCTGTGTCTGTCACCTGTTGAAAGTTGCTGCAGCAGCTGGTGCATCACAGCTGCTGACAGTAACTATGTTTCACTGCCCTCTTCTGGTTGAACGGAGGAACAACACCATCAAACATGTTATGCTTGTTATGCATGTTACGCTATAAATCAGGGGTACTCAATTAAACTTGAAAGAGGTCCAGTTAGAGTTTTTCTTTCTGAAGCAAAGGTCCGGAACATCATACTGTCTGACCTGCGTTATGATTCAGTACCATACATTTATACATTTTGAACGTCTGTCAAATCAAATAAAGAAAATACAATTAGGCGAAATCGTTTTTACAACAACGCTAATAACTTCTACACAGAGCTCTTATAAGTTAACAATAATAATAATGAATACTTCAATATTGGTTAAGGAAATATAGTGTTTTTTATTAATTTATTAATTATTACATTTTATTTCATGTTTTGCCGAAATGCTGTTGCATTAGACTTTTTCTCATGGTGTGTCATGTTGAGTTTTAAAACAGGCAATGACTATGAAATAAATAATATTTAAACGCACTGTACACAGACGGACTGCTGGAGAGAGCGAGAGGTAGAGAGAGAGGGCACATACCGGTACATATAAGAACAGAACTGTGGAAATAAGTGGAAAATTAGTCATGAAGATGAAGCCTGATGTAGCTCTCTGTAACTCTCAGGTTTATCAATAATTGCTAAGTGCTACTCATGGTGGATTTATGTTGGGCCTCTCTTTAAATAACTTAACAAAGAGTCGGTCTAGACCTGCTCTTTCTGTAAAGTGTCTCGAGATAACCCTGGTAATGATTTGGCGCTATACAAATAAAATTTGATTGATTGATTGATTGATTGATTGAATAAAGTGGTGGAACTAAACTGCAGCCTGGAGTCTCTGTTAACAGAGACAAACGGAGTGACAGTGTCAGACAGTGTCCGCGTTTAATAATCACCACAGTCACGGGACATATATGAGTCTGTCCAGTCTTAAAAGCTCGGTTTTCTCTACTGCCCTCATGTTAGAGCACGCCATGTCTACTTTTCCCTAACTCACTTATTTTCTCCCTCTGTGTCTCTGTAACTCTCCTGTCGGCTGGCTCTTCAGTCGCGATTTTAATCTGAGTGACAGATTTGATTGGCTGAGTAGCGTTACGTGTGATTTACAACGAATGCATTGGTCTGCGAGTTTCTAGGACCCCCAAATCACTACCGCAAAGACAAAAAAGCTGCGCAAGTTAAAATACTTGCGCTTCTCAAAACTGTAAATACATACAGGAAAGCGTAACATCAACGTGATAGCTCCCTCCGGTGGTCCTACAGGAGACAGCATCACTGTGCACACAAATCTTCTGCTTCTTCCTTTCAGTTGATCACAGTTGCGATGCTCTGAACTGAACAAAATAAATAAAGCACAAATCACCCAAAAAAATCAAAAAGCCTTTTGAGTAATTCACCGTCTCCTCTTGTTATCTCTGTCACATTTCTGTGATGCCTGCTGGAGGCCTTTCATTGGAAGAAATGTAAAGTGATACCTCGACCTTTCAGTGTGTCTACCTGCTGTCAATAATCCATCTCTTTGATGCACCTTTAACTAACATTATCTAAGTCTGAAACCTTTGCAAACATTGTCCATGTAGTTGCACATCAGTAAAAATAAGACATAAATAAAATAATAAAATCACCACCTAGCCATTAAAATAGAACCAAATGTTAAAATGTGAGCAACCAACCTGCTTTCTTCTCGCTATCTACAGATGTGTCAAATGTACAAACATTTATAAGTTTCATGAATCCCATGAAAAGACCAAAACAAACATTTTTGTCATCCTAATACTCTTGTAAGTAACAAGTATTGTCTAAGTATCTGAAGCTGATGTATAGTTGATACAGCTCATTCCTCTGTTGTTGTCAGGAAACATCGTCAGTGACTTAAGACACGCACACCATCCTCGTTCCATAATGCTCACTAACGCACCTAATATATATTAATCTGTGATACATTATAGTCCTAACAAATGCACATTTTTCTTTCTATTTTATGTTTTAGGTTCTTTGATTATTGATTCAGATCCTAAATGAAAATACACAAACCTGTTAGATCTCCTGAATAACACTTCTTATAGCTGGAGCTGTTGGACGTGCCGTAGGTTGGGAAAGTTGGCCGACTTTAAAGTTCAGACTTTTTGGAGGCAGGAAAGAGTTCACTCATTTAAACATGATCAACTCCAACTACGACTCCAACTTACCAACCATTTCTGCCATTTTCTCTCTGCTGTCTGAGGATTTGTCTTTGATTAAATGTATTCAACAAGTTTGCAGGTATTTTAACTTAGCCAGTTTGTCTGCAGGTTAGCAGCTTAAGCTAGTTGGCTAATGTTAGCTGTCACCATTCGCTCTGCACACTTTTCATGTCAGTCATCAAATACCTTTTTTTTTTACCTTAGCTATTTATTACCTTTAAAGTTTTGTGAAATACATTTTGCTGATAATACTTCTAATATATTTATTTATTTGTAATCTTTAATGTAGCATTTCTACTTTTAATTGTCAGTGTTTTTACTGAGGAAATGTTCTGAACATATCACAATCTTGCACACATACACCTTTTATACACAGCCTGTATTATACTCATAATAATAGGTGTGATATTTTGTGTAACCCCAGAATAATATTTGTTGTTCCCTGTGTATCTGTGGATCTATTTCTTTTACACCTGAGCATTAAAGAGTGAATGAAAACAACATTTTGTAATCTGAACAGACCGAGGTGGTGGACCATTTAAGAAATGTTGCTTAAATTGATTCTTTTTATATTTTGCATTTGAATTTATTAAGTTCATTAAACACACAATAAACAACAGCACATCTCAGTGGTCAAAGTCTTGACCTGTGAGTCCGCTGCAGCAGTGAGAGCAGGTTCATCAGGAGAGGTTTTGGAGGTTTAACAGCAGGAACTCCAGTTGTGTTAGCCCTCTGGTGGATTTTACTCCTGGCAAGTAAGCGTCTGGTGGAGGTGACGACACAGGAAAGGGTGGTCTGCAGGTTTGCTGCTCTCTTTCAGAGGAGTTGGTGTTGTTGAAGGCATTAAGCTCTGCAACGTAATTGTTCAGGCGAGCTGGAAGAGCTGGACGCTTCTTAAAGATGGGCAGTGCATAAGGATCCTTCAGGGCCTGAGCCTTTGTTATAGGCCAGGGCTCATCAGGGGGGATCAGTGGAGCTGATGGTCGTGGCACAACAGGATAAGCTGGGAGAACTGGGCGCTTCTGTCGGACAGGAAGTGCATATGGATCAGGCACGTCCTCTTGAACTGCTGTGCTGATGTAAGACTGAGCAGGCGGAGCAGGCGAAGCTGGACACTTCTTCAGGACAGGCAGTGCATATGGATCAGGCACGTCCTCCTGAACTGCTGTGCTTACGTCGGACTGAGCAGGCAGAGCAGGCGAAGCTGGACGCTTCTTCAGGACAGGCAGTGCATTTGGATCAGGCACGTCCTCCTGAACTGCTGTGCTGACGTCAGACTGAGCAATCGGAGCAGGCGGAGCAGCCGGAGCAGGAAGAGCTGGAGGAGCAGGAGGAGCAGGCGGAGCAGGCGGAGCAGGAGGAGCAGGAAGAGCTGGACCCGCAGTAGAGTCTTGTTCTCTGGCGAGCTCAGGTTCCTCCTCTGGTTCTGGTTCAGCAGTGGAGGTCAGACGAGCCGGACCTTCAGGACTCTTGGATTGAAAGATCCCACAAATCTGTTCCACTGCGACCTCAACAATGTCATTCAGCAGCACTGATGAAAAACTTTGGATCCTGTTCTTCAAGACGTCAAGTGGACACGCCTGTCTGATCATTGTTAGGATGGACTCGACCATTTCATCCCGGAGGGAGCCGGAGAAGGTGGCCTGACGCTCCATGGTGGTGAGGGCTTTGGAGACCCCGTCCATAACGGCCTGTGTCACACTGACAGACATTTTGCTGAGCCGCTGGGAAGCCATGTTTAGGAGAGGGCGGGGTGGAAGCACCCAGAAGCCCTGCAGGACTCTGGGAACAACCTCCAGCACCACCTCTTGTGGACGGAGCAGTTTGACGCTGGGGGTCTGCTGCTGCCTCTCTCGCAGGATCTTTGCATAGTCTTTAGCTGCGCTGAGCACTTTAGGATTTCTGTGGGTTAGAGTTGTAAAAATGAAACCTTTAGAGTTTCACAGAGATATTAAAACCAGTGTACTTTAACAGCTATGTGTCAAATGTGACTTACTGAAAACCAGGAGGTGAGGCCTCGGGGGATTGGAGGAGCATTTTAGCTTGAAACGCAACATCCCTCATTTTGTTGTTGTTGTTCACTGACCACGCCTGAAACACAAAATCAGATATTGAGTTTAGTTTTGAAATATTTCCACAATAAATGAAACAATTTACTCAAAGTCACTTTAAGTCTTGTCAGGATTTTAGTCTTACCAGTGACAGCAGAGGCTTGGCCTCCTCCTCATCGAAATCCTCCACTTCAAACTCCCAAAGGCTTCAAACAGACACAAACAGAAGCGTTATCTTTGCTGTTCCCGTCTACATCATTAGAGTGATCTTAGTGTGACATGAGCAGAGTTCAGGGTGTCTGCATGAGTCTCAGATACTTACCGCTCTCTCAGCGAACTGGCGCTCCGCTCAAAAATCAAGCTGGTCATGTCTTCAGCCGTCACCTGAGATGGGATCTGGTGTTTCTGCTGAAGCTTGAGGAGTTCAGTCACCACTGCAATCTAAATATATAAAGAAGGTTCATCTTCAAGCATGAGACCGAGTCCAACATAAATGACATTTAATAAACGTGTGGGCCTGGAAAGACGAGCGTACGTACCTGAGATTTGTAACTGCTTTCATGCCAGCAGATCTGCAGAGCCCGATTATAGATGGATGTGCCAAACAACACCTTTAAAGGAAACAACATGTTACTTTTACCGTTCAGGAGTTTTTCTAAAAGAGTCTGAAAAGGTTTAAAGTGTGACTCCAAAAAAACAAGACATGAAACTCTTCAACTTACCCTGATGGGTCTGTAGACTGCTCCACTTCCTTCAGAGAAAGCCATTGATACTTTGTTGCTGTATTACAATACAGGACAAAAGACAACGCGTGTGTTGCTGTATATCACAATACAGAACAAACAATACAATAAAAACAACAGTGAAAACTTTCCAAATATCTTGTTCAAGAGAAAACTCGAGAGCAGCCGACACGATCGATGCTTCAGGCAGGAAAGAGCAGACTGAGCTCAGGGTGGTGTCTTTTAAACTCTCTGCAGTAGAGTGCTGGCGCTGAGGTCACACTTATAGAACGGAACTCATCATGTCAATCTCTGGCTGGTCACCAGGGCAACACCCACTGCATCTGACCTGTTATTGTATAAAATGCAAAGTATATAATCACCATTAAGTCACTACTCTAAAAAGCTGCATACACCTGCTTTTTGTTACAACGAGGCTATTTTAGATCAATCCTGTTAAAAGCATCTCTTACAGTACTGTCACACATGTAATGCTCCAGCGTGGAACATAAGACAAAGGTTGTTTTGCTATCTGCACCCAGATAGAGAGCTGTTCTGTCCCTTTATACCTCGGCTCAGTCCTGCCTCTCTGGCTGAGCTCAACAAAGATGTGCAATTAACACGTTCTCATACACGTCTGTGACAAAGGGACAAAAGACATGGGACAAGTTACAACTCAAAGTTACCTGAGTTGCTGTTGTAAAGTCAAAGGACTAGAGATGGGACAATGAATGAGATGGGTTAAGGTGTGATTTTTCAAAGCAGAACAAAGGCCTCATCCTAGGGATTCATTATTCAGTGTGAAGTAGTTTTTCTCAACACAGGACTTTATACAGGAGAAGCAGACACTGACATCATGAAGTTACACTGTCCAGGACTAAACATGATCAAACATAATTTCTCGTTTTAACGTCTAAAAACTCCTGAAACAAACCAGTGAGCCACAATGACGTACGGGTTCACATGTTTCTTAAGTGAGCACAGGGACTGTGGTTAATGTGGCCCTGCTTCCTTATGTACTTATGCTCATCAAATGTGTATTAATCCACAGAAGAAAATAGTCCCCAGTAAATGCATCACTTCTTTCTGTTTGAGTTATGGTACTAAAAACAACACTGTTGGAAATTATATTCTGAAAGATTAAAGTATTTATTTCTGCCCTCCACCTGAGGAGGCTGGAAAGTGCAGAGAGAATAAAACTGTTGTTTTACTGTCTTTTTTCTCCTTAAACATTGTTTCCTCTGATTAATTATTTGTTCTAATGTGATAACCTGTTTGTTGTTGAGCTTTCTCTGCAACCAAAAAACACCTTATTTCCCAAATATTACAAACACTGCAAACAAAGCAGCATTATTTCCTTTAAAGTCACGTCTTCCAAAGATGCAACAAAATGCATTTGTCTGCATTTCTGTGGTTTATTTTTAGTCAGTCCTACATACACGGCCCTGCTGCCTTGTGAACATGAGAGCTCATCAAATGTGTATAAATCCGCAGGAGAATATAGTCCCAATAAATGCTGCGTCTCCACATGTTTGAGTAAAAGTGCTAAACATTATGGTGGGCAGCTGTTTTAGGAAATTACTGACATATTTCTAAAATGCAAGTTTGGTTGGTTGGTTAATGCTGGTCTCTCTGATTAATGTTCAATGGTAAATAGACTGCACTATTAAAGCGCCTTTCTCGTCTTCTGATGACTCAAAGCTCTTTACACCACATGTCAGCATTCATCTTTTCGAACACTAATTTAGCGCCATACAAGGTCACTAATCAGCCAATCACAGTCACACACAGCAGGCTCTGTCTCCAGGTTGGGTTCGCTGTCTTGCCCGGGGATGCTTCGGCTTGCAGACAAGGACTCACACACAGCCGCCCCGTGTGTTATGTGTCGTATGTTTTAATCTGTTCACTTATTTTGTGCTTTTTTTGCACCCAGAAACCAGCGTGTTTGACCCCTAAGTAACAAACAAACACACAGAATATAAAATAGCATTCTTTATTTTGAGGTCATATCTTCCAGAGATACAAAAAATACATTTAAATAACATATATTAAGAGCACAATACAATGATGAGCCAACAGTGTAATAACCTCTGAACATACTATACAAAAGGCACATGCTCTAAACCTCAGTATTAACATCATGTGTCCTACAATAAGTGCCATGTGGCTGGAACGTTGGAGTCAGTTTGCTGGTCGCTAGAGCCAACTGGAAGTAGCTCAGTGCATCAAACGCATCCTACAGATATCACAGAGCAGAGGTCAGCACAGGTATCATCTGACTTAAACATAACATGTTCACATTTAAGGCTAACTTGTCATTCATGTTTATTTAAGCGAAACTTTAATGTATATATTCTGTTTGCTACTGTACCTTCAGATTGTGTAGCGTGAGATTGCCCAGCCTGCAGTAGACCTTGGTGTAGTAGCGAGCCTCTGTAGGATGCTCCAGGACGGGCGGACACAGGGACAGTGACTTGAGGTAGTAGTTTTCTGCCATCTCGTACTGCTGCAGGCTGTAGTAGACTGTAGCCAGACGATGGTAGGCCGTCCTCTTGTTCACATGCACGCCTGCAGACAAATAACAATGCTGTCTGCTTTGGTATTTCTAAGACAGCAGAACTAAGCTGGCTTTATATTACTATTAAAAGTTAACAGTTTAAAGACACTGATTCTGTGATAAGTCATGCTCGGTACCTGTCTTGCTGGCAATCTGAACTGCCAGTGTTGCGTACTGCAGAGCCTCCTCCTGCTCATCCTGGTTCATTAACAGCTCCGTCAGTTTACTCAACAAACGGAACTCTGAGTGGATGTCCTTGATGCTCCGTGCAAATGGCAGACTGCCATCCTGAAGACAATCAGTGAATAGTTTAATTTAGATCAGATGATAAATATTAATTTAGAGCCTCTGTAAATTTGGCTGGAAAGAGTGAAAATGATATCAAAGTTGAGTTTCATAAAGTGTCCACAAAAATCTGAGTGAAGATAAATGTTTCAAACACAGCTCATTTTGCTGTCAAGTACATTTCTCACGAATGTGTGCGCATAGACCAATGGCTGTATATATAAATGGACGACATGTTTCCATCTGCTCTCATTGTACGAAACTGATGCCAAAATACCCCCTATGACGGGCGCTGCCGTCTTGCGATGGTGACATCATTTGGAGCCAGAGTTGCACAGTAGAGATCGGCGAGTGGAGCCACCATAGCCACTTCCACTAACCAAAACACACACTTACATTATTGGAAACCCTCCCCCCGGCAAAGATCCCGCACACCAGCGTGTTTAACAGCAGAACAGCTTCTTGTGTTGGTCTGAAGCAGACGTTCACAGATATGTAAACTTCACTGACTGTAGTGATTGTCTTAGTTACGTCTCCTCTCGTCGTTCCTCCTCTACTCTGCTTATCCAGAACAGATCAGCTGCAGGAGCCGGATTTGTCAACAGAGATGTCAATCATCCTTTTTATAGCATCAAATAACTCATTCATTTCAATTGTTCACTGAGAGTTAGATAAAAGAAATCTCTGTTGTCCATATCAGCATTAGCATATTGCACATGCTACATTAGCTGAGATTCCCTAATCTGTCTCAAAGCTGAGAATGCTGTGCTCAATAATGACTCTGTAGCTTGAAAATATTATGAAGCTAATATTATGAAACGACACGAAACACCTGCTGCCAAAAAACAGATCATCAGCAGCTCATACTAAACTCCGGCAGCCAAAAACAACTTGGTCCGAGGAGGACACTAATGCTGGATGATGACTGTTGTGTGACTTCTTCCTACTTAATTGTAAGTAATGTTTGTAATAAATGTCTGAGCATTACCACGCCAAACTAAAACCCAACATCAGGAGCGTTTATAGAAACGTTAATGACATTATTTCAATTTTGAATTGAAATAACTTTTGTATACTTTCTAGGTGCTTACTACTTTGTACATAATCCCTAAATTAGTTAGAGAGCTAGTGTGGATTTGGGTTTCCAGATTGAACCTTGCGTTGTTTCTCCTGCTGATATTAATGAGCTCCTGCAGATCCACAGGTGAATTCAACCGAGTGAAGAGACTAAACTTATTAAGCAGAAGTCTCTGCAGATAATTTGAAAGTGACCCTGGGAATACTTGAAAAGGAAGAACACATCAGTGCTTGTTTTGGAACGCTTGGACGTGTTTTGCACTTGTGTTAAACTCGTGCCTGTGAAGGGGAAGGAAGAAGCCTCGCAGCGTTATTCAGCATGCAGACCGTGTGTGCAAACATCGCTTCCTTTGGCTTGTGGCCTCACAACAACCTAATCTTTAGCAGTTGCTCTTTGCTTGGCCTTGCCCGAACTGTCTCTTGTACTCTCTTGCTATTTTCCATTGTGCAAATTCCATAAGATCGTTGCGAGTTGATATCTTACTAATGTTATCTAAGAAATGCTATTAGGTTCTGTTTGGCTCAAAAAGGAGGGATTAAATTCAAGCTGCACTACATGTGCGGACAAATTCACTGAAGATTAATGTCTGTAGTTTAAACTCATCCTGTCAGGAAATGTATTTGAAGATAAGATGCACTCCTGTTTCTGCCTCACATTGTCATAGAAATACCCCCTGAACATTTGGACGCTGTAACTGGTCTTTACATGGAAACAAGCCAGAAACACGACAGAGGACACTTCCCATTATGCTCAGTAAGGACTGCTGCCATATGCAGGCATATGAGCAAAAACTTTCCTTTCCTTTTTCTGTGTCTGTCACCTGTTGAAAGTTGCTGCAGCAGCTGGTGCATCACAGCTGCTGACAGTAACTATGTTTCACTGCCCTCTTCTGGTTGAACGGAGGAACAACACCATCAAACATGTTATGCTTGTTATGCATGTTACGCTATAAATCAGGGGTACTCAATTAAACTTGAAAGAGGTCCAGTTAGAGTTTTTCTTTCTGAAGCAAAGGTCCGGAACATCATACTGTCTGACCTGCGTTATGATTCAGTACCATACATTTATACATTTTGAACGTCTGTCAAATCAAATAAAGAAAATACAATTAGGCGAAATCGTTTTTACAACAACGCTAATAACTTCTACACAGAGCTCTTATAAGTTAACAATAATAATAATGAATACTTCAATATTGGTTAAGAAAATATAGTGTTTTTTATTAATTTATTAATTATTACATTTTATTTCATGTTTTGCCGAAATGCTGTTGCATTAGACTTTTTCTCATGGTGTGTCATGTTGAGTTTTAAAACAGGCAATGACTATGAAATAAATAATATTTAAACGCACTGTACACAGACGGACTGCTGGAGAGAGCGAGAGGTAGAGAGAGAGGGCACATACCGGTACATATAAGAACAGAACTGTGGAAATAAGTGGAAAATTAGTCATGAAGATGAAGCCTGATGTAGCTCTCTGTAACTCTCAGGTTTATCAATAATTGCTAAGTGCTACTCATGGTGGATTTATGTTGGGCCTCTCTTTAAATAACTTAACAAAGAGTCGGTCTAGACCTGCTCTTTCTGTAAAGTGTCTCGAGATAACCCTGGTTATGATTTGGCGCTATACAAATAAAATTTGATTGATTGATTGATTGATTGATTGAATAAAGTGGTGGAACTAAACTGCAGCCTGGAGTCTCTGTTAACAGAGACAAACGGAGTGACAGTGTCAGACAGTGTCCGCGTTTAATAATCACCACAGTCACGGGACATATATGAGTCTGTCCAGTCTTAAAAGCTCGGTTTTCTCTACTGCCCTCATGTTAGAGCACGCCATGTCTACTTTTCCCTAACTCACTTATTTTCTCCCTCTGTGTCTCTGTAACTCTCCTGTCGGCTGGCTCTTCAGTCGCGATTTTAATCTGAGTGACAGATTTGATTGGCTGAGTAGCGTTACGTGTGATTTACAACGAATGCATTGGTCTGCGAGTTTCTAGGACCCCCAAATCACTACCGCAAAGACAAAAAAGCTGCGCAAGTTAAAATACTTGCGCTTCTCAAAACTGTAAATACATACAGGAAAGCGTAACATCAACGTGATAGCTCCCTCCGGTGGTCCTACAGGAGACAGCATCACTGTGCACACAAATCTTCTGCTTCTTCCTTTCAGTTGATCACAGTTGCGATGCTCTGAACTGAACAAAATAAATAAAGCACAAATCACCCAAAAAAATCAAAAAGCCTTTTGAGTAATTCACCGTCTCCTCTCGTTATCTCTGTCACATTTCTGTGATGCCTGCTGGAGGCCTTTCATTGGAAGAAATGTAAAGTGATACCTCGACCTTTCAGTGTGTCTACCTGCTGTCAATAATCCATCTCTTTGATGCACCTTTAACTAACATTATCTAAGTCTGAAACCTTTGCAAACATTGTCCATGTAGTTGCACATCAGTAAAAATAAGACATAAATAAAATAATAAAATCACCACCTAGCCATTAAAATAGAACCAAATGTTAAAATGTGAGCAACCAACCTGCTTTCTTCTCGCTATCTACAGATGTGTCAAATGTACAAACATTTATAAGTTTCATGAATCCCATGAAAAGACCAAAACAAACATTTTTGTCATCCTAATACTCTTGTAAGTAACAAGCATTGTCTAAGTATCTGAAGCTGATGTATAGTTGATACAGCTCATTCCTCTGTTGTTGTCAGGAAACATCGTCAGTGACTTAAGACACGCACACCATCCTCGTTCCATAATGCTCACTAACGCACCTAATATATATTAATCTGTGACACATTATAGTCCTAACAAATGCACATTTTTCTTTCTATTTTATGTTTTAGGTTCTTTGATTATTGATTCAGATCCTAAATGAAAATACACAAACCTGTTAGATCTCCTGAATAACACTTCTTATAGCTGGAGCTGTTGGACGTGCCGTAGGTTGGGAAAGTTGGCCGACTTTAAAGTTCAGACTTTTTGGAGGCAGGAAAGAGTTCACTCATTTAAACATGATCAACTCCAACTACGACTCCAACTTACCAACCATTTCTGCCATTTTCTCTCTGCTGTCTGAGGATTTGTCTTTGATTAAATGTATTCAACAAGTTTGCAGGTATTTTAACTTAGCCAGTTTGTCTGCAGGTTAGCAGCTTAAGCTAGTTGGCTAATGTTAGCTGTCACCATTCGCTCTGCACACTTTTCATGTCAGTCATCAAATACCTTTTTTTTAACCTTAGCTATTTATTACCTTTAAAGTTTTGTGAAATACATTTTGCTGATAATACTTCTAATATATTTATTTATTTGTAATCTTTAATGTAGCATTTCTACTTTTAATTGTCAGTGTTTTTACTGAGGAAATGTTCTGAACATATCACAATCTTGCACACATACACCTTTTATACACAGCCTGTATTATACTCATAATAATAGGTGTGATATTTTGTGTAACCCCAGAATAATATTTGTTGTTCCCTGTGTATCTGTGGATCTATTTCTTTTACACCTGAGCATTAAAGAGTGAATGAAAACAACATTTTGTAATCTGAACAGACCGAGGTGGTGGACCATTTAAGAAATGTTGCTTAAATTGATTCTTTTTATATTTTGCATTTGAATTTATTAAGTTCATTAAACACACAATAAACAACAGCACATCTCAGTGGTCAAAGTCTTGACCTGTGAGTCCGCTGCAGCAGTGAGAGCAGGTTCATCAGGAGAGGTTTTGGAGGTTTAACAGCAGGAACTCCAGCTGTGTTAGCCCTCTGGTGGATTTTACTCCTGGCAAGTAAGCGTCTGGTGGAGGTGACGACACAGGAAAGGGTGGTCTGCAGGTTTGCTGCTCTCTTTCAGAGGAGTTGGTGTTGTTGAAGGCATTAAGCTCTGCAACGTAATTGTTCAGGCGAGCTGGAAGGGCTGGACGCTTCTTAAAGATGGGCAGTGCATAAGGATCCTTCAGGGCCTGAGCCTTTGTTATAGGCCAGGGCTCATCAGGGGGGATCAGTGGAGCTGATGGTCGTGGCACAACAGGATAAGCTGGGAGAACTGGGCGCTTCTTTCGGACAGGAAGTGCATATGGATCAGGCACGTCCTCTTGAACTGCTGTGCTGATGTAAGACTGAGCAGGCGGAGCAGGAAGAGCTGGATGTTTCTTCAGGACAGGCAGTGCATATGGATCAGGCACGTCCTCCTGAACTGCTGTGCTTACGTCGGACTGAGCAGGCAGAGCAGGCGAAGCTGGACGCTTCTTCAGGACAGGCAGTGCATTTGGATCAGGCACGTCCTCCTGAACTGCTGTGCTGACGTCAGACTGAGCAATCGGAGCAGGCGGAGCAGCCGGAGCAGGAAGAGCTGGAGGAGCAGGAGGAGCAGGCGGAGCAGGCGGAGCAGGAGGAGCAGGAAGAGCTGGACCCGCAGTAGAGTCTTGTTCTCTGGCGAGCTCAGGTTCCTCCTCTGGTTCTGGTTCAGCAGTGGAGGTCAGACGAGCCGGACCTTCAGGACTCTTGGATTGAAAGATCCCACAAATCTGTTCCACTGCGACCTCAACAATGTCATTCAGCAGCACTGATGAAAAACTTTGGATCCTGTTCTTCAAGACGTCAAGTGGACACGCCTGTCTGATCATTGTTAGGATGGACTCGACCATTTCATCCCGGAGGGAGCCGGAGAAGGTGGCCTGACGCTCCATGGTGGTGAGGGCTTTGGAGACCCCGTCCATAACGGCCTGTGTCACACTGACAGACATTTTGCTGAGCCGCTGGGAAGCCATGTTTAGGAGAGGGCGGGGTGGAAGCACCCAGAAGCCCTGCAGGACTCTGGGAACAACCTCCAGCACCACCTCTTGTGGACGGAGCAGTTTGACGCTGGGGGTCTGCTGCTGCCTCTCTCGCAGGATCTTTGCATAGTCTTTAGCTGCGCTGAGCACTTTAGGATTTCTGTGGGTTAGAGTTGTAAAAATGAAACCTTTAGAGTTTCACAGAGATATTAAAACCAGTGTACTTTAACAGCTATGTGTCAAATGTGACTTACTGAAAACCAGGAGGCGAGGCCTCGGGGGATTGGAGGAGCATTTTAGCTTGAAACGCAACATCCCTCATTTTGTTGTTGTTGTTCACTGACCAGGCCTGAAACACAAAATCAGATATTGAGTTTAGTTTTGAAATATTTCCACAATAAATGAAACAATTTACTCAAAGTCACTTTAAGTCTTGTCAGGATTTTAGTCTTACCAGTGACAGCAGAGGCTTGGCCTCCTCCTCATCGAAATCCTCCACTTCAAACTCCCAAAGGCTTCAAACAGACACAAACAGAAGCGTTATCTTTGCTGTTCCCGTCTACATCATTAGAGTGATCTTAGTGTGACATGAACAGAGTTCAGGGTGTCTGCATGAGTCTCAGATACTTACCGCTCTCTCAGCGAACTGGCGCTCCGCTCAAAAATCAAGCTGGTCATGTCTTCAGCAGTCACCTGAGATGGGATCTGGTGTTTCTGCTGAAGCTTGAGGAGTTCAGTCACCACTGCAATCTAAATATATAAAGAAGGTTCATCTTCAAGCATGAGACCGAGTCCAACATAAATGACATTTAATAAACGTGTGGGCCTGGAAAGATGAGCGTACGTACCTGAGATTTGTAACTGCTTTCATGCCAGCAGATCTGCAGAGCCCGATTATAGATGGATGTGCCAAACAACACCTTTAAAGGAAATAACATGTTACTTTTACCGTTCAGGAGTTTTTCTAAAAGAGTCTGAAAAGGTTTAAAGTGTTACTCCAAAAAAACAAGACATGAAACTCTTCAACTTACCCTGATGGGTCTGTAGACTGCTCCACTTCCTTCAGAGAAAGCCATTGATACTTTGTTGCTGTATTACAATACAGGACAAAAGACAACGCGTGTGTTGCTGTATATCACAATACAGAACAAACAATACAATAAAAACAACAGTGAAAACTTTCCAAATATCTTGTTCAAGAGAAAACTCGAGAGCAGCCACACGATCGATGCTTCAGGCAGGAAAGAGCAGACTGAGCTCAGGGTGGTGTCTTTTAAACTCTCTGCAGTAGAGTGCTGGCGCTGAGGTCACACTTATAGAACGGAACTCATCATGTCAATCTCTGGCTGGTCACCAGGGCAACACTTACTGCATCTGACCTGTTATTGTATAAAATGCAAAGTATATAATCACCATTAAGTCACTACTCTAAAAAGCTGCATACACCTGCTTTTTGTTACAACGAGGCTATTTTAGATCAATCCTGTTAAAAGCATCTCTTACAGTACTGTCACACATGTAATGCTCGAGCGTGGTACATAAGACAAAGGTTGGCTTGTGATCTGCACCCAGATAGAGAGCTGTTCTGTCCCTTTATACCTCGGCTCAGTCCTGCCTCTCTGGCTGAGCTCAACAAAGATGTGCAATCAACACGTTCTCATACACGTCTGTGACAAAGGGACAAAAGACATGGGACAAGTTACAACTCAAAGTTACCTGAGTTGCTGTTGTAAAGTCAAAGGACTAGAGATGGGACAATGAATGAGATGGGTTAAGGTGTGATTTTTCAAAGCAGAACAAAGGCCTCATCCTAGGGATTCATTATTCAGTGTGAAGTAGTTTTTCTCAACACAGGACTTTATACAGGAGAAGCAGACACTGACATCATGAAGTTACACTGTCCAGGACTAAACATGATCAAACATAATTTCTCGTTTTAACGTCTAAAAACTTCTGAAACAAACCAGTGAGCCACAATGTTGTACGGGTTCACATGTTTCTTAAGTGAGCACAGGGACTGTGGTTTATGTGGCCCTGCTTCCTTATGTACTTATGCTCATCAAATGTGTATTAATCCACAGAAGAAAATAGTCCCCAGTAAATGCATCACTTCTTTCTGTTTGAGTTATGGTACTAAAAACAACACTGTTGGAAATTAGAGTCTGAAAAATTAAACTACTTATTTCTGCCCTCCACCTGAGGAGGCTGGAAAGTGCAGAGAGAATAAAACTGTTGTTTTTTATTACATTAGTAGATGCAGAGAAAATTTGCTTTAACAGAAATTATTGCTCCTGAAATGCTTTTTTCTTCTTAAACATTGTTTCCTCTGATTAATTATTTGTTCTAATGTGTTAACCTGTTTGTTGTTGAGCTTTCTCTGCAACCAAAAAACACCTTATTTCCCAAATATCACAAACACTGCAAACAAAACAGCTTTATTTCTTTTAAAGTCATGTCTTCCAAAGATGCAACCAAATGCATTTGTCTGCATTTCTGTAGTTTATTTTTAGTCAGTCCTACATACACGGCCCTGCTGCCTTGTGAACATGAGAGCTCATCAAATGTGTATAAATCCGCAGGAGAATATAGTCCCAATAAATGCTGCGTCTCCACATGTTTGAGTAAAAGTGCTAAACATTATGGTGGGCAGCTGTTTTAGGAAATTACTGACATATTTCTAAAAAGAAAAATCTTGAAATATGTCGTTTTTTTTGCTGTTAACACAATTTTTCTTCCTAAAATGCAAGTTTGGTTGGTTGGTTAATGCTGGTCTCTCTGATTCATGGCCAATGGTAAATAGACTGCACTATTAAAGCGCCTTTCTCGTCTTCTGATGACTCAAAGCTCTTTACACCACATGTCAGCATTCACCCTTTCGTACACTAATTTAGCGCCATACAAGGTCACTAATCAGCTAATCACAGTCACACACAGCAGGCTCTGTCTCCAGGTGGGGTTCTCTGTCTTACCCGGGGATGCTTCGGCTTGCAGACAAGGACTCTACCTCTGAGCCACAGCCGCCCTGTGTGTATGTGTGGTGTGGTTCTGTTCGCTTGTTTTGTGCTTTCTTTGCACCCAGAAACCAGCGTGTTTGACCCCTAAGTAACAAACAAACACTCAGAATATAAAATAGCATTCTTTATTTTGAGGTCATATCTGCCAGAGATACAAAAAATACATTTAAAAAACATATATTAAGAGCACAATGCAATGATGAGCCAACAGTGTAATAACCTCTGAACATACTATACAAAAGGCACATGCTCTAAACCTCATTATTAACATCATGTGTGTCCTACAATAGGTGCCATGTGGCTGGAACGTTGGAGTCAGTTTGCTGGTCGACAAACATGTGACCAGACAAAGGAAATGTCGGTGAAGAATATTAAGTGCATCTGGACGAGACTATGTGTCATCTAAAACCTGTGTTCACTGTTCTCTTTCTCTGTGTGCTCACAGGTGTTATCAGGGTTCACACTAACAGTCTCTGCTCGGTCAGCATCGCACTGATCGTCCTTAAGACTGACATCTTTTTCTCTAGTTAGGGTGTTTTGTTCGTCCTGAATATCAGAGTCTGTGTTTCCTGCGAGCCTTGTGGTGTCACTTTTGTGATTGACAGGTAAGTTTTTACCATCTCTTGGATCCTGGTGAGTCTGCAAAGTGTCAGTGGAGCTGCTGGAGTCTGAGATCTGCTCCTTCGCCGTGTCGAAGGACTCGGTAAAAATACTGTCACTGTATGAATGACTGCCGATGGTTTCCGTCTCGTAGGCGTCCACAAACTGTCCGTCCGTATCAGGATCTCCTTTCCCATCATCATCTCCTCCATTAGTGTCTGTAGATCCATCTTCTGTGTCTCCATGGATTAAACAAGTTCTTGAAAATGACTCTTCTTCACATTTTTCATTTCCGGCTGTAGATGTAAAAATTCTGTTTCTCTCAACCAAACTTTCTGTACATCCCACATCACAGTCTGTTTCCTTCCTTTGGCCCGGCTCTGCGTCTGCATCGTCCAGGTTTTCCTTTCCAACAGCAGCGCCGTCCTCTCCAGCCAGAACTCTCTTCAGACTCCGGGCTCTGTCTCTGTAAACTTGGCACAGCTGAGCGTCGGGCATGTGGTTGCCGTGGATCTCGGCCAGCTTCATGTACACCACGTAAAGAGCCTCGGGGTTAGCCTGATCCTCCAGAGCCGCCGCTAGAGCCAACTGGAAGTAGCTCATTGCATCAAACGCATCCTACAGATATCACAGAGCAGAGGTCAGCACAGGTATCATCTAACTTAAACATAACATGTTCACATTTAAGGCTAACTTGTCATTCATGTTTATTTAAGCGAAACTTTAATGTATATATTCTGTTTGCTGCTGTACCTTCAGATTGTGTAGCGTGAGATTGCCCAGCCTGCAGTAGACCTTGGTGTAGTAGCGAGCCTCTGTAGGATGCTCCAGGACGGGCGGACACAGGGACAGTGACTTGAGGTAGTAGTTTTCTGCCATCTCGTACTGCTGCAGGCTGTAGTAGACTGTAGCCAGACGATGGTAGGCCGTCCTCTCGTTCACATGCACGCCTGCAGACAAATAACAATGCTGTCTGCTTTGGTATTTCTAAGACAGCAGAACTAAGCTGGCTTTATATTACTATTAAAGACAGTTTAACGGCACGGATTCTGTGATAAGTCATGCTCATACTCGGTACCTGTCTTGCTGGCAATCTGAACTGCCAGTGTTGCGTACTGCAGAGCCTCCTCCTGCTCATCCTGGTTCATTAACAGCTCCGTCAGTTTACTCAACAAACGGAACTCTGAGTGGATGTCCTTGATGCTCCGTGCAAATGGCAGACTGCCATCCTGAAGACAAACAGTGAATAGTTTAATTTAGATCAGATGATAAATATTAATTTAGAGCCTCTGTAAATTTGGCTGGAAAGAGTGAAAATGATATCAAAGTTGAGTTTCATAAAGTGTCCACAAAAATCTGAGTGAAAATAAATGTTTCAAACACAGCTCATTTTGCTGTCAAGTACATTTCTCACGAATGTGTGCGCGTAGTCCAATGGCTGTATATATAAATGGACGACATGTTTCCATCTGCTCTCATTGTACAAAATACCCACTATGACGGGCGCTGCCGTCTTGCGATGGTGACATCATTTGGAGCCAGAGTTGCGCAGTAGAGATCGGCGAGTGTCAGTAATTTTTGTATTAAATGTCTGAGCATTACAACGCCAAACTAAAACCCAATATCAGGAGCGTTTAAAGAAACTTAAATGACAATATTTCAATTTTGAATTGAAATAACTTTTGTATACTTTCTAGGTGCTTACTACTTTGTACATAATCCCTGAATTAGTTAGAGAGCTCGTGTGGATTTGGGTTTCCAGACGCTTTAAATTAATTTAAATAAAACTACTTAAGTGTGTTAACATTTTGCGACCTCTTACCCTGAAGAAAGGAAGTGAAGCCATCCTGTTCCTGTGGCCTTTAAAGTAGACGTCTCCTGCCTCCTCGTAGATGCTCATGGCAAAGTGAGGGTCATTCATCCTGAGGGCCGTCTTCACTGCTGCCTGTCAATCAAAATATATTGTCAATTAATAGTGATATCTAAAATTAGAATGCGAAACCTGGCTATTTTTAAGGAAAGTGTATTGTTACTGAGTAAAGGGGCTGATAAATTACTTGATACAACATGAAAGTGAAAACAGGCAGCTTTTTTCTCCTCACTTGCAGGTACATGTCAGCCAGCTCGTCCTCCTGGATGAGGTAATAGATGCGTCCCACCTGCAGCCAGGTCTCTGACTCCTCCTCCCTCTTGCCCAAATCAATAGAAATCCTCAGGCTCTGTTTAGTGTAGTCCAGAGATTTACGAGATGATCTGCAAACCACGAGGCAGAGTTTAGATTTAAACCAGAAATGTAAAAAATTGACGTGGAATAAAACTGCATTTGGAGGAAAGTGAGAGACTGACTTTTCAGTGTTGAGTGAGAGGTAGAGGCTGCTGAGGATTTCCAGATACTCTCCCTCCAACCTCTTGTCCTTCAGCTCTCTGGACACGGACACACAGTGCTCGTAGTAGACGATGCTCTGACCGTACAGCAGTATGTCGGCATACAGCCGACTCAGCACCTTGGCCACCACCATCTGACCTGAGAGGAAACAAAGCGGATGTGTTACCTCCTACTGTGACTTAATACGCTGGGATACGTGATCATGATATTGATTAAGAACTACTATACTCTGTAATTTGAGGCTGGCCTTTGCTGTGTTGCTGATATTATAAACCAATTCTAGCTTATCACAGATATACTGGTATTTGTGAATAATTAAGAGTAATAAGATATATTTTACATTGTTTACAAGCAGTGTTGTCGTTACATTATGTATCCAGCAGGGGCACTGGAAAGTTCAGTTTTCAAATGTTTCTGCCCAGCAATGTCCTGCTCAGCATGTATCATACCTAATGTTTTTCATGGTAAACATGATAGCTTATAACTCATTTTACATAGACTAATGTGCACACATTCAAAGGCATAGTTTAACATCTTGAAAAAAATACGTATTCTCTTTTTTTTGCGAAGACTAAGATGAAAGATTGATAACCACTCATGTCTTCAACAAGAAGCCAGTTATCTTAGCTTTGCTTACAGACTGGAAACGGGGTAACAGCTAGCCTGACTCTGTCCAAAACTGCATCCTGTTGTTTTTACGCTGACGTTTTTTTGTGTGGATTACATAAGGAAGAAATAAAATGAGCACAGATGTGGTCGTAGGCATATTTTTGTACCATCTTGCAGATTTAGACTAGCCTCTTTTCACCCATTTCCTGCTTATGAGCTAAGCTAAGCTAGCTGGCTGCTGTTAGTAGTTGTCAGAGTCAATCTTCTACTCTTCATCTTACATTTTGTTAATAAAAAGAATGACAGTATCCCCCAAAATATAGGACTACAATAAAGTGTGCAAACTTGTACTCACTGTGCAAGTTTCTGGCATGTAGTGCAATTAGAAGCCCCATTTCATAACACGCTCTGATGTCATGACTCCTCCCCCTGTCTTTGTAGCTCCGCCCCAGCCAAAGGTACGTTTGCACATGCTCCTCATCTGTGGGGCTTTCACCAAGATCCAGAAAAAGATGCAGGGATCTGAAAATACAATTGCATTACAATGAATAACATGTTCTATGTTTGTCGAGTAAGAGCTAGCTTAGGTGGAAATTTTAAACAATGAGACAGATATCTGACCTGACCAGGAAGCGTTCTGCTACCAAAGACGCCCCAGCATCCAGAGCCAAGCAGCCCAGGTTGGCCAGTGCCAGCGCCTGGTTCCTCTGGTTTCCACTTTCTCTAGAGATTAGCAAGGCTGAGTGGAGGTGCCAGCCGGCCTCTGGGATTCGACCCTGCCGTCTCAGACACAAAGCCAAGAGGTTGTGGATCACGCCTCGTTGTGTGGGACTGTCTGTGCCCTGGAGAGAGATGTGTACAGACGCACAGATTATATATGATACTCCAATACAGGTATTTTTAACCAGTAGCCTCTAAAATTTGTTGTGCATTTATCAAAGTACCTGTAGTGATGTGAGCAGTGGTTGTAACACACTCTGGGCCCTCTCAGCCTGGCCTGTCAACACCAGCAGCCACCCGAGCAGCACCGAGGCCTCAAACCCCTCCTCCTCATTGATGTTGCCTCCTGTTTCCACAGCTTGCTGAGCACAGCGTACTGCCTTATCCAGAGCATCATACTGCTGGTAGACAGAAGCCAAGCCCTGACACAGGTCCCTCTGCGTCTTCATGTCCTCCCCTCGCTCAGCTATAGCCAGGGCCTGCTGAAGGTAAACCACAATCTGAGCAGGGAGCAGCGAGGTTCCTTCCTTCCAGAACGGGTTCAGACGAACAGAGTTCTTGATAAACAGCTCGATTCTTTGGAAGGCATCGTGGAGAGAGTGGTCTTGTCTTGAGTCCAGGCTAAGAGCGGCCAGCGCTAAATAAGGCATGTATTTACGGTGATAGAGCCAGCTCAAGAGCCAGTTGAGGTCCAGAGGAGCTATGGGATGTCCATCGGCAGCAGAGAAAGTCGCTGAGAGGAACTGGAGACGCTCAACAAAGGGAAGAGCGTCATCAGTCTTCCTGAGAAGCAAGAAGAGGCTGGAGATGAGGTAGCAGACACGAGCCTCCAAATGTTTGTCCCCATTCACCACAGATCTCCTCAGGAGCAGCTGGAGCAGTTCAAACTCATCCGTAGAGGTGAAGGTGTGGCAGGGGAGGCAGAGGAGCAGGGCAGTGGCCTTCTCCAGAGTCTGAGGCAGCTTGTCCGTCATCTTCTGCTTCAGGTAGACAGCGGTGAGGTTTGTGAAGAGAGCGACGAGGAGTGGCGTGTCGGAGAAACTGTCCACTCGAACACTGAGGGCCTCCTCATAGTACACACGGGCCTGAGGAGAGGAGCAAACACAGTCGACATCTTTGTTTTTACTAATAACACAATTCGTAAAAACTTTTGTGACGAGGTGAAGATGTGTCATCCATCTCTTTATACTGTCATTGTTAAAAAGCTTTGTGGGACGAGTAGGAAACACAAATCTGCCAATAAAGTCTGACTTTATGTACATGTACACAACACACACAATAATGCTAGAAAAGAAGTACCAACCTGGGAGAACTTAACCTTCCGTGCACAGAGTCTTCCCAGCAGGAAGCACGCCCGTCGATGAGCCCAGTGCATGCCCATTCTCTTGGCACACTCCCTGACGCTCTCTAGGTGCCCTGACAGCTCGTCCTCGGTCTTACCGCTGAAGGTCACCCACAGGAAGGAGTACTGCAGGTCGTACAGCGGGAGGAAGTCCTCCTGGAGGAAACAACAAACAAAAGAATTAGGAGAAGTCTCTTCACAGGCTGTTCTCTTCTGGCCCCTACATATTTGTTTAACTACTTCTGCTGACCCATTTTTTGACACATGAAAAGTTTTAGGAGTTTTAAGCCAATGCATAAATAACATAAGGAATATTAGTGGTGCTAATGCACCGTGCTTGCTTGGCCCTGTAATAAGTACATAAATGATTACACTTGGTCTCTGCTGACCTGGAAGTGTTCCTGGTTGAGCAGGGTCAGCGTGGGGTCACTGAGCTCGGAGTCGTCCCCCTCCCAGCTGTTGTCCTCAAGGAAGAGAGGCGGGTCTTCCTGGAACTCGTCCAGTTCCCTGAATGTGTCGTCCAGAGTGAAGGACAGGCGCTCTCCCTCCTCTGGCAAAGGATTGTGGGATTGATAGAGGGACAGACGAGGATGGGAGTGAGAGACGGAGGTGCGAGGAGAGGACTGGTACGGGGGCGTCCCTCCGCTTGCCTCTGACATGACGCTCAGACGGGTGCTTGTAGAGACTTTATGATCTGTGATGAAGACAGATACGGTAAGTAGTCTATCAGAGCAGAACAGAGAGGTGGATAAAGGCAATTTTTCAAGCTGTTTGAATGCAAAACAGCTGATTTCCTCGTTATATTGCAAGGCATTACCATGTTTTGGCCGATTCCTGATGTACATGAAATCAGTCTTATCCAGTCTGTCTGCAAACACACAAGTAAATCAATTTAAGCGTCATTTTTCCAGATCAGGAGAAAGACAGAGCCCTTTTGTTTGCCAGAATGACGCAGTACCACTATTTAACAAACAAACTGGCTCCGCACATCAAACCAAACATGACCTAGATTACAATTATGGTCCCTAACAGTCGAAAAGAATGATATCGCTCTATCAGCCCGGTCATCCAGTTACCTAGCCTGTACACAGAGCTGATGTCAGACGAGAAGAGTCTTTCCAGCAGGCCGCCGTCACTTGGCTCAGAGCTGCAGGGGTTGACCTGAGCCAGGCCGGCCCTCTCCTCCTCAGTCAGAAAGACCAATTGTCTGTCTCTGTGTGGTCAAAACAAAGGCAGCATTATCTCGTCTGCTGTCTCTCCAGCTTCCTCAGAAGATTTCATAAAGCATTAGCACGGCAGTAACTCATGCGGATTTGATTGAGATAAAGAGCTGTGAGATTACACAAGCTAAAGCCACGCCTTACATTATACAACTAAAAAAAGTTAACTTCTTACAAGGGTTTGGTGTCCAGGGGTTTGACATGGGCCTTGTGTACGAATCCAGTGTGACCCGTTGAGGTGTGTGTGCCAATAAACACGCCCAGGCCTCGGACTAGCAGACCCTGGATCTCCACGACGTCACCTTGACTTAGCTGAAGCTCATCCGGGCCCTCTGGACTGTAGTCAACCGCTGCTACACAGGAGCCGGTCACTGAAAAAAAGAGGTCAGGATAATACTTTACACAGTCTAAATTTGTTGTATTCTTTATATCCTGCCAAGGAATGGACAGGATATGGGAAGTGTAAAGTTTAAGTGCTTTTCATGAGTGCATACAGGTCGGAGCTACTAGTATATACCTAAGCATATAAGTATTGATTCACTTTGGCTGTGCACTGCTTGGTGTTCCTCTGAGCAGGAAGTGGAATAGTTTGATATAACCCTCCGTCTTTGTAAACAGTCAAATTGCTGACTGCACAAACACAATATGTAAGTGATGCTCGGCATTCAGACTAATCACAATGTATTTCCCGCTGTTTGAGAGGAACTTAAACTTGTTTTCATACAATAGACATCCAGGAATTGAACTAGTTAGGTTGACCTTAGCAAGCCACAAATAAAATATGCTAAATCAGAGTGCAAAGACTGTCTGCTCAGCAGTGATGCGTTGCTGCATGTGCTGCAGACTTAAAGTGCTTAAAGGAGCAGTTCGTCCCTGGAAAAAGCCACTTTCAGTCAAAGCTGGTGTTCTCTGTAATCAATAGAAGCAATTATGTTTGAAATTGGCGCCATAGCTGTGAAAGTTGTACAAACAGGCTCAGAGCGGTACAGAATCCGACATAAGACGAGAATATACCGGTGGAACGTCTAAAAAATCTTCAGGTCTGCAGTCTACATTTCAAACCTGATGATTTTGAACGAGGCATGACATCGGAGGTGAGCGTCCTAGATTGAGGAAGTGTAGTTTAGCAAGCTCCCTGGCCTCTGCCAGATGACGCATTTTACGTAGTCTGGTGGAGGTTTTCCAGGGCCCATTGGAGAAGTCGATAGCATCCTCCAAAGGCACAGAGCCAAATTGCTTCTTTTCTACCATAATGACATTAGCTCCTCATGATAGCATGACAGGACTGAGGTTGAAAATCGGCGTTAGAGCATGTTCCGCTAGCTAAACTACATGTTCATATTATCTGTGAAACAACAAAACTGTTCATTAAAAAAAAGTTTTATACAATCTCTGAAAACATATTTGCTTGTACTAAGCAATAAATCTGTGCTAAGCCAGTATCGGCCTGATAACTTCGTCTGACTGATATATCAGTACGGCTAAAGTTTTAAGTATCTGTTCCTGAGTATAGTACACTGTACAGCATGTTGTATGTGTCAAACGATGATATATGCAGAGTGACTTTACCTATAGAGTGTTCAAATAGTTCCTTTTCTGTCGGCGTGCATCCAGCATTGCCCGGGAACTTCCTCAGGAACCACCTGACCAAACAGGAAGTAAGTTAAATTTAATTATGAAACCTCATGTGTAAAAATGTCCACGAGCCATGTTCTGTTTATGTGTCCAAATGTTTTGACAATAGAAAGTGTTAATCCTGCTGCTTACAGAGTAAACATGGTATCTGTATGAGAAGTGGCTCATTTGAGGAACACAGAGTGACTCACTGATAGAAAGGGTACGGCAGCGGCTGCATGGCGTTGACTGGCACCAGACCGTGGCTTCCTGTGGCGAGCATGGTGCCCTCCCACATGTTGTCCTGCCCCGTGTCCCTCACCATCAGAAGGTCGTTCTTTTTAAAGGACAGCTGTTCTTCATCATCCTCGTCCTGATCACTCCTTGTGAAAAGGGCCTTAGCAAAGAAGGATCCTGCAAAGTATTAGTAGACAGAGTCAAGCACTACAGCTCGCCACACAGACATGTACAGAGAGTATAATTAAGTGTGTGAATCCAGACATGCGAAGTGTTATAGTCAGCATTTTAGTGTTGGTGAAAATCAACACACTTAAGTTTAAGATCAGCAAAAGTGCTACAGCTAGTGCGCTCTCATTCAGTCACTGGTAAATGATGGATGTTTTATATCCTCCTCTATTAAGTTAATGTAATTCTCATCACTATTTGCCAGCACTGCAGTCCTATTATATAATTCCATGAAGCTTTCTGCCTAGGGGAAATGTTGTGGAGAATGTAGTGCAGGCTTAGCCAGAGGAATCAATATGCATTCCTGGAGGGAAGTGGAACATTAGTTTTACTTTGCAGATTATTTTACGGTGCAGAACATTTAGAGCAAAGTGCTAAAACTCAGTTATAACAAGTTTTAACTAAATTGCTGTGTTCAATGAAAAAAGGCCAGCTGTGGACATGAATATAAATGTGTTCAGTTAAAGTCTAACTTGTAATTAAAAGTCCATTACACTTTAGATATCGTGTACAGTGATGCACATAAGCACTTCTACTCATAATACAGCGCCTGTTTCTATAACTTTAATGAAGTCACGTGTGGCAATAAAATTCCTTAGGCTTTTATACGGTTAATTGAGGTCACTCAAAATGGATTAAGAAATAATGGGATCAAATGGCAGCTGCAGTCAGCTGCTGTATAATTACTGACAAGATTGAAGGCACTTCTGTACTTCAAATATTCACCCTGAAAACCTGCTACTTTTAGAGAATATATTAGTCATAGTTGTCAATAACTGTACTCATATGTCTTAATGAGTTTGCATTAAATGACAGAACACAACATCACTGACCCTCCTGGAGTAACAGGCCCAGGTACAGGGTGGCCAGATGTTCCTCGTCCACAGTCACATTGATCTCCAGGTCGCTGAGCAGCTCCGGGTCCAGCCACACGGACTGATCACACAGGAAGTTCTCCAAGCAGCGAGCCACGTAACCTGCAGCCGAGCACATGAATCTCAGATACAAATGCTATAATAATGCTATGCTAACAAGACTGCATCCTCTATAACAAAACCTCAATATGCAACTAGGATTAAAAAAGACCCAAAATATATAACCAAAAAACCCAGCAACTGTCATTAGACTCTGATTAAAATGTTGCTAAATGCTAATTGGTGCCAAAAGAACATTTAATTTCTCTGATCTACTTAAAAACAGTGAGGTGACCGAAGACAAAATAACCAAAAATCACCAAAACACATCATCTTCTTCCCAAGCTTTGGACGAAGATGTTGTGTTCATCTACTAATAGCAAAGTTTCAGGAGCAGGACCACACCTCTCCTCCTCTTTTGCTCTCACATTCTGCACCCCTCCGTCCCACCCCTCCTCTCTGTCCTCCTATCCGTTGGGCCCTGAAGGGGTTTGTCGTGCCCGGGCGCTACGGTGGATCCCCAGTGAAGCCTCCCCAAAACGTTGACCACAAGAGGTTTGACCTCTCCAAGTCCAAGCAAATAAAGGACCTTTTGGAAAAACATATTTTCAGGGCCTTTACGGCAGAAAAAACTTTAAGTGTTCTACCTAATGCTAGGTACGTTGAAAACTTCCAGATCTCCTCCACTGTCTTGAACGTGAGTACGAAGCTGTCCTTCTCAGCGTGGACGGACACCAGACGTGCAGACAAGTCCTGCAGAGACAGAGTCATATTTAGTAACAGAACACCCTTAAAGTGCACAATATACACACATTATAACATATCATATTGCATTAAAAGGACTCTTTACGCATCTTAATGCACCTTACTGTTGGTTATCATATCAGAAGGTTTCAGTACAGCCATGTAAATCTTGCACTGTCAGGTCTGACTGTCACTCACTTTAAAGAGTTGGATGACGTCCTGGCTGTTGCTCTCCACCACTCGGAGTCGTGTGCGCAGTGCTTCCTGCAGAGCCCGGTCAGGATCCACGCTGGAGCGCCTCCTCCCAGTGAACAACAGCGCAATTTCTAGGCAAAAGACAAGTCGAATGCTGTGATTAATCACTCTAAGATTCAAGTGTTTCTTCCAGAGGAATAATATGGACGATAAATAAATCCAATGCAAATAAGCTGAGAGGAAAAATTGGCTCAAAGAACAGAAAGAGGACTTAGCATCCAGCATTGTCTGCCAGAATGAGTCAGTAAATGAATGAATGGCTAATGCGTTTACAATCCTTCTGCTAATTCATCACACTTGCACAAATGACTCGTAGTTTTCAGAATTAAGTGAGTAAAGAGGGAAAACTGAGACTGAAATAAAACGGTCTGAAAGAGACGAAACTTCCGAGACTTCATTAAAGATTTTCCTACATGAGCTAATATTTCAGTGAGACGCTCCGTGAGCACGATGTTATTCCCCGGAGGAACAACAAAGCTATTACGACCTCTTATGGACTCTCAGTGTGGCCTTTTAAATCCATTTGAGAGGAAGAACCTGGGGAACGTGATGGATGGAGCCAAACTGCTGAGTGAGTAAAACATTAGTAGACAGGGAATTGTGCCTCATCAGTATGCATGAATCTATAATATGCAGGGGGAAATGCTTCTGCGTGTTTAAGATAACTAGTTTAGACTGGCTCAGTTGAAATATACATGACAGGCAGGGGACTGTTTTGGAAAAGCTACGTTGAATATACCTGAGGAGAATTTCTCTCCCAGTGACACTTTACTTCCTCTCAGGAAGGCCTCTTTCTTCTTCCAGTAGCTGTCAGGCTCCACCCCTCCTTCACCTGATTCCACCAGAGGACCATCCTCCTCACCTGCGCCTGAAAAAGGAAAAACAGTCAGGACATTAAGATAAGATTGTCATCGTTGTTGGTCTGATTCGGCGCCAGAAGGAGAACGTAAAAGTAGAAAACTCAAACCAGTGCTGGTTAATCATATGTTTCCAACACAGCATATTGTGTTTGGGTTTTTGTGTGTGATAAAGACAGATGAGTGTGGAAACAATTTTAAAAAGGGTCATAAAAAGGTCGGTTCGAGCAAGCTGCAAGTCCAGAATAGTCGTGGGGATTTAACTGGAAGTGTTACCAGATGACACAAGATGGTAATCACTGTTTTGCCATTTAAAAGCACATCTAGGGACAGTATGTAGTTATGTTGTACAGGTTGAATATTTAAATAAGAGAAGTGGTTCACAACCTGCTGAACTCAAACATTCCTTTTTTGACACCCATCATAATGCCATTCTATTTCATTGTAAACTGGATGTTTTTCCACAACTAGTTTATTCATATTTATGCACATTTCATACAAAAAACCAATTTAAAGCTCCATTATCTATTAAAATAAATGGAAAAATGCAATTTAACAAAAGGGAAACCTTTTTAAAGGAAATGTAAAAAGTTAAGAACGGGGACATAAGTACAGGAAAAGAGGTCAAGATGGTTCATGATGAGTAATTAAGGTTGAGTCAGTGCAGACCGTTAAAGTTTACAACCTGAATTTAAAGGTGTTCAAAGTTAATGCCTCTTTGTTCCAGCTCTGTGATGCATGTGAACAAAATGCTGCATCTACAGGTTCAGTTTGTCCTCTGGGAACCGTTAGCAGCTCAGATACTCTGAGAGGCTGAAGTAATCACAGATGTTTCACTAAACTTTCAGTTTAAGCGGATTAGGTGAACTTTGTACTGCACTTGGACTGGCAGAAGTTTCTGCCACTTATCCGTTATTTTAGGCTTATTCACTCTCAATCTCTTATGAGGTATATCCCTCACTTTAAGTTTACTATTAACAGCCCTTTTCACTTAACTTTTAATTTCTTTTCATCCAACTTTTAGCCAAATATCTACCTATTTACTACTTTTAGCTTTTCCACCATTTAGCACTATATTTCACCTGCCCATCTAAGTTATCATATAGGCTACTGTTTATACTTTTAGTCTCAACATGCATCTATATTATCTGAATAGTTTAGTTAGTCTATAATCTTGCCAGGTACCCTCCTTGTAACTCCAAAAGTACCCTTTGTTTGGGATCACTGACTGACTTGGAGTAGTTTGAAAGTCAGCTTTAAACATAGTTTAGAAACCCTTTGACCATCAGCCAGATGGATTCATATAAAACTTGGCTTGTGCATAATAGTGGTGACGGGCTTCCCCTGGTTTGTTCCATTGTGCAGAGAGGATGTCCCAAACACTTCCTCAGTTTGTGACCACACAGACAGGAGCACTGCTCTGAAATAGCCTCGGCTACAAACTTATAAAGCAAGCTAAAATAACATGATTGCACATTGATAAAAGTTTGGTGTACAGTAGTCTACCTTGAGTCATGATGTCATTTCCTGAGAAGTGTTCACCCCCAAGAGTGTAGGGTGGTTCCCTCCAAAGAGCATCCAGCTCAGCAGGGGAGATGTCTAGAAAAAGAGAAATTAATCAAACCTCAATTCGAAAAATGTTTTTGTCCCATTTATGCTGCCTTTTAATCATAAACTTCTTGAAAAGTTTCATATCATTGTATCTAAAAAGAAAAGCTTTCATTTTGAGAAATACACACATGCTTTCTTGCCGAGACGTGAAGATTGATACCACTCTCAAGTATAGCGGGCACTAGCAGCTAGTTAGCTTAGCGAAACACCTGAAGCATTGGAAACAGCTAGTCTTGCTCTATCTGTAAGTAAAGGAAAAGGCTAGCAGCACTTCTAAAGCTCACAAACTAACGCACTATACTATAAAACCAAAGACATTTTATTGGGGGTTATGTGACAAATTATTACTTGTCTGGGAGGCATTTCCAGGCAATGCACTAGAGACTACATGAAGTTACTGCTCCTAGCCAGATATAGTCCAGCAATAGTCCATTACAAAACAGCGGTTGTAACTTTTATACTTAGTATGTTGGTCAGTTTAAAAATAAAGATATAAACCAAAAAGTTAGTGAGCTAAAGAGGGGCTTGTTTTGCTAAATACTATGCTAGCTGTAGTCTTTAGCTAGGTTAGCTAGCTGTGTACTGAAAGTAGTTTAACTTAAAGTGGTATCTCGGGAAGAAAGCAACTTAAGAAAATCACTCAAAATGTCAAAAATAGGCCTTTAGGTTTGGGGGATAGTTAATGTCACTGGGGGAGTTTATACTGAAACAGCCAAGTTGAAGCAATTGGTTAGTGAGGGAGTTACAGGGGGGTTTGGGGGGAGTACAGTGACGTTGGACAGACACAGACACAGCTGCACTGACATCAGAAAACCCTCCAGGCTCACACAGCTGCCCTGCCCTTGACTCTGTCAGCATGGCCACATGTTGTCAGACCAACAGTCAGACACCACTTTATATAAACAACAATAAAAACAGTAACAAGTCGGAATAAAACACATCTTCTCTTCCATGCTTTGTCAGTTCAACAACACACAAAAAAACAGTATTATCTTGATGCAAAACATTCACAACAACACTGGGGCAACAACTTAGGAACACAATGCAATATGACATTAGGCCAAAGAGGACAAAAGCCTTTTCTTTTCCATCCTACAACACTGAGCACAGTTAGCAACCAGCAGGACTGCTTGAGTCAACACGAGCACAGTCATGCTGCTACAAAACAAAAACACTCCATGCCCTTTTTACCTTCATGCCTAAGTGTGTTACCCATGTTGTGTCTAGACCACCTATACTCCTGTCTACATGAGAGTAGCGGTATGTCTCATGACGGTGCAGTAGTAGTAGTAGCACAGAGAGCGAGCTGGGACAGACCTGTGAAGGAGGAGAGGCAGACTTTGATGAACGGTCCACAGCAGCAGGAGTTGAGCAGCGGTCTGCAGCAACAAGACGCCATCTGGCCCAGGAGCCGGCAACTCCCAGAGATCAATGCCATCCCATCAGTTCCCCTCCAGCCTCTTTAACAACAACTCACTCTCTTCCTCTCTGCTGGACAAGCCCTGCTTCCCGTCCTATTCCTGTGGTCCCTTTCCTGCCTCTCTCACTCCGTCTTTCCACCAGTTTGTGTTCACTGGATGTGTCTCCTGTGCCCCCCTGTGCAAGCTTTATCTCTTCTTCTTCTCTATCTGTCTGGGACTGCTCCTCTTTTAATCCCTCTGTCTCTTGCTGTCTACATCTCCCTCCTCCCACCAGCCTCTCCCTCTCTCTCTTCGGTTGCTGCCCAGTCAGTCCGTGAATGCACAAAGCACTCTCTGCGATTGGTATGAGTGTGTGGGGGGGATGCAGGCCTCAGTGAGAGTTTCCCTATAGTATGTGTGTGTGAAAATATGCACAGAATGTGTGCCACAAAGACAATGTGTGTCTCTTTTGTGTGTGCGTTGCTGGGAGGATGGTTTGCTGAGCCACTGTAAGGCAATGCCACACAGGGACGGGCTGCAAGGTCACAGAGAGGGGGGCGAGAGTGGCCCGGTGGCATAGATCGAGGATCACCTTATACACAACGCAGTTCAACACAACTCTGCTCTCTAACATCAGATGGGTCACAGGCAGCTGATACGACATGAACACACCTTGATAACATCATCCTGCAAAGTGCGGTCACCATGAAGAAGAGAACAGGATCAGATAATGGAGATTTGAGGGTGAGAGAGTTAATGAAGACAGATGTGTCTATTAATGGAAAGGTCAGAATCATTGACCTCATGTGACCCTTCACCATCCGAGGGTGGATAATGCAGCAATGGTTCCATTTGGAGTGAATTTCTCTACACTATTCTCACATTTTCTCAATGTAAAATGTGCCTGTAATGCTCGACACAATGTGTTTAGGGATAACAAAAGGCCTAAATAGTGCCAGATTATTAAGCTGTGTTTGGTGCGGTGCCCCTGATCTGGGTTACTGACAGTGCTCAGCACTGAACTATGAACTCACTCTAATAGGATAAGAGATTAAGCTGAATCACAAGATATAAATAAAATACTTCATAAATCAAATTACACTCACAGAGTGAGTTTAATGTGGAAATGTTGTAAACTGTAATAATCTAGTTACGAGAATAGTTCATGAACGAATCGGCTAATACAGCGTTAGCCTAGCCTCATTGCTACAAAACTTTATCTATACAGCCATTACAACATGGCCACTGACCTATTATGACCATTGTGACCTATATATACCGCTCTGGAAAAAATTAAGAGACTACTCCAAATTCCAAAGTCAGCATCTCTCTCTTCATGTCATGCTTGTCAGCCCAATCCAGATCTGAACCACATTGAACACTTCCTGAATGTGATCAAGAGGAAGAGGGACGGTCACAAGCCAGCAAACAAAGCCGAGCTGCTTGAATTTCTGCGCAAAGAGTGGAATAAGTCTTTAAAGACGCATGAAAGCTGTAACTAAAAAAAACAGGTTATTCCACCAAAAAATGTGTTTGTGAACTCTTCCTCAGTTAAAACATTGGTATTCTTTTGATTTAAATTTTTTTGAACTTGTTTTCTTTGCATTATATGAGGTCTTTGCATCTTTTGGTTATCTTAACCAGTTGGTCTCTTAATTTTTTCTGCTGTATCCATACATTTTTTTGTACCGCTTATCCTGTTCAGGGTTGCCAGGGGGCTGGAGCCTATCCCAGCCGTCATTGGGCGACAGGCGGGGTACACCCTGGACTGATCTCCAGTCAATCACAGGGCTGACACACAAAGACAGACAACCTTCAGGCTCACACTCACACCTAAGGTCAATTTTAGAGTCACCAGTTAATCTAATGAGTATGTCTTTGGACTGTGGGAGGAAGCCAGAGTACCCGGAGAGAACTGCAAACTCCACACAGAAAGGCCCCCTATGTCTGAGCCAGGATTTGAACCTGGATCCTTCTAGCTGTGAGGTAATCACAGGCGCTAACTACTGCACCACCGTGCAGCCCTGTATTGGATCAGTATCAGAATATTATTCATCTTGAATCCATCAATTAGTGGAAAATGTGTGTTTTGAAATAGAAAAATAATGTTATACAGTTTATTTATCAAGTTTACAGTTTATTGATGATAAAATAAAAGAACATGAGAACATGTCTTCTACTTCTTTGCACGCTGAGGGCCTGATGCACTTAAGGATTGCGTTGCTTTTACGCCCGCTAAACCTGTGTAAATGAGACAACAAGACCTTGTCTCTCTCTTTCTGATGATGTCACACTGATCTGAAAAACCTTTAAAAGGGTTGAGCAGAGATTTAGTATAGCACTACCCTTAAGCTAGTGGGCTGGATACCTACATACCTCCCAAGCTTAATCACTTTAACTTTTAGGAGAAGTTGTTTTAATGCTTACCCAACATTGGAAAACTTATTAGCCTAAAGGCTGTCTGTGAGTAAAAAGTTTGGTCTGAGAATACTAATCAGACAAAACAAGAGCCTCTGCATGTAATTACCTCTCACTGAAAACAAATGCACAAAGCTTCTTCCTCCTTTCTGCCCTGATCGTTTCACTGCTCGTAGACAAAGCAGCTGATATCCCTGTCTGAGACCTGACCCTTCATCTTGTTTATCTGTCGGCTGAATGGTCACGACTGAATCTGTGCGTGTGTATCTTATGAGGCAGAAAGCTGTAAACAGGCCGAAGGCGTGTCAGGGCATATCCTGATACTCTTTAGACTCCCCTGCTTGTTTCTCATACAGATTCTGTCTAATCTAATAAACACAGGCTGCTCAAGGCTGATCTGTGCGGTCACATGCTAGGCCTTTGTTAGTTTATTCACAAGGGTGGCAGTTGTCTCCGGTGACATCCACTTTAAACACGTAGAGGCGGGCATTAAAATCTGATTTCTGATGATGCTATGTACAGTTAGCATCAATATCCTCTTTGCTGAACACCTGTTGGTGTAGCTGTTGTTTCCTGGCAGCTGTGGATAATCATCCTCCTCTGAGACCACACACTGCAGAGACATTACTGAAGTCTCTAAACAATGCGCATGATTAAAGACATGTTAAGCCACAAACACAGCACTTCATGTGTAATGACAGGGGTTATCAAGTCCAGCGACCACATACCATAAATGACCCTTTACTCCCCACGCAGTCTGAAACCACAGCGAAAGCCTGAGCTGCCATTGTGACACTCGGCGGTCCATGACAATAGCATTGAGCCTAATGTGAAACATATGGTGTCAGCAGTGTCTGGCTGTGCTCAAATGCATTACAAGCAGGGGTTGTTTGGGGTGTTTGTGTGTGTCTGTGTGCACTTATACCGTCTTGGTTTGTAGATTTGGAAAATGTGGTACAGGAGTTAGCAGAGTGAGAGTAATATGAGACAGGGGCTCTAAGTTTAGCATAACCCCCCGTTAGCTCACTCTCATGCCTGTGTGTCTAGGACAGAGATCCCTGCAGGGAGATTCCCACACTGTTGCATAGCGGCATTTTACAACACTGGAACAAACATTGTGCAAGTGTTATAACAATTTCCAACAAGACAAAGTGTATTTCCACAATCTGACAAACTTTTTATTATTAAGAAATTAAAGAGAGACATGAAAAATACTCTTATTTTTCATGGCTACTTTGTTTTTCTGCTCTTTAGTGAACTTTAGAAGCAGTGCATTACATTATCAAGCAAACAGTGCACAAAATAAGGAACTGAAATCCCTGTATGGCACGTACATTCAATTTAAAGCTCCACTGCCCGTCCTGTTACCCGTACACTGACAGTAACTTTATATTTATGTAGCTAAGTGTAAAGTACAGCAGTGTTCAGCCTTACAAACATAAGACTTGAAAGCAATTGGATGTGTTAAAAGCGAAGAAAAAACATCTCTTACCTCTGTGTTGCTGCCAGCTCTCCCCTCTCAATTCATTCCTCATGTGAGTGGAAGAATGTCTGCATCTGCATATATATGTATGGATACGTTTTCACCATTTAACCGGTGAGTTGCTTCTTCTGACAGCTGCCAGATCTGCCGTCATTCTCTAACAGCACAGCAGAGCAAAAACAGAAAAAGAAAGTGTGTATAAGTTAGTGAGTGTGTGTGTGTGTGTGCCTGCGAGCGCTACAGAGGCTTTCCCAGACAGCATGTCACTGACTGAGGAAGTTTTGCTGCTAACTCCTCCCATCATTTCTGTGGGACAAGGGCACAACCTCCCCCTTCTCTCTCTCTTTCTAACTCACCCTTTTCCCCTTAAACACACACACTTCCTCTTTCTGTCCACATTAGGAAACATGACCCTAAAAGAGGGTTGAAGTTGTGAAAAGAGGTCAGGTAATAATTACATTTTAATCTCTCTTTTAAAAGCTATTAACCTTTTATATTATGTGACACTATGAGCTCAGTTTATTTCCTCATTCTACAACACCAGTCGCACCAGTTTGGTCTGACTGCACCCGCTGTCAGAAGATGACAGACGATCAAAGCCATCAGCTGGTTTGAATAATAGCTGAGCCCATACCTGAAAACCAGTCGTCTTCATTCCAGAGGCTTAGAGCCTTCACAGACCTGCCCATCATTTTAAACACACTTCCTGCATTCCTCTAAGTGCACTGACAGTGTGAAGTATTTACCCGCATGTGCTACATGACTGCGCAAAAACAGGCAACAATATCAGTGACCTTTTTATTACTGACACTTTTCCACTTTCTGGGTCATGTCCGTTCCAATCTGTGTGAGTGGAGATAACAATCCCCGGGCCTGCATTGCTTTGGTTTCTTGTGTTTTTTTCCCGCCTGCTTAGTTAAATATAAACTCTGCAACTGATTGTGTATCCCCAGCCCCCAGTGCACCATGACAAAGTCACCCTGAACACAGAATATCAGCCCTGCGCTGCACATGTGATCATGCAATTGGCTATGCAAGGCTGCAGGACACAGGCCATTTATTCTGCTCTGTTTGAAAAAAAAGTGTGTGTGTGTGTGTGTGTATGTGTGTGAGGTAGATAAAGAGGGGGAGTGTGGGTGTATTAAATAGCAACGAATTAGAAATAGACAGGAATGGGTGGAGACAGCAGCGTAGCATTACAGAGTGGATGGTAGTGTGTGTGTGTGTGTGTGTGTGTGTGTGTTTCCCCTGGCCGTGTGGTCGGACAAAGGGCAAGGATTGTGAGGGTTAGTGAAGAATGCAGCACACTGCTGATCAGTGTTACTGATAGTAGGCACGTGCCCTGAGAGTGATTGACAAACAAAGGACACATTACCTCCGATAGAAAAACACTGAGTGGATGATTCGGACAAACAATGAGGTAATACATTCAGACAGCAAAAAAAAAAACACACAATCATGTCGCCGCCATGTGTTCAGCAGCACATAAAAAGCAGAACTTATGCTCCATGTTGGTGTTTTTTACCGCTCTGCGGGCTTGAGGAACTGTTTCCATCAGAGGGAATAAAAGTGATGTCATCAGCGTGCAGGTTTATTCCAGTAATGACACATACCAGAGGATGTCTGCCTTTATTGTCGATCAGAGGGCCCTGGCATCTTTGCAGTCAGTGACAACATCGTGTTGACCTGCCGGCCTCCTGCCCCGCTGCCTTCACTGCACGGGAAGGCCAGCTTCCTGTTTTTCCGCTCCGTCAGTTTGGAGGACAAAAGCAGGTCGCGGGATTGACACAGCAGCACAATCGGCACCCGGCACACTTCAGGCCCACAGGGCACCCACCTACATAGTGTCACACAAATAAACACACATATAGACACACCCTGATAGGGATGGTAGATTAAGGTAAATCATTATCCCTCATCACACTAAAACTGATAACGTTAAGCTTTGACCTGGGCACGTAAACATCCGGAAGTAAACATGTGAAATCACTGCAGGCCAGGAATGTAGTGTTGTGTTTGATTTACAATTTAAGCCATATTATTTCTTTATAGAAATATCAACACAAAAAATGCCACATACAGCTTTAGATTATGATTAAAAGATTTTTGATTGTTAATAGATGGGTACAAGTGTTTGCCCTCTTTGCCACTAGGCCATAATGATGAAGATGAATTTCCTGTAATACATAAACCATTTCTCTGAAGTTTTAAAGCTCCCTTATAAAACTGGGGATCAAACTATATGATGGACTGAAGTAGACTGAAGGACAAAGAGCGAACGTCTCGTACAACCATTGAGCTCCAGAACCAAAGCGGTAAGCCTGAGCAGAGAGAGGGAGAAAATGAGGCGCCTCTCACATCCCGGCATTGTCCAGCTTCCTCCAGGCTCCAGAACCAGGGCTTCCTCTGGACACGGGACAAGGCAGACTGTTACTTTAATAAAAACAGAACACACGCAGCTTAATAATAACACACTCACACATAGCGCTATGGGTAGACCCTCACCATGTCAAAATATTATCAAGTGTGCTCACACAACCTGGCCCTCTATCACACACATGTACAATAAACAAGTATAATATACAACTCTCCTGTTTTTATGTGTAATAAGTGTTAAAGTAATTTCAATTGTGGTGTCATTGACTTTAAGTTTCATTTCACAGACTTCAGATGCACTCAAAGGTGGTTTACTCTGTCTTATTGCTGACCCTGCTTGGGATGGATCTTTCACCATTAGATGGAGATCTTTCCACACTGATACCACTGAACCTATTGAATGCAAACAAAACACTGAATCAGAGGCAGTTCTAATATTTATCAAGCAAAGTGTATTGTTCAGTAAGCTGTAATGTCTGACATTACTTCACAGGCCAGATAAGGCAATTACTGTGTTTCTACAACCAAACACAGCGGTGCATCTCTGTCAGCAGTTTCACAATTAACCTCTCGTCCTGCACACCAGCTCCACCGTAAATAATCCAATTAACTAATTTGCTTACGTCGACTTTCCAGAAGGGGGCGGTGTCATGACAGTTTTAGCAACAAGCCCAGCCTAACGCTGCAACCAACAAGTCACACAAGCCCTACAGCCTCTCCAGAGACTTTAAATGTACTGGTTTTATTTTCCGTTAAAAAGTTGGTGATTCGTATTTATCTTGACTAATTATTTAATTAATACGAAAGGTTTCAGACATATAAAATCTCTATCTTAGCAATGAACTCGTGTGAAAAATGAATTCAGGCTGACACTACTGACTTTTAAACATTTACCTCTTCTCGCAGTGTGATGTAGGCTACAGTGTCCCCCGAGCCTTCACAGCAGCTCAGAGTGACGTCGCTTAACCCAGGATGAAAGCAAGAGCAGTCAAGTCACCCGCAGAGAGGCAGAGCGATACCGGATATTTGGCGATTCAACTTCCACAGTAAAACCCCCCTAAATAGTAAATGCTTGTTTGGCCTACAGATTCAAGTGACAAATAGGCAAGGCTGCTTACTGTTGCTTTTATGAATAGATCTACAGCTCGCTGCCGTGGGAGCTTCAGGAAAGATTTAGCAGATAATAGCATGTGTGTGTGTGCACGTAGGAAATTTACACGCAAATACTACTATAAAACGTTTATTACACCCAAATACTAATTCCATAAAATGTTTCGAGGTTTATTACACCGAAATGCTGTAAGCTATATATTTCACAGAAAGCTTTCAATAGAAGCGTGTGTTCAAATTGATAATCTGCAAGTTAATTAGAGAGATGTCACATACTTCCGCATGTTTACCTAATTTATATGACCGTTGTAAGACGTGTATCGAGAACAACTCACATACCTTAATAATACTTTTAGTTTATTATTAATATAAAATATTTTAAATTAATGAGTTGAATCGGTGAAAATTATGTAAGCCTTAAAACCTCCTTTTTAAAAGCTAATGAAATCAAGTTTTGTTTTTTTGTTTTTTTTAGGAATTGGTTTTGGTCCCTAAAAGACCAAAAAACAAATATATCAAATAAATCTGTCACCCAATCAAAGGTAAACTTCATCTTGTCGTGATACATATTTAAAGTGTCATTGTTTACTATGTGTTTAATTGCCTTGTTAATCCCGTTTCAGATTGATTGGCACATTAATGTTTTATTAACAATCACAGCAAATCAAACATCTAATAACCTTTTCTTAACCAGGAATACATTTTAAGGCATTTTTTTACTCTGTTAAGAAGTATAATTGGAACGCTGCTTAACGGAGAAAAAAAAAAAAAGTAAGGACATTTACTTTATTTTGAAAGTGTAGACCGGAACAGGAGGGCTGTGGCTGTGTTGACAGTGTGCGAGGCGCGCGGTGACAGTAGCAGTACACGCGCAGGGAGAGCGCGGGGGAGCTGGAATGAGCGAGGAGCGAAAATGTGAAGGTGGAATCCGAGTGAGCAGCATTGTGTTGTGACTGACGCCTGTTTCTCTGGAGAGAGGAAACAAAACACAACGGACATTCACGCACAGGAAAAACAGGAGCTTTATTTTTAAATTGAATATTACTGGAAATATCCTCGCTTTATTTTTCTTTTCTTCCATATTTTCTATCTCTATTTCTGGCTCTGTCCACCTGGTCAGAAATTGACTGGAAGCAGTGTTGCGGAGAGTGAGGAGCATCATTTTATTTTCATTGGATATTCATTTTTAATGACACCACTTGGATGGAGTAAAGTGTTCCGTGTGAAGATTTCCTCTCGCTTTATGGGATTATTCTCGACGAAGGCGCTTTGTTTTAGATAAAAGCACATTGGGCATCATGAGTTCCAGTGGTAAGTCCTTTCTTGCGCGCTTTATCTTTACACTTGCAGCGCGAGGACAATACACAGGAAAGAACAGAAGTACTATTCAACAACAGTACAGTGTATTTAATGGAAGAGACAACATAAAGTGTCTAAATAGAAAATCAATGTTTGACTGATGGCAACTCAATATAACACAATGTTAATTTTAATAGCTATATTTAATGTATTATTAATGTCAGTGCAGTGGGAAAATGATGTGTTAATGCCTCTGTAAACAGTGTTTCCCATGCTCTGCTAATAGACTAGCAGCAGGTTTAAAGAGGATGGGTGAGCTAATTATATCTAGAGGTCAAAGTAGCATCTGCCCAGAGTTCATCCTTACAGGAGCATTTCTGAAATTCTTCATCCACACAACAGCTGTTGCTAAGGCCCTCCCAATGCCTTCTTCTCTCCTCTGTCACACCTCTTTTAATCTCTCCTTCCTCATCTACTTCACCGCCTCCACCACCTCTTGTAAGTTTGACCTCTCCTGGGAGCCCACCCAGGCTCTCAGCTGTCTCCCCTGGATTAAAGTCCACCTGTCTTCTCACACTTTCATCGTAGGGGCAGGAAACCCCTGGAGCCGCAGGTTTTGCGCCCTGACCGCCGGGCTGGTCTCATGGAGTTACTGTGATGCATCACATGACGAATAAGTCTGACAGCCTGAGGGCTCGTGTCATACTTACACTAGACCGGCTCTGGGGCTGCTATGATGCTAAGCTGACCTTGTATCAGCTGACTGTGACCCTGATCCTGTGTCAGCTGAATCAGGGCTTTCCCTTTAGGGCTGGCGGGTCAGCTGCACGCGTGCGTGTGAGCATGTGCGAGCTTGAGCTGTGTTTACAAGTTAGCACTGGTTGATTCACAAAGCAGATCACTTGGGAAGACTTTCCGAGGCTAACTCTCCTTTCCCTGAGCTGTCAGTGAGGCCTGTTGGAGCTGACGTGCACCAGGTGCTCCGTGAGCTAAAGGTGTCATGTGCTTCCTGTCCTCCCTCCCCTGTCCTCCGTGTCTACAGGAGGAACCGGGTATTACTGCATCATTCATAATCCAGCCTGTCATTGTGTGGCTCTACATTATTCATCCAGTGCTCTTAACCCTCTGGTACCGAGCCTTGCCTGACTGCCAGTTCTCGTGGCGTGCAGTGCGTGCCGGGAGTGGTGTCACAGCATCTCCCTTGCTAAGAAATTAGTAGAATTCCTTTGTTAAGCTTCGAAATGCCCTTTCTCAGCTGACAGGGAGGGGGAGGAGCACGTGTGGAGAGCTGTCACAAGCGCTTGTGATTTAAAAAGCATGTGGCCAAACAGGAGTGGGCACACAAACACACAAACATCAACAACATGTCAACCTGTGGTTTGCGTGTGAGAGAACCTGTGTGTGCGTCTAACCGTGCGTGTGTTACAGCAGGCAGATGGTGGTGTGACATGTGTCAGTAGTCTGGCTTCAGGCATAAAAACACAGCAGGCTTCAGAGCTGAGGGAAGAACATCCCTCCTCCTCCTCTCCTCTTCTTCCTCTCATCCCTCCAGTCAGTCAAACATATGCTCTCCTCCACTCTATACACTCACAAGGTCTCGGACATGAACGGGCCTGTTAGGCCGGGCTGTGCGCAGTGTTTCCGCTGCATTGGGTGTGATAGCCCAGAGGCCATCGACACACACGGAGTAATTACACACAGCTCTGACTGTCTGTCTTCATCTTCTGGGCCTTATATCTCTCATGGTCACTGGGTTTGGTGTGTGTGTGTGTTGCTCTGTGCGAGTGTGCCCGGGCAGACTCCTATTTTCTGCCTGGCTGGCGGCCGAGTCAGGACTGTGGGTGCAGCAGGTTAGTTGCTGGTGGGAAGGACCTTGGTTTTACTTCGATATATCCACATTTAGACATACTGAGAAATATAAAAAAATCCTTGAGGTTAAAGTTGGAGTTTTACAAAATGTACTCCTTACTGAAATACCAGGCAGTTTCTGAGATCATGTGTAAGCAGAGTCTGTGTGTTTCCAGGGAGTGATAAAACACATGTTGATCAATAAACTGATCATTGAGCTCAGGGACCTGAGGGGATCTGCAGAGCCATACATCACAGACAGCACTGACGCCTCCCCTCGCCTCTTTCTTTCTCTCTCTATAGCTGAGAGTTCTTAAGTATCAAAAGAAATACATCCTTTAGGTGTTTTAACTTTGAAAGGACATGCTTAATCTAATTTAAATGGATCAAAGTATGGAAATTAAGGCAGCTACTCCATTGAAGTTTTATCCATTTTGTTAGTCTCATGAAAAGTCTTTGTTGGACGGCAATGCTTTCATTCTGTTGGTCCAGGCTGAAATATCTCAACATAGGTTTGATTGATTGCTCTGAAATCTGCAACAGATATTCATTGCACCCAGAAGATGAATCCTAATGAGCTTGGTGATCCTCCCTTGGGGATGACTTCATTTAAAGCTAGTCAAAGTTTTCAAATATTACATATGATAATCTTAACATCTTTTGGATGGATTGGCACAAATTTTGTACGGGCATTCATGGATCATCATACCAGAGGAGCGATCGTTATCACTTGGGTGGTGCCCAGACTTTTCCTCTAGCACCACTTTGATTGTCCAATATGTGTTAATTACCATATATGTGCATCCATCCATTTTCTTTACCGCCTATCCTGTTCAGGGTCACGGGGGGCTGGAGCATATCCCAGCTGTCATTGGGCGAGAGGCGGGGTACGCCAATCACAGGGCTGACACATACAGACAGACAACCTTTCATACTCACACGGTGTGTTCAAAACCGCATACTATCATACTAACCGTGACGTAAAATTGAGTATGTCATGCGTTCCCATCTCATAGTATGCAATTGTGTGTATGCGAGAAATGCCGGGATCTATACTAGATCGGCCCGGATATTTGAGTATGAGACGGGAGCTCACTGGTTGTACTCAACCTCCCCAAAATGCATTGCGGCTATTCAGCTTCTACTATGGCGGAGATGGACCGGAGATCAGACCGGACATACGTAAACGATTAAGTCACGTGATACGGAGAACACGGCTCTGAGTATGATGCCAACGGCATCCTAATAGTCAGGTTAGTAGGCGGTATGCAGTACATACTGTTTGAGTATGTAGTAGGCAGTACGTTAGTATGCGGTTTCGGACACAGCAACAGTCACACCTGCAGGCAATTTAGAGTCACCAATGAACTGAACAAGCATGTAAAGGGAGAACACAGAAAGGTCCACCTTGTCCGAACCAGGGTTAATACTGGGGTTCGAACTAGAAACCTTCTAGCTGTGAGGCATCAGCGCTAACCACTGTACCACCATGCAGCTCCAAATACCTACAGAACTAATTCAAATTCACTTCAGCCTCAGCTGCATTTTGTTAAGTGCTAATTGGGTGGCTGTGGCTCAGTGGTAGAGTCGGTCGTCTTTCAGTCGGAAGGTCGGAGGTTCGATCACCCAGCTCCCTCAGTCTACATGTCAAAGTGTCCTTGGGCAAGACACTGAACCCCAAATTGCTCCTGGTGGCATAGCCATCGGGTATGAATGTGAGGACTGATTGACAGTTGGGCACTTTAGGTAGCAGCCTCTGCTATCAGTGTGTGAATGTGACATGTGACATAGTGCAAAAGCAGGTTTGAGTGGTTGCAAAAACTACAAAAGCGCTATATAAGTGCAGTCCATTTACCATTTAATTAAAGTTAGCATTCTAACATGCTAAGATAAAATGTTAACATTCCCTGCTAAATATGAGCATGTTAATATGCTGATGTTAGCTTATAGCACTGGGTTACCTTTGACTGTTTTATTTGAATGTAAATTCACTTGTTTGAGAGCTTTCTAGAAATATATTGCTCTGCAGTAGAATGGAGCAGGTTGAACCACATGTAAAAAGGAACTTTGTTTTAAAAAGTCCTGAATCAAACGGATTACTTTTTACACTGGATTTAGTCTGCATCAGTGTGAATGTGTGTGTGCATGGACGGAAAGATCCAATGACCTACAGATAGATTGTGTCCTCCCAAGGCACCACCTCCATAAGGGACCAGATCTACAAATACATACAGCACCAGATTAAATGATGGATGTTTTCTGTGCTGTTTCGATGTCAGTTGTGTTTTTCCTCTTCTCTGGCAGCAGTGAGTCCGACCATGGGTACACAGGGAGGGGAGCAGCATCATATATGATTCCTGCTCCTCTGCCTCATCTGGTGCGCAGTCCAAACCTGAGCCAAATACCATTTATCACTGCTGCTGCCAGACGCCTCAGTTCAATAACACAGAGAACAAAGGTTGGAGACAAAGATGCACAGATGCAAACACAGATGCTGGGATGCACACATGAATATTCAAATAGGTTCACAGTCATGTACAACTGGTCTGTATTTACAGGCTAACGCCGAAATTAGGCACATGTTGTTCTTGTTCATTTGCAGCTTCGGGTGTTGTGGTTGCTGCGCTGGTATTCAGTTTGACTTCTTTACTGATTAAACCATTGTGGGAAATAAATTATAGACTGCAAGGGGAACAAAAAAACATTCAGTTGCCATTAATCTGAAAGCTTTTTTAAATCAAAGTTAAATTTATGGGAGAAGTCTTATTCTGCTCATAGCTACACATGGTGGCTTTATTGTACGTTGCATGCTCAAGGTTCCTGTCTCCATGACCTTGGCTTCTGGTTGGATTGAGTGATCATTCAGAGTGTCAGCAGCGGTCTGACCCCTCTCTCTCTCTCTCCGTAGAGTGGCTCTATGTTTGTGATACCACTGGACACTATCATTGCTCTGATGGATGCTCCAGGCCAAGGTCCTGACAGAGACGAAGGGTGATAAAGGGAGGAGATTAGGGGGGAGGCAGGGAGACACCTGATCGGTGGCTGCGTTAGATTGCTTACAGGGAAGCAGTGTTGTTGCTTGCTTGTGACAGAGTATAATTTGATAGTCAATGTTCACCTTAAAAAATCATTTTTATTTCAGATCATTTCACTTCATTTGAACCGTAGAAAACTTGCCATCAAGGCACATGAGTGACATTAGCTTTTGCCTTTTGTGCCTTTGTTTATAGAGTGGATTGTGATGAACGCAGGGGAGGAGAGAGTGGGGCATGACACTTGGCATGGGGCCGTGGGTGGGAGTCGAGCCTTGGGCTGCCGCATCGAGGACTGTAGCCTCTGTACATGGGCTGCAGAATTAACCGCTGAGCTAAACCGGCGTTTAGCTTTTAAGATCTCGTTGGAGGTTTTCCCAGTCATTTCAACACAACAGTTTCTTGAAGCTGCCATCCGTTTGCCCATTAGCCAAACTTTGGCCTTGCTGGTTGACATGTCTGCTTCAGCGAGAAACTTCTATCACAGGATTTATTTTAACATGCCAAAAACATTTCTTAGAAAAACTCATCAGCATTGTCTGTGGGAATTTCTGCTGACGAATGGCTACAAACTGTTTGCACAGAATAAAGCCTGGGAACAGTCATAGTCGAGACGTGTACGGATATTGAGAGTTTGTTTATAACACGGCCAACCTACAAAGAAACGCTGAGCTTTTGCTAAACTGAGTTGATCCCCACTTTTTTGTTGTCACAACCATCCCTCATGTAATTCACGTCTTTGTAATAGTCCCATAAAAACTTTGCCTGTGCAGCAGAATTACTTTACTTTGGTTTGTGGATAGAAGCTGAAGACCATTTAAGCTGACATGAACATATAAGTGGCTCAGTTTAAATGAGCTGAATTAGACATGTTTAAACATACATATGCCTGTGGACATTCAGTGGAAAATAAACGAGAAACGAGTAAAAAAACCGACATAAAAGTATTAAAAAAAATTACATTTCAGTGGAGAAACAACACATCTTCCCTTTAATAATTTATCAAAAATCGACTTTGATTACTCGCCTCACTCCTCACTCCTCCGCCCTCGTCACCACTGATCTCCCAGCATTCCTCGTGACTGAGCTCCCAGAGTGTTGTTTCCCGCGGGGCTGTCAGGTCAGCGGCAGAAATAGCAGCAGCCCCTCAGTCCCAGGGGGATGCTGTCGGCCTCTCTGACCCTGGCCCTGTTCTTATCACCTGTCTGCTGGAGGCCGTATTCTCCCGGGGCCACTGGCCACTGATTTGGAGTCAGTGGATTACACCTGTAGTCTGGTGGCTATCATTAGAAGAATGACTCAAGTCCTCAGCATGGGAGAGGATGGAGGGCTGTTTGAGAGCTCTGTAATGGGTTTAGATGGGGACAGCTTGGCTTTGTTCAATGAGAATGAACGCTCTGACACAGTTTGATGGAGTTGCATAATAACGCTTCAGCTCCTGAGCTGATTGTTCACCTGGGTTGTCTTGTGAGGTGCGGCTTTTTGGCACACACTAAAAACCTTTAATTAGCTTACCATTTATTAAAACATACTAGGCAGGAATCTTTTTTACCTCGCCTCCGCCTGAAACAATGCACCCCTGTATAATTGGGTTTCTCTCACCACTTTGCCTGACTGTGCCAGAGGTTTGTTTTGGCACGATTTCAGAAGGTCAGCAGTGCAAATAAATGCCCTGTGTGTTTTTCCAGTAGATGCTGGCACAGGCTTGCATGTACTGCCATTAGGTACCATTATCTTCCATTCACACCTGATGCGATCAGTGTTGCTAATTTGGTTTTATGACAAAAGAACCCGCTGCTTTCCTTTGCCTGACGCCAACATACATGCTGAATAACCCACTTTCAAGGGAGTGTCATTATTTGAACCAGTGGCTGGGCACTTATCAGTCAGGGCACTGGGTCCCAGTGGTGCTGCCAGCATTGTGAAAGAAACAATGAACTAACAGAGACTTGAGTGTGGGAGACTGGGAGTGAGAATTAATCATGCTTGCATATTTCCAGTGCCCACACTCTTGCCCTGAGAAGGCAAAGAAACTACAGTCATGCATACATTATGTCTTGCACCCATGGATGAATGTATGCCCTCACACAAACTGCTGCAGCATACACTATGCATACACTGTCGTCAAACTTGCTGCATGCAAACGCTGCTCAGGTTATGAAGCGTGCAAGTCTGTTAGACTTTTTAAGTGCTGCGAGTCCTTCGGGATTCATCCAGTGAAATGGAATCAGTAGCTCTGTCACGCCAGCCCATATGCTCTGACTGAAGCAGCAAAGTCCTTCAGCTATTCAGGTAGGCAGTGAGGCCAGCTGGTTACCCCGCCATTATACCCTCCACAGAGTGTAGGGCCACTCAGATGCTCCTTAAGGAAGATGGAGCAAAATGAGAGAGTGTGAACCCAGCTGTTCTGGCACAGTCTTCATATTGGGAGGGTGGTTGTCTCTGCATTAGGATGCAAGAGAATCTGTTTATAGCCAGATGGACTTTTAAAGAGCCTGTAATAGCCTGAGAGGTCTTATATAAATTAATTTTCCTAACTCATTCAAGATCTAATTCATTTATTATTTTGACCTTTGAGCTTGCAAAAGCATTTACAACATTACTGTTAGGTCTGTGTGTAAGAACTTGCTTTCCTGGCTCTGGGAAATAGCCACCAGGCTTAAAGGAGTCTGACATGTAAGCGAATGCATGATGAGGTAAGAGGATCCTTCCACTTTCTAACCTGATGCAGCAGTGTGAGTGCGCCTGTGTGTGTGCGTCAGCCCGTATGAGTGTGTGAAAAATACAGACAGTGGGAGAGAAAGCCTGGAGCTTACCCAGCTTACATAGGTGTCAGACCTCACAGCTTCAGAACGACGAGTGTTGACAGAGCTACACACTGATCTTATTGTGTGAACTGCACACAGCTCAGTCTGGAGTGTAGTCGGAGCCCCAGTTCTGGTGATGGATTACTGGGTACATTAGAGGAACTTTCAATATGAAAAGCAGTTACCTGAGAATAATGCTGAAAGTCATTATGATGTTTAATTAATACAACGTTATTATGTCGTTAAAGTGTACTTTCTGTGGAGATGGAGACACTCCATTTTGTGCTATCAAGAAATACTGATTATAGTTAGTCGGAACTATTTGTTAAGAAAAGCCAACATCAGTAGGAGGTTAGAGGCTGTCTTGGTTTCTAAAGTATTTGGTAAAATAATAGGTTGTGTTTAAAATAAGACTTTTTCATGGCGAGTAGGCCTATATTTAGTCCTAGTCACGGATGCCTCTATATCAGAGTTAACGTTCCAATAGGCTATCTGGATGATTTTGTTGGTTTGAGCATTTGCAAGACATTTATGTGGCGTTATGTTTGCCTAACAAACTGGTAACTGCCCACCTCCTACTGTTCTTATAACTGTAAATGTAAAACGCAGTGTAAATTACAATAACTATATATCTCAACTTTTAAGTTTAACTTGTTTTAGTATGTTAGCAAAGCAGCTACTGCAAGAAAACAGGGGACTTGTTAGCTTTAGCTTCATGCTTTTAGAAGAGATTAGCCATGAAGTGTCAGATCATTATACTTGAAACATTAAATAGTCTTAAATAGACCAAAGATATTATTTGCAAGCTAAGGTAAGCACAACTGGCAACTTGCTAGCTATTGTGCTAATAACATCTGCCTACGATACTTTGCCGTGGGCAAAATCGAATGCTGCTGGCTAGAAACAAGAAGCTTTAACTTTCGTCCACCACTGTCAGAAGGAATTCAGGGGGAATTCACTAAGAATGAATTGCGGCCGCTGATAGCACCATAAATTGCGCATCATTTGCTATCTGCTATCTGCTCCGTCTCAAGGTCCGATTCACAAAGCAAATTGCACAAACACGCCCATAAAGTTTAGCAGATCCGTGCAGTTTGCTCTTGTTTTGTGGAGAGAAGCTGTCTGTACCTCCACTTTCTGTTGCTCTGTGCTGCGCTCTCAGGCAGTTGAGCACACACTGACGGATCTCAACTCCATGCACAGATCGACGAGCAGCAGGGAGAGGAGGGGGCAGCTCTTTTAACAGTCCAGACTCAACCAGACTTTACTAGTTTAACTGTCTGTAACGCAATATCATTTTTTAAACGAGCGAGCAATAGCAGCTCGTCCATATAATAATCCCCGTCACGTGTAACGACTCCAGACTGTGCCCATGTGCCGGGGTTGAGCCTCGCACAGACCCAGACTTGTTGGTTATTATAATAATGACAATATATTATTATCAGATTGTTTTTACAGACAAACACAGTTTTTACTCACACAAAAGGTGGAATTGTCGTCATGATCAGAGAGGTGGAGAGATAATGTTATCATTTGGAACTGCATAGGAAAGCTTAAGTGTAGCAACAGTAACTGAGCAGGGATTAGCCATAGTTATCTTGCGAAATGTAAATACAATATTAAGTGTGTGTGTGTTCTTGTCTTCAGCAGCTTATCACCAAGGCTCTCCAAGTGCTGAGCGAAGTTCTGGACCAATCCGGTGCCAGCGATGTCGGGAAGTATGCAAAGGAGAGGTGGTACGAGTACAAGACACCCACTTTCACGTCAAGTGTTTCACCTGCACCGGTAAGACATGGAAACCTGATCCATAACAACACAACACGACAGGTGTTAGAGCACCAAAGTTTTACAGAGTCTTTGGGCATAGGTGGTGCTGGTCATAAATGTTGTTAAAGTTACACAAGATGGGAATCAGATTCCAGGAGTAGACTACAAACAAGTCATCTATCTTGGTCACTGCCCTCAATACACACACACACACACACACACACACATTGACAAATATATACTGTATTCCCTCGTTCATCCATCTCCGAGTGCACATGCTGAGTGCTACTATTAGCCTGTGGTGGGGATTGGATCGGATCAGAGACGGTGCCTTGCAGGGGACTTAGGCTCCTGCTAAGGTAGCTTGTTATTGCGCTGCCAACTTGGAGAGGATTTTCCCTCGGTTGTACGCTGTGGTCTAATGAGACTATCTCAACAGGCTTTGCCGCGCTACAAGTGAGCACTGCTGACCTACAAAGATACAGTGGTGACATAACATGACATGCTCTTACAACTGAAATGGTGCGACATGTGTTTCTCTTGTGTGATGTTTTGATGTTGTTAAAGGCATTAGCTTGTGTGTTATAGTAGCCCTAAACATGTATTCCACAATACTGCTTATTTATCTCTATAAAGGAAAAGCCTAGTTTAACATTTTGAGTAATACACAAGGCAAAACAAGTAGCTCGAAAGAATATTGGCCAATTATAAATAATTCATTACAAATTGATTCATTCTAAGAATATTTTTCTTAACAGCCCAAGGCGCAAGAAAAAAACAAGTCAAACTTCAGATTTAGCTTTTTTTGCTCACATGTTGTGTACTGTGGAGGTAAAACATCATGCATGTTATGCTGGAAGCTGTTTGCATGACTAAAAACTCAGGAGGCTGATGAGCCGATGAATGAGATGTTTTGTTGATTGCGATAACAACTTATCTGGTAAAATAAGGACTCTGTGTTCTTTTCGAACATGACGCCAGCATGTAGAACTGGAGGCATGTAGTCAGACGATTCAGGCCCTGAAAGGATCTGATGACAGTTAAATATCTGTGCGTGTGCAAATTAAATCAAAGAACCGAGCAATGTTATTTGTCATGCTGCTGTACAGCCTGGAGCTTTGTGCTCAGTGTTATGTTAATAATGCCATTTTTAAAGCAAACACAGTCTGTCATGGGTTACTTTTTGCTATTTGCGGATGACACAGAAGAGCATAGAGATAGATAGAGGAAATTTGCACACAACAGTCAGGTCTGTTTCTGTATAGCTATGGACTTATCAGACATAATTTCCAACATATCTCTGTACTTAAATACATGTATTTCCATACATCTATTATCTATACCACGTATCCTGATCAAGCTTGCATGAGGCTGGAGCCTATCCCATTTGGTGATAGGCGGGGTACGACCTGGACTGATTGCCAGTCAATCACAGGGCTGATATACCCCTTTTCCACCAAAATTAGCGCGTTGACGCAGGTTTTTTAAACCCGCGAAGACCCGCTAATAAATGCCGATTGTCTCTTTTCCCATTGCCAGTGAAGTATACTTGGCCTCTTTTCTGCTGCGTCACCGTCTGAAGTCACAAATGCGCCCTAAACACTGTTGGTAAACAGTGAAGATGTTACGGTGGTTAGGTCTTTATCGTATCTATTACTCATTCAGCCTATTTATCAAACTCGGGGGCGACAAATTTGGAACGATGTTCGAGCGCTGCTCAGATGGAGACGGGCGGCAGCATTGCACCGGCAAGGTGGTGGAGATTAGCGTGTCGACCCGGGTTTTGTGTTCCAATCATTGCCGATCTACTGCAGAGTCATTTGACACGGGTCTGAATGCCAATTGTAACCTTTCCCACGAAGCAAAAAAAACTGGGTGTTAAAGGCTGTTAGTGGGTTTTTTTACCAGTGGGAAATCGGCTTTAGATAGAGACAGACAACCTTTCATGCTCACACTCCGACGGGCAATTTTAGAGTCACCAATTTACCTGATGAACGTCTTTAACTGTGGGAGGTGTGGGAGGAAGCTGAAGTATCCGGAGAGAACCAGGAACCCTCTGGCTGTGAGGCGATAGTGCTAACCACAGCAGCACCAATCCGCTCAAATACATCTATTTCCTCCATGAAAATATCTTAAATGTTAGAATCCGAAAGGTTGAATCTATTTTAGATTAAAATGTCACTGCCAGTGGCAAATAAGTCCGCCCCACTGGCAGTTTTCACACAGTTTTAAGACAAACTTTTCATAGCCAGCCCAGTTCTTAAAATGACTCAGTAAGACATTTATTTAACAGTACAAACTTCCCCTGGCATTCTTCCAAAGCTGTATTTCTATATAAGTCTGGTCTCCAGCAGCTGTTGTTGAGGAGAGTCTGAGTAAGTTGTGTTTCTTTATGAGCAGCACAAATATCTTCTACAGTACAGAAACTCACTGAAGGCTATTCATTGGAGGCTTGTTGTTACATGCTTCTGACGTGTAGCCGTCACACACATGAAACACACACATATACAGTGCACACATACGCACATGCACTCAAGCATACGAGCGTGCACAACCATATGTGTGTGCACGCTCGCTGTGGTTGTGAGGGGTTGCTGTGGTAACGGTGTGAAGGGGCACCCAGGCCCTGGTTGGTGGATATTCTCAGCATCTCTATGGTGCTATTAACCAATCAGAAGGCTCTTTTCTGTGCCCCAGAGAAAAAAGGGGGGTGAACACAGGAAGCGAGGAGAAAAGGGAAGAAGAAGGGGGGATGTTTTTGTGTGTCGCCTAAACATTACATCATCACTTGAGTGTAATGCCAATCTGATCCTCACTCACTCCTCTTGCTTTTCATTTCCTCTCTCAGTCAGAGCAGCAGTACAGTAATGGAAAACTGTCATGGAGGAGCATCATGTTAAATACACCTATCAGGCAGCCCTCCCCTCTCATGTTCCAGAGAGCTCTCCACATCCCAGGAGGCAGCGGGGCACTATTGTGCAGCCAGGCTCTGCCACATCCCTGCCCATAATATGCTCTCCTGTACGGGCCTCTGCACAGCCAGCAGTTTCTAAAGCTTTTTATTGTTCTGTGTGTAACATCCCCCCTCACACGCAAACATGTTGCATGTTCTTTTGAACTATAACTCGGCCCATTGTCTGTGTTTCTATTCTCTGCGTTTCATTTGCTCCTCTGTTTTTAGAGACTGAATGCAGAAGCAGGATTCAAGATCGAATTTCTATATTTCCTGCCTTTTTTTCTTGTTTTTTCCCCTCCTCTGTTTCTTTCCCTCGCTCCCCCCCTTTTCTTTTTTTTTCTGATGACACTCACCCAAGCATGAAATCAATTTCTCATCTTGGGACAGGATGACATTGGCATGCGGGGCGTGCGATTTGGAGGCTAATGGCTAAACTGTATTATTCCATCTGATAGAGTGACAATCCGCCACCAGCAGCCAATTGGCTTATCTGTCGGATGTGTTTATGAACTCTGCGACTGGGGCGTGTTTCAACACTTGATTTGATTCTTTTCTTAGCAATTAACGTGTGTACTCGGGTTATTGACCTTGACCAAATGATATTGCGTGTGCTTCAGCCCATTTGTTTCCACCGCAAAACCATGACATAAAATCATAGACATTTCCCCCTTTTTCCTTCTCCTCCTCCTTTTCATTCTCTGTGTCCTTTTTCCTGAAAAGGGCTGACTGTGCCCCGCTGAAGAGATGATGACAATACAGTCAGACACACTTTCACTTAGCATGTAGCAAAACATACATCCCCCCCTCTCCATCACTTTAACAAGCCACATTACTTTCTGGAAGCTGCCTTATCATAATTCCTCTCTCATGCATTAGTCAGGAGCAGATCAGATCACTAATCATGTGCATTTAACCTCTCATTTGAACCCATTATACAGCAGCTGATTATAGCATGAAGGAGCCGCCACGTAATCAGCTAAAGAAAGAAGTGTGTGGAAAATGCTGGAGACAGAAGCCAGCTCGCAGATTGATGCATCAACTTCACAGAGATGAGAGTGTGTGTGTGTGTGGATCCTGTAACACTTCTCGGTGTAGCAGCGGTCTATACTGTATGGATGATATGGTGTTGTATTACCAGCAGACGGGCTGACTCGTGCATACTGGCCTAATGACATACTGACCACATTTACCCGCCTGTGAAGCGTAATTGGCACTCCAATATTCCAGCAGTAACAGCGGGGCCTGTCAGTGGCACGATTGCAAAGTTAACACGCACATAAATCACACGCAAAAAAGGGCTAAATGTGCTTGTGTTTCCTGTGCAGCCGCTCGCTGAAGAGCACAGAGGCACAGGCACAAACACACAAGCGCAGACAGAGACAGATGCAAACACTGACACATTCGCACATAAACTGCCAGGCTGCTCCCAGTAGTTATTTATTTTCCCAGACAAAACAGATTTTCCTCATAAAACAGCGCTAAAGGGAATAACAGATTTACACAGACAGGTCAGATAAATACTTGACTGCTCTGCTTAGGCTCCGTTTCTAGCCGCTGTTGTAAAACCACCAGGCCTCTTGTAAAAATCGCTGCATCTTTGTCTTTCTCTCTGCAGACCTGTTTCAGTCAGTTCAGCCTCCCTTTGGATGCCATTAGCCCCCATCACTCAACCTCTGTGTTAATAACATCAACCCACTGTACTGTACAGCCGACCTGCTCTCTGAGGGCGACGGATAGAGAGAGTGGAGTGGACGGAGGGAGAGGGGAAGACATATAGCATATGGGATAAAGAGGAAAAACAAAGAGAGGTTATGAGGAGAAACAGAAAAAGAGACACACAGGACAGAAAAAATGGGGGGTTACAGAGAAAGGGGAGCTTCCTGTAGCTATAGCAACCGCTGGTACGCTGGTCCAATCACCACGCCACTGCCTGGTTGCTAGGGAGAGATTCAGGCGAAGGCAGCGGCGCTTTCCCCCGACGGCTCTCCAGGATCTGGGATGGATGTCAGGGATTATTCCTCAGCTTGTCTCTCTGAAGCGTCACCGTCCGATGGGATTTCCACACTCCGACGCCCTGCTTATTGTCTTTAAGTGTGTGTATGCGTGTGAAAAATTGTGTGTGTGTGTGTGTACTGCACTGAGGTGGAGCTGCTTAAGTGTGCAAGTGCCTGGCTCAGTGAAGGAGTGATTTTTGAATGATAAAGAGGATCATTAAGTGACCAACCCCACTGTGTTGGACAAAAACACACATATAAACAGTACACCCTGACATGCTTTGAGTGTTTATGATGCTTATTATGATCTCTTGCAGTTTAGTTATCCCTCTGTGATCCCGTTCACGCCTCTTTTCCCCTCAGCTGAGCGTCTTATCAGCCCTGGGAGGGTTAAAAGCTGAAGGCCTCAGCAGCAGGACCGGTCTGCTGGTATGAAGGGACTCCGCTGGGTAGCCATCTGTCTCCATCAACCACCGCAGCCAAAATCTAGGGGAACCCTGTCACTCATGCATGATTTCTCTCTGCTGTAGCCTTCAGCTGTCTCTCTCTCTCTCTTCTTGCCCTTTTCTATAACCACATCTCCGTCTGTTTTCTGTTATTTTTCCCCTTTTTTTTGCCAATCGAGCAATATGGCTCTAGGACGCAATGTTGGTGGTTAAGTCCAGACTGAAAATCCTGCACAACTATTTGACTATGGATCGCCATTTCATGTTGTACAGACACAGGCTAACTTCACTTCAAGCACCACCATGAGGTTTTTGTTTTTAAGTGATATAGCCAACCAACTATGAGGTTGTTTCGGCATGAAATTTAGTACAGATACACGTTTGGTACGATGTTCCCAGAGGATACATAGTGGCTTTGATGCCCCATTCCTTTAATCCCAGCAATTTAAAGTTTCACTGCGCATTTGACTTAGTGTTCACCAGAATTTTCTGTAAGTGACACCAGCACGTCGACAGCTTGGTACCGAGTTATTTGTCTCAACAGCTATATGATGGCTTGTCTTTGGAAGCAGGAGCCGTCATTCATGTTCCCCTGATGATAAATTGTGTTGTGAGAACGACAACATTTGATTCCTTTTTAGTTATCCAATGACTTCTTTTTATTTTTTATAGTCTTTTTTTGGCTTTTTGTCTTAATTTTATAGGAGGCTGAAGAGAGACAGGAAATGTGTGGGGTAGAGAGAAGGGGATGACATGCACCAAATGATCGGCAGACGAAATTGCGATCAGTGCGTCGAGGGCTGTAGCCTCTGTACATGGGGCGCCTGCTCAACCAACTGAGCTAAACCAGCGCCCCGATCCAATGACTTTTTTTATTCATCATCAAGTCAAAAAAAATAGAAAAAGTGTCAACCTCCGAGGCTGAAAAGTCAAGTGCCCAAAACTGTAGTTCCCCGACTATGATGAGATGTTTCGTTCATGAACGATTCATTCAAAAAGAACACATCTTTTTCATGAATTGAACGATCTGTTCAATTCCATGCATTGATTCGTTCCTGCCGTTCATTAAATTCTCTCTCGCTTGATGTTGATGTCTAACAGAATTGCGTCAGACTCTGACTCACGGCTTCCCAATCCCTTCCTTCTTCCTTTTAGAGAACCAGACTGATTGATGTTAGCACGCACCAGAAGCCTTTTGGAGGAGGGCTGTAATTAGCGAGTGAGTTGTTTCTTTGTCGTTTGGCGTTTAAACTGGAAATGTCACTTAGTGAACGAGTCTCATGAACTAATCTTGCAGCTGAACGAGATTTGAAGATCTGAATCAGACCCATAACTGCCATCTCGATTGACTATTCACTTCAAAATGTGTCATTATGGTGGTTTTATAAAATGAATGACGTTCCTATGTGACTCAGATGTAATTAGCACTAATAAGTGACTGTTTGCATGCTAACTTGTTAAACTAAAATAGTGTCATCGTACACAGTGCACCTGCTAACCTAAAATTGTAAGCACTGTCACTGTGAGCATGCTAATATTAGCATTTAGCTGAAAACACCATGCCTGTGTACAGCCTCACAAAGCTGCTAGTGTGCTTTTAGACTTTTGTTCGCTCCTCTTCCTGTCTTTCTGACTGCCTCTATTCCCACCCTGTGATTTGGCACAACTTGAGAAAACACATTATTTACTCTTGAAGTGTTTCCTCCTGTCACCGGGGCTCTGATCCAGGGGACAGGGGGAGGGCAGAAGAGGCTGGGCCCCACGTTGGTAGCACAGATGCGGGGGTGAGTAGGTGATTACCTCCCCTGCTGGAGCCTGTCACTGCCCTGCTACATACATGCCTCTCTGCTAAACTGTGGCTGCTGCTTATTATCCTAAAGAAAGACTTGGGAATTAGCATAATGTGGACAGCAATAAAACAATAAGAATGTGCAGTCGGCTACTTTGATGCACTGTACAAAGCATGTTAATTTACTTAATGGCACATTATGAAGACCTATCAGTAGCATAATGAGCTCAGAGAGGAGTCACATTGAGGAAAAAGGGGAGGGTTGCAGCCCGGGAGAGAGAATAGAAGGTGCAAATGGAGATAAAGTGGAGACCTTGTGCTCTGAGCCACAAAGATTTGGAAGCTGTCTTGAAACGGAAAGACAGAGAAAGAGAAGGGGAGGGGGCAGGGGGGGTGTCTGCACTATTTTGGGGTTCCGGCCCGGGCCGACTTTGAGAAGGGAATTTTAATTGCGTCTGTTGGCTGGAGATAAATACCCAATCATGCGGACCCCCTGTGGGTGTCTAATCAGCGCCGTTCTAATGACCGCAGCTGCAGAGGCCAGCCTACATGCTAACCTCTAATCACCAGACTTATGATCTCTGGATGCAAACTTCTTACGTTGCCAAAAATGAGAAATATGAACGAAACAAGCAGCATCTTCGACTTTCCTCATTAGAGCATCATTCAGGAAAAAGATTACATGAAGTCTTTGATGTAGTTTAGTCTTTCAAGACTGATTATGTTGGTAGAGGAAGCTAATTAATGATAACTTTGACTTTGTCTCCATAATATAATGTGTACTTTTTATGTAAACAAAACTTTGGATTAAATTAGGAATTCTACATAATCACATGTGAGTTCACTTTCCTGTGAGAGACTACAGTATAAATCCCCAAAGGCCATTCATAGGACAGAGAAACAGACCGATCTGGTTCTGCGTCGGTTGTGTCAGGCTGCTGTTTTTATGGGTAGGTATCCACAGCATGTGGTGCCGGTTTGAGGCTCTGACCAAAGCCTTTCTTCTCAGCGCCAAGCTGAGCCGCACAGCTGCAGAGACACCAAACTCCGACCCAACTCCACCCACTTTGCCTCCAACCGCAACATTTGGAGGGATAAGTATAAAACTAATGGTTACAGTAAAAAATGAGAGAACTCGAAATGAAAAGGGCAACCTTGCAAATAGGCTGCAAAAAATAAGGGAGGTTTGTTGTGGAGTGATTCCTTTTCAAATATGTGAAAATTGTCAAGGCTGCACGGTGGTGCAGTGGTTAGCGCTGTCGCCTCACAGCTCGAAGGTTCCTGAATCGAATTCTGTTCGAACATAGAGGGCCTTTCAATGCAGAGTTTGCATGTTCGCCCCGTGCATGTGTGGGTTCCCTCTGGGTACTCCGGCTTCCTCCCGCAGTCCAAAGACACGCTTGTTGGGTTAATCGGTGATTCCAAAAATTCCCTTAGGTGTGTTTGTGAGCATGAATGGTTGTCTGTCTTTTTGTGTCAGCCCTGTGACTACCTGGTGATCAGTCCTGAATGTACCCTGCCTCTCGCAAGAGGCCGTCAAGTTTATTGTTGAAATTTTAAGATGGTTTGGCGTCTTCAAGGCAAAAATGGCTTTGATATCATCTTAGTTAAAGGGCCAGTATGTGACTTTCAGCTGTAAAGAGTGTGTTTATGTTATTACACGAACACAAAAGTATATTGAGGCTATATATTAATTTACTTAAGGTATATACGATACAATGTGATACGATGCAATACGATACGATACGATACGATACGATACGATACGATACAGTACAATACGATACGATTGTCTCAGTAGAGAAATTTGTCTTGGACTCAAATTCTGCCACATTTGCTTTTAAATGAATATAGAGCACATATGAATATACTTTTCTTTGGGTGTTAACATTAAAATGAAATGTGAATGAACATTTAAATTTTGTCACATTTAAGTGAAAACTAGACTCTAATATTCCATCCCAATGTTTCTCCCATCACAGAAGGATTCAAACTAAACCGAAGTCACAGTTTCCTCACTGATCACATTTGGTATTTAGAGCCACCAGTTCAGACACCAAACAAAACAAATGTGCCACCAGCATCACCACATCACTCAGTCTGGGGACCTGGCTGTCTCTAGGGCAACTGTGGAAGGTTTACGTCTCCTATGGCAACTGAGGAAGGGGGACGTCCTTTTCAGTGAATCCAGCCAATCGTCCGGTCAGAAGAAAACTGTTTGATTAGCCAGAACAGGTGAACCATCCAGCCAGACCGTCCAATCCAGTGCGAGCAGACCCATTCGGCTGGCTGTGATTTGGTCAGGCATCCGTATGCTAATGAAGTGCATTAGGCTAATTGAGCAGATTCTAGTAATTTGAAAATCAATCTGGGCGCAGATTGAAAAGCGAGTCATTTAAAAAGAGAGAGAGCGGTGGAGCAGTGAGGGGGATAAAGAGAGGCGAAAAAGAGAGAGAGAAAATAATAGTGCAGATATTTACTTCAATTTAGCTCTGGAAGATTAAAAACGCTTTTAACAAATTAATACAACAGATCATTTCAAGATTGTTTTCTTCCATTGCAAAGACTTTCAGAGATGTGGAAATATTTACTCTTCCATTGCCCCGTTCCATGAAGGCATCATATAGCCTGTGATTTTGGTTTCTGGTCAGAGTTAGTCTGGTTTAAAGGCAGCAGGGACACTTTTTGATGCTCTGTGCCATTGTTCAGCGGTTCTGGAAATGTGGTCTGCAAAGCATGCACACACACATTTTTCTAAACATATATTTTAAATCTTAGCTTAACTTTTTCCTCATGCATCCTCCCTTCTTCTACACTTCTGCAGCAGCTCGCCTTGATGCCAGTGACCTGTCGCAATGATAAAGATCCATCATCATATCTCAGCGTACACACCGTCCCATTTCATCATGGCGGCTCGGCACACACACAGCCGCTGCCATCTCATCGGGGATGGATTTATGTGTTTCCATCCTCCTGTGGGAGCCGAGATTGTTTTGTTTTTAAGTGAGGGCCCATTGATCTTTTATTACACCATTAAGTCAATACGCTCCACTCATAAACAGCTTGAGATTAAATGAGCCCCTTTGAAGGGTTTATGTGCGTGTGTGTGTGTCCGTCCGTGTGTCTGTGAACCCTCAGCCTGCCAGCAGTCACTGAAAACTGGTCGCTATAGGGAGACAAATAGAGCAACTCCAGACTCTATAGCACGGCCAGGATGAAGTCATTTATCAGCAGGAAGTAGTTGGTATAGGAGGCGTTTCATTCCACCACAAGCTGAGGGATGTTTGTTAACTTTAAAATGTCTACAGCTTTATTTACAGTCGCACAGCCCCCGTTCATTTTCTGTAGTGTGTTGCATGCAGGTTTTAGCTTTGTCAGGAAGTCTTGGTATTGTTAATGTCACTATAAGCAGTTTTTTTTCACATATATTGTATTCCCAGTTTTCTGTATGCTGCGATTATGGTCAGTGGTTTGCCTTTGTGGTAGAAACAATACACGTCTACAGGGGTATTTGTTTCTAGATTTACAGTCCTGTGCAGCCACATCGATGACCAATATCAGGGAAAAAAACTAAAACAGACTCAACATTGGTTTCTTCTATTTTTGGTGTTAGAGTACACGCATGCTCTGTTACAAGAATGTGAGCAACATTGACCTACTGTTTCACCTGAGTTGCAGGCCTGTCGGGAGGATCTGAGGTCTTGTAGAATCTGAAGAAGAAAACCAAAGCCCATTCTTCTTTTACAAACCATTTAGGCGAAAGTCTTTTGTTCTGTACTGTGTGTTGTGTTGGGATTCTTTACCACTATTCTTTTATCATCCTGTTGTCGATATTGATACGGGAAGTGGCATTAAAGGAATAGTTTAACACTATCTATGCTACCAAAGATTCCCGCCGGTGGCCCTTGAAATAGATCTATTTGCTTTGCATTGTCTTAGGCCGATTTTCACGTAATATTTTTCTATTTATGAAGTCAATACATTCTGGGAAATACTTCCTCTTTGTCTGATGTGTTAATACGAGTTGTGTGATTAAAGGCTTGGGTAAGCCAGAATATTTTCTTAAGTTTGGGAATAGCTGTGACTCAAAATTTGACGTAGCCACCTTGACAATACCAACTGGTTTGTGGACTTCTGTTTGAATGTCATGTACTGTGTATGTACACTACCAGTCAAACGTTTGGAAACATTTTCTCATACAAGTGCATGGGAAAGTGTGTCCAAACTTTTAACTGGTAGTGTACATTATGGGGGTCATTAAGGAATGACTCTCTTTCGGAGGCAGCCTCAAGTGGCCATTTAAGGAACTCCACGCTAACTTCTGCGTTGACGTTGCCACTTGATTAAGACTGAAAGTAATGACGTCCTGGAGTCACTGCTGTTTGCCTGCTAACTGGCTCAGGCAGTATCTGGTCCAGAATGTACAACTGTACAGCATTTCAGTCCGACAACTCACATTTATAACAGTTTGAAATGTTTATTGCAGCAGCTGAACATAGCTTGTGTTCGACGTCTCAGCTCCGACCTCATCACTCGTGGCAGATTTATTTTACATGCATACATTTGAGGAGTGATGGGATAATTTCTTAAACCCCCTTAGCCGGAGCCTGCAGGTGGATGCTGGGGTGGTGGTGGGGCTGATAGTAAGAGCGCAATGACAGAGCAGAGGGACAGACGAATGAGGTACTACTGTAGTTGCAACATTATGAAAAAAGCAGAAACAGCTAGCCTCACATAAAAGCCAGCCTTTATGCGAAGCTAAGCTAACCAGTTCTGGGATCTGTATCCCAAAATGTTACCCAAAGTTGGGCTGGACTGGTCAATTGGTGCGAGAGGCATTCCTAGCTTTACAAGATTCTTTAAATTGAAGAAACGTGACTGATTATGCACAAATGTCTGTCTTTTCTTTTACACAACATGTGACCTTCATCGGCACCATGTGTTTCAGGTCACGGTATTTTTTTCCAGCTGAGTTTACAATAACTGTCAACTCTTCCTGTTGGTAAACCGCATAGTCTGGGAGAAACCAGAGACCAGCGACCACACTGGCCACTGATCTGTGAAAACGCCTCTCAGCTCTACTGTTACACCCACTGGAATTCTCTCTGTTACATGGCAAAGTGCTGTAGCGCATATTGTCTACTTAGGATACAAAATATAGAGACACACACACATGCACAGACTGAGCACTCACCTTGTGCATACATTGCAAATGATTTCCCTGTCTTCTCCATTGGTATTTAATGAGTCTGTTGTCGATTTTGTGATGATGCTGGGAACTTGCGGTGCGTTGTTTTGTCTCCTTCTTCACATTGTTTAGCACAAAATGACTTTTCCTCTGATTATATCATTATATTCCCATCAGAGCAAATTGGCTCACCACTGTCTGGAGCTGAATAACTTCCCAAGCAGTCATGTGTGAAGACAAACATATACACACCACAAACACACTCACACAAAAACACAAACAGGTATAAAAAAGAGAGGGGGCTCGGACAGAAAAAAAAGCCACAACAAACATGGTTAATGGAGCAAAACAGAAAAACAGGACTTTAAATTGCTTACTGCCGCTGAGTGTTTCCTTATTTGATTAGATTTAAACAGCACATGGCAGAAAATATAAACCCCAATCTATTTTTCAAAATGAAAGCCAAAAATAGCTTTTGTGCCTTTGTAAACATCTCTTTATGCTCTCACGTTCTCTCTGCAGTGTGTAACTGTGATCTGGCGCGATCCGGCTTCTTCCAGAAGAAGGGTGAATACATCTGTACGGCCGACTATCAGCGTCTGTACGGGACACGCTGCGACCGCTGTGACAGCTTCATCACAGGAGAGGTGGTCTCTGCTCTGGGACGCACGTACCACCCCAAGTGCTTTGTCTGCAGCATCTGCAGGTTTGTACACACACAGACACACACACACACCAACCCCCCCCCCCCCCCCACACACACACACACACACGCACTAAACACACACGCAGACTTATAACATACAAGGATATCACCATTTTGGTACTTATGTCAGTAATACAGAAACATGGTTTAGTTTGGAGCTGTGTTTTGGATCGCCTGGCAAAAGAAAGTACAATGTTCACTCCAGTTTTTGCTTTGTTTGGTTCTCCACCAACCCCTGACAAGAATATCTGTCCTTTTAGCTGCTTAATTCTCTACATAGTTAACCAGCTTGTTTTTGCCTGCTTTTTGGTATAAGTCAGTATAAACCATTGGACACTGTAAATTTACTGTCCAGTAAGTACTACTTTTTTTGGCCACCTGGGTAAATAGATACGATACGACATGATACGGCACGATACGGTACGATACGGTACGATACGGTACGACAAGATACGATACATTACCATACAATACGATACGAAACGATACAATGCGATACAATGCGATACGAAACGATACAATGCGATACGAAACGATACAATGCAATACGAAACGATACATTAAGATACAATACGATACGATATGATACGATACATCACGATACAATGCGATACAATGCGATACAATGCGATACAAAACGATACATCGTCATACAATGCAATACAATATGATGTGATACGATATGATACGATACTCTACGTTACAGTGCTATACGAAACGATACATCGATCATAGAGAGCCCTGTAGACAGAGTCAAATTCCTTGTACATATGAGTACACATACTAGGCCAATAAAGCTGATACTGATTCTATATTCACCAGCTCGTCCCGATCTTTGTCATGTACTGTTTGGTGTTGGGCAGTTAGCTTACTATGGGTTTTCACAATTTTCAACGGACACAATTTTTGAGAGGAACTGCATCTGGGTAATAATTTTCTGTGAATGACCTTTTCATATTTTGTACAGTCATATTATCAATAACTCATATGAAAATATTGACTAGTACAACCTTATAATGCAGGATTAGTCAAAAATGAACATACACTATAGCTGTGTCCCAATTCAGGGGCTGCATCCTTTGGAGGACGTATTTGAAGGCCGATGGCATCACAGCGTCGTGTCGAAGGCTGTCCTATTTCGAAGGCTGCTTCAGATGTGGCCCACAAATGCGTCCATCCATTAGGTACATCGTTCGCTGCCCAACGTATCCCGAGATTCATTGTGCCCCAATTCAAACGAGATGGCGGACTCTTAAACGGCAACAACAACAGGTTTTTGGTTTCAACTCAGTCGAATAGCTAGTGATACAAAAACGAAAGGAGCCTTGAAACAAATGATCTTTAAAATAATACATTACGTTTAGTTAGTTAGTTTAGTTAGTTATGATACCTAGTTAGCCCACTAGCTACCTGTTGCTAGGCGACAGGAGCCGCGTTTGGCGACATAAGGTTAGGTGTCTTTTCAATCTGGCCATAGTTGTCTACACAGGCTACTCATTCCCCATAGGCTGCGTCCCAAGGATGCAGCCCCTGAATTGAGACGCAGCTTCTATCACAATATGTTCTAATATTGCAATATATTATATATATGTATGATATATTTCACTTAAGGATAACACTGTGTTTATTTTAGATATTATACATATGACTTCATCACTTATTTTCCAGACTAATCTGTATCTGATCTGCACTGTGATGAAGCACAAAAGCTGAATTATTAGTGAAAGCAGCCTGAGAACAGCATGACAGAGGCAAGGACAGAAAAACAGGCGATCAACTGTGGAGTCACTGAGATAAAAAATAAATGTATGAATGTTTTCTTTCTCTGCCATGACTCACTGTTTTCTGCCCCAAGACCACGCAGTTCTTTCTCATAAAAAGCTACATAAGTTGCATCTTTCAAAATAAGACATGCACAAAAAAATGTGATTCATTCCTTTACAGGGCGTGTTGTAATAGCAGATATTGAGCTCATGATTCAGTCTTATCTCAGCTGCTGAAAGTCAATAAATGTCTGATTAAAGCTCAGGCAGTCTGTCGTTTTGCTTAGTCGAGACACGATTCCATCAAGAAAGCTGACCTGGTGTTTCAGGCTGTTAGGTTTTTGTAAAAGTAGGCCATCTCTCTTCTGACCTCCATCAGTGTTCATCTTAAGCTCCTGAAAACTCAGCATCCCCTGTTGGCTCTTTTCCTCTCTTTATTTAACCATTTCAGTCTCCTCTTTGGCTTTCATGTTGCATCTTTAAAAGCCCTCTTGTACATGCATGATATGTGGGAACATCCGTCTCATTTTATCCTATTATAAGGTGTAAATAAGAGCGATCTTTCCACTCCTCCATCCAGGAGGAGCAGTGTTTGTCTGCTTGCTTTGTATCTGCTTGACATTGGCTAATAAACATGCAGTCATGCCCAGCAGCCGAGGGGCAAAAAAAACTGAACCGACACCAACTGGCCGGAGACAGCCAGAGGAGCAGTCCTGGCAGTGATAGGGATGTCTGCATGTGTGTGTGTGTGTCAGCGTATGTGGAGTCAACTGGAAGAGACAGCAAGAAGCCGAAGGGTGAATCTCTTCTTTCCTGCTCCGTCTGCCCTCTGTCACATTGCTTAAAGTCCTTTCTTGTGCCTCCTCTATTTCTCCCCTCCTGTCTGTCTTCTCCACACCCCTCCACCTCCTCCTCTGTCATCATCATCACCGTCATCATCCTCCATCCCGCTCTTAATCATCATTCGCATCACATCATCTTCCTTTACGTCTTCATCATCGTCCCTCATTCTCTTGTCATCCTAATGAAGGCAGATTGCAACTATCCAGGCGGATGTTTTTTTTAAAACAGCGGTGATCAAAGCCAGAGGGCACACCGCTAAAGCCAGAAATAGCTTTTACTTCTTCGGCCAGTTTTTATCCCCCCCAAAAAAAGAGGAAAAAAAAACATGCATTAAATATGTAAACACAGTAAATTTTTAAAGGGCTGAGAAAGGCTGACAAGGCAAGAGTGTCTCGAGGGAGTGAGAGCAACACACAGGTAAAGACAAGGTCAAGATAACACACGCTTCTGCACCATCGCAGCGTTTCCTGGGCTTAATACGGACTGGATAGCTTTGGTTGTACATGTAAAAGATTTAGTTACCCGTGCCAGGAAGTGGACACAGATACGAACCTCGAAAACATGCTTAATGCGTCAAATAAGATGTCTGTGGTTTTCTCTGTTTAGCTCGGTGTGGCAGGTCTGTTAAATTAGATCTAAAAACATTGCCTCAGTTTGCGAACAGATGATTAACTTGAGGAGCTTTCATCGACTTGTGTCCCTGTTTGTATTTACTGTTTTAAATATGTACCTTTGTCTGTATAATTTAAGTGGAGACACGTCTTGCTGGCTTTACTTGCCCTTCCTTTCTGTTTTATGTATGGACGTAGTCTCCTTTAAATAATATAAAAGCACAAAGGAGCAAACCTAGAATACTGTATGTGCCATGTCCCTCCTCACACACACACATATTCAGACAGAAACACTTGTAAAGTACTCCCAGCTCCCTAGAAACACCTTTCTCAGGCTCACAACCTCCAAAGCTTTCTTCATGCTTGCATCTTTACATCTGAGTGCGTACATGGATGTGCTGCACTCCTGTGTGCTGACTGCGAGCTCTGCCGGAGACTCTAGCCTCCCTCTGGGTCTTGGCTCCGGCTCCAGGCCTCGGCGGGGGAGTAAAAAGGGATTACTGCCGTCTATGTCTTTTAAACAGCCTTCCCTAAGCCTTTTAGCTCCCCCATTCATTCTCACATCCTCCCCAGTCATAAAAATCAATCTGTCTCTTTGAAAGAAATGCTACAGAAGAGGAAAGAGACAAAACGGTGCAATCATGATATTCTGAATTTAATTTTGTAGACACTGTCTTGCTGTCATGTACTCTGCTTGTCAGCACGTGTGTCTATAGACAGCATATAAAAGTGGTAGACACCATTTGTTTATGGACTGGTGTTTCGATGCCTTAAGTTTGGCATTGTGGCTGTTGCCTTGTTGGGCTTCGGGAGCCAAAAGTGACCACATTTAAGGTGCTTTTAAGGTGAAGTGGTTCTTGTGACCCGCTGTTGTCTGCTTTTCCACAGCGGCCTAAAGTCCCAGGAAGATTTTGCAAATCAGGCCAATGTCCTCTTTTACATAAATGCTCAGCAAGGCCTGCACCTCGTCGTCGGTCCATCTGTCGTAGGCTTTCTTCTCTGACTCCATCTCAAAGCACGGTGATTACAGTGAGCTTGTAGCTGCGGTCTTTTCAACATGGTGGGTTAAATAAAACGTAGTATTCAACCAATCAGAAACGATCAGCACTGCAGGCCCCGCCCTGAAAGTTCCTGGACCTTTGGAAAGTACTACCCCCGAGCAGGGACTTTTCAGGGGGTAAATCAATTACCCAGGAACTAAATTTAGACCCTGGTTCTTTCTATCTAAACGCCCAGCGTCCCATAGCAGTAAGGGGTTGTAAAACGCTCATTTATCAAAGCAAACAGTCTTTGCTCAAGGCTAATTCATTAGCTGGCTAATTCAATCGTTTACCACAGTGTTTCCCACAGAATGAGATTGCATTTGTGGTGACAGCTGACCAGAGTTGTTAAGACTAAAACATCTCAGAGAGAGGGAGGGCTTTGATCTTAGTTTTAGTGACAAGAAATAACTGTGGTGGCTCCAAGCAGACAGCTCAGCTCTAACTTGTCACTCAATTAATGCCAACTCAAGGCCCCAAATTCTGAATGAATCTAAGCTTTATTATAAAAGTTTATCGCCTCTACAGTTGTCATGAATATGGTAACTAGCTAGAGACCAGAACCATCTTTTCAACCAGGCTGTAAGTATGTTATATTCCAGTGTGAGTTGGGTATTTTTAACGTGTGGCTGTTCAACGAATTGCACTGCAGTGAACTGGGCGGACAGACTTGAGAGAAAGAGGCAGTTAGAATCAGTATGCACTCCACACGGTCTCCCTAATAAGTTTTCATTCTCAATGAGAGAGCCAGTTTGCCTTTCAGAAGCCTGTGGCAGCGTCACATTATCGGCTCTTTAATCACAGAGCAGCCAGGTGCTCCTGCAACAAATAACGTCCTATTAACCCGCAGCAACAACTGTTTGGAAACGTATTTTCAGGTTCACAGAGGACGTCAGACTGTGTTTAGCTTGTGTCAGCAGGATTATGGCCTGTCTGTCACCCAATCATGTATCTGCCAGCACCCATTTGTTATTACCATGTGCACACTTGGATGTGATGTAAACACACAGGCTGACTGCAGGCATTGTAATCTCCTATTATGCGCTTGTTTTCTGACTCTCACTCTCTCTCTGTCTGCCTGTTATTTATTTCCTCCTCAGTAAACCCTTCCCCATCGGAGACAGAGTGACGTTCAGTGGAAAGGACTGCGTGTGCCAGCACTGCTCTCGCACACTCGGCAAGCCAAATGAACCCATCAAGATCCACGGGCCCAGCCGTAAGTCCGGGGTCCACCTCGATCTTTTTACGGCCACCACGTTCTACTTCTCTCTCTGAGTCTAATGCGATGTCTCCATGAGGCCTGTTTAGCTCATTTAGCTAATCAAGTGTCTGTCAAATCAGTGGTTTGACCTGTCGCTCTGATCTGCCAGCCGAGGATTACGCAACACAAACAGGCACATAATTCATTCATTACAGTCAACATGCAGAGAATAGATGATTTTATCTGTCCCCTGCACATCTGGTCGCATATTCCTGCATGAGCAAACACATCTTCTACTTAGTTGTGTACATAAGTGAATAATGACCTGAATGTCCTGTGTGTTATTGGCCAGGCACAGCCCTCTCCTTCCTCAGTATGAAGCAAGAATTATGATCCTAAAAAGGGCAGTAGTGATTGATAGTGAATCGTTTGTTAAGTGTGGCGTACAGACAGCAGACTGCTGCTTGCTGGCTGTGCAGTAAAAACAGATGCTGGAGAGGCAGTGAGTAACTGTCCTCTCCAGATCGCTCCATTCAGGAGAATAAAACCCAAACGGCTCCCCAGGTACGTGTTCATCACTCTTATGAGGAGGCAGTCTGTGAGACGGCACACAGAGTGCAGACACTAAATGTAATGCACCGACTTTAATGTGATTGTTCCTCTGTAATTTTTAAGTTGAACAATGCCAACACATGCTCCTCTTGCAAGTGTGGTAGTAATATATTAAGCTTGTACAAAATGATTACTTTAGGCTAGGAGCAGGGACTTAATGACAGAAAGTAAGTCAGTGGGTGTCTGCCTAATTAGCAGTGTTGTGTAACATTACTTTTACAAGTAACTTACTGCGTTACCTACTGAGAAAAGTAACGCTATAGAGTACTTTTCTTTACCAAAAATTAATAGATCATGTTAAAACCGACTTGTTACTCATGTTGGTTTTGTCAGGACAGCGTGTGTGTAGCCTACTGTACGTCTGTCTTTGACTGAATTGACTCTGCCGTCATTACATAGCCTCATTTACGGCCATAATCTGTAACTCTGCGGCCTAAAAACAGGAATGACAGACGCAATATAACCTTTACAGCTCTTTATTATGCTAACAATCTGACAGTGAACTGGGCAGAGGCATGCAGTATGAGGCACAGCTGTTTCACAGGCAACATTAAAGTTGAGGTGAAATGAAAAATGTCATTTTAATCCTTTTAGATCACATCCCCGGTAATATTGTGCATCTGTTTGACAATATAGGCCAAAAAATTACAGAAAATCAATTTCTTCATATTCTTATATCAAAATCAGATCATTTTTTCTTCCTGGAAAAAAAAAATTCACGTGTGCTCACGTAAGCTAGGACCAACCAATTTCAACCAATCAATCTGCAACATTTAGCCGCAGAGCACCATGAACGCTCGGTCAGTTAGCTAGCTACTGCGCTGTGGAGAACGTCTGTCTACGCCCACTTCTCAACGATCAAATCAAATACCTCTGATGATATGTCCCGTCTGCACGTCCTGTTTCACTCGGAAATACGTCACAATAAGGAAGCTATACTCTCGAATGATGTTTACCTTCCGCTGGTACACAGCTATCTGCCAGAAGTAGGAGAGAAACAGAAACAGTGCTTCAGGGATTTTCTATTTTTGTGGCGACAAAAGGAAAAGGGAACTACAGCAGTTTTTTTCCAGTAACTGACTGTTTATGAAAAAGTAACAAAGTAATATTACTTGCAGAAGTAAAGTGTTACGTTACTCGTTACAACAAAAAAGTGATATGACTACTCTAACGGATTACTTTGTAACGCGTTACCACCAGCACTGTTAATCAGATATCAATCTCAATTTAAGTTTTAGTTACACATTTTGTACTTAAAGTCGTACTTTCGGCAGCAGGCTAATAGTTAGGCTGCTAGCTTGACCTAGCTAATTTGCTAGCTCTGTTCAAAGATAATAAAATCTTTCATAGCAGTTGTTTTTTTATATATTGAGCATATTTGAAGTAAGGGGGAGAGCTTAAAAAGTGCAGGTAGATATTCACACAGAAACAGGGTATCTATTTTGCTCATTCCACTCTTGCTAAGCTAAGCAAACCCGTGCCAGCTGTAGCTTCATATTGAACATAAAGATTTGACAGTGATAGTATGACTCTCGCCTGACTCTATCAATTAGGCCTATAAGTTTATGTCCCATTGAAACTATTGAAGCATTAATATTTAAGGATTACACTTGAAATCATAGAGCTTTATCCCACACAGTTAAATATAGGCTAAATCATATTTTGCTTTTTACAGTTGATTAAAACAAATGCTGTGACACCACATTTCCAAAAGTGAAAAACCCTGCAGAAGCTTTTTTCTTTTCTCAGTATTTCAGTGTGTTTATGCAGCCACACCTTATGATTTCTTGTCTCAAGCTCTGTTACATCATTTTTAGATGATCTGATACACATTTCCTTCGGTTGCTAAAATGGGAACTGTACCATGACTCAGAGGAAAATCAGCTGTGCACAGTAACAGTCTGGGACTGAATCCTGGCTCTATAGACTCAGCACTATCAACACAGAGTGACAGTTAAGATTTATTTGGACTGCAGAAACCCAACTCAATACACTGCAGTTTTTACTGCAAAACCCAGTTTGTCTTGGCTGACAGGCTGAGTGAAGTAGTCCCTTGTGACTGCAGGCTTCTCTCAGGGGCAGCAGACCGGGTCAGAAAAGGTTAAGCTAAGCCAAACATCTTCCAAATAGAAACAAATCGAGCACTGACCTTTTTCCAGCATTTTGACACTCTGCTGCCATGCATCATTCGTAGCCTCTGCGCTGTTCTGCTTCTTAGTGCTGGTCAATAACGCCTGCTGGGGCGTCAGTGTGAGGGAAGTGGAATGTACAGTCTTCTTGTACACAGCTTTAGGCTGTGTGTGCGAGACAGAAACAGACAGGGAGATTCATACATGCCTCATGTGAGAGGGATTTTATGCAACTGTCTCAGCCCTGAGGCTGTTTTAGTGATATCTGCCTCCTGCCTGCATTCAATCATGTTTAACAGTGCTTACAGTCAGTCGAGAGAACTAGCCTCAGAGCACTGCAATATCCCGCATTAGTGCGGCTATTGATTAAGGAGGTGGCTGTGCCACAGGGATTTAAAGCTACACTTAGGAGGTCTGTAAAGATGTACTGTTACACATCGGCTCACTTTGTCTTTCTCTGTCTATTCTTCTCTCTCATCATCCTTTCTCTTTTCCCTTTCTTCTTTCTTTCTCTTAAACACATGATTATTCTCCAGACTGTGCCGGATGTGGAGCCGAGATCAAGCAGGGGCAGTCTCTCCTGGCGTTGGAGAAACAGTGGCACGTCAGCTGCTTCAGATGTCGGACCTGCAACATGGTCCTCACGGGAGAGTACATCAGCAAGTGAGTGTTTCAGCACAAACACACAATATTTCACGTCTGGGATAAAAACATACAAAAAGACATACTGTATTGTGTATGTTGCAGGGATGGAGTGCCGTACTGTGAGGCAGATTACCACGCCCAGTACGGGGTGAAATGCGAGACCTGCAGCAGATACATCAGTGGAAGAGTTCTGGAGGTGAGATGTGGACGAGATTTCAACACAGGATGGAGTTAATGGAGATTTAGCGGCACATACTCCTGCAGCAGTATAGAAATCTGAATTGGGAGTCGACTGTGCTAACTGAGTGTAATCATCGTTATCAGAATTGAGCAGTTGCATTTTATCCTCGCCTCCCTGTAAGCCCCGCTGTGCTTTAGGGAGAGAGCGACTTAAGATCAGGGGGTGATAAAAATTTAGTCCTGCGAAACTAACACCAAAACAAAATCAGCTGCAGCGTGTAAGCCTGCTCACACATTGTTGTATATCCACTTTTTCAGTGTTTATTCCAGAAGCACAGATGAGCAGGAAGCAGTGACAGGAGGTAGAAAGCTAGATTGAATCATAACAACGAGAAAGGAGTTGAGAGGAAGAGGGAGATATAAAAAGATCAGAGGGGAAAGAGTGAAGGGAAAAGATGGAAGGAGGAGAGATGAAGAAAGCTAACTCGGCAGTGATGGAAAAGCACATTTTGCTCTGTGCGTGATCTTACGCTGAAGCAGTTTAGAAAACAGACGGCAGGAGTAAACAGAGCGGAGAGGAGAGGGAGCAGAGGCAGACAGAGGAGGATGAAGTGAAGGGGAAACGATGAAGGGAGCGGGGTTAAAACGAATGAAAGTGATAAAGTGCAGATGTTAATTAAATGTTTTGGAGGAGTCTCTGGAGGGTCTGTGTTGTCTGTGGGGACCTGAGGAGAGGGAGCAGATGTGGTGAAACTTGGTCAGACACACACATGCGCACGTACACCCACACACATGGGGCCTTGTTGTCCCTGTGCTCCTTTGCCTGTCAGAAGGGCTGGTGTAAAGTGCTTTGTTCCTGACTATCAGCCTCTCTGGGCTATTTATAGACATGGGGACATGTCAGCCTTTATCTGTGAATCTCTCTCTCTCTCTCTCTCTCTCTTACGTCTCTCTCTTAGCATTTGTGTGTGCCTACACGCATGACATTCATTCTTCTCTCCCGTCACATTTTTTTCTCCTGTCAGATTTTGATATCATAATGTTTTTCCTATTTGAGATGCAGAAGGCAGCTGAGTCGACTCAGAGACAGTCAGGATCAGAAATACTAACTCTGCAAACACACGCTATAAGTTCAGGAAAAGAATAACATCAGTCAGTGCCATCAGTTCACTTTCACAGATGCTGGGTTCATTTGGCAGTCGATTTTTATTCAGTTCTAAAATATCACATTTTAGGGGTTTGTTTTTTGTTGAGGTATAAAAGATTAAAGTAAAATTCCATATTTGTCTTCTTTGCATATTTACCAAAAATGTGGCAGTTGATGCCCTTCAGTAAGGGTTGAGCTATCTTTGCACAATCATTTCCATTGTGTGGTTCCATTATGTGTATTTTGGGAAATGAGAACTTGGTCTTTATTTGAATCATTTTAAACATTTGTCTATGAGTGTATCTAAAAGTAAACACAGACAGTAGCTCCTTGGTTAGCCATGTTGGCTAATAGCATGGGGATCTCCAGCTGTGGAAAAAAATAAGAGACCACTCCAAATGTTTCTTAAATCAGCCTCTCTCTCTACATGTCATGGTCAGCCCAATCCAGATCTGAACCCCTCCTGAATGTGATCAATGGTCACAGCAACCTCGCCCCTGACATAAGCGGTTCGTGGTTCTAGACCAGCAAAGAGTTGGTGCCACTCTGGAACCTGTTTTCCTGGCCGAGAGCCGTTTCTTTCGCTGTCAAAACACAAAAATATGGTTCTCAACTGAGCACTGGCTCCAAACCTGCCCTGAAACTGCCTCGGTCGAAAATGGGGTACGAGAGGAAGATGGATGGTCAGAAGCCATTGAATGAAGCCAAGCTGCTAGTGTTTTTGCGCCAAGAGTGGCATAACATCAACAAACAGCAATGTGAAAGACTGGTGGAGAGCATCCCAAGATGCATGAAAGCTGTAATTGAAAACCAGGTTATTCCACCAAATATTGATTTGTGAACTCTTGTAACTTAAAACATTAGTATTCTGTTGTTTAAAAATTAACAAGAACTTTTCTTTGCATTAATGGAGGTCTGAAAAGCATCTTTTGTTTCTCTTAACCAGTCGTCATTTTCTGCAAATAAAATACCTCAACATTTTAATTGGAAGTTGGGAGGAATGTTGTTTACAATAAAACAAAAGTTAATTTTACACAAACCTATTAATAGTAGAACCAGAGAAAAACACATTTTTGCAGCGGTCTCTTAAATTTTTCCGAAGCTGTACATGTGGCGCAACTTGCCGGCTGACCTAACAACCCAACATTTTCCACCCCGCATCCTGGTTTGCTGAAATGTGTGAAGCTGCCTTTTACTGCTGTTATTCTGTTTTCTAAGAAAACATTAAAACCCCAGAAAGATGTGATTCCAAGAATGCTCAGAATGCTGGTGAATTAGACTTTACTTTAGTGCAAGAATCAGGTCATTTGTACAATGGTAATTTTTTATCTTCAAGTGTTTATATGTCTACAATAAACATTTAGTCAAATTTTGATTATTTTCTACATTTTATTTACTATTAGACTCATCAGTTTTTTTCTTCCTAAGTTTTTGTTGACCAGATGTGAAAAGAGGAGTTGCTTAACACCTTTGTCATACTTATTTCTCTCCTCTCCTACAGTGAAAACCCAGACTAATCTGTCTGTGTTAATAACCAGGCTTGCTCCACAGAGCCCCTCTTCAGTCCAACTTTCCCGAGCCGTGGTTGTTAGCTTAATGAGACGTTTCAGAGAATATAGAGAAGGCAAGAAATAAAAAACAGGAAGTGGAAGAAAGGGATCATAAAACCTCCTTTCTTTAGTTTCACTTCTTTCCTCCTGCTTCCTTCCTCAGCGTCTTAGTTCACCAATAAATATAGCAGCCTATTAATGCCACCAGAGAGGATGGGGGGCCTCATTAGAAACGGTAACAGCAGCTGTTTAACTGATACCTCAGGAACACAGACGGTAAACGCTCTGCTGCTTGGAAGGCACAAGACTGAAAGGCTGCATCCTCCGCTGGCTTTTCCTTTCAGAGAAACCTGAGACAGACGGGCAGAGACGGGATTGCTTAAAATGCAGCTTGGATATGATTAAGACGCACACTGTTCATTGGAAGGACAGAACATATTCATCAAAGAGGCCTGGTCACATGAAAATATCAGTTTTATGAAAGCAGGGGAAATCACTACCACACACACTCAAACACACATGCTGGGTGTGTTCAGGTGAAACGCTCACATGCAGCTATAAATAGAAATTCTCTAATGGTGTGTCAGGAAGGCGGAGGTGACATGACCAGGCTACACCCCAGCAGAGGGACACATGTGAGAAACATCATGAGTGTGAACTGGGCTGGGTAAATGGACACAGTGACATCATCCTGCATCATTTCATGTGTCCGTTTCACCTGCAACACATGTGTTTGGATGTGTTCCCTCGGGGCCTCTCTGACAGTCCAAGGACATGTGTCGCACTCTTGTGTCCTTCACTTACATGGCCACCTACTTCCCTCTCTCCATCAGTATTGTATACACACACTTTTTCTTCATGTGACTGACCTACAGGGATCTTTGCTCTAATTATGGCATGCAGGAGAATAGGTGTTGGTTATTATGAGCTGGTAAAACAACTACAGGCTATGCAATGATGTCTTAATACATTCAGAGGCCAACGGTGGTCAGGGGATATACAGTAGAAAACATACGGAGGTAATGACCTGCTCAAGGTGGGGGCGCAATTTGTAGATTAGCCCACCCTGTGTGAAGCTGTTTATGATGATAATTTATGTTCAGTCACACCTCCTTTCTTCTCACAGGCCGGAGGAAAACACTACCATCCCACCTGCGCTCGATGCTCCCGCTGTAACATGATGTTCAAAGAGGGAGAGGAGATGTACCTGACAGGTAACACTGGATGCCAATCAGTCCACACATACTGTAGAGTCCATGTAGATGAAAGCGTGGCATGTGGAAACACCCAATCTGTCATCTCTCGCTCTTCCTCAGGTTGTGAGGTGTGGCACCCATTATGCAAGCAGGCGGCGAGGGCAGAGAGGAGACTCAGGGTGAGATTGAGTTTGAAATGAAAATGTTCAAGTAAAATGAAATCTGTCATTTCATCTCTGTGTGAATTTCTCCCCTCTGCTTGTGTCTTTGTGTGTTTGGACCTCACAGCACAGACGCCTGTCGGAGGCCTCCATCTCTCCGCCCGGCTCCTCCATAGGCTCTCCCAGTAGAGTCATATGTGTGAGTAGCCCGTAATTATGTAATCACAGTAAGCTACCACTGCTAACACACTTCCCCTAAAAGCACAGTCGCTACACCAGAAACACAAGCACTACCCAAAAGCTTGAATGATTTAGCACCAACCAGAGAGGCTGCTCACTCCCTTGGCCTGTTTTCTTGTCTGTGTCCCATCCTTTGTGGTCGTCAGTGATGTGACAGGAGGTATAAAAGAGAGAAAATGATGGTTTTGTCACATTTAAAAAAACGATTACAAAATATGAAAGTGATATATCTGTGTTGACTATCCTCAGTCATCACTCCAGGAAAGTACTGATATGGTGATTTGCAAGTCAAGATGAAGATTAAAGTTGCCTAAATTTGGGTTAGAACTAAAACTTTACAGCAACATCGAAGCTCTAGGGACTGCAGTGTCAGAGAGTCAGGTGATCAACCATTTCTGTCCAAATCCCTGAAACAAATGACATTCTCATCAGCAGTACTTTGGGATTTCTGCTATTGAGCAAATGTTAGCATTAGGGATGCACAATATTGGATTTTTTTGCCGATATCCGATATGCGGACATTTTCCAAACCTTTTTGCAGATTGCCGATTTCGATACCGCCTAATTGCAGAGAACATCAAGTCTCCCCTGTAGTGGAATTGATATCATGCCTACTCTTATAGTAGCGGCCATAAACTTCCATTACGAGACATCTTGCACCCTTCTTCACGCTTGACAGAAGAGGTGTGGTGCAGGCAGGAAAATATCATCAGAAAAATGACATATCTGCCAATGCCGATATTTCATTTTCAAGCCATTGTGTGCAGATACCGATAACGTGCCGATAATATCGTGCATCCCTAGTTAGCATCTTAAGCTAAACAGCTGAACTAAACATCAGATTAGATTTTACATTGTCATTTCCAGGAAATGTGTTGCCACAGTCTGTCCAGTGCCTTTCGGACACATAGATCATCAACATGTTAGCAATTAAATTGTGAGCATGAAAGTATGCTCCTGTTAGCTTTTAGCCGACTACTACTAGTATCACTGTAGGCGCTAAGTATGATTAGACAACTAGCATATTGCTAATGCATATGTTTTTAAGAAAGAGAATAAAACCCTAAAAGGTTGAATAAAATATAAAACACATTATCACCGCACTGAACCCAGCACACATTGAGTGCAGGATGATGTTGCTCAGGGGTTTTGCCCCGGGCTTTTACTTTTACAAGTCTCCCTGATGGGTGGAATTCTGAGGATAGCAGATATGTGCTTTACACATAGCTATTGTTTTATATAATGAAGCTACAGGCTTTTTCTATTTTGGTACTTTAGAGAAACATAGTGCCTTTAATTTAAGAATTGGAAAGAAATGGTTACATGCTTTCTCTAAATCTTGAAAGAGGTCTTATATTTCAACCAAATTAATCCAGTTTTAATCGGCACACCTGAACATGTCATTATGTGCAAATCAACCAAATCAGAGGTTCCTAGGTTGGGATTAAAACCCCTAAATTATACTTAATTACTTATACTTATACTTTACTTTTACATACGTAAAGAATTATGTAGGCTACTTGGGGGACATACTAAGTTTATATGAAGGTTGTCACTCTGTGCATTCAGAGTTGGACCAGTTCCATTTCAAACCGAGGCCTCAGCCCGATATGGAACAGTGTCCAACCATCCTGCTTGGCAGTCTGCTGAGTGTTGCTGCATGCCGGCTATATTAGCATGTCAAGGGTTGTCTGCATGCAAGCAGGAGTCACCGCTCTCTGCTCAGCCCTGCCCCGCTCTGCTCTCGTCTCATAATCAATGACCTTTCTGTTTAAGGTGATGGATGAGGGAGAAGTGCAGTGTAAGCACGCTTGTCGTCCATACTGTCTCCTCTCCCTCCCTCTCTCTCTCTTGCTCCTCTGCTCTCTTTCTCACACACGCTGAGCTCCTGAAGGTCAACAACTTACACCGCTGACAGGTTGTGCAGCGTACATGTGTACTTTTGATGAGCTCACACACACACACACAAACACGCATGTGCAGGTTGCAGGCTTGTGTGTGCCTCATCAGCTCTTTCTCACTCCTTTCCCCGCTGCCTGATCTGCTTGCTTTTGCTGGTGGAGTTTTTCATTCTACTTTGTAACTGTGCATCGTCTATGTGGTTGATGTCGTGTCTTGTTGCTGTTGTCTTTGGTGGGTGTATGTGTGTGTCCTCTCTCCAGGCCAGAGTGAAGAATGAGTTCCTAGATTATAAGGACCTAGCTGCCCTGCCAAAGATCAAGGCCATATACGAGGTCCAGCAGCCAGACCTCATTTCCTCCTCATACCAGCCCTACCACAGATACACCTCTGATGACAGGCTAGAAACTTACAGCTATGGGGAGGTACTGCTGCTACACACGCCAGGCCAGACTTAGGATTGAACTCACCATTGGTCTGTTTTAAGGAGAAACACTGTGTTTAACTTTTAGATGGAGCCGTACTGACATAAAGTGTGTGTCATTACAACTCTGTCATGTAGAATTTGAAATCTGCAGAAGCCTTTTTTCCATGTTTTTATTTTTATTATTATCGAGATGTCAACATTACAAGACAACCTTGTTTATCCTAAAACTGAAATCAAAAGGGATTGATTTTAAATTTGTGGGACTTTTAAGTGAAATTTGGTTAAAAGCAAGAATGTTGCCTGAAGTAGTATTTATTTGAAGTGACAGATTTGTGGATTTTACGACAGACTCACATTAGTTTCAGGCAATGACTGTATATTAAGATGGACGACGCGTCTCCATCTGCTCTCATACAAAAGTGATGCCAAAACAGCCCCCGTGATGCATGGCGCTGACATGTTGCAATGTCACTTTTGCTAACCAAAACACACACTTAAATTACCAAAAGAAAAACAGCAAAGATCCCGCATGTCGGCGTATTTAACAGCAGAACAGCTTCTTTGTGTTGGTCTGAAGCAGACGTTCACAGATATGGAAACTTCAATGACTGTAGTGATTGTTTTAGTTACGTTTCCTCTCACTGTTCCTCCTCTACTCTGCTAATCCAGATCAGATCGGCTGCAGGAGCCGTATTTGTCAACAGAGCTGTCAATCATCCTTTTTACAGCATCAAATAACTAATTAAAAATAAACTTATCAGAAAAGATAACACTTACTCATAAATCAGCATGATAAAAACTAACTATAATGGCAGAAACCATGTTTGAGAAACATTTATTTGGCGTGTATTTTGATTTTATAGTTTGACTCATGTCCCATCTGTTAACATGGAGGAGGCGGACTTTATGACCTATACCGCAGCCAGTCAGCAGGGGGCGCCAGAAATGTTATGGCTTCACTTTTAGTGAGTGTCATGTCGTCCATCTTTTTATAAAGACTACGGTTTCGGGTAAATGTGTAATAAAATGCTCCATAAATTGATAGTTTTTCATCTTACTCTTGCTCAGAAATAAGAAGAGCCAGAAAGTGATTAGCTTAGCTTAGTATAAAGGATGAAAACAGGGGGAAACAGCTAGCTTGTTGCTCTCTAAAGGTTTAAATGTTTTGAAATGGTTGAAGCCCCGTAATACAGCAACTTTAGCAATTTTGCGTCTTGATTTATGTTAAACAAAAGAGAAAAACTGTGTTTTAGTGAGTTTAGACATGCATGAGGGTGGTGTCCACATTCTCATCCACCTCTTAGAAATAAACCAAATAAACATATTTTCCAAAATGATCAGTTATTTTTTTTACTGACTTTAAAAGAAGTCTTTGTGTTGTCCCTTGCAGAAAATCCCACCAATACTCCATGAAGGATAAAACAAACATGACTAGATCGTCCTGTGAATACATGACATATGAAATATTGTTTGAACTGTAATTTTGTGCTACAAAATATAAATATATAAATACTAACTCTTCTTTTCCTGCTGATTCTCCAGTCACTTGGGACACTCTCTCCCTATTCTCAGGTAAGCATCCCTCCTCCCACGTTAAGTAGCAGATCATTCATGACGAGTTACAACAAGTCAACAGTTGTCATTTTGGCCTGTCACTCAGCTGCTTGTCTCCCCGCTCCGCTTTCACCTCTACCTTTCTACGTTGTTATTACAGGACTACGACAGCCTGGACATGAAGCAGAGGCGATGCTCCAGTCCAGGTTTTATTGACTCGCCGACATATAGTCGTCAAGGCATGTCACCCATCATGCCTCGCTCTCCGCAGCACTTCGGCTACCCTGGTGAGTCGGATGGTGTTAACCACAAGTCCTCTGCTCGTAACCTCAGTTTATCATCAGTCTGTTAAACTTTTATGTGAGGGCACTCACACTTTCTGTAATGTGAAATGCACTTAAAACACAGTTGAAGCACATATCTAGTTTCTGAATTTTTTTTTATTACGGAATCGTTCTACTGAAGCTATGTTTAAAGGAATAGTTCAACATTTTGAGTAATATACTTATTTGGTCTCCTGCTGATGTTGAGATGAGATAATTGATACCAATCTCATATTTGTATGTTTAGTTTAAAGATACAGCTACATCTTAGTTTATTAAAACTTGATTCTGATAAGTTAATTACGGCATTCCGAGGCCTGCTATTTCCTGATAACAGATCTTTGCTTTGAAGAACAGACTGTTGCTAGGGATGCAGCTGTAATCTCACAATCAAAAGGACAAACTGTAGTCATATCAATCCACTGAAAGAAGTCTGGTAAATTTGACATTGATCTGTTTACAGAGAGAAAAAACAAAAGATGAAAACAGCAGAGAGAAAGCAATAAAGGTTAAATTATTAAAAAAAAGTGGGCTACAACAGAGAGATCTTCAAAACTGAAGATGGCACATGAAGTAAACATTAAACAGAACACAGTAAGGGATACGGTGGTGTTTAAAGACGGTGAATGGAAAAAAAAATGTTAACAGACTCTGACAGTGACGAGACAGAAAACCTCAATCAGATGCTGCGCTGATTCATGCGGTCCCGCTCACCATGTCTTTCTTCAACATCAGTGAACATGTTTCCGTTTAATGTGAGTTCTTGTGAGTGTGTAATAACAGCTAGGTTAGCTCATTTTAATGTGAGTAAAAACAGCTAGGTTAGCTCATTTTAATGTGAGTAATAACAGCTAGGTTAGCTCATTTTAATGTGAGTAAAAACAGCTAGGTTAGCTCATTTTAATGTGAGTAAAAACAGCTAGGTTAGCTCATTTTAATGTGAGTAAAAACAGTTAGGTTAGCTCATTTTAAGACGGCTAGAGTTAACCGTTGCTATGGATGCAGCTCTCATTGTGAGTGTAACGGACTATTTTTAAACGGAAAACAGAAATATAATCATTTTTAAGTTTATAAAATAATTTCTAAATCAATATATTGTGTCAGATAATTGATTTTGTAAGTAAATTGCCGTGTAATAAGCGGGATAATGTATAGTGAGCAGGTTGTCATTGCTGAATGGAACTCGGACAGGGTGAGCAGGACGAAGATATTAAAATCCATTAAATTTGGTATTAGCACCTGTGAAGTCTTATCTTCACTCACTCTCCTTGCCAAAAAAATAACTTAGACCATTGAATTTTCATTTTTACACTTTGGTTCTTGTACAAATTTTTAAAAAAAAGTAGATATATGAAATTTATCAGAGTAAGCTCTATATGTGCTGATTGCCGGATTTTCAGCCAGCCAGGCTAGCTGTTTCCCCTTGCTTCCACTCTTTATGCTAAGCTAAGCTAACCAGCTTCTGAATGCAGCTACAATTTTCTCATCTCGTTACTCTCAGCTACACAAAAACAAAATCAAGAAATGTCAAGCTTTTCCTAAAGATTGATCAAATTGCTTGTCATTTCCATTTGTATGTCATCGCCATTCTTGTATTTGAACTAATATGCCATCCTAGAACATCAGCGGTGACATACGTTTGACCTTAGGGCAGGATGTCGTTCACTGCACTCCTGACAAGTTGATTTGCTCTCTCATATTCTGCATTCATTCCATTTAACTCTTACACATGTGCACTGACACTGAAATTACTGTCATAAGAAGACAAGTCAATAACCTCTGTCATCACACAAGTGGAAAAGTTACCCGATGTCACTTTGAGATCTGAATTAATTTTTTCATCAACATGACTGACACTTGCCTTGAAGCCTTCATGCTCATGTTTCCTTTGCTGTGATTGGCTGTGGCTGGCTGCAGGCTCTGAGAGTGGCAGGAGTTCACCTTATTACGGCCAAGAGGGGCGATCAAGCACACCCACCACAAACCAGCCCCCTAAACATTTTCATGTACCAGGTAGGACTCCTCATCTCCTCATCGCTCTTCTCATTATCTCATAGACTTTTCTACCCCGTAGGGAGGATTTCATCAGCCGTTATTCATTTAGAAAGGTCATTTTGAGTTTCGTGGGAACGAGGGGGTGAGAAAATGTGACTAAGTCGTATTTTTATACCGCACATAATTGCTCTGGCGTATTCTTCCCCTCATATTGCATTTATGCCATCTTTTACCTTCATTTAGACCCTCCCAACTCCCGTTAGATCATCCCTACAGACTCACTTCCTCTCTTACTCCTACACGTTTCACCTCTCCATCTCCTCTTTCTCTCCTCAGCCACAGGGGACCCCAACATCTACAGGAAGCCTCCCATCTATACGAGAGCGGGTACAGTGCAGTTAGCCCCGCCTTAGCCTGCCTGTCCTCTTGTCAGTTTAGTCATGCTGTGCTTGAGTACTCGATGTAGATGTTTTTTTTACTGACCTATTGATGTTTTACACCAGCCCCCTTGTGATTTAGCAGTATTGATGTTCCAATTATCATTGAAATTGAAGCCATCAATTGCAGATACTTGAAATGCATAATGGAAATAGAGTTGACTTGTATAACTCTTTTCAAAATGCATTAGTGAGTGGCTGAATGCAAAAGAGAATTGTTAAGCGTACACGCCACAAGCACACACGTCTCTTCTGCTTCTGCGTGCAGCTCCTGCAGCACGACAGGTTCTCAAATAGAGCCGGAATAGACCTTGAATGAAGTGCAGGGTGCTCAGGCGTGACGAGCGTTGAGTACACGGGACTCTAAGGAAACACAATTCACCAGAACAAAGCAGAGCAATGGAACGAGCACAGCAGCAACGCTTGAATTTCTATTTTCTTGGGAGACATGTTTTATTTCTCAGCATGGCTGTGCTAACCAGTGGTCAGTGTGATTTAAAGAGATGTAATCGTTTGGATCTGGAGACAGCTGTGTGCTTGTCTTTCTGGGTGAAAACAGGGAGAGTGTGAGAGGGAGGCCTGAGTTCTTAATTGTGTGGATTTATGTGGTTGCTCAGTCCCGACAGCGCGGTTATCACAAGATGCTATTTTTGCCTTTTTTACAAGTCATTAAACTTAGATGCACTTCAGCCATCTGGAAAGCGTGCTCCAGCATTAACATTCATAAGAAAAGATTCACTATCCCCTTGTCTAATTAGACTGGAAAAAGGCTTTTCAGCTGAGAGTCACAAGATCTCTTAATGGAGGATAGTCTATCTTTGTTTTTGTTCTGCATGTTCCTCTGTGCTGTGTGTGTTTGTGGAGTAATTAGCCAAGCTATGTATAGACACTTTGAGCTCCTATGTGTCTCACCTAGCCTATAATTAGTACATCACTGGCCATAATGTTTTCTTATGTAGACACATTTTTGCTTAATTTAAGGACGCAAATTTAGGATCACAAGTTCAAAAGCCTTTACGCTTGCCTTGTTAGAATACTGACATTCAGCACACACTTCAACATCAGTCACATTGATCCTCCTCGTACTTTACGTCTTCCTAAACAGCTATTGATCATCATTTCCTCTTGTTTCAGCACTAAACACGATTGATGTAAATCCAAAGCCCCAACATGTGAAGTTGTGTTACCGTGTGGCCCGTTATGTACTATTCAGTTAACAAGTTTGCTACCTGTACAGAAAACAGGCTGAATCAGACCCATGTTTTTTGTCTTCGTCCTTGTTCTCTGTATGGGTAGCAAAGCTCTCACGTCTCCCTTGAGGACGCTCCAATAATGTTTCCCTTTTCTTTTCACCTCTTTCTTATCGCATCCAATCACTTTTATTCACTTCCCTCCACCTTCTGCTCCACTTTACCCGGCGACCTTGCCACTGTAAGTATCTCCCTCCTCTCTTTGTACCACTCACTGTGGATAGATAACATTTGTCTATGTCTGTCTGTTCTTGTGCAGTTTGTCCCTCTGCCTGTGTTTGTCCTCCCGTGTCAATACTGATCATCCAGAAGTTTCAATCTCCTGTCAAATTTCACTCAGAATATGTGTGTTTTAGCAGCTCACTTTGTGTCACCCAAAGATGAGAACGTCTGCCATTGGAGTCATGTATCATGTGTATAGGAATTCAATGGATCATGGATTGGGGCTGGCATGGCTAATGGCTAACAGAGTGAAGAGCGATCTATCTGACATTACGCTGCATGTCACCACCATTGACTTCCATTGACTGTGCTTTAGTGCGGAGTGGCATCAATATCATCGCCTCACGCCGCTCGTGAGGCGACTGCGTGCTTCAGGCGGAGCTGTAACTGAACTCACTTTGATGCTGGTTATTTTCATGCTGTTGGCTGAAATATTGATCTCCTCTGACAGGAATGGTGGATATGATTATTGTGTAGCACTAATGTACTCTTTCAGTGTTCATAATTGTGATAACACATTTCCTCCCGGGGCACACCCCAGTGCTCTGTTCGACAGAGATAGCTTGGCTTTTAGCCAAATATGCTTATTCACGTCTTGCCAAGAGTCACAGGAGAAGATTAATACCTCTGTCATATCTTTTTATTAAAAGCTGGAGCCAGGAGGCCGTTAGCTTAGTTAGCATTAAGAATTGAAGCAAGGGGAAACAGCCAACCTGTCTCTGAAAAAAGGCAACAAAATGTGCCGACCAGCTCCTCTAAAACTCACTTACTAGCATAGCATTAGCATATTATGTGTATGATCCTTTATCATATTGTGGGGTTGCAAGTTAGCCAGTGGACGCTCCAGGAAGTTACTGCTCAATCTGACATTTTTAACACTATGGGCTCTGGACGGAATGAACATGGGATACGTCTCTCATATCTGTCTGGTCATGATGAAGCTGGAGCCGGAGACATTTACTTTAGCCAAGCACAAAGACTAAAGGCACGCTAAAAGTTAACTTGGCACCGTCCAAAGTTAAATATAGTCTACCTGCCTACCATCACCTCTAAAGGTCATTAGTTTCAACATTTATCTTGATTGTTTCAATCATACAAAATGTGGGCATAGTGACAGTGAGGTTACCATATAGCTAGCAACTCCAGAAAGGCACAACTACCAGGCTATAAATAGTTAGCACATACTGTAGCCTCCTGTAAAATTGCATCTTGTTTGCTTTACACTTTTTGTATAGATTAAACAAGTCATATTACATCTTAATGTAGGGGCTATGTTGGGTTGGCATATTTTTTTACCTTCTAGCAGGAACAGGCTAGCTGTTTTCCAGGTTTCAACTCTGTATGCTACGCTAAGCTAATCGAGTTCAGATCGTAGCTTTGTATTTAAAGTACAAACCTAAGAGTGTTATCAATCTTCTCATCACATTTTTGATCATAAGCATATTCACAAAATATCCCAAAGCTATCTCGTTAACAGATTAAGCTACCTCTTACTTTCCTTTCTCTTCTAACTTGGTCCATCTCCTTACAGACATTCATGTGGACGCAGCAACCAAAAGCCGGACCAGCGAGGACATCCTCAGATCCTCCAGACTGTCCACCTACTCCCCTGAGCCATACTCCCAGTCAGAGTCTGACTACTACCCCTACACCAGCTCCCCCAAGGGTAGGAAATAATGTCTTTAACTTAATTTGGATTAGTAAGGGGCTGCATGGTGGTGCAGTGGTTAGCGCTGTCGCCTCACAGCTAGAAGTTTCCTGATTCGAATCCTGGTTTGGATGTAGGGGGCCTTTCTGTGTGAGGTTTGCATGTTCTCCCCGTGCGTGCGTGGGTTCTCTCTGGGTACTCCGGCTTCCTCACACAGTCTAAAGACATGCTCTTTAGGTTCTTTGGTGGCTCTAAAAATTGCCCATAGGTGTGAATATGAGCGTGAAAGGTTGTCTGTTTCTATGTGTGATTGATGAGCCCTGTGATTGACTGGCGATCAGTCCAGGGTTTACCCCGCCTCTCGCCCAATGACAGCTGGAATAGGCTCCAGACCCCCACGACCCTGAACAGGGTGAGCACGCAGTATAGATAAAGGATGGATTGATAGATTAGCAAGCTGCAAAGCGAGCCGCAATTCTTCATTTTTGGCTGGGCCACACTCAGACATACTGTAGAGCTTTAGCTTTTTTTGTGCCTCTGTGTTGTCATATTTGCTTACACGCCCACTCGTAGAAGTACAGTATATTTTGTAACTCTGTGTTGTCATATTTACTCATACACCCACGCTGTTACTGCGCTGCACTCTGAGATCTATATTCATGCATGGGAATCTCTTTTATCTGTTTTCTCTCGCAGCCTATCGGGTGCAGAGAAGACGCTTCTCGACAGGAGGAGATGAAGAGAGTTGGAGTCACAGTCTTCAAAGAGTAAGAGCTTCATTATCTTCTTTCTCTCCTTCTTCAACATCTGGTTGAAGGAAGTCACCTACTCAGAAACAGCCATGAATAATGCACTTGTTATGGTATGGTGCTTAAGCTCTCCGCCTTGTACTTATTTGTTTCTTCCTCCATCTTGCTCTCACTGTACATTAAATTAGCAGTTCTCCCTCATGACTCCTCTCCCTTCTGCCTCCTTTTTGCTCCCGCTCAGATTGGGAGTGGCATCGGGAGGATGATCCTAAAGGAGGAGATGAAAGCCAGATCTGGTTCCTATGACAACGACCCCTGGGGCAGTGCGAGGAATTCTCGTAGTGGGAGCAAAGAAACACTCACTACGGGCTACGGCACCACGGCGTACAACAACACTGTCAACGGCTGTAAGGATCCACCCTGCCCCCTATGCATTTCCCTCTTTGTCTCTCGTTCTAAAAGCAGATGAGCGGCCTTGCTTTGCCCCTCCCAGTGTGATCATGTGTGATGCCATCAGGGCTTTTTATGGGCCTCAATATCTGCTGTCGCCGGGCTTTGGGGCGCGGGCAGTGAGGGTGTGGATGCAGGTCAGGAGAGGTCATGGCTGCTGTAGGCGAGGCGGTTTATTGAGATGGAAAGAGGCTCATATAGTTAAACAGCTGTGGGCCAGCAGCAGCAGCAGATGTGGCCTGTCGTTGTTTGGGGCATATCTGATCACACTGGTTCAGAACCAGGGGGCGCACATGGAGCCAGATGTGATAAATCCGGACCTGAAGCTACCAGAGCTGTTTCTGTTGACTGGTCACGCAATGTATTAGGAATATTATTTTATCCCCTGATATTCAGACACAAGCCTGCCCTCATGAATATCCAGCTATTCCCCTCTTCTTTTCACTTCCTGTTCCATCTCTTTCACCATCTTCCTCATCAATTTGCCTCTTCATTCCAGCTCCTCTCTCTCCTGATATCCCTCCCTGTATTCTACTCTGTTAACTCTCCATTTCTCCATCTTTCATCCATCTATCTGTGTATCTATCTCACTCTCTTGCTCACACAGCTGGTGTCCCATATCCTGGTTTATTAATGAGCAGTAAGATCTCTCATTAAAGCTGTTTCTCTGATGGGAGGGGACAAAACTGAACAGGACTCCGTTGGCTACGGTTGAAAAGCAACATAGGCTTGTACCCAAACAAGCTGGGTTTAGCGATTAGATGCTGAAGCTCGCAGTGTGTCTTTGTGTGTTGTTTTTTATTTTTTTTATTCCCCCCTTTCTTCCCTGAACCAGTCCTGCCTGGCCTCTTTCTGCCTTCTTGCCCCTTTGATGTTTTGTGTGCCTCCCAGGCCTTGATGGGTACCCAACTTGCTTCTTTTCTCTTTCTTTGTTGCGCCTCTAACTAGACAGATGGCTGTCAAATCTCCACTGTGATTTCCCCTGAATATTTTCTGAAGAGTTTAATCGAAATTCAAAGCAGGGTAGATTAAAAAATGCTGCAGCATTTCAGTTTTTAACTGCATGTAAATGCTATTTAACAATATAATCTGTTTATTTCACAGCTCCAAGATCTCAGTATAGTGCTGACAGTGGTGAGTTTACCTTTCTTATTTCATGAATATTCTCTAATGAGGCTTAATGCAGACCACCTCAGCTTGTGGTTATGTTAGATTTAAATAGTAGCTGCTTTTACATTCAGCTCTTGAACTCAAGTTGAAATTAGGCCACTAACGATGTGTTCGTGCTTGAATCGATGACCTTACATCAACAAAGCTCCAGGATTTTTTACACACATCTGGAAAGGATTGGCTAGCCAGTAGCGCCATCTTCTGGCGCTATACTGGCACTGATTTAAAAGCACCAAACTTCAAAGCACAAGCACCAAATTTTAACCAACTCTTGGCTTGTCCTACTTTTTTCACTGTCTTCTGTATTTTTAGATTTTGTTTGTAAGTCTGCGTCGCTTCCTGGATACGGACGCAATGGCATCCAAAGGGTGAGAACACACGACTCAATAAAGCATGATTTGCTGTATTTGAGGCCTGTATTTGTGTTGTGGTTCTGACATTAAAAAAAGGCTCTAGAATTGAGTATTATTAGGCTTATTTGTATTCCCAAATGTGTAACATGTGTTTGCATGTATCAGGCTAAAAACATGCAGGATGTGATTATGTTTAAGTTGATGTCCCTCTTTTAACTCGCAGCCTCAGAGTGCAGACTGCTACCAGTACCAATATGACACTGGCAGTGAGGTCAACTGGGGAAGCAGAGGTAGTTTTATACAAATTTAAAAAAACCTGTACCTTATTAGATTGAAGCAATTAATTCAATGTTTTTACTATTGTACTGACTTAATTCTCCCCTTTTTTCTCCCAGCAGAATACAAGGTAAGCTTTTAATTTAATCGCTTAAATAATTAATTCTACATTAGGCAGCCTTCATGTTGAATTATCCCCATGCTATTGTAAGTAATTGTCTGAGCGTTGATTCATAATTTCTGCTTCTACCCTTCTGAAGGTTTACCCCTATGAAGCGCTCATAGTCACCACCAGAGGTCGCAACAGGCTGCCCAAAGATGTAGACAGAGCCAGACTGGAGGTAAGTTATGAATGGGCAATTAGGCTGAGTATGCTAGATGGAGGTTTCACCTGGTCCACCTAAAGTAGTAGGAGTGCTAACAAGATTTCACTATGTTTCACAATAGAATCTGATCCATTTGACTATTAACTACAATAACCACCAACCAAACTCTATGAAATTTTTTTAGCACTTTTTAGCACCAAATAAATGGTAAATGTAACTGTTCAGCTGTATTTCTTTTAAAATATTATCACCTTACCTTATGTTGTGTTCCAGGTATGTAATTCTGGTGGGGAAATTTCTTTTCCATTTTTATTATTTAATTTGTTTACTTTGTTGGCTTAGAAAAAAATACAATAATCACTCATGGAAAACAGAAAATTTGAACTTTGTGTGCATGTTTGGATCTAAATTTGTCTCTTTTATAACCTTGATGACTTTAATTTTATCTAAGGCCAATTGAAAAAAGTATTTGAGATTTTATTGCTACTGAAAAAAATTGTAATTTTATACCTGGATTTTGTCTCTTCTCAGCGTCACCTGTCCCCAGAAGAGTTTGTCCAAGTGTTCGGCATGACTGTGGAGGATTTTGACCGTCTGGCTCTGTGGAAGAGAAATGAGCTCAAGAAACAGGCCCGACTGTTTTAATATGGACGTCTGTTGAAAACTGCCATATTTAGAGCAAGAGACTTAACTGACTGTAGGAGGGGTACATGAGAAAACTTCTACTCAGTTTCACTGCCATGGCTGAGAACCTGTTCTAGATCTCCTCAAAGACGAACCAAATTCTGGTCACACCGTTGTGGACTCCTGAGATACCGAAGGAAGGCTGCAAAGACATTATGCACAGATGGACTGATGAACTGTTGGAGTAGAGTGTAAGCAATAGAGACCGTAGTGCAGTTGTGCTGTGCTTTTTTGAAGCCTGAAGGATGGAGGAAGGCGAGACTGTGCACCTACAAGGCCACATGTAGGGATGTCTGTGACCAGAGCCACAGTACTTAAACATAAAGAGGAGATTTTTGGCTTTGCCTTATTTGTTATGCTCTCTTAGTTATGAGTGTGCAGCACCAGCAATCTGAATGAGTAGAATGTAGAAACAGTATATCATTTATGACACTTTATCAGTGTGAATGATTAGATGAGGAGAAAGAATGGGTGAGCATACAGCGTCACTTTGCTTTGGTTCATAAGGTTGAATTTTGTTTACCTGTTTTTGCTCTTTCACATAATTACTGTGTCCCTCTGGTTTACACTCACACAAAATGAAACAGGAACGTTTTTCAATTGTATGTGTGACCTGCATTGATTTGTGTGCAAATGAAAACCAAAGTGAGAATGCAAATATACTGATTAGCAGATCACCTCCATGTAATGTTCTGGTTAAATATTTAAAGGTCACCACTAGATGCAGTTCACTGTGCAGGTGTACCTAAAAGAATGTGCAATTCAGTAGATTAACTTGATAAAAGAAACACAGATTGAGTCCTCCAGCTTCATGTTTTCCAGCTCATTGCAATAGAACGATGACAAATGTTTCATGATGTGGACTGTAGTCATCCATGCATTTACTACATTCACTATTATTTATATTCTTTGATGATAATCCAATAATTTTGTAGCTCCAGAGATTATATTCACTTACGATGAGATGCTCTGCAAGGTATTTAACACACTGACAAAGATCCAGGGTTGTTGAAGACTTTACTTCTTTTGAATACTGTTATTTTTGATTTTGTCACTAAAAATTCAACTTGAAACAAATAAAGTCTCCTATTTCTTTCTATGAAGCCTATTTGGGGAATCAACCGCTTGTAAAATATGTGTGTGACTTTTGGGGAATTACAAGGCGTATTTCACCTTCTTGTCAACTAAATGTTAAATTAGCTAGCACCCAAGTTAGCTAAAGGTTTAGCATAAGGTCTTGTTACAGCTAACCCTCCTTTGTCAAAAAGACACAAAATGCTCTTAGCCAGCACCTATAAATCTCGGTTAACCAAGTACCAAAACTGAAGTGTGAAAAGGTTAAGAAGTTTTCAGTCTGAAGTAGTTCCCAGGCAATCTGTGGAGACTGCTTCTGCTAACTGTCTTCTTCACATGAGCCCTATAAAACAGCACATTTTTATTTCTCCCCCTTTTTTTGTATAATTGAGCCGCTTATAAATTTAATGTGTTGATATGTGCTTTAGGGAAACAGCTAGTTTGATATATATAGTTTTTTGTACCTCTGGACAAAGCCAGCTGTTTCCCCTTGTTTCCTCTTGTTCAAAGCTAAGCTTAAAGCTCCTGTGAGGAACTTTTGGTTTGTTTTGATTTTGGCGCCCCCTGTGGACAAAGCCGTACCTATTCTCTCTTTGCTGATTTACACGCTCAAGTGTTGGTTTTTAAGAAAAAATCTCATCCTGCTTTCTTTAACACTCACATGTATCACTTACTTTAAATTTTTACCCCGGAAAATGTAAATAAAGGAAGCTTGCAGTTAACCGCTTCGTCAGACCAGCAGTTTCAGGCATTAAAATAGATACAGTATCAATGTTGTTGCTGATGGTCTGCTGTAGGTCATACAGAGTTATTATTTTCAATCTGTTTCATAACCAGTGAAAAACTCCTCACAGGAGCTTTAACATCTTCTGACTGAAGCTCGCCAAATGCATTTAGCGTGCGCCAACTACGGACTTAAAGCGGTATCTCACTTCCTGTATAACTCGACAGAAGCAAGCATCCTCCCGAATCCTCCCTTGACACTACTTAATGAACTTCAAGTATCACTATAACTATCTATGATGCATTGACAGTTCCTTGCAGCAGCTGACGCTAGGACCCAGCAGAGAAGCAGCCTGCGTGAGGTTTCTGACCGGCAGATCTGTAATGTTGCGACAGTATCTGTCAGCAGCGGCCCCACACGCCTCCACACACTCACTCACTCATGGCCCCACATTGAAAACTCTCCCATGGACAGCACCACCAGCGGAATGGACACTAAAGGCACCAAATGTAAGTTTACTTTTTAGTTTGAAACAGTGCTGCAGACGAGATGACTGCTACGGTGAGTGCCGAGTGTTTTGTGTTTTTGTGCAGGTAGTGGATTTAATGCATGATTGTTTTATGTGTTAATTGGCTTCAAAACGATGGCAACCTGTTACCCACCTTGTGTGTTTTCTTCCCACCACATCTATTTCTGCACACTTTTGGCTGTGGACACCTGTGGTTTTTATTTCTGGCTATACTAGCCTGGCTAGTATTTTTTAAATTTCTAATCTGTGTGACTCAGCCACAGTAAATTGTTTGAGAAGGCCCACATAGATGGGACACTTCCCTTTCCTCCTGTAATTCCCCCTCCTGGTGTTCCTCTAAGAAGACACAATGGCAGTTCACTTTAAAAACAAATAATGTTGCTTTGGTCTCCCTCCAGCTGCTTGGAGAGGAAGAAAACCAAGCTCTCATCTCAAGTTTGATTGTTTTTACTGAAAGTGAATCTCACTCATCCTGAGTCAAGTTAAATATCTGGATGTGCTGAGAGATTAGGCAGTCATGGTTTGATATTGGACACCACCAGCAGAGAGCTCTTCTGCTCTGGAGTGATAAAGTACTTTTTATTTAAATAGCCAGAAATACAGCATGTGTTTCTGGCTGTGTGTGTTTTTCTCTGGGAGGGGTGCAGTTGCCTCCTGCACAGTACAAGATTTTCCACATTGTAATTGAAAACAAACACATTAGCCCCCCTTGTGGGCTTGGTGCAATGTCAGCAAAAACAGCAGTAAAAGATCAAGTTGTGACCCAACTCAGTATTTCAAATATAACGTTTTTATCCCAGCTCGTAGTTTATGTTTCTGCTATCCTTTTTTACACATCAGCTGATGTTGCTTATGCTGCTTTTAGAGTGGTTTACATAGACTTGCTGCAAGCCTTCAGGCAGGTAAACATGTGACAGTGATTAAAGAATTAATGGACACTTTAACTCCACTAACTAGAGGTGAAAGGAAATGGGACAAGCTGCATATGATGCTATCTTTTCACAGCTGTTTCGCCTGCAAGAAAAAGATCTGTTTTTAGCCACAAATATCCCCATTCATGATTTACTTCTTTTCCATCCTTCCTCACCTTGTCACTATGTGGATTATGTGGATGTTACCAGCGTGTTTGGTGTGTACACAGACTATCTTAAGGAGGAAGTGTCTTCAGGTCTCGTCTATGTTGGAAGCAATCCACGCCTGTCACTCCCATCTCTCCCAGCATGCACACACACACCCTTACAAACATACAAACACAGGAATTTAGCTTGACTGACTTTCTGTCTGAGCTCTGTGTTTGTGTAAACACCACAGGAGAAAACACACGGTGACGGCTACTGATCCCTGGGGAGCACCCTGCTGTTTGTGCTGTATTTGAATGCTCTGATTGGCTGCTGCTAAATAACTTTCCCTTTGTTTGTCCTATAAAAGGCTGTAAGTGATGGGTCTATAAATTACCTTCCAAAAGATCCAACCATGAGTTGATATTTGAGATTGACAAAGCAACAAAGGTTGTTTTTGTCCCTTTTTTGAACCCCAAAAGTTGCTGTGTGGAGTTATGTAAGTTCAGATGTCAAGCTCGATGAGATTAATGAGAGGCAGGTATGGGCTTGAATATTCTGAGTTTCTTAATATGCACGGTCCAAGCCAGCTGGAGCAGCAGCAGAGTAATAAAGGTTTAGTCTCCACTGTGAGAAAGCAGAGCATCAGGTGGGTGTGAGAGGGGAGAGGCTGTCCCTGCAGAGATGCACTGAAATGGTGGGTTTGTCTGTGATTTAGCCCAGCTGATAGGATGAATCGTGGCTATTGTGAGGTGGTGTTAGAGCATATGGAAGTAGTTGTGGACAAAACAGTAACCCATTTATATCGCAATTCTGCCACAGCGCCGTAACGAAGCTCCGCCGTTATGCCGCCTTTGCCATTTTACATTGGACCAAGCAATGCTGGTGTAAAGCCGCCCCAGTGGGTCTTTTTGCAATGCGTTACGGCTTTGCGGAAGCAAAAGGTGCGCAAGGTGTAAACAAACAGACAGAGCATGCTTCACACACACACGTATGGCGCTGTTCTGCCAGATCCGCCATTTAAACTGATACCGTTTCACCGCTGTTACTACTGCCGATGTCGGCTCAGAGGTGAAACGACTCCGCTCCATCATTCAGCCTCCAGGCATTTCACACACAAGACAAGGCGTAACAGAGGCGTAATAATCCCGCCCTAAACTGGCAGTGTAAAAGGGGCTTGTGATATGGTTGGTCTCAGTCTAAATGTTACACTGCTGGGGTTAAGCTCAATCTGTAGAGCAGGCGCCCCATATACAGAGGCTAAAGTCCTTGACGAAGCAGCCACAGATTCGACTCCTGCCCTCGACCCTTTGCTGCATGTCATCCCCCACTCTCTTCTCCCAAAATGTTCTGTCTCTCTTCAGCTACCCTATGAATAAAGGCAAAAAGCCCCAAAAATAATCTTAAAGGAGCAGTTCGCCCCTGGAAAAAGCCACTTTCAGTCAAAGTTGGTGTTCTCTGTAATCGATAGAAGCAATAATATTTCAAATTGGCGCCATAGCTGTGGAGAAGTTGTACAAACAGCTCGTGGTTTCGCCCCCTTCTACATTCCTACAACACCCAGCGTGCATTGCGACACTCGAGTGAAATACTACTGTTTTCGCTGCAGGCGATGGCTCAGAGCGGTACAGAATCCAAAATATGACGAGAATATACCAGTGGATCGTCTAAAAAATCTTCAGGTCTGCAGTCTACTTTTCAAACCTGAAGATTTTGAACGAGACATGACATCCAAGGTGGGCGTTCTAGATTGAGGAAGTGTAGTTTAGCAAGCTCCCTGGCCTCCGCCAGGTGACGCGGAGGTTTCCCAGGGCCCATTGGAGAAGCGGATAGCATCCTCCAAAGGCACAGAGCGAACTTGCATTTTTTTCCTACCATAATGTAATTAGCTCATAATAGCGTGATAGGACTGAGGTTGAAAATTGGCGAACTGACCCTTTAAAAAAAAAAAGAACATTGCTTTTCCATCCATGTCTTTCCTGCATTTCCTGTATTTGTGTGGTCAGAATGTGCCTCACATTTGTTAATCACGTACAAATCGCTAATGTCTCAACTTGTGTATGTCATGACACAAGTCTTCTGGCTTTTGGAGGACGTCTGTGGGAGTATAAACAAGGGTTTGAATTGTTAGAAATTAAATTAAAATGTGGTTATGGAGGGTATGGGTTAGAGGGCAAAAGAGCATAATTAATATGCAGTCTGCTATCGTCATCTAGCCAGTGGTCAGTGACCTCATTGTGCATCTGTGCCATATTTTCTCATGTATCATGCTGTAATCTGCATTTTTACATTGCAGAATCAGAGTTTGTGGAAGTAACTTGTACTCCAAAGATTCTATCACTCTTAAGGGATTAGTTTATTTCTTCATTTTACAACCCTGGTTCATAGTTTAAGCTATCAGCACTAAAATATAACGTGTCATAGTCCTGATTTTTGGACGCAAATGCTCAGTTGGAAGCAGCTTTCCGATGGGACCGAGGAAACGGGAGCCTTCCTCGCAATAAAAGCTCATCCTGTGGTGCAGGGCGATGTCAGCACTACTTTTACAGTCATAAGTTATTGTTTTGGCAACACGTTTTAATGTTCACCTACATTGAAACATCTTAATACTTCTCGCCTCACTACACTCTGTTATAAAGCTGTTTCCAGTGTAGCCCTCCTGTCTATTGTCTCTGCACTGCTTCATGAACGCAGTGTTATTCTAACTAATTGGAACACCAGCTATGATAATATGAGATATAAGGAGAGGGGATCTCCCTTCCATATAATAGTTATTTATACTGTACATGAAAGGTTCATAAGTTTTTATCTGCTCTATCAGCCTATGAAGTCTTTTGACATAAAGTTAGTGTGCAGACATGCAGACGCTCATACATGCAGTATAGTAAGATATGTATATGTATATATGCCCCATCATGCATGAGCTATAAATCATGCATGATTGTGGACCAGCCCTGTAAGAAGTGGAATTCCCCTCTTTAACCCTTGTAAGATGAGGAGATCACTGTGAATCATATGGCTGAGATATGTCAGTGTATGTGTGGGCGAGCACATTATAGGCACTGGTCAGTCTCTGCACAGCTGTTTGTATGGGGCTTCCATGGAGATATGCTGCACGACATTACGGCAGGGGACTGTTGCGTGTGTTATGCGGACACACACTTTGAAAAGTTAATTTTTTTCTTCTGTTGCAGAGGGGAAAACGTGACAGCGCCCGGGGTGTGCATGCGTACAGGTACAAGCCAAATACTCTGAGGGAAATTTCAGGTTTATTGTAGAAACTTGGCAGAATATAAGAGTCTTACTGAAAGACTTGCCTAACCTGTTATCAGTGTCACTATATGTTATGAGAGCACTGAAATATGAATTATGTTAATATATGGGTATATAAATTTCAATGTTTTGCCCGTAGGGACAAACCCAGGCTAACAGCTCACAGTGTACAGATGTCTTAGTACTGGTTCTGTTAGGCAGCCAGTTTGAACAGGATTTACAGAAACCTATAGTGTGCCATCATTTCTTCCTGCTGAAACATCAGTATTGGTATTTGTGAAGTAACCTGAAGCTCCAGTCATGTTTTAAGACATATAAAATGCTCTTCTTGAAATAATAAATTGAGTCTGATATGTTTAATTATCTTGTAAAAATCCTCCCAAGGCATCTCCTCCTTCTCCCTCATTAAAAATTCCTGAATCTGCATAGGCCCCGCCCACTATGTGCTACGTTTCTCCTTTTGTAAAATTACAGCCAAAAACAAAAAACTTTGAAACCTAGCTAGCTTGAATGTAGTAATTAGTTGTAGTACGTCAACGTAGTATGTCATTGACGGTTACAGCTGGCTCAAGCATCGCCGAAGTGGTTGCTATAGATTGCACACAATAATATGCATAGCGTCACCCCGTCCATTAACGGGATTAGCGCCTTAGGTTTGTGACCTCACAAACCTGCCAATCTAAAAAACGTGTTGTTCAGCCTGTCCTTGGTACACTGCAGTTTAAGAGCAGACAGGCCCAGCCATGGAGATGACTGCTGATGTTGTCCCTGATATGTCTTGTAGCACATGAAGAACACCACATGAATATGTTAACAAGGTTAAACACTTAATTTTCACTGGAGGGGGTCTTGGTGGATTTGGTGGAACATGATAGAAATAATGTTGCTTCTGAAACATTATGACCTTAACCTTTAGAAATAAAGGAAAGCTGTGGCACATATCTCTATCTCTATATGTGTGTGTGTGTGTGTTTGTGTGTGTGTGTGTGTGTGTGTGTGCGTGCGTGTGCGTGTGCGTGTAACAGTAAAGTTTACCTTATGCTGTGGAAGGCCTTCATATTACTCTGATGAAGAGCATCAAACATCATGGAAACCCCCTGAAAATGTCTACATTCACATTACAGGTCTGCCACCTCGTTAAAAAGCAGACAGATACACCTTGATGTAACATGAAAAAGCACTCATTAAACAAGATGACTATTCTGTCAGTGATTGGCCCATTGGTTTGTATCAAGTAATGCATGACAAAAATGAATCAATCACAACTTCTTCACAACAATCTTTTCTTTCGACACTGTTGTTGTTCTTGTCTGTCTGTGTAATGATAACAAAGACTTATGAAACATCGAACTTGCCACCCCTTTTTACTCATCAAACTAATGTTCCATTATTTCACCCTCCTTTAGCTCTGTCAATCCAATCTTCACGCTCCTTTGCAAATTGACAATGTGAGGGATGATTCATTCTGGAAATTGTAACGTTGCATAAAGATAGAATTCAGGTTAATCCAGTAATAAAAGTATCCAAAATACAAATGGGTGTGCCCTTATTCAAAAGACATATATCCCAAAGCAGCTACATAAACGTGGGTTAATCATTCGTAAGTCTCCTGAGATACAGTGCAGCTACATATTATGTTTAATAAAGACCAATAATATCATTACTCAGTGATCTACCTGTTAAACTTTAAAAATGTAAACTACTCTACACAATACAAAGACAACATTAAAGACACCTCAGATCATCCTTGATAAGAACTTTTGCTCTACATCTTGGTTAGATTCAGACAACAGCATGAAGACACAGAGAGTGTGTCCTAGTTTTCTGGTGAACAACTGAAGACAGCGCTCTGCCCCGGTCAAAATCCCATTAACACAAAAATCCCTAATGGAGACAAAGCAGCTCCTTTTCCCTTTCTGTGTATGTGTGACTGCGATTCTCTGCGTGTGTGTGTGTGTGTTTTCAGGCGTGCATGTGTGTTTTGTGTATATTACCCTCGTCTGTGCAGCATCAGTTCAGCAGAGCTTCCACTTGCAGAATAGCATCTTTCTCAGTGTGTGAATACTTTTCTGTGAGGGAGACATAGCATTGTGGTGATCTCATAGGACTCAGGGCAGATACGGGATCTGAATAATACCGAGCGCACTGTAGAGCCTTTGTCTGGCAGCAGGCAGAGTCAAGCCCTCTGTGCCATCTCAGACCTGAATAAATCACAGAGCACAAGATGAAAAATGAGAGAGGGGAAGGAGGTTCGGCAGACATGAGACATCCCCTAAATCATGGTCAGTTCTCTGATCCTTAACCTTTGACCTGACTCCATATTGAGAAATACCCGAGTGCATCTGTCGCCACCTGGCCAGTGCAACTACTTAACAACCTGTAGCCTGATGTTTTCACGTTTTCTCATAATTTTTTTTCATTCAGGGTCAGTGGAAAGATCATCCAATCCCATGATGCATTGAGAAAAGACCGGGAAATTCCCTAGAGAGTTTGCCAGTCTGTCACATCGCTAAACTGGTTGAGTTGTTCTATTACCAGTCTCACAAATACGGATTAATCAGTTTCATCAAATGTATCGGGTGTTGGTTAGTACGCCAGTCACAAGCCAATCCGTTACCAGACTTTATTACCCCCCCCCCACACATTGTCAAAGCAGTAGCCTACAATGCAATACTGGAAGAAAACAGTTTGAGTCATGTGACAATAGTGTAAACCAAAGGTGTGTTGCTAGCGGTGAATGCAGGTAAGCCAAAGCTAGCTAAATGTCAGCAACCTGTGTTCCGAACATACATATTAAGGCTATATTGTTTTTATTTAAGGTTGATATAGTTGAAATTGATATAAAAACAACCTAAAAGCAGTGTAATGTAAAAATCTGTGGGACACAGAGTGTCTCGAGGAGACACACGGCCAGCTGTTGCTAACGTTAGCTAGCCTTGTTTCCAGGTGCTCAGCTTGGTTTTATGTAAGGATTCCTTCAGTGTAGCCAGGCTATTTAACAATCGTGGCAATAATATTACATCCATACAGGGTTAGTAAAGTATGGAAGCCCATTAGCGGACATGCATCCATACATTATATTTACTCCATTTTCCCGTGTTATTTCTGGTCGTTTACTCAAGATCTCGACTTATTTATCATGAGATAACAACGCTGCACCACCGTAAGGTCAGATGATCATAAGTCGTATCCCCAGAGTTTTAAAAGCACATAACGAACATAGAAACAGGTTTAACGTATTCCGCTAAGGACTTCCGTAGTAAATTGTAAATAGACTGCACTTATATAGCACTTTTCTTGTCTTCTAACCACTCAAAGCGATTTTACACTATATGTAACATTCACCCATTCATTCACACACTGATGGCAAAGGCCTAAGTGCCAATCTCCAATCAGATCTGTGCCCATTCGACATGTGACTGTAGCAGTCATGGATCTAACCCCCAACCTTCCGATTGAGAGACGACCGACTCTACCACTGAGCCACAGCCGGCCCTAGTTAGTAGTTTATAGCTAGTAAAAATAAAATAAAAATGTCTGTTTTATTATTGCAGTGATATTGAAGGGGAACTCCATCAATACTCAAGTGTTTATATTGGAAAATGTATAGGGACAATAAAATGGTATTGGAACATCTCTATAAACACACACATTTGATTATCTGCTGTTGAACTGCATTGGTTACCAGGCACCATTGATTTGACATCTAAAGAAGGGAGGAAAGACTAGAAGATGGACCAATCTGGCATTAATCATTTTGGGGGGGTAGAGGAAATACTGTCACACTGAGAAAAACAATGGAAAGACTGTTCTGTGTGTGAGGAGTTTGTGAGCTGTTAAACATTTCTTATCGCTTGTTTACTGCCATGTCACACGACACAATGAAATTATTACTTGTTCGATGCACTACAGATTCAGCCTTTATTTGGCGGTTTATAAGAGAATCTGCTCAAAGGGATCAAAGCCGGAGTGAAAAACAGTAGAATTAAAAATGAGCAGCAGGGCTCGACTAACCTGACCTGTAACTGGAGCCCTTGACTCGCTCACTGCTGAGATAGCAACTTCCTGCTATCGCCACTGCTTCACAGATTACTCAGCTGCAGTGAACACATTGTAAGCTATGTATGTGTGTGTGTGTGTGTATGTGTAACTTCAAAAGCTTCAGTGCTCCTTTGCTGCCCTTTCCAAAGCCAGTTAATGCTTAAACAGGTGAGTGGGAGTGCACCAACCCGTAATTCCTCCCTTCCATCACCATGGAAACGTCTCGACTGCTGAAGAGGCCTTATGACTTTGAGTTAGATTTCTTTCTCTCTGACGAGCTCATTAGAGTGGCCTCGTTAGAGGGAGTGAGGAACCATGTTCAGGCTAGAAATGTGTTAGACCTTGACTGCAGGATGTTTGCAAATATTTGCAAAGATAGAGGGAATTAAACCAAAACCTTGCTCTTCTGCAGAGTATAGAGAGTGTTAACGAGACGCTGCCACATAACCGTTTTAACCTGTGTCTTTAATGCACTGCTAAGGAGTCCATTTGACCACGTGTATTGAGATTTTTGTTAACACACTTGTCATAAGAACACATTAGCTTTCATACAGTGGGTAAGTTCGTGGGTTAGAGTGATCGGATCGTAATGTATTTGCCTATTGTTTACACAAAGCCCTGTTCACATGTGATACCATTGCCTAAAACATATTTTAAAACCAAGTGTTAACAGTGTTTTAACTGATATAGCAGGGGTCAGATGTGATTTTAGTGCTTATGTTTGCCTGTAGACTTAACCACATCAATAGTATAGACTTAAACGTAACAATAAACTGTATTAGTTCAATACAATCCGTGGTTTTTGATCCAGTAAACACGGGCAAAATACAAGAAGAATGCATACCTACGTTTTTTTTCTTTGGTGCCAACTTGACTGTAAGGAAGCCTGGAGGGACACTTAAGGTCTTTTTACATTCCACCACAGCGCAAATCTGTCATTACGCCACCATTACCAATTTACATTGAACCAAGCAACGGCGGCATAAAACCACCCCGGTGTCTGATTTTAAGTTGCGCACCAGCGTTGTAGAAGCAAAAGGCATGCAATGTGTGAACAGACACTCACATGGCGCTGTTCTGCCCTGCCGGCTTCGCCATTTACACTGACGCAGTTTCACTCTGTTACGCCTGTTACTACCTCCGACGCTGGCTCAGAGGCGTAACGACTTCACCCCACATTCTGCCTCTGTGCGTTCTACATTAAAGACGAGGCGTAACAGAGGCGCAGCAGTCAAGGCTTGAACTGAAAGTGCAAACGGGGCTGTTGTTAACACCTGATATTTTTGGTGATCTGAACTGATCTGTATTCAGATGTTGTTATTGTCGTTGTCATTAGGACACATTAGTGTTAATACTTCATGTATGTGTTTCAAATGGTCCAGTGTCCGTATGCTCAACCACCTCTCTTGGTAGAATTGATCACTATTGCTGTGATTATGTTTGACTTTCTATCATCATAACCACAAATTGTATTCATTGATTACACTTCATGGTGATGATCCTCTTAAATGAGGCACAATACAACATGATTACATACCACACATTTGTGAACTTTAGTGCCATCTTGACTGTATGGGAGCCGGAAGGGACAACTTTCTGTTGCCCACCAATATGTCCTGCAGAGAGTGTACATTTAATTTTAAGTATTGCAGTCAGCTTAAGTTTCAGTCTGTAGGTACCAACCAATTATTTCTAAAGCGAGCAACTAGGACAGAACAATACCTTCTGTATCCACAAAGTAAATCAAAGCATCTATTTCCCTGGACTATTTCCATCTCTTGTGTATTTACTGTATTTGTGCGCACATTTGTGATTATCATGGCATGTGGAATGGGATCCTTGCAGTATTTTATGATACCCTGAGGCATCTCCTTGTGTACAATAAAAGCAGTGGGGGGAGCATGTTTTTCCCCCCTCTCCTCTTAATTAGTACACCTTTACGACTCCGCCAAACCAAAGTTTTTCCACATGCGCCCCTCACCTGCTGCTCAACCCTAGCATGTGTTGCAGAGTGCATATGCTGATTGTTTTTCCGTCCACCTACATTATAAACGAGCATGTCAGAGCCATGAGAAAGGACTTCTCCGTCTCAGGGGGACACCTGCAGCAGCTAAATAAAGGTTTGTTATTATGCCATAATTAGGAGCTCTATTATATTGTCATTCTTTGAAATACAGTGTAGAAGCAGGCACACTCAATCCTATCTAGCGAAGGATCTAGATAGTGAATTGAGAATGGGGTCACCAGAGATTGAACAGTAAAAGTGGGACTAGGTCAGCTGACAGGAAGAGGAAACAGAAGGCCGGAGGTGATAAGTGATGTCATCAGTAGAGGGAGGAAGTACATCTCTATGGGGAGCATATGGGGCATCCCAATACGGTTGGTGAGACCATTAACTAATGTAGGACAGGAAGAGGGTTTTGTTGGCAGCATGCAGAATGAGAAATCAGTCTCAGAGGGTCTTCAGTTGTACGCTTATCAGAGCCAACATGTTCTGACTGTGTGCTTTAATACATTTTCAGATCTAATCTCTCTGCATTATAAAAGGCCTTTGTCTCACCTGCCATCTCGGCTTCTGTCAGAGTGTCTGGGTTTCGGCAAACATGGTACCGCCACAACAATGTCCACAGTAGTGTGGTACCTCAATCCACAAAACAAAAAATGTATCTTTCAAAGCTCGGTAGCTAGTTTGAATATTAAATTTTAATCTTCAACACTGATGCTTGGTATGACATGATATAGTATCTGACACCAATTTTACTTAAACTGAAATACTGTCGGTCAAAGCCTGTCCTCCTGTTCAACCTGCTTTACTCGACCTTCCCCACTTGATGCCCTTGGACTTGCCTCCTTTCCCCATCTACACACCTGTTCCCACTTTTAATCAGTCCAGCAGTTGCCTGACCTTCCCCACTCACCTGTCTCCACTTCCCTCATCAGCCAAACTCCATACCAGACCATTATCTCTGTTGACGTCTTGCTTTTTCTTTCCCCTTTGGAGTTTTGGTTCACTTGAGCCCAGCTCTGTCTACCTGCCCACTTGTTATCTGTTACCAGTTTGCCTTCCTGCCTTCGTGCCAGTACGTGCCTGTGAGCTCTCTATTGCACAATAAATAGCGGGTTGGCACTAGCCCATTTCCGTCTGCATTTGGGTTCTTCCCCTGCTGCCTTCCCTTCCTATCGTGACACTGTCCAATTTGTTTAATACTGCCACTGTAGTTGAACATTCCACATCAGCGCAGGCCATCTTGCTTGTTTACAAAAATGTCCCGACAGCACTAAATCATCTCATCAAGCTTTTCCCATCTTAGATAACCATTATAATTGGCCTGACCTAAATCATGTCGGATTAAAATCTGTCCAAATGGGAGGGCACACCAGACGCATCTAAAAACAGATCAGTTCTCAGATTTGTCTGGTTCCCAGACTAAGTTTGTTCTACATTTTCTGCTGAACTTTAATTTTGTTGCTTATCCTGGGAATCTCATATAATTTTCCTGACCCTCAAATGAATAAAGGAAATCAACGTTAATGTCCTCCCCTGTGTGTCTGACAGAAGCCAGTAATAATATTAAGTAGCACTCAAACCAGTAAACTGTTATTTGGGTCAGTGGAAACATTCGGTAATGGTAACACTGACAGTTTAGATTGATACTAAAGTATTAAGCAGATAAAAGCAGTTGCATTCGTTGGAGTTCGGATGTGACTAATATATAGGTCAGATTTTCTTTCTCATTTTAACTCTGTTGGTCCCCATGTGTGAGGGACATGTCTCATCTTTAGCTGCTCAATGCACCACTATGTTTACAAGCTGGCTGTTACATGTAGTGGCTGTGTGGTGCTGGGGAAGTAGCAGACAAGGTGGTGGGCTTTGAAACCTCATTAATGAGAAAAGAGAGTGAACCGAAACAGTAACGTTTCCATTTAAAAACACTGAGACAATGACATTAAAAGATGACACAATGCTCCGAAAATTCTTCCCGAAATAACGACTACCCAGGCCAATCAGTAGATCTCATCTATGACAGTCACAGTTACAGTCATCATACTGATTTGTATCTCTTTCCCGATAGACCAATACAGTCTCTGTTTGCTTATCCTACCTCAGGAGATGTGACTGCCCAGGCACGTTTTGTGCTGGGGAGAGGAGAGTCGTCAGACCTGGGAAATGCCTGGAATCTGAGGAGTAGAGTGGGAGGAGATTTCATCATGATAGGGCACACAGGCTGGTGAGAGAAGTCATTGTTGGCACGGCTCTTAATGCTATTAAAAAACCCCAAGCACATCTGGTCATATGGTTTACCTCACCTTTGTTAGCGTGCGTCGGCTGCACACGCCTCTTGGATCTACAGACAGCAAATGCGTGTGATATGTTGCGTTCTGAATATTATGAGTCAGCTACTTTCTCTTAACATGCATGTCCCAGCTTTGATGACTGAGCTGGATGTTGTTATTTAGATAACCCTCACACGGCATGAAGATGACAAACTGTCTCTTTACTGAAAATCCTCTCCTGTGACTCACTTAACATGAGATAAGATTTTGCTTTTTCACGCACAAAAAAACAGCTTTTCTCTTGCTTTCATAAGTTGCTGGGTCATATTGTTCTGCTGGCTTTTGAGATGAGACAAAGACTCCCTCACTGTGTTTCTGGACACCTCAAAGTCTTCAACCTGCAGCGGATGCAGTTGGGTAATGTCTGTGTATTCAACATGTCCAAAGACAATAAGGAAGGGGCGACTTCCAAGAGAAACCCAGCGGTTTTCATTAGACTCTGATCTCTTGTGGAGACACAGATGGTACAATCGTTGTGAGTTTCTCACAGCAGCTTAGTCTAGCAGGAGTCACCTCTTTTGTGGACTCATCTGGAAAATGCATTTCTTTTTAAAGTAATCCATCAGTTTATAGCAATTACCTGGATACCGGTATGTCTGTTTTAATTAAGAGCTATTGTATCCAGTGTAGTGTTTCACAACCCAGTGTGCCTTCTCATCCCTCCTCTGGCATCCGCGCTTTTACAGAAAAGGTCAGAGGTCACGTTTAGTCACAGTGAGGAAGTCTTGCCCAAGCCAACAGGGTGTGTCTGTGACATTTGTCACAGCAAGAAAAAAGAAATGTTAGGAAATCCAAGAAATGCGTCCGGGAAGGTCTTTGGTAGGAAGCTGGTAGGAAGACTTCCGGTCCACTTTGTTAGAGCATTCATTTTCCATTTTTCTACACATCCTTTGGAGGGTGAACAGTTCCTATGAATGCCCCGACTCCATCGTGCATGTTCTGTCGCTTATTGTTCCTTTGTGTCCTTCACAGAAATCACCTCTTACTTATTACTATAGGTTCTTTTGATGAATTGTCCTCTTGAATGTTTTAAATGGTAGGTATAGCTGCTTAGTCTTTTTTTTTCTATTCCAAAACAAGACTCAAAGTCACCTGTCCAAGGGGTGCTAAGCTGCTGTAATGCTAATTAGCTCATGCTAATTAAACTGAAACAAAACAACAACTTTTCCATTTAGAATTTCAGTGCAAATCATCAGGTTGTAATTAAGATATTTCACTCGTCATTCTTTACTTTTATTCACTTTATTGCTCATTTTAAAGGGACATACACCTTTATGGCTAAAATCTGCTGTTTCTACAACCAGTAGACTTACAGTGACACTGAGTGCATCTACATTAGTTAATAATAAAACAATAACCTTAAATCCAATCAGACATCAGCTTGGGCGGTATACATTTTTTCATACTTTAATACCTTTTTGCCATAATATAAAAGGTATATGAAGGTATGTGAAGAAACAATATGCTGGAAAACTGCTGAGCAGCTGGTTGGAGGGGGAAGTCGCTGTCACACATGTATGAGATGGTTATGCATTTACTTGGACATGTCTTGCTACACAACACAGGATTATATGAAAGTTAACATTAATTATAATACTTGCAGATCATACCATCAGGATTTCTAAATACCCTGGTGATAGAAGGCTTCATGGTCAATGAGTGTCAGCCATTGAGATTGTCAACAAAAGGTACTTGGAAAAGTGAAAAACCTTCACTAAGAAGTCAAACCTCATCCGGGTTCATCCATCATCACCACTCATACTGAGTCTCTCAGAGCAGTTTTTTGGAGTGAGTTGAACATCTGATAAGTCTCATGCACCTTGCGAGTCTATGAGCTGGGCTGTTGCAAAGCGTCAGTATGGATTGGAAATTAGGAAAGGCTGAATTAAGACAGATGAAAAGACATACAATTATTGAGATCATTACATTTGATCGGCCCTTGTCTGCTTTCTAAGAGTAGAACTAACAGAATTGTCATGTGTAATCTCTATATGAAGTAGCAGTGACTTGAGTCCCCATGAAAAACCTGCAGCCTGCCATGTTTCCACTTTGATTTTGGACGTTCGAAATTCTGGCAGTCAGATTTTGTTACTGAACCAGAACCATGCTAGCTGTTTCCTCTTGCTCCAAGTCTCTGTGCTAAGCTCAGCTAACCATCATTTTCAAACAAATGAGAATGGTTTTCATCGTCTATCTGAACAAAAGTAAATAAGCAGAAAATCTTAAATGAAGTACTTAAACTAAAATGTATTGAGATTAGAAAAAGGGGGTCAAAGGGTTCAAACCAGAATCCATAACAGGTGATCTTGTGTTTGACGTGTTGCAGCCCTGCATCCAGATGACAGTGTTTTCATCCTGTATCTGTCATTAAGTTACAGCATACACTTTCTTTGTCTGTGCATGTAAGTCTCACCATTGTTGTGGATATGGTTGTGTATTGTTCTGTGTGTGTCCGTGGTGCAGTGTAAGTGCCCCATGTGATTGAAAGCAGCATGTTGGGGCACATGAGTTTGCCCCAAGGCGGCGAGTCATCCACGTGTAACTCTGAACTGTCTCAACTCGCCTCCACCTCCACTCTGTCAGACTTCACTTAATCCCCCTTTTATTTTTCACCTCATATTTTCTAAATAAAGGCGTTAAAACAAGAAGAACTTTACTGGAAACATTTTACAGGTATCTTATTAGTCAATGTCTTGAAGATGCTCTAATGTAAAGTGTAATGCTTTACTGTATCTGGTGTGTGAATGGGTTCACTGGCATCTCCTGTATGGCCGCCCCTATGTGGATCCAGTTAAAGGTTAATAATGTGTTGAGGGAAAGAATGTGAAAGAATAAAGAATGTGAGTAAGCTATTAGTCGACATGTGTGTGTTTACTCAGCAAGCCTTTCCCAGGTGCTATACGATCCCTAGGATTACAGCGGAGGGGGCTGCAATAGCACACACACACACAAACAGAGCACCACCTAACCCCCCTTAAAGAAAAGAGAGGAGGGGAGACAGAGTGGGAGGGAGGTACAGGGAGATAACAGATCAGAGGGAGGGAAGGAGAGGTAAGGGGGGTGTGAATGCAGCAGTAGGCAGACTTTAGCTCACCTCCACAGAGCGCACGGGCAGCCTTTGACTCTGGAGTATCTCCTTCAGAATCTGATTGTACATGAAAGAACCGGATTGTCTCCTGCTTCACCTTGGAAAATGGTGGGACTCTCATCCACTGCTGTCGAAGGTAAGAGTTAAAGGGAAGTCTTTGGCTTTCTGAAGGTAAAGAAGGGGGAGCGATTCCTAAAGAGATGTAAATGTACAGGACAATGTGAAGGCACACAGCTGCAGCCATCACACAGGAGCTTTGACATCAGGTGATGTTTACTTCATGCCTTCAGCGTCATGCCAACTCGCTGAAATACCAAGAAAGGCAGAAATGTTGAGTTGTTGGGAAAGCAACATTTTGCCACCCAGACTCAATAATGAAACATTGTAATTTTTAAGCCAATAGAGACTCGTTGTTTGGTGCAAATTCCTGTGTGATTAGCTGGAACGTCTGCCTGCAACAATATTGTGAAACTGATTGGTGCCGAATGACTGAATTTTGCCTATTTCAGCATTATGTGAAGTTATTTGTGGGTGAGGGTGCAATGTGTGGCAGACCATGAAGAAGAAAAAAAACCCTGTGCACCCTCTTGAGGTCACATTATTGATCATATCAGGGTTTGTTGGACATGTTAGCACAGGTGCTCAACTCGCCCCCACCTTACTCCCCCTTTCTCTCCCTCCCTCAAAGACTTTGTACAGAAACTCTGCTAATGCAAGCCTCTTGTAACAGTCTGCACTGTTAAACAAACTCTGCGTCACTACACAATGCACACAAACTCTGCAGACTCTGGCACTATTAACAAGGTGAGGAATGTGTCCTGTGTTTAACAGCAATTGTCAGACTGGTGTGAGGAGGTAAAAGTTTGTGTGCAACGCATTCCTGCAGGCGTGGTGCACTGCCTGCATCCATCTTTTGTGCAGACAGTGCAGCTGTAAAAACCCCTCATCTTGTGGATTTAGATGTAGAGTAACCAGTATGTGCTTTTTGCAGCTGGAAATATTGCAGTTTCGCCCTGGTGTGGCTTTAATCAAACCATATCCAACTTGTTTTTAAGCAGCATTATTGTCTTACGCAAGCTTGTGTGTAGCTTCCCTGGGCTTCTGGGTTAAAACAGTGTCTTATCTGATGTTAGCGACATCAAAGACACATCACACTCTTACACAAACACACAGAGATTTAAAGGATCATACGCTGCTTTAGATGTTTAGTAGTGTGGTGTGCATTATAAAGGCATGACCAGGGGATTAAGGATGGTCCTATACGCCTCACATGTCAAATACTGCTTTTGGCTGAAGCAGACTCCTTGAACGCAACGTTGTGATTTCTGTGCTATATTTGATTTAATGCTGACTGGTATAGATTTCACTTTCTCTCTGCTGTGAATGAGTCACGCAGTGGATAAAACTCTATCTTCCACTCGATTAGGGGAAGCCCAGCGTTAAACCAGAGCCACATTCTAAGCAGCTGGAACCCCTGGCAGAGAGACAGCTCTCCCCAGGCCAAGACTTCCCACTCTCATGAGTTTCCTCTTCATCCCTGACCTCCCCTTCCTCATTTCCCTCGGGGTGAATCGGATTTTTAATGAGGAGACATTCCAAGTCCCTCCATGGATAAAGTCCTTAATGCCCGCTTCTCAGAGTGCGAGTGCGCTCTAAATACAATAGACGGAAATCACACTTGTAAAGAAGACCAAGTGGTTAAACACACACACCTACTGAACTGCAGCTCTTTTGACCGCAGCCTTGGCTGGGCATTGTTAGGCCCATAGGAAGACCCACCTCAGGAAAGTATGTCTGTCTTTAAGGAGTGGGAGCAGCCGACTTAATGTAGAGCAAACATTACTGAAAAGCACCAGATACATCTCCCAGCTCATCGCTTTCTGCTTGTCAGCTGTGATTACGTACAAGCTTTTTGTGTCCGAGTGATACATCCAAGAGATTATTAGCTCCTCAAGCTAGCACAGAAAACACAACAGGCTGGCTTGTGTGCCTCTTGTTTGACCAGGCCCTCTAACTATACATCATGCAAGCCTTCCTTTACACGTTGTGCATGTCAGTGTGTCTGTGTATCTTGTGTTTGTTTAGCAGCAGGTCTATGACCACCTGCAGAACAAAGACTTTTCTGGCTCAGCGTCTGTCCCGTGGCTGACCTCCAGCAAGATGCACGGTTCAGCAGGTCTAATGTGACTGGACTGTGAAAATGAGGCGAGGGGGAGCGAGTGGGTGAAAGAGATGGAGGGAGTGAGAAGTAGCGGTGGTGGAGGGGAGGGGGGAGGAGGCAGACAAGTGTGCCAGCAGTGACTCAGCCAGTTCTCATGAGTTGATGTGGATTTCAGGATTATTGAGATGGAGTAATGTGTGTTAGGATGCAACAATACAGACAGAAAGAATATAAAACCAAAGCTTCTGAGAGGATTGGTGGCACTTGCTTGTGTCTGGCAGAAAATCCAGGGTCTCAAACCCAGCAGCAGGTTGTGGACCTGTTCTCAGGATGTCCAGCAGCTGCAGGAGCCAGACGGTTTATTTAATTTCTGCTCTGAAAACAGGGAGTGGAGCAGTCCCACCTCTCAGATCAACATGTGATGTGAAGCATATATCCCCATTAAGCCACACAGTGTTTTAGAACCTGTAGAGCCCTGTGAGGAGAAAGTATTACTGGAGGTCTGTCTCTGGCTTACGTGAACGCATGACTTGAATCTCCCGACTGTTAGATAACGATCAGGTCCCAATGCTCGCTGGTACATTTGGCCTGCTCTGGCCTCTGTTAAGTGGTCCTTCGATTATTCTTCTCAGGTTCTCATATTTCTGCCAACATCTTTACAGAGCACTTAATTTACCTTCTTAGCATTAAGAGTGACAGTTGATTGAAATTTGGGTTTGTGCCCGTCGGCCTGTGAGCCAGCAACATCTCCGAGCGGCTGCAGAAAGACTGAACATTGGTTTACTTTGTTGCTTGTGCAGGATGTCCTGTTCTTATTCTGTGTAATAGTTGTTATTTTTGGTAATTAGCAAACCTGTTTCCTGTCTGTCCAGCCCTTTGTTGTTGTTTAGTCTAGCTGGTATCAGAGAGAGAAGGAGAGGAGGGCAGCTGTGTGATAAGGTGGCAGATTGATCCAGACAAACTGTGAAGCAAAGTGACAGAAAACGAAAGAAAGACACAGGCAAAGCTAAATAGAAAGAGCCTCTCTCACATACACCTTCGGGTTTGTTTGGACTTGTCAGTCTGACCTTTGACCTCTCCGCTGATATACTGAACCCGTGCCCCCCCTGACCTTTGCCCTCCCTCTCTGTCTAGCAATGGAGGTGTTGGTGAGTGAGCTGGGCGCACTGCTGAAGATGCTGGACCAGGAGAACCTCAGCTCCTCCACGCAGGAGAAGAAGACCTCCGTGTGGAACCTCCTGCAGCAGATTCAGCCGTCAGGTCAGTGAGGATAAGGAAGACAGAGGAAGAGACCTTTTTATGTTTTTAGCAGATGTGTAAAGAGTACTGAAATATTGTACTGAAGTAGAAGTACTTTTTTAAGTTGCTCACTTAAAAAGTACCCGCAGATTTTTATAATAAACTAATTTTGCCAAGGTTACCTCACACATGCACCCTATGCAAATGAACTGAGAGGGAAGAGAGGAAACGATTGCACAGTTGGAACAATGTCAGGGTTTATGTAGTTAAAGTAACAGGTGTTCCAACTAGTGCCATGAATGGCTTTATAAAGGAGAGATGGACCTTTTGCCAAAGAGTAAGATCCTTTGTTTAACCACACACAGCAGTTATATCGCTCTCTTCATAGCCACCAGACTCCATTGACAAAAACAGTAATTTTACCCTGCAGAACACGGGAGTTGCTGATGGTCTACGGCTGCCTCGATCGGTTAGTTTGTTTGTGTTGTTGTGTGGTGTTTTAAAGTATTGGTTCAGTTCTGAACTAATGTGTGTTACGACATGTAACGAGTCAGCAGTAGACCAGCAAGTCCCTTGTTCTTCTGCAAGGTAAAATGACTGTTTTTGTTAATGGAGTCTGGCGGCTTTGAAGAGAGCGATCTAACGCCGGTTTCAATAAACTTCGGCACCTCTGATTTGATGCGATGCATGACACTTTGAACTGATTGGCCTGTTTTTGATGCGATGCATTTTATTTGCGCCTGGTCCAAGTCAGTTTTTCTTTCTGGCTCGCAATATCCGAAGATTAATATTTTACTTCGTAACAGATTGTTGCACAAATGTAGCTAGTTACTTTACTTCATTTAAAACATACTAAAGTAAAAGTAATATTACAGACTTTGAAAAATACTTTGGAAAGTGCAAGTACACGAAAAAGCTACTCAATTACAATAACGTGAGTACTTGTAATTTGTTACCACCTCTGATCTTTAGAGTTTATCACACATGCAGAAGACTTCAATTTTAGGTGTATGCTGTGAGATAGAAGTTTAAATATCATATATTTCTTTCCATGCAATAATTGTTTACATTTGCTGCTTCCTCACCTCCAGTTTCAGGAACAGACTACATCTACATGAACTCATCAGTGTACAGAAACGGCACCAGCTTTGTAGAGTCGCTCTTTGAGACATTTGGTGAGTTTGAGCTCAAACTTTTTGCCGTAAAATGAAAACCTTTCTCTATGTCTGACCTGCATGAATGAATATATGTTGTTGTTGTTTCAGACTGCGAGCTGGGAGACCTAAAAGATGTTACAGATGATCTAAAAGAAGAAAAGAACCCACAGATCGACACTTTAAAACAGGCAAGTAGCCAATTTACAGTAAAATTCACCTTATATCCAGAAATTAAAACTACATTATGAAACATTAGCTTTAAATCCTGAAAGTAGGTCAACACAGTGTGAGGGATGTATGTTGTTGTATGCAGTCCTTTATAGCACTTAATTTCCAAGTCCAACTTTCCAGAGAACAATTGTTCCTCTAAATTAGAGAGAAAAAGAAAAACACAGAGTGTATTGCATGTTGTGGGGGTTTCCCATGCACACATGCTCATCACTCTGCAAGCTGTTGGAAGAATTAAGATGTTGGGGCCTGCCCAGAGCCCATGTGTCTAATTTATGGATATTATTTTGAGGGTTTAATTCTGTATCTCTCTGATGTTGTAGTTTGAAAGCTGTGAATTAAAATCTCTCTTGGTTATGGAGGAAATTTGAGACGTGTGTTTGTACCTCTCCCTCAGCAGGACTGTGCAGACTCCCCTGCCCCGCACTCAGCTGACTCGCCTCCCCCTCTGCCCACAACGCCTCCTCCTGAGGAGTACTATGAGGAGGCAGTGCCGCTCAGTCCTGGCAAGATGCCTGAGTACATCATCACACGAGGTCAGCATCTTCTTGCTGTGCTGAACTCGGTGCCCTTAGTGTCATTTGACTTTAAGTACTCAGCACTTTAATTATACAAACATAGCCATGCAGCACTTTTTCAAACATAATTACTAAGAACGTCTTGTATTAAAGCGCATGTTGGAACATACTGTAAGGACTTATTAGGATTTTTCTTCCATTTTCAGTCAGGCCTAGCCCTCCTAACTCCATAGAGGATGGATATGAAGATGCTGAAAACAACTACCCCACCACCTGCATTAACTCACACCGCAAAAACTCATGTGAGTATCAAACAGCCCCCAAACTTTACTTGAAAACACAGCTTTTGTTCACAACACATTTTACCCTCTCTGTCGTTCCTCTCCCAGACAATGACTCAGATGCTCTGAGCAGCTCCTACGAGTCCTACGAGGAGGACGAGGAAGAGAGGAGCCCGGGCGTCAGACTCACTCATCAGTGGCCCTCGGATGAGAGCTCCATGCCTCCTGCCAGGGACTGTCGCATCTGTGCCTTCCTGCTGCGCAAGAAACGTTTTGGCCAGTGGGCGAAACAACTCACCGTCATACGGGAGAACAGACTACAGGTACTTACGATTGATTAACGATGGATAAATGTTGGGTCTATGAAAATAATGTTACCAACCACACTTTAATGGTACTCTTTTACAAGCTTTAAAACGGCAACAGATTAAGCATTATTTAAAAAGGAAAAGACTGCTATGTAGACTATATAGATACAATTAAATGATTGATTGATTGATTGATTCAGGATTTCACGCAATCTTACATTCAGGTTACATGCTATGTTTCCTGAGCTTACCACATGTGCTCCTCTGCAGTGCTATAAGAGTTCTAAGGATACATGCCCCTATGTGGACCTGCTGCTGCCCCAGTGCACTGTGGTCTATGCACCTAAAGACAGCAAGAGGAAGCACCATGAACTCCGCTTCACCTTGCCCAATGGAGACGCTCTGGTGCTGGCTGTACAAAGCAAGGAGCAGGCCCACAGGTGGCTCAGGGTAAGCTACATTTTGCTATTACATGGAGGCCACACCGACTGTGACTGACAGCCACTTGAAGTGGGTTTGACAGTGTGGAAAAAACACATCAAAAGGAAGTGTTCAAGTTGAGAGTGACATCATCCCCACAGGTTGTCAGAGAGGTGAGCGGTCAGAGCGCCGGGCCTGAGGAATCTGCATCTCCTGTCATCCCAAGAAAAACTGAGCTTGACAAGGTAAGAGCAGAAGAGAGGATGTTTGTTTCAGCACGCCTCTGTCAGTTTTATCCTTGAAAACATTTTTTACAGCCTCAGCTGAGGTGAGGAAAGGTTGGTTGTCAAATGCGAATTTCCTAGTTGTTGGTTCCAAGCAGCACGGAGTGATGCCTGTATTTGGCTTGCAGAACAAAGGGAAGCAGCGTAATTGGATGGTAAGACAGAAATGATAGTGTAGGTAGTGAGTCAGTGTTGGAACAGACACATCGTCTTTAAAGCTTACCAACCTGTCAGAACATAAACTAAGCAAGGCCCTGTCATCAATGAAAGCACGGTATGATGACAGAGGGGAGTTTATAAGGAAATGACAGAGGATTAGTCTATCTCATTATCTCATGGTTATGAGATTGCACCAGGGAGAATGATGCAGATACATATGTCAGCTTGTCTCGTGTTTTGTTATTTAGCTCTTAATTTGTGAAAGACAAGAGCAGCGGGCCTTGTTCTAGTTTGATTCTAGCAGACTAAACCTGTGTTTGTGTGCTTCTTCCTCAGAGACTATCCGCAGAGAGGAACACATCAGATTCAGACAGTGTGGGCGTGTCGACTGGAGAGAACTGCAGAGAGAACGGTGAGACAGAGACACACACAGCCTCAAAATCAATACAGCAGCTCACACTTAGCAGCTTTTTTCAGCTGCAGTCTTCAGCGGAGACAGTTTGCTCTGAAGTCATCACGTGACTTAATATTGTGTTATGTGGGATGGATATTGCAGATGGGATAAAGATAAAGTTGGACATAAGTGTTTGATCCTTTTTTTTTTTGGATGTAGGTAAGGTGAAACGGGGAGCTTTCGCTGCTGGTCGTAAAATCACACGCATCATCAGCTTTTCCAAGAAGAAGCTCCCTCAGCCAGGAGATCCACGAACATCCTGCAGCGACCCCCGACAAGGTCAGAACCACTTCACTGTCACATTTTACGTCTCTAACATTGCAGGCACCTAATTCTTTCGCTCCCTTGTCGCCATGCAGGCTACCTGTCTGTGCTAGTGAACCAGGTGTGGCGGGAGCAGTGGTGTTGCGTGTGCAGAGGCTCCCTGCACTTTTACCATGAAAAAGGAGACCCTCGGACCTCTCTGCCTTCACTTCCCCTACACGGCTGCGATGTGGTCCCGGGGCTGGGACCCAAACATCCCTTTGCCTTCAGAATCCTACGGAGCAGCACAGAGGTGGCTGCTCTGGAGGTAAAATACTGAGCCTGCACTTGTTGATATTTTAAATGTCTTTCAGCGCAATGTTTTCATTTTACAGACTGCAACTTTCTCAACTGCAACAAAATTAGTGGCTAGCTGGTTAACATTGTGAACATTAAGCAACCAAAAACAAGATATTTTGCACAGGAGTCCGTGGAAACCAAGCAAGCTAAAAGAATCATTGTTTCCTTGTTCGGCTGCTAATAAGTTTAAAATAATAGATACGTACTGTTTAATTGTTTCATACTTCAAAGCTGACTTGTCCTGTCTCTTTCTAGGGTAGCAGCTCTGTGGAACTTGGAAGATGGCTGGGTGTCCTCTTGGCAGAGACGGGCTCTGCCACAGACCCAGAGTCGCTGCATTACGACTATGTTGACGTAGAAACCATTGCTAACATCCGCGACGCTGCACGGCATTCCTTCCTGTGAGTGAGACAGAGCGGGGGGAGCAGGAATATTTGGTCGAGGTCAGAGCAAGGCCACTGACCAATGAGATGATGTTTAGACCTCATGCAGATTTCCTTTCCTCTTTTTTCGCTGATCCTAGGTGGGCCACTTCCTCCAGCGGTACATCTACAGACTGCAGAACATATGATGAGGTCCCCAATGAAGACATGCAGGTGGGACGCATGTGCTCAGACACTCATGCTTTCTGATTCTGTAAAACCGTACGCGTAATGCTTTCCTTTGATGCGACAAGATTAGAAGCTGCATGTCTGTGTGTGTGCAGCTGTTTGGGACTGTCTCTGTGGGAATATGACACCCCATATCATTCACTCAGACAGACAGACAGTGCTCTGTTTCATGCCTATCAATGACGGCTTTTTGTAGGCCAAAGAAAAAGCAGTGTGTGGGCATGAGGGAGGGAAAAAAAGACAAAAAAAAGACAAAGCGATCAACTGATGACAGGAAGGCAAGAGGTCATGGCGGTTTTACCGCCAGTAAACACCTCCCTCTTAACCCCAATGACATGCACTTAAACACAAACCTCCAACCTCCTCCAGCCACAAACATACACACCTCAGTGGTCTCACAGCAATAAATCTGAAGATAAGTTTATTACTTACCTTAATATACAAACGTTGCTTTCTTTTTTCTCTCTGTCCTCATCCTTCTTTTTGCATCCTCTCACATCTGTCATGTCCCCCACCCCTCCTTCTTTTCTCCACCCAGTCAGGGGAGAACTGCAGACAGCAGTCTGGGAATCAGGGGAAGCGGCGCTCGAGTTTCTCCAGCAGCGACTCGGACAGAACCAAGCCTTTAGTGTCCCTCAAACGAACAGGCTCAAGTAAGTGCATCAGACTGTTTTGCAAAGTAACGTTGCAGTACCTCCAGTGAGAGTGTGTCTTGTCTCATAAACTATTCTGATGTATTCAACTTAATCATTATTTATGCAGTGGAAAGTCACTAAGATTAAGGTGTGTGTAGAAGTACCCTGTTAAAGAGAGAACTATTGTGTGAGCAATCACTGAACTACCAATTAAAACATCTACATCTCTCACTCACACACTCTAAATTCTGGATTTTACAGTATTATACTGTATGAGTGCAAAGCTACATTAGTGAGGTACCCCTTTGACAGCTGGGAGAAATGAAGATGGACCAACACTTCCTATTTCGATAAAAGAACCTACATTTACCTAAAAATATAGCTTACTGAAGAACCAAATTAGATGATATACAAGGAAATGTTTTCCAATAACTTAATGTGTTGATAAAATCAAAAAAAATGTTTTTCATGTAAAACCAATCTAAGTCCTCTAAGACTCTCTATAGTATCAAAACTGTTCTGCAGTGTATACAAACAAATAATCTCTATTGTATCAGTATTGTTTTCATTAAATAGTGTAGTCTGCAAACAGATAGAAACAACATGTAACTGTCGTTTGTAAAGAGAAGAGGATCCAAAGTGGATCCCTGTGGAACCCCATTTTTTAAAGCTGAGAAATGTACCCAGTAGAATGCACACCAGCGGTCACATTACACTAAGATTTGTTATGCAAGTAATTTCTGAGCCAATATCTTTAATGCACTTCAGTAACACTTTGTAAACCATACTTTACTGCACGTTTTTACTCATTAAAAAAATGCCCTTTGAGGAATACCAAAATAACACACATGGCACCCCCTTAATAAAGCTATGTGTCACACGAGAGATGGATACCAAAGCTTAAATGGGGCGACGCCTGCAAGCTAGCTCAAGCTGCACTGATTTCACACTTGACACGCGTCTTTCTCCACAATCACCTGTCAAACACTTCCTCCCAATTTGTTGGCCTTTTTAACCTGCAACATTCCTGACTCGCCCTCTGCTCTGTCATTGCCACCGCTGCCCTGCACCAGTACTGCACTCATACTGTCCGCCACACCACCACCACCCCAGCATCCACCCTAGAGAGGTTTAAGACATTATCTCATCACTCTCAAATTTCTGCATGTAAAATAAATCAGGGAGGAGTGATGAGGTCAGAGCCGAGACGCTGTTCTGCTGCTGCAATAAACATTTCAAACTATCACAAACGTGAGTTGTCTGACTGAAGTTCCCTTATAGCGTGCACTCTTCTTACAATCCTTTCAGTGGTCATAAAATTGGAGCTTTTCTCCGGCTCAATGTTCCTCTTCTTTATCTCTATTCTCCATCATCTTCTCACTTTCCGTTCATAATCTCATCCCTCTTCCATCGTCTCCGATGTGTCTGTTGGCCTCTGCCACACGAATAAAAAAGAAGAGCATCCTGAGTTTAAGAAAGTGATATCGGTGTGGTCGGTTGTCTCAGCTCTCCACAGAGCTGTTTCACAGGCCGTCACTGGGACGTCCTGACACATCAAAGAAGCAGTGCTCTGCTGGGCTGAGGGCTTCAGGATGTAACCTGAGATTTATTGGACACTTGCATTGGATCCGCTGTCTTGCCTCCTGACCTCTCACTCTGCAGGAGTGTGTGTGTGTTTTTCTTTTATTCATGCATCACATCAATCTTTGGTCCTTAAATTATTTGTGTGAATTGTGAAAAAATGCATATTTGTATGCTGCACTTTCTGGTGAGTTGTAGAGGTGGCTTCATCGTTCTCACATGAGGCGCTGACAAGGACTGGAAGAAATATTGCCGTGAGACGTTTTGTCTCCTTCCCATAACCTCTGAACATTTGAACCCTCACCTTTGTTCTCGTCTGACATCTCCACCCAGATGCCAACCAGTACGGACGGTATGGGAAAACTCGAGCTGAAGAGGACGCCAAGCGTTACCTGAACGAAAAGGAGGAGCTGGAAAGAGAGAGGGATGGGATACGAAATGCACTGGTGACCCTGCGACAGGAGAAGAAAGAGCTGAAGGAAGAGCTGAAGACGGCCTCTGGTGAGAAGATGCAGAACAGACTTGCTTGCACGTCAAGTACAAATTCTGTATCCCTAATCTATATCTGACTCTGAACTCAGACCCCATTATTAGAGGATCATGTGAGAGGAGATTTTCCCTACAGGGATAAATAAAAAAAACTAATTGCTTTCATTATTAAGGCAAAGGCATGTCTGTGAAAATTCCTTCTTAATCTTATTAATTTCCTGTAGTTTCATATTGCACGCAGAGATGGAAAAAAGTATGAACATACTTTATATATAAAGTATAAAACCATTAGCAACAAAATGGATCACAAGTAAAAATACTCATTGGGCTGCAGAATGGCTCCTGACTCTGTTATATTATTATGCACAATATTATTTGATTGTTTTTACGATTTTTGGGCAGTTTTGACTATGAAAGTATATCAAAATGTATAAACTCAATGTAACATTTTAAACTCAGAAGGACAGGGTATCTGTAGCTGTGGTAAAGTAGGATGGTAGCATAAGTAAGAAACTCTCAGGAAAAGTAAATGTTCCTAAAACTGTCCATACAGTAGTGCAGTTAATGTCACACTGCGTTTTGAGACTCTTAAATAGGGCATGAAATTACAAAATCTATATTTCTAATCCTTCTTTGTCTGACTGTGTTGAACTTTGTGTGTTTCTGTGGAGCAGAGAGGAGGAAGCCCTTCCTGAACAAGCGTGTGTCCCAGCTGGAAGAAGCCTGCAGAGCCAAAGAGGCAGAGAGGGTGGACCTGGAGCTCCGACTCACTCAGGTCCAAGAAAACCTCAAGAAGAGCCTGGCAGGTGGAGCACTGGGTGCCCCTGTTGATGCTAAACCACCTGTTAAGGTAGATTTGTAGTTGTAGGTGGAAAGACAAATACCTGATAAAATTTGCCTGCATTAACATTTTTTATGTACTTTTCTGCTTGTGTAGGGCTCCAGCAAGAAGAAGCAGAATATCTACAGCGAGTCTTTGCCAGTGAACTGTGCACTGGAGATGCGTAGGAGGCCTCCATCTGTGTATGCTTCTTCTTCAGGAACTGTCATGCAGAAGGCGAAGGTAACTCCTCCTGAACACTTCTTCAGCCTGTCGTCATGCACAGATCCTGCCGTCAGGATTCATTGTAGTCACAGTCCACATATGAACTATAAACTGTATGTGTATGTTGGTGCAGTCACTTGCAGAGATTTTTTCAGAGTTTTCAAATGAGAAAAGAATAATAAAAATAAATATTTCAACCTAAATGATACCACCAGGTCGATGTGATTTAGTAAATGAGTGCATTAAAATCTTCTAACTTGCTGACATGTTCCTCTATCTCTGCAGGAATGGGAGTCAAAGAAAGGAACCTAAGAGTGTTATCATCAAGGCACTGGAAAACCAATAAATGGATGCCATTATTAACACTATCGTGAGATTCAATCTTACAAAAGGATTACCTTCCACCCACATCCTGAAGCCAGGAGGAAACTGTAATGAAATAAAATTGCCACTAGGTGGAGGTACATGTCTGAATAATTAATCTTCTGTCTTCCTAAGAAAGGACTGCGCCAAATGTGAGGAATCCCACAGCCGCTTACTGACTGTGAATGAGTGTTTTTTGTGTTTGAAGACACAGATTCAAATGTGGCAATCAGAAAAAAAAGGAAAAATTTGTGAAAGAAAGATGCAAGAAAAGTGTATTGAGAATCACAGTGAGTGCATGGGATGCAGAAAGGCAACACATGATTGTGCTGTCATGAAGTGTTGCGTACGGGGTAATGTTTGATTGTTAAGGTGTGAGAAAGGTGGAGGATGGGGGCAGGGAGAGCCACAAAGTGCCTTTTATATAAGATAAAGTTTTTCCTGCCTGTACATAGTGAGCCATGACTACTGTTTGTATGTTTGTATACTGTTCCAGGTTACATTTCTCATCATCATTCAGCTACAGTATACGTGCCATGGAGCGCAGAGTGTGCTCTGCAGCTTCCTCCTCTCAGGTTCAATCTGTGCTGTACAGCAAAACCATCTGCTTCATAATTGGTTGGAATTAAATCAAACGTCCACCTGAGCCTGTTCGGCACACATTCAGAACCAGTATGTGTAAGAGGTAATTAAGTAACTAACAAAGTGGTGCTATTCATTGACACAAAGCAGTGTGTTTCGTGGTGGGAAAATCTTCACTATATGTCATTTTAACAAGTTTTCACCAGAATATGTGGTCGACTTTTGCACTTTACTGTTCTCCTACAAGGATGAGGGAATAATAAATGTGTTTCTTATTGTCAAGCATTACACCTCCAGTCATTTATCACAATGCACACACTCAGTATCTCCCCCATAAAGATGCGACACATCCACAGTCTTTGATTTATTTTAATTTCACATGAAATGCTGTGAAATAAACATGATTCCATACAAACAATGTATGAAAACCTAAACAAGAACAAATCTACATCAGTCACTTAATGAAGGCATTTCAATGCAGCACAGTATAGTGTGCTGCAGCTCAGGCAGCCTGTTGTTTAAACCAGTGAACTCATCCTCATTTTTCTATGGAATCGTCCATAAATAGACGGAAAGGGGCTTCTTATTGTCACTTACATGCTAATATGTCAGCAGCAGTTCCATCCAAACATGATGAATAAAAGCGTGTGTCACAAAGAAGGAATTCTGACTCCTAACTGAACTGCTTTTCATCACTTGATAGCCCTGTCTGTAGGTTTTATACATGTGGTACAAAATGGTTGTATGATCAGTTTAAATCCAGGCAGTGGAAACTGGTATTTAGGTCTCAAATGAGGAGGTAGAGTAGCTTCAGGAAGGTGAAATGAACAATGCAGCAGCTTCTAAGCAGCGCTCAGAGGAAGAGGTAGTACAGCCAGTAGAGGATATTGACAAACAGGAACGCCGTGGGGAAAACGGTGCGAGCATGGCGATCAATGTTGTGTGGATTTTCAACAGTGAAGATGGATGCGGCCCTACGCGACGCATCCTTCACAGAAGACAGGCTGCAGCCCTTGCCTGTTTTCTCTTTAGGCTCTGCATTGTTCCTAGTGTCACTGTTGGCCGCCTGCTCCGTGGGCTCGTCTGCTGAGGAGCCGATCTCCACAGACTGGTTTGGCTGGGTGGAGGTGACGACAGGGATGGAGCCGTTCCCTTTGGATTCATTTAACTCCTTCAGAAGCTCCTGAGAGAAACACAGAGAGATCACTATGTTTTCATTCTGTTTAAAAAAACATATTCAAAGTGAATATTTCCCTCACCCTGTGCAGATCCTCTAAGGTGTGGTTCTGCATGGTGTAGAAGTGGGCGCAGGCGTACTCCAGCAGTGCCCCGAAGATAAAGGTGAAGCAGATCCCCAGATAAACATCGATGGCCTTAATGAAGCAGTTGGCGTTGGGTAGGGAAGTGCGGGCGCCCATCATTAATGTGGTCATTGTCAGGACTGTTGTCACCCCTGGAGAAGACATCACAGTGTTGTTATTTCCATAATGTCAGACTGTGGCTGAATCCCTCATCCACATATTGGTAATCAATGCTAACGTCTTATCCTCCACAGCTCGGCCCCCCCTCCTTCTCTTCATTGGCTGTCTTGATCCTTTTGCTGATGCCCTTTAACCTGATGGGGAACGGTGTCACTTAATCATAGTAAGGGTCAAAACACGTGTTGAGCTGGAGTCAAGGTGATGACCATGTATTGCAGTTCAAAAGCATTGCTGAGCACTCCTTCTGTTGATAATAGGTAGACATAAGACTGCAGGAGTTACTAAGGTGAGTCTTCCTATTGGACACGAGCTAAAACACCATGTCAACACAAAATGTGATTAACACATAGAATGTATAAAAGAAGTGGTTAAAGTCTCAGGGTCTGAAAAGTGAAGTCAATGCAGAATAGCCACAAACCTGTATTCCTTTAGGTGGCAAGCAGGGGGCGACTTCATAGTTGCAAAAAGATTTAGACGGAATGGTCTGAATCACCTCAGTTAACATTTTGGATTTCATTAAGGATTTTATGGTCTCAGTCACGAGTTTCATGTCTTTTTCTACACAGCATGATGTTGTATTTTATGAATCATGGTCCCATTTAGATTAGAATAGACCACAAAGCGAGGCTTGCTTTAGAAATATCTACTTTGTTTTTGACAAACTCTGTTGTTTAGCCATCCTAAAAGATTCTCTAAATAATCGGTGGCTGTGACTCAGCGGTAGAGTCAATCGACTCTCAGTCGGAAGGTTGATGGCTCAATGCCCACCTCCCTCAGGCTACATGTCAAAGTGTCCTTTCATGTGATGACTGATAATGATATGACAGTTGGGCACTTTAGGTCGCAGCCTCTGCTTGAGTCGTTAAGACTACAGAAGCGCTACATAAGTACAGTCCATTTACCTTTTATTTGTTCACGTGGTGAATTTTATTTAAAACCTCTTTTTTTGCTAGCCGAAATCAGCCTCCCAATCATTATCACAGTTTCTGTGTATTACAGGCAGAGAGTTTGCTACAGATCCAACTTGCTCACCAAGTTGGTGCTGGCACTAGCTGTAGAGCTAGCTGTAGAATAGACCACAAAGCAGTGTTTGCTGTAGCAGTTAGCTACCTTGATTTTGAAAAAGTGACGAACTCTGATGTTTGGTTGTCCTCAAAGATGTTCTGCCTTTGTCGGCCTTTGGGGCGGCTGTGGCTCAGTGGTAACATATGTTCACTTCTGACTCCAAAATGTCAAAATGGTGATGGCAAACTCAAGGCTGCAAAAATCTATGGGTAACATCACGTTGGCAGTGTCTCCGCCTCACTTCTAATAAAACTTAAATAACAAAACGTGTAACTATAGTTTTACATGAATACTAAACAAAATAGAAATTCAATTTTGAATGAAATTGGGTTTCATTTTTGCATTGTATGTATCTATTGGAAGATTTAGGCTGTTTATTTAGGTGTGGTAATTGTTAAGGCACAAATTGGGAGCCTGATCTAGTTTTTAGTTTCCCTGTCAGTTTTCTGCTGTAAATTACTGGATTATATTTAAATACATCTAAAGACATTATTTTTGCTTCATATATTTACATCTGACAACATAAAGCTGGTGGAAAGTTAGACGTGGTCACACAGAAAATCAATATTGGAGAGGTTTTTTTGTTAGTAATGGATGCACTCAAGTTTACCAACGTCACATGCGTACGTTTTGTTAGTACTGTTGCTCAGAGGTAGAGTCGGTCGTCTCTCAATCGAAAGTTTGGGGGTTCGATCCCTGACTGCTACAGTCAGATTGGTACTCAGGCCTTTGCCATGTGAAAGGGTGAATGTGACATGTAGTGTAAAAGTGCTTTGAGTGGTCGGAAGACTAGAAAAGCGCTATATGAGTACAGTCAATTTACCATTTAACAATTTACATATTGTAAAATGCAGTTAGAGATTACTGACCGATGCAGGTCCTGGCTGGGACGGAGGACTGGCTGATCCAGAAAGAGACCCAGGAGAGAACCACCAGCAGAACGGAGGGAACGTACGTCTCCAAGATGAAGAACAAGACGTTTCTGCGCAGGGCAAAATGCAACACCAGCTTCGGATATTGTCCTGTTAAAAAACACAAAACAACACAGCTTCATAGAAAGTTTTCAAGACAAAAAAGGCGCTTTAATATTACTGATAATAAACTGTACCTGTCTCATACACAGCCTCTGACACTGTTGTGTAGTAGCTCTCCACACTGTACTGAGCCAGCCGCAGTGTGTTCAAACCCTTCACTGAATCGTTCCCTCTGGTCCAGTAAAACACCACATCCTGCAGGTTGTAGCCCCCTGACCACACATACACACACAGGTTTTTTAAATTAAGATCTCATGAATCTAACCTGCCAAAGATAACACCGTCTCTTGTCTGATACTCACTACACTGACGATGATGAAAATGGTGGTGATGATGAGATGAAGGTTTGATGGTGAGGTGAGGGTGGGGCTCACAGGTACTCACAGCTCTCCAGCTGCAGCGTGCACACCTGTCTGTCCATGGGGTACTTGGTCAGGTCCATGTTGCAGGCGATCGTAGCCGTGATGCTGTTGAGTATTCAGAGCAAGATCATTAGAAACCTTCAGAAAATTCCCCCTCAAACACTCTTTGATGTAAGACGAGGCAATTATTAATTAATGAACACAAAGAAGTCTCCCCGTTAGAAACACGCAGAAGTACAAGGACTTATATGTGAGGTGTCGGCATCAGTCGATTGGGTACCTGCGGCATTAGTTATGCATAATTCATGTTGGAGGTGAGCTAATTATCTCTTAGGACGTCATTATGTCCTTTTTCTGAATGTAGTTATAGATAAATATGCTAATTTTATAAGACCGGTGAGGATTTTTTGTCTGACAATCATGGACCTGGATCTGCTTCACAATGTACAGAACAGAGAATATTCAGTACAGATTCATTAGTTAGGTAATAAAATCAACATATTCTTCTACTAAGGACAAAAAGGGAAGCAGCGCATGACACCGGCCTTTCCGTCCTAAATGAAGCTGTTCAGTCATAATGACGTTGTGTATCAGTGTGACATGACAGATTAGACGTCAGGACAAATGCTTTTATTTGGCCGTGGGGGAATCTGCCAATCTTCACTTACACAACTATTTGAAGAGCACGAGAAATACAGAAAATTCAGCTGCATTCCCTGAAGTTATATGACTGAGTGATGATACATCGTGGATTTCCTTCTTTTTTTAGTAGATCCCAAGGCCAGTTCACGGTTGATTACCACGACAATGAAGAAAACAGCATGATATTAAAGAAAAAAGATCTGCAAAAACACGTATTTCCTCCACGCAAGCTCTGCTGGATCTGTAAAACCTCTTTTATGACACATAAATGCAGGCTCAAACGCCACTAAATGTCAAATCAATACCACCTAAACCTTATAAATTAATATACCGTAGGGCGTAGAGAACAGTTCCATTACTGAAGATGCGTATGAGGCGGTTTTCCACCGTGACGTCATGCAGGAAGGAGCGCTTGGAGTCCGGGATGAAGGTGTCCGGGATCCAGAGCAGCGACACCAGGCGTCCGTCCACACTGACGCTCTCGTTTCCCGGGAACACCAGCCGGGAATCACGCCACCGCTGGCGCAGGAAGATGGTGGCAGTGTAGTCCTGCAAAGACGATGTAATATAATGTCAATTTAACACACTATTTCAACATCTGAGCAAGAAAGAAACATGAAGAAAAATTGTATACCATGTTGATTTCAGAGATGGCATCAATGCTGGCGATATCGAGACTCATTCCAATCTCCACTGGACCCTCTGCCAAAGGGAGATGTGGAAAATAAGTAACTTTTTAATAAGGAGACACACAAGCAAAGTGTTTATTAAAGTTTTGCATGGACTAACAATTAGTTGTCAAGCTTCTTACCATTGAAATTAGGTCTGAGGTAGCGATTGTACCCTTTCATCAGCTTCTGAATCGTTGGCAGAAGCTGAGAGTCGTTCCACTCTCCCCAGTGCGTGTTTGAAAACATGCAAGCGCTGGAAACATTAAAGAGAGAGGAAAAACAAATGAGGCGCAAGCAGTTTCAATCAATCTAAAAAGTCAATATAAGCATGTGTTAACCGTGTACATGTGTTGTGAACCTCAGGCCAGCTCTCACCCCTGTGTGAAGGTCAGGCAGAGGATCAGGAGCGCCTGCAGGTGGACGGACATGGTGGGACCTGCGGGGAGATGTGACAAACCCAAACTATGACGACAGAAAACCACAAATCATCCTCCTGCACATTCACATTTTATGGGACAACACACTTTCTCCATTAGGTGGCAGCGCCTACACGACTCTGATTGCAAACCTCGGGGGAAATGTGCAGCTCAGCAGTCCTTCTCACCCCTCTTTGATGTTATAAAACTGAGCTTCCTCCCTGCCCTCAAACTTGTAAAATGCAGCAGATACGTCCATCGATCCTCCTTGTTTCATGAATATATTAGTAGGTGCTCCATTTTGCTCACACTCACCCACTTGCGAACACAGTAAGCGATGGAATCAGCGTCTAGATAAGGCGACATGAGTGCACCTACACTTTTATAAGCTTTTTTCTTTTTTGCACACAGGTGTTTTATAGTCGGACACCTTCTGATTTATGTGGCCTCCACCTCATGGTTTATTCACAAACCTTACAGATAACTCATCTAGGATTCCCTGCGTTGTCTACACTAGTTGTTTCTCACCATCCTTTTCCTCTTCTCTCCTCCTGCAGATCAGTGTCACTGTCAGTACTAGACTTCGGCCCCTCTTAATTTGATCCAAATTAAACTCAATCAAACACTCATGTGTCTGTGGCTCCCAAAGCAATATTTGCAAACACTTTATAGACATGAAGCCAGAGCCTTTGCAGAGCACTTCTATTAAATATGCAATGTATTATTCACACTGCACTGTCACCGTAAATGATGACGCATATGAACGCTATTGATCTACATTGCTAATGGTCCAATAAATGACAATTTAAGAGCCATCGATGTTACTAGGTCCTACTTGTTTTTGCACACATCGTGCCACTTGATGATTAATACATGGCACCACATTTTCCTGTTCTCATTCACTTTCTTCTTCATGAATTTGAAGCTTACATAAAGTCTCAGTTAATTATTTGTGTTGTTTTTCGACGCCCCCTCATTCTCTCATTCCTCTACACACTTCATCTTCTCCTCTCAGACATGTATTGGCGAAAACGCAAAATAGAAATACAGATTTTTTTTGAGAGAAAATTTGTTTTGTTTCTGCATGCACATCCAAACAACTATTTCTCTTTACATTTTAAATGTTCTCTCTTTAGCTTTCCATTGTTTCTACATTTTCACCTTTGTTCTCATCATGCCGCTCTCTTTCTCCTACCTGTTTCCGTCTTCAGCTTCTCTTTTTTTCCACCTCCGGTCACTCCTCTTCTCCTTCCACTCTCTCCTTTGTTTCCTCCCCCACTCTCCGTCCCAGATGTTTTTGTGTGACTGGCTGAGGTTGCTCTCCTTCCTCGGTTATTAATGTCTGTATCCCGGCGTTTCTTCCATCTATATAGTAAAAAACACAGTCGCTTCTGTTATTAGATCCTGGTGTGTGTAGGCTTCTGTTGGTTGTTCTACTGTTTGTGCATCTCCCTCGTTCTCTCTGCACAGCTGTATTAATCTCCCCACAGAGCCTCCGTTCACCCCCCTCCCTCCCTCCCTCTTCCTCTCTCTCTCTCCATCTCTGCTTCTGCCACTCACCCTCTCATTTGAACTGCATCCATCCCCTCTGTTCTCACTGCCCACCATCCACACCTACATACTGCATGCACACCCAAACAAGCATATAAATCCACCTTGATGTGCCAAACCACTTCTTTTCAATTCTCGTCCTCCCACACGTTCTTATTCTTTTGCCCGTTAATCTCTATCTGCTTCCTTCTCCTCCAATTTACCCTGACACCACACCTCCTCCTGGGCTCCCCTGTCTCGCTCCCTCATGCCCTCTCCCCCTCACCTCCAACTCTGTTCCTTTGCATCAGTGTCACCATGTGGATTAGTCACCTCTACATTTTGGTTCCTGTCTCTATCTTCACTTCAGTGAAACACCCATGTGGCTCCCATATGAGATGAAAGGACCACTTCACCTACTTTCCTTTGTTTGTCTGTCATATAACTGCATCAAAGATTTAATTCATTTTCTTCCCTACGGCAGCTCACAGTTGATGTGATACTCTCTGAACATTTGCTATAATAGATACAATAGCGGCTAATTCCTTATTTTGGACGTTGAAATCGTGCTGAACTTTTTGAGGATGCTGCTGCTGACACTTCATGCTAATCTGTTTTGTACCCAGGTCCGGGTGTTCATTATGGAAGTAACAATACCCTCTAAGTGCCCTCTAAGTTATACCTTTTTTCTACTTTATTTGGTATAGTAGATTCTTTGTTTGTTCAGCCATGGTAGATTACTGTTTACTCGCAACACTTGCAGAGACAGGAAAAGCAGCCACATAGCTCCGCCTACCCTCTCTGTCAGACCAACCACTGCTGGGTGATGGAAAACGTGTCACTAACTGGGCGCCGCTTACTGCTAATGTCGCCACAGACACCCAGTCCATAATACTTCAAACGTAAAGGCTTTCATCAGTGGGCCATAGACTCAATCATCGTTGTGTTACCTCCAGTGTTTTCTCCCAATGACAATCTTCGAGATTATCTTTACGAAGTGAGGCAGTGACACTCATTATAAAGTGCTCAAAAGAATCATTTACGATGCAAATTTGGGAAGCAAACTGTCATTTTTTGGTCTTGCCAAAAAAAAAATGGCAGCAAGCCAAAAAATTCCAATTTACTACTTTTCCTTTTCTGTCAACATATTACCCGCCAAATTGTATACTAATATGACTATTTATGGGACGCCGGTTTAGCTCAGCGGTTAAATTGAGTGTTCCGTGTGCAGAGACTATCATCCTCGATGCGGCAGCTCCGGGCTGAACTCCCACCCTCGGCCCCCAGAGGCGTGTCGACTTTCTCTTCCCCTGTTTCCAACACTATCCACTGTCCTCTCTAAATAAAGGCCAAAAAAAATAAAAAAAATAACAAAAATAAATAATCTAAAAAAACTTACTACTTATGAAATTGTAGTGAATTAATATATATAATTACATGGTTATGCCAGAAACACCCTCCAAGACCAAACTACCCAAAGTTTGGGGCTTTGTTATTAACATGTGATTCCTCTGAGTAAAGGCTAACAGAAAATAATATTAAAAAAGCAGAACGAGCAGAAAAACATCCTGAGGGCTGGACCTTCTTCCTGGCCTACTTGAAATAATAACCCGGAGCAGAATCCTGCTACAGCACAAAATCCTGACCCTGCACACTGCCCCTCTCTCTGAGCCCCTCCCTGCATCCACAGCTTTTCATTCGAGCATCTTTAAGGGCCCTCCTCACCTGAGGGACCTGATTACTCAGGCCCCTTTCCCCCCACAGTCCCCTGATAGTGACGGCTTATCTCCACGCAGCAGTCACCCACGGCAGAAAGACCGAAGCTCTTTTACAGCTAAACGGTCAATCTTTCAGCCCCAGGACCAGTGACATTGTGATTAATCTCTATTAGCTCTTTGTTCTGTGGCTCAGTAGCACAGATTCAACTCTAATTATAAAGCCTGACCTCTGAGAGCCCACTGGTAGGAGCTCCAGTTTATATGAGAAAGCCTTCAGGGTAAACAGCCTAATAACACCTGATAAGATTTCAGTGCGGGCGCTCGACTCGCTGCAGTGTATTGCTTTCAGCCTGCATTCTCCGTTACTGACTATTTACTGGTTGCTAACAAGCTGATATGTTATTAAGCAGCTCGATAACTCACTGTAGTCCTAATGCGCTCCGCTAAATAATTTCATGCTCTGATCTTTTCACCCTTAATGATGATGGGGGCAACCCTATGAAACGCACACAAGATAATCTGATTTGCATCCACCCAGAGAATCGTACGAACTGGAGTGCGCACAGTCCCTGACAAATGGAGACGTCTGTGAAGCTCCTGAGGGAGAGGATGTAAATGTTTGATCTGTGACTTAAGGGGCTAATGAATAATTATAGAGACGTCAGAGTGTCAGACAAGTCAATGTTACTCAGCATCCACCTGACTGCCCCTGCCAACCTGCCTGCATGCTAATGTCTCCGCCACATCTGACAATGATAGATTGGGTTCGCCTTTTTATTTCTTTCACCAAACGCTTGTATATCCATATCTGTCCACCTGTCCATTTGTCTTACTTGTATATGAGCAATCTCACTTGACATATGCGCTTGTTCTTCGCTCCGTCTCTGCCTCTTTACGACCAACTCACACTATTTATCTGCCAGGTTCATGTGCCTTTATAGCTGCTTTCCTGGGTAAATTCAACTGTTATGTCTTGTAAAAATCACGAAGCTCCATATAATGAAAGTTTGTTGTGGCTGCAGCTACTCCCAAGTGCTTTACTAATGAGCCAAAAGCTAACGAGGCCTGAGCCTGGCTGAGACACAACTGGCACCAGTTTGTTCCTCGATGCCAAACAAATGGCCCTGTGGATCCGGATAAGGATGCAGCTTAGCCTAGTTATACAAAGCTAAGTGATTACTCAAGAGGGATTTATACATCACGAGATTAAAAGATGTAACACCACAAAAGTCTAGCATGGAGAGTAGTTCTTACAGGGTATTAGTTATTTACAGGTGCAACTGTTTGATTAGCCAACTGAACAACTGACAATGCTAACGTTAGCTTGCTAGTTTTAGAATTCAGAATTAGCAATGAAAAATAAAATGTAATATAAGAACTAGTAAACTCATTTGCCTTGCAGTTAAAAACATTGATATTTTAAAGATAACAGTTAAATAAGTAAGGGGGGATTTCACTAAGAATGAATTGCGGCCGCTGATAGCTCCATAAATTAAGCATCATTTGCACCTGCTATCTGCTCCTTCTCAAGGTCTGATTCACAAAGCAAATGACATGCAAGTGCAAACACACATAAGGTTTCGCAGATCCGTGCAGTTTGCTTGTTTTGTGTCTGATTGTGAAGAGAAGCTGTCTGCACCTCCACTCTCTGCTGCGCTCTGAGGCATTAGTCGAGCGCACGCTGACGGATCTCAACTCCATCAACAGATCGATGACGAGCAGGGAGAGGAGGGAGCAGCTCTTGTAACAGTTTATTGTAAAGTCTCGACTCGACAGGTGTTGACTAGCTTAACTGTCTGTCACGCAGCGTCCATATAATCCTCGTCCTGTGTAACGGCTCCAGACCGTCTCCACACATGTGGGCAAAGTGTGCCCGTGTGCCGGGGTTGGGCCTCGGACAGCCCTGGGCCGAGTGATCTTAAAATAATAATGACAATATATAATTAATGGACTTTATTTACAGACAAATGCATTTTTTGATCACACAAAAAGGTGGAATTGTTGTCATGATCAGTGGAAATTCAGAGCATGACAGCCCTCATAATACTAGCACTGGTGTTTGTGGATTAGGGGCTGTTTGCCACAAGGTTCATGAGCATAGAAAGGGGCCAAATTTGCCCTGAATGTCTTCATAATGACTCAATTAAATACAGCACACAGCACCGGAGCACAGAGTTTGTTTGCTCTGTAGCGCACTTTGGGGTGCAATTAACCCTTTTCTTATGCATTGAGAATTAGGAGAATGAGTCTTTTTGTGTCACTTGCACAGGTTTAGCATTTGCAAAAGACGCACAATCCTTTAGTGAATTCCCCCCTAAAAATGCTAGTGAAGTCTGTGCACACATTTTTATGTATAGAAAGCTAAAAGCTGTTTTAAGGACTCGTTAAAATTGGTTTGTAATCATTGTTCTTACTTTTCTGACGAGGACTGTTGAATACAAGCTAACAGCTAGCATATAGTTAGATAGCATAAGCTTAGCGAAGCAAAAAAGCACAGCCCTTCTGGCACATAATAATGTAAAAACATCAACGTTTCCTCTTTTTATGCGAAGTTCTTGAACAGAATCACCAATAAGATATAATGAGGAATAAGCTTCAGGGGTGCTGGTAGGTTTTTATTCTAAGCTAATATATCTAGACGCTGATAGTATTTTTTATAAAAGCCTGCAGGCTAATTTAATAATAAAACACATTTTCCAAAACATGTAGCTTTTGCTTTCCCTTCATATATTTCATCGATTGACCTGTTGTTGAAGCCTTCACTTGCTAAGGTATTCCAAATTTAGTTAATTGCTAGCTTAAAACTAGCTAACAGTTACTCACTAGTGTTGTGGATGCACATAGCTTTAGCCCCTTTCCCACTGGTCAAAAAACCCGCTAATGCACAGCTTTTTTGCTTAATGGGAAAGGTTATATAATCAGTATTCAGACCGGGTCAAATGACTCTGCAGTAGACCCGGGTAATTTTCACTTCGGCTCCGATCTGCATTGGTGGGAACACAAAACCTGTGTCAACATGCTAATCTCCGCCCCCTCTCCGGTGTGATGCTATGCTCTGTTGGTAACTTCTGCGACTCCTTGTCGTCTCAGCTACAAATTCCGCCCATCTCCATCCGAGCAGCGCTCGAACATCGTTCCAAATTTGTCTGCGCCTAGTTGATACACAGACTGAATGAGTAATTGATACAATAAAAACATATTCACTGTTTACTAACCCTGTTTCGGGCGCATTTGTGACGTCAGACGGTAACGCAGCAGAAAAAAAGAACAAAGGAGGATACTCCACTAGCAATGGGAACAGGGGTATTTTTCTAAAGCGGCTTTATTATGTGTGTGAGTTAAGTGCTATACTGCTCACTTATTTAAGTCCAATCTTCAGTTACTGGCCCCTTTTGACATTTACCTCAGTTAATTTTCAATTTAAATTCAATCAATCCATGGCCAATGACACCTGTATCCACATAAATACCACCATTAACCTTCCTTTACTCGTGTCACTCACCTCCAGATTGCTCCTCCTACATCTAATCTTCCCATCGCTATAGCTCTCAGATTCTCACTCATGCATCCATTCATGCATCCATCCATCCATCCATCCATCCATCCTTCCACTAACCCATGAATTCTATAAAACATCAGCTTCGGTTCAGCCAGGAACATTTAATACTGCATGCACTTTGGTTTCTTTCCCACCAATCCCGTGTTGCATAATCGTCTTTTTCTGAATCTCTTTTCCTCTCTTGGCTCTTGACCTGAATTTCAAATTTTCTTTCTGTGCCTCTCTATCAGTTTTAATATACATTGTGACTACGCCATGTTTCAGGTGAAGTCTCCGGCAGCAGGAAATGGAAACGTCACTGTCCGCGCGTTGGCCTGGGTGATTTGCTGTCATGTGACAAATGGAAATGTCACAGGACATCCCATGAGAGGGACAGAGATAAATCTCTCTTAAATGACTATGACGGCTGCCATATCCGCGAGGAACACGCATGAATTAATGTGGCGTTGACTCTGAACTCTGTGCGCTAGCCTCTGCTCTGAGCCAGCTGTCATGTCTCACATGACTGTTGTATCTACTTAAAGTGGATGAAGTGTTCTCTGTTCTATTTCTTGAGATAGGCTACAATGGCCAATGGAATTATAAATCGTCTGTCCTCTCCAATCTTTTTAGGGGACAGTGTACTTACTCAGACTCTGTTGACTTGTGCATTTGTCATTTGTTATCAATGGCAGAGCTTAAGAAACTTGTGCAGCTTCTCAGTTTCAGTATTCTCCTGCTAATGCACTTGTTGATCACACTATTAACTGGTTTATTCCTGTCTCCCTTCCTTCTCACCGTAGAGTTGCTCAAAGGAAGAAGGTCCTGCCATGGAAAGATATCTAAATAAACTTCTTATTATCAACCCCTGTGTGCATCCTTCCTCTTCCCTTCTCCTCCCTTTGCTGTCAAAGTTTTGCTTTTAATCCCTCTCCTGCATAATGATCACATGTGTGACATTAACCACCTGGCACCTCAAGATCTGTATATTCACACATGTATAATTAAAATGCTTTGAAGACAATGTTCGTGGAGCATGGAGCAGCATTCTGTTTGGGACTGGGAGCAGAAACCTACAGGATGTCTAACTGCAAATGTATTGCCTCAGTACTTTATTAAAAGTACAGACCCCCGGAGGATAAAGCGCAATATGATGGAAGACAAGCTGGATCAAATTTCTGCTTCATACAGCTCCTGGCTGTTTGAAATGGTAAGTCAAACTCTACGCAATTAAAAATGGATCTTATGTTAGCACTTGCTTGCAAGTTTGCCTGTCACGTTACGCATGAATCAGTAAGTGTCAAGAACTAGTATAAGTGAATACACTATGGCTCGACATTCATACTAAAAAATGACAAACACAGCACCATTTCTGTTTCTGTCAGTAGTTTCCCCTCCTTTTTCGTGTATTTTTTTCAGGCTGGAGATCATGTGTGCAAATGCAAATGCCTAGTGATTAGGGACAATTCAATGAGATGACCTAATTAAACAGGTTATATATGTGTTTTGGAACTTAATTTGGGGTTTGATGTATGTTTTTTCTAGGTCAACCAATTCATTCTTATTAAAATTACCAGTAAGAATAAATTTTCCACCTACAAATGATTAGACAAAAAACACTGAGGGTTTAGGTGTGTGCTGCTGAGCATGAAAATCCTCTTTTTGTTCCTGAAGGGAACAAACAGGAGAGCTGGGGAAATTCAGAATAAATTAATTAAAGGTCACTGTTTGTTTTTGTCTCTCATGCCCCATGCACATAATGAATTATGTATTGTATTACTAATGTTGCAGGATGTTCACTGAAGAGTAGAAGTTTTCCCAACTTTTCCTGTGGTTGGACCCCTTCCACAATCCTTTTGGGTTCATTAGACGAGCAGCTGCCACATGGCTTTCCAATAAGGACTTTGGGACTTCAAACTCAGTCAAGAGAGAGTGAAAAATAGAATAATCCAGTGAGAAATAAGCTGCTTACTCCCCCAATGTTAACATCTTATTATCTGTCTTTAGCCGGCTGCAACTTGAAGTTTCTGTGAGGTTATTTAAGCTTCAAACCCGTATCCCCCAAATTGGAAGACTTTGTGGCACAACTGACAACAACTAGTTTACTTTTTGGGGGGTTCAGCAAATTCTAATTCTAATCATTATCAGAAAGGCAAACTGACGTGATGAATGGCTATAAAGTCAGGCATCTTCCTGTACGTCTAAAGTCTTTGATCTGAAGATGGCTGGTAGAGCTGATCAAATGTGCATGATTTAAACAGACTGTTAATCTTACTCTTACCGCTCTGTTTCCAATCATATCTTTGTCAGAATTGCATTGATCCCTTTATCCTCAGGGATTAACTTGCACATTCTGTAATAGCCAAATTCTGTGTTGATGCAACATTAATATTTATTTTACAACACTAATTAACGCTGCAATTATTTGGCCAGGAGCTTGCTCAGTGGAAGAAAAATGAGTCTGTGTCTCCTGGCCCTGAAGCTCCTGCGTGCTCTGCCCTGAGGTCCACTCGGCTGTTATTAAGGCTGTCAGCAGCCGAAAAGGAAAGCTTCTCTATGTGGACAGCAGTAGTGGAAGGTAATTAAGTATTTAACAAGTTACTGCTGAATCAGTAGCTAATTGCTACTACAAATACCATTTTGAGTTACTTGTACTAGGCTTGAGTATTTCCATTTTCTTGTCTACTCGACACCATTTATTTTTGGTTACTTTAGCCTTTATTGCTAGTTACTTTCTAGATTCAGAAATTCAAATGAAAAACAACAAATCAATTTATAATATATCAGTAACTATTTATAATATGTACATTACCCCAAATACTTCCAACACTAGCCCTTTTTACAGAGATTCCGCTACAGTGCCGCAACGAAGCCCCTCTGTTGGGGAAAGGATGTGAGTGAAACTCGCTGGCAATTATTCATTGCTGGGCTATTCTGCAGAATGATTACTGTTATTTCTGAATCCCTAATTCAAATGTGAATTGCAGGACATTATTAGTAAGATTATTTCTGCCCCTACTTTTACTCAAGTAAAAGCTCTGTAAGACTGTGTCTTCCACAAAATATCAAATGGATGTATCACGACCCACCAGGACAGAGAAATCAAATCAAATCAGAAATTTTTCCCGCACCTATCACTGCTGTGGGAATTATTCAGCCATATTCCCCGAAGCCATCACACTAACCAGCCACAGGGGAATATAAGGCCCTACGGTGCCAGTTAGAGTAGCATTTTATTTATTCCATCAATCTTGTCCATCAGGGGGGAAATTCAACAAGCAATGAAACAGAACATAAATAAAATGTCCCAATAGAGTTCTATGTTTGCAGGTAAATGCTTTTAAATGCACTTGTATACATGGACCTAGAGGGGCTAACAGCAACAAGATGTAGTGTGTAGAAAAGGGGAGAAGCTGAGATGGTGGGAGGTTAAATTCTGAGGAATGGAAGGCCAAGGTGGGGGAGCTTTATGAATTCAGGCTACTGCTTGAGTAAAATTATGTCTATCTTTATTAGCCACGCTGGGGAATCTAAGTCATTACATACACCTCATTACCCCTAACGGTCTTTATCCTGACTCTTTTTTTCTCTCTAAATTTTTCCATTTGGTTTTACCATCATTGTTTATAAATGTGCTGATTCAATCTCTTGCCGGAAATAAGATATACACTGGTCAGCCATGACATTATGACCACCTGCCTAATATTGTGTAGACCCCCCTTTTGCCATCAGCCCTGAGCCGTCGAGGCATGGCCTCCACTAGACCTCTGAAGGTGTGCTGAGGTATCTGGTAAATGGACTGTACTTATATAGCACTTTTCTAGTCTTTGCGACCACTCAAATCTGCTTTTACACTACATGTCACATTCACACACACATTGAACTAATACACTACTGGCAGAGACTGCTACATAAAGTGTAGGCACACTTATTATTTAGTCTTTATGTAGCAGTCTCTGCTACACTTTATGTAGCAGAGACTGCTACATAAAGTGCCCAACTGTCTTGCCCAAGGACACTTCGACATGTAGCGAGGGAGGGAGGTGGGGATCGAACTTCTGACCTTCCGATTGAAAGACGATCAACTCTACCACTGAGCCACAGCCGCCCTTTCTAGCACCAAGACATTAACAGCAGATCCTTTAAGTCCTGTAAGTTGCGAGGTGAGGCCTCCATGGATCAGACTTGTTTGTCCAGCACATCCCACAGATGCTCGATTGGATTGAGCCAAGTCAACACCTTCAACTCGTTGTTGTGCTCCTCAAACCGCCGACACAGCCCCAAACGCATCAAACTGTGATGCACTGTGTGTTCTAACACCTTTCTGTCAAAAGCAGCATTCACTTTTTTAGCAATTTGAGCTACAGTTGTCCTTCTGTTGGATCGGACCACATGGGCACGCCTTCGCTCCCCCCGTGCATCAATGTGCCTTGGCCGTGCATGACCCTGTCGCCGGTTTTCCTTCCCTGGACCACTCCTGGTAGGCACTGACCACTGCAGACCTGAAACACCCCACAAGAGCTGCATTTTTGGAGATGCTCTGGCCCAGTAGAATAGCCATCACAATTTGGCCTTTGTCAAAGTAGCTCCCATCCTTACGCTTGCCCATTTTGCCCAACACTTCGAGGATAAAATGTTCACTTGCTGCCTAACATATCCCCTCACACTGACAATGTTGTGAGTGAAAGATCACGATGGAAGATGATATCCATGTTTTGGGGGATGCGCATTTGCTTTTTTAGCAAAGTCGTTTTTCACAGAGCGATGCAGAAGTAACGGCATGCAGGCTAAACTTTCAAATTTAGTCTCAAAATGTCCACAAACTACAATAACAGTTTTAGAAGAAATGGAGGGTGGCATGACGCACAACATTAGGAGCCAAGGCAGCGTGACTCCAATCTTTCGTCTGCTCCGACACTCTGCTACAGAGATTACTTTCGGTTAAATTGGCTAAACCCATTTTCGAACCAGACAGTGGTGAGTCTGCCGCCGTCTGAGACACCTTGTTGCTTCAGGATTTTCCACCTAAATATGAGCAGGACACTTTTAGTTACTCTGACTGTGAGTAAATATTATTTGTCACAGGCGAGATAGAAAAGAAAGGTGTTCAAATATGAGGTTAGACATAAGACTCTTTAAGGATGACGAGGGGGTTCAGTGCGCTGGTGAGAATAAAAACAAACTAATTAGAGGACCATAGATAGGTGTTGCGGTGGGGGTTGGGGTTTCAATTAAGATCCTATGATGGTAGAGGGCTTTGTGGTTGTAATTTCCAATGGCAATGGTACCATTATACGGCTGAACTCTAGCTTCTCATACATCATCCTTTATTACAGAGCATCTTGGGTGAAGCATTTGGCTCTGTCTATACCTCTGTAACATAACTCACATTCCGGCTCCCCTGAAGCTCACTACTGTCTAAGTAAGACCTTTCCAATCTTGTTTAATGCCAATGTTTCTTAGATTTTTGTTTTTGGATGGATAAAATGACAATACATGGGGTGTTGTAGATGCTAGTAGGCTGGAGTGTGTGTTATTTTCAGTTGGATCCAGGTTAGTTGTTTCCAGTCTAGTTTTTCCCACGCTAAGCTAACCCACTATAACCAACATCACAGTTGCTCCTCAGCTGCAGGTTAGTTTTAAACATCTTATCAAACCTTAATTTCTAATTCCATCTATTGCTGTCTCTTTCTTTAGTTCGTCTTTCCATCGCACCTCCTTTTGCCTATCAAGTGAATGTTTTATCCCCTTTGCCCTGAGTGCTTCCCTCTGTTCTATGGATTAACTGAAGTGTGAATCCATTAACCGGCCTGGCGGATCCCAGGAGATCTCATGCTACTTCAGGTCATCTAATCGGTCAGAACCTCGGAGCAGCTGTGGAAAGGACAGGCCAGGGGTGTAAGGACGTGCAAACACTCCCAGTCTGCTACAAAGAACTGTTGTATTGTGTTCACCTTATCGATTAACATGTTTAGAAGGTCAACTAGGAAAATACTGTTATGGCTAATTTTCTCAACACTTTATTCTACATTCTATTTTCTTTGGGCCCTAATCTACATATGCATTTATCATTAGCATCTCTCATGTAATTTCCTGGCTGCATTGTGCTTATCATGGCACTTCTTACCTTTATCAAATCAGCCCACTGACCCATAGTCTCTCCTGCTAGAATTACCTCCTTTCCCTGGAGCAAGTCCTGTCCCTTTTGCCTTTCTACTTGAAATTCAGATGAGTGGATTGTCAGGAGTGGTTATCGTCTGGACCCGGGTGGTATCTCTTTTAACTCCACAGGGAATGCGATCCCCTGTCACCTTCATCCTGCCAGCTCGGAAAGATCCGTAGTCAGTGTCTTCGTCTTGTGTCTGTGTGTCGATTTTGGTGTTAACTAAGCTCAACAGAACACTTATTTTTTCGGCAAATGTTCTTTATGGTGTTGCTGCGATGGGTAACTGGAAGAGAAGATTTGAGACAACTGCCATGTCTGTACAGCTTATCTAGCATACCGCCTGCATTAGCTTAGCTTAACACCAAGAATGGAATAAGAGGAAACAGCTTGCTTTGCTCTGTCGAAGGTAACAAAATCAACATACCAGCATGTTTTCAGCTCACCAATTGAGACATAAAATGTGGTTAGTTAAATGTGGAAAAAACACACTGTGATTAAAGTAGTTTATGTGCATTGTCAGGTCTTTATGTCAGGTTATGGGTCTTTATTTCTGTTGCGTATTAATAATGGCAAGAGGCTTCCCAAAGCAATCTGAATGTGTATTGGCTGAACGTAAAGATACAACATGTGGTTAGAATTGTTCAATGACTTGGAATGAAGTTTTGATGAAAGAAAGGCTGTTAACCTCTACATACAGTCCTATGCTAAGCTAACTACCTCATGGCTCCAGCTTAACAAAAATACTTAATTTGCTTCCTAGAGAAAAACCCTATACTTGTCTATTATCTTTCCCTTTGATATGCAGTTATAGGCACTAGCTAGTTTGCCTAGCTTAAAATAAAACCTGGAAATAGGCAAACTTGTAGCAAAACTCTGTGTTTGCCATACAACATTAACGTTTTTGTACTTTATTAACAGTGTAAAATAGACTAAAACATGTTAATTAGTGACCTTTATTTGGGCAGGCTAGCTGTTCCCTCCTTGCAGTGTGTAGGCTGTACGAGGGATATGAGGGTGGTATCAATGTCCTCATTTTACTCTTGCCATAAAAGTAATTATGTGCATTTCCAATGTTCAACAGGGTGAATAACAAAACAAAGCTTACAACACACTTTCTAGGTTTGAAGGGTAAAGCTTATTTCAAATGTGTTATTGTTTATTCTCCCTGTGATCACTTCATCTTAGTTTCAATCTAGCTACACAGCTGCTGTCCATGATAATAGCCTGATGCATGATCATAAACGGTACCTCCAACTGACGGTTACTGATAATTTCTAGGTTGCTGCAATTGACACTCAATGACATAATATTTAAAACAGAGAAGGAAATGTGTTTGGCAACACCTGCGTTGTTTTATTGCCATCACCACAATACAAGTGATGAAAGAGAGTTGGAAGACACTCAAAGTTGGTTCGTCAGAACTACTAGCAAGCACAAGTTTACCTGCACTGACGGCGGATGGTTGATACAATACAATGATGTGTCAGTTTTTTTGTTTTATTTCTCAGAAACGGCTTTTCCTGTTTAAACTGCTATGCAAACTTCCATGTGCATCCTTTCTGGGCATGATAAGTGTGAAGCATACTATTTGATTATTGGAAACTGATTGTCCATGGTAGACTAAAACTGATATGCAAGTGTGTTTGAATTTATCCAAATAAAGAACATAGGATTGGCTTCCTTGAAGTACCTATATGAGCTTTCAAGGAAGGATTTGTTTCTACTGCAATTGCAGGACCATACTCATCTGCACGGTCCAGTAGAGACTTCTCCATTCCTACACACCAACACATATGCACACATGCATGCATTGCCACAGGGATAAAGACACCAATTAGTATGCACAAGTTGATTTACTCAGGAATTGAATAAAAGCCCAAGGGGGAGATCAAGGTTCAGAAGGCCAAGCCTGTGCGTCTTGCTCTGGCATACATTACAGTTACACTGCAGTCAGAATAATTAGGAACACGGTTGTTTCTTCAATGTGTAATGACTTTTGAGGGAATTTCAGCTAAATAGCCAATTACTGGGTAATGGACATTAAAGCTCAAATAGTCCCAGGCATGGTTCCTTTTCTCTTTGTGCAACCCTTTGTGGGCACTATCCCTTTTCCGTGGACGCAGAGATGAAAGAGCAAATTCATTTTCCCTTGCTGGTTCTTCTGCATCAATGTGCTGAATATGTAAATTCCATGTCATTCGGGTGATGCATTATCCCCGCCATGTTCACGAAATGCTAGCTTTTCAGGAATTAACCCTGACAGCGTTATTTTCTCTTTGACAGCTGCACATATGTGTGGTCTGATTAGGTTTTCAAAGATCTCTGCAGCTGTTCAGGAAGACGAACTCTGCTTACATTTTCAATCTTTTGTGACATTTTTCTATTGGTAAAACAACAATGATCTCAACACTGTTTTTTAAAGTAGTTTTCTACAGAGAGACAACGTATAAAGTGTTTTAAAACATTAGAAGAAGAAGAAAAATATATTGTATCTGTTGTTTTGTCTCATTAGTAGTTTCTTCATGTAATCATTTGAAATTCCAGTCCAGTATGATAGCAGACAGGATTTAGTACAGATTTTCTTAGATTGGGATAATCCCACATAAATGAACAACATGTGTAAATGTGTGTAGCCACTTTCGGCTGCATATCTTTTGACTGTTTAAGGGATTTGTGTGAGACTCTGTAAATATTCTTTTTGAGGTCAGGACGCTGTTTGAACAGTGTATTGGCTGGCAGTCTACTTAGGTGTGCGCGGGAGTCCCTGGTGGTTTTGCGTCTTGGGAAAATATATTCTGATTTGGCGATTGTCGTGTGCAAAATAGATTCATTTATTCCTGCTCTGGTGTGGTCACAGTTGAGTAGCTTTATTCAATACAAACTGTCGGAGTTGTAATGCTCTCTGCATGTACTAGTGGGCCTTATTAAAATGGAAATGAGTCAGTATGTAAGTGTGAGGATGATGATAGCAGCGCAGGGTACAGTACATGTAATGTAAGCATGTACAATATCCAGGTGTATGTGAGGCTAGTAAAAAGCTCTGGAAGATGAAACAATTAACTTTCAGTCTGTTTTACCCGCAAAGCCAAATCCTACGTCTCACGTCAATAGTGCATCAAAGAATTCCCCCATAGGACGGAATAAAAGTGCAAAAATAATCAATACGTCAGTGCTAATGTCAGTATATGGATCATATATTCATCACCCACAGCACACTATTTATACACTCACTGACATATGCAACATGCTTGCGTTTGTTTAATATTCCGGCCTGCGATGTCCGCTAAGTGGCCACTATACAAGGAGTCCAGTCTTCCCATGGATTGATTATCTATCCAGATCAGCCATGTGTGAAAACCTCTCCAACAGGACAAAAGCAAGCAATTAATTTCCCATTGATTTACACTTTGACCCCCAGAGATCTGCAAAGTAATGAAAACGCAGAGGGACTTGAGAAGGAGGATGCTGGCGTTATTAACAGACCTATAGTGTGATCGCGAGGTATTCTGTCGATGCGGTTGCAAGATGTCACTGAGTTACTAATGCCAGAGGTGGACATACATGCAAACACAACTTAGTGTTCCGCTGCATTTCCATAAACTCTTTACCAATCTGCTGCTTTAGGTGCTCTAACTTAAAAGTTGCTTTCAATGAACATTAAATGAACTGTTTCCCTTTAAGATACCTGTTCCTACACGTTACACCCAGTCATGTTGTTACACATTCATGGAAGAAAAGTAGCTCAGATTTGTTATATCCCCACTGTCTGAAAAGTATAAACCAATTCAGTAAATGGACTGCACTTATATAGCGCTTTTCTAGCTTTGTAACTGATCAAAGCGCTTTTAGGCCCCGTGTCCACAGAGCGCCTTTTTCTGGCAGAAAAGTGCTGGCAGGGTGCTGGGGAGAGCTGAGATGAAGTGCTTGTGCGGTGAGAGAAAAAAACGCCGCAGGCAGGTTTTGTTTCTACGGCAACAGTAAGTTTAACTTACGACAGAGCTAACGACAAGCTTACAATGCATAGGACGATAAAAGCACAACACTTACTACATTTAGTGTCCGGCCGATCTGCTCCCACAAATGGGCTTTTCGGTCTCTATTGTGATACTGTTTGTTGTGTCGTATCGTACAGCTCCGGGTAGACAGAAACGGCCAAAACAAGTTGCATGTATGGTAACGAGGGTGACGAGTGGCACTCCATCTGATTGGTTGCCTGAAAAAAAACAGTGGTGGCGACACCAGCGCCTTTCTGAAAAGTTCAGAGATTTTCAACTCCGCACAAAAAAGCGGAGGGCTCTGAAAAAAGTGGCTTTTTTCGCAGCGCCTTTTCTCTAGTTGGCCGCATACAATCATTACTAATTCCATTCACACACCGATGGCTATATACTACCTGGAGCAATTTGGGGTTCAATGTCTTGCCTCAGGACACTTCGACATGTAGGCTATAACAGTCAGCTATCGAACCACCAACCTTCTGATTGAGAGATGACCGACTCTACCACTGAGCTCCACCTGCCCCAGTGTATTGTTCTGTAACATTCACACGCTTAAACTGAGGGGGTGGGCTCAGGGGTTGTTGTACTTGAAGGGAAGTAACCAAGGATCCTACAAACAAACAATCCCTTCTTTAAATTGTACCGTACATTCCTCCTAAGAACTTTTAGTAAGTAAAAATGCCTCTTGAGGAATTTGGACTTGAGGAGTCCAATGTAATACGGAAACTGTTTTACAGCAAACTCCTCTTAAGCCTTTAACAGTTTCAAGGCGTGAAGGACAAAACAGCATCTCACCCTGTTAGACCTTTTATGGGCTTATAAAATCCTGTTGATCTGCAGCTGCTGAATCAAAATCAGTTAATGATCAAAAAAACAACTCCTTTGCCAAGTGAGCCAAACTGCAGGCAGATGTTAAATGTTCTAACAACAGCAAGATACTCAGCAGCACATGCATCCAAAAAACATTTCACCATACATTAGGAAAAACACGTTTCTCCTCATACTGGTTTGAAACCCCGTCTGGCTCTAATTTTTGCAGCTGTTCATATGACGCTATCTTATCATGTTGAAGCATCAAAGACATTAACTTTCATATCAGGCACACTAATCCCTGAGAGTATCTACCTATCTAGCCAGTCGCGTCAGGGACCTTTATTTTTGTCATCGAGGTCAGAGCAGTGTGTCATAACACGCTGGTCATGTGGGCTTGAAAGGAGCGCCTGTCTGATGTTTCAAGCGTGAAGGACCAACAGTATCGTGAAGACATCTACAGTAATTCCTTCACAGTAGTTGTGACATCTAATCCATCATAGGGAACCTTAAGGCGCCGACAGTAACAGAGCAGCTTCAGAGTGAAGGTGTTATGATGAGAAGTGATGCCCTCTTTGGTTAGATGTATTGTCTCTGACACATTATGCATCCTGCAATTGGCCTGTTATTTCACGATATGTGGCGGGAGGTTTGATCCACTATGGTAAACTATTCTCATTAAGCCACATTCAAAAAATAGTCTGAAATAAGATACGTTTAGGTGTACGAAAGCTTTAACAATACACCAAGTGATTTTTCCTTCCTTGTGTGAGCACTTAAATCTGCTGCTTCATCAATTTATCGTGTCATTGGTTTAAAAAGAACTATTGAGCCTACACACTAAGTCCTTTGATTTCCCAATGTGGTCATTGCTGCAGCCTCAGTTTGTGTCAATAAATGTTCAGCATGAGTTAATACAGCCAACACAGCTGTTTAAGTTATCTGGGGCAAAATGAAAGTACTGAAGATGACTTTACAACAGGCTAAATCTGTTAAAGACTTAATTATGTGTTGACTAAAAGGCATGATTATCATTAATATTATTATGTGGTTAGTTTTACCACATTAAATACTGAATACGGAACAAGACAATTAAGGAAAACCACAGCCTTCTCATTCAAATGTATCTGTGGTTTGAGTTACAGTACAAACATTAAGGCCTCTGCATCATTATCCTGCAGGGGTATGATGTGACATTTTTAAGAAAAACAACCCTTTGTCTGATCCGTACCAAATCATTCCTTTGCTGCATCTGCCTGAGGGAAATTTGCTGCAGGAGAGTCCATGCCTGAAGGTTAATGGCCATATTTGCAGACAGGAAAATGAGCCATGTTTGTTTTTTTTCCCTATTTGTATTGGTTTTAAGTTGGGCAATCTATCATCTAAATTGACACGGTTTGGATCACGCTCATGCTGTATGGTCCAGTTTCAGAGCTGGCTAATGGATATAAATGTGATTCTTTTTATGTCACATGGACTGCATTAGTTGAAGCTTCCTACATGCTGGGACTGTGTTTACTAAACACATACAATCATCACAGTGCGTGCTTAACAGCCTCAGAAAGTCTGTGCGATTCTGCTGACATCTAAAGGAACGATTGTAATCAGCAGGGTTTTATACTTAGAATGTAATTTCATTTCTTTTTCATCCAGGAGGAATAATATTAGATAATTCTTCAAGAGAATAATAATAGTGCCACTAGTTATATAAGATTGTCCCTGCCTTTATCAGGGTAGCTACCGGGTATTACTGGGGAGTCACGCTGTATAAACAGAGGCAATGAATCATGTACTTTAATATACAATCAGAAGAACATCTAACTTTCGGTTTAGTTCGTTACTGTACCATTTTCCTACATGATTATCATCTAAAGAAATGTTGTTATGTACCTGATGTGACCTTCCACTTCTAAGTTAAAGCCCACCCTCCAGTGAAAATCCAGTGTTTAATCCTGTAAACATTTCCATGTGGTGTTTCTCATGTGCTACAAGACATATCAGAGACAACATGAGCAGTCATCTCCATGGCTGGGCCTGTCTGCTTTTAAACTGCAGTGTACCAAGGACAGGCTGAACAACACGTTTTCAGATTGGCAGGTTTGAGACGTCACAAACCTAAGGAGCCAATCCCGTTAATGGACGGGGTGACGCTATGCATATCATTATGTGTAACCTACGGCAACGACTTCGGCGATGCGCAAGCCAGCTGTGACCTTCATTGTCATTTTTGCAAACTCATTACTTACTACTAACGTTAATGCCACTACAAGTTGCCACGATGAAAACGATGGCAGAGACGTGTTTTGTTTTGGGAGAAGGAGGAGATGTCTTGGGAGGATTTTTACAAAGTTATGTTATTTTTCGTCCTTAAATTATTAAAACAGTCTCAGGTCAAGCTGGTGACTAAAGGGCCATACTTCACCTTTAGCTCAAAGTAGCTCTGAGCTAAAGGGTAAAGTCAGCATTTTAACATGCAATGGCAATCTTGATCCTAAGGAGGCATTTTTGGTACAATCAGTATGTTATCATGTACATTTTAGCCAGTTAGCATGCTAACATTTACCAATTAGCACTAAAATAAAAACTGCTGAGGCTGATGATAATATCATTAGTTTTGCAGCAAATGTTTAAGGAAAAATGATTTTTGTAATGATAGTGCACGGTAAAAAGTTTGGAGCTTATAAATCCTGAAAGGGTCATTTACATCTTCACTAAATCTAATGGCTATCCATCAAAAAGTTGTTTTACTCAAAAGTCATGCAAGTCAATAAATGGGAAACTCAATAAAAGGACAAAAATGTATTTTGTCATTATACAAGGCTTACAATTGTTTGCTTCCCCCGTTAAGTTGAGCAGATAGTCACTGAGATGTATACACTTTATTCCCCCCTTCTTCCTCTCCCTCCCTCACTGCAAAGCCCTGTTCATATCGCCATGTTTACTGCATGTTGACATGGAAAATATTTTAGGGTGAAATAGCAATGATTCATATATACACACCGTCTCACTGCACTCTCTGTTTGTCTTTAAACTTCACTTTCTCTCAAATCGTGTATATAAGCCATGTTTAGGAAGGGGAGATCACTCACCGCCTGATTTTCTGGAGTCTGAGCTGCTGGGATGCACTTTTACAAAGATGGAGTTTATTCATTTTCACGCTTTTCCGAATTTGAGTGGGATTTAGGCAAACTTGGACTTCTTTTACGGACAAATGCTGGACTTTGGTGATTGCAATTTGGCGAGTGTCTGAGTATTTAGGCATTTATACTGTTATAATATTACTTATATTTCTGGCATTCAATAGCACAATTTCCATGTTGAAAACGTGAGAATTTTCAAAGTAAGAGCATTTCATGCGGGTCAAATGTCTGCCAACAGAACTTGGACACAATCAAGAGAGAAATTTGACAGATTCTAGCGTTTTCCACTGACCTCTAAAGAGCACAAGAAAAGAAAAGGTTGTTGAAAGACTTCCAGACTGAAGGACAAGGTACATGATTCCTTTCATCACCTGCATGCGTGTGTCTGGAGTGTGTGTGGATGTTTACACATAACAGCAAGCTGGTAATACAGAGCTGGAGCACTGGGCATGACGACATGGCTCCAGGCTTGACGTTCTCTGCTGCCGTTTACTAAACAGCCTTGATAGGACATGACTGTTTTAGTAAATACAGAAGGTGTGTGTATGTGTGTGTCTTAATGTGTGTTTTGGGTTGATTTGGTACCAGGACAGTTAGCTTTCCGTTCAGGTAGCATTTATCTGAAGTGAAATGGTGCATCTCCTCCCTAAAGCTGAACAGATTTACTACCTGTCAGACTTTAAAAACTCTTCACCCTTGTGAAAGCAGTGTGAAATCTTTTACGCACGGCTATAATCAGCACCGTTCTTACAAACAACAGCCTCTCATGCATATCAGCTCAGGTATAATCTTCTCTGTCTGAGTTTATATTATAAACACCACACACTTGTAAGCCCTGCACTGCTCGGACGCGTATGCACACGCACACATAAACAATGTAAGAGTGTGTGGGTGCGTTCCGTTAGATCGACAGGTGTGTGGAAGACTGCCACGAGCCAGGCGGCAGGTGGAGATGAGGATTTATAGATTTTAATCGTATCACTCTGTTGAGCAATAATTCTCCTGCCTGAGGCGAGGAAGGTCCATAGCTACAGTAACATGTGATTGATGGATGCTGTGCTGGGTATCCCTGAATCATAGAGAAACTACTCCGTTTCATAATACAAGTATAATAGCGTGGGCTCCGGTATAGCACAGCTTAATTTGAAAGTGGATGCACTATGAGGTAAAGAAAGCAGAGAGAGATTCTAAATAAGTCTTATTGTCTTCTGGGATAAAGCAGAGAAGAAGAAATACCAGGAGGTAAAAAGGGAGATCAGTTTATGATCTGTGGATAAAGAACAAGATAAAAATTATATTCAGCACTTACAAGAAACAAACAGTCGAGGGAAGTTCCAAAACATTAAAATGTGAATTGTGTTATGAGTTTCAATAAAAGCTTCTTGACTTTGGTTTCAGGGAGTCGGTCAGGTAAATCCCTCAGGTTTTACCGTTTCTTATCTGGAAAGCTCCATCTGGAACAGCACATTTTCCCTCTGACCTTGTCATCCCCATCCGTGGCGTGATTAACGGCTGCAAATTTGCATCAATTTGAAACTGTCTGAATGAGACAGCAGAAGGTGATGCGTCTGCTGTTAATGAAGTCTCCGAGACAAAAGCCCGATAATGTTTCTGTTGGCACTCAAAAGAGAGCTCACGTCCGGATCGACGAGGCAAAAAAGGGCCACCCCTGTTCTTGATGCCACATCTTTCACCTGTCAGTCTGAGCAAGATACGGAGAAAAAACAAAAACAAAGTTCGCTTCACAAAGAGCCAAGACAATTTGGGAAAGCATTGTGACATGTTGGGACAGCGATACGGCTCATATTTACAGTGCTTTTGTCTTCTCTCTGCTTATCTCCCGCTTATTTCTTAGTCAGTCTTTTCTTAAAAGCTCCTGATCATCCCTGTAATATCTGCAGCAAGAGATGATCTATTTGCATACAAATTTGGCACGGTGATGATTCCCAGAATCAGTTCTGAGGTTTATGGCGCAACATGAGGCAGGACTTCCACGCAGTTAAATCAGATATGTATAATAAAACAGGACTTTGTGATCCAAATGCAACCTCATCACTTGTTTTAAAATCAGTTATGCAAATTTTAACAGGGTGACCTGTTAACCTCCAACCACTAATACACTTTGTCAATTGTGCCAGATTGTTAAATTCCACTTAATCTGTGTTTCAAGTGTGTGCTCTTACTGTCTTTCTTTCAGTGTGTTTGTTTTTTTCTGTCTTGTGTTTAGTGTAAATGACTGTCATGCTGCCTGTGTTTCAGGGTAAATAAAGGCCTAAGGGTGACACTAAAAGTTTATATTTATTCAAATTACATATATGCAGGAGAACTTAAGAAAATATTGTAGTTAATATTTGCAAAATTCCATTAATCACAGTAAACCGTCTTTGGATATTAAGTTCCAACACTAATGGTAAAAATTGCAATTACTTTTCAGATAGTTTCAGAGATGAATAAGTGATGCCCAAATTGCAGCAATGGACTAATAATTATCTGTTCCAGGTGTCTGAAAGTGAAATATAATCTATAATATTATATTAATGTATGGATTACAACTGCTATATGAAGACATATACCATATATAAGCAACAAACGCTCACCGGCCACTTCATTAGGTACACCTGAAAAATCTTAGCAGTTCAATACAACAGCACTGCCATGCATTCTGCTTTAATGAAGTGCTGACTTTTGTTGAGAGTCAGAAGTGTGTAAATTCAATTATGTTTATTACCGAGGCCATGGTTAAAGGTGGTGTTGAATTGAACTAAATTATATTGAGATGTGTCTCTAATTTTTATCTTCCCTATTTACATACATGAGGGGGCCACAGTATTAGAAACACCTCTGAATATAATGCAGCTCAGTACAGCCCCAACACCAATTATGACCTTGACACTGAAATATCATTGAATTAACATCTCTATGACAGCTGAGAAAAAAGCCTGTACATTACAGGCAACATAAAAGCAAATCTTATGGCTGAGCTGGTGTATTGGATTACATTAGATTTTTCAGGTGTACCTAATGAAGTGGACAGTGAGTGTACATTCAATTGTACTAACTTAAGTTACTGCCCCTGAAAACCCAACTTTATACTATATATTTGTAATCTATATTGTATTCCTTATATGTGTATAAGATCTATTTTGTACCCTTTAAGTGCATTTTTATGAATGGCAGTTACAGAATAAAGCAAACTATGAATTTCTTTGTACTGTGGAAACCTGTTTGTGACTAAGCCAATAAAGCTTAAGACACACATATCTCCAGTACAGCATGTTTTATGTTTGTTTTCATTCTCTCTCAGTCCAGGATGTGGTATAACTTTTGATTATTGATCATTATTTTGAAATGTATTCTAACATTGTACTTGGGGGGCAATTTGGAATCAACATGTTGTGCACTGTGTTTATTTAGCAGTCAGTCAGTCAGTTCACGCTTCAGCATCTGTAGAGCGTTTACAGTTGGTCCCTCTCCCCTACTAAACCTGCTTGCATCCAGTCAGCAGTATCTGTGTATAGATGGTGTGACAGACAGGGATTTCAGTGTTTAGCATGGTGGAGAGGGGCAGCCTGGGAATGTGGATTTTCACCGTTTAGAAGAATCAGTTAACTATCCATCACACAAAGATCAGGTTACACCGACATGCAGGTTCTACACTACCGGTCATCGCTTTCCTGACAGGACTGTTTTCTGTCAGTAGGTGCTTAATGTCTTACTGTCTTTGTGTTCAAGGAGGGTGTGGGCCCCGTGGTATTAAATTAAAAAAGTCGTCATATAAAATAATGAAAAATGTGACTTAAGAACCATTAAAGCTTTTATTCATATCAAAAACACAACATATATAGCATTTAGCATACATTAGGAATCCACTTTGCACAATGACAGTTAAGTATCAACAAACCCACAACGTTAATGTATAACATTGCACAACACATTATAGCACTGTAAGTTCATCAGATAATTAAGTTTAGTAAAACAAAAGACATGACAGAAATTCTACCCGTTACGTTTTTTTAAGTCTTCCACTGTCTACACACCTTATGTATTGTAATTTAACTACTCCTCCGAATGTGCTGTCTGAGCGTTGTGAGGCCGATACCATCAAGGAATCACAGATAGCCGAGTGGAATGACCTGATGTCAGCAGATCACATCTAGGATCAGTTAATAATGAGTCAGATCTGATAGAGACTAGCTTAAGTTAGAATAAAAGCTGACAGAGGATCTGATAGCGTGACTGACTGCAGTTTCAGGGAGTGACAGTCGTCGTCCATTGCTGCTGACTCAGCTGTTCCTGTGGGAATCAAAGCCTTTTTACTCTGCTGTCACACGGTGTAGTGATCTCAACTGTCTCAGTCAGCGCAAACGTGTGTGTGTGTGTGTGTGTTTTTGTGTGTCTTCAGGACAAAGCTTCTCTAAAACAAAAGTGACCAGACAAGTAAAACTAAACTTCTCCCAAACTTAATGTCTTATTAAACCTCTGTGCCCTCACGATGATAGATAATTCCTGTTGAGCCAAGTGTAGGGTAGAAATGCCCACTGGAGCCGCCGTACTGGCTTAGGATGGGGCTAGTGTAGCCTAGGGAGGAGTGTGTGGGTGAAGAGGACAGCACAGGGGGACCTGGCACTTGTGGAACCCACTCCGTGCCACCTGAGTTGGGAGAGTAGCTGCTGAAGCTTCCGGGTTGCGGGGGTCGATGAGGCCCATCTAAAGGAAGATTGATCTGCAGTGGTCGGCTTAACCCATCACCTCCAACCTCGTTAGCTGACCCGGCTGTCACTCCGGACATCTCAGATAAGAAGCTGCTGAGACAGGGTGCGGGACCTGACGACGAAGGGGAGGGGATCCTGTCCGCTGTGGGAGAGATGTTGAGGGCAGGGTTGCCGGAGTGTTTGGGGCTGCCCCTCTCGCTGTCACCTGAGTCTGAAGCCCCCGGACCGCCATCAGCGCCGGAGAGGGAATCGGACTTCCTCTTCCTTTTGCGGCGAAAGTTTCCGTTGTCAAACATCTTTTCACAGTTTGGGTCGAGTGTCCAGTAGTTGCCCTTGCCTGTAAAGAAAATATATAAGGTTGGTGAGGTTCATTTTAAGTTTTTAAAAGTGAAAAAATAGCTTTCCAACATAGTGAAACACTGAGAAAACACTACAGAACATTCAAATGGTTTAAGAATCAAACTGTAAATGTGAATTAATTATGGAAGTATTTTTCCATAAGAGAGATATATTGAGAACAGAGCTTAAATAGACTTTAATGTAAAAGTCTTACCTGGATCATCCTCATCTCTTGGTACTTTTTTGAAGCAGTCATTGAGCGACAAGTTGTGTCTGATGGAGTTCTGCCAGCCTGCTTTGCTCTTGTTATAGAAAGGGAAGTTGTCAGCGACGTACTGATAAATCTGGCTCAAGGTCAGTCTCCTGTCCGGGGCTCCGTGGATAGCCATGGCAATGAGAGCCGAGTAGGAGTACGGAGGCCTGACCAGCTTCATCAGGTCTTCTTGTGAGGGGAGAGAGAACCAGCTCAGCTCCCCTCCTGGACCGCCGGCCCCAGCAGGACCCAGGTAAGGCCTCTGCATGCCGTAGTGCTGAGGGACAAAGGGAGGGCCGGGGTTTCCAGGCGGGCCGGTGGTGGCCAGGTATGGTGGTGTGTTGATGCCGGAGCCGTTGAACCAGAGGTAAGGGTTTGGGGAGGAGGTGGTGTAGTCACTCAGGTCGTAGGAGGTCGGCGTGGTGCGCTGAGGACTCGGAAGTGAGGGAGGAGGGTAGTAGCAGTCACTGTACATGCTAAGCTCGGGCGGCTCCTGACCGAGGCTTGGGAACTGTGGGCCACACCGAGGAGGAGACTGGCCCTGGGCCTCAAAAGAAGACATTGTCAAAATTTCTTCTCACCTCTCGGTCTTTCCTTTGGTTGTCCTTCCTTTCTTTGCTAAACTCTGTTTGTTCTCTAAGGTAATTTGTCAGCCAGGAGAGTCCTTTTCTTGTTCAGACCTCTGCAGGTATTTGAATGTGAGCCGCTGATCCAAATGATGGTCTCTCTTCTTCCAAGTAACTCTTCCCCACCCCTTTCTTGTCTGTTTGCCCTTGCTGTATGTCAAGATGTCACCTGTCATACCTGCTTTATCTGTATCCCTGGAAACTCCCCCTCTGTCGTTTGATTGGTTGTTTTTTCAGGTGAGTATTCTGTTCCTGCTTTCTCTGTTTTTTTCCTGCTGTCAGCTAATTCAATTCCTCCAGGGGGTTTTGTTCACCCTCAATTAAATAATTTTCCACTCAAGCTGTTGCTTCAACATTAGTGGAGTTCAGTCATCTGTATTTTTGGAGGATATTGATGCAAATTTGAACAGATTGTAATAATGCTGTTTGGCCTGTTAAGACTATAAGATTGAATCATTTTTCTTCTGCTTGCTAATCCTGCTATCATGAACAGCTTAGTCATTGTGAAGATGAATATGTTTCTTTCCAAATAAAAAGAGATTTAACTGTATAAACACTTTGGCTTATATTTAATTATTTTGGATATATGTAAGATTAACTGTTACATTCATATTACACTTAAAGCTTGGGTCAGACAATATGAAAAAAGAAAAAAACTTTCCCCCTTGATGTCATATGAAACCTCTGTTTACTCATGATGATAGATTATTCCTATTGTCAAACCCAGTAGGGTGTAAGAATGTAGTTGGCATTGTTCAACTTAATCAAGGAAACACTACAGCCAATTCAAAAAGTAATACATCAAACTCTGTATGACGGGTTATTGGGTATACTTTTTAAATGTTAGCAGCAGGGATTTAAAATAAAGCCAAAAACAAACGAAAAAAATCTTACCTGCATTAACCTCCCCTCTTGGTACTTTTTTGAAGCAGTCGTTGAGTGACAGTTTGGCCATCCTGCTTTTCTCCTGAAAGGGAAGTTAACGACATACTGTTAAATCTGACTTCATGTTAGTCTCCTATCCAACAAAACAACAAAACAATAGCAACAAGATAATGTCGTCTTTAAACATGGTTTAGCAGTAGAAATATTGTCGTAAAAGTAGGTTACTACCTGTAGTCTGTGTTTGACGGTAACTGGTAGCTGAATTTCAGAATTTGTATCGTGTTTTATGTTATTTAGCAAATTTAGATGTATCAGTCTGTAACTGTAGGATACTTAGCTCATTTCCATCCATTTCTTCCTGTTTACTGACACCTCAAATCATCATTTTTCCATTATTATGTTACACAAGCTAACAAAGACAGTAGAAGCTCATTTAACGTATACGGTGTGTTTATGTTTGGTTTTTTTTGTCAAAACTTTATTTACAAATTAGTATAGCACAGTACAGTACATTACAACAATAGAGACGAGGTTGTCAGCTCGAGGTATAACATAAATATACATATAAATTAAAATACATCAACATGAACAAAATAAGGCAGAAAAAAGTGGAATTAAATCAATTATAAATCCAACCATCAAAAATTGCTTTGGTTGTCAGGGCTTTGGGATTTGTGCAATATGTCAGTGTTTCCTGGTATGATTTAACATAGAATGTAAAAACTATAATGTTAGGTATCTGTTTAAAATTTGCTGTTGAAGACAGTAACAGCTTGCGTTGTATGAAAAAAACGTTGCGTCATCTCCTCTTGTACCGAGCATGCGCACTACGCCGCTTTTTTCACAGTTCAAGTTAGCTAGGGCGAGATTTTTCAATTTCACATTTGCATACCGACGCCGGAAGTTTTATCGTAAGTTTGGAACCTTACCTCTAACCAGCACAACATTCTATCAAACATTCAAACAAGTATTTGCACAAACTGCTATACCCCTGAAGTAATAGTCATTAATCCAAAAACGAAACGTTACCAAGCAAACTTTTCCAGGTCGACCTAGCTAACGTCAGGCAGTAGCATCGTAAGCTAGGGTTAGCTAACGCCAGCCTTTGCTGCCATGACAACTTGTGGGCGGAAACTGATCATTGGCTTTAGTTTAAGATAGTTTATTAAACTACAAGTCTCTCCTTGACTAATCGACAACTGTTAAAAGCCACATGCCGGTTTTTAATTTAGATGGCAGAGTCATCTCCAATCCCCGAGCTCCCGCAGGACAGCAACGACGATGTTTTGGAGCTAAACAAGGATTTGGAGAGAATGATAGAAAACGTTGAAAATCTATCAGGTATGTTACCTTGTAACATTGGAGCGTAACATTGTGTTAGATAGATTTTATTTAACGTTCAAGTATACTCAGGCGTTTTTGGCACGGAGCTGTATTAACTAACGCTATTGTCAGATAAGGAGCTGCGCTGATATCCTCATTTTTTCTGACCACCTGTAGTGCAGCTGACCTGGATGGCTTATGACATGGTGGCAATGCGGACAAGTCCAGAGCTGGGGGTCTCTATGAGGAAGCTGGAAGAAGCCTATTATAGATGCAGAGCTGCTGTGTTTGGAGACCAGCAGTCAGAGTAGGGCAAATGTCCTGATCCTTCGTGATTAAGTTATCAAGAGTTCCCAGTTCAAAGAGTACTGCACTGAAATGAAGGGGAGGTTTGTTGAAACAGTCCTAAAGGAAACTGTCATTAGATGGCGTGTTCAAGCTACTTTTGCAATTACTACGGTTATTGTTTTACTCAGGCAAGCAGATTTGGACTCCATTGTGCTCTCGAGGCATTAAAAGGTAGTTTCCTTTAGTAATGCACAGCTGAGATTGCAGCCCTTTGTTGTTAGCTGATGTAAGTATGCAAATGTTGTTTGCTTTGTCAGTAAAGATCTCTTATCTGTTTAACCTGATTTATTGAATAAACAATGAGATAAGATGAAAATGTGTTGTGCTGTTTTTTATAGACACGTATGCACCCAAATGTTTGCTGTACTGATGTCATTGTACGTTAAACTTGCACTTTTACTGTTACACCAGCATTCAGATTTGCATTTCAAGTTTGCTAGATTTTATGATGGTGTGTAATTATAGTGGATGTTGCCTGTGTTTATGTAATTATTTTTTAGATGGAGAACCCAGAGAAGAGCACAGTGCATGCTACCTCAACTGCCTGCATTGATCTGGAATACATATTGAAAGAGCTGGACTCCTTGTCCAAATGCATGGATCAACTGGCATGTATGTATGACTGTTTATCACCATCCACTCCCTTCACACCCCCAATGTCAGAATGCATTTCTTTTTGCCAGCGAGATGACCTTGATGATCGATTTGCAAATATGCAAAACACATGATGTAACTGTTACACTAGATCTGAAATGTGATAGCGAAAGTGGATTTTTGCACACCAACTGCTGCACACTTTAGCCTTGCTTGTAGATGTCAGTGGGGCACAGTTACATGATGCTACATGATGTCTGTCAGATCCCACTTTGCTGATGGGTAGATAGGAGCAACTGAAGGATTTCACACACGGATGTCCATCAGGCGATCTGATGTGAAGCATGATGTTACAACTTCTTTTTTGCCAGAGGGGACAGTTGTGGGTAAAGAAGCAGTCAAATGTGGTTGGTGTGATGTCTCACCTGATTACAGCTATCTGCGTACTTAAATAGCTGAAAACCTGGAAACGAACAGCAGATGTTTATAATCTAATTATCATTGTAAGTGGAAAGATTTGTAATACTTTGTGTTTATTTTTTTATTGTACATTGTTGCAACATCACATAGCTACAGTATAATACAAAGGACAGAAAGAGCTCCTTTACAGAATTGTACTAGTATATGAAAAAAGACATCCTCAAACAGACGTCAAACTGTGATCTGTGAGAGCTGTTTCCTCATTTGTATTTCGGATTTTCTTAAAAAAAAAAAGACAATTATTTCACCAACATTTATATGCTGTTATAAAGTTTTTATGTTCTTTCTCACCCCTGTCCCTGAATTATTTTAATTTCTCCAGCTGTGAGTAGCTCTTCTGTTTTAATTGTGCATTACATTTTAGAACAATAATATCTTTCAACACCCACACACTCATAAAACACTTAATTACGTATACATGTGGATTTCTTCGTGTAGATTTAATTAAGTCATTTTTTCACAGTGAAAACAGTCTTGGATTTATAAAAATAAGAAGCATTTTTTCAGTGATCATTAACTCATTATTTACTGCATTTGGGTAATATGCCACCGAATTCGCCCTCTGGGGATCAATAAAGTACTACAGTATTCTAAAGTACTATCTCTTTATCTACCAAATCCATACCAGCACTGTAACATTGTAATTGTAATAGCAGAATAGAATTGAAAGGACACTGCAAAGTCACTTGGACATCTTAGACCCAAGGCAGTTGTGAAGAAGGTTATTTGTTTTCTGCCTGCAGTGCGAATCCAGCTGAAGCAATGTGATCTGATCACTTGTGTTGGCCACCCTGACAACCTGGCATTTCTGAAAGTCCAAGAGGAGGCGCTAAAGCAGCAGCAGCAGCAGCAGCCCACAGCTTGGCCTGAAACTGATCCCTGAAGAAGAGAGGTAATGCTGTGTGTGTAAAACAGAGTTTAATAATATATACAAAACCACTTGCGTTCCAAAATACGATGTCTTCTAATATTGTTTTTACTGAAAATACTAGTGAAAATGCCAAAAAAAGAAATGACATAGCAAGGGCCTTTGCGATTTGTTCAGATGTTTTCATAAAAAGGTTTTCAAACAAGTAACCTGTATGCATGTGCACAAATTATCATAGAGAAACACCCACATTAAGCCTGATACTGGTAGTGGTCAGAGTCCCGCAGGGTGCAGCAGACAACACTGGTTCTGCGCTTCTGAGCTGTGGTCTGTGGCATCAATGAGCATCAGTGGGGTGTATGTGTGATGGGTAATCATCTCCTTCACCCCAGGGAAACTCTACAGCACAGCAGCAGACAAAAAAAAGATGACGGGGACCTAATGACGCAGCGCAGAACAAGTCAGCATCAAACGCTCCCAGAGGTGTCGCAAGATGTGAACTTTTCCGTTTACTTTGACTGAACACAGACCTTTTTCTCTCATTTTAAAATTGTAGATAATGGCATCATCATTTTCAGTTTACCTTATTGTTTTTGAGGCCAGTGCCCAGGGAGTAGGAGTTGCCTAGGTTACGGATCATAATGTTGAAAACCTTTTCTTGTTTAAGCAGCATCAGGGTATAGGGGTGCTCATCAGAGGCTTTTGAGCTGTCCCTCACTATGAATGCCCCATCCTAAAGACACAAAGATGAACAAATCCCCACACACATACACTCAGTCAGTTTATCATGACATTGCAAATGAGATCAATGGAAATTTTAGCTTCATGTTTGTGTATACGTGTGTGTGTGTGTGTGTGTGTGTGTGTGTGTGTGTGTGTGTGTGTGTGTGTGTGTGTGTGTGTGTGTGTGTGTGTGTGTGTGTGTGTGTGTGTGTGTGTGTGCGCTCCAGATACAGGAACATAGGATATGTGAGTCTGAGGCAGCACCTGACCTTATTCACCTCTCTGAGAGCAGCTTCAGCTTGATGTCTGGTCACTTTCCCTCCATACCAGCTGGGATCCAAATCCTTGATGCACTAGAGTAAAACAGGCACAGTAGTAAGCACTAAATAAACCAACTTGTTCTTCTTATTTCCTTTCTACAATGACAGAAAAAGTATTTTTTTTTTCTTTTTTACAACATCGCCATCTGCTGTTTCTCTTCTGAAAGTACTTTTAACTGCACAGAATGCTCTGTGAATTCCAGCTAGCAGCTTATATTTTTGGAAATCATACTTAATTGTGATTCCCCTTTTGATTCTCACCTGTCTTAGTTCTGGTGTTGAACTGTTATCCCGGACAGGCTTTGTTGGCACCTGAGGGGTTGGGATGAGTTTACTTGTTCTTGGAGGGAGAGGTGAAATCATTAAAAAACTTTATTGATTACATTACACAGAGTGATGACCTTGGTTGAATCATAAATACATACCTTTTGGGCACATCTGTAGGTTTGGGGGGTCTTACTTTAAGTGCCTTGCTGGTGGATGAGCTGGGAGCCTTGGTGGGGCTGCCCTCTTGTGGACAAGAAATGGAAATGTGTAATCCTTTAACTAATAACCGTTAGAACCACTCCAAATATACTAGGCAGCACATACTTGATTTCTTTAGGTCCTTCCGAGGTTGACCAGATGAGGTAGGCTTCTTGCTCCTGTCAAAAGTTAGACTGGGTTTGCCTGCTGTTAGCAATGGGAAACAACAAGGTTTAAATCATCTGCATAATCATAAATAAGTCAGTTGGTTTTGATGTTATTAAATGGGCAGTCAACCTGGTGCTTTTGAGGGTCTCTGAGGGGCATTGTTTGTTTTTGGTGGGAGTGGAAGTGGAGGTCTTAAGGTCCTTTCAGCAGGAGACACATCACGACCTGGATCTAGTCACATACACACACACATTTAGCAAGTTTGGCCCTCAGGAAACTTGAATACCAATTCTAATCAAAGTGTATCAAACGAAAAGCAGTAGTTATATGTTTACACATGATTGTATGTCTTTGTGCAGCACTGTTGTCGTGCTTGCTTTCTATTACATCTATAGTTACCGTCTAGAAGTTTAGTCACTCGTGGTGGTCGTGGTGGTGTCATGTTGTCGTCAGAACAAGGCATCTCGTACTCCTCTTCACTGGCCTCCTCACTGTCTTGTTGCTCAGTCAGAGCACAAATGTAGCCCTCCCTCCCTTCCTCCTGGTGTGGACCCTCATCGTCATGATCACTTTCATTGTCCTGACCCGGGTGACACAAGCAGCGAGCAACTAACATCAGAGAATTCAGTTTTGTTATTTATTCCTTCTGTTATATGAAACATGCTAAATTACTTAATTTTAATAACTTTCTTTGAGACTGAAGTTTGTGTCATTAAAAGTCGTTTTTTACTTACAAACTCATCCGAGTCCCAAACTTCCTCCTGTACAAATGCTGCAGGGAAGTAAAAAGTGCAGTATCAGTCCTGTGATAAGGCCTTAACATGTTCTTATCTAGGGGAGTTTCCTTTTGAACTATTTTAAACATTTGAATGAAAACCTTATAATCTCTTAATAAAATAATAAAACGCACCATACGTTCATCATAAAGTGCCAACATTTCTTATTAAGTGAAAAACGTGATAGCACGGGAGTCCTTGCCGTGTTTCTCTTTATTTGTGCTTCCAGAATGTTCGTTACTCGTTATGGCCTTGTTTATTATGGCATTTGCTTTTCTCTGTTATGTGTTGGTCGGCTGATATTGTCAGGCTTTTCCTTGGCTGCTTGCTATTTTTTTTACCTAGCACTTCAGTGGAAACAGTGACACAGATTGTGCCATGGGAATTTCAAAATAAAAGCACATTTTAAAACCACCCTATTGATCGATGTTTTCACTTTGTAGTGATGATATTTAACCATTATTCATTAAAACGTCATATCAGTCTATTCCATGGGATCACAACCCAATTTTTACCTTGTTTTGGAAACTTTTGCACCTTTGATCTGCAAAAAAAAGAAAATTAAATGTCATGCATTGTTGTTCAGTTACAGTCACCCGGTTACTGGAAGCTGTAAAATAAAATCTTTTCTCTTACTTATGACCAAAGCCCTTCTTCTGGTCCCCTTTGCTGATATCACTCTGGATTTTAGTAATTATTCTAGAAAGAAACCAAGAAAATTAAAAATGGGCCCAAAGTTCCCCGAGATGATGTCATAGAAAGAGATGCATAAAATAGTGTGCCTTGTCGTACATACATGACCACATTTAAACGCGAGCCGATGCATTGTTTATCAACATAAATGTTTTCAGGGAGACTCACGAGACAGAAAGGCTGGGGAACACTTGAAGGTCACCCTCCGTCATTTGCTGAATGGTGAGTTGATTATAATGAAAATACAGAAAATCAGTTCATCAGACTATTTTAGACTCGTAAAGAAAGTGCAAAGACCTGAAGAGATTTAGACACTTACCAGGAACTTTGCTCCACTGATGCTGCCCTTCATCACTGCTTTATCACAACCTGATAAATTCAGCTGAGAAAATGTCACACACTTTTAGAGCAGGAAAATATTTCTTATATGTTTGAAGAGGACTTAATAGCATTCAATACAAGTTCAAATTTTCAATGATATCCGTACTCACCCTCCTCATGTAATCTGCAAGACTTTGAGGATTCCATCCCATCACCTCATTTTTGGAAGGAACCTTGTTTAAACTCATGTCTGTCTCTTGTAAGTATCACATCCACTGAAAAATGAAAGAATTGTTGACAGAAGGACCTTTTTGTTAGCGGTAGACTCACTAAACTGTTGCTCTTGCAGGCTTCAGCACACCTTCTATAATTAACGTTTCAACAGACCACTCTGCCCTTTTAATAACCAAACCTGTGGTTTATCTTCTCCCCCCGCCTATTGCGCAAAAGACTGAAGTAGAAAGTTTCAGTTGTCATTAAGCACTTGATAAATATAATGCATTTGCATACACGCATTGCAGAGTTTAGCTACCTCTAAACATAGAAGCTGTTTTTTTCCATTCACACACATACACACGCTGCTGGTTTCCATTGTAGGTAGTTTGAACTTGTGTCTGATTCTTAAAGTGAGATGCAGATTTCTTAAACATTTTTAAACATGCTAAGAACCAGACAGACTCATGTTGATACTCTTTTATTGTGTTTTCCTGCATAGATTAAGGTTGCTGCTCAGAGATGTTGTGGTGTGATGTCATGCATCCTTTTTATTCCAATTCACAACATTGCATTGTTTAAGGCTGTGTCAGATCTCATGTCCTGTCCTGTGTCAGGCCTCTTGGTATCTCACACCCAGGTGAAAGAGGGGGGCAGCAGAGAGAAGGGATGATCAATCACGCTCAGATCCCCCAGGCATGTCTGGCTGAATACATGAGTCCTCATGGGGGGTCCTTGTGGGAGATCTACCCCCCTCCTGTGTTTTCCTCTTCTGTCCTGATTGGGAAACACTCTCCCTGCTCCATGAAAGACATGATGCTGCCAGAGTGGAGGAGGTTTGTAATACATAGCAGAAGATGCAACACTTTGAAGCTAGGTGTCAAATCAGAAACATTTTAATTTAACTGTTTTAGGATTAAAAAAAACTGTCCCTCTACTAAGAACTCCAGACGCAAATGGAGGAATGGATAAGGCCACTTGTGGAGCACAGCACAGCCAAGCTGCAACATCATATGGGACCAATGTGGAAGCAATAATGTACTCAGTGGAGAGCAGAGATAAGGGGCGGATCAGTGAGGACTTCCAGTGGGGCGAAACCTTCATTAACACACAGCAGGACAGCATGGGAAATACGGGACATCCCCACAAGCAAACAGACAAATGGGAAGGATGGGAGGGAGCGCTTTGGTCTGTGTTTTGGTAGCGTTACTCTGCATGTAGTGGTAGTTTCTCAGCCTTTCTGCCCTTTCTTGTAAGACATTTCCTCTGCAATTAACACATTTTGTCCCTAACTAAATGTACCCAAATTGTATTCATTCTAATGGAGTGTTTAAGTGTTTTAGGCAGTTTAGGTATGGTCTGCTATCAGTACGTATCACATTTTAGCTGCGTTAGCTCAAATGGAAAATAGAGAGGCTCCCTTAACAATAATGTTGTTAAGTTCTCGGGGATCCAAAGTGACAGCAGTTGATCTAGTGTCAAGATAATCCGTGCTGTAATTTCTCACTTATCTTGTTATTTACAGCTTCTACAGTAACTGGTCTGTAAAGATAGTGGAACAGGCCCCTTTCTGTTACACTCCCAACCCCTTGCCCCCAGGCATTATGAAGGTAATATCCACTCCATCACTCACAGAGGTGAGACGGTGGCAGATTTATGACACGTCCAGCTGAGAGGAAGATTTTTGGAGATACAGGGGGTAGAGGGAAGAAGGAGGCAAATGAATTGCTCCAAGGCACACAGATAGGCCTGTGGGTGGAGCTCAGGCTCCTCTCAGAACTAATTACTTGCAAATTACAAGATTAGAAATTAACTCGCATCTGAGGTGGAATGTGAGTCGCGCTTATTTATAACCTCACTGGATTTACAATGTGATATCTGAACCCTAATATGCCCCACTTTTGGAGAAACAGTAACTCAGAGTTTGGTCAAAATGTTCTGTTCTAGCGTGTTGCAGCGTTTCCCCTCTCACTTTGATGTACTGTGGGACATTTGCATTGCCTGTGGGATGTGACAAAGACTAGGACAGGCAGCGGTGTCCCGGATTAACAGACCAAATACCTGGAAATACTTCCCTAATTTGTCTTTCAAAGCCTCCCTGCTCTTTGAATGAAATCAATACACGTTGACATCAAAGTGATTGTGGATCAACTGCTGGATCAACATCTTGGTTAGGTGCGAAGTGCACCATGTTATCCATGTAATCCTCTGTTAAGTGTATTCACTCCATTCTTATTCTAATAGACGCTTGTGTGCCCTTTCAAAAGATTCAACAACCCTCGGATTTATTATGTTAAATAAATAAATGTTTTATATTAAATGAAATGAAAGTACAGAAGTCTTTATTTTAAGAGTTTATTTCAGTTAAAACACTATTCATAAATATACACTCAATATTTATACAATTAGACATGAAAAGGATTGAAAAGTGCAAACAGACATTTAACCCGTCATGGTCCCTCATCTAACAGATTTACTGTGGTTTAGACAGGGAACAGATCAATATATAATATACACATATGTTTTTCATTTGGGTCCACGGTATCTCCGTCTATATCCGTGTCCATCCCCGTCCCTCCTGGCGCACACATGTTTCACCATAACCTGGGAGCAGTCTTCACAGTTCACCGTACAGCACCAGTGGAATTTGCAGTTGCAGCTGCTCACCACCTCCGTGCGCCTCTCCTCCACCCTGAGGCCGCATTCATGACACAACCTGCGGCAGCTGCGCCTCTCCCACTGGTTCAGGCCCTCTCCGTGCTGCACGCACTCCCGGCCCTCGGTGCCGTACAGCCCCAGGCTGATGTTCCTCCTGCAGTAGTCCGGGGAGTCCTCCAGGTAGATGAGCTCTGTGGGGGCCACGTTGCCGAACGCGTCCACGATGGCACCTCGGTTGTCTGCGCTGTTCCCAGCACGCACGCGCTTCTTGTCGATGTCCAGCTTCTGGGCTTGATTGTGCTTTATCTTCAAATAGTTTCCGATTTCTCTGAAATCTGACAGCTGCGTCCAGCAGGTTTGGACACTGCAGCTCTCAGACATGCCATGGCACCTACATATGCGCTTCATTGTTGCCTTCACGGCCTGCAGGAAACCAGGGAAAGTGCAGTACTGTCAGCGACTTAAACCTCTTAAATGTCAGATAGATGCTTGTGGAGTGAAGATAACTTACCAGCCGCCCGGCCGCGTTGTTATGCAGGTTGACAGCAGCCCTGGAGTCCTGGCCTGTCTCCTGCGCATCCACGTACTGTTTGGAAATCCTCTCACCGAAATCCACGTTATCACTGCAGCCACCCCACAGCCAGCCACGACCGCCTGCACGCGAAATAACACTTAAAACCGGAACACCAACTCCAACTTATAACTTATTTAAAGTCCTTTAACTTTATAGATTTTACATGTCATTATGTCCCTGCCATATCAGACATTAGATAACATTCTCAGTAAAAAATGTTTTTTTTTCTTACCAATTTTTCCGTTCTTGGAGACATCACAGCCGCAGTTGTCGAGGTCTCCCAGACTGCAGTTCCTGGTTAGTGTGTACATGACCCCCGCTGCACTGATGGCGTGGACGAAAGAAGACTCTCTGGTGGCTGTCAGTAACAAAAAAGTGATCAGTGAATATTAAGAAATTACGCTCAAAAAATACCTTTATACTCATTTGTATTCAGCTGCAGCTGTGTAATATGATTATAACTAAATCAAACGAGTTTGATTCTGCAAACTAACATGAATATGCTTATTAGAAATATGTCTATGTTCACATTTTTATGTTTGTTTGTGTCCTCAGAAATTAAGAAAAGATCTTTCCATGATTAGATCCTGTGTTATGGTATGGAGACATTATTATATTGTATACACATTTTACGCACGAATATTTTTAACATTTAAATGCGTCCATAACTCACTTAATGAATTGTAATTACATCCTTGACTTACCGCGTCTTAGACCTTTGAGCTGAGTCGCGCTGTCAGGACAGTTCCATCTGTCCCACGCAAACTGGTGTTTGCACTCCTCAATCCCTCTCTGTGCGCCCACCTGCACGCTCCTTGCATAGGTGAGATAGGCCTGCAGGAGAGGGGCTGTTACTTTTTTGTCCTTATTCACATTTTCAAATGTTATCTTTGACTTTTCCGGGTAATCCCAGCAACATGAAACTTTATGTTTACCTTGGGTCCCGTCATGAGTAAGTTGCTTGCCACCCTGAGAAGAAGATCGATGGTAAATATCAATTCAGCATTTACGCACAGAGAAAACGTGTTCAAACAGTGTGGATAGTTTCTTACCATGCATGTCCCGGGGATATTTTGTGTAAAAGAAACAGGAGCCAAAATAATGAATGCACCATTTTCATCAGCACCGTTAGCCCCCAGAGTAGAGATGGAGATAATATTGGACCTGTGCGCCGCAACTTTCTCTTTTATTTGAATGAAGAACAAATGGCACTCTTGTTCTTTGTCCCAGAGGCCCGAGAGAGCTGATTGGTTGATGGATTTGGGAAACGCCTATATGCGCACTTCAAAGGATGGCATTAGGCAGCAGTTTATCCTCTTCCCTACGGCTGTTTGACACCAGGACACCAATATACAAATAACTGGATCAGAGTGTTACCACTGACAAACCAGACTGAGACATCCATGTTATAGAAAAATATTTATTTGGTCAATTTAAAAACACATATATCTTAGGCACTTCACAGAAGACAAACAACAGATCCAACAGACCAAAATCCTCCTGAACACAAACGAATGAGCATGCGCAGAGAGTTTGGTTCTCAAATAACTAATTTGATTTCTAAACAGGATCAGATCAATTAGCTAAAGTGCATTCAAATACTTTTAAGTGGTGTGACTTTTCAGAACGAAAATGACAATCTTATAACCCAGAATAATGCGTAATGATATCCATAATGATGAGAAGTGATTAGGAAACCTAGTCAGTCTATGAAACACATGTCAATCATTGCCGGCGCGCACGGTGCCTTCGCTTTGTTTTGTTATGTGGTTTCCTCCCGCCCTCTTTACGAGCACAGTAATATTTAGTAACAACCTGCACGCATTTGTCACACTTGACTGTGCAGCACCAGTGAAATTTGCAGTTGCAGCTGCTGACGACCTCAATGCGCTTCTCCACCACTCTGAGGCCGCATTCATAGCACAGCCTGCGGCAGCTCTTCTTCTCCCGCTGGGCCATGCTCTTGTCCCCCTTCAGACACTCCCGCCCCTCGGTGCCCTGATACCCCAGGCTCAGGTTCTTGACGCAGTAATCCGGGGAATCCTCCAGGTAAATGAGCTCCGTTCGAGCGATGCTCCGAAAAGTGTGCGCGATGGCTCCTCTGTTGTCGGCGCTGTTACCGGCCCTCGCAGGCTTCTTGTCCATCTCGAGCTTCTTTGCCTGTTCGTGCTTCATCTTCAGGTAGACGCCCACCTCTCTGAAGTCGGCCAGCTGCATCCAGCAGGTTTGGATGCTGCAGCTCCCGGACACTCCGTGACACTTGCAGGCTTTCCTCATGGTAGCTTTGATTGCCTGCAGAGAAAGTGATAATTAGTTATCTATTTCATTCTCAAATATTTGTCTTCCTGGATTTTAACACATAAATGCCCTGGGTTTAATAAATATCTTCTTTGCCACTAAGTGACTCCATCAACAGTAAAATGATATCTTACCAGTCTGCCTGCCTCGTTGTTATGCAGGTTGACTGCTGCGCGCGAGTCATGTCCACCTTCCAGTGCGTCCACAAACTGTTTGGAGATCTTCTCTCCAAACGCCACATTATCACTGCAGCCTCCCCAAATCCAACCTCTTCCACCTGGGGATTCAGAAACGCACAGTGTTATTTAGTCATCAGAATAAAAGTTACATGTTAGATATGTGGGGCTAATTTTAAATAGACCCGACATAGAATAGAAATATACCTGTCTGTCCGATTCTGGAGTCATCGCAGCCGCAGTTGTCAAAGTCACCCATACTGCAGTTCTTGGTGAGCGTGTACATCACCCCGGCCGCGCTGATGGCATGGACAAAAGACGTCTCCCTTGTGGCTACAATAATTGACAAAGAAAGAAAGTTAGAGTTAACTTTCCGATCCAATTTCACATCCTAAATGAGCAAAGAGTGTATCCAAATATCGTGCGTAAAACGTGCGTAAACTGTGCGTAAAGGCACAAATGGCAAATAATAGAGCAGCTATGTTGGGCATGTCGGGTGTTTTATCAATCTAGTTATAGCTATGAATTTAAGTTTATTCTTGTGTCCCTTCTCCATGGAGATCAGAGCGCACACTCAGTTATAGAAACATCTCTGCGTTGAATGATTAATTTCTCAGCAAAAGTGATTCGCAAATTTGACGCTTTCTAAAATTGAACTTAGCGCCTCTTATCGCACTGCTGCATGTCAGGAATATAATACTATTATATGAAAACTAATGTCTTACCACTTCGGAGGCCGTTGTGTGTGGATAATTGGAGCGTGTTCTCTGGACAGTTCCACCTTTCCCATGCGAACTGGTTTTTGCACTCCTGTATTCCACTTTGTGCGCCCATTTGCACGCTGCCGGCATACGTCAGAAAAGCCTTAAGGGAAAAATTAAAAATACATTAGTTTCATAATGTACTTAACCATGCAGAAAATGTATTTATTATTTCGAGATCAGGTAATATATTTTATACTAATGCCCAAGAAGAGGTTTTACGCGCAACATGTGCCAAGATGCATAAAGGAAAAAATGTATTTACCTTTGGTCCAGTCATGAGGAAATTATTCACCGTCCTATAGAAAGAAAACAAGACAGCCATGTTAATGTAAGATCTATAAACAACAAAAGGACTCATCAAAATGTTATATTTTTAAATAAATTCCTCCAAAAGTAAGATACGTACCAAGCGAATGCAAACTGAACATGACAGCACATGGACAGAACCATGGTTAAAAGTAGTCTGAAAGGTCCCATAGTGGCTGTTATCCAAAAGGAGGCCTGTTACTTCGTATCCCAGATGTGAGTACCAGGAGAGAAGAAGGCAACTGAAGCTGTAGCCAGACCCCAGGCGGATGATATTTATATGGCCATCCCCCTTTGATTGACAGATTTTGTCCTGCAGATAACGTTTCGCTGTGAAAAAAAGCTTCAACGACGACATTGATTGCGGCGTCCCAGAGACAAATAGGAGCCGTCGCTGCATAAGTGCACTTCAAAGACGTGACGCAGACAGTTAAACAGCCCCTGATTCATTCACCTGTCGTTCCCAGGCCTTAATCCTGATACTCTTTTCCCACGAATTAAAACATACAGGGAATTTAATCAGTATATCCCATCCCTTATCAACAACACAAATATAAACCAAACATAAGTTAATTATAGTAATAATTAAATTTAATATTTACTTTGACAAGAAATGGTTAATAATAATCAAATATTGAGAGGAGACATATTTGCCTCATTATGCGCAGTAGAAAACTGTTAATCCAGAGTACTTGACACATATAATCCTCTATTATATTGATATAGGAATAATATTGGGATTATTATATTCCCTTTATATTTCCCCTTATAACTCATATTGTTAAAAAAAATCATGAACAAAACATAATATAGTTAAAATATGGTTTTATAGGGTTCCTTATAATAATGTTACAGTAAACAGTGCGGATGTACAGTAAGCCTCGCGTTGACTTCATACAGTAGCCTACTGAATTTCGCTATGAGGCTTCATGCCTTGTTGCAATTTGGGAAATGGCACCAGTGTCCCAGTGGGAAAGACAGTGACTACAAAGCCATAAAGTCTTTCAGGAGCTGATGGTATATAGTCATGTAAATACTGCCTCACACATCGGCGACTTTGGCATCGTCGTGGTAATAGGATAATAGATGTTTCCCTGGGAAGCAACTTGGTGTGAAAACAGTCTGGAATTTACAAGAGTTTAAACCAATAAGAGCTTTAAAGTTTTAACCAGTTTTATGGTCACTGATTTGGTGTGTAGATTATTTTTTGTAACTTTACTATTATATTTAACTTCTGCTAAACTTAGCCTAACACATGGATTACGTTCATATCGATCATTCATTATACAAATGTAGGATTATCCATCACATTACATTCCGCTGATTATCCTCCTTGATTTATCCTCCATGATCACTGCCATCATCACCACCAGTCTCATCACTGCAGTTTCTGCCATTTCATACCATGATTTGATGCGAGAGAAGTTCCCGAGTTCGTGATAAACATTAGAGTTTTTCAATGAAATCGCTTACACTTGTCAAATCCCCTTTAAGCCACTCAAAATCCGCTAAAACAACCATCCACTCAGCGCATGAGACAATAGCCGGACGGCTGGGCGAGGTCCTGCGCACAATAGTGGAGAGGTGTAGGTGAGGATAATCCCTACTAATTAGATATGGCCCACATTCATTCTGCAATATGACTGAAACCTAGAGCCCCTCAACACCTGGTTGACAAATAATACCGAGCGATTAAAATGCTTCATAATTTGTCTCTTTAACGGTTTGAATGGGTTAATAACAGCAGACAATAGGAGTGTGTAATCCTGGGCGTGTTTAGCATGGGTGCTACATCGAAACTTTCAGTGACATATCACGTGGTTTGTTAAAGAAATATATTTATTTATTAGTCTTATTTAATCCGAAATATTGTCACCTTTAAATTAAACAATCTGATATATCTTTATGCTATTACCATTAATAATATAACGATAATTACAATACTTGAGCCCACTTTATGGATATATTTTTTTATGCTAGGTTGGATTATGTGTATTCCGGCTCATCCTTACAGTTTAAAAGAGGGGAAACCGCAGGGTCGCGCTTAAAATAACATGAAGTAAAAATGCGCATTAATTAAACAGTTCTAACAGACATTTCAGACACATTAGGCGGTCAGGAGAGCCGAAGGCTGATTTACGGCGGTGTGAGGTGAGAGAAATGGAGCAATAAAAGCTCAGGAGGTGGCAAGTTTGACAGGCTGAGGAGGGGTGGCAGGACTGGTGACGCCAGCCTGAGACATCAGTCAGGCGCTAATACAGGGCCATAAATGACCACTATATGAGGCTGCTGTCAGGGAATTCAGAAATAACCCGTAATGAATGAATAATAGGCTATATAAGAAAGTTATCTTGTTAATAAAGCAGGAAAATCCCATGAAAAGTAAAATAATTATGTCTATATTTAAAACTCGAGTCATTGTTTGAAATGTCATTCTTTAATTCTTTTCTTTAATCAGTGATAGCGTTTCTTAATTTAAAAAACGTCTTTTTTTTATTTAACCGTAGCATTTTCTCATCGTTACTTTGTTTTAATATTTTGTTACTTTCATGACAGTCTTTGCCTCCTATCCCCGCCCGTCACCCTCTATCAGCCAACCACATTCCTCCATCCTCCAGCAGGCTCTGCACTGCAACATAGCAAGCTAGCTCCTGTTAGCTAGAGCAGCAGAAGAGAAACAAACTCACAATAATGTCTTCCTTCATTGATATTGCTGTGTATGTTAACTCAATAAGGACTTAGAGGGCTTCCAATACTGAACAGCTTCATTGTCCATTGACAATTATTTTGTTGGTATATAAAATATCAGGTTTTCAATGGCAGTCATACAATACTAACAAAAAGATAAAATACTCACATTTTATAAGCTTGAATCATGTTAATGTAGCTTATTTTCTTACTTGCATTTTAATTACTTTAACAATTAAGTATCACTATCTTTTCTGTCCAACAGTCAACTCATTTAAGCTCCAATGACAGGTAAAACCCATAATCCATGTAAGCTTGAAATGTTAGCTGCTATCAGCCTTCTTCTTATATTTTCTCATAGTAATTTAAGTGAATAATCGATTCACTTTACTGATTTAATGTAATTGTATTAATCTGTTCATTTAGTTTTCTATATAGATTCACACGATCATGTGTTTAGGAGCCACTTGATGTTATTATTCCTATTCTTAAGAATGACAGTGTGTGCAGCCACCCCTTCCTCTTAAAGGACCCATTCATTAAAATACACTGAAATATGGTCCGTTTGTGTATAGTCTCAAAATTCTGGCTAACCCTTAAAACTATGTACGTTTGTTAGAATGTTGTCAAAACTATAGCTTTGTATGCATACGATATTTATTATTTTATGTATGTACAGGCTGTACTTGCAAGAAGCCTAGACAAATCATATTTATTGTATCAGTTGAAGCATGCTCAGTTCATGCCTCGAGGGTATGTGTATCAGCCTGAAATCAGCACCGTGACATAAAAGAGACAGAGATATGCACAGGACCAACTGTTTGAACGTCTTCATATTTATTTCATAAAGAAAAGTAAAAAGTTTTTTTTTAAGAAAACATCCCACATGATTAGACTCCGAATACTCCCATGCCCCCCCACCTCCCCCTACCCTGGATGCCTGCCTCTCTCTCTCTGTGCTACTCCACTACACCACCACTCCCCTGTTTGGCAACGTTTGGAACATACTAGCTTTCAGCTAACAGTGCAAGACAGGCACCCAGGCTAAAGTTTATCCACCCATGTGGTAAGAGAGCCCCCATGTTAGGATGCCATATACCCCTTACAGCACCCCAGGGAGCTCAAGAGCACCCTTTTTTCTGAAGACAAAGCAAGAGATTGAAATACTGTGATAATCAAAAGAAAGTGCTTTTTTGCTGTGGCATCTCAGCTTCTTTTCTTCTTGTGCTCAGAAGTCAAGGTGTGGCATCGCCTTTCCGCTCTTGCTCAATTGCTGCAGAAGAGAAAACAGAGGAGAGATGAAGTCAGCAGGAATGCATTTGTTTTAGTGAATATGCGAGAGGGATGCTGTTTGGATTTGCTGTATTTCAATGATGTGCTGATGGTGCAGCAATTTGCTGTTTGCTGCTCTGTTTGCTGAGCATGCCGTCTTCTGAGTGCACTGCGAGTGATGAGTAGCTACTGACAGGAAAATTGTTGCTGGGAACTGAGGCTTTAATTCTGCTTAGATACACACACACACACACACTGTAGACACGAGGGACACTCACTCTCTTTGGTGGGCAGAGGGTTTTTTTCTTTTGTCTCTGTCTTCTTCAGCTTTGTCTTGTCGAAGCGGGCGATCTCAGTCATGTCAGGCTTGTCGGACATTTTGGCTGCGAAAGACAAGAAAAAAAAACCTGAGCATGCAGGCTTGACCTTTCCTGTCAGCCACCATACTGATAATACAGCATAACATCATTATTATAATGCGCATATTGTGTAAGATGTTTTCTATCGGACAAGAGCAATGCTTGACGTGACATGACGAGAGCTGTCAAAAACCTTCATCTCTTTGTCTGACATGTAATATGATTTTTGTATCTTTACATCCGACTGAGCCGCACATGTTGTAGCCACTCCCTTTATGTGCAGACACGTTCGCATGCATGCCTGTGAGTGGTGGCCGCCTCCCACACATGCTCTGTCTTGATATTCTTCCCTACAAAATGCCTATGTAGCTAACATGTGCCTATTTTTACCCATATGTCTGTTCTCTCCTTTGTCTCTGCCTTTTCCCTCTCTTTTCAATGTCTTTGTTCTCTCCCTCCGCATCCCCTCTCTCTCTCTCTCTCTCTCTCTCTCTCCTTTTCTCTCTCTCTCTGCATCCACCCCTGCAGCCTGCTGGATCCAGGCAGAGCTCCACTGCAGTCATATTCCTGACCTAGCCTCAGGTCTGACTAATCTGTCTTGCACAATCGGGCCCAGTCACGCCTCTTTGAACCACTGCTGTAGAAATGTGACAAGCCCACCAGCCTGCAGACAGTCATCTGCACACAAGCTGCTGTAAAATGAAATAATCTCACCCGTCTGAGTCTGAATGGGGCCTAATAGAATCACTGCGACATAGATCTAGATATGCCGGGCACATGGCCAGAATTTTACATTTGCTGTTTCCTGAAACGAGGCACGTTGGATCATTTCTCCTCAGCTACAAAGGTGTCCACATCCAGCTCTGCCAAGTCTTGATAATAACATTAGCAGCTATAATCTCAACCTAATTCTTCAAGCATGTGCTCTATTGTCCCCTCATCATCACCACCATCATCCTCAACATCCCGCTTTCACATCTCATCACAGCTTCCATTAGCAGCCGGCTTCTTCTCACCCAGCCACACCCCAATCCTTTGTTTCACTACAGTAAAACCGAACCAAAAAGAGACACACAGGCATAAAAGAAATCAAGAGCACACTCGAAAGAGAGATGGTCCTTTCTTACCGGTGTTCCACACAGCAGTGGGGCTAAAATCCACCAGCGGAGAGAGCAGGGAGGGATAGAGACACAGAGATGGAGAAGGGAGAGCAGTACGGAAGCTGAGTCAATCTGCCGGTGTGTGCACGCCTGCCTGCATCCAGGGTGTGGGTATAAGAGGGAGGGAGGGGGAGAGAGAGAGAGAGAGAGAGAGAGAGAGAGGTGAGAGAGAGAGAGTGACTGAGAGCTTGGTCAGCCTCCCTTCTCAGCATCAATATTAATGCTCTCGAGGGAAAAGACGAGAGGAAACAACCGCTGATAGGAAGCAGCTGCACTGTTAAGCTTATCCCGGATTGATTTTACGTGTGATATTGTTTTATATTTTTGCTGAGTATGTCAGGGACACACTGCATGAGATGAGGATTGTATCTGCTCTTAAAGAAAACCAGAGTGCTCTGAATACCGGCAGTCTCATCTTACCTCCGTAGTATCTATTACATGCTAGGAATGTGTCATTGTGCCAGTTATGTATATTTAAGAAATTGCACTAAGTCATGTAGTGCAAGTTTCTTTTTATAGCACCATGTATTCATTTAAATATTTTTTATGTCATGTTTATTTATATAGAGACCAGTTTAAGGCACGGACCAGTGCCGCATACCACAGCATTAATAGCCTAAGATGGTCTGCAGTGCCCATCCCTACATAGGCCTTTGTGCAAGCACACAGAGCTCTACAAGAAATCACATAGGAAACAACAGAAGCACGATGCTTTCTGAAAGTACCCTGCAGCTCAGTGTTATTGTGTGTATGTGGTATTATATGTGTTGTGGCCATTGTCCTTTATACCTCTATAATAGTCATTACTTCCATGATTGTGTCAAAGGCGTGAGGACTCATAGAATGATTTCAGATATGACAGTTCACATCCACTCTTGCTTAAAGAGAAATGCTGTAACTTTTTAATAGACCCAATATATCAGAGTATGTCCACTTAAAGTGCTGTTTTTGCCACTGTTCTGCTCAGTGTTAATCAAAGTTTGTGACAACATTTCACTAGAGATGGATACAGAGATACACCTTTTTTTTAAATTATAAGATCAGTGTGCGAAATACCCAGTGGCAACCGGGGGATCCCCTCTACCTAGTGCTGCAGCACTATGCTGAAGTCTTACACTCAATATGCAATATACAAGATTTCATGGACGCACCCCTGTGCGTGTAGAAGCTGCAGATGCACCAGTGTTAGCTACAGTCTCTGCTACATTGCAATTCTGCTCCAGCTTTTTAGAAGTGAATCCAAACTTAGCAAGAAATTCTCCTTGACATATTTTCCCGACATTATTATTTCACCGAGTGTAACCATGAAGTCGAAGCAGAAACACATCCACAGCTTTCCAGTTTGAACGGGGTAACGTTGGGTTCTCTGAACTACACATGGATTGAATAAATGTTTTGCAATTTGAATAATCGACTGGACATAGTAACCCCCCGAGACCACCTGTACTTCACACCCTGGGTAAGATGTGTTTTTTCTAACCAGAAACAGGCTGTACATCTGTCTCATTCAAGCCACCAGATTCCATTAACAAATATCTTAATTGTACCTTACAGAACAATGGAGAGGCTGCTCTGATGCAGCCTTGGCTAAAAATATATCAAAGTATGGCCCAAGTTTAAAAATATCGGAATCCCCCTTTAAGTCAAAGCCCTGTGAGATATATTTATACACGTAATGTTTATTCTTACAGAGACCAGTATATAGCACTGAAATGTGTTTAAAAGAAATATGGCCCAGGTTTAAAAATAAAGGAATTCCCTGTTTAAGCAAAAGCCCTGTGAGATATATTTATAAACCTAGTGTTTATTTTTAAAGGGACCAGTAGCACCAACCGGTGCCACACAGCACAGCATCTATGGCCTACAGTTTTTTGAACCTTAATAAGGTGTTTGGCACAAATACACAGAACTCAACATAAATATACAAACAAACCAGCACAAAACACAAACAATGATATAACAAATAAAAACAACATAAAAACTAAGCAACAAACATCAGATTAGCCATGACAACATGGATGATCCTTCACAAAAAGAGCTGATAATTGATAGTCAAGAATCAATTAATCAGAAGCTATTTTGAAAATCAATTACTTGTTAAATTGTTTTTCTAAAAGCGACTGTTGTGTAAAAAAGTAGCTTATTTTAATGCCTTATGATGTTAAACTTTATATCTTGTGTTATGTTGCCCTCTTGGCCAAACACAATACAGAGTATTTAAAGATGTCAACATGCACTGAAGGAAGTGAGATGCTTTTTTCTTCAAGCTTCAGAAGTTTTTTTACAGATCAATTAATAAATGAGTCATGAAAATAATCATACATTGTATTTCTTATGTACACTGTCACTAACTTTTATTCTATACCAAACAACAGTTTATTTTACAGCATCATTTAGCCAGTTTTGTTCAGTAGCAGAGCTGTTATTAACGTATTTGTGTGCATGGCATTATTAGTCACATCCTTTATTTTGCGAGTGATCAAGCAGCTCTTGATTACATCAGGCTTTAATAAAGCCATGACACACAGAGCTCACAACCCCTCTGCTGACATCATGAAACCTGCTGGTCTCTCCTCTTTAATCTTCCCTGAGGTACAGTTACAGCCTGCCCATGTAGCCAGAGAGGGCATTTAACTGAGAGCTCGTCTCAGAATAGCAGAGCGATGATGACCTCAACCTCTGAAATGACACAGTGAGACGAGCCCGGGGGGGGGGGAGGTGGGGGGGGGTTCTGGTAAGCACTGTTAATGTGTGACATCACGTTACTGGATGACTGTGGGCTTTTCTGGATTACAATGCGGTCATGAATAACTCAGAGTGCTCTGAAGAGAGGCTGCAGCACCACCTGCTGGCTGAAGTGCGGCACTGCTGTATTTAACAAAGAGCCATTCTGATTGTTAAGCAAAGTTTGAACAAGATATATGAAAACATGCATTCTTGTTACTTTAAAAGGACCAGTACTCAAATATCCAGACTAGCCTATGTGACAGCCCTATGGAGCTAATTATGAATCACTCATTCAGCCTTTCAGACGGATGTTTCTATTGACCTGTTTGTTTCTTTGTGATATTGTGCGTGGGAGGGAAAGATCTTTGACCTTCTCTAAATTTGCCCCAGCCCTCCTATTAACCTTTCTATTTGAAATGTTATCATATTTGAAGCTCGGAGACGAGATGCACACTGACAAAGGTCAGACTAAGCAGCCAAATGGCCTGTCAGACGCAGCTGGTTATAGACCAGTAAACCTTTTCGGTGCTTAGACAGCGTCCGTGTTGTTTGACAATGTGGAGATGACTGGCATCAAATTGCAGTTTAGGATTTCATACAGTAGATAATTATCAAGTAATTATAATTCATCCTTCTTTATTAAACAATATTTAAGATATGTAAAAATAATTTATCAGTGCACAGTAAAAAACATGCTCACATAGTCTTAACACAGGATGGCAGCACAGGACTGTTTGACATCCCTCCTGCACTGAGCTGCTCTTGGATGAACAGTCCGTGAGGGACCACCAGGGTGCACTCAACCCCCAGCACACCAACATAACAGCTTGTAACAGCTTGAGTCCTAATGTTACTAATGTGATTTTAAAAAAAGTCTTCACACATTTCCCAGCACACTTTCTTCCATACTTGTGTGTTAATAGGGAGTACAGTTTCAAGCCACTTAGCTTAGTGGTTTAGCGTGACGCTAAGATGCAAATGCGTAGAGAAAGAAATGATTGTCAGCTCAGCAGGGACGCTTCAAGTTAAGCTACACGCTGTCATGAATATGGCAGAGGAGCATGCAGTGTGCATCATATACTGTTGTGTTTTTTTCTTTACTGTAGACCTTTGAGTTTGTGTTGATTTGTTGCGCTGGTTTGTGAACAGGTGGTAACAGGTGAAGATAGAACTCATTCCTGAATGGTATATAAAGGTTCATGCAGCAAGGGACAGTAGTCTTTTTCATCTCGACTGTGCCAGTTTAGCAACGAGACCAGCCACTTCATTGTGTTGTCCTGTTATCCTTTTTGTCTCTTTAGCCCTTTTACAACAGTGCCATAACAAAGCTCTGCCGCTACCCCGCGTTTTATACTTTTACTGTGAGCCATATACTGGCGTTATGTTGCTGCCTCAGTGTGTGATTGTAGCATTCCAGGTGTTGCGGAAGCAAAAAAGGTGTCATGTGAAAACAAACAGCGCGATGGACATACACACACACAGATGTCGTAACGCCTCTCTCCGCTGTCGTCTCAGTGGCGGAACGACTTCACCCCACCATTCTGCCTCTGTGACTTGTACCCAGACGGTGAGGCGTAACACACTCCCATCTTGAACAGGCTCAATGACAACATACAGATTGACGACGCGTCTCCATCTGCTCTCATTAGAAGAAATTGAAGCCAAAATACCCCCCATGATAGGCGCTGCCATCCTGCGATGGTGACGTCATTTGGAGCCAGAGTTGCGCAGTAGAGATCGGCGCTTGGAGCTGCTGTAGCTACTTCCGCTAACCAAAACACACACTTACGTTACCGAAAAAACAGCAAAGATCCCTCACGTCTGCATATTTTTCAGCAGAACAGCTGCTTGTGTTGGTCTGAAGCAGACATTCAGATATGTAAACGTCAATGACTGTAGTGATTGTTTTAGTAACGTCTTGCTGTTCCTCCTCTACTCTGCTAATCCAGAACAGATATTGGTCAACAGAGCTGTAAATCATCCTTTTTACAGAATCAAATTAAAACTAAACATGTCAGAAAAATGAACATTTGGACATAAATCAGCATGATAAGAACTAACTATAATGACAGAAACCATGTTTGAGAAACATTTATTTGGCGTGTATTTTGAATTTATAGTTTGACTCATGTCCCGTCTGTTAACATGGAGGAGGCGGGCTTTATGACCTATACTGCAGCCAGTCAGCAGGGGGTGCTCAAAATGTTTTGGCCTCACTTTTAGGGAGCTGTCATGTCGTCCATCTTTTTACACAGCCTATGAACAGGCTGTGTAAAAGGGGCTTTAGACTCTTCACACTTTTTTCCATCCCATGTTTTGCCAAATGAGCAGCACGGCTTCATGGAAGGCAATGTTGGTCTATTGACAAATATTGGATGGATTACTGCGACACTTGGATAAACACATGGGGATATTCATACCTCCTAAAGATTAATTTTAACATTTTGGTGGTTCCTTAATCTTCCTTCTAGTTGACCTTTGGTTTATGACTAAATACTTGCTACAAAACAAATGACAATCCCATTAACCTCAGCTGTGCATTGCTTTTAAATGCAATTGCTAGCATGCTAACACACTCAACTCTAACATCAACAAATCGAAACATGATACTTGCTGACATTAGCATTTACCTTCAAGCACCACTGTGGCTAACAGAGCTGCTATCATGGCTGTAGACCCTTACTGTGTCCCAATCCACGGGCTGCACCCTTCGAAGGATGCAGTCTACAGGATGCTCCATTCATAGCCTGCGTAGACCGTTAAAGCTGAACTAAAATGAGACGGCCTGGTCTACAGAGGATTTCCTGTTTGCATCGCCAGCTGTTCCCGCCCTTACCCTTGCATCACCAAACGCCGCTCCTGTCGCCTAGCAACAGGTAGCTAGTGGGCTAACTAGCTAGCATAAAGTCGAGTAAGTTAACCTAGTATTTTAAAGATAAATAATAATAATAATATTTTAAACTTTTGTAACACTAGCTATTCGATTGAGTTGAAACCAAAAAGCATCTCGGAATATGTTGGGCAGTGAAGGATGCACCCGATGGATCCTTCGCAGCCCGGGAAACAGAGGACGTATTTGTCGGCCGCATCTGAAGGAGCCTTCGAATCGGGACAGCCTTCAACGCGCCTCTGTGATGCAATCGGCCCCCAAATACGGCCTTCGAAGGCTGCAGCCCCTGAGTTGGGACACGGCTTTGATGTCTTATTTATTATGTTTTTCCTCTCACCTTTTCTGCCATCACACTGCTCACTGTTGTTCCCATGGCCACGCTCTGGTTTTAGCTAGCCACAGCTATGCTCTCTAAAGCTTGGGTAAATCAGCTGCATGATGTCAGACTTGAATACACACACACATAAAATCACACTTAAGTTATTCCTTATCATCTAAGGTTGCGGAAGCTGAATGAAGTGTAAGAAGAAAGGTGACTATACAGGACCCTTACAAAAACAATGTCCTCCCCTTGTCGTTCATTGTAAGCTGAGGTGTCTCTTAAACAGATCTGATTGCTCCCCGTTCAAAGAGGCCTAAGTGTTAGACAAAGTGGAGCTAATGTGCAGACTGCAGTGTGTTTCAGGAGCAGATTTGTTAGGACAGTTCAGGATCAGCAGGACCAGATAAAGCCGCTGCCTCAGCTCATGATCTCCAGGACTAATGATGCAGCGTTTGATTGGTGCCCTGCGCCCAGTCACCCGGCCAATGAGCTGCGAGTATCTCGGAGTGGAGGAGTTATCTCAACTAGCCAGCTGGGGACAGTGACAGAGATGAAAAGAGGAGACGGGAAGGAGAGGAGATGGAGACAGAGATGAGGGATGAGGAACTGAGAGAGAGGAAAAGATGGATGGAAGATAAGAGCGCTGCTCTAAACAGCAAACACGTTTGTAATGCACCTTTCAGGTAGAAGGGACGAATGGTACTCTTTGAATTTAATGGCCGTCATAGTCGTGTGGTGTGTGTGAATGACATAATTCCTTCTGAATTATCTTTACTTTTAGGGTGAGCTTAAGCATTGTTTACAAAGCTTAACACATCAAAGTAAATATCCTCTGTGCATCTTCTTCTCCCTTTTAACTTCCCTCCCTCGTCTCCTCCTCTTGTGTTCTCTCCACTTTCTCTCAGGGATAAATGCAAAACATTCAGCACTCACACAACCGCAGGCCTGAGTAGATTAAGCAAATCATCAGTCCCTTAAATCCACACATCAGTGAATTAAGTGAACAAATGAGTGGCAACACAAACAAATGTCTGCGTTTGTAAAAACTAAAAGCAGGAAGGCTTTAGAAGGAACGATAACTCGCCTTGAGGAACATAAAATTGAGCCTGTTGTGAGCAATTAAAGTAACAATAAGGTACTGAGGCAGCTTTTTGTCTCCTGTATCAGAGGGATTTCTTACCAATATATCAACAAAGCACACAGCATTAGAACGACAATAATTACACTTTGAAAACAAGACTATTATTTGTGGGTAGTTCCTCGGTTTGCTCCAGGCGGTCACTGCAGCTAAACGAGTCCAGTTTTTTCTTCTTTTCTTCATAGTTTGTTAAAATGCTCACCAAGTCAGATTTTTCCTCTAAAAGTTCCATACAGGGCAGCAACTTGTGATTATTTTCATTAACTAATCTGCAACTTTCTTTCTCGATAAATCATTTGGTAAACAAAGTGTTATAATTACGTAAAAAGGCAGATCACGATATCCGAATTTGACATCTTCAAACATCTTTTTCTGATCAAGAGTCCAAAACCCGATGATGTTGAGAGAAAAGAAGCAAATCCTTACAATTAACAAGCTGGAACAAGAAAATGTTAAGCCTAAATAAATAAGATTAATCAACTGTAGAAAAAGAAGATTGCTTTTCTGTCGATCAACTGAATAATTAACTACTCCTTTCAGCTCTGATTTCGACTCCATTATTGACACATTTTTCAGTCTGTTGTAGCACTGCCCCTTTTTATTTCTCTACTTTGTTTGTTTGGTCTGTCTGTACTTTTGAACTTACACAGCCATTCCCAAACTTAAGAATATCACAGCCCAGGGTGCTAGAGCAGGCGCCCCATGCAAGATGCTACAGTCCTCATCGCAGTGGTCGCAGGTTCAACTCCAGGTCTGTTGGTCTTTTGGTGCATGTTTACTCCCACTCTCTCCCCCCCTACATTTCATGTCTCCAAAGCCAAAAAGAAAATCTTCAAAGCCCCTGTGAGGAGTTTTTTTGATGGTTATGAAACTGACTGAAATGTATTATGATAACTCTTTATTTCTAAACCAGAACATCAGCAACAAGATTTATCACAGTTCAGTTCAAACAAAAAGGGAGGGGACCCAGGTGCAGACTATTGATATTTATTGAAACACAAAAACAAAGGATTACTGATCAGTCCAGGTAACAGAAAATCCCAAGGAATAAAGTACAACTGAAAATCCAACAGTTGCACAGGAAGCCACGAGGAAAATCCAACATACTACAGGTAAAGGCTTTCACAGGCATGGACGCAATGAACTGGCAAACTCAAAGGGGAAGACAAAGAATGTATACACCGGGGATCATCAGAGACAGGTGAGACCAATTAACACAGGTGAACACAATGAGGGCAGGGCACACATTCTAAAAGGCGGGAAATGGAAAAAACGAAGAAAACTAAACAAGGGATGACCTATGTTGTGTTCAAAACACCATACTATACTAGCAGTACGTACTGATTTGGCCAAAATGTGGTATTTAGTATGCAGTGTGAAAACAAAAGCAAAATGTGCAGAATGCCAAAAATTGCCCAGATGTACTGATTCCGAGAATATCTCCAGTATGCATAGGACCAGTCTACCTTGCCTACTGTATACCACAGTTCAAAGCGCTGGAGTGTCACAGCAGCAGTTGAAATGACGGACAGCAGCAGCATTACAGCAGAAGGGGGCGCTATAGCTATTGTTATTGTTATAGTTATTGTTTACTTCCACCTGGTGTAGCATACTGCAAAATGAATTTGAAAAACTCCTCCGAACTACATAATAACGCCGAACGCAGTATGCAGTATATAATACAAAGTATATACTACAGAGTATATAATGTAGTATATAGTATGTAGTATGGCATTTTCGAAACACAATATACTAAATACAAAACTAAACAACTCATGACAAGATTATTTCTATAGTTATTTTAATGCCTGAAACTGCTGGCGGGGGGTAGGTGTCAGACGAAGCGATTAACTGCACGCTGCCTTTATTTACATTTTCCAGGGCAAGAGTTTAAAGCTAGTGGCACATATGACTGTTAAAGAAAGCAGGATGAGATTTTTTGTTAAAAACCACCACTTAAGCATGGACAGGACAAAATCAGCGAAGATAGGAGGTATGGCTTTGTCCACAGGGGGCGCCACAATCAACACAAACCGAAAGTTCCTCACAGGAGATTTAAAAAAACAAACAAAAAACCTCTGATTAACACTTGAGACAAAGATCAAGTATTTCCAGTATATTTTTATTTCATAAACCCAAAAATTCAATGTAAGGTAACCAGTTTGTTAAGCTACAAAATAAGTGAAAATTACCAAACTGTAAAAGACGTAATAACGTTATATTTATTTATTGTTCGATTATTAATCTCTAAGCCCACTTGTAGTAACCTCAAGGTCCACCAGTGGGCCCCGGGCCATACTTTGGGAATCACTAATCTAGTATAATGACAATATCTTGTGCCAGCTTGAAGTTACATTCAGGACCAGATAACATTCTGTCTTGGCTTTGTCTCGTTTACCAGATGAGCATGTTACTTTTTTCAGTTATTTGACTGACCCTGAGTGTCAGAGTTGTAGTCTGAAATGTGTCCAGTTTTTAAGGATCCTTTTTTACAGTATATCACTCGGTAGATGTTGACATCATTTTCCATTTTGGTTTAATTCATGTATTCCTACAGAACTCCCTGTGCCATCACTCCTGTGAAGTAGTCATGTTGGCAGAACGGATGGTGTATATCCACTCCTCTGGCATCTACAGGCCTGATGAATTCATAACACATGCATAATAACTCCAAAAGTACGAGGACATGCAAATGAACAGAAGAGGGAGCTGAAATGACACCAGTTCAACAGCAGCCAATGACACCCAAACACAGGCAGCAGAAAAGTCTGCCTTACACGCTCTGCACTGCTGCATTGTATAGTAAAAAACACGTTGATGGAAAAGAGGAAAGAAAAAAGCTCCTGTGGGATTGACTGCCAGCCTCAATCTGACGCCCAACTAGTCCACTTAAGAGCCCTGTTCTCTAAAATCTTTCATTCTTCTCCCTGTTTCACCTCTTTGAGGGACGCTAGAGGTAAAGTGCTGTTTTGGCTAGAAGCTGTACAGCTATGTGTATGCAGAAAGTGTCCTCCACTTTCTTTTCAGATACTTGGGAAACACATATACATACATAAATACATACATAATGCGTTCCTGGGAACAAGATGTGGCTTTGACTGTGCTGCCGGCTAAAGTAGCCGGGAGCAGGTACGGTCAAAGAACACCCCAGCAGCTCACCTTTAAGTGCTGTCTGCAGACTCTGCTGTATTCATCAATAGTCAGTGGTCAGACAGCTAAGAATCTGTGATTAATTTGTCTTGGAAACTCGCCCGCTGCATGAATGTATGAACGAATGAATTTAGGTTACATGTTTTGTTCTTCTATTTTTAGCTAATGGCAATATTCAGAATTACTTTGATAAAAGCACTTTGATAGATTTTTATAAAGGAAACTGACACAACCCTGCTGTTATAGTGTAAGTGAGTGCATCATTAGTAGTACTTTAATAATGTTTTATTAGTGTTTGCACTCTCCTGCCAGCCCTGTGTTATATTAAGTACTAAAGGGGGGCTGTTACATCAGTGCAATTCTTTAGAGCAGTGGTTCTCAACTGGTCCTGACTCAGGACTCACCACCACCTCCTTAATGACTAATCAGGACCCACATTTCTCAATCACTCAAATTTATTTAATAAAAAATTGTGCAGTTTGGACCTGAGATGGAACTAAACATCACATGTCAACATCACAAAACACAACAGTATAATAGTCCACCAAAATGACCACCAGGTAGCAGTGCGAGGAAAAGTTATTCTATTAGCATCTTTTTTAACAGAAATAAACTCAAAAAGTGCAACATAAATGCAGCTACTGTAGGGCTCATCTACTATAGGTTTTAAGAATTTACATTTAACTGTAGCTGGGATAACCCAGTTAGTGAATACATGTAATAATACAACAATAACTGAACATCAGACTGCAAAAATTTTAATTAGAAATACAAATCTACAAAAATAACAATAAAGTAACTTAACAAAACCTTGAGAGATGCGTACTCACATCAAAGGTCATATGGACAGCACATTCTCAATACAGTTGCACCATAAATTACATGTGATGGGAGGTTTTTCATATAACCCAGAAAGGGCTGCCATGTCTTGTAAAATGTTTTAGTCTTATTCCTTAACCCGTAAGTTATTTTCTCAAGGGGGACACAGCTATTCAGCCACAGTCCAATCAGAGGGCAGGCTTGATAGCATGACTGTTTTTGAGGTTAGCATTTGCAAAGTTGCCTAGCAGGCAAATCTCTGGGTCTGTGGGGAAGACAACACCATGAATGCTAGAAATATACCCCTTTCCCACCGAAATTATTGTGTTGACGCAGGTTTTAAAGACCCAGGAAGACCCGTTTATAGATGCCGATTGTCTCTTTTCCCACTGCCAGTAAAGTATACTCCTTTCGGTCTCTTCACTGCTGCGTCACCGTCTGACGTTACAAATGCACCCAATACAGGGTTAGCAAACAGTGAAGATGTGACGGTGGTTAGGTCTTTATTGTATCTATAACTCATTCAGTCTGTTTATCAAACTCGGCGCCTTAAAATTTGGAACAATGTTCGGACGGAGACGGGCGGAATTTGTAGCTGAGATGACAAGGAGTTACAGACAGAGCATAGCATCGCGCCGGAAAGGGGGGCGGAGATTAGTGTGTCAACACAGGTTTTATGTTCCTATCAATGCCCGGTTATAATTACCCAGGTCTACTGCAGAGACATTTGACCCGGGTCTGAATGCTGATTGTAACCTTTCCCATTAAGCAAAAAAGCTGGGTGTTAGCAGGTTTTTTGACCAGTGGGAAAGCAGCTATAGTGTCTCATACCCCCTGCCAAAACCCCTGAAGGTTAGAGAACTGCCAGGTAGAATGTAGGAATGTTCGTTTACCCAAGCCACATCTAAAACCATTATTTATTTTGCAGGAAGATAGCATCAGCTCGGTTCAGCAGCTGCTCAAACTCACATTCAAAACCACAATGTCACACTCCTTCATTCTCACAACCCCTCCTAAAACAAGCCCAGAACACAACAACCAGTATTGCAGGTCTTAAACTCAACACAATCATACGTTATTTTTGAGACTGACAGCTGTGATCATGCAGACGGCAGCTCAGCTTTGCTTTGAAGAGAGTAGTTCATCGAAAAGTTTTGCATTCTGAAAATAACAGGGAACTCAAAAACTATTTTATTTAGAAACGTTAAATCTACAGCAAAGGTATTCCCAAACAAACACACTGCATTGCATCTACACAGCTACATTTATGTCTGGAGAAATCCTTTCAATATTTACTCCAAAAGACCCGCCCGCTCTTTCTAATAACAGTGTTTCAAAGCATTTCATTTTCTCCCAAATCAATCATAAAATGTAAAATGTTCTCCTCTGCTTGTACCATTGAGCTTTCCTCTGTCAATAGCTTCTGTGACCTTATACAGTCAGAGCACTATTAGTGATTTACTGTAACATTCAAATAAAAGCTGTGTGGGCTGAGTGACTCATAGCCGCTTTCAAAGCGAGCATTATTTGTCAAAGGAGCATTGAGTTATTTATAACTCACTGTCCAAACGTAGCGGTGACCAAGAGACGGAAACAGTCCAGATGATAATAGAACAAGGATGTGGACTGATTTGAGAGTGGATATTGTACCATAATTATTTACACATATTGTAAGCATTGTGTGCTATCTTTGATGTGTTTAAAATATGAGTCCAGTGTGAACAGAAAAAATGGCTTTTTAAAACACCTTAAAACAATGTCCTCAATCATTCCAGCACAGTCTGACGTGTGTTTGATTCAGCCATGATGAACTGTGATGACTCTGTCAGCCCTGTCGCCCTGTGTTACAATGCTTTTGTAATAAGAGATCAATACAGAGGTGGACCACCGGATGTGAAGAGGCAAGATGTGGTGTTAACAGAGGCGGCCAAGACGTCGGCAGAAGAGACAACGAAAAACTCATCGTTTGTTGGGATCAAGGAAAGGAGCACTCGTACAGTAAGATGTGGGGCTGCACACAAACACACACACATACTGTATACACTCTGTTTTTCCCTTTTTGTTCTGATCCTCAATCCATGGTGACAGGAACAGTGAAGGTGACGCTCAGGTTCTTGTTACCTTGACGATGAGGAATCCAATAAAGGCAGAAAACACCACACACACACACACAGTTCCGCCTTTCCTCTTCCCTCTCTTTTAAAATAGTATTCCTCTTTTCTGTCGGCCACATCCTCATGTGACCTCAGAAGTCATGTATATTAGTGGGACTGAGCTTGATAACAAACAGGAAGTACATCAGACTGAAAAGGAGCAGTGGGTGTGGAACCGGAAGAAGCAGCCTTTGTTTACACACCTTTCTGCAGCTACATCAACAAAGCAAACCTGCTTTGGTTTTGTTGTTGCAGCTCCACACTGTGTGTGCACGAGGTGACATCTGTTCAGGAATCCCTGCTCATACACCTGAAAGGCTTCTGTGCTCTTCTTCTGAAATAGAGAGATTAATAAATGTCCCTCTGACTAAAAAAAACAACACACCAGATGTGTGTGTGTGCCTGCGCATGTGCGTGCCCATCATCGTCTGCACAATATGCTGTACGTTATCTCCACACAGCCACCTGTTTATGTGAAGGGAGTCAACAAACATCATATGAATTCCAATAAGGCTCACCCTCAGAGTACACACACTTCATCATCATGAAGCTAGTCACTGTTCGCTGTAATCTAAATCCCTTATTTGAAAGCTGCGTGTGTGCGTGTAAGAGAGACGGGAGGACGGCGGCGAGGAGGGAGATTAAAACTGACAGCTTTCAGTGGTCTTAGGGCCAGTGTGCAGAGAGGGGTTAAGATAATGGGTCTTCAATGTCAGCAGGGGTCTGATTGTAGGGTTAATTAGCAAGAGCTTTGCTCATCATGAAACTGACAGGTAGACCAGAGATTTGACGGTGCATTTGGAAAACGCACTGACAGGTTCTCTGATTTTATTCCTGCATTCTCCATCATAACTCTGTTTCTTAAGATACTTTACAGCTGCAGACTGAAGCTTAAACAACCTTTTTCCAACTAAAACAAGGCGTAAATCTTCTTCCGCTCTTGAAATAGTTGAACATTCACCTCACGTGCTGCTCCCATTTTCCATAAGGAAATAAGACTTTTCAAACTATTGAGAATTAAAGCTGCTAATCCCGGGGATTAATACAATTGAGTTTGCTGGATTTTGGTAATGCCCTGCTTCCTAAGCTTTGCCCATTAGGCACCTGCTGCTGTCACACTCGGATGGCCTCACAGGAAATTGCCTGGTTTTACGAGCGCGAGAGTATGCCAGCGCATTTGAACTGCAACACGGAAAACCTCTCGCACACTCAGACAACAGACAAAGACAGGGGGTGAAAATTTGCTCTTGTCCTTTGGCTTCATGAGACCAATTACCAGCATCGGTGTGTGTTTGTCTTCGTGTGCGTGTGTGAACGTGTCAGTGCGAGTCTGCAGGCAGGTGCGTCAGCAGACCCTGGCAGTCAGATTTCATGCACCACAGGCTGTGCCACAAACGGACATACTCAGTCTTAGAGAAGAGGAGATGATTGGCCCTGCGGCTCCTCCACGAAGCTTCCACACAAACATTTGACGGTTTAGAGGAGGCAATTGTGAGCGAGCCTCTGGCCAAAGATTAGCATGCCTCCTCACCTCCCCTCCTTATAGCAACGTCAAACAAAGCTACAGGGATTGCGCTGCCTGTCACTTCAGATTCTGTTAGCATGGGGAGACACAAACAGCCTCACCAGGTATCATAGACACAGCAGCTGCTTAGATAAATGTTTGGACAACTTAATAATAATTGGATATAATATGTTTATTCCCTTGTAGCGTATTATTTGACAATGTTAGAATTTAGATGCGGATGTCTTCATGTATTTTTGTTAGCCTGTTATAAGCTTACATTGTAGAATGTTTGCTGCTCTTTATTCTGAATGTGTAAGAGATAACATAACTATGTGTCACACAAACAAGTAAAGAGCAGAGGAAAAGGGGGGGTGGTGTGGTGCTGTGACAAGGCCACAGTTTCATCGACACAGAGCACAAAGTGCAGCCAATACCATCCGAGCACAGAGCTATTTCAGACATATCCTTCTGCACCACATAGTTGAAGAAGAAGCAACTGCTACCAAAGATGTTCTCTGGCGATGAGAGCAATAGCAGTTACTATGTAATGGATACTGTATAGTGAGCAGGTTGTTATCACAGAATAGACCCCCGATAGGATGAGCAGGACTGAGCAAGTCAAATTTACCTGACTTCTTTCGGTGGACTGATATGATTACCGCTAGTCCTCCGGATTGTGTGATGAGAGCCAAATCCCCAGCAACGATTCTCTCAGGTTCAACTGAGCTGACTGTAAACAGGCCAGAGGTCATGGTAAACACCCACCAAGACGCATATTCCTAAATACATGTCCAAAGAATGTCCATACATATATATACATACTCATACATAACATATTCCAATGTTAGATTTCATTTAACAGAATGTGCTGCTCACATGCATGCTCTGCCTTATTAATGCCCATGTCTGTGTTCTGCTAAATGTCATTTACATGCTTTAAATAACTGTCATTGTATTAATTGTACTGCTGTCTGTTCTTCATAACAACAGTCTGTTATCAAGAAATAACAGAACTCGGAATGCCGTAATGGGAATCAAGTAGTAACACAGCCGTGTAATAATTTGACATGTATGTTTGTCTGCAGGTGAAGGTGGCCCTAAGATGTCTATATGGTTGGATTTATACTTTAGGGAAAGAGTGAAGGGTAGTCTCTTGATGGTTTTGGTTTCCAGGTGGTTTAGAGTTATATTTCTCTGGTTGATATCACCGATGCAATTCAAAAAGCAATTGTTTGTGATAAGTGGGGATGTGGGAATAGTGTTGCTGAGAGGAACTTCTATCCTTTCACCCCCTAATGCACAACTATAAATCTGCAGGTCTAAACAGCTTATGCTGTGACTTGCCTTTCCTGCATGTTGTACAGATTAGCATGTGTAGAACTGGTTAGTACGTGTCTAACACAGACTGGACTGAACAGCTCCCCCTTAGCGAAAATTGTGCCAGCTGCTAATCATGAATGGGTGCACAAGTCCATCCCTTGAAGATGCGATCGTGCAAATTCACGCAAATTAAACCCATCCTCATGACCTTGCAATTTTGGCCCATCACCACAACTTTTTTGAAAATTGTGGTCTTCCCTTTTCTCTTGCGCACATTGGCATGTGCGTGTGCCATTCTAACAAGGATCTGGTGTGATGGTTCCTTTTCACTAGCTACTAAATCTGGCCTTAAACTACAGTGTCTTCAAGGAGACTCTATACAGTGATTCCATAATTATAACATCAATTCTCAATGATTATTTATCAATGTTTACATGTTGGAAACTGTTAGCCATTCACTTAGTCACTTAGCCACTAGCGCAGCACTCAAAATGACGAACAGAACAGCATAAATGTAATAGATAACGTATTGATTCTCAAGCACTGCTGTGCACAAATGCAGTGCGAAATGAGAATATTATGGCAGTTAGTAGTATTTAGTTTTTACACAATTTATTTGGTGTCCTGACACGGAAATCGACCTGGAAGTGATGTCAGAAGACAAACCAGTCGTTCAGCAGATAGATAGCTTTAGTGGAGCGTGTGTCCCAGCCGCTCACAGTGCATGTGTAATATGTAACACAGAGAAAAATGCCTTCAAGCATTGCATCTTGCATTGGAACTTTTTTAAAAAGCTGCCGCAAAATCAGGCCTTTTTAGCCACAGCAATCACAGAAAAAGCCCAGGAAATCCTGGAGGGAGTCACAAGTTACATCGCAGTTCCATAAGGTGTGAAAATAAACAGACTTGTTAAATTCTTCAGTGAGTAACCCTGATGTCGGCGTGCAACAACTGACCTCGACCCTTTGGATCAACTCAGTGGAAACAACTTTCATGAGACCTCTCTGCACCTTTCGACCTGTTTGGGCATCCTGTTATAAATCAAAAACCAGACGGCTGGTATATAAGTCACCAGCGTGAGCAATGCATCACCCAACCGCACATACAAATGTATCGCTGCTGCTCCAAGACTGCTGAAACATAACAGATGAAGTACTCCATGCAGGAGGTAAACAAGAGGCCGAGGAGGTGGAGAGCGGCGGCCTGGAACACTCCAACGCCTACCCTTTGCTAAACAGTCTGACACAGGATGCCATGTGCTTACGCGCTATCGCACATGCACTTTGCTCATTCCTTCACACTTAAACCCAAACGCGGTGTATAAATAGGCCAGCACAATCACTATCTCCTCCATGTTCCCTCTCATGTTGCTCTGCCATTAGAAATTACCATTCACTCCATTATATCTATAGTTATGCCTCTACTGACCCCGTTCTTGTTCCTCCACCCCTCCTCTCCCCCCTTACCCAACATCATTTCCACGTAGAGCGCCCTCGGGGAGAAAAACGAGTAATTAGTATGCTGATACATAAGCCAGCGGTGTTGCCACAACTAGTTAAACATCTATTTCCACCTCTTGTTACGTAGCAAAGCTCTAAAGAAGCTTCTGATGTGCGCATGTGTGTGGGTGTATGTGCACGTGCAAGTCTCATAATGAGGCTGAAGTATCACAGCGGTACATACTGTTCTTGTCACATTGAAAGGTATAACGTTGATGACAGATGCTCTCACTATGTGGTCTAGCACTGACTCACTCTCATCTATCTGTCTGTCTTTTAGTCTGTCTCTTTATGCGTGCGTGGGGTTGTGCAGTTACATAAGAATCCACACAGATTCCTGGGATCTGTTCGTTTGCAAAGGAGCGAGGGAGCGTTACCATGACGATGGCATTAGAAACCAACCTTACATCAAACCATGTGTATATTTGTGCCTTCCTCTGGTGTTTTAGTGAGTGAGAGCGCCTGCATTTTAGAGCTGAAGTAGAGGAATCGGAGGGGCCTCTTGGTGCACAGAAAGAGAAGAAGAAGAGGGCAGGAGGATGGGGAAGTGATGGAGCAGAGGAGACATCTGTTGGCAGAAAGATGCAACTTGGAAAGGGCAGGATGCAGGAAAATTGAGGATGCATGGCGGGAAGTTAATTAGAGGGAGGGAGAAGCTGATTGTGGACCCAGATGTTTCCAAATGATCCGTTGACAGCCCCCCTCCCCATCTCTCCCTCTCTTTCACGCCTTCAAATATGTCGTTTTGCCAAGGCTGTGAGCAGCCCGGGCACCTTTGCCAAAGCTATGAGTAAGCTGCGTGTGGGCTTCAGCATGTGCCTGTTGGAGTGTACTTGCCTGTGATTGTGCCTGAGAGTGTGCACAAACATTTGACCTACTCTGATCGCATTAGTGGTGTTTTCTCTAGCCAGTGCTGCAGGGTGTGAGTCTATGCTTAACCCACAGCAATGGGTCACCTGTCCCTGCTCTCAGGTCCCCTATATACCCTTGTCTCTTCAAACCATGCTGGTGCAATCCAGAGATCTTACGAGTTATCTTGCGACCATTGAGAATAAAAGGCTGAGGCAACCGTAGATGCCCACATGGACCAGATATCAGCCATGATGAGTGCATCATAGAATTAATGATTCCAGTTGCGTTCATTTTGTCACAACAGGCTACCTTTCAATTAGATCTGTACATGTGGGATAAAGAGGGCTCTGGTATTGGAGCTGTACCCTGTGTTGAGGTCTAAATTCAAGTACATCCCTAAAAATATAAATGTTAAAATCTAGCTTGGACCAACTGAACTCATACCCACAAAGTCTGGGCGGAACTTGGGCGTCAAAATTGACTACCAACTAACATCAGAAAGATCAGACCCTACCTGTCAGAGCATGCAACCCAACGGCTGGCACAGGTTCTCGTAATATCACGCATTGACTACTGCATCTCTGGAAGGCCTCCCTGCACATTCAAACCTCTGCAGACCTCTGCGACTGGTCTGCATCCACCCCAAACAGCACACGTCCGCTGTTCATATCCCTCCACTGGCTCCAAGCTACCGCTCACATCAAATTCAAAACCCTGTTACTCGCTCACAAAACAGCAACAAAAACGGCTCCTGCCTACCTGAACTCCACTCCGCTAAGCTCTGCCAATGGAAGGCGACTAGCACTCCCATCACAACAGGGCCCTAAGCAACTAGCTAGACTCCTTTGTAGTCCCCCGATGGTGGAGTGATTTACTGTCGGCACGGCACCAGTGTCTGATCGCACTTGAAGCTGTTTGTTGGCACTTACTGACTTCGTTCCCTCCTGTCTGGATCGTTGCTTGTGTTTTATTAACTCTCAGATGTACGTCACTTTGGACAAAAGTGTCTGCTAAATGAAAATGTAACATTGTAAAATCTAATCTTATTTAACTAATTCACGTGTTACTCAAACTGGACTTCTTGGATTGTCAATCATCTAACAAGTAGCTTCAGCAACACGTCAAAAGCCCACCTGCCCATGTTGGACAGAGGTGTCACATTTCCATTTTTTATTTCCAAAACTGATTGAAATGAGATTTCAACTTCAATCATCAACACTAAAAGCAGCATTGATGATTCTCTCAGGTTCAACTGAGCTGACTGTAAACAGGCCAGAGGTCATGGTAAACACCCACCAAGACGCATATTCCTACATACATGTCCAAAGAATGTTCATACATATATATACATACTCATACATAACATATTCCAATGTTAGATTTCATTTAACAGAATGTGCTGCTCACATGCATGCTCTGCCTTATTAATGCCCATGTCTGTGTTCTGCTAAATGTCATTTACATGCTTTAAATAACTGTCATTGTATTAATTGTACTGCTGTAGTAGCATGCAAACTAGCCTTCCTGCCGTTTTTTGCATATTCACAGTGATGTTTTTAAATATGCACTGTCCCTGAGAAACAAACGGAGTGAAAAAAAAACTTGTCAAACTTGGAATACTGTCATATTCATAATAAGAGTGGAAAAAGTGTGCAATGAAGTGCATTCACTTGCATGGTCAACGGCCGTCAGTAGAGGTGTTTATACTGTACGTTCCAAATAGTTCATGTAATAGTGCATAACAAAACAATCAATCAGGGGGGAATTATCAAGGTCTACACAACCCACCAGATAAGAATGCTGATGTTCCACCCTTCTGAAAGAGCCGCTGATTAATTTTCATTCAAGAAATACATTTTCTTTAAACATTCAATGCCAATCTTAATTATATCCTTGCTCTCTACAATATCTGAGCACGGGCACTTTGATGTGGTTAAGGTTAGGTTAAAATAAATACAGTCCACAGCTCAAGGTTGAAGCTGGAGGAACAAACTGAATACAAAAACCTGTCTGATGATGATGATATAATTTTAAAAAAATCATGGCACAAAGTATTTTTCAAAAGTGTCAAAAAAGGCTTATTGGTATAAAGAATAATCCCATTATGTTATTTTTCTCATCTCTTCTCCATGCAGGTCGTGATCAGGCTGCGGCAAAGGGAGAGGATTGTGGTTATGGCAAAAAAACAAATCTATGATTCAGGTACGGTTATTGTTACATGGCTAAAACACTAGTTGGTCAAAAATCATAAACAATAAATAAATTGTTAATTTGTACAAAGTTAAATCTTCTAAAGTCAGACATGTTATACACACATCTACCACTTCAATCATTGGACATATGCCTGCACAATATGTGGAATATCTGCCGTGTGCAATAACATTGTTCAATATAGCAATGACAATATGACTTGTAATAAACAAACATTTCAGTGTGAATTGTAGCAATAACATTACATTTCCTGTGTCCTCCTGCAGTTCGACATGTTTTAAACACTTTCTGTGTTTTTAACACGCCATCTCTCCTGACAAATAACTTTCAAATAGCAGAAGTACTTTTCTTTTTCACCGTAAGGTCCTCATTAAGTTTATTTTCATTGCTTTCCTCTTCTTCCTCAGCCATTGTTCTAACTAACCTTGCAGTTGCCTCCAAACTGACAACAAATAAACTAGGGAAAGTAAACAGAGCGCTGCGGTGTAATTGGCATTGGATTGGCTAAATCGCGTTCGTGCATGTCCATTGCGTCCTGGGCTCCATCTGATTAGGTTAAATGTTTGCATGCTGGGCGTGATCGCATGGTGCATTTATACTAAATATTTAATGACTTTTGGGATTTGTCTTTTGCACATGTTCATATCCTGAGGACAATAATATTATAATTATACTGCAGCCCTGTTAGACGTGAATGTAAGTCATAGGGATGCTGGGCTGAGTAACATATTGTGTCAGTAAAGAACTTAGAGTGCTGCATTTAGACTATGTGGCTGATTTGCACCTTGATAATACATGAGAATTGTTAAGGTCACACGGGACTCATGTAATAGAGTCATCAGATTCACATGAATGGATGTGAGAATTGTGAAACCAATAGTGAAAGATGTCAGTTGAGCAGAGCCATGTATTCGCCCTTCCCGGGATAAAACCAGCAACAATAAAGTAAGGCATTCTTTTTTATTTGATCCACTTAATCGTTGCTGAGGGTTACAGTGATCATGTAATAATCCACATGTGATCATCATCAAGTACCTTGCCAGAAGCTGTTACCTCGTTCAGCAGTTCTGTCACTCCTGAGTTGCTCTTGTTTTGAGTTTTATTTGACTCCTACGGGGCTCCGTCCTGATCTCATCAACCGACTGCTGTTTGCTTTTGTTTTCTACATCTGAGAGCTGAATGTTTATTTTCTAACTCGGATTACTTTTGGTGTTAAAACAAACATTTGCTGCTGACACCACTGAAATGCATCATGAGGTAGGATCCAACAAAATGTCTGTAGTCACGCTGGTATATATTTGATTTTACCTTCTTTGTTACCCATACAAAGACACCGGACTATTGTCTTAAAGGAGCACAGCCTCTGGAAAAAGCTGCTGTCAGTCAAAGCTGGTGTTCTCTGTATTTGATAGAAGCAATAATATTTGAAATTGGCGCCATAGATGTGGAGAAAGTTGTACAAACAGCTCGTGGTTTCGCCCATTCTACCTTCCTACAACACCCAGCATGCACTGCGTCCCTCCCTCTGAAAGGAACGACCCAGCAAGACACGCTGGAGTGAAATACTACCGTTTTCCAGTCAAGGACATTGATCACTGCAGGCAATGGCTCAGAGCGGTACAGAATCTGAAATATGACAAGAACGAGAGAACGAGGTGGATCATCAAAAAATCTTCGGGTCTGCAGTCTCCATTTCAAACCTTGAACGAGACATGACATCGGAGGCAGGAGTCCTAGATTGAGGAAGTGTAGTTTAGCGAGCTCCATGGCCTCTACCAGATGAAGCGTTTTACATTGTCTGGTGGAGGTTTTCCAGGGCCCATTGGAGAAGCAGATAGCGTCCTTCAAAGGCACAGAGTGAAATTGCATTTTTTTTCTAGTATAACGGCATTAGCTCCCCATAAAAGCATGATAAGACTGAGGTTGAAAATCAGCAAACTGGCTCTATTAACAGCAGCCTATGACCCATCTCATACAGTATTTAGATTGTTTTGTATGTCCAACCAAACAAACATTAGCTAAAAGGATAGTTTCATGCAAACCCTTTGTAATGATCAATACTATCCCTCAACTACGCACAGCTGCATTATTTAAAATTCATCCAGAGCCTCTGGCCCTTTTAACCTAATTTAAACTCTCCCCTGATAACACACATATGTACCGCCTATCTCTTCTCTTCTATTACTCGGCTATCTCTCACTGAAGTCTATCAACTTTGTATTCCTGTGCCCCTCAGGGACCAGAGGACAATCTCACAGACTGATGTCCAGCACAAAAAAAGTTTAATCGTTTTCAGAAAACTTTGATGTTCCTATTGGCATTCATGTTTTTTATTTTATTTTTGATTAGCAGATCATTTACATGTGAGGAGAAAATACCAGCTGTTAGTCATGAATATGACAAAAATCTGCAGGCCAATGATGCGACAGGATGACATCTGTGCTTCTGCTGCGTGAAAAGAACTAAGAGTGACCCAGCTGAGCCCCGAGAGGAAGCGGGGTAAAAGATGGATAAATAGATAGAGTTAGAAAAGAACGTCAAAAAGAGTTAGAAAGGGAGAGGATGTGTGTGTGTGTGTGCATGTGTGTGTTCTCAAAGTGCTCAACCTGTCATTCAAGCTTTAGGGGTTTATCTGCTGGAGCAAGGGCACCTGGCTTAGCTGGCTTTGCTGTGGGGACGGCAGATATCTGTGTGTACACTCGCTGAAGATGTGACAGCAGGTATCCACTAGAGGGGAGAGATATGACACCGTGTCATTATGTGCGATGCATAAAACATTCACAGCAATAAGCTCTCCTTTTTATGTTTGCCTCTGTTTTGTTCTCTCTGAACATTGCACTCGCCACACACACGCAGACACACACAGACACATAAACAGTGTAGGAGCAGCGGGCTGGAGGGGTAGATAGAATAGGACAGGGATACGTATATGTTGGCCTCGGCCAGTTATCTCCTCCCAGTCAATGCAGCACATGATGACTCCCCGAGAGGCTTGAAATTACAATCATGCTCATGTGAAGTGAAAATATTTTGGTTGAGCGAATTCACCAGCTCCAGTCTCTTTTTTTTTTCCTTTGTTGCTCTTTTGCGCTGACATACACTTATAGATACACACACACACACTCGCACACGCATGACGCACACACTGAAGTCCATATGTTTGCAGTTGGCTGGATAAATCATTCTGACAGCTGAACACAGATTATGAGTCCCTGAGCTGTCTCGTCAAACAGAAAGATGGCAGAAATCCCCATGAGGCATAACAGTAGGAGGTGGAAGAGGTAGAGGCAACACAAATTCTTATTTTAGGAACACTAAAGACAAAACATGATAAATCTGTAACGCTCAATATACCTGCATGTTGAAAAAGTAAAGCATATCGGAGAGGAATAAAGCGCCTGCCTGATCAAACATCTCAGTCACATAAGGTTAACTGCTATCAGCTGATATCAGTTAATACTGTGAATTAATACATTATAATTACAAGGAAAATGGCAATTATTTAATTTCACACTGTGCATACGCCATAAATACAGCGTGATCTCTTTATGCAGGCTGGAATTGCCTGTTTCATCACCACAGGTGTCACTTGTTCAGAATGAGGGTAGAACATGAATGTATGAGATCTGGATACCACGTCAGACGCAGGCCCCCATTCATCCCTATTAAAGCTGCTCAGTGGTGCATGAAGCCAAAAAAGATGGCTAAAGGCCCTAGATCTTGGAAAGCGTCTGCATATTGGGGCCCACAGAGCGAGCATACTAGTTTCTGTTAACCAGGACTTCCAGCCCCTGTTGCTCGGCTCATTATCCATTTTGATAAATAACTCTAGATTCTTCTATTAGTGAATTTTACAAGTTAAAAACATAATGATTTAAGTAAGGGCTATTTAATGGAATATTACTTGGAAGTTGATGTACCATGTGGATATTATCAAATTATTGAAAAAGGTCTCTTTCACTATGTAAGTGGATGGAAATAAAGTTTGATATATTTATCAATCACCAGCTATCAGAGTGTTTTAGAATTATGGTATCTTCATTCAGACACTGAATTTCTTTATTCTCTTTATCAGGCTGTATTATCTTCACTATCATGTGCAACATTACATTTCTATATCAGGCTATATTATGTTCACTGTTATGTGCAACATTACTTTTCTATATTAAACTATATTATGTTCATTATCATGTGCAACACTTCTTTTCTGTATTAGGCTATATTATGAGGACTATCATGTGCAACATTGCTCTTCTATGTCAGGCTATGTAATATGCACCATCATGTGAAACACAACTTTTTTTTTATTTTTATCATGCTATATTATGTTCATTATCATGTGCAACATGACTTTTCTGTAGCAGGCTATATCATGTGCAACATTATGTTCGCTTACATTTGCTGCATTACTTTTCTATATCAGACTACATAATGTGTACTATCACGCGCAACATTACTTTCCTATATCAGGCTATATTATTAGGCACTGTCTCTTTGCATTTAACCTATATACACTTAATATTTTATATTTGAGTTGTTATTTAGCATTACTCTTATTTTGTAGAGTAATTTTGGAGCAATCTGGCACTGGAATTTCCTTCTGAATTAATATAGTTTTATTGTATCTTTTATATTTTTATATCATGGATAGGTAAGTTATTTTTATGGAAAAAGAAAAACTATTTATATAATTATAAACCACGTTGATAATGTAAAAGTAACTGTCCTGTTATTTTTCTCTCTGATCTGATCCTTTAAAGCTCCTGTGAGGAACTTTTGGTTTGTGTTGATTTTGGCGCCCCCTGTGGACAAAGCCGTACATCTTATCTCTTTGCTGATTTTGTCCTGTACATGCTTAAACTGTGTTTTTTTAACAAAAAATCTCATCCTGCTTTCTTAAACAGTCGTATGTATCACTCACTTTAAATTTTTGCCCTGGAAAATATAAACAAAGATTGAGTGCAGTTAATCACTTCGTCTGACACCTACCCCCCACCAGCAGTTTCAGGCATTAAAAATAACTATATATGAACAATCAATCGTGTCACTGATAGTCTGGTTTGCTTTTAAAGGTCATATAGAGTAATCAGAATAAATTTCAGTGTGTTTCATAACCAAGGACAAACTACTTACAGGAGCTTTAAACAATTTATTGTAAATTGAAACATTTATTGAAATATTTGGCAAACAACTCTCTACCTTCCTCCTGTACACCCTTATCTCTCTGCCAGTTTCAGTCCTGCACTATCATGTTTACTCAAGCTGTACTAAGTGGTATTGTTTTAACATTTGAACACAATTTTTTCAAATGTAACATCTGAACAGTCACCCTTACTATGTTGGGATATTCACTTCTTATATATTTAGTTTACAGGGTTAAGACCTCTAGGATTTAAAAGTCAGCTGATTGAGGCAAAGGAATCCTGCCTCAGAGCTGTTATTCATACAATAATGAACATCTCATTAGAGGAGCCACTTTTTTTTTCAAATATAATTCACAGAAATCTGTCTGTGAAATAAATCCCAGGGAGCGATGATGGCATTTTTTTTATCATCCTAATGGTTATATCCTGCAAGCATTTCACTGAAGAAATGCAGTGATAAGGCTGTCTCATCTATTTCCTGTAACAGTAACACAGCTAAGGCCAAAGGCTGGATAGATGATGTATCACTGGGAGACTCCCATATCCCATTTCACAATGCAATTTTCCTCTTTATGACAGAACAATGGTCACAGTGGAGGATGAGGGAGGACACAGAGCAAATATTACAGCGTAACTGTGGGTATACATATCAACAATCATGTAAAATTCGCTTTATGCCTGATCCTTGTCTCCTTTTATCACTCCTGCTGCTCTAAGCACAAATTGGTTTTCGCCCATTTCATACCTGGTTGAAAGTATATAGGATTCAAGTTTTTATTCTAACAGAAGAAGTTCAGTTAGAGGACACACCGTAGTTGTAATCTCACCAGCCAGCATGACACAACTGTCACAAATAATCTCTATCAAGCATGTTGATAAAGGCGGGAACAGTTCCAGAGGAGGTAGCACAGCTTTCTGTAACAGCGAGGAGCTGACCTTCTCACAGCAGGGTTTGAACCAACAAGGCCCTGGCAACATGTGTACCCTGACAATCTGACTGCATGGAACCAATATGGAACCTGATGGGACCCAGTTGTGTCTACAGTGTGCACTCACAATAACACTATACATAAAATAGTCAGTAATGTTTGCTTCTCACAAATTTCGACAGATGAATCAAAACAATATACATTAACATAATTTTCTTCAAATAGGCAAACTGTGAACGAAAAACAGCATTACAAAAAACATAAATAACAATCTAACTTCTTTCTAAAGTAAAAGAACAATGCCAATCATTATGCACCTTTAAATCTGGCTTATCAACACATTTTGTTTGGTTTAAGCTATCAGGACTCCAACAGAGACTCCAAAGCAAAACATTTTGTTTAAGAGCAAAGTATTTTAAATAAACCGGGTACAATGACTGCACTGCTTCCAGGAGTTTTGTTGTTACAGTGAATTTGCCAGGTTAATTACCATAACTCACATACATGAGCATTAAATCAATCGTCTAATCTACCCTGGGGAAAGAAGGTGTGCTAAACTATAGGCCAGGGGTTCTCAAACTTTTGAGGCCAGGGGCCCCTTACAGGGGAGAACATTTTCCAAGGACCCCCTCATAATCGTAACACCGATTAAGCATATGCTTATTACCATTTGTACTCTTAGATGCCATTGGAACAATTTGTAAAACTAAAAGCATGTTAACACCACTAAAAGACTTTAAAGCAGAGGGTCATTTTATTTAAATTGCTTGTGGTCTCAACTTGACAGCATTTATACTAACGTGGGTGGGCATAATGGACACAGTAATGGACGCTTGTTTCATTGGTTCAAATAGTCCTCATCTGTAGACATACAGTTTTTAATGATACACACATTTTATACATTTATTATAATTGTTTCGCGGACCCCCAGGCTATGGTTCATAGACCCCAGGGGTCCTAGGACCCCACTTTGACAACCACTGCTATAGGCTATAGGCTTTGTTTTTTGCCATTATTCTGCAAAGGACAAATACAGTGTATAACCACATGCCATGAATAAAAACAAGGCAAAAGGCCAAAACAAATGCATTAACATCCATTGCTCTACACGACACCACGAAACCCTCAAACCCAGAAAATACATGCAAAACGAAAAACACTGCAAATCCAGTCAACACAGTGGAAGTACTGCAGGGCCCGTATTCATAAAGCTTCCTAGAAAGAGTTGCTCCTAGTGAAGAAATTCTAAGAAAATTCTTAGAATTGTGACGTTTTCTAACAATTTCCCCTTAAAGTCAAGACTAGATCCTGGTAAAGATAAAAGTTATTCAGAAAGCATCTCAGCCCTGAAGAGAGCTCCTAAGGTGAGAAACTGTTAGGAGTAGTGAGGAGGACTTTTAAGAGGCTTAAGAGTTTCTTAAGCAGAGAAAAAAATGGCGGAAAGACGGAGACATAGGAGAAAAGTTTTCAAAACACTGAATAACAGTAAGCTAATTAAACAATAGCCTACAGAGTGGACCGTGCAGGGATCATGTTTGTGGTAGATCTCATTAGAGATGCGACGCAACAACGCGATATTGCCAGAAATGGAAGTGATCACAACATTAAAATATTTGGCAACTGGAAAAATGCAAAGTGCAGCAGTGATGACTTGGGTCTGTCACAACCGTCAGTCAGCAGAGTGATCACAATTAAAGGGAATAGGCATGGGTATAACGGGCTTGGGTATGCGACGCAGATCCGCTATATTCCGCGGACATATTTTAATTCTGCCTTTAAGATAACTTTGACAGCAGTTACAAGTAAGAGGTAAACTATCTCACCTGTACTTGCAGATTCTCGTTTGGGTGCTGCAGTCTCCCCTCTCACGTTAGACTTTAACAGAGAGCCTACCACTACTTTTCGCACTCTTCACTAGTGCACACAACCAGAGGGAAAGATGCATTTATCTGCTGCGCTACATTTTCTATGATTAAGCCGATAGATTTCACTGTCCTTCTCTCCCCATCATCACTGAAAGAGCTTTTTTTTGGATCAGCCAATCACAGCTTCTGAAAGAATGTGTCATTAATAGCAATGGTCCTCCTCACTAAGATAAAAGATTCTGTCCGTTCATTTCTCAGAGTTGCTCTGAGAGTGTTCCTAAATCACTCCTAGGCTAGGACTCCTTGCTAGAAGTTTTTAAACAAAGTTAGGATCTCTCTGAGAGTATTCTGAGAATGTTTGTGAATACGGGCTAAGGCCTTTAAGGACGCCTGGTGTAACAGCTAAGAACAAGAGCTGAGTGTTGCTTTCCTTAGTAGGCAAGTAGGAAGATAGGGTCCCCATGCACCCAGTGGATATATTTTTCTAACTTAATTTTTTGTAATCCTCAAGGTGTCTAGTAAACACATTTTGATGTTCCCAACTCGAAATATTGTCCAAAGTGTCTGTTTGGTAGCCATGTTTGCAGCTTGGCAACAGAAATTAAACATCTACATAACTTTTGAACTAGATATCATAGAGAGAAAAATGACCCCATTCTGGGTAATTCTGTCATCATCTCTGTTATAATCATCTGTCATCATCACTGTCATAATTTCTGTCATCATCTCTGTCATCATCTCTGTCATTTCTGTCAACATCTATGTCATCCTCCCTGTCATCATCTCTATCATTTCTGTCATCGTCTATGTAATCATCTCGGTCATCATCACTGTCATCATCAATGTCATTATCACTGTCATCATCACTGTCATCATCTATGTAATCATCTCGGTCATCATCACTATCATCATCCCTGTCATCATAACTGTCATCATCTATGTCATCATCCCTGTAATCATCTCTGTTATCATCCCTGTCATCATATATGTAATTATCCCTGTCATCATCCCAGTCATCATCAATGTCATCATCCCTGTCATCATCTCTGTCATCATCCCTGTAATCATCCCTGTTATCATCCTTATCGTCAGCGTTGTCATCATCCCTGTCATCATCGCTGTTATCATGTATGTCATCATCACTGTTATCATCACTGTCATCATCTATGTTATCTTCCCTGTCATCATGTATCTCATCATCACTGTTATCATCACTGTCATAATCTATGTCATTATCCCTGTCGTCATCTCTGTCATCATCCTTGTCATCATCCCTGTCATCATCTATGTCATTATCCCTGTCATCATCCCTGTCATCATCCCTGTTATCATCCCTGTTATCATCCCTGTCATCATCCCTGTTATCATCTATGTCATCATCCCTATTATCATCGCTGTCGTCATCCCTGTCATAATCCCTGTCGTCAACTCTGTCATCATCCTTGTCATCATCCCTGTCATCATCTATGTCATCACCTATGTTATCATCCCTGTCATAATCCCTGTCGTCATCTCTGTCATCATCTATGTCATCATCCCCGTAATCATCCCTGTTATCATCCCTGTCATCATCTATGCCATTAAGCCTGTCATCATCCATGTCATCATCCCTGTCGTCATCTCTGTCATCATCCTTTTCATCATCCCTATCATCATCTATGTCATCATCCCTGTCATCATCCCTGTCATCATCTATGTCGTCATCCCTGTCGTCATCCCTGTCATAATCCCTGTCGTCATCTCTGTCATCATCCCTGTCTTCATCTATGTCATCATCCCTGTTATCATCCCTGTCATCATCTATGTCGACATCCCTGTTATCATCCCTGTTATCATCCCTGTCATCATCCCTGTCATCATCTATGCCATTAACCCTGTCATCATCCATGTCATCATCCCTGTCGTCATCCCTGTCATCATCCCTGTTATCATCTATGTCATTATCCCTGTCATCATCCCTGTCGTCATCCCTGTCGTCATCCCTGTCATAATCCCTGTCGTCATCCTGTCATCATCCCTGTTATCATCCCTGTCATCATCTATGTCATCATCCCTGTGATAATCCCTGTCGTCATTTCTGTCATCATCCTTGTTATCATCCCTGTTATCGTCCCTGTCATCATCCCTGTCATTATCTATGTCATCATCTCTGTCATCATCCTTCTCATCAACCCTGTCATCATCCCTGTCATCATCTATGTCATCATCCCTGTTATCATCCCTGTCATCATCTATGTCATCATCCCTGTGATAATCCCTATCGTCATTTCTGTCATCATCGTTGTCATCATCTATGTCATTATCCCTGTAATCATCCCTGGTATCATGTATGTCATCATCCCTGTTATCATCCCTGTTATCGTCCCTGTCATCATCCCTGTCATTATCTATGTCATCATCTCTGTCATCATCCTTGTCATCAACCCTGTCATCATCCCTGTCATCATCTATGTCATCATCCCTGTCATAATCCCTGTCGTCATCTCTGTCATCATCCTTGTCATCATCTATGTCATTATCCCTGTAATCATCCCTGGTATCATCTATGTCATCATCCCTGTTATCATCCCTGTTATCATCCCTGTCATCATCTATGTCATTATCCCTGTTATCGTCCCTGTTATCATCCCTGTCATCATCCCTGTCATCATCCGTGTCATCATGTGTGTTATCATCCCTGTCATCATCCCTGTCATCATCCGTGTCATCATGTGTGTTATCATCCCTGTCATCATCCCTGTCATCATCCCTGTCATCATCCGTGTCATCATGTGTGTTATCATCCCTGTCATCATCCCTGTCATAATCCCTGTTGTTATCTCCGTCATCATCCTTGTCATCATCCCTGTCATCATCATTGTTATCATGTATGTCATCATCACTGTTATCATCACTGTCATCATCTATGTTATCTTCCCTGTCATCATGTATCTCATCATCACTGTTATCATCACTGTCATCATCTATGTCATTATCCCTGTCGTCGTCTCTGTCATCATCCTTGTCATCATCCCTGTCATCATCTATGTCATCATCCCTGTTATCATCCCTGTCATCATCCCTGTTATCATCCCTGTTATCATCCCTGTCATCATCCCTGTTATCATCTATGTCATCATCCCTATTATCATCGCTGTCGTCATCCCTGTCATAATCCCTGTCGTCAACTCTGTCATCATCCTTGTCATCATCCCTGTCATCATCTATGTCATCACCTATGTTATCATCCCTGTCATAATCCCTGTCGTCATCTCTGTCATCATCTATGTCATCATCCCTGTTATCATCCCTGTTATCATCCCTGTCATCATCTATGCCATTAAGCCTGTCATCATCCATGTCATCATCCCTGTCGTCATCTCTGTCATCATCCTTTTCATCATCCCTATCATCATCTATGTCATCATCCCTGTCATCATCCCTGTCATCATCTATGTCGTCATCCCTGTCGTCATCCCTGTCATAATCCCTGTCGTCATCTCTGTCATCATCCCTGTCTTCATCTATGTCATCATCCCTGTTATCATCCCTGTCATCATTTATGTCGACATCCCTGTTATCATCCCTGTTATCATCCCTGTCATCATCCCTGTCATCATCTATGCCATTAACCCTGTCATCATCCATGTCATCATCCCTGTCGTCATCCCTGTCATCATCCCTGTTATCATCTATGTCATTATCCCTGTCATCATCCCTGTCGTCATCCCTGTCATAATCCCTGTCGTCATCCTGTCATCATCCCTGTTATCATCCCTGTCATCATCTATGTCATCATCCCTGTGATAATCCCTGTCGTCATTTCTGTCATCATCCTTGTCATCATCTATGTCATTATCCCTGTAATCATCCCTGGTATCATGTATGTCGTTATCCCTGTTATCATCCCTGTTATCGTCCCTGTCATCATCCCTGTCATTATCTATGTCATCATCTCTGTCATCATCCTTGTCATCAACCCTGTCATCATCCCTGTCATCATCTATGTCATCATCCCTGTTATCATCCCTGTCATCATCTATGTCATCATCCCTGTGATAATCCCTGTCGTCATCTCTGTCATCATCCTTGTCATCATCTATGTCATTATCCCTGTAATCATCCCTGGTATCATGTATGTCGTCATCCCTGTTATCATCCCTGTTATCGTCCCTGTCATCATCCCTGTCATTATCTATGTCATCATCTCTGTCATCATCCTTGTCATCAACCCTGTCATCATCCCTGTCATCATCTATGTGTTCATCCCTGTTATCATCCCTGTCATCATCTATGTCATCATCCCTGTGATAATCCCTGTCGTCATTTCTGTCATCATCCTTGTCATCATCTATGTCATTATCCCTGTAATCATCCCTGGTATCATGTATGTCATCATCCCTGTTATCATCCCTGTTATCGTCCCTGTCATCATCCCTGTCATTATCTATGTCATCATCTCTGTCATCATCCTTGTCATCAACCCTGTCATCATCCCTGTCATCATCTATGTCATCATCCCTGTCATAATCCCTGTCGTCATCTCTGTCATCATCCTTGTCATCATCTATGTCATTATCCCTGTAATCATCCCTGGTATCATCTATGTCATCATCCCTGTTATCATCCCTGTTATCATCCCTGTCATCATCTATGTCATTATCCCTGTTATCGTCCCTGTTATCATCCCTGTCATCATCCCTGTCATCATCCGTGTCATCATGTGTGTTATCATCCCTGTCATCATCCCTGTCATCATCCGTGTCATCATGTGTGTTATCATCCCTGTCATCATCCCTGTCATCATCCCTGTCATCATCCGTGTCATCATGTGTGTTATCATCCCTGTCATCATCCCTGTCATAATCCCTGTTGTTATCTCCGTCATCATCCTTGTCATCATCCCTGTCATCATCATTGTTATCATGTATGTCATCATCACTGTTATCATCACTGTCATCATCTATGTTATCTTCCCTGTCATCATGTATCTCATCATCACTGTTATCATCACTGTCATCATCTATGTCATTACCCCTGTCGTCATCTCTGTCATCATCCTTGTCATCATCCCTGTCATCATCACTGTTATCATCACTGTCATCATCTATGTCATTATCCCTGTCGTCATCTCTGTCATCATCCTTGTCATCATCCCTGTCATCATCTATGTCATCGTCCCTGTTATCATCCCTGTTATCATCCCTGTCGTCATCCCTGTCATCATCTCTTTCATCATCCCTGTCATCATCCCTGTTATCATCCCTGTCATCATCCCTGTCATCATCTATGTCATCATCCCTGTCATAATCCCTGTCATCATCTCTGTCATCATCCTTGTCATCATCCTTGTCATCATCCCTGTCATCATCCCTGTCATTATCTATGTCATCATCCCTGTTATTATCCCTGTCATAATCCCTGTCATCATCATTGTTATCATGTATATCATCATCACTGTTATCATCACTGTCATCATCCCTGTCATCATCCCTGTCATCATCCCTGTCATCATCCCTGTTCTCATCACTGTTATCATCACTGTCATCATCTATGTTATCTTCCCTGTCATCATGTATCTCATCATCACTGTTATCATCACTGTCATCATCTATGTCATTATCCCTGTCATCATCTCTGTCATCATCCCAGTCATCATCCTTGCCATCATCCCTGTCATTATCCCTGTCATCATCTCTGCCATCATCTCTGTCATCATGTCTGTAATCATCTATGTCGTCATCCCTGTTATTATCCCTGTCATCATGTTTGTAATCATCTATGTCATTATCCCTGTCATCCTCACTGTTATCATGTATGCCATCATCACTGTTATCATCACTGTCATCATCTATGTCATTATCCCTGTCGTCATCTCTGTCATCATCACTGTCATCATCCCTGTCATCATCCCTGTTATCATCCCTGTCATCATCCTTGTCGTCATCCCTGTCATAATCCCTGTCGTCATCTCTGTCATCATCCTTGTCATCATCCCTGTCATCATCTATGTCATCAACCCTGTTAAAATCCCTTTCATCATCCCTGTCATCATCCCTGTCATCATCTCTGTCATTATCCCTGTCATCATCCCTGTCATCATCTCTGCCATCATCTCTGTCATCATGTCTGTAATCATCTATGTCGTCATCCCTGTTATTATCCCTGTCATCATGTTTGTAATCATCTATGTCATTATCCCTGTCATCATGACTGTTATCATGTATGTCATCATCACTGTTATCATCACTGTCATCATCTATGTCATTATCCCTGTCGTCATCTCTGTCATCATCACTGTCATCATCCCTGTCATCATCCCTGTTATCATCCCTGTCATCATGCCTGTCGTCATCCCTGTCATAATCCCTGTTTTCATCTCTGTCATCATCCTTGTCATCATCCCTGTCATCATCCCTGTCATCATCTCTGTCATCATCCGTGTCATCATGTGTGTTATCATCCCTGTCATCATCCCTGTCATCATGTCTGTCATCATCTCTGTCATCATCTCTGTCGTCAACCCTGTCATAATCCCTGTCATAATCCCTGTCGTCATCTCTGTCATCATCCTTGTCATCATCCCTGTCATCATCTATGTCGTTATCCCTGTCATCATCTCTGCCATCATCTCTTTCATCATGTCTGTAATCATCTATGTCGTTATCCCTGTTATCATCCCTGTCATCATGTTTGTAATCATCTATGTCATTATCCCTCTCATCATCCCAGTCATCATCAATGTCATCATCTATGTCATCATCCCTGTCGTCATCCCTGTCATAATCCCTGTCGTCATCCCTGTCATAATCCCTGTCATCCTCCCTGTCATCATCTATGTCATCATCCCTGTCGTCATCTCTGTCATCATCCTTGTCATCATCCCTGTCATCATCACTGTTATCATCACTGTCATCATCTATGTCATTATCCCTGTCATCATCCCTGTTATCATCTATGTCATTATCCCTGTCGTCATCCCTGTCGTCATCCCTGTCATCATGACTGTTATCATGTATGTCATCATCCCTGTCTTCATCTCTGTCATTATCCCTGTCATCATCCCTGTCATCATCCCTGTCATCATCTATGTCGTCATCCCTTTCGTCATCCCTGTCGTCATCTCTGTCGTCATCCCTGTCATAATCCCTGTCGTCATCTCTGTCATCATCCTTGTCATCATCCCTGTCATCATCTATGTCATCATCCCTGTTATCATCCCTGTTATCATCACTGTCATAATCTCTGTCATCATCCGTGTCATCATCCCTGTCATCATCCCTATCATCATGTCTGTCATCATCTCTGTCGTCATCTCTGTCGTCATCCCTGTCATAATCCCTGTCATTATCCCTGTCGTCATCCCTGTCATCATCACTGTTATCATGTATGTCATCATCACTGTTATCATCACTGTCATCATCTATGTTATCTTCCCTGTCATCATGTATCTCATCATCACTGTTATCATCAATGTCATCATCTATGTTATCTTCCCTTTCATCATTTATCTCATCATCACTGTCATCATCCCTGTCATCATCTATGTCATCATCCCTGTCGTTATCTATGTCATCATCCCTGTTATCATCCCTGTCATAATCCCTGTCATTATCTATGTCATCATCCCTGTTATCATCCCTGTCATAATCCCTGTCATAATCCCTGTCATCATCCCTGTCGTCATCATTGTTATCATGTATGTCATCATCACTGTTATCATCACTGTCATCATCTATGTTATCTTCCCTGTCATCATGTATGTCATCGTCACTGTTATCATCACTGTCATCAACTATGTCATTATCCCTGTCATCATCTATGTCATTATCCCTCTCATCATCTCTGTCATCGTCCCTGTCATCATCCCTGTCATCATCCATGTCATCATCCTTGTCGTCATCCCTGTCATAATCCCTGTCGTCATCTCTGTCATCATCCTTGTCATCATCCCTGTCATCATCTATGTCATCAACCCTGTTAAAATCCCTTTCATCATCCCTGTCATCATCCCTGTCATCATCCCAGTCATCATCAATGTCATCATCCCTGTCGTCATTCCTGTCATAATCCCTGTCGTCATCTCTGTCATCATCCTTGTCATCATCCCTGTCATCATCCCTATCATTATCTATGTCATCATCCCTGTTATCATCCCTGTTATCATCCCTGTCATCATCCCTGTCATCATCACTGTTATCATGTATGTCATCATTACTGTTATCATCACTGTCATCATCTATGTTATCTTCCCTGTCATTATGTATCTCATCATCACTGTTAGCATCACTGTCATCATCTATGTCATTATCCCTGTCATCATCCCTATCATCATCCCTGTCATCATCCCTGTCATCATCACTGTTATCATCACTGTCATCATCTATGTCATTATCCCTGTCATCATCCCTATTATCATCTATGTCATTATCCCTGTCGTCATCCCTGTCGTCATCCCTGAAATCATGACTGTTATCATGTATGTCATCATCCCTGTCATCATCCCTGTCGTCATCTCTGTCATCATGTATGTCATCGTCACTGTTATCATCACTGTCATCATCTATGTCATTATCCCTGTCATTATCTATGTCATTATCCCTGTCATCATCTGTCATCATCCCTGTCATCATCCCTTTCATCATCTATGTCATCATCCCTGTCATAATCCCTGTTGTCATCTCTGTCATCATCCTTGTCATCATGCCCGTCATCATCCCTGTCATTATCTATGTCATCATCCCTGTTATCATCCCTGTTATCATCCCTGTCATAATCCCTGACATCATCCCTGTCATCATCATTGTTATCATGTATGTCATCATCACTGTTATCATCACTGTCATCATCTATGTTATCTTCCCTGTGATCATGTATCTCATCATCACTGTTAGCATCACTGTCATCATCTATGTCATTATCACTGTCGTCGTTTCTGTCATCATCCTTGTCATCATCCCTGTTATCATCTATGTCATCATCCCTGTTATCATCCCCGTCATCATGTATGTCATTATCCCTATTATCATCTATGTCATTATCCCTGTCATCATCTCTGTCATCATCCCTGTCATCATCCCTTTCATCATCTATGTCATCATCCCTGTTGTCATCTCTGTCATCATCCTTGTCATCATGCCCGTCATCATCCCTGTCATTATCTATGTCATCATCCCTGTTATCATCCCTGTTATCATCCCTGTCATAATCCCTGTCATCATCCCTGTCGTCATCATTGTTATCATGTATGTCATCATCACTGTTATCATCACTGTCATCATCTATGTTATCTTCCCTGTCATCATGTATGTCATCGTCACTGTTATCATCCCTGTCATCATCTATGTCATTATCCCTGTCATCATCTATCTCATTATCCCTGTCATCATCTATGTCATTATCCCTGTCATCATCTCTGTCATCATCCCTGTCATCATCCCTTTCATCATCTATGTCATCATCCCTGTCATAATCCCTGTTGTCATCTCTGTCATCATCCTTGTCATCATGCCCGTCATCATCCCTGTCATTATCTATGTCATCATCCCTGTTATCATCCCTGTTATCATCCCCGTCATCATCTATGTCATTATCCCTGTCGTCGTCTCTGTCATCATCCTTGTCATCATCCCTGTCATCATGTCTGTCATCATCTCTTTCGTCATCTCTGTCGTCATCCCTGTCATAATCCCTGTCATAATCCCTGTCGTCATCTCTGTCATCATCCTTGTCATCATCCCTGTCATCATCTATGTCATCATCCCTGTTATCATCCCTTTTATCATCCCTGTCATCATCCCTGTCATCATCTCTGTCATTATCCCTGTCATTATCCCTGTCGTCATCCCTGTCATAATCCCTGTCGTCATCTCTGTCACCATCCTTGTCATCATCCCAGTCATTATCTATGTAATCATCACTGTCATCATCTATGTCATTATCCCTGTCATCATCTATGTCATTATCCCTGTCATCATCTCTGTCATCATCCCTGTCATCATCTATGTCATCATCCCTGTCATAATCCCTGTTGTCATCTCTGTCATCATCCTTGTCATCATGCCCGTCATCATCCCTGTCATTATCTATGTCATCATCCCTGTTATCATCCCTGTCATCATCCCTGTCATCATCTCTGTCATTATCCCTGTTATCATCATTGTTATCATGTATGTCATAATCACTGTTATCATGTATGTTATCATCTACTCTATCTTCCCTGTCATCATGTATCTCATCATCACTGTTATCATCCCTGTCGTCATCCCTGTCATAATCCCTGTCGTCATCTCTGTCATCATCCTTGTCATCATCCCTGTCATTATCTATGTCATCATCCCTGTTATCATCCCTGTTATCAACCCTGTTATCATCCCTGTCATCATCCCAGTCATCATCAATGTCATCATCCCTGTCCTCATCCCTGTCATAATCCCTGTCGTCATCTCTGTCATCATCCTTGTCATCATCCCTGTCATCATCCCTATCGTTATCTATGTCATCATCCCTGTTATCATCCCTGTTATCATCCCTGTCATCATCCCTGTCATCATCACTGTTATCATGTATGTCATCATTACTGTTATCATCACTGTCATCATCTATGTTATCTTCCCTGTCATTATGTATCTCATCATCACTGTTAGCATCACTGTCATCATCTATGTCATTATCCCAGTCATCATCCCTATCATCATCCCTGTTATCATCCCTGTCATCATCCCTGTCATCATCTCTGTCATTATCCCTGTCATCATCCCTGTCGTCATCTCTGTCATCGTCCTTGTCATCATCCCTGTCGTTATCTATGTCATCATCCCTGTTATCATCCCCGTCATCATCCCTGTCATTATCTATGTCATCATCCCTGTTATCATCCCTGTTATCATCCCTGTCATAATCCCTGTCATCATCCCTGTCATCATCACTGTTATCATGTATGTCATCATTACTGTTATCATCACTGTCATCATCTATGTTATCTTCCCTGTCATTATGTATCTCATCATCACTGTTAGCATCACTGTCATCATCTATGTCATTATCCCAGTCATCATCCCTATCATCATCCCTGTCATCATTCCTGTCATCATCACTGTTATCATCACTGTCATCATCTATGTCATTATCCCTGTCATCATCCCTATTATCATCTATGTCATTATCCCTGTCGTCATCCCTGTCGTCATCCCTGAAATCATGACTGTTATCATGTATGTCATCATCCCTGTCATCATCCCTGTCGTCATCTCTGTCATCATCCTTGTCATCATCCCTGTCATCATCCCTGTCATCATCCCTTTCATAATCCCTGTCGTCACCTCTGTCATCATCCTTGTCATCATCTATGTCATTATCCTTGTCATCATCCCTGTTATCATCATTGTTATCATGTATGTCATAATCACTGTTATCATGTATGTTATCATCTACTCTATCTTCCCTGTCATCATGTATCTCATCATCACTGTTATCATCCCTGTCGTCATCCCTGTCATAATCCCTGTCGTCATCTCTGTCATCATCCTTGTCATCATCCCTGTCATTATCTATGTCATCATCCCTGTTATCATCCCTGTTATCAACCCTGTTATCATCCCTGTCATCATCCCAGTCATCATCAATGTCATCATCCCTGTCCTCATCCCTGTCATAATCCCTGTCGTCATCCCTGTTATCATCCCTGTTATCATCCCTGTCATCATCCCTGTCATCATCACTGTTATCATGTATGTCATCATTACTGTTATCATCACTGTCATCATCTATGTTATCTTCCCTGTCATTATGTATCTCATCATCACTGTTAGCATCACTGTCATCATCAATGTCATTATCCCAGTCATCATCCCTATCATCATCCCTGTTATCATCCCTGTCATCATCCCTGTCATCATCTCTGTCATTATCCCTGTCATCATCCCTGTCGTCATCTCTGTCATCGTCCTTGTCATCATCCCTGTCGTTATCTATGTCATCATCCCTGTTATCATCCCCGTCATCATCCCTGTCATTATCTATGTCATCATCCCTGGTATCATCTATGTCATCATCTATGTCATCATCCCTGTTATCATCCCTGTTATCATCCCTGTCATCATCTATGTCATCATCCCTTTCATAATCCCTGTCGTCACCTCTGTCATCATCCTTGTCATCATCTATGTCATCATCCCAGTTATCATCCCTGTTATCATCCCTGTCATCATCCCTGTCATCATCTCTGTCGTCATTTCTGTCGTCATCCCTGTCATAATCCCTGTCGTCATCCCTGTCATCATCCCTATCATCATCTCTTTCGTCATTTCTGTCATCATCCCTGTTATCATCCCTGTTATCATCCCTGTCATAATCCCTGTCATCATCCCTGTCATCATCACTGTTATCATGTATGTCATCATTACTGTTATCATCACTGTCATCATCTATGTTATCTTCCCTGTCATTATGTATCTCATCATCACTGTTAGCATCACTGTCATCATCTATGTCATTATCCCAGTCATCATCCCTATCATCATCCCTGTCATCATCCCTGTCATCATCACTGTTATCATCACTGTCATCATCTATGTCATTATCCCTGTCATCATCCCTATTATCATCTAAGTCATTATCCCTGTCGTCATCCCTGTCGTCATCCCTGAAATCATGACTGTTATCATGTATGTCATCATCCCTGTCATCATCCCTGTCGTCATCTCTGTCATCATCCTTGTCATCATCCCTGTCATCATCCCTGTCATCATCTATGTCATCATCCCTTTCATAATCCCTGTCGTCACCTCTGTCATCATCCTTGTCATCATCTATGTCATTATCCCTGTAATCATCCCTGGTATCATCTATGTCATCATCTATGTCATCATCCCTGTTATCATCCCTGTTATCATCCCTGTCATCATCTATGTCATCATCCCTTTCATAATCCCTGTCGTCACCTCTGTCATCATCCTTGTCATCATCTATGTCATCATCCCAGTTATCATCCCTGTTATCATCCCTGTCATCATCCCTCTCATCATCTCTGTCGTCATTTCTGTCGTCATCCCTGTCATAATCCCTGTCGTCATCCCTGTCATCATCCCTATCATCATCCCTATCATCATCTCTTTCGTCATTTCTGTCATCATCCCTGTTATCATCCCTGTTATCATCCCTGTCATAATCCCTGTCATCATCCCTGTCATCATCACTGTTATCATGTATGTCATCATTACTGTTATCATCACTGTCATCATCTATGTTATCTTCCCTGTCATTATGTATCTCATCATCACTGTTAGCATCACTGTCATCATCTATGTCATTATCCCAGTCATCATCCCTATCATCATCCCTGTCATCATCCCTGTCATCATCACTGTTATCATCACTGTCATCATCTATGTCATTATCCCTGTCATCATCCCTATTATCATCTATGTCATTATCCCTGTCGTCATCCCTGTCGTCATCCCTGAAATCATGACTGTTATCATGTATGTCATCATCCCTGTCATCATCCCTGTCGTCATCTCTGTCATCATCCTTGTCATCATCCCTGTCATCATCACTGTCATCATCCCTTTCATAATCCCTGTCGTCACCTCTGTCATCATCCTTGTCATCATCTATGTCATTATCCCTGTCATCATCCCTGTTATCATCATTGTTATCATGTATGTCATAATCACTGTTATCATGTATGTTATCATCTACTCTATCTTCCCTGTCATCATGTATCTCATCATCACTGTTATCATCCCTGTCGTCATCCCTGTCATAATCCCTGTCGTCATCTCTGTCATCATCCTTGTCATCATCCCTGTCATTATCTATGTCATCATCCCTGTTATCATCCCTGTCGTCATCTCTGTCATCGTCCTTGTCATCATCCCTGTCGTTATCTATGTCATCATCCCTGTTATCATCCCCGTCATCATCCCTGTCATTATCTATGTCATCATCCCTGTTATCATCCCTGTTATCATCCCTGTCATAATCCCTGTCATCATCCCTGTCATCATCACTGTTATCATGTATGTCATCATTACTGTTATCATCACTGTCATCATCTATGTTATCTTCCCTGTCATTATGTATCTCATCATCACTGTTAGCATCACTGTCATCATCTATGTCATTATCCCAGTCATCATCCCTATCATCATCCCTGTCATCATCCCTGTCATCATCACTGTTATCATCACTGTCATCATCTATGTCATTATCCCTGTCATCATCCCTATTATCATCTATGTCATTATCCCTGTCGTCATCCCTGTCGTCATCCCTGTCGTCATCCCTGAAATCATGACTGTTATCATGTATGTCATCATCCCTGTCATCATCCCTGTCGTCATCTCTGTCATCATCCTTGTCATCATCCCTGTCATCATCCCTGTCATCATCTATGTCATCATCCCTTTCATAATCCCTGTCGTCACCTCTGTCATCATCCTTGTCATCATCTATGTCATTATCCCTGTAATCATCCCTGGTATCATCTATGTCATCATCTATGTCATCATCCCTGTTATCATCCCTGTTATCATCCCTGTCATCATCTATGTCATCATCCCTTTCATAATCCCTGTCGTCACCTCTGTCATCATCCTTGTCATCATCTATGTCATCATCCCAGTTATCATCCCTGTTATCATCCCTGTCATCATCCCTGTCATCATCTCTGTCGTCATTTCTGTCGTCATCCCTGTCATAATCCCTGTCGTCATCCCTGTCATCATCCCTATCATCATCTCTTTCGTCATTTCTGTCGTCATCCCTGTCATAATCCCTGTCGTCATCTCTGTCATCATCCTTGTCATCATCCCTGTCATCATCTATGTCATCATCCCTGTTATCATCACTGTTATCATCACTGTCATCATCTATGTTATCTTCCCTGTCATCATGTATGTCATCGTCACTGTTATCTTCCCTGTCATCATGTATCTCATCATCACTGTTATCATCAATGTCATCATCTATGTTGTCTTCCCTTTCATCATGTATCTCATCATCACTGTCATCATCCCTGTCATCATCACTGTCATCATCCCTGTCATAATCCCTGTTGTCATCTCTGTCATCATCCTTGTCATCATCCCTGTCATCATCCCTGTCATTGTCTATGTCATCATCCCTGTTATCATCCCTGTTATCATCCCTGTCATAATCCCTGTCATCATCCCTGTCATCATCCCTGTCATCATCTATGTCATTATCCCTGTCATCATCTATGTCATTATCCCTGTCATCATCTATGTCATTATCCCTGTCATCATCTATGTCATTATCCCTGTCATCATCTCTGTCATCATCCCTGTCATCATCCCTTTCATCATCTATGTCATCATCCCTGTCATAATCCATGTTGTCATCTCTGTCATCATCCTTGTCATCATGCCCGTCATCATCCCTGTCATTATCTATGTCATCATCCCTGTTATCATCCCTGTTATCATCCCCGTCATCATCTATGTCATTATCCCTGTCGTCGTCTCTGTCATCATCCTTGTCATCATCCCTGTCATCATCTATGTCATCATCCCTGTTATCATCCCTGTTATCATCCCCTTCATCATGTATGTCATTATCCCTGTTATCATCCCTGTTATCATCCCTGTCATCATCCCTGTCATCATCTATGTCATTATCCCTGTTATCATCCCTGTCATCATCCCTGTCATCATCCCTGTCATCATCCGTGTCATCATGTGTGTTATCATCCCTGTCATCATCCCTATCATCATCCCTGTCATCATCCCTGTCATCATGTCTGTCATCATCTCTGTCGTCATCTCTGTCGTCATCCCTGCCATAATACCTGTCATAATCCCTGTCGTCATCTCTGTCATCATCCTTCTCATCATCCCTGTCATCATCTATGTCATCATCCCTGTTATCATCCCTGTTATCATCCCTGTCATCATCTATGTCATTATCCCTGTGATCATCCCTGTTGTCATCCCTGTCATTATCCCTGTCATCATCCCTGTTATCATCCCTGTCATCATCCCTGTCATCATCCGTGTCATCATGTGTGTTATCATCCCTGTCATCATCCCTGTCATCATCCCTGTCATCATCCCTGTCATCATGTTTGTCATCATCTCTGTCGTCATCTGTCGTCATCTGTCGTCATCTGTCGTCATCCCTGTCGTCATCCCTGTCATAATCCCTGTCGTCATCTCTGTCATCATCCTTGTCATCATCCCTGTCATCATCTATGGCATCATCCCTGTTATCATCCCTTTTATCATCCCTGTCATCATCCCTGTCATCATCTCTGTCATTATCCCTGTCATCATCCCTGTCATCATCTCTGCCATCATCTCTGTCATCATGTCTATAATCATCTATGTCGTCATCCCTGTTACCATGTTTGTAATCATCTATGTCATTATCCCTGTCATCATCACTGTTATCATGTATGTCATCATCACTGTTATCATCACTGTCATCATCACTGTCATCATCCCTGTCATCATTCCTGTTATCATCCCTGTTATCATCCCTGTCATCATCCCTGTCATCATCCCTGTCATCATCCTTGTCATCATCTATGTCATTATCCCTGGTATCATCCCTGGTATCATCTATGTCATCATCCCTGTTATCATCCCTGTTATCATCCCTGTTATCATCCCTGTCATCATCCCTGTCATCATCTATGTCATTATCACTGTCATCATCCTTGTCATCATCCCTGTCATCATCCCTGTCATCATCTATGTCATCATCCCTTTCATAATCCCTGTCGTCACCTCTGTCATCATCCTTGTCATCATCTATGTCATTATCCCTGTAAACATCCCTGGTATCATCTATGTCAATATCACTGTCATCATCCCTGTCATCATCCCTGTCATCATCCCTGTCATCATCTCTGTCGTCATTTCTGTCGTCATCCCTGTCATAATCCCTGTCGTCATCTCTGTCATCATCCTTGTCATCATCCCTGTCATCATCTATGTCATCATCCCTGTTAACATCACTGTTATCATCACTGTCATCATCTATGTTATCTTCCCTGTCATCATGTATGTCATCGTCACTGTTATCATCACTGTCATCATCTATGTCATTATCCCTGTCATCATCTATGTCATTATCCCTGTCATCATCTCTGTCATCATCCCTGTCATTATCCCTGTCATCATCCCTGTTATCATCCCTGTCATCATCCCTGTCATCATCCGTGTCATCATGTGTGTTATCATCCCTGTCATCATCCCTGTCATCATCCCTGTCATCATCCCTGTCATCATGTTTGTCATCATCTCTGTCGTCATCTGTCGTCATCTGTCGTCATCCCTGTCGTCATCCCTGTCATAATCCCTGTCGTCATCTCTGTCGTCATCCTTGTCATCATCCCTGTCATCATCTATGGCATCATCCCTGTTATCATCCCTTTTATCATCCCTGTCATCATCCCTGTCATCATCTCTGTCATTATCCCTGTCATCATCCCTGTCATCATCTCTGCCATCATCTCTGTCATCATGTCTATAATCATCTATGTCGTCATCCCTGTTACCATGTTTGTAATCATCTATGTCATTATCCCTGTCATAATCACTGTTATCATGTATGTCATCATCACTGTTATCATCACTGTCATCATCACTGTCATCATCCCTGTCATCATCCCTGTCATCATCCCTGTTATCATCCCTGTTATCATCCCTGTCATCATCCCTGTCATCATCCTTGTCATCATCTATGTCATTATCCCTGGTATCATCCCTGGTATCATCTATGTCATCATCCCTGTTATCATCCCTGTCATCATCCCTGTCATCATCCGTGTCATCATGTGTGTTATCATCCATGTCATCATCCCTGTCATCATCCCTGTCATCATCCCTGTCATCATGTTTGTCATCATCTCTGTCGTCATCTGTCGTCATCTGTCGTCATCTGTCGTCATCCCTGTCGTCATCCCTGTCATAATCCCTGTCGTCATCTCTGTCATCATCCTTGTCATCATCCCTGTCATCATCTATGGCATCATCCCTGTTATCATCCCTTTTATCATCCCTGTCATCATCCCTGTCATCATCACTGTCATCATCACTGTCATCATCCCTGTCATCATCCCTGTTATCATCCCTGTTATCATCCCTGTCATCATCCCTGTCATCATCCTTATCATCATCTATGTCATTATCCCTGGTATCATCCCTGGTATCATCTATGTCATCATCCCTGTTATCATCCCTGTTATCATCCCTGTCATCATCCCTGTCATCATCTATGTCATTATCACTGTCATCATCCTTGTCATCATCCCTGTCATCATCCCTGTCATCATCTATGTCATCATCCCTTTCATAATCCCTGTCGTCACCTCTGCCATCATCTCTGTCATCATGTCTATAATCATCTATGTCGTCATCCCTGTTACCATGTTTGTAATCATCTATGTCATTATCCCTGTCATAATCACTGTTATCATGTATGTCATCATCACTGTTATCATCACTGTCATCATCACTGTCATCATCCCTGTCATCATCCCTGTCATCATCCCTGTTATCATCCCTGTTATCATCCCTGTCATCATCCCTGTCATCATCCTTGTCATCATCTATGTCATTATCCCTGGTATCATCCCTGGTATCATCTATGTCATCATCCCTGTTATCATCCCTGTCATCATCCCTGTCATCATCCGTGTCATCATGTGTGTTATCATCCATGTCATCATCCCTGTCATCATCCCTGTCATCATCCCTGTCATCATGTTTGTCATCATCTCTGTCGTCATCTGTCGTCATCTGTCGTCATCTGTCGTCATCCCTGTCGTCATCCCTGTCATAATCCCTGTCGTCATCTCTGTCATCATCCTTGTCATCATCCCTGTCATCATCTATGGCATCATCCCTGTTATCATCCCTTTTATCATCCCTGTCATCATCCCTGTCATCATCACTGTCATCATCACTGTCATCATCCCTGTCATCATCCCTGTTATCATCCCTGTTATCATCCCTGTCATCATCCCTGTCATCATCCTTATCATCATCTATGTCATTATCCCTGGTATCATCCCTGGTATCATCTATGTCATCATCCCTGTTATCATCCCTGTTATCATCCCTGTCATCATCCCTGTCATCATCTATGTCATTATCACTGTCATCATCCTTGTCATCATCCCTGTCATCATCCCTGTCATCATCTATGTCATCATCCCTTTCATAATCCCTGTCGTCACCTCTGTCATCATCCTTGTCATCATCTATGTCATTATCCCTGTAAACATCCCTGGTATCATCTATGTCAATATCACTGTCATCATCCCTGTCATCATCCCTGTCATCATCCCTGTCATCATCTCTGTCGTCATTTCTGTCGTCATCCCTGTCATAATCCCTGTCGTCATCTCTGTCATCATCCTTGTCATCATCCCTGTCATCATCTATGTCATCATCCCTGTTATCATCACTGTCATCATCCCTGTTATCATCACTGTCATCATCTATGTTATCTTCCCTGTTATCATCACTGTCATCATCTATGTCATCATCCCTGTCATCATCTCTGTCATCATCCTTGTCGTCACCGTTGTCATCATCCCTGTCATCATCCCTGTCATCATCACTGTTATCATGTATGTCATCGTCACTGTTATCATCACTGTCATCATCTATGTCATTATCCCTGTCATCATCTCTGTCATCATCCCTGTCATCATCCCTGTCATCATCCCTGTCATCATCTATGTCATCATCCCTGTCATAATCCCTTTTGTAATCTCTGTCATCATCCCTGTTGTCATCTCTGTCATCATCCTTGTCATCATGCCCGTCATCATCCCTGTCATTATCTATGTCATCATCACTGTTATCATCCCTGTTATCATCCCTGTTATCACCACTGTTATCATCACTGTCATCATCTATGTTATCTTCCCTGTCATCATGTATGTCATCGTCACTGTTATCATCACTGTCATCATCTATGTCATTATCCCTGTCATCATCTCTGTCATCATCCTTGTCGTCACCGTTGTCATCATCCCTGTCATCATCATTGTTATCATGTATGTCATCATCACTGTTATCATCACTGCCATCATCTATGTTCTCTTCCATGTCATCATGTATGTCATAATCCCTGTTGTCATCTCTGTCATCATCCCTGTCATCATCCCTGTCATCATCATTGTTATCATGTATGTCATCATCACTGTCATCATCTATGTTATCTTCCCTGTCATCATGTATGTCATCATCACTGTAATCATCACTGTCATCATCCATGTCATTATCCCTGTCATCATCCCTGTTATCATCCCTGTCATCATCCCTGTTATCATCCCTGTCATCATCCCTGACATCATCCCTGTTATCATCCCAGTCATCATCCCTGTCATCATCTCTGTCATTATCCCTGTCATCATGTATCTCATCATCACTGTCATCATCCCTGTCATCATCTCTGTCATCATCCTTTTCAAAATCCCTGTCATCATCCCTGTCATTATCTATGTCATCATCCCTGTCATCATCCCTGTCATTATCTATGTCATCATCCCTGTTATCATCCCTGTTATCATCCCTGTTATCATCCCAGTCATCATCCCTGTCATCATCTCTGTCATTATCCCTGTCATCATCCCTGTTATAATCCCTGTCATCATCCCTGTCATCATCTATGTCTTCATCCCTGTCATTATTTGTGTCGTCATCCCTGTTGTCATCTCTGTCATCATCCTTGTCATCATCTCTGTCATTATATATGTCATCATCCCTGTTATCCTCCCTGTTTTCATCCCTGTCATCATCCCTGTCATCATCCCTGTCATCATCATTGTTATCATGTATGTCATCATCACTGTTATCATCACTGTCATCATCTATGTTATCTTCCCTGTCATCATGTATCTCATCATCACTGTCATCATCCCTGTCATCATCTATGTCATCATCCCTGTCATAATCCCTGGTGTCATCTCTGTCATCATCCTTGTCATCATCCCTGTCATCATCCCTGTCATTATCTATGTCATCATCCCTGTTATCATCCCTGTCATAATCCCTGTCATCATGTCTGTCATTATCCTTGTCGTCAGCGTTGTCATCATCCCTGTCATCATCCCTGTTGTCATCTCTGTCATCATCCTTGTCAAAATCCCTGTCATCATCCCTGTCATTATCTATGTCATCATCCCTGTTATCTTCCCTGTTTTCATCCCTGTCATCATCCCTGTCATCATCATTGTTATCATGTATGTCATCATCACTGTTATCATAACTGTCATCATCTATGTTATCTTCCCTGTCATCATGTATCTCATCATCACTGTCATAATCCCTGTCATCATCTATGTCATCATCCCTGTCATCATCCCTGTCATCATCCCTGTCATCATCACTGTTATCATGTATGTCATCATCCCTGTCATCATCTATTTCATCATCCCTGTCATAATCCCTGTCGTCATCCCTGTCATCATCCCTGTTTTCATCCCTGTCATCATCCCTGTCATCATCCCTGTCATCATCATTGTTATCATGTATGTCATCATCACTGTTATCATCACTGTCATCATCTATGTTATCTTCACTGTCATCATGTATCTCATCATCACTGTCATAATCCCTGTCATCATCTATGTCATCATCCCTGTCAAAATCCCTGTTGTCATCTCTGTCATCATCCTTGTCATCATCCCTGTCATCATCTCTGTCATCATCCTTGTCATCATCCCTGTCATCATCTATGTCATCATCCCTGTTATCATCACTGTCATCATCTATGTTATCTTCCCTGTCATCATGTATCTCATCATCACTGTTATCATCAATGTCATCATCTATGTTATCTTCCCTGTCATCATGTATCTCATCATCACTGTCATCATCACTGTCATCATCCCTGTCATCATCTATGTCATCATCCCTGTCATAATCCCTGTTGTCATCTCTGTCATCATCCTTGTCATCATCCCTGTCATCATCCATGTCATCATCCCTGTCATTATCTATGTCATCATCCCTGTTATCATCCCTGTTATCATCCCTGTCATAATCCCTGTCATAATCCCTGTCATCATCCCTGTCGTCATCCCTGAAATCATGACTGTTATCATGTATGTCATCATCCCTGTCATCATCCCTGTCGTCATCTATGTCATCATCCCTGTCAAAATCCCTGTTGTCATCTCTGTCATCATCCTTGTCATCATCCCTGTCATCATCTCTGTCATCATCCTTGTCATCATCCCTGTCATCATCTATGTCATCATCCCTGTTATCATCACTGTCATCATCTATGTTATCTTCCCTGTCATCATGTATCTCATCACCACTGTTATCATCAATGTCATCATCTATGTTATCTTCACTGTCATCATGTATCTCATCATCACTGTCATAATCCCTGTCATCATCTATGTCATCATCCCTGTCAAAATCCCTGTTGTCATCTCTGTCATCATCCTTGTCATCATCCCTGTCATCATCTCTGTCATCATCCTTGTCATCATCCCTGTCATCATCTATGTCATCATCCCTGTTATCATCACTGTCATCATCTATGTTATCTTCCCTGTCATCATGTATCTCATCATCACTGTTATCATCAATGTCATCATCTATGTTATCTTCCCTGTCATCATGTATCTCATCATCACTGTCATCATCACTGTCATCATCCCTGTCATCATCTATGTCATCATCCCTGTCATAATCCCTGTTGTCATCTCTGTCATCATCCTTGTCATCATCCCTGTCATCATCCATGTCATCATCCCTGTCATTATCTATGTCATCATCCCTGTTATCATCCCTGTTATCATCCCTGTCATAATCCCTGTCATAATCCCTGTCATCATCCCTGTCATCATCCCTGTCGTCATCATTGTTATCATGTATGTAATCGTCACTGTTATCATCACTGTCATCATCTATGTTATCTTCCCTGTCATCATGTATGTCATCATCACTGTTATCATCACTGTCATCATCTATGTCATTATCCCTGTCATCATCCCTGTTATCATCCCTGTTATCATCCCTGTCATCATCCCTGTCATCATCCCTGTCATCATCACTGTTATCATCACTGTCATCATCTATGTTATCTTCCCTGTCATCATGTATCTCATCATCACTGTTATCATCACTGTCATCATCTATGTCATTATCCCTGTCGTCATCTCTGTCATCATCCTTGTCATCATCCCTGTCATCATCTACGTCATCATCCCTGTTATCATCCCTGTTATCATCCCTGTCATCATCCCTGTCATCATCTCTGTCATTATCCCTGTCATCATCCCTTTTATCATCCCTGTTGTCATCCCTGTCATCATCCCTGTCATCATCTATGTCATTATCCCTGTCGTCATCTCTGTCATCATCCTTGTCATCATCCCTGGTGTCATCTCTGTCATCATCCTTGTCATCATCCCTGTCATCATCCCTGTCATTATCTATGTCATCATCCCTGTTATCATCCCTGTCATCATGTCTGTCATCATCCTTGTCGTCAGCGTTGTCATCATCCCTGTCATCATCCCTGTCATCATCCCTGTTGTCATCTCTGTCATCATCCTTGTCAAAATCCCTGTCATCATCCCTGTCATTATCTATGTCATCATCCCTGTCATCATCCCTGTCATTATCTATGTCATCATCCCTGTTATCTTCTCTGTTTTCATCCCTGTCATCATCCCTGTCATCATCATTGTTATCATGTATGTCATCATCACTGTTATCATAACTGTCATCATCTATGTTATCTTCCCTGTCATCATGTATCTCATCATCACTGTCATCATCCCTGTCATCATCTATGTCATCATCCCTGTCATTATTTGTGTCGTCATCCCTGTTATCATCCCTGTCATAATCCCTATCATCATGTCTGTCATCATCCTTGTCGTCAGCGTTGTCATCATCCCTGTCATCATCCCTGTCATCATCACTGTTATCATGTATGTCATCATCCCTGTCATCATCTATTTCATCATCCCTGTCATAATCCCTGTCGTCATCCCTGTCATCATCCCTGTTTTCATCCCTGTCATTATCCCTGTCATCATCCCTGTCATCATCCCTGTCATCATCTCTGCCATCATCTCTGTCATCATGTCTGTCATCATCTATGTCATCATCCCTGTCATAATCTCTGTCGTCATCTCTGTCATCATCCTTGTCATCATCTATGTCGTTATACCTGTCATCATCCCTGTTATCATCCCTTTTATCATCCCTGTCATCATCCCTGTTATCATCCCTGTCGTCATCTATGTCATCATCCCTGTCGTCATCCCTGTCATAATCCCTGTTGTCATCTCTGTCATCATCCTTGTCATCATCCCTGTCATCAACCCTGTGATTATCTATGTCATCATCCCTGTTTTCATCCCTGTCATCATCCCTGTCATCATCCCTGTCGTCATCTATGTCATCATCCCTGTCGTCATCCCTGTCATAATCCCTGTTGTCATCTCTGTCATCATCCTTGTCATCATCCCTGTCATCAACCCTGTCATTATCTATGTCATCATCCCTGTTTTCATCCCTGTCATCATCCCTGTCATCATCTCTGTCATTATCCCTGTCATCATCCCTATCGTCATCTCTGCCATCATCTCTGTCATCATGTATGTCATCATCTATGTCATCATCCCTGTCATAATCCCTGTCGTCATCTCTGTTATCATCCTTGTCATCATCTATGTCGTTATCGCTGTAATCATCCCTGGTATCATCTATGTCATCATCCCTGTTATCATCCCTGTCGTCATCCCTGTCATAATCCCTGTCGTCATCTCTGTCATCATCCTTGTCATCATTCCTGTCATAATCTATGTCATCATCCCTGTTATCATCCCTTTCATCATCCCTGTCATCATCTATGTCATCATCCCTGTAATTATCCCTGTTATCATCCCTGTTAACATCCCTGTCATCATCCCTGTCATCATCCCTGTTATCATCCCTGTTATCATCCCTGTCATCATCCCTGTCATCATCTCTGTCATTATCCCTGTCATCATCCCTGTCGTCATCTCTGTCATCGTCCTTGTCATCATCCCTGTCATTATCTATGTCATCATCCCTGTCATCATCACTGTTATCATGTATGTCATCATCACTGTTATCATCCCTGTTATCATCCCTGTCATCATCTATGTCATCATCCCTGTCATCATGTCTGTTATCATCCCTGTTACCATCCCTGTCATCATCCCTGTCATCATCTATGTCATCATCTATGTCATCATCCCTGTCATCATCCCTGTCGTCCTCTATGTCGTCATCCCTGTCATAATCCCTGTCGTCATCTCTGTCATCATCCTTGTCATCATCCCTGTCATCATCTATGTCATCATCCCTGTCATCATCTATGTCATCATCCCTGTTATTATCCCTGTTATCATCCCTGTCATCCTCCCTGTCATCATCCCAGTCATCATCAATGTCATCATCCCTGTCATCATGTCTGTCATCATCCCTGTCGTCATCTCTGTCATCATCCCTGTCATCATCTATGTCATCATCCCTGTTATCATCCCTGTCATCCTCCCTGTCATCATCTCTGTCATTGTCCCTGTCATCATCTCTGTCATTATCCCTGTCATCATCTATATCATTATCCCTGTCATCATCCCAGTCATCATCAATGTCATCATCCCTGTCATCATCTCTGTCATCATCCCTGTTATCATCCCTGTTATCATCTCTGTCATCATCCTTGTCATCATCCCTGTCATCATCTATGTCATCATCCCTGTCATCATGTTTGTCATCATCCCTGTCATCATCTCTGCCATCATCTCCGTCATCATGTCTGTCATCATCTATGTCATCATCCCTGTTATCATCCCTGTTATCATCCCTGTCATCATCTATGTCATTATCCCTGTCATCATCCCAGTCATCATCAATGTCATCATCCCTGTCATCATCCCTGTCATCATGTCTGTCGTCATCTCTGTCGTCATCCCTGTCATACTCCCTGTCGTCATCTCTGTCATCATCCCTGTCATCATCTATGTCATCATCCCTGTTATCATCCCTGTTATCATCCCTGTCATCCTCCCTGTCATCATCTCTGTCATTATCCCTGTCATCATCTATGTCATTATCCCTGTCATCATCCCAGTCATCATCAATGTCATCATCCCTGTCATCATCCCTGTCATCATCTCTGTCATCATCCCTGTCGTCATCCCTGTCATAATCCCTGTCGTTCATCCCTGTCATAATCCCTGTCGTCATTTCTGTCATCATCAATGTCATCATCCCTGTTATTATCTATGTCATCATCCCTGTTATCATCCCTGTTATCATCCCTGTCATCATCCCTGTCATCAACACTGTTATCATGTATGTCATCATCACTGTCATCATCTATGTTATCTTCCCTGTCATCATGTCTCCCATCATCACTGTTATCATCACTGTCATCATCTATGTCATTATCCCTGTCGTCATCTCTGTCATCATCCTTGTCATCATCCCTGTCATCATCCCTGTTGTCATCATCTATGTCATTATCCCTGTCATCATCAATGTCATCATCCCTGTCATCATCTATGTCATCATCCCTGTCGTCATCCCTGTCATAATCCCTGTCGTCATCTCTGTCATCATCCTTGTCATCATCCCTGTCATTATCTATGTCATTATCCCTGTTATCATCCCTGTCATCATCCCTGTCATCATCACTGTTATCATGTATGTCATCATCACTGTTATCATCACTGTCATCATCTATGTTATCTTCCCTGTCATCATGTATTTCATCATCACTGTTATCATCACTGTCATCATCTATGTCATTATACCTCTCGTCATCTCTGTCATCATCCTTGTCATCATCCCTGTCATCATCTATGTCATCATCCCTGTTATCATCCCTGTTATCATCCCTGTCATCATCCCTGTCATCATCTCTGCCATCATCTCTGTCATCATGTCTGTCATCATCTATGTCATCATCCCTGTTATCATCCCTGTCATCATCTCTGTCATCATCCCTGTCATCATCTCTGCCATCATCTCTGTCATCATCTATGTCATCATCCCTGTCATCATGTCTGTCATCATCCCTGTCGTCATCTCTGTCGTCATCCCTGTCATACTCCCTGTCGTCATCTCTGTCATCATCCCTGTCATCATCTATGTCATCATCCCTGTTATCATCCCTGTTATCATCCCTGTCATCCTTCCTGTCATCATCTCTGTCATTATCCCTGTCATCATCTCTGTCATTATCCCTGTCATCATCTATGTCATTATCCCTGTCATCATCCCAGTCATCATCAATGTCATCATCCCTGTCATCATCTCTGTCATCATCCCTGTCGTCATCCCTGTCATAATCCCTGTCGTTCATCCCTGTCATAATCCCTGTCGTCATTTCTGTCACCATCCCTGTCATCATCTCTGTCATTATCTATGTCATCATCCCTGTCATCATCACTGTTATCATGTATGTCATCATCACTGTTATCATCACTGTCATCACCTATGTCATTATCCCTCTCGTCATCTCTGTCATCATCCTTGTCATCATCCCTGTCATCATCTATGTCATCATCCCTGTTATCATCCCTGTTATCATCCCTGTCATCATCTCTGTCATCATCCCTGTCATCATCCCTGTCATCATCTCTGCCATCATCTCTGTCATCTTGTCTGTCATCATCTATGTCATCATCCCTGTTATCATCTCTGTCATCATCCCTGTCATCATCCCTGTCATCATCTCTGCCATCATCTCTGTCATCATCTATGTCATCATCCCTGTTATCATCCCTGTTATCATCCCTGTCATCATCTATGTCATCAACATTGTCGTCATCTCTGTCATCATCTCAGTCATAATCCCTGTCATCATCTATGTCATCATCCCTGTCATCATCTCTGTCATCATTACTGTCATCATCCCTGTCATCATCTATGTCGTCATACCTGTCATCATCCCTGTCATCATCTATGTCACCTTCCCTGTCATCATCACTGTCATCATTACTGTCATCATCTCTGTCATCATCCCTGTTATCATTACTGTCATCATCTGTCATCCCTGTCTTCATCTCTGTCATCACTGCCATCATCACTGTCATCTAGTGCTGCAACTAACAACTATTTTGATAATCGATTAATCTGTTGATTATTTCTATGATTAATCTATTATTATTATTGTTATTATTAACAGATCAATTTTTGTATTGGCAACATATTCAAAACTGTTAGGCCCCGGATTGGGGTGGCCAAGGCATAATATGAAGAGTCCCTTTTCCCTCAAGTCCGAAGCTGCCACAGACACAAAAGTTGCCGTGCTAAGAAAAATAAGACGGATTTATTTTTATAACCAAAAAATGTAAACGATGACAAAAGTGTTAAACTGATCTTCAGGAATCAAAATAACAAAGTAACAGTTCTAACTCAGAGGGTAAATGATCTGACCTAACAACTCAAAAAGAACAGAAATACAACCACTTACCTTCCTAACTAATATAAACAGGAGAAAACAACCATAAATAAATAAGATTCACCCCTACATATTGCTATACTAAATTAAACAGATGGAATCTTGAAACAAAGGAAAACGTGGCCGGTTGGAAGGAGAGGGTGATGGAGTTCCCCAAAAGCCGAGGCGGTGACGTCACGGTTGCTTCTTTTATTAATTCGTTGCCAACTACTTTAATCCTCGATTTTAATCCAATCGATTAATTGTTGCTGCCCTACTGTCATCATCACTTTTATCATCATCCCTGTCACCATCTCTGTATATATATAAATACCCACACACACATATAGAGATAGAGAGAGAGAGACAGAACAAGCAAGTTTTGTTCATTTTAGTCAAAACAATAAAATGGGGTAAGATTTTGAGTGTAAATTAATCGGACTTTTTCATATTTTTCAACTTTTAATACACCAAACAAATCATGATAATAACACTCTCAATCAATTCCTCATGCCAATTAATTTTGTCAGAAATCCTAGATGGCTGCAAAAATGGCTGCCAAACGGACCCTTGGGACAATATTTTGAGTTGGGAACATCAAAATTTGTTTACTAGATACCATGAGGATTACAAAAAACTAAGTAAGAAAAATATATCCATGGGGTGCATGGAGACCCTATCGGTGGTACATGGGCAACAGAGACACGTTTCAGCTGCGTCTAACGTTACAGGTGTTCGAAATGCCATACTAACAGTGCGTGCTGATTTGGCCAAAGTATAGTATGTAGTATGCAAACAAAAGCAAAATTTACGGTTGGCCAAAAATGCAAGGATGTCGCACTGATTCAGAAAAAATCTCCAGTAGGCCAGTCTACATCACCTACTGTATCCCACAATGTAAAGCACTGAAATGTCACAATGGCAGTTGAAATGGCAGACGGCAGCAGAAGAGCAGAAGGGGGCGCTATAGCTAAAGAAGCAGCTTTTTGCTATTGGCGGGCTATTGTTTACTTATGCTTTCCAAAACCGGAAACTGGGACCGGGCGTTGCATACTGCAAAATAAATTTGAACAGGTCTGCACTACATACTACTGCCGAACGCAGTATGTACATTATATCATATATAGTATGGCATTTCGAACACAGCAGGGTCTGATATAAATTCACTGTCTCATCTCCCTATCTGTCCCGTCAATAATAAACCTGCGCCACTGAGCAGTACTGGTGCACTTCTGTTGTGTTGACTGGATTTGCTATGTTTTTCTTTTGCGTGTGTTTACCAGGTTTGTGTGTTTTTGACTTTGCATCGTTTCTGTATTTTCAGCGTGTTTGATATTAATGCATTTGTTTCATTTTTTAGCAGCACGTTTATTTCATCCGCAGCGTCATTGCTTTTGTTTCGGACTTTGAATCGGCATCATTTCTGAATTTGCAGCCTGATACTTCTCATGGAAATCATTTGGGCCGTTGCAGCGCTGTTGCCCTTGCCACCATACAACTGTATCTCTCCTGTAGCACAGCAGATGTGCGTCTCATAATCGGAAAAAAAGGTATTTCAACACTATATATTTGCACTAAAATAACAAACATAAATTTATGTTATCTAGCAATATGATCTCATACCTACAAATAAAGCAAAATATGTGTAACAAATCACCTTGTATATTTGACTACAGGCACATCTTGTTTACATCTCGGCTACGACAGTTTTATATTGTTTGCAGGGGAACTCACACAGAGGCTTGATATATTCCCAACAAGAAAAAACACAAAGAAGGTGCTTGGGAACAAATGTTTTTCTTGTAGACAGTAAATGTTATTGAAAGTAATCTTGTACCTGCAGCAAGTGGTGAATCACATATTGTCCAACAGCACAAGAGGTAATGTAAGTGTTTCGTTTGAACAAGCAATATCCAGTTTTTTTCATCTTCGCAACAAAGCCCTTCAGGAAACACTTTAAACACACACACACACACACACACACTCTATCTTAAATAAACACAAGCTGTGTGCGCAGCATAACTTTCCGCTTCTCTCTATTAAGACCATTCAAATCTCCCATCTGCTCTCACGTCTTCCTCCCCCTCCCTTTTCAAGACCTCTTCAGCCAAGCCCCTTTCCTCTTGGCCCATTACATTTCATCATCTCGGCTTTCCCTTCTGTCATAAGTGGCCATCGGCTTTTAACAAGACGCGGGAGGCCAGTGAAGCAAGCATGGTTAAACGCTCTCTGCCCCTCCATTTCCCCTCACTTGAGCGCAGTGGTGATGGAGTCTCATGTCTGGAAGCTTTATTTCCCCTGTGGGCACTCTAGCATATTGTGGGTCATCTGTAGCACTTAGATGGCTGAGCTAGTGAACAGATCTCAGCCTAAGCTCCTCCACAGAGTGCCCCAGTCTGTGCCGCAGTCTGTAAGCGCACAGCCAACAAAGACAGGGAGGTATCTCAATGCATGATCAGGTTTTCCACCAGGAAGGAGCTGCTGGGCGATTGGCTCTGGTGGCTTCAGAGGCCAACGGGATGTTGCGTTGGTGGTCATGACATATTGTATGTAGCATGTGAACCATACATATCTGCCTTGTGTTGCTTGTGGCATTTAAGCACCCACTTCTGAAACCTTAATTCAAAATGTTAATGACTAAATGGAAATCTATTTTCCCATTACAGCAAGAAAATAAACAATCGACTGTTTGCTTAGCACAGCTCCTATTAATTACAGTTATTACGCCCATAAAGCTTTCCATTCTCACACTGTACATGTTCAGTGATTGATTTTTTATAACATATTGTATTGGTTTTAAGTTTGCACACCAAATTCTTCAATGAATAGCAATTATGTAAGCAAACATTGTTTGCCTTGCCATCCTTCCCATTACCTGGCCCATATCAACAGACTATATATTTGCATATAGATACACATGAAATACATCAAAATAGAAAAAAATAATAATAAATAAATAAAATAGGTCCATAAGTACATAAAGGGTCTTTCAAAGTACAAGATCACATTACAGCCTCATTCCCTCAGAGCTTGTTCCTGCTGGAGCAAGTTACCAATGTTCACATTATGCCTTAAAAAGTATAAAAAAGTGTCTCCAAATATCATCCACAGCATTTTGTTTACGTCTAATAATCTATGTTATCTTTTCCATTGACATGTTTACGCCCTTTCTTTAATCCACATGCCGATTCTTGGCCTATTTACATTGTTCCAATTAAGAGTAATTCTACGTTTAGCTTGTAATATACACAAGTCCATGAATCCATCTCTTTGTTTTGTTAGTGAGTGTTGATAGGATATATGCCTAGAATAATAATGTTAGGGTCCAATGCTAATTTCTTTGATAACATTTGATCAATCATATTAATAATATCTTGGATTTCACTTTCATACATTCCCACAGACAACGGTGCAGTTTTCCTCTTATCTTGTTATACTTGATACAGGTATCAGTTATAATATGATTAAGCTTATGCAATATAACAGGAGTTATGTACGCATCTGCCATTTATACTGAATACGTTTCAAACTACTGTTGACTGTCTGTGTCTGAGCTTTCTTACATGCCTCACTCCAGTCTTCTAAATATATTTCATCGTCTGTATCTTCCTTCCATAATCTCAATTTTGATTCACAATAATGGGTCTTTGATTTCAGACAGTGGTTGGCAAAAGCAGGCTTCTTATGCTAGTGGTAAAATACTGAGGCTAAAGTTGCACGTCCCAGCCAAAACGATCCTTGTAGAGGGCAAGGAAGCTGTCAAGTTTATTCTGCAGTGGAAGTCTTTCTTTTACAAGAATATATTGGTAATAAGTTCAGATCAGACTCTTTTTTTATTGTTAACCCTCTTTAGCTTTTAGCTAACATACTTTTTACACATTCAACGATTATTTTCCACTTTAAACATTACAAGAGAAAGTTTAGGATTTGTTGGTGGATGAATCTTTTATTCTGGAATGGATATTAGTAGCTACTAATGTTGGTCTGTCTCTTCAAGAGAGATGAAACGTCTTCAAGAACTTCAACCCTGTCCAGCTGCCTTTTGGACTAAACCTTTGAATTACCATGATGACTTGGACGAGTGAGAACCTTCACAGACACATGTCTTTGCATTTTGGGATGAGTACCCTTTGACTGGTGCAAGAATATGAAAGGACGACAAGGAAATTAGCCGACTACAGAAAACGGCTTTAATTTAAGAGGCAGACGGCAAAAGATCATCCCCAACAGCCTATGTATTTGTTCAGCAGTGAAAGGTCACAGATTCTCCAGAGGGCCCAGAACCAGCTGCTCAGTGAGAGAATACAACAGGTACATTCACTTGTTCTCAGAGCTGAAGAAGACAAAGAGAGTTAAGTTCTGTTGCCTTTTGGATCAGACCTTTGAAATACCATGACCTGCATGACTGAGAACCTTCATAGACAATGTTAGTCTGAACTTTGATATATAAGCATCCAGGACAAGCCTCCACACAGTGAAGACATAGTACTGTGTGGATGCAGTAGTCAGAGGGCCTGCTTTAATGTAACGCATGATATAGTGTGAAATGTGCCTCAGACCTAAGTTAAAACTGCAGGTAGTAAGCTAATGAGCTTTTATTTTGCAGCTTACCTTAGAGCAGTCGAACAAACTGTTTAATCCGTTCCTTACACTTTGGCTCTTGTGTTTTTGGTTTTAGAGAGAATTAAACCACAAACCGAACACATTACACACAGAGTGTTGCTCTTACTGCAGCCACATGTACTCTGCCTCAGCGTGTTGACAAATCCAGAGCTTAACAGATCTGCTGTTCCCGGTTGCAGCTGCCAAACTATGATTGGACAATCACTGTTTGGGGAAGAAGTTTAGTCAACGGTCAATTTCATGTTTCACAGTCAATTATGTTTGTAGTTCAAACACTGTAACTGCAGTGTTTCAGTCAAATAAACAACCATTGTACAAACTGGATGTGTGGATGCTTCCCAATAGCTGTTCAAACAGATACGGGCGAGATAAAAACCAATTATGAACAAAACAGGAGATTAAGCCACAGCATGGAAACAATTTACTGATAACATTTAAAACTCTGAGAAGGTTAATGGTGCTAAATCTCCAGTGTCGGAGGTGTGATAACGTGCGATAGAACTCTTAGTTGCTGTAATTCTGGCAACATTTGGAGGCAGGACAGAAGCCCATTTGTTGGTGTGAGCAGAGTGAGATAACAGAATGAGAGGGACACAGAGAAAGCTACTTTAACAATCATTTCCATGCAAACAAAATGAATAAACTAGGGGCACGGAAAGTGCATCAATATCATCTAATGGGCATGGATGTAGCAGAGTACCCCTGAAGTGCGACCTCTGCCTGCGTAGCGGAAAGACGGCGTAACAGACAGAAATCAAGACAGATGAGCTGGTGTCCTTTTTATAGCAGAGAGAGCTCTGTGAAAAGTTTATTGTGTGACACAAGTGTTCAGTCGGGGTAAGTGAGATCTCTGTGCTTTTAGTGTTTTTAAAAGAAAAGAGCAAAGAATCAGTCCTCACAGGAAATGTCAGGTAGCATCAGCCTCATTATAACATTGATCGTGACTCTCTGTTCATTACTGTCGGATGGAGTTCTTTCTGCTTTTCTTCTCCCTCCAATGACTGCATCGATTTACGTGCAGGCGCAACACTGCATTAGAAGAATATTGCAAGAGAATACATATACATGTATGTATTTCTTTGCAACTGTGCAGCAACCATATGTGTAATGCTGCAGTCCCGGCGGAGATGCAGAGAATACTGTGGTTCGTGTTCGAGCGGCACCTGCTCTGTGAGGCTGTTAGCTTCAGCCTGTCCTCTGTGATTTCAGCCACACTCATTATACGGCCCAGAGCTGCCTCCACACTGATTCAGCCAAAAACCCTAATGGAGGATAATGAGCCACACAGTTCCCCTGCTGCCGACCAGACATTGAGCAGGGACTCGGTAACCACTGAGTCACAGTGCCGCAATCCCTGACAATCCGATGATATGGAGGGAGCAAATCAGAGAAGAAAGACGTGAACCGCTGGGTCATGGTGTCTCTTACTTACAGCACGTTGTCATAACAGATGACCTTTTTTAAACCGTGGTTGCATATTACAGTTGAGCGCCTCTATCACTCATTTTTGGCTTTTACATCTTTGAATATTCAGAACAACAGACAGGTCTCATCAAACTCCCTCACTGCTGGAGGCCAAATTGGAACAAGTAGTACCAAAGTGAGGCCCGTCTCCTCCTGTCCTATTCTCTGCTCTGATCTAACATCAGTCGGAGGCTTCTGGACCTGCGGGTTTTCATTTCGATTGAGGTATCTGATCTGAAAGACTCAATTTGGCTGCTGATTAATGCAAAAACACATTGCATAATGCAGGGTATAGGCAGTTTGAAGTTAGGAGGGGAGTTCGGAGTGCAGATGGATGCGAGCGCTGATGGAGGAGGACAGAAAATGGGTTCAAAACAAAATGTCAGACAGATTCCTGGAACACTTGCATTAAGTCCACAGGAGATATGCACTGTAGCTGCTTCAAAGACCTTATCCACAGACTTGTCTCCAATGGAAATTGGAAGATAATTCACGCTTCCCCTGAATGGCCTCGTGCGCTGAGCACAAAAAAAGCTGGTCAGTGCAGTAACCCAAGGACAATGATAATAGTTTTCTCTCCCCACTGACTTCATGCTTTCCTTTTTGCATTCTGATTTTGGCTCTTTGCTGCTCTTGCTATTATTTAGGCTGCGACACATTTAAAATTCTTGTTCTGCACCACAAAGCAGGCAGCCGACTCCCCTTTCAGTCAAGTCATTCTCTATGTGTCGTGTCGGTTTGGTGTGAATAGGAGATAATTAGAAGCTGTATCCTTTTATGTTTGGGATCACTTTAGAGACCCAACAAGTGGCAGCATACACTTGCTACTCTCACAGATCTGCCGTACTCACTTCTATTGCCACCGCCATAAGCTGAGTCGGTATGTGTGTGTGCGCGTGTTTGAGTGTTGTGCTGTAAGGAGGTTATTTGTGGCAGACTACTGTGGGGTCTTTGTTTCCCCTCGTCTCTTTGCTTGTGACAGAGGGAGGAAAGAACTCCAGCGCACTGTGCTTTGATCACACACTGGAGCAGCTTCATACAGAAATGAGGGAGGGGGAGTGATGGAAAAGTGGAAGAGAGCGAGAGAGCAGAGGTGGAACAGACGAGGAGATTGGTGAAGCGAGAGGAGAGGAAAAAGTGCGAGCTTGAGTTTCAGTGGCTCATAAAATCTCAGAGTTGTTGTCCATCTTATATTAATGAATGGGGAATAAAAGGTAATGGAGGGTAGAACACTGACGATGTAAAGCAGAAAGTTTAGAACTGAAAGTGCTGTATTTTAGATGACGACACAGGCCGAACATATAAATATAACCACAGCTTTTTGGCTGAATTGTCAGTAGGTCATTCAGTCTCTGCATCCGTGACAGCCCAGTAATGCTGACATGGTGTCGTGTCTGTCACTCAGCAGTGTCATGTCTGACTTTTTGAGTGGTATGTCAGTCTTCAGGTAATGTGCTGTGATGCAAGTTCTCTCTGATGTAGAACATAATCCATTTTAAAAGGTGTTAAAAGGTAACGAGCAGGGCAATGCACTTATTTTTTTATTCATTGAAAGCAGGTTATTACACTCTGGTGTCATGTTAGCAATGCTCACTAATGTAAGCCTTATAACAGTGCTTCTTAAAGAAACAGTACTGTCAGATGAACTCATGTTTGTAGACTCTTTGATCATCTTGATTCATACAACCGCACTACAGCCAACTATAGCCCTTGTTATACAAAGATAAACAAAGCTTAACAGCTCCATCATTACGCCACCTTGTGCTTTTACACTGGACCAAACGACCCTGTCATATTATACCCCTTTTAGCGTGTTGACCCGGGTTTTTTAGACCCGGGAAGATCCGCTTATAGATGCCAATTGTCTCTGTTCCCCTTGCCAGTGAAGTATACTCCTGTCGGTCTCTTTTCTGCTGCGTCACCGTCGACATCACAAACGTGCTGGAGACAGGGTTGGTAAACAGTGAAGGTGGTTAGGTATTTATTCTATCTATTACTCATTCAGTCTGTTTATCAAACTCGGTGCCCACAAATTTGGAACGATGTTCGAGCGCTGCTTGGCCGGAGACGGCCGGAAACTCACAGTCACTCACAGGGCTGTTTTGTCCATGGCTACTCCCTCATCTTCAGACCCTGTTTCCCCCCTGTGTTATAACCTCCACAGCCAGCTTAGCAGCAGAATGACTTCGCCCCACAATTCCACCTCTGTACCTTTTACACAACACGACGAAGCAGAACAGGCCCACAAATGGCCAAGCCACTCCCCTAAACCGATGACGAGAGAGAGAGTTTGAGAGAGGAGGAATATGAATCGTTGTCATTGCTCGCTGTATCAAACTACATTCCTCTGCAAATCTTGTGCAGCTCGCATGCTATTCTTAGCTCATTGTCATTAAGATTCAGCTCATCCATATTGAGTACAGGCAGCGTGTGAACAGGTATGTAAGCAGGCTGGTAAGCTAACAAACATTTGACAGACTTCAAACAGGCCTGTTAAAGCTACAGATACAGACTGTGGTCGGGATGTAAATTCTGCCTATCCAGCGGGTACTATCTCAACTGTTTGGTAACTATTATGACTCTTCATTCATAACTTATCCATAAGCTAATTATTTAAAGTTTTTATCCATTGCATGAGCTCACTGCCTGGACTTCTCTTCCTGCTTATAACACACTCAATCCTCACCATGTAAAGTCCAGGTGTAACAGCTGACTCAATATATGGATGTGTTGTTTTAATTAAATCATAATTTATATTTTTTCGTTTTTAATTAATGGGACACCTCATGTAGCCCCTGGTTCTTGCACAAGTACCCCCCCCGGTGTGCAAGTACGTCTGTTTCATTGTAATTGCTTTCTAACAATGAAAACATAAATGCTTGTTTGATTGAGTCACTGCTGGACTTTATCAGCTTTCTGTGGCATTCTTTCAGGCAAAAAAATGAAAACCTTTTTATTACTTGGCTGCTTCAAAAAGAACATTATAAATGACTGCGCTGAGTTCCAGCCAGGCAGCGGCCTTCATCATGAAACTAAACTGAACAAAGAGCTCTTGTAACATTTTTCTTTTTTTATTAAGCAACAAAACAAAACAATCCAAAGAGCACTTTTAGCAATTACGCAGACAGGAACCCGAATGAAGCGGTCTGGCCTTCATCTTTTAGTTCTTTTTGTCAGAAAGGTGTATTGTTTGATTTACTTGACCATTTGGTGCAGACAAAAAATATGTTTACACACCCTTTCTTCACAATAGTCTAAGTAACAAACACAGCAGGGAGAAACTGACAGTAGACGGCGGCTGTAAAATGTATTAATGAATTATGTCTGCTCCGTCAGCAGCATCCTCAAAGCTATTTTTCCCCACCTTCTTTCTGGGCCATCTGTGCGAGGTTTGTTTTCATTGCTGACTCCTCTGCTTGTGTTTAGCTGTGAGGTTATACACACACAGCCAGGTAGTAATGAATTATAATGATAGATGTCACAGCTTTTGGTCCAGATGCCACTTTGAGCAAAGTGCACACCTCGTGTCCACACAGTGTCCCGTAAAGAGTACACACAGGTTTAATATCTGTGTCCAGTTTTAGGTTTGTCAACAACACAAACCTCTAGATGCAGTTTTGTTTGTGTGTGTGTTCAGTCCGTTTCTGTTTGTAGGGTAGCTTGATGTACAGGATACAATAGGTGTTGGTGTAGTTTCTTCTTCAGACCTGCATTCGAAGTGAAAGCTCGTCAGTTCACATATACCTGCAGGAATAGCACGACCTCCTCCTTCTCATTGCCACATTTCTCTCCAAAGCAAGTGTTAATTTCATCAACAAGGTGTGAGGCTTGTGAGGTGCTCCAGGTGTGGAAATGAACCGATTTTAATTTGCCTCATAATTTCCTTTTTGAAAACACACGTGGGTGGTAAGAAATACATCAGACTGAAAGAGCTGGGGTTGTTAAAGCTGTTGTGTGAGTGATAACTGCACTCATTTTTTTTTCGAGTTTGTCAAAAGTTCAGGTTCATGTATCTCTTAGCCAGAGAGGAATACCCTGTGTTTGGTAAAGTTGAAGTGATGATGTTTGTTATTTCATCTTTGTCATCTTTGATCAGGCGACGCTCTTTGAACAACACATTAGGTCATTAACCCTAAGTCCTCCCTCGACCGTCCACAAATGATCCAGAACGCTGCTGCAAGGCTTTTGGCCAGGTCCAGCAGGTCAAGTCACATTACACCTGATCTTATTTTCCTGACATTGTCTTCCAGTTAAATTCAGAATTCATTTTAAGCTCCTTGTTTTCATTTATAAAGCCCTGCATGATCAGGCAACTGTGTGCATCTCAGACCTGCTCCATCCCTACGTCCCCTGCAGATCCCTCAGGCCTTCTGACCAGGGTCCTATGCAAATACGCTCTGCAGTTTCTACTGACGCTTTTAAAAAGCAGCTTAAGACACAACTTTTTAAATTGGCCGTTGATCATCTCCTGTAATTTTGCAGTTTGTAGTCTTCCTCTGTTCATTTTGTGTTTATAATTGTTATTACTGTTATTGTTATATATTGTTGTTGTGGTGTTTCATGAAGCACTTTGTGACTTTGCTTTGTGAAGGGTGCTATACCAAATAAACGTATTATTATTATTATATAGATTAATGATGTGCATATGTGGTCAATTACTAAAACGAAGGAATGCAGGTTTTATTAGTTTTGCTGTAGTAATAGCAGACGCTACATAAACATTTTCTAGTGGGAGTGAATTCTTAGTCAGATTTCATAGTTTAAGTGCATCATAGGGTGAACACACACAAAATAAGCAGCCTATGCTTTCCAAGCAGATGCTAGTTTGCAGAGCGCTTCAGTCTTCCACCTTCTGAGTGGAAAGGAAACTTAACCGCCTGGTGGGTCCTTCCGAAAGTTAAATGCTGTTAATGGCCGCATGTCTTATGTCAGCACAAGTGTGTGAACGACAGAAGTCCACATCCAACCCGGGCACATTTTTAAGGGTCGGCATGGGCTCAAACAAAATCTGATCCTTTCTTTGCTGTTCTGAACCGTGTCCACTCTGCCTGCTGTCGCATAGCTTCTCTCATTCACAGCAGCCAGGCCGACAGTGTGAGCATTCAGCCTTCATTCTGCACATGCAAGGGAAACTTATAGTGTGTAACTATGAAATTATCTATATTATTTGTGAGCACCTGTGCAAGCTCAGGCTCAAGTTCTCTCTTTCAATCAAATCAATTAACCAAAGTCATGTTTCTTGCGTTCTGTGAAGCTTATCTTGCAACGACATTCATAAGTCACAGTTTGACACAAGAAGAAGAAAATCTCTCTTAAAACAAATAAGTCTAAAACAGACTATTTACCAATTTACATATGACAGTATTTATCTTAGTCCGTAAGCCCGTAACAGTGTAGGTCTAACCTTATAATTGCAGATCAAGCTTATTGATATGAGACCTGTTGTCACATATATATAATCATATATCATCACATTGTTGTCTCTTAACAATCTTTGTAATTCTTGGGCTTTTTGGCTCTGAGGGCTGCATGAAAATGACAAAAATGCACACCCCCTCCAACACGCAGCCTTTGCTCAGCTAGAGAACATCATTATACAGCAAAAGATCCTTGCTGACATTTCCTCCTTTTCCAATGTTCCAGCCTACAACTCTGGCATCGACATGTACCAGACTTGCAGACTTACTCGTCATAGTAACCCTCGCCTCTCTCATTTCCCCACAAAGTTAGCACCAAACTCTTGATTTGTGAATAATTCAGTGAAATGCCAAGTTTTAGTAGCCCTGCCAACAACAGAGTCAAATTGGTGACAATGGATGTATGTCCTTAAACAACTTTGTGAATGTTGTAATAGCTGATGTCCATGGGGAAGAAACAAACTCAATTTAAAGATCCTCCAATCATAGATAACTGCTGATCATCAGTTTGATCACAGGACAAGAGTGCTGCTAGCAATATGGCTTCTACTTGCTTTAGATCAGTGATAAGATTGGGAAAAACTAAAGTAAATTAAACTTTCTAAATTTTCTACTCTTCTTGTTGCTCTGTTATCTGGCAGCAATAAGATTATGTTGATCTTGGTGTAGGACAGTTGTTGATCATGTTCATGACTGGTAAAAAATAGCTAAGATGACTGGGGGGGCTTAGCTGAAGAGTGGCACTGTTTAGCCCGGTACTGTATGAGCATGTATTAGGTTAATTTAATATGTGAAATAAGAACATATTTAATCAACATTTAGGTTAATATGAGATATGTAAAAAGGCTCTGATAAGGATCAGTGCCAAAAAATGGTCTAGACGTCCGAATTAAGACGTTTGCTATGTTAGCTATGATGAGCTTACATGCTCCCGGTCTGCAGTGGTCAGTACCTACCAAAACAAAAGTGGTCCAAGAAAAGAAAACCGGCGAACCAGCGACAGGGTCATTCGTGGCCAAAGCTCAACAATGTGCGTGGGGAGCGAAGGCTGACCCATTGTCAGATCAAACAGAAGAGCTACTGTAGCTCAAAATGCAGAAAAAGTTCTAGCTGGTTCTGATAGAAAGGTGTCAGAACACACCGCAGACCGTTCAGGGTGCCCATGCTGACCACTGTACGTAGTTGAAATCACCTACAATGGGCACGTGAGCCTCAGAACTGGATCATGGAGCAATGGAAGAAGGTGGCCTGGTCTGATAAATTATTTTGTGTGCCTCACTTAACTAGGGAAGACATGGCCCCAGGATGCACTATGGGAAGAAAGCAAGCCGGTGGAGGCTGTGTGATGCTTTGGGCAATGTTCTGCCGGGAAACCTTGGGTCCTACCCTTCATGTGGGTGTTACTTTGGCACGTATCATCTACCAAAACATTGTTGCAGACCAAGAACACACTGTCATGGAAATGGTATTCCCTAACGGCAGTGGCCTCTTTCAGCAGGATAATGCGCCCTGACACACTGTTAAAATGGTTCAGGAATGGTTTGAGGAACACGACAACGAGTTCAAGGTTGACTTGGCCTCCAAATTCCCCAGATCTCAATCCAATCGAGCATCTGTGGGATGTGTTTGACAAACAAGTCCGATCCATGGAGGCCCCACCTTGCAACCTTGTTACTTTATTCTGAGTCTGAGAACCAGATGTATCATAGTCTGGAAACATTTGTTGTCAGGCATGGGTTTGGTGAGCGAAGGCTGGGTCTGCTGTCTTGGTCTCTGTGACTGTTGGTCTGTAAAAGTGGGAGATAAAGATTTGTTGCAATCTGTTGGATTCATGTTAGGAAGTTGTCTCCCGCCTGTTCTGTCAGATAAGGGTCTAACAGGCCTTTGCTTAGATTGCCTCACCAGCTCTTTGCTGCCAGAGCAACAGGAAAGGCAACACTTGTCGTTACATAAGGAACACGAGGGAGAGACAGTTACATCTGCAGTTGTCAGTCAGGGTTTGACTGATTCAAGGTGAGATATTGAGGGTATGTATCTGCTAAGCACATTCCACACCTCTGTAAAACCTACAGAGCTATGGTACCTGTCCAATTCTCATTTGGCTTTTCCCATTTAACACCGTTCTTCTGTGTTTTCCTGCATACAGGTTTTGATTTTGAATACAAGGTATTAGAAACCACTCACAGAAACCACTAAGAGAGAAATAACGAGAGACTCCTTATGTTTACCTCAGGTCTCTAGCCCAGGGTATTTCTGCACAGAGCCCCAGCACTTCATTCGATGCATTTTCATCTAAGTACCCTTGGACCGCAACAACAGAGGCAAACAAGGTTAACAAGACAAGTAGAGCAAGCAGGGAGGAAACATCTCCTTTAATACAAAACAAATTACTGCAACGTCTTAAAAGCAGGAATGCAGAGGGTAAAACTCTGACCGAGCAAACAATTTGTGCCGAGATGTTTAGAATCAAATTGCCAATGGGTTAGCTCTGGATGCGAGAGGCAATGAATACACAGAAAAATTCTCTCTGATCACTCGCTATTACTGACAGATGGAAACCAGCCTACGCCAGATCAGACAAAGCTCAACTCAGATCACTCCCACTGTGGCATTAGCAATGACAGGAAGCACAGCGTAATGACAACCGCTTTTAAATATAACAAGCTTTTGTCCTATTTAGGATAGGATGAAAGCACAGAGGATAGTGGAGGGAAAATTGTACACAAATGATTAAGAAACACATGAAATAGAAAGAGGATTAATGCTGGATTCTTTTCAACTTCAGTGCATCTAAGAGTGTTATTATTTCATGCATGTCAGCGCGGAAATAGTTAAGCATTATGTTGTTTTTCTAACCTTGTTATTGCCCGGGGAGCCCACAGGAACCACACGGGGAGGATTTATTTCACTAATATTGATTACACTAATTACACATTACTGATTATGTGCTAAAAACAGTGGACGGCCATGCATCTTTCTTTGTCAAAATAATGGAAACGTTCAGTGGAACACATCAACGAATCAGGAGCCATTATCAAATTAGACATCATGAGAATTGGACACACCATCAATTCCAGTTGGAAAAAATAGACCCCTTCTCCTTTTGTCGCTCTGGCGTTACATTTGATAACACAAAATATCAATCCCAGCGCACCACTGTCTAAATGCTTCTTCAATGACAATACGATTTGGCAAGACGGATGAAAGTCTAAACCAGGCTGTAATGACATGACCACATATCTAATTACTGCTCTCTCCCCAGTGTGTCTCCAAGGAACCATCGTCTCATCCGAGTGCCTAAAAGCTGTCCAAATGTATTATTTAACAGCCTATGGAGTACCGATACAGAATGTCAATGACCACAATTGATTCAGTATCATGGACATTAGTGTTCGCTAAGATGGTGATTTAATTGACAGAATGACACTTAAAGGAGAAAATTTAGACCTGGGATCAATAACACAGAGAGGGTGATTTACTGCCGTGTATGCTAAGCAGATGAAGTGAACTGGAACAGGGTCAAAACCTTATGCTTAATGACTCAATACAACTCACAGTCAGCTGACAGGATGGTCTTTTAACATCTGTTTAACCTCACATGGTAATTTTATAAAGTGTGACATCAAATATGGTTGCTGTGAATTGACTATATCATTGTGTACTTAAATGTTGAGGGTTGGTCAGGAAACATGTCCATGTCTGTCCATGTCTGTGACATATTCTAGTTGAATGGAGATGTTCTGTTTGCTGTTTAGCGCTTCATTGGGCAAAAGCCACACATCCTTGGAAAAAGCATTGGGCACACAGGAAGTGATGCGTTTTACAGTTCAGTGAAGCAGCAGCCGCAGCTGTTGGAAAGGGAAGAGAATGTGGTTGTTTGAACTGTGAGTAGGTACACAAAAAAAAAAGTACCTTCATCGCTGGTCGTCTGGACTCTTGAAAAACGGTCTGTCTGGCATTTGCAGAAATTTCTCCATTTATTTTACAGCTAATTCAAAACTCAGGATTAAAACCAGCATTTTCAAAGAACTAGGAGAAGATACATTGCTTTTCGGATAAATAACCAAACATTAATGACTTTGTTTAAAGCCTTGAGAAGCCAGGCTTACCTGGGTCTAGACCTCTCAATATGTCCACTCAACTGAGTTGACTGATTCGTCTAGCATTGACTGTGAACCAACAGTTTCTCTAGTTAAAAAAAAACTGATCCAAAGACTGCCTTGGGACAAAGGACCAATCAGCACCACAGCTGTGGTCAAACGTTGGAAGGTTTGTGTGGCGAAACTGACTGAAAATGACAGTATATAAGTAGTGTGCAGTGGTGATCGGCTGGTGGAGCCGCGCTATTGATGAACTGCCCCTTCCATTGTTCAGTGACTGTAGTTATTGTTTTAGTTATGTCTGCTTTCGCCGTTCCTCCTCGACTCTGCTTCTAAGGAAGAGAACACTGCTGGAGCTGTATTTGCCAACAGAGCTAATAAGTCCATCATGGCGTTACACCCCTCTCATCATCAAGTAACTTATTAAAACTAAACTTGAACACACAGAATGAACAGTTGGACATAAATCTGCATTATAAGAACTAACTAAACGATGTTCAAGAAATTTTACTTTACGTGTTTTGATTTTATAGTTTGACTCATGTCCCATCTGATAACATGGAGGAGGCAGGCTTTATGACCTCCACTGCAGCCTTTCAGGAGAGGGTGTTAGAGATGTTTTGGCTTCACTTTTGGGGAGCTGTCATGTCGTTTTTCATTTTATACAGTTTATAGTCGAAACTAGGGAGGCGTCATAACAACAATAACAACTCCTACAAGCAAGAGACACTTATTGTACCTAGACAGCGTGTCTTCTAATATCGCCAAATAAGTCTGTTTTTACTCCATTGTGCTCTTCTAGAATTTAAGGATGATTCAGGTGATGATACATTGAGACATAGTCATTAGCTCTGTGTGAGTTGCTGGTTTTGTGCTTTGCTTGTTCTGTGATTTGCTGGTTCTATGTGAGTTGCTTGTTTTGTGATCTGCTGGTTTTATCATCTGCTTGTTCTCTGATTTACTGTGCTTGCTTGGCTATCAAAGCACTTTGTAAACTCTTGTTTTAAAAGGTGCTATATAAAAAGTTATTATTATTATTAGTTAAGGACAACTGAATCCACCCCCTTCCACAAAGAAGAGTAGCCAGTAACTAAAGAAACAGAGTTTAAGGAGTTGACAGTTCCTCTTATATATTTCTGACCTTTAATTTCCTCTCTCACTCCACTCCTAGATCCTCAGATGCTCTTTTTGTTGTTCCAAAATAAAGTGCAAAGGTTACTGAGCTCTTCAGTGAAGACTCTGTATCTTCTTTTGAATCACTCAAAAAAGAGAATATATTTTATTTTTATTATTTATTTATTTATTAGTTTTATGATTCTCATTTATTATACTTGATACTTTTGTAAATGTGTTTCCATGTTTCATATAAACCCAAACTTTATTAAAGGGAAAATATAGAAGATTTTCATAAATAAATGTCTGCCAAATGAGGATAACACAATGGTGATTGAGCCTATGGCCCACTGATGAAAGCCTTTGCATTCGCAGTATTACAGACTGGGTGTCACAAGTTCACAAGCGGCGCACAGTTAGTGACGTGTTTTCCATCAGCCAGCAGTGGTTGGTCTGCCAGAGAGGGTAGGCGGAGCTAAGCGGCTGTTTTTCCGCTCTCTGCAAGTGTTGCGAGTAAATTGTAATCTACTATGGCTGAACAAACAAAGAAAAAATGGATGACTACAGCAAGAAGCAAACAGTCTATAAAGGAAAGCGACCGTCAGCGAGCAAAATCAAGAGTTACAACCAGAGCCAACCACGGACGTCACACTGTCTGGATATCTGAGAAGTGTGCTCCTGCAATTACCGTTTACCGCCAAAGAGAACGAAACTGAGATCTTCGAGATTTCAACTTTAAATGTTAACAGAGGAGTAATAGAAAATGTGTTGGCAACAACGCATTGAGTTTGGTTGTCTTCACTGTTATCGCTAGCTTTGACACCAGCCCAACCAACCTTACTAATTTGGCAAACCAGGGGTCATTAGAACCAAAAGGGATCAATGTGACAGCACACAAAGTTAACACAATGGGTTCAGGAAAATTGTGTTTGGCAATTTTTTACATCTACTTTTCTACAATACAGAGACATTGACATTTACTGAAATGTCAGTGCTAAATATAATCCGTTCTAAAAATGTTATTAGCACTTTTGGTCACTACCCATTTAGGTCTTTTTTTGATGTCTCTGTGGCAACTACAAGTCTACTACAGTGAACTGGGAAAAAAAAGCTTTAAATCAAACTTTCATTACATATCATATAAACAATCACATGTGTATGTTTATGATGATAATTATTCATAATATCAAACAGGTGGGCATAACTAACTTTCTATGGGCCCGCCGATTCAAGGAAAGACAGCCAGACAAGTTTGAAGGTAAAACAGTAAAGTCCTGCAGTGTCGAGCCGAGGGGCCAAGAGTGTAGATGTGAAGATTCACTGCAGAATGAAAGAAGCTGCTCTCCCAAAGTGTTTGAGAAATGAGCAGTGTTTTAAAATGCAAATTCGGGTTTTGTATTATGTTAATGTAGAAAAATGCATTTTCCCACCACAAAAGGATTATATGAAGGAGATCAGCCAATTACGTGTTCACACCTTGGAGGAGATGAGGACCAGAGAGAGAGAAGGGTGGAGACAGAACAAAAGAGAGAGCGGCAGAAAGGAGCGCTGATAAAATGAGACAAAAACAGTGCTGGTGTACTGGGGGGTAGATTAAGCACGAGGTAGACTGTTTCATTGCCACCACCGGCAACAAATCCCCCAATAATAACTGCACCCAATTTCAGTGTTGCAAAATAAAGAAATAAAGGAACGCAGCTTAGGCATCAAAGCGTGAAAAATCCCTCTGTGGCTGAGAGCTGGATGATGCCACTGGTCTCCCTGCTGGTTTTATGGCAGATCTTATCAATGAGGGGGGCATTTTGTTGGCAGGATTACCCCAGCTTTGTGAAAAGGGATATTCATTAACTCCTGTTGACATCTCACAGAGCGATCATAATCCCACTGAGGAGCAGAGGACGGAGCACGTGAACCGGAACAGGAGCTCTCTGCTGCTCGATGGCACCAACTTGTAGCCGTACTTGCTCTCTGCCTCGGTATGCCTGAGGTTCACTTATGGAAGAGTGCTCTGCACGACAAGTACAAAGGCCATTTAAGCGATAAATAAAATTAGATTGTGAACACAGACCATCGACCGTGGAAAAGCCTGCATGTGGCATTTGATGCTATCCTGCAGGTTTCTGAAGGGACGTTAGCTTGGATGTGTGCTTGCTGTTTGGCACCATTTTAATCTATTTCTGGACTGATACACATTAGGATGGTGACATTGAGGTCAGGCTAAAACAAGTAAGTCCCAACCTAAACGAGTGTGACTGGCTATAATGTGAGCATCCTTCTAAGGGCCTCAATACGATTCATTAGGAGTGCTTTTTTGTCAAACAGCATCTGAAATCTCCCCTCTAACCTTCATATAACAGAATTGCAGAAGGGTCCCTGTGCCCACAACCTCTGTGACTTTGGGAAACGACACCTCAACAAGCACGCCCACTTGAAGCAGCAATTAACCAGGTGAGAAAGTGTGCAGGGTTGGGACTCCTCTCTCAAGCTCACTTTCTTTAAAGCCGTCAATTTGACGACCCCTGCAAACAAAGCCTGTCTTATCTCTTTGGTTATCTTGTCCTGGACATGCATAACTAGTGTTTCCTGATAAAAAATAAATCTCATCCTCCTTTAACAGGCTAACGTACTACTTAGTGTTCTGTGGAAACTGCAATCAAAGGCACTTCCTGTCCGGATGCTGAACATCGCTTCATCTGACACTGAACAGTGGCAGTGGTTACAGGCCTTTAAAATAACTATATATATATTCCTGATGGTCTTGTTTGCTTTTGTAGATCAAATAGAGGCATCAGTATGCATTTTAGTCTATTTTATAACCAGTAAAACACTCCCTCATAGTACGTTTAATTCTTCACCTTTTGCATGAGGAGAGTGTGCACGCCATTATCCCCATTTGTGCAACAGCTGGCAGCGCTTTTGCATTTTACTTTTTCAATTTCATTTCACTTATATTGCGTAATTTTTGTAACAGATTCCATTTTGAAATTCAGTAATACAAAGACCTCGATGAAGGGTTTACATGGATCTAGACTCTGCAGTGGAGAGACTGGTCCAGAACGTGCTAGCTTAGCACAGGGAGCGCAAGGAAGATATGGGAAGTGGATAGCTTCAATCAACAGGGGTCTGCTAACTGCTGATGAGAAATGTGCATTTAGGTAATCCAAAAGCAAAACAGAGGCCAGGCAAAAACCATAGCAAATAACAAATCTATTAAATCTTGAGAGCAATGAACTGACGAGCATGAAAAAAGACAATCCTGCAAACGAGGAGGGAAAACAAAGGAGTATATGAACAGGCTGACTAATGACACAATCAGGGGCAGGTGTGTAATGAGAACAGGTGCTGATAATCAAGCGACCAGCAGACAGGAACTGATATGACAGGAGATGTTAGAGTTTCAAAATAAAATACAAAAAGTAGTGTGCTCTTTGTGCAGTTATTTACTGATTGTTACAAAAGTAATGCAATGAGTCATGGAAATGATTATTATGCTGTCTTCACTAAGGCGTGGGAGCTGCTTTGGGGCCCGAGCACCCACTGGCGCAAAACTCTACCAGGGTTTCCCACACATGCTCGGGCCCCAGAAAACCCATGGGATCGGCGCCTATGGACGTAGTATAGGCTACCCACCGGCAGAAACATAAATGGGCACCTATGGGAGCTGCAGCTATCCAACTAGCGAAACTTGCAAAAAGTCTGGCTGTTAACTGTGGCTCTTCACATCTCCATCTTTAAATCAATTTGTTTTTAATTACAACAAATCAAGTTTTTACCCTTAACTTATAAGTGTACGCACAAAATGATTCATTTATTTACCTAACACATGGTGTCTGTGGTATTTACAGTGTGATTTGCCGGCAAGACAAAATGCCATGCTGGCTGCCTCAAAACCGCCAACAGGAAGTGACATATGTCTTTAAGCATGACAAACAAATGTCAAAAATAAAAGTCTTAACAACATTATGCCTTCAGTGCCACACAATTATATTCGCTGCTGAGGAATAAGTAAAGGATTCAATGACTTTTCTCATTAAGTAATAATACGTTCACTTCAGTCTTCCCCTACACTGATAGAACTATAGTATGTTGAATAATGCTGTATTGTGTCGTCTAAGGCACACGCACTATTCACACATTCCACCATCCTCACCTGGTGTGACTACAGCACTGCTGTATAATTCATAATGCTGTGTGAGGTTTCACATTTATAGCTGCTCTTCCTGTCGGGAAATGGAGCATGCTTGCTGTGGTGCGTTTGATATAAACTATTGTTTGCGTTGAGGGACAGGTGTAATCCTAGGTAATGCCTCAGTAATGAACGTGAGCAGGACTTGGAGCAATCTGATTGACTGCTATTTTAATGCATGTAAGATCACCAGAATAAAAGACAAGCACTCACATAAGGCCACAGCTCTCCTCCTCCTCCTCCTCCTCCTCCTCCTCCGCCTCCTCTCCCAGCAGGCTTCCTGCCCTGTCCACAATACCTTTATGAAATATGCATCAGCTGTCTCGTCTCCCCCTGTTTGCCTGTCCTCCCCCTTCCACCCATGGCCGAGCAGAAAACTAGACGACAGCCAGGTGAAGTTGTCAGTCCAGACAGACAGCCGTGCCATGTTTAAGCACCAGGGATCTCCTACCTCACCTCCAAAATAATTTCTCACTGTGTTGGCAAGTGACAGAAACACTGACGCTGGTGGAAGCAGAGGTGGATGACACGTACAAAGTCTTGTGTGACAGACTGTAACTCTGACTGACTGAAAGAACCTCACTCCAACAGTGACATTTGTCTGACAAGCTGTCCGGGGTCATATGTGTATTTGTTTTCAGGGCTATAAGTTATGATGGGCATGTTATGGATAATAAAAAGTGATTATAGAAGAAGACATTAGCTATTATGCAAGTACATCAATAAACATCAAACATAACTTAAAGGCCACTATGATAAAATATTTTAAACCCATTTTTGGGCATGTGGTAAAGTGACTTATAACACATGCCTTTTAAAGTTTCTATTAGTCATATTTTTGGTTCAATACAAATATATTTTGTAAATGTCAGCATCGCTTTTCACTGGGACTAATTTCAACTAAATGGCAATACATTCAAATTAATTTGAAATGAAAATAAATGAATGCAAAAACCATTTAAAAAAAGATTGTTAAAACGATGTGGATGGTTTAAAAAGCTCAGAAAAGGCTTACAAGAGGACCTTGACTTGAAATTGTCAGAGTAAAAATTACAAGCAGCAGCAGAGCTGCGAGTCTAAGTGGGCTGCTAGCCTGCTACATCATGTCAACTTATTTTGTCGAGCTGATTCAGCCCTTACCTTGTCCATTAAACGTGTTGTAATTGTCAGCTATGTCACCTCACCGCTCAGTGGAAGAGTGGATCATCTCTTGATCGAAAGGTTGTCAGTCCGATCCCGGCTATAGCAGTCTACATGTATCCTTGGGCAAGACACTGAACCCTAAATTACTCCAGCATAGTCATCTGTGTATAAATGTGTGTGAATGTGGTTAGTTAGATCCTAATCTCTATTTAAAGATTCTACATAGAGATATAGAATCTGTAGGCAGGGACGTGGACTTCCGGGACGTCAAGTCTTCTGGTTTCCGTTTGTATTACGCTTGTAGTCCGAGTAATATTGACCAATCACGTATCAGTAGGCTGCGGCGTATGCATGAAAAACAGTCTGGAGAGCAAAAGCAGGCGGAGCGTAATGCGCTGTAATGACATCCCAGCTCCCATCAGTGTCTATCTGACGATGATTTAGCTTCTTATTAATCTCTATAAACAGACATCTGCATGCTAACAGCTAACAATCTGTTCTAGATCTAAAATTCAACTTGAGATAAATTCCCTTGAGGTGGTGTCACAAAAGTTGTTCAGCGTTCAGTTTTAAAGCGCTTTGAGTGGCTTTAAGAAGAGGTGCAATGATTAGTTGGAATTGTTGACCAAAATCGGTAACTAAATTAGTTGCCAACAAATAGAATTGTCGATAATAGTAGGTTACGTCACCACGCGCGTCTTCATGCTGTGCGCAGAATGTTTTCCAGAGCTGAGTTGCTAAGGAGGTGAGCCATCTTGCATCTTTACTTGTTGAGAGGTTGCGCATGCAAAACAGCGACCAAGAAGCGGTTGATAAACAAAACATAGCAAAATGGCAGTGACTGATGCAACACCATTATGTCCTAGAACTTCTTACGTCTGGAAACATTTTATGCTCAACACTGCAAAGGAAATGATCGCCTGTAAAGCGGACCTTGCTTATCAGGGGAGCGTGTCGGTAATGCGCAAGCATTTGAAGAGAAGGCACGTTGGACTTGTGGATGATGCAGACTTGCACAGATAAGATAATTAGCTTCTCAGCTAGCTATAGACGGAGTTATATTGGCTTATTACATTAATGAAACCCGGTACTGCTGTAGAAAGAACCTGATGCATCTCTTTTTTTGAACAACTTAACAGACCTCATATTTATTGTCTTAATAGTTAGTTAGCACTGAAAAGAACCTTCAGCTAAATGTAAAAGCTTATAGCTATAAAAGATCCATTAAAGGAATAGTTTGGTTTGTTTGAAGTCTAGTTATATGAGATATTTATCAATCATTCATCGACTCATTGTTTGAATAATCGATGACTAGTCGACTATCAAAAGCCCTCGTTTGAAGACTAGAACACTGCTACGTGAGTGCAGTCCATTTGCAGTGCCACATTCACTATCCTATGTCCTGTACTATGCACCATCATTATTTAAACCGACTAAATTTGACAGGATGTTTGGGCACTGACCCGGTCACCGATGCATATTAAATGTTAACAGGCTGCACTAAAAAGCAGTGAACATAAACCCCGATGTGTGTTTTCCCTCGTTGTTATCTGTACTATTAAAATGATGTTTGTCTTGGCCAGTTTGTATAGATCCTAACAAGTGTTTTACCACAGAGACCGGTGGCAGCTCACTTTAATGAGTAGGGGAGAATAATGGTGGTAAGTCAGCAAGAATAAAGGGTCAGCAAAGAGCTCTAAGAGGCAAACTATGACGGGACAATTCATTAGTTGTTCTCTCACACAGGGACACTATAGTACATAACAGTTTTACATGCACTTCTAAGGTTTGTAAAAGCTGACTAAAACAGCGCAGACAACGTAGGTAAATGATCCATGTCCATATTTAGCATTTAATTACCCTTCTAGAGAAATCCAATCTACCTGCACACCTTCACTATCAACAACAGTGTGTCAATCATCTTTAAAAGTCCCCACGTATGACGCGTGAAGTCACATCGGTGTCTCCTCTTACACAAATCTGTTTAATTGATTCACCATTCGCCTCCCGCCTCAGTGATTAGGAACATTAAAGCTCTTTTAATGGGACAATCTCATTCAAGTGATTGATATTTGGGGAGAGGAAAGTACAGCTCCTCGGGGGGCTGGGCTGTACTGGAGTTTGCAAAAACCTTGCAATTAAAAAATGTCTTGCCTAGACTTGGACAGAGGAGGGGGAAAAAAGAGCCATTAGCGCAGCCAATTATGAATAAAATAGTCAATACTTAAGAAAGCAATTAAGAAATTTGCAAAAGTAATTAGTCGGTTGAAAGATGTCTAATGTATCTCGGGCATCATTTTTTTGTTGTTTCTACTTTTCATTTTTGAAACCTCTCCTTTAACTCTGAGTAAATATTCTCCAGCACCTCTCCTTAAAAAAGCTGCCTCATATATAAAGATTTAATTTTTATGGAATGGTAAATATAATTTTCCTGCTGTATTAGCTTGGGAGGTGCAGGTAGCATCAGAATGATCAGTGTGTTGGAGTATTGAAAACAGCCCTAGGCTATAAATTCAGTCTGCCTTACACTAGCTCTCATGCCTGTAGGTAAGGCCTCTGGCAGCCCCGTTGGAGGTATTCTCAAAGGAACTCTGTGTGGGTGGGTGTGTGTGAGCGAGTGCAGGTGTGTGTTCAAGCAGCCACATGTTTACTATAATCAAAGCCATCCCTCATTCGCTGGCTGTATGCATACCGCGCGGCTATCTGCAGCCATTTGTTTTTAGTAAAATGCCACACCACATTCATCCATCACAAATGTTTTCAGCAGATTAGCTGTTGGAGCGCAAACAATTTATACGCCGCAGACTGCGAGTTACTTCCCAACACATTTGTTTTTAAGCATTGTGCTGTACATAAAGTAGGTCTGCAGCCAAAAAGTTCCACAAAGTTAAAGTGACATAAATTGTGCTGGAGAATTTTTGTGAGATGCTGAAATATTTATTTTGTACATGATTGATGAGCGGTAGTAAAGTTTTAGTGATCTCTCTACGGGATCCATGTTTTACAATAATATAGAGCAGATGTACACAAACTCTGCACAACAAGTACCACTTCCCACTGCAGACACCAAGTATGAAACAACACAATAGCAGGCTCGCAAACATATTAAGAATAAGTAAAGTAAGAAAACTATTTCAGAATGAAAAATAAGCCTGTTTTTGAATGTGGGGCACGATGTCAGGGCGAGCGCTCTCTTTTGCATCCCAACTGTTTTTGGACCTTGAAGCCATTTAAGAATTCTCATTCTGCTTTAATCAATGATTGAAGAATCTGACTCCCACTGCCTGCAGCTAACGTAAGTCTAATCTCTGTTTGCAGATTCTACAGATTCTATAGAAATGTAGAATCTGTAGGCAGGGACGTGGATTTCAGAGATGGCAAGTCTTCTGGTTTCCGTTTGTAGTACACTTGTAGTCTGATTAAAATTGAAGAATCACGTATCAGCAGGCTGCGGCGTATGCAGGAAAAACAGTCTGTGGGGAGAGCAAAAGCAGGCGGAACGTAATGCGCTGTAATGACATCCCGGCTCCCATCAGCGTCTATCTGAAGATGATTTAGCTTCTTATTAATCTCTATAAACAGACATCTGCATGCTAACAGCTAACAATCTGTTCTTGATCTAAAATTCAACTTGAGACTGTTGACGCTGTTTTAACGTTCAGAAATCCTGACTTCCTCGAATGCCCCAGAAATGAGCGATCCGACCTCCGTTCAACCTCCGTTTCTTCTCCTCCTGAGGACAGACCTGACAGTTTAATTTTTACTTTTTACTAATCTGCATCATGGTGTTGAAATTTTGGCAAAGCTAAGACACGTTAATTAAAGTACATCACAAGAAAAATGGTTTATTTTTCTGTAAACAATGCAGCATGAAAAGGAAGTCTTGAGTGGAGATTGTTTATCGCTAACCGGCGGCTACATGCCCGGCATGTTCACTGTTGTCCCCAGAAGCTATATCATCGTCAGACTAGAGCAGATGGGATGCGAGACTCATGTAAATGTAACCACAGTTTGGGAATTGCGGACATGGAGGAAGTGAGTGTGAATACAGGTATTTCTTTGGCTATTGACGCTCATGCAGGTGTTATTGTTATCTTTGGCAACTTACAGCACAGGTTGAAATTGTTTTTTGCAGCCACTCTTCTATCTTTCTTTTTGGTGTGAGACACAAAGAAAAACTTCAGCTTTGTGTTGTCTCGCTGTGTTTGGAAGTTTTTTTTTTTTTTTTTTTTGTTACCTACTGTGTTCATAATTACTCGTTTGTCAAAGCACTTTGTAAACACTTTGTTTTAAAAGGAGCTATATAAATAAAGTTTCATTTTTATTATGATAAGATACGCACCATTATGCTAGAGGCTCTTAGAATAATGATGATATTATTTAGCTCAAACATGCTCACAGTGATAATTAGAGCTGATTTTTTGTATAATGTTGACCATGTCCGCCATATTATTTTAGTGTATCTCCATGCTAACATTGTAACTAGCATCAAACAGGTATTTATTCATTTATATAGTCACAAACACACTGGACAAGTAGAAAGTTAACATTCAGGTTCTTTTAATTGGGGTTTCTAGTTAAAGAGCTACTGTTCCAAAGCTTCCCCTGTTCCTTCCTTTGGCCCGTTCAACGTTGTGAAAAAAGTAATCCCTCTGTGTTCCCAGGTTCATAAAAGTGCGCTCCTGTCTCCACTGGGAACAACATGTCATTGTTTCCATCATATTGTATTTTTCTTTTATTTGCTGTCTCCCGAAAAACCGCTGACCTGAGCTGCTGATCTGATACTGTGAGCTGCATGCGTAGGAATACAGAGCAGGTGTATGGATAAAAACATAGTCCCAAAGGACAGGGCTGTCTGACATCAAGGTGAAGCGGTGAAAATAGTCCAAAATATATTATAATATATATATATACATTTTAAGGTTCAGTAGGTAACATTATTAAAAGTAACTTTTTGTCATATTTGTTCACTTTCACTTTATCCATGCAGTTGTACTTGAGAGATTATCTGTAAAAAAAATCGTGTTCCTCTGGCTCCTCCCACTGCTCCTAATGGCATTTGCAAGAACCGAAGCTCCTGAAACACAACAACCAATCAGAGCCGAGCAGTCTCTCAGGCTGCTGTCAATCACACGCTGCGCAGCAGCACTCCTGCGCACATGCTCACACGGTCAAGCTCAATTTCTTCAGTGTGCGCAGCGTCAGCCGGTCTGTGTCCACAAAGGCTTTAAAACAACCACCAGCAATGAAAAAACTGCCCATCCCTACATTGCCAACTAGGCTTACGCTACAAAGACCGTTACACTGAAGAAGACAGATAAGGAGAGGCAAGCTAAAAAGAAAGAGTTGGACCGAGACAGAAACTGTTAGTGTGAAGCTGTGTTACGCTGGTGTTGCAGTCGGGCTAACGTTAGCTTGTTCTCAATGATGGCTGCTGTTTAGCGTTGTTTCATGGTGGTGTGGCTGAAAATATGTTTGTGAAGTTCCCAGGCAGTCTTACCATTTTGGACTTTCTCCTGATAGTTCTTTGTGCCTGTGCCTTCTGTGTTCTGTTAGCAAACTATGTGCTGGTGGTTTTGCCAAACAGAATTAGCTGTAGATTACCGTTCACAGCAAAAACACTGATTTCAGCTGGTTTGATGTGTGTCTGCTTCGATAGTGTTGGTGGTGTAATACAACGGCTGCAGTTGTTGTTATTTCAGGTTTTTACCGGTGTGTCCGCCATATTTTATATCTGGCTCCTTCAGTTGCCGTGGTTACTAGCCTGCGTGCGCATGACAGTCTCCTCTGCAGGGAGGGCTTTGGAGACAGGGCTGCAGAGTCCGCTTTCTTCTCCATCTTACCTACTGCAGCTTTAAACTGAAATATTCTTTTTCGTGTTTCTTGTGACCCAGTGTTTACACATAGCTTAGGTTCAGTGCTGCTACTCCGACTGGCTTCTCCAAACTGGGGCCGTGCTGACAGGTCATCTGTTGTGCATAATACACTCACCGTTAGCCCTTTTTCCATTGCGATTCCACCACAGCTGCGTAACGAAGCTCCACCGTTATGCCACCATTTTACACCGACCCAAACAATGCTGGCGTAAAGCCATCCCAGTGTGTGTTTGTACATTGCATTCTGGTGTTAGAGAAGCAAAAGTTGGGCAACGTGTAAATAAACAGCGCAAGCTTCACATGCACAAACACGGCGCTGTTTTCCTCAACCCCAAAGAACCCAAACTATCCCTTTAATGTCTTTACTGACTTTCACTGCCATCCATGTAATACCTGTTTTTAGACATGGCAATAAAAAACAAAAGAAAACAGCCTCATGGTGAAGCTAGAGGAAATGTCAGGGGATCACCAAAGTCTGTAGTCCTCTTATGAATGTCAGGGGTCATGAATGTGTGCACGTTTCATTATAACCCAACTTGTGAGCCATTTCACTCTGAACCACAGTCGAGGGCTGCCGGCCTGTGGCTGAAAAAGCCCTCCTGCTGTGTCACATCTATTACACCAGCAAAATACTCCTATGACTCCCTGAATTCTCAACACCTGCGAGACATCAAATGCGTTTCAATGTGGCGAGCCTTTGAAGTGTTAGCATATAAAAGCACATGAAGAGTGAGGTGTCACACTGCATTACAAAATGTTTCCGTGCAAACTTGCTAACAGGTGAGACGAGAATGCCGAGAGAAACCAGATGGCGACAGCGATTTCACATGCTGTTATTCACAGACTGCAGACATGCTCGTGTTGTTTTTCTGCTTTCAGAAGGCCTCTCTCAGATAATGATCTTAAAATGCAGAGTGTGGCTGGAAAACTTTGTGCATGTAAACAGTGTTTTCAGATTTACCACCATTAGTGTGGGCATAGCCTGAGCGTCTTCCCAGGAGGATGTACAAATTGCATAAAGTGAGAGAGAGAGCCGGGGAGAGAGAGGAGAGAGCGAGTGTCATGTCCTACTTGAGTAGGTGGATTAAGGAGGAGAGTAAAGAGAACCCCTCTGATGATTCCTCATGTTTATTTCATAACACGATTCTTCAGTAAATAATCTCTCCCGCAGTATTTACCGCCACAGCATCCCGTCCACGCTGCCTTGTGTTTCCATTGGATAGATCTCATAACATTTTATATCTCTGACCTCCTAAGCTAGGCTAAAAGCTCTCTGAAGGATAAGAAATCGATCGGCCTGTGCTTGTTTTACTTCTCTACATTATTGAGATTTGTCTTCATCTCCTTTTTCCTTCCTCCTGTCTCGATTTCCTGCAATCGATTTTTTTCTCCTTGTTCCTCCAGTGCTCTCGCTCGTGTGGCTTTCCTCTCTCATCGAGCCTCCTCACGTCTTGCCCTTGGTTTGTTATGTAAGCACCGCTCTCCTCCTTTCATCTCCCATCTCGCTCATTGTTTTCCATTGCCATGGCAATCTGCTGCAGACATCAGGGCAATGAGTTTCAGATCTGCGAACAATCTAATTAATCTCTGGGATTGATCCGATGCTCACAAATGATGCAATTTACTCTCATTGCTGACATATCAGAGGGTATTTTATCTTCATCCCTGTACTATCCATCCTCCCAGCAGCTTGATGCTTCATGCATAATTTTTACATTTCATACTGCCATGAGCGCTGCGTTTAAGAGGATGCGCTCGCACAAGTGCTTTGATGTCAACAATTTTGTTGGATCTATGCCTCGAAAACTTTGTGTATCCCCGCTGCTTTTACTTTCCACTTCCTCCAACATCAATACCCGTCATGGAGCTGCGTGTAGTGTGAGGTTTAGGCTTTTGCTCTGAGCTAATCTCTCTTGGTGTTCAAAAGCTGAAGGCCCACTGACTCCAGCATGCTGACTCTCGCTCCACTGTCTCCCAGCAGCCTGTTGCCATGGTTACCTCAGCTCTGTGGCAGGCCGATGCAGCAGCAGCAGCAGCCTAATGTATGATACAACCTCCTTCACTAAACACTAGTGCTTTTGTGCGGCTGTCATAAGCCACCTCCCCTACGCCTTCTGCTCGCCCCTCCAACTGTCACCAGGCTTTGTGGGCGCCCGCCTCAGACTGAAAATGACAGGCGGGAATTAGTTTACGATCACGCATGCACGTGTGTTAGTTTGCAATTTTTGTGAAAGAGGCACGTGCATGAGTCCCGATGAAGGAATGACCTTAAATTTAGTTCCATTTGACTTCATCAAGTGCATACCCTTGGCCAAGTGCGAGTGCATTTGGGTGTTTATGTTTGTGAGCGCTCCGTGTGGGTATGTTTCAGATTTATTCCAGGCAGGAAGCAGATAATGACCCGGTGGATGTGTCCTTGGAGGGATGAATCGAGAAACTGAGGGGAAAGAGAGGAAGGTGGCGGGAGATTATGCAGGAGATAGAACAGCAAGAAGAGAGATGGGATGTTCGTAAGTAAGGGATGCTGAATGTAGTGTGAAAGGAGAGGATACAAAGTATTAAAAACAGGAAGGCATTTATTAATACAACTGTTGGATGTGTTACACCCTATAGATGTATGCAGCAAACATTAAACCATCATATAAGGATTGGAAAAAAGATTCTCTGCGCTCTCAGAAAGGAAACACCATGAACTTCCCCTCAGGCAAAATCGATCCTAATGGCACCGACTGAAGTATTTTAAATTAACTATCGGCAGTTCCTGTTTGCACTGTACTCATCAATGCACTGACAGCTATCCAGGGATTACTTTCACAACAATATATCCTCTGAGAGTGATGGCCAACTTTTCGTAGCTTCTGTTGTCGCCTGCGGTTTGCGATAAAGGACTTCCAACCAAGACTTCCTTTTCCATCCACTGGATTGTTTCCAGTCAGAGAAGCAACGTAAGAGGTGAGAATGGAGTTGTGATACGACGTCTAAGCGCGGATGTTAACGGCATGCATGCAGATGTTTATAAATATTAATAAAAGCTAAATTGTCATCAGATTACCAACAATGGAACCCAGGATTGCATTATGGCGGATTGTGCTCTGCCTCTTTTGCTTTCCACATGGATTGTTTTTCCTGTGTACAGCCAAACTTCCGACAACCTGCGCCTTCAGATTCAGCATTTTATGCAGAATGTTTGGAGCTATAACAAGCTTCCTTGTTTTCTCAGTTATCTAAGTGGATTTATTAACCATCATCTACACTGCTAATACTGTTCAGGGTCGCGGGGGGCTGGAGCCTATCCCAGCTGTCATTGGGCGAGAGGCAGGGTACACCCTGGACTGATCGGCAGTCAATCACAGGGCTGACACATAGAGACACATATTTTATATTCCCCAATGAAGCTAACCAGCATGTCTTTGGACTGTGGGAGGAAGCCGGAGTACCCGGAGAGAACCCACGCATGCATGGGGAGAACATGCAAACTCCACACAGAAAGGCCCACTATGTTTGAACCTGGATTTGATCCAGACACCTTCTAGCTGTGAGGCGACAGCGCTAACCACTGTACCACCGTGCAGCCCCACAGAAGATATTGATGTCCTCAAAAAGTTGAAGTCACACCAAGTCTTTGAATATGTGTTTGAGGTTGTTGGGTTCTGGTTTGTCTTGAGTTATGGCCTCGAGAAGAAGAACGACTTTTGACAAATTTGACTTGACTCTCTCCCAAAGTTTGAAAACCCCTCATTTATACTGACAATAAAGCAGTCTTGGGGAACCTCTTATTATGACAAATCATGTCTCAATTCCTCTAAAGGAACAAAAAGAAGACAGATTATATCATTCATTTGCCACTTGAGGCGTCTCTGAGAGATGCTCAATCTGTGTCGTCTGGATTAAATGTTATTTCAGGACATGTTACACATTTCATTGAAACACTTGAGGAACGCTGTGTTCAGAGAACTGCACTGTATTGTGTCTCTGCAATAATCTGTGCACCAAAACAGGATATGAAATAAATAGACCAAGATTGAATTAATTATATGCTACTCTTGTGCTTTCCCATATTTGGATAATGAGGCCATGAGTTATTTAAAGTCACTGCAATGGATGGAGGGGCAAAAAAAATAGGTGAATCTTGCAGAGGGAAAAAATGTGAATGTCTCCCTCTCGCCCCAGGCTCATTGTCATCCCTAACAGTTTCATGTAATATTAACATGTCAGAGCAGAGGAGCAGAGCCTATCACACCGCCTGTAATAATCGCAGACGGTTAGGACTACTTCCCAGCGCAAGGGAGGAGGAGATCGCTCTGAGAATATCCCTCCCTCTCACCCAGTGGCCTACATTCACAGCCAGGTGGACCTCGGGCTTCTCAATCCCTCCCTGAGGGCTACATTTGATTTGATTCGTGTCACAACCGCACGGCTACAATATTCCTGTCTTCCTAGAGCTGCACTGTGAGTGATCACTGCCTTGGTAATATAATAAAAACACATGATATTAGACAGCATGCACAGAAACACTATGAGTACATTTCTGCAGGTTTGATTGAACAAACTGTGCAAATATGTTCTCACCCTCATCGGGTTTTTCCATGTTCTTGCACCTTGTAGAGGATATTTTTCATTTGATTCTGTGCTCTGTTAGTAGGCGGGAGAAGGACACATCATATCCACCCACTGTCTGCTGCAGTACAGCAGCACAGCTTTGTTCATTTCCCAGCCCAGCAAGTCACACAGTGATCCCCGACGTGGTTTCAAATAGATCTGTCCATGCAGCAGACGAGGCTTTCTCCAATTCTCTGCTACAAAGCACAAAAAAGAAGCCCCAATGAATTGGAGAGAGCACATGTACAATGAAAGGTATAATGGAAGGTGAAGCCTCTCAGCTGTGATTAAAATAAACCTTTGTCTATAGAGCAATCACCGATGAGCCATGAGGAAGTGACAGATAAACTACAGGGAAATTATCTTGGTTCATTGAATCCAAACAGCAACTTTCAGCCAAAACCAGAACAGAACGTTTGCTGGGATCATGTTGAACAGAAGCTAAAACAATCCCATCGTTATCTCAGCTATTCAGCTTCACCAGGCGTGAGCTGACCTGTGGGTAATATCTGACTTCATTACACTGCATGCTGCCATTTATGAAGCCTGATGCATCATCTCCCAGGGCTCTGTACTGTTGAGACACGAAAGCTTCTCTTATACCCCGTTCCCACCAAAATTACGCAAGTTTTTCAGAACCGGATAGACCCGCTCACGAAAGCCAATTGTCTCTTTTCCCATTGCCAGTGGAGTATACACGCCTTTCAGTCTCTCTTCTGTTGCGTCACCGTCTGACGTCACAAACGTGCTGGAGACGGGGTTAGTTAACAGTGAAGATGTTACGGTGGTTAGGTCTTTATTGTATCTATTACTCATTCAGTCTGTGTATCAAACTCGGCGCCGACAAATTTGGAACAATGTTCGGGTGGAGACGGACGGAATTTGTAGCTGACATAGTTACCGACGGAGCATAGCAAGGGGGCGGAGATTTATGTGTCAACACAGGTTTTGTGTTCCCATCAATGCCGATCGGAGCCGAGGCGATAATTACCCGGGTCTACTGCAGAGTCATCTGACCCGGGTCTGAATGCCGATTGTAACCTTTCCCATTAAGCAAAAAAGCCGGGTGTTGGCGGGTTTTTTGACCAGTGGGAAAAGGGCTGTATTGATCAAACCAAAGGTGTATACTTTTTAATGTAGAGATGATTGAAACAAGGGATTTGTTAAAAAGGTAACATAAGGTATTCATGTTAGGTCTTCGATGCCGAAAGCCTTAAAAAAAAGAAAAACAGCTGCCCCGCTTTTGAAATGTCAAAGAACATACAAAGCAAATTGAAAGCCTCTTCCATTTCGCCCTGCTCACTGATGTAAGACTTTCTATTTGCTTTCACACTTGATTGAAGGACTGTTTGTGTTATACATTAAATTTCAACAAAACACACAAAGTAAACTTGTGCAGAGGTAACAGAAAGTTTCACTTACAGGGAGTCAAAGTGAAACCAGAACCCATTGGTTCTTTTCTAGTAACACTTAAAACCTGATCAATATGCAAATTAGTAAAAGTTAGAACATCAATTTGCCATATGGGTAACTCCATAAACCTTATTATGGATAGCATTTAAATAAATAGATCAACCAGTTATTTAATATTTTACTGGCTTTTAATGAGCACCATGTCCCCAGTGATTGCAGTTAAAATGTATAAAAAAGATAGTAAAGAAGAGCAATGGGGAATACCATCGCTAAGAAGACGATGAACCAGGATCATATGTGTAAAAGGAACGGGGTTATTGATGAGAGGCTGGGAAGATATTTTTTGTCCTTTATTGTGTGTTTATCAAATAATTGTTTCGTTTTTATGACCTGCAACTAGGCATGGGTGTTGTTAGGATTTCATCGATACAGGTATCCATACCGATACTGCTCATTGATACCGATGCTTATCGATACATGTCTTTACTAGGGTGTCTGATAATGTGCCTCAGGAGGGGGGGGGTTGTAACTGATTAAGGGCTTTAGTCATCTTCCTACAGTAGCAACAGTTAACATTAACAGTAAATGTAGTAACAGTTACAATCAGAAGCAGTACAAAAATAGTTTTCTGGCTGGCAACACAAAATTCACACTTAGGCGAGCTATCACTTACTAGCCTACCCAAACCAACTGGACTCCACTGTAGTGAAGTGAATCTTTTACAATAAACTTGTGACAGCTCTGTGACATTCTGCACTTATTTAGTCATTTTCTGTCTTTTAGCGATGAGGGATGGGTTTAACTAGGGTGTCTGACGTCTGCTAACGTAACTTACTACAGATGACGCTGGGGCTGCTGCTTGACTGATGCTGTCTATGGATTATATTGGAGCATAACTTAGAAGTGCTAATAACTAAAGCTAGCTAACAACAGTGACTGAATAGCTACAGGCTTATTTATAAGAACCACGTGTTTTAACTGCATTTTTAGTTTGGCTAATCCCGTCTGCAGCATTGCTATCTGGCTCGGAGGCTGCACTGAGGACGTACTGGCAGTAACTAGCAAGCAACGTTGTTAGCATTAGCCTCTTTGCTAATGCAGTCAAACACACTGCACTGCTTCAGATTTATAGAATGTTGAACTTGTATGTGTTTCGTGAGGTCGCTGGTGTTACCCACTTAAGACGCAACTACTTTTTTAGCATAAATAGCAGCTTAAAAGCAACATATTTCCAACAAGAGGTGAAAAAACAGAGCTGAACTTAAATTATGAGGGGGTCAACAAGAAGACGCCAAATGAATGTTAATGTTTCTCTGTGTTTGTTGAATGTGTTGGTCTGAATATAAGTTGCGTTCGCTGAAAGAAAAACCCTTTCTGCAGGTTTACCTCCTTTAAACCAGCAAAGGTTTCACCCTGTGCCCTGATAGCATGTGTTGAAACAGATGCTGATATCAGAATGTAGAAAGTAAAACCAAGAAACGCTTTTCCTTTTTTCCGGAGAAACAGCTTAGAGAATTTCCAAAGAGAGAGAGATTGCATTGATGTACAAAAGCTAGCGGGTAACCCAAAGGTGATGTCAACACTCCGGCGAGCTATTGCAGCATTTTTTGTACTCTTACTGGAATCAAACAGAATAAATAAATTCAGTGAACCTGAGCTCAGGGCAGAAGAGAGAAAAGCTGTGAAATCCCTCTGCATGTGTTCACCGATAATTACTGCATGTCTTAACAGGAATCCTGACCGGAGCCATTACCCCGGTTCTTGCACTCAGACATGCATTAGTGGAAACCAAAGTGAAACATTACTTCATCTTCAAGTGTTACTCTCAGCTCCTTGGCTTTTAGACATTGTGCAGGAAAAGCTTGTCCTGGGAAATTCTTCCACCCGAAGGCTAAAACACTCTAAAAGAATTACTTGAATAAACATCCAATGAATAAATTGATTAGCCAAATTGCTTTGACTTGATTTCACGGAGTCAGCAGTGTTAGCATTTTAGCCTAGCTTCTCTGTGAAGACGGCTACATCTTAGCGCTGTTAGAGGAGCTGATGTGCTGTGTTAAATAATAATCTGATGAGAGCAGTTTGTCCCAGAGCTGTGAAGAGATAAATCACAGTGGTTAGATACATCAGTGCCTTTAGACTCCCTATCTCTACCTATTTCTCCCCCGATCCCCCCCCTCCCCTCTCTGTCGTTTGGCCTGCGTTCAGAAGCATGGAGGGCGCCATGACAACAGCTTTATTAATCACATCAATCATCAGTAACGCCATGGTGCTCTAATCGCTTCTCACCAAGCTGACTATTTCTTTTCTGAGCGGCTCATTGAAGTCTGCGTTAACTTGACGTGTGTGTGTGTGTGTGTGTGTGTGTGTGTTTGTGTGTGTTTGTGTGTGCGTGTGTGAAAGGAAATCTGATTGTCTGTCAGTGTGTTCTGTATGTGCACTGAGGGCACAGGGGAAAAGAGGTTGTTTCCTTGGACTTGTTTATTACCATTGCCCTCAGAACTTTGCTATAGCTCTTTCTTTGGAGGGTGAAATAAAATGTTTCTGCCAGGTGAGTTGATATAATCTATACAACCCCTACCTACCTATACACTCCAGTTAGATTCCCTGCCTCTTGAGATATCGGGCTTTCCCGGTAAATAAAATGTTATTTACCTGCGGGAAGGTCGGTGCTTTTGGTGGGTTTGTGGGTCTTCCGCCTATCTGGGGCCGGGTTGCGGTGGCAGCAGGCTAAGCAAGGTGACCCAGGCATCCCTCTCCCCAGCAACATTTTCCTCCTGGGGGATACCGAGGTGTTCCCAGGCCAGACGGGTCTCTTCCCAGTTGGCAGGCCCGGAAAAGCTCCAAAGGGAGGCGCCGAGGAGGCATCCTAACCAGATGCCCGAACCACCTCAATTGGCTCCTTTCAATGCTCTCCCCGAGCTCCCTCCGGATTCCCGAGCTCCTTACCCTATCTCTAAGGCTGAGCCCAGACACCCTGTGGAGGAAACTCATTCGGCGGCTTGTATCCACTGTCTTATCTTTCGATCACTACCCAAAGCTCGCTGGAGGTTTTGAAAGTTACACAGTGCACCTAGCTTTAACTAGAATTAAAGATGGATTAATACGAATTTTGTGAAGAGATCCACAGTCCAAATCCTCCAGCTTTCATGACTTTGCAAACCTAAGCCTTGAACAAAAACTAAACTTTTACGTGTTAGCATTTAGCTTGAAGCATTCCACTAGCCTGGCTAGACACTTACCCTTGTTGATCACAGGCCTCTTAAGAGTGAGAAAACAACCAGGTTAGATGGACTTACTTTGAAAGGTGAAGGTGAAAACTACCATCCGCTCTGTATCATCCACCACATTTTACTACCATTGTTTCTTCTGCTCTCACGTTCAGGGTCTACTGACAATCATACTCCCCGTAGAGACACGCAGAGATGAAGAGAGTTGCTTCCTGGCACTCTTGTTTTTAAGAATAATTGTCGGGCCTTTTAGGCCTTTATTAGGTGGGAGAACAGTGAATAGTGTCTGAAACAGGGGACAACAGAGTGGGGGATGACACGTGGCAGATGGTCGAGGGTGAGAGCTGAACCCAGGGCTCCTGCATCGTGAGATTTGGTTTGTATTCTTTCTTTCAAATATATCCAATATACAAACTTAAACACTATTAACCAGTGTTCAATGGAAGACACATGGGTAGATGTTTCATGCTGTTTGACTAGTTGGAAAGGCATACAACTTCAAGATGTTAATTCTAGTTATATTATACGTGTGCTTACCTTTGGTGTTTAGTGGAAACCAATATGGCAAAATGTTCAGCTTTCTTACAACCTGTATAACAGTCTCGCTACTGGTTTTTTTCAGACCCATTGCACTCATTATAAAGCAGACTGGAAACTAGCCAGCAAAAATAAATCCGACAAACAAAGAGCGGCGAGACAGTCATAGAGCTTTTAAACAAACTGACAGTTTGCTCAGATTAGCTATCAGGTCCGAGATCCTATCAATTCCTTTGGTGCGTGCAAAATTATCCGAACCCAACAGATGCAATAGATGGAGCAAGAAATAAACTATAGATTCCCCTTTAGCAATACAAAACAGGAAGAGAACTCAAATCTGCTACTTTTGATTGACTGGTTCATTGTGCTTGCCAGTTTCTGGTTTCTTGGAGGAGAAGCCACCGTCTCTCCAGCGGGGTTTCTGCTACATTTTCTGATGCTGCATTGCTGTGTCAGTCACTGTCATCCGCTAGCTGTATCATCAATCAAAACTGTTATTTTCATGAAATATCTCCACATAACACCTTCTCTGCTTTCTCAACAGCATCTCCTCTCTGCTCCTGAACATTTCAGCTTAAATATGAGCCAGTCCATCCAAACCTGGCGCACAGAGCGGTCCTGAAGTTCCCATTTCACAGAGACGGAGACGGGGGGGGGGTTTGCATAATTTTATCAGTTTGAGCTGGTGTGATTCCTTGGCATGCATACAATGCCTCATTAATTAAGCATGACATGATAGGCATCCCTCACATCATGTACACTTTCAGCTGAGCAGGCAGATGGCTCATGATTTGTTAATGGAGAGAAATACTTAGCATTGTGAGCTGGCTGCTTTGACAGATCAGTGGTAGTGAGGAGGTGAAATCCAGTGTATTGCTGTGTGTGTGTGTGTGTGTGTGTGTGTGTGCATTGTTTTCCTAATGGGGCTGTTTGTCAGACTGCCACAGCACTTGTTCGCTGTGTATTAAAAAGTTAAGACTTCACATGAGACTTGTTCAAAGTCAAGAGAGTTCCCTTCCTGTGAATAATAAAAAGAGATTGCCTTGTCAGAGTTAATGCCCAAAGGAATCTAGCTCAGTTATATGAGAGAGAGGGGAATAAAAGGAAAAATAGTTACACCCGTAATCGGGGGAAGACATCTCTTTCTCCCTCAAAGGCTGTGATCAGAGAGGCTGAGGGCAAACCAAGGGCTGTGGGCACTACTCTGACACACAGACAGTGCTGGCCGGGGAGCTGGCGGCGTCTCAACATGTGTCTCTTTGACTCGCACAGAGGGAAGAGGTTTGGAGGCCCATGTGCATACAAACACTACATGCACACAAATATCCCCATATTTGCACAGTGTTCCTTCTCAGTGATCTACTTGGATCGCTTGTTCATGCTTGTACACATTTGCACACACATTCTGAAGATCTTATGCTGTCTCAGCATATTCACTAGAGATAGATCAGAGTGTGCATTGTGGAAGTGTTGTGTTTTTTGTCCACAATTATGCAAAGGTTTTATTTATTAAAAGGTTTGAATCAAAGCGCTCATTCCAAACATCTGGGACCTTTCTTTTTTGTAAATTACGTGATTCATTTTTATTTACGTGCTATATAAATAGGCTAAATTGAATCTTCTCAGCAACCAGATATTGCATAACAGCGACTGTAAGGAAGTTATGCCTGTTACTTTCACAGCTGCATTTGGCAACTAGCTTAAAGGCTTCAGCCACTCCACGCTGTTGACTGGCACCTGCCAGAGCTGTCCCTGTTCAGGCTGCTCCGCCACTTGATGTTGGAATGTGCAACTGTGCTTCGACAGCTGGATGATAGGTAGCTACATAGCCCTCAAATTCAATGTAAAGTTATTTCCTTGTTTTACAGGGATTTACACTTCTACATTGGCTCATCTAATTCTGTCTTTTCATTTGGTTAAAAGCCAATATGTTCCCAATATGGTGGGGTTACGTTTGCGATCAAAACAGCTGCCATCATTTCGTCTTTAGCGTGTTTATCAATCTCGGCGGCGACAAATTTGGAACGATGTTCGAGCGCTGCTCGGACGGAGACAGGCGGAATTTGTAGCTGAGGTGACAAGGAGTCGCAGAAGTTACCGGCATGTCGACATGGGTTTTGTGTTCCTATCAATGCCGATCGGAGCCGAGGCGATAATTAACTGGGTCTACTGCAGAGTCATTTGACCCGGGTCTGAATGCCGATTGTAGCCTTTCCCATTAAGTAAAAAAGCCGGGTGTTAGCGAGTGTTAGTGAGTTTTCTGACCAGTGGGAAAACAGCTTTATAATTAAACTCTGCAGCACCAGAAGAGAACACACAGTTGGCAGGGAAAATTACACTCTTAACTCCTGCTTTACGAATGTATTTACCTTTGAACACACACAGAAGTGTAAACAAATGTAGGCCAACCTCATTTAACAAAGATAAAAGTGACCATATTATTTTTTACAGTGGCTTTTCAGCCCATGCGATTGGTTTTTCAATGCTATATTGCAATATTTTGGTTACCGCAAATCCATTCCTGATTGTATATGATTGGACGATTCCCAGACGTAGCTCACCCACATATAAATCCAGTTATGAATACACCTAATGCACTGAAAAATGATGTTAGTAAAGATGCCCAAATCACCTCAGAGGATGGCTCCAAATAAAAATGTGAATTCATGTCAACCACTATTCTGCAGTTCCTGTAACAACCACGAAATGCTGTGGTCCCGGGAAAACGTATCAGCACTTTTGAGTGACTGAGAAAGTCCCAATGACTGTCCTCCATAAGCATTATGGTCTCAGCTTTTTCCCTTATTCTAAAACATGATTTCCTCGTCTTTATTTAATAATCTTAGATTGCTTAGAGAAGGAACTTCTCTCTGCTTCATCCATCACACACACATTTGCCTACATTTGGATTTTATGACTCCATTAACGGCAACGATGGCAGCACATGGAGACAGAAGTCAACCAATGCCGCCAACATATGGAGGACCTCACAGATGCTACTCTTACACAGTCTAGTTAATTATCTGTAATGTTGCCATCTTGCATGCAGCTCATGCATGTAGTCATGTCACAGATAAAAAACACAACAAACCAAATAAATTAAAGTAAAACATCACGAGCACTGAAGCACATATGTACTGATTAGTGACATCAACCAGAATGGAGACATGAGAATATGTCAAGTCAGTCTGTCAAACGGTTCACTGCTTTGGTCCAATTAGCAAATGTATGCATGCAAACATGCTGCACTAATGTGGTACTCATGGTAAGCATTGTATCAGCTAAACAGCATGTTAGTCTTGTCTATTTTTTAAGCAAAAATCTCCATCCTGATACTGAAAGGAAGTTTTATGTCAGAAAAAGTGGCGTGAAGTAAAATGTTTTTATTAAGGAGCTGCACCTTGTCTGTTGTGGGATCGTCTGTTAGACCTATCCGAAGTGTTACAGGCCGGACCTTCCCCTCCCTTTAAGGAAGGTGGCCTTGCAGGTAAGTTTCAACTTGTGAAAATCACGTTTCCATGTGTTGTTAAGTTACAGAAGGCAGCAGAACATGTCCACATGAGATCAGGGTTGAAGTTAAGAGGTTACGAAAAGTGCTTTGTTTTGTGAGTAAAGCACCTGTTTACTGCACCTGTGTTAACATAGAAACTAATTTACAATTCAGTTGGCATATAATTGTCTGTTTTGTCAACACAGTCTTTCAACTGGAGTTCTTAAGCTGAAAATACCTTACGTACCTAAAATACCTGGTTTACCTAACTTAATGTTATCCAACCATCCATTATCTATCACCCTCATTCTGTGCAGGGCCGTGGGGGACGTGTGGGGCGGCTGGAGACTATCTCAGCTGTCATCGGGTGTACTACCTGGACTGATCACCAGTGCTCATCACAGGGCTGACACATAAGCTCTTTTTACACTGCGGTTCCGCCTCAGTGCCGTGACGAAGCTCCGCCGTCATGCTGCCTTTGCCATTTTACACTGTACCAAGCAATGCCGGCGTTGCGGAAGCAAAATGTGCGCGTGTAAACAAAGTGCGTGCTTCACACACACACACACAACGCTGTTCCACCCTGCCGCCTCTGTTACCTTGAGGCCGGCAGGCGGAACAACTTCACCCCACCATTCCGCCTACGTGCGTTTTACACAGAAGACGTAACGTAACAGAGGTGTAATAATCCCACCTTGAACTGGCAGTGTATAAGGGGCTATAGAGACAGACAACCTTTCACTCTCACATTCACACCTCCGGGCAATTCAGAGTCACCAATGAACAAACATGTCTCTGGACTGTGGGAGGAAGCCGTGCTAGAAGCGCTAACCACTGCACCTCTGTGCAGACACTTTATGTTATGATAACGTAATTATATATTTATATTTGGATTAACTTTATTATAATTCAGTTCTTGTTAAGATTAAATTTGTATTATCTTAGCTTATATTAGACTTTAACTTTGACATTACATTTAAAAGGTACCATCTCTACAGGTTATTTGTTGTTTCAAAGACACCAAAACAATATTACTTCTCTAACCTTTAACGGCTCAGATGGGCCAGGTAAAATAAAATATTGTTCCCCGTGTCAAACCTCAGGTGGTGGATGAGAGAGAAAATAGCGGATAGCTGCAACAGCTTTGGTGGTAAGGCACGTTCAATGTGCTTATGTAATAAAGAAAAAAAACAGCCAATGACAGAAAGTAATGTCTGTACATCCTTTTGACTCACTTTCATTAGAATCATTTTTGTATGTTTGAAAAACTCATAACATAAACACAAAATATTGAGTTATGCCATGAGTTATGAGTTAAACTGACGATAAGTTACCATGACTAATTGTGTTTACACCGTAGAGTTGTGTGTTCCTCTGTCATGTAAAACAGTGTTAACACTGGAACTCAAGCTATTTTGCTTTTGCTCATTAAGCTAATTAAATACAACTACCAGTCAACAGGGAAATCTGTAGTCAGCGTCAGCCAAACTTATGCCAAACATTACAATGATACAGTCAGGTACACAATCACGTTTCCAGTGGTTAAGCTCCATTCTCTTCTCTTGCCTCCTCGGCCCGCTGTAGGCCTCACCGCTTGAGCATCTAATGAAGTTTGATTTCTACCCACACCTCATTGCTTCAGGGGAGTCTCCAGGGTCCAAGTTCACAGACTCAGACACACACAGTCACACATGCACCTGTCCTTTTATCACTGCCGTGTCTGACAGCACAGAGATTGAAAGCTGCCCCCGTCCCCTTTATGTCTTTGTGTACATGAAGATTTCATAAATAAATGTGAGACGATTTGTCTGCGGCTTGAATGGTCTGACACTCGCACAAAAATATATTGTCTCACTGAGCCATTCTCATCACCTGTTAATGAGGCAAACGGTCGACATATCACTGTCACTTCTTCTTTGTATTAAATGTATGTTTTCCTGCTCTGGTGCTTAATCTTCTTCCCTCCTCTCTCGCTCTTTGTCTGTTTTCCCACTTTTGATTCGAACAGCCTTAATAACATCCTTATCTCTTTCCCTCCATGCAATTCATCACCGTCTTCCCCCTGTGTGGCCGAGCGGGCGCTATCACACAGCGCACTGCTCGGTGCAGCTCGCTGAGACACCGTAATGAAGGTCAGCGGGCCACTCCACACTCGTGGCTGCTTCCACTGGGCTCTCACCCACCTGATACCCTCCTCACTCCCCCTCACTCCTCCTCAACCCTCAGACAGGCCTGCTTCAGGGCTCTGTGACGACTCCCTGTCTCACATTATACTCCCTGGTTAATGTGAGCTGCAGACACAGAGGAAGTCCCTAACTTGATGCTAATAAGATACGACAGTTTAAAATGAATGGGAACTTTACTTTCTATTTCTCTGGTTGTAATATTGAATGCAGAGACATCTTTGCAACTCCAACGCAGAGTTGGATTATAACATTAACATTATTTAATGTATTTTTAAAGATTAATTAAGAATAAAGGGGCATCTAAAATCAGGGATGCACTCAATACCAAGCATTTACATGAATAGTACTTATACTAATTTGTTTTAAAGAATTAAATAAAAGCAATACCTTATTTGAAATGTATTTTCTCTAGTTCATTAATGTCCTGAGAAATAAGCCATATTCTTCTTAAACTAAAATGATCAAAAGCTACATTATATACATTGTGTCTCTTTTGGGGAACAATTGGTACAAAATGTGAGATGATCTTTTCAGTGTTGTTGAAGATAATACGCAAATAGGTCTATGATGATACCATTAAATAACATCATTATGTCATCATCTCACAATTAGAAGATGCACACAAAAGGCTATGTTATATCTACTAGTGTGTAGATGTTGAGTATTAACACAGAACTCCTGTGCATGATGACTCAAAAACTTAAAAACAAATCTGTCTATGGGAGGGAAACAATGTAGTTCCTACATCTACATTTAAATAAAAACACTAAAGCAGAGTGTGATACAAGGTTTATGCTGTTACTTTTATGATATTGGAAGGAAACATAAACCTTTCCTGAAGAGATTGTAAACCTGGGAAAACTGCAACCTAATCAGCAGATGAAAGCCTGTAACACTGGGTGCATGATTGGTAACAGTCGAGTGAATTGTCTCATGTATGCAGATGATCTTGTGGTCTTTAGTCCAAACAGTGGTCTCCAGCAGCTGCTGACGATTTGTTCTGCATGTGGTGTCGACATGATATCAAATATAATGCTGGTAAGAGTGTGGTCCTCTGCACACCTCTGTATACTGCACACCTGTGGACAAATAGGGGTGGGGCAAAACATTGATACAGCAATGTGTTGTCAATACAATTATCGATAGGCTGGCGCCAAATATCGATATTTTATCTACAATGTGTGGAGCTCCAAACAGTTTTCCCTGTGATTTTGAAACTACTTAATGACTCCTCGCGGTGGCACTTGTGACATGAATGAGGGTAACGTGAACGGAAAATAATTAGCCAAAGAAGTTATTCAGATATCGTGATGTATCATTATATAGTTGTCTTGCAGTATATCAATTTTCCCTTTATCGTGATATTATCGTTACCGTGGGCCATGTATCGCACTGTATTGTGAGTTGCCCTGTGATTCCCACCTCTGGTGGACAAACTACAAGGAAGCAAGCTTGCAGAGACTACAAGTACCTTATAATGAGGTTATGAGAATACTCTTTAAGCAACCTATATGGTGTAGTGCAAGTGAAATGTTTGTTGCTGCACGAATCAATACTTTAAAACAAAATCTTTTATATCTATATATATATATATATATAACTTATTCTGTGTATAGTCCTGTCTTTTGTTTGGACCTTGAGTCTGTAATAATAAAGTTTTGGATTGATCAAGTTTGCATCGTGTTCACAAACTCTATAAATAGTCTAAGTTTCGTTTTAATAGAACCCCAACAGACCCATACAATTAAAGTTATAATAAGTAGGATTTTCCTATACAAATAAAATTTAGACTTTTACAAACATAATATAAATCATCACTTATGGGCCTCTACACATGTGTTTGTGAGTGTGTGTGCAGACCCTTGTGAGACCCTTCCCTCTGCATCTATTCTGTTGTTTTGCTTTGGACGTTTTCAGGAAAGGCGCTGTTGTGGTTCCCTGAGCCAATCACAGCGTATAGGTGAGTGTGGGAGTGGTTCAAATTAGCAACTGGGCCCCATTCAGACCAGCGGACATGGCGAAAGAGCAACGCAGAGTTGGCCTTCTTTCTGTTGGACTGGTAGGTGCCTCAAACAGGGTGGGACAACGCAAAGGTAACCGTGATGCTGTCGGTGTGTTAGCTCGGCGGGGTGGCCGTGTTCCCGCACGAGAGAGTGAGAGTGAGCTTCTAGTGATGAAGAGCCCAGGAGGAGGGGCCCAGTTTGAATGTGTTGCAAATGCAAGAAAAATCCTACTTATTAAACCTTTAATAACAACATTACACACATTACATTATGCTGCTTTAAAATTACTGATTAAAAAGTGTTCAGAACATTTGACTTTAATGAAAAAAGTACTTTACATGTACAATAGGAACAAATAATGTGTTTGATAAAAGTAAAACATGAAATAACCCATTCATCTTTGTCTTTGCAGTATTATTGTACAATTGTGCTACACTATCTCTCCCACAGAGGCTTCCACAGCTGGCACAGCCTTTCTAATGCTTGTATTCATTCCTCTGAAACCCTGACAGTATACATTTCCACACGCTTCACTGTAATCACATGATCTTAATTCATTTGTAGTGGTTCCACTGTAGCACAATTGCTTTGTTCCCATAATTGGTATAATGCAGATGCACATGGAGATGGTAGTAATGAGATCTTATTGGATTAATGGTGTGTCACTACTACTAACTTATTATTGGAGGATTACCGTTACAGCGGGGGATGTCCACTGTATTTTTACAACTCTGTCCTCCTCTGACCTGACGAGATGAAAAGAGCCCACGGAGGAAACCCTGAGACATCCCTGCTACACCTCCTCCTCCACTTGATTTCATTCAAGCTTTTGAGACAGAGACTTGTAAGCTATTAACACAGGCCGACCTTTTCCTTTCACCACATCACCTCAGGGAGAGAGGGCTGAATGGGGTGTGTTTGATTTAGCTGTGGTGACAGCGCTGGATTCATGTACTCTTTAAGGATTTTCCAAAAGACAACAGAAAGTCTCCGAAAGCCTCGAGCTAAGCCATGATAGGTGAGCTTGTAGCACCGTCTCCTCGTCATCAGCGGAGGTTGTTGCTCGCTGGAGAGCAAGGGGAACCTGATTATACAGCACCAGAAGATGTTTATTTCTCCTTTATTTGTCCTGTGCTGTGCCACCAAAATTCAATTAAACAAAACTTATCATTGGACTGCACTTTGTTTTGTAATTCTCACCAGTGTTTGTTGTGTTTGACGCAGATATAGAGAAGGAAGAGGAGGAAATATATTAACTAAACAAATCAGTGGTGGAGGCGTCCTGAAGAAGATTAATACTCTCAGGCAGCATGCAAAGAGTCCCCAGCCAACTCTAAACCACGAGCATTAACATGCACAAACACATAGAAAGTCCTCCCTCGATGGTCCCGCACACTGTGGAAGCTACCGGCTCAATAAATCGGATGTGTGCGCATGTGAAACGGCGGTGATCTGTCATTCCAATGAAGCAGGGAATGTTATTTCATGAGCAATAAGAGGAAGTGTTTCTTTCACTCGTGTGAAAAGAAGCAGCAGGATTGTGTATGAAAGAAATACAACTCACTCTCAGCCTCCCTGATTGCCAATCACGTTTGATTTATCATTGCTGTTATGTGTCAGGATTATAATTTCTCAAAGCTGCTGCGTGTGTTATCGCCTCCCTTTGACTGCGGCATGAACCTCCTATCAATCACAGAAATGGTCTCGTACCAAATGAGATATAATCAAGCCGATCAGATGTAAAGCAGCGACTTATTGGGACTATTTAATCATGACTGCACTCTTTTTGAGTTTGCTCTGTTGACTGCATGTTAGCTGTAGAATTAGACTCCATTCATATCGCATGCTTCCTTTGCAGCCCACTTTAATGCCTCGGTATCCCCATATGTGAACTTCAAGAACTGAAGAGCCGTTTTTTTTCCACGCCTGCGGGGGGATAAGACACTAAATCTTCTGTGATACTTGTTCTGTTTATGATATCCTTATTTGGCCTCAGGCTTTAAGTTCACACTCAGACAGAAGCAATGAGAGTATAAGAAACTTCCAAACCTGAGATTACTTTTTAATGAGGATATGATGATCTACGTGTGACAGCCAAAGTGTGGTTAAGGTTTGGGGAAAGTTTATGATAAAGCCATTCCACAGAGGAATGCTCCCATTTCACAAACACACAACTTCATCTGTTTGTCTTGTCTTACCTCTATGGTTACACATCTTCTTAATGGCACACCTCCTGACTACCTATCAGCTGTATAACTGACAAATCTGCCTCATGTGATCCCAAACGATCACAATGATTGCTGAGTTGTTGGCATTTTGTGACCATCGATAATGAAACGTATGCCCCTGAGATCAGGAACATGAGTCAATTGTTTTGAATGTGATTCCACACATATTGGAACAATAAAATAGCTTTTTATTTTCCTTTGTTATTGTATGAGTCAGTCCCTCCTGGAAGTTGCAAAGGTACGCTCCTGCAAATTCAACCAATTGTTGCAACTTTTCTCAACCTTGCAATTTGGTCTTCACTGAGCCCCTCCCTCGAACGGCTACTGTCAAGTCCCATGTTAGCAACCGTAACTAGGCGCTGGAGGCCTGTCAAGCTCTCAGAACAAGAAGAAATGCCGAAACAATGTACATATGGAGTCTGCAAGTCCGACAGCAGATATCCTCAAAGTTTAGAGGGGGGGTGTCATATTTTTCGCTTTTCTGAAGCCTAAAACTCGAGAGGAGAGATGTCGGACATCGATTAAAAATTGCTGAAAACAGTCAACTGGCCGCCGCCTGCTATCCTGTCTGGCTTCGCTACCACCACCAGTGATATCAGCACAGTCTTTATTTGGTTTGTGCCATTGTTGTGGCAAACTTGTTCAGGGTTTTGTTGGGCTTTCCTGTTGTGCCTTTAGGAGATCCAGTTGTCCAAATCCTGACGTGCTCTAAACACAATGAAAAAGTGGGATAATTTAGTTTTGCTTGCAATGGGCTAAAACACATTGCATAATGAAAGTTATAGGGAGTCATAACTAAACATTAACTTAAAATAAAACAATATTGACTTACCCTGCTGTGCAAGAACATTGCTGTTCCTGTATGATTGTCCTGAACATGAATTGAACATTGAATTTACATGCCGGTGCAAAAGCTTGACAGGCGTAGCAACAGTAACCAAGGGGGGCGGGACTTAGCGAAGGGTCAAGTGCTGCACCTTTTCCACACATTTGACGAATCATCCGATCTCCTTGCCTGCGTGAAGTCATTTATGTCACCGAAGTCACTTCTTTAGTGTTCAAACGAGGATCCCCTGAGCTCTGCAATCTTATAAACGTCTGAAGGCATCTTTTACTAAATTACCTACTTTTGCAATTGACTTTAATGTTATTCCGTTTTTACACATTTTATTTGGCATCTTGTCACAGAAATCGACCAGAAGTGACGTCAGATGACAAACAACTTGCTCAGCCAATAGAGGCCTGTATTCGAGCGTCTGTCCCAGTCGCTCACAGTGGATGTTAAATGTGTTAAAAAAGTCTCAAATCATCGCAATTTAAAAAAGCTGTCGCAAAATCAGACAATTTGGCCGCAACGATGACAGAAAACGCCCACAAACTCCTAGACATTACTGATTAGTATAACTTTGAATGGATGTAATTGATGGCTACAAATAAGGAATGCAAATGTGTGAAGGGATATGGAAAACTCCAAGACGCCTGTTTTCAAAGTAGGAATGTTCTGCTAAGTGTTTTATTATTGTTTCTGCTCGAGGGTTATAGTGTACCTTTTGGCTCGAGGAGCTGTGGCTGAGTGTCTGAATGTACACTCAGCATTCTGTGCTCAAAGTGCAGCTAAGTCCCTAAAAGGGTTCAAGAGTTTATAGAAAGGTTCCTCCAGTGGGTGAGTTGGGTTGTTTTCGTATAAATCTCTGCAAAAAAACTGCATGAAAATTCTGTTTTTATCGTTGCACTGTGGTTGAGCTGAATGCAAAGTGCTCGAGCTAAACCTCAATATTGTGTATTTGACCACTTACCTTAAGGAAATGTGTTAACAGCATCTTTTTTCCATCTTAATATTGAGCACAAAGAAGTTTTCCTGTCCCTAACCTCGGCCCTTAACACTGCCTGCATTTGTAACGATTGCAACTAAACCTTTAAACAACATCACAACACATATCGTCTTCCCGTACACCGTGTTTTATTGTGAGGCACAGGCATAACTCGGCTGTGCCGCTGCCGCTCCTGATTTGCGAGAGCCTTCTCTGGCTCAGCACTCCTATATGTCAACACTCTAATTCTCTCCTGCTCCGCCTCAGGTCAGCTCTCTCTTCCATTAAACTCCCATAATCCATGGCCACTGAGACTCTCACTCCACAGAAAAGTGCTCCACACTTGTGTAATTACCCGACATTTTTTGTCTACGGTCCACCGTCTGTCTCAAGGGGTCTCCCTCTGTAGCGAAAGGAACAATTAATTTTGGGTCACCGCTGTGGGGCATTTGGAAATTAAAACCGTCTCTCTTGGATTATTCCTGCTAAAATGAAACAGCTTGATTACTCCCTGCTGAATTTTCACTCTACTCATTTCCCTAACCCAACGTAGCCTTGATAATGGATGACCAACCCCTTGACAGTTCTGCACTTAGTAACCCTTTCATCAAACGTAAAGTACTTCTAGCTGTTGTTTCATATTTTATACCTCAAGGGAGTGTACAAAAATGACCAGCCTGTACATGTTTCACTTTAAAAATACAAGACCAGGTTATTGTTTTTCCTTTGAGCTTCCTACTGACTTAGAACTCTACCTTCACCCATGAACTTCAAAATAATGTAACAGTATTTAGTTGGCAAAACTCTTTTATCCACCAATAAATTATATCGTAAAGGCTTAGAAACATATGTAAACAAGAACATTGATTCGAGAATGTAAATGTAGAATTTCGTAATGCAACCAATAAGCACATTACAAATCATGTGTCACATTGATTAAATTGTCAAGCCCCATGTGCAACAAGAATAATGAACTGCTACAATTACAGTAACCTCTTTTTATACACACAAGGGAATATGCAGAGAGCAATATACAATGAAGGCTTGAAGTGTCTTGGTTGCATGTAAGGTAGGAGAGAATCCTACAATGGCCAATAAGTGCAATTGCGCTGCAACGCCCCACACGATTTCCATTAGAAGAAACAGGCTGCAAATTCAGAAACGATACAAATTCAAACACATGCAGAACTGCAAAACAAATGCATTTTTCACTGGTTATGAAACATATTGAAATTAATTCTGATGACTCTATATGAGCTACAAAAGCAAACCAGACCATCAGCGACAAGACTGATTATTTCTATATAGTTATTTTTAATGCCTGAAACCGCTAGCGGGGAGTAAATAAAGTGATTTACTGCACGCTGCCTTTGTTTACATTTTCCACGGCAAGGATTCACAATGACTTACACACTTGACTTGAAAGAAAGCAGTATGAGATTTTTTGTTAAAAACAACAATTACGCATATACAAGCCAAATTTAGCAAAGAGATAAGAGGTACGGCGTTGTCCACAGGGGTCACCGAGTTCAAAACAAACTGAAAGTTCCTCAGAGGAGCTTTATCATCGAACGTGCTGCAAATACAGAAACGATGCAAAGTGAAAAACACACAAAACCAGGAAACATGCAAAAGAAAAAATGCAGCAAATTGAGTCAACACAACAGAAGTGCTCCAGGCCTGTAGGGGGCGCTCAGTTTGCAGCACTGTTGCAGCATTGTTTTTCCTTTTCAGCGTGTTTCCGTTAATGCATTTGTTTTTGAGTTTGCATCGTTTTTGAATTTGCAGCACGTTACTTTAAATGTAAACCTTTTTGGTCATTGTTGCACGATTGCACTCATACGCCACCGTAGCATCCTCTAATTTAGCATTGCAATGTTAAAACATTCTTGCTTTTTTATTGCGCTAATTCTTCTTATTCTGTTAAAACGTGCTGCCTACATTTCTCCCAATCAACTTCAATACAAAAAATAAATATAAACAGCTCCACCTTTTTTACACCTTGCCCCACACAAATAACTTGTAGTCATCCCCTTAGATTACATAGAAACCATTTACATCTGACAAAGTAAAACTCTTTAATACTAACTTTTCTCAGGAGCCATTTAATAGTTTGTTAAAATAGTAAGAAACCAAATGTATCACAGCTTCTATCGCAAATCACTATCACATGCAAATCAATGTTCTCCCTCAATGAAAGTAACGAGTGAGTTTTGGGTCATTAGTTGTATCAAGACGTCAGTGCAGATATCTAACAGAGCACGAATGAACAAAATATAGACATTTTTGTCCAGAAGACTACTTAAAGCCATTAGTAGAGGTACTCTCATTTAACGATCTGCCCAGGGACAAGACAGCCTTAAATCTATTTTCAGAGCAGTTTCACTTCCTCGTCCTCATCAATTATCCCAGCAGCCCCTCTTGGTCTGTTCCTCCAGTGTCTTTGGAAAGTACGGCAGGAGGCAAGCGAACAAGTGTTGGTGTAGATCACGAGCATCAGTCTCCTTATTTAATTAGACTGGACCTGATGGCAAAGACATGCTCCGAATTCTATTAACCTCACCAGAGAGGGGGGAAACTGAGCACAACCCTGATGAAATATTTACTGGTGAGATTTACATGATGCGGAGAGCAGCGGGCATCGGGAGAAGAGGAGGTAGGAGGAAAGGGAATGTAGGCATCATCTAGGATGGTGTTAATCATCTGTATTGAATAATGAAAACGGACGATGAAAAAATGGCCTGTTGACTGCAGGCTCAGAGGTGGGACAATAAGGAATTGAAGATACAGACAGAAAGCAGGAAAGAAAACAAAAATAGCTCTTGAGATGAAGGCAAACTAATTGTAACATTTCCACTTCTGATATAAAACTGTATAAAACAGTACTCTTTTATGTGACTGCACTTTATGCAAACATCAGTAACATGACCCCCCCCCCCCCCCCAGCTCTGAATTAAGAGTTACATTAGGAGCGACGTAGGCCTCGGATTGCCTTCTGTGGACACAAAGGACATTTTTCGGCAAAGGCAATGACTTGTAGCTGGGCTTGTTAACAATGTAGAAAATGTCATACTCGTGCTTTTTTCTGGTTCAATGATAAAAACAATGCCTCTGGAAGGGCAGGAAGGTGCAGTTTATTTGACTCTCGCTACACTTTGGGGATTACAGCAGGATGCTTGGAGCATTTAATTTCCTCACGTTAGCGGCAGTCAGCCTCTGCAAAGAGAACGTTTAAGTGCCGTTGCATGAGGTGAAATCTTGATGCGCTGACAGTTCTCGTGACAGAGATAATGGAATTTGAGCTCAAAGGGGAAAATGAAAAATACAGAGATAAGTATTCCAATTTAGCTATCACGCATTTAATTGAAAATGTCCCGTTCTGATGGTGCAGATGGATTTGTGGTTAAAATGAGGGGAAGGTGCTGAACAAGGTCAGTCGGTACATGGAAGGCCCATCAGAAGAAATCTCATTACAAAGACATTCTTACTAAGGGAGGGCTTCTCTGACCCAAAGGAGCTGAACTACATGTTTCCACAGGTGATGATTAGACTCTGTCGGGGTTAAAGCTTAGTGTGCGTATGAATGAATACAGAGTGTACGTATGTGTGACCATGGGATGAACATGTTTACCTTCATGTGTCCATCAGCCTTCCCCATAGTATCATTATTGTTGCTGCTAATGCTAAATAGTAGACCTGTTGACTTCAACTGTTACAATTAAGATTACCTCAGCCATTATCATTACTCTGCTTCTCTCGCTAATTTATTTATTTATTCATTTATTTTGCTAATCTTCACCCTAGTCTACCACTATTATTTGCATTGTAACCATAAGTATGTGTCTCTTGTTGTTCATGTAACAAGGACATATGTTGTTGTTGCTCTCTTTGCCTGTCTCTATCCTGCATCTCCTTCTATCCCATTTTCGGCCAATCCAGTCGAGGCAGATGGCTGTTCAACATGAGTCTGGTTCTGCTCGAGGTTTCTGCCTGTTAAAAGGAAGTTTTTCCTTGCCAATGTTCCGAATATTGCTAAGTGCTACTCATGGTGGATTCATGTTGGGCCTCTCTTTAAATAACATAACAAAGAGTCATACATAACATGACAAATAAAATTTGATTGATTGATTGATTGATTGATTGATTGATTGATGTGTGATTAAAGATTGAGACTTAAGTCAAAGTTACTTCCCTCCAGGATCTCGCAGGCTTCTTCTGTGATTGTTGCGGCCTAAAATGCCTGATTTTGTGGCGGATTTTTCAAAAGTTGTAATGCCAGCGGTGATGTTTTGAGGCTTTCTTTCTGTGTAACACATGACACATCCACAGTGAGCAACAAACGCTCCAATAAAGCCATCACTTTCAGTCAAATTCAAGTCAAGATGCCAAATAAGTGTGGAAAAAAATGAATGAAACTCAAAGAATTTACCATGAAATAGTAATTGTGCATGCTTATTTCAATGCTATCCATACGCTCAAAGAACAACTGACACATTATTTATTACATTTAAGCTGTTACTTGTTATTTCAGGTGCAACACTTGTACAAAACCACTGATAAGAAACAGTGATTACTATCTCACTGTACAGAAACTGTTTGAGATCAACACTGACTCGCATATATCTCCATATATTTGGATTATGGTCTCATTTACGAGTGTAAAGTCTTCTTAAACTTAAGGGGAAGGCAGACAGTGACAGCCAAAATGCCAAACTTGTAGTTCACAAACACCCCACTCATTTTGATAGAATCATTCACACAATAGCTACTGTTTGTTATCATCTGGATGCTGGTGGATCCTCTCAATTTAGCATGATGCCTAGAAAGTGCTTCAGGCGTTGTAAAGTGAAATAAACAGACTAAAGCATAAAAGAGCTGCTGATTATGATTCAGTCTTTCATAAAATGGAAACCATTTCAGTCACAACTTAAATGTTCATAGAAGCTTCTGAAACTACTTCTGCTGCGTAATCCACTTTTCTGCCGTCCATCTGTACCCTCAATATGCTCCAAACAGTCTCATTCTCACAGAAATACTGCAGAGCCTGGAGGGCTGCAGAAGAATGACACAGAAGCAGAGTATTTAGTCATATTCTGGCTCAGCTATGACTGTAACATACGGAGCATATGGATGGACAGTGGAAACGTGGATTTTCCTGCAGCAGATGCTGGAAAACATTTGGACGTTTTGTTACTTGTTTTTTTTTTTTTTACCAACTGTGAAAACTTGTCATGTTTGTAATCCATTATAGCTGACTGAGCTGAAGGTAACTACATAGGTGCTCTGTCACTGAAGCAGCAAACTTTTCAAGCCCGCAGGGGGTACTTCTGACTGGAAAGCTTTTGGGTGCCATCACCGTGACAACAAGAGAGGAGCGATAGAAAGCTAAAAAAAATAAGAAACCAAGCTTTGTCAGAATAATTTGTAAATCAATGCGCACTATGTGCAGCAGCTTTATTATTTCAGAGTGAAAGGCTTTCCCTGTTACCTACTCACACGTCACTGGAATGTCACTTCACATGAAATCACACACACAGACGGGGAGGGGACTATATATACTATACAGTACAAATTAAAAGGCAAACTGTTGGAGGCACTTGCCACTTTCTGCTATTAGCAGGAGACAGCTGTGAGCTTGACAGACACTTTGGTCCTCCAGCTGTTGCTGTTTGAAATGAGAATCAACAAATCACAAGCACAGTCTCTGATATGTACTATGTGCTTTGATTACAAGTGAAAGATGTGTAAATGAAAAAACACAGAAGCTAAACACTCTTTATGAAACAGGATGTACAGCTTAAACACATTTCAAGTGTTGTTTGAAATTGAATCAACAGGAATCCTGTCGCCGGTTTAGCCTGAAGCCCTGTGAGTGAACCTAACTGCTCAAAAGGCCATTACACTGCCTGCGCCAATGATGGCGGCTCATCACATTAGGCGCTAACCTCAGATGCTGCTGCTGTACTTCCTGGCATTCATCGCTCACCCTAATGATTCTCCTCCTCCCAGCAGTCACACTCCCACCTGTTCAGCTGCTACCGTCTAATTGACACTGACTGGATGTTGTCACCCAGCAAGGGACCGTTAATGAACAAACTGCTGTTGGAGCACTATCTATGCTAAGCTAGCTCCGCGCTTGGAGCGGTGGAGGGCAGTTCTTTCCCTCCCATCCCTCAGCTCTCCTGGGGAGGAAGCCAGGCCTTTCATCCCCACCCAGGCCTCCTGCCAACAAAACAGTGAATAATTCACCACCTTCTGGATGGATCAGCTCGAACAAAGTCTCTGCTTATTCAACGCACTGATGTCAATATACACAGCATTTCCATATTTTTCTTCCTTCACAAAAGAGATGAAGTCTCCTCAGAGAAACTCATTCAAATGAGGCTAAGCCTCAACTTTATTTATAGTACAATTTAGCAAAATAACATTATTTGCAGATTCAATAAAAAGATTTGTCTTTTTGAATTTGACATTACCTTTTCTCTCCATGGATACTCGATACAACAATTTTTATTGACAATGCAGAATTAGCATTTGTGCGGCTGTAGCCAAAGGTTAATCTGGCACTGACTGAAATAAATGCACAGCAGCCTTCACTGGGTACAACCAGTCCTCCAGCACTCTATCTGAACAATTAGCACAAATGCATTAATGTTTTTAGTACCGACATGCAACATGAAAATTCTTCATGGTGAATTACATACAAGTCAACTCATACAAAAAAACAGGTGGGTGAAAATAAAGGATGGAGCGTAAATGTATATAATTACAATGTCGGCAGAAGGCCATATGCTTCACGGCAGCATAATGAAGGCAAGCCAGAGAGAGAGAGAGTAAACACTGCGTGAGTCACAGCAGTTGTGGTAGGAGGTGGTGGATGCAAACTTCTCGCACTAAGAACTCTCTGACCTTGGTTAGTTTAATTTGTACTATAGTTTGGATTATCATTTGCACATAAATGCGAGGGAAAAACTCAAGAAGACAAAACTACAGTGCATTATAGCCATTGTTGTAATCCCTTGTAATGTGATTTGTATCACTTCCTAAAAGGTAGTGCTTAAAAAGAATTGCTCGACTTCAGCCGTCATGATTGAATTCATACAGTAACAAAGAGGACTTCTTTCTAGCAATGCTCGCAGTTTGGTGTGAGAGTTGGCATTGTTGGTAAGGCCACCTGTAATGTCTCCACATCTGTTGGATGGATGCCGTGAAGGTTGTTGCAGATATTCATGTTTCTATTAGAATAAGTTGTATTAACCTTTAATTCTCGTACTTTTATCGTTTAAAAAACTTTAACCTGCCCAGTGCTTTGGTTTATGAGCACACACTTGCAACAGTGCTAATATGCATCAGCTTTAGCCGTACTTACAGTATAAACAAATGTTAGTTGAGAGTACTAACACACTAAAGTAAGATCAGATAAGACAGAATTGTATTAATCCTGAAGGAAATTATAGAGCCAGATAGCTCCAAAAAATACAGTAGATACAGTACAAATAAGAGAAATACAAAAAACAACTCAAATATCATTGAAAATATATAAAGTGTAGTTTAATGCAAAAGAGACAGAGCCTAAAAGACAAACAAAAGTACAAAAGTAGCCAGGAAGTAATGGACACAGTCATACTGACTGAGTAGTATTATTGACAGTTATAATGTAGTAAAAACTTCTAGAGCACAAGATTATGAATTAGTTAAAGCTCCTGTGAGGAGTTTTTCACTGGTTATGAAACAGACTGAAATTAATTCTGATTACTCTATATGAGCTACAAAAACAAACCAGACCATCTGCGACAAGATTGATTATTTCTGTATAGTTATTTTTCATGCCTGAAGCTGCTGGCGGGGGTAGTTATCAGACGGAGGATGAGATTTTTTTGTTAAAAACCACCACTTAAGCGTGTACAGGATAAAATCAGTAAAGACATGAGTGGTACGGCTTTGTCCACAGGGGGCGCCAAAATCAACACAAGCTGAAAGTTTTTCACAGGAGCTTTAAGGAAAAGATTATATTGATGGTTAACATAAGCATCATCTGCCCCCGCTGTCAGCTCAGTGTCATGGTCCGATTCACAAAGCAAATTGCACTAATGATATTCCAGCACCAACACAGCCATTAAGTTTTGCCGATCTGAGCAGTTTGCTCTTGTTTGGCGTGTGTGCCCATACGATTGAGCCTCGGACAGCAACGGACCGATTGATCTGATTATAATCATTATAGTAAAATATTATTTACAGACATTTCTGAAAACACAAAAGGTGGAATTGTTGTCATGATCACTGGAAAATCAGACGGTGTGGACGCACTGTACGCGAACTTGTGCGGCCAAAAATTTGCCCCCATTCATTCTGTATTGCAAGCAGCCGATTCGCTGCTTGAAGCCCGGTGGGATGGCGAAACGCACCAGGCAAGTGGTGCCACTTTTTAACAGCTTTTGTCCCTCATTATGTCATAATCATGCAGTTAAAGAAAATGGTGATATACTATTTAGTAAATAAACTTTGTTGGGTGTTGGTTTCATTGAAAAGACTCCTCAATTCACCCCAACCGGCAAGGCTGGGCAGAAGCGAGTGTAGGCGAATTGGTAGCGTGCAGTTTGTCCGCACCGTGAGAGTGATAGAGGGCACGGAGACGCTATTTGCTCTAGAGCGCTGTTTTGGGTACATTTAACCCTGTCTGTGTGCTTCGAGAAGTCTTTTTGTCTCATTTGCACAAGTTTAGCGGGCGCAAAAGCTGCACAATCCTTTAAGGTCCTAAGTCTTGTTTTTCTCAGAGCCATGTGGTCTCCAAACCTGCCTCTCACCTCATCTCTCCCTTTGAGCTTCCATAAAATACCAGAAAGAATATTTTTTTGGCGTGTCAGATGGCTCTTAAGCTACCATTGAGATGGAACAGAAGCCTGAAAGAGCCTCGCAGCTGCAAGCAGATTCAGACTGCTTACTTAAGTAGTTTGAGTTTGCCCCAAGAACTGCATCATAATTGCTAAATGTGCCCAAATTGATCCAAAATCTCAATCATTTCCTCAGAAGCTCTTTAGCTTTCAATCGTCATTTGCGAAAATTGTCTGTGAATTCTGAGCTTGGCGTCATATTTGAGTCATATTTGATGTCTTCAGGTATATTCTTTGTCATAACCCGGCCCGTAAGGCCATGACAAACAACTTCGAGAGACACGAGTTGCCAAAAGTAAATGAATTAATTTATTACAAAAAGAACGTAAATTAATGAAGGAGTTAACAAATTCTATGAGGTGTGTGAAATCTGTATTATCAGTAGTGTACATGTGGGTGTGTGAGTATGATGTGGTGAGATGTTTGAAGAGTGCACTAACAGAAAGAACCAAACTAGAAATGGCGCTGGCGTGGAGTCCAGAGAGCGAGGGCGAGCGAGCGAGAGAGAGCGCCGGAAGCTGCTGTATTTATAGTCTGAGCCATGGACCCAGGTGCTCCGTATAGCGGCATTGACCAGCTCCTCTGCAAAACAAACATGCATTAATACAATTGATTTACACTATGCAGGGGCCATCACATTTTATATACACAGGCTTGTATCAATGGCTTATATTGTCTGCTTCCCCTTACTGTTGATTCAATCAGGAGCTATTCATGTCTATCCATTCAAAGTACCTGTCACCTAGTGTTATCTAATCATTAAATAAAGGTAGCTTTCATTTTCACAACCAGGGGTCTTCTATAAATATAAATCTATCCCCTTTGCAGCTGTATAGCTTTCATGTCTGCCATCATCAGGACTGTTGAGTTATGGCACTGACTATTATAGTACCACCCCGCCCTGTCCAGCTCCCTGTGCGAGCCAAAAAAGAAACAATTTGTGCTCATTACATAGTACTTCCTCACAGAGCGAGAGGAGGAGGAGGAGGAGGGGGGTTTGATAACATCACATCTGCCTGTGAACAGTGGTGAAGACCTCATAAAGCAGAGCCAGACTCTCAGAGAAATCAGCACCTAAATGTCAATATGGCCTTTGGAACACTGTATTTATAGCTCGGGCTACGTCACCGAAACCCACTCTTACTCACTCGCTCTGTTGACGGCTCGTTCACCTTAGGTTCCTCTGTGCCTGTGGGAATCAACAAGCTAAAGCCCGATGTTTTATGTTTTAATGGCTTTTTGTGTGTTCATGCAAATTTGTCATTTAAAGAGAGCTTTACCTGCCACCCCTCTCGGGCCTTCTTTTTGTTTACGTTTAATTTCCTAGCTATGGGTTCTTGAATCCGATGTACCTCTTTGAATCACGGAGTAGTTAAATTTGTTGAGTGGAACGGGCACAAATATACTGCCCTCTCTTCATTTTTATTCTAATGAAAAATGCAGGCCTTGAGCAGCGATGATCCTTATATCATCTCTCCGTTCTTCAGCTCGGATTAACAATTTCTTGCTTCATTTTCCGGGTCATGGTGTATTTGTATTCAGGGATGCTTTGACCTTTGCAGCGATGTATAGGTCCTTTCACAAGTTGCTGACAGTAAAGAGTTTCTGATATGAACTAATGCCTTAAGGCAACTCGCCAGAGCTGTCTAATCTTCATAAAGCCCATTATGACAAGATTTACATATAATCATGAAGCAGACAGTCTTCCTATGGTTGCTCCGACTGAGTTTATATGATAATATGTTGTGTACAGTCTCGGTTCGTCGAGGAGGTGACTGTGACTTTGTCAAAATGTTGATGTGCTACTGGTGTTAAACAGCTGGCCCTGGGCAGATCAGTCTTTCAGCTTTGATCCCTTACCGCCAATAGATACAAAGGTCAATAGAAGTCGTGGCCATGAGGAGCCTTTCAGTAGTGAAAAGAAATTAAACCTGAATTTCAAGCCCTGCATCTTCACTGGACTTCCCTACACTTTTAAATAAAGTTGTAATCTCAAAGATCTCAGTTTCGTTCTCTTTGGCAGCTCCTATGGTGATAAACGGTAATTGCGGGAGCACACTTCCCAGATATCCACACAGTGTTGCATGTGTGACGTCCACAGTTGGCTCCGGTTGTAACTCCTGATTTTCCTAGCTGACGGTCGCTTTCCTTTTTAGACTGTTTTCCTTCATCTGAGCGTCGAGTTTGTTTCTTTTTCTTTGGATTTTCACTTCTTTTTGAAGTTGTATCTGTAGTCATCGATCTTTTCTTTGTTTGTTCAGCCATAGTAGATTACTGTTTACTCGCAACATTTGCAGAGACCGGAAAAGCAGCAGCTTAGCTCCGCCTACCCTCTCTGGCAGACCAACCACTGCTGGCTGATGGAAAACGCGTCACTAACTGGGCGCTGCTTGTGATTTTTTCTGTGAAAGTCGCACCAGACACCCAGTTCATAATTCTGCAAATGCAGAGGCTTTCATCAGTGGGCCATAGGCTCAACCATCGTTGTGTTACCTCATTCGGCGATAGATAGCGACTTAACAGACATTTATTTAAATCAAAATCTTCGAGATTAGATCTTTAGTAGTTGAACAGTATGATAGAAGTATGCAAAGTCTTGTTAATCAGAAAACCTTTGCGAGCTTAAGCTGAGCTATCTTATGCTACCTTGGTGGATAAAGCCACATATTGCTTTGAACTATCACAAACAAAGGATTTTAAATTATCTAAATCAAAATTTTTATGTACAGGGAATAAACATGTTTTGAGTGCTGTTTAAAGCTATGAGTAGGATTTTCCAAACTAAAATATAGACTTTTACAAACATAATATAATATAAATCATCACTTATGGGTCTCTATACATGTGTGTTGGTGAGTGTGTGCAGACCCTTGTCAATCAATCAAATTTTATTTGTATAGCGCCAAATCACAACCAGGGTTATCTCGAGACACTTTACAGAAAGAGCAGGTCTAGACCAACTCTTTGTTAAGTTATTTAAAGAGAGGCCCAACATGAATCCACCATGAGTAGCACTTAGCAATTCGGCACATTGGCAAGGAAAAACTTCCTTTTAACAGGCAGAAACCTCGAGCAGAACCAGACTCATGTTGAACAGCCATCTGCCTCGACTGGATGGGCCGAAAATGGGATAGAAGGAGATGCAGGATAGAGACAGGCAAAGAGAGCAACAACAACATATGTTCTTGTTACCACAACAACATATGTCCTTGTTACATGAACAACAACAGACACATACTTATGGTTACAATGCCAATAATAGTGGTAGACTAGGGTGAAGATTGGCTAAATAAATAAATAAATAAATTAGCGAGAGAAGCAGAGTAATGATAAAGGCTGAGGTAATCGTAATTGTAACAGTTGAAGTCAACAGGTCTACTATTAGCATTAGCAGCAACAATAATGATACTATGGGTACCTTGTGAGACCCTTCCCTCTGCATCTATTCTGTTGTTTCAGGAGGGGCGCTGGTTCCCTGAGCCAATCACAACGTATAGGTGAGTGTGGGAGTGGTTCAAATTAGCAGCTGGGCCCCATTCAGACTGGCGAACATGGCGAAAGAGTGATGCAGAGTTGGCCTTCTTTCTGTTGGACGGGTAGGTGCCTCAAACCGGGTAGGACAAGCTAACCGACAGTTAGCATGCTAGTGCAACGGTAACAGTGATGCTGTCGGTGTTAGCTCAGCGGGATGGGCGTGTTCTCGCACGAGAGAGTGAGAGTGAAGGGCCCAGTTTGAATGTGAGGTTGACAAAATGCAAGGAAAAATCCTACTTATAAAACCATTAAGGACATGTGGTATCTTCTATCTGGCCAACAGGGTGCATCTATCTGTGTGCTGGAGGAGCCCTGGACGATCCAAACAGACCCCGGGGCCAACAGAAGTGTCCCCAGATGGGTTGCCTGCGGCTGGGAGAGGAAAGAGACAAGCCTTGGCCAGGCTGACCACAAAACCAAGAGAGGAAATTCATCATGCTGATGTGATCAGAATGATACAGTAGGTGCCACACAGTAACAACCCTCCTCCCCAGAACAAGGAAAAACAGTCTTAGAGGGGTGACTCTGTTTAATTAAAACATGTTGCTGTTTTATGAGTCACTGGTGGCTGGACTGGAATAAAAGAAGAAGGTTAGCATGCTTTATATTAGGCGCTGTGTTCGCTAGGAATAAGGAGTGGAAGTTGCATCGTTCAGTTTAAGGGAATGTTCTGTGATAAGAGGAATAGTTCTAAAGCAGATGAAGGAGACATTAAAATGCAGAGATTAAATGCCATCATCAAACCAGATCCAGATACGGTTTATTTTGAATTATGAACTCAGCAGATAATTAGTCAGATCCATTTTAAAAGGCATTACGCTGTAAAGAGCGAGATAGAGACTGACAGACTAAGTGATGATGAGAGAACAGGATGAAAGGATGGCGAGAATACTGACTAACCAACAGGACATAGCAATAAAAGCATAATCAGATGGCTGAAATTGCCTGTCAGAGGCAACAGTGTGATAACATTAAGAAGGGGGCAACTTTCATTTCACTCCCTAAGCACCCTAAGTTATTGGATAAATCATTTTAATGCATGCCATCAGTATTCACTCAAGTTTAACAGGCCTCCCGTGAGGAGGCTTACTCCATGGTACAATTGTATTATTATTCATACAAGTGCACTTCTCTGAATAGGACCATATGTTTATATGTGTGGGGAGAAGACGGAGCATCTGCTGGCACTCTGGCTCGCCACATAAGATGCTGGATGGGAAATGAGCTTTTGTTAAATAATCGGTGAAGATTCAGACTGAGGAAAACTTGGGCAACAAAAACTAATGGAAACATGTGACATTAGCAACAGCAATACATTATAGTTAAACACATAACCATCATTTATAGGGATACTGACCATCAACAGCTAGCTAAATGCTAGGGTTAGCCTCTGTTTCTCCACACTGCAGCATGTCCTCAGTGAAATTCACACTCTGACTAAAAAAAGAGCTAAATATTGAATTAAGGTTTGCCAGTGGGTAACATTAGCAACACAAAACATACCAATACAAGAGCTAGCTAGACAGTCCCTGCGCCCAGCTAACTGAGGAGAGACCAAACTAATGTGAACTTTATTTTTTTCATAGTTAATTAAATTGTATTTCCTCCAGTGTCATTTATTGCGTTGAGAGGTAAACTGCGCCCATGGTGGCTGTGTGTCTACTCTACCCATCTGATGCCTTTGTTTGCTCATAAATGTAACTGCTAATTTCTGGTCGCAATGGGGATACAATGTAGGGACCACAAGTACTTTTATTGGTTGCTGCTTCCATAAGTAACGGTTCTGAGAGACTTGCCATTTTTAGACCAAACAGTGCTGAGGATGTCCTCAGAGAAACTGCCCACTGGGGGAGCTCAGACCAGAACTACACCACCTCATACTTTATTATAGTTTGCAGTCACACTGCCACTAGGAACGCTGTGTTGATGTAGCCTGGCTGGCGGTTGGTATAGCAAAATGCCTTTTGCATGACCTAAAGCATCACTTCTGTTTGACATAGAACAACAACAATAGCCTATAGAGGACCCTGTGGTAGGAGCTGTATTTGTTGCCTAAAGCCTTACCAAACCTAAGCTGTGTCCCATTTCAGGGGCTGCGTCCTTCCAAGGCTGTATTTGAAGGCCTATTGCACCACAGCGGCACGTCAACGACTGTCCTCTTTGGAAGGCTCCTTCTGATTCGGCCCATAAATTCATCCTCCTTTTCCAAGGCCATGAAGGATCCATTGGGTGCGTCCTTCGCGGCCAAACATATCAAGAGATTAATCGCCTGCCAATTCGAGATGAAAAAAACAAACGAGATGGCAAACTCTTAAACGACCAAGGATTTAACTTTTAAATGTAAAGTTCAATCGAATAGCCAGCTACTGTTAAAATTAATGAAAGGGGCCTTGCAACTAATTATCTTTAGCAGTTTATAAACTGCTAGTTTATAGCAGGAGGCGCGTTTGGTGGCGCAAGGCTAAAGGCGGGAAGACCTGGTGACACAAACAGGAAATCCTATGTAAACCAGACAACGTCTCATTTCATTTCAGTTTTAGTGGCCTACCGACTTGAGACACAGTCGTAGGCTTCACTGTCTGTCCATTGGTCCATGTTTTGGTCCATTTTTTTAAGGAATGGGTTTAAAAATGGCGGCGGACTGTAGCCTTATTGGCTCCTGTGTTTGACCAATCAATGTACAACTACATCTAGACCAATCACTGTTCACTTACAACATTCAAGGTTCCTAAAAAGTAAGTAACATTAATTATATGTGATTTCTTTTAACTTTTTCTTATTTCATCATCTACATTATTTAATTGTCTTGAAAGTTTGTATAATTCTGCCTCTCTGTCCTTGCCTTTCACTGTCCTTCCCTAGTTTTCTTTGTTCTGCCATTTCTATCTCATAGTGTTTGCTATTTTTCTCCTGTAATCAGACCCACAGATTCATCTCTGTCGCCCTCAGACACCACCTAAATCAATTTCCCAGCACTCTCCCATCCTGGAGGGCCGCTGTCAGGGTTTGGCACCTTGCAACTTGGGACACACCTATACGCATACGCACACACTTTCTCTCTCATTCACCCACACAGTCATAAAGCACACACACACAGGCACGCATCAAACACACACAAGTGCACAAACTCATAGCAGTGATTCACCACATCACTGTTCTCTAATGTCTTACTTGCTTCATCTTTGCAACATCCATTTGTCACCGCTGACAGGTCCTGGCAGCAGCATCTATCCATCCTGCCTTTATCCTCACTCCCTCAGCCCACACTCTGTTTCCCTCCACTGCGACCTCCTCCCCCAAGCTCCGTCCCTCTCTGAACTTTGGAGGAAGAAGTAAGGACGGTACACAAATTGTAGCTATATTGATGCAGGGCCATGTCTTGAGGTGTCGCTCAGCTATGACACCAGCCAGCATGTTCAATCCCAACATGGGGCTTTGGGTTGAACAGTTTGCCAACCAGCCAGTCAGCCGTTATCAGCTGTGTAAAGGAGAGCATATGATGCATTAGCAAGGAGGACTCGGCTCAGGCTGGTGTTTGGTGGAGAATCACTTCGACATGGTGTCATGGCTTGCTCGGGGAGAGTCTGGTTGATATGTGGCTGTTGAGGACAATGCAAGTCTGGAGAGCCACAATAAATGTGTGATAAAAAATACAAAATATATAAATTGATGAACAATAATGGAATTTGTTTGGTTTGTCATTCCAACACTTTGCTCAAGACTGGAATAAGTCAACAACCATTGGACAGGTTATATGACATTCATGGTCATGGTTTTTGTTGTTTCCAGAGAAATAGGTTGACAACTATTGGTTGGATTGACATTAAATTTAATTGACACATTTGTGTCCCTCTTAAAAATTTCTATTTGTCCAGTACTTTGGTTTAACAGTCTCTGTTTGCCAATAAGCAAATGTTAGCATGCTTACTCACTTAACTAAGATTGTGAACATTGAAAACAGTCGAAACACTGTCATAGAAGCATTGTAACACTGCTGGTAGAGCCTCTTAGGTAGTTATAGACCTTTGTCACTAAATAACATGTACTTTAGCTGGGATGTTATCTTATAGTGCCATTTCTGTCTGTTTGTAGTATTTTAGAGGATAACATCTCGAGCTAATGTCGTGCTTAAGTTTAGAAAAGCCCTCTACTGACCGCACGATCTATTTCTGTAGCACCTTGTTGAATAAATATGCATCTTAATGAATACAAAACCGTTTTCCTGAAATTACTTTGAATGCTTTACTACACAGAGTTCAAATTAATAGAACCCTTGTGAAGAGTGAAGCCATTAAAGAAAGTCTTAATTAATGTAAAATATAGCTTAATGAATGACCTTATTAGCATAGCTGGTTAGGTGTAATATATCATGTTGATTATACACATATATTAGTTGGTTCAATACCCCTTTTTCAATGTGTTTTCAGGAGGTGGTTTACTCTGGAGAAAATATTCAAAGCGCAGCGTTGAAGTGTAAACGGTTCACTTAGAAAAGAACAAAAAGCAGATAATAAAAGAGTTATCTACAGTCCTGACCTTAAGAGTAGTCCTGCTCTGCCAGCTCATCCATCACTTCCTGTTTCCTCCTTTGTTTGCCCGACCCTGCCACATACTACTGTGTGTGTGTGTGTGTGTGTGTGTGTGTGTCCACCAATCCGGCTAGCCCTTTCCTAATCAAATATTGATTTGTGGATCAAAGACAGGAGGAGGTGGAGTTGCAGCTTCCACTCCACAAAGCAACATCGTAAGCAAATGATTGTTTACAGGTTTTTATTCATATTCTGTTTGCCCACCAGCAGTACAATACATATCCCACAATGCCATGACCAGGTTCACTGTCATTTATTGGCTTCTGGGTCTTTTCTTATCTAAAGCTCTGCAAAGCTTAAGACTGCTGCTTTGTCTAGCTCCCTACCAAGGTCCTTTGAAGATAATGAGTATGTGGAGGCAGTGTTGTAGTTACATTTGCAGCTGCTTTGAACTGTTTTGGATGTGTGGCATCAGAAGTCACTTCACCGAGGCTGTGAGTCATCAGTGTGCTCTGAATGAAATCTGTCTACTAGGCTTTTCAATTCTGCTCACGGACGTAATGCTTGTCAACAGTGAGGCATTTAACAAAGGAGCCCTGCCTCTTCCTGACAGCAGGAGCAAAAACAGGACAGTGTCTGGTCTTCAGGACACACAGCAGGCTCACTATGCAATTCAAATACATAATTTTTGTTGGTTGGATGCTGCTGCTTTTCAAACAAATAGTCTATGTTGTTCTTGAAGGGTGTCAAACTCCAGTGAAACCACACATAGATTCGACCTGAGGGGCGAGAAGCCACGTGTTGACAGTGATTAATAGTGATGTGTCAAGGTAAAAAGAATCATAAATCACATGTGACAGCAGTCATAGAGCGTTTCTTGAAAACACGCAAGCCTGAATGCATCTTACAACCTGAGATTTTGTTGTCGGCCATCGCTCTGTTGTTCACTCTCTTATTTTTGCTGAATTGATCCTGAACCTACTGAAGCGTTATGGCTCCGTTCTGCCGGAGTCTCAAAGTGTTTCTTCCTTTCACCAGGCAAAAAAGTGCTCTTTCCATTCTCCAGCTTTAGGAATTGATTTTCCAAGGTCCTTCCTCTCCATGCAGTACTGACCATGAGGCAATGTGTTTGTGGAGTAGCTACACTGTAAGAAAGGGGGTCCATGGTCCTCCTAGCTCTGAGTGTTAAGGCATTAAAAGCTTCAGCCAAAGGTAGCATGAGGATGCAGAAGCCTGAGTTAGCTAAACTGAAGTGGTAGTGTAGTTGGAAATTCCCATCTGGTAGTTGCATGTTGGCTCGTTTTCAGTCTTGTATAGGTCTGTTTGAACTTCAAATAACAAGACATATAAAGACATAAAATGCTCTGCTTGAAATAATAAATTGTGTCTGATATGATTCTTTCTGCAAAATACGTTTAATTATCTTGTAAAAATCCTCCCAAGGCATCTCCTCCTTCTCCCTCATTAAAAATTCACCAATTTGCATAGTCCCCACCCACTATGTGCTACGTTTCTCCTTTCGTAAAATTACAGCTGAAAACAAAACACGTCTCTGCCTTCGTTTAGCGGCAACTTGTTGAAACTTGGCTAGCTTGAAATGTAGTCATTAGTAGTAGTAACATTCACGTTAGTAGTCAGTAGTGAGTTTGAAAAAATTGAAAAAATGACGGTTACAGCTGGCTCGTGCATCGCTGAAGCAGTTGCCATAGGTTACACATAATGATATGCATAGCATCACCCCGTCCATTAACAGGATTGGCTCCTTAGGTTTGTGACGTCTCAAACCTGCCAATCAGAAAATATGTTGTTCAGCCTGTCCTTGGTACACTGCAGTTTAAAAGCAGCCAGGCCCAGCCATGGAAATGACTGCTGATGTTGTCCCTGATACGTCTCGTAGCACATGAAAAACACCACATGGAGATGTTTACAAGGTTAAACACTGGATGTTCACTGGAGGGGGTCTTTAATTTATAGTAGATATAACTTGTTGAGGTTACGTTAACTTGGGTTAGTTCTGAAATAACTGATTACTGTGGGTACTTTTTGTGGGCTGCAGAAAGAGGCAAAAAGGACAGCACTTAACTGAAACCCCCTGACCATTTCACATACAGCAGGCTGTTTGATCCATCGCTATTTTTGAAATATTGCTTCTAGCATTGCAGATTGTTTGTGGTTGGCACTAAGTTTGGGTTTAAGTTAGAATATTAGCAAATACAAATCACTGGACAACAGACTTTGACACAACATAGGACTAAAAACCTGCTTTAAATCTACTACTAGAATACAATGTCATGTAAGTGCATAGAATGGATTTTGTCCCAGGTACTTACAGTGCAGTTGGCTCACATGCAGTGTGAAAAGAGAGGTGTAGTTTTTTCATGCATCCAGATAAACCTGAAAGAAACTCAAATCAATCATGTATCTGATTTAGATCTAATTAGTTTTGTTATATAAATGTTAACAAAATGATCATTGTCAGTGGTGACCTCGCCCCCGTTTGAGAATCAAACTGGCAAAACAGGAAACAGCATGCTATAATCAAATTCATTTATATCAGCCATGCTCTGTGAAGCAAAGTGATCCTAGTATTTCCAAGCTTGGCTTGTCTCTCTGGCAAAGTGGTTGGCAATTGAAGTAAGCATATATTTGTCCTTGTTGTTTCTGTTTACAAGCCTCAGATGGTTGGCAGATATATTTCTGTGTGTGTGTGTGTGTGTGTGTGTGTGTGTAGGGTCTCTTGTGTAGGAAGAAGTACACTTTCATCCTCTTTCTTAATGTAGCAACACGATTATGTAGGAGCATTGCAGCGTACTTACCGTAACACTCCGGCTTCTGATGCAGTCTATCGCCCCGCATGTGCCTTAAGACAAAAACCCTAATCAAACTCCATTCGGGCTTGTGATCCTCTTATCCCCCTTAAAGCTTTGCTCTGGAACAGTGATCGAGATAAGTCTGGCAATTTTACACAGCGACACTCCAGGAGAGCCAAAGGGAATATATTTGAGCAAGTCCAGCCAGTGCTGTCCAAAGATTGTAGTAAAGAGATACGTGAATGAAAATCTGAATGAAAAACACTCTTCATTCATAATCAGGAGAGCCGGTCTGAGCAGTTTTATATCAGTTGGACTTTTGTACTTTTACAGCCAACAAAAGGACAAAACAAAGGGACATGAAGTTACAATGGAGTTTTTGGTTTCTATAAAAACTTACAATCAGCTTTTGTGGTGTGACTTGCAACTTTTGGAGCTTGTTACGAATTTAAAAGGGTGACCTTGACATAAAATGGAGGTTTTAGCATTGTGAGCAGTGTCTTTAAAAGGGCCGCAAAAGTTTTGACTGCCTAAACCTGCAACTGACTCCCGAGACCTCCCCTCAAAAAGTGGATAATGTGGAAAAGCTGCCTCTTTATTCTCAGCTTCTCTATTCATGGAATGGGCCCTGTGTGCCTCATTGTATTGCGGGGCGATAGACGTTCATGGGTAATTTCACACACTCATAAAAATGTTAATCTACAATGATAATACTGCAAATGGAGTTCAATAATTTGATCTGGCGTGGTAAAACATCTTTGTCTGCTCAGCCTTTCCTTCCTGCCTCACTCTGTCTCCGCTCCTGTCTGTCTCCCCCCCCCCTGCCTTTTTCCACATGTGGCACCCAGTGTAAATTCAGCCCACAGACCACCGTCGTGCATGAAATTGCGTTAGTCATAGCTGTGCCTTCCTGGCTGCAGCCGTGCTTCAGAGTCGTTTAATGGAGGCTTTTAGGCAGGGTAACTTTCAGACGGTCGGTTCAGGTCATGGGGTCTGCGGGGCCGACTGCTGGGTGCAGCCCGTCTCTCAGAGGCGAGCCAGCTCAAGCAAATGCCCAGGTGTCACCCAGCATCCATCAGCATGGAGTTAACCAGGGCTGGGTTGTATTAAGGTTGGCCTGGATTGAAGTCTAGGGCCATCAATGCTGAACAAAAGCAATCTAATTTACCTCTTTACTGCTGATAATGTGCCAGTCTACTTATGTTTTATAGATGTCTTTTTGAGACTCACAGTGATTCATGAAAAGCATATTGAAAGCAGTTCAATGAAAGAAACTGTACTTTTGTTTGATGCCCATGATTGTACAGTGATCCATACAGTTCTAAGCCTAATCTCCTGCTTGTAATCACATGGATTAAGGACAAAGATAATTGTTTACTGCCTACTTGACGGTAAGTGTTTGCTGGCTGTGCACCAAGATGAGTGTAATCAGCCTTGGTTGCAATATTTTCTCAAATCTGCTTTCACTCATTGTTGCTTTTACATGACAGTTTTGTTCTTCATGGCAAAGTACAAATGTTAGAGTTGCAAGCGGTGAGGCCTAAATGATAATTATGTTGGGCAGTTGGTCAGTCCACAACTTCTTCATGGTGTAACGAGCTGAATTGCTAATCCTGTAGCTAGCTTCAGGCTAACTCATTCATATTTATCTCTACTTAAGTTATATCCACATATAAAATGGAAATGCAACTATTACATAAACTTCTCTTTTTTTATTTTCACTGGTATTTGTGCTTTATCATATGCTAATTTATGCCCATGGTTGACATTTGTTGAACTTTAGCCTAAACTGACTCGACCTTTTTTGAGTGCCAGTGGCCTAGAGATGGCAGTTATGGGTCTTTGCAGTGATTCGGATCTTCAAATCTTGTTCGGCTGCAAGATTAGTTCATGAGACTCGTTCATCAAGTGACACTTCCGGTTTACCCGTAACGACAAAGACACAACTCACTCACTCCTTCCTCACTCTCGACCATTTATAAACGATGACGACTCCCTTTGCGTTCACTGGTCTTCTCGTGAAATCTTCAAGATATAACAGTTACTTGGCCCAACTTGTCCATTACAAAACCTTCTGACAAACGTTATGACTTTAGTTTGTGTTCATCTGTCAGTGGTTTAAACGTCGTGTGAATTGGCTTTATATGCACGCCTGAAATACTTGCTCCCCACTTTCATTCAATATCGGGTTGTATCGTTCGCAAGGACAATTCTGAGTGAGAGAGAGTGAGAGACACATCGGTCAAGTGATACGTTCTGTAGTTCTCCTAACCAATGATCATTTGATAAATACAGCCCTCCTCCAAAAGGCTATTGGCTAGTGCTAACATCAATCAGTCTGGTTCTCTATGAAGAAGAAGGAAGGGATTGGGAAGCCGCGAGCAGATCAGAGTCAGACGCAATTCTGTTGGTCGTTAACATCAAGCGAGAGAGAATTTAATAAACTGCAGGAACGAATCAGTGCATGGAACTGAACGTTCAATTCACTAAAAAGATTAGTTATTTTTGAACGAATCAAACATCTCACACTCTACAGTGGCGTCGGCCTTCTCTGCAAATTTAAAATGCTGCGTTTGTACGAATATCAGCATCAGTAGCATTTAAGACTTTGCAAAAGTTCCCAATTCAAGTCAAGTTCTACTAAATCTCAACCCAAAAAACGTTGTCTGACTGCGACAGAGCTTACTGTTTTGAACTAAACTAAAGACATCACCATGCAAAGCATTGGACGTAACATTGGACAAACAATATGGAACAATTACGCACGATTGGCTCCTGTTGTGAGTTGAGTGTGACCATCAGGCCCACAATTAAGTGCATGAAGTAAACAGCTACTGTATTGATCTACTTCCACAGGACAGCTTGACAAAACTGATTTACTGAGGAGAATCAGTCCTCCCACCGTTAGGTATTAAGGAGCACAGTGGTTTATGTCCAACACGGGAACAGTACAAGGCAGCAACACATTACGCCTCCTAATAGTCATTGAATTAGAACAGCAGCCACAGACATTATCAGCCCTGTGTGTGTGTAAGGGTCAGCGAGAAACACAAAGTGCCAAAGGGAGGGAGAGTGGAGGAAGATGTTCACACAGAGTGTCCAATTAATATCACATTGTTTCTAGTCACTAAGCAGAGCAGCAGAGGAAAACTGTTTCTTTCCTTTATATAGCATTAAGTAAACTCAGCCTTTTTCTCAAATCGCAATATAACACGATTTATATTTCAGCATCGTAAGTGATAATCAGATATTAATTCCAATGACCGACTCTACCACACTCATGATAATCAGGCTGGGGGAGATTGCTCCGTGGTCCTTACATGATAAATGGGCATGTAAAACATAATGTACATTCAGAGCTACCCTGGAGATAAAAAAGGAAAGGATGCATTATGGGTGATTTTGACGGGTAGATTAGATCATTGATTCATACTCATACTTGAGGAATGGCTGCAAGTCAATTGCATTATCTCAGTAATATGTTACCAGCCATTTATACTCAATACTAAAAAGCCTTAAGCGGTTCGATCCATTTTAATAAGAGAGGAAAAATGTCACTGTATGGTTTCCTTTAAAGAAGCATTTATTGGTGAGTCGACTAACCATGGAACTTGATTAAATTGTGCAATTTATATTTCATCAGAAACAATAACAGGAGGTCCTTGATTTGCGAATTTGACTCAAGTGCTGGGGTTAAGTTTCTTTTAAATAAAGCTCTGCTCTCAGGCTTTGAAGAATATGAACGTCTCTAAACTCATTAAATTGTATTGTAAGTACTGTTAGATCAAAGGATTCATCTGCAAAAAATGATCTCAAAAGTTAGCACCGAAATAACCAAAAGTCCTCCTATTTATCATATTCAAACATCAGCCATTTTCATCTGTTGTCACACTGGGAAGCTCAAACATTGTTATATGATGTGTTAGAAGTTAACGTTACGTTGGGAATCGAACAAATTGTCGTTCGTCTCCCAATGGGAAGTTTGGTTGTTCGATCCCTGACTGCGGACTGTTATTTTTGAAGGAAATTTTGGATGTATGATGCGTGTGTAAGTGCATGATGTGGGACAGGTGCTTGATAATATTGTATGGTGTCTTGTAGTGATGGGGACGAATAATCGAGTACTCTAGACATTATTCGAGTAACGTTATTTTGGCTAAAGTAGTTTAACTCAGTTACATGCACCATGTCAGCCGTGACCAGGAAAGTAATGTCTGAAAGTACACGTGCTGTGCAAGATATGTGGTGTTAAACTTACCATAGAAATACTGGTTCGATGCTTAACCACATGCGCCTAAAGCACAAGGAGAAGCCAATGGAGACAGACAACAGGCAGTCTTGCATCACATCATTTGCTATCCCTGTTAGCACACGTCGTTGTGATGATACCAGAGCGGAGAAGATAAGCCTGCTAATAACGGACACGGTGACTGGAGATATGCTCCCATTAAGTGTTGTGGAAGGAGAAGGCTTCCTGAACTGATTGCGTTTGTTGAGCCAGAGCACAAGCCACCACCACGCTGGACAACATCTACTAGAGTGGGAAAACATGTGAGTTGCGTGTGAAGCAACACAGAACAGAAGTCTATGCAGTCCGCCACCGCTGTGACGTTTGACATCGGAATGTGAATTGAAGGGCCTGTTCAGGTTTTTCAGTAAATGCATTTGAAACTGCACTTGTTTCCTACAGTTGGCTATTTATTTACATTAATGTAAAAGTGTTACATAGTAATGTTCTCTTACAGGCATAAAGCCTACTATTTCCCGGCTTGGAGGTCCGTTGCCATCGGTGTGTGAATGTGTGTGTGAAAGGGTGAATTTGAGCCGTAGTGTTAAAGCGCTTTGAGTAGTCAAAAGACTAGAAAAGCACTATATAAGTGCGGTCCATTTACCATTAACAGATTGATCGGCAACTGAAAAGACAGTGAACAGAGGCGACACAGAGACCCATTGACACCGTATTTCAAGGTAGTATATTTGCTAAGCAATTAGCTACAGTTGGACAACAGCTAACGTTAGCACTGAACCCATTCCTAGTCAATATTACTGTTTGTAGTGTTACACAATGCAATAGCGAAGTTATGAATTATGTCTATATCAGCGCAGATATCTGAAATATTTATTAGAGCCTGGAAGTAAAACAGGCTGGACAAACTGTGTAACTCTATGGAACGCTAATATTAGCTAGGATGCGGATGAGTGCTAGCTCACGATGTGGTCTAGCGGTATCAAATGTGTCATCAAATATATCGTCCTTTAGAATATATGTCGCTCTGTATTCTCACTTTCCACCGTCTTTTCACTTGCTAATATCAAATCTTTGTCAGATTTCCGAAGTTAATATAACTTGCAACCTGGAAGACATTACAACAGCATTTGAGCTTTCCAAACCTGAGCGTGATGTCAGAGCACAGTGGCTTAAGTTAATTTCAATCATTACAATTGCAGCCTGGCCAGTATCTTGTCTGGATATCTTGCTCTGGACCGAGTGCTAGATAGAAGGACAAATCACAGCCATTCTCTCGCCCTGCCGCAAAATGATTCTTGGGCGGCTTGGCCCGAGAGAGAGTTGGCTGCCTTGTCATGTGAAGCTTTTCAAAGCTCTCTGCTGTACTGTGGATGAGGTCTGCGACAGACTGAATTTAAATCCTTTCGACTGGCCAAATGTTGAATGACAGACTTAGATTGGCTATGAGTCACCAAGCTGTCTTTCTTCCTGAGAGGTTGCACTGCGGTCGCTTAATGAAAGCTTCTCCAGGAGTGCAGTGGTTTGAGCGGAAGCCTGACTTTGAGTCATGGTTGTGTGACACAGCAGTGAGGCGTTCAGTAGAGCACACAAGAGTAATAACATGGAAATAATTCAGCCTTATTGTCTTAAGGCAAACCGGAAGGAAAATAGAGAGCAGAGCGTTGGAAATGTTTCGTCTGATATGATTGATGAGGGGACGGATGCAGGGCGGGTGAGGACAGACGATATGAATTTTACCTCCACTGGCTTAACGTCAGCAGCTTGCAGAAGAGAAGCGAAGCGGCAGGGTTAAAGAGGTGAGAAGTCTCCCATCGTGACAGGAGTGTGGCCATTATCACGCAACAGCCATGGGTATTAAATTGAGTTATTTCTGCTGCGTCCACCTGCCAGCTGGAGATAAGCGCTGTTTGGCTGAACCTGTGAACTTTCCAGCATCTCCTGGAACCTGTCCCCGACGCGTTAGTTGATGTATGCACCTTCAGCGCTGCTGCCTCCTATTAACGCAACAGAAAATACTGTCGTTGGGATAAGTGGACGGCTGAATTTGATTTAAAGTCAAATGGAATTATTGTACTGTCAGGGCAATGTTTGTCATGAGGCATTAAACACTCACACTCGGGCGTTCTGATACATGAAAAGCATCATCAGTCATCCCTGCACACTCCTTTTTATTGTTGTTTATTGTAAAGATGATCACGTTTTTTTATTACTTTGAGAAAATTCACGACATATGTTTACTTACTCAGGCATAAAAAGGAAGTGTCTCAGGAGGAAGGACCGTGTACACATCCTGTACCTGCAGAAAGAGGAGAGCTAAAGAAGATGAAAGAAATCTGTGTTTTTAGTTGTTATGCATCTGTTTGGGGATTTTCCCTCCTCTCAAGCAGATAAAGTATACTCTGGGTAATGGGAGTGATTTAGTGTATGATTAAACTCACGTTACATTCGCATTCCCTTTTCAGGTAGTTTGTGCCTTTGAAAAAGAAGTGTTCACCGTATAACACTGCTAAAGCTATCACTATAGTGTCAATGCATTGCAAGACTTTTAGGGTTACAATGTAGATATAGGGACAGAAAATTATTTACCGTAAAATCCAGAATACAAGTCACACCCGAATATAGAGAGCAGTCTGTTTTTGTATTCCAGAGGGAAAAAGGTCTATGGCAATTTATTAATAAAAAACGTGTATTTTATTTTAACATTATTTCAATTTATTTTAATTTAAAACACACTCAAGTTTACGATCCTGCTAGCTACTGGTGCAGTAGCTAGCAGCCTATACGGTAACATTGATTGTTGCGAGGGTAGCGGTTGCACTTGGTGGCTATGACGTTGCATGTCTGTGACGAAGTGGTTGCTAGCATCTCGGGAAAATACCATAAAGAAAACAATAAAATACCTCTCTGTGCATTTTATACTGGTGTATTGGTTGCACCGGTATATAGGACGCAGCTCACTTTTTAGATGGAAAACAACGTATTAAAAGTGCGTCTTATACACTGAATAATACAGTACACCTTACTTCAATCTGACAAGTGGGATTTATCACTTGGCCTTTTTTTTTACCAATAAAAATAGTAAAAATAAAATGGATCATACCAATGGTCTGTAAAACCTCAGATTCTATAAATTATATTAAAGCATATCATTAATTATCCAGCTGAGGCAGATAAAGTGGCTTAAACAAGTGGTTCCCAAACTTTTACTGACATTTCAAAGCCACAAAGGTACAAAAATAACCTCTTATAGACGAATGGTTTCTGTAACAACTTGGCCTTTTCTCTGACCTTACCCCCAAGTCATTAACTGTCCAATTTCTACCCTCTGTTGATAAAGGTGTACCATTGCCTCCATTTTATGTCCACCCAACATTCTTTTTTTGTGTAGCGAGCCGTGCAGCCCGCCAGCTTCACCCTTCACCTAAAACAGCGATATAAACTATATGTTGTTTTGCAGTGTTGCCTACCTTTAATTTCTGTCAAGTGTTGTGTAACTCTCAGTCATGCTCCCAATTCCCAGGGCCAGTGACCCACAGCAAGCAATTTGAACTAAGTCGACCCTGACACTTTGCTGACATGGATCCTTAGTAGGCTCACCACACTTAGGGCATTAGTATGGGGTTGATGCTGACGCAGATGACACATCCTGCGGCTGCTAATGTGTAGATAGGGAAATACAGTAGATTCGTTAATTAATAGTAATTAAGCATGTTACAATGAGAGCATAAATTGCAGTGACGGCAGCGGTGATGATGATGATAATAAGGTTTAACGTACTGATGCCTATGCCATACAAATAACCTGAATAATTTTTTAACATTTTTTTTTTAAATTAGTCACCCGAGCCTCAGACTCTGACTCCAATCTCATAAACGCCCCTGGGCATACTTCTTCAAAGGCTGTGCTTCTTTTTAAAATGTAATGAGTTATTTATCCTTTCTGTCCTGATTGGGGTTATATTTCCTTGAGTTATGTGTTCTTTGCTTTTTGAAGAGCCTCTTGTTTAAAGACTACGCTCGTTGGGTTTTAACCTTCACTCCCTGTTGTCAGGCTTAGCAGACAGACATCAAAGAAACAGTTTTGTTTTTAATTTCCATGACATTAACCATCCTGCTGATTGGCCCAGTAAAACCAGCGATTACAACCATGGCTTCAAATACCATTAGCTATTTCATGCTCAGCCCAACTACACGCGCTGGGAAGAAGTGAATGCAGCTGGTGAGCAAAATGAGTTTCACACAGGCATTGTGTTTGTTGGAATGCATTTGAAGTAATTTTTCACCTCAAGATGATGAGGAAGAATGTTGCTTTTGATGTTTTAAGTCCAGGGGCGAGGATAAGCCTTGAGATAGGCTCTTGTAAAAACAGATGAGCCAAGCCAAGGTTGAGGATTTGCTTGGGAGCAGTATAGCTACAAGGTTAGCTAGCAAAGCTAGTCTGCTCTAGAATGGGGGGTATTAGGAGCTAAAGATTAGACTCTAATGATCCTGAGGTCTGTGTGAAGCTTCAGCACAAGGAACATTAAACTTACTCATGGCCTGTCATCAAAAACAGTGAAGGGCTTAATAAGCTTCGCCAGTGAATTCTAGCCCACAGGCCTGTTTCCTCATCTTCCTTTGCACTCGGATAATATGCCGTTAAAGCGCTGTAAGTGTTGCAAAGTACTCTCTTGACCTTGATAAGGAAACCAGCCATGATGAGGGGCGAGGTGGAATTTATACATCAGCTTATCTAAACAGCTGAACGCCGACAGTCGACAGAGAGAAAGGAAGCAAAGAGAGAAAAAAGAAGACAGAGAACAAGTAGTGAAGACGGAAAAGGGAAAAGATGGTAAGAGATTGAAATAATAAAGAAAGAAAGAAAGGGAGAAAGCCTGTGTGTGTGTGTGTGTGTGTGTGTGTGTGTGTGTGTGTGTGTGTTAGAGGAGATGCAGTAACTAAACATGTATCTTTGAAAGAGGTTATCTGCCTCAGAAAATAAGTCCTTCACTCCTGTAGGCTGGATGAGAGTAAATAACAAATAACTTCCTCTGAGGAATGAACTCTTTTTAGAGGGCAGTATCCGTTTTTTTCTTTAACAGTCACAACCCAAACATTAATCATTACAAGAATAAACAGGGTGTGCAACTGACCTTCCCCTTGTGGAAACGGGAATACTGAACCAACACAGTAGCCTAATGTAAGATCTCTCCTCTCATTGCAGCTCTTCTGGGAGCCCAACAGGTTTGTCTTCAAATCTTGTCCATCGGCCTGCTTGTCTTAAAAAGGTTTCACCACTACACGTGACAATCCAAAAACCTTTACCAGTCCTATTCATAATCCAAGACTTACAGGCTTCCCCCGGCTTGGTGTTGTGCCATTACTCTGTGATTACACTCCTCCGCAGAGATTTACCAGGACGACCAGTAATAGCTGAATCATTGCCATGTGCCCTTTGTGGTCCTGTGAACAATAGCGCATCGGGATACTGTTTGTTAGAAGGGTGACACTTTCTCCAGTCAGACTTTCTCCAGGAACTTGGTAATTGAACAAAGAGGAGGCATAGACCAACCCTAAAATGCAAACTATCCAGCAGCTCCACAGGACAAGCTGCCAACATAATTTCACAGAGGTGAATGACAGAGCGAAGTAACATAGTTGGAAATCCTCGGTATGAAGTGTGTAGCGTATTCTTTTTACCTGGACAGGATAAAACCGAGCATTCAGGTGGAAGTACACGAACGTTAAATACCTGGTGCTACAGAGGCTGGAGCACTGTGTCCATCCGCTCAACATGCACTAGGGAGTAGCCAAACAGTAAATTGCTTTACTCCCTGAAAGGGAAGAGGAAGAAACATGCTGTGCCTGGGAACTGCTGCTACATGACACAAGTGGTTTTCAAATGTATCTTTGTAAACCGGTGGGCCAATGGTGGAATCTTTATGACAAGCGTTCATACTGTGGGTCAAATCTGTGTGCCTCCCGCCTCGGTGTTGTACAGGAAAATAAGCAGGATAATTACTGTGCGTCCCTTTCCCTTATTCAAGTTCAGTAATCAGCGTCTTTTCAGTGACCTCTTCCTCTTGAAAGGACGCCAGAATCAAACTTAGGGACTGACTACTGGAAGGCGGACCCGATGTTTCAAAGCATTCTCATCCTAGATCGTAAAGATGCACATGGTAGTGTTGGATTTCTTTATTTCTAATGTGGTTATATTGAAAGCGTCTATTTGGCTATTTCATTCAGTTTCATACGGGACCCAAACCGTGGTCCGCTGGGCAAAAGTACAATGTTGTTTGGCGCAATAACCAACCTCATCGTGCATTTTGGGTCTCCTACATCATTAGGAGCAGTTGCCCTTGGCGTTGCGGTGTATAGGTCAGGGGTCTCCAGCCTTTTTTCATCTGAGAGCTACTTTGAAAAAATTAAAGTTGCCAAGAGCTACTAGCATTACATCGCTGTAATCGCTGGTGGCGCCCCATGCTAATTCTTTTGTCGACTGAAATGTTGGTACCACAGATGAGGCACACACACTTGTCCTTTCTTTTTCTTGGCGTGGCCACCTTCATTGTCCATCATAAATGTGGCTAAACCGGCTTCCTAATAGCACCGAACTCCTCACTTTAGCTCAACTAGTGTACAGCATAACTGACCTGACCTGACGATGGAGGTTGCTGCAACATTGCTGCGATTGGTTAGGTTCAGACGTTGACAAACTTGCCAAGAGCATCACCGGAAGATGCTTTAAAGGTTGACGTTGGTTTTTTTGTACAGAGTCTGTGAACCGCTTGGCGAGCTACTAAAATCCAGGCTGCGAGCTACCAGTAGCTACCTGTTGGAGACCCCTGGTATAGGTTTACATTGTAATTAGTTAAAAGCCTGGTGCATCTGTGACAGTGTTGATATTAAACGTCCTAGAAATGACAACGGGCTGCGTATCCATAGAGGTGCTGACGCTAGAAAGCCCTCATGTTTCCTCTTATAGCATCTGCCCCAGCGGGCTTAAATAAGCACAAGGGGGACTGGAAATAAATGAAGCACTCTTGTGAAGCGACCCATGACACTCTCAGACAAGAGTGGCCACAAAAGGGAGGGCTTCAAGAATGAGGGATTACCTTCTGAACATGTGATGCTGCCCGTGAAGAAATGGACGTAGGGCCATCAACAGAGGGACTGAGCTTGTGGAGACTGAAAGCCCCTATGTTTCGTCTTTCTCAAGCTACAAAATACACCGTCTGGGATCTGGTTTTTATCAGCACAAGGACAGAACACTTGACTGTACCATCTTCGGAAAGTGCTTTCACTTAAAACGTCTGCATTTTGACTGGCACCCGGTGGTTGACACAATTACAGAAGAAGTACTAGGGCAGCAAAAATAATGGCGTGATTCCATTAGCAGCATCAGCCTCATTACTCTCTGTTAACCAACAAATGATTTAGAGAGTCATGCATAATTCATAGGGCGGGAATCTTAAGCCAGGAGAGCTGTAAAGACAGGACACGGATGCTATCTTTGTTTACCCAAAAACCACCAGGATCCCCATTGCCTGGAGACAATAACCAACTAGAACGACATAAGCCCTTGTAGGAAACACATCTTACAGAGAGGACGAAAAATTACCATTATAAAAACCATTACGACAATGATATGGTATTGTAAATAAAATGAACTGGATACATCTGTTAATGGGTCTCCAATACTCTATGTGGCTCCAATTTGCCTACCACCCTGACATTTTACACCCCACTAGGCATATTCATTTGGAAAAAAAAATTGCTTCAGGGCTTTGGGGGGAATATTGTAATTAAACCGCCATTACTCACAATGAATTTGTCACTTCTGAGGATGAACAAGAGTAAGAATGTACAATATACGGCTTCTGCAAATATGGGAAATATTTGACATTCTTGCAGCAATCAAAGAAACAAAACTCTGAGGCGTTGTGGAGTGAAATGTCAGCGGAGAATAAATGCGTCTTTCTGTTTTTCTTCCCCCTGAAAGGAAGCATGTTTTTTTTTTGTTTTATCAATCATGTCCAAATTACCAGCAAACATTCATCCATCACTTTAGGGAATGGCTGCATAACAACTAATGCTTGTAGTAGAAAATGGAAGAAACACATAAAAGGATGAGCTTGCAGAGAGGCGATAGCACAGGAATCTATAACATCTGCTCTTACAAACCCACTATAACAACACCTACCGACTATTATCACGCAACATGCAATAAGGCAAACAGTTTTATTGCAGCAGTGGTGTTATTTTGTGGCTTCAAGATAAAACCAATGAAAGATTCCTAGATACATATACAAGTGAAAGTCTGTGATTGTGCTGTTTACAAGCAGCTGAATGAAGGCGTCATCTTCAGCCTGTGTTTTTATATCATGTACGTTATGCACTTGTATGCATGCTACCCAATGCATATTAATTTTTTCTGCTCACTATTGTCTCATGTGACAACAAGTAATGCTTTCAATAATTCCATGTATAGGAAATGTGAAGCCTTCATCCCACTCTCTGCTCTCATAACTCCTCCTGGTATGTGATTCTTGTCCTCTGAGGCCCAGCAAGCTTATCCCTCTGCAGTGTGGAGTGTTCATCCAAAGCGTTCATGTAGCGGTGGCACCAACCCCCAAGAGAAAAGGTGATGAAACATCCCCCCTCAGCAGCTTAAAAGAGAACTGCAGTTTCCATAGGAACAGATCTAAAAGCAATTAGATATGACGCGCAGAATGAAGCTTGATGAGCAATCATTTAGGAATGGCCCTCGAAATTCCATCTGAGAGGCGCTGAATCCTCCGACTGCCTCGCTTTCATTTCCTTCTCTTCATCACTTGTGTATCCTCTCTTTTCCTCTTCTCGCCAGATGCTGGTTTAAAGCACACTTTCTGCAATGAATCTCATTTTTACATCTTGAGGGCCCTATTCATCTTCTGATCAGCCAGCTTGTCTGAAGTGGAGATCGATGACACAATCTTGTTTCTGAAAAGGGAGAATGGGATGACGAGGATGAGGCCTGAGAAGCACACACAAGGATGACTTTGGGGGACATTAGGAAGTAAGGAAAAAGCATTAAATTAAAAAGAACAGGGCGGAGGTAAGGACGCAGACAAATTGGATGATGAGGAGGACGGAGAAAGAGGGCGTGAAGACGGGGAGGCAAAGAGGGAGATGTAGGAATCTGGGCCCTCGTTTGGGGCTGTTGTCCACGCTCCATTAAGGCTCATCTGCATAATGTTCCTCCTGGCCTCATTAAAGATGAGCAGAGGTGCAGGCAACATTCTGCCAGGTAACACATGTGATAGCATCTTCTCCTCCTTTTCCCTCATTTCCCCTTCCTCCCCTTCTCCCATCGCCGCCTTCCATCTCCGCTTCTCAGCCCTCCCGCCCTCCTCCTGTCCGACCCTCCCTCACTCTGCGCATCAAAAACGCATAAGAGAGATAAAGGGAACATCTGACAGTCTGCAACCCTCTCCACCTCTCATCCATCATACATAAATGCTTCCCTCCCCTCCATCACTGAGCTGCCCCCCATCCCCCCCTCTCTCATTTGTTGGTATGTATTCGACCTCCCTTTATCTCCCCTCTGGCATATCTCCACTTGCCCTGGGCCAAAGCATGACTGCATGTCGGCAGCAGTTTAGTAAAGTACACATCTTTCGAGGAAGAATGAATGGATCTCTATTTCACCTTGCTCTCCTCCTTCTTTATATTAAATCTAACGGAGAATGACAACAGCTCTGGCGCCAGGTTTTAGGGCCACTCGTAGATGGATAGCGCGTGGGAAAGTTCACGCTATTTCCCTGTAAAACTGAATATTAGCTGCAAAATGTGAGCACCATCTGATACAAACCAATGGCCCCCAGGGGAAGAAATTCAAAATCACATCAAACGCCATCCATCACGTCCCCCTCGTTTATTTGCCGTAGTCTCTTGACTTAGAGAAAAATGCCTGCTGTGGCAATCAATAGATTTCTTCACAACTAATGTCACTCCCTGTTCTGCTCTCTCCCACACACCTCCTCACTTGTTGAGAGGCTAGATAGCACAGCACAGATTTTTTCTCATTTTCCGCTCACACACTCCATTTGTTTTCACATCTTTGTACTTCTCTCCCGCTCTGGTCCCTTTTCGCTCTCTCTCCTCTTCTGCTGCTCCCCCCTTTCTCTCTCTCTCTGTCTCTCTGTCTCTGTCTCTGCCTCCCTCTCTATCTCTGACAGCTGTTGTTGCTTTGCTGTGTTTGCAGCCTACGCCTTATCTGGGCATGAATTCATTTAGCTGCCATTAGATGCCTCTCCACAGACCCTGCCCAGAGCTCTTCTAAAGGAGGGAACCCATTTAAACAGCATAATTCATAACACAAAAAACAGCAGTACAGATGGAGGAGCAATGTGCTTTAATGCTGTCAACTGTGAGCAGACAAATGGCTGGTCATTAACATCTATATCTATGTATGGAGCAAAAACATAGATGCTTCAGTGTTGTTATCATTTACATAGAATATGTTACAGTAAGCGCTGCATTTTTTACATCAAAGTATTTCCCCAGCCAAACGACGTATTCTGCAGGATTTATGCAGAAATGTAGGGTCTTATTGTGCGCCCTCTGCCTACGTATGCAAATGAAACTTTTAAACCTTTTATCAAACTTGCCTAGATTCTCTTGCCATCAGCACATTACAGCAGTCACCTTCCCAGCTTTCTGTACCATATGTTATGAAATGTGCATGCTGGTTTTATAATTCATGCCTCCTTGTCTTCCATCCTTTAACATTTTCATCCCTTTCTTTCTTCGCTAACATTTGAAGACAGGCTGGTGGACTAGGTGGAACCAGTAAGCTGGTTAGAAGGACAAGGAGCACTTTTGTGTAAACTGGTAATTACACAACAGATTTTATATGGTCCTATTTTTTCCCCTAAAGTTATGTGATAGGTTTGCTACAGCAGGTACACGCACACCAGCGTTCTGCGACAGCTTCACAGTCGGTTACTTAAGTGTTTGTAGAGCATCACTCCATTTTTTAAATGACTCAAATTGAAATGCAATCAGTGCATTTGAGAAATGCAGCTTACTCTGTAAGAAAGATGGCTAGCATCTATTAGCTTAACTAGTCTCTTGCAGGCAGACATTAAAGGGATAGTTCGGTTTGTTTGAAGTGGGGTTGTATGAGATACTTATCAATAGTAAGTGTTCTACATACAGTGGATGCCGGTCAGCACGCCCCCCGGTGTTTAGAAACTGGCCGGAGTGCTGGCACGTAAGCTAGGCTATATGCCGCTGCAGATAGGGTGAATTCCAACGTAATTGCCATGCTGACCGGCATACATCTCATACAAACCCACTTCAAACAAACCAAACTCGCTTTAAGGTAAGTAAGGTACTGGCTATTCATTGTGTTTGAAAATACAGCTAATATTATGTTGGCGGGGGCCTTTCTTCAGTATGTTTATTATGCATGCTCTCTTAAATCATTTTGGATAAAGCCCTAGCATCTTTATGTTCATTTTTGTGTTCAAATTGTTTTAGGCACATAGGATTGGGCGCTTTTTCAAGTAGTGGGAAGTGGCAGCAATGTTGTAGCTATGTAAAAGTAAGTGAAAAATAATAAAAGTACTTTTAATATTGTGTCTTTATTTTCTTTATTGTTTCTAGGGGACAACCCCCAGGCTCTATGCTCTAATACCGCACCTCTCCCCAATAATTCTGGCTTGCATTACTCCCCTTCATCTGAGTGTACAGTTACAACATGGTGGAGTTCCCCAAGGCTCCATTCTCGGGCCTCTTCTGTTTCATTTTCAGCTTCCCACTTGCTCAGATTATGGTAAACATGATATAACCTACAAGAGTTATACAACACTAATTATTTTTTCATGATTTGAAAACTATGTTACCATACATGCACTGAGTAGATGCATTCAGTACTTACAGTGCATAGATGTCACAAGTCTACAATTACGTAAATAAAAGACAAAAATCACAATTTTGAAGCCAACGGTATGAACATGTGAACATCCACATCAAAATATTTACAAATGTACTGTCAGCTTAAATAAATCATACACCTATCATATATCAACAATTAAAGGGGGTATGTCTCAGCAGGATTTCGAAAAACTTGCTACTGCATTCATCTTCCTTAGATTTAACTACTGTGACATTTTGATCAGATAGCTGCAGCTAAATCAGAATTCTGTTGTCCCCACTACGAGATGGATCACATCAGTTGGCTTCCTGTTTGGCAAATATTTCACTTTTAAATACTGCTGTTGGTTCAAAAAGCACTCAGTAGGTTATAGCCAAAATACATATCTCATCTGCAGCCATTTTATAAAGCGTCCAGACTTGCCTTTGTCCTTGCTCTGCTGTATCAGTACTTACACCATTAATAGTTTGGTCACTTCCTCTTTAAGCCAAGTCATCAGATAGCTTTGTCACCTCTGCTCAGCTCTGATAATGTGTCTTCATATCATCTCTCTCATACAGGTCTACTCATACATATTAATTGGAAATCAAATTGAAGAAGCTCCTCCATCCCCCCATCACTTTTGCAGAGGTATTAATGGAAAGCCATTAACCTGTTAACGACCACCGCACCGTAATGGTCAATTAAGTGTCATTATACATGCATTTATTCAATTTGTGTTGCAGGGTTCAAACATCAGAGCCAAGCACAAACTGAGAGGCCTGAAAAATGCACATAGTGTTAATGGTTCTTGTAATCTAGTACAGTCTACTCTGTACCCGAGAGTGTGTAATGTATTTGCCAAGTGCTTCCCCAAACCAAACATTACACTTTTCCTTCCTGCAGGGAGGAGGAAAATGAAGCCGTTCTCCACTGAGATTTGTCCCTCGTTGCTGTTGTCATCGCTTCAAACTGCTGGGTCATTACTGCACCACAAGCAGCTTGGCTTAATGTCTTTTGACTTAACACTAATGACTGACTCTGCATCTGTCCCTGCAGGGAGGACTGCGGACGAGAGCACTATGAAAAGTCATGCTTGCTCTTATTTGCAACAATTAAGGCGGCGATTTTCATTTCATCAGTTTTCTTAAAGTACCTCCACAAGGATGTTTTGGGTTTTCATATGGCCGTTAACAAAGAAATGATGTCCCATTAGAGGAGAGGAGAAGATAATGGAAAGGAGAGGAGAGGAGACAGATCTAACCCATCTCCTCCCTTCCTTTCCTTCATTTCTTCCCTCCACCTCCCTTCCCTCCCTTCCATCTTTATCTCTCTCATCCGCTCCTCTTTTACCCCCTTTTTTTCCCACTCTATGCACAGTGTTTGAGAAGCCATGCATATTTAACATTGCTGCATCTTCAAAGCTATGAACTTATTCATTAGCATTTAGAGTGCTAATGAAAGCACGCAGAGTGCTAGCACCCTCGCTGTTTCTCGACACCTCCTCTCGACTCAACTCATCCAACCCCACAACACCCGCTGCACATTACACTATCTACAGCACCTCAACCCCCAACCTGTCCAAGCCCCCTCACTCTTCCTATCGCTCTCCCTTTTCAGCACAGAATTCAATTACAGAAGTAATGAGTTACAATTTAAAACACAGAAATGTGTGGGAGGGTTAGCAAAGCACCCGCTGCGTCTGCTGTCTCTTTATCCACCACCATTTCCACCCAAGGTTGTCCATTTTCTCGTTTCTTAAATCATTGCTCTCTCCGTCTCTCTTCTTATTCCAGCCTGACTCGAGGGGAGGAGATGCGAGGAGCTCCCGGGGGTCGTGAAGGTGTGTTGTTCATTCTTTCACATGCCCTCATTCTCCCTCTGTCTCTTTCCCACTGTAAACACTCTCTTAGTGTCTTGCTAACACTCAGAACAGACAGGAAGTGGCTTGATGCTCAGCTAATTGGGCAGGAAACAATGTTCCCTTCTCCCCTTTTAGTTCCACCGAGCGAATGAAGTGAAAAGCTTCTTTTCTCACAGGGGCCGAGCGCATTGCAAGTCTTTGCGTCTCTCAGCCCAGTGGCTTCAGTTTCAATCTGTCCCCTCCCCGTCTCTCTCTCTCACGCTGCCCCTTTCTGACGAGAGAAGCTTTTGAAGCCGAGGCGACACGCTCGAAACGGGGGTGGATCTGTGCGCCGCCTCCACGGCTGCAGATTTGTCGCTCTCCCACACTAATACACAGGAGCCCGGGCAGGTAGCCTGATTGACAGAGAGCAAGAGAGAGACAGAGAGTGTACAGAAGCAATAAGGGAGGAACTGGAGGGAGTGATGAGGGGAAGACAGACGCTGGAGATAGCGGGTGCTTTGGAGAGAAGAAGGGTCTGGAATGAGAGAGTTAATCTGCAGAGAAACAGATTGGCTTCCCATCCCTCCTTCGCTGTCCTTCAAAGAAAAGCACAAATTCAGCACTCTGGGACACGCATGCTCTCTCTCTCTCTCACACACACACACACACCCTTATATACACTCTCATGGGCATCCATGCACAGAAGAAAAAAAATTCACATGGTGAACACTCAACCATGCAGCTTATGCTGTAAATGTACTATTATAATAGCAAAAGATAGCGATCCAATTCCTTCACACACATGCACAGGTGTGGCTGTGTTGGCCTTATTCAATGGCCCATTACTGCTCTCCATTTTTGGCACAAAGACACTTGGGGTGACCAGAGGAGAGGGTTGGCCACTAGAAAGATATGGGTCAATAAAACACTAGGGACGTTTTAGCTCAAAGGAGATTGATTTCTCAGCGGCCACAATGTTCTGTGACCTTCACAAACCTTCACAGACCCGTTTTCTCATGACTTTATGAGCATTGAGCTACATTACAATGATAACCGTGGCCTCTTAGCTTTTCACATTAGTCAATATTCTGGACTCATGGAAGAGCTCAGCTGGTGTCACTGTACTTTATCCATGTGAAATTGTGTGAGTAAGATTATTTAAAGACTGTTTACCCATTCCACAACAGTAACTACATACAAAATATTAAAAGAAACATACGTGCTAACCTTTGTTTCTTTACAATCTCGGAACCCATCGCCTCTGGTTACAACGGTGAACATGTCGGGCGTGTCCGGTTTAGCCAGCAGTTAGCGATAAACGACTTCCAGCTAAGACTTCCTTTTCTGTGTGCTGCATTGTTTACAGTCCAGTTAGCATGTTCAGAAGTGACCGTGTGTTCAGATCAAAGTGAAGCGAATTTCAGCCTCATTTCATTTCATTAAATCCCATGGAGGTCTTCACAGGTCCAAAATGTCGTGCCCAAACCCAAAGAGACCGGGAAATGTACAACCCGAAACCGAACAGGATGCATCTATTATTTAAAATCCCCTGTGCCTGGCCGTGCATATAATCCATCCTCCTTGCCAAGAAAGTTCATAAAATGCATGCAATGCTAATCCACTAGTTATTTCAGATTCAAAGTGTCAAGCAGACGGATGAGAAATGCGCGGCTCGTTTAGAAGCAGTATTGCGGTTTTGTTGCCTCTAGCATTATAAAGATGACTTTGACTATTTGTCCTTTTGAACAATGATAATGACTACTCTTTGCCATGGCTGCTAACATTAGCATTTCTAGTTTGCTGTCATCCATGTTGTCCGATTCTGACCTGCGATCTGACCCTTCATCTCCTGGGTCTCAGTTTTACGGGTAGCAGATAGTTACACAGAGGCTTCACTCCAAACCCGAAAAGAAAACTACTTTCAAATTCTTGTTTGTTAAACAGAGGTCGGATAAATCATTTCTGGTGCATTTGAGAAGGTCGGGAAATCTAAATGCTGAGTGGCTTTCGTGACACAGCGTCAAGGGAATTTATCTCAGGTTGAATTTTAGATCTAGAACAGATTGTTAGCTGAACTTGCTGCAGATGTCTGTTTAAAGAGATTAATATGGGAGCCGGGATGTCGTTACGGCGCATTACGTTCTGCCTGCTTTTGCTCTCCTCACAGACTGTTTTTCCTGCATACGCCGCAGCCTGCTGATACGTGATTGGTCAATACTACTTTGACTACAAGCAGACTACAGTAGGAACCCAGAGCACTTCCTGTACTAATAATAGGTAGTGTGCTATTTAAAATTAAAACATTTCGACTTTCTTTTTGAAAGTTTATAAAAAGATCAAGACCAATCGTATCTGTCGGTTATATATACCTATAATCCATACGTTTGTTATGAACTCAAACCCAATTTATGATATAATTTGTAGTCTGCATTTTTCAAGTACTGGCAATTTAATGCATTTACATTCAATTATGACCTCTTTGAATGCGGTAATTGTTTTTATTGCTAGCGGCGGAGTCAGCCATTCCTGCAAAGGATTCAAATTGCCTTCATAAGCCCAAGGGATACACAAGAAACAATGCAGCATTATGTGCCCATTAAGTGACACTGCAAAGACAAAGTGAAGCCTTCCTGCTGCTTCCTGGTGCAACAAACATGGGTTGAATTTATTGTGTAGAAGTTTAGGAAACGTGTACGTTTTTATTATTGAGGTTTCAGGCACAGGGGAATTATGAAGCAAAAGGAAGCAGCTGTTAGTTTTGAGCACCTTCATACACTGCAAACAGACACACCAGTTGCTCTTCTGTTGTGCTTCTTATAAAGTAACAGCTCAAGGAGGTTCTTCTTCTGCATTTGCTTACCCTAAGTAAACATGGTTGAATGGATTATAACTTTAAATATGAAGCCGGAGCCAGCTGCTTGTCGGCTTTCTAAGCATAACGATTGGAAACAGGCGGAAACAGCTTGTCTGGCTCAAGGTAAGAAAATCCATCTACCAGCATGTTACTAGCTCACTAAATAAACACGCTGGGGAAGATTTTCTTGTGTTTTGTGTATTTGCATATAATTTCTTGCAGTTACAGAGCGTTTGGCTCGCATGCAGATCTACCAAGACCTTATTTTCCATCATTCTTAATCAAAAGAATAAAGGACTACAGAAAGAGCACAGTCAGGTAACATGTTTTCCTTAGTTGTGACAGGCACCAGATCGAGTGGTGTTTGTAAATGCAGTATGAGCATGAGTGTGACCTGGTTCGCTGACCCAGTAATAGTGGGTATGTTCACCTGTATTACTCACACTTGTCTGCTCTGCACAGTTCAAGCAGCCCAACAGCGGACCAGCTATCTATCCTGCTCACCACTGAATCATAACTCCATCCAAACCGCAGGACACCTGGGGGAGAACGCTGTTTGACTGCTGCTGTAAACAGCTCTGCCATGTGATCAAAGCAGAGAGATGTGCACTGCAGAGGAGAGGCGAGAAGAGAGGCAAGTGTGATTTTTCCATATGGTTCGACTGGGAGTCATGTTTCGGGGAATGATGAAGTGTTTACTACTGATTTTAGTTGTGAATGAGCTGGAGTGTTAGACTTCCTTCTTACCGACATGTCTCAAGTTCTGCTGTTTTTATCGACTCCTTTTGTCTCTCCCTCCCCGACTGCTCGCTGACCTTTCCACCCCTGCGCCTCTCTCCCACTCTCCAAGACTTCCCCTGCAAGCATGGAGTCAGTCAGACTGCATCAGGCGGCGATTGAGATCATTAGAGCTGCTGATTTAACGAGCTCCTAGCACCCCGTGCAGCTGGGGCAGCAAAGGTTTGCGCTGCTGACACACACACGTGCGCGCGTACACACACAGGGAGACGTCCAAATTGATTGGACCAGCGCTGATTTCCCTGGGCAAATATGTGATGCGTGGTTGCTTTCATGGGGAAGGAACTGTCAACTCTATCACCTGCAATGTATACTGCAACACATGAGGCATGATATTGAGCTGTGTGTGTAATGAGAAAGGAGGCAGGGAGTGGTTAGTCCAACCAGCCTCAAAGGTTTCAGAGGGATTTCTTGATTAGAAAATTAATTACTTTGCATCAAAATTTTACTATTTTTTTTATGAAGATTTCCTGAGGCCTGAGTGCACGCTGCTCCTTCATCACTCTCAGGCCACTGATACCTGCTGTGTTCAGTAATTCATCACAATACTATTTCAGTCCAATGTCTAAAATAGTATTGTCAAAGTCACAACACAATATTCCCAAGACTACTGTTATCACGCAGCCACTTTTTATTCTGAAAGGGTCCTAATGAAAGCAATTTAAAGTAAACACTGGCCGCTAAGATTGACAGCTCGGGGTCCCGCTGATCATTTCCTTTCCTTTGACCGTCCCTGTAAGCGTGTCTGATCTCATTTGGGTTGACCCTGTTAGCCGCGCACAACGTTAATTTGTTTTGATTGATCCTAAATGGTTGTTAGCGGAGGCAGAACATTCACACAGATATGGCAGGCCTGATAATGAAAATTATGAGAGGGGGAGACAGTTAGGTAACATATCAATTTGTGCCACACATATTCAGAGCTTTTGCAGCACATTCACCTCAAATGCATCCCTTACACATTAAGGGATAGCGCAATAAAAACATCTAAAGAAACTGTACTTAAGCAAATAACATGATTTTTCTTCAATGGACGACTACAAATCTTTTATGCAAGGCGAGACATGTTTTTATTATCCTCACCAAAGCAATTAGGAATAAACAAGTGGTCTCATTTGTTTATTCTAATTAAACACAGGTGTCATCATTAATTTGAACATCATATTTGCACTACCTATTTTGAAAAGCTTCTCATAAATCATCTGCTTCCACATCTCATCTCACTTCAGACAGTAACAGATAATGGGTTTTATAAGTTAGGCCTTTTCACAGAAGACATATCGACATGTCACGGGAGGAAAAGCACAAAATGAAATAATAAGATATGTTAGCTGCGTCGCTTTCAGGGTCCTTGTATTGTGCATGCTGGCTCACTGTCGCTTTGTCATGGCTCACTGGGACACTGAATAGAGTGATCATTAATGTTATTAGTAACACCTACTGTTCATGCTGTGACAAGTCAAAATGTCTTCTGTGAAAAAGGGATGCTTTAGTATTACCTTTTAGTATTTCATGAGCCTGCATGTATGACTTCAGCAAGAATCATAATTAAATGATTATAGATGTTCTTACAACCAATGAAAGACCACTGTTCATGTTGTGATTATCTGGTAGACAGTAGCTCAGTCTATAGGGACTTGGCTATGGAACCGGAGGGCTGCTGATTCAAGTCCCGATGTGGAATTAGGGCCGGTAGCTGGAGAGGTGTCAGTTCCTTTCCTGGGCCCTGTCGAGGTGCCCTTAAGCAAGGCACCGAATGCATGTCTGTGTGCAGCCCCCTCACTCTGACATCTCTCCTCTAATGCATGTCCCTAGGTTCTTGTTTGTGTGTGTAGTTCAGGCCTATGTTTGTGTGTCATGTTTGTAATAACCCCTCTGCGATTAATAAAGTGTGTCTTCATCCTCCTCATCTTCTTCTTCTTCTTCAGGCACTATCACGCACTGTTTTGGAGGAATATGTTCACATTTGACAGCTGTATTAACTGTATTTTTATAGTTTTTACAGAGTATGTTATGACAAAAATTAGGAATTAATATAAATACCGCAAAGTAATAGAGATTTTGAGCACTCCCTGGATGGGCTACAACATTACAAACATACAGTGTAATTTATCACCTTGAATCAGGAAGTTTTTGCTTGTAGCTTTATAACATGTTACTAGAGGAGGAATTAATTATGTTCATTGTTTTATATATGTAATATTTACAATGGATTCACACAGTTACAGACTTCCTACCTCCTCACTGTGCAGACAGTGGTTTGAGCAAAACATCACTCTGTGTCTCTCTCTTCCTTTCTCTCTAATTAGTTGACCTAATTGACCTGATTAGCTAAATTAAACTTGTATTTTAAGGAGCTCATGATCTTATCGTTCTTCAAACGTCACTGCTTATCGTTCCTAATTGTTAAAGGGTCCGAGTTATTAACATTAAAAGGCCTGCCAACAAAAACAGGTTACAGATACCTAAGCGGGATTCTGTCTCACACTGAATTACTTTCAAGTGTTAATCAGGAAGAAAACTGTGAAAAAAATAATGCAGACTTGAAGACTGATGAATCCCCAATCATGTCCGAAAAAATCTCCATTTGGAATCTGTCTGATTTATCATTGTCTTCCCTCTCACTCGATGTTAGGCAGCCCTAGCTATGAATTTCCTCCTCTTCATCCTCCCCTTGCATCTATTTGCAGCGACACACCGGATACAGAAGCCCCCAGAGTGTGGTCTTATTGTACAGTTCTATGTCCTCTGTGAGTTTGTAGGTATTCACAATATTTCCATTTCCCCAGAGGGGATTAATCAGGCCATTATAATTTGTTCCCTGAAATTTGTCATGTCTGTGCGCGACGATGCTCGATGTTCTGGAACCACACAAGCATCGACTCCATCAATCAGTATTACCACGCTAACGTTGGGAGAGCTCCACTTCCCCTGCGGCCAGTGGAGGGGAAAGGCAATTATGCAGGTAGCATTTGAGACTGAGGGAGCTAGAGGCAGAGAGAGAGAGGGAGAGAGGACACCTGAATAGCAATAACAGGGGAGACACAAAGAGTGCATGTTTATTCCACAAACCACTTAATGTTCTTCTCTTTGTACGGACTGTCTGTTTGATCGTCGGCATTATCTGATTGACTGTGCTCCGTGTGCATAAACAGCCTCTCTGGGTATTTGAGGCTGAATGTGACAAACATTAAGCGTGACCATCTGCAGTGCCTTTACATAATGTGGAAACAGAAAACTGCCCAAAGGTAGAGAGCGCCTTAAAGGGCTATACCAGGTGTTTTTCATGGTGCAGCTCACTGACTACAATACAGTACCTCAGCTGCATTTTTAACAATGTCCTCCTTCGACAGACTGAGATTGAATTCCACTTAATTCACGACAGAAAAATATCAGAAAGGAGGGTAAGCAAACACTCGCTGCAATTTGCTTCCTTCAGTATAAAAATCAATCAAATCAATTTAAAGACATTATTGGAAACCTATGGTCGAACAAAAACAACAAATAAATCCATTTAACAAGTTCATGTATCATAGGCATGGTCAGTGTGCTGCACTCTTATACTGCAGCACACTCCTTCTTAACACTGGACATGGGAACAATTGTTTCTTTTCATTTCATTAGCATGTGTAATTTCTCCATTACATCTATAACACAACTTCTGATATCGTGTGCAATAACACTTTTCAATATCAGGCTTTATCATGTTCACTATCATGTAACAACATGCAGCACTACCGCTTATCTATTAATTAGTACCATGTGCAATATTACTTCAACTTTCACTATGTTGTGCATTATAACTTTCATTATTACCATTCACTGTACAATTACGTTTTATATCATGCACTACATTAACAGTCATCATCTCGTGCAATACTTTTATTATCCCTGCAAGTATGTCAGTGAAATATAATTATATTCAGCATTGTCTCTTTGCATGTAACCCACATACACTTTATATTTTATATTCCACTTATTATTTTGTACTGTGATTTTGGAGCAATCTGACACTAGAATCTACTTCGGGAATATTAAAGTTCTATCTTATCTTATTTTTGATCACTTGTTAAAGAAATGTTAGGATATCCCCAGCCTTATGTAACTAAGTTAAATGTGAAGTATGACTTTTAAATGTTGTGTACTTTTTTTTTTTAGCACTTCCGACCACTCAAAGCACTTTTACGCTACATGTCACATTCACCCTTTCACACTCACATTCACACAATCATGGCAAAGGCTACAATGTCAATGTCCTATCAGGATCTATGCACATTCAGACACCGATGGCTGTGCCTTCAGGAGCTATTTGAGGTTGAGAGTCCTGCCCAAGGACACTTTGACATGTGGACTGCAGCAGTCAGGGATTGAACCCCCAGCCTTTCGATTGAGAGACGACCGACTCTACCACTGAACCAAAGAAGTCTGGAATTTGTTAACAGTCTGAAAACATAGGATAATTCTAACCTTATGTTAAATGTGAAACCTTTAACCTTATGTTAAATGTGAAATATGACTTTTAATAAGTGAAATGTTCCACAAGAACTACATCTGCCTTAATTAATCAAGTGTAATATTATTAAGTACGTTATTCATGTGTTGTTTTTTCGACATACTTTAAATCTTGATGATACACAATTATGAAAAGACTGTGTCCTTTAAGGACAGAGAATACCTTCCCCTCTCCTACAACACATGGGATGTAATTCTAACTCAACTTTAGGATTGTCCATATCTTCCGAAGTTCCTGTCTTCTGGATTCCTCTCGGTGCAGACCTTCAAAATCAATTATAGGAGCCGGCTAATTAAGCCACACGTCAATAACTCATCCCAATTAAGGTCCGGTGCAAAAATCAAGCATGCACGGTGTCCAGGCCGGTCTGCTTCTTATCGATCTTGTGTTAATGCCAGGCATTTGTCCAAGGCTGGTGTACTTTCACAGTTTCTGTCAGTCAGTCAACAAGTGCTGTAATCAAGTGTGCAGATAAGGCGAGTAAGCAGCCAAAAAGCATCAGAATCCATTACAGACTTCTGTGTGTGACACCAAGATTGATCACTGAGAGGGATGGGAGGACGGTTCTCACACCATCGTTTTACAAATTGTGTTTTGCTGTGCTTCTTTTCTTTTATTAGCTGAGGACAGAAAACAATACCACGCTCAATTGATCTACTCTGCCTTTTTTTTTTATACATTTTAACGTTCTTAAAGGCAAATGAACCAGAAAATCTCATATTATTGGTACAATTTCTAATAAAAATCTGAGAGGCTCTCACTTTATCATTCTTTCTGTAGATTAGCTTAGAGAGCAGAGCAGCCGACAGAAGAAACACTCCTGTTTTATTGTTTCCACCAAAAAGAGTATGTAAGATTTAGTATATTTTGTAAACTACTGTCACTACGTATTTGCCAGTCAACTAATTTTAACACAGCAGGAGTGTGTTAGTTGTTGTAAGTGTCTCCAAATAAGGCACATAAGGCTGCTAGCTTATGAGGTTGTTATGGCTAATGTCTTAGCAAACAGTTGCCTACATTCACATCCAGCAGATACAGAGTAAAATTTTCAGTCATGCTAATTACTAAATGACAAATCTATGTCCAATATATTATTAACTATTTAGCTCTGTTTTTGTCTTCTCTAATGCTGAAAAATATCTTTCTCTTAGGTAAATGCTTGACTTCTGCAGCTAACGTTAGCTAGATGCTAACCTCTCCTGCTTGCTGTTTTTAGGTGGGCAGGCAGCTAACGGTTTAGCTAGCTGTTGTAAATAGTGCTACCTTTGGGGGTTGATGAAAGTTTTTATTTTAGAAAATATGGAGAATTTTAAATGACAATAAGTAGCTTTAGGTTGTACTCTTGAAGATCTCAGTTTCTGTTCTCTTTAGCGGCACATAGGGTGATAAACGCTAATTGCAGGAGCACACTTCCCAGATATCCAGACAGTGTTGCATGTGTGACGTCCACGGTTGGCTCCTGTTGTAACTCTTGATTTTCCTTGCTGATGGTCGCTTTTCTTTTTAGACTGTTTGCTTCATCTGAGCGTCAAATTTGTTACTTTTTCTTTGGATTTTCACTTATTTTTGAAGTTGTATCTGTAGTCATCCATCTTATCTTTGTTTGTTCAGTCATAGTAGATTACTGTTTACTCGCACCACTTGCAGAGACCAGAAAAGCAGCCGCTTAGCTCCGCCTACCCTCTCTGGCAGACCAACCACTGCTGGGTGATGGAGAACGCGTCACTAACTGTGCGCCGCTTGTGATTTTTTGTGTCGCCACAGACACCCAGTCTGTAATACCTCAAATGCAAAGGCTTTCCTCAGTGGGCCATAGGCTCAGTCACCATGTGTTACCTCATTCTGTGATAGATAGTGACTTAACAGACATTTACTTAAATGAAAATCTTCAAGATCATTACTTTAAAGGCTAAAAAAACTTTGAAATGCTACAAATCTTTGCTCAGATGCTATGTTTCAGCAATATAAGCAGCCTTGAGTGGTTTTAATAAGGTTGATCATTTGAGTTGATAGTGTTGTCTCACAAATATGACTAAATAGGCCATATCATCCAGCCGCACCATCCCTGCCAGTGTTTTTGTTCTTACTCTGCGGTCCCTGTGGGTACCTGACAGGTTGACGTTTTTTTGCTACTCCACATCGACTCCTCGGCCTGTTTGACATATTTTGTTTCTCTGTCACCTCTGCAGCAACATACTTTTTATAGTTTGCCTCCAGCAGTGTGACGTACGCAAGTACTCGACAACAAGTGCAGTGGCTCAATTATAGCAAAAACATGCTTTTTATTTTTTTCCTCCTTGTTCAAACTGGAGTGGAAGCAGCAGATCTTGACGGATTAGCCTCATTAAACTCTTCACATTGACTTCTATTAAAAACCACCAGACAGACAGTCGCATTATATGATCTATGATGAAGACTCCTTAAGGAACCAAGGTGTAGGCCTATTTCCTTCTTTCTGTTACGCAGTGTCTGCTGTGTGTGATGATATTTTTAACCGAGAACTGATTGTTATTCCACTGCTTAGCACCACAGAATATTTAGCCATCGTTACCAACGTTATTCTAAGATCTATTTGCATTAATCTGGATTCTTAAAAAACGATTGCATGGCACTCATTACACATGGGGCACAGCCAGCAAACATGCACAAAGCACACCCAAACACTGAAATAAACACTATGAAACCGTCTGGAAAATATGCTTTAATGAACACAGAGGAGAAAATGCCCAAAGACGTGAGAAAAAAACTCCAGTGTTGTAATGAAAGCCGCTCCGACCATTTATGTTTGAGCTAAACCCTCATCATTTTGAACAAAGGCGAGGAAAATTGACCATTCTGCCTGCTTTTATAGAACATCCATCATTCATAAATTAGATAACCTTTTACTTCCTGCAAGTGTGTAAAGCGCTGCAGTAAGAGTCATAGTTTCTATCAGAAATGCTTCAGCTAAATTAGAAACAGTGCAAATCTAATTCAGCATAAGCTACTAATCTTGTAAATTTCATTTTCTGGGTGAAATTAGTTAAAGTCGTGCCGTCGTGTTGTGGAAACAATAAGAAGGGAAAGTGATTTTAACTACAAAAAAAAAAAGGACCCTGCCTTGGTCCGATAAGTGAGCTCATCCTTAATCCTAATTGTGTCAAAGGCAGGATTTACCACTTCATTTTCCAAACAAGCACCGGGGCATCGCACCACACTGAGGTCTGCAATCAATCTCATGTGAATATCACCAGTGCCGGTTAATTTAGCAGTGTGTACAAAAGCACAGGGCTTGTACCTTTTCTTCAGGAAATAATTGGCTGTAGCTGTCTGTAAATACACGGTTTAAATCATAACCCTCCTTATCAGCCGCTCGCCAGTCCTGCTCTGTGTGAGGGAGGGGGAGCGTGCAAAGCAAAAGTCCTCTTTCACATTCTGAATTATATTATATTAAACCGAGAAAGTTTAAAGGATAAATCCTGGTATTATAAAGCCCATTTTCCAGAGTGTACTTACCCATTGTTAAACTTCTAAAACTTCTTTAAAATGTCCTTTAATTTCAAATCCAAAACACATTCTCGAGGTGGCAAACAAAGTAAAGTAATCCTTTACTGACTTATCCATTTTGTCTCAAGACCTCTAATCATCCTCTTCACAATGAGCAACCATCCATTCATCCTTTATCGCAGGGGGAGCCTACCCCAGCCGTCATTGGGCGAGAGGCGGGGTACACCCTTGATTGATTGCGAGTCAATCACAGGGAATGACACATAGACTTACATCACTCATACTTACACCTACGGACAAGAGTCACCAATGAACCTAACAAGCATGTCTTTGGACTGTGGGAGGAAGCCGGAGTACCCAGCAGGGAGAACATGCAAACTCCACTTGAACTAGGAACCTTCTAGCTGTGAGGCATTTGCGCTAACCACTGCACCAGCCCACTGATCAACAACATCAAACACAATATATAACCTAGATACACAATTTTATGCAGCCTAACCTGTTCCCACAATCCTCTCTTTGTGATTCTGTGTTGTTCCAATGCTGTCAGAACACATGATGTATTCATGTCACCAAGCACTGTTTTTGGACTGTTTTTATTGACTATAAATAACACATGAAACCATTTACATCAAAGTTTTCCAATTCAACAGCATGAGGATGGTGCCTTCAGAAATTCTACTTGGTTCTCTTTGGAGTGGTGCTGGTGGAGTTTGACCAGTTGCCTTTGAATTGTCCGTGTTTAAATTTGCTTTATTTTATCTTCTAAGACGTAAAAACGTTTATTCTTTAGTCTCATATTTTTTTATTTTAGCGTTAAACTTGTTCCAGCTTTGCTAATGTGGTCACGGTTACTGTTGCAAGAACATCTTTGCAATTGTTTTGAAAACTACAAAAAAAAACTACTCACTACAAAATAAAAGCACGTTATGAATAAGTTGTACGGACACGAGCTACTTTTTGCAGTGCAGGAAAATGAATGGATATTCATGGAATCCTGTGCGTCTCCTGAGGGACCTGTGGGTGCGCTCTGAGGGTGTACACTGCAAAAAATACTCATCCCGCGAGTCATTTGGTGAAGCAGTGCGCGTGAAAATGTTCCATTTCTCAGAGATGAACACTTCCCTCAGTTTAGATTTTAAAATGTCACTTCTTTTCTGTATAAAACAGCTTTTTTTTAAAAAGAAATGTTTGACATTTATCGATAGATCTTTTCTTTTGTGAGCGATCTGCTGTATTCTGCCTTGTTGCGTTTTGGCATTTTTGTAATAACTGAAATTTGCCTGCAAATAGAAAACAAGAGAAATCATCACGCCGCATGGTGGGGGGGAAACAAGGAGAAGGAGAAATGAGAAACAAATAAATAAATTGAGATTGAGAATCAACAGCTTTCCGAGACGGGCATATTTTTTGCAGTGCGGCTAATGCTGAAGTCATTCTCCCTCTCATACAACAGCAGCCAAGGACACGAGAGCATCAGCAGAGAGAGGGGAAAGAGGAGAGAGAAAGGTGCCTCCTCTCGCCATTGCGATCACTGTCTCGCTGCTGAGCCGATGCTGGTGTAAAAGCTGCTCTAACAGGAGGCGAAAGGAGAAGCGGGGAATTTAACTTCACACACGGACAAACCTATGTTTGGATTTCGGCTCTTTTTCCCTTCGCCAATGCAAAAGGAAATATGCAGCGAAGCTTCACCATCCTCTACACCAGTTTACTGGGGATGTGCTTGGGTTCAAGCTCAAGTTTTCCAAGTAACATCAATATAGGTGAGAATTGCGCACACGCACCAGACCCTTTGTTTCTTTTTGCAAGTTGTATCTTTTTTTATTTGAGTGTTTCTCCTGATTTACCCTCGGGTCCGCTGTGTCCAACATTAACTCCTGATTCTTTGCTGCTCAACAGGAGGATTGTTCCCAACAGAATCGCACGAATATGAGGTTTTTCGTTTCGCCCTCTCTCACCACCAGGACATCCCCAAACTGGTGCCGCAGGTGGATATGGTCAAAATGGGGAACAGCTTCTCCATGACATATGCCTGTAAGTAATATCACGATGGAAGCAGATTATAATTGCTGGCATTTCCCGTCTTCTGTCTGTTCAGCCTGTTTTCACTCCCCCTCAATCTGTTTATCCACTTCGCAAAGCGCCAAGAACTCCATGCGTATACCGTTAAAACCTGAGCAGGCTGTAATCGCATTTATGATGAGCCTACTGAAAAGACTCCCGTGTGTTGGTCGGTTATTTTAACTGTTGCGTGGGATCGCGAAAGACTTATTTTCTCTGCTTTCCTCTGCATGATTGCAGCGTGATTTTGCGCTCCGGGGAAGCCACGGGGCTTTTCAAATCAGCCTCTGCAGCGGCAGTGATGATCCCACAGTCATATAACATCAGGTTTACAGCTATATGAATTATAAAACGGATGCACAGATTCTGCTTTTTCATAAGGAGGTGGAAACAAAGAGCCAGAGCGCAGATCAGGGCTCTGAATCGATGGGAACAAAGAGGGGAAAAAAGGCTCTAAATGCATTTTAAATTAGCCACAGATCACAATCCGATTATCATTTCTGGCAGAACACACATTTATAAAACCCTCCCGCCCTGCAAGCTTTGCACACACAATACATATTTCAACTTTTAGATCTGATCTGCAGTAATGTAGCCTTTTCTTATATTAAACAGGCTGCTGAGTGTCTTTAATGAATGTATGTGGAAGTTTTAGATTCAAATGTATTAGTTCACTTCAATATTTATGGTCAACAAGGGCTTTAAAAAAAATCAGCATTTTAAATCCTTGGTCAGAGAAGTTGGATTGCCATCCTCCTGTGGGGGATAATGCGTGCCATTATGCCAGCCAAACAATTACTCCATGATAGCTCTACAAAAGAAATGACACTCTGGATTGTTTCTTCTTTGTTAAGCGATGCACTTATCCCTCCTTTGTATTCTGACAAGATTTTGTGGCCACTGAGACTTTTTAGCTGCATTTTTTCCCCCATTTCATCTCCTCTCCTCTGACAGAGACTGTCGTCCACTCACATTTGCTAAAGTGAAGTCAAACACTTCCAGGAGAAACCCTTTGAAAACTCTGCCTTCCTGTTTGTCTGCCTGTTGGGGGCATTGCCTCACTGGAAGACATTTGATTACGTCTTTCAGACGTCAGTTGTTGTATTTCCGATTTGAAGCATGTCTGGAATTTACAAACTGGTCTTTCTTCCATTTCAACTGCTGGGTGCTGCCACAAACCAGCCGCAGCTCACAGAATAAAGAATGGAGTTGAAAAAACACAATTACAAACATTACGATAGTCTAACTGAAATGGTGTGAGGAGCGGACCCTCCTTCACCGCTGGCGCCTCAGCAGTCCACACAGTCCACTTGTTGATTGCTGTATAGTTCTACCCAAAAGAACAGATACATCTATTATCCCAGCATATTCAGCCTTAAGTACAGATAGTAGTAAGGAAGTATCTACACAGTGGACACATTATAAGTTACAAATAAACTGACAACTTAGCCTTTTAACATTAAAATACTTCATAATCACTCACTACTGGATAATTAGCACTAATGGAACCCGTAAAATATTGTAATGCAATAAATTAAATGCTGCGTTTGTTCAACCACACTTGAGCTAAATAGATAAAGTGAAGTAGTATCAGCATTACTAGCAAGTGATGTGATGTAGTACGTGGTGTTCTTTCTTCCACATCACCATAATCCTCGTGATTTGTCTGATCCTGGAATTCAAGCGACACCTACTGATAGCACGTCTCTGACTAAAAATAAAGTTAAGACAGTAATGAAGTCAAACCACAGCTTAACCTGGCGCATGGGAAGACTAAGCTCTGTCTTCAGTACTGGATTTATTTGATGCCAGATAAAGCGGCACAAAGTTCTAGCTGTGGAAGTGACGGCTGCTTTTTTTGGTGCAACCCTTGATCTTGCTGCGAGAAATGGGATTTTAATCCCTCCTTCGGGGCTCTACGCAACCAGGTGAGCAGCAGAGCGCTCTCTGACATGTTGCAAAAGACATGAATGTCCTGCTTGTTCCAGCTCCTGTCCATGTGTGGGCTTGTATAGCAACGGGAAGGTTGTATAATCTTGAGCTCAGGTAACTCTGCTCTCCAGGAGTCAGGAAGCTCGCCAAAGTCTTGTAGATACTAAGCATGGTGACCACAGTGTCACCAATGTTGCACTGTTTGTAACATATCCATTTGGCATTCCTAATTGAAGTGTGGATACATAGGGGTCTTGATGGTCATGATTGATCCAATTTTCACTGCTGGCTGATCCGTCGAATGCAAGAAGGTGGCCGGGGACAGACAGGTTATTGCTCACCCGCTGTCATGGGTCAAAGCCTCCAGTGACCAGGAGACTGTGAAGATTCCTCACCAAGGCTTCAGCCACCCCCTTCCGCCCCAAAAACTCTGGAGCCCGTTGTTCACATTAAAAGGACTTCCCACCAAATCACAAACGTGCATATGTTGCAGAGCATGGGCTTCTAGTTGTCCCAAATGGAAGAACCTTGCCAGTCGTGCATACTGGGTGGATTTTCCTTCTGGAGACCACTCTAGAAGGTGAGGCTCATCCTTAGGGAGAAGTCTCAACCAGAGAAACACGATTCGTTTGTCACTGGAGAGGGCCACCTTCTGTTAGCAACTAAAGTAAGCAGTTCAGGTTATTTTCCCTGGTACTGTTCAATACTGCTTTTTCTTTTTATTGTGTTGACTGCTCAACCTCTTCAGCCTGCATCTTAAAGATGGAAGACGAGTCTTCTACCGTCCTAATCTCTGCCCCATATGCCTCAACTTGGATGGGGTTTCAGACCAACTTCCCCTCTCATCTCTTGAAACGGGGCAGTTGGGGCCTTGGAAAATAATTAATATCTCAATATTATAAGATGTTCCATCATCTACTCTAACTGTCTGAGCCTCAAGGAGGATGAAAAGATTGTCCTGTCTGGACCTTGCTATAACCTTGGGGTTTTGATAGGGAAGTAAATCACCATAGCTTCTTGATGCAGTAATGCATCTGAGCTGAGGGAAAGGGAAATGTAGTGAAAATACAGGCCTGGACATTGTGACTTAATAGCTCCATATTTTACTGACATGAGTGATACGATCTTGGCAATTTTTAGCTTGCTTAACAAAGAGACCTATGAGCCACGGCCCTATGAACATCTGGAAGACTTCAGCATTATCACTGAAAATGTTCAGTCCATCCATGAGCTACGTGATATGAGTCATGATAAGTTTGTGCAGTGGAGTGCTATCCAAACTGTTTCAACAGAAGCTCTGGTAATCAAGTTCCCTTTAACAGGTTGAGTATTTGATAGGAGCTATTTAGAGAGAAGAAAATAATCTGGTGTCTGAGATGGTCCTATGCTCAAAAGGCTACCTTTTTCCAGGGATGTCACAAGTTGGTCAATCATGGTGCCTATATCCTGAAGTGGGATGGGTCAGGAGGAGGGGGGTGGGTGCAATAATGACTTAGTCCAAGTGTAAACCCAATGGACAAAAATATTACACACAACTTAAAGGGCTAACATTGGAAGGCTTCATTATCACTACTGCAAATTTTAGGTCCATCCATGAAGTCCAGAATTTGTGCCATGGCTTATCGGTTTGGAGGGTGAAACTGTTCAGTGGTCTGGCTGGCTTTTCAGAAGATCGGGTAATTGAGTGCTCCTCAAAATGAAGGGTATTTCATAAGAGCTATTCTGAAAGAGGAAAACCACCTGGTGCCTGGATGAACTATATTTCATGGTATTGTTGAAACTTGAGTCCTGTCTGTGGGAATGGGACTCGTATGCTGACGTGATCATCTCTCCAATGTGATGCTTTAAAGATAGACTGATAACTGGCTCAGACAGGCTGGTCTTAACCACCTTAATGTTATTGCATTGATCTACATGCTCTTCACTCCAAGACATCACCATTAACGACCAACTAAGTGCTCGAACTACAGATTGGATGTGAGTCTGTAGGACCTCATTAGGTTCCAGGTGTTAAATCATGACAGGGCTGATGACGCACCTTGCACTTTGATTGTTGTTCTCTTTGCGTCGTCCTCCCCCCAGCCCTCTGTAGTGTGTGAAGCCCTGGCTTTGAAAGTAAAACCTGGGGTGGCTTTAACTCTGGTTCTATCTCTATTGTTACCCTCAGCAGCTCATCATCTCTGCTTACAACGGTTTGCTCCATTTTCAATCCATTTCTCTGAATGCCAGAAGGACTGTAGGACTGTAGTTGAATCTCTTGTCGCCAGTCGTCAGATTGCATGATGATCTACAGATGTTTCTTCTTGGCTGAAGGCTCTTCTGTAGACTCGTCTTGATTATGCTGGTTACTAGAGATCCTCTTTATGGTGGCAACCCCCAGTGTCTGGGTTAAAGGCCCAGTTGGAAGAAAGTCTTAGGAACGAACTCTCTGATCCTAAAACTTTTCACTATGTTGACTAGCGACAGATGTTTAGTCAGGGATCAGGCATGAGGTTGTTTTCTGGCGTATTTATTAAATACTGTTACTATGCCAGTCAACACACACCTGTCTATTGTTTGTTAATTTATCGTTCTATGAAAAACAACTGACAAGAAAATTAGTTTACCAAGCACATACAGCTTAAAGTAAAGAGACAAATAATGCCAAATAAGCACATCTCCATATCCGCCACCGAGGTTTAATGTAATGTGGTTGTAGCAGCTCTTATGAGATTCAGTTATGAGTTTAAAATTGGATTTGAAATAAAGCATTATGTGCTACAGCACTCACGTAGATTTATAGACGTTCAGTGCTGGCTGCTGCCGCATGTTGAACACACTCACTAAAAGGAAATTTACTGTTGTTTGTCAGAGTAAAGCCCGAATATCCCTGCACTTTCATATGATATTGTATAAATCTCCTACCTGTCCATAAAAACACAGACTTTATGAAGTCATCCTGTGTAGATTTGGCTTTATATGGTGTGTCATTTTGCAGAGAAGTCTTTAAAAACACAATAAGAGCTGCGAAAGACCCCAAGCAGTACCCACCTCCCCCCGCCCGTCCGAGCCATTTGAGCTCGTCAGAGCTGTGTAATGAAATGTAAACACACCCGGGATGCCCTCATTAATGAGATGGTTCTGTGCTCGGAAGGGAATTTTATGTGAATATGAGGGTCAGGCGACCTTTTCCAGGGATGTCGCAAGTGGATCAAACACGGTGCCTGTGTCCCAAAGTAGGATGGGGGAGGAGGGGGTCTGCAATGATGTCTTAATCACAGTGTAAACCCAACAGAGGAAAGCATCACACACATATCGGCTTTCTAAGAACATTTTGGCAAATTGGTCTCAAATGGTACCTGCTTTTATCTCTTTAGATCCTTGGCGAAATAAAGGATTTAAATATCCACAAAGGTAAAATATCCTTTGATGAAATATTTCTGCCTGAAACTGATTACTTGATCAAGGATCACTGCCAACATTCAGAGCTTAAATAGGAACAGTCACTATCAGCAACACAAGAAATCCAGATTTTCCTTCCATCCAGTCGCCCCTTTCAGCCATCAAATGTGACATCTTTTCTTCGTAGTGTCACGCCTATCACTGCAGTCCCTGACTACGATGGTGGGCTGTGGTACAAGCATGTCAGAAAAATTCACAGCAGCAGGAGACGGCAAAAATGAAAGTGACACCTCTTCCTGCTGTGTGTCACTCGTTCTGAAAGAATATTTGGATGTGGAGGCTATAGAGACGTGCTTGTAAGAAAAAGAAGGGCTTCGGGGCCTGTTTATAATGAGTCAGATGAGAAAAGCAGCCTATTCCTGGGCTTGTGCGGAGGAGTGCGAGCGTGTGTACATCTGGGTGCCCGTTCTGGCATCTGTGTAGGATGTCATGAGTGAGTGGCGGTTCACCTCTGTAAGCGCGTGTGAGTGAGGGAGCGTGCCCGGGGGGCTCTTGGGGTCCACGAGTGTGAAAAGCAGCGTGTGAATGGGCCCTTGTGCACAGGGATGAATGGAGCTCCGGATGAGGGTGATACTCATCAGCTGGCTCTTATGACTTGCCACTTCCTTCAGGAGCAAGACCTCCCACTGCAAATACACACACATACAGAAAAACACACACACATACGCAGGCGCATACACACTTGACGCCACCTGCGTAAAGAGCGGTGGAAAAGGGGCGAGAGGTTGGGTTGAGCAGAGCAAAAGTGAAAGAGGAACAAAGAGAGAGGAGAAACATAACGCATAGAAATAATGAACGGCAAAGTGATTCATTTTATGTCCCAGCGTTGGAGTCATCAGGGTAGAAATGACGGCATAATGTGGTTCAGGATACTGGAGCTAATTTGCATTTTTCTGTCTTCCTTACTTTCACATCCAAAAAGCAAGTCATTAAGGGCTGGAACATCTGTATTTTTAGCATGTATTTTACAGACCGTTGCTCTTTCGCTATACAGGCCTTTGTTTTTGTATTCTCAGTCAAAGCACTTCCTCGACCGGCTCATTTTACATGTTTCCAGTGGTTAAAAATAACTGCCGGGGAAGCGGTGTGTACATGGAGAATATTAGTCACTGTTCCCCTCAGTTAGATATCACATTACCATAATCTGCTATTGACTTGGTTTATAATAAGGACGTCACTGAATCGCTAGCTTCATGTCAAATCCCCTGCAGGCTCGCGCCTATATTATCTACTTCTCTCTTTGATATCCTACATGTGTGCGCGGATGTTTAGGCTAAGCTTTGGCTATTTTTGGTTAAAGAAAAACCTGCCTGCAGAAAATCACACCTAGCAACAACATCAAGTTTGAATGACATGTAAGCTTCATGAGTCACATTTGATTCTGTGTCCGCTTCAGCCGTTCTGATAACAAACCTTTCATTAAGGCTAATTAGCGTTCAAGGGAGAGACGATTTGTGTTGTCACTGCGATGCAGGCGGAAGCATTTTCCCAGGTCTCTGAAGGGCGGTTAAGGAGGACTGGAAGAGGATCTTTGAGGCAGCCGTGATCAATGAGCTGAGTACCACACAGAGGCCTTCTGAGGTAATCATTAGACACAGATGAGAGGAGGGGGGCTGCTTCCGTCCGGGCGGGCCTAGAGGATAGATATGAGTAACTGTAACAGCTAGAGGTCAAGCCAAGGGGTGGTTGAATGTTGCAGTTAAATCAGGACTTGGATTGTTGGCAATAGATTATAATATCAGTGATGCCGGTGATACTCACTGTCTATAATTAGTGTAAAGCAGGGGTCTCCAACAGGTAGCTCGCAGCCTGGATTTTAGTAGCTCGCCAAGAGGTTCAAAGACTCAAAAATGCACTTTGAAAGCCTCTTCCCACTTCAATTCCATCAAAGACACAGATGTCCCGCCCCCTGCAATACAAAATAATATGAGAAGCCTATCAGTCAATAAACAACGGGGTTGCTCCTCGCAAGTTTGTCAACATCTGAACCTAACCAATCACAGCAATGCTGCAGCAACCTCCATCAACAGGTCGGGTCAGTTATGCTGTACGCTAGTTGAGCTAAAGTGAGGAGTTCGGTGCTATTAGCCTGTTTAGCCACGTTTATGATGGACGATAAAGGTGGTCACACCAAGATAAAGCAGAAAACATTATATTTCCACGGGGAGTGGGAAAGCAAGTTTTTATTCACAAGTGTGTGTGCGTCATCTGTGGTACCATCGTTTCAGTTGACAAAAGAATCAACATGGAGCGCCACCAGCAATTACAAAAAAGGTTGGAGACCCCTGCTGTAAACATTCAAGTTATAACTGTGTTTTATAGTTATGGATGTATTTATAGTTATACATAAAAAACAGATGGTGAAAAACTGTTTGCTTCAGTTTTTAGTCTTTGAGTGTAATGTTACAAACAGCTATAAACACTGATAGTTTCAATCGCTCCTCAGAAGGAAACATCAGGTCAGACAGCAATGGAAGGGTTTGAAATGGAAGTCATTTTGTATTTGTATTGACTTCTTAGTCATAGTTAACGAAAAACATTGTTGAACTTTTACTGGCGGAGGCTTAAATAGAGGTCAGCGATTGGCAGAGAAAATATATTCAGACTTGTCCAGTTGTGACTCAACATTCAGGCCCGGTAAAAAATAAGAGACCACTGCAGAAATATGTTTTTCTCTGGTTCTTCTATTTATAGGTGTGTTTCTGTTTTATTGGATACAACATTTCTCTTCCAAATAAAATGTTCTCATTCAGGTTTTTATTTGCAGAAAATTTAAATAACAATGGATAGATAACAAAAAGATGCAAAAACAGTTGCAGAGCTGAAATAATGCAAAGAAAACAAGTTCATTTTCATTTTTAACAACAGAATACTCATGTTTTAACTTACTTATCTATATTTGATGGATTAACCTGATTTTTAATTACAGCTTTCATGCATCTTGGAAGACTTTCACGTTGCTGTTGGGTGACGTTGGGCCACTCTTGGCGCAAACGATTCAAGCAGCTCATCTTTGTTTGATGGCCTGTGAGCATCCATCTTCCTCTTGATCACATTCAGCAGGTGTTCAATGGGCTTCAGATCAGGACTGGGCTGACAAGCATGACATGTAGAGAGAGATGCTGACTCAAGCAACATTTGGAGTGGTGTCTTCCTTTTTTTTCCGGAGCTGTATGATCATAATTCCAGGTTATTTCAACACGTTTGTAAAACTGTCCATCGTTCTTATCAGCATCATGCTCACCAAGTTAATTACTGCATCAATGCATCATTTCTAAACAGACATCAGATGTGGAAGAAGTTATTCAGTCATTTAGATCAGTGGTGCCAAAACAATGTGTACTTTTGTAATTAACTGACTAGAGAGATCAGAACATTTTACATTTGGAAAGGGAGGAAAAATTATACTGATGCCAATATTTGATAAAAACTCAGGAGAGTTCACAATTTTTAACAAAATAAAATGGGAAAAAAACATCAATCAAATTATCTTTTGTCCACAGACATTTCAAAATATTCCAAAATAATTCAACACATTCATTCCTCTGATCTTTACAAACAATTATGATTGTCCTTTTAATTCAGTCCAAGAAAAGGAAGAAAAAGTAATTTGTCCTGCCTCACTAGTAAGAGTTTGGTGATTGCTTTCTCTTTCAGTTCCCTTGCAGAGCGGCTCCTGGCTCAACAGTTCAGTTAGCTCGCCATTAATCTCCCATCAAAAGGAGAAAAAAAACAAGGCCAGAACTTGAAGCCACTGCTTCCGTATGTTGTTATCTTATGACCAGGCACTTTTCACCATATACGTGCAAACTACTTATAAGGGGAGGAGCTCTAATTGTCTGTTAATAGTAGCTTTAGATCAAACTGGAGGCGTGTCTGACCTCACCTGAAATCATCCTTACATTCTCATTGCATTGATGTAAATCAGTGACGCTGTGTGCCCCAGTCACAGCAGCTACTTTAATGCATTCACAATAATAAAAAATAAAAGTGTGCAGGACTAAAAAAAAATGTAACTATCCATAAACATGAAAAAACTCTTATGTTACTCCTATGTCATGGCTCCTCGTGTGTCAGTCTATTGCAACATTCACCTGCCTTAAGTTTTCCTCACCAGGGTTTGTTGCTCTGACTACTAAATAGGAATCTGTGGGAGCATGTGAGGCTGCTTTGTGAAGTTCTCTGCTCACACACACACACATCACACACATCACACACAATAGCTGCAAGAGACAGAGCTGGAGCAGATGCATTTAATGTATTATTCAATGCAACACATCCAAAGCTATCACTCCATGGAGTTATAAGCATAAATATGTAATAATAACCCTGCAGAAAAAAAGACAATTGAACTGATTCAACTGTTAACGACTGTAATGCTTGAAACAAAAACACTCCCCTCGCTATAGGAAGACAGTTAAAAAGAAATACCGTCTTCTTTCTTATTCTTACTCTCTCTTTTTGCTCCACTTTTCCAGTGGCAAACACCAGCCCGAAAAGAGTCTCAGCTGGGATGTAAGTGCTAAAAGGAAGGGGGGGTTGTGGGGTGGAGGTTGAGCTGCATTTTCAGACCCGGTGGCTGGTGTCAGCGAGGCTCTTGGGTGTTGTATTTCACTGTGTAGCTACTGTGTCAGTCATTGAGCTACAACTGTGCTGACTGACTTCCACAGTTCATGCATGTTCAGAGGGATTACCGAGCATTCAGTGTGTTGTCGAAAAAAGAGGCGGACGAATAGCAGATCGCCGCTCCCTCCTGACTGTTCGGAACATGACAGTTATTTGTCGAGGAGAAACAAAGAGAATGGGGGAGTCGGAGAGAAAGAAAAGAAACTGACGGTTGTTCTCTTGGGCTAGAGTCTGGCAGGTGCTGGTTTGATGAATGAGAGGGCTTGGATTTTCTTGCTCCGAAGCGCCAGGGATAGAGAATGGCCCATAGCAATCAATGTAGATCAGCCAAAACTGCTCCCAGAGTAGCAGAGTGATAGAGTGTGGAGCAGGAGGGGGGATGGAGTGTTTCACTGTGAGGTGTGAGGAGAAAAGGGAGATGGGATGTATACGGAAGAGAGACTTATGAATGAGAAGCTGTCATTTAATCTCCGTTTCCTCTCCATGACAATTTTCAAAATAAAAGTAACCCCAGTGGCCATTTGAGAATACAACAGTCTTTGTCTCGCATAAACACACACATCACTGATAACTGCGTCCACTCTGTTTCTATTTGCTCCCCTCATTGTCTTTCTAAGCCCTCTCCGAATCCTCCTCTGTATTCATACAGGCTCACCAAGTATTTAAAACAAATCTGCTGTCCCTGGAGGTAATGGCAGCTGGGACGTGGAGGTCTGAGCCTAGACGTGTGGGGCTGGCAATTAGAAAACAATGCGTTCGGGGGGAAGAGGACCAGGATTGGTGCTGCGGGGTGGAGGTGACGAGCGCCGGATGACGGCAGCTGTCACGTTTTGTTTTTTTCCCCAGCAAAGACAGCAGCGGAGTCCCTCTTTTGTCGTACAGCACATCTCAGGAGCTTCTGTGTACTTTAATGAGGAACAAAGTCTACAAGCATATTAACCACTTTGACATAGTGTAACTGTTCTAACAGTGACAGCACAAGACTGCTGCTGTCATCTCCACGGCGCAGATGCTCTCAGTACTAAATATCTGTCTCAACATCAGGCCTGCAACAGTTGCTTAAAGCCAAAGTGATCACAATAACAAACAAAAAAACACAAATAGATAACAAGGGGACATCAATATAATAGATTCTACGAGGCAATATAAATGTGTCTACCACCACAGATTTTGCCATACAGTTTAGCCTCTCACTTTTATCTGTGGGTGTATAAGACTCTTGTGACTAATGTTATAAATCTGTGAGTGGGACTACAACCAGATGATGTTGGATTTATGGTGTGCTGCTAAACCCCGCCCCCCTTATTTACTGCTGCTACGCCTGTCGGGCTTTCTGTTTGTGCACGGCTCAGCAGTTTACAATTATAATGGTGGCAGAGGTGCTGCTTGATATTCTTGTAATTTGTTTTAAACATTAAGCGTAAAAATCCCGCCTTGAACTGGCAGTGTAAAAGGGGCAAATGTGTCCTTCATATTTCGATAGCATATTCTGCTGTCGCTAGCTAACTAGATAATCGCCATTAGCTCTCTGAGAGTTGGTATGTTTCAAGCCCGACATGTTCTGAAATGAGAACCCTGAAACAGATCTCAAACTTAGCTAACGATATGTAATTAGGTTCAAAGAGTAATCCTCTATAGTATTCTTAGCATCTCTGTTAGCATTGCAAATGTTTGCACTTCACCATAGCAGATAAACACACTGTTTAATTCCATCCTTGTACACTTGCTCTCGTGTCTTTAGTTCTGAAAACACAGAAAGAAATGTCAAAATGTTTCAGACATTTTAGTCCCATGCACACACGTTCAACATGTAAAGAGATCCAAGCATGGACAGGCCTGCTGAGCCTTGAGCTGCTAAGCTATGACTGGACATTTGCTGACTGGAGGAGGGGTTTGCAGGAATTTAAAGTTGTAATCTTGAAGATCTCCGTTTGTTCTCTTTGGCGGCACCTATGGTGATTAACGGTAATTGCGGGAGCACACTTCCCAGATGTACAGACAGTGTTGCACGTTTGGCTCCGGTTGTAACTCTTGATTTTCCTCGCTGACGGTCGCTTTCCTTTTTAGACTGTTTGCCTTCATTTGAGCGTCGAATTTGTTTCTTTTTCTTTGGATTTTCACTTATTTTTGAAGTTGTATCTGTAGTCATTGATCTTTTCTTTGTTTGTTCAAACCATAGTAGATTACTGTTTACTCGCAACACTTGCAGACACCAGAAAAGCAGCCGGTTAGCTCCGCCTACCCTCTCTGGCAGACCAACCACTGCTGGCTGATGGAAAACGTGTCACTAACTGGGCGCCGCTTGTAATTGTTTCTGCTAAGGTCGCCACAGACACCCAGTCTGTAATACTACAAATGCAAAGACTTTCATCAGTGGGCCGTAAGCTCAATCACCATTGTGTTACCTCATGCGGCGATACATAGTGACTAAACAGACATTAATTTACATGAAAATCTTCAAGATTATGACTTTAAATAATCAATTTACTCCATTAAGACTTTACTATCACAATATATGTTAAATAATACATAGAGGATTGTATCCATAACGACCGCCTCTCTCTGTTCATAGTACTGTGATTGCGGCTGCTTTTAAGATGCAGTTAATTGATAATATTCGACAGAATTAATTGACAACAATAACTAACTTTTAAGTCAATAATCAAGCAAAACTGACAGATTTAAACTTGAAACATTATAATATGCTGCTTGTATTCATAGACGTCACCTCAAAGGATCATCATGGGAATTATAGTTGGATTTTTTTACTATTCTAATACGATAAAAAATAACAAACAATCATCAGTGACGATCTGTGTTGCTTGCAGCTCTATTGAGTTGTAAGAAAATGGATGCAACATTTTCTGCTACTCAGACATTCAGTTCAGGTCCATTACAAACACTTCATTTCCCAGTGGCTCGACTAGAATTTGCTGAAGACAATTGCTAATTTATACAGCGGCTCCTAATGAATTAGCATGCAGGCTGTGTGTTTACCTCTTCTTGCTCCGCATATCCACCTCCATCACTTCTTCTGTCAGAGAAATGAAAGTGTGAGAGCGGGACCTTCCCTCTGCACCTGTCGACACTGATAAGCAGATGGGGAGATAATTGCGAAGGGATGACGGTTAAGGAGATAATTGGAGTTTCCATACCCCCCGATAGGAGCTGGTCTGGGCTGGGTTTCTGACCCGCTGCCCAGGTAAGCATTTATTCAGCGGGCGGCGGGGCTCCGCTGCAAACCAGATTGGGAATGTGGCGAGAAACAGTGAGGAGGAGAGACAATAGCCTAGCGTGACGGGGTTAGAGAGTGAGACACGGGAAGGGAGAGATATGTTCGGAGCCGAGGGGAGTGCTCTCACACCCTCGATTACCCATTTAATGAGGCGACGCGCTGCCATTGTTTTATTACTTAGAGGAAATAGGAGGAATCTAGATTTCGCCGTGTGGTCCCCGTGTTTCCCACCGCTCGGCTGGCATCTGTTCTCTTTGTTCGCAGCAGTCTCCCTATCATCTCCTCTCAGAGACGCTAATGTTTCTGATTCTTCTCCTCTCAGACAACCGGCTTTGCCTTCTGTCTCACTTTCATTTTTTTCGAGACACGCTTGCTTTTTGGCTTATCCTTATTAACCTTCCATTACCCCCTTTTCAACTAATGTAATCTCCCATGAGTATCCGACGCTGCCTGACATTAATCTAAGATGTGTTTGGCTGGTCAGCTGCTCTGATCGCTGCTATTCCCACCAGCGGAAGCTCCAGAGAATAACGTCTTCCTGTCTGCCGTCTCTCTTTATTTTCTTCATTTTTCTCCAGCTCACCTCCTCATCTGTCTTTTCCTCCTTTCTCTCTTTGGTCTTTCTTTTTTGCCACACACACTGGTAACAGCGGTGACATAAACACAGTTTTATTGCTCCTGCACAGGCGGTAAATCTCCCTTAAGCTTGAGGAGCTAAAGCTGTTTATACCCAGGAACAGCGAGTGCACCTCTCTGGAGCGCAACACTCCATGGGGAATATGGGTACCCAGAGAGGTAAGAAAGCACTGAGGCAAAGCCCACGTCCTCCCAAAAAATGCTCTTGACTCAGTATTACGGCACATGCATGGATGAAATTATCTCTTTTGTCAGTAAATTGAGACGTTATCACTGAATGAATCATCTTCTGCAGAGCAGTCGTTTGCAGGAGATCCCACAGATCCTCCTCTGTCATTTCTGCAGACATTCATGCAGATCCACGGTGGAGCTGCTTTTCAGTCCCCAGGGTCCCTGTCCTCTGAATAGTAGGGGATTGATTGCACTGTGTGAGTCATGCTGTGCTGGAGGCCTCGCGGAGTAGGCCACCCCCGCCCATCACCTGAGGGAATCTTCACAAGCACAAGTTGTGTGTGAGGCGCTCTCATGTCACAACCAGCGAGACTTTTTTCATTGAGGTTGCAGCGAGTGCGTGCCCCCTTATACTCATGTATATGCGTGAATATCGATATCGGCTCTTGAGCCCAGCCTCTCATTAACAGAGCTGATTGGCTTTGCAGAAGATGGATGGGACCAGAGGGACCACAACATGCTCTCTGTTTTTATTACACACATCATCTGACAGTTATTAGCCATGGGTGGCTGAGTGGAGGATGATTGTGTGCGTATTCCAGTGTCTGGTGTCAGATGTGTTTATCTCCCCTCAAAGTGCTCTGCGGTTGATTGAGTGACCCTTCACCCTTGTGGAGATGGTGTATATTACTGCTTAATGGGACAGCAACCTCCCGCTCCTGTCATCGCTCTCATCTTTCAAAAGGAGACCTTAAACTGAATACAGGAAAGATACTATAGCATACCCTGTAGGTGTGAGGAAGTAAAGGAACTGCACTGCAGTCAAAATAAAAACCTGTCTTCATACATACAGTCCTATCTAATATATACCTATATAGTATATACCTATATCGTATATGGTCTATCAACTGGAAGGTTGGCTCGATCCCCAATTGGTGCAGTCTACATGTCGAAGTGTCCTTGGGCAACACCATAGACTGTATAAAAAGATGGACAATATGGCAGCTCCCTAAAAGTGAAGCCAAAATATCTCTATCGCCCCCTGCTGACTGGCTGCAGTAAAGGTCATAATGCCCGCCACCTCCATGTTAACAGATGGGACATGAGTCAAACTATAAAATCAAAATACACGTCAAATACATTTTTTTTTCTTGTTAAATTGTTAGTTCTTATCATGCTTATTTATGTCCAAGTGTTTATGACAAGTTTAGTTTTAAATAGTTATTTGAGGCTATAAAAAGGGGGTGTTACATCATGATTGACAGCTCTGTTGACAAATCCGACTCCTGCAGCCGATCTGTTGCGGATTAGCAGAGAGGAGGAACGGTGAGAGGAGACGTAACTAAAACAATCACTACAGTCATTGAAGTTTCTATAATGTGACATGTAGTGTAAAAAGTGCATTTTTATATATATAATGTATTTATATCAATACATCCATTACAAAGCTGACAGTAAAGAGATCAGAGGAAATGAAGAGAGACTGAGATGGGGACTGAAATGCAACAAAGGTCCCCAAATAGACAGTGCTTAACCCAAAGGCCCACACCTGCAATCTGAGCTGTCAGGTCCTCCACAAATCAAGTTCGACTTCATTTGAGATGAAATTCAAATTATTCTAATGAATTCAAAAGCCCTCCTTTGTAGAGTCCAGCCTGTTCAAGAGTTCAAGACAGGACTGTTGCGCCTGTATTACGCAGGCAGTGGAGGTGGTGACAGAGGCTTTGTCAGTGTGACAGTGCTACCGTTGGCAGCGTAACGGTGGAGCTTTATTATAGCTCTGATGCAGAACCTCTGTGTAAAAAGGGGCTTGGATAGCTGCTTTTTTACAAAGTCCGCCAAATCTTTGTAAGGTACCTTTTTCCATTTGCGGTGAAGAACCCAAAACACTTGCACACGTGGCTTCTCAGATGCTTGATAAAAGACACTTCAGGCTGGCTTTGCTAGCTTGGCTGGACTTTTATCTATAAAGTGACACCCGCTAATCTGCAATTGCTGATAGAAGCATCCATAACCCTTTTTGGCAGCCCAGGGATGAGTGTAAGAGTAATTGATAGAAGATAAATGGGAATCAGCAACTTTTTTTAAAACCTACCACCAGTGCAGTGTAAACATGCTGACAAGGACTAACAATGCCAACATGTTGATGTTAAGCAGGCATAATGTTTACCATGTTTTGCATCTCTGTAAACATCTGCTTACGAGCACATTCAGGGTAATAGATGTGCAGAGGTTAGTTCAGGATAAGTGTACATTGTTGACCCACCATTGGTGCTACAGGAGAAGTCAGATGATCACCAGTCAGCTTCATCATCTGGACACCCTAAAGTGCAAAAGAAATGTAATGGCAGTCTGTGTGACAGTGGAGTTGTTGTAATGGTTCAGTCTGGATCAAAATGTTGGACTAACCGACGGACCCAGCCAATCCAAAGAGGCCCCATACAATCTTCCAGCTTCTCCAATGTGGTTTACAGAATGATTAACCATTACCTTTAAGATTGTGGTCGGAAAAAATGACCCATAGTTATTTTTTATATAGTATAAAAATAAGATTAAGTGTGAGAAATAATGCGTAGTTGCAGCCCTATACTATAGAGTTGCGGTTTTCCTATCTGTGTCCCATTTTACTCCCAGTTCTGATTGCCAAAGAAACAGATTTTACCTCCCTGAGCATCAGTCTGACATCCACTGTGTTGTGGTGTAGAGGTGACATTGGATGGACAACATAAACCAGGGCACAGTAGCAGGATTGAAACTCACTCTATGAAGGTGCTGTGTGACTTTGGGAATCAATCTGGCCGGGTTATTCTGCGGTGGAGAAAAGTGGGGCTTGGTTTTAGCCACTCACTCTTCCATTTCATGGTCTTTGTTCATCGAGGCCTAAAGGAAAAGAAAACATCATTTCATACCTTTGGAAAAAGAAACGATTTCATCTGAGCTGCACAGCAAAAAATACGCAGAATAAAACAGTATAACGTTGATGTTTGAATAAGAATTGCAACTTCATGGGATGGCCTATTTCTGTGGAGTCATGTCACCTGACATGTCAGCCCTCAGTAGTGGGGCTGTATTAAAAAAAGACCTTTATGGATGGCTGAACAAGAACCCTACAATCAGCACGCTCCCTCCAGTTGAACCCGGCTTCCTGCTGCTGTGAAATTCCCTCTGTACTGCTGACCTTAATGTTGCACAGGATAATGGCATGCAAGTCCTAGGGGAAGAACATAGTAGAAACCCTGCGTTCCTCCTCCCGCACTGTGTATTTGTGGAGGCATATAATGTAAATAACATCCATATTAAATTTGCGGTTTGCATGCGGTTGCTGTAAACCCATGAGTCCATGTGTACATGTGTTTACAGAGACAACACTCTCAGAACACCTGCCTCTTATTGATTCCTGCAAACCTGTTTCTGGCTCCCCCAAAAAATACATTTTGGAAATTGTTTTGCGACACCACTCGGTACATTTCAATTCAACAGTATTGATTTCTTTTTTTTTTTGACATATCAAGCAATGTGGAGATATTGAAAAAAGCATCACATACACACACAGGAAGGAGCTGCTCTGTAATACCACGGTCCTACAGTCAGTGTAGTGAGCAGCTCCAGTGGAGCGGCTGGGAGGCAGGTAAATGCACAAGGGCACCTTGAAACCTTTGACAGAGGCAGCGTACCAATATATCTGGTAAAAATTGACATGTATTGACATATTGCTCTGGAAGATTTTAAAGGTATTTTTGAATCCTGTTTCCTTTTAATCTTAACGTCTGTGAAAAAAGGCTAAAAGCAGGCTAAAACCTTACATTAACACATTGCTAATTCAAACACACATCTGTCCTGGTAACTTGTATAGCTTCATTATAAAGACAAACCCAGAATTCATTTCTAAGAGTAAAAAAAACAACGGTCAGGTAGCGTTCTGTGAATTTGTAGTGGGCTTAAAACATTCATGTGCGCTATAAAGGATGCAGCATTGCTTACCAACCCTCAGCAGCCCTCCCATCATCCGCAACTTCACATGCAGGAACAACTGTCACAAACACGCCCTCTTTGTGCAGCCGGCACAGACACGTCTGTCATTTGATATTTGGCTCATGCTAAGCAGAGGAACAGCTGCAGGGCACGGGAAACAGAGAACAGGGAAGACAGAAACTGCATGAGTTGTTCCTGACAGCTCCTCCTGTTGTGCGAGTATCTGTCCCTTCAGGATTGGAGTTTTTCGCTCTTTTTCCTGCAGCCCAAAACTCTTTGGCCACACCGAATGCAAATACGTATGCAAATGGGTTGTTCATTCATCGGGAAAGTTTTTTAGAAAAAAGGTGAAAATTTAAAGTCAGGAGACGTTCCAGTGAAGCTTTCCAGCGTCATCTGTATGCATGCTGAAGACTTCTGCTGGCTTTTGGAAACGATTATGGCTTGTTTGAGTGTAAATAAAAATGTGATGCGGTGGAAATGTGCTGCAAATGCTCCATTATTTCCAGGAACTATCTAAGGATTTCGCAAAGCCAAGGCAGTTTTGCAAATTTGCTAATTCCTTGAGGAGAGACCTAATTATGACAAAATGTCCAAACACTCACAATTCCCTCTTCATCTTCCAAAAGTCCTTTAGAAGCTCTGAGCGACTGTAATCCCTGCCAGAGAAACAGACCGCAGCTGTAACCGCGGTGAGGAGACACGCCGTGCCAGGGTGGACAGGTGTTGCCGGGGTCTTCGAGATCACTTCTAGGTCTCTCGGCTCAGCCTCCGACGTCGTTACACATGTGGAGCGGCGCTAACAAGCCGCTCGCTCACAAACACCCTCGAACGCGCCGCTTCTCTTTGCTGCTATCTGACCAAGACCAGAGTCCGCTGAGTTACACTAACGCTCTGTGTCATGCTCTTGTCGAATTAGGCGAAGGCATGCTTCTCTTGCCAGCTCGGAGCAGGAGGTCCGTGCCACATGGCTGCATGTTTTGTTTTTTTTGTTTGCTTTTTTCGGACAGACATTACTGCAGGTATGAGCAGTGAGTCATATTCAGTGAAACACGGTTACCTGCTGTAGGGTAGAGTAATGGGACACTGCACAAAAAGTCAAACAAGCTCTCATTACCTTTTATCCAGGCAGAACATGGAGGCCACAGCCAAAATTGGTCCTAGAAAATTGTAAGGGGAAATATAATGTGTGCTAGAGGAAAGCAATAGCAGAGCGAGTGTCGATTTAATAGCGAGAGCGTGTGCAGACCATGAAGGAAAGATAGTTCTGTTACTGAGTCGGTGTGGCGAGGCTCAAAATGTCTATTTCAGGGCTTGCTTTAAGTAGGGTGAGTCACCAGGCTTTTGGAGCACTAGAGACTGCATGTGTGTGTGTGCGCTCATGTGTGTGCACACGTATTTATATGTGATACCGCTGAATTCGCCTCTCGCTCCTTTTCTCGCTCTCCCTATATCTCCGTCACACACGCGCGCAAACACACACACGTGCCTGCCCGGAGGGTGCAGGTCTGTGACAGGTTAGGCGTTTTGGGTACCGGCCATCCTCGCTCTGTCTTTCCCTCAGCCCCGCAGCAGCGAGTTGGCCCTCGCGCGGGGACAGGCAGCGACTTCAATCTGTTTGGTAAATACTGCGATAAGTAAGGCCCACCCATCGCCACGGCAGAAAATAGCCCAGGCCAGACCTGCGAGTGCAAAGATAGCACGCCATGCTGAAAAGACAGAGAGGACATACCTTCCAAAGAGGAGATCATAAATGAGCTATTTAAAGACATTAGAGGGAGTGAGGGGAGACTGATTGACATGCAGACAATGGAAGAAAGAGAAATGCAGAGACGGAGGGAGAAAAGAAAATGAGAGATGGAAGCCGCCTCCTGCTGTCAGTAAAATGTCAATGGAACCCCGGGGATGCATTGATTAACCTCTCTACTCCTAATCTGCGTTCACCTCCTCCACCTCTCACTGCAGGCAAACACACACGCTGCTGCTACACAGATGGACAAACAAGTCAGCTCCGCATAAACATGCGACTAAGTAGCTGAATGGACGAGGCCATTTGAGCTAGTTTTAAATTACAATTCCAATGAAGATTTTTCTACTCTCTCTCTGTCTCTCTTCAGATTTTTTTGTATCGGAGTGAATGAATAAATGTAGATGGTAGAAAACAATCTTAAATCCTTTTTTAGTGCCACCCGACTGACTTCAAATCAATGTAATTCAATATAGGGCCTCCACTGATGACTACTTCCACCTTTCATTCAGCTAATGATTATTTTCTCTATTCAATGATTAGTTGTTTCTTCTGTAACGCACAGAAAAATTGTAAAATTGATCTTTTTGGTTTGACAGGAAGTCCAACTCTAAGTAATATTCGATCTACTATAATGGCAGAAATGGAAAGCTTCCCAACTCTTCACATTGCAGAAGCTGGAACTGACCGTCTTGTCAATACTTTGACTAATCATTGCACCATTATTTCAATATGTCTTTGTCTCGTCTGAATAAGGAAATCTATGGGACATCATTTAAAGTTCAATCGCTACAAGCCTACATAAAGTCTAGGTGTCATGTAACAGGCAAACAAATCCTACAGTTTCTTGTACTAGATTTGGTGTGCGCCAAAGTAGCAAGTACTGACTCGATGGGGAGTTTTTATTCCTATAATTTGGCCCACACGTGGAGTTTTTCGTGGTTGAATTAAAAAAATTCACGACTCTATAATTACTCTCGGGACTAACCCGTCTCCTCTTTTCTGTCCCGACAGTTTGCTCCCAGTTCTCCAAAGGTGTGTACGCCATCATCGGCCTCTATGACAGGAAGACGGTCAACATGCTCATGTCCTTCTGCGGGGCGCTGCATGTCTGCTTCGTCACGCCGTCCTTCCCCATCGAGACGGCCAACCAGTTTGTGATCCAGCTGAGGCCCGAGCTGCAGGACGCTCTGGTGGGAGTGATCGACCACTACGGATGGACCAAATTTGTCTACATGTACAGCTCTGACTCCGGTAGGACCCTTATTCACTTTTTATTCAATTTCACATAAAACATATTTTTTACACCTTAATATCTGATAAAGACATGTCTTCTTAGCCTTGCTGCATCATTATAAAAAGATGTGACCGTATACATGTAGGTTATAAACAGATGCGTTGTTGATGTTTTATCATCCCCATTGTCTCGGAATAACCATTAGGAAAAAGCATTTCCACCAAACGACGTGCCCATGAAGACGGTCCGCGTCGTTAAAGAAAACACCATTAGCCGTCTTCATATTGCCATGGCGACAGCAATAGGGTCAATCACAGCCATTGTACAATGAGCAGCATCATTTATTTTAGACCAGCGTCTTTTGTACAGACGGAGAACACAGAAAAGAAACATTGACCTGCGCTGAACAGCAGATAAATCACACAATGGGACAAAAGATTAAGCTTTTCATTGAGCGGTCGTCAGCAGTAACCCGTGTCGCTACAGTGCCTTTGTCAGTATCGTGTCAAAAGAAGAAGGAAACAACAAGGAGAAGTGCTGTAGCGTTCAATTTAAACATCTCAACAACCCTCCTGCAGAGGCAGACAGAAATAAAGCAGCACACACCTGTCAGCCTCCTGCCTCCTCCTCTTCCTCTCCTCGCTAGCCAATCAGGTAAAACCTTCCCATAATGCTGTGCCATCTGTCCCAGGTGTTGGGGGTTTTAGAGCATGAAGGGTGTATTTTGTGTATGTGTGCTTATTTAGCGTATGCTAATTTGCATACAGTATGAGGGCAACTTTTATCTTCTCTTGTTTTTGACTTGTGTGAGACGTAAGCGGGGTTAAGTCAGCTTTAAAAGACAGATGCCGTCATGTCACTCTGCAGAGCACGCTATCGAGCAGTGACAGGGAGATTTCACAGTGGACTCCTGCTGTATTGATGCATGAAGGCCTCGGCTCCACACACGTCCCACAGATTTTTTTTATCTTCTGTGATCCCTTCATTATCCACTCGCAAAACCTATCGGCTAGTGTTTGTGTGTTTGTGTGCAGGGTCACCCCTGTGTGATTGAGTGGTGGGATGGAGCCATTGGAAACCGTATCAGTAGTCCTCTGTTGCCTGGATACAACGCCGTAGTCACCCTTCCTACCGGGTTATTTTAAGCCCTTAAGAAAAATCATATTTATTTGTGAGGCATTTGTCTGGTGTGTGTGTGTATGGTTGTTATCTTATTCCAACTTTTCTTATTTTTTAAGCCCTAAAATTGAAAAGGGAAAAAGTTTTCTTATTTCTCATCATTTATGCTGCATTTGTATCATAAATATTTCACATTTTCCAACTATTTTTATCCATTATCTGATGTGGTCAAGGACAACCATTTGCAGTTTTCACTTTCAGCATTTCAGATTTTTATTTTCCTTTTTCTCTTAACATACAACATGTCTTGCTGTCTTACCACGCAGCTTCAGCAAAAAAAAGTACGTCTCATTTTTATTTTAAAAAGCCGGGAAAGAACGGCAAAACAAATTTGATAGCCCATTAAACCTATCATAAACAATATTCAGGAAATGGTTTCCCCAGAGTGTTATTTCTCATGCTCGATTGCCTGGTGCCCAGGTCCCCGTGTATTGCCTCCGGCCAGGAGGAAGATGCTTATGACAGCCAGATTCCATTATGATATTATTCTCTTCCAAGATGCCTTTGGAGGACCTGTTCTTACCTTGGCCAGTCTCACGCGCCTCCCTGTCAGGCTGGCTCTGATTTATAGGGGTGCATCAGCCACACATCTACATTTAAAGGGAGAGAGGATATTCAATGTAAACACAGTGAGGCAGAAAGTGGAGAAAGCAGGAAGGGAATGATTAATAGATGGAAGATAAATGATGTTTTGCATTACTGATGATACTAAGATCATACAAACTTTCATTAACGTACATAACACTCTGTACATGAAAATGATTTTCAAGCACCAATCTCAGAACCCATCGGCTACAGTCTGAGACGATATAACCTCTGGGGACGTGCTCGAGAACGTTGGGCGTGTCAGGTTTAGCCAGCACTGTGCTGCATTGTTTACAGTCCATGCTCGTTTGTTGAACGGAGGTCGAACATTTCTGATGCATTCGAGGAAGACGGGAAATCTAATCGCTGAGTGGCTTTCATGACACAGTGTCAAAGGAATTTTTCTCAAGTTGAATTTTAGATGTAGAGCGGATTGTTAGCTGAACTTGCTGCAGGTGTCTGTTTATAGAGATTAATAAGAAGCTAAATGTGTCATGAGTTATTGTAGTTTAGTTTTTTTGGTTTGTATTTCGTTATTTAGGTTTTTCCTGTTTTTGTATTGCTTTGACACCTTGTGATGATTCCTGCCTTTGTGTGTTTTCCCGCTTGCTTGATTATGTGCCCTGCCCTCATTGTTCTCACCTGCCTCTTGATTGTCTCACCTGTGTCTTATTAGCGTCACCTCCCAAGTTTATTTCGTCTCTGTGCTCCCCTGTGTCAGTGCCAGTTCATTGTTCGCCGTTTGTCTTTGTCGTGAATAATCGTCGTTCACAGTGAAACCTTTGGATGTCCTGTTTCCTCGTGGCTGTTTGTGTTTCCTCCCTTTGTTGGATTTTCAATCGGAGCTTTTCGTTGGATTTGTTTTACCGAGACTCTTAAACAGTAAGCCTTTGTTTGTTGCCTTTTTTGTTTAAATAAATATCTCCAAGTCTGCACTGCAAACGTGAAAAACTCATTGTCAGACGACCGCTGATGGGAGCTGGGATGTGATTATGGTGGATAATGCGTTCTGCCTGCTTTTGCTCTCCACACAGATTGTTTTTCCTGCATGTGCCGCAGCCTGCTGATACGTGATTGGTCAATATTACTGGGACTACAAGCGTAGTACAGACACAAACCAGAAGACTTGTCATACTTAAAATCCACATCCCTGCCTACAGATTCTACACTTCCATGTAGAATCTGTAAATAGAGGTTTGCACTAGCACTAATGTTTGGCTGTCTTGACTGCTCCCCAGCTGTATGGCAAAGTGCTTGAACATAATGTTAATAATGCAAAGGGAGATAAATATATGAACACAGAATATTTTAAAGGAAAAAAGATAATCAATAATATAAAAAGATTCAAATAATTTAACTGTTTTATTGGGACAGAGCCTCCTTCTCAGTCTGCTTGGTGCTGTCCATGGTGCTGAAACCCTCACTGACTCCAGGGCTGGACTCCATTCAAAGACAGTTGCCCACTTCTTCAGTCAGGACCCACTGGCTTCATTCACAGCCATGATAAAGTGCCTCCTCTGTTCCCATGCCGATCATCAGTAACACTGCTACAAGCTTTAGCACCAAGGACGACAATTATTCACTCATGAACAACAGTGGATGGAAAAAGACACCAGGCCATACATTACCATGTTCCTCTCTGGTGATATTTCACCGTTTTTGAGATGCCTAATTTATTTACATGTACTGTTCTGTGGTCATATGTGGAGGTGAAACACCATCCATCTTTGTGTTTCTTAATGACCTGGTGTCAAACAGGCAGCGTGAATTGCCTGGAGAGCAGCTGGTGTGCATTGTAATAAGGCCAAGCAATCATATTTCAGAGGCAGCGACCGCGTGCATCTCTCATTCTTCTTTTGACAGTCTGTGTTGTTGTTGTTGTTCTTCAGCATAAGCCATTATAAAATTTACTCAATATGCAGAAAGCCTGCATGAACATGAACAAACAAACATGGAGGAGGATATGCAAAACTCATCGCGTATACAGGCCTACGGTGGCTTTAACAGTGTTTGGCAGCTTAGTGGAACAAGCACAGCTACATCATGTATTAGTTTACATTTCTAGATTTTGTAATTGCTATAATTCATTTTGGGTAATGGCTGCCAGTCTGCTGCGGGGGAAATTACTTTATTTACTCGGTGGAACAACTGTGACTGCCAGCTTGAGAGGAATCTGATTGGTCTACTGCCAGCAGCAAAAGAGTACAACAGTGAGTCAGACTGTAAATCAGAGCTCAAGATCAATGTGTTCTCTAATCGCCTTTTATTTCCTGTCTTAGCATGAGCCTTTAGCTCATTGGCTGCTCTGCCCCAGTCCTTATGATGCTAAAGTATCTCAGCAGCATATCAGTGACAGTGTAATTGAGTAACGGATCCTGTAATTGGTGCTTGGAGGACGTAAAGCTGGCTGTGAGCGTGCAGTCTGCAATGATGCACGGGCTGATTATTTGTTAGCGTGAAAGTGGTGATAATTTAGCCCGGCGCTGTACGACTTGGAAAAGCACACCTGTACGTGTCAATGTGCTTAATGGACTGTCCCGCTTGTTGTACTTCATCACCAGAGCTACAGGGGAGATTCTGATGGATAAACTTATCCAGAGCCGTTTGCTTTTCTGCACGGCTGATGTTTTTTTCCCGAGATGTTAATTCATCTTTCAGCTCATGATGCAGCTTCACCCAGTATAAGATTAACATGCACATAATTTATGTCTCAGGCTGCCTAATAAAATATAGACACTTACGTGCTGCTCAAATAGTAATTCATCACTCCATTCATCCTTACTTCTGCTATAAGTGCCCCTGCAGAGACTCAGCTCCCGCAGTTTCTCATTTCTTACTTCCTGAAAGTTTTACCTCCCTCTGCTTTTCCCTCCAGGCCTCTCGGTGCTGCAGAAGGTTCTGGACACAGCAGCGGAGAGGAACTGGCTGGTGACGTCCGTCAATGTGGAGACCATGACGGAGGCCTCTTTCTTGAAAGTGTTCCAGGATTTGGACAAGAGAAAGGAGGGCCAGATTATCATCGATTGTGAGACTGAGAGGCTCACTGGCATCCTCAAAAAGGTAAAAAGCTTCTCTGTGTTTTTGCGATGAAAGAGGATTATGTAATTTTGTTGCAAGATATCATGCAATCTCAGCTGAAAGAATGCAACCTCATAACAAATCAAACTTATAAGCTGCGCCTTTGCTCCAAATTATATCACATTTTCCTTTTGGACTTATAATTAATGAGTAATTAGCTTGCATGTAAAGGTTAAAGGACTTCTTCAGAGACACACATTTAAAAAACACACACTTCAGAACTGGGCTGTGCATAATCAGATGAACAAAGGAGGGAGGCATACAGGGGATAGAGAGATAGCAATGAATAGTGGGGGTTGGTTGGTGGTCTGCTGTGGGGGCTTAGTCTCCTGCAGCATCAAGGACAGAAGAGATAAATAACACAGCATTTGTAATGGAGTCGGCAGTTCTCCTGTGATAGGATCATCGCTTACTCACCTCTGTACTGTGTAAAGGAAAATGTTCCTGGCATTACAGTCGACTGTTAGCTAAACCCCTCACCCAAACACAGATTGCCCAATCACGGCTTAGCAACTGTGCATGACAGGTCTGTCAGGCTTTGGATTTAACTGTGTGTTGAAGTCGTGTACATAGGGCTGCAGTAAGAGTCATCTTCAGCATTCATTTAGTTTGGATGGTGGTGTTTTATTTTCAGTCTTTGAAGAACAAAGAAAAGAAGAGGAAAGGCGTCAGAAATTAAAAGTAGGCTGCAGTCTTTAGCATGCCTGCTAGCTAGCTTCCTGCAGAACCAACAAAGCAATACTTCCAAGTCATAGAAACATCATATAGACTAACTGCATTAGTTTTGGGGGTTAAAGGTAACATTACACAGACTCATTATGGGTTCATCCACTGTGTTTAAGCCACTGCTCGATCCTGTTGGGGTTTAGAACAATGCTAGAAACTCTGTCCGGCTAGCAATCCTAGCCAGACCTGTTACCAAAGAGCTAGCATACAATAATGAATTGTATGACCTCAAACAAAAGACTTTTAAATTGAAAAAAATAAAACCTACTGTACAAAAAAAGCAGTAATAAAAAGTATTAATAAAAGATCTTATATTTCTCCTGTTGATATTTATAATCGTAGGACTAATTAGCACTACACAAGCAATTCACAGCAACTATACAGCAATTCATCAAGCTTACGTATGCCTGGGACGTGAAGCTATAGCCTCCATATGCATGATATTTCACATGGAAATGGCAAATGGAGTGTACTTATATAGCGCTTTCCTAGTCTTCTGACCATTCAAAGAGCTTTTATACTACATGTCATATTAACCCATTCACGCACACATTCACACACTGATGGCAAAGGCCTAAGGCCCTGTGTTGACACAAAATCATTTTCTGGCAGAAAAGCGTGAGCAGGGCGTGAGGATGAAGCACTCTGTTCGGTGAGAGACAGGTTTTGTTTCTATGACAACGATATAAAAGCACAACACATACCAGCAACATTTAGTGTCCGACTGATCTGCTCCCACAAGTTGCTCCTCCATGTTTGGTGATAACCAGGGCGACGAGTTGCGCCCCATCTGATTGGTTGCCTGAAAAAAGCGGCGGTGACGACACCAGCGCCTTTCTGAAAAGTTCAGAGATTTTCAACTTGAAGCACTCGGAGCGAACGCACATAAAAGAGCGCTCTGCTGCACTTTTTCTCTAGGCAGCCGCATGCTGTCCGTCCTCATTGGGAACAATTGAAAGAAGAAGTTGGCGCTCAGAAACACCACACACACACACGCTGTGGACACGGGGCTTAAGTGCCAATCTCCAGTCAGATCTATACATTCATACCTGATGGCTAGACCTTCGGGAGCAATTTGGGGGTCAGTGTCTTGCCAAGGACACTTCGACATGTGACTGTAGCAGTCAGGGATCGAACCTTCCGATTGAAAGACGACCGTCTCTACCACTGAGCCACAGCCGCCCATGTAGCCCGGAGCTGCCTTTTTTCATTATTTAGGAAAAGTCAGATAGAAACAAAACCTGCAAGGAAAAGCTGTGATTTCAGTGGAAATGCAGGAAATGAAAAACCTGTCTATGTGTACCTCAGTTTAAAATAAAAAACCTAATATTTCAAAATATATAAAAGAAGATTAAGTGTTTAATCTGCTTGTGTTGTAGCCTTTGGACATTTTTACTGCGGATATTTTGGTATGTCATGCAAGGAAAGTAGAGGTAAAATGTGTGTCATTCAAAAGCAGAATTCTTAACAGGCATAGCAACAAAAATTAATGTGGGTGTTTATACACCTGAACCCTTTCATCAGTGCAGGTTATGGGGTCCTCGGGAATATCCACACATGTTTTATTTGTATTTTTTCCATGCTGATGTCATCATCAATCATCTGTGTGATTTACGATTCTTCTGTCAGTCTTCTAAACATTTTTTCTTTTTCAGCACATTGTTGTTTGTATGAAAGAAAAGCCCACAGACACATGCACTTTAATGATGTTCATACTACACACAAACAGACAGCCCCCATCTGTAAGCCGTGGCTCCTCTGTGTGAATGTTATTGATGGCCCCGTGTCTACAGTTAAGGTTATTGCATCAGTTCTCACCAGTTTACAGGAGCTGAGCCAGAGAATTTCTCCATTCAGACGGCCACCATCAATCATCTGCATCTGCTCCCTGCCTCCACGCTGCCCCGCATGTGCACCCAAACAAAAGCGACACACACACCTCTGTCTCTTCTGCCCTTTAAACCCAGCCATGTGTTCATCTCATTCATCTCGTACAGTACACAGATTCTACTACGATATATAACGTCACCGACAATATCCCGAGGGTGACTTCTTGTGTAAGCTGAATATTGATGTACACTCTGGGGAACACTCATCGCGGCAGAAGATCTACCTCAAGTGTTTTTTTTTTCTGACAGAGAGACAAAAAGTGACCCGCTCTCTCGGGCCTGAACTCTGAGTGACTCTTCAAATCTGCATGCATTATTAAAAGCCGACTCTCATCCAAAACATTTCCATTTGACGGTCCACTGTGGCAGAACTGTGTGTGTTTCCCCAGCGTGTCGAGTGTATTGGTGTCAGCGCTGGTGTGCGTCTCCCCTCCCTCCCCTCTAGTTTTTTCCTTGCCCGGGGCTTGGCTGCGGGGGCCGCCTTGTGCTGGGGTCACCATTAATAACAAATGCCACCTTCTGTCATGACCTACAGCGTCATTAGACACACACGCGTAACCCACAAACAAATGAGCGCACCCCCACGAAGTCTACGCGAGGGAAAAACGCTCAGAGAGAGGAGGAGGAGTGAAAAATGTGCGAGGTCATGCGTAGTGCCTGAGCGGACCGTTGAATGAGCCTCTTCTCTGCTGTGCCAAAGGCTATTAATTGGACGGAGCATGGCTTTGAATAAGTGCTGCCCACTCTGCCTTATTTTATGTGACTGCTGGGGATGCTGCGATGAAACATACATTTGTTTTACAATGCAGCTCTTGGAAGTGGCGAACTAGACATTCGCCACCATTACGACACCTTTAAAATGTTGGAAAAAGTGGCGTCAACATGCCCATTTCATGTATAAATAAACCCGCTCTGGCACTACACTACACCTCCACCACTGTAATGTTCAAACAGCCCTGACCCTCGCTGCTCAGCCGACCTGTGACGCCTGCAGGTAAAGAATGACAGCAGCACCAGCAGTAGAGAGATGGAGCGTAGGCGTGAAAGAGAGAGAGACGGGGGGGCCTTGTGCACAGTTCAGCACTTACAGACCTCATTATTTGATGGTATTGTTAGACCACGGTGGAGTGGAGCGGTGGAGTTCCAGGAGGCTGGATAAGTTGTTTAAATATTAGATCAAAGATCAAATTACAGCTCTCAGGGGAATAATGTTGAAAATGGACGTAAAGGGAGAAAGAGGAGGAGGAGGAGGGGGAGAGGGAATGTAGTGCAATGTTTCAAATTAATGAGTCACTGCAACTCTGAGTATAAAGTTCAGACTTTGAACAGTTGTTTTTTCATTATAAAGAATCAAAAGTCCAGTTTATTTATATCTACACCTCTTATTAAGCTTTTATTCTCATTTAATCAGCAATCTATCCCTCCATAATCTGGTGAAAAGAGACTGATCGGTCTCTTTTCTGCTGCGTCGCCGCCTGTCGTCACAAACGCACCGGATACCTGTTCTTCTTCCCCTCGGATTCGAAGAAGCTCTCTCACATCGCTGACCTTGCCAGTGTTGCTGCATCTTGCACGAAACAAAGAACAAATTGTTGTTCTTCTGTAATTATGCAACAGCGGCCGGAACTTCAATGTGCGTCATAGCATCGCGCCGGAAAGGGGGCGGAGATTAGCGCGCAACCCGGGTTTGTGTACCCATCGATGCCGATCGGAGCCGAGGCGATTATTACCCGGGTCTACTGCAGAGTCATTTGACCCGGGTCTGAATGCCGATTTTAACATTTCCCTTTAAGCAAAAAAGCCGGGTGTTAGCGGGTTTTTTGACCACACATGCACGTGAAGAACATGCAAACCTTTCTTTCTTTGGTCTTCTCTGTTTTAAGGGAGCTAATCATCTGTAACATGAATGCAATCAATTGTGGGCTTTTATTTTGTCGACAGTATGTTGTTGTTTTTAACGAAAAGGGGCATTTCAACTCATCATTGTGTCTAACTGACTCCACAACTATTATTTTCTTAAAGCTACTGAGTCGTATATTATAGTGTAGCAGTCAGTAATTGATGGCTGGTAATAAAAGTGTTGATATGTCGACTTTTAACACAGCTCCTGCAGCTGGTCTTTGTTCAGGTTCTGGCCTTTTATCACATTTACCGTCAAGTGTTGAGTGCCTTATTTCTTATCGACCTACTTTGTGTCTGTCCTGCACAAGGTCAAGCACTGAACACTTACCAGGCAGGCTGCTGAGAGACTGTCAAAACATCTCTGTCAGATGTGAACACACACACACAAACACACACATAAAGCAACCTTCTGTTTGTGTATCACAGGTGTTTTATTCTCCATCTCCCCTGTGTCCTTGTGTTTCAGATTGTCGAACAAGGCAAGAATGCAAAGAGCTACCACTACATCCTGGCTAACCTGGTAAGGGATCTGTGTAATATCACTGCATTTTCATCCATTTAGATTCTTTTGGATTTTTTTTGCCCGCATACTTTTCACACCTCGATTCAATTTGCATCGCTATTAAATTTGGCTTTTAACAGGATTCCAGACCTTCAGCTCTTTATTGCCGCTTTAATAGACTTGCATGTGCCGAATAATTTAGCCTAAAACTATCTGCTTTTATGTCTTTTATGTTCTCTCATCCCATTCCCCTCTCTAGCGACATCATATATTAGCTCGCTGTACTGTCAAACCTGCAGACATAACAGCAGCACAGCGTCAGACTAGCAGTAAAAAACTGGCATCCTGTGACTCTCTGTCAAATCTCTGCCGACTGACAGTGACAGAAGAAGGTCAAGCGGCCAATGTATGCATGCTTATGTGCATTAGCTCTTTTTGTCTGCTGCCATTTTCTCACTGATAGCGGTTTGTAGCACCTCAGCACTGCTCAGACCCGCTAAATGCGACCAAATGAAGAGAGAATTGACAGGAGCAGAAGCTGTGGTAATAACAGCATTAATATGCAGCTGCTGGCTTGAACAATTTCTCACTGCTGATTGGCTCAATCTCTCTTGTCTCGCCAGTTTGCCAGATTTAATTTGAAATGATAAGGCTCGGACGGTAACAACAGCTGATAGGCAAAGTGGTCATTTATTACGGGCCCATTAAAGGTTTGAACAAAAATTACTTTTTCTGTGTCCTTGTACACTTTTGGAAATTTACTCATTTGCTAAAATGTGTGTACATGTGCAGATGTGTGTGCGTGAAAAACAACAGATAGCGCGATACTGAAAAAGAGGAAGGAATTTCAGTCACTTCTTGTCAGAAATACCCCCTCGTCCTCCATGTCCAGTGTTAGCAAAGGCTGGTTTCTATAGTAACCTCTTCAGCTCACTGCACTGCATTAGCTCATACATGGAGCAGAAAAAAGACATAACTCTGTGTGTTCAGCTGAGAAATATGGACAACTGGTAACACACACACAGATACATTAGGGAGATGGAAAACACTGCTCCTTTTTTTGCCTGCATTTGTCAACTAAAGTTTAAAGATACATCTTGAACTTTTTCATGTAAATAAATGTCTGTATCTATCGCCAAATGATGCAACGCAATGGTGATTGAGCCTGTGGCCCACTGATGAAAGCCTTTGCATTTTATAGTATTATCATGGCGCCCAGTTAGTGACGCGTTCTCCATCACCCAGCAGAGGTTGGTCTGCCAGAGAGGGTAGGCGGAGCTAAGCAGCTGCTTTTCCAACCGTAGGCGTCTGGTTATCTGGGACGAATGCGCCTGCATTTGCCTTTTATCGCCATGAGGTGCCGCCAAACAGGACGAAACTGAGAACTTTGAGATATATCTTTAACCTAGCTTTCATTTTCTACACTCCCGATCCTGCGCAAAATTCATCAACAATCTGATTTCTAAGGTATTTAAAGGTGACACGTTTTAGCTATGTTATCGATCTTCTATTATTCTAATGTGTTTTTGAATCACGTTTCATAAATTGTATACATTCGGAGCCTCTCCTTCCTCCTGAAACGACCGAGCCGTTTTGCCAGTCAAAGGTCAGACCTCAGCCATGATTGGCTGACAGTATTTGAAGTGACCGTGTAGCCCCTCTGTGGCCACACTGCACTGTCACTCCAAAGTTGTAGAAATCATGGCCGCTCTGGGATCGGTTATTTGGCCTTATATGTACGAGCCAGAATCGCCAGGAGGTATCGGAATGGTAAGCTGAATGACGATGTCGATTTCAGCAAAGCAAGGTTCTACGTAGAAACTTGCAGCTGTTCTGAACGGCCCATTTCAGAGGCGACCTTTTTGAAAATGTGATCCTGGAAAAACACTTTTCACTGTGAACAATAAACACCCAAAAATGTGAAACCCGTGCAAAATATGAGACTTTCCATTTAAAAGATATGCCCCCTTTAAAAGCCAGCTACTTGAATTTAAGGTGCTTTGTCTTTACTGTATGGGAATGAGGATCAGAGACAGTAAACAAGTGAGAGTTTGAGATATGGCCAAGAGAGAGCGAAAGCTTCTAACGACATGAAAGGAACATCAGAGCAGAGAAGACAGATGGATACGAAGGTGTGTGTTGCGAGACAAATGCCTGGCGAGCGGGAGACACTCCAGAGAGGCACCTTTTCTCCTCATCAGTCAAAAGTTTGCTCTTAAATCTTTGACAAATCACAGACAAATCTTCTCTGCTGCTCTGTCTCTACTCCCACCCATTCCCACTTGTCTGCCTCTTCTTCTCCCTGTGCTGACAGGCAGCCTGCTGAGAGACTGAATCTGTCTCTCCCACTCGCTGCTGCTCTCCGTCTCTGAAAAACAGCCTTCTCCATATAATAGTCAGGGGGGAAAAAATACAAGTAGTAGATACCATTACAGTAAATCGCTTCTTTCTTCATTCTACTCTGCCTCAGGCATCCCTTGCATTGTTCACAGTGGCCCATGAGGTTTTGATCCTGCCTTTGTTAACAATAGCCTATGAGGGCTCAGTCTATCAGAGATTAGCTTCGGACGGCTCCCGCCATGAAATGAGTTTTTTAGTTTCTTTCTCACTTCTCTGGCCCCTCGGGAGCGACAGGGATGAGATCTGCACAATGGGAAAGCCTCTGTAAGTGAAAAAGAAGGATTTGTCATTTTCATTATGCTATTAACCCTTGCACTTTTGATGGTACAGTTTAAAACAGTGACTTAAAAGTAATGTGTTCTGCACAATTACCCTGTAATGCAGGGCGTCCACCAGATCCAACCTTTTTCAGCTTGTGCCCCCTGGAAACAAACAACTGCCTGCAACCTTGTCACAAGATGCATTTAATGACCAGTTCAACCAAAAGTTGTTTTTTTAACTTGAGTTAAATGTATCAATCAAGTCAAGTCACAAGAAATATTTCAAAGCTATATCTTTCTAAATAAACACAATTTGGCACAGCATGAATGTGTTTTTGTTTTTTTTCTCACTAACAAGGTTTTTTGTGATGGCAGCGCCCATGACCTCTATTTCAGAGCGCTTCTCAATGCCGCTTACTGTTGCTAGGTTACGAAAGTTGTCTGTCGGCACCTTGGTAGTGACGGTTTAGTCTGTTTTAAATTGCTTTGTATGCTTAAAGGGCCAGTTGGCTGATTTTCAACCTCAGTCCTATCATGCCAGGGAGCTTGCTGAACTACACTTCCTCAATCTAGGACGCCCGCCTCTGATGTCATGTCTCTTTCAAAAATCGTCAGGTTTGAAATGTAGACTGCAGACCTGAAGATTTTTTAGACAATCCAACGGTATGTTGTCATATGTCGGATTCTGTACAGCTCTGAGCCATTGGCTGCAACTAAACGGTAGTATTTCACTCCAGCGTCTCTCGCTGGGCCGTTCCTTTCAGAGGGAGGGGCGCAATGCATGCTGGGTGTTGTAGGAATGTAGAATGGGCGAAACCACAAACTGTTTGTACAACTTTCTCCACAGCTATGGCACCAATTTAAAATATTATTGCTTCTATCGATTACAGAGAACACCAGCTTTGACTGGCAGTGGGTTTTTCCGGGGGAGAGTTGCTCCTTTAATAATTGCTTTTATTCAAGTACTGAGCGCTGAAAACACTGAATTTTATTGGTTATGTATAGAAAATAGGCACTGCCGTTAGTAGACACAGGCTCTTGACCTCTAGTGGTTCACAACTTGTTAAAATCTGAGGCGTCACACGATGATGAGATGGATCAGAAAAAAAATTAAACCAATTTCTGTCACACAAAATTATCCTACTTCTTAACTTTTTAAACTTTTTTCTGACTTTTCATGTTTTTTGCTCAAACACCAGATACGCTGACCTCCTCAGGCCTCTGAAAATCCTTCAGATAAAAGAATCTCTGAAGAAATAATCACTCTACGGACTTTTGAACTTCTCACAGCTGAAGTCCACTCTGAGGCCTAACCTGTGATGAGGGGTTAGAAGTAGGTATTGATTTTATTTATGGGCTCAGAAGCCAAAAAAGGTTCTAAACCACTGAAGTCGTGACCCCTCCGGTTTGTCTTGTGACACCTTGTGGAGGTGGTGACCCTCAGGTTGGGATCCCCTGCAGTAGACAGCCGCAGGTCGGCCTGTCACAGATGAGTTTTGGAATCCGCATGCCAACAGGCTCCTTGTGCAGGAACAACCTCCCTTTGCTCCTGACGTCGTCTGAGGTTTCATTGATGCTTTCAAGAACACATTTGAGCAAGTGAAGAAGCAGGATTGATGCTTCGGCTCACATCAAGATACAAATCATTCACACTAAATACGAGACGTCTGCCGCTGAAAAAGCATCTAGAAAGGATGCTTAAAAGGAATTCCTCTCTTTCTTTTGGTACTGTTCCAGGGCTTTCAGTAAACCCGTCTGTACTGCTGTGCAGTCGATGTGTATCCATTTACTGTGCACATAAGAAATCAATTTTTTTTACTTATATATGTGTCTCTTTTTCTACCTGAGTGTCTCAGTTCAGCTTTCTTCCTGTCCGCTTCCTGTCTCAGGGTTTCCTGGACATTGACCTGACAGACCTGAGGAAAGGAGGGGCCAACATCACCGGCTTCCAGCTCGTCAACAACTCCGAGCCCAGCGTCAGCCGCGTCGTTCAGCAGTGGCTCGAGTTTGACAACAAAGACTCCAAAGTGCCCAAGAGTGGACTCAAAGTACGACTACTATTATCCTCTTCTTTTATTTCCCCTCGTCTATCATAAAGCATAAACAGTAAGGATACATTAAGCTTCCTCTGTCGTGTTTAGAGTAAAATAAATAAAACCATGATGGTTATTTTTGTAGGAGTTGTGGTTACAGGTTTAAAGCGAGCGGTTCTGGTTACAACAGCCAGGTTTTTATTTCCCCTGTTATTTTTAGTTTGTTTGTGACTGTCAGCAGAATATTGCAAAAAGTTATGAAGTTTCTTTTCAATCTGGTGGACAGATGAGCCCTGATCCTGCCTGAGATTGGTTATTTAAATCCAGGATTCTGCTTTTAAATGATTATTGATTTTTAGCCCTACAACTGTCAAACCAGCGGAGATACATTATAGATCTGAAAAAGGGACATAAAATTAACATGAAATGTAAGTAATAGAAATGATATCCTTGGGAGGAAAAGCAAAGCTGAAGGATTCTAAGAAGATATCGTTGTTGCATTCTGAAATTCATAGAAATGCTTTCACTGCTGCTCAAGCCAGGACCGTTATCGGTTTCCATTACCGAGTTTGCTTCTGCTTTAATCGTCTGCTCTCTCTCTGTAGTACACGGGCGCTCTAACCTATGACGGGGTGAAAGTCATGTCAACGGCCTTCCAGAATCTGAGGAGACAGAGGATAGACATATCTCGCAGGGGCAACGCCGGGGAATGTCTTGCCAACCCACCAGCTCCCTGGGGACAGGGCATAGACATCCAGAGAGCCTTACAGCAGGTCTGCGCACATACATGCCCACACATGCACGCACACAAACATGCAAGTTCCTGAGTGGCACATTGGCTAAGCGCTCCTGAGCTGGGGCTGGCTGAACAAATTAGGTCTCATTCTGTCGTGTAAAGTTCACATTAAGTCATAGGAGAGCTCTCCAGTATCAAATGTGACATCGTGGCTAGTAAACAAACCTGCGGGCAATAACACTCAGCCGTGATCATCATGGAATATGACATCAGCAATTGAGTTTAGAAATGTAATATTTGGCCTGGAAATGCAAATGTCGCACTGGCTGGCACACAGACACTCACGCACAGAGCACCCTGTATATCGAGGAACAAGGATTTTATTTCATTATATTTAATATACCCCAAAAAAAGGACCTGCAGAAACAATTTTCAATTAAAAACACTAAAAAAGTCAAACATGTTATTTATTTACTCTAAAATACAATTTCCATTAACTATGGAGGTGTAATAAATGTTTGCGAGGGCATATTGATAATTGCATGTAAGAGTGTGCGTGCGTGTGTGTGTGTGTGTGTGTGTGTGTGTGTGTGTGTGTGTGCAGCCCGAGGCTCTGTCTGCAGAGTGGCCTGCTCCGAGTCAATCCAGCCATCTGCCTGCGGATAGACAGGAGATTGAAGCCGCGCTCGCTCAATTAACTCCATCACACGGCCAGGACAAACACGCCGCACTGTACACACACACACACACCGTCTGTCATTCACTCCTGTAGGGACCCGGGTATAAACGAGTGCTATACAAACACAGCTATGCTTTGCATGCATCGCGTGTAAGCAGGACATGCAAATGAAGAAAACGGACAGTATGATTATCATCCTTCACGGCAGCCATTATTTACCCATCTGCCAGGAAGGTCAGACGCTGTGAGTTACTTATTCAGTGTCTGTGATTCTGTTACAGGTCCGTATAGATGGATTGACAGGCCACATTCAGTTCAATGAGAAAGGCCGCAGAACAAACTACACTGTGAGCGTAATGGAACTGGCCCCCTCTGGACCCAAGAAGGTAAGCCTGAGCCTGAGGCTCCAATTTAAGATATTTATTCTTGCTCAAGGACCCTTTTCAAAAAGTGTGCTTGATAGCTTATTTTGTAGTAACCTTGTGGCTCATTTGAGGCCCTGACACAGCGTTCAATGAAAGGTGTGAGCCAGTTTATCCAACTTCTACACTTGAAAATGCCATAAAGAGACTACTTAGGAGTAAAAAAGTTCTTCATTGAGACACATTTATCAAGAAAAGTACTCACGGCATACAGTGAAGTGAACAAGTAACCTTTAAGAGCTGCTCTCAAGTGATCACATGATTCATCACAGGTACGCTTTGAGCAGGAAAAGCCAAATGGAGACAAGCAGTTATCAAACAGCTGCCTCTGTACTCATTTATTAAGACATTTTACTCAGTGATGCTTCATTACAAAAGCATGTGTAATTTTTAATTTCCGAAAAAGATCACTCTCTTTTCTTGAAATCCCAAATATTTCCAGTAGCCATGTGAAAGTAGCAATAGTGTGATATTGTTTTTATACAACAGTTATACAAGCCATGGTAAAAAGAAGTATTACTACTAACAACAGACTACATTTTTCTCCAACAACTCAACTAGACTGTTGTTGCCAAGCAACCCAAACATTCTCCTGCACTCTGTAGCTGTGTCCCAATCAAGGGGCTACCATATTTGAAGGCCGATTGCGTCACAGAAGCGTGTCATCTTTAAAATAACTTACTCGACGTTAGTTATGCTTGCTTGTAAGCCCGCTAGCTTCGGCTAGCGGCATTTGGTGACACAAGGGTAGACCAGACCGTTTGGTGACACAAGGGTAGACCAGACCGCCTCATTTCAATTTGGCTTTAATGGTCTACGCAAGCTATGAATGGAGCATCCTCTTTGGACCGCCTCCTTGGAAGGCTGCAGCCCGTGGATTGGGACACAGCTTGTGTCTCCAGGTTACCACAGATCAGCAGTTTTTTATCACATACATTTATCTGTATGTTTTAATTTATCATCAACCAGTTAAATACGAGTCTGCTGTGTGATTCAGAGGTACCAGCTTGATCAATGTAGACAATGTAGAGGAGGAGTGATACAAGCTGTGTCCCAATCCAGGGGCTACATTCTTCGAAAGGCCGTATTTAAAGGCTGATTACAACCTCTTTTTCCCGGGCCACGAGAGATCCATCGGGTGCATCCTCCATGGCCCAACATATCACGAGATTCATTGTGCGCCAATTCAAATGAGATGGCAGACTCTTGCGCAGCCGAGGAATACACTTTTAGATGTAAAGTTTTTGGTTTCAATTCAATCGAATAGCGAGAGTTACACATGTTTAAAGAAGAACAAAAGGACCGTTGAAACAAATTATCTTTAAAATAAGAGGTTAAGTTATGTGACGTTAGTTATGATAGCTAGTTAGCCCACCAGCTCCCTGTTGCTAGGCGACAGGAGCGGCGTTTGGTGACGCAAGGGTAAGGGCGGGAACAGCTGGTGACGCAAAAAAGAAATCCTCCCTTGACCAGACCGTCTCATTTCAGTTCGACCTTAACGGTCTTAACTCCTCCTCCGGAGACCGTGTCCTTCGAAGGCTGCAGCCCCTGAATTGAGACACAGCTTCAGACTGAAACGTTCCAGTGAAGTTGTTCTCTATATCAGCACTCATGGAATGCCTCTTGTCCAATCAGATTACTGTGTCAGTATTGATGTAAGGCTGAAATATTAAGAAGGAATTATTTAAGCTGTTGGTGAACAGGGTGCATCAGAGAAAATGTGTTTGCAGTCCTCATTAATGAAACAAGACTTCTTTTTCATAATTACCGAGAATATTTTATAAAGTTGCTTCAAAACACGTCTCAGAGCATGTGTGCCCTCCTCTCTCTTTGTACTGTAAACACAATGAATCTACCCTTAAAAAAAGAGTGTATTTTTTAGTCACACAAAGTTTGATGAATAGCTTTTTCTTAAGTATGCAAGTAGGAGTATGAATGAGTCATTTCCATTGTTTACCTCTTTCAGCAGTGTGATAAATACAAGCTCTGGTTTGTAACATCTTCTCGTCTCAGGTCGGCTACTGGAACGAAGACGAGAAGTACGTGACCACGGCCAGCTTCATGAGAAGCAGCAACGAGACTTACGGCCTGCAGAACCGAACGTACATCGTCACCACTATCTTGGTAAGTAAAACAAGTGGTCGAGGGAGGCGGGGGAGGATGGGAGAGAGTGAGATAGAGAAAGGCGAGGTAACACTTTTCATTTTATTTCGTGATAGAGTTCCTAAAAGTTAAGGCCCCTGGAGGAATTCAGCAGATATCTGTGATTGTATCTGCCTTCCTTCCTTCCTTTCTTTCCAGCTGATAACTTCCCTCTGTCTGACCTGTGCCTGCACACAATCACAACCAGTCACTTTATTTGTTTTGTGTTGTATTACCTCTGTTTTGGTCTTTCTCTCATTGTGTTGTTACTTGTCTTTGTTAATTTATTTGTCTTTCTTCTCTGTGTTTGTGGAGGACTCCACTTTAAATATAAATAAAGCTTCCCTTACTTACTTACTCAGTCATTCCACATTATGCAAGTCGGTACACAGTGCCTAATAGCTCCAGACACCGGCGTCCTTCATTTCTCCGTCCCCTATGTTCTCCATTTGGCTCACATGGCACCATCCTGCTGTTCAAAACACCTCACCAGGTTGTGTTAAGTGCCCTGGCCTACATAACAGAGACGGAGCAGCAGCAGTCTGTGAAGGTTTTAAAATAGGGTACCAAAATTCAATCTGTCCAGCTATTGTGTCACCCGGGTTACCATGACATCTCCTGAGGGGGAAAAGAGCACCATAGCTGGAAATGCCTGGCTGATAAACAGGAGAGGCTGATAAGGATGGTCATACTGTATATCTGTGCAGGCACAGGATGTTCCCAGTGTCTGCATCTTGTTGAAATTTTAATATCAAAGAATACTCCACATGTGTGCAGATGCCTGGAGCCCAGCACTGGTTCTTTTTGTACTCCTGGTACAAGTGGGAATGTCTCTTATCTTCTGGGAATCGCTGCTCCCGTGTTATTCTGTTGGACTTTGAGCAAATGTGCAGGAGCTATCCAACATACCCAATAAATAAAATAAAAAGCTCATATTTGAAATCCCGCTTCGGATCGAGCAGGGCAATGTGAGGGCAGATGATCTCCACTGCTATGGGGAAAAGGAAATCAACCACATGTGTACTTTCCTCAAATAAATTCACAGCACACCAGATCACTGCTGGGTGGAGGAGAGAGACAATGTAGAGTAATAGATATGAAGAGCACAGATGCACTCCAATGTTTGCTATCTATTTATAGGGGTGACTTTCCAGTCAGGGACAGCGTAGCCTCAGCAGGAAACAGCTGAACTCAACAATATACGTATAGTGACATTACAAATGTGAATCATCAGGTAACGCTGCATTCATGTCATATCAAACAATCTGTAAGTGCAGGCACACGAGTTGGGAATTCACATCAGTCTCACATTTCTACATATGGTAAATTTCCTAAGCAAATGTTTTTACCTCGCCTGACATCACCAGACGAATCTGCAAATGGAAATTTACCTGTAACCTCTCAGTTACTTCAGGCTTTATCAATGAGTGCTGACCAAATGCCTCTGCATGCTACAACCAATCAGAGCAGGTAGTCTGCTTGGTTAGGTCGCTCGTTCCAACATCTATATAATACGCCTTCTAGTTCAACAATGTAGACATATACATTACATAACATAATTTAGTTGCCAACACTTAACATTTTGTTAATACTGGTGTGATAGTGGCTGAAGAACATCCTACATCAGTGGCAGCCATCTTGGCTCAATGTCGCTCCTCTACAAATTCAAGGAACTAAGCCTGTTCAGTAGTGGATTATCAGTTTGACTTGCTGGATATCTGACTGAGTGGAAAGGGGACCAGACACATCAGCAAGAGTAGGTAGAGTCAACAGGTTGGTCTGGTTCAGTGGCCAGTGGGCCAAAGTATTCCTTAGGAGTCAGCAAATTGGTGCTAAACTAGCTGCAATGGGATTTTTTTCATTAACAATCAACTCAGCTATTTTAAAAGGAGCTACATAGCTTGTACAGTTTATACCTGATATAAATGATTATAAGATAGCAAAGGGGTAGAAATATGTTTGGCAGTTAAACCAGCTAATTTAGGCAACTTTTACATTCTCTTGTGTGAGTACAGGGCTTGCGATGTAGGTTACTTGGTTTGAACAACACTCCAAAAACTTCAAAGTTAAATCCAAAAGGTAACTGGACTTGGTTGAAGTTCTAAAAGACATTTCACCCCTCATCTGAAAGGCTTCTTCAGTTCTGCCATTTGGATTTAGCTTTGAATTACCATGACCTGGATGGCTGAGAACCTTCACAGACAATACCCCCAGACCATTCCAACGTTTGTCCTCCCATTCTGCCAGCATGCATCTCCCTCTAGCAAAAACATTGTAATAGTAGATAAATAGTTGATCAAATCATTTGAAAAGCCAGAACAGAAACACCTGCAACGACTAAATCCAACATGTTTCAATTGTCTACAAAACAAGCAAAAAGCTGAGAGGTCTAAAACAGTCTGCTAAAATGAATAACTAAATGGTTATAATGGATAGTTTCTGCCACTGGAGGTACATTTGAAGACTAACCTGGACATTGACAGTTCAATTGTATGAAAATTGTGTTGTCTTTCTAATCAATAAACAACATAAAAACACTTTTGGAAAAGGACCGGTGGTGTAGAGGAAGTGTTGCTTCTCAGGACTGTGGAGGTACATTAGACAAAAAAAGACCTTTGTGTTGGTCACTAACGTTGAGAAGTCTATCGGCATCTAATTAAAAAACATGTTGAATTTCAACCCAAGGGTTGCTGTCTCCCAAGAGAGTGGACCTAAAATAACTCTGTCTGACATCATCTCCTATCAGTGTCCCCTTTCCTACCAAGATAAATTGGTTCTCTGTCTTGGAACCTAAGAGTAGAGATAAGGTGTGAACACTTATTGGGCTGTGTGGTAGCAGTGGAGTTTTAAGCCTTATAACTTTTGTGCTCCCTGATTGGTTGTTGGAGGGAGTGCGTTGATTTTACACTTTGTGCTTCTCTACAATCCCTGCTGTCCCAGCCTGTGCACACAGACCAGGCCGGGGTTAACAGGAGATCTGGAGGAGTGAAGCAGAACATGTGTAATGGAGCAGTCGAGCTTGTGTCTCCGCGACCGTGGCATTACACTAAAACTAGGCCACCACTGGAATTTGAGGATTTAGTTTTACCATGCTAGGATACGGTTAATGGCGTATTCAATGTGTGTAACCTGTGCAGTTTTTTTAATGCAATGCAAGAGCTAATTATGTTATTTTCAAAATGTCCTCGAGGTCTGTTTAAATTGGTCTCAGAAGAGTAAAATCAAACATTCTAATTTCCATGTATTTAGTTTAATTTTCTGTCGTTGTTTTTGTGGTTGCATTTGTACACATAATGTGTGTTTACAATGTGTTCTTTGGCATGTTTGTGTGTCTGTATGATATTTAACATGGCTGACTGACAGCGGATCTCAGTGGAACAGTTTCGAGGTCAATGAGACTGCATCCTGGAGGACCTTCTGTATGCCATGCCATGTCTCTATGTGCACGCCCGTGCCTGCGTTCAAGCACCCGTGTGTCTATGTGTGTAAAGGGCAAACATGCATACTCACATGTGTATGTGTGTGTGTGTGTGTGTATCTGGCCGAGTGCACATACCCTTTCGTAGCGCTGCACGCCAGACCCTTCTCACCATTGCCTCCCTGGGGTGCCATTTCTGTACCAGTGGGCCTCGGGTTTCCATGTGTAACAATGATCACATTCACCTCAACCGTAAAGGGCAGGAGAACCCAGATAACTGTAACACACAGAGGAACCCCCCTTTCTTTAGACCCTGATGAAATATGAGGGCGGGATTTGCTCAGCTCAGCACAGCCTTAGCTTAAAGCAGGCACACATAACAACTTGTGGGAATTGAGGCTCCCCATTTGCTGCTGGACAATACACACTGAGTTGACTGGAATTCTTTATGAAATACATTTTTGTAAAGCAAAGCGAGGCCCCATGTGTCATGTCGGCTGCAATTTCTCAGGACAACCAATCAGTGTGAGAGGTACAAATGAGGGAACAGCCCGGCTCTGGAGCAGAGGTCAGGGAAGTCTGCTAGCCGCAATGGCTCAAACACACACATAGACACACACATAACCACAGTTACTTCCTCATCTTGGATCTGATGTCCTCTCAGCTTTAATAATGTTAATAACACTCTGTTCAATGTGGCAATGCTGTCTGAATGATCACACTTAGGCACCTTTTGTGTTTAAATTACACACCATACCTACAGAACAGAGCCAAAATAATACCCCGTAATATCATATAATTATCTTTTCTCACCAACCTTTCGCGGCATCAATTGCATTTCAGGCCCAGAAAGATTTTTTTATTCTCCCAAAGCTGTGAACAAGAGGTAAAAATATATGTGATGAATTCCACCGAGGCATAAAATGCAGCCATAACATCCCTTCCCAAGATCTGAACTAGTGATATAAAACTTAACTACATGCTAAAGCTTTATTATGAGCCATAATGCTGTCTTTGACTTAATTAGCTGAACAAACTGTGCTGCTGTAAATGTTACACTATGCTAAGTCACATCAGCAGTGTCAAGAAATGAAGCCGATCAGTGTACATTTTGTTCTCATCATGATCGTTGCCCTCAATCTAACAGGAATCTCCATATGTGATGCTGAAGAAGAACCACGAGCAGCTCACAGGAAACGATAAGTACGAGGGATACATTGTGGAGCTGGCTGCGGAGATAGCCAAACACGTGGGCTACCAGTACAAACTGAAGGTAGTTTCAGACGGAAAATATGGAGCCAAGGATCCTGAAACCAAGATGTGGAACGGCATGGTGGGAGAGCTGGTGTACGGGGTGAGCAGATAGAGTTTTCTTCTGGATGATTTCAAATGAAAGCTGGTATTGTACTCCTGTTTACATGCCTGCCTTCCTCTGTGTCCCTCCCCTTTAGAAAGCAGACGTAGCTGTGGCTCCTCTGACCATCACCCTGGTCCGTGAAGAAGTGATCGACTTCTCCAAGCCCTTCATGTCCCTGGGTATCTCCATCATGATCAAGAAACCCACCAAATCCAAACCCGGCGTGTTTTCATTCCTGGACCCGCTGGCTTACGAGATCTGGATGTGCATCGTGTTTGCCTACATCGGCGTCAGTGTTGTCCTGTTCCTCGTCAGTCGGTTCAGCCCGTATGAGTGGCACGCCGAGGACTACGAGGAGGGAGCTGAGCCGCAGACGCCCACCCAAGCTTCAGCCTCTAATGGGGTGCAGCAGGGCCAGACGCCCACGCAGCAGAACACCAACCAGCAGAGTCAGGAGCAGACCAACGAGTTCGGCATCTTCAACTCCCTTTGGTTTTCGCTGGGGGCCTTCATGCAGCAGGGCTGCGACATCTCACCACGGTAAGAAACTGAGGCAACACATGTTGTAATATTGCATCCACAGTGATTTGAGCGTCTGCTTGTTGTTTGTTGACGCCACCTACATATGATGTATTTCTGTCTGCCACACCAACGCTTAGACAAGCTGTGTTGTGTTCTTTCTCAACTCAGTTGGGCTTTGTTCATTGAGACTTTGTCACTTGTCATCCAGAGTAAGGATGAAAGTTTGATGAAGAGCAGCAGAGGGAGTTTAAGATGTGGTCATGTTGCAGAGTGTTGCATTTTCATTCACCTGTCTCAGTGGTGGTTTATGCATAAACACTATAAACTTTGATGACTTTAAAAACTCTCTGTTGGCAGCTCCTTCCAATGTTTTCAAAATGTCAAATCCAAATCTATCTATGAGCCCGTCTTTCTGTGTGTGGAGGCATCGATCCATGCCTAAAGGTAAATATCAGACCCTTTATGAAGGATCCTTGTGTGAGTATTGAGTGGTATGTGTCGGCTCCCCTCGAGTGCTCTCCTGAGCCATGGTATGAAACCATTCTCAAAAGGTCACCAATTAAAAATCTCATTAAGTGTCTGAAATTAGAGGCTCTGAGGTCGACTTTTTGAGCTTTCCAGAGGGACCAGAGGGAGGAGATGAGGAGATAATGTCAGTAATATCGGTATAAGCTCTGAACCAGCAGAGACAGGTTAGGTCAAAGAGAGACGTGGAGCTTCTTGTCTCTTTAAACTTTAAGCTACATACATAATGTATACGTACAGTATGGTGGTGCACACATGCATAATGCATCTATACTTGAGGAACGGTGCTGTTTGAATGAAGAGGATGATGCTGTTGCTTCAAAGAATAACTGCATGCAGGTTTGGATGAGAGACAGAGAAGTTGCTAATGTTACCATCCCCTCATAATGATGTGCACTCAACCGTACCATTTCAGCAACATCAATGATTAAGTTTGCCATTAAAAATGTGCGGTAAATGTGCCAGAAATTTTGTTGCTGGGAGTTAAATGAAATGATCCACACCACTCTCAAGCCTGTACAGTAGATTTGAAGCTAGAGCCAGGAGAGGGTTAGCTTAAAGTCGAGCTGAAATGAAAAATGTAATTTTAATCCTTTCAGATCACATCCCCGGTAATATTGTGCATCTATTTGACAATATAGGCCAAAAGGAATACAGAAAATCCATCTCTTAGTATTCTTATATCAATATCCGATCATTTTTTCTTCCTGTAAAACAAAAATATCCCGTGTGCTTCCGTAAGCCAGAACCAACCACTTTCAACGAATCAATCTGCAACATTTAGCCGCAGAGCACCAAGAACGCTCGGTCAGTTAGCTAGCTACTGCGCTGTGGAGAACGTCTGTCTACGCCCACTTCTCATCGATCAAATCAAATTCCTCTAATGATGTGTTCCGCCTGCACGTCATGTTTCACTTGGAAATACGTCACGATATGGAAGCGAGATACTCTCGAAATGCTTTCACGTTTCAGCAAGTAAACAGATATACAAAAAAACTTAAGCTAACTGAGTTACAGGTCATATCTTATTTGATTAATGTTCACAAAAATGAAGTGTAAAAACATTAAGCAGTTTTTTGGTAAGAATCAAAACGAACATGCTAAACTTTTGCTTTGCTAACTACTTCCTGTCTGTTATTGATATTTGATGGACAGAAATGAGAATGATTTTAGTCTTCTTATGTCTTATGTCAAACTATTGGTTCATCTTATTAAATTAGATGGTAGCTGCAATCAATCAGACTTTATTTGTGTAACTTACTCATGTATGTACCAAGAAGTAAACAGACCATTACTAAACATGTTAGAGGTGCTTGAGATGTGCTCGGTTGTGCTCACAGGTCTGAAAGTGATATTTAATAATGCATCTCATTTAGCATCTCTCCAGAAACAATGTTCATAACTATTCTAAAGTAAGCAGTCCCTTTTGAAGCACGGAGACATACTTCCAGTGAAAACATCCACATCTGAGACAAACATTTAGGACACTGTGTGATGTGACTGTTGAATCTTTAATGGATTTTTTTTAATGTTTTAAGCAGCAAAAGTGAAGCTTCATGCACCTCCTTTGTGTTGTGGATTAACAAATAAATCACCTGCTCAGCCTGAGCAAATAAAACCACAACTATCTGCATGGCCGGACACGTGTCGAGGTACTGACACCTGCATCATTTCAGCTGAGCAGTGACCAGTATTAAGAGTCGTGTTGTGTTATAGTCTGCTAGCTCCAAATGTGATTATTGGTTTAGACGGCTGTTACTGAGACATAGCCACAGTGCTCAGTCTGCCTTCTTTGATTGGGTTTCTGAAGGTTAAAGAAATTATAGCAATGTGCAACACTCCTTTTTTTATCTTGACTTCCATCTTGTGACATTTAGAAAAAGCGTTTTCACTTTGCTCTTACCTTACACAAATATCAGACGGGAGAAATCTCTGCACCTACAGGCCTGCGTGCTGCACGAAGGTGCTCAGCAGTACACGATGTAGGTACCAGATCCCTACTCCCACTGGCCTTCACCTGACATTTACCGTTTTCTGCCTGGAGACTCGGCTGTGCTTCATGCAGGATGAAGCCCATTGTCCGAGTGTTCTTCCCTTCCAGCCAGAAAATGCATCTGCAATAACTATTGATTTCCTCGTGCGCTTTACTGAGAGAGAGAGAGAATGTCACCATGCATCCGCGCATTGTCCCTTCGCTGTGATTCATCTTTGTATGCATTTTATTTTGTGTGTGTTGCTTTGTGTGTATGTCTCTGTATGTGCGCTTGACCACACAAGCATATTTGCACAGTATTTGCATTTGCTTTGCTTGAGGGAAAACACTCTCTGCTGATGCAAAACCTTTCACCGACAGTCTAAGAGGACAAAACAGATTTTTCTGTACTTGCGGCGCTTCTGTTGATGCCACTTTGACTGCAAATTAACCAGATGTGAGTTATGATTTATTTCATCATCAGTTGCAATAATTGCAACGAGTGTTGGCCTTAAATCACCTGTTGATAAACACTGATGTGACAGAGTAGCAATACAATATTAGCAGGATTTTTACTTCAAGTGTTTTAGGATACAAAACCCACTTGTAGAGCGCACAGACGTGTATTGGTACTCTTCCATGAGCTTATTTAAATAGGTTGAGCTTAGTGATATCATCTTTTAGGGCTCAAATCCTCCTGGGACTTATTCCTTTTTTTTCTCCAATGTCCTTCCAAGGTGACTTTCACTGTCCCTTCTTGTGTCTTCAGTGAGACTCTGGGGTTTGGGAGTGGCAGCATAAAAAGAAAAGCGGTTTATGCTGTGCAGCCGTCCAGGTTGTAGCGATCAGCATGGTGGATTCTGTGCGGTGTCTTGAAAACCAACACAGTGAATGTTTCACCCCAGTGAATGCTGCCCTGAAGGAAACAACTTCCCCTTGAAGATTTGGGTCACCTACTTGCTCTAGTTAGAACAGCGTGAATTCACACACGGTGGTGCATGTTGATGTATCTCCTAAAGCGTAACAAGTTCCTCTGCTCGATTTAAAAGGACATGTAATAATATATATAGCTCGTGTTCGCCGGATGAAAGAAAATAGTGCTCGTAACCACACATTGTGCTGTGGGGGTTTCACATGAACATGGTGTACTCTTGTGTTTAGGCTGCTGGGATTTAAGAGACTTTTTAACCCAGAAAGGCTTTTGTGACATTTGTGTTCTTGTAAGCACATCAGCATATATTCAGTTTTTATGATATAAGTTAATTAACAACCTGTTTTCGTGTTCTTTATTTGAACAGATTTCCAAGTTGGTAATTTTTTTTTGAGTTTGAGTTTTTTTTAAGAACATATTTTCTTAATATACTCAGGGCAGTTATTATAAAGCAATATGAAGCACCATAAGTACATTTTGAATGTGTTAGGTTTGAGGCCTTTTCCTGTGGTATATTTATTATTTGTTACATTTCTAACTTATAGAGCGAAAGTACACAAAAGCTCAAGCTATTTAAATAAATATGATTTGGGTTATATTTCCAATAACAACAGGCTCAGATAAAATCAGCTGTATGTCACATAGTCTACAGTGGCAGCAGACATTCTGATTATTAATTCAAAGTAGCAGGACAGCTATATTGAAATACACCATTACAGGTTTTGACTTAAGTTAGTTGTTCATATGTCTTGTATGTAAAATCTGAAATGTGGGAGGTAAAAGCTTTGTAATAAAGATAGAACAGTATAGTAAAAATGTGGCCGGCTGTGGCTCAGTGGTAGAGTCGGTCGTCTCTCAACCTTCGGGTTCGATCCCCGACTGCTACAGTCACAGAGCAAGACACTGAACCCCAAATCGCTCCTGAAGGCATAGCCATCGGGTATGAATGGGCATAGGTCTGATTTGATCTTTGCCATCAGTGTGTGTGAATGGGTGAATGTGACATGTAGCGTAAAAGCAGCTTTGAGTGTTCTGAAGACTTGAAAAGCGCTGTATAAATGCAGTCCATTTACCATTTTAAAGTAGAAAATATAAAGTGACATTTTAAGTACAAGTATCTTAAAATTGTATGTTAGTTTTGCCTTTAGGTAAATCATACAACTTTGATGCTTATACTCCAAACTCCTGCACATGTGGGGTGTGAGCTTCAGTGTTAAGCTCAACAATGGGTAAAGTCAGTTGCTGTGTCTGTGTTAGTTTACAAGTAAATACGGCACTTGTTAGGTTGAGTTCTTCTTTGCACACAGGAACAACTAGTAACATTTGGTAGAAATGTTTGAGCTTCCTGATGAAGCTGCCTGTGATGACACCGGTGAAAAGTGCTATCATGAAATATGAAGTAACAATGTGAAAATTGTAATCTAAAATAAAATGTGACATGAAATCAAAAGGGGCGAAAAAATCAAATAAAAAGTTCAGTCAGTATGAAAACATGTCAGAAAAGAATAATACAATTCAGTATAATATATATATTTCTAAAAGAACAATTTATTGTCTCTTGTATCTTAGTTATATATTTAACACTATATGTAATAATTTAAGATTGAACACTTTGTGGCTTCATACTTTCAGCCGCCTACAGTCCATCTTTTTATTATTTTCATAGACTATCAGAAAGCCAAACAAAAAAAGATTTTCTATTTCTGAATTGGGTGACATTTCTGAGCAGGTGCCTGTAAACCGCTCGTCGCTATGCTTTTATAACTCACAGGTGAGAACAGAATGTTCTGGAGCTGCGTTCAGCTCGGAGGTAGGCAGCTCAAAGCACTTCACTCTTTATGCTTCTCCATTTAATCAGAGACAAAAGGCCAAGGAACAACACTGACGATCCACTCTGTCCTGGATTAATCAGGAGGCGTGTTTAATTTCCCTGTCTGCCTGTATCTGTGTGTGTGTGTGTGTGTGTGTGTGTGTGTGTGTGTGTTCTATAAAAAGCAGGCCCTTTCTGCCACTTTCTATGTCTGCTTCCTAACAGCATCTCAGCGTCACTCTGTGCTGTATGTATGTGTGCATACATGTGCTCATATTGCATTTCTACATGTTTGCAGACATGTATTCATACATTGATGCGGCAAGGTATTAATTTTTACAGTATGTAAGCGTTTGTGTGTGTGTGTGTGTGTGTGTGTGTGTGTGTGTGTGTGTGTGTATTAGCCTCCATGCTCCCCCTGCTATTTATTCTCTGAGAGACCTTGTTTACTGTGCTCTTTCTAAATGTCAGCACTGTCAGTCAGGCCCTCCCATAAGCCCCAGTCCGTGCTGTCGGGCCCTCCCTGTGTTTATCTCTGCAGACAGGTGGACTCTGAGTGTGATCCCCCCCCACACCACTCCATCCATCCATCCATTTACTTCCTCTCCAATCACTTCTTTTCAGCCCTCCTCTCATCTGCTCTGCTTCCTGTCCGTTATAGACGTCTCTGCCTCTCCCAGTGGGTGTCTGATTTACCAGTTGGGCGTATTCAGACTCATCTGATTCTTCCGATTTCATTCCCCGCACACCTCCCTGTACCAAACATCTACACACACAGAAACATACATTTAATGTTTTTTTTTTACAGTACTAACAGGACTATTGTCTGACTCTTATACAGTGGTGGTTTTCATGCAGCTTCTGGGATCAGAAACTATGATCACATCCAGACAGATTTTAGGCAACCTAAGTTCACATGCCTTAAAGGTTTTCCGCCGAGGGCTCCAATTGCCCAAGCTTTTTTAATGTTTCAAGAAGAAAGTGTCCCGATCAATTACTGTCTTCATTATACTCCACAGTCTAAAAGGACCGTTGCTGGTGGAAGCACCAATGTGATTCTTGAAACTGCGAAGCAGCTGCAGGGCAAAAGATGGTGTAGATCTAGGTTTGAATGTCTCCGGAAATCTGGCTTAAAAATGCCTTAATGACATCCAGCTGAGTGTAGTATTAAGCATCCTTAAAAAATATGAGTGAAAATTAATGTTTATAACTGTTAGAGAACACTCTCTGAAACTAAAACATTTTGCTGTTTAAACTATTTCTATGTGGGCTTTACCGATCCAATTTTGTCAGTCAAGTTAGAGTGGGGGCTGCACGGTGTTGCACCCAGCAGCTAGAAGGTTCCTGGTTCAAATCCCAGTTCAAACATAGGGGACCTTTCTGTGTGAAATTCACATACGTGGGTTTCCTCAGGGTACTCCGGCTTCCTCCCACAGTCCAAAGACATGCAGGTTCATTTTATTGCCTCTAAAATCTACCGTAGGTGCGAATGTGTGCCTAAAAGGTTGTCGGTCTCATCGGTGCTTTTAGACAGCAGGAACTTTCCCCAGGAACTAGGAACCTTTAGAGGATCTGCGTTTTGATAGCAGGAACCAGTGTCTAAATTTAGTTCCGGGGTAATTGTTTTACCCCCTGAAAAGTCCCTGCTCGGGGGGGTAGTACTTTCCAAAGGTCCAGGAACTTTCAGGGCGGGGCCTGCAGTGCTGATCGTTTCTGATTGGTCGAGTACTCGCAGCATTTTATTTCTCCTGCCATATTTAAAAGACTGCATCTGCAAGCTCACTGTTATCATCATGCTTCAAGATTGACAGTTACTTTTATTGCTTCTCCCTACGTCATTGGCCTGATTTGTATAATCTTCTTGGGACTTTAGGACGCTGTGAAAACGCAGACAACAATGGGCCACAGCAACCATTTAGTTCTTTGAAGAGAAGTTCCTTGTACTTTTGGTCAAAAAGCACCTTATGTGTCAGCCCTGTGATTGACTGGCGATCAGTCCGGGTGCACCCCACCTCTCACCCAATGACAGCTGAGATCGGCTCCAGCCCCCCGCGACCCAAAGCAGTGGAAGCGGTGTAGATAATGGATCGATGGAAGTTAGAGTGCTCCAGCTTAGAGTTGTCTGATACAGAATCAGAGGAGGAAGAAGCCTTGACCTTTAAAAATGATTCATTTTTACTGGTCACTTATTATTGAGTTTCAAAATGCTTTGTTATTCTACTATCAGTTGCAACAGATGCAACGTTAGCTGACATGCTCCCGTTTGTTCTCAAAGCTCTCAAATTCATATATATATATAATAAAGCTATACTAAATGATGGCTCTGATGTGTTGGCCAGGGCTATATTATTACGGGACTTAACTCCCTCCATCGACACTCAACATCCGCACAAGACACTTCATTAACAGTCTGTAATAAACTCTCCCAGCCAAAAATAGACCATGATCAACAGGGGTAAATTAACAAATAGCTGCCATGTGACCAATTTCAGCAAGTTTAACGAAGCCTAAATAACAATATTTCTACATAAGACCCTAAACTACAGAGTTTGAAGGCTGCTGTGGATTCTGGCTTCCAATGGTTTTAAACATCTTTGATTGGATTTACTTCCACAGAGCACCACAAATCATGTCAATGGAGAGCAATAAAAAAACTATCTGTTAGCTGAAAGTAAGAACATAGAAGAAGTAGCAGCATATACATTCAGCAGCACCTGTGTCAAACTCGTGGATGGCTCTTGGCTCTTATTTCCATTTACAGCTCTGCAGGTGCCATCTTGGCAGGAAGAGAACTTGAGTAAAAGGGCGTGGGTTCATGATGTTCCTCCAGTGAATGTGCTTTGAGATGTTTATGTCTGTGCCTGAAGTCTGTGTGTGTGTGTGTGTGTCTGATGGCCCCATGGAGTTGCCTCCCCTCCTCAGCGCCTCTGTTGCTCCCGTTACATGATTGTAGACTGAAATAAATCAGCTCTGCCACTCACACTCTGCCTGCCACAACAGCAATTTCTCAGCCTGGCGGTCAGAATCATTCAATAATGGATCGGGCGTGTGCTGTATAATGGTATCTTGGGAGGGTCAGCATTTCTCAAACTGAGTTTTGTTATCAAATAACAATGTTTGTTGTCTCTTTAAGGCTCTAAATAGGGGAGTGCTAAACACGGTAGCTTCCTTGGACACATGATTAGTTCACATGAGGAGTTCTTAGAGAATCCAAACCGTTTTAGATTTTAGGATGGATATTTAATTGTATCAAGCGAGAATATTGGCTTGAAGCAACACTTTTAAGAGCAGAGGCTGCTTTAGAAAATGTGATGTCAGAGGTTTCCTTGAGCATATCACCATGGAGACCAAACTGTCCAGCTTGCAGGGGCGTGTCCAGTCTTTTTGGACTAGGTTGGCCCAACTGGGACATTCAAGGGTGCGCACACACACACACACACACACACACACGTTCATATAGTATTTTTTTTGCATTTCTGTCTCCAAAAATCACATCTACTTTAACTAATAACATTAAGCTATCACACAGATGTTACCTGTGTACAGAGTGGCAGCGCTGTCGCCTCATGGCTAGAGGGTTCCTAGTTTGAGTCCCTGTTCTGATGTAGAGGGCCTTTCTGTGTGGCATAGGCGATATAAGCGGTCGCCAGCCTGAGCCTCAAACATTTTAATGAAGTCCCGATGTTGAATTCAAGCCTACTGCCAGATTGGCACCTTCACTCCCAACCTTTCTCTCTGCTTCGCTGGCATTAACCACCACTCTGCCACTCTCTCTCTCTAACTTCCTCAACCACTCACTCAGCGCTCCCTTCCTGACTCAGGTTACAAGAGAGGAGAGATGCGTTCAGGCCAAGTTGGAAAAAACTCAAACTCGATCTTTTAATAGAGGGGGAGGGTTAGAGGTTTTGTCGTACATATAATATACGTTCTGTTGTTTAATTAGCTCGCCCTACTTGACTAATCTCACATGTGAGACAGACAGACAACATATAATAGAAAGGGAGAGGAAGAAAGACAGCAGCATGTGATGGAAAGAAAGAGCGAAGAAAGAGGCAATGAAACTCTGTCTTAAAAAGTTTATTGTAAGTGTTAAGTTACAGTAAACTAATGGTAACTCGAAAGTCTATTCAATAAATGTCAAATGATAGCAGTTGAGGTACACATTTCAAAATTTTCAATGATTAAAATGAATGTAAATAAAGACTGCATCAAAATAGAGCTTTTTATAATAAATAATCATTGTGGAGAATCCCCCAGACCCCCCTACTGGTGTATAAGGCCCCACAATGTCCTCATACCCCAACTCATTGTAGTAAGCTTGATCGATCTTTATCGCAATATTAACTCCAATAATCAGGTCTCGCCTGGATAACTGTGTTGCACACTAGCATGCAAAATAAAAATAATATTGTGTGGCAGGAAAAAAATAATATTTTATCATTTGCAGTGGGAGGCGTCAAATTCTAAACTCGCCTAGGGCTTCAATATGGCCGGAGCCAGCCCTGGGTTCATTGGTGACTCTAGGTGTGGGTATGAACATGAAAGGTTTCTGTCTCTACGCGTCAGTCCTGTGATTGACTGGTGATCAGTCCAGGGTGTACCCCGCCTCTCGCCCAGTGACACCTGGGATAGGCTCCAGCTCCCCCCACAACCCTTAACAGGATACACGGTATAGAAAGTGGATGGATGGACAACAGAGTGGCAACATATAAATGATCCATGCTTAATTCTTTAAAGACTCGAAAAGAAGACGTTTGTTCACAGTTTTAAAAACCACTAAAATCATTTTTGCCACATTAAATAGCTGTGTCGCAACACAGCCCAAGGAATCTCTGAACAGGCAAACATATTTAAAGATTTTGGGGAACCTGGGGTGGTCAATCAGAGTTTTATTCCACCACCTGGACATTCCCCTGTCGCTTGCAACCACGTTAGCGCTAGGTGAAATGAAACTTTGCCAAACAAAGTATTACAACAAAACATCAGGAGTGGAAAAGTTTTCTGCCTCAAGTTTCAAGTTGATATTCATGGTGTATTCCAAGGGTGTTGCAGCATGTCTATAAAAAATTGATTAGTTACAGTGAAGTACACAAAGTTATTTTGCTTAAATATGCAAAATCATGCATGTTGCCGACTTAACTTGGCATCGCCACTGCTGCTACTATTTAAATCCTTTTTATTTTGCAGATTGTGTTTGTGTTTATTTCAGGACGCTCGCCTTGTTGCACAGCAGTTTGCTCTCTTCCTTCTACCCTCACAAGGCAACTTTACTGCAAATATCTGATGTCATGCATCTGTAATGCAGCCTAAACATTCGCATTAGAAAGTCAATACAACTGTAAACACAACCATTACTTTGTATGATCAAATTTAATTGGTTCTTCGACCTTCAGGGAGGGACTGAGTGAATTCCTCTCATTAAGGCATGTATTGACCTTGCACAGGGATCAATCGCGCATCACTTTGCGTTATTGTTGCCATTTTCATCATTAACAGAGAGAAATCAGATCGTGTTACACACCACTGAGTTACATAATTGTGGTGAGTTGCTGCCAAAGCAGTTGGGGAAGACTTGGTAGGAAGGAATGATTTATTCATACAGAGAGACGGTTCAGTTTAGTTCACAGCATCGCCTGTTTTATTTATCTGCAAATTGCATCAAGGCAACTTTTGATCATACATGCATGCACACACACTAACAGGAACTAGTGAGGCACACACACACACACACACACACACACACACACACACACACTCCCCCAGAGAATCTCACTGGGGTATCACACTTTGTACACAGACAAAGACACCAGCCCCTCAGAGGCGTATCCTCTGTCAAAGCTGCATTTAAATCAGAGCCGCACAGAGGCGCACATATGTTTCCTGTAGCAGAGAGAGGGGTTTCACTATAATCAAGCTGTGACAGAATATGAATGTCTTTCCTGCAACCATGAATTATACACCAGCCCCGGGGCCACATGGGAAATCTACCTGGACTAAAGTAAACATTGCCATTAGTTTGACAGCAAAGATGCACACTGTGATGCTTAGAGGCTTATCTGTCAGCCGTGCGTCCGCAGGGCCTGTAAATTGAAAGAAGCCCTAATGAGAGCTTTCACTTTGTGATGGCAATTTCATCCCACTATATGGCTGCATGCCCTTATAGAGAGAGAGAGAGAGACAGAGAGAGGGAGAGGAGGAGGATGGAGATGACTAAAGTCTCTCTCGGCTCAGCTGCACTGTTTGGAGTGCAGAGAGTGCTGCCATGGCAACCGTAAAGAGACAGATTTTTCTATCGGAGCCGAGCAGCTTCACATCAAGAGTGTGTGAAACTGCATGTGAGCGCACATGCATGTTGTGTTTTTGTGTTATCATAAAGCAATATTTAAGGTGCCATAAGTCCGTTTGTGTGTGTGTGCTGCTGGTATTGATCTGCAGTGAGCAGCTGTGATGGATCTGTGTTTGGACTCCTGTTTTCTTGCTGGAGTGACTAAGAGGCTGTGCGTATGTGTGTGGGCGCGTAGCAAGCGTTCTCACAGCTCGCCAGCACTGACTTATCTCAGGTTACACGAGGCGAAGACTGCATCCGTGATATCATTCAGCAAACCTGCATGTACAAGCACAGATACAATGATTACAGTTAGGTCTCGATCACATCGATTCCTCTGCACCAAACCTCAGCTGGAGGCTAACTTGTTGTGTTTTCATGCAGCACCGCTCACTACAGCCATATGCTGCAAAACAGCTGCTTAACTCTGCTGCATCTTAATGAAACAAGCATGCATTAACAATATCAGAGTGTTAATTTTCAAATGCACTGGAAACAGTGTTATTACCAGCTTTTGGTGTGGTTGCTGCAGGCTTGAACAGCATTTTCATAATGTTCTCTTCTGAACATGGTAATACTGCCCTTTACAGGAAGAGAGAGAGAGAGAGGAGGGGGAGAGATGCTTTAATAAATCATTATCTTTTTGCTCCCTGCTTTTAGCTTGCATGTTCGTCTGGCCTCGAAGATGAAAGCGCTCTGAAAATATACAATCTAACAACCGTGAGCCTCTCAAAACAAAAGCACAAGCAAACAGAAATCAGAAGTAAAGCCGACACTTTGCAGTGACATTAGCCATCACACATGCTCATCCCCCAGAGCCTCATTTAGCAATATCGAGACGGAGGGAGAAAGAATGAAGTGGTGGGAAGCTACCAACATTTAGATAAGTGCATTTTCAAAATGTGTCTGCTGTTCTCTGTGGCCAGGTGTGCGCTGAAAGTATTGTGTGCCGCACATCAAACCAATTTGCCGTCTCCGCTCAGAGCTTAGTTCAATTTTGAAGCCGCAGCGGAGGACCACAATTGCCCTTTAGCGTGCGGCTTCAGGAGCCACAGTGACCTATATCGTGGCAGAGTAACATAAAAAGGTAATCAGGTTTATAAATACTTTATTCTGGTTAATTATCTCGACATGCCCACATTATAATGCATGTTTTTAACAGGCTGTTTGGTGCTGAGGAGGCTGCGGGGAATCTGGAGCTTAATAAAACTTTTATCAAGTCATAACGTTTACAAGCGGCTAAGGTACAGTTGAGGAAACGGTGATTAACTAATGCTCTGTTATATAAGCTGCTGAATCAGGAAATACAGCTCTGATGTATGGGCAGAATATGAGGACAATATTTTAGTAGTTTTATTGATATAAAAGTGCATGTAAAATCAATTATTAAAGATATTTTAGCTTTGATTTCTTCCAAACTTTAGGAAGCAGCAACGTTCTCTGCCTGCACTGCTTCATGAACACATCAGATAAGATCATTTAACTTGTTTACTTCAGTTATCAGAGCCTGTTTTTGCATCTTTAGATACTTCTGCAGAGATTACAGACACTGCAAGGATAACTTAAAGGGCCATTTCGCCGATTTTCAACCTCAGTCCTGTCATGTTATTATGGGGAGCTAATGCCATTATGGTAGGAATAAATGCAATTCCACTATGTGCCTTTAGAGGACGCTATCCGCTTCTCCAATGGGCCCTGGAAAACCTCTGCCTATGTAAAATGCATCATTTGGCGGAGGCCAGGGAGCTCGCTAAACTACACTTCCTCAATCTAGAACGCCCGCCTCCGAAAGAAAACACAGACCGTAAAATGAAATAATTTGTTCCGTGAGGTGCCTTGAAACGCTGCCGGCTCTCCTGTTTTCCTTCCTAGACATTCCACATTTATAACTGAGTCATGTCTCATTCAAAATCGTCAGGTTTGAAATGTAGACTGAAGTACCGAAGATTTTTATGATGATCCGCCGGTATATTCTAGTCATATTTTGGATTCTGTACCGCTCTGAGCCGTTGCCTGCAGCAAAACGGTAGTATTTCACTCCAGCGTACCTCGCTGGGCCAGTCCTTTCAGAGTGAGGGGCACAATGCATGCTGGGAGTTGTAGGAATGTAGATTGGGCGAAAAACAAGAGCTGTTTGTACAACTTTCTCCACAGCTATGGCGCCAATTTCAAATATTATTGCTTCTATCGATTACAGAGAACACCAGCTTTGACTGACAGTGACTTTTTCCAGGGGCGAATTGCTCCTTTAAGGTGTTGCACTAGATTTGGACTTTTAATTTGAAAGAATAACAGATGTTCCCAGCACTGCAGGTTGAGGATATTTCATGTATTTATTCTGTAAACCTCCCTTAAAGTCTTTGTTTGAGGGCACATTACACACAGTCTCACTTCGTCTTATTTGCGGTCTTGTTGTTGCTGATCTCTGAAGTGTTCATGATATAAATAATTCTCTGGTGTTATGTTTTATTTCTTCGTAGCTCTGTCATCATTATCACATCTAGTGAGCTGTGGTTGCTGAGGAAGTTTCCTGCAATTCAGCGCAGCAGTTGAGCTAATTAGTCAGCATATATTCACAGACACATCAGACTCTGTTATCACGCTGAGTCTATACCTCTCTGTCTGCTCTGTAGGTTGTTCTTATTCTAAGCATATCTCCAGCCTCTGTCGCTCTCATTGTCCTTTCCACTGACTGGCAGGAAACAAGTCTACATGTCTACATCCACATGCAGACATATTGACACTCTGGACGCACAGCTGCCTCGCTCATGTTGAAGAAGCAGAAAAAGCAGTGTAGCAGAAAACTCCTTATCCATCCCTGATTTGTCTTAGAATCACACCATAATTAGAGACCATTTTCTTTCTCATTTAAACCTCTGTAATTCCTAATCCATTGTAATGTGGCCATTACTGGCTCATTTTTTACACTTGCTAAAGTCATTAGTCATTGCTAATTAGCATATCGAATAGAGGAGGCCAGCCAGGGGAATTCTAATGAGGCTTTAGTGCTACAGCAGATTCTCAGGGAGCTGTGGGTGGAGATCTTGTAATAGAGATCTGGATCTGACATACTGTGGAGAGGTGGTCCAATTTGTTTTGCTGTCCATCAAAGCTGACCACCACAGGCACAGGATGCAGTGATTATGTGTTGGGAAGCATATAGAACTAAGGTTTTATATACTGTACCGTGTACCGTGACTTATTACAGCTGCTGTTACATGTTTTTATATAATCTTTGTGTCAAATGACTACGTGTATGTGACAGTCACCTGACTCAGCAGTTTCCCTCAGTTCTCCACAGCCTTGCAGTGCTTTTCATCTTGTTATTTTGTTTTTTCATTTCACAACTTGACCGTTTTTTTTCTGTGCCGCTGCTGCTTTTCATCCAAAAGGTTGACAGACAAAGAATTTGACTTGATTTGAGCTGGTGAACATAGTGGAGCATTTAGCAGCTAAAGATATTTCCCACAGTAGGAAGTGCAGACCGAATGCAGAGCCAGAAGAGTAGTGTAACTGTTGCTTCATAATTGGTGGTTGTGTTAATTAGCAGGTGTTTGCTAACACTTTTGCACTATACGAGAGAGGGCAAGCTCAATTGTGGTAGCAGTAGCTTGCCGTGGCACATGTAGTAGCTACCGGAAGCCATAAAATAGTTCATAAAATAAACTACTGCAGGTGCACGATCAGAGGTGATGATTTTTTCACTTTTATATGAACAAAAAACAATGTTTTAAACAAGATGTTGTGTTTTCTAACTTTGGTGAAAAGCTCTTGCTAAAATGGCTAGAATTGTTAACAGCTCAACCTTTATAGATTACATAAGGCGTCTGAAATTTTAAATTATTTAACAGATTTGGTACTAGATCTAAATTTCACAACATACTTCCAAGTCCAAACCCTGATGTGAACTAATTTTTACATAATCCTTTGACAAAAACAGATAATTTTTTTAAGAACGTATATTCAATAAAATGTCAGTTACATGTTCCCAGAGCCGAGGATGTAACGCTGTCCCTGGTAAACTGAATAACACCGGGTTGTCTTAGCATTAACTGTAACATTGATATACTTAATTAAGCCCTTTTCCCACTGGTTAAAAAACCCACTAACACCCGCTAACGCCCGGCTTTTTTACTTAATGGGAAAGGTTACAATCGGCATTCAGACCTGGGTCAAATGACTCTGCAGTTGACCCGGGTAATTATCACCTCGGCTCCGATCAGCAATGATGGGAACACAATACCCATGTCGACACGCTAATCTTTCGCGTGATGCTATGCCTCGTCTGTAACTTCTGCGACTCGAGCAGCGCTCGAACATCATTCCAAATTTGTCTGCGCCGAGTTACAACGTAACATCTTCACTGTTTACTAACCCTGTCCCCGGCGGGTTTGTGATACAGCAGAAAAGAGACTGACAGGAGTATACTCCACTGGCAATGGGAAAAGAGACAATCAGCATCTATAAGCTGGTCTGAAAAAGCCGCGTCAATGTGCTAATTTTTGTGGGAAAGGGGTTTAATATATACTTTCAGGATGTGGATTAAGCAAGAAATTGGGGACAACTTCTGCTGTGAGTCTTAATGAAAAATAACCTTACGTGCAGAGTGCGACATGTTAAATAGTAACCTTTCTAATGATGAGAATACAACAATAATATATAATTGTAGTTACCATTAATATTCAATTAAGGCAATCTACATATCAATCTACTCATATGTATCAGACTCCTCCATACATCCCCGCTGCAGAGCTGGAGGTTTTGCTGCTCCCATTACCGTTCCATTTCCGCGTAATGCAATAAAAGATTCCGAGTGAATAATTGATTAATCATTGCCTTAACAAGACTATGAAATTACAGAGCTACTTGGAAGATTTCCTGTACTGTAATAAGACAGCTTAGTTAATGTTCCACCGCGGCACCAAGGTTGGCTGCTGTGCAATAATGTATGAGGAGCGGAAAGGAGGCTCAAAGGAAACGAGTTCAAAAGGAAACAAACAGAGACAAACAGGTCTGTGTTTGCCAGTCGCTCCGCTCAACCAGGGAGGAGGAATGCTGCGGGAGAACCAACACACACCCACACACACATACAAACATCTCACACACACACACACACGCAGCCTTCTCTTTCTCCTCTGTCACACTGCAAATGGTGACCCGGTTGTTCTCTTGAACAGACGCACATTTTCCTCAGGAGGAAAGTATGCTATGAGTGTGTGTGTGCGTTTTTGTGTGTGCATGCATACTTGAATGCATCAGTGTCAGTGCCAAGGTGTAGGCCATTGTTGTCTTGGCCCAAAACAAGCCCCTGTCAGCCCCCCCAGCACAAGAAGAGACAGGCGGGCAGCACAGCGGAGACGCAGAAAGGATGGAGGGGAAAAGAGAGGAGAAAGAGAGCGAGGGGGAAAAAAACAGGACGATTGAAGGGGAAGGATTAGACAGCTGTTTACTGCCATCTCTGGAGGCCAGCAGCAGTCAAAGCTAAGGAGTTTGTCAGCCTCTGGTGGTACTATCCAGTTTACTTTTCATCTCAGCCATTCCCCCCCTCGTCTTTCGCCCTCTCCATCTCGCTCTCAGCGCATGTACTGATGTTTCATCCAACATGTAACACTTCCTCTCTTTCCCCAAGATCTTTAGGTATTTCTTTGGGTGTCGGGGTGCTCCTCGATTCACTGAAATACAAACAAGAGGGCTAAAAGTAAGAAGCAAGATTGTGATATATATTTTTTAAAGATGTTTTTGGCCTTTGCCTTTATTCAGTAGGACAGTGGATAGAGTCACGGGCAGGGAGAGTGGGGATAACATGCGGCAAAGGGCCGAGGGTCGGAGCTGAGCCATGGGCCGCTGCGTCAAGGGCTGGGCCTCCGTACGTGGAGTGCATGCCTTAACTGCTAAGCTAAACCGGCACCCTGAGGATTGTAATAATTCTTGCAGAGCTGAAAATTGCTTCAAAGTTCTTATTGACAGGTATTAATGAACTCTGACTGTGAAAGAAAAAGATCACACCATGGCACACTGTGGATCACTTGCGCTCACTTTATACACATGTCCTCAGCTCTCAAACCTTCCTCAGGTAAATGAAATGAGATACAATCATGATTTTTCAGTCAAATAAAAGCCGGCCAAGTCTCTATTTTTGCCAAATGAGTTAAGCCGTTGCACTTGCAGTATTCTTCCTAGTGTCGAGACGACATTCTCCGTAATACTCGGTTTCCCAGCACACAGCAGTGGGAGCTCTGCCAGAGGGAGTAGGCGGGCGTAGAGTATTCTTTCCTCCGTGTTTGCTGAGCAGAGAGAAATGGTTACTATAGTCACAGAAAGAAGAAGAGTGACTATCAAAAGAAAAAGAAGAACAGACTAAAGTGAGATTTTTGAGATTGCTTCATTTTCTGAAAAGATAGTCTCAATGATCTCTTCTCCCTCATTGTGATGCTTTCGTATTGTGTTAGACGAGATGAATGTTTTTGTTTTGCTGTGGTAGGAGAGGATTTTGTGAGATCTCATTCTCGACACAAACTACACAGGCAACTACTTTGACTACTAAATGGTTTAGTTTTTCTTTTTCCAAAGCAACAATTCAAATTAAAGCAGCTTAAATGTTAGTTTGCTGCTGTTAATGGCTGGTATTAGTACATTCATATTTGGGGGTGTTAACTGTTGGTCAGGCAAATCAAGCTACCTTAATATGTTGGACTTGTTTTTTTAACATTTTACATGACTGATCTAGGCTGCACAGTGGCGTCTCACAGCAAGACTGTTCCTGGTTCGAATCCTGGTACGGACGTATGGAGCCTTTCTGTGTGGAGTTTGCATGTTCTTCCCGTGCGTGCGTGGGTTCTCTCCGGGTACTCCAGCAGATATGTGACCTTGTGTGGTAATAGTATCTGGTTGTAAATGGAATGAACCTATGAAATGATATGTACATGTTTATCTCAGAACGTGTACTTCTTTTGTTTATAATTTGAATATTTAATTTAGGGTTTTCCTAAAGCAAATAGCGCTTATCGACTTAGATTTGCTGATATGAGGTGGTGCTAGCATATGATTGGAAGGTTTTACTTGGGCTATGTCTACATTTGGTAACAGGTCTGGGGATGAAGAAAGCACAAAGTCACAAGTTTATGTGATCCACAGTGAGCAGAATTTTATGGATCTATGTCGAACAGAGCTGAAATAAGAGCTTCAACCACAGACTGCTTAAAAACAGCTCCCCAAAGTGAAGCCAAACAATCTTGATCAGGTCATAAAGCCCGCCTCCTCCATGTTAACAGATGGGACGAGTACATCTATAAAGCCAAAATACAAAGGAAATAAATGCTGATTGACGTCCAAGTGTTCATTTTAGGTTTATTTTTAATTAGTTATTTGATGCTGTAAAAATGGATGATTGACAGCTCTGTCGACAAATACAACTCCTGCAGTTGTTTGGACCCTGGCTCTGGAGAAGCAACTTACCATATATCACCAAAAACATGGTTTATTAACAATAAAACAGACAAAGCAAAAGACAATGGTGGCTGATGCCATGCGGCTGATCTTGGCTGCAGTGAGAGGGAGGAGCTTGGCCAAGTCCCTTATAAGCCAGCCCACAGGTGCCAGTAATCAGGAGCTGATGAGTATGGAAGTCAAAGGAAGCCTCAAAGAAAACACATTTAGCTTTGTGCATAACACAGTGTTCTGTTCCAGGGTGGCAGAGTAGAGAAAATGTAACTAACACTAACACTACAGTCATTGAAGCTTCCATATCTGTTAATATCTGCTTCAGACCAACACAAGAAGCTGCTCTGCTGTTTAAGTTAAATGTGAGTGTTGGCTAGCGGAAGGGGCGGGACATCAATACCGCGGCTCCACCAGCCTTTGGCCTCAAATGTGCAAGATGGCAACGCACGCTTTAGGGGATATTCTGGCTTAATTTTTCTACAACACAAGGAGGTTGAGATGCATAGCCCATCTTTATATACAGTAGCTGGATTCAACGCAGGAGAATCCACCACTTGCTTGTGAATCGTTTGCTGCAGCACTTAAACCTGCGCTGAGATTTAGAAGAACATGTTGCTTCTCTCTCTGCACAGAAAAAGCTCAACCTTCCCCACACCTTTTTGAGCAGTGATCAGCGAACAAGTGCGAAAACACACACACACACACACACACACACACACACACAAACACACCCTGCAGACATCTCTGCGCTCTCCCGACTGATTTTTCAAAGGCTCTGCATCTCGTCTGTGTTTGCTCTCCACTCACTCCTCTTTCATCATCCGCCCGTCATCTGGAAAGCATCTTAAATGATTATGTTTTAGCTTCTCCCCCCTTTTTTTTCCCTCAATTCTTAATCTGTCCTTCATGTTCACGCTCCATTTGGCTTGACGGCACAAAGGTGAATCATGAAAGCCTTTTTTTGTTTCAGATTTGTGTCATTTTCATTGCGTAAGCTCTGCCTCTGTGTGCCTCCGCGCTTGTCGGGGACGCGATATGTAAGGCAACATGATTTCTGCTGTTGCTGTTCAAGCTGGCTTCTCTTGAGGTGAAGAGACAGACAGACAGAGAGGGAGACAGAGAGAGATGGGGATTTGACTCTGGGGATTTTGCTCACAAATCATCCACTTTTTTTTTTTTTTAATTGCAATTAAAGCAGTGGCTAAGTGTTCTCCTCTGCCTATTAATCCCCAACAATTAATGTGCGTGGTTCCATAAAACATATTGGCAACTTTCTTAAAGTGAGATTAATTTGGCAGGCAGGAAGCTGAGTGGGCCTTTGTGGAGCTGGTTATCTTTCCTTAGCACATTGGGCTAAGCTCTCCAAGCCTGGTGGAACGGAGAGAAGAGTGTGTGAGTGCAGAGGGAGTGTGATGCAATGTAGGTCATTTGGATGGTGTGAACATCTGAACGTTTTAAGATTTCTCTTCTTGATTGTGTGAAAAAAAAAAATTGGCCGGGAAGAAGAAGGAATGATGCTATTTATTTTTCAACGCCGCTACATGAATGTCTGATTGATTCTGCGGAAAGAAACGACAATTATGAAATCAAGATTCACATGCTGTAGATTTTATGTCGACATTTTTGACTGATCAAAGTTCCTTCTGTGTTTTCTAGCTCTCTGTCTGGCCGCATCGTTGGAGGCGTGTGGTGGTTCTTCACCCTCATCATCATCTCATCCTATACTGCCAACCTGGCTGCCTTCCTGACAGTGGAGAGGATGGTGTCTCCTATAGAGAGTGCCGAGGATTTGGCAAAGCAGACCGAGATCGCCTATGGGACACTGGACGCCGGCTCCACCAAAGAATTCTTCAGGGTGAGAATCAAAGACATTTATGTGAACATCGCTGACAGTGCTGACCTTTGTGACAAATACGTTGCTTTTCCTGCAGCTGGTTCAAAACCAAATCAATGCATTTCACCAGTTGAACGCTTTTAATGTGAAGCAGCAGCAGTATGGGTCATTGAGTTTGCATTATAGGTAACTTGATGCAGCTGTATTACAGTGAACAATAAACAGTGAAGCTGATATCTGACAGATGCAATTACAAACAGTTTCCAGTGAATCCCTGATGAGTTTCATGAAATGATGGACGACACCACTGAAAATGAAAACTTCTGTACAGAGAGCTAATTACAGAATGTAAACACATTAAATGACAATATTGATGAGAAAACATCAACTGCAAAAAATCTAAAAGAGGATTAAAGAGGGGGTATTATGCTCTTTCACATTTTAGACATATACAGTGTTACCATGATAGATGTCCACACTAAACCTGGGTCAGATCTGTAGGTTAAAGTATGTTGGAGTAATCCCCTGTTAAAAAAGTCTCCAGACGCTTCACTTTGTGATGTCACAGAGTGGAGGAACTCTATATTTGGGCATCTGCCGAGACACAGCAGAACTTCCTGGCACAGGTCAAGTACACGCCCACCCAGCAGCCTAGTCTGCCTCAGACTAAGTTGTTTCATTCCAACACTTTATTCAATGGCTCTGCTCGTCAGGTTGTTTAAGAATGTCTTGGATAAAGTGTTTCTTTGGCTGTGAAGGACAGACATCAACGTTTGCTTTTCCAAAGAACAAGAGCAGCAGACGTTCATCTCAAATCGAAAAAGTGAAGTTTACTCTTTGCCGACAACTCTTGCCACAAGGTAGGAGGCGTACCTCAAACAGTTCTGCCCCTCAGCAGGCGCCGGAGACCTGGCCATTCAGAAAAAAGAGGGCTTGTAGGGGCGGGGTTTCTTAAAAACGTTTCATAAATGTAATGAAAAGATGAACTTTAATGTAGCACCATAAAGTTTTAAAATGCTAAATAAAGCATTTCACTGACATTGGCTTTCTCTGTCTTCTTCTCTTTCTTGTTGGCCTGCAGAGGTCTAAGATCGCCGTCTTTGAGAAGATGTGGTCCTACATGAAGGCGGCCGACCCGTCCGTGTTTGTCAAGACCACGGACGAGGGCGTGATGAGAGTCAGGAAGTCCAAGGGCAAGTACGCCTACCTGCTGGAGTCCACGATGAACGAGTACATCGAGCAGAGGAAACCCTGTGACACTATGAAGGTGGGAGGAAACCTGGACTCTAAAGGTTACGGCATCGCCACACCCAAGGGCTCCCCTCTCAGGTAAAGCCCTGCTGCTGCAGTGCAGCTGGATAAAAGCCTCTAATGGCTTTTACTGGAGCACGTGCAGGAGCATCATCCGTCACCTGTTGATTTGTCCATCAACCTCAGTTCATATTCGTCATAATTAGACTCTTTTTTTGTGAAATTTCATGCATTCAAATATTTTTTCTCCTCTTTTTTATTCATAATTACGCATGTTAGTATTTTCTTTTTGTTCTACATACTAGCAGGCGTGGCATTACTTCTTCTACATTACTTTATTAACCTCTTTTCTTCTTTCGTTCAGAGTTTGCACTCTGTCACAAACACATTAACATCTTGATCATGCCTCATTTTCATCACAGAAGGCCATCTTTGTTTGTAACTGCATATGCATGTATGCAGATAGCCCATTTAAAGCTGACTTGTGAGCACTAACAGAAGTGTAAAGTAGAAATATGAGATTCCCCATCCTCTTGAAGCAACACTTGTCTTCCTGCCGGCTGCTAATTACATTCTAAACCTGCTTCATGAACATTTGCTGAGGCTGGTCTCAGGCGGTCCGCTTTGAAACTGAAGCATCCCCTCAAACACACAAAACACTCATACAGAATGTAAATGTACCTCTTAGAAACCAACAGAGCCCTCCAAGCAGGGTTACAGCTTAAAAGAGAGCACATCCCATACGGCTACTTTTCCACTTCCGCCAGGGCTCACACCTTGAATGTGAAATCAGCAGAGTTGAATCTTTCTTTGCCACATTCAATGTGATAAGTGATGTAAGGAATGATAATTCATACTTTTCTGCCGTCGATGTCCAAGAGCAGCAGCTGTCTCTTCACATCACATTAACACCTTAACTAACTTCCCATTCATATTTCTCATGCGACGACAGAGAGAGCGCAGGAGCTGGTGGCATCTGAAGCTTTTAATCTGTCTCTAATAGGCCTCATTCATTTTAATGAAAGGAGCCATATGGGGAGATTTCATTCAAACTCGCTGAGGATTCATTCGGGGTTCCACCTTGGTTGACAGCCAAAGGTCAGAACACGCTGACTGGAAATGTTGCCTGTGTCTAACTCAGAGGCTCCTATTAGTTTACAAATTGGATTTTATACAGCGAAAATGCTGTTTTTAGTGACAAGACAAGCGATTAAACTAATCTTTCCCCAAGTCAGACAGTAAAATTGCTCCAAACCTACAAATTAGCATTCAGATGTCACTGTTTAACAGCTGAGGATGGCCCCATTATCTCTCTCTGTCTGTGTGTTAATTATAAGCAGAGTGATGTATGTTATTCTCAAGTTGCCATTCACAGATGTCTGATACCGAGGTTCATTAACAGGTAACGAAAATTCATGACTGGAGCTGTTGTATTTTAGATGAAGATGTTAAATAGAAATAATTGGGCTGCTCACCTGGAATCCGACATCAGTGAATATCCCGTAAATTCAAAGAGTTGTGTTCAATTATACCTGCCGTGATTTGTGAACAGAGTACTGAGGGATAGGGATGCACAGATTTCAGCTTACCAGTCTGATACGTCCTCACAATTCTGGCTTGTACATATAAGGCCGAAGAACCGATCCTAGAGCAGCCATGTTTTCTACAACTTTGGAGTGACAGTGCAGTGCGGCCGCTCCCCCAAGACTTTACCAACGTGATTCAAAAACCCTTGAGAAAAATAGAACAGTGAAATCATTATTCTGAAAGTTCACATGAAGCTGTAACTGTAAAACATAACTTCTTAATAAGTGGACAGGTTCGAACACCATCATGCTTTGAGGACTGCGCGAACCTGAATCATGCTGCTGTAGTTGTATTGTGTCGTTAATGCATTTAACTTGTTACTCATTGCTTCTTCGATATGCTATTAGTGTGGCTCGAGGGAATAACGATGTCAGTCCGCCACTTTCCCCCAGACTGAAATATTGCAACAATGATTTAATTGCCCTGACACTCGTGGTCTTTAGAGAGATTCCTGCTGATTTAGTTCATTCCCTGATCTTCCCTCTAGTGCCATTAGTGCTAATTAGTAAACGTTAGCATGCGGACATGCTAAACTGTGATTGTGAACACGGTTAACATTATTCCTGCTTAACATCAGCATGTTAGCGTGTGTGCTCATCTTCACTCAGACGTAGCAGACTCTTCTTGTTTCTGCAGTCTGGATTGAGGACAGACACACCATCACATTTATCTCTTCTGATGTAAAATGCCATCTTTACCATAAAATTGCTGATGTTGTGTGCATATACAGACTATACAAACACAACACAAAAGGGCCACTTTGTCCATGCAGTATTTCCAAGCTACTTAAGAAAAAACAAAACAGGCTTTATGAAATCACATCAATTTTTGGTTACGTTAGATGAAAGGGAACGACACTGTTTACACCATTAGGTCCAGAGTAAAAGCTCACAGCCGTCTTTGTGCTTAAATGCTTCTTTTGTAAGTGAAGGTAAACAGTTGTAGTTTAATGAAAAGTTAAGTTTAAAGCAGCCGAGGAACAAAGCAAATAAACTTTAAAAAGTATTTAGTGTGAAACCAGGGGCCTGTACTACGAAGTGAGTTCAACACACCCAGGGTATCTTCTCCTGATCTGGCTTCATTAAGGCAATCACGCTAAGCAGTTAGATATGAAGAAGTTACAGTAACGAATGCTTACTTTTATATCTTATAAGTACAAAAGTACTTCAGGCTTTAGTTCTCTTATCAGTCTCTGTTGTATATCAGTAAAGCACGATGAATATCTTTCATGAATATATTTAAAAATCAGACGATTAAGCAGAAGTGTTTAACCGGTCTCTCTCCCTCCTCCCTCTCGCGATCAGCACAGAGCTCCTGAATAAAGAGACCTGATTGGTCAGAAGGTAGTAGTACAGGTTGATCTCTTATCTCCAACATCAGCACAAGTTACCATGATGATCTAGCCCAGTAAGAAGTGAACCACCTTCGCAGTACTGAAAACCCGGAGTAACCCTGAAGTTACCTCGATAACCACAAATCATGCTTCGTAGTGCTTTTAGCTTATTTATTATTTAGATCTGTATCAGGGCCCAGATCTGTGCCGGATTGGATGTATGAAAATACATATGAATTTTAATACTCATATTGCATTGCAGGTATAATTGAAAGCAGCACTTTGAAAAATGAATACTTAAATTTCTCTTCACTTTCCAGGATGTGCGGACTGTGTTCAACCTACACTGTGAAATGTTCTCTTTATATTCTGTTCTCCCTCCTTCATTCCTAACATGTATGATGTCCTGCCACCCCATGCCTGCCTCACTTTTTACCCCATCCCACCGAACACACGACACAGTAGCCTCCCTGACTTCCACTCACCTCGAAACACCTGACCAAACTAACCAGCGCCCTGCAGGTCTGCGGACCCTCCATGCCCACTCACTTTGACTTCTTTCTTTTCCTGAGAAAGAATTCAGAGGTTTTACCAGCTCAGTGGAGACATGTGTTCCCTACAGCTGTGTTGTGCCCTTAAGGTTGGGGATAAAGACTCGTCTGCAGCTGCTGGTGAGAGAGGCAGCAAACTAAATAGATGCCGCACAAAAGAATAGACACTGATTTGAAGGAAGAGATGATCTGATGAAGGCTGTAATCTGAACTTCTTTTATGCTTATTCTGATTGCAGGATTCTGCCTTTCTGTTATTTGTGGGTGCAGAGAGTCTTTGTCCACGGCCAGTCAGCTATAGGAAATACACACGTACACTCGCCAGAGAGAGAGAGCAGAACCTCTGGAGATGCTTTGGGTTCAAACAGACCCATGGTCAGGACTCCGTCTAAAGTTGGTCACATGGTTTCCTTTCAGCCAGTTTAACAAATGAACTTGTTTTGGAAGTGAAACTGACAGTTTAAACATTCAAAGCCTCTGTCTGCATTCGTCTCCGCTGATATAAATTAATCAACACAGGCCTCTATTCACTAGGATGCCGTTATGGGTTGAATATTGATAGGTTAGTTACCATAGCAATCTGTATGCTGCTGCCACCGAAAGGAAATTACCATCCGTAGACAGACTTCCGCATCCAAGGCATCTCCATTTATAGAGTCTGCTCTGCTCTCCTTCTGAAGACGCTGCCTGGTAAAACCTGACTCTGCTACTGTATGGGCGCTCAGCTTCACAGCCCATCGCAGATATATTGCTTACATGTGCATCAAAAGCCAGCTCTCCTGCTTCATGTCAGTAGTTTCAAGCAGGAGTTTGTAATCTTAAATCACTGTTATGTCATAATCACCACCACCATGCGACCAATCTCTTATATCTGTCCCGTAGAGTGTCTCCTAATGGTTATCATTTCATATTATTTTCAAGAAACCCAGTAAACCTGGCAGTGTTAAAACTGAACGAGCAGGGCCTCTTGGACAAATTGAAAAACAAGTGGTGGTACGACAAGGGAGAGTGCGGCAGCGGGGGCGGGGACTCCAAGGTCAGAGCCAGTTTGATAAACCCTGCGGGTAACCCACCACCACTGGGAGTGGGGGTGTGTTGGGACGGGGGTAACCGGCAGGCCCACACTGCACTACCACTCTGGCAACACTTAATCTCTCTGCGGTGTGGCTGAGAGCACTGGAAAAGTGCAGGGGACGGGGGAGCAGGTTGTTTATTTGACCTGCGGTGGCTGAATTCGAAACCCAAAGAGGGGGATTTTTTTGTACCCTCTCCTCTTCTTGAACAAAATGAACAGCCATGTTTTTGAATCGATAAATGCAAAGTAATTAAAGCAGCAGAGTCCCTCGTGCTCAATAATATTTGAAGATGCATCCATTAAGTGGCTTTGGGATTTGTTCAGTTTAGTTGTTACCTTTGGCGATTTACTTTTGACAAAAGATTTAATTGAAACATCCGTGTTGCATAAGAGAGGATAAGCAGTGTGCCGGTTGCCCAAAGTGATATAGTAATACACATCTACCGCGTTAGAGAGCAAGTCAACCAAGCTAGATGGAGTATTAATGCATATCACTTTGACTCTGATGCTTATAATGATGTTTATGCTGTATCTAAATGTGTTTGTGTGTGTGCGTACGTGTGGTGTGTGTGATACGTTTTTTTGACCTTTAAGCAAGCTCAAGCATTAACGTCTGTATTTGCTGCTCTGTGTTTCTGAATTAATAACATAAAATAACATGGTATAATATGTTATTTATGTTATTTCTTTATGGTTGGAAGAATCCCAGTAAATCTAGCGGTGTTGAAACTCAATGAGCAAGCCGTCTTAGACAAACTGAAAAACAAATGGTGGTACGATAAAGGGGAGTGTGGCAGCAAGGACTCCGGAAGAAAGGTTAGTCTCCATCCCAAACGTGTAACCTCACAGCACCTCCCAGCACAACCCCGTCCTGATCCTAGACCAGCCCCAAGTCCAGCCCTCTGCCTCTATCACACTGAACAGTACCCCCCATGTGGTTCTACCAGTACTACTGGATTGGCCCGAACATAAGACCACCGTTGACTTTACAACACATGATTTCACGCAGACTTTTAAGGAGCAACTTGCAGGTTGGAGACCCCAGTGAATCCGGAAATTCATCTAGTAATTATATTTTCATCAGAATATATGAATTAATACACAACAGCGGCTTCTGGAGTTATTATTTTTTACATTTTCTTATATTTCCGCATCAAAAGTCTGCCGATTATTAACGGGTCTAACATTAATAAATATGGCCAAAAAAAATCTAAATGCCAGTCTTGTCATTGAAGATGAAGAAATTAATTCATACGACGGACCACAAGCTTGTAATTATGAGCCTGTTAGGCGTCACAGAGACCAGGGACAGGCCAGGATGAGGAGAAATAACGGCCACAGGAGAGACATTGAGTTGTAGGGCGTTGAGATCCAGTGGAGAACTGGGCAGGTGTTGTGATGAGTGACTGGCGTTAGCCAGCAATATCTAGCGATATCGAACTCTGTGCTCACATCACAACAACATAAAGTTTATCACATACCAAAGGCAATAACAAATCATGAGACAGAGAGGGAGAGAGAGTGATGACAGTTTCCACTTTGCAATGCAATGTTAGACTACGGGAATAATATCTACATGATACGATACGACCGCTCAGACTCATTAACACCTACTTCTGAATGTTGAGCTAAGGCAGAGTCAGACAAGGCGAGTCCCTCTTGTTATATAATTTGACGCGATGTTGAAAAAAAAAAGACGTTTTTAACTGCCACTTTTCCCTCTAAATGTGTGCCCTTGTGTCTTGTAAAAAAAGACCACAGCCATTTTCAGACAAGGCTGAGTATTGATGTATTAAAAAAATGTACCTGCAAGTTGCTCTTGAAGGATGAGAATCACTTAATGTTCTATAACGGCAGATACACTTTATCAAGACACTATTACTGCTCCTATCACAGTAGTTATATCAGAAAGCACATACAAAAATTAACAGTGTTACATCACATTTTTTTTATATTTACTCTCATTGTGGGTGAGCCTTGTGTGCTCTGGATGAGTTTAAAAAATAATACCACCTGACACATGACTTTTCTGCTGTAACATTAGCATGAGGCAGCAAAAAACAGCTAAAGGTTAGCGTGAGCTTATGTAACTTTTCCTTTGCAGCAACTGTGGCCTCAATTGTCCATTCAAAGACCATTGTAAATGCTAGAGCATAACGTAACAGTAGTAGAAATGGAGAAGGGTCATAAAGTCCACAAAATGAGTCAGGGATGTTTTACAGCAGTATAGTACTTGGGTTTGCTAGCAGTAGCTAACATTAGCTTCCAAAAGCTACTGGTTATGTGGAAGTAATGCTGTTGCAGGACATCCCCTAAGTGTATTTAACCGACCAATTGACTTTCATAAGGGACAATGTGTTTTGTTTTCTCTTTCAAAACGTACTTCTTTTAAAACCAGCTTAAAGGGGATAATTAGAAAAATGGCCCACCAAGCAACACTAAAACAAGCCAGCTTAATGTAGCTTAGCCTATTCTCTAGCGCACAGGTCGTCACAAATTTCACAGAGAATAGCTGTTTCTAGTCTGCTGCTATAGTCTTTAATGTGATACAAACTCTTTTTAAACCTTCACATGAAACATTGTCTTATATTCGGGCCAGTACTCTGGTGGTACTCTGGTGTCTATTTGTTCCCACTGATGAGCTTGTGTTGTCAGATGTTCATTACCACTGTGTACATAAATATTGTGTGGTGGATTAGTAAGGATTGTTACAATGTTTTGTTGTACATAATAGTGACTACAGTTACCCTCTAGGAGGGATAAATCCTGCCTCTGAAAATAGATTGCCCATACCTCCAAATGTACACAGACACACACTCAGACGTGTACACATGGATGAAGTGTGATGATAACCTTGAGTTTGTACTGTAGATTAAATATGAATCACTCTCACAGCAATGTGTTACCATAAAACTCTCTCCCAAGGAGAACGTTGGGAAAATAGAAACACAGAAGGATACAAAGGAGGCAGATGATGACATTAGGCCTTTGAACCTTGTTCAAACATGTTGAGGGGGGGTAACCTTTGCATCCTTGCTCTTATAAGGATTCTGCCCCAACTCTCAATCGTATAAATGTACAGATGCAAACTCAATCTGCTAGATAAACCCCTGAGTCACACCAAGTCTGTGCTTGCATGAATTTGCATTTAATGGAACCACTTTTTAGGAAGTAGACTTCTTCTCCCTGACAGAGAAGCTTTCACTCTTTAGTTGTACGTGTTGGAAATCACAGCTGGCGTTGCGATCCTGTCACTACACATGTCAAAAAATCTTCCTCTCTCATGCCGATACTTTAAAACTTGAGAGCAAGAGTGTCAAACCATGTGCTATGAAGGACTCACATATCACAAACAAAAATTTTCTGAGAGCACAATTTTAGCTAAACACTCATGGAAGTCCCACCATCATTGGTATGTGAAGAAAACCTTTGCAGGGCTCATGAGTCTACATTAAAGTGAAGTTTACTTTGAAATATATATTGTTAAAAAGGTAATGGGGAACTAGAACCCTCATATATGTGTACTACTCATATCTGTATGCTAACTTTGTAGCTCTTTCTAGAAGCTAGTCAGCTTAGCTTAGCATAAAGACTAAAACTTGGAGACAGCTAGCCTGGTCCCTTCCAAAGTGACAAAATCAACCTACCAGCACCTTTTTTTAAATTTCAGTTTTTGTAAACAAATAGTCATGTATTTAACTGTTAGCAGTTTCGCCCTGTTCCCAGTCTTTATGCTAACATAAGCTAGCTGGCTGCTTATTTTTAGCTTCATAATTAGGCCTACAGTTTTGACACGGTTGTCAATCTTCTCCTCTAACCTTCTGCAAGAAGCAAATAAGCTCTTCTTTTAAGATTTGAGGGCTCACTATATGTGAATATCTTGTGCTTTTTAGCTCTTGAAAACCACTCCAACTGGACACTCTAAGTATTTGCTAGCTGGACTAAGACACTAGTTTCATTTTTCTTTGGGTTTAATTGTATTTTGGAATTGGTCTGGCAAAGCTCTGTAAACTCTCAGTCTTCATGAGCACATAGTTTGACACACATTCCAGTTAATAACTTATTTCCATGGAATTATTTAAATGAATGACAGGTTACCCTATGAAGTGAACTAAACAAATGCAAGCCTGAATGTCAGTAGTGGCTAAAGATCAGTTGGGCAGATATACTGAGTTAACTGTAAGCTCAAATGCGAGGCATAATAAAGCTTAAATCCTAACAGAGATATACGAAGTCTTCCATGTGGCACTAAATCTCTTTAAGTGACTCAAAGGTATTCCCCAAACAGATCCACATGAAATAACATCCTCATTAGACCCAATTGTTCCATGAGAGCCCTTAAAGTTGACTGACTCAATTTTATAATGATTAATTTCTTGACAGAATATAAATAGGCATAAATATAAATAGGCACCGCTGCCGTAGAGATTAATGACCCATGATATAGAGCAATGTCAAGCTAAATAGTTGTTTGTGCTGTTGCTGCATGGATGCATGTGTTGTGGTGTGTTTGTGCTCTTTACCTGTCCCTCTCTCCTGTAAGAAATGTAATGTTGAGAAGTTATGTGTATGGGTTTATTGATATTTTGAATTCAAAAGGTCTATATAGGCATTGTGTAAAAAAAAGTTGTAAAAGTATTTTTTTTTAAAGGGATAGTTTGGATTTTTTGAAGTGGGGTTGTATGAGGTACTTATCGTAACTCTACTACGTACAGTAGATAACAGTCAGCACGGTCCCTGTTGGGAGAAGCCAGCCGGAGTTCCTACATGGAAGTTAAGCTAAGCACTGCTGCAGACAGGGACAGGGGTACCCCATAACTTTAGCCACTTAAAAGAGTCCTACATATAAACCACATTTCAGTTTAAGTGTACGCTGCATTTTTGATTTTTTCCTTACTTCACATTGGCGTTAGACAGCCCTTTCCCTCGGCACTAGAGACTTTAAGCAGCGACTGTTGAAGGGACAGTTATGGCGTTTGAAAAATTCCTCTTTGCACACTTCCTGTCGTTGTAAGCAGGTAATTATAAATGTTTTATCATATTTGACACCCCATAAAGTAATGTACACTCTTGTTAAGATTTTAAGAGACATTGTAGCTGTTTTCGTAATAAGCAGAAGTAGCCGTTGTTACAAATCGTTGCTTAGTGACATTAGATTTCTACCACCTAGACAAACCATTGGAATGCTTCATGGATGCTGTAGCCGTCCCTCAGCCGTTGCTGCTTTAAGTCCCTACTATGTTTTACTCTGCACAATGGCCCTGTATACCTACACATGCAGCGTGCAGTATCATAACAGCTGTTCGGGTCCGTGGTTAGCAGCTGAGACAGCAAAGATGAGAAAATACAATATTTTAGAAACAACGAAATGCCGCTCACTCATACAACACCACTTAAAAAAATAACAAATATCCCTTTAATATATGGGGCCTGTCTCACAAAAAAAGTTCAATACAGTCTGTTCTTCTTATAAATTACTGGTTTTACTAATTTAATCAAACATAAGTGACTGGACAACTATTCTCAGAAAGCTGGGAACCAACCAGTCAACTGCAATACAGTTTTAAGAGCATTGAATTTAATAAGAGAAATAGATTAAACAGTTGATCCGGGCTGGGTAGTTTTACCTCACACATGCACAAAGGTTATGTGAAGTGGAGTTTAAAAATACACAATGTTAGGACACAACTAGAGTATAAAAATATACCAACAGTACACAGACAATCATTGTTATTAGATTATAATAATATGCTAAGCAAGATTTATTCCAGGAAGAGCAAATATAACAAAAAGGGAAAATTAAAGTGTAACATTAATGTTGCCTCTATTTATGCAGAGGAGCAGTCCAGGGCTATGATTTGTGAAATGAAAAAGGACCCGATAAAGCCCTGTGACCAAACAGTGGCCTGCATAAATCACTAGGAGCTAATTTCAGTGTGCAGACATTCTTCCTTTTTTAAATTAAAAACTCTGATCAGTGGCCGTTATTAGGGCGCAGTCGGTCTTATTTATGCCAATGTCATCATGAAGTCGGCTCATGTCTTCTGCTCCTGCAGTGATGGAATATGAGTCCAGCAGTCTATGTTTAACTGAAAGAATTTCAATTACATTAATATGCAATAGTAGGTTTTATTATTGGCTATTCATACCACCCACTGTCCTTGCTGTTTGGTGAGTAGCCCTGGTTTGTAGCCAGATTGGAACGATAGGTGTACTACTTATTATTTATGATATATTTTTTATCAATGGACTTGCTAATGCTAAGTGATGTTCTTTTCCCTTTCCTACTACATTTCCCACCACCTACTTACTGTTTTATAGCCAGGCTGGAACACGTATCTGTAGCATGTATCAGAAATAATTAATTATCTGAGGAGGAATAAAACTAAGACATTGTAGTAATTGCCTGGGGTTTGTTAGGTTAACATGAATGCACTATTTAGCCTCTTCTTTGATCCAATAAGGATGTTGGCACAATTATTCTTAGACTACAGTTCCAATGGTAAGCCTGGACAAACTTTTCCAGGTTGAGTTTGTATCATTATAAACTAGCTTGAACTATTTTTGTTTGAAGATATAATCTCAGGGATTTTCATAAATAAATGTCTGTTAAGTCACTATCTATTGCTATCGCCGAATGAGGTAACACAATGGTGATTGCGCCTATGGCCCACTGATGAAAGCCTTTGCATTTGCAGTATTACAGACTGGGTGTCTGTGGCGACTTTCGCGGAAAAAATCCCAAGCGGCGCCCAGTTAGTGACGCGTTTTCCATCAGCCAGCAGTGGTTGGTCTGCCAGAGAGGGTAGGCGGAGCTAAGCGGCTGCTTTTCCGGTCCGCTGTTGTGAGTAAACAGTAATCTACTATGGCTGAAAGAAAAGATGGATGACTACAGATACAACTTCAAAAATAAGTGAAAATCCAAAGAAAAAGAAACAAATTCGACACTCAGATGAAGCAAACAGTCTAAAAAGGAAAGCGACCGTCAGCGAGGAAAATCAAGAGTTACAACCGGAGCCAACCTTGGACGTCACACATGCGACACTGTCTGGATATCTGGGAAGTGTGCTCCCGCAATTAGTTTGTCGCCATAGGTGCCGCCAAAGAGAACGAAACTGAGATCTACGAGATTACAACTTTAACTAAAAAGTTAGATCTTTAGTTATCCAGCTAATCTAATAAATCCTGACTTTGTGAGACAGGCCTCTAAAATGTATGTTTGTTTTTGTGTAGCGTGTGTGTCTCTCTTGTCCCCTAGTCCTGTACTTAACATGAATGTACTTTGTCTCTCTGTGCTCCTAATTAGCCAGGTTTGTGTGTATGCTGTATGAGTGTTTGAGAGAATGTGTGTGTATCTTTGTTAGTTTGCTTAAAATGCATTTGAGTCCTTGAACTCCAAATACTTGTTTGTGAAACTAATGTTTGTCTATACATTTGTGTGTGTGAATCAGCGTTACTGTCTTCAGGTTTAGGTAATGTGTATAAAGAGTCTGTTTCGATGCCCCTATCACTCCTCACTTCTGCCCTTTATTCCGCCTCCCCCCCAGGACAAGACGAGCGCTCTGAGCCTCAGCAACGTGGCGGGAGTCTTCTACATCCTGATCGGCGGCCTGGGCCTGGCCATGCTGGTGGCGCTGGTGGAGTTCTGCTACAAGTCCAGGACTGAGTCGCGCCGAATGAAGGTGTCCACCGCGCGAGCTGCTGCCGCGTCAGCCGCTCAGGCCTTTCACTGCTCAGCCTTAGACAGTGGTGCTAGCGCCCCCTACACAGAGCTGCAGAGCTACGGCCTGTACGCCAACAACACTGTTAAGATATAAGGGCAGAGCACAGCCACGGGGTAGGAAACGCTGTGATCAATAATGATGATGATGATGATGATGATGACATCCGCCTCCTCACCCCCCCGTCCATCTAACCGTGATCACAGCAGGGCCTCTCACGGCTTCCACCGCAGTGCAAACGCTCTCCTGTACCTCTCTCTACCTCTGCCGCTCACGTCTTTACGTCACTGACCTCTTGCAGTGTTGTTGATCACTTGATTTTAAAATTGCCCTCATGCCTGTTTCTTTAGGATCTTTGAGTTTAAATATGTAGTGCACGAGCTGACGCCAGAGCAGTACATGCAATCATCAACCTTTGTTAGCTGCAAGGTTAGCGTACAGCATTTCACACTAGTTTGGGCTTTAAAGTCTCCAGCTAAAAATGCTCTTACATAATATTTTATTTACTGTGTTAGCTACTTTAAATGCTTAATTGCATTGACTCTAAAGTTTGTCTACCTCAGGTGTAGTTTCAGCTTTGATAAGTGTTCCTTTGGTCCAATTACAACGCTCATTACAGTCATCTCATTCACAAATTAAAAGAAGTTTGACTCTGCAGCCCAGGTATGAAGGCAATTTAAATCACAGTGGTACATCTATCTACCTCTGTCGCTCTGAGCAAACCTCTCCCTGCTCCTTTTTCTCTGTTTGCTGAACTGTCTCGCAAAAGCAGGGCCCATTGTGGTGAACATCCTTTATATGTATACCATAAGGCAGGCCTGGTGCGGCTCACATGTGTTCCATCACTGCTGTAACCTAGACTAGTCTAACTCCAACTTGTTGTATGTTCACTGACAGTAAGGACTTGTTGCTTGTAATACTTCACTGGGAGATGTGAGCTTTCTCCTCCGACAGCGGCAACGTCATAGCAGTTAGTCGTCTGCTGTGCGGATCAATTTACAACAAACAACCTTTGATTCATTCTTCAAACATCAAAGCCTCTCGCTGAGAAGCTCCTTATGTAGACAGCGGAGAAAAAAGAGGCAAAGCAGGGCAAAGACAAGGACTGATCTTCTTCTCGCATCTCTTATGTTTTAATCAGCTGTCGAAGAGACACCTGATCAGTATGCTGATGAGGTTGGCGAGGAGCCTATTAGTCCAGCGGTGCCTTTATGCTGTTTGGCTTGAAAGAAACAACAACTCCGTTCCAATTAGAAGCCGGCATAATTCTCCAATCCCCATGCAGCACTCACCGGTTGCTCCGGATCGTACGCTCTCTTTGCCCAATTTAATCAGATATAGAATAAGGGAGTGCAGGCAGACGTGCTCAAACACACACACACACGTGCATCACGCATCATTAGTGTGGCTTTCGGGGCCCAGTGGATTTTATAGCGCTAGCCTGGAGAATGAAGCCGTTAAACCAACGAGTGAAGCCTCGGCGCCCGTCTTACTGCCCACACTTCGCTCCGCTCCTCCCGTTACAAATTGGGACATTGATGCACATCGGCCAGCACCTCGATTTACCACCCCCGAGTATCACTCAGGCCCGGATAAAGAGGGTGAAAACCAGCACCCTGTGACTCCGAACAGCTCGTTCTGCTCCTGAATCTCTTGGCGTAGCAGCATCACATTCAGATAGAGACGGAAACAGCTGCTTATGCGCATATATTCATGTAATAAAGACCAGAGAAAATGCAGAACATTCTGCAGACTTATTTATTCTCCTCTAGCTGTGAGACCTTTTAAAATTCTGTGCGCTACCAGCTCTAACTGTTGCATAAGCTCTTACTTTCCTGATTAGGATATAATGCATGCAAGACTGAATCCTGCCATGTAGATTGACTGCAATCTGTTTGTTTGTTTGTTTCCGACAGCAATCCATCAACGACGCCATGCACTGCTCCACCCTGACCCGGATGAGCGGCAACGGGAACGGCGGAGAGAACGGACGAATCCTCACCCACGACTTCCCCAAGACCGTTCAGACGCTGCCCTGCATGAGCCACACCGCCAGCATGGGACTGGGAGCCTCCGGCATGTGATCATCACGTGACTGTGCTGGCGGCGAGGAATCGGCAGGGTGGGGCAGAGAGAAGAGCGCATTGACTCTAATGACCTCACAAATCATGGCTGTCCGGTTTGACCCATCTATTCTCCTGGCTGTCGAGGCGCCCGACTTGAACAAGACTTAACTTACTGCCAAAATGCACTCTCGAACCGCTCCTTACAAACTATGAACAGAGACCTGCAACGTTTTTTTAATAAATGGATGTTTGAAAAAGAGATCTCAAAAAAAAAGAAGGGAAATGTGCTGCAATAAAGAAGCCGTCACCGGGGCGTGTTTTTGAATTTTTTACAGTGTTCATTTGTGTGGAAAAAAAGAACTTTATTCTTCAGTGTGACGCCTGCGCTGTGCCATTTCGACGGAGCTGTTGACGTTAGTCTGCGTGTGCAATATCTTCACCTCCACTGCTGACTTTGTACTACCTAGATGCTTCTGACGGCTGAGGGAGCGTGTCTTTGCACAGATGTGGCTGAGGAGGACACGCACTCTGGACTGCTACGATGATTTGATATTGTTTTGGGACATTCCTGCACTCTTTCACTCCCACATTTACACGCCATTTCTGAAGGACAGGGTGCTCTGTGTAGCATAGACCGTTTTTATGATAGAGTTTACACTGTTGTCACGGCGCAGAGAGCTTTGTTAGAAGTTTGATTTCTCCTCGACTGAAGGCTGTTTGAATCGGTGGTTGAACAGGCTACAACAAACATGCATTGCTGCTACACCTCATTTAACACATCATGCCTTGTCTTTGTGCCATATGACCATTCTCACAAACACACACACACACACACAATACACACGTGTTGGCCATTTGTTTGGCCAGCAGATAGATTATTTGAGGACAGATTTACTTTGACCTGTGTGAGAAAGGCGACAGATTCCACACTGACACATTATGTACAGTACTGAGTGACCTTACACTGTATTCTACTGTTGTGACATTCATAGCATATCCATTTATATAAGAGGGAGTCTATTTGCAGCACTTGTTGAAGAACAAAGATTGACAAATATTCCTCGATCTTTCGTTGGAGCTGCTGCTGCAGTGTTCCCTCCCTCCTGTGATGTATTTTCAGCTGTATTCAGTTTTAATGAAATGGGCAGCGCAGCTATTTGCTCTCAATTCATTGAGAGTGACATATCCCCTGCAGATCGTGTGTGGCCTATAAAAGGAAAGTTGGCCTCCTCCCGCCGTTGCTAGCTAGCTGGGGAAGGAGGCGGGGTTGTAACACTCGGTGTGACAGACAGATTCACACTCACTGTTTTCTGGTGTTTATTGGAAGTCAAGGTTACGGTGGTACCTGCGCCGCTCGGGTGTGGAGTTCTCCCTCTCAGATCGTGATAAGAAAGCAGAAATCAGAGAGGCGGGCCCTGGACAGAAGAGGGCAGAGAAAAGTCAGAGTCTGGGTTTGGTATGAAGGCCTTAAAGGAAAGTTCCACCTGAAAACATCTTAATACTGTTCACACAAAATGACTGCTGGTGATGTTCTCTGCATTTCTTGATCTGTGTTGTTGGTTAGTGAGAGATATTTCAATGACTGACACTTAAGAAACTTTGGTTCATAATTGAGAATCAAATTTAATTTAAAGGACGTGATATGTTCTTCATGCTGTCATCAAATCCCATGAAAGAACTGACAACAATGCTTAAGTTCACCCCTTAAAGAGCCCTGAAAAAATCAGCGTCTTAGGCCATGTCCATAATAAACTCCGGCCAGGGTGAAGACTTTCAGAAACTCAGTTTCCACGGAGACGTGTAGACAGGGTGAATGGCGTATTTGGCTGTGCGCCGTTACCTCCTTTGTGAGGCGTCACAAATGAGGCGACGTTCCTTGCAAAATGACGGAGGTGACAAAAACAGTGATGCTTCTAACCTCGCTAACAGGACTTTTACACGTTTACACATATATGTACAGTTACTCGTCCATTGATATATCGTCCCCCTTCTTCGATGCGTCATTGCAGCTCGTCTTCTGGCAATAGATTTTTGATCGGCCGCCATATGCTTCTTCTTCTTTGCATGACCAGGTTATATCGCCGCCTGTTGGTGTGGCATTCTCGTGACAGCGCTTCTGTTGTGTTTTTTTGCGTTTTTGTTTGGACAGGATTTTTTTTTATTACCGTGCCTGTGTGAACAGGGTTTTTTTAAACGAAGGAGGGAAAAACTCTGTTTCGGAAAATACTCGTGTTGTGGTACAGAAGAGCACAGTATCATTTAGCAGTATTTGGCAAATGTGTGATGCCTGTAGTGGGGTTAGTTGCTCATGTTGCAGGCCACTAATGTGTCCCATGCAGTCCAGATAAAAGCCGATTAGCTGAGTATCGGAGTTTGAGCCCTTAATTTATTACACTATTTTGTAGGTAAAAATTGACTATAGTGCAATTTGCAGTGTGTTTTGAGGGACTTGAATATTTTTCAACTCCCTGCCCTGCCTCTAACTTCCTCTATTGCAGCTGAAGGTGTACTTTAAAGAGGGGGTATTATGCTGTTTTAACATTTTAAGACATATGTAATTTTACAATGTTGGAAACGTGGGTGAAGTTTCAAATCTGTAGGTGAAAGTATGTTGGAGTTATCCCCAGACTTCTCAGCTCAGTCTGCAGGCTGCTGTGAATGCCAGGTTTCACACAGTTTTTTCTACACGCTGCACTTTGAGACGTCAACAGGCTTCGGAGAGCTGGCCAATCAGAAGAAAGCAGGCTTGTGTGTTTCAGGTAGAGGCTGTATGAGGGCCTGCACAGAGCACCAGTGTGAGTGTTTTGTAACTGTAAATTATGCTAAACTACTCCACACATATCACAGAGAGAAATATGAGGCTTGAAATGAGTATAATACCCCTTTAAGTATTTAAGCTCATAAATACATGTTATTATTTTTTTAACAGATGGGCACTGAAATTTTAGGAAAACTTCTAAATGAGTGTCGTTCTTAGGGACTATTTTCAGCAGAGGATAAATACAAATCTTGTGCTATGGTGACAATACTTGACCGACAACGTGGGATTGACTAAAAATAAACTACTGGGCCAAAGTTTATGTTAATGAAGGAAAGTATCTGCCAATGCAAAGATGTGGCTCGATTTTTTTATTTTTAAAAGTAGGAAAGTTCAACAACTTTTCAAAGCAGAGGAGAAACCAATAAGTGATTTTCACAAGACATCCTAGCCAGCAGCTATGTATCGGGAACATTCTGTGCCGACTTGCAAAATCATCTTTTCCTCTAAACCATCATTATCAGAGGTAATTCGAGAAAATAGAGGAAATCACCTCAGTCTGAACAGTTGAAGCTGATTTCAGAGAAAGTGGGTGCAGTAGAATGGCGAGTAGAAATCATTGATCTCAACACGCATGTCCTGAAATGCACTGAACATCATCATCATCACATGTCTTATGTGAGAGTCCAAAGGTGTGATTTCACTTTAAGGTGACTGGCAGGTCGCTGCTCGAAATGGGATTTCCGCTGCTGCTGGATGCCAGAGGTCCTCTTTAGATTATGTACCGCACACTCTCTCTGACCTCTCATTTCACAGCAGAGGCCGAGCACCTGAACAAAGGCAGCGCTCCTCCTCTGATTCCACAGCTGGTCGTGTATTATTTTTCTTCTCCTCTTGAGTTTCTGCTTTAAAGAAAATATGGAACCAAATCAAAAGTATGACCTCTCTCTTTCTCTACATCGTCATACGAGCAGGAAAACTGGGCAGTCAGAGTTTACTGAAATCACACATATCTCCACCTATTATGTATATAAAAGGCTTTTCTCTCCCCCAGTGACAATGTTTGTTCTCCTCCCCATCCAGCCTCAGTGTACCTGACTTAGTTACCTACAGCGTGAGTACTTTTCCTTTCTTCCCTCATCTCTGCGTCTTCTTTTGCTGATGCCGTGTTCATTAGGACACAGTGCAGCGCTCTTCAGTGGAGGCTTTACCTTCACACAGATGTTTTATATGCCATAACAGATTTGTAAAAAAAAAAAAGACACTCAATGTTTGTAATATAAAGGCGAGTTGGGGTGCCATGAAAGTGTTATACACTTTGACGAGTGTAAAAAATAAAAACAGACACACAGGTGTTGAATACTTCGTAGACGCTAATGTTGTTTTTGAGTTCATTTTGTTTTATTTTGTAGGATTTCAAAAAGGATTTCCTGTTGGTGTTTTTTAAGTGCTCAGAGTTTAACATCATTTGAATATTTCTTTGTCGCTTTCCTTTCTCACAGTACTTTACGACTGGATTCTGCTCACCAGAAACATCTTTATTGTTGTTTTTTTAAACTAAGAAAGGGTGTTGTTCAGTTTTAAATTCAAACCGATGATGGATAAATGGTTTTTAAGTTTAAAAAAAATATTAAAGAGTATAACTATTAGGAATCAGACTTTTGAGAAATAAACTTTTTTTTCTAACCAAAGTGTCCTGGAAGGAAGTCATCATGCTTTTGTAACCGAATAAAGGAATAAACTATGAATATTTGTTCAGTTTTATTTCCACGGGAGTCATATATCTCGCTCTGTGCCTCGGGCTAAAGGGATATGACTTTAGATATTATAAGCAGTGTGGAATAAGAAAGCGCCGCCTGGGCCACAAAGGGGTGCAGTGATCCAAAAAATAATCTCAGACGCTCTGTCTTGTGTAAAAAATAGAAGCAGAAAAAGCCTCTGTTTCATGAGGTAATTAAAAAGAGTGAACTTGTGGCGATTGAATGTCCTCGTCAGGGTCACAGAGGTTTGGAAGAGCAGGGAATATTTAATAAAGGACCACTTTCAGTCTAATGTATGTGTATCTGTATGTGTTTATGAAACCGTAACATTCATAGATTTCCATTTCCAAACTGTCCAAACTCAAACATTTCACTTGAATTTTTATTTGAAGAGTGACAGAAGAGTCCAGTTTCTACTTTCTGAATTAAGGTCCCTTAACCTTCAAGTGATTCATCCAGGGCCAACATCCGGCCAGAAATGTGTAAACAAGTTTAAAACATTAGCATATTATTACCTTGATCAGTTGATTCAGTGCACATGTTAGCTAACGGTTGTGTACACACAGGTCAACATTAGCATTTATTAAGCGTTTTGGTCACCACCTGAACCTGAAATATCTGTCTCTTTAGTGGCTCAGTGTAGCACTATGTTCACCAGCTAGATGCTAACTTAGGGCCCGATCAGACAGAGTGCGTTTTGCAGGCTGTAAAGCGCACCGTACTGCCGCTGCGCCTTTTTTTTCTACTGTTGTTAAGCCAACCACCGAATCATAGCTGTCATTAACCTAACCATTATATTATCTACTGACAGAAGGCCCGCCTCTCCTTTCATCTGATTGGACAATGATAAAAAAACACCCATGACACTTTTCTGCTTTGAGTTGAAGTTTTTTCAACTCGACGCGCTCAGAGCGTTTCCTCAAAAGCGCAAGGCGCACAGACCGGAAAAATGCGAGGCGCTCTGCAACGCAAAAGCAGCAAGTAAAAAGTCTCTTATTGAAAACAATGACAACAGCCGCCCCCAGCTGCTAAAACACGTTCTGTCTGATCGCACCCCTACTCAGCAGTCACAGTGAACCAATACAAAAATAAAGTCTGGACAATAATGAGCTGAAAAACATTCATCAAAATCATTTTTTGGTTAAAATTAGTTATTAATATAAAATATTGAATAGTTTTTGTGTTTCAGCACACATATTTCTGTGTTCAAATTTATGCAAATTTGCAAAAAATAACTGCAAGAGTGAGCTAGATTTGTGCTTTTACAAAGAGGAGTGCAGCTGTCCCTGCTTTTTTTTTCTTTTTAGCATTTTATGCCTTTATTTAGAGAGAGAGAGAGAGAAGTGGATAGTGTCGGAAACAGGGGATGAGAGAGCAGGGATGTGGTATGTGGCAGGGTGCCAAGGGCGGGAGTCGAGCCCGGGGCCGTCGAGGACTGTGGCCTCTGTATATGACATGAGCGATTTAACCCCTGAGCTAAACAGGAGCCTCAGGTTTATTTTAATTTCTAACCAAATCAAATTAGTGCAACTACAGGTTGGTAGATCTAATTTCTTGAAGACTTTTCTCATACACAAGCTGTTTCTTGCTGTATAGTGGGCCATGCGGATGCGTAGGGCCCCGCAGCCACTAGGAGGCCCCCATTACCCGTCTCTATTACCCGTCTTTATATTATTTATAGCCAGCCAAGCCCCCTCATGTGTTTAGTGAAGCACTTATATGCTTAGAATTATGTGGGATATAAACAAAACTAAGATGCAATGGTAGGTCAGAGTGACTGCCGACAGGTATGATGGGACAGACAAGCGCACGTCAGGTCAGTTGAGGATGATTGAGTCAGATGTGCAGTTACGCGAGTCAGCTGTTCAGTGAATGTGTTCCCGTTATTAGTGGAACCTCTTCCCGGTGCTGTTTAACGCTGCAGCCACACGAACGGTGGACCGTTCACGGAGCAGAGGTGTGACTTTTAGCGACTTCACCTGCTACGCACACACAGCATGAGGTTGTGTGGTAAAAGTGTGATAAAAAGTAGGAGGGGGGTTTTGTTTTGTAAAATAGAAAATAGACTTAAAAGTCCTAAATAATATTCAGTATAATTGCTAATTGTTTATATGTACATGAAAACAGTTGCTGCAATGTCAGTTTTTTCCCAATATGGTGCATCCCTACTGTCAGGGGAGGAATATGTCATCATCTCCTATGTGAAGCCAGATCCTCCATCTGCGAAATTCAGATATCTTGATGCCATTAGAGGACAAGACACGGCTGAGTGAGGCTATTAAAGGGAAAGTCTTAGATTACTTCCCCAAATATTCTTTATTGCTCAGTCCCCTCACAGCTCAAAACAGGGCAGGCTACTCCTCTCACATGACACAAGCTTTTACCTCATCTTCATTCCTGTTGTTCACCACTGACTACAATAGTTTCTTTTTTCTCTGCTAAGATGTGTTCCCTTACATTGTCAATAGAGCAAAAAGAGCTACAATCATGTTTTGATTAGAGTAACCCTTTTCATTTAGTAATACCACCATATAATACTGATACCGCAAAAAGGAAATCTCTCCGGATCATCTTAAAGGGTTTGGAATCCCCCCATCGTACTTTGACAAAATAGGGGCCCCCAAACAGCATATTGCATAGGGCCTCCAAAAAGCTAGAAACGGCCCTGGGCCTTACGGACTTATTATAGTCCTACAATGACCAAAGACACCGGATTGTTTTAAAATCTATTTCTGTTATTGACCTCTGTTGGGGGAATGGTTAGTGGCAGAGGTTAGCTCTGTCACTTCACAGGTAAAAGGTTCCTGGTTCAAATCCCAGTTCAGATGAAGTGGGCCTTTCTGTGTGGAGTGTGCATGCTCTCCCCGTGCATGTGTGGGTTTCGTCCAGGTACTCCGGCTTCCTCCCATAGTCCAAAGACATGCTCGTTAGGTTGCTCTAAATTGCCCATAGGCGTGAGTGTGAGCGTGAAAGATTGTCTGTCTCTGTGTGTCAGCCCTGTGATTGAGTGGTGATCAGTCCAGGGTGTAACCCCGCCTCTCGCCCAATGACAGCTGGGATCAGCGACAGCCCCCCTGCGACCCCGAACAAGATAAGCGGTGTAGATAATGGATGGACTTCTGTTGGGATCTCATAAGAACAACACAAACTTTGTTTAATTTATTTTATTCAGTTAAGCGAGTCATTTATAGATTATTATGTAAATGTAGGATATGTTCAGCATTGTTGTTTGGTGTCTCAGCTCTGTTCTGATCACTCCTCAGTAACAGCAAGCTCAGCACAGCAGGGGCTGGGGACTGATGATAATAAGATGCCCTGTAGAGAAATGTAAACTCGGAGCCTGCAGGTGGATGATTGGGAGGAGGAGGGGCTTATGAAATGCAGTATGACCAGCAGCAGCAGTAATAACACGTGTTAGCAGACCTGTAGCTTTCCTGACGTGAGACGTGCGACATGTCATCCTCACCTATCTGCGTGTTCTCAGATAAACAATTATTTTGCGTTGCTATGTGTTTATTTCCTCCCTGCGTTACATACATTTAGCTTTGAATGTTCCATCTGTGTGCATGAGGGCTGAAACAAAAATAACTTTCATTACCTGGAAGACACATTTCATGCAGCGGTTATTGTTCAGCCCGGAAGAATAATTATTATGATGAAGATGCAAATATAGAATGAGCCATTGTCTGCTGTGTGCATGTATTGGTGTGTGTGTGCCTGTGTGTTACATAGAGATAGCAGGGTGTCATGCTGTGTCACACCCCCATGATTAGTGACATCAACTAGTGGAGAGGCCCTACTCTTTCTCACTCTGACAGCCAGAGGCCTACTGTATAATTAACATCTCTCTTTTCTGTCACTCTCTCTCTCTCTTTCCAGAGCTACATATTTCAACGGGAGTTTTACTTTGTGTTTATGACTTCTCAACCAATCCTCAGGGTTTAAAGCATTACTTTTTTTACATAACATCAGGAATACAGTGCTTACTTCCTGTCCTATAGAGCCTATGCACGTGGCATCAAAGGAGGCGGAAGTCACTACGGTTACACCCACTGAGTGGCAGACAGCATGTACTGAGTGGCAGCGTCAGTGTTCAGCCTGAATGCTGCGACAACACAAAAAAGACTACTACAATGGGAAAGAGCTGTGAGTGTACAAACGGATTCAGCAAGAAGTTGGAGCTATCTATTAATGGACGACTGAAAGCTAAAGAAAAGAGAAGCAAATGATCACTGCAATAGAGAGAAACAGCTGGAATTCAGGCACTGAAAAGTGGATTTATATGTTGGAGTTTTTAGTGAAATCACACCGTAAAGCTCCTGTGAGGAATTTTCGGTTTGTGTTGATTTTGGCGCCCCCTGTGGACAGAGCCGTACCTCTTAACTCTTTGCTGTTCTTGTCCTGTACATGCTGAAGTGGTATTTTTTTAACAAAATATCTCTTTCTACTTTCTTTTTATAGTCATATGTATCACTCACTGTGAATATTTGTCTTTGAAAGGCAGTGTGCAGTTAATTGCTTTGTCTGACACCTACCCCCCCGCCAGCAGTTTCAGGCATTAAAAACAACTATATAGAAATAATAAGTCTTGTCTCTGATGGTCTGGTTTGCTTTTGTAGGTCATATTGAGTAATCAGAATTTATATCAGTCTGTCTCATAACCAGCGAAAAACTCTTTAATTTAAATTTGTAATCTCGAAGTTCTCAGTTTCGTTCTATTTGGCGGCACCTTATTGCGATGAAAGGCAATTGTGGGCGCATACGTCCACGGTCGGCTCTGGTTGTAACTCTTGACTTTCCTGGCTGACGGTCGCTTTCCTTTTTAGACTGTTTGTCTTCATCTGAGCGTCGAGTTTGTTTCTTTTTCTTTGGATTTTCACTTATTTTTGAAGTTGTATCTGTAGTCATCCATCTTTTCTTTGTTTGTTCAGCCATAGTAGATTACTGTTTACTCGCAACACTTGCAGAGATCAGAAAAGCAGCCGCTTAGCTCCGCCTACCCTCTCTGACAGACCAACCACTGCTGGCTGATGGAAAACGCGTCACTAACCTGGCGCCGCTTGTGATTTTTTCCGTGAATGTCGCCACAGACACCCAGTCTGTAATACTGCGAATGCAGAGGCTTTCATCAGAGGGCCATAGGCTCAATCAACGTTATGTTACCTCATTCTGCAATAAATAGTGGCTTAACAGAGATTTATTTACATGAAAAACTTCGAGATTATATCTTGAAGTTATACCGTACTCAATACTAATCATTTAAATACCCAACGTATTTCATTTATATTAAATGTGATTTTAGAGGTTTTTTCAGCATTCATTAAAACCCATCTGATGATGAGCCTCGTGCTCTACAAACTAAAAGATGTTCAGACAGTGTTAGTTATCCAAGACAAACTTAGTTTCCTTTTAATGGGGTACTCCAAAAAGCAAGCATTCAGTTAACCAGACATGTTACGATTAAACTGAAGGCTGGACTTAAGTGCAACACACCAAACACAGGAGCCGGTTTTAAGGTTTTATTGGCCAAAAACTAAGCGGGAAAAGAGGTGGATAATCCAGCTGAAGAGGTGGCGGCAGGCGTGCAGGCAAAAACACTCGGGCTAAAACAGAAACAAAAGTGTAGACTTTCAAAAATGACTTTTTACAGAATAATCAAAACTTGAATTCACTATCCAAGTGGCCGACTCTAACTACCACTGTTGGTGAGCAGACGATCTGGTGAAGAGTGGAAGAAAGGCCAGGGTTTTGAAGCACTGCAGGCTTGATTGTAGATGGGAAGCAGGTGCGCGACAAGGAGGAGGAGGTGAGAGGCTTGACCAGGTAACGAGGAGGCAGGACTGGAGAGTGATGAGCCACGGCTGCCACACAGACAAACACAGACAGACAGGAACAGACCGACACAAGGGGAATGGGGAAACAGTGACAAGACAAATAAAAGGTTCTACAAAATATATAGAATTTGTTTTTTATCAGTAGCATCCTTATGGTAACTGAATCACACTACTAGGTTACTTTTTTATTCCCCTCCGGATGTATGGGTCAAAAAGTAATGATGACATCATGTCTATTTCCTCTGCAGTGATGAAAATAAATAAACTTCTATTTCGGCAACAAATCCCGCCTGAAGTACGACCAATGACTGTATATATAGATGGACGACGCGTCTCCATGTACTCTCATTGTTTGAAATTGAAGCCAAAATAGCCCCCGTAACGGGCGTCCATCTTTTTATGCAGTCTATGAGTATGACCATAAGCCTAGGGTTTTGATTTGTGTACTTCCCTGGCTTTGAAATCACGTATAGATGTCTGACCACATGTTAATGTCAACGGACTACCGTGTTTAGTAAATTGTAGGGATCTCTGTCGAGTGCAACTGCCTGATATTCCTCAGTTGTACTCCAGTTATCATCTAGAGGCAGCCATGTTTGAGGATGTATTGCCACTTATTCCGACTGTTGGGGCGTGAAAGTGACATCAGCGCATGCCCTGTATAGTTCTGATATCTGATTGTAAATGTCCAGGACCACCATGGACTTCATGAGCTTGCGCCTTTGATGAAATATATAATTTCCAAATAAATGTATGTCCCCACATTTTAAGAGCCAAAGTAATCAGTTCTTATCTTAAATTAAATCTGTATGCGTCACCTGTCCTGTCTAATGAGGGCCCGCAAATCACAGCTTTAAAATTAGCATGTCCTTAAAATCTGCAATGTCTTGAGGAGTACAAAAAAACAAAGACCCCCTCAGAAGCAAAATAATGAAATTTCTCAGGAACACCTGCAGGAGTACTAATGATGGTGAAGGCAGAAGAATATTCATGGTGAAGGAGAAATTGTGATGAGAAAATTGTGATGAGAAAACTAAAAGCAAGGATGTGAAGGAAGGGAAAAAACATACGGAGAGATCTCGTTCCAGCCTGGAGAGACATTGAAAGTGAACGCTGGCTAATTGTGTCCAGGTGCAGATTTCTCACACAATCTCTGTCCCTCAGATAGCTGGTGATAAGCAGCAGCATCATACCTACATAAGTGGACACACACGTACGAACTCACACTCATCAGCATTTTCACAGATGCTCTAATAAGGACGGCTGATTAGCAGCAGGGCCAGTTTCCAAGAGACGTAGACAAACACAGGTGTACACTCACAAACACTTCATACCAGATTGGTTTAGCCTTGCGGATGGATTTGTTATAAACAGGGCATGTCTTTTGACATAAAGCACTGCTTAATTAAAAGCTAAACTAAAGGAATTACGATAAATAAAATATTTCTTGTATCAAGTGACTGTTTTCCTAGCCCCCTAGTTAGCCTACTGTTTCTACAAGGTTTTTATTCCTACACGGCACATATGCAGTTTACAATCACAATGATCTGTAGAATGATCAAATGTGTTACTGATTTCAGACAGGCATAAGCAAAAGCACACCTCTCATTTCTAGCTGTCAACCATGATGATGATTTTGCTAGCATAAATGTCATCCGTCACTAGTAAATTGGATCAGCTGTAGCTAGCATGCTGCTCAAGCTAACGTTAGCTTCTTGAGTTGGTTAAAGTTTCTGTCTACACAAGTCAGATAGAAATACTGAGCCAGCTTAGAATATCTTTCGGACTTGTTGATGATAACATCTTAAATACTCACTTGATGGCTACATGAAACCATGCTAAAAGATTGAGGCTATACCTACATGTCCAAGACAAAATGTCAACTCTCTCAAGAGTTGATCTGTGTAGAAACATGGAAATAAAACAAACCGCTTTGTACTTATTAATACGAAAAAATGTTCTCATATCAAGTCAATCCCTTTGGCGTAAAAATAAGCAAGAGGTTGACACTTGATTGTTTGTATTTTCAAAGAGTATCTTTCATTTTTAACATCACAAGACCAAAGGCTTTGGACAGAAGGATTACCAATAATGTTTTCACACACTTTCTTGCATGATAGTTTTGGCTTTTATCAGTGACAGCAATGGACGAAGGCATTATGTTTTCGGGTCATCTGTCTGTCCATCTGTACGTACACTATCTATCTATCCCATTCTTGTGAGTGTCATATCTCAAGCATGCCTGGAAGGAGTATCTTCAAATTTGGCACAAACCTAAACTAGGATTCAAGAATCGACACATTACAATTTGCAGGTCAGTTTTCAAAGATCAAATAATCATGTGAAGAGATAATATTTTTTTACAGTTAGTGACATCAATGTGACATCATAATTCTCTTGAAAAACACTTTTCAGGCTGGGCAACAGTCTCATTCCTGTGAACACATGGAGGATATATCTTCAAATATGGCAAACCACTTGGATCCACTTGGATTCAAGGATGAAACAGTTACCAGATACCTCAGCAATTCCAGGAGAGAATTTCATTATCAATCCAAGAAAGCAACATCATCCGTGATTGATTAGTGTGAGATCTCCTCTCGCTCTACTCCTCATGTACCTGTTTGTTCTGCTGTCATAAGAAGACTCTACTGAGAGTCTAAGCTCTCCAAAAATTATTGTTGTGGACCCATTCTTGTTTATTGTAGGCCTACATATGCCCATTTTTACTGTAATGTATTCTTTCAAATGTTTTAATATATAAATTTGTCCAACATCCACCAACCCTAAGGTAATGTGTTAAGTCTAGTAAATCCTGAAATTAAACATTGAACTAAATCCCAGATCAAACATACGTGAAGGGGGCCCCGAGCACTTTCTTCTGTATTTGTCTCTGGAATTGTTTTTCAAATGTATGTTTTTTGTATCCTGTTCTTGACTTGGTCTGACAATAATGTATATATCTATATATCTATATCTAATTCTATAAATCTTTTACAGAGCCTGTAACTCAAATAAAAACATAGAATAGGAGGCTCACATGGGTACAACGTAATAGTCTAGTAGGAAGATAGGGTGCCCATGCACCCAATGGGTATATTTTTCTTACTTAGGTTTTTGTAATCCTCATGGAGTCTACTGAACAAATTTTGATGTTCCCAACATGAAATATTGGCCCAAGGGTCCATGTCGCAGCCATCTTGGATTTCTAATGAAAATTGAAAAATCTACATAACTTTTGAAGACATCATACAAAGACAAATGACCCAATTTTTCTGTGTAATTTGTACTTTTACGACGGTAATTATCACGACAGAGTGTGACAGACAGTGATGACGACAGTGATGAAGACAGTGATGATGACAGAGATGGCTGACAGAGATGACGACAGTGATGATGACAGAGATGACGACCAAGATGATGACAGAGATGATGACAGTGATGACGACAGTGATGACAACAGAGATGATGACAGAGATGATGACTGAGATGAGGACCAAGATGATGACAGAGATGATGACTGAGATGAGGACCAAGATGATGACAGAGATGATGACAATGATGACAGTGATGACGACAGTGACAACGACAGTGATGTCAGTGATGACGACAATGATGACAAAAATGATGATGACAGAGATGACGACAATGATGACGACAGTGATGATGACAGAGATGATGTAAAAACACACTCTGTAATCAATTCCTTGTATTTTTGCTCTTGTATTTTGGGCCAAAAAAAAATGTATTTGTGGACTGACACGTTAACTATTGACCTGACCTAGACTTTGGCCTGTGCAGAAATCCCAAATCCCAAGCTTGACAGGTCTGCTGTGCCAATTATGGTTGCTTTAGGCTATGAATGGATCCTTCTGCAGACTGTAAAAGTGCTATCTCTTTAGGCTAACAAAAAAACAACAGTAAAACATTTGTAAACATTAATTTTTAGGATGCAGAGTGGATACCTGTGCCTGGGATTAATCTGCACATAGATGCATTGATAATGTCTCTGAGAGCATCAACATGTCAATAACTAGGCTACATTCTTATGAGCTCTCTGTAAATGGACATAGTTGTTTTCCCCGAGTGCTGGTTGAGAATATTAAGTCATTACTCTGGTTGGTTTTACTTTGGTTGAAATATTGTTTTTTTGTTTCATGGTGCAGCTTTCTATTGATTTTTGCTCGCGGCATTTTGTTTTGCTAAATAAGGTCTGTTCCCAAAAGCTCTTATTGTCTTCCCTTGCATTTCAATGATGCTGTGATGAAGAGAGGTGGTCTAACGTTGTTGCTCTGTCTCCTCCTGGCATGTGAGCCATGTTTTTCTAAATGGAGGAGGAAAGGAAATCAATAGTGGTGAAGACGTTGCTGCCAGCTCGTGTTGGAGGGACGCGGTAAAGTCTCGCAGCCATCAGGGAGGAAGAGCTTGTTCCTCTTTGGGACTGCTAGAGTTAACTGCCTCAGTCGTGGAAAAAGGGCAGTGTCACACATACCTTATTGAGGTTTACCCCTCCTCATTATTAATATCTTATAAGTAACTTGTAAATCACATGTCTCTCTGTCTGTCCCTCAATGTGTGTTGTATCCACCCACAAGCAGCTGCAGGCAGCGGCTGCACACATTTCTGTGTAGGAGTTTTATTCTGCTCATATATGAGCAAAGGCATACACACACAGACATGGACATGGATGCACAAAAGCCCAAGCACACACGCTCTCCTCCTACAGAGATGCTGTAAGACTGAAGCCCCCTTCAATAGGATGTAGCACCTCTCGTCTCTCATCCATCCAGCCCTCAGGCTGTCTCTCTCAGTCTGAGTGACTGGCACTCACAGCAGGACGAGATCTAAAGACAGCTTCCAACAACACATTGACGATATGTAGAAATAGCCTCAGGATAGTGTAAGCGCTTGGTTGATTTCCAAAGACATTTCCTGCTTTATATATATGCATGTTTTTTACCACACACACACTGAACAGTTGAAAAATATTTGGACAGCATTAATACTAGTAATCCACTCATCTAAAAGCATGTGTTTCAATTGCTAAAGATGAGACCAAGGCTCAGAAACAAGCAAGAGAAGTTATGAGAGTTCAAGGGAAAACTCGGCATAGCTTCCTTCGGGAAGTATCTGATTATATCTGAGGGTCAAAGACTGACAGTTATTGACTGCAGTAATAATGGCTTTAAGGATACAGCTAAAGAAGTATTACTACCTTGCAGATGGATGCCTTCAACAGCCACCCCAGTTGCTGTTTACATCCATCAGTGTTTCCTACAGAATGTAAATGTGGTCTGGACATAACCAGATGCCGTTGTTCTCTCTTACACCTAACAAAATTAAATTAAATTCCTAAAAGTCCTTCAAGGTGTTGCCCAAGGTGATATTCCCTCTAGGTGTGCCTGAGATATTTCTTTTACAGGTATGGGACAGGAATAATGGTCAGAAAAGTGTTTCTCGAGAAAATCATGATGTCACAGTGAAGTCAACCTTTGACCTTTTTGGTAAAAAAAAAAAAAGTAATAACTTCAACATTTTTTATGGTAAGATGTTCTTTGTAATTGTGTGTTAACCTTTCCTGCTGCAGCGTGCTGACCGTAGTCAGAAGGCACAGGAGAGACTTGTTGTTCTGCTCCAGGGCCGGAGCTGTAGCTAGCTTCTGGACTAACTCCCATCACTTTAACACGCCAACAGAAAGGGAAGGCAGCTTGAGTCTTGAGGAGTCATAGGCTTTATTATTTACACACAGCCTAACTGTATAGCCCTTTCCCACCGGTCAAAAACCTGCTAACACCCGGCTTTTTTGCTTAGTGGGAAATGCTACAATCGGGTCAAATGACTCTACAGTAGACCCGGGTAATTATCGCCTCGGCTCCGATCGGCATTGATGGGAACACAAAACCCGGGTCGACACATTAATCTCCTACCCCTTTCCAGCGCGATGCTATGACGCAACTCCTTGTCATCTCAGCTACAAACTCCGCCCGTCTCCGTCTGAGCAGTGCTCAAACATCGTTCCAAGTTTGATAAACAGATTGGATGAGTAATAGATACAATAAAGACCTAACCACCATAAAATCTTCCCTGTTTACTAACCCTGTTTCGGGCACATTTGTAACGTCAGACGGTGATGCAGCAGAAAAGAGACCGAAAGCAGGATACTCCACTGGCAATGGAAAAAAAGAGACAATCTGCATCTATCTACAACTCGCGTAGCTCATGCATACACACTTCCTTTCCCTCTCAGTCACTCGCTCTACCACACACACTCACGTACTGAGCTATTCCCAAAACAGAGCTACACTTTAAGAATAACAGCATGTATTCTTGAGTCATGGCCAAAAAGTTCATTTAGAGGTCCCAGTGACCTTCAAGTCTAAGTGGACACTTTTGCTAAATTTGAAGAATTCTCTCCAGGTGTTCCTGAAATATTGCGTTCCTAAGAATGGGCAGACTGACGAATGGATATACAGACGGACATATGGACGAAACGACAACCCAACAACATAATGCCTGCGGCCACAGCTGTCAGAGGCACAGAGGTGTAGTAAAACAAGTTCATACAACATGTCTCTTTTTCCTCTTGATATAATGCTAAATAGGTTTGATGACTTGTCCTACATTAATGTATCCATCTAAACTCCAAGCTAAGTACTTTCTCCCTGAATCTATGGTTGCATCATAATCTTGTGGATCTCAGTAGCTAGCAGAGGTTTATTATGAGCCATGATGTGTTTGGATAAAGGTTGGCACAAACATTGTGCTGGTTTGCATTGCTGTCGTTTTTTATATTAAAGGTACAGTCAGAACTCTAACCCCATCTTCATTGTCGTGTTTAAAATCAATCTTACTGCAGAACAGAGCAACAAAACCAAACCAGTACTGCACAGGAGGACAGACACAGACACTATGGCCTTAGGCAGGACAGTCTTAAATATTGCTTTAGCGCTTCAGTGCTCAGTACACACATCAAACTCACATTTTGAAGCTTCACTCATCCCATTAGCTGTTGATTTATAACTGGTAATGCCGTTCTATGGCTCTGTAAATGAAAACGTATGAGGTTATGATGAGTTATTATCCAGTCTGAGCTTTATTGGCCCTCCCTCGTCTCTGTGGTGTTGAGGGTCACCCAGGGACCGTCAGAGAGGGACCGTCAGAGAGGGACAGTCAATCACGATCCGGAGCCTATAAGTCCGACTCTCTGAAGATTAACTGTCCCTGTTTGAGATATGTGCTTCCTCATTGTTGAGGGAACAGAAACGTTGCTCCGCTGCCAGGCCTCCTGAAGTTCAGGGAAAGCTGGCGCCCCGAACCCGACTTCTCCTCCTCTGTTTCCCATCCGTCCATCTCGGTGGACGGAGGCAGACGGCGGCCTTGAAGGGAAGATGGATGGAGGTAGTAAACAGGCGCTGGAGACAGAAGGACCAGGAGAGCGGGAGAGAGAGTGAGAGAGAGATGCATGGCGGCCTACATCGTCTCAGACAGAATGACAGATGAGGGGATTATACTTTCCACAGTGATCAAAGTTAGGGAGCGTCCCTGCACAACCCGGGTGGACTCTGAGCCAATCTCTCTGCTGGGTAGGGTCAAAATACAAGTAGCAGGAAATACCCTCCATTTCAATGTAATATTTCCCTCAATAGGCCACGATTCTCTACTTAAATCTCTTCCCTGCAAAGCAACGCCTTGATTGTCATTTCTATTTGCTGAAAAGAAACTGTTCCCTGACAATGGGGGACATTTTTCATTCGACCAGTCTGCATGCTGGTGCATTTGCTGGAAGCTGTGAGTGGGCAATCTCCTCACTTTTAGCTGTATTTCTGCTCTCATTCTCAGAGTTCACTTGAAAGACACTCCCATCGCTATAGAAACATTCTTAACTCTAAATTTCACTCTCCCGAAGGCCCCATGCATATTTAGTAGGCACACAAATCAAATTTGCCAACACAGCCACATGATCTAAAAATGCATTACTGCAGTAAAAGCACATTTAGAATAATGCATTTATCTGACTGTGTGTGTAATCTGTGTGTGTGAGCGTCTGGAGGGAGCATGCATATATGCATGCGTGCATACATGAGTGCATGCGCAGGTGTATCTGCAGCAGCGTGTGGAGTGTGAAGGTGTGATTTTTGGTAAACACACGCTGTGAAGTAAACCCTGAATAATGGATTCAGCCCCAGTAAGAGTAATCAGTGAACCCTGAGCTCAGCCTATTGAAGTTTAATAACATTCTGAATGTCAGAACACATGACAGCAGAGGAACATAATCCCCTCTCCCTGTAGAGAGAGGCCGCACACTGACTCTCTCTCTCTATCCCACTCCCCGCTCTCTCTCTCTCTGTCACACAGTGTATACACACATCAACACTGGTAAAGCCTTTCAGATTAGCTGCTGTGATTCAAACTGCATTTAAAGAGCAGTAAATAAGGGAGAGTTCCAGTTGAGCAGAGCTCCCACATCCACATCACCTACAGGGTTTTGTCACCGTATCACAGGTTCTCTCTGTTTGATCATCAGAATCAAAGTAACATGCTTCTCACCGTGGCATCTGTTGCTGTTTGTGTGGCTTTTATCAAAGTGAAACACCTTTCTACTGGGAAATTACAACTTAATATAAACCTTAAAATCCAGATCTTAATGACTGAGGCTAAACTAATAATGACAGAAATAAAAACATATGGGTACGAAGTAGATTTGGGAAAAGGTGATGAAGAAGAAACTGAATTTAACATTAGTTCAGACACCTCTTGAACTCTCACCTCCTCGCACACATACAAGGCAAACACATAATAACATTCACACTCTTCATCCCACACAAGCTGTTCACACAAAGCGTTATTGGAATGGCTGTCTGTCTTGCAAGTCCAAAACTGCAGAGCGCAGACTCAGGTGAATCGGTTGAAGAGGATTTAATGCAGTAGAGGTTACAGACTGGTTATAGTGAGGTGAAGGCTGAGTGGGGACACGAGAGGTGGGCAGGCGGTGAGAGGCTGTGTGGAGGAACCGGCGGTTAGAGAGCTGAAAACAGGCTGGTGGCAGAGGTTGACTAGCAGCAGGTAATGTGGGGTACACATTACAAGATAATCAAGATGATTTTTGGCCTGATTCCCTCCCTCCGACAAAGGTAAGCAAAGTCCAGATTTTATTGCCAGATTTTCAGGTAGGTATAAGAGTGATTTTACTTCCCCCGATCTGCTCGGAAGAACGTTGTGGCCGCATCGATTTCAGTCATAAATATTACAATCTTACAATTTCATTTAGCAGACGCTTTTTTCCAAAGCGACGTACATCTGAGAGTCAATACAACACAAGCAACGATCAAGGCAGGAGGGAACGAAGTCAGTAAGTGCAGAAAAACAGCTTCAAGTGCAATCGGACACTGGCAGTGCACAGGGCGTAAAGAAGCCGTTATTTTATAGTATAATCATCAACATCAACAAGGTCAATATGCAACAAGGTCATGAATATCCTAATCAACAATAAACAGCTGTTTCTTAAAGGTGGAAAGGGACTCTGCGGACCGATTGGAGTTTGGTAGCTCGTTTCCACCACCTGGGGACTACAGAGGAGAAGAGTCTAGTTAGCGACTTAGGGCCCTGTTGTGATGGGAGTACCGGGCGCCTTTCATTAGCGGAGCGTAGTGGGTGGGACGGAGTGTAGACCTGGTTGAGGTCGTTCAGGTAGGAAGGAGCCGTTTTTGTTGCTGTTTTGTAAGCAAGCAACAGGGTTTTGAATTTGATGCGATCGGTGACTGGGAGCCAGTGGAGAGATACATGTTCAATATTTAGGATCCGATATCCTGTTGTGTGGGGGGAACCCCGAGGACAGCCGAGCACGCACTCTGTGGATTGTCACGTGGAACGAAACAATAGCCAAGTGGGAAGCTAACTCAAGAAGGGAGCACAACAACCGCAGCCGTGGCAGCAAAAACAACCACAAAGTATAAAGTAAGATGGACATCAGACATTTTCAGTAAAAAGTAGTCCAAACACTTTCATCACCAATTCTTCCTGCCCATCGTCCGCAGTGTTGGTTTAGTCTAAAATCACGTGTGACCACGAGAGATTTTGCGAGATGCGAGTGGGGGCTGTTGGTGAATAGAATCTGTGAGTGTGTGGTGTGTTGTTTCGGTCATATCGTCGCTCTGCACACACTTCAGGAACGCTCACATTTTCAACATCTGTTAAGATTTTATCAATCTTTCAGGGTGGGTAACACAAGGAAACACTTCATTAGCACACAAAATAAAAGCTGGCCTTACCGCATAAATAGACTGAAGTGTTTTGCGATGAATGACTGGAGGACCAGGGTATTTATGCACTGCAAGCTGATGACATGATGAGAAGCAGGTGAGCAGGTAGGTGCAGTCAGGTGGTGGAGATAAGTGGAGCAGCTGAGGAGGATAGCCACGCCCAGAGACAAACCACAGAGACAGACAAAAGGAAACACAAGGGGAGGAACACAGGAGAAACACAGGTGAAGGGTCAAAACCTCTGTAGCAAAGACCGAGGCCTGGTGAGAGGGTTTCTTTCCTCTAAAAAGGACAACTTCACAGTCTGAATCTCTTACTGTTACATCAATTTTTCCACTCTTTGCCTTTACCGCTATAAGTACCACAATTTCATCTCATGTCGGGGAAATCATCATCCCTAATTTACAGGCTCTTTTGGCGTATAATTCACATAATGAGAGCTTGTGAAATTGCACTGCGCAGCATAAGTCTGCTTTCACTGTGCTAGTGTGCCACTCACTCCAAGCTCATTCTCAGCACTGCAGATTATTAAAGGACGGAGGCGGGATGTGGAATTCTTGATATAGCATTAGGCTAAATAAGTTCACAGGGTACATGTATGTGGAAGAAGTTGCTAACTCTGTGACGCATTTTAGCATCTTTTAGCTCATTTTTCTTTCAGCTTTATTCAGTTAAAATCTGTGAACAGCAGGAAGACAAAGACAGTTAGCTCCCTTACATTCTGGAGCATTTAGCAGCTAAGGAGCTAAGCACCATAGTTTTCCTCAGGAGTTGGTGGAGAACAAAAACAGAGCTAAAAGGAGAGTGCATGTTGTATTTACATTCATCAGATGTCCAGAGAGAGAAGTCTGCATGATTGGTAATGTTGCTCTGTATCAGCTAGGTGTTGAAGTAAGCTTCTTTTTTTCTAACAAGTTTGCCATATACATTTTTTAAGGTGATCATTTTTATTTCTTGCAGACCCAAACTGCAGAGCACCAACTCAGACCTGTGAATCAGTTGAAGAGGATTTAATGCAGCAGAGGTTACAGACTGGCTATACTGAGGTGAAGGCTGAGTGAGGACACAAGGGGTGGGCAGGCTGTGAGAGGCTGTTACAGATGCAGATTCTCTCTTTTCCAATTGCCAGTGGAGTATATTCCTTTCGGTCCCATTTCTGCTGTGTCACCGTCTGACGTCACAAACACGCCGGTGACAGGGTTAGTGACAGTGAAGACTTTACAGTGGTTAGGTCTTTATTATATCTATTACTCATTCAGTCTGTTTATCAAACTCGGCGCCAACAGATTTGCTTGATGTTCGAGTGCTGTTCGGACGGAGATGGACGGAATTTGTAGCTGAGATGACGAGGAGTCGCAGAAGCTACCGACAGAGCATAGCATCACACCAGAAAGGGGAAGGAGATTAGTGTGTCGACACAGGTTTTGTGTTCCCATCAATGCCGATCGGAGCTGAGGCGATGATTACCCGGGTCTACTGCAGAGCCATTTGACCCGGGTCTGAATGCCGATTGTAGCCTTTACCATTAAGCAGAAAAGCCAGGTGTCTTTTAAACAGTGGGAAAGCAGCTTACGTGGAGGAACTGGTGGTTGGAGAGCTGAAGATAACAGGCTGGTGGCAGAGGTTGCCTTGACTCTAGAGCACAGGAGAAATCAGGTTGGCAGCAGGTAATGCGGGGTACACACGACAAGGTAATCAAGCTGATTTTGGGCTCCTGATTTTTTGAAGGTTCTAAAGATTTTCTTGCTAGGTTTTCCTGTGGTGTGAGGTGTGTTAAGAGTGATTTTACTTCCCCCCGATCTACACTTCCCCCGAAGAACGGAAAAACATCGTGGCCACCATCCATCCACCATGTCCCAGCTGTCACTGGGCAAAGTACACCCTGGACTGGTTGCCACATAGAGCCACATAGGTCGCTGACACATAGAGACAGACAACCTTTTCGCAATCACACCAACACCTATGGCAATTTAGCCTTACCTTACAAGCATGTCTTTGGACTGTGGGAGGAATGCAAACTCTGTCTTGCCCAAACCGGGGTTTGGACCTGTGACCTTCTAGCTGTGAGGCAACAGCGCTAACCACTGCACCACCCTGCAGCTGGAGGACTGCAGTGAACGCACTCTGTCGATGTGATAGGGAACGAAACAATAGCGAATTGGGAGGCGAGCTGACTAAAGATGGAGGCACAACAACCGCAGCCATGGCGGCAAAAGCAAACGCAAAGCATAAAGTAAGATGGACATCACGGTGCCAGTTTAGCCTGGCTACATGGTGGATCAACAAGTTCACCATATCAACTTTAAAAGATAATTATTTCAGTCTGACCAGCTTGTTTCTGCGGCTCAAAGTAGCCAAAAACAATTACTTTGTGAAAGCCATGCCTGCCTCGTGTAAAATGTGCACATGATCTGTCCCATAACGGATAAACCTTTGAATCCTTCAGGTACTTACAAACTACCTCACAGTGTGTTGTCTGTGCTTATGCGTATGTAAGGCTAAAAAGCAAATGCCACATTAACATGTGGCATTTACAGGTAACCTAAATGAAAAGCACAGTGATATTTATCCCACTCACACTGCTGATTTCCATAATGCACCTCAGAGCCAGGAGTTGATTGTTGATATTAAAAAGGCAACGCAGGAAGTCAGGAACAGTGAAATCATGACGGCTAATGATGCTGCCTGTTTTTGAATGCCTCATTATCATGAGTTTGCATTAATTCAGTCCTTGAATGCATCTCTATCTCTCTCCATCTCCCTCTCTCTCTCAGTCTGTCTGTGCCCCCTCACTCTCTCACATCGATCTCGTCTTCTCTCCACACTTCCTCCGTCTTCCCGTTTTCTCACTGTCCCTTTCTAATCTGTTAAACCGCACATTTGGCTCGTGACAGAGAGCGATGAGAGGAAATGTCACATTTCACTGCAAGCAGCGGACCATCACACTGGAATGTCAATTGGCCGACCGGTGTCGGGGCGGAGGGATGGAGAGATGGAGGGATGAATGGGCGAAGGAGTGGAGGCCGACAGGAGCGGCCCCGGCTCCATTGTGTGTTTTTTAAAGACATGGCGTTTTTTGATGATTATTCTAATCCCACCGAGGACCTCTCAGCCTGAACTCAGTGCCTTATCTCCCCTCCGCAGTCTTTCTCTCATTAAAACACAATCACAGGCCACCAACTCTAATAAACCTTCAACTTCCTCTTTGAAAGAGGGCGAGGAGGGGGGGGTGGAAATGCAGATTACAGTAGGTCTGTCTGCTGGTCCGTCTGTACGTGACGTGGGGAACAGGAATGCTGCTCAAATCACTTCTAGGGCAAAAAGGCCATTTAAAATCATTGGGTTTGGTGGGTTTCTTTAAATCCACATAGAAAAAGGTCACTCTTTAATAAAGGCAACAGGGATTACAGAGGGCTTCTTGGGATTTCGGCTGTATGCACCTAGATTGTTTTTGGTTGCCTAGACGTGACTTTGAGCGGACTCCTGAAGTCACTGCTTTTGGGGAAAGTTGAGCAAACATCAAACCAAACACTGGCAGACGTTGGTGATGCGGCCTACAATCCTTTTGACTGCCATATTCCACAACTGTTCAATCATGAGCTCCAGTGAACTGTTCACAGACAGATCTACATTTATTCTTTGTACATTTTTCAATAAATACTTAACCTGTCACCCACATAAATAACCAGAGAAAAGCCCAACTAATGATAACTCTCGGACATTCAAGCGATGTGTCAAACTGAAGTCCGGTCAAGAAGTAAGGAATCTGAAGAAACTGGTGGTTTTGTCATGAATCAAACAAGCACATGAAAAATAAAGCATTTTACCGATGTTAAAATGAAATATCATTATCACTGGGACAAGCATGACGTGTATTCAGATGCCTTACTTTAGAAAAAATACCCTCACAACAGTAGGCTACCTTTTCTCTGTTAATAGCAAAGTATCTTGATTAAAAGCAATTCAAATTTAAGGTTCACGTAAACGTGGCCTCGATTGCTCGGTCATGTCGATTTGCCCTGTATAACATCAGAAAGATCAGACCCTACCTTTCAGAGCATGCAACACAACAGCTGGTACAGGCTCTCGTGATATCACACATTGATTACTGCAACTCCCTACTGGCAGGCCGTCTACATGCACATTCAAACCTCTGCAGATGATCCAAAACGCAGCAGCGCGACTGGTCTTCAACCAACCCAAAACAGCCAATGTCTACACTCCCTCCCGCCCACTACACTCTGCCAATGAAAGGCGCCTGGTACTCCCATCACAACAGGGCCCTAAGTCGCTAACTAGACTCTTCTACACAGAGTGCGTGAGCGTATTGCGTCAGGTGAGCGTATTGCGTATTGCGTCATTTCCTGTTTTCTCGCTGCTACTGTGTTGTTCTGTGCTGTTTGTAGCTGCTGCTAAAGCTCGAGCTAAATCGATTAATCTGCTGTAGTTATCATCACTGTGGTTATTCAGCTGCTGTGTACTTAAACAGACACTAGTTTTCATCAAGCACTCTCGTTGTTGCATTAGCGTCATATCTGCTAAACCCTTAACTTTATACTCGCTTAGCCGTTAGCTTAGCAGCTAGCTTAATCAATTGAAATGTCTTCTCCTTCTCCCTCCTGCTCTCCTGATCTGCCCTGTTCGGTGTGTCAGATGTTTAGCTCTACCTCGACCTCCTTTACGGATAAGGGTACTTGTATGAAATGTAGTATTTTTGGAGCTATGGAGGCGAGGATCACGGAATTAGAGACGCGGCTCCGCACCTTGGAAAACCAAGCATCGCTAGCTGCTGTAATCAGCAGCAAGCCCCCAGGGCCAGTAGCCGGTGCGGGCCGACCTAGCGTAGCTTCTCCCCCTGCAACTCCCGAGCAGCCGGGATGCAGTGGCTGGGTTACTCTCAGAGGGAAGCATAGCCGCAAGACGAAGCACACGGTTCACCACCAACCACTTCACGTTTCGAACAAGTTTTCCCCACTCAGCGACACACCCGCTGAGAAACCAACTCTGGTTATTGGCAGCTCCATAGTCAGAAACGTGAAGTTAGCGAAGCCAGCGGCCATAGTGAAATGTATTCCTGGGGCCAGAGCGGGCGACATCGAGTCAAATTTAAAACTGCTGACAAAGGATAATCGTAAATTGGATAAGATTGTAATTCATGTCGGCATTAATGACTCCCGGTTACGTCAATCGGAAGTCACTAAAATTAATGTTGAGTTGGTGTGTGCATTTGCAAAGACAATGTCGGACTCCGTAGTTTTCTCTGGACCCCTGCCCAATCTGACGAGTGATGACATGTATAGCCGCATGTCATCATTCAACCGCTGGCTGTCGAGGTGGTGCCCAGCAAACGATGTGGGCTTCATAGATAACTGGCAGACATTCTGGGGAAAGCCTGGTCTTATCGGAAGAGACGGCATTCATCCCACTTTGGATGGTGCAGCTCTTTTGTCTCGTAATATGGCTAAGTTTGTTAGTCGTAAAACCTGACAAACCAGAGTTGAGACCAGGAGGCAGAGCTGTAGTCCTACACACTCCTCTGAGCTTCCCTGTGAGCAGTTTCCCAGCCACAATGTTAATGTTATAGAGACTGTGTCTGCCCCCCAACCCAGGCCTTTTATTACAGTTAATTCAAACTCAAATAAAAAAGGAGTAAATCAAAAAAATTTAATAAAAATTAAAACAACAACCAACGTTATGCCAAAAAATATGAGAATTAAATGTGGTCTGTTAAATATCAGATCCCTGTCATCTAAAGCTCTATTAGTGAACGATCTGATATCAGATTATCATATTGATTTACTCTCTTTAACTGAGACTTGGCTGTGTCAGGAAGAATATGGCAGCTTAAATGAATCCACTCCTCCCAGTCATCTTAATACTCATACTCCTCAAGACACTGGTCGAGGTGGTGGAGTGGCAGCTATTTTCAGTTCTAGTCTTCTAATCAACCCTCGACCAAAACTTAGTTTCAGCTCTTTTGAAAGCCTTGTTCTGAGTTTTTCACACCCGGCTTGGAAAACTTTACAGCCTGTTTTATTTGTGATAGTATACCGCCCTCCTGGCGCATACTCTGATTTTCTAACTGAATTCTCAGAGTTTTTATCAGATTTAGTCCTGAGTTCAGATAAAATAATTATTGTAGGGGACTTCAATATTCATGTAGATGTTGATAATGATAGTCTTAGCATGGCATTTATGTCCCTTTTGGACTCTATTGGTTTCACTCAAAATGTAAACCAGCCTACTCACCACTTTAACCACACCCTCGACCTTGTTCTAGCTTATGGCCTTGAAACCGAAAACTTAATTGTCTTCCCACAAAATCCTCTTTTATCAGATGACTATTTAGTAACATTCGATGTCCTATTAACCGACTACTCTCCAGTTAACAAAAATGTACTCACAAGATGTTTGTCTGATAGGACTGTAGCTAAATTTAAGGAAACAATTCCAGCTGCTTTTAATTCTTTACCACATCTGTTTACTACAGAAAGCTATTATGCTAATGTTAGTCCCTCTCAGCTTGATCAGTTTGTTGATAGTACTGCAGGTTTGCTGAGAAGTACTCTAGACTCAATTGCCCCCTTAAAAAAGAAGATTATTAAACGACAGAGGCTAGCTCCATGGTATGACTCAGAAACTCATAACTAGAAGCAAATGTCGCGTAAATTTGAAAGAATGTGGCGATCCACCAAAACAGAAGAGTCTCGTTTACTCTGGCAAAATAGTCTTAATAAATACAGGAAGGCCCTACGGCATGCTCGAGGTGTCTACTACTCCTCCCTCATAGAAGAACATAAAAACAATCCCAGGTACCTTTTCAGCACTGTAGCCAGGCTGACAGAGAGTCACAGCTCCACTGAGCCAAGTATTCCTATAGGCCCCAGCGGGATGATTTTATGAGCTTCTTTAATGACAAAATCCTAAAGATTAGAGACTCTGTAACCTCCTGCCGTTAACTGGTGCAGATGTATCTTTGGAAACTGCTCAAAAACCTGATGTTTACCTTGACTGTTTTTCTCCAATTGACCTTCCTGAGCTAAATTCTCTGATATCTTCGTCTAAACCATCAACCTGTCTTTTAGACCCGATTCCAACCAAGCTGCTTAAGGAAGTCTTTCCCTCAATTAGCACTTCTTTACTAGATATGATCAATATGTCTTTATCGACGGGCTATGTACCCCAGTCTTTTAAACTAGCTGTAATTAAGCCACTTCTTAAAAAGCCTACCCTAGATTCAGGCACCTTAGCTAACTATAGACCTATATCTAACCTTCCTTTTATCTCAAAGATCCTTGAGAAAGCAGTCGCTAATCAATTATGTGACTTTCTTCATAACAACAGTTTATTTGAGGACTTTCAGTCAGGATTTAGAGTCCACCATAGCACTGAGACAGCCCTTGTGCGAGTTTCAAATGATCTACTTACTGCTTCAGACAGAGGACTTCTCTCTGTACTCGTCCTGTTAGATCTTAGTGCCGCTTTCGACACGATAGACCATCACATCCTGTTACAGAGATTAGAACATTTAATTGGCATTACAGGATCTGCACTAAGTTGGTTTAAATCTTATCTATCAGATCGATCTCAGTTTGTTAATGTTCATGATGTGTCCTCTATGCAAACCAAAGTTAGTCATGGAGTTCCACAAGGTTCTGTGCTCGGACCGATTCTTTTTACCTTATATATGCTTCCTCTGGGTAATATCATGAGGAAACACTCCATTAATTTTCATTGTTATGCAGATGATACTCAATTATACTTATCTATGAAGCCAGACGAAACCAATCAGCTATCTAAACTAGAAGCATGCCTTAAGGACATAAAGATCTGGATGACTAGAAACTTTCTGCTACTTAATTCAGACAAAACTGAAGTTATTGTGCTCGGCCCAAAACACCTTAGAGACTCTTTCTCTAATGATATAGCTGCCCTAGATGGCATCAGCCTGGCATCCAGCACTACTGTTAGGAATCTGGGAGTTCTATTTGATCAGGATATGTCCTTCATCTCCCACATAAAACAAATATCAAGGACAGCCTTCTTTCATCTTCGCAACATAGCAAAAATCAGACACATCTTGTCTCAAAACGATGCAGAAAAACTAGTCCATGCATTCGTTACTTCCAGGTTGGATTATTGTAACTCGTTACTATCAGGCTGCCCTAATAAGTCACTAAAAGCTCTTCAGCTGGTACAAAATGCTGCAGCACGTGTGCTGACAAGAACTAGGAAGAGAGAGCACATCTCTCCTGTATTAGCCTCTCTGCACTGGCTTCCTGTAAAATCTAGAATAGAATTTAAAATCCTTCTTCTTACTTACAAAGCTCTTAATGGTCAGGCACCATCATATCTTAAAGAGCTCATAGTGCCATATTACCCCTCTAGAACATTGCGCTCCCAGGATGCAGGCCTGCTTGTGGTACCTAAAGTCTCTAAGAGTAGTGTTGGAGGTAGAGCCTTCAATTACCAGGCCCCCCCCCCTCCTCTGGAACAATCTACCAGTCAAGGTCCGGGAGGCAGACACCCTTTCTTCTTTTAAGAGTAGACTTAAAACTTTCCTCTTTGATAAAGCTTATAGTTAGGGCTGGCTCAGGCTTGGACTAGCCCATAGTTATGCTGCTATAGGTTTAGACTGCCGGGGGGATCTGACACACCAAGCTTCTCTCTCTCTCTATCTCTGACTCTCTGACTCTCTCTCTCTCTCTCTCTTCCTCTCTCTCTGACTCTCTCTCTCTCTCTGTCATATTAATGCAGCTCATTAACTCTGTATCTTCTGGTCCCATTAACATTACTAACCACATATCTTCCCGGGAGTTCTTGTGCTCCCTTGTCTTGAAGGTTCCTGAGGATCGTTGCTGCAGACCACCTGCTGCTGTGGACCTGCTCGACTGCAACAACTACTAACATCAGCCTTCCCCATAGTATCATTATTGTTGCTGCTAATGCTAATAGTAGACCTGTTGACTTCAACTGTTACAATTACGATTACCTCAGCCTTTATCATTACTCTGCTTCTCTCGCTAATTTATTTATTTATTTAGCCAATCTTCACCCTAGTCTACCACTATTATTGGCATTGTAACCATAAGTATGTGTCTGTTGTTGTTCATGTAACAAGGACATATGTTGTTGTGGTAACAAGAACATATGTTGTTGTTGCTCTCTTTGCCTGTCTCTATCCTGCATCTCCTTCTATCCCATTTTCGGCCCATCCAGTCGAGGCAGATGGCTGTTCAACATGAGTCTGGTTCTGCTCGAGGTTTCTGCCTGTTAAAAGGAAGTTTTTCCTTGCCAATGTGCCGAATTGCTAAGTGCTACTCATGGTGGATTCATGTTGGGCCTCTCTTTAAATAACTTAACAAAGAGTCGGTCTAGACCTGCTCTTTCTGTAAAGTGTCTCGAGATAACCCTGGTTATGATTTGGCGCTATACAAATAAAAATTTGATTGGTTCTCCTCAGTAGTCTCCTGGTGGTGGAACGAGCTACCAAACTCCTATGGTCCGCAGAGTCCCTTTTCTACCCTCCTGTCGTGTTCGGGTCAAATCTGTAACATAGTTACACTAACTCTTAGTTTGTTTTTTCTTATTTGGTTCATGTCTTATCACTAACTCTCCTGTCATTTCAGATCCTGCCTTTCTTCCCTGCCATGCAATCATCTCATTTCCCTCACCTGGTTTTCCCCGCCCATTTTCTCACCTGCAGTCCATTTGGTCATTAGTCCCTCAGTATATATTCTAGTCATTTTCACTTGATCCCTGCCAGATTGTCTTGTGTGTATTTTTGCCAAGCTTTCCAGTATTTTCTATTCTGCCTTCTAGTGCGGACCCTGTTTTTGCCTTATTGGACTTCGGATACCTGCCTGCCCCTTGTCGGATTTGTTTGCCTGATTGACTGATCTCCCGGTTTTGACTCTGCCTGTTTTTTGGACTGAATAAACGGATCTTCCCTTTCAACCTGCCTGCCTGATTGTCGTGCTTTTGGGTTCTCCTTTTCCAGCACCAGTGAGCGTGACAGAACAATCTGGCCACTATGAACCCAGCCGACGCTGACTCAATCCGCAATGAGTTGAGAGCACAGGCAAGCGCTCTTCAGCGCCACGACGAACAATTTACCTCTGTTTCAGACGGTCTGCAGGAGATGGCGGCTCGTCATGAGAGGAGCATGAGCAGCATTCAGGAACATCTCCAAAGGCTCTCTCTGTCGGAACGTGGTCTGAACCCTGCATCGTCTGTCAGCCCTCCTGTCCAGACTCCTCCGGTGTCGGATGCTCGTTTACCTCCTCCGGAACGTTACTCCGGAGCTCCGGGTTCCTGCCGGCCGTTCCTTGTGCAATGTTCCCTTGTCTTTGAACTCCAGCCTTCCGCCTTTTCCACAGAAAGGTCCAGGGTAGCGTATATTGTCTCTCTGCTTACCGGCAGAGCTAGAGACTGGGGAACCGCAGAGTGGGAGAAGCAATCCGCCATCTGCTCATCTGTCAAGCTGTTCTCCGACGAGCTGCGGAAAGTTTTCGACCATGTCACACCAGGAAGAGAGGTCGCTCGGGGTTTGTTTAACCTGACGCAGGGAGGCAGGTCTGTGTCCGATTACTCTATCGAGTTCCGTACTGTAGCAGCCGAAAGTAACTGGAACGCTGCCTCGCTCTTCGATGCTTTCTACAACGGCCTCTCAGACGACATCAAAGACGAGCTGGCGGCCCATGATCTTCCTGCTGATTTGGACGCACTTGTCTCTCTCTCTATCCGCATAGACGGTCGTCTGCGGGAGCGGCGGAGGGAGAGAGTTCGGTCCGCTGCTTCACCTGCGCGATTCAACCAGCCATCCCACCCTCCGGGGCTTCCTTCTGAGCAGCACATGAACGCTCCGTGTGACGCTTCTGAGCCGATGCAGCTGGGCAGGACACGGCTGTCTACAGCAGAACGACAGCGCCGCCTACGGGAGAACAGGTGTCTGTACTGTGGTCAGGACGGCCATTTCGCCTCTTCTTGTCCAGTAAAAGACATGGCTCACCAGTCATCCAGAGGGCGCTGGTGAGCCGGATTATGAACTCTGAAACGCCCTCTCGGTCTTTGGTTCAGGTAAAGCTTTTCTGTTCGGGGAATTATCAGACTGTCTCAGCCCTCATTGACTCTGGTGCGGATGAAAGCCTGTTGGACATAACTCTTGCCTCCCAGCTGGGTCTTGGTCAGGTGGTCCTGGAGGAGCCTATCGACGCCTCAGCCTTGGATGGTCGTCTCCTTTTCCGGGTTACTCATCGATCTACTCCCCTTCAAATGACCATTTCAGGTAATCACACTGAGACTCTTTCTTTTCACCTGATCAATGCTCCACAACAATCTGTCATTTTGGGGTTTCCGTGGCTTAGGAGACATAATCCACACATTGACTGGCCTTCAGGGACTATACTGCAGTGGAGTAATCATTGTCACGCTATTTGTTTGAAGTCTGCCCTGTCATCTGCTTCTGGTTTGACTGTCCCCTCTGAGTTTCCAGACCTGTCACAAGTTCCTAAGGATTACCTGGATCTGAAGGAGGTTTTTAACAAGGCCCGGGCCACCTCTTTGCCACCGCATCGCCCTTATGATTGTGCCATTGACCTCCTCCCAGGTACATTCCCCCCTAGAGGGAAACTCTTCTCCTTATCAGTCCCTGAGACTAAGACTATGGAAAAGTACATCAATGACTCCCTGGTGGCAGGGATCATACGACCATCATCATCTCCCGCTGGAGCAGGATTTTTTTTTGTGGACAAAAAGGACAAGACCTTGCGACCTTGCATTGACTTTAGGGGACTTAATGACATTACCATAAAAAACAGGTACCCTCTTCCATTAATTTCCTCTGCTTTTGAACGGCTACAAGGGGCTACCATTTTCTCCAAACTTGACCTCCGCAACGCTTATCACTTGGTGAGAATCAGGGAGGGTGATGAGTGGAAGACGGCCTTTAATACTCCTAGTGGTCATTATGAATATTTGGTCATGCCGTTTGGTCTCACTAATGCCCCTGCAGTCTTCCAGGGATTAGTGAATGATGTTCTGCGGGATCTGCTCAATGTGTCTGTTTTCGTGTATCTGGATGACATTCTCATTTTTTCTAAGTCCAGGCAGGAGCATGTGGTGCATGTACGTCAAGTCCTCCAGAGGCTCTTGGAGAACCAGCTCTTTGTTAAAGCGGAGAAGTGTGAGTTTCACGCTTCAGAGGTATCCTTCCTGGGTTTCATCATCAACGCTGGCAACATCCGGATGGACCCGGTCAAAACCAAAGCAGTCACTGACTGGCCAACTCCATCCACACGCAAGGAGCTTCAACGCTTCCTGGGATTTGCCAACTTCTATCGAAGGTTCATTCGAAACTACAGTTCAGTGGCAGCTCCCCTCACTGCTCTCACCTCCCTCAGTGAGCCCTTCCGGTGGTCCTCCGTGGCTGAAGCGGCTTTTGGTGAGTTGAAGTCACACTTCACCTCTGCTCCTATTCTCATCTTCCCAGATCCTGCTCGCCAGTTTGTCGTGGAGGTGGATGCCTCAGACACCGGTGTCGGGGCAGTTCTTTCTCAGCGGTCGGCTGAGGACCAGAAAGTCCACCCATGTGCTTTCTTCTCCCGGAAACTGGACCCAGCGGAGAGGAATTATGACATTGGGAACCGGGAGCTGTTGGCAGTCAAGCTTGCACTGGAGGAATGGAGACACTGGTTGGAGGGGGCGGAGCAACCATTTGTGGTTTGGACTGACCACAAAAACCTTGAATACATCCGATCGGCCAAGAGACTGAACTCTCGTCAAGCTAGGTGGGCTCTCTTCTTCAACCGTTTTGACTTCTCTCTCTCATACAGACCAGGTTTCAAAAATGTCAAGCCCGATGCTCTGTCCCGTCAGTTCCAGTCAGAGGATTCCCCATCCCAGCCTGAAGGTATCCTCTCCTCTGCATGCGTCATCGGAGCGGTAACCTGGGAGGTGGAGAATAAGGTAAAACGCTCCCACACTGAACACCCTGCTCCTAGTGCTTGTCCAGAGAACCGATTGTTTGTTCCAGACAGTCTCCGTTCTGAGGTCCTCCAGTGGGGGCACTCTTCTCGTCTGGCTTGCCATCCTGGGGTGAGACGCACTTTAGCCCTGCTTCGACAGCGCTTCTGGTGGTCTTCCATGGAAAGGGACTCCAGGGAATTTGTTGCTGCCTGCCATGTTTGTTCTCAACATAAGAGCTCTCACCAAGCTCCATCCGGTCTCCTTCATCCGCTGCCAGTTCCTCGCCGTCCCTGGTCTCACATTGCTTTGGACTTTGTCACCGGCCTACCACCTTCAAACGGTAACACAGTTATACTCACTGTTATTGATCGCTTTTCCAAAGCGGCCATGCTCATTCCCTTACCCAAATTACCCACTGCCAAGGAAATGGCTGAAGTTTTGTTGCAACATGTGTTCCGGCTGCATGGTCTCCCATCTGATGTGGTCTCTGACCGGGGACCACAATTCACCTCTCACTTTTGGTCCGAGTTTTGCAGGACGCTGGGGGCTACTGTCAGTTTGTCATCTGGTTTCCACCCACAATCCAACGGTCAAGCAGAACGCATGAATCAAGAGATGGAGACAGCACTGCGCTGCCTTACTTCCCGCAACCCCTCCTCCTGGTCTGAGCAGCTCCTATGGATTGAGTACGCTCATAATACCCTGCCCAGTTCAGCCACTGGTCTTTCACCCTTCCAATGCTCCCGGGGGTACCAACCACCGCTCTTTCCAGAACAGGAACGTGAAGCCAGCGTTCCCTCAGTTCAGGCGTACGTCCGACGGTGTCGGCGCACTTGGATGCAGGCCCGCTCCACACTCCTGCGCTCTTCCGACCGTTACCAACGATCGGCCAATCGTCATCGCAATCCTGCACCCCGGTACTCCCCAGGACAATGCGTCTGGCTGTCAACACGGGATCTTCCCCTCAGAGTGGACTCCAAGAAGTTGGCTCCCCGTTTTGTGGGCCCGTTCCCGATCTCTAAAATAATCAATCCTGTGGCTGTCCGTCTTCGCCTTCCATCATCCATGAGGATTAACCCAACATTCCATGTTTCCAAGGTCAAACCTGTCAATGAGAGTCCACTTCTGCCCCCCTCCAAACCCCCACCACCCCCCCGGCTTATTGATGGGGCACCTGCGTACACTGTCCGTCGTCTCCTCAAATCCAGGCGACGTGGTAGGGGAGTGCAGTATCTGGTTGATTGGGAGGGTTACGGCCCAGAAGAACGCTCGTGGGTCCCCACTCGCAGCATCCTGGACCCAGCTCTCATCACAGACTTCCACCTGGCTCATCCTGATCAACCGGGTGGGACGGCAGGAGCCGTCCCTAGAGGGGGGGGTTCTGTAACATAGTTACACTAACTCTTAGTTTGTTTTTTCTTATTTGGTTCATGTCTTATCACTAACTCTCCTGTCATTTCAGATCCTGCCTTTCTTCCCTGCCATGCAATCATCTCATTTCCCTCACCTGGTTTTCCCCGCCCATTTTCTCACCTGCAGTCCATTTGGTCATTAGTCCCTCAGTATATATTCTAGTCATTTTCACTTGATCCCTGCCAGATTGTCTTGTGTGTATTTTTGCCAAGCTTTCCAGTATTTTCTATTCTGCCTTCTAGTGCGGACCCTGTTTTTGCCTTATTGGACTTCGGATACCTGCCTGCCCCTTGTCGGATTTGTTTGCCTGATTGACTGATCTCCCGGTTTTGACTCTGCCTGTTTTTTGGACTGAATAAACGGATCTTCCCTTTCAACCTGCCTGCCTGATTGTCGTGCTTTTGGGTTCTCCTTTTCCAGCACCAGTGAGCGTGACAAAATCTGACCGATTTACAACTTTCATCAGTCATAAATATTGTGTTTTACATTTGATTGCCTCAAGGCCTTATGATATCCTCCACACGAAGCATTTGAACATATAAAACTGATGAACACCACTTTTTGAGTAGTTTAGTCAACTTTGTAACACTTGTGGTGTTCCCAGTCAAAAATGACCTGAAATTAATGCATAACACTAGATTATGTTCATCCATCAGATGGAAAACATCCCCATTCACACCCACACACCCACACAAGGACAACACATTTCAGACTGAACAATTTTTGAACCAGATGAAGAGGAGATTGAAGTTGAAGCCGAGCGAGAGGAGGATGTCTCAGAAATGAAAGACAACATTGACAGATTTTGGAATACATTTTCAATGTCTATTCTTTGTATATTCACTGTAGTTATTCATGTCAACCACTGGTCTGAGACATTGTTTACAGCTTAGAAAGATATTAAATAAAATTTGGTGATGATTAATGGCTCTTGTGTTAATGTAAGATCAGTTAAAACAGACAGATTGGGAACACCAAAGTCAGGGGGGAGAAACGAACACAACAGGAGGGTTAAGAAGAAGCTAAAGACCCAGCTCATTCATGAACACCTCTGCACTTAATGATGTAATTGAGGATGTTGTTTATGTTGATTAGGATATTCATGATGAGGATGATGATGACTATATTGACCTCTTATATATACATAAAAAATCTGCTATTATCTCTCAGATGTACATTCTGCTAAATGAAATTGTAACATTGTAAAATGGCAAATGGTAATTGGACTGCACCCCTCGATCCCACAGGATCCGTCTCTGGCACGTTCCGTCTGCGCCACGTTTCTGGTCCGTCAACGGCGCGAGCCCTCGCCCACAGGAAGCGTGTCTGGTCCGCAGCGCAGCAGAGCGCTGGCCCAAGCAGCTGGATTTGCGACATCACAAGATCGCGGGAGAACTACATTATCGCGCAAGTATTGAGTAATCACGCGATTACATCAATGTTAGCGGAGCAACACACAAACTACAGTTCAGTTTGCACATCCGAGGTTGATTATCTGCTCATTTGGAAATCATTTCGTGATTTTTGTGCTTCTACCATGGCTGAGTGCACTACTTAATTAAAGTTCTTTTTTCGAGATTTCAGTGAGTTGATCTTAAAATAAACAGAAAAAAACGGTCTGTCCCGGTCTGAACATGGTGTTTTATTTTGAAATGGCCGGATGCTGTATGCTGCTTTCGTGTGTGACTTCCTGTTTGGAATGATCTGCTCTGTTCAGCTTGATGCGTGTTTGAAGCAGCCTCCATCAAAAATAGACCCAACGCGTATCTTTAGCGGAGCAGAGCGGACGCACCAGAGACGGACCGTGGCACGTGCTGTGGAATCACTATCATTGACTTGAATGGGCGAGATCGACTCCGAAAGGACGCGGCGCACACGGAACGCGCCCGAGACGGATCCTGTGGAATTGAAGGGTAAGCTCCGTCCAACCACTCAAGGTGCTTTACGCTACATTACTTCTACTACTACAGCGTTCACCCTTTCACACAAACATGTATACATTAATGACACTATGCAAGCAGCAAGCAAGCAACTAGTGGTTTAGTATCATGTAGGCAGGAAGAGCTGGGGATCGAACCACCAACCTTCTGGTTAGAGGGCCCACTCTGCCTCTGAGCCACAGTGGCCTGAAAATGAGCACATTTGTGTTGCTGTTACAGATGTATTGACATGTGGGCAGGAATGTTGCCAAGGTGAAGGCCGATCGTACAGAATGTAGTGCAGCAAAAATCACCCTCACAAAAATGTGCGCTACGCTCATAGCAGCCAGTATAAAGGTCTAGCTCTGGTGTACTACACGTTGGGTTGTAATTAAAACTTGCCTGTAAGTGATCCCCCCAAAGAACCCAAGGCACATCAAAGTGTTTAGGAGGTTTTGCTCAGAGTTGCAGTTGCTCCGTGTGAACTTTCTCTGCTGGCCAAAATAATGATAAACAAAACTACTTTTCCTAACTCGTGAAAATATAGATAATGATTCAGCGGAAATGCAGAAACTTGATGATGCCATTTTTTTTGACTGATACGAGGTCTCTGCAATGCAGCAAACACTTTTTAAGCATTTCCTTCCCTTCCCCTTTTGTTCCACGTCTTCTCCAGCTCTTTCTTCCTCCTCCTGAAATCAACAAGTCTTCTTATCACCATGCCCAAATTATATCCGACAGAAAGTTGCAAATCAATAAAGACTGTCTGCTACCCTTTTCAAAGTGCAGATGATCTACGTTTGAGTTGTGTAATGTCCTATTTATCATCTACTGTAACCTTGTAATGATATTTATCTCCAGTGCAGCTCCTCATCGCGCCCTCCCCGATAAATTTAGCCGAGGAGGTACGCCACTTTGGATTTAATTGCTTAGGTGAACTATGGTGGAATTATTGAAGTTCTATTGCTTGTGTTGTTGTCTGAAAGTCATCTTCTCCCTCTCCCTCAGGTCACAGCCTCTGCACGCGTGTCAGAGATTCAGCACTGCGTCCGGGCCAACTTAAAGATGTAAGGAGAGGAATTTATGGAAATAATATGCATTAAAAAAGATGAGAGAGGAGCCAAAGTCAGAGCAGGCAGCTGTCATTGGTAGTGATTCAGAGGTCTATGAGGCCTCTCACTTTGTTCCTAAATTATTCATGCAATCTGTCAATGCTGCTGTCTAGGCAGACTCCTCTCCCCATGTGTTCTATGACGACAGAAATCCTGCGCTATGTTCGCCGCTATCTGCTGCAAATCCCTCACGGGAGACACACCGAACTCACAAAGCTCCTGCACATGCTAGTGTGTGCGTTTGTGTATATGAGCGTCAGTGTCTCCTCTTTTGTTGTTTCTCTCACTTTCGAGTCATTTTGCCGTCTTTGCTGTGTGCTTTTAAGTCTTTGTGAGTGTCACACTCCTCTGTAAGTGTTCCCTCATCCAAAACAAAGAAAGTACACACAGCGGCAAATGAATATTCAGGCACAAATGTGCACGCACACGCACAGCATGCTAACAAACACACAAAAAAGACGGACAGAGTGCTTCCTCTTCCTCTCTTATCCCAGTGAGTTTCACTTCTCTTTGTGGGGGAATATAAAAGACAGATTATTCCTCAGATGTTGGAAAGCATGTATTATTGAAGCTCTCCCTCAGATAGCCTCATAAAGTTCCCTCCACCACGTGACAAAACTCTTAATATGAATAACAATGAGTGAAAGATAAACTTCCTGGTATGAACATGCTCACAGTGAGTGCACAGCTGTCTCCTGTCTGGACGTGTAGATCTAAGTAGCTCATGCAGCCCTTTAACTTTGTGCCTGCTGTGTTTTAGAGTGGGACCATACAGCTGTAACTGAGACAGATGTGGCCGTGTGTCCTGGTGATCCAGGCCACTGTCACTCAGCATTAGGGTGGCTTGTGTCTCATCTATCGAGCGTGGTCACAGGGTTTGTTTTGTCATGTCGACTCTTGAGTCTTAACAGAAAGTCATGACTTGATTGAGCTAGTTCTGGCCTCATATTGGAGCCTTTTTAGCACTCTTAACCAAGGGGCTACCTCAAGGGCTGATTAATGAAGACAACGCAGAAATGCCAAAAACTGCAGTTCCTCAAATGGCCACTTGAGGCTGACTTCAAAAGCGAGTCAGTGCCCATAATGCCCCATGTTAAAATGAACAGCACAATTAAACATGTTTGCAGCTTGGTACAAAAACGGTTTTGGCTCCTGTAGCTTTTTTCTCTATCCATTACATCTGTATGGTGGGTGAATGTTTATATAATTTATCTGTTTACATTATAATGAGGCTTTAATGTATCCATAATAAGGGGTGTGGTCACTCTGATACCCCTTTCCCACCGAAATTAGCGCACTGACACAAGTTTTTCAGACCCGGGAAGACCCGCTAATAGATACCTCTTTTTTCCCAGTGCCAGTGGAGTGTACACGCCTGTCGGTCTCTTTTCTGCTGCGTCACCGTCTGACGTCACAAACGTGCCGAGTCAGGGTTAGTAAACAGTGAAGATGTCAAGGTGGTTAGGTCTTTATAGTGTCTATTACTCATTTAGTCTGTGTATCAAACTCAGGGAAGACAAATTTGGAACGATGTTCAAGCGCTGCTTGGACGGGCGGAATTTGTAGCTGAGATGACAAGGAGTTGCAGGAGTTACCGACGGAGCATAGCATCACACCGGAGAGGGGTGATTATAACTTTTCCCATTAATCATAAAAGCTGGGCGTTAGCGGGTTTTTTGACCAGTGGGAAAGCGGCTTGAGTGACCAGCTGCTTGCTATGTGTCACCTCAGCTAATTAAAGCCAATGAATTTATACCTCTCAGCCATGTTTGTGTTGTTTGAGCCTTTTGGAGATTTCTTTCATGCATATATCAGACAAATATTATGGCTTGTTGTGCAGTTAATTGTTCTAACTGGCCGTCCAAGAAGTCTAAGCTCCTGCTTCTTCAGTGAGTGTTATATTCTATGTATGTTTGTGCTGATAAGTACCAGAAATATAGACTCTCATTCTGCGGGTTACCCTGCATTAAACAATCTAATTAGCCGTCTAATGAATAAGCCTTAAGATAACTTATGCCTTACTAAACCTTGCTGCTGCCCAGCTACACCCTCATGTCCAAATATGTCACTTCAAAAAACAAACAAAACGATGGCAATAATGCAGAACATGAGGCTTCAAAACGACAGTTCACAAACCAATAGGTGACGTCACCATGGCTATGTCCACTTTTTAAACAGTCAATGTTCTAACAAGTGGAAATATAGATAAATGAGTCTCATTAAGAGCACTTAGTGCCTGTTAGGGACATGGGAGGACTGTTTGTTTCTAATGATGCTGGCATCAAGTGTTTGTTCAGCAGCTTTAGGGAGGCTCCTGGAAGATATGTGCCGGTTACACTTACTCACATGCGCAGGCACACACACTGATGGATTTATGCAGATGTAGAGACAGACAGTTGTGTATTTTTATGCTCACACACACACCTTTAAATATTGTCCTTGAGTACACATGATATCTGTGTCCAACCGTGATGTAATTAGGAAATGCCCAGTGAGCAGATAATGTTATGGTAACCAAGGCCAACTGCTTTGCTTCCATGACAACCAAACATCAAAATCTGAAACAGTCGCTGTGCTCAGTGATGCTGAGATGCTTCAAATCAGAGTCAGTCACTGTGCTGATGGAGCTCATCGTTCATATTTCAGAAAAAAAACCCCTCTTATTTTCTTTCTTTTTTCATCTGCATCACATCTAACTTTTCACTTCTCCCTGTTGCTCTTTATTGTTCCTTTGTTACAGGACTTAGTGTAATGATAAGACCCGCAGGCTGAACAGTAAATACGATCTCACACACAGCTTTGGCTTCTGCTGTTACTATTCAGACGCAGCCTTATCTTCCACACACACCTTTACTCTGCAACAAACTTAAATCCCCACAATCACCCGAGGCGAGTCACGCTCTCCTGTGAGAACGCTATGATGACTCGCCGCTGGGAAAATAATGACCACTAGGTGATGAGATGAAATGGACTGATATTACAGTATTTACTGAAATGTGAGTATTTGTCAAATTGAACTGGCCTCTGAATCACTCTGTCCTCTTATCTCCTTTTCCTCCCTCAATCCCCTCGCCACACTTCCTCTGCGTCATCTCACTGTTCTCCAGCTACATATTTCCTTCTTTCATCATCTTTATCACGATCTCGTTTCTATCTCATTTTTTTGAAAGTAGTCGATATGATCTTTCACATTGTTTTTCATCACTCAAGTTGTCATTATCTCCCCCATATTTCTTCTGCTTCCTGTCATAAAAGCAAAAAATATCTGCAACTTCTCTGCAATTTGCTGAACTTTTTGAGAACCTGGTCTGACTTGTTCTTTGTGGTCTCACAGATGTCAGAGCGAATTCAATATGTGTTTGAAAACAACACCGCTAGCAAATTTAAAGATACCTAGCCTACCTACTCCAAGTCGTGGTCTGTTGGTTTAATATAACACGTTGACATACAGTTTTCCCTTTAAGCAGTCCATTTTATTTTATGTAATTTTATTTTAGCCACATGAGGGCGCAGAAGATGTTGTAAACCTAATCACTTAGGAAGTTGATATGGCTAACATGTTAGCAAACAATTGCCTTTTTACCATCTAGCAGTCATGAGGCTACAACCTTAGCATTCACTTGGAGTTGTGTTTTCAGCCACTGGATAGTTTAAAGTCCACTTTTAACACTCCTTTTGGTTTGTTTTGGTTTCCACCAACTCCTGAGAGAAATATCGGCCTATTTAGCTGCTGCGCCACTAAGCTAGCCGCTAGCTTTGTTTTGCTGAATTTCAGTTCAGGTCAAGTAGCTAGCGTTGCTCCCCCTTGGATATTTTACATGAAAAACAATTGTCAGATGGTCAGAAAACAATGCTGATGTTCATTTGTTGACATTGAACCAAAAAAGTAGGTGTTAGTCGTCAAACCAAAAAAAATGTCTAAATGATGCTAAATCACCTTAGCTAGCTAAGTGGCACCGTAGATTGGGCAGTAACTCTAGTTTTAATGTTAGAAGGATAACCTCATCATATGACAGTATTTTCTATATGAGCCAGTTCCAATTCTTCATAGATTAATATGATGTATGATGTTTACGCTAATGTAAAAAATAATTAACTGTACAAGCCTCCATTAAGAGTAGATCGTCTATTGTAGATGTCCATCATCTTGGCTGCGAAGTCAGCCTGAATTATTTGGCATCTTTTGGAACTAAAGCTTCTCCTCTTAAATTTAAAGTAACTGAACAATGTTTGCCTGCAGGGCATGAGTTTGTAATGACTCGTTCTAGTGGGGTCACTATTGGGTCAGTGATGTTTAATATGAGAGTGATATGCCTGGCAGATAGAGGACATTGATCATTATAGGCATTTCAAGCAAAAACACCCTTTTCACCATCACCTGGCACTAATGCTGTCTTCTTCTTTTGTTATCTAATTGCAGTTAGCAAACAGCTGTCAGGTGCACTACAGCCACCGTCTGGCGGTAGTACTGCATTACAACCAGGCACTGGTAAAAACAATGGGGAAAATATAAACTCATCAAAAAAAGTTTTGAATATGGTGTTTGGTTGATCATATCTCTGTTGTCACGTTATCATTGGCATTGAATCTGGTGGATTCTCATTGGAAAGCTTGTTCATTTTCCTTTTCAACCATGTCCCATTTGTAAGGATCATGCATTTGTGGAATGACCAGTACATCTGAGAAGTGGGTGATGTCCCAAGGAAAATGTGTCAAATTTCCCTCCCATTGAAAAACAGTTTAGACTGTTCTCCTGTTGGTATTGACCCTATTGTTTTGTGTTGTTTGGGAGATTGGATGATTCAACTCTATCAGTAACAAGAAGTGGGTAGGAAAATTATATGCATCCACAACAGCCTGGCACCTCCTCCTCATGCATGATCCTTACAAATGGGATATGGTTGGAAAGGGAAATGAGCAAGCTTTCCAATGATACCAGATTCATTGCTAATGATAAGTGAAAACAGAGATATGATTGACCAAACACCATATTCCAAACTTTAAGTTTATTTTTGAGATGAGATAATAGTTGCATGAACTTTCAATTTTTTAATAAATTAATGACTGTTCGAATATTCGTAAATCACGACTCATCCTTAATAGTCACAGTTGAAGAAAACAGTGGAAAGAGATTATCAATCAATTAATTTTTATATCAAATCACAGCAATAGTGTACTATTATTTACAGGGACCAAACTTCAATCACCGTGAGCGAGCACTTGGCAACAGTGTCATGGAAATAGTTCCTTTTAACAGGCAGAAACCTCGAGCAGGACCAGACTCACTGGTGGACAGCCATCTTTTTTTAAACCCATGAATTAGATTTAGCATCCTATCTGGTCTGGGACACATGAAACACGTTCAAAGATGTATTGTTTGCACAAAGATGGAGAATCAAGATGGCACACATCACACACACTCACCTTGCTTTTTAAAACATCACCTCCCATCATTACATGTGGCTCTTTGTCTCTCTCTGTCCTTCAGATACGCAAAATGTACATAAGCAGCACAGCATGCGCACAGACTACTTTATACTACTGTGCAGACCCTACAAAAGCAGCCCCACAGCCAGGTGTGTGTCAGCAGGTGGTTACTCTACGAGTCAGTGAGCCACTTGCATGACATCAAGTCTCCTGCCGTGCCCCCCGCTTCCTGTTTCTCCTGTCCTTCATCTCCCAGCAGGCGATCCCGATCTGCTTCATTTCCTTTTTCCTTTTTTTTTTTTCTATTGCTATAAGAGGACATCACCATGTTTTGTTTTTCTCCCTTAAACTCACTCAATCTGCTCCTGTGATGCATCAGAGACTTCTTTGTAGTGGGGCAAAGAGATATCTCATCCATCTTTTTTTTGTGTCATGTTCAACTGTCTATCACGCAACATGGAGGGTCAAAATCTTTTGTTCGCCTCGAAAATCATAAGTTTAAAGCTTGAATCATCAAGTGTCTTCTCTGGGAGGAGACGGGAAAGGATTTAGAAGAACAAAGGGAAGACTTTTGTTGGTTAATCCTGCGTCTCTTGCTGGGCCGGGTTTCTTTTTCTTTCTGGATGTCTCTATTTCTTTCTATCTGAGTATGTGTCCCACGGTGCTGACAGAGGTAGGTGGCCAATATGTTTACCTTGGCTCTCAGAGGCACTGTCACACAAGTGAGGAGGTACTTGTGGGTTTATCATCGTGTTGACACTCAAGGGGATTATACAAAGACAGAAACAAGCGAGGTTTATCAGCTTCACGCCCATAGGAGAACACACACAGAAAAATATTACAGAGCAGAGGGGCACTGAGCAGTGCAGAAAACATGCACACACACACACACACACACACACACACACACACACACACACACACACACACACATAGAGAGACTTGAGCTCTCTCGCCTTCACTCAGCTTCAATTCACCACACTTATATCTGCATGAATTAGCTCCCTGCGCGTTGTCTTTCAGGCTGTGTTAAGTAAACAAAGTGCTTTTCACTTCAAAGACAAAGTTTCTCAAATTCCTAATTAATTATCCGACTCTTGACATTGAGCGTTGACAGGCCCGGTTTTGTTCCTTTTACAACAGAGCTGCATTCCTCCTCCGATGCTCTCTGTCTTGCTCTTAGTCTATTTTAGTGGAGGCCCCGTTGAGTTGTTCCATAATTATGAGGGATAATTATTAAGGATTAACTGATACTCATTTGTATTAATGTGCTTTTCAGGACTGACACATTCATGTCTATTCATATTTATGTGCTTGACCTCTGACCTTGACCTTTACCTGACACAAATTCTAACTTTAATTCCAAACCTCCAACTCTAAACTAGCCAAAATACCCTCTCTGCAGAGGATTTCCTTCATCTCTCTATCCCTATGTGAGGAAATGTGGGTCTCTTAACAGCACAAACACAAGAACGCACACACATGCAAACACGCACACACACACACACACACACACACACAGCCACAGCCGGTTCCCCCTTTGCGATAACTCCTACAAAACGCCTGTCATCCTTACTCAGTCATACACAAGCAGGGAGTCAGCGCAAGCCGATGGATCAATTTAGTACAGAAAAGCTGTGGCATTCTTCAAATGTAATGGGCTTTGATGTAGACGCTGAGCTGCATTACAGAACCCCGCTGAAGCCACTGAAACCTCTTTTCATCTGCCTGCTTCCTATGCAGAGGACGCTGGCAGGAAACGTGCCTCACTTCTGCTACGCTCTTTTTTTTTCTTCTCTTCCCTTGCATAGAAGAGAGCAGTTCATGTTGCACACCTACACTCACACAACATCTTTCACTGGTGCTAATTTATGCACACTTCAGCTGCATGGGAAATAACTACTTCCTTCCAGCATGTTTCAGATGATTGGTTCTCCCCGCCAAGCAGACAAAATGTTACTTTTGACCCTTTTTGTGACAGCAAATAGCTCATTTTTTGCCTTTATGAAAAGGAAAAAGCTCCAAAAAACACTTATGAGATTTCTCCTTCGTAGGAAGTATGAATGCATCTGTGGAACAGCGTACCATCCTTGCACGGCTACAGACTGCCCCCTGGTGGAGAGTTTGTTCGTTGCATGTGTTTGTAGTGTGATGTTTACCTGTATTGAACAGTTATTGATCACTTTTTTGATTGTGCTGTTGTTGGGATTACTCTTCAAGATTACAGGTCAGAATGAAGTGGATAAGAAGTAGAATCTGTTTAAATCTTTACAACTATAGCCTACATCAGAAAGGTAATATTTTAATTATACGGTATGAACCATGACGTGACTTAACAAAGACTATAATTATAAGTGTGATATAATAACTAATGCCATTTCTCTGCAGCTGTACAGTCAAATAATCTAATCTAAAATTATCATCAGACATTCACTAGGATTACACTCTCTCTTTATTCTAATTTTAAAGCTCCTGAGGAACATTTGGTTTGTGTTGATTTTTGCGCCCCCTGTGGACAAAGCCGTACCTCTCATCTCTTTGCTGAGTTTGTCCTGTACATGCTAAAGTGGTGGGTTTTAACAGAAAATCTCATCCTGCTTTCTTTAACAGTCATATGTATCATTCACTTTCATTTTTTGCCCTGGAAAGTTTAAACAAAGGCAGCGTACAGTTCATGGCTTCGTCTGACACCTACCCACCACCAGCAGTTTCAGGCATTAAAAATAACTATATAGAAATAATCAATCTTGTCGCTGATGGTCTGGTTTGCTTTTGAAGCTCATATAGAGTCATCAGAATTTATTTCAGTCTGTTTCATAACCAGTGAAAAACTCCTCACAGCAGCTTTAAGTTCAAACCACACGAGCAAACTCGAGGCTTCTTTCACTCCGCCGCAGCTGCAGCACTTCACAGTTCTCTCACTAATTCTAACTGTTCCACGACCAAAGTGTCTCACTATCAGTATGTGAGGCACGTTTTACCACTGTCACCCTTCCTCTCTACCAATTTCTGTCATGCTGTGAACTGCAACAGATCCTGCCACTTCCATTTTGCATGTAATGCCTCCTAAATGACCCAAAAATGGGCCGCATATCATACAAATCAGCCAGACACAAACAAAGACATTAAATGCAGAGCTTGCTTTGAAGAGCTTTATTTATAATAACATTTAAAATGTCATCCAGGGGGCAAGCAAATAAACAATAATCAGATCAAGATAATTGACTGCTCTTGGCTTGGAGGTGGAGGAATGAATACAAATGAATAAAAGAGAAACTGCATTTGAGGGTTTGAATGTATGTGTTACTAACATGGAGGTATCTGGAGAACAACACTGCATGTCTGTAGTTTTCACAGCCCGCAGACCACTGACCATCAGACCACATCAGCCAACATTTCCTGCACGCTGCAGCAGCACATCGCAAGACCACGCTTTTCACAGCCTTTCCCAAGAAGTGTTAGACTTGTTCTCATGGGGGAACGCTGCCAAGAGCGTGTCGCTTCTTGTGCTCCGTTTTCTGTGTTACAGACAATGTGGAGTGAAAGTGTTTTAACTGATTTATAGAACATTTTCTGAGAGCACAGTAAGACTGTAACTAAGGGACATCTGGGAAAGAGCTGCAGTCTGAATTAGATGACAGCACAAAAGTTGACCCTATAAAAAGATTAAAGACAAGTTACACATTAGGTTGGGGGTGCAATAATTAATTTTTCAATAGATTTAGCATTTGAAGGTCCCGCACTGGTGCAGAGATTTCTCTTTTAAGCAGAGTAAACCAATATTAATCTTTAAGTTAAAAAAGTGACACACAGAATTATGCATGAAAAAACAAGACATAAAAACACGTGAGAAACCTCAGCTGAGCAACAGAAAACACACAAAAGGACTTCAGTGTACAGAAATCTTCTCTGATAAGAAGCAGGCCTGGAGGAGGAGGAGGAGTGAGCTGCATCTCAGTGGCTGCGGGCTTGTAGTCATGCGTACGCCATCAGGCTGGTCATTCAAAAATTCTATAAGAATCTAAATCCCTTTTGTTTCATGTTAGCTTCAATCCTGTCTGGTAGCAAGAAACTGACCTGTATGATACATGTGAAATCAGTGAAATCAACACGGCTAGCTTTGGATACTATTGTGATAACGTTGAAGTCTTTGACATCAGATCACGTCAAAAACGTCTAACGACTATAAACAGGCAAAAGCAGTGTTTCCTGCCCTCAAGTAAAGTGTAAGTTCCCAGGTTAGAGTTCAGAGGTTAAGTTGTCCATCAGGTAACCAACGCTGTCCCAGAATCCATCAGTCTTTCCACTGGTTCGTCCTTTCGTGGGACATTTTTTGTGCATATCAAGTCGCATGATTTCCCCTTTTATTCTGAGCTGTGTCTGCAACCTCCAACTAGCAGGGCTGCTGTCCGGTACAGACAAACTGTATGTATGTTTGCTTGATTATTCTGTTAGAGTGATATGTTGGCCATGAAAAGACGGTAGTTAAATGTCAACCATACAAAAGGCATGAAGACTAAACTCAGTGTTCATGATGTGGACAAACATAAACTATCTAGCTAAGTATCCCCGTAAAACACAGAACATAGAAATATATCTATGGCACATATATCAAAGTTTAAAAAAAAACAAGCTCGAGCTCTTTAGTTTCACCCAGTTCAGCCCGTGTTCGTTAGTAAATTAACTCTATGTAACATTGCAGTTTGAACATTCCACGGAATGTAGCACTAAATCAATAAAAATCAATGGCAAAAATCACACACGCCTTCGTCCACGTGGTGTGCAAACTCTAAGACTCACAGGTCTCCTGATCAGCCGGCCCAGGCACTCAAAGGCACAACGACTGGTGTTAGAGGGGCCAGACAGACAGGGAGACGCAGTGGGCGCCAGATGTAGGTGATGCGGCCTACACAGAGGCACCGCAGGGGGACTCAGCCCTCGTCAGACCTTAGCTCAATTATTTTAAAGCCCTCGCTGCACAAGAGAAACACTGTGACCTAGAACTGCTGCTTCTTTTATAAGCACAGTGCTCACGCCACACTATATGTCAGTTACAAATAAAACAGCTAGTGAAGATGACAAAAATGACTCCTTATTTACAGCTGACAAACAAACACACAGTGCTGCATCCACACTTGACTATCAACATAAATTTTCACACAGGTTTATAGAGTAAAACAAAGGGCTGTCGAGAGGACTCGGAATCATCTTGGATTTTTTCAGACAGATTTTTGTTTTGTTTTTTTACCTCGTCTCAAAATGACTATCAATTTTCATCATATAACAGGTTTTTTATGAGTACTGAATTACAGCAGAGGTCTCCTTTGTTCCAAAACAAACAGACCCGGTGATTAAATCTGTAAAACTAAAATCTGTGTCTATCTGACGACATTCGGCGAGGCGCCAGGAGCTGCGAACCCCCGAATATGTTCTGATGTCCAGCCAACAGCCGGCTTTGATTGAAAACTGATACATGGCGTCATACGAGTTAAAACATGACCCTCCTGTGAGCTTAAGAAAGAGTTTGGCGTCGTGCTGAACTGGATTAAAAAAAAGAAATAACTAGTCCAAGTTTCATATTAAACAGTCAGATCCGATTCAACTGACAAAAACCTCATTCGGGTACAGCCCCAGCAGGTACGATTCACTGACCTCCCTCTCCGTCATTATTTCACAGACTCTCTACACAGGAAGAAAGCCAACAGCATCTAAAGCAGCAGCCACATCAGCAGCTGACATTCACAAAAAAAAAAAGATCCTCCAGCTGCTGATTTACCACGTCACAATATAAATAATTATTGCATTATTCTCTAATACTAAATAGGAATCTTTTCAGATTATTCAATAGTATAAAACGAGCCATAGTCGATGGCTGCTAAGGCCAATAGAATGTGAGCGTTGTGATTACCTGCCACACATTAAGTTGAATCCTCTAATATGCATAGTCCTGTTTAATCCAGTAATTGTGTGTGCTATTAATGTGAGCTCGCACTACAAACTTAGCTAGTGTAATGTAAAGAGCTGAATACGCAACAGGACTTGGCTGATGCTGTTGCATGTTGTTTATAACTGGAGTAAAACAGTGACACCTAGTGCCAATTTTCAGCAACAGCACTTTAAAAATGAACTGATAGAGCTCATCCACAAATAATAATTTACCACTATGATGGACTTTAATAAGTAGACTCTTTGGTCAAACATTTTTCTTACTGTTTCAGCAAGAACAAGGTGTATTCTGAAACTCTTTTGAAACAATGGTGTAAGAAAGATGTGCAAACCCAACTCTACATGACTGCACTGTTTTCAGTTACTATCTTTCTTCTATTGACCAGATGATTTGGCCTCTAGCTGTGACTTTAGGACCATCCCTTCATCATTGTGAGTCCAAATCCCAACCTCTCTGTGGTGCAAGTGCATTCGTTGCTTTCACTCCATTCCTGTGGGCGCGTGCATTATGTGACTCTCAGGTGGCTGTGGCAACAATGACACCGTACTGATGGGTCTAGCTCTGAGAGAAGTACTCGAGGACGAGGCGGAGGTGTCCCAGGCGGTCTTTGAGTGCGGTCAGGGACAGGACAGTGGTTTGATAGGAAGGGTCCAGCTGGAGGACGGACAGCAGCCACCAGCACCAGGCCGGACCGTTGGACGAGGCCTGGAGGACAGGGACAAAGACTGATTAAAGAAACATTCGACCTTGGGTATCAGACATTCATAATGTACAACACATAAAACCATGTGCACTTTTCGCATAGTCTAAGGCCCTTTTTACAACTGGTATTGTCATGTGACCTGGGTGATCCAGTGGACAGCTAGTACATTCACACATGGCATTAGAATGCATTTCCAGTTACCACTTGAGATTTGATCTCACTTCCAGGCTCTAAATCCAAATAAACAAATGTATGATTTTCATAATATAGACCATGACTTGATAAAAAATGTAAGGCAGCCGCACAGCAGAGAGACAGAGCGATCTACAGTTATGTGGTTCTGATGAGGGCTGTGATGGTAGTGAATTTTTCTATACACAGTGGACATAGTGGTGCATTAATAATATCCTTATCTGTGATTAAAAAGCCTTAACTGATATCAACGTCCGTTAATAATGTGACGTTCCACAATAATAAAGTTACGAGGCGTTATCCAGTTTTGTCTTGCTTTAATATTCCCATGCAACACAGGCTACACAGCTGGAAGAACAACAACCCTCACTCTCTGCCAATCACAGGCGTGACATCTTGCACAGATCACTGTCAGAGGAACCAGAGGTGACTGACAGGCTTACAGCCTCTAAGCATCTCGCGTAACACTGCAGTCATCTAACACATTCACTGACATTCACAAAAACTCAAAAACCACAACAGACCAGATTTACCCTCTAATCTCACTTCATAGTACACCCCTTCCCATGTTGAACGAAAGTGTATATTTGACGGATGCAGTGAGGACAGCGACTGTCCGTTGCTACACGATGTAACGCGATATCTCACGCTCGCGTGACTTTAGGCCACGGGACAGCCAGGCCTGTCTCTATTGCCCCTTGGCCGTGATGACGGTCACTGGGTCCGCACCAGGGTTGGCGTCACATAACCGCGGTATTGCGGTTATGCGGTTACCGTCACAGTCCTAATTCTAAATCCATTCATTATTCAATCTGTCCCAGATTTTCCATAACACCCCACTCTAATCCATACACTAAGTTTTCACAAGCTTGGAATGAAATTTGATTTATCAAGGGACAGTGCATTTTATTTTTTCAATATGGGACGATCCGCACAGGGACAGGGAAGAGGGCGGGACGCAACTAGACAGGGGTTAGAGATATGACCCATGCAGCACTTCAGGGACGGGGAGAGAGGATCCATTTGTCTATCGTCAACAGCCTTTTCTACATTGTGATTCCAGCGTTGTGCCACCTTTGCCATTTTACATTGAACTAGGCAACATAGGTGTAAAGCTGCCCCAGTGAGTGTTCTTACATAGTGTTCTGGTGTTGCGAAATCAAAATACATGCGAAAAGACATACACACACACACACGGTGCTGTTCTGCCCTACCGGCTCTGCTGTTACACAAACGCCTCCGTTACACCTCCATTACTACCTCCGACGCTGGCTCGGAGGCAGAACGACTTCCCCCATCATTCCTTCTGCCTCCGTGTGTTTTACATAAAATACAACATGTAACAGAGGCAATAATAGAGGAGATAATAATCATCTTGAACTAGCAGTGTAAAAGGGGCTTAGGTTAACAAATACTCCAGTCTGCAGTGGAGTTCAGAAACTTCAATGTTAACAAAACTGTAGAGGAACATCCGGCTTCACGTGATCACATCTTTTGCCAAACATACTCCCTCTCTACTATGTGAGCTCTTCTGTGAGTCATTATTTTCATATGAAGTGCGGATGTGAGATCCGATTGAAAGTGGTTACTGGAGACGCGTGTGGAGATGCATTCGAGAGCCAGATGTAAAAAGAGGTACTGAGAGCTGCCCACCTTGGAAAAATGTAAATACCAGCTGTAAAAACTCCCTAACAAGCCAGTTAATTCTATTCTTTCAGCTGAAACTTTATGCTATGAACACAATACCTGTTTCAATTGTTGTCAGGGTTTATGTAACCACTGTGCAGACAGCCATTTGACTGGACAAACCTGTACTGCCTTACTAATGCAAACAATAACTAAACTTTGAAAGATATAAAGGCAGACATCACCTTCTTTATGAAAATTACTTCAAATCAAAAGCTGCTTCTAAAATCTCTGTATGTTAAGATATTACAAGAAGAATGGTGCATGAATAAAAAAACAGTTGTGGGGTTTCATTTATAAGAAGTGAACTCAAATGTGCTAATTAGTCGCCACATTTGTTTGATGACATCGGATCCATTAACCTTTAAGCTAGGAACCAATTATAAGAGAATCACCATTTCACAGGTGGACAGCCTGACCAGCTACTATCTGACCTTTAAAACAACAGGTACAACAGTGGTTCATTAACACTGGTAGAGAAATCAGCTGAGTTAAAGCTACAGTAAGAGTCACACTTGTTCTAAGGCCCCAACCTGAATGTTCTCCTCCTTATCTGGCATGGCGCCATACTGTCTGTTGATCTGCTCACGAATGCGGCTGCCAAGGCGCTGGTACCAGTCCTGAGCCTGCTGGTACACACTGTCATGGAGATGCTGCAAAAGCTCCAACTCACTACCATCAACCTGGACGAGGGAGGACGCATAGACAGGAAACAAATACAGGGACAAGGAGAGAGAGAGGGGAGATCCATTTGTTACATTTTCAGTGAGTGCTATCTTCAAGTGTTACTATAGTTCGTGATCTCTGTGATCCTGACCTTCAGGTCCTCCAGGTACTCTATGTCAGCTGTGTGGTAGCCATCTCTCAGACCTCTCTTTATCACCCTGAATCTGCTGCCACCCACTGTGTCCACATACGACCGTCCATCAGGCAGCAGCTCCAGAGAGTGGATCTCCAGCATGCAGCCGTAGTCTGCAAACCTGAGGCACACAATGAAATGAGTTCAATATAAACTTTAATGTGTCTTTTTTTACATGAAAGACTTCCAGGTCTAAGTAAAGCAAAGAGTCTTGTAGTTGCTATTTATGTTAATAGTCAAATTGTCTGTGTCTGATGTCTGATTAGTCTAAATGAAACAGCTTTTGAAAAGGGGTCAACCAATGTGGTGAGGTGAGGCAGATTTAGACAATGGGTTTATAAACCAAAAGAATAAATAAACTGAGCTGTTTAATAAAACACTTCGGTGCAATGTTTTAATATATTGTATCATATTTGGATCATGCTGGGAAATTCAATACCATGACAACATACAGAGGAACTAGGAGCAAGTATCCGGCGGGGGAAGAAATGCACAGCAGATCTCAAACCAGATTTGTGACCATGCTGCTACGTCCCCTTACCACCCACTCAGGGCCACATATGACTTTTCTAAACTTTGCCCACTGTGCTGCCTACTTTGTCATCAATCCCATCAGGCTCCAACTTCCCTGCCATGAGCCTCACAGTTAGGGAAATGTCAAACACGGCCTCCAAATGCCAAAACAGCCTCGTAAAAATAACAGTAAATGAACTTGTAGATGAACTGGGTGGTCACCTCACATGGTTCATCTGGTTCAAAACTGTTCCTATTAGGGGTGCACGGTATTATCGGTATCTGCAGATAATGACTTAAAAATTACATATCGGCATCGGCAGATATGTAATTTTTTCTGCTGATATTTTCCGCTTTAATTCTACACTGCCTACACCACGCCTCTTCCGTCAAGAAGGGCGCAAGATGTCTTTGGTTTGGCAGTTTTTCAAAGTTTCAAATAGTTTCAAATGCATCCCTAGCTTCATTGTGTTTTATGTATATATTTAAATTAAGTTAAATCATCACGGTAAACAGTTGGAGCAGGTGACAATGGTAATGTCACAATCAAGTAGCTTTCAGAAAAGTTATTTTCATAATCTGCAATCCAGCAAATACGTGTTTTGTTGGCAATCAAAAAATATAGGCATATCAGCCAAAAGTCCTATATCGTGCATCCCTAGTTCCTATGATTAGGCACATATTTATCAACCCAGGATTTTGAAATTTCTATGTTGGGCATAATATATATGACATACCCCTTCCCATGCTCGTAACTGCACATGCCAAACTTCTTGGTGCCCGTCTCCATGCAGCGGCGCATCATCAGTCGATACCGAGGCTCAAAGATGTGCAGAGGGCATGGCACTCCAGGGTAGGCCACCGTGCAAACAAATATAGGGATGTCCTTAGTTAGACTACAGAGGAAGGAGCAGAAGAGAGGCAAGAGAAGACAAAAATATAAAAAATATGATAGTTAATTTTGAAAAACAATGGCACAATGAATAACAAGTGTAGATTGTGCGACGCAGGTGCCTACTTGGACAGTTCAGCCATCTCAGCATCATGGACCTGTTTCCTCTCAGCCAGCTGCGAGGGGAAAAGGAGGGTCATGATTTCCTGGAGCAGAGCTGTGGGGTTGTACTTCCTGTTTTTAAAGAACTGGGAAGAGAGAGAGATATAAGTTAGATATAACAACATTACAATGAGGAAGTAAGCATAACACTCATAGCATTCCAAAAAATCAGGGTACTGCAACAAACGAAAGCATTAACATTTAAAAAAGTTTTTTTTTGGGATCTAATCTAAGTGCTTGTAGATACATGTTAACACAAAGCTGGGACAACAGTGTTATTAATTATCAGTGTCATCACAAAGCAAATTATAGGAAAGAGGAAGCAGGAAGTTCTCTTGTTGCAACGTTTATGGGAAATTGTTAGTGAGAGCGCTGAGTACATAAGTATAGGTTTAAACTGTCAACAAACATTAAGTCTGATTATATTATTGCCACAATGTGTTGTCCATAACAAAACATTAAAAATTAAGCAGCCTTTAAAGTGGAGATGTTCATGTACTAAAACAGCATCCTCTCTCCATCAGGCTTAAAATAGATGTATGAAAGTGTCTGTGGGTGGTTACCTCTTGTAGCGGCTGTTTGCAGAGCGGACAGCGGAGGTTGTGGTCCAGACTCCTCTCTATGCACTTTTTACAGAAGGTGTGACCACAGGGAGTAGTGACTGGCTCAAAAAACAACCTTCAAATGGACACAGAGAGAGAGACACAAACGAAGGATATTTATACTATTTGTACAGTAGCTGTAAGTCTGCTGAGTGTTTGTGTTTAGGCTGTATTTGTGCTTAACCAGCCAAAGAGAGAGAGGAGAGAGAGTGGATTCAGCCTGTTACATGACTCTACTGCAGACAAGGTACAGCAATGCATTATTGATCAAGGCAAGCACTCCAGCACACTGACCTAATGCAGAGAGGGCATTCGAAGTCTGAAACAGTGAGGACAGACAGCGTTTTCTCTCTGTGGTGACTGCTTTCACCTAACAGACAGAGAGAGAGAGAAACAAAACAATGTTTAAGATTATTATGAGCCAGCACTCGGAAACTTTACATGACTGGGAATAATCAATGGAAGAATTAGCCTCAGTCAGTTTTGAAGGAAGAGAGAGGGATAATTAGTTTGAAGGAAGACAAGAAGAACATTAAAGTTACTTTGATGCTACTATTTAGCTAACTGGAATTTTGTATTAGAAACTAGCTACTTTGTAACCATGCTAGCTAGTTTAATTGGTAACACGGTTATACACAGTACAAAGTGATCACACAGTAATTGTTTATAATACTAAATTACATTAATTAGGTTACAAATTATTTATAGGAGGAATTCTGATAGATACGTATTATTTGATGTGAACACATCCTTGCACATACAAGGATTTTGACTATGGTTTAACATTGCTCTCCATGTTCATACATAGACGTAGACATACTTAAGACAACAGTACAACAAGCTTGACAAGGTAAAACAAACATGAATCTAATATTTACAAAAACATTAAACTACTATGTACAAGGCTACATAAAAAATAAATCTAAATAAATATTTAAGTGACATAAGTGACAATCTAAAGTGACATGTTATGGGATAAAGTGACGTATATGGGTAATAGCAGCATCATTTAGTAGTATGAAATAGTACAGTATAAATAAGGTGCAATATAAAAAGTGTTAAATAAATACAGTATGTTATATTACAGTATGTGTATTTTTATAATGTAGTATGATATGGAATATTAAGGCAATTGTAAAAATGTTATATAAAGGTAAAATTGCAATTACCTAGTGTAATTGTATAATATAGTGTAGAATAATATAATATACAGTATGTAGTATCAATAATAATAATATATGAATAATGATAATGTAATAATGTAAAGTAAAGACAGAATATCGGATGTTATATGGTGTTGATGGTGAAGTATAATATGAACATATACATATCGAATATTAGAATAGAATACTATATAATACACTACATAACAGTGTACAAGTAATAATGATAATATAATATAGTGCAGTATAATATGGAGGTAAGTAGTGATATGAAGCTTCTATATGAAGTGATTGGAAGTGATGATATAACAGTATATGGAAAGTATATAAGTACGTCATATGATAAAACAGGTTATTATGTAACAAGTTGGTTTAGATACAGGAGGTAGATGGGTTTGACAGGATTTACATTATAAATCGTGTTGACAGATAAACCAGTAAAACTGTTCCTGTATAAAGAATTGAACTGGAAATCCTGCCTTAGCTCACGTGTCCTTACAGGCTCATGTGTCCTAACAAGCCACTGAGTAGATAATAATCCTGGTATTAGACTATCTCAGTTATCAGTATTCTTCCTAACCATCTGGTAGTAAAGCTGTTTGTGTTGGGAATAACGTACATGATTCATGATGAGGACAGTGATGATGGAGATGAAGATGTGTGTGTGTGTGTGAGTGCATACCCCTAACATGCCCATCCTCCTTCCTCATCATCATCTCTTCGTCCTCTTCAGCAGCAGGGAGGAAGGACACAGCCTGGCAGAGGCTGAGGCAGCACTCAGTACCCGAGTCATGCTTTACCTAAGAGCCCCGAAGACAAACCCAACTATCAGTTAGAATTTAAGATGTATTTGTATTCAAACAACCCACAGCCAAGCCTCAGAGCCGGCATAAGAACAGTAAACGTTTTCCTAACCCAGTGTGCACAGCTTACCTGATGAGCATCTCTCCTCCCTTTTCCTTCTCCCTCATTCCCGTGTGGATGTCTCAGACCCTCAGGGTGAGTCGGCCCCTGGGAGCCGCTGAGGCTGGTAATGGGGCAGGGTTCTTTCAGGTACTCAGACACCACTTGGAGGATGCAGGACACCTCCTCTGGCACGTCCATGCCCTCGGCCTCCAGGATCTAACATTTAAATCCAAGTCAAAATAAAAGTGAGTCAAATTAAGGTAATAAGAAAAGTGTTTGTTTTCACCTGGGCTGTAAACTGAAATCTAATGAAAATAGTGATAAATTGTTAAAATCAGAAATAAAAAGAAAAGTTAAAGACCCCCTCCAGAAAAAATCAAGTTAATAACCTTGTAAACATCTCCATGTGGTGTTTCTCATGTGTTACAAGACATGTCAGGGACAACATAAGCAGTCATCTCCATGCCTGAACAACACGTTTTCAGATTGGCAGGTTTGAGACGTCACAAACCTAAGGAGCCAATCCTGTTAATGGACGGGACGCTATGCATATCATGTAGTGATAACCACTTCAGCGATGTGCGAGCCAGCTGTAACCATTATCGTCATTTTTGCAAACTCACTACTGACTACTAACGTTAACGTTACTACTACTAATTACTACATTTCAAGCTAGCTAAGTTTCAACAAGTTGCCAATAAACGATGGCAGAGACATGTTTTGTTTTAAGCTGAAATTTTGCAAAAGGAAAAACGTAGTAAATAGTGGGCGGGGACTATGCAGATTTGGGAATTTTTAATGTGGGAGAAGGAGGAGATGCCTTGGGAGAACTCAACATTCAATCGGACACAATTTATTATTTCAAGCAGAGCCTTTTATATGTCTTAAAACATGACTGGAGCTGGTCTTTAAATGTGGTTGTAAAAATTGGTTAAATTGATAACTAAAATGCTCGTAAAGTAATTTTACCTAACTAACAACTACTTAAAGAACAAAATACTTCCAAACCCCGACACAAACTAAGACTTCCGTGATATAAATAGAAAGAAAGAAAGATAATTTTAAGATTAGAGATTAGTAGATTGCACTCACACATATTGTTAACTTTTCTTTTTGTAACTTTACAAGGCCGAAGTCTTTCAAGTAAACGTGTTACTTCAGTCTGCATCTCACTGTCCTGTTATTTTTGCAGAAACTCACCTTTATAATATAACACACCTCTTGTTTTAGTTAAGTTTCTATGCAAGCTTTTATTAAACCCTCTGAAAAGCGGTCAGTTAGACAAACAAACCTTCTTGATCTGGCTCTTTGCAGGAATAAAGTCAGGTTGTAGATTTAGGCAACGGTGGAACTGGACGAGGGCCTCCGCCTGCTGACCCATTTCCAGCAGCACATTCCCTTTACGAAAGAAGCCCTGCACAAAGAGAAGGGTGACATCAGCACATCACTGCCTGTACAAATGCATGACACGTCTAAAGCACCTAACTGCAGGGAACATTACACATATTATCAGTTACTTTCTTTGTTTCATTTCTTTCATTGATCTTGATCTTTACCTTTAAAAGTGATATAACATGTCTCTGGAAGAAAAATTAAACAATAAAAATGATTACATGCAGTCAGCATTTCTGCATTTTTCAGTGAGACACCCACTGCCACCAAGTGATTAAATGACATTATGACATAAGTAGCTGTTTGCATAACTTTGTGAGTGACATAACATCAATAAAATCAGAGGTAATCGCTAAAAGGGGGTCAGCTTTCCATGGCAAGTTAAAATACAAAAAGATATGCTTAAAAAAGCTGCACCTTTTCTTTCTGGTTACATGTGTCATTGCGTGCATGTTACGAAACCAACTAACGGTGTGCACCTTAGGTCAAACTGAAATTCTGTGAACTGGCAGCCTTAAACGTGGTGCTGTTGATGATGCTGTTATGCTACGCAGAAAAAACAAGTATGCAACAAGCGTGACATAATGTGTTTTCTAATGCTTTCTCGTCTCTCACCTCAGTCCAGTTAGGACGAAGGCAGCAGAGGTAGTCGAGGTCTGTCAGAGCATCAGAGAAACGCATCAGTCCCCAGTTAGCATCGGCTCTGCACACCTTTAAACTCTGATCATCTGGGACTGAGGAAAACAACAGATGAGAGAGTGAGGAAAAATGGGTGTGTATAACGTTTGAAGAGCTACACACACCTTATTACTGTACATATAAACATTTAACCTGTAATGACAGGCATGGAGCAGCCTGCAGAACAAATACTGCTTGCTTTGAAACGTGAGGGAAATGTGTGTTACGAAGCTTTCTGAACACATTGTGCAACAGCAAGATGTTTACAATTTGCACAAGCACAAACCAATGTTACATGTTCAAAATATTATATGATATTGAGTTTAGGTATCAGAATCAGTATTCAGAGAAAAACAGAAGTTTTACCCCACAAAAAAACAGATTTGACTTCAAATAAGAAAAATAGATTTGTGCATGTGTGCATTCTCGGCTCAAAGAGTGGACATTACCTAAATGCTGTTGCGCCAGTAAAGTCATGTATATTGACAGTGCAAAGGTCTCAATAACACAGTGTCTGTGACTGACAATGTCCACATTATAAAATAAAAATTAGAAATAAAAATGTCAACACACAACCTCATATCTCCTGTGACATAAGACAAATCTGATGGGACATCATTACACAAGAACAAGGAGGGCTGGAGCAAGAGAAGCAGCAGTGTTTAATTGGATTGGCAGAGATGGCAAACATGTAGGTAATTCAATGGAACGCTGATTCACTTCAGCACAAACACTCCTACGATCTAGAAGACGCCCACTGACTACATAAACTCATCTAGGGCAGAAGTTGTCCCTTTTTTACGTCCACGCTGCTGCCTGAAGAAAATAAGGTCAGGTGCACATACAGAGGCAAGTGCGGAGGATCAGTAACTGTGCAGATAAGTGTTTCTTAGAACCAGAGGCATTGAGCTGGGGAAATATTACAACACATGCTCTTAAGCATTCCCTGCTTTTGTAACCATGACTAGACAGCAGAAAAAAACAGAGAAAGCTTGCTCCAGAAAGACACATTTTCTTAGCGTGTGTGCAACATTATTTTACAGACAACAGCTGTTTTGTCTGCTGTAACTGTTTCTTAAACTGTGTGTGGCTGAGGGGAAAATGGGAAAAGGGAATGTGTTGAACCAAACTAATGCAAGTTACATATAACATTATTCTAGTTCATGTTATTTTGTCTCAATGGTTCAATATGCAAGCAGACATAAACAAGAAGGGGCATCTGGAGACTGTTTACTGACCCAGTTATAAATTCAGGTCATCTATAGCCTCAGACAGTAAATATAATGAGTCCAACTGCATCCAAGTATCTCACTGCCGTGCACATTATGACTATGTTCTGGGGTGCAGAATGGGATGCACCACCAGTCACCATCACTGGGCATAAGCCAAAAACACTGAGCAGTGCGTAAAAGTGTGCCTCCAAACTGCCTGCCTCCTGAATCAAGTGTGATGTAAGATAAACGTGTGACAGGCTTTAAACACTTATGCACCAAACAAACTTCTGCATTGTGTCTGCAATTGCAACGATGTCCCTTACCTAAGTCTAGCCCCTCGTTGGCGATGCGTAAAGCTTCCGTGAACTCGTTGGCTTTGAGCTTCTCCTGTATATGGCACATCATTTTCGTCCCGTCGGGACAGCACTTTTCAACGACGCTGATGAGCAGGACATTGTTCTTCATGCTTTTCACCTCTCGTTGTTTTAACCTCTCTTTGCACGACGGGCATTTGGACGGGAGGAAACCCCCGACGCACCTTCGGCAGTACGTGTGACCGCACGACATGGTCACCGGCTCGCACATCAGGAAGAGACAGAGCGGACACTCCAGCATATCCATGGTGGATGTGTTATGTCACCAACAAACGTCCGACCGGACGAATTGATGCTTTCTTTCTTCAAAGCAATGCGGGCGGAGAAGCTTTTCTTTAAAGTACTGCATGGACCATTTAAATAACACTCTGTCTGGAAGCGATACAGTAAATGTGCCCCCTCTTTGATCACATCTGCTCGAACCAGACTGGTTTCTGTAAAGCTGGCTACGGCTAATTTAAGCTCACAAATGCTCACTTCACAAATGTCCTGATCATATTAAATTTACCCATTGACATTATCCATTTCAAGACCTAACTTAGTCTTTGGTCTGGGACACATAACGTCTTCCCTTTTTAGGCAGGTTGACTAAAAAAACTCAGCTTCCAGTTTAATGCGGCGCTTTCCTCGCTGCTCCAAACTCCATGAACGCAACACGAATCACACAGGAATATCTGCACATTAATATTCTCTCTTCTTAGAAGTCCGTGTCCGCTTTTAACCCCTCTAGCGACGTCTCCGCGGCCACAAAGCTGGGTTACTGTGTAACACCATTACATTACATAAATAAAGACCACGTGACGCAGCAGCGTGCAATCTGATTGGATGAAATGATGGCTTTCCGCCCTGTTGTGAAACGCAAGGATGCCGAGTTTCATAACATAATTCCTGCGACAAAACTTCTTGCTTTTTTATTCAATTTTTCAATTGGAAAATATTAGTCGGTAGTCTCGTGTGACATATAAAAGAAAAAAGAAAAATAGAAATGTAACTTAACAGTGCAGTGAATGGAAACTACCGCACAGTGTAGGGAATCCCAGCAGAAGAGACAGCTGGGGGGGCGGGGGCAACAGAACTGTGACATAAACCCACTTACCTATATCTTTATTTCTTTTACTTACATACACGAGACATTGAGACCTACTTAATTTTATGCCAAGTATAAATATAAGTTATCTAATGATATCGAAAGGGCTGACAACGTTTACACAGGGAGGCTACAGATGCTGCCATTGAGGAAAAATAACACTTCTGAGCTGTTTCAGGCAGGAAAGTGCTGAAAAGCAGATACATATGGCAAAATCTATTATATCTGTTATACAAGTAGTGCATGTCAAGTGCAGCCTGTCTCATAGACACAATGAGATGGGGATGGACCCAACAGCACTTTGATTCACATTTTGGTAACCCGCTGCCTTATAAGGCCAAATTTCCATACCCCTTAGTGACAAATTAGATTTGCATAGTTTTCCAAGGAACCTATTACACAACATGTGTTGGAAGAGGTTTTATTTACAGTCTTAAGTTTATTAGAAGAAATTGCCTCATGCAATTCTGTATATTTCAATACTCGAAGACTCGGCTCTGACTTACAGTAAAGAAATTAGGATCCTTGAAGGACAGATATGCTTGGAAAAGTTGACATTATTTAACATATGTTACAGCACAAAACTGTCACGGGAACAAGGCGACAAAACACTGCTTGTACTGTTAAGTGCTATCATGAAAACATGAGGTTAAAGGGATTGAGGGAGTGACTATTTAACTACAGTCTACACATAATGGCCTTTCCATTACCACTCCATCCGGATTAGACAGTGTGCAAGTCACAGTGACAGAATGTTTTCTGTCTTTTCTTTGTGAACTTAACTGAATGTAAGTCACATATATGTTCATGAAGTTTCCCTAAAAACAAGTATAGATTCAATAAACACTAATGGGCAAGTGTGACAGCAAATGGAAATTTCTTTATTGGTTTTATTACAAAAACTGAAAGTTTGAATGTAATAATTAAAAAGTCATCAAATATCTTCACAGGAGCTCTTTATGATATCTACATGATAGCGCTTAAATAAAACACCATTTACCTCCAGACAAGATTTCAGGCCCAATGAAAACACAGCAAACTTTTCATACTTACTCTAATACAACAAACAAAAGACAACCACAGTTAGATTTGTACAAAAATAAACATGACTACTCAACAGAAAATTAAGCAATTTCATCAATAATACTACACATGGCAGCATCCTTGTCCAACATTTTGTCCCTCTTTGAAGTAGGGGCACTCTTGTCCTGGTGACCTGCTGCCATACAGCTGCCACCTGCTTCCTCTACGTCCATTGGTTCAGTTTTCAGTCTGGGGGCTTGCCCAGAGGAACAACCAACACTCGCTGCTGCAGACGCAGTCCTTGTCCCATCACCAGCACCATCTGGACCCTCCATCTGAGGCAAGTCATCAGGTAAGGAGGCAAGGCAGCCCTGGATCATCTCCACCACCCTCTCAAGATGTTTCTGGAACCTCTCTGCCGTCTCTAGCCTCTGTCTCTTCTGCACCTCCATCATCACCCTCAGTGTCTCCCTGGCCTGATGTGGCCTGTATTCATTTATGAGGTGGTGCATATGAACAAACAGAAGCTTTAAGTCCTCCAGCTTCTCTTCGCGCTTTATACTGCCAGGGCTCTTGATAAGGATGTCCAGCAGATCCAGAAAGTTCACAAGAATGGACATGTTGAGCTTCTTAAGCTCCCGTTTGTGGTCAAACTGCATAGGATGGAGCCTCTCAATACCTTGGCTCTCCAGAGGCCGGATGATGAGGTCGTCACACTGGAACTGGTTGCCAAACATCATGTAACTGTCTCTGATGGGTGGAGGTGGCTTAGGAGCCAGGCCCTTGCGGATGTTTTCATCTGTGTACTCTTTGATGTACTGCATTGGTGGAGGAGGCAAGGCGCTAACCTGCTGTGGTTCACCCATGATGATCTGAAACAATGACACAAAATATTAATGAGTATGTTTTGGAAAACAGCAGCAGCAGCAGAGGTGGAGCTGTACATTAAGGTAGCAAAACAGTCGGAAAAATGCTGTTTTACTGGTATTCAAAACGTTACATGGTTTAAAGTAAACCAATGTTTCACAAGAGCATACTTGTTGTCAAACCACAACAAGTATGCTTTCAATGAAGTAGGCCGTAATGCAAGTATCAAGAGTGCAGGTACATAGTTACAAACAATGGCTACTTTAAAGATATTTTTTTAAATATTGTAAAGTATTCCAACTGATGAGATGTGTTTCATTTAGGGATGCACAATGTTAGCGGCACGTTATCACTATCTGCAGATTATGATTTGAAAATGACATATCGGCATCAGCAGATATGTCATTTTTCTGACAATATTTTCTGGCGATAAAACAACACTTTTATTATGCCTAAATGCTCGATGATTCCAAAAAATAATGCTACAACATTAACTTGGTGCAAGTGTGCACACGCATCACGCCTCTTCTGTCAAGCGTGAAGAAGAGGTGCAAGTATGGCAGTTTTTCAAAGTTTCCGAAATGTACAACAAGGTTGCTATTTGCAATGGTTGCTCAACATTGGTCATGCGAGGAGGTGCCATATCTCATCATCCAAGCCTGTCTAAGTTATATTAACATGACAGTTTTATTTGAAAGAATATGTTACATACAAATAAATATGGCATTTTGTACATAACCTAAGTTTAAGTACTTTTCTTATATTGCCCAGTGAATGTGTACATTTCAAAAAGCACTGTATTATTCTATTTCTGCATCTGCCAGTGGGCCACTACAATAAGAGTAGGCATGCAATCAATTCCACTACAGGGGATACTTAATGTTCTCTGCAATTAGGAGGAAAAAAAATATGTGCCTAATACATCAGTATCGAAAACAGCAATCGGCAAAAAAAAGTTTAAAATGCATCCCTAGTTTCATTGGATGCTCATGTGTATTATGCATATATATAAATTAAGTAAAATCATCACGATAAACAGTTGGAGCAGGTTACAAAAGTAATGTCCCAATAAAGTAGCTTTCAGAAAAGTTATTTTCATAATCTGCAATCCAGCAAATACGTGTTTTGTCGCCAATCGAATAAACGTTTTGCTGCTTCAATTCGCACCAGCGCCAAAATGTTTTCCATTCAACGTTAGCCTTTATTACAATATGTATTAACACAATTAGCCGGGTTAATGTCAGCACGGATGAGGCCAAATGTAACAAGCAAGTGACGCTAGATAATCAAGGGACTTCCTCTCCGGAAATTATTTGCACATAGTTTCATGTAGTCTCTGAAACCTCTATTCACGTTGTTAAATGCAAAGCTTGTCAGTCTATAAAGAGCGTTTTACAGACGAATGTAGCTAACTTACTTAGCAATTCTGCTAGTTTCGGGCTAGCAATATTGCTGCTAATCTCCGCTAACTAGTTACGAACCAAGAACTCGGAAATGCGGAAACGAAAATGTAGCTATTATACTTCTACATACCTCTTAAAGGGATCACTCCTCAGTTGTTGAAAGTAGACTTTAGATATTAAATGTAACAGAGGAATCTTGTCGGACTATTAGCTCATGACTAGCCTAGCTTCTCCCACACACTGACGATCGTTTCTGTCGCAATTCTATTGGCTGAACTGCGCTCGTGACAATTTTTTGGTCGTGTGGATTGGGTAGTGCCCGACAAATATACTAAACGCTGATTGGTCGTATTAATCGGAAGTAGCTACAGTATGATGAATATTTAGTCATGATTGTCTTTCTGGTATCTGATGTAGGCTAATTTATGTGTTTTTTTATTTATATATTATTGCACATTTTTACATGTATACTTATGTCAAAACAATTGTCAATGTTTATTTACAGCGTTGTAACTCATTGAAAGGAATAAAAAAAAGGGGTATCTGATGTAGGCCTCATGTAATGGGCCTCACATACTCAGACACAAAGACACATCAGAACTATTAGTGGAAAGAACACACTGAAAAGGACAAGCTAATGTATACAGTGTAATTGGAAAATGATACTTAAGTAATAATAATTTTACTGTCATTGTTTTACCATTAAGCTAAACCAAATACTTTTATCGCTGAAAGTGCCTGCTTACGAGCAAATGATAATAACAATAACAGTCTGTGGAGCACTTTACAATCAAGAAGCATAAATTGATTTAAAAGCTTAGGAAAAGAAAAGACGGGAAAGATAGAGCCATCATTTAAACAGTTGGTTGAGCTAAACAAAACACAAATTTGAATACATTTCAATACACTACAATAAAAGAAAGTTATTAGAAAAGCTATTTGTAAAAAAAAAAAAATGGTTACAAAGTAACAAAAACGTATGATGCAAACATGACAAGTGTTAGTGTACTTTTTTCACGTCAGTCATTTTATATTCTAAAGATAAAACTTTCACTAAATACATTCAGCAAAAGAGATTTATATACACATGGTTCTGAAATACCAGTCTGATTTGGCAAATATTCATGACAAAAATAAAATGTTGCAACTGCTTATATTTGAATGCCAACTAGACTGTTTATTTTTAGAACAAATAAAGTGGCCTAATTATTTTGTCTGACAATTATATTTTGTAGATACAATTTATCTTTTGAATTTGTCACTACTTACATCATTATAATATCACTCTTACTTATTTTCATCTTTTCTACTTTGTGTTTAGCTTTATTTTGCTGCTTATGTCATATTCTGTTTATGAAATTAGTTTTTAATTGTTTGTATTGTAATGTGTGTTTTTTTAGATCTTCCTGCCCGGGGACCACAGATGTAAATTAGCTATATAGCTAGATCTGGTCCAACAGTTGTGTTGTGCACGGCCCCTGTCAACTAAACTAAACTAAACTGTTGTTGTGCTGAAACATTACGACGACACGCTCACACTCACACTCATTACAACACACATACACTTACCAGACCACAATCTCCACATCAGACAGCTCAAGGACCTGGACATGTGTTTTAAAAGTATATTTAAAAAAAAAAAAAAAAAATGTTTCTGAATTCAACAAGTAAATGTGATATAAAACATTTTTTGCAGTTCAAAATTTAAAAACAAATGATGAAAGTATTGAGTTGAAACTGATAGAGACCAGATAGGAGTCCATCTCTAATCTAAAATGTCATGCAGACCTAATTACAGTTTTCCTGATGGTGGTGCTAAAGCATCCCTTCAAATCCCTCATGTTTTATGAGAGTTCTTATAACACGCTTAACGTTGTTTCTGGAAAAAAAAGAAGAAATCACGTTATTCCCCACTTCATGGTAAGTGAAACACAACTCTACAATTGTCTGGATTTGTCCGTGATTATTAGAAGGAGACATGACGACAGAAAGGTCTCTCGGCCTATATTTACATTTGTACCAAAACTTGCATATTTTGGTGGAAAATGTTTAAAAGTGCTGAGATTATAAAATGCCCCCCTTACTGCTGCACACTGTACCCACTGACTTATTGCATCATCAGTGAAAGTACATGTGGATGCATGTGCAGTTTGTATGAGTGTGTTTATGTTAGGTGCATGTTTGATTGCACAACCCATGTCATGCCGTGGATGTGGTTTACCGAGTGCAACAACTTTGTGCCGGAAGCTCCACAGCTTCTATCAAGTGATCACACACGCCTTTTTTTCTGTCACTGCAAGGTGCTCATTCTCTCTTTCTCCAAGTGTTTCTCATAGCGTCAATCGGAGCTGTCGCCATGTTCCCCCGGGTGATTTTGAAGGGAACTATGATTAAAAAATCTCAACAAAAGAGAAGAACATCACCTTGCAACTACAAGGAGAGGTTTTTTGTATTGGACACACAAGACCTGAAGTATTCTGAACCCCGTCCGGGGGTAAGTACATGCCCTTAAGCAACGCATACTCTGGCTTTTGATGTGAAAATCTACAATGTGGAAGCTGGGTTTGTTCATTGGGCCTTCTGGGAAGCAGCTTATATTTGAATCACAGTTTGCATGGCACACATAAAGTGATTATCATTTCCTCTCAGAGAAGGCCGATGGTGAAAGGTTGCATCAAGCTGTACACAATCAAGTGTGCGGAGATTGTGTGTAGTGATGTCCCCATACCATGTAACTATAAGTACCCTTTTCAGGTGAGGTTCATGTTTCTCAAAGCACACATGCTTACAAATACAAGTTCAATATAGTGTTTTTTAAGCGCTAGTTTTTTAAGAAGTATTTTCTCAAATGTCTCAACAGGTTTTTCATGGTGACCACTACCTCTACATTTTCGCTCCAGACAACGATTGCCGTCAGAGATGGGTCCGAGCTCTCAAAGAGGGTAAGCTTCAGATCTTTCCAAACACTTGACTTCATTATTGCACATTTATCATAAGCTTGACATGTCTGCTACTCTGTCTGCCACGCAGAGACAAAGAACAACAATTTAGTGCCAAAATACCACCCGAACTTCTGGATGGATGGAAAATGGAAATGTTGCCTACAAACAGAGAAACTGGCGGCAGGCTGTCATGTGTACAACCCAGTGGGTTCTGGTATGTATTATTCTTTCTCCTCTCCTCGTTCCATTTAAAACAGTTGATAAAAATCATATAAGCAATGATAAGACTCTTCTGAAGCATGACACGGTAAAATCTTAATCTTGATCTCAGTTCACTTGAGTTCAACAACAAAATCTGATATAAGATGCTGTTTCACTCATTTGAATATTCCAGAAAGATTCTTCATTTTTAATTTTCTAATTTCTCCGCAGCTTCTAAAAAGCCGCTGCCTCTTCTCCCGGATCCAGAGGTACCACTTGTTAAAGCATGAATAATTAGTTTGATATTTATTCTGTTGCTTCTCTGGCTACAAGTTGTCTGTACAACTGTCCAACATTTAAACAACAAGTTTAAAAATAATTTTGCATTGCCTTTCAACAAATGCTCCTGTTCTTTTGTAACAGACGATTTTGTGTCTTTGCATCTCCGACTGTTATATTATATGGCTCATATGTGGCAGTTGCTCTGCCTTCTCTATGCAAAACATAATATGATTGCTTTTCCATCATGTTCACATCTATTTTGTGTCTTTCTTGAAGAACACGTAAAGTGTAAAAATTGCCTTAGGGGCGCTGGTTTAGCTCAGCTGGTAGAGCAGGTGCCCCCTGAACAGAGGCTACAGTCCTCGTCGCACTTGTCGCAGGCTCGACTCCCGGTCTGCAGATCATTTGGTGCATGTCATCTGCCACTCTCTCTTCCCCACATTTCCTGTCTCTCTTCAGCCATCCTATACAATAAAGGCAAAAGCCAAAAAAATAATCTTATATAATAAACTGCCTTATGTAAAAGGTTAACTCAACTCAACTCAACTTTATTTATATAGCACTTTAAAAATAACCACAGCTGAAAACAAAGTGCTGTTCACAAATAGACAAAAAGACTTGCGTTTAGCTCAATGACTGTCATTCGTCTCTGCCAGATGGAACTGCGGGATGAAGTGCAGAGGACGGTCATCGCTCTGCAAGACTACACACCACTGGGAGACGACGACTTGCCTCTTCAGAAAGACCAGGAGTATATGCTGATCAACAGCTCCCACTCTGAGTGGTGGGCAGTAGAGGATGACCAGGGGTACGTATGGTACACAAAATACACATGCCAGTTTTAGTCGCAAATATACTGAAGTACGGATGACTTTAAGTTTGATTAATGTGTATTTCTCCTGGCTCTTAAACAGGCACACAGGCTTTGTACCCTGTACTTATGTAGCTGTAAAATCTGGAAAGAACTTTGAGAGATTTGAGTGAGTTTGATTTAATTCCTCTTCTTCTATCTGCACACCCATTCTGTTGAATTGATTTATTTGTGGTTAATTTGTCATCTCACAGGTGGTACAACAAAAACATAACCAGAGGGGGAGCAGAGGATTTGTTAATGAAAGAGGTAAAAACATTACCGACATTTACGATTGCAGTGATTATTCACTTTTCTTTTGTTTATTCTTCCAGCTGTGTATTGACAGCAAAAATTCTGCAAATAATAATTCTGATAATTAGCAGGATGTTGCTCCTGCGTGACGCAGTGCAGTTTTGCTGTGACTGTGCCACCTACAGCAATGTTGCACTTGCAAAATTAATGCAAATGCACCTGCGCAACAAGCATGGGACAAAAAAAAATGTCTCACAACCACAAGGTTTCCTCCAAAGCTGAATTTCCTGCAGTTTCGCGCTTTGTTGGGTTTTTGAAAGCAGGAGGTAGAAAGGCTTTCCAAAATGTATTTGATAAAATGAGTACTCCGCAAGTGCTGCTGTTAACTGCTGATTAACAAACAATCGGTTAACATGTCAAACGTGTATTAGAAATGTTGTTTTTCATTCAGATGGTTTGATTTCGCTTCAACGCTCTTCTTTTTAGGGAAAAGAAGGTGCATTCATGGTGCGTGACTCGAGGCAGGCAGGAGTCTACACAGTGTCAGTGTTCACCAAGGCACCGGGGTAATTTTACTTCCTTCATACTTGAACTGAAATGCGATTATGAGATGATGCTGGTGAATGAATCTTTGTTTAAAGCATTAGATGCTGGCAGACTGATTTATAATAGCTTGACCTGCCTGTTGGATAATTACATGCAAACTTGAAATCAATGCTGATTTTCATCTTGTTCTTCCTTTCTCACTTTAAACTTCTCCATTTGTGTGTCAATTGTTACATAAATGTATTTATGATCTTCAGGTCAAATGGGGAGAAGAACCCGAGAGTGAAACATTACCAAATAAGACAGGCAGAAACAGGAGAGGCCGCATTTTACTTGGCAGAGAAGTACCTGTTCAGCACCATTCCTGAGCTCATCCATTATCACCAACACAATGCGGCAGGTAAAAGCTGCCCCCCCGCATGCTACAATACCAATTTCATAAACACTGTGTCAGAGGATGAAGAAAAGCACTGCTCTGAGAGGATTTGTGCGTTACATGTCTCTGTGTTGTGTGTGTGATAGGATTAATAACGCGTCTGAGGCATCCCGTCTCTCAAGATGGAGGCAGCTCCCAGGACATTTGTGATCCCTTCAAAGGTTAGATTATGCACTGTTTTATAAACGGGTCAGCTGGACAGACTGGAGTTCATATAAGTCTTTACCTAATGCTGAAAATCTTGTGTTTGCTGACCTCCAGTGGTCACCACAGAGGTATTCTCAGGGTGTGTTCATGTTACATGACAATTATGTGACTGTTAAGTGTTGTGCAACAAAACCTGGATCTTGTATAAGACTAACTGCTTTAACACACTTTAGTAGCCATGTAAACATGCACATTCGTCGTATTCTCTTATATAGTCTGTGGTTATTTCAACAGATCAGTGGGAAGTGGACCCCGAGGAGCTGACCCTGGGTCAGGAGTTGGGCAGCGGCCAGTTCGGCCTCGTGCTGGAGGGGAGGTGGAAGGAGAAGAAGGTGGCAGTGAAGATGATAAGAGAAGAGTGCATGTCGGACGAGGAATTCAAAGAAGAGGCGAGAGTCATGATGTAAGAGCAGTTCATATCGTTGCCTAACATTGTTTTGCAAAATTCTCCTTATTTAATGTGTGTGTGTGTGTGTGTGTGTGTGTGTGTGTGTGTGTGTGTGTGTGTGTGTCTGTGCGTGTGTGTGTGTGTGTGTGTCTGTGTGTTAACAGGAGGGTGGCCCATTGTAAGCTGGTCCAGCTGTACGGCGTGTGCACCCAGCGCTCCCCCATGTGTCTGGTGTTTGAGTTCATGGAGAAGGGCTGCCTGTCAGAGTACCTGCGAGCCAAGAAAGGACGTCTGTCTCAGGATACCCTGTTGGGGATGTGTCTGGATGTCAGTGAGGGGATGGCTTACCTGGAGAGCTCCAACTTTATCCACAGAGATCTGGTAAACCAACAGAAGAGAACTTTGTATGACACATATTTGCATCTCAGCTCTGTTAGATCAGTTAATCTTTTTCTCTCCTGCAGGCCGCCAGGAACTGTCTTGTTTCAAAGAACAATGAGGTGAAGGTGTCTGACTTTGGTATGACCAGGTATGCTTTTTATGTTTACCTACAGTATTTATTATGTTTTTTTTGTACTTTTGTTTAACCGCAGTGTAATGGTATGTGTCTGCTCTCTGTAGATTTGTGCTGGATGATCAGTACACAAGCTCCCAGTGCTCCAAGTTTCCCGTCAAGTGGTCGGCCCCAGAGGTCATCAAATACTGCAAGTTCAGCAGCAAGTCAGACGTCTGGTCGTTTGGTGTGTTCATGTGTCCATCTATGTTCCTTACATTACTTTGTCTGTGCTTAAAGTCGAGGTCAAACGAAAAATGTCATTTTAATCCTTTTAGATCACATCCCCGGTAATATTGTGCATCTATTTGACAATATAGGCCAAAAAAAATACAGAAAATCAATTTCTTCGTATTCTTATATCAAAATCCGATAAATTTTTCTTCCTGTAAAACAAAATATCACGTGTGCCTACATAAGCTAGGCGCAGAGCACCAAGAACGCTCGGTCAGTAAGCTAGCTACTGCGCTGTGGACAACGTCTGTCTACGCCCACTTCTCAACGGTCAAATCAAATCCCTCTAATGATATGTCCCGCCTGCACGTCCTGTTTCACTCGGAAATGAGTCACGATATGGAAGCTAGATACTCTCAAAAAGCCGTTTCAGCTCGACTTTAACGTGCACTCTTTGTAGTCCTTTAGTGCAACATTTGAGATACTGTGGCTTTAACTGTAAAACACCAGGTCTTCCAGGTTTTGCTGGCTCGTTAAATATGCATCAAAATGATCAGAATTTTCTTTCATGGTATTTTGACTTTGGTGTTCTATGCGAAGAAAGTGGAAGTTAAACAATGCAACAATGATTTGGCGCAATTGTTCATAGACACAGAAGGTTACAGGACACATTTTGCATCAAACACACTGTTAAAAATTGTGTTTAAAAGCATGTTGTGTAAGCTGAAATTACACAAGTAATTCCAAAACACACATTATTGTAACTTCAGGAGAGATAAGAAGGGTTTATTTGTACATGTGCCAAAGACTTTGACAATTAGTCGGCTTTTTCATGGTTCAATGCCAACCAGCGGGTTTACAGTAATCGTGAGAAGTTAATACTTTTAGGACCATCGCCAAAAGAAAGGAGTTTAAACATGGAGCAGGATTTTGACTTGGCATGGACGGAAGATTTAGAAGCTGGGACTTGCAAAAGCTGCAGAATAGAGTGGAAAAAATAAATGTTTAATTACAACTTCCATCTAAAATAAGTATCAAATGCATGTCAGTTATATAGTAGATATTGTTCAGGAGTCAATCATGTTATTTAGCTATTGCAAAGATATGATTCGATGATATTGCATTAGTTAAAAAGTAGAATATTTAACAACTAAATTAATAATGTGCAGCCACATGTGACAGTTATATAGCTTATATTATATATATGTATGAGCCTGGTACCTCCTTTTTCCTGTAAGCTTGTTGGCTGATTGTAGATTTGGATGGTGTTTCTGATAATGATTCAAATTAGTGCCTGTAAAAGGGCTAAGATGAAACAACCACAGACATACAATAGGGTGGCTGTGGCTCAGTGGCAGAGTCTGTCATCTCTCTTTTGGAAGGTTGGGGGTTCGATCCCTGACTGCTACAGTCACATGTCGAAGTGTCCTCGGGCGAGGCATTGAACCCCAAACCCCATGTATGAATGCCTATAGATCCTGATAGGAGATTGGCACTTAGGCCTTTGCCATCAGTGTGTGAAAGGTTGAATGTGACGTGATGTGTGTAAAAGCGCTTTGAGTGGTAGGAAGAGGAGAAAAGCACAGGGAAAGTACAGCCAATTTACATATCACTGATTAACAGGATCACAGCAACGGGTTTTGGTTTACCCTCATAACTTAAAATGATAACCAACCAACTATTAGTGCATTCACAAGCGCACCTGTCCTCCGTCCTGGTTAAGATTGGAGTTTTGAAGTATCATATACTGGTTTTGCGGAAGCTGGAACTGCTCGGGAGAACTTCCATAGAAACCACAATACTGTAGCTTGTTAAGCACCTGATCCAGGTTTCTGATCATTCTTTGTTGGTAGAGAACATAGAGGCTGAGATGCCACGAAATCAAAACACACAACTGCACACAGATGATTAGAAAGGTGGATGTTATCATGATCATGTAAGAACATCCAGGTGTCTCTGGTTCCATGCAAACATCCCGTCCCCAATATATCAAAATCAGGAAAGCCTTAAAACGGGATACCAACAAGCATATACATGCACTCAATGCTATAGGTGTACGTATAATGATACAATAGAAAATGATAGGAAACAATAGGATATTATACTTTATTGTCCACATCGGGACATTATGCTGCATGCATTTAGCTGTCTAAAACAAAAAACAAAAGTATATACTGTATGTAAATCAAGTTGCACTACAAACACATTTACCATACTGAACATGTTTTACGTAATATACCACAATGATAAGTAAAAGGACATTACAACACCATGAAGCCATCACACAACTCCTACAGCCTCAAGAAACTTCATTTGAAATGTTGATACAGGTAGACACTAATGTGTTTGTAAAACAGATGAGTTTACATTGGGATCATTATTGATGTCTCTCTGTTCTCCCCTCCTCAGGTGTGCTCATGTGGGAGGTGTTCACCGAGGGCCGTCTTCCTTATGAGAACCGCACTAATTCTGAAGTGGTTGAGTCCCTGAACTCCGGCCTGAGGCTCCTGAAGCCCCGGCTCGCCCCCGACGCCGTCCACCTGCTCATGGAGTGGTGCTGGAAGGAGGTGAGTGAATGAAAAAGGAGGACTGCTGACATACAAAATAGACGGAAAATGTAATGTTCTTTTATTTCATGTTCTCTCTCTCAGAAACCAGAGGATCGTCCATCCTTTGCTCTCCTCCTGCATGAGCTGGCCTCCCTCTCTAACCTGTGAACCAAGATCATTTTGGGGGTTGTTAACAATAAAATAGCTTTATTTATTTTATTTATTGATTCTTTTTTAACAAATTGCTTGTAAAATGTGTTAAATGCCTGTAAAGTTTTTATGAGTAAGATGATTTCTGGATTTTGCACTTTATCTGTTTCATACCTTTGTTACAGTTTATTCTAAGGAAGGCTCACAGTCCATTCACACAGCCACTGCTGTTTACTGCAGATTTTTGTTAGGGTTCAAACACTCCGATCTCTGTACATTTAACAGTCGAGATGGTAATGATGTGAAACCCTGTGTTAATAAATAAATTCATGTGAAAAACTATTTTCTCCTAAGTTATCAACATATTTTTAGCACTACAAATAAAAAAAGGGGTATTCTTAAAGGGTGGTGTACAATAATTAACATTAAACAGATGTTAATTCATAATGATTAGTGACTTATGATTATCTCAAAGTAAAAATAAAAGACTCACACTAAAAAACAACAACAACAAAATACTACATGCCAAGTCGAATTCAACGATGGTTCTTAATATCCATTACAAAAGAAAAATATGTTTTAGGCCTACATGAATTATGGGAGATGTAGTACTAGAAAAACTTGCATTGTAAGAGCCCCTTTGACATCAGGACTTTGGCCTTAAGTGATAAAAATGCATGCAGCAAAAAAATAAAACGAGGGCAGCTTAGTAAAGACTATATCGGTAGGGAATAGGAGTAGGCCTATAGCTTAATGCACTTATATCATTATAAATTATAGGCCTTAATTTAATAACACATTTGAAACATATGGTCATAAACACAATTTACACAACAGGATGAACTAAGAATAACTTGACAAGTTATAACATCTTGCAGCTAGGGATCTGGGGTACTTATCGATTCATTTTCTATGTTTTTTATTTAGTTTAACCTTCATTTAAAAAAGTCAAGTCTAATATTGTGTTTTTAGCTAACTATCAATACACAAACATGAGTACCCCTAAGACGAGTTTGCTGTAACATATAAAGAGACCTATTTAGGTGTCGTTTTCAGAGGACTGTACTCTCTGGTCTATTTCATGCAAAGCAAAGTTCATTTGATCAGGCCGTTCCCTACTCAGACGCATATACGCACTACTTTTAACGTTAAAACACTGTATGTCTAAAAAGCAGCACGTAGTCTCCGGATGTAAAATGAAGTTTACAAAAACTACTAGTAAAAACTGAAATGAGTAGAATCAACATGTCGGGGCCCCTCATCATCCCCCATCCCTCGACTGTGACTGTCCCTTTAAGAAAATGCACTTGCAGCCATTTTCTGCTCTTTGTGTGGGGTGGATTAGCAGCACTGGGTAGGTACTGGGCGAAACTAGAGCATCAATCGGCACAGAAGACGAGCGAAAAAAGACCAGCAAACATTGGACCGCCGTCGCAGACCGCGACACCGTCTGCCCGTTTCCGTGTTCCGCCGGACGGACATGCAATTTACAGGTATGTGGCTTTCTGCAGCGATGGATGGAGCCGCAGCGCTACAGATGATGTGCGCTGGGTAGTGATGATGGCTGGAGACTGGAGCTGTTTTTTCTCTTTCTCTCCCTCCCTCTCTCGTTCCTCCTCGTACCGTGCATCGTTTCCGTTACTTTTCCGTCCGTGCACAAACAAGATAAAAGGGTCCATCGTGGAGAAATCGCCCTGAAGTGAGAGCCGTACCGAGCGTCCCGGTTTTCGCGGATTATTCTGACACATGAATGGGATCCCCGGTAGCTCACATCGGCATCGTAGCTCACGCTGAGATGGGTGGGGTGAGGAGAGGGTGCCTGTGTAGCAAGTGCACGCTGATGAAGGATGGATCGGCGATTTTCTGACCTGATAGCGGCGTTTTCGCCGCACAGAGAAAACAGATAACCGCTATGTTAAATAGGCGAGTGAAATTGATGCTTCATTCGGCTCGATTTCACCTCCTTTCATCATTTAATGGGCACTATTTTCTCTTCTGGATCGCCGCTTTGACCCATCCGGCCAGCAGGGCATTGCATGTAAATGAGAGCAGGCGATCTGCACAGCATTATAGACGTTTTCACAGCTATCACAGCTGCAGGCAGGCAGGCCTGTTACTGATGCACAAATGACAGGTTCACCTACTTCCGTTTCTTAACACTGCTGTTTAATTTTAGGCCGATCTCTCTAGTAGATTATGATCTGTGTCCATCCACTAATGAAGCGTAGAATTATGAATATCCCTCTTGCAGACTCACTGAGTTGTAAATCTCCACGCCAGCCCCTCACCAACGAGCAATTATGTAATGATAAGGCTCTGGATGCTTTACTGCTGCTCATACTGATTCAAAAATCACCATATGATTCCAGCAATATCTCTAGACAAGTCAGTTTATAATTATAGAGCCAAATCATACATTTCTCTCAAAGGTTAGCCTACTTTGCAGTCAGCACAGGATCTGGCACCACCCTTTCATACACCCTTGGTGTTGATTAAGAAATATAACCCTCAATACAATAATTTAATGTAAAAAGGGAAGAAACAATAGAGGAAGGATCACATTTAAATAAGGGACAGATATGCAATAGATGTGTTATATAAAGGATATGTGGATAATTTGTTGTTTACGGCCCTCAGACCTGAGGTTATTTCCCTCTCTGATATCACTGTCATGTCTTTCACTTAAAGATACATTTACAGTCGATCAATAGAAAATGAATGGCTGTTACTTGATTGATGACCAGCACTAAATTGGAATTAAACATCAAGTAAATATGCCAAAGATTTACTTGTCCTAGTTACACAAACATGAAGATATCTGTCCTTTCTCTGTTTAATATCTTTGTAAGATGATCAATTTGGGATTTATTAACTGCAGGTTGGACAAAATAAAACATCTGAAGACAATAACTTGGGTTCTGAGGGATTGTGATTGACATTTGTGACAGTTTATACTTTTGAATTAATAATATTTCACATTTTGATCGACAAAAGCAACAACCATTTGGCTCAGCCTAGTAGCCCATAATATGGCTTAGTTTTGTTGAAGCAATTGCATATTCACCTTGTAGTTTTAACGTATTTCTGGGAGTACATGTAAACCTCAATACATGATCATGAGCAGCCATTTGCAGCTAGTAGTAACAGCTGTTTTGTTTTTGTCGGATCAGTAAAATGATCAGACATGCGTGTAGACAAAATGACCAGCAAACCAAACAACCAAAGAAAAGGGAAGTAGAGGTGAACAATGTGGACAAACCATGGTGGCCAAATCCCATTTGTAAGCATAAGTTTGATACTTCTTTTTTCCCTAATGACCACAAATCTATACAGAAACAACACACTGAAACGTTAAAGGCAGGTGATGTTAATTTACGTTTTTGTTTACTTGTCATGTGAGATTGGCTTCTGTGTTTTCCCCCCATTGAGTATTCATGTGATGGTCATTGTTGTTGGTCTAAAAGGAAAGCATGACATCATGGGGATCATGAGACGACAGCAGTTTTGCGGCGCTGATCTCTGAAACGACAATCAGCGTGTCAAATAGCTTCAGCCAGCGTCCTGCACATGATCACAAACTGCAGACTGCACTGATGCTGCTGGAGCACACACGTTACACTGGTGTCGGTGTGAGTTATGTCAGTCAATGTGTTGTAAAAGATCATGTGTGTGCGTGTCTAAATGCTAAGATTCCCTGTCTCCTCCGTGCTGATCCGATCTCATCTCATCGTGAGGATGAATATATATTACAGAGCTGGCCTTGGGGGGAGATCCCATTGAGTGGTGTGACCCTGGAGTTGACACACTTTCTCTCACTCTCTGTGTTTCTCTCAGGCAAGATGTATTACACAAAGACCTCGCTGTACATGCTGGTAGTGAGTTTCTTCTACAAATTATGTATTGTCTGTTTTATTGCTTTTTATGGGTATTTTTTTAACTGTTCTATTATATCGTTCCCATTTTTATTTGTAGTTGTTATTAGAGCTTGACTGATATGTTGGCTAGCCAATAGTAACGGGCCGATATTATAAGGTCGATATGGGCTTGGGACAGATATATTTGTGTTGCCATTTTATTCCTGATATGTGCTGATTTGAAAACGTATTTTAAAGAGCATATAATGCAGAAAACAATGCTTGGGGTGATTTAGAAATTCTCTGACTCTATTTTTAACAATACTATATATAGCTATATATATAGCATCACAGCTTAGCTTAAAAGGCCAGTTCGGTGATCTTCAACCTCAGTCCTATCAGGCTATTATGGGGAGGGGGCCTTTGGAGGATGCTATCCGCTCCTCCAATCGGCCCTGGAAAACCTCCGCCAGACTATGTAACATGTGTCATCTGGCGGAGGCCAAGGAGCTCACTAAACTACACTTCCTCAATCGGACTCCCGCCTCCGATGACATGTGTCGCTCAAAATTTTCAGGTTTGAAATGTAGACTGCAGACCCGAAGATTTCTTAGACGATCCACCAGTATAGTCTCGTTGTATTTCGGATTTTGTACCGCTCTGAGCCTTTGCCTGCAGCAAAAACAGTAGTATTTCTGTATCCGTCTCTTGCTGGACCGTTCCTTTCAGAGGGAGGGGCGCAATGCATGCTGGGTTTTGAAGGAATGTAGAATGGGCAACTCATGGGAAATCACTAGCTGTTTGTACAACTTTCTCCACAGCTATGGCGCCAATTTCAAATATTATCGCTTCTATTGATTACAGAGAACACCAGCTGTGACTGACAGCGGCCTTTTCCAGGGGCAAATTGCTCCTTTAAGTTATTAGTTTGAGAAAGCAGCCCACTGACTATCTTTGCTCAGTCATATCAGTTCAAGTTGGCTATAAAATTTGCTATATCAGCCACCATATCGGTAACAAGTGAATTTATTCCCTCTTAAAAAATTCCATATTGCTCCGGCTCTAGCTGTAATGTTTTGAGCACTTCCATTGGATCCTCATGGTTTGTCAGGAGGAAAATAACTGACCCTAGTTTTGATGTATAGGCTAGTTGTAGTGTCAGGAGGACTTTTTTTTTGCTATGCCTGTCAGTAATGTTCTTCAGGCTATTTTCCCAAGAGTCCAACTACTGTATGGGGCTTGTAAAAAGAGTTTCCTTGTGTGGTCTCACTTGCTTGTTCCAGTGTAAAACAGGCCTACGGCTAGGTTACTAAGTGTCCAGAAGGGAATGAAGGGGCTCTTTGCTTTGTAAAGATGCACACATAAACACACGCTCGCACAGACACACACACACCAACTGTTGAACAGAATCGGGTACAGGGTGGGAAAGTTTATTCAGCCAACCCGGGCTTCAGTCTGTGCCTGTATTCTCAAGCACAGATGGGAGTTTAGCAGCACATAGCATGTTTGTGTGCCTGACAGAAGCCCTTGTAGCAAGCTGCATGTTTCGTTTTCTATAAGCTGTGCAAATAAAAATAACTGAGTCTGAATCCAGGCTTTGAAATGAACAGCTGTGAAAGAATACAGGAAACAGCCACTTAGAAATGACTAGGTAACATCAGCACAGGGCCGTCTTCAGTGTTAACCAATATATCAAACCTGCAACTCTTTTACTTGTTTCATTTTCATATTTGCAATACATCATCAACCACAAGCCATTTATAAGAAAGACAAAGAATTATAAAAATTAAAGTATTCCAATGCACATAATTGCGGGAAGTGAGATTGGACAACATAGATTTGACATAAGCAACTAGTAAACCTGACTTTAGATAAGGCTACCACCTTCTTACAATGTTTCTGTGAATAGCTTTTCTGGTGAGTACACTGAGGTGTCATCCACTCATTAGTTTCATTAGAGGTTTGATGACTCAGCCCTCCATCTGATTTCGGCCTCGAGACTGTTGGCTTACCTCATTGCAGATATAACCTCAGTAAACTTTGACAGTTTGATGTGACAGGAAACTCCACCGCCCTGCTTTTTGTCACATTTATGTTCATGTCTGTGGGCCTGCACATGTGTGCATGATCAAGAACAAAGTGTCTCAGTCAAAGTAGGATATAAGCCTCTGTCGTATATAGGATATTTCACAATGATGCCTTACACTTACTCTTTCTATATGAAGATTGCGCCATTTAGTAAAAGCCTTGAAAAAGCAACAGCTTGATATTTTTCCCTTTTTAAATCCAGGGTTAAAATCTCACATTTGCTGCTGTTACATCATTTATTCACCTACCTGTTCATTAGATCCTCAGTCAATGGCTGACGTCCAAAACTAATACAAACCTGACTATTCAAGATACCTTAACAAGATTTGTATCGATATACAAATACGTAATGGCTGTGTAATACCTCATGTAACAGTGAGTTCTTTGTCTACCTATAGCGAGGAGAAGAATTTTATTTAAATGTATCTGCCTCTTTTCTCTTCGCTCTTTGGATCCTATCCCTCTCAGCTCTAGTTGTACTCTTTCTGGCTGTGAATATTAAGCTGATTATCGTCCCTGCCAGCCCTGTCTGCCAGGTCAGACGTAAACGCACATTTCTTAGAGGCACATGACATACCGGTGGGCACATACACACTGCTTTAGCTGGGTCTCTGTTTTGTAATGGGAGACGGGGCGCTGCTCAGGCTGTGCCGTTACAAGGGGGTCTAGTCAGTATTATAACTGTGAATTTTGATCCGTTGTAATTAAGGTGCATATGCTGTGTGTTTACATATATTACTCAACATTATTTGATAGAGCATATCAGGGAAAGCTTCTGTGAAAACCACATAATGCCAGTGAGTCCACAACATTTGCTAGAGTCCATTTGTCAAATGTCATTCACTGCCAGACCAGACCTGTCTCTGCCTCTCTCACATCAATGAGATTTCCAGGTCTAGGCATTTCAAGAATTATACGCTTCAAATATGCCTCTAGTCAAATATGAAGGAAACAGTGAGGGGCCTCTGCCCTTTACTTCCTCTGAGCATTGACATATGGTGAAATGGGAGAGGATACAGGTGCAGGGTGAACACCCTGCACCACATAGCCTAAACAGGGTCTCATAAGAGGAAGTGGAGTGGTCTAGACATATAAAAAGAATATTGGGTTAATTTGTTTCTGAGGGGAAAGAAAAATCACGTGACTATAGCTGATATTTTTAAATTGTGTGACCTTCCTCATTCCTTTTATCTTTATTCATTCTGCATCCTCTAACCTTTTAGAGCCCCCAATAATTCTCCATGACTCTTGGCTAACTGCTTAGCTAGATATTTGAACCATTTATCTGATCACGTTTAGCTAACACTACTATTTGAACCATTTATCCATTGCCTCAAGTTCACTCTTTAACTTCAATTTTAACCAGTTATCCATCAATTTTATCTAACAATTTGAACCATTCATCCATTCATTTAAGCTAACTATTTAGCTTACAACTTAAATTATCTCTACTTTGCCTCAAGCTCATTGTTTAACTGACAATTTGAATCAGTTATCCATCAATTTTAGCTAACAATTTAGCTAACAACTTAAAGTAGTTCTACTTTGCCTCACTGTTTAACTTAGAATTTGAACCATTTATCCATTCCTTTAAGCTAACTATTTAGCTAACGACTTAAACCATTTAAATATTACCTCAAGCTCACTGTTTAAGTTACAATTTGAACCAGTTATCCTTTACTTTTAGCTAACAGTGTAGCTAATATTTTGAATAATTTATACTTTAAGCTAACTCTTTAGGTAACTATTCAAACCATTTACATTACTAACTATTTAACTATTACAACTGTTACTCCCATACTGTATATTATATCAGTTGCTAAATATTTAAACAGATTTACTATTACTTAATCAAATTCAGCTGTTTGTCCATCACCTTTGGCTAATTATTTTAACAAGAAATCATTAACTTTTAGCTAGCAGTTTCAACTTCTCTGCTAGCTTACAAACAAAACAGTTTGTAAGCTAGCTCATGTATTCTTAGCAGAAATACACAGTTTCAGTTTTTCTGACTCAATACGTGGATGTGTTTATTGAACTAATCTGCATTTTAATTTTTAAAACATGTATTAGACATTATTAAAATGAAACCCTAGCTACTACAGAATTGAGTAAAAGTACCCCTGGATGCATATTCAGTCACACTTTGCATCAGAATTTTTGTTATGGTGTTTATTTGTGCACTTCTCATATCAATGCTCCTTTTCTTTCTTTCTGTCATCAGACTGGGGTGTTGTGTGAGTGACGCCTAGTAAGCATGACGACCCACGTGACCCTGGAGGATGCCCTGTCCAACGTGGACCTGCTGGAGGAGCTGCCCCTCCCGGATCAGCAGCCATGCATCGAACCCCCTCCCTCCTCTATCATGTACCAGGTACACTCTCAGACACACTGACACCACTACCCACCATCATCCCAAATTGTTTAGACGCTTACATTATACCCCTTTCATTGCTTTCTCCCTCCTTCTACAGGCTAATTTTGACACCAACTTTGAAGACAGGAATGCGTTTGTGACCGGCATCGCCCGCTATATAGAGCAAGCTACAGTCCACTCCAGCATGGTGAGAAATGTGCTCAAGTCTAAAACACAAACACACACACACACACAGTGAAGATTGCCATCGTATTAGTTTTGCATCTGAGTGGTGAATCAATTTTTTTGTTGTCCATCGTAAATAGTTGCTGTTCCCCTTTCAGTGAACACAAAGCCGACTGTGGGAAGCAGCCTCACACCCTAAAAGAGACCCTTGTTTTATTGTGAATTGATTATCATTCGGCCCTTTTGTTAGGATTTGGCAAGGCCCGAGGCAGGACACACATACACACACAGACATGCTCATATAGACACATACTTCACTCACACACTGGTGAATCAGGCAGGCAGTGGACCAGGAAACCTCTTTCCCCTGATGGTGAATGAATGGAGAGTGTGATTTGCCTGGCAAAGAGGGGAAGTAGTGCTTTATTTAACCCTGTTAAAGCAGGAAGTCCCATTGAGGTTGAAGCAGGTCTATTTGAGGACACTCCTCAGTTTAGCCTTTGGGACGGAGAAATCTGTCTCACCTACTTCTGAATGAAGCGAACGTTCCCCTGCTGCAATATTTATCAAGCCCCATTCATGCTGGAATATTTGAGATGTTAAAAATGTTTTGTGTTGTTGAATGCCGCTGCAAATTGTAACAACAAACATATGCAACAGTCATGAGGGATAACGAATCCAATCAAGGCTTTTGTCAAATGAATATTCGCTGTAACTGTGCATTAAGAGTTAAAGATGTCTATATTTTGTGTGTGTGCAGAATGAGATGCTGGAGGAAGGACATGAGTATGCTGTGATGCTTTACACTTGGAGAAGCTGCTCCAGAGCCATTCCCCAGGTAACGCACACACATATACTCACACACTTGCACTTAACACGATACCTAACCTCTTACTGCATCTCTGTTTTTGTATGTTAAATTTTCTTCCCTTCCTGATCTGATCTTGTTCAGCAGACTGTGAGGCTAGTTCATTAAAAAGATTGCATGGCCTTAACAGTCACTAAACCTGCACAAACTAAATGTGCTGCCAAGAGAATAGTGTCTCTGTGCTCTGGTGCTGTTTGCTTCAATTTATATGCATTAATATATTACACATGACCCCAATTGCAAAAACGTTCACAAACAACAGCACTAATAGCCACTAGTTCTGTCAAAATTGGCCACAAATGATGTTTGATTATTCCTTCTACATAACAGAGATGTCTTAAAAAATTAACATACCTATACCATCTATCTGTCCATCTATCTATCTACTTTCTGTTGTTCTGGGGCTGAGAATCTGCCTCTGTTCGGCCGGGCTGGGATTTGAATTCTCTGCCATCATTACCACACGGCAGACGGTTGTTGTATTTGCTCGTTTCAGCTAGACTAAAGTTTATTATTGACGTATCATAGTATTAAGTGACACTCCGTAACCAAGAGAGTGCGTGCGAGGACATACGTGAACATGCAAATATTAATTTTAATAACCGAACATGCGTTTCTTATTACAATTGGGTTATATATTCGAATTAAGAATATTCTTTGACAGCACTAATAGCCACACACAGTAAGATTCTTAATATGACCATCCTCAAAGACTCAATGGTAACTGAAGCACAATATTTATCCAGGGTTTCACATCCAGACTTTACAGCGATCAGGGCAAAAAATACTCCTTTGTTTGAGCTACAAAAATAAAATTATCTGTAAATACAATCTGTAAATGATATTATGTCGTAATCAATGTAATAAGGGGTTAAATCCAGTCCAGGCTTTTCCAGACGCTTGTGGACGTGTCTGGAGCCATTACGCATGATGGGAATGAGAGTGTTATTTTGTCTGGACAGCCTGATCTCGCCGGCTCGCTCCAGGGAGTAAGCGGCGTTGCAGATGTTTAAACAGATATCACATCTGTCGAGTCTGGGCTTCTCAATAAAGTGAAAAAAGAGCTGCCCCCTCTCCTCTTCACAGTTCCTCCACGTATCAGACATATAACAAGGACAGATTGCATATCCTTTGTGAATTGGACCTCGAGAGGGCAAATTTATGAAGCTCAGCTGTCAGCGCTTTTCCATTTAAGATACATTGACCAATAAATTGAGTCGCTGTACCTTGAAATGTTCTCTAGTGTCACCTGGGTGACTTTCATTTCCCAAACTGGACAGGTAGAGCTAATGCATTATGAAAACAGAATCCCTTAAGAGTTGGACAAATATAAAACAGAGAGAAATAAAACTATATCTAAAATAATTACTGAATCATGCTGCAAGCTAATTATAAAGTAGCATGGACCTGCTAAATTAAACAACCTGTACACTGCTGTTGCTAAATAAAGCTGTATGATGGCACCCTCTTGTGTTTTCTAGGTGAAATGCAATGAGCAGCCCAACAGAGTGGAGATCTATGAGAAAACAGTGGAGGTGTTAGAACCTGAAGTGACCAAGCTCATGAAATTCATGTACTTCCAGGTAAGGCTCTGTTGCACAACAGTGGTTTTCATGCTTAATGATTGAGTGAAGCTGAAAAGATCAAGAGACATGCTTATGCGCCATATCATTTTGACATCTTTGTGTTTGTCTTCGCAGAGGAAAGCCATAGAGCGTTTCTGTAGTGAAGTGAAGCGTCTGTGTCACGCTGAGAGAAGGAAGGACTTTGTCTCTGAGGCCTACCTGCTCACTCTGGGCAAATTCATCAACATGTTTGCGGTGCTGGACGAACTGAAGAACATGAAGTGTAGCGTTAAGAATGACCACTCTGCCTACAAAAGGTAGTCGCTCTGAAACAAAGGAATCCAAACCCTAAACATTGTAAAAAACAAACAAACAAACAAATTAACATTTCTCCTCTGCTTTCAGGGCCGCTCAGTTCTTGAGGAAGATGGCCGACCCTCAATCCATCCAGGAGTCCCAGAACCTCTCAATGTTTTTAGCCAATCACAACAGGATCACTCAGGTTGGTATCGTAGACTGTTTTCTATAATGCGTAATGTATTTATGTTAACAACAGTATGGACATATAGGATAGAAGATTGACTTTTTAAAATTAAACAGGCTTTTTGTATTCCTGACTGCAGTCGTGAGGGGACTCTAGGTGTTTTTCCAGTGTATCTTTGTACAAATGTGTATTCTGTATAAGAAAGAATTACTTCAGCCGTCTACCAAGTACTCCAGGAAATGACTTGCTATATTAATTGAGCTGACTCACATTTGTGCTTGCACTATTTTAAGGGTGACAAGTGACATATTGTGCAGTCTAAATGAAAGTGTCTAAAGGGACAATTAAGCTCTTATCCTAAACATTAACATCTGACCTGCTGAACAATGATGTATTCAGCCTTCCAATTTAAGTATTACACTGTCGACTTTCAGATAAATAATGCCAAAGAAAGGAAAAAGAAAATCAGACAATTTTTTGCAGAAAAGTTAATTTAAAATGTCAGTGAGTCGAGTCGAGTGACAGACACTGACCAAGTCAGTGTTACAGATGATTTTGGCTGAATTAAAAGATTGCTTTGGTCCTTTTTTAATGACTCAAATCCCCATTGAAAGCTCATTTGAAACAAATGAAAAGCTTGTACATCCTCTTTGAATTTATCATGATTGCAATAAATACAAAGTTATTGCGTTAAAAGGTTTACTTTATGTTATTTAACTATATGCCAAGTAGAATGAGCCTTTTTTGGCATTTGCCTGTAAATATATTAGTCTAATGCTCATTTCTATTAACAGATTCTACATAGAAATGTAGATTCTGTCAGCAGGGGCGTGGATTTAAGGGATAGCAAGTGTTCTGGTTTCCGTTTGTAGTACGCTTGTAGTCCGAGTAGTATTGACCAATCACGCATCAGCAGGCTGCGGTGTATGCAGGAAAAACAGTCTGTGTGGCAAAAGCAGGCGGAGCGTATTACCAGCCCAGCTCCCATCAGCGGCTATCTGACGATGATTTAGCTTCTTTTATATTAATCTCTACAGGCAGAAATCTGCAGCATGTTCAGCTAACAATCTGTTCTATATCTAAAATTTGAGATAAATTCCCGTGACGCTTGTGAAGTCGTTCATTGATTAGATTTCCCGACTTCCTCGAATGCATCAGATCGATCCGACCTCAGTTCAACAATTTTAAAAGTAGTTTTCTTCTCCTCTTGAGGACAGACCTGACAAAGCTTCATTTTTCGGTTTCTTTTTCTGTAACAAAAGCAGCACATAGAAAAGGAAGTCTTTCGGTTTCAGTTTTGCTAACCGCTGGCTACACGCCCGGCATGTTCACCGTTGTCCCCAGAGGCTATATCGTCATCAGACTGTAGCCAAACGGATCCGAGATTGGTCTGAAGGTGACCTGTTGTTTCCCCTCTGTTCCTCTGTAGTGCCTGCACCAACAGTTGGAGGTGATTCCTGGCTACGAGGAACTTTTGGCAGACATCGTGAACATCTGTGTAGACTATTACGAGAACAAGATGTATTTGACTCCCAGTGAGAAACACATGCTGCTCAAGGTAAACACTTTTTGACTTCTCTACCTGCATCTAACCTATAACAGCAAACTGTGTTTTATAGCTGCCTATATGTCCTTTGCTCGTGTTAAACAAATCGCGTCTCTCTTTGTGTCAGGTGATGGGCTTTGGTTTGTACCTGATGGATGGGAATGTGAGTAATATCTACAAACTAGACGCCAAAAAGAGAATCAACCTGAGCAAGATTGACAAGTTTTTCAAAGTAAGTCTTTTGTTTTTTCAGCGGCTCTTTTATCCTGACTTGTCTTTGTGAGCATGATATGACTGCGAGCCGTTCTCTTCTGCTTTTCAGCTTCAAGTGGTGCCACTATTCGGAGACATGCAGATAGAGCTGTCGCGCTACATTGAGACAAGTGCTCACTACGAAGAAAACAAGTCCAAGTAAGAGGACCTGTCTAGCCATCTATTTTAGTAATATAGAGAAGTGCTCTGCTATTCTTGACCACTGCACCATCTGCTCGCCCGCCCTCAACCCTCCATCTTGTTCTGTCTTGTGTCCAGGTGGACGTGCACCCAGAGCAGCATCTCGCCTCAGTACAACCTGTGTGAGCAGATGGTGCAGATCAGGGAGGACCACATCCGTTTCATCTCGGAGCTGGCGCGTTACAGCAACAGCGAGGTGGTGACGGGCTCGGGCCTAGACAGCCAGAAGTCTGACGAGGAGTACAGAGAGCTGTTCGATCTCGCTCTGAGGGGCTTGCAGCTGCTGTCCAAGTGGAGCACGCACGTCATGGAAGTTGTGAGTGAAGCGATGGATTGGCTCTGTGTGTGTGTGTGTGTGTGTGTGTGTGTGTGTGTGGGTGGGGATATAACATTTTTAAGGCAGTCAATATGCGTGGGTTTAGGTATGAATAGATTGTCGTTTTGCCATTGATCGTTGTAGCTTTGATCTATTTAAAGCTCTCTTTGACTCTTTCAGTACTCGTGGAAGCTGGTCCATCCCACGGATAAATTCTGTAACAAGGACTGCCCAGGCACAGCGGAGGAGTATGAACGGGCCACGCGTTACAATTACACCAGTGAGGAGAAGTTTGCCCTGGTGGAGGTCATTGCCATGATCAAAGGGCTGCAGGTAAAACACCGGGGACACTGACAGGTGTTGAAATGCTCCTTTTATAGTCATGGAATATTCACCTAAAAGAAATAGATCTTAATACACTTGTTAACTTTCCACCTGAGAGGTAAATGTGAAGATCACTACCACTCTCATATCAATGGTATTGATCAAAGTTTAATATGAAGCTGCAGCCAGATGCTAAGTAGCTTAGCTTAGCATAAAGACTGGAAACAGGAGGGACAGGGTTAGCCTGGCTCCATCTATTCTTAGATTTGGGATTTTTCAATAGGAAGAAGGAGTAATGTAATTGAGATTTGTGACTGTCACAATGTAACTTTGCAGAGCTGAGTATTTTTACATGTCTTAAAACATGGAGGGTATTGTTAGTGGGAATACAAGAGAGTGTGTGTTTCCCAGGATGTAAAATAATCTTTTAATTGCGAGTTCATTGTGAGGGGTACTTGCGACCAAGAAGACAATAATGATCACAGTGTATGTAATTAACTGTGCAGGTTCTGATGGGCCGAATGGAGTCAGTGTTTAACCAGGCCATCAGGAACACCATCTACGCAGCACTGCAGGACTTTGCTCAGATGACCCTCAGAGAGCCTCTGCGCCAGGCTGTACGCAAGAAGAAGAACGTCCTCATCAGGTACACACGCACTGTCACTAAATTAAAGGAGCAATTTTCCACTGGAAAAAGCCACTGTCAGTCAAAGCTGGTGTTTATTATAAGCAATAATATTTGAAATTGGTGCCATAGCTGTGGAGAAAGTTGTACAAACAGCTAGTGTTTTCCCATGAGTTGCTCATTCTACATTCCTTCAACACCCAGCATGCATTGCGCCACTCCCTCTGAAAGGAACGGCCCAGCGAGAGACGCTGGAATGAAATACTACCGTTTTCTCTGCAGGCAATGGCTCAGAGCGGTACAGAATACAAAATACGACGAGAATATACCGGCCGTCTAAAAATTACATGACATCGGAGGCGGGCGTCCTAGATTGAAGAGGTGTAGTTTAGCAAGCTCCCTGGCCTCCGCCTGGATGTTTTCCAGGGCCCATTGGAGAAGCTGATAGCGTCCTCCAAAGGCACGGAGTGAAATTGCATTTTTTTCCTACCATAATGGCATTAGCTCCCCATAATAGCATGATAGGACTGAGGTTGAAAATTGGCAAACCTTTAATCTTTATCCAATGGCTCTGGTGATATTCAAGCATGATTTTTTACTCTTTAAGACCTGAAGCACCTTTTAAAATCAAGTTTTTTATCTGTAGTGTTCTTCAGGCCATCCGAAAGACCGTCTGTGACTGGGAGGGGGCGAGGGAACCTCCAAATGACCCCTGTCTGAGGGGCGAGAAGGATCCGAAAGGTGGATTTGACATCAAAGTGCCGCGCAGGGCTGTAGGACCTTCCAGCACACAGGTAAGACACGAGACAGGGCTTACATAAGCTTTCCAGCTGGCACAGTTTTAAATGAATGGCTGAGTTCCTGCGAGCTTGAAGTTTGAATGAATGCACAGTCTTGCTGTTTACAATATGAATGATCTTAATCCGGCGGTAGTGTTTGCTTTGTAAGAACTGTCCTTCCGCTTTTCAAACACATCTTGATGATTATATTACATAATTGTAATTGGCTGTTGGTTCTATAATACTTGTAATGTTTAGCGATCGTCTAGTGGCTATAGTACTCCTACTACTGCATAATAACATTGCAACTTATTTTCCACACATCCTCTGCCCTTACTCATTCAGTTCCAGTCAAATGAGTGTCATCACTTGACACTATATGTGAGAGCAGTAGTGGATGGTGTAGCTAGGCAACGCTTCCTGTAGCTAGATCATGTTGGCACCTGGACAAAATAGAGCAGAGCCGATTAGGCTGTGAAAGACTGAATGAAACTGACATTCAGAGTAACATGTAACACAGGTCGGTTTTTGTGAGGATGTTAATGTATCCTAACTTTCAACACAAAAGCTAAATGGTTTGCTATATTTTGCACCTCTTGGTAAAGGTGATATTCAGAATTTTCCTCTCATAACCGAGCTATTTCTTGACTTAAATCACATAAATGCTAGTGCAACTTTTACCAGAAAATCACCTCTCCCTTCCCTCTGCAGCTGTACATGGTGCGCACCATGCTGGAGTCTTTGATAGCAGATAAGAGCGGCTCTAAGAAGACCCTCCGCAGCAGTCTGGATGGACCCATTGTGGTGGCCATAGAAGACTTCCACAAACACTCCTTCTTCTTCACACACCTGCTCAACTTCAGCGGTGAGTGCCAGTCCTTTAAAAATGATGTGATGTGTTTTCAGTTGAATTGCGTTGACTGTAAATTTGAAGATATAAGATATAATTCCTTTTCTTCTCCCTTTCTTCAATCATCCAGAGGCCCTGCAGCAGTGCTGTGACCTGTCCCAGCTGTGGTTCAGAGAGTTCTTCCTTGAGTTGACAATGGGTCGCAGAATCCAGTTCCCCATTGAGATGTCCATGCCCTGGATCCTCACCGACCACATCCTGGAGACTAAGGAGCCCTCCATGATGGAGTGAGACAAAACATTCAGTGCAAAACTCTGATTGTGTTTGTGCTTTAAGACTGTATTATAACTAGGACTCTCCCTCCTCCAGATACGTGCTGTATCCTCTAGACTTGTATAACGACAGTGGCTACTACGCTCTCACTAAGTTCAAGAAACAGTTCCTGTACGATGAAATCGAGGCTGAGGTAAGCTCCTAAAATGCAGCCATCTTTACCTCAGTGTTGATCTTTAGAAACAGTACCTTCATACTGTTACTCTTGCCTTTAGGTAAACCTCTGCTTTGACCAGTTTGTCTACAAGTTAGCAGATCAGATATTTGCCTACTACAAAGCAATGGCTGGAAGGTAGGAAAAGTGACTTCATCTTTGTACTTTTAGAGTTTTTGATGTATTGTAGCACTCAGAAAACTTAATCTGCTAAATCATGTGTTTCACAGCGTCCTCCTAGACAAGCGCTTCCGAGCAGAGTGTAAAAACTATGGCGTGATCATCCCGTACCCTCCATCGAACCGCTACGAGACCCTGCTCAAACAGAGACATGTACAGGTGTGAAAAAACAGAAAGTAGTGCTTTATGGCATGTCATGGCCCTTATTGAAAGTGTGTAGCATCTTTTCATAACACTTCGTCCTTTGTCTTACAGCTGCTGGGTCGCTCTATTGACCTGAACCGTCTGATCACTCAGAGGATCTCTGCAGCAATGTACAAGTCCCTGGACCACGCAATCAGCCGCTTTGAGAGCGAAGACCTCACTTCCATAGTGGTAAGATAACCTACCAGGGAAGGATACTACAAAACTAATATGTATGAATCATCATATTCTCAATCTAATTTCTCATCCTAATGCTGTATCCATCCCTGCCAGGAGCTGGAGTGGCTGCTGGAGATCAACAGACTAACCCACCGGCTCCTGTGCAAGCACATGACCCTGGACAGCTTTGACGCCATGTTCCGCGAAGCCAACCACAACGTGTCCGCTCCCTACGGGCGAATCACGCTCCACGTCTTCTGGGAGCTCAACTTCGACTTCCTCCCCAACTACTGCTACAACGGATCCACAAACCGGTCAGTCTGTTAGTGTTTATTTGTATTGATTATTTACCAGCCTTTCTTTCCTGTATTGGTTTTAAACATTGTTCTTTTTTCAGCTTTGTACGCACAGCCATTCCCTTCACCCAGGAGCCTCAAAGAGACAAGCCAGCCAATGTGCAGCCTTACTACCTGTATGGGTCCAAGGTATAGTGCTACTGCTGTCTTACATTTGATATAACAGTGAAGATTTTCCTAAAATCTTTCAGCAGTATGTGCAAAGGAAACCCCTCTTCCTACTCTTCCACATTAACACAGTCTCTCTGTTTCTCTCTCTCTTCTCAGCCTCTGAACATTGCCTACTCCCACATATACAGCTCCTACAGAAACTTTGTTGGCCCGCCTCACTTCAAGACCATCTGCCGTCTCCTTGGTTACCAAGGAATTGCAGTCGTGATGGAGGAGCTGCTCAAGATTGTCAAGAGCCTGGTATTTATCTTCATTTTTCATTGCATCCCTAAAATTATGTTTCCTTCCCTCTCAGCGTGCTGCATTCTCACAGTGAGTTCTTTTGTTCCCTCTCTGTGCCCTCTCTTCCTCTTCCCTGCTGTGTTCAATCTATCTTCCCCCGTCACTTTGCAGTTACAGGGCACCATACTGCAGTACGTAAAAACACTGATAGAAGTCATGCCTAAGATCTGCCGCCTACCGCGCCATGAGTATGGCTCCCCAGGTGAGCTCACAATCCTCACTGTTACAGCGACTAGAGTTCATATGAGGTTACATGTGTGGACATACAACAGCTATTTTGGTGCCATTTAGCCGTAGTAAGTTATTATTGTTATATGTTAATGTATAGAAGAGTGTTGAACATATTGTTGGTGAATTTACAATAGTGGGTTTGTGTGGTTGCATCTTTCATGTCATTACTTCAAACGTTAAAGACCCCCTTCAGTGAAAATCAAGTGTAAACATCTCCATGTGGTGTTTCTCATGTGCTACAAGACATATCAGGGACAACATCAGCAGTCATCTCCATGGCTGGGCCTGTCTGCTTTTAAACTGCAGTGTACCAAGGACAGGCTGAACAACACATTTTCAGATTGGCAGGTTTGTGAGGTCACAAACCTAAGGAGCCAATCCCGTTAATGGACGGGGTGAAGCTATGCATATCATTATGTGTAACCTATGGCAAACACTTCGGCGATGTGCGAGCCAGCTGTTACCGTCAACGTAATTTTTGTGAATTCACTGCTGACTATTAAGTTAAGCTAAGTTTCAACAAGTTGCCGCTAAATGATGGCAGAAACGTGTTTTGTTTTTGCGACAAAGGGGGGTAGTTGTAAATTTGCATAGTGGGCAAGGACTATGCAGATTCAGGAATTTTTAATGAGGGAGAAGGAGGAGATGCCTTGGGAGGACACAATTTATAATTTCAATCAGCATTTTACATGTCTTAAAACTGAGCTGGTCTTTAAGATAGCATCTTATCTTTGCCTGGTCAGTGAAAGGTGTTTTTTATCCTAGAATTGGCGAAACAATAATAAGATCATAAGATCATGAGAAGATTAAAGATCCGTCTTAAAATACTTAACGAAATAAAGGATGTCTTAGAGTAGTGGGTTACACCTTGACCCATGATACAAAACTACCTTTGCCTGCATAAAACTGGTAATTCAGGTAGAGGATTCAGACTAATTTTGAACAACATTTTCTTTCTAAAATTATATTTGTCAAAATAAAAGAGCAGGATGCTGTCTTTAGGCTTTGTCAGCAGCTGGATTTTAGCCATGCGAGGAGTTTGGCTCTGGAGATTGTAAAGGCAGAGTGATGGCGGGTCTGCGAGTCAGTCCACCACTCTGCTCCATCCTGAAATAGCTCAGGCACCTGGATGGATTACATTTGGTAGAGCTATTTGTTGTCTTCAGATGTTGACTTTTCCTCTGGCAGCTAGGAGAGGTTGGCATCCAGATCAGCCTCTGCTGATTTGTGTTTTGTGCTACTTTGCTAAAGTTAGCACGTTAACTTGCTTAGCTAGAATGGTGGCTGTTCAAACATTGATTTAGGATGATTGTGTTATCACTGTAAGCAGGTTAGCATGCGGAGGTTAGCATTAAGCTAAGGGCTTAGCACATAGCTTCTAGCATTATTCAGCATTATTTGATTTTACCCTTTTCCTCTTACTTAACAAGGTCACTCTTGTATCTCTTTGGGAAGTCACTTCTCCCTTTTTGCTACATTCAGTACACCGAATATGTTGTTCTGTTCCCATTTTAATGCCCTTTTTAATCTTTCTCCTTGCTCACCTCTCTAGTGTTTCTTGCACAAGCTGCCTCTTTGAGAGCAGTCATAAACATTACTGGAATAAGATATCAGTTGGAGCAGCTGTTAATGTTTGCAGCACACAGCTAGCAGAGGAAAATGCTGACAACATATAAACCACTTCATCAACAAGAATCAAGCAGTGTGTACTTTAAACAGATAGGAGGGGTGTATATGAGCTAATTGGGGACACAGTGGGGGAAATAGCAACTCTGCTGTTATGGAAATTAGGTTTGGGATAGGTGGTATTGTAAAATCTAAATAAAACAAATACATGAAGACATATAAATCATCTATTTGTAATACAACAGTGAAATTAGTGTGGATACGGCCTTCCAAAATGTCCCATTTGAGTGTAAAAGATTCTTTACGTTTCGGCCTACTCGCTTTAAATCCTTTTTTCCCTGACCTATCTCTGTGCATTTTGGCTCAGCACTGAGTGCGGATTAGAGGCCAGTCAGATGGCATATCCTTATGAGAAGCGTTTAGTTAATCTGTAGATTACTGATGTTCTGTACCCAGAGTTCTGTACCTGGCTTACTGCCTGTGATCTTACTGTCAGCAGTTAATGATCCTCCCGTCGTCTGCTGTGAGGGCCTGATGCTCGTACCAAATGTGGGTCAGGGCAGCTGGGCAGACATGCTGACATCATCCTGATTCATCCAGGTGGCAATAGATTGTCAATGGCATGATGAAGAATTAGAGGGCGCTAGGTGCTTGGCTGTACAGTGCATTAGACTGTAGGAATGAAGAGGTGCTTTAATAGTGGATGAGTGTTTTTTTTTTAACAGAAAAATGGATTTAACAAGGTATCATGGCTGTATTTTTCCATGCCAGGAATCCTGGAGTTCTTCCACCATCAGCTCAAGGATATTATCGAGTACGCTGAGCTGAAGACAGATGTTTTCCAGAGCTTAAGGGAGGTGGGAAATGCCATCCTCTTCTGCCTGCTCATCGAGCAAGCTCTGGTAAGACATTTCCTCTTTAAGTGTACATTTACCCTTAAACTGTTTTATTCTCATACCTCTGACTGTATCTCCCTTCTCTTTCCTAGTGTTCTGAATCTTTATGCCGGATTATTTGTCTCCAATTCCTCCCCTGCTTTCCCAACCTTTATTGCTATTAATTCCCTCTGTGGCCCCTGAGCACGCTCAGCGAGCGGAGCCCGCTTATCTATAATATCCGCCTTGACTGCAATGTGTTTATGTGGGTGACCAATAACCTGGGGGCCTGAAGGTTTCTGCCTTATTTATGGTGTTAAATCACATCTAAAATCAAATGTCATTGTCACAAACAGTCAGGCTCCCAGTCCATGTGCTGCCTCAAGTATGTTTAATCTTTGATGGTTTTTATTCTGAAACAAAACTCTATTTTTCATTACACGCTGGCATCTACCTCAGGTGGTAAGGATTTAGGTTTTGTTATTGCTATCACAGAGGCAGAATATGTCTACTTCTCTCTCTTTTATCTCTTGTTGGTTGTGGGCTGCTGTCTTTCTCTTTCTTCTTTGATTATGTCAGTTTTGCACAAACTATTTCTCCTCCAATCAGCTGTGGAAGTAAAAGGACTGAAAATACTCTTTTTGTTTATAAGGAATTAAGTGAAATTATTATTTTTGACACAAAATTTTAATTTTTCACAAAAAATTAATTTTATCAACAGTGGTTAAAATTGTAATTTCTAAGATCTCGGTTGTATTCTCTTTGGAGGCACTTATGGCGATAAACTGTGATTGCGGGAGCACACTTCCCAGATATCCAGACAGTGTTGCATGTGTGACGTTCTCGGCTGGCTCCCTTTGTCATGGTTGTAACTTTCTTTTTCTTTGGATTTTCACTTATTTTTGAAGTTGTATCTGTAGTCATCGATCTTTTCTTTGCCTGTTCAGCCATAGTAGATTACTGTTTACTCGCAACACTTGCAGAGACCGGAAAAGCAGCAGCTTAGCTCCGCCTACCCTCTCTGGCAGACCAACCACTGCTGGCTTATGGAAAACGCGTCACTAACTGGGCACCGCTTGTGATTTTTTCCGTGAATGTCGCCACAGACACACAGTCTGTAATACCGCAAATGCAAAGGCTTTCATCAGTGGGCCATAGGCTCAGTCACCATTGTGTTACCTCATTCGGCAATAGATAGTGACTTAATAGACATTTTTGAGATTATTACTTTAAGTAAAATTATTATTTTTGATACAAAACACTAAATAAATTATTGGAATTTAAAACTGAAATTCTGTCAACGCAATTTAATAAGTAAAAAAACACATTTGGCTTCTGTATCGTAGATTCTTTCCATCCGTTTCTTCCATGGAAGAGTTGATGTAACATTTCTGGTTGGTTGTTGGTTCAGTCTTGTGCTTAACTCGACACTTCTTCCTTCATATCCTCTTCTGGTTCTGGGGGCTTGTGATGCCTGTCTACATAACACTACTCAGCTGTCACTCGTACTACCATTTCTGTCTGAATGCACTTACGTGTGTGTGTATGTCTGTTTTTTTCATAATTGCATGTCTCTCTATTCTCATCACCGTTTAGTGTCAAGACGCCTCATCTAGTTTGATTTATCGCATGTTGTCTTAACTAACAATCTCCATCACCACCCGTTAGCACTTAGTCTTCACATCGCAAAAATACCACTAACACACTGACATTTCACCCAGAAGGATGGGAGTTTATTGAGGTGGTTGTAAACATGACCTCTAGCTTCTAAATAAGCTTACATGGGATATTGTGCTTAACAGTGTGACAAATTATCACCTGCTAATTTTGGCTTGTCATCATGCCTTGATAAACATAGCAACTTGCAAATTCACTTATCTTTGTCTCTGCATAAGCTGACTATAGTGAAGCGTAATCCATCAATCCATCCCATGTCTGTTTTCTAATAACTTAGCGCATTTAAAATATGCTTTAAATGCTGTTTTCTTAATAACAAGCCAACTCTGTGATTGATTTTGTGACAAAGTTCAAGGAATTAACCTCAAAATGTCAGGCAGGGTCTTTAACATCACCACCTCATGGCTACCTTGCATGCTCCATAAGGATGTACACAATGCAAAGTGGGAGGTGAACTTTGAATGACCCTGTCTTGTGTTGTTCTTGAATCTTAGTCGCAGGAGGAAGTGTGCGACCTGCTCCATGCCGCCCCCTTCCAGAACATTCTGCCCAGAGTCTACATCAAAGGTAAACAAAAGGTCGCAGGTAGAAAATAAAAAGGGCAGACGTTTAAATCGATCAAGTCCAGTCCAGTTAATATATGTGTCATTAGTATTCAGTATGTACATTGACCTGCTTGTGTTTGCATGTTATATAGAGGGAGAACGTCTGGAGGTGAGGATGAAAAGGCTAGAAGCGAAGTACGCCCCTCTCCACCTTGTGCCTCTAATTGAGAGGTTGGGAACCCCACAGGTGAGACAAATCAATCCTATGTTTTTCCTTCTTTAAGTTCATTATGCTTCCGCACTGGCGTAACCCCCGTGGCCGGAGGCATTATGTTTTTGGGTTGTCCATCCGTCCGTCCATCACTTTCCTGTGAACACGATATCTGTTCACTTGGAGTCAAGGATGAACTGATTACATTTTGGTGGTCAGAATGCCAAGGTCACTGTGACCTCACAAAACACGTTTGTGGCCATAACTCAAGAATTCATATGCTAGTTATGACAAAATTTCACACAAATTTGTAATAGGTTTAAAATAATGACGTGATGACATTTTATACCCAAAAGATGAAAGGTAAACTTCACTGTGACAGCAAAATGCTTCATATTGTCATTCCAATTCATTTCTTATTGATTTAGACCCCAAGGTACTTGTGTGATTCCACCCTTTTCACTTCCTCTCACTGGATGACAACCGGGACAGGGGGCCTCCTGCTCCTCTGCTAATCCACAAAAAGCTCTTTGATCTTGCTAATATTGAACTTGAGGTGATGATAATTGCATCATGTGTCAAAGTTCTTCTCAGTACTCTCTCCTCCTCTAGAAAAATCTTATAAAAAAAGTGAGGGCAGCATATTTCTCACTGGAAACTATTCACTGGAATCAAACATGTTGCTATAGTATTAACTTCCATTTTGCCAAAACAAACATGTGATACCTTTTGTTTAATAACTCCAACATTTAGAGTCAGACAGAAATGTAACTTGAATTTGACTAGTTGGCAGTGGCATACAACCGCAAGGCACTAATTCTAGTGTTGTTCATATAATGCTTAAATAATAGCTTTTTTTATTGTGTCTGTTTTTTTTACCAGCAAATTGCCATTGCCCGCGAGGGGGACCTGCTGACCAAAGAGCGTCTGTGCTGCGGCCTCTCCATGTTCGAGGTCATCCTGACGCGCATCCGCAGTTTCCTGCAGGACGGGGTGTGGCGCGGGCCCCCGCCCACTAACGGTGTGATGCACGTTGACGAGTGTATGGAGTTCCACCGCCTGTGGAGTGCCATGCAGTTTGTCTACTGCATCCCTGTTGGCACACATGAGTTCACAGCAGAGTGAGTGGCACCTGGCTAGAGTTTGTGGCACTGTAGTCGAGTGTTTTTGGTGATGCCTGTTGGGATCTTGTCATTCAACTCAAAATATAGTCTTAGCTTGTCAGGATGGAATGCAAATGCAGTCTGAAAAATGGGTTATATACGGCTGTGTTTCCTGGAGGAGTTTGTGTAGTTGTATTATTTTGGTTTGTTTTAATGTTTGATCTGTTTTTTCAGTGGAAATCTCAGATTTTTGATCTAAAATAAACTAAAAATATTGCAAACTTATTTTACTTGTGGCTGAGCTGAAGTTTGCATGTGTAGAAAGAGAAGATGTGATCAAGCATAAGGGAAAGACACACACTGTCAATACACCTTGATGTTGCAATATATGCTTCTCCTCCCCTGTTGAGACAAAGCATTTAAACCCTGTTAAAACTAGCTCTATTGCAGTAGGAGAGCCTATGAATAAAATAAAATACACGAAGGTTGCTGTGGTTCAAATACATGACAAAAACTTGGTTCACGTCCGGTTTAGGAACATTTTTACCAGCATCAGGTGATAAAAGCACTATAAGCTGCACTTACATCTGAAGACATGAGCCACTGTTAAAAGATTAATTTTGTAATCTTGTCACATCTTTAAATGGAAACTTAACTCGTGTGTTATTCATGCCATGCCTTTAGGCAGTGCTTTGGGGACGGGCTGAACTGGGCCGGCTGTGCCATCATCGTGCTGTTGGGACAGCAGCGTCGCTTCGACCTCTTTGACTTCTGCTACCATCTGCTCAAAGTCCAAAGACAGGACGGCAAGGATGAGATCATCAAAAATGTGGTGGGTAAACTGCATCTGCATGGAGTCAAATAACGGTCAAAAAGATCTTAAATAATTTCACACTCTGCTGATGTATTTCATGTTTTGTGTGCATCCACTGACCATCCAATCAGAGGAAGGTAAACTGTCCAATCAGGGCACAACGGATTCTAGCATTAGCTCGATGTAACAGCTAAGAGCAAGAGCTAAGTTAACCTTCAGCTAGTGGTATTACTCGCTGACTCTGCCCGGTGTCGAGGCTCTGAGCACGGGGACTGTTAGGGGTCACTTTTCAGACCAGAACAGGAGCTCAGACCATCGGGAGTTCAGAGTTGTCAGGCTTGGGGTGGGAGAATCAATGGAGAATTTCTTGCAGAGTTTAACGACGTTAACGTTACAGTCGGCAGGATATTTACAGTGAGGTTACACTGGACTCTGACACCGAGGGTGATTAAGACACGGTTGAACTTCTTGATATTGTCCGACTTATTTCTTTTCTATTCTGTTTTCCTCTGCAGCCCTTGAAGAAGATGGCAGACCGCATTAGGAAGTACCAGATCCTCAACAATGAGATCTTTGCCATCCTCAACAAGTACATGAAGGCGGTGGAGACGGACAGTTCCACTGTGGAGCACGTTCGCTGTTTCCAGCCTCCTATACACCAATCCCTGGCTACCACCTGTTGAAAATGACCCTTCACACATAGTTCACACACACGCAAACACACATAGCTGTGATACTAATTTCTGCCTCTTCCTGGTCTCGTAGAAGTATACATAACCACAGTGGCTCCACGCTGGCTTTAAGAATCCAAAGACAAATCCTCTTACACTGTTTCTCTATCTAACATGGGACTATCTTTGAATTCTTGGAGCCTGCACCCTCCTAGAAGTGGACCAGGCCAGAGGCAGAAGTGTATATTCACACCTTTTTTTTTTACTTTAATATCTGTGTGGCTCTCACTCAGACTCATGCATGCCTTCTCTTCTTCCTTCCGCTGCACACCTGTGGATTAGACCACTCACACAATTGCCAAAAGAGTAACTCTATCCTGTAATATGAAGCCACTTGTCTAAAGTCCCAGCCTAAATGCCTTCAGAATTCGTAATCAAGCTGAGACAAAAGTAAATTTAACAAAGTTATAATGAAAAAGAAATAATTTTCTAAGTTATACAAAGATCTTTTAAGTGAAACATGGTGCTCTTACGTGCTACGACCAGTACTAGCACAAGCACCAGTACACCTGTGCTACCATTTTGCGTGTCAGATATTATGACCTGAACATGTTTATTGTGAAACATTTCAACCTCCTCACTCATTTATATTATAATCTGGGCTGCCCATGTCCATGATACATATTGTCTATCATGATGCATTTGAATACTTCTTCCTTACTTTTTCCTCGCCTGCTTGCTTTTAAAGGAATGAAGGTACATAGCGTTCTTGATTTGCTTTTATTTATCTTAAACCCCTCCTGCATCTGGTTTACTTGCTTCCTCCTGACACATTTTAATTTGGTACCAGTCCCACTGTAAATTTCACTGTTGAACTAAGTGAAGTGTTGAGTGTTGTAATCGTTCTTGTTTTTAATTATTAATATTTTAATTTACACATCCTTGGTATACTTGCCTCTCTACTACTGGCTGGAAACCTCATCAACTGTTTGTTTTTTTTGTCTGCTGGAAAGATTTTTATATTCTGTAAATGAATACAGTGATATTATTTACAGTTTGGAGAAAAAACATCTTCATCTGGGTAAATGTGTTTGCTTTTTCAAGAGTTAAAAAACAGCAAAAGAAACAAGATTAGAAAATACCTCTAGGTTGTATAAAGACAGTGCTGTACTAGATTAACCTGTTTTGAGTGTGAATGGATGATGTTGGTCATGCAGACCTATACTGCACATAAAGGAAAAAAACTAAAATGTCAGTTATAATTAAAGGGCAGTTTCTTAAATATAGTCAGTATTTACTATTGATGGATTTTTTTTCTTTAGATTTAGCAGTGTTAAAATATGCAAAAATTGTCCCTATTTTTTTCACATGAAGGAAATCAAATGAACTATGAAGAAGTAACCCTCCTGAATCAGCCCTGTGATCTTTTTCTGCTCCGTTTTGAATGAAGGTTTCTTTTGTAACTCCAGTGTCTTTTTATCATATTTATTCAACTCTGACGTATTGTTCATTTCAAGGTTAATCTAGTAAAAATGAAGGTACCAATGTATCATCTCAAAACCTTAGCATGGCAAGTGTAATTTATTGTCATCAATGGCTCCATTTGTGACATGAGGCTTTGTTTATGATATTGTTGTACAAGTGACCATGTTTTGAAGTACAAAAAAATGGAGAAAAAGAATATAACATGTACAACAATGGTCCTGCAAAGGATTTGAAATTATGTTGTATTTCCATGAAATAAAAAATGTTTAACTGAAAGAGTGAAGTTGTGTTTAAACTCTTTTTTAGAATTTAAGTAAAGTTTAGAGTCTATGATAACACATGATGGATTTGTTTAAGACAGGCATATCTATATTATTTTTAAACATCGTATATTCTTGTCAATATTTCACAAATGTATGGCCAAATAAATAGAAGGGGTAATTATTTTTTTAATATTTATAAGCAATTTCAAGAAAAGAAAAGAAGTTGTGGTTGTTGGCTGGTCTGAAATGTCTTCAGTCAGTAGGGCCAGGTTAACTGAATGAAGACCTGGCCCATTATTGAAGTGTTATTTTTATAACAGCAGTGCAACCTCGCTTCTCACCTAGTGTCATTTGCATACTACCATATATGAAGTTAAACACAAGTTCAAATCACAGACTGTAGGGTTTAAATACGTTTAGGTGGAGTGGGTTTGTTTGAAAATCAAAATGTGAAGAGAATGCTGACGTCATTCAGGATTGGCTGCCTATTGGCCACATGCACGTAAACGTACGTATGACGTTATTTTTGAAATTTCAGCGGTGAAGCGTTTGTTGTTGTGTGTCACAGGGAGCTGCATTGCAGCCGTCTCAAAACTGTTTTAAATTTGAAATTATTCACACACGGTGGACTAAAAATGTCTTTTTCAAGAGCCCCCTTGAAAAGGTTCAACGAGCACCTAGGTAAGTTACATTCAAAAAGTTGTATTTTGTCGAAGCTTTTAACGGTAAGTATGTTAGCTTAGGTTAGCTTACATACGTAGTTATATGATTGTTAAGAGGGAGCAAATTTAGCTGTTACACTTCACAAGTTTGGTACAAAAAGGGAAGCTAGCGTTAATTTAAGACTATCAAAGAAGTAGCATCAGTATTTTGCTAACACTGTGCTCTTGGCCGAAGGTTGTGCCCCAGCACCGGGATCCTATGAGGTTAAACCTGGGGACCTGAAGGGAGCAGCTTCCTTTGACAAGTCTGATCGATTCAGACTTGTTAAGGCAGGTGGGTAACTATGAGAAGCACAATGTAACAATGAGAGACAACGGAAGACGTTGTTAAAAAGATAATGTTTTGTGAAACTTATTTTCATCATCTCTGTCCCCAGCTGCTCTGCCACCACCATCACCCTCCAAAGCCCTAGTGTCACCTGTTCGCAGGACTATGTCGGTTGATGGTCTTGTAAGTTTTTTTCAGCATGTTATAATGCCACTCCTCACTAACAGATCTGGTAGTCCTAAAGCTGATCCTTACATAAAACTAACCCTCTTTATATCTTGTGAAAACCTAGGTTGAAGGGTCAAGCATAAAAAAAGAGAAGAATGTCATGACCATGGAAAGGAAGCAGCAGAAACTCTTGGAGAAGGAGGTACACTTCTCTAACAGAACATTTGTGCTGCAGGATTCAGTGGCATGTGTTTTCTTTAGTCAGAACCGAGCCATTGATAACAGATGTAAACATTTGTATTGTTCCCGTTACTGCAGATGTTGAATTTGTAACATTAGATGTGTTTGATTTCAGATAAGGTCCCTGGTTCAGCAGAGAGGGGAGCAAGACCGTCGCTTGCTGACTCTGGAAGAGGAGCTGAAGAAGGTTGAGGCCAAGCTGCTGGCTGCAGTCAGAGAGAAGACAGGCCTTGCTGCCAATGTTACCACCCTTGAGAGACAGCGAGCTGAGCTCAAGAAAGTCAACGAGTTCCTAAAAAACAAGGTGTGCTTGACTTGGATATTTGTTTAGTTTGTTTATTTGCTGTATTGATTAGGCCAGGATGAAATGTGTCTTCGGTGTGTCTATATTTTTAGCAGTGCTGCATGAAACGTTTGACTGACTGCTTGTTTTTAGGTTTCTGCTGACACTACAAAAAAGAAAATCAATTCTCTCTCAATGGAGTTGATGGAGGCCAGGAACACTTTGGATGTGAAAAACAAGGTATATCTTACATGCAAATACTTTATTTTGTGAAATTATTTATGGGTTTAATCACTGCTGAATGTTAAATGGGTGGATAAGCACATTTTCAGCTGCAGTAAATGCAGATGTTTATGCATGTGTTTGCAGGAGTTAAGTGTCCTGCATATTAACACTGAAGGCCAACTGAAGATGCTAGAAACCGACCTCCAAGCTGCCAGGGCTACTGTCAGTGTACTAAAGGAGAGAAACAAAGACTTGGGTAAGAGTTAGCTATTTGCAGCAGATTTATACTGTGCTACCAGTGAGACAAACCGTGCATGAACAGCAACAAGGAATTAATAAGGGCTGATTTTTGTCTTTTACAGAGGACCTTCATCAAGTGACCAAAACCCAGAATGAAGAGCTGGAGAACCAGAATGCTAGATTGCGAGGTGAGTTCTGTGTATGAACTGCGATTTCCTTGATGCACATTGATTTGTGGGATTGAGCAATTGACCCCTCCATCTTTGTGTTCACTGTGGGGCATTTGCATTCGTTAAGCAAAGTCTGTATTTTACTAAAACATACTGACAATAACTCCTGGATATGATGTTGAGGCTCAGCAAACATTTGCTTCCTAACAGTGATATACTGTTAATAGGCAGCCACATAATACTTGTTGACCCTGTTAGAATATTTGAAAATGTTCCTTTTGCACATGCTGCCTTATGCCGTCCATCATTTGGGGATTTTGTTCCCCTGATTGATTTGAGCTCACTCCTGAAGAATACCCAACATGCAGTCGAAACTTTAATTTATATTTCTGAGCACAGATGGCATAATTCTTGATGAGTAAAGACGCACAGAGAAAACTTTCAGTAGAATTTTTACTTTACAAATGACCTACATTGCAAATTTGCAGGGGATTAAATTTCCTCTTGTCCTCTACTATTATTGCAAATTAATAGAGCCCCCTGCATACTACTACACCCTTGCAAATAGGGCTTCAGATGTATGTAGGCCTTAATAATTGCACTTGAAGTACCAATAAACAACACAGGTTACAGGTAATATAACTCCTGATTGTTTTTGCTGATTTGATTAATGTTTTTCTCAGCTGAGATACGAGAGCTGAGGGAGGAGGTCAAAGTCGTGCAGGGATACCTGGATGCAGCCAATGACCAAATCCAGGTATAAATAAAGCCTATAAGTACCTATTACTTCATCTTTCAGTCATACTTTGTGTAAAACTGATTTGACCTGTTTGTGGGTTTGTAGGATCTCCGCTTGCAGCTCAAAGAGAAGACACAGGAGCACATTGTTGCTGGTTCTCAGGTTGAGAATATAAAGTAAGCAAATGCTAAATAGTTCCTCCAAGCAAGTAAGATCTCAGATGCATACCATCATACTTATTTGGCTCATTTTTCGCAGGCAACTAGAGACTGAACTTGAGCAGCGCACTACAGAACTAGAAACCACACAAGACGTGCTGAGACATAAAGAAGAGGAGGCACAGAAATTCCAGCAAGAGCTGCAGGCTTCAAAGGGTGCTTTAGTGGAAGCTGAGAGAAGATTGGAGGACCAGGAGCTGGAGCTTAAGTCTTCACAAAAGTCAGTGATTGACATGGAGGAGCAAATGGAGTCAGCCAACCAAGAAGTTCAAGAGTCTCAAGCAACAGTTCGACAGCAGGAGGCGGAGCTTGCTAGACTGAGAGAGGTGCTCAGAAGGACGGAGAAGGAGCTGGATGAGAGAGTTGCACATCTTGAACAGAGGTGTTTGTTCTCCGAGGAAGAGCGAAGTAAGTCCACAGAGATCCTGTCCAGGTTTTTGTTTGGAACAATTAGTCATGTGATGCTCATATTGTGTATATATTTTATTTGTTTTTAGGCAAGACTCAGGAGCAGGGGCTGAGGAGAGTTGAGGAGTTAAAAACAGAGCTCAGTTTGCTGAAGGAGGCTAAAAGAGATGAGAGCAACAGACTGATTCAGCTTGAGCAAGAACATGCTGCTCTCACTGAGGAACTGACAAAAGAAAAGGTACCACAAGGCTTTGTCTAACATGTTGCATTCTTTTTAGATTCAGTGTAAAAACACATGCCATAACTGCCCCTTTATTCTACAGGAACTTGTCGACTCCCTGACTGTGCTGGTGGAGCAGGAGAGGGAAGACTCTGAGGAGCGATTGAGACAGCTAAAGGAGGAGATGGAGGAGGTGCTGGGAGAGCTTGCTGCCTTGGAGGAGCAGGAGGAGGGAAGGCAGCAGACTATACAGAGGTTTAAAGAGGACAACAAGGAGCTGCAGAGACAACTGAGTGATACCTCTGCCCTGTCAGAGAGGTGAGCAACCAACAAACATACTGATAACGAGAGTAAAGAGAAGGAAAGGTAGAAGTTAGTTGTCCAGAAATTTTACTACAAGTATAAAGAGTGAGTTTGAAAGTCACACTGATATCAAAGACGTCCGGCCCACTACACTGCCCCTGTGATTCTATGTAGAGTCACAGGCAGCTGGAGGCATGTTCCAGCACACACTGAGCCAAAAGTAGAGGAGGATAATTGACAGTTTCTCACTCCATTACAGGTTTGAAAAAGTCTGTGGGTCACTGTCTATTTCTGTTTTTAACCAAGTTCAAGTTTTTCAGTCACCTCAGGGTAGCATCTTTTTTACTTTTTAGCTTTGTTTCGTCCAGTCAGCTTTGAACCCATAGATATTTAATTTTTATATCTATTTTGCCTCTAAAACTGATGTAAATAATTCGTTGATTAAGAAAATAGTTGCAGACTAATCTCCTCTCGATCAACTTTTTGGCTAATAAGCTTTTGTTTTAGCTCTTCTTTGAAAAAAACGTGTTAAAGCATCGTTCTGTTGAGCAATTCGACACAGACTGACTGATTTTATATAAATACTAAATAGATCAGTGTTTCAGAAAAGGTTCTGATGTTAGAAAAGAACAAAAGGGATTTAGGGATGTGCACTTAAACCGGTTAACTGTCAATCAACTGTTGAGACTATTAACCGGTTAATACTACCAGTCTGTTTTGAAATATACATATATACAGTATATTTGGGGAAAAGATGTTTTGTTGTTGTTAGTTGAGCTGAGCCTGAGAGGAGAGCAAAATTAAACGAGCAAAAATAAGCTTCGCTTGGGACTATTTCAGCCAAGGTGATGACAATGTTATTATGCAATGCAGTACTTAATAAATACAGCGGTGGTACAGGCAAAATGCAATACCACATATAAAGCAAACATCCACAAGTATCCCGACCGGTGGGTCCAGTGCACGTTTCTCAACAACTCTGTCCTCCATGCTTGCGGGGAGAGTGCGATAAGCGACAGTCTGAGAGGATAACGCAGAGAATCTGTGAAACGGTGGAGAAAGATATTTTGCCTGTCAGCGTGGTCAGTGGCGAGGGGTTTCAGGAGCTACTGGGCTATATCGAGCCTAATTACCAAATGCCATCAAGATGGACAGAGTATGGCAGCTGACAACCTCGCAGCTACACTAATTGCAGTGGAGACCTGGGGACTCGCAGGGAAAGTGTCTAAAAGTAAATGTAAATGCACATCCCTGCTTCAGTTATTAGTTTTAAGGGCAGTGATGTCAATATACATACTTTAAACACATGAAAACTGTGTGCCTGTTATGTTTTAGTAAGAACAATGACGTGGCAGCTCTAAAAGAGGAGCATTCAGCAGCGAAGAGAGAACTTCAAGAGGCACTCACAAACTCACTGAGTAAGATGGCAGACATTGTCACAGAGCTGGAAAGGTGAGTTCTTGACTATCAGAACATCTTTAAATATTTTTATATTGTCAATTTTATTTGACTTGTCTATAACTTGAAGTTCTGTCAACATGTAAAGTTCACAGACTGTTTTTCTTGCTTTCAGAACAAAAGAGGCCCTGAAGGTAGCCGAGGAAAGGCAGAAAGAACTGGAAGCGGAGGTGGGCAGAGTGACACACCAGATGAAGGAGGAGATGGCTAAAGTGGTTCAGCAGAAGGACGAGGAGTTAAACAGAGTGAAGGAGGGGTTAGAGGAGCACCAGGAGAGACGGTTAGCTGAAGCAAAAGCCCGAGAGGAGAATTCAAGGTATGCTTAACATTCAGTCTGTGTTAAAAAAGCTGTGACTTTTTACCCACTTTTTAAACGTCCTCTTTTGCTTGACTTGATAGAAAGTTGCTGGAGGTGCAGACTTCCCTTGAACATAAAGAAGAGGAAATGAAGGCCATGGAGGCGAGCCACGCTGCACTGATCAGTGATCTACAACAGCAGACAAAAGAGAGAGAAGAGGCACAGGGGCAACTAGAGTTACAGAGAGGTCAGAGTGTAAAAGCTCGGGAAATGCTAGAGAAGCTCAGCTTGGAGAAAGAGGAAATAATAGAACAGCTCCAACATGAAAGAGAGGAGAAAGTTGTGTTACAGACAGCCCTTCAGATGGAAACAGGAGCACTGGACATTGAAAGGAAAGACCACGAGCAGGTCAGGTCAGTGGTGCTCACACTACAGACCAAGCTTGAGAGAGTAGACGAGGAAAGGAGGAGTCTTCTGTCTCAAGTAGAACTCAAAGATCAGTCTAGGCTGGCGCTCGAAAGTCAGCTGAACGTGGCCGAGCAGGACAGAAAACAGCTGCAGTCTTGCCTGGATGAGGTTGAACAAGGTAGTGTGAGCTTCCATGCCCAATTAGAGCTCATGAAGGAGGAGACGCAGACGTTTCAGCACAGGCTGGAAGAACAACAACATGACAGACGGGCTCTGCGGGAGCAGGTAGAAGTACTGACTCAGGAAAAGGTTACACTGCAGTGGGAGATGGAGGAGCAGCGAAGGGAACTCCAAAAACAAATATGTGATGCACAGGAGAAAAGGTGAGCAAGTTGGATCTGTTGCTGTGTGTGTGTCTGTGATTTTTAAAGTTTTCTTTTTATTACATTTTGTAAATGTTAATCGTTCCTGTCTTCTTAGCTCCCAAAGTTCAGAGACAGAACACTGGAGGAAACAATACGAGGAGCTTTTTGCGAAAGTCAAGCCCTTTCAGGTCAGTCATTTTTACATCAATTAAAATATCCCAGATTTATTTTCATTAAAGCTGCAATTGCTTTATAATAATAACAGTGGGAAAAAATCACATTTGTAATATGAAAGGTTTTTTATGTTGTGACAAAGCTTCAGATATTAATTACAACCCTGCCATTCCACTAAGAGTATTTGAGTTTCTTTCAGCTCATTGTTTTGGTTGAACAGGCTGAAACTTAACTGTTTTGTTTTTTAGTCTCACTGCTGTTTTTAACCTAATTTTAACCCTCAGAGAGACTTAGGTTTAAGTTGCCTGAACAGCCTGAACATTTATGTTGGTGTGTGCCTATAGGAACAGCTCAACGCGTTCGCAGCAGAGCGAAATGCACTACTCAATGAAAACGGAGTGAACCAGGAGGAGCTAAACAAGTTGTCTGACGCTTATGCTCGTCTGCTGGGACACCAAAACCAGAAGCAGAAGATCAAACACGTCATGAAGCTGAAAGATGAGAACATAAACCTAAAACAGGTGATTAACACAAGCTAAACCGTCTACATTCCAAACCAAGCACATGCTCTGTCTCAAGCACTTCATCCCTTTTTTACTTTCTGTGTGTGTTTGTGTAGGAATTGTCCAAGCTTCGGTCCCAGGTGAGCCGGCAGAAGAGCGATATGGAGCAGCTGAAATCAAAGCTTCCTGGAACTCCTCGCCGCAGGTTTGATCCCAGCAAAGCTTTCCAGCACGACAAGGAGAACAGGCGAAGTGAAACTGAACCCTTAAGAGAAGGTGAGTATTGAAATGACCTCACTGAAACACTCTGAACCTAAAGAGGGGCAGATTTTTGGAGATGTAAAGAGATGAGATTAAACAGTTACATTACTTCTGTTCATGAATTTGTTGTGCTCTAGATATTTTTCTGTGAAGCCTAACTCTGTGTTTGTTTTGTCAGGAAATTATTATGCCTGATGGAGTTCTTCTACCAGACGAGAACTGACAACTAATTGGCTGCAAAATTAATTTTTTATGTTTTGGTCTTTTGAGTACTTATTAACCTCTTTCTCTGACACTTTTTAATCTGCGACACTTCTGCGTCAATTTTATCATACAGAGAGAACAAGGTTTTAGGTCACCAGTTTTGATTTTAAGAAGTATTAGAAGCAGATTGTGTGTGAATGTACAGGAGCAGTGTGTGAAAATAATGAGGAAATAGACAGCTGCAAGTGTTATGTACACACAATCCAGAGAGCAAAAGCATAGTCAGCATTAATGTGATGCTTTTAGTATTAAATGTGTTTTTGAGTTTTATCTTTGTAACTGTCTTGTAACCATTGCTCATGTGGGATAGCTCTTTATAAACCTTTCCTCTTTGTAAATAAAGACAGATTTTAACATGCTTTTAAAACAAGTGTTACTGAGGCTTATTGACTTCCCTAGTGTACAAATGTTGCCTTTTTTGGTTACGTCTTCTTGGCTAAATCCGTCCTCAGCCAGTAGGGAGCACTCTAGGACTGCGGCCACATTTTGTAGCGCAGCAAAAGGCCGTGTTTCATCCACTCTTTACACCAGCTACAAAGAACACAAATTCACATTTTTGCAGAGGAGCCCTGGGTTATGGGTCATGAAGCTTTATTTCCTTCAGTTGGAAAGACACAGCCAGCCAGTGTTGGGTTAGAAGTGGACTTTCTACATGCTCTGAGTGGTGCTAGTTGTGGAGGGACGAGTCAATCGCAGTAGCCCTCCAGGTGGTAAACGCTGCATGGGTTATGGCAGCACTGCTCCACGATGCCTCTCTTCACCTTGGGCTCGTCATGAGCCTTCATCAGTCGCTGCTCCTGTCTGGCCCTGTTAGACAGGAACCCTTTGAAGTGGAGAAAGTTTCCATAGCTGAGTGTTAAATCCTGCTATTGCTGTGCAAACCTCCTGCTTCTCAAACTACTTCATACTGTTCACACTTTAATGGGGACTTAATGGTTGGATAATCTGATCTCTACAATCCGTTAAGTCTTGTTACTTTCTTCTTCAAGAGGAGATATGAAGGAGCTCCAACAGAGGCATATCATAGCTTACACCTCTGAAGTTAAATTCAATACATCAATAGTCTGTTTGAGGTGGAAGATCCAAATAATGCGTTTTGGGAATGACGTAATGAGGAATTTGGGTTTTTCAGAAGATATGTGATTACTGGATCTGTCACATCATAGATGTTGAAAGCAACGATAGGACACCAAAAGCCCGGACACGCCGCTGCATTTAAAAGAGGCCGAAGACCAGCTCTGCACGCTAATGATGGTGCGGACAAATGTATAGGTTTATCTCGGGGAGGTTTCCAGTATGGTGTCTGTAAACATTTTTCCTGCAGCCAGTATCCAAATTGGCATTCTCATTATACTGAGTTTGAACAGAAAAACAAAGCCTGCCCAGGGTCCGGGGGCAATGTCATGCTGTTCCTTTCTGAACTCCCACTATTAAGAGGACAATTTAAACTTATTTTGCACAAGTCAAACTAGAGAAGTCAAACTGTCGCCAGTGTCAATGTGGAACTTACCGAGCAGATGATCGAGGTCCCTCTTGTACGGTCGGTTTCGACTGTAGAAAAAGCCCCGTTCTCCGCATACGAAGTAGAGGGCGTCCACCAGGTGGGAGCCACACAGGTGCTGTGCGGGTGCCGAGGACACCGTTGGAGAGTGGAGCACCAGCAGTAACAGCATGGACACCGCCCATGGTACCCTGGCCATGGGATGGGGACCTCTTTGAAGGAGCACAGGAAGAAAAATGGTACACTTTTGATCAAACTTTTATTATACTTAGTTCCAAAGACAAACACTTAAACTGAATCCAGCCATCAATTCTTAATACCTCGAAGCCAGACGGCTGAAAGCTGCAGGATGGAGTGATGTTCAAATTTGATCAGACCTTTCTTGACAACACTCGGGCATTACAAGACCACTTTCTTTTAATAACTTTCGATATTTTGCGATGTTCCGGTGAAATTCTACCAGATCGCCTCAAGTCTTGAGAGTATAGCATCTCAGGGACAACACTGAGGCATGAAGCATTACTCTGTATGGGGGGTTTGTGGTAATGATGCCTGAGCTGGGTAGTTTTTAAAGTTAAGATTGACCCCTGTTATCTTTTTATTGTTCATATTTACAAATGGCATTCAGGATATCAGCCATCCAAGGTTATGTTTAATGCTATTCCTTTATACCTCCTTTTGAAGTAAATTGAAAATTGATTTTATTTTGATTCCTTTTGCTTCACTTTCATCCCCAGGTGAGCCGTATTTTATCACAGCACCATCTTTTACAAGCTCGACGGAGTGCCCATGCTCCCGCATCATCATCAGGGATACTGATGCTGCTTCTTCAAGGTCAGTCCTCACCTTGCTATCAAGTTTTGCAGCTAGAATTGAACATTTTATTAGAGTTATTAGTAAAAATCCAATTTCTGATGGATATTCTCCTGGGTTGGAAGTTCAGCTCAATTTTCAAGGTGAAAAACATATTTAGCAGTCATTTAGAAACGATATAGACCTTTTGTGGACATCTTACAGTGTAGTGCAGATTATTGGATTGAAAATGAATCATTTTAACAGTGTCTTTAACAATGCACCTGTGCCAGGCATTACAACATTGGCAGACCACTCTATCTGGCACGCCACTCCTCCCTACCTCTTGGCTGTGTGCCAGGCTCCTTGGCACGGTAGATTGTATAGTACTTGTGCTATTCTTTACTTTCACCCCTGGTTATGATACATATAAATTTAAAAAGTTGAAGTCATGAGGGGGAAAAAGAGAAACTTGCTTACCTGTGTGTGAGGCCTCAGTGCAGCAGAGCGGCTGGGAACACAGTTGAGTAGGGCCTTGGCCTTAAGTACTATACAGCTACAGAGAACATCTCCACTTGGCTACCTTTCCCCTTTGTAACTCCTTATCTCCACCTGGCCTTTGTCAACCTCAGTGGAGAACACTGCTGTCCTCTCATTAACCACCCTGACCTGTAAGCCTTTTTATCCGCTCTTGAGTGGCACTAAGTCAGTTAACTGAGTGTGTACCAACAGCAGAGTTGAGATAGAGTTGAGAAGGCCGTCACCCAGCGCGATGCTTAATTCAACCCCTGCTGTGTGAGGGCCTGTCTGACACAGTTTATACACTGATGGACAAACACCATATGTCAGGTTCTGGCAACTTGTGCAGATAAGAGGACATCCAGGGTTGTTAGTGACCCCCAGTGGTGTGTTTAAGGAAGAACTGTGTGCACCAACAAATACTCATGAGAATAAAGTTATTTCTGTTATCGGCTAATCAATCAATTTTTAATTGTATAGCGGCAAATCACAACTTAAGTTATTATGACACTTTACATAAAGAGCATGTCCAGAATGTACTCTATCTAATATTAATTACAGAGACCAAGCTTAATCCACCATGAGCAAGCACTTTGCAACAGTGGCACAGAGAAGACTTCCTTTGAACAGGAGGACACCTCAAGCAGAACCAGACTCAGAGGTGGACAGCCGTCTATCTAAACTGGTTGGGTTGGTTGAGAGAGAGAGAGAGAGAGAGAGAGAGAGAGAGAGAGAGAGAGAGAGAGAGAGAGAGAGAGAGGCGGGGTACACCCTGGACTGATCGCCAGTCAATCACAGGGCTGACACATAGAGACAGACAACCATTCACACTCACACCTACAGGCAATTTAGGGGCCGGACTCGAACAAGGAACCTTCTAGCTGTGAGGCGACAGCGCTAACCACTGCACCACCGTGCCTGTCACTTCATTAGTATATGAAAATGTGTGAAAGGGTGAATGCTGACATGTAGCGTAAAGTGTCTTGAGTGGTCAGAAGACTACAAAGAGAGTTATCTTAAGGAGATATGTCAGTGCAGTCCATTTTAACCATTATAAAAATGCCAAATGTAAAAATCACAGTGGCAGTGGGAGTGAATCGATACCGGGTGCAGTCCGCAGCAATGATCCACAGGAACCTTTGAGACAAGACGGCACCAAAACTCAGGGGAAAAATAACAGTCTAACAAATCAGAAGATAAAACAACTCTGAGTGTAAGAGATAAAATAAAATATGAAGTCAAACGCAAATTTTAAAGAAGCATGTACAGAATCGTGTGTCAGATATTAGCTTTCCTGGATGCACTTAGTGTATGTGTTGGTTATAAGTCTCTAGTTATAACCCTTATAAAACTTTTTAGCAAATGTAGCATGTGGTAAAGATTCATATATTTTGTAACATGTTAATTTTTTCTGTGAAACGGCACTGCTCAAATGGACTGTACTTATATCGCGCTTTTCTAGTCTTCCGCTTACTTAAAGTGCTTTTACACTACATGTCACATTCACCTTTTCACAGAATTCACAGAATTACTCAGTCAGATTTATGCCCATTCATACGCCATTCATATGCCTTCGGGAGTAATTTGGGGTTCAGTGTCTTGCCCAAGGAAACTTTGACATGACATGTGACTGTAGCAGTCAGGGATAGAACCACCAACCTTCTGACTGAGAGACGACCAACTCTACCTCTGAGTTAGTAACCAGTTAAACCCACCCTCCCCAAACTGCCAGTGTCATGACTGCATACTTAGGTTTACTACAGGTTAGATTTATGCAGCAGTAAACTCGGTTAAGTCAAGAAAAAGATCATGGGTTGGGTTAAATGTTAAGTGTTGTCTCTCGGTTTCACAGGGTAAAAGTCCTGTGCTTGTCCTATTGGGGTTCCTAGCCAATCACAGCACAGGAGGGCGGAGTTAAGCAAGCTCTTTTGGGAAAAAATGACGCTTTTGTAACAGCATAGTGTTGCATTCATTTCTGTAATATCTTCAATGTAGCTTTCTACCTATTTAAAGATTATATATAAAGTGTCAATAAGCTGGTTGGATCCTCCTTAAAAGAAGCTACTGTTGGCAGAATATATAATTCCATACATTTAATTAAAGTAAGAAAAAGCTGTTTGATGCTTTCCCCTCCCTAAGCTTTGTTTCATTGCACAGCTTGTCGTGTGCAGCAGCTGTTCCTTTTAGTTTTAGTTTGCCTACAGTATCTGGGGGTGGGCCAAATTTAGATGAGAGGTGACACGCTGTATAATTTTATTTGAAGTGATGACTCCACTGTCAGGCCCTGAGGAAGAAACACAGCTCGCTACTATCACCTCTCTGTCTCTGCGGTACGATTTCACTTAAAATATTTATAATTGATACGACTGTTGATACCTCAGTAGGAGGACAATATCATACTGAATGCATGTTTATGTAAATTTATTGGAACAATTAATACATATTTAGTACGGGATTTGAACTGTCGCACTAAAGTATATTTTAAAGCAGCTCTAACATGTTCAAAGCAGAGCTATCTTTACTTTGAGGGCACAGCTCAAAACTCTTTAACAAACTCTTTTCACCTTTTCATTGTGTGTCGAGCCATGACAGATATTTCATCTCTCAGAGACTCTCAGGGGTCACTTCTCCAGTCTTTAGCTTTAGGAAATTGAGGCGTATGGTCATGAGTTTCAGCTGAACTGTCCAAGGATCAGAACGATGCGGTTTCTAAAAATGTGTCACATTCCCCTTTAAGCTGTCATCGCAGCTTTGAATTTCGAAGTGTTCCCCAGCTAGACCTCACTTTGAAAAAGATCTAGAGGTCACCATACTTATGACATTTTAATAAGTGAGACAGATGCAACCTGGGGAACTTTTCAACAGAAGAAGAGATGAGATTAATAAATATTACTTGTAACAGGCCTGACAACAACTCCAAAAGCTACTAAATCGTATCACATTTATTCATACTATTCTCTGTATAGAAGTATGCAGGTATATGTTTGCATTCTGCCATGTTCTTCCTGTCTTTGTACAGTAAGAATCAAACGGCCACTGCACCTTTTTTTTAATTAAAACTCTAAAAACAGTATAAATTGTCTTGTACGAAGAAGTATTAGGGCCACATTAAAGAAAATAAGTCTAAGATTACTACAATTAAGTCGTGATTAATGGCTGGCTGCTCTTCTGATATTCCTTTCAATATAACATACAGGCTAATTGAGCCAAAAAATTATGATTTTATTCTTCTATTATTAGGACTTTTTTCTCCTATTATGATGACTTTATTCTTGTATAATAATGACTTTATCGTAATATTACAACGTCTTTCTTGTATTATTACAACTTTATTCACGTAATATTATGACTTTCTTCTCTAACGACTTAATTCTCGTAATACTACAACTTTCTTCTGTTATGACTTTATTCTCATATTATTAAGACTTTGTTCTTGTATGACTATTCTCGCAATATTATGACTTTCTTCTCTTACGACTATTCTGGTAATATTACGACTTTCTTCTCTCACTACTTTATTCTTGTATTATTACGACTTTATTCTGGTAATATTACAACTTTCTTCTCTCACTACTTTATTCTTGTAATCTCAGTTTTTTTTTTCCTTTAATGTGGCCCTAAAACTCCATCCTAGTCTTGGCCAAAATTATGTGCTATAAAATCAGTCTGAGTCTTTGGAGAGGGATGGACTCTGTGAACTTCCTGTCATCATGATGCTGTTGGAGGTCACTGCCAATGCAGGTCAGAAGATTGGGACTTTGGTGGATCTTGCGTCCGATACAAACCACATAACCCATAAGGCTGCTGACAGACTGAGGTTACGGAGTGAGAAGGTGACCTTAGTTGTACACGGCGTGGGCGGGATGACTATGGAGGTGAACACAGAGAGGTACCTCCTCAGAATTAGGATCAAGACACCTGAAGGCAAAGAGGTAACCCACGAACTTGTCTGCTATGGGCTGGATGAGATCACAAAGGGTGAGAGTTGTTGGACACCTCGTCTTATGGGAAAGTCCAATGGGGAAAAACAGTGGGCGGAGCACACCCTGAATTGTTTGAGGATGTAGAGGTGGCGGCACACGAGTCAAAAACCCACTTTGCTCACTCCATGAGGACGGCTGCTGTCAAATATGAGGAGATCATCAGAAGACCAAAGACGGAGAAAACCTCATTGCAAAATGAAGATGTGGCCGATGCAAGCTTTACAACTGCCACCAACTGTGAGTTTCTTGAATGGTGGAGGTGGGAGAGCATTGGAGCAGCATGCGAGCCTAGGTGTGGAGGATGTCGGTGTGGAAATTGCCCGGAGGAAAAGAAATGACCTTGGCGGAGGAAAAGGAACTTGAAATCATGAAAGGAGGACTTAGCTATGTCAAGGAGGATGCTCACATAAAATCTCCACACTGGGATGCAAAGTATCCATGGACGGAGGATCCTGCCTCACTCCCCAACAACAAAGGTGCAGTGGAGGCCACATTCTTAAGAACAGAAAAACAATTGGAGAGAGAGCCAGAGTGAAAAGCTGCATACAAAACCCAAGTCCATGAAATGGTTGAGCGAGGTGCAGCCGTGGAACTCACTGGAAAAATGAGGAGAGACTGGAAAGGGCCTGTGTGCCTTGGTGGCACCGAACCCACATTCTGTAACAACTCCAGTACGACTGGTGTGGAACAGCAGCCAGAAGTTTAAGGGGCTGAGCATGAATGATCTTCTGCTGAAAGGACCAGATGTACTCAACCCAATTAGAGCTGTTCTACTGAGGTTCAGAAGAGGTGTGCATGCAGCCCTCGGTGATATCAAAAAGATGTATAACTCAGTGTGGTTGGAGGAACGTGAAATGCATCTACACAGATTTCTCTGGAGGGATACACCTGAGGAAGAAATAAAAGAGTACGCCATTACCCGAGTCAACATAGGAGACAAACCAGCTGGGTGCATCACACAGCTAGCTATGAGGGAGACTGCAAAGCTGTCCATCTTTGCTCACCTGGAAGAGGAACGCAGGGTCCTTGAGGAGGATAGTTATGTGGATGACATCCTCACTTCTCATAACAGCCTGGGGAAACTGGACAAAATCACAGAACGAGTGGAGGAAATTCTGAGACGTGGAGGCTTCATTCTGAAACCATGGGTCCGGTCAAGGCAAAGTGGGAGGCAAACAGCTGCAGAAGAAGTCCTGAAAAGGGCAGAGGCAGTCGAAGAAAGTAAAACCATCATTCTTCCAAATCAAATGAGAAATAAAGACAACAAAGCCCTGGGTGTTGGATATCAAGTGGAAGAGGACAAACTCTACATCTTTACCTCAATCAACTTTTCCAAAAGGACAAAAGATGAGAATAGGCAAAGATCTTCTCAAGGAGGAGGTGAGACCTGGAACACCTGACACACTGACTAGACGGGAGCTGTTAAGCCAAGTAGCTGGACTTTATGACCTGATCGGCTTAGTAACGGCGATCCTTGTAAGAAAGGCATTCCAGGAAGCAGGGGCTGGAAAGCTGACACGAGAAACCTGGGATAAGCCACTCTCTGAAGGCCGCAGAGAAGAAGCCATTAAGCTTTTTGAAGAATATGTTGAGCTTGGACAAATTAAATTCTACCGGAGCCTCACACCAGCTGACTGGAAAAAGAAACCATGGGGAATCACCTTCTCAGATGGAAGCGATAAAACTTATGAGGCTGTGATGTATTTGAGATGGAACTCCAGGCAAGGAATTGATGTCCGATTCATTGAATCCAAAGCCAAGCTGACACCACTGGATCAGAAAGGAGATGCAGTCAGAGCTGAAATCTGTGGTACAGTCTTTGCAGCCAGGCTCAGGAAGTATTTTGAAAAGCATGGAGGAATGGAAGTGGAGCGATGGATTCATCTAGTGGACAGTCAAAAGAGACAGCTATGGGTACCAGACCTTTTTTGCAAACTGTGTTGGTGATATCCAGAAAGCTGGGCCTGTGAAAGACTGGTGGTGGATCCCTGGAGAACAAAATATTGCTGACATCATTACAAGAGGAGGCTCTCCTGAAGAACTGAAGGAGAATTCCACATGGCAAAATGGACCAGAGTTTCTGAGGTGGCCAGTGGAGGAGTGGCCCAAAATGTCAGCTGGAGAGGTTGCAACACATGCCAGAGAAAGTTTGAACAAGCTCCAAAGAAAAGCCTTCACAGCAGCAGTCACCAGAGCCCAAGCAAAACAGGGAGAAAATCCCTATCAGGCCTCACAGGCGAGCTTGAAGGAGGAGATTCAAAAGGAAGCGAACCCAACTACTACTGCAGGATGGGCACCTGCTGGCTGGAGAATTAAGAACCTCATGGAGATAAAAAAGTTCAGTACCCTGTCCAGACTGGTCAACGTCGTCGCCTGGGTGTGGAGAGCTGCCAAGAAGTGGCTGGAGATGAAGGAAACTGGCCAAGGACAAGCAATGGGAAGGGAAGCTGTGTTGACAGCGAAGGAACATGGAGACGCCCTCAGAGACCTCTTTCTCGCTGCCCAACAAGGTGTCGCTTTTCCAGACACAGTGTTGAAAAGGCTAGCAGTATACAGAGATGTGGGCTCTGGGCTCTTAGTCTGTGGCAGCAGGATCCAGATGTTTAATGAAGACAAAACCTCTGTGCCAATAATACCATATGAAGCATGGCTGTCTGGCAGCACGCAAAGCCCACAAAGCTGCCCATGAAGGTGTTGCAGGAACTCTTCTCAGGATGAGGAAAAGGGCCTGGGTGATAAAAGGTTGAAGACTCGCGAAGAAAGTGGTGGACAGCTGCGTGGTCTACAGGAAAGCAGCAAAACAGTGTCAACAGATCATGAGTGAACTTCCACCTGAGAGAGCAAGCCCAGCCAGCCCATTTGAATTTACAACATTGGATCTGTTTGGGCCTTACAAGGTAAAAGATGAAGTGAGAAAGAGACTCACACTCAAAGTCTGGGGCATTGTATTTTGCTGCATGGCCTCGAGGGCCATATACACTGATGTTGTCAACGACCAGTCATCCGAAGGGTTTCTACTTGCCTATCAGAGGTTTACTTCCTTCAGAGGACACCCCGGGAAACCCTGGCACAAATTTTGTGGCGGCAAAGCCTGCGCTTGAGGAGCTTCACAGATTCCTAAGTAAATTGAACAAGACTGAGCTTGAAGAAGAAGCCTCCAAATGTGGAACGGAGTGGTCTTGGAAGATCAATCCAGCAGACTCCCCTCACAGAAATGGAGCAGCAGAAGCAGCAGTCCGACTAGTGAAGCGAGCCTTAAGAAACCTTGGTGGAGATGGAGTCTTCACGTGGGGTGAATTCCAGACATTCCTCTTAATGGCAGCAAATCTGGTGAATGAAAGGCCCATAGATGCTAGAGTACAGAGCTGGGAGGACTGTGTAGAGTACATCAGCCCAAATTCTCTTCTGTTAGGACGAGTCAGTCCAAGAGGGACCCAGGAGACTTCCAATTTGAAGGTTACCCATACAAAAGGCTACAAAGTATCCAGGGAGAAGTGAACAAATTCTGGAAGAAGTGGTGCCAATTAGCAGGTCCAAGTGGCACACCAAGGAGCGAAATGTTGCTGTGGGAGATGGTATGGCTGTATGGCTGGCTGACCAAAATCCATTGAGGAATCACCATAAGTTGGCCAGAGTGGTCAGTGTCAATACCGACAAGAAAGGCATCGTGAGAGATGTAAATTTGAGGACCTTTCCCAGCTACCCTGTCCCAGTCAAAAGGCCAATCTCAGGAAAGGCATCAGATGGACACAGTAAGAGACTCTCACCTAAGATTCCTGCTACAATTCTTCACAGAGAGGTCAGACGCTTGGTAATCCTACTTACCATTGATGAACAACGTGGAGCTTGAAAGACTGTCATGACCTCCTTGGGTTCAGTAACCAGGAGCTCAAGTGGGAGGTGTTAAGTCATGTGTCAATGGACTGTGGTTTTTCTTTTCTTTTCTTTTCTTTTCTTTAGTTCTTTGTTTGCTCAGCATGGCAAGCTCTTTTCAAGGAGAAAGGAGCCGTTGAAAAGTTTGTGACATCAATGCTTAGATGACTGCGGAGACGCTATTGGTTTTCAACCTAATTCTATTGCTGACTGATTCTTCTTTTGAAAGCCAAAAGTCAAAAATAAAGAAGGAAAAGTGTGGAGTTGTCCAGCGTCCTCTGTGATCCTCTATGCTGAGTCGAGTTTAGGCTGGCATTGAAACATAAAGCTCCAAATAACTCGACAGTCTGCCTGTTGAGTTTACTGGCTCATTTTCTATAGGAAGTCATCCATGTATTTAGCATCTTTGGCAGAAATGCCAGCAGGGGTAAGAAATGTTGTTATTCTAATCTCTGGTGTGTATTCTCCTGCAGTGTCGACCTACCCTTTGAAAGGGCAATGCAATGCAGAGCATGCAATAAACTTGGATTTGGATACCTAGATGGAAATCAAACTAAGCATGAAAGATATAAATATCAAAGAGGAACCTGCCAAAGCAATTTCCATGTTACATTTAAGTGGAGAGAGCTCTGGTCGGTATTAATACCTTTCGATAATGTCACTTGTTTACACAGATCTCATGTTATTAAGTTTAGTGAAGCAAAAAAAGATGTACTCTCCGATCAAACATCCTGTGTTTGCTTTGGTTGATTTAAGTCCGAAGCAGCTTCAAGCTTCTTTTCCCCTGTTAGAGGATGGAGGGAGCCGAGCCTCGTGGTTTTTATGCAGATTTAACAACAATAATGATGTCATGAATGCTAATTTGTTGTCTGATGTAAGAGGTAAATTATTGACATAGAGTTGGAGAACCTACATACAGTAACTATGTTAAAGTCTAACATCCAAAGAAACATCTCAAGGGTATTTTTCCCTGATACATTTGAGTGTAAATGTCTTTTTTTACACTCAACATATTCTAATAGACTTAGAACAGGAAGTTCAACTTTGCCAACTCCTGATGATTTAATTAATGGCCTCTCTGTAAATCCCATATGTGGTAATTTAATGCAGAAGCACCAGAGAAAATTAACCCAAAGTTCAGCTTGTGTTTCATTTATTTTTCACAAAGGGAATAGAAGCCGTTTTTAATGAGCTGACAGTAAAGCTCTTGTATCATCTTTAGCTGACGTGATCAAATATTCTTTTAAGAAGTCAAAGACTTAGCATTACGTTAGGGTATATGTGTGTTAAAGTGGCTTTTGGGCACTGAAACAGATGTTCATTTGCTTTAAATGACAAGTTTCAGCTAAATGGCAGCAGAGGGAGGGCAGGTCTATTAAAACCTTGCTAATGAAAGCAGGGTCTATAGAGGGATGATAAAAGAAAAAAAGAGAAGAAGAAGAAGAAAGCTATGGAGCACCTTGGCACTGCGATTTGAGAAGGTGTTAAATGTACAACCAGGAAAGGTCCAACTTTGCCATGCTTTGAAAGTGATTCCTCGAGGGACCAGAGCAAAGCGGCAAAGAGCTGCGAACAACAGGCACATCCTCCTCTCCCCGGTCGCCTGGCTGCTTCAAACACGCACATCAAATAGCAGAGGAGTAGCAGACGCCCTAGACATGCAGAGACAGACAGAAGTTGGGTGGAAAGTCAGCTGGGTCCCTAAGGTAGGGGTTGCATAACTCGTCTTCTCTTCTTCTGCGTTTGAGGAGATAAAAGGGAGTGAGGAGTTCAGCCCAGCGAGATGTTGTTAATCTGCTCTGATAGTGAGCCTTTTTACTCCCATAATTATCCCCGACTTTCCGAGGATGGAGACTGAAGAGACTTAGAACATCAAAAAAAGGAAGAAGAAAAATCGTTGAGTTGCGCAGCAGACAACAGAAACAGCTTGGATCATTATGTTTTTATAAGAGAGTTTGAGCCGTAAGTAGACAGAAGTTTTGAGACACATTTCCCTAAGTCAACTTTCAGAACACAAACAAAGACTTCCTAAGATTTATAGACTGAGCTAATCTTTGAATATTGGACATTTGCCATTAAAAATCACTCAAAGAGAAAGCATCAAAAATGTCAAACAAGTTGAAAACTTCTTTTAATTTTTCTGCAAGGGCAAACTGTTTGGATTCTAGCAGATTAAGCAACCCTGTCACATGCAAACATTGTCTTCTGCATATGTGCGCTGAGACACAAAAGACAGACTGGACACGTCCGCCTGTTCCAGACACTGACCTCCATGTGTGTCACGGCCTGCTGGCTCAGCTCTATGGCAGAATGCCACAGAGTTTCAGAAATCTCTGCTGTGTGTGTGTGTGCGTGTGACTGTGAGTGAGAGTTAGAGGGCCGCCCTGGTGTCTGCACCCTCCTGTCTGACCAGTGACAGTCGCTAATGCAGTACTAACCTCTGTCACGACCTACTTTGCTACGTTGCCACCTCTGCTCATAGCCTGATAGGACACACACACACACACACACACACATATTAATAATGAATAATATGAATCTCTTTGTCCGAGGACGTTTTTTTTTAAAACTGTACTTGACTCACAGCACACACACGTGCACACAAAGAGAGAGACATTTGAGCAGATTAGAGTAAGGAGTTGACAGGTTGGGTCGAGGAACAGAGCCTGGTAAGAGCACACGCTGACAGCTGAGAAAATGACTACATGTTATAGATGTGACAATGTGTCCCGAGAGAGAGGTGAGACAGGACAGAGTGATGGCCAGTTTGATTTTCAGGCCAGAAAATAGATTTCTATTTAAACCCTCATGTGACCGGCCTCTTCGAGTCAAGCTCCGTGCGTCACGAGAGGATTCCATTTGGAATTGGCATTTTTCTAGTTTGCGTGAGGCGTCGTTTAGTTTGATGGATTGATAAAAATCCTCTCGCTTACTACATCTTTTCACACCGTATCTGAAGGGAGAAGATTGTTGTGTCCATCCCATCTGGGTATGTAACCCTTCAGTTCCCCCAATGAGAAGCAGTATCAGCTTGAGATGTGCTTGATCTCTTTCATTTCTCCACGGAATAGAGACTTGATTCACTTTAGTTTGGCAATGATGTGATACAGTCTTCATTTGTTGGTGCTGACAGCTTTATGGTTGCATCCGTGTTTGAACCAAGTCTTGTTTTAACATGTTAGCCAGGAGAAGGCTACATTTTGAAGTGCTGAAGACTATGGTAATAATGTCATCATGCATGGCTCTATCTCTTACTCTAAGTAGACAGCTTCATCTGTATGTTATTGTCTGCTGACATTTAGCAGTTTTGAGCTTTGCTACACTAGGCTGCTGGCTTCCTCGCCAGGTTGGAACTGTGCTGGGAAAGGTACTTTGCGTCCTGGACTTCATAATGTACACATAATTAAACTTTTACATCCCCTATGTAAAATTATAGGCCACGTAAAAGTTCATGTGACCGAGAAATCAATTGCCTTTCTTTTTTTCTTGTGTACTAGTGTCTGTGTTCTCTGTGTTGTCATTTGTATTTTATACTCTATCTGTTGTGCTGTCGAGGCCAGGACTACGGTTGCCGACAAGGGCAATCATGCAGCAAAGGCGCAAAGGGTATCTATTAAAAGAAACGGGCTGCAAATATAGAAACAATGCAAATTTAAAAACGCATGCAAAAGTCCAAAACACATCAGCAACGGAAATACGGTACAAATGACAAAAGCGTGCTGCAAAAGGCAGAAACAAATGCATTAACATCAAAACTGCTGCAAATACAGACACGATGCAAAGGCAAAAACACAAAGAATGCCAAAGATAAACACAGCCAGTCAACACAACAGAAGTGCTCCAGGCCTGAGGGCGCTTGGTGTAACGGCTAATAGCAAGAGCTGAGTGTTGCTTCCATTAGCTATGGATCTAGGTTAGCCGTGCAGCCAGCGGTACTATCAGCTGACTCTGCCCGTTGTCAGGGCTTTGAGCACAGGGTTGTGTTTGTGTTCACTCTGGACCGCAGGGATGTTGAGTTGGCAGTTGATGGTGGGGTTTAACAAAAGGGAGTGACATTAACGTTTCAGTAGCCAGGATATTTACAGTGAGGCTACACTGGACTCTGACAGCGGGAGTGATTAAGACACGGTGGGGGAAGATAATGAGAGGGATGTCGGGCATCAGTTTGTGCCCATTTCATGAGGCCTGAGCTGGGGTTCAGTTGGGGAAGCTCCGGGATGCTTGGCAAGAAAACCACTGCGCTACTGTTGGCCCCTCTGTTGGTCTCTGACTGTATTGGTAGTCAATCTCAAGGGACTTCCTGGTTAAATACACTTTAAATAAAGAAAATTAAAAACATGCTAAGTGTCTACAGAATTGATAGTGGCATGTTGAGGTTATACTAACATTTGCTATTTAGCGCTAAACACAATTTACAGTTAGGACTAATTGAAATGCTATTTTGCAGGTATTTTGTCTGAACCAAAGAACCTGGTACATAGAATTTTGTCCAAATCATCGTTCCAGCCATTTATCTGATTGTGCAAGGCAAAGTTAAGGTTCCTTACAAAACACCAATGTCTGCGCCGAATTTCATGACAATCCATCAAATAGTTCTCGAGATATTATTATAACTAATCGACCCTGCCCTGCTGCTACCATGTCTAAAACAGCAATATCTTTCCACATAAGAGTATCAGTTAGAATATTGCTGGTTATTCTGGTGAAGGTGTGTGTACATATTGGTCATAAGAAAAAAATGTTTTCAATTTTTCACAAATCACCTCCTAGTTACGGTGCAGAATAGATGGAGTTAAATCTCCAGGATTATAGCAGAGCTGTGCACAGCCACCTGCAGTAAGGATGCCTGTGTGTGCGTGTGTGTGTGTGTGGGTGTGTGTGTTTGTGTGTGTGCCTATGTTTGCACAAATCGATAGGGCTTGTATCACCCCCCTGAGTCCATCTCCCCCTGCTCTTAGAGATAAAGTAGAGAAAGCAGACCTACAGCCAGACGTATGAGTGGGATTAACAGCGGGCGCTTATTTGCGGGAAGAAAAGAGGCCAAAAGCTGGAGATGGAGAGATTTCAACACTTTTTCATTATTTTGTGGAGAATGTGTACAGCAGCTACTGTCAGGGAAAATGTCACAATCAATCAATCCAATGTTTTCTGCCAACCTGCCTCAAATTGCATATTGACTCAGTGTAACGGTCTCCCAACTGCTGGGTTAGATGCATGTTGACAACTTGAATACTGCAGGGGAGTATCAGTACGCTGTTATTGGTGTATGTGGAGGAGTCTGAGTGGATGTTACAAAGCCCGAGCCGTTCGTCTCACTTCTTCCTGCGCTAAAACTTTCTCTCATACATTGTGCAGGTGTAAATGTGAGCGGGAGAGGTGTCGGTGGCTGTGGAGCAGAATTCATAACATGTTTGCGTGTACGTGCGTGTACAGACCCGACACCTGAGAGTTATCTCGATCTGTAACTGTCGGCTATCTGCAGGAGCTGTCAGTGCGATATATATAAATGGTGTGTAGTCGCACAGAGGGGCTGTACGTTGCCTTGTTGGCTCCCACTGAGTTCGCATATAGCATGTTGAACAGGAGGCGCTGCAGCTTTGATATGTTGATGAGCGCCTTTTATGTTGTGCGTGTGTCTGAGAGAGAGAATGTGTGTGTGTTTGCGCATGTGTTTTAGTCTTTTGCTGGAGAGCAGGAGGGAGATGCCTCAGATGTGTCGTCCTTTCATTCCAGCGTCCTCCTTTGAGGATCGAGGATCCCGTGGAAACTTAACATTTCATTGTGGCTTGCTGCAGATAAAGATTGAATTATCTTGTGTTCTCCTTAAATCCCCTTTCAATTTTTTTTAACAGGGATGAAAGATTTTGTCTGAGGCGCCCGAGGAGCTGTGTACCCCGCTGTTTGGTAATATCTGACATTAATTCCTCCACCCTTCCCAGTTGCGCCGAAACAATTCAAGGGCAGTGTTAGATCCTCAAATTGAGAATTTACTGAAAGGCGTTTTCCACCACAGCAACTGATAGTGTTTTTGTTAGGCATAATTCCATTTATCATTACTGTGTCCTAGCACAAACTGGCTTGTATTACCCAAACAACAAACTATATGTGACGCTCAATCACAAGGGTTGTTACCCAATAATGGAAGTAGATTTCTGCTCAGTGTTCGAGAGAGAAAGAAAGGAGAGGATAAGTCTTTGAAGTGAAAAGAGAGAACTCCCCTCTGAGTTTCCACAAAGAAGAATTTCAAGGAACAGAAGGCAGGATGGGAATGCAGAGAGGTGAAAACAGGAGGCTTTTTTTGATACTGCGCAAGAATACTTCATTCTCTCCAAGTAGGACTTGCTTCATTATTCAGCAGGATGTGGACCTCTGCTTCTCATCTACACAATGTTTCCACTCCTGCACACATTCACCCTGTGCACTGTGAGACTGACCTTTGACCTGGCCTTGTAGATCACTGTCTTAGCATGTGAGTCGTTCTGAATGCAGATGAGGCATCATGGTCTTTATTTAACCTGCAAATATCACAGAATGACGACATTGCTAATGTAGTTTGGCAGCTCTGCCTTTGGATGAAGTTAAAAGGTGCTCCCTTTTTCAACCCTACATTATACGTGACGTCTCTCTGGTGTTTGAGTCAATAGTTCATCGCAGGGTTTGTGGAAGGAAAAGTTTCCAGCAAAACTGAAACAAAAGTGAAATAACTTCTCCTTTTGTTTTGTATTCAGTCTAAAAGAACAAAACAGCTTGTTCTACACAAAAACATCTTTCAGCCTATTAATCTAACACAGCCCTTGCATTTACACAGCCCCTTGCATTTGCTGTTATACCAAAGTATTAAAACCGGGAGTTGAATCAACTTTCCAGCTCACAGTAACAAGCAGCTCACACATGTGACACATTTCCCATCACCCAGCAGGGGTTGGCCCTGCAATCATTTCTCTGCTTGAATTGTGATTCTTCTTTTGCATCCATATAAACATGTCACTGTGACGGACAAACAAAGAAAAGATCAGAAGAAGAAAGGACTGAGAACTGACTGATGTCACATGGGCGACACTGTTAGGATCTCGGGCAGACTTTACGGTAACAACTTTATGAAGTTTGGCCGTTAAAATATTCTGTCATCAAACTGAGCTCTGTTGGTAGTAAGACGAAGAAGAGAATTCAAGGGACTGGTTAAATAAAAGTTAAATAAAACAATGTCTATACTGATAGAGGCTTATTAAGGCGGTACTAACATTGCTGTACCTCGTATTATTATTTTGTCCAAATCATCGTCCCAGCCATTTATACAATGGATAGGCAAGGCAAAGTTAAGGCATCCCCAAATTAATTTCAAAACATCCTGAGAGTAACACGAATGTCTGCGCTAGATTTCATGACAATCCATCAAACAGTTGTCGAGATATTTCAGTCAAACTAATCGACCCTGCCCTGCTGCTACCATGTCTAAAACAGCAATATCTCTTCAAAAGGGAGAATTCGCAGGCAACATAGTTAGGATCTCAGGAAGATTTTATGGTAATGACTTTATGAAGTTTGGCCGTTACACTATCCTGAGTTCAACCTGCCTCAGGAGCTGCTGATCATGTTTTACATCCAGTCTGTTCTCTGCACGTCCATCACTGTTTGGTTCGGATCTGCCACCAAACAGGACAGAAACAGACTGCAACGGACAATCAGGACTGCGGGAAAAATCATTGTGGCCATCCATCCAGGACCTGGATGGAGACAGGTAACATCACTGCAGACCCCTCACACCCTGGACACAAACAGTTTAAACTTGTCCCCTCCGCTAGGCGTTACAGAAGACTGCATGCCAAAACAACCAGACACAAAAACAGTTTCTTCCCACAGACTGTCACTCTGATGAAAACATATTAGTCACAGAGCGTCAGAACAATCAGTGTGGAAAAACCCTGTCACCTATAAGACATCTCATCGTATGGACACACATTTTAGTCATGTAAATATCACCCATCATCTGGCACGAATCTATGAACACTGTTTTTTTTTCTGTAAATACTGGAAACTATCTCCCTCGTGTAAATTAACCCATCTGTTGCATAATTACATTTTTCTAAATCATTTGATATATTTCAGCATCGTTGCACTCCTCACTTTTGCACCATTGTTTTTCAAAGGCTTGTAGATACTAGTTTAATATTTAATGTTGAATGTAGGCTTTTAAATATTAGTTTAATATTTGATGTTAAAAAAGAAGAGAGCAAAGTTAAACCGGAGTCAAATTCCTTGCGTGTGTGTACATACCTGGCCAAGAAAGCTGATTCTGATTAAGACGTCGCCAAGGTCGACAGGAAATGAAAGTTCCTCAAAAGTACGAAATAAACGGTGAGGTCCAGAAACACACCTGCAATAATTTCTTATTCACCACAGGTGCTGCCAAAGGGAACAAAAACAGTGATCTTAGAGATTGTAACTTTAAAGCTGGCTTAATCCATTAGCTAAACCGCTTATCCTCAGAGGGTCGTGGGGGGCGAGAGGCGGGAAGGATCCATTAAAAATATTGATAAGAAAACAGCTAAAAAAGATGTTTTTAGCTAAATGTGTTCTTTTCATCACCATGACCGGTACATTTATAGTCTAATCCATTTTGCTGACATCACTTCAAAAGTGTGTCCGAACAATAGAAAGTTACACAGGAAGTGATTTTTGTAGTTTCTCACAGAGACATTGATAGCATAAAGCGACAAAATGTAAGCTGTGTACCAATTCAGGGGCTGCATCCTTCGGAGGACAAATTTGAATGCCAACAAATGCCTCCTCCTTTTCCCGGGCCACGAAGGATCCATCGGGTGTGTCCTTCGTGGCCTAACGTATCCCACGATTCATTGCACAATTCATTGTCAATTAAAACAAGATGGCGGACTCTCAAGGAATACACTTAAATGTAAACATTTTTGGTTTCAACTCAGTCGAATAGCTAGTGATGCAAAGGTTAAGAAAAACAACAACAAATTATCTTTGGAATAATAGTTTAAGTTACAGTTATGATAGCTAGTTAGCCGACGATCTACCTGTTGCTAGGCGACAGGAGCGGTGTTTGGTGACGCAAACAGGAAATCCTCTGTAGACAGGGACCATCTCATTTCAGTTCGGCCTTAGCATCTACACACGCTATGAATGACTCATCGTTCTTAGCCGGCGTCTTGAGACACGGCTATAGTATTGTGTAATTCCCTTTTTCAGCAGCTGCAGGATTCAATAGATTCTGCTGAACCAGATGTAAACACGAAGAAACGGCTGTAAGGCAAGCAAAGGAGAGAGAGGCGGAGGGCAAATATTAGTTCAGAATCCTTCGCTTGGTACTGGCTTAAGGACAAAAAGGGACTGAAATATGACCCAGACCATGTGGAAAGTTAAAGACTCCAGCTTTAAGCATTAAAAGGGGCAAAAAACAGCTTTAATAAAGCAAACAGCAGCGGTGATTTAATGTGGCCAACCTGACAAGTCACAGAGGCAATCCTTCTAATAGAGCCGCTCTGATTTATCACGGAGACTCTCCACAATAGAGACTGTAATGGGCTTTATTCATATTTTTATTTTATGAAACACGATGAAAGGGGTCATGGTGGCCATTAAGAGGATTAATGGTACGTGTTGGGTAAAGAAGACGCTATAAAGTCTTAAAAGTTAATGCTGTCATCTGCACACTGCTGTCCTGATGGAGTGGGAGGGGCCACGCGCAGCTAATAGACATAATTCAGCCAGGTAATGTCGGATCACTGGGGGACAAGATGGATATCACTTGGCAATGTTATGGGGAGTGTCGAGGTGTGCCGGCACATTTACGTGGGTTATTTATGCTCCGTAATGAAGAGCATAATGAAAATTGGACACAACTATAAATATGAGCAGGGAAAGCGTAATGTGGAGAGATAATCATTGATGCAATTAAGGTGTCGTACACATGCAGCGTGAGCCCGGCCTCCCCTGACTTTCCCCTCTTCCTTTCACCGAGGCGGTATTTTATTCTGAAAGATCACATTCAATCAGGCCGGGGGATGTCTGCATAAATCCTCTGCTCTCGCACAAGAAGGCTGGCATTTTAAATATGTTAATGCCAAAGCAATAAAGTCTTTGGTTCATCTATCTCGTAGGCTTATTGACAACTACTGTTACATTGTTAGTGATGTTTCTTTGTGGGGTGTGGTTGTGTCTCACTGTGTGTTTAAGTCGGCGCATGAAAGAAAAGGATCATTAGCGGCACATTTTGGTGCTTTTTAAGAACTGTCAAGTCTGTGAGAGAGAGAGAGAGACAGAAAGGAGGGAGAGAAAGCTGGGTCAGGTGATGTGTGAGGAGGAGAGATGGAGACGGATGAGAGAGGGAGCCATGTGACCCTGCAGACCAGATGCTGATAAAGTGGCATCACTGAGCGCTCCATCAACTCTGACTCTCATCTGTCACTGTCGCCCCGCTGCTTTTCAACCTTTTCTCCTTATTCCTCCTTTGCATCATCTCTTCCCCCCTGTGTGCGTGCATTCTTCCTCAATCTACACCACACCATGCGTCCACACAGCTCCCATCCTGCGGTAAGGATTCCTTCACTCACCTCTGCCTCTGTTCTTTAAACACATTGCTTTACATCGAACGTTTCACAGTGAGAGCGTTCAGCTCGTGGGAAATGACTCACAGCTGTAGTCATTGTTTTGACAGACTCAAACAGGGACGGAGGCTTTCCACTGAATATTTTGAAATTTTTCCTCCACATTGGAAGACCACCGCGGCTTCTAGCTGCCAAAGAGAAGCTGTTTGTGTTTATATGAGAAAGACGTCACAGTGGAGTTTTTCATTTTCTTTTAAAATTTGTTATGAGCGGTTACAAGCAGCCATGTTTGGGGAGTAAAAACGGCATTACAAAGTCTGTTTTCACAAGAAGCTGCAGAGATGGTTTCATGTTTACTGGTGGTGATATAGCTGATACATGCAGAGTTACATCCAGGTGGGAATGTCCTGCACATAAACTTCCTTCACTATTAATCCCTGACTCTTAAACTCTTGTGCAAGTAGAATAATAGCGACTAAAACTGTGGTCACACACTCTTTGAGACTCTCCTTTCTGGCAGATCCATCAGGCCAAAAGAACATTGTCTTCTTCTCTGCTGCCAGCCTCATCAATAAGATCACTCCCCCACCAAACATGCACTAACACGGACTCTCATCAGAGCCTCATACTCACTTAACATCACACTAATGTTAAGCCTCAAAGCTGACTTTATGCAGTATGTTAACGCACACTAGGCTGGACTGATTATACTGCTCACTGTCTTTTTTGCACTCTATCATCGTCCTGCACATACAGGCCCGCCCACAGAAATGACTGGGCCCCTGAAAAGGTCCAGTAAATGGGCCCTCAACTAAAGCCGTTTTCCCACTGGTCAAAAAACCTGCTAACACTCTGCTTTTCTAATTAATGGGAAAGGTTACAATCGGCATTCAGACCCGGGTCAAATGACTCTGCACAAATGACTCTTCACTGTTTACTAACCCTGTTTAGTCAGACAGTAACGCAGCATCTATAAGCGGGTCTTCCCGGGTCTGAAAAACTCATGTCAACGCGTTCATTTCGGTGAGAAAGGGGTGTAATGTAATTACTCTATGTCAATTAGTGCGCATACTATGTTGACATGGTCTCTCCTATGTAAACATAAACTGAGAGGGACTTGCTGAGTTATAGGGGCTACATAAACAGAGGAATCATTACAATTCACAGAAATCAGTGGGTTTAAATTCTAGACGTGGACAGAAAGCTTCCCCCCCCTTATGGCCGGCCTTGTACTGTACAGCTTTTCCATTACACTAATTGTACTTACTTTTATATAATATTGTTTTTACGTTTTTATATTTATTGTATTGTTATTTTTCATTTAAGATCTCTGAAAGAAGGAAAACTGATGTTGTAGTTTTTTATTCTAATTCTATGTTCATTGTTTTGCACCAAAACACTAAGACGAATTCCTGTACGTGTAAACCTGATTCTGATTCTGTCTGTGTGTTCCTGTGTGTGTGTGTGTGTGTGTGTGTGTGTGTGTGTGTGTGTGTGTGAGAGTGTGCAATGCAAGTGTGATGCGAGTGCTTGAGCAGAAAGCAGCCTTATCCATACGCACTTATCTCTCTTTGAAACAATGATCTGATCTAATGTGACGAAGATGAAAGAGAACAGATGATGAGTGTTTCTTCTTGATCTCAAGTGTAATACAGCATGAGTGGGTGCTATATAGCACGAGTGGGTGGTGTTTTAAGAGTGCAATTTAAAGATATGAGAAATCAAAGATCTGACATAACTTATCTATTCTGTAGATTTATCCTCTTCCTTTTATGAAAATGCAACCAAAGTACAAAGTTTAAACTCTATCAGCTTGTAAATGAGTCCTTTCTTGTTAAACAATGCCATACTGGAGCTCTAACCTTCACTCTGATGGAGAAATATGTAAAAGGGCGCTGAATGTTGTGTCCTTCTCTGCAGTAAGGGTTGGGCAGAAATCCCTCAGGTTAATCTGTCTAATAGCAACTATCCTGGCTGTCAAAAACCAGGCAGAGACCGACACTTGCAGGCTCAAATGACTTTGTTTTGTCCCTGTCTGAGAAAGCCCCACTGATTGGGACTGTGTGTGTGTGTTTCTGTGTGTGTGTTTCTGTGTGTGTCTCAAAAATAGAGCCACATAGACATTGATTTGTGTTTGGTGGAACAGATCAAATTGTCTCCTCATGCTTGTGCCCACTTTTCCATGAGCATGTGTGTTTATATGCGTGTGTGAGGATTGTGCGTGCGTGCGCTTGCACAATGTAGCAGCCTGATTCTCGGGCCAAACCCTGTCATTTTGCGCCTGTCACATTCTGTTAAGTGTAGCTCACGCTCCTTCCTTAATTCCCCACATTCCCTTGTCGCCTCCAACGTCAATCCAGACACTCATAAACAGCGTCTCTCGAAATTGCATCCGATTCATTACACCCCGCTTCACGCAAAGAAGGGAGAATCCAGCCACCTCTGCCCACACGCAAAGGCACAGCAGCAGCTTCTGGTGCGGTGCCAAGAGAGAAGCTTAATTTCCTATCTTTCTAATATTTTGTTGTGCTGCTGTGTGCCAAGCCTTCAGTATATGGTGGTGGACACGTTCAAAAAATATGGTTATCAGTGTATCGATTCTACTTGTGATCTTACTGATGTAAGGTGAGCAGCTTATACTAAATGTTTTCTTGATGCACATATAAGAGCATTCAGATATTGTTTAAACCCCTTATGTGGTATCTCAAGCAGGGTTGTAGGACAAGGGGGAAAAGGGGGGCCTTGTATAGGGGGACCTTATGTGAGTAGGGCCTGTATGGAATCAAATAGAGGTCAAAAAGACCACAAAGTACTGTTTTGTGAAAAAAATTTGCATGCAAGTATCTAAATGTGTTAATTTGTAAATAAAATTTGCAGGTAAAGAAATATTTTGTGCTCACAGATAAGATTTACAAATGTGTCAAAAGTTTTTAGAGCTGTAGAAACTGTTAGAAAATATATATACTTTTTAAAATTTTTGCCACAATATTTGCACACAAATTTCCTATCTGCATGTCAGAACCTGAAGTTACAGGCTACAAGTTGCAAGTTACAAGCACAAATTTTGACAGTTTCACCAGCCTCCACGTTCTCCTCTGACCATCCAATCAGAGGAAGCTAAACTGTCCAATCAGGGAGCAACTGATAAAAACATAGCGGCATATACAACCAACCACATAAGTGATCACATATACACACACACACAGTAACTATTTATACGCTTGGGAGAAAAGATGCAAACAAGTTGGCGCGTGACAACATGAATAGCCGGTGGATGATGCAAAGGGCCCGTTCGTCTACAATACGTATGAACAGGGTCCAGAATTTTGTGCTGTGCCCCTGATCATGAGTGGTGACACCTATATGGGCTCTACAGCACGCTGTAAGTTTCCTCATTAAAAATCTCTTTTAAAAGAGGAGTGTTGTTGTTAAGATGGCTGCAGGCTCTGTCACTTTCTGTGAGTGTGTTTAAACCACAGACCAACCATGGTGTTGTTTCAGGTTGTGTGTGGCATTGGGGGCTCTGAGTTTAAAGGAAGCACAACAACACAGCGTCGGGATAAGCGACATATAGCTAACGTTAACATTTATAACCAGTGAGATTGTCAGGAAATCATTTCTGGTCAGCATTAGTAAATCCATTTACATACTGAAGCCTCCTCATGTTGTTTTCTATTATTAATGCCTCAGTTATAATTTAGCTTAGTATTAAATCAGCTGCAGCATTTTTTTCACAATGGGGCAAAAAAAAACAGGCTAACACAAGACACACAATCCTGACATGAAGCATCATAAAGTTGTTCTTGCTAATGGGCTAGCATTAGCCATTACTTCCTTACCTACCGAGCAAACACATCGTCCGAGTGGAGTCATGTTTCTGGCCGCCTGAAAACTAAGTCCAATATGTGTCTGTGAAACCACTCAGAAAGTAGGCTATCTATGCTTGCTTTCTTCACACGCTAGCTGCTAGCTCCGCTAACCTGAGGATTGGTACCGGGCAGGTAGCATACAGTGTGTCTATCAGAGCTTTGTGGGTAGCATAGATAGTCATGGTCACTCACATTGCTCACCGTGCAGCCCTGTTGAACCCACCACTTTACTTCCATATCAGCTATCTGTCTGAGCTCTGGAAGCCTTGTCCACACTTTGACAGCTGTGAACACAGATACATGCCTGGTGCGGATGGTATTCTCATCATCCTTGTAACACCAGTTGTGTTAGGTGCCACATTAACTGAACAATGTAGCAGAGGCAAGAACATTTTTTATCCATCAATCTATCCTCCATCACTCACACCCTTTGCGGCACCCAGATGGCTGCTCTCCCAGCTCAAATTGGGTAAGAGGGCAGTTTTATGAAGATTGTCCATAATCACAAATCACACATTTGCTTTAGAGGGCTTTTCAATCAGCACAACATCCTTAGACTTGACCCATAATTTAACTGGGTCACAAGAATAAAGGTCTACACACATACTAAGAAGGTTCATACTGTGAATGATTAGTAACGCAGCCTTACCGTCTGGAAATGACAAAACTAAAGAATGAACCACTGCTATTGGACTTCTTTTTCCCATCTGCACAATTCACCAGTGCAGCAGAGATAAGATTGGTGTAAATAACAGTAATATATTACACTGACATAAAATACCAGGCAGGTGTTGAAATGCAAAAGGTCAGTCCCTCATAGCCCCTTTAAAAATGTCCACATGTACTCCTGCAGCAGGTCGGCGAGTGCTCAGACACGCCATCGAAAGCTGAGTGGCACTCAGCAGCACTAAAATAAAAAGGAATGTGATCAGGAGTGACAGGATCCTTAATCAAAGTTTATCAGGGCTGAGGAACCTCGACTAAAATCCCACTATATCCTATAAAAGTGTCAACAACTTACAGGACATAAATGCGAGTCGTTTGCAGGGGTTATTTGTTCGCAGTCCTTTTTTTTTGCTGTGTTTGATTGTTCACTAAAAAGTCTGCATTTCAGTGTTGCTTCATTTTACCCCAAATCCCCCCTGACTTTGTGAAATAGACCAATGATATGTTATTTTTAAAATTGAGGAATTAATGCCTGACTGCAGGCATAAGTGCGTTCAGGAAATAAAGTTCACTCAAGGCCTCAATTCATTCTCATAAGGAAGTGTCAGGCGGTGGCATCGGCCTCTTAATAGAAGCTAAATATTTGGCTGCTGTGACCTTTATTTTTACATTCAGACAGGCACAACAGTAATTTCCTGTGAAGCTGTGGTTAATTTCTTGCTTCCCTACTCACAGTGTCACTCTGCATTTTCTCTGCAAAAACAGAGGAGTGAGAAACACTGCTAATCACTCTTATGGAAAGCTAGCAAAACAAGCTGTGTTGTCACCAGTTCACCCTCCTTCACACTTACAGGTGGTCACAGTTCTCTCTTAGTGTGACAGAGACTATAGCTGATGGCCCGCTTGCAAGCTTAGGACTGTAAAACAGGATGCATTCTGAGGATTTAATGTCTGCAGCCAGAGGGAAACCAGGGGGAGCATGAGGTGTGTTGGTCAGAGGAGCTTCAGCTCACTGCTGGGCAAAGATATGAGACGAAAATTTATACTCTGCTTACACACCAGTGCCTCGAGCCAGAGGAAATGAAGGGGTCGGACTGGCCACGGGAGATCAAGCTAGAAGCGTTCTTGAGGGTTTCTGTCTCACCAACAGGGAAGTGGGACAATGATTACTATAAAGCACCTCCTCTGCTTTACTACAAGAAGAATGTACCAGAAGATGTTGTAAAGTTGTTTACGGGGTAGGCAGTGCTCAGCAGTCAATGTAGTTGCACCAGACTCTTAAATCTAAGTTCAACATAGACAGATGTAGCTACTTTATTGGTCCCAAATTGGGGAATCTATCCATCCTATACAAACAATTATGCAAACATACTTGCTGACGGTTCTGAAAGCAGTAAAGTTTTAGCCAGCTAACATGACATTAGCCTGTTTCACACTTAGCCTAAATGTGTGTATTTAGTAATTTTATTGGTATTGACTGGCTAAAGCTAAAACTAGGTTGATAGCAGATATATATATATATTTATATATATAAGATATATATTTATCTTAGTAACTGGTTCACATTGTTGAAATGAGCCCCAAAAACTTCAATTAGAACGTCTCATTTTGCATCATAGCTGATGCATGGCTATGGCAGGTCCCAAACAATGGCATCAACAAGCATGTCTGATACTTGTCCATGGCCTTTTACTGTCCCGCCCACTGCTATTGTTTTTTAATTTGGTTTTGTGAAGTGGAATTTGGTTGTGTAGCTAAATTTGGTAGTGTTGTTGAATTTGTTTTTGATGTGAATGTTGGGAGCTGCTCGGTGGTGCAGTGGTTAGCGCTGTCACCTCAGAGCTAGAAGGTTCCACGTTCGAACCCTATTTTTTGGTCTCCTCCGAGCCCTGTTGGAAATATCAGATTCTTAAGCTGGTGCAGGCTCCCCAGTGGTAACATTAACTTAGTGTCCCATTTGGTGTTGGATATCAGTGGGTCAGTCCAAGCTTTGCCTGCTGTGGTGGGAAGGAGCTCGGCTGTGGCTCAGCTTGAAGTTGGTCCCAAAATGACCAAAACAATGAGCTAAAATTAAATGTGTTGTCTAGCGGGGGGGGGGGGGGGGGGTTATAATTCTCTTTGGATTCATCACCTCTTTCAGATACACATCAAACCATTATTATTATAAAAAATATAGATATATATATATAGTCTTTATTGAAAAGGGCAAACACAGTCTGGAATGGGTGACATATAAGAGGAGCTAAAAGAAGGAGCAAAACGTAAAGTTGTGCAGGAATGGGGCAGTGTTGTGACTGCAGAATAAACCCATGTGAGTTAGTATACATTTTAAGCCACGTTGAAGTATACGAGCTGATAAGTACTTGATAAATTAAGCGCGAGTGACTTTCCATTTACTGCCACAGACGCTGTAGGACATAAACTCCTTCAGAAGGCCTGTGTGTTATGATAGTGATACATGAACCAATGCCAGGACGGAGGATAAACTAAAAATATGTCTGTGGTTTGTTAGTACCATGATGACACACCGCTGTAAACATCAACAAATGCTTTGAGGATTTGGAGGTAATCATATCAGTATTGTTGATAGAGATGCATGACATTCTCTGATGTTCCCTCCAGCCACAAGAGGCACACAAAGTACACATGAAGTTCCCACTGATCTTTAATCAATTTCTGCTGCAATAAGCCGCAGAAACAGGTGGTGGAGGGTGTTGCATTAAAATTCTGTTTCATTTCACTTCAAAAGGGGCTTTTAATGTCTGACATATATCCCTTGAAAATGGACCTGTCTGAATCATCCCTCTATTGGAAGTCCTGCTGTATCGTGAATACTGAGTAGTAAGTGGGCCAAAAGTGAGCTTTTGTTTAACTAAAGCTCTGTTTTGTATCCTGAAGAACCTTATCAAGAATCAATCAATAAATTCTTATTTATATAGCACAAAATCATAACCAAAGTACTCTTTGTTTTACTATTTTCAGAGACCCTACAGGAGGAGAGACATACAGAGAGAGATGGACAGAGCAACAACAACAACAGATACAGACTTATGGCTACAATGCTGAGGGTAAGATGCGGCGTAAGATGCCCCCTTAAGAACAATGTTGATTTTCTTTTATAATCTATATAATTTGAATATCACTGTAATATGTACACAACAAGTACATATATCACATCACCACGGATACTTAGCCTACACTAGCAAATAATTCAAGCTAGCTAGCTAGCGCTATAGCAAACTAATATTGCTCACTATTGCCCCCCTCGACACACACACACACCCACAACCGCACTAACAACCACATGTGTACACAGGCTACAATTTGGCACATCACCACGGATGCTTAGCCTACACTATAGCAAAGAATTCAAGCTGGCTTGCTAGTGCTACAGCAAGCTGATATTGCTAACTATAACGTTATTATCGTAACATAAAGTCAGCTAGTTAGCCTTTCAGACTGATACCAAAACATTGCTTACTGTTGGCTAGCTAATATGTAAATGTGTTAGACAATGATGTATACCTTCTCAGAAATCTAACATTAGCAAGGCTATTAACAGTAAAAAAAACAAAACGTTTGTATATGTATATCCTTGTACAAAATACACAGAACAAAACACAGTTGGTTATTTTGCACTGTCAGAATATTACATCAGTTTACATCATAATCACTTCTTTTGATTTCCTCCCACCAGTAAAATGATTTCAATGCTATCCAAAGATAGCAAGGTCACTACCATCCAAGAAAAGAGCCAAACTTAAAATTGGCTCCATACAGTGGTCAGAAGAGGAATAACAGAGGGGTTTACCCTACTTTTCTAGTCTTCCGACCACTCAAGGAGCTTTTACCTTACATTCACCCTTTCACACACACATTCATACACTAATGACATCCGAGGCCGCTAATAACCATGCACACACACTCACACACTGCAGGCTATGCCTTCAGGAGCAATTTGGGGTTCAGTATCTTGCCAAGGATATTTTGACAGGTAGACAGGAGGAGTTGGGGATCGAACCACCAACCCTCCCATTAGAGCGCAACCCACTTTTCCTCTGAGCCACAGCCACCCCCTATTTGTCGAAACATAGGCCATATGACATATGAAACATTATATATTTGCTTATTCCATGTGTAACAACATTTTGTGGTTATTATATGTTCTGTCACCTCGATACTTTTCTAAGAACATTTAGAAGGAGATCAAAGGTTGAGTTTTTAGTTATTGTTTTACTCATAGAGCTGTGGAACCCCGTATAAGGATCCTTGGAGGGCAATGATATTAACAGCTGCAGTAGAAAATGATAATGATGCAAAATATTGATAGAAACAATAAGAGTAGAAATCTGCTTTGTAGAGCATCTACAGGCGGACTAATGAGGACTGTACAGTGTAAAGTGGAAACATATCCGTATGTTCAGAATCAGACTGGTTTTACATATTCTTTCATGGGAAACAGAAAAGCCTGCTTGTTAATCCCACCAACAGATTGCTGTAAAGGTTGCCTTCAATTGATTCCAGCAGTACCAGCAACAGGATCTAATCCATGTATCCTGCATAAATCATACACTAACCTTGAACGATGCTCAAGCCAAACTTTCCATCTCTATTAAATCTATGAATTATAATTAACATTGCTGGCAAGTCCGGTATTACTTGCTGCGGCCATATGCTGCTCTCCCTCAGCTTCACAACAGCTGAATCAGTTGTCGTCTCTTTTAACCAGAAAACACAATATGACAGCGTTTGGCAGGGCCTGTTTCCTCATCTTAATGCCACTGTTGGTGCCAAAAGCTTATTACTTTGTGATGAATTGAAAGGCAGTGCCAGTAGGTGGCAGTGTTGCTCTTCTGCAGTTCTCCTGTTGCTGTCTTTGCCTGTGCTAAGCCCCAGCATTGATTAATTAGTTTATAAAATGTTGTGTAGACTTTGGTGTATTGGCTCTGGTCCGCTTTGGCTCTCTGTCTCTGGTCGCAGACAGATTAACAGATAAATGGATCACCATAGAGTTTTCCAATTTTTGGTGGAATCATTTTATATTGTCCAGTCATAGCTTCAGAAAACAGACAAGCATCTCAATTTCTCCTGATTTCAAACTCCCAGTCCAAAAACTTCAAACTGAAACCAAGGAATAGATCATTTTCAGAGGGAAAATATTCCATTAAACACTTAAAATAATGTGTCATTATTCACCAAAGCAGTTCTAAATAGAAATGAATGCTTCTTTTTTTTATCACTGTCTCTAATAATCAATGAATGTTCATTTAATTGTGAAAAAAAAATCTATTGTGTCTCTAAAATATTCATCCATGAGGTGATGGAAAACCTCTCAAGCCTTTCTGTATTACCTCTGCTTGTTAAGTATATTGTTAATTTCAATGAAAATTAATTTCCTTTCATTTCAATTTAGTAAGGTCAACTAACTTTGAATAGCTTGGAGAGAGTTTACTATTATCATTAAAAGTGTCCTGATTGGGACCGGCCTCGACTGAGCAGTTTGTAGGCTTGAAATGGGAACAGGAAATTGTGGGTGCAAACCTTTAGGGAGTGTGATAAGCAGAATCCTCCCTTTTTTTAATGAAACAATTGTGTTTCCAGCAAAAGAAGTTAATTTAATACCTAAATATCGCTTATTGAAAAAGACAAAGAATTGAAACACTGGGCAATCAGTTCGAGATAGAATGGCACTTAATTTGTCACAAATGAAATATTAAATGAAACATCATTAATTAGTGAGAACAATAGGAGTGGTTGTTTGAAGGATACAGTGAAGGGTAACAGCATATGCTTTTGATCAAAGCTCCCGAGTTGAATGAAACTTTCAGATCAAACACTGAAATGAACAGCTCCATCAATAATGGATAAAAAGTGCAATCATTACCATTCATGTGCAGCGTTGCAGGTGTCAGGAAGACATGCCGACACGCGTGTTTATAAGGTAGAAGATGGTAATCAGCCTGTAAATCAAGTGCTTTAAATCATGTTGACTTGTAAAGCTGCATAAGTAATTTCATCACCATTTTCTTGGATGTTTGCAGCCCTGATGTACGCCAAAGAGCTATTTTAAAAATGTGTTTCCTCCCTTTCCTGTCAGACTGCGAGGATATGAAGATGTTAAGATTCTGTGGGTAACATGGACTGCTGAGTTTATCCTTTCTCTCTAAGGAGAAAAAATATTATGACAGACACTGTTTTCCTTCTTCCCCGACAACATGTTGTGCATTTTTATACATAAAACCCTCCTCGAGTGTAACAGCACGACTGGAGATTCTACAAATCTGTTCAAATCTTGTTCCTCAGCTGGATTGTTGAATAATTGCTGAAGCGCCGTTTGTATTAGCGGGGCAGAGTGCCCTCTTAAACCAAGGCCCTGACTTTTAGACGGGCTCTTAAGACAGTCACGCCATGAAGGTCATCGATTATTCAACACTCTGCACCCTGACCAAGCAACAAAAAATGTCCCCAAGACAGAAAGCCTCTGTTTAACATATTTAATACCAACCGTGTGCGGATATAATCACACCCATTCTCTTTGAAACCCAAGAAAATGGTAATTAATTTTTCATAGTGTGAGTAAGAATCCTAATTTGTAAATGTGAGATCAAAAGAAATAATTTCAATAGCTGGCTAGCGGAGGAAATCCTCTGTGGCCGAGGACAAGAGGCTGTGGTGTTCACGATGTCCCCAGTGGCTGCGTCACAGCAGAACCCAAAGAGGGATTTACTGTTTTTTTGCTGAATCACATTAATAAAGCATGTACCTATTAAACCATGGCGACATTCATAGGAGGAATGAGTCACGCTTATTTTATTTATTATTAGAACATCCTGCTTTTCTATATAACACATAAATCTGCATTCCTCGCCGGGGCCATGCACACTCCATTAGGTTGTTGAGTGTGTGTTTGACAAGTAGCTAAATAAGCAGTGCACACATTCGGTACGTTGCAATAGGAGCAATTGCATTAGGTCGGGATCAGTTCTGCAGGCTGGATAAAAGGTCGCAGAGGTTGTGAATCACAGAGGAATCCTAATCAGGCCTTGTTGCAACTCTAATTAATTACAGCCCAGAGGGCAAGAGATCATACAGAGACCTACAAGCTTGCACACATGCAAACACTGACTCACACAAATGGAAAATGTATCCTTGGACTGTCTTACACCAGTGCACACATCAATCTGTTAAATGCTTTCCAAGTGTTAGTTCATGTAGTGTAACCTTATATTTTACCACTTCTCCTCAGCCTGTTGCCCCAGTTAGAAATGTCCTATTTCCACATAAGGACTTGACATCTCTAGAGCACTTGCCAGGACTTGTTGCATCCCACTGTTTTATGTGTGGGCAACAGGAAGACAGAAGAAGCTTGAGTGTGAGAAAACCAAGAGAGTTTCCATACAGAAATGAATTCAAAAATCAACGTCAGTATGATTTTCACTCCACAAAAAACGAAATCCATGTTGTAGAATGAAATTAATGCTTGACATGTAAATATTTGTTCTACTTGTTTCAGGTTAACTCCTGTCATAACCGCCATGGAAAAATCACAACATGATGTCAGATCGAAAAATATACTCTCATACTACATAAATATTGTAACAGCAGCTTTTTAGAGTAAAGATGAACATTTTGGAAAAAATTTGATGATCTGCTCTGACGAGGAGCCGGTTAGCTTAGCTGGGGGGAGCAGCTAGCTTGTTTCTGTTCCATGGTACTGTTAGTGGGACAGCCTAGCACCTATAAATAAGCTCACATGTTGTACCTTGCTTTCCCCCCCAAAAAAACTGTAAATTACAAAGACAATCAGTTCTGGTTTTATTAACCTTTTAGTGGACTTTCTCTTTGCTAGGAACAGTATTTTAGAGGAGCTACTATAGGCAGCTTTGAATTTGGACAGAGCCTGGCTAGCTGTCTGCCCCCGTTTCCAGTCTTTAAGCAAGGCTAAGCTAACTGTTTAGAGCTTGCTGCAGCTTCATACTTACTGCATAGATCCATTCATCCATTATCTATACAGCTTACAGAGAAGCAACTAGGCAGCTTTGAATTTGGGCAAAGCCTGACTAGCTGTTTGCCCCCATTTCCAGTCTTTAAGCAAGGCTTAGCTAACCGTTTAGAGCTAGATACGAGGGCTAAATACTAACTAACTAAATATCTGTAAGAAAGCTGGTGTAGGGGCAACTGTGGCTCAGTGGTGGAGTTGGTCGCGTCTCAATCTGAAGGTAAAGGGTTTGATCCCTGACTGCTACAGTCACATGTTGAAGTGTCCTTGAGTAAGACGCTGAAACTAAATTGCTCCAGATAGCTTTTGGTGTATGAATGGGCTTGGGTCTTTGCCATCAGTGTGTGAATGTGAGTGTGAAAGGGTCAATGTGACATGTAGTTTAAAAGCGCTTTGTTGTCAGAAGGCTATTAAAGCGCTATATAAGTGCAGTCCGTTTACCAATAAGCCAACTTGCAAACATGCTGCATCAATGTTTTTTGATGTCCTTACTTATACCATATAAAATGAAGATACCTAGTTCTGTCCTTTTAAAGAAGGCAATTGTCAATGTTGAATAGTGCACTTGTGTTTGTGGCAGCAGCGTTAGAAAGGCCAGCGTGTGGGAGCTCTGATTAAGAGTACAGAGGCCAGCCAGAAGCTTCCGGGGCAGCTCTGTTTGCAAACAGCGAAAAGAGCAAGGGCAAGCCAAAGCGGGAGATCACAGGGTGTGTGTGTGAGCGAAGAAGTGCGTGTGCATGCATAATGGCATTTTTTTTTGTAAATTAGACAGTGATGAGCAAAAGTTTGCTGACTCAAATGCTGGAAGTCACGTCCGGGCCATCATTTGCTGTAAAATCGTGATCTTTGACAGGCCTCAGATCAAAATAGACTGATCAGAAAAAAAATTTAAGTGATGAATCACTGACTAACAAAAAGGATGGCCAATATGAATATGTTAACCTTGACTCTTACATTTTTTGCTAATGTGCTGAGTAGGGGAAAAACACTGACTTAACTTCGATAATGCCAAGTTCTCAAACTCATACTGATGCAGAGTACATATTTTCCTAATCGATTTGGGAGCAAATCCTCCACTGAAGGCAAACAGGGCTTTAGTATTCATGGGGGCATGTGTGCCTCTCACTATGTTAATAATGCTGTCTTCAGAAAGGCTCAGGCTATAATGAGGATTCACAAATTCAAATCACAGTCTACTACATATGTCAATGCCATCAATATAGCAGAGCTCAGCCTCTACAGTTTCCTCTCCATTTCTGACACGGGTCGACTTCTTGACCCTTCCCACATCGACAAGGAAGCTGTAGGGAAGTTATCGCTGCTCCCATCAGATAATGACAAGATGATGACTGGCCTCTGGCCCCGGCTTCATGGTTTACAGGAGAGCTGTTGGCAAGCAAAGGGCATTAAAGGGAAAAAATAGAGGGGAAAATGGAGAGGTCTAAGCACTACTGCTATTTACTACTTGTCAACATACGTATCAGCGAGTGTGATGCAAGAAGAAGCCGGTGGAATTCAATTCCCTCCACTTTACAGAAATAGGCTGGCAGTCTTTATCTATTCCAGTTTGTGTGTTTCTAACTGTGTTTTCTTAAAATGAGACTTCATCTCTGCTTTAACTATGTTTAATAAATCTTTAATAGGATGGGTACATGAGAGTCAATGTAATTTAGCCATGCTCCCGCTCTCTGTGTATTGAACAGTAAGTGTTTATGTAAATGAGAGCTGGCTAGCAACTCTCCCTCCGGTCTGGTCTCAAAGGATGCTATTTATTCACACCGAAAAGGGGCAGTTTAAGAAGGAATTGTTTTACATCACGTAGAAATGCTTGTGCTGATTGTGATTTTTGAATTTACAATGTTAGCATGTTAGCTAAACAAGCACCTGGGTAGCGTTAGCTCGTTTCCTCACACTCCATACCATCATTAAACCAAAGACTAGCAGGCTGCAGAGTTTATTTGCTTCAATATCCCTCTGACTCTCTTTAAGCTTCCCAAGCTACTCCTCTGTTTAAGACTTTCACTTCTAAATAGTTACTTTGAAGAATGAACTTCGGGTCATTATTGCCAAAGTACTTGATTAATTAAGTCGTTAGAATGGAAAGCGCAGAGCAATGGTTTGCTGCCTTTTGGTCAACACTTGTTTGCTTCTGTTTATTAAAAAGGATCCTTTGGGTGAGGAGACCTCTTAAATGGGGTTAGAGCTTGTTGAAAGCAGCATTTCGCAGTGAATAATTGGATTGCGGCTGTGAGAACGTGTGTGTTTAAATGCTGGGATCGAACAGCGCCTGGGGTGTGTTTACCTGAGAAGGCTCTTCCCCCCCCCTCCTATCCTTCTTTCTCTCCCTCCCACCGTCCATCGCTGCTCTCCTCCTTTCTAATCAGTCTGATAAAGGATATCCTCTGCAGTCCGCCAGCCATAGCTCTGCAGCAACAGATTAGGCGGCCTGCACGTACGCACACACCTCGTCTGCTGCAGGGGGGATGGTGGTGGGCGGCTGGAAATGACCAGACTGAATTAGAGATAGACAAAGGTACAAGCTGCAGATGTAAAGTGCATCCAGATTAGGGATTTCCCCCCTCACACGAAAGGATGCGTGCAAACTCACCTGCTCACACACTTGTCTAAAGTACGCCGGCATGCACATAAGAGTTAGCAAACTCACAGACGTGAAGCACTGTGCTAACAAGCAGAAGTGAGTGGCTCTGACAAATTGGACTGTGCTGATGAATTGGTGCGTGTGTACTTTGGCTAACAACACTTGGAGTAATGAGCAGGTTGCCCCTAAAGTAACCTCTGCTAGCTGAGTTACAGAGATGGATGCTGCCTTGGACGCCTTGTGTGTGTGTGTGTGTGTGTGTGTTGTAACTTTGCAGGAGGACAAAAGAAGTTTGTATCAGGATGCATGACCGGAATCCTCTCGAGGTCGCCACAAATGTCCCAGACTTTTATGTGATCACAGCAGCACCAGACTATTTGTGTGCCTATAAACACAGAGTGGAGCAGAAGAGCCTGTTCAATGGCTTTTACCGTTGTAGGGATGTTGTGTGGAGACCGTTTGCTCATCTGCAAATGGTGCACGAGATGCCAAGTCTGAAACATTAGTCGATAGTGTTGCTGATTTCAGACACGTTTTTATTTACTCTGAGCAGGAAATGACACCACTCAAGCTGTTTGTGGCACTGGAAAGCTTCGGATTTTGTAACCTCCTGGTGCCACTTGGAGGTCCCCAAAATTTGTTCCTAAAATACACATGCCTACATGTTGCCTGTGTGACAAACCTATCATGCTTTATAGGGATGCACCATATTGGATTTTGGCCGATATGCCGATATTTTCCAGCTCTTCCAACCTGATTGCCAATTCGATTTTTTTCCCCACCTAATTGCAGAGAATATAAAGTCTCCCCTGTAGTAGAATTGATATCACACCTACTCTTTTTGTAGTGGCCACCCTTCTTCACGCTTGACGGAAGAGGCGTTGTACAAAATATCACGTGTCTGATCTGTCATGTTTCTGAGCGCACCTGAATGCAGCATCCCCCCCGAAACAAGGCAGCGAGGGAGACATGTCTGGACTTGTTTACTGCAGCTATACTACGAGACATAAGTGATCGCCGACATACTTTTTTTAGCGTGTGTGCGTCCACGAATATGTAAGTTAGTTTTGCACTGATGTTTATGTTACTCTCTGTTAGCGTTGGCTTTGGCTGCGGGTGTATTTTCAGCTTGTTTGATGTTGTTGATGTTGATGCTGTCCAGTAAAATGGCGAGAATTTGAGCAAACTGTTAGCTGGTTAAGAGTTGCGAAAGTTGTTAAACTTCAATTCATTGGCTGGAGTTTCTGTGACTTTTTAGTCTTTATTTGTGTATTGTTGCTAACTTTGCACAGGCAGTGCGCGTGCACACTTGTGCAGCTTTTTTAGGCAAAACTTCAAGAAACAGGGAGGCAGAAATTAACGTTTCTGCCTCTGAGGCTCTACGTTCAGTAAGTGCACCAGATCGCCAGTTTATGCAAGTTATTTACATCAGACAACGCTTGCTCACTCAGAACACACTCTCCCCATGTTGGCTCTCAAGTGAGACAAGCCTTGCTCTGTGAATAAGCTTGTGCATCATTGTGCCCTCATTTAGCCTTCCCTGTTGCTGAATGGAAGCTGTTACAAGCCCGGATTCTCACAACCTTGACAGCTGCGGCAATCAGCTTAAATCACACACTTTTATGACCCGGCTTTCTACCCCGATACACTGCACTGAATGAGATGTTTTATAATTGGAGAAATGCCGCGCCGTAGGTGGCTTTAGATTTACAGTTGATGGAGTTATTAAAACACAAGTCAGCGGTGCCTTTAATGCGTTTGGCTGTTTGTGTCGTGCAAGGCGGCTGTTACGGCTCGACACGAAGGACTAAACACACTGATTCATGGCGTTGGCAGCGTGATGGTCACATCTCTCCTTGACCGGCTGGTTTATTTAGGCAATAAAAACATACCTTGGCTGTTAAAAGAAAAAGGTTTTCATATTTAGAAAGTTACCTTGAGACAAAGACAGGCGGGTTATTTCAGCTGAGCAAAATATCCGGGGACAGGAAGTGAAACCACGCTGAGAAGCAATGTTTTTTTGTGCATGCTGGTTAAATTGGAAATGTATGATTACAGTAACATGTGGAGAAGGTTAAACCTCTAAACTATCACACAAAGGGCAGTTGCCTAATGCGAGTGTGCATGCATTTACACATTCTCTTTAATAAGGTCCTGAACTTCATCAAGCCACGCCGCACGGTGCCATTATCTGCACCCAGAGAGCCACGCAGGGCTCCAGTGGCTGATGGGATTAAGGAACAAAGAGAGTCATGGGATTAGTTTGGCATGGGAGAGGTGCCAAAGTCTGGAAGGCAACCATTTTGTTTACCTTTGTCTTTATTCTTTTATTCCATTTCCTCGATGTTGTGTTGTGACTCTCTGTCGGGGGGCGGTGGAGAGTGATATCTTGTTTGGCTCCTGACAGCACCACTTGGAGAGGAAAATGAAAAGAGATGGTGATAACACCGAGACTCACGCATTCACACACACCTCCCGCCGGCCTGTCCACCCCACGCTGTTCATAGTGCAATTCAGGCCCGGCAATTTAGGGCCGAGTTAAAGTGGAGGGAAAAGCCTAAAAATAGTGAGGCAAGGCGAGGGAGTGGGGGAGAGGAGGGGAGAGAAAGGAGACCTGGGGAGTGATTGGTGGAATGGTGAGGGACGGATGTAATTTTCAGACAACGGCAGGGAAGTGATGTAATTTTCTGGGTGCAATTTGTGAGTGTGAGCGTTTGTGTGCACGCACGCGCGTGTCTGCGTGGCGTGTGACAATGCACATGCTAAAGTAGCACTTGAATGGAGGACTCATCAACCGAGGGAAACAAAACATCTCATGTTGGTACTTAGATTTTTTTGGGGGGGGGGAGACCAAAATTGATGCAAGTTTTTTTGTGATATAAAAGCCACCTTCAAAATAAAAGAGGTTTCATCTTGTTAGGCTTAACTAGTTTGCTCACAACACATTTGTCTCCAGACGCTAATAAATGAGCTTCGTCAAGAAGCTATTATTTCCCTCTTTTTCTTGCTACTCCTTTAAGAACCCAGTGATAAAACAACATGCACAGCAGCTGTAATCTCAAGCGAATGAGCTTTACAATTTGGGAAGGGCACAATTGATATTGCTATCAATGTAAATTGTGACTTTTATTTCGCCTTCTCTGTTGGACTTGCCAAACTAATGTTGCGCCGAGACTACATTGTTTGATGCATTACGCTCCTGGCTGTCTTGGTAGACAATTAGTGTGACAGATGAATTAAAGAATATGAGGCCATTTTCCGCAGGAGATGGATCCCTCCCGCCGAAGAAGTTATCCATTTATTGGAGGCCTATTTTCATATCATAGGAAGGAGAAACATTAAAACTTTAGTGTTTGGTAATTGAATGGTTTAATGGCATCGCTCTCAAAGTGAACCAAGGACATCTTTGTTTATTAATTTGAACTTTGAATGCAAACTTTAAATGCAATGACGATGGACAAAAAGTCAATTTAAAGGATAAGGCAATATTTATTTTTATTATAGAGAAACCCTTTTATAAGACTGAAACCGATGATGAATTTATTTCAATAACAAGTTCTGTCCGTGGAGCCAAAGCCTGATACAGTTTATTCCTCTTTGTCAAAGACACCCACTGATGTGCAAAAACCTTTAAAATAAACATAAACATGGACGCTGAGGTTCATTTGGTCTGTTAGAATTAGAGCACAAAATACTATTCATTCATAACAAATACACTATTTACCCTGTTTGCACTTGCATTAATTACTATGATTAAAATGACTAACATGTTAGCAAACACTTGCTAACACATACAGCAGACACTGAGCAACATTAGCATTAATTTTAAGTCTTGTTGAGTTGAGTTTAGGTCAATTATGCACTCTGGAAAAACATGGGTGAATGCAAAGTACTGTATTTTTCCTTTATTCGTAAAATTTGCAAAAACAAATTTGGGTGGCAAAATATAAAATTTGGATGGAGCTGCTCACCCTGTTGGGGTTCCATTCCACTATCACAACCCGCTCACTGTACTTTATCCCAAATGCTCCACAATGTTCACCTGCTAGTTGCTAATTTTGTAGACTGGACAGCATTAAAGAGCCGCTCCAGTCATGTTTTTAGACATATAAAATGCTCTGCTTGGAATAATAAACTGTGTTTGATATGTTTTTTTCTGCAAAATATGTTTAATTACCTTGTACAAATCCTCTCAGGGCATCTCCTCCTCCCTCATTAAAACTTCCTCAATCCGTATACTCCGTCGCCAAAACAAAACACGTCTCTGCAATTGTTTAGTGGCAACTTGTTGAAACTGAGCTAGCTTGAAATGTAGTAATTAGCAGTAGTAACGTTAACGTTTGCTGTCAGTAGTGAGTTTGCAAAAATGATGATGACGGTTACAGCTGGCTTGTGCATCACCGAAGTAGTTGCCATAGGTTACACATAATGATATGCATAGCGTCACCCCATCCATTATCAGGATTGGCTCTTTAGGTTTGTGATGTCTCAAAGCTACTAATCTGAAAACGTGTTGTTCAGCCTGTCCTTGGTACACTGCCGTTTAAAAGCAGACAGGCCCATCCATGGAGATGACTGCTGATGTTGTCCCTGATATGTCTTGTAGCTCATGAAAAACCCCACATGGAGATGTTTACAAGTAATTTACAAGTTAATTTTGTTTTTGGAGTTAATTAATTGTTGTTTTGTTTTAATTAATTGTTTTGTCTAAGGGTGAATTAATTGTTGAAGTGAAATGATTGATTAGTGCAGGCTTTAGTAGCATCTTTTATAAAACACAGCTCATACACTGTGAGCTGTTTATTGTGTCACAGGCAGACGGGCAAAGATGGAAAAAATTATGTGTAAATATAGATAATTGAGTTTTTATCTTTTCATTGGATTTGATGTTATGGCTTTGCATTTTTTTGCCAATATATTAAACTTAAGCAAATTCATAATATACAATTTCCAATAATTCATCTATTTCAATCAGTCCATTCTCAGATAGTTAAACCTGACTGAAGCCTCCTTGCCCTCATGTCTGCAGAGTTAACCTTCCACCCTTTAATTAAACCCAGGATTTAAGGTGTCACGTTAAAGTCCTTCCTCTATAACTGTGACTGATGGTGTTGAATTAATCTAAATAAAGCTTGCGATGTCACGTGGTCACCATAAACATGGCAGGGCAGACCCCCGTTGTTAAACTGTCCTCTCACCTCATCCTTCTCTCATTACGTGGACAGCAGGTCAGCCATGAGCTTAGACGGAAAAGGCAGATTCTGCTGGTTACATCTCCTGCTGGTCTGTGCATTAAACAGGCTTCATAAGCTTTATTGGGCTGTGCCCTCATGTGACTGAGTAGTTGATATCCTGTAGCTAGAGGTTACAGTGAAAGGCAGATATATAACAGATCCCCCTCATAATCTTCCTAGATAATTGGGTAATTTAAAATAAGACCCTATAACCAATCAGGGATGAGAACCAAATTTTAAAGGTGTAAACACACAGGTTATGACCACATCCAATCACTAAATCTATGCGGCCCAGCAGATTTTTATTTGTGCATTCACCTGAAGATAAGACAGTGTTTATTGGCTCCTCTTGTGACCTCCTCGTCCTTGTGAATCTCAGCGGGACTGTTAGTGTCTTGATGGAAGGTTACCTCCCAGTATAAAACACTCAGCCTCTGCAACAACAACTTTATAGAACACCTGTGGGAGCGGCGTTTTATGGGCTCATCGGCTGCATGATTTTACATTTAGCAGTTAGCAAAGCGACATATGCTGCGGGAAACAAACACCGAGTCCTCGAGACACCTGCACCTGCATGCAGATGGCGCTGGGCCAGAGTCAGCCACGTTGGTCCATACACAATGCTGTGACCTTTATCGTCCTGCTGAGACAATACAAAGATTTTAAGAGGGAATATGCATTTAAATAATCATCTTGAACCATGGGGTTAATTCTCAAGCAGAATATTTGATGATTCCACATAAATATGCATCATTACATTGTGCCGTAATCAAAGTCAAAACGATGAGTCAACAACAGTCATTCAAAGTGTTCATACTCAATTAGCACCCCTTTTAAAGAGCCTCCAATAACTATGCCCATTTGCATGCATTTTGCATAGCCAAGCTGGCAGAGGCTGACTGGGGAGAGCAGCGGTTATATATCTTCTTGCGGCAGAGCACGTTGATTCTTTTGGGGGCAGTTGAAATTCTGCAGAAGCCCAGTTTTCATTTTCATGGCTGCATTTACATGCTGTCCTACTGTCTGCCCCTTTGAGTTATATCAGGGGGCTTTATCACCTGAAATAAAGCAGAGATAAATGTTGCTGAGAAAGTGTAAAACACAGCCCCCCCCCTCAGCAGAATCTGTGTGTGTTGCGTGTGCACGTAGGCGGGGGTGTGTGTACATCTCCGCGTGAGTGTTTATGTGTTATTTAATGCTCTAAATCTTGTGTGTAAACTATGAGCATTCTGCAGACTCGGCTGCTAACGCCGTTTCTTGCAGGTTCTGCTGAGCGTGCACTTTCAGCTCAGGGCTGCAAGAGGTCACCGTCTGACAGAGCACACACAAATGCACACACACACAGACACACATTTGTACCTTTCCTAACATTTGATGCACATATGGATCCAACTGTCACTAAAAAGGAAGTTCACTTCCCTGGGGACAAAATCATTAGTTACGGTCAGTTTTATAACTTGGGAGAGGGGAGGGGGATAATAGACTTGACTGTACCTATACTGTTCGAATGGGCTGTATAGCTGGACACCAGAAGTGTAAAGAGTGGTGAAATATTCTACTCAAGTAGAAGTTCTGTTACTTGACTTAAATTGTACTCAAGTAAAAGTAAAAAGTGGCTCAATTAAAAAGTACTCTAACTAAAAGTTACTTTCCCACCCCGCTGATTTTTATAATAAACTAATTTTGCCAAGGTTACCTGACACATGCATCTGATGCAATGAACTGAGAAGGAAGAGAGGAAATGATTGCACAGTTGGACCAGTGTCAAGGTTTATGTAGTTAAAGTAACAGGTGTTCCAACTAGTGCCATGAATGCCTTTATAAAGCTTATTGTGTAGCCCTCAACTCCCACTAATAATTAAAATGAAACTTTCAAACCTGGGCCCTACGTTTAGATGTTTTGGTGTCAAAATGATGAGAGACGGACCTTTTGTCAAGAAAGATCTTTTGTTTAAACACAAACAGCACTTATATCTCTCTCTTCATAGCCACCAGACTCCATTGACAAAAACAGTAATTTTAACCTCGTAGAACACGGGAGTTTCTGATGGTCTACCGCTGCCTCGATTGATTAGTTTGTGTGTGTTATTGTGTGGTGTTTTAAAGGGTTAGTTTGGTTCCGAACTAACGTGTGTTATGACGTGTAACGAGGCAGCGGTAGACCAGCAAGTCCCGTGTTCTTCTGCAGGGTAAAATTACTGTTTTTGTTAATGGAGTCTGGTGGCTTCCAAGAGAGCGATCTAACGGCCATTTCTGGTTAAACAAAAAACGTAAGCGCTGCTGTTTTGAAGTGATGCATGACACTTTGATCTGATTGGCCTGTTTTTGATGAGTTGCATTTGACTGGTGTCTGGTCCAAGTCAGTTTTTTGTTCTAGCTCGCAATATCTTTTGATAAATATCTCACTCATTAACGGATGGATGTACAAATTACATTACTTAATTTTTTCAATTACAACTTTGAAAAATACTCTATACTTAAAGTATAAGTACCACCTCTGCTGGACACTAGCCATGTAGGTGGGCGCACGAAGCAATACGTCCTCTCAGATAGATCTGGCGCATTCTGTGGAAAACGCCCTTATAAATACAGCTCATCTTTTACCAGAACAATGCCTAAAGTGTAATTTGAAACCTATTTCTGGCTCTTTCTCACTATTAGGACTAAATTGTGTTTGCTTGTGACTCTGGTGCCTCTGTTATCTTGTTTGTACCTCAACTGTTTTCCCAGACTTGAGCTCCTTTATTTGGGGATGTTTTGGTGAACTCTTGAGCCCTCCTGAGTGGCTGACTCCATTCTGTCTGAAAACACAGCTCTAGAGAATAAATCAAAGCGCTGTGCTCAGAAATATATAGTAAATACAGACACAATAGTGTTGTGTGTGTGTGTGTCTATATGTTTGTAGCTGAGAGGGAATAAGTATCAGTGGTGGGATTTAAAAATGGCTGATGCACAGAGGCCTTTCTGAATAATTATTTTCCAGACTGATTCTCAATATTCCTCATAGAGAAGAAAAAACACTCCTCTTTTCCCCTTTTTATTCTATGCACAACCTTGATATCACACAATATATCTACTTATAGTGGAGCATCCACTAACTTGGGATTCGGTGAAGTTTGCTATGTGCATAGTAATAAGGAAATCCATGGACAAAAGAAAATCCAACCTTTACAGCTCACAGATGCAAATGCATTCATTATAATGCTCCCTCATTGGCCGACTCCAAATCAGTTGACAGGAAAGGGACAGAAATATTCTGATCATGTACCACTGGCGTAACTTATTTCTTTCACTCTCTGGCTTTTCTCGGTGATCCACGTCTCAACTGACCGAGCTGGAGTGTCCGCGCAGACTGAGAAGTGGTTAAGTGAGCACTGCGGAGGATCACCGCTCATTTAATAAGACCACATGACACACCACAGGGATGTAATGCAATATCACAGCACAGTCCAATTTAGTCATACCTGGGGGGTAATTGATGAAACAGAAACACATAAAAATAAAGGAAATAGCAGGAATGTATTTTCCTAACTGTAATTTACTGTAATGTACGCACAAATGTCTGGACCTGAAAGCAGCATGCGGCTTAGGGGAACAAAGATAGAAAACATTTGGTCTTCTCTGATGCAAACACATTTTATTCTGACCCAGCACAAGTGAACAGAGTTAGAGAGGACTTTGTGTTTCAGTTGTGCAGAGCTGAGCAGACCCGGGATCCTTTGCTAAGCCACACAGGACTAGACCGGACCAGACCGGACCCGACTGGATTCCCTCGTCGTGACTCGCTGCGACACCACATGCGTCAGTTGGGGAAGCAGGGAGAGACACAGGCAGGTAGGACACCGGCTATTCATGCTTCAGGCAATGTAGAGAGGCTTCTTCTTCTTCTCCTGTACTCATCACTTCCTGAGGCTAGGAAACAAACTTTGTTCCTGTCCAACACAAAAAGAGATTTACTTTCTGTCAGCACAATTCTCTGTTTTTGTTGGGTCTGAAATAGCCTTTCAATGGTTACACACACACACACACACACACATACGGAGTGGAATTAAATTATCTATCATTGCACCATTGTGTACATTTGTGCTCATGTCATTGTAAGTGCACACAGAGTGAAATAGGGTGTGTTCCAGAAAATGAAGTTGCATTCTCAATTGAGAAAAAAAAAATCAGGAGTACCTGCTCTTTGGGCAGAGAAGAAAGGTGAGCTGAGGCTCAGAGAGGTGATGGAGAGGATGACTGAGGAATTTAAGGGGTTTCTGTGTGTACCTGCCTGTCGTGCGTTAAACAAAACACTGTTCAAAAGGGCAAAATGATTGTTATTGTAATAATTACATAGTTAGCATGCTAATTAAGGAAACAAATCCTGAGTAAAAGGTTACATATTTAGCTCATAGACTGTATAAAAAGATGGACGACTTGACAGCTCCCTAAAAGTGAAGACAACACATTTCGAGCGCCCCCTGCTGACTGGCTGCAGTATAGGTCATAAAGCCTGCCTCCTCCATGACATGAGTCATAGTTAGTTCTTATCATGCTGATTTATGTCCATGTTCATTTTTCTGAGTGAGTTTAGTTTTAATTGGTTATCTGATGCTATAAAAAGGATGATTGACAGCTCTGTTGACAAATACGGCTCCGGCAGTCAATCTGTTCCTGATTAGCAGAGTAGAGGAGGAACAGCGAAAGGAGACGTAACTAAAACAATCACTACACTCATTGAAGTTTCCATATGTGTGAATGTCTGCTTTAGACCAACACAAGAAGCTGTTCTGCTGTTAAATACCGACGTGCGGGATCTTTTTGCTGTTTTTTTTCGGTAATTTAAGTGTGTGGTTTGGTTAGCCGAAGTGGCTACGGCGGTCCGCCGATCTCAACTGCGCAACTCTGGCTCCAAATAACGTCACCATCGCAAGATGGCAGCACCCGTCAAGCAGGCTATTTTGGCTTCAATTTCGTACAGTGAGAGCAGATGGAGACGCTCGTCCATCTTTATACAGTCATTGATTTAACTTCACATTGAGGGGATCAATAAAACTTAAAACATCTGCAACAGCTAGCTGTAGAGCGTCATGAACACTGTTTTCATTTGGATTTTAAATGCTACTTATTTATTTTTATGCAACAAAATTATGTGATGCAATAACACTGATAAGGCTCGGATGAAGATAAAAAAATATAATGATGGAGCCACAGAACAAGCTGATAGAGATGCAAAGTAACCACGTCCACCCTCAGACTTCATTTTACTAAGCAAGGCTTAGGTGTGACATTTCTTTGCACACATGTACACTCATTAGAAAGTTGAAGCTGAAATAAAACAAGACAAAGTGTGTTCAGACATTTGACTGATGGACCGTTTGTGCGGTCTGTGTTTATTCGCCCACAGCAGGTGTACCTACTGCACAGATGTTAGCTCTAAGCTAGCTAGCAACAGACTGGCTAACCATTTGTGCACTTATCCTGTCTGTGTTCAGCTCGGCCTCAGGCTGAACTCGACACTCACCAGACACTCTTTGTGATTTCCCTTCTGTCTCCTCTTCTCTCTCATCTCTGTAGTTTTATGAAGCAGATTGATTAAGCCCTCAGATCAAAGCGAAACATATATAAGTCAACGTTTTTACCCGCCACCCCTGTGAAATTTGTCTAATAATGTTTTAATGTAAGCCTTTCATTGACTTTGTATGCATTGCATCGCCTTAAAAATTGACATCACATTCTGTCTAACCCACAGTTAGAAGGCATTTCTCAAAGTCAAGGAAGGATCCTTTACTGGCTAAATTTCAAGGATGCTACATCATCGCCTCCTGCTGAAAGACTGCTCCTATGTTCATATCCTTTTAGTCAAGAGTTCCTCATTTAGAGAATTTTCAAGGTCATGTTCATGTTTCATGTTAACGTTGGTACAATGCTAAATGTACAGCCCTGTTCCCTGATTTGGACAAAAGGAAAATAAGTTAGTAAGCTTTCAGTTATCACACCTTAGCAATCTATACATTTTAATACATTTGACGCAAGCTTAATAATCCAGTAGTTAATATCACTTAAATTTGATCTTCAAGGCCTAATGTTACACTATGTTTTGACTTGACAGCGCTGGCACCTTTTAGGTTCTAGGGTGTGCTTGTCTTCTAAAAATGCCTCAAAACGAGAGTAAAGGAATACTTGCTTACAGTATGCTGTAAGTAAGTAAATAAATTGGTTGACACCGTAAATATGTTTCATCAAGGTTGTCAACCTTTGTTCTTCATCTTACAGCTTAGCAAAAACATTTAGTGTCAAAAAGGTCATTCAAGGGCAATGTGTAGACATATAATTTGATTAATTAGTTGAGTTACCAAGTGGTGAACGATTGTTCCCTTGGATTAAGAGGTGAATACAACAATATATCAGTAATCCATTACATTAGGCAGTAAAACTTCAGGCAAAGCCAAGGAGGGTCTCTTCTAGCTTTTATGGAACCCAGCTTAGGAAAGACCCCTTTCTACCAAGGACTCCCCAACTTTGAGCTCAATGCTACAAAGTCAACATGCTAACATGCTCGCAAAGACGATGCTAACATGTTGATTTTTAGCAGGTATCATATTAGTTGAACTTGCTAGCATGCTAGTTTTTAGTAACTAGCACATGACCCTACAGCTGTTCTTAAGCTTCTGTGGAGTACAGTTGATGCACAGCTGATGGGAAGGATGTTTTGAAGGTATTAGCTCATAAAGTATACGGTACATTAGACTTTTCACCTCATGGTGGCATAAGAATGTTTACATATTGTCCCATTCAGGACTAAAGTTTCGGTAAAAATGAATGGTATGAGCTGTAAGGTGGTGCAGTGGTTAGCGCTGGGTGCTTTCTGTGTGGAGTTTGAATGTTCTTCCCGTTCATGCGTGGGTTCCCTTGCTCGTTAGGTTGATTGGTGATTCTAAAATTGGTGTGATCTTGCAAAGTTGTCTGTCTTTAAGTGTCAGCCCTGTGATTGACTGGCGACCAGTCCGGGGTGTACCCCGCCTCTCACACAATGACAGCTGGGATTGGCTCCAGCCCCCCGAAACCCTGAACAGGATAAGCGGTATAGATAATGGATGGATGGATTGATTTTATGGTATGTTGAAATATACCAGAGGGGGACCCCTGAGAGACAAAACTATCCACTATAGAGCCAAAAGTAGCAAGGCTTAAAATGCAAAATTGTTCATATATATTTAAATAAGTTTGTTTTCTCTCTGTTAGTACACATGTCTACTCTATATTTATTGACAAAAATGCCCAAAATGGTAATCATCCTGCAGTACACTGTTTGAAACCAAAGAGAAATCTGCATCTTAAACATGTATACACCACGGGCCGTAGAGACCATGGACATGAACTTTGAAAAACAAGTAGATTCTCTCCACAGTTGAGCCAAATAAAATGAAACAATTGAGGGGTTATTGCGAGGACGCTGGTGAACTCGCTGCAGTTTTGTTGTTCTTAGTGTTTTATGTCAACTGTTTTGTTCAGATATCTCGGCAAGTGGTTTGTCCAGGGGAGTTCTCATATTTTATTCACAAAAAGACAACATTGGCTATTCTTTTTTTTTCGTTTTTTTGCAGGAAAGAATGAAAAATAAATATATTGTAAACAGAATATCTGGAGAATTGAAGTGTCTGCATGGATTTATCAAGTTTGTCAAACTTGCCACATCACTCCACGTGGGTAGTTTCCTTAGTCTTCTCACCGAGCTACAGTGTCACCCTGATGAATTAATTGTCTGCATTCCTAATGCAGAGAAAGAGAGTTTAGAGGACAGTAATTGAATCAAGTGTTATTGATTTAGTCAGAGTATCACTACGGCCCTGATAAGTTGTCTGTAAAACTCTGATTAGCATTTGCCGCGCTAATGGTCGACCTTCTGTAATTATGTTTTTTACTACTCTCCTCTTTGCTTTCCTCTCAGCCCCTCTCACATGGCTCCTTCCTACCAACATAATATACAGTAAGTACTACTCTATTTCCTCCTCCTTGTCTGATCCTCCACCTCCCACCTCACGTTTTCTCTTTGCCCTTTATCTTGCTGCCCTCAGCTGAAGCCAAAACCCCACAGAACCTCTCTACTCTCCCACCCTGTGCGTCTAATTCCCATGGCACAAGGGAGGAAATATATATTCTTGCGAGGGTGCACACTTCTTCCAGCAGCAGTAAAGTCGTGTTTCTCTCGCTGGGCCTGAAGCCAAAGGCCAGTGTTGGTGTTTTACAACGAACCTCCGTGGAGGCAACGGGCTGAACTGCAGCGATGGCACTTTCCCACCTCAGTCCCTGGCCTCCCCTCCATCCCCCCTCCAGCCCCTCAGCCTCTGGGGATCGGTGAAGATAAGGATTGAACATCTCCGGATGCCACTTTGCATAAATGTTTAATAGCAGGGAAAACATTAGCATCAGTAATTAAAGCAGTAATTTAAGCCTAGACGCCATCAACAGGCGAGCTACTTCCACGCTGGAATAACACAAGTGAAACACAGTAATTAGCTTTGCTTTGATTGGAAGGGAGACTGGGTTCAGAAAATGTGTGTCCGTGTGTGTGTGTGTGTGTACTTTTGCACGCACACTACAAAGCAGGCCATACTTTTAATGTTTACCTACTTTCTGTGCAGGAGAGAGTTTTGCAAGTGCTTCCACGTGATTCAGGATTGATCTGCGGCTGTATTAAAGATTGATTGCGTGTTAATGTGTGTACATACCCAGGGCGTCCATGTGTGTCAAATGGCATTTGACATTGGTTTGGACAGTGTTAAACACTGGCCCGAGGAGGTCAAATATTGTCTAGCACTTCCCTAAGGAAGCTGATGTTGTCCTATGTCATCATCCACGTCCTGTGGGCCTCTGTCTGTCTCTAATTCCCCCTAAACTCTAGACTCTAACCTTTCTATCTATCAGGCACCTCTGGGACAGTACCCTGCATTCTTTTTCATTAAAGTGCTATGATAGCAATATGGCTGAGAGGGGGGATGATATGTTTTGCTTTTTTCCACTGGCATCAAAAATCGTTAGGAGAGCAAAGAGGTCAGCCTGGCTCGAATCTGGCTTTTAATGGGTCCTTAAAGCTAGGCCCCAGGGATGGGTGTACACACACACGCGCGCACGCGAGCGCAGACACACAAACTGCCCAGTGTCTGAAACCAAGCCAAGACCTTTCACACACCCCCTCCTTCTTTTTTTATTTCACTCTATTTTTCTCATTCTCTCCATTGGCTAGCTATTCTAGCCAAATAGCTGCAGCCTTTGATGTATTGCAAACGACTATTGCTGGAGCATCAGTGCTGCTTTATGATTCTAACTCATCCTTGGCTCGAGTGGAATCTGCACTCATGATTGTTTCTTTATCTTTTCAATTCAATCTTTTTCATGTCGTTCAAAAGAGTTCCTTTGTCAAGGTGCATTTCTATCAGCCTGCTGTCAGATATTCTTTTTCCATGTAACAACACTGTTAAACCCATGACCTCTGACCTTTGTAGAAAAAAGCACTTTTCTCTCGTGGCGGCCCCCTGCAGCTCTCCCTCAGTATGCTGATAGAGTTTCTGCACCGTTTAATTAACCGTATTGAGTTTGCATCAGCAGTGGGGTGTTATATGGCCAACTGGATACACACACACCCACACAAACATGCGCACACGCACACAAACACACATTCCCGCGCTGCCATGCACATTCCTATCCATCCCAGCTGACAGCTTGTTAATTGCCAGGGGGTTAACTGGAAGTGGTGGTGTAATTGCATCAGAGTTTTAATTTACCCTGGCCTCTTATTTATTTACCTAGCCGTAGATTTTAAAGCAGCATTAATCGTCTGGGTGCGTCAGGACAAAGTGGGGATCGACAGGCGGGATGTCAGTCCAGACTCGGTCGAGGCAACTTGTAGAGCGTTCAGTTCGACTCTGCAAGAAAAAAATCATACCAGCACTGTGATGAAATCCACTCGGGTGAAGCATGCGCTTAAAGCAGAATACTTAAAGCTTATTGAAAAAGAAGGTAATAATTGAGTCACTGTGATGTTCTTTAAAGTATTTTCTTCTTCAACAGCTACAGTGTTTCATAATCAATGGCAGCGATGAATGACCAGCCTCTGCAGAGCAGTCTTATTATCAATGCTTTGTGCATCTCGGCTATTCTGAAAAGTCCAGAGTATTGTGGCTTATGAGGCCTTGATGCTTGAATGCGTGGCATTTCATGACTGCATTGACTTTTTTTTCTCCTCGATTTTTTTCCCACTTCTGACCTCGGAGAAACGGCAAAGCAAGAAGACCTTGGTAATCAAATTTATTTGACAGGGAAGCAACTTAAAAGCTGCGCGGCAGACTAGCCTTTAGTTCAAGGCTTTGAGGGGGGATGAGGGGGAGACACTCCAATACCTATGAAACACACTTTAGAAAAATGTCATCTGCTTGATCTATCTGACCATCCTGGCTATGAAAAAGGGCTGGATTAATTGTGAAATTATGAAATCTGTCTGAGTGAGGGTTTCTTTTTTAAGTTGAAAGGGTTCTGTGTATCTGCGTGCATGTGTGTGTATCGGTGTGTGTGCCGTGTGTTCACATTGTACATCAGAATGACACAGGGTGAGGGATGTCAGGGAATAGGGTAAATTCCCAGAAGCAATCCAAATCTGCAGCTTGATGCCTTTATCCAACCAACCCCCTACTATACCCTGACGCACACACACACAAACACACACTCTCACTCACTCCTATGAGCCCATCCATCCATCTCCTTGACATGATTGTTCCTCTCTTGTTACTTTATGTTCTAATCCATCAGCTATGAGTAAAACGGCAATTACACCGAGCCATCGATGCAGCCAGCAGACAGAGTCAGAATTATGGCACGGTGCATTACTGCAAATTGCTATTAAAGTTCCTCTTTTTCCTTCAGAGCACGGGGAGCAAGTGGAGAGTAATGGACATTCATAATAAGGCACATCATTAGGATAGATTTAGTCATCTCACGGTTTTAATTGCAGCCTGCAAATTTTCCATGAATGCACTAGCATCCTGCAGAGTTTGAGTTGTGGTTCTCCTCTTACTGCCCTCTTTGCTCCTGAAGTCAAAGTTCTCGCTTTGTTCACCGGCTGTGATGCTTCCGCACACTTTTATCACCACATTTTAACTATATTATGTTCCTGCAAAGTTATTTACAATCAGCTGACAGCAGCTAGGATTCATCGCTCATGCATCGTGCTAAAAGTTGAGATTATTAAATATGGCTGCACCTCTTGATACATCAGAGTGATACATGGAACTCTGCAAGAACAGACCCGAATTCAATTACTTAATGAGCAGCAGAATCTAGAACTAGCGTCATGCGAGGACAGGAAAATATAGCATACGGTACAAAAAAAGCAGAGTGATGGAGGATAGATGGAGAGAAAGGTGAAGTGATGAGCGGTGTCCTATAAGCCGGTGCTCCAGGAGATGGATGGTGTGCGTGTGGGTGGAGTTGTCCTTGGTGTGGTGCTGATTGTGTATGAGGTGGTGCTCAGCAGGACAGATGGTGCTAGTGGGCAGATGAGTGAATAATGATGTTTCACCACAGAGCTGTAATTACCTGCTCCTAGGCCCGCATGGCCCAATGTTAGCACAGTATGGATGCTAGCACACGCTCGCACAGTCACGCATGCCCTCATGAATCTCCACATACAGTGTGTGCGTGTATGCATATACCACATAAACACTAACATATACGATACTGACAACGCTGCTGCTCCAGTCTCAGGATTGATGGAGAGACACGTGTGATGCAACACTCTGAGATGTGCTCAGCGATGTGAAGTGTGAGAGAGATGTAAGCACACGTTTTAAATCAAGAAGAATCTGTGCACCTAAAGGGGAAGTTCCCTCACTGAAATACGAGTGTGTGTTTATACCTACAGGGCCATACATGCAGGGGCATGTGTGTTAATAAATCCTATGGTTCCCATTGTTGCAGTCATGTTTACATCTAGTGGGGCTCTATAATGTTACTCACACTGACACAGGATGTCAGAGTATCATTCAAATAAAACTTGTGTGTCAGTTGGATTGATGCAGTTTTTTTTATTATAAATAAATATAAAACGACTTGTTGGGCATCTGGGCAAAATGTTTTCCTGGTGGGAAGCCGGTGAGGTATCATGTCCTTATCGCTGCACCTAGTGAGTCCTTGAGGTTGGTTTCATACGATTTACCAGTAAAATAAAATGTGACATTTAAATTATGTTTCATTCAAAACATTTTTGTGCCAAATGCAGTTTTTGGTAGGAGTAGTAGGAGTGGGCGCCGGTTTAGCTCAGCGGTTAAATCGGCGACCATATACAGAGGCTATAGTCCTCGATGGGGCGGCCCTGGGTTCAACTCCTACCTTCAGCTCTTTGACGCGTGTCATCCCCCACTCTCTCTTTCCCTGCTTCCGACACCATCCACTGTCCTCTATGTCAATAAAGGCATAAAATGCCAAAGCAATAATATTTAAAAAAAATAAAAGGAGTAGTAGGCGTGTAAGTACATGGGTTTGTGCTCTCTGCACTCAAATCACATATCATAAGTGTTTGCATTGCAACATAAAACTGTGGTGGCTGACGAAGGCAATCGCGCTGCAACGGCACAAACGATTTCCATTAGAAAAAACAAGCTGCAAATTCAGCAACACATGCAAAAGTCCAACACAAATGTCACAATAGAAACGCGCTGCAAATAAAAAAAACATCAAAGCCAAAACAAATCAAACGCACTGCAAATACACAAAGTCAAAAACACACAAACCCAGAAAAGACATGCAAAAGGAAAAAGCTGCGAGGAGTAAACACCAACACTTCACTGTGCTGAGCCCGACACCAGGCAGAGTCATCTAAAAGTACCACTGCTTGCACAGCTAACAGAGATCCATAGCTAACAGAAGCTACACTCAGCAGCAGTTACTTAAGGAAAGCTATCTGCCGATCGGGAGCCATTTCTTAACAACAGTTAACAGTTGTGATTTCTTTGCTTGTGTTATAAAGTGGTGTGTTTGCACAGCAGTCAGTGGTAGATGGCCAACAGAAGGGCTTTTTACACTGCCAGCTCAAGGCGGGATTATTACGCCTCTGTTACGTTCCGTCTTCTATGTAGAACGCACAGGGGCAGAATGGTGGGGTGAAGTCGCTCCGCCTCTGAGCCGGCATCAGAGGTAGCAACAGAGGCGAAACGACGTCTGTGTAAACTGCAGAGCCGGCAGGGCAGAACAGTGCCACGTGTGTGTATTTGTTTACACCTTGTGCACATTTTGCTCTGTTCCTCTGAGGTGGAACCGCAGTGTAAAGAAGGCTACAGACTCAATAATAAACTTGTTAACAACATAACGACAACAACGAGCGCCCCCTACAGGCCTGGAGCACTTCCGTTGTAATGACAGCAGGGTTTTTTTGCAAGTTGTCTGGGTTTGTGTGTTGTTGACTTTGCATCATTAACGTGTTTGCAGCTGTTTGAATTGAATGCATTTGTTTCGGCCTTTTGCAGCATGTTTTTTTCATTTGTTTGAGGGCTGCATTGCGATTGCTCTTGTTGGCCACCGTATTCAACACATTTACTATAACATTTCTAAAGCCCAGCATAAACAATGTACTCTACATTTTCTATGAAGGTCATTCCTACTCATCAATGCAGTCAAGGTGTACATACATTTTGTCCTTACCTTTTAATTTAAAAGATATTTATTAGTATTCCTATAACACATGGCATGTCTATTTGAAAGGAGACCCTTGTAGTTACAAATGCACAGATAATTATCACCTGACTCTACAGCTCCCCTCAGCATATGGATCATAACTCTAATAACTCATAGTTTATGTTTTACAGGCACAACTTTACTGTTTGTATTCTCCCTCACTACTTTCAAAAGCATCATTTCCAGCAGCAGCTGTTTTCAGTGAAAAGGCTCTAATAAATCCACTGTACACACCCCGCTCAGCACCAGACAGCTGACACACACAGTTAGTGACTAGCTGGTGAACACAGTGGTGCATTTAGCAGCTAAAGAGCCAGATATTTCCCCAGTGAACATTGGACTTACATTTATCAGGTGGCTAGGCACATGAATTCAAATGAATCTGTTGCTCTGCCTTATATGTAAATAGTTGTTTGTGAACAAGTTAGCCATTGAAACTTAAATGTTGTGTTTACAGAATCTTTCACTGCCCCCTAAAAGCAACTTGATATTCAGAGCGCTTTGAAGGCAGCATCATTTGTCAGGTCCGCTCGGCCAGTTGCTGTGTCACAGAATGCAGAGAAGTTAAACTGGTGGGGGAAGAAGATGGATATGTGGTGTGTGAGGAATTTATGACCATGCCACACACACACACAAACAAACACACACACACACTGGCAACGGCAAGACTACCAATCACACTATTTTATGCTGCTGGCCTGGATTCGGGAAACTCCTTGTGTTTTCAGATGACCAGTTGAGTGTCTATATCAAGCGCCTCATCCTGGGTACAGATCAACTGGTACTTTTCAAGAATCAAGAATCAGCCTGATTCTTGTTTACTTGCTTACTAACTGGTGCACGACTACATTTTGCAGCTGCCCCAGTAATTGAGGTCTAACCGCACCCTCGGCAAAGACGCGCACACACACACACACACACACACACACAGGAAGGGAGCGGTGTGTTTCCTTAAATGATTTATGCATGACCATCTAAACTTCACGTTTCAGTTTACACGAGGCACCAAAGTGTGTCAGGGGTCGCACGGGATGCCAACGCCATCATGACAATTTGCAACACGCCAATCACCTTTCCAGCTGCGTTCAGTCCACATGCTGTAGAACTAATGTTAAACGTAAATTAAGCTTATTACAAACTGTAGATGTGTTTACTCTGTTGTGTAGCCTGCAGTAACATCTGCTTTGGCTGCTTATTTTCTTCACATTTCTCTGTGGAGTCTCGACTTCCTGTCGGCTCATTTGCATAGAGATTCTTATGGTGCGGTTGACGAACTTGGCATAAAGCAGTGCTATATTATTTTGACATGTAAACTACTGTTTATAGAATATTTCTCAGCTGTATAATGAATAAAAAATGGCACATGGGGAAAGCGTGTCCTTTAGGTTTGGTTTGAGTTTTTTTATGATCAGTGCTTTGGGTTTTGTGAACAAAGAAACACACGCAAACATGCACATCATCAGACAACCACTCTGACTTTTATGGACGATGAAATATTTAAGAGTTGCTGCAGCGCTGAGTAATCCCAGTTGCTATTATTTGGAATTGTATAAATGTTGGTTGAGCTAGATTTCTAAGTCCCCCATTAATGGGCGCTGCACTGATTCTACTTCATTCACATGATTGTGTTCAAGTGTTCAAGCTGTCAAATGTTGGTCTATCCACCCTTTGAAGAGAGTTCTGTTTGTAAGATGAAAAAAAGAAAAGCCTAACAAAGATAAAGAGTTTGGTGTGGCATGACTTCTGCAGTTCATTCTTGCCTCATTGTCTGTCTAAAGATAAATAAATAAAGAAAGAAAAGAAAGAAAGGAAACCTTCTAACTGTGAATTCCCCCCTGAAGTGTCCTTTAGCTTATTGTTTTGGTTTCATGACCCACAACGCTGGAGCCGATCCTCGCTGTCGTTGGGCGAGAGGCAGGCTGATTTCCAGTCAATCACAGGGCTGACACATGAGCTGTTTCTCAATTCAGGGGCTGCATCCTCCGAAGGACACGGTACACAGAGGATGAGTAATTCATAGCCTGTGTAGACCGCTAAAGCCGAACTGAAATGAGACGGTTTGATCTTCAGAGAATTTCCTGTTCCCGCCCTTAACCTTGCGTCACAAAGCAGCGCTCCAGTCTCGTAGGAACAGGTACCTAGCAGGCTAACTAGCTGTCATAACTGTGACAATTTAATTTTTTAAGATATAATTCAGAGATTTCAGTTTCATGCTCTTGTAATTTCGGAGGCACACTATTTTTAACCAGACGTCTATACGGCTGGCTCCCTCTGTTACGATTGTAACTCTTGATTTTCCTCGCTGACGGTCGCTTTCCTTTTTAGACTGTTCGCCTTCATCTGAGCGTCGAGTTTGTTTCTTTTTCTTTGGATTTTCACTTCTTGTTAAAGTTGTATCTGTAGTCATCGATCTTTTCTTTGTTTGTTCAGCCATAGTAGATTACTGTTTACTCACAACACTTGCAGAGACCAAAAAAGCAGCCGCTTAGCTCCGCCTACCCTCTCTGGCAGACCAACCACTGCTGGGTGATGGAAAACGCGTCACTAACTGGGCGCCGCTTGGGATGTCACCACAGACACCCAGTCTGTACTACTGCAAATGCAAAGGCTTTCATCAGTAGGCCATAGGCTCGATCACCATTGTGTTACCTCATTTGGCGATAGTGACTTAACAGGCATGTATTTACATGAAAATATTCAAGATTATATCTATCTATCTGCTTGAGAGTCCGCCATCTTGTTTGAATTGGTGCACAGTGAATCTCTGGATATGTTGGGCCATGAAGGATGCACCCGATGGATCCTTTGGGGATCCTGGGAGGAGCCTTCGAAATGGGACAGCCTTCCAAGCTGTGACGCAATCGTCCTTCAAAAGGTAAGACAACCTTTCACGCTCACACTCACACCTACGGGCAATTTTTTTAAGTCAACAATGAAACGAGCATGTCTTTGGGAGGAAGACCCGGAGGAGACCCATGCATTCACAGAGAGAGCATGCAAACTCTGCACAGAAAGGTCCCCATACGTGCACCACCGTGCAGCCCCTCAGTGTTACAGTTTTAGTTTAGTCTCTCAATTCAGCTTATTTCTAGAAAGCAGATAATTTCACTTATATTCTCAGATCAGCACTGCCCCAAGTGGCCAAAGTTATAATTAATGAGGATTTCAAATGAAATATTCTACTTTTAAGACTTTTAAAACAAGCTAATTGATGTTTCTCTTTTGAAAACAATGGTCAACCCACTGCTATGCTACTCTTTGACTATGACAAAGGGACTCCTATATCTTTGCTCCTTTAAAACCTGTAACTACAGCACCAGATCCCAGAGCGCTTTAGCCTGAGTAACTGCGCTCATCAATTAGGAGCTGCTTTGCAGAACTTTGCGGCACACTCGACGAGAGAAGGCTCACATCTACAGTACATTGGAGAGGCAGAGTACCATTCGCAGGTCACCGGTTAGCTCTTCCACATTCTGCAGCTGTCGTCCCCTGGTCCAGACAGCAGCCACTTCATCAAAATCAGCTGCTGGAAAGTCACAACAAATTACCCACAGGAACCTACTACAGAGCTTGAAATAGCAATCAATTTTTACCGCTATCACAGCTGATGTCATATGCGGTAAACACTGCTGCGCATAGCTTATGCTAATGACGGAGGGAGCGGGAGAGAGATGGCCCTGTGATGATAAAGTCCTTTATTGTGATTGGTTAAGTGATGAGTACTGGTGAGAGATGCCAAATAAATTACCCATGGGACAGGATGGCAGACTCTCAACAGTAGATCACTTGTAATAGTGATCTATAAAGTGCAGACAGATCACAGGATTATGGCTTTCTATTGCAACACATAGAAAAGATCTCTGGGGCGTTTTCATCAACAAAGGATGATGTTAACAATTTGTAGATGTCTAATGCTAGCTGTAATTGCTATCATGCTCTTACATGTGCAGTGTACATGCCTAGAAATGCATTGTTTTTTTTAAGCAACACGATTAAACATTACTGCATCACATATAAATAAGGTAGCTCTTACAAGTTTACTGGCTGCAGCAGTTCTAATAGGATTTCCAATCTATGCTAGTTCAGGCTCAGCTCAATATGGAATTTAATGCAGGCTCTGTTTGTCTCACAAGATTTCTGGAATAGGAAATGAAACCTGCTGTCAGGATGTTTTTGATTAGGCTTAAATGGGGATGAAACAATGGGCAACTCTGAGCCTGCAGAGGCAATGACCTGTCAACAAACTAGTCCCGCGGAGCACGACTAGAGCCTCCTCTGATCCTCCAACACCTCCTCTCCTGTCTCCTCTCCCTCTCAGGGGGGACGTATCCTCATCTCAAAGGCCACTGCGCCACTCACTCGACACATTCTATTTCGGGAGGAGGAAAAGTTGCGATTTTGTTCCTTCCTCTGATTTCCGTGCCGTTTCATCTTCACTCTCTCATCCCCCTGTAGGCAATGTTGGTGGACTTGTTGAAGATATACCATACTCTCTCTCTTCGACACAACATAGCCGACATATATATCTTCAAGAAACATCACAGAAAAACTCCCTGGAAGATACCTCAAGGCGGTGAGGCTCTGTAGCCGCTGAGCTGTTGAGAGATGCTCGAGCGAAGAGGTGTGTTTGATAAAAGTGGCTGGAACACCTGCGTTTAAGGCAAAAGCAGCCATTTGCAGCTATCCACTATTGACAGTATTCCTAATCTAAACCATTTTTAACTATACTTTTATTTAATCAGACGATCTTTTCCTACAGATGTGAAAGTAAGAAGAACAAAAGTTCTAAGTGTTCAAACATTGATTTCATTTGCAGCTTTGATTCTTCAGAATCATTACGAGGACTTCCTCCCGGCTTACATGTCCTTTTTTATCCGTCAGAAGCTACCTGGAGTTATTTTGTTTTAAATAAGCACACATGAACAGGCACACTAACAGCTGGGACAGGTATTGGAAAATAGAATACAGAGGGATGCTGGTAAAGTGCGGCAGAAGTGTGTGTGTCTGTGCTTCTTCCAGGACTGATCTGTAGCTAAAGTGGCAGGTCTGATCTTGTAAAGGTCATCCATGACATCAGGACTCGGCTGCTTTAGGCTTGATGCGTATTGGTGCTGATAGCTGCACCACTAGTGAAAACTCGGTCCTTTCTCCCTTTTTTCCTCTCCCTCCCTCCCTCTCTGTCTTTCCTTTTCTTTTCATCTACTTCTTCACAAGCACACACACACACACACACGGATCAGGACATGTGCATGTGTATAAACAAGCCTCAGGTGTTTAGTGTATCTGAAAAGGTCAGCCCCACTCATTCACTCTCTTTACTGCTGACCAGTGGGAGTGTGCAATAAAAGCTTTCATGATGTGCGCGCACGTGTGTGTGTGTGTGCGTGTGTGTGTGCCACTCAGGGTCCTTTCACTGCAACACCAGTTAGGAAAGGGACACATCAGGACAAAGTCAACAGAACAAGGAAGGTTACTCTGACAGAGATTCGGATCTGTCATCATCTTAGCCGACATGTTCACTGTTGTTTAGTCTTAAAGGAAAAGTCGGACATTTTGGAAGATGTGTTAATTCAACAAGATTGATATTCTCTCATACAGTACATCCTAAAATAGGGGCCTTTAACTCCCTCATTGGTGGGCCAGGCCTTTTTGAATTTATATGGAGCTAGTTCTTATTAAAGGCTACGTTTTATTCATCCCAACTCGCTCTGACCAAATTGCATATGAATAACAAGTCTTTCACACTCTTCAGCCGCATTAACCTGTAACTTCTGTCGAGTGGTCTGGCAAAATATGACAGTTAAAGATATATAACCCCTCCCCCCTCCATTTACTGCCTAACAGAGGTGATTTATTTGCAGTGAAGCCTGGTTTGGGCCAATACTGTGTTTGTGACAGTCTATTGTGTTTCATGTTATTGACTATCTGTCTGGCTATCAGAGCTGTGGTGATTGCCATCTTTTGATGCAGTTGTGGTGTTTGATGTAATCATTAGGGACAGGCATTTCACGCAAAACACTATTCGATATTCACTGGGAACTATTCGACTATTTGATCGATTTTTGACAAACTCTTTGATGGCTGCAGAAGTCTCTTCATTTTCCTCCGCTTCCGAATCTCACAGCGCCACACCCGTTTTGTCGGCACCTAGCACTAATGCTTTCTTCTTCTTTTGTTTTTTAATGGTGGTTAGCAAACAGCTTTCAGATACGCTACAGCCACCGTCTGGCAGAAGTACCGCATTACAAGCAGGCGCCAGTGGAAAAAAAAAAAGTTTAAGATGAGATGATAGTTGCACGAACCTTTCAATTTTTAATAAATGAATGACTATTCGAATATTCAAAAATCATGACCCATCACTACTAATCATCAAATAAAGGTAGCTCAACCATTGCTATGTCTTGGGTTGAGGTTCATATTATGTCAAGGCATGGGTTTTCATGATCAGTTGTAAATGGTAAATGGACTGTAGGCTACTTATATAGCACTTTTCTAGTCTTCTGACCACTCAAAGCTGCTTATACACTACATGTCACATTCACCCATTCACCCACGGATGTCAAAGGCCTAAGTGCCAATCTCCGATCAGTATCTATGCACATTCATGCCCTCTTGCCCAAGAACACTTTGACATGTGACTGTAGCTGTCAGGGATCGTACCCCCAACCTTCTGATTGAGAGACGACTGATTGTACCACTGAGCCACAGCCGCCCCACAGGAAGGAAGCATTTGATGCTTCTAGGCCTCCTTGATTTTTTTGATTATTGAGATATGGTTTGAGTCGGCGTGTTTTTGTCACACTACTAAAATGTTATGCGTATGTCCAGTGTGGTTAATAATGTTGCTGTCTGTTGGGTTGGGATCTTTGTGAATAACCATCTGATTCTTGGCCTCAGTTGGGGATTTTTGACCTAGCATGAGAGCTGACTCCATTGGTAGGATGACATGATATAATCAAAGATCTTTAAATATGTATTTATTATTTGATCAATTATTTGTTTTCTTCAGGGGCAGCTGTGGTAGAGCCGGTCGTCTCTCAATCGGAAAGTAGGGGGTTTGATCCCTGACTGCTACAGTCACATGTTGAAGTGTCCTTGAGAAAGACACTGAAGCCAAAATACCGAAGGCTATGTGCATATGTGAATAGATATGCTACTGGCATAGTGGCCTTTGCCATGAGTGTGTAAATGTCACTGTGAAAGAGTGAATTTGACATGTAGTGTGCAAACGCTTTGAGCGGTCAGAAGACTAGAAAGGTGTTATATAAGTACAGTAAGTACAGTATTATAGGAAAAGTGGTACATCGTCTGCGTATAGGCTGACTTTATATACTATCCTATTGGTGCAGATGCCTGTTACATTGTTAGATTGGTGTATTGCTGCTGCCAATGGTTCAATAAAAAGTGCAAATAGTGTAGATCTATGTTTGGTGCCTTCATGAAATGACTGGCCTTCATTTGTTATACAATGTTTTGCTCCATTGAATAAAAATACAGCTATAAACTGAGAATTTAGTTTAAAGCAAGAGCTAGTTAGACTAAATTAGCATAAAAGACAAGTAAAACACTTTAGTTGGCTCTGTCCTAATGTTGACTCTTGTTGCCTGCAACCTTTCCGTGACTTCAGTCAGTCATGCCATCAGGAATGATTTAGCTTGGACAGGGTCAGCCGAGCTGTTGCCAAGGCTAACAGCCTGCCGGCTCCAGCTTCAAATTAAATAACAGTTATTTCCCAAAATGTCAGGCTATTTCTTTAATACAGGCACTCTGTACATCTCTATTATTCAATAGAGATGTGTCATTTAAGGATATTGTTTAGTGCGCGGCATTAGTCATGCTTGCTAGTAATAATGAAAGGACCTGGAAAGAAAGTGCTGTTTCTGGTGTGCTCACTCATCTTACTCTAATGGCTCAGGGGCAGGAGGCCTTAAGAGGGGACATGCAAACACATGAAAATGTTTCCCATTGTGGGCATAAAGTACCCTCATGCTTGTCCCCTCAGCCTGCCTGGTCTGTACACACTTTATTTGTTCTGTGCATTTCAACAAACAGAAGAGCGCTGCTCACTCAAATTAAGGTGGAAAGCGGAGTGGCAAAGCTGAGGGCCTTCCTTTAATGTTAAGTAGCTTTTTTTCCAACAGGGGCCCCTGGAGCTCAGAGTACTCTAATGCTAGACGCAGAAAAACAATGGACTGGCTGGAGTTCACCATGGCAACCATACTCATGAAGAATTACCCAGGATGCACGTTGCTCTGATGCGACTCTTTCCCTCAACCTCAGAAGTTTACAGCCGCTGAGAGGTTTATGTCTCTTTGTTTTCTCCTCTCACGCTTTGCTGAGGATGACGAAATTTACAGACATTTTTGCTTAACCTTCACAAACGATGATATAGGGACTGCTGCCACACATTTTAAAGCAAGCTGTATGCACCCCTCCTACACACACATATACACTCAGTCTATCTCCCTTTCCCTCACTGTCGACTTGTGTCATGATGAAGGCTCTGTCACTCCGTCCTTATTACCAGTAGAGAGGTCAGTGCGAGTTCACTCTTACATCACTCAGACTCTGACAGCGGCAGCACTCTCTGCTAAGAGAGAAAAAGGAACAGACGTATGGAGAGAGGGAAAGAGAGAAAGAGAGAAATGATTCTAGTTTATAGGGGGCTATATCCATCCAAGCAGCCCTGTCTCCCTCTGCCAGCCATTGTTGGAGTGAACTGAAGGAGTCAGTCAACCAGCTGAGTCTTGTCTGTGTTCGCCTGCCATTTAGCGAGAAGTGGAGGCGCGTAGGAGAAAAGGAACGAGAGCAGTGCAGCACATATCACAGGAGGAAGCTTGGGCCTGAGTGCTTCTGTGTCCAGGTTACCAAAGGAAGAAAAAAAAAAACACTCACAAAAAAGCGAAAGCAGCAGAGAGAGGAGAAAGAAGGATCTCCCGTATGCTTTTATAGGAGCCTCTATGCTATTTGTTGTTAGCCAAACTTCAGAAAGCATTGATTTCCAAGGAGCTGGACATGGGGAGCCATATTTTTCCACTTTACCTTTTCAAGTGTTTGTTTGAAGAGCGGGTATTGAAATCCTTCCTCTGCTGCACTATTTTCAGCACTCCTGGAGGCCATCCAGCGCGGCTGTCGAACATATGTAAGCTCCGAACCATGTTTCCAATGCTTCTGTTTTTCCCATTTAATCAATCATTTCTTTACCCAACACGACATCTATTTCGAGCTTTTATCCCAGTCCTCTTCCTACGACTTGCCCTCCATCCCTCTTTACTTTTGACTTCTTACCCCTTCAGTCGCTCCGCTTCCCCCGACGGTCTTTCACAACCCTGTAGGAGGAAGGTAGCTCTGCGGAGATATTTGTGCCTTTCTAAACTCTTCTCCCTCCCCAGGTAACCACACCTTCTCCTCCTTCCAGTCCTCTGTCCTCCTCCTCCTTTTCTCTTTTTTTGAAAGGTTTAAGCCACAAAGAGAGTCATAGTGCAGCACAGAGGTCCTCTGCTCGCCTGAAGAGAAATGCAGGATAGGGAAAGGCCAAACTTTGTTTTATTATTGACATAATCCTAAAAGCCTGCGCCTGTGAAGACAGATCAATTTTCTCTACCTTATCCTATTATTAAAAGCTGGCCTGAGGGCTAAGGACACCTGATCTTACAAGGAGAAACAGAAGGAGAGAAAAACACACAGCGAGACGGATGGATACACACAAACACCAACCCTCTCTCCTGCCAGCTCTGGCTGATAAAACATGTATCTAGCCTGAATTTGATTTTCCAATACTGTCATTAATAGATGAGCTAGCTGGGGCTGGGGTTGGGGCCCGTGGAGCGGGCAGGCCTGCTGTAATACTCATGGACAGCAGTGAAGATAGAGACAATCACGGCTGCTATGAACAACACTTCATCACTGTCACGTTTGGGCAGAATTCAATTTGCAGATGTCGAACTCGCCCCCCCCGTCTCTGCCTGGATTGTGAGAAAGGCACACACACACGTGCACGCACAAGCCCCCACTTGTACACAAATGGTGCATGCTTGCTTATTATGTGCTTCTTACAGTAGAAAAGCACATCAGGCAGAGATAACCGCGTTGTTCAGAATAGTCGGGGGGAAAAAGGATGACGAGGAGAAGAGATGCACTCCAAACCCTTTCTGGTCCATATATGATCAATGAGCTCTTTTGTGCGCCTCATGCTATGACTGTATATTGTGGGTATAGCGCATCACTCACATTATTGGACAGATAATTTGCACAAAAACAGAGCATCTCTGCCCTACAGCTGTAAGAAAATAAAATAAAAACCAGTGCTTGCTTAAATTGCAAGATGCACAATGTGTAATCAGTAATCAGAGCGATCTTTCAAAGCAGGCGGATGAATATGAAAGCCGCATTGAGTGCATTTTTTTTCCCCACAACAATAAAAGAAAGACATTTTGTTAATAGTTTGATTTAGTTAGACGCAAGAAAAGTGCCCACCAGGAAACAGTGAAGCGTGAAGAGAAATCACCCATCCTGCAATTAACATAAATGATGGAAAATTTAATCAACCTACGGCAGATCAGGATGTGACACCAGACGAGCCTCAGCGTCAGCACAGTGTGTTAACAATACCTGTCATGTGTGTAATGTGTGGTGGGTTGCGTATTGATGCTTATATAGATTTCTGTAAATTGACTCGGCTTTCTGTGCTTCATTATTAATGCTTGTTCTGATTACAACTCTCAGGTTGCACATTATTTATTTTTTACTTTCATTGGTCCAATTGGAAATGCTTTAAATTACAGCTTTTAAATTAAGTGTTATTATTTTATTACATATGGGCACAACTGAAATATTTACTGCCCACTTATTGGCACTTGGCAGAGGCGGCTGTTGCTCGGAAGTAGAGTAGATCACGCTACAACTTCAAGGCTGGTGTTTCGATCCCCAGCCAAAGTCTCCATAGGCAACCCCAAATTGCTGCGATGTGTGAGTGCGAATGATAAGTAGATCAGTTGCTTTGCATGGTACTGGATTAAAGTATGAACGTATGTATAAAAAAAGATGGACGACATGACAGCTCCCTAAAAGTGAAGCCAAACCCTCTCTATCGCCCCCTGCTGACTGGCTGCAGTACAGGTCATAAAGCCCGCCTCCTCCATGTTAACAGATGGGACATGAGTCAAACTATAAAATCTAAATACACACCAGTTACATGTTTCTCAAACATGGTTTCTGTCATTATAGCTAGTTCTTATCATGCTGATTTACGTCCAAGTGTTCATTCGTCTGACAAGTTTATTATTAATTCGTTATTTGATGCTATAAAAAGGATGATTGACAGCTCTGTTGACAAATGGGGCTGCTGCAGCCGATCTGGTCCTGATTAACAGAGTAGAGGAGGAACAGGGAGAGGAGACATAACTAAAACAATCGTTGTTGAAGTTTCCATATCTGTGAACGTCTGCTTCAGACCAACACGCAGACGTGTGGGATTCTTGCAGTTTTTTTCCATAAGTTATGTGGGTGTTTTGGTAAGTGGAAGTGGCTACGGCGGCTCCAACCGCCGATCTCTACTGTGCAGCTCTGGCTCCGAATGACGTCACCATCGCAAGATGGCAGCTCCAGTAAAGGGAGGTATTTTGGCTTCAATTGTGTACAATGAGAGCAGATGGAGATGCGTCATTACATGTAAAAGTGCCTTAAGTGGACATTGAGTGGTCTCAAAACTAGAAAAAGTTTAGATTAAGGGGATACTTAAAACGTGTATCCTTCACTCTGAATGATTAGTACCTGGTACTTTAAATAACTGTCGGATGCATTAGGAAGAACTTATACACTGTAATTATAACGAAACGGGACAAACAGGGGACTGTTTTATTTTGAAGCCCGACTGCCCCAGACTTACACTGCTATAAGAGTGCTTTCTCACACATTTTTCAGTCTGTATTATTATTATTGTGTACTGTTGCCAAAAAGTATTGGCCGAATTCTTTATGCACTCTTTGCAAAAAGGGTTGACAAAAAAAACAACAGCTTTTGAAATGTAAATGGCTGGCGCTTGCCACTCTTCTCTTGCTTCTTGTCCAATAAACTTCAATTAGCTTGCTTGTGATTTAAAGTATGTGTATTTGGCTCCTTAATTGTTTATAATGAGATGGCGTGACAGGACATAAAGCTGGCCTTCTTCTCTGGCATCAGGTTTTATTAAAACATAAAAAATGCAAACATAACAATTTTATAGCTTTTGCTATAAAAGTGATGTTATCATCTGCATAAAGCTTTAATAAAGCTGCTTTGTTTTATCATAAGTGCAAAAAACGCTTCCATTAGTGATGAAGGCAAAAGTTACAAGAGAAAGTTTATTGAAGAAGGTGTCGGGGGTATTTTATCTGTCGACAGAAACTATTAAAGTGTGAAGCTTAAAATGAGCTGGCCAAATTCAAACCCATGCTACTTTAAATACGCTGGCTCTGTTATTTCTTATTATGCAGATAATCAAAGTGGCAAAGTTGTCAAACTTTGCTGAATACATCTCCGATATCAGAATTGTAAATCAACCTTTGTCTTGGCTTGTTTTGGACCTCTGTTTGACTGGACATGAAAAGTGTACGTTGTAATCGTAATATGACAGTTTGCCATCATCTTTAATACAAAAAACCCTTTGTTCCCAGCAGCCTCCGCTGAGATTGTAAAATCAACACATTGAGAAAAGTTCACGTTGCTTTGTGCCGGCTGATAATTTATCACATACAATGGATTGTTTTTCTGTCTCTGAATTGACACAATAATGGCCGCCTGTGATGTATTTGACCACTTTGCTTCTTACTTTGAAATCAACACACATAATAGGCGGTGATTACGGCAGCCGGGCTGCACAGCCGCAGCAAATATTTCCTCTAAAGAATGGGACTGTTTGAACCCCTTTCAGCCCAACACAAATGGAATCGATTAATAATTGCCTTTTCTTCTCCAACAATGATTAGTTATTTCATGTTGCCATTTGTGTGCCGTTTGATTTGTGCGACTAGTGAGGCAAAGTTTATGTGTGCGTGTATCCAGGGACTCAAGCCTGTGATTTGTTGCGTAGGTACCTGGGAAATGTATTCTTAATTGCGTCGAAACCTTGTTACACCCTCAGACTGGCAGGTCACAAATAACTGGCCAGCTGCTCTGTGGCTGTGGGCACGCGGAGAGAGAGGAATATAAATGGATGGATGAGAGAATGTGAGGGTTTGGTAGGAGGTGGAGTATTTCATCCCCTCATCAGTGAGGCGGCAGGTGTCCTGCTGTCAGGTCTGGGTGGGCAGGGGTGTGATGTGAATGTCTGATCTACAGCCCCTTTCTTTCTTCGCTTTCAGGCGTTTCCTACATGCAGATTTTTCCTCTCTCGAGCATACAGTGGATTAGCACGGTAGCAGTAAATAAAACGCATGTAACTGTGAAATATTTGCTTTTGTGTCTTATTGAGGCAGCCTGTAAGCGTTAGCCATTATTGTTGTTGATTTATTAATGCATCTGCGTATTATCGGATCAAGAAAAAGCTTCCGCTCACTGCCTTGATCAGGCAGATAAAACACCACACAGGAAACACTTTGTTACATTCTGCCATTGATTTCCAGCCCTATCCATGTCTTGGTGATTATGAGCAGGATTGGAGTTTTAGCTTAAATGAAAATGACTGATGTTTATTGGCTGCTAATAAGCTATTACCTCAACCTTGCTGCGAGCTAGAAGTCAATCCATGCTCATTTCACTTGTAAGGAGGGAGGGAGGGCTGGGAAGAAGGATGGGAAGACGGTTTGGAAGTATTAAGGAGACAGAGGGCAGAGTGAGATAAAAAGCAGAGAACATCCGTGTTTGTATTTCAATGTGCTGAGAGTAAGCTGCAGCTTAAAGCAATTTATATACCTGTGAAAAATGTGCCAACCATTTAATGGCTGTGGAATTAGCCGGGAATGGAACAGCACCTATTTCAAGGGCAGGGCTGCTTGCAGATAAGCATCACCATTTACTGTAATATTGGAGCCAGAGGATAGAGTCCTGTTACAGAGGAGATTAATGAGGCCGGCGTGCGGGTGTGTGCGTGTCTGTGTGGATATTGTATTTATATCTTTCCTGGAAATGTTAAGGATTCCAGCAGCAAAGAAATTAATATTTCCTCACTTTGACACAGAACACCACACATGAATTGATCTCAGATACCGCTTTGAAACAACTCATAACAGTGCCATCATGTGGACGGAGCTCTCCTGTGCACCTGTGTGTGCCAGAGACTCACCACTGAGCCAGCACTTTCAACCTGCCCCTTTTTAACTTATTTGCAATATTTGTGTTTAAGCACGCACGTACACACACGCAGAAAATTTCCCCTATTTGCTTTTCCTCCTTTTTAAAAATCAAAAATGATAGATGAGCGTACAGTTTCTGGCGTATTGATTGCATGCTTTTATGGAATTACATCTTAGAAGCAGGTTGGGTTATTGGGAAGACAAATAGGCCCTGACTAAATGAGAGTAAGCACAATCCACTGTGAGCTGGCTGGAGAGATTGGGCGACGGGGGCACCTAAGGGCCAGGAGCCGTTCCAACACCGCAGACAGACATCCATCCTTCCTCACCTCCTGCATGCCATCGCTCAGGCAAGACAGATAGCCGAGGCCCCGAGTGGAGATTTCTGAAACGGAATCCACTCCACTTGTCCGCCTCTACATGCTACACACGCTGATATGAAAACACGCCGCAGCGCTGAGAGCAACGACGGTTCAGCTTGATGGGTTTCTCCCATTGCCACAACATTTAAATGGAGCCGCTCTATTTCCTTTATTGATTATTATGAAAGCATTTCATTATACAGGAAGTTATACGGCCAACAAGCAATTATGAATTCAATACTGCAAATGTAAACTGAAATGTGTCTTCAAGGCACGTGTGGGAGGTGAAAAAGTCATTAAGCTGCCCTGAACACACACACGCACACTCACACACACACACGTTAAGTGGAAGGGGAGTGTAAATACGGTCATTTTGGGATATTAATTCACTCACTTTACTGGCAGTGTGGCGTTGCAGTAATTTGGTGATGGCGAGGCAGTCCATTATGAGAGTCAGAAACATGGAAATGGTGCTTACTTAATCTGTTTCACATGGAGGGGCTGCAACCAACAAATGAGACCCCACCCCCCACCTGCACACTGCAGCCGTCGAGCCGATAATCATCTTCATCACAAGTGATCGGAGATGTAAAGTGCATTGTGCAATGGATGCTTGTAACATGAACACGGTATGAAGACACCTGGTCTTTATGTCATTTTCTGTCTGTGATTGTTAAACTCTTTATTCCCAAACAGCTGCCATTACTACTCTGCCACAGCAGCCTCCACTGTGAAGGCTTTCAATACAATATGGTAAATGGACTGCACTTATATAGCGCTCAAAGCTCTTTTACACGGCATGTCACAGTCACCCATTCACACTCATATTCACACACTGATGTCAAAGGCTGCTATGCCAATCCCAGATCAGGATCTGTGCACATTCATACACAGATGGCTTTGCCTTCAGGAGCAGTTTGGGCTTCAGTGTCTTGCCCAATGACACTTTGACATGTAGACTTTAGCAGTTAGGGATCGAACCACCAACACTCCGATATAGAAACGACCCACTCTACCACTTATACCCCTTTCCCACTGATTGTCTCTTTTTCCATTGCCAGTGAAGTATACTCCTGTCGGTCTCTTTTCTGCTGTGTCACCATCTGATGTCACAAACGCACAGGAGACAGGGTTAGTAAATAGTGAAGATGTAACGGTGGTTAGGTCTTTATTGTATCTATTGCTCATTCAGTCTGTTTATCAAACTAGGCGCAGACAAATTTGGAACGATGTTCGAGCGCTGCTTGGACGGAGACGGGCGGAATTTGCAGAAGTTACTGACGGAGCATAGCATCGCACCGGAGAGGGGGCGGAGATTAACGTGTCGACACGGATTTTGTGTTCTCATTAATGCCGATCAGAGCCGAGGCGATAATTAAGCGGGTCTACTGCAGAGTCATTTGACCCGGGTCTGAATGCTGATTGTAACCTTTCCCACTAAGCAAAAAAGCCGGGTGTTAGCGGGTTTCTTAACCAGAAGGGGCTTTAGCCAGTGATCTTGCTGTCTGCATATGTCCTTTTTCCTGATTGAAATACTTTTGGGGTCAAATGGAGTAGGAAGACATCATTATGAGTGAACAATTATTTATTTATAAAAAGTCTTAGGCGATTAGGCTCCATCGTGATGTCTTCATGTACTCAAATGGGTAGTGAGGCCGAGAGCAGGATAGGATGCCCTCGATGGAGTCTCGACACTGGTGATGGTGATGAAGAAGGATGTTGCAGGATGAGCTGAGGAGCTGGACTTGGACACTGTAGAGATGGTTGAACGGGGTCGAGGAGGGTCGCAATGATCGAGCTGAAAAGTCAGACTGACAGCGGAGAGAGAAGAACAGAGTTAACATTTCACAGCGGCAGGATGATTGGTTGACAGAAGTCGAGGCTAACTCTGGTTGGTTTAGTACTTCAAATGGTAGACACCCATAATCAGCTGATCACCAGACAGGAAGCATAGGGGGGCGAGAGAGAGAACGTGACATGAATGAATGAGTGTGAAGCAATCTTCCTGCTTTAACTTAAGCTGAGCTACACTGGATGAGGATATGGTGAGGGCCTCTGCAGACAAAAAAGCACTTTTCACGTACCTTAATTTTAAACAAAGCAGGACAAAGACATACTCGGTAGGTTCATTGGTGACTCTAAATTGCCCATAGGTGTGGGTGTATGCATGAAACGTCTGTCTCTATGTGTCAGCCCTGTGACTAACTGGCAATCAATCCAGGGCGTCCAATGACAGCTGGGATAGGCTCCAGCCTCCTGCGACCCTGAACAGGATAAGCAGTAGAGATCATGGATGGATGGATGGTAGCTAAGTGGCCTACAGAAGTGAAGAGGGAGCTGAGCCTGAAGGCAAAGCTTTCGATTTACCTGTCGATCTACGTTCCAATCCTCACCTATGGTCACAAGCTTTGGGTAGTGACCGAAAGAATGAGATCGCGGATACAAGCGGCCAAAATGAGTTTCCTTCGGAGGGTGTCTGGGCTCAGCCTTAGAGATAGGGTCAGGAGCTCGGAGATCCGGGGGGAGCTCGGAGTAGAGCCGCTTCTCCTTCGCGTCAAATGAGCCAGTTGAGGTGGTTCGGGCATCTGGTTAGGATGCCTCCTGGGCGCCTCCCTTTGGAGGTTTTCCGGGCACGTCCAACTGGGAGGAGACCCCGGGGCAGACCCAGAGCTCGCTGGAGGGATTATATATCCCGTCTGGCCTGGGAACGCCTCGGAATCCCCCAGGAGGAACTGGAAAATGTTGCTGGGGAGAGGGACGCTTGGGTGACCTTACTGAGTAGGCCGCCACCACGACCAGGCCCCGGATAAGCTGAAGATAATGGATGGATGGATGGACATTATCTCTAAATGTGCCGGAGCTTCCTCTCCAGTGAATGACGTCTTGTATCCAGAGTGACTTTCAGCAGGTAAGAACAAATGAGTGGGATGAAGTTTGGGATGTTAAAAAAAATGAAGCTTTAATATAAATTTTAAAAGTGTCCCAGGGTGAAGGAAGGATTATTTACTGTGTTTACAGCATTAAGCTATTAGCAATTAGCCACAGTTATCCGTCACTGTCCTTCAAGACAAAACTAAGGGTAATGACGACAATCCATCCTTCCTTTGCTGCAGCAGCAGAAGCTGTACCATTTCTTGTGGCTGCATTATGAACTACTGAGGCTACTGTCAGTGGAGAAACCGGTGTCCCTGCCTCTTATCTGCCTCTTTCATGTGCCCAATTATCCACATGAAAAAGGAAAATACATCATTAAACAAATTTGACCCATGAATGCAACTCAAATTCCCGAGAGCTGTTCTCGCTCAACCTTATTAAATGTTTTTGGATTCCTTTCATCAAACTTTAAGGTAATTTTGAGTGAAATCTACTCCCACGCTGACTTCACATGCTTACTGTAAATTCACTTCAGTCATGAATAGGAATGTAGATGAGACAGAGGGGTCACACTGCAGAAGGATATTTAACCTTTGAGCCATCGCAGACATGGATTATGCAGAAGCTGGAATAACTAATGCAGGATCATACACTGACAACTGCAATCCAATGAATATAAAATAAAATGTTACAGCCATGCTGCTTGAAATACATCAAGTGAGTTAAGAAAAAGTTTAGCAAAAACAGACATGTAACTTTTTCTTCAGCATGAGGGGAGAAGAGGATAAAAATGAGAGGTAGATGCAAGGCAAAGGAGGAAGTGAAGATGCTGTGTTCTTAGCGCTTCAATCCCCTCGAGTGATCCTGGTGAGCGGGAGCAGGGAGAGAAGGGGGGACATGTTCCTGCTGCAATGTCTCTGCCTGATTTTTAACAGACCGAAAAGCTCGGCAAGCGTCCCCGCAGGACAGCTGACCAATGGCGGCACACTTCTTAAGCTGAGCGAGAACGGGCGGGGGGAGGGGCGGGGGACACACGTGGCGTATCGCACGGGCAGCATTCCCCCCATCGCTCAAAGTCTCTGATTGTCATACATGAACAGCCTCCGAGGATATAAATTTTTCAAGTGAGCCGGGCCGATGTTATTTGTTTGCAGTGATTTGATATTTCTCCATATCAAAGCCTGACGGGTGGTGCGTGTGCAAGCGGCGTGAGGCTATCACATGCATTATATAAACATAAACAAAAGGAAACAAAGCAGAGGAAAACAAATCAAAAGGATAGCGTGCATGCTTATTCCTCCAATGTAAACAGCACAGTCAGTGGTAGTTAATGCAGTAGCTAAATACATGCATTTTAATGATGGATAACTTGTGTAAATGGAAATAAGTATAAATCGTGACTGTTGAGCTGCAAAACAGAACACAGCACCGCTGTGCTCAAAATCATGCACCGGCTCAAACCCCATTGCTCCGGACGTAATTGTATTTACCAGTAATCATTGCGAGTCCCCACGGGCCACTGCAGCTAAGAATATCTACTGGAAGATAATATTGATATTCGATTTGCTTAACTGAAGTCGCTCTTCTTAAATAACATCCGTTACGCACTGCCCCGCACTCAGCGTGGGAGTGTGCATGCGTGTGTGTGCAGGAGCAAAGCTACATGAATGATTTGAAAGGTAGGTCCTTTATCAGATATATCACCGCCGGCAAATTAAACCACGTGCAGTCAAATAGCCTCAATAAGAGGTCTGAAACGACTCAACACAATATTCTCCTTCCACCAGGAATCTATAAATGGCCCATTTAGCATCTGTGACCCCAATGCCTGCTACTGAAGGAGAGTTATGGCCTTTCAAAAGGAAACTATCATAGATTTTAGTGAAGTAAGAAAATGTCCCCAGGTAGCGCTAGAGCAAATGAAATTATGCATGACCCCCTCATTACTTGGCTTAATAAGTGATCTATGGACTGGGAACAATAAAGATCCAGATGTCATGCAGACATATGAACAGGGAAAGACTAAAGGGGGAAAAAAAGATGATGAAAATTCCTCATATCTACATATTCAGTGCTGCAGGAATGCATGAAAGTATGAGAGTAGTTTCCCGCCTCTCCCTTTGTCATTCACATGCGCACATACCAAGGACTGTGATATCTGTCTCTCATTGGTATTCATTGACCCTGGGATGGAGAAATGGCCATCGCAGTTTTCATTTAATCAGACAGTTATGGGGATATGCTGTAGGCGTGTGTGTGTGAGGTGTGTGTGTGTGTGTGTGCCTGGTGGACATAGGCTGTCAGCAGATATTAACGCAGACTTGTCAAGGTGGAGGAGCGAAGAGGGTATGAAACCTGAAGCTGGGTTAAGTAATTGGATTCTTGTTCAATAAAAGTTGGGCTAAGGGTGTCTTTGTGTGTGTGTGTGTGTGTGTGTGTGTGTAGGTGTGTTCGGAGTGCTTTGCATGTTGAGAGGTTTCAGCATGCTTGGAACTTGACATTTACTCAAAGATTTGCCTTGAAGATAGGACCAGAAGTTTTCAAACGGTGAGGTGTGCCTTCCCACGGGGGCTCTGGGAGCTGCAGGTGGGGACACAGAGGGAATGGCATGAGCAAAGATACCACGGAGGGTGGAACGGACAAGTGCACACCGGTGCTCTCAGAATAAGAAGTTAGTTGTAGTATGACTGCCCAAATAAAACTGCTGCTAAATAAGCTTAAAACAAGTACCAGTGTGTAGGATTTAATTGGATCCATTGGCAGAAATTAAACCTGATATTTATAGGTTTGTTTTGATCAATTTACAACCCCCTGAAAATAAGAATTTGTCTCTTTTTGTTACCTTAGAATGAGCGGCAACACAGCGTGCCATATTGCACCGCCATGCTTCCTGCAGAAGCCAAGAACGGATAAAGCAAACGCCGGCTCTGCAGGGGGCGTTTCACATTTTCTGCCAGTTTTGCAGCCACCCTTGGTTCTCCTGCATGAAGGGGAGAGTGAGGTGAGAGGTTATCAGTTGGTTGCAATCTGCAACCTCAGCTGTAGATGCCTCTAAATCCTGCACACTAGCTGCGACAAAGCTGCGCCTGAGATTTATCCATCGACATGAAAGTGATCCGGCCAGAGTCCTGTGTACAGCGCAAACAAAAAGTAATAATCACTATTTTTTTTCAATATTTTTTTCATCCTTGTGTTGTCATTTGCCACAATGTAAACAAATATAGGCTAAAGTTGTGGCTGATAGCACAGCTCACTAAATCCATGCTGTGCTTCCTATTTGCATCATCCAGTAGAAGTTGCACAACCTAGAGCGTGATTCGTTGCATCTAATGATAGCAGTGACAAAATCCATTAATATGAACTTTATCGCCGATACGGTTCAGTTCAGTGTATAAGTTCAGCATTTTTCACATCTACCATACCTCCGAATTTCAGAGCAGAGGCCAATCCATGATTTGCATCACATAATGAAATGACTCCAGACGTCTTCTGCAAAGCCGCACTTTTAGAGCTCCTTCAGTTTGGCTGACATACACTGACTGCAGGAATATTTCTGTATATAGATAACATAAGTGCTGCTGCAGTCCATAAATGACTGGATTTAGATTTCTCTCCCATGAGTGGGTGCACAAACTCCTTTGCATCAGTGGAGTTGGTGCAGCGAGCACACTGATAAAGCCGGCAGGGGGGGATGGTATCCAACTGGACATAAGCGGTGTTGAAAGATCTGAAAGGGCAAGTTTCTGGATTGAAAACAGTTGACAATCAAACTCTTGACAAAGTTTTGTGTTTGTGCTTTCATCCAATAGGAGATGTCTAACTGCTCTGTCATCTATATGTATTCCCTCGTCTTGAAGGGTTCATACTTACTTACTTCAGTTCCAACTTAGTCTGAGAGACTGTTTTAAAGTGGAGTTTATACAACATATTTCTGATGTCCGTTCTGCTCTGAGAAGCATGATTTTGCTAAAGGGCGGAGATGGTCCTTTTCAGTCTGCTGCTTTCACATACGGCGATCTACAGATCCAAACATTTAAAATGTATAGTGCTGTTATCTATGAGGTCCCTTTGCATCATCATATGGCCTCAAGCTTTAAACCTTATCAAAGATACTTCTGGAACGGTTGTGTTGTTGTAATATTCAGGGCTGTTTTCTGATAATTACCTGTTAAAAAATGTAATCAGTAACCTGATCCAAGTATCACAATTTCAAAGTAATGGATTGGATAACTTCAGTACTAAATCTGCAAATGAAGACAAGTAAAAATACATTCCAATACTTCTGTAATGCACGAATGCCTGTTTAAATTCATTATGCGTATTTAAATGTACTTTGTTAGGTCTGCTGTTCTCACTACTTCACACTCAAACTTCACGTAAACTGCAATAAACTTATTCCAGTCCGGAGCTTGTGTTTTTACCCTCAGCATCCCGGCCGCGGCATCACCAGAGTCACAAACTATGTTTCAGTAGTAGAAGAAGACGACAGGTTAGCTAACATTTTAAACTAAAGTTCTGTGCAGCTAACGTCAGCCACTGGTCTTACCTGTAAGTGTTTCTTTAAATTAGAAGTCGAGTCCTCGGATGATGATCTTGCACTGTACTGCGATGTTTCTCCCATTATCTCTTTTGGAAACAAAATGATGGTGACATTTCCACCCAGTGAAAGCTTTTTTTTTTCACCACAGGCCACGGCAACTTTGAGGAGCGGTGTGGTGAGACTTGTGTGTCGTGAAGTGTCGTGACGTGTGCGCGCAGGTGCGTGGTATTATCGGTCAGAGATGGTCAGACGGTTTAGAAATGAGACAGCAGATGTTTTAGAGCATCTTTGGTTTTATATCGTCTTCATTTTAAATTGTAATCCTGTTAGTAGTTCCCCATTTTTAATAAATGTGTCTGTAATCTAATTACCATTTTTTTTTCTGTAACTGAATACAGAACACAGTTGCCTTTTTTTGTATCCTAAACTTGTATTCTGTTACTCCCCAAGCCTGGTAGTATTGTACAAAATGGTGCAGTACTTTTTTAAATGATCAGGATATCCTTAATTATATTTTAAACAATATATGCAATTTAAGAGGGTAATTTATTTGTAGGGTTTAAATCTCCAATTAAAGGAAAAGGAACTGTTTTTCCAAGATTGCAGGGACACAAGTGTGCAAACTAAGTACATCTTAAGTTTTTGTCATCGGATCTGAAATCTTGAGCAACATAAAAAAAAAAAACTTTTAAGAAGCTCTTTGGGCCTTTTTACTTGTAGCTTTAATTCCTCAGAGCTAGATAGGGAGCCTCCCATGTGCTGGCAAATGGTCGACAAAGCAGATAAGCAGAGTATCACTGAGGCACACTGCTGTAGGCCCCAGTCAAGCATGAACATCCCCGTCACACACACACACACAGAGACACACACAGAAAACCACTCTGTGACTTGCAGAAAGTAAACTTTCCCATTAAGAACCATCTGTGAGTAACTCCATGGTCTAAATATTAAAGGGATCTTAGATTTAGTAAAATCCTCATCTTTTTTCTCGTCCTCATTAGTGTCAAACAGACAACAAATTATGAACTGCTGCTTCCTGGAGTCCCCACACACTCCTACAGCAGCTCAAAGTTAATATCCCCGCAGTATTTCTTGGCCCATGGCCTGAGGTGTCTTCATCCAGTCCCCGATCCACCTCGCCGCTCCCATTATTGTGAAGAAGTTGCGGCCTGACCTCGAGGCCCTCTCAGATCCAGGCGCTGTCATGGAGGGTGAAGCCAATCAACCTGTGGATAAAATTCATTTTGGCTACGTGTGTCTGGGATCTTATTCTTTCAGTTACTGTCAAAACTTGTGACCACAGGTAAAGGGTCAGAACAAAGAATTGAGTGGAGAAATGAGTTCGGCTTTGAGGCTCTGCCCTCTCTTTGCCACAGCAGTCCAATACAGCTGCATTACTGTAGCCCTTGCACCAAAATGACAGTCAATTTCATCATCTATTTCAAGGAGAGAACCATGGTGTCAGATATCAAAGGACAGGACATCATCTCCACATAGACAGAGGACATCCTGTTACAATTGGACAAAGGCTTAGGTTTGGTTTCAGGGAGGTTAGTTGGGCTCAGGGGCCCTCTTCCTTTTTCTTGCATTTGTCATAGGATTCAGTGATGTCATGCACCTTCAAGTTAGAGCTGTGGTGAAAGAAGCAGAGACACACTCGCACAATGAAAGTGAATGGGGACATAAGTTATTGGAGACACTGACAAAAGCTGAGCAAAATTGGACGTATAGCGACAGTATAAGCGTGGGAAATGCAGAATGTGATTGTACTGAAAGGTTTCTGGATGTAAAAGTATCTAAATGTGTGAACAGGATGATGAACATCATGCAAAAGATATTTTGGACGTTTTAAATTACTGTTTTATACCTCAGTATTCACTGATCCAATCAAATCAAGCTCACCACAAGGTCTATTCACGAGCCGCTCAGAGATTTGTCATCGCATCACACGGTCTCTCATCAGCGGTAGCAGATGTGAGGGGATGGAGATGTCAAATTTCCAATTTTTTCAGACCACTTTACAGAACACTTTTTGTCCAAGTTGTCTTAAAAAGCTGAGATTGAAATTTCAGTCTTGATCTTGGAGACAGAAGCTGACAAAACAAATTTTCATTCTCACTTCAAGGCCTTTCAGCTGCTGAATGCTCCTGGAGTTTGAGAAGCAGAGGGAGGTGAAGGCTTGGTTTCATAAGTTTCTTTATATTGTGTCATGATTTTTGAAGAGGTAAAAAAGAAACTTAAGAAATCAATGCTTCTGTTAAAATGTTCGACTACATATAATAGCTCTTTTTTACAGAGGACATTTTGATCCAAGTAAGAAGAGGGTGTTGTCATGGACCAAGCAGACAAGGTACTATACATGGGTGAATAAGTTTTTAGTCCAAAATTTCAAAATTAGGGGTTAATTCTTCATCAACTTGAAATTCAAAAACTTAAATAACTGAATTTAACCAACTAGCAAAATGAAACATGAGCATAAGCTAAATGAAATCGGTCAAAGTGCTAGTGAACAAGCTGGTTATTCATTTATGTAATTTTAAGTCACTGCAAATGAAAGTAACTGAACATGTGGGGATGTGAGTGTATGAAAGCTTTCATTGTGGAAATAATAAAATGAATGATGGCTGAATTCCATTCGGCTGCTCCAGTTTCAGGGTCCTGATATTGTGTGTGCTGACTCACTGTCACACTGTCACGGGTTGCTGACACACAGGACTATAAAAAGAGTCATTATCTGTGCTGTAAATAACATCAGCAATGATCTCTACCCTGACAAACCCTAATGTCTGCCTGTGAAAAAGGCAAAATGATCAAATTTGTAGCTGCTTTGGGCTTGCTTAAAGTGGTAATCTCAGTTTCGTTCTCTTTGGCGGCACCTATGGTGATAAACGGTAATTGCGGGAGCACACTTCCCAGATATCCAGACAGTGTCTCATGTGTGACGTCGACGGTTGGCTCTGGTTGTAACTCTTGATTTTCCTCGCTGACGGTCGGTTGAAGTTGTATCAGTAGTCATCCATCTTTTCTTTGTTTGTTCAGCCATAGTAGATTGCTGCTTACTCGCAACACTTGCAGAGACCGGCCGACCCTCTCTGGCAGACCAACCACTGCTGGCTGATGGAAAACGCGTCACCAGACACCCAGTCTGTAATACTGCAAATGCAAAGGCTTTCATCAGTGTGCCATAGGCTCGATCACCATTGTGTTACCTCATTTGGTGATAGATAGAGACTTAACAGACATTTACTTGGAAATCTTCAAGATTATTACTTTAACCTTCAAAATGAGTTGAAAATAGCTTATTTTTGGAAGTCCTTCCATCCATGATCTATACCGCTTTTCCTGTTCAAGGTTGCAGGGGGCTGAAGCTGATCCCAGCTGTCAATGGGCAAGAGGCGGGTACACCCTGGACAGGCCGCCAGTCAATCACAGACAGACAACCATTTACACTCACATTCACACGCACAGGCAATTTAGAGTCACCAATGACCCTATAAGCATGTCTTTGGACTGTGGGAGGAAGCCGGAGCACCCGGAGAGAACGCACCCATGCACAGGGAGAGGATGTGCAAACTACACACAGAAAGCCCCCCAACAATCCAACAAACTATCATTTATAAGAAAGGTATACACCAGCTTTATCTAACTCCCAGTATAAGGTTCTATTGTATAACTTTGATAGTATGTCCCAATACGTCCTGCTCTACACTGTCTCACAGCAAAAGAACATTTTTATACATGAAATCTACAAATCTGTAAGGTATGCAGGCGGCACGGAGCTGGTCTTCGGATTGGTACAGGGCAGCACTCAGTCTCTATTACTGGAGGAGCAGGAGTGTCTGACTGGAGCCAGGGAAGCTCAAGGTAGCATCATAGATTTGACCAGTCAGTCGTGGAGAGCACTAAGTCCTTCATTTACTCCCCACATTCCCCTGCCTGCCAACCTCACACAAGTGCCCTCATGTGCACACAAACACACACCCAAACACACACCGGCATGCACTAAACACTACATGAACGCACACACACACGTTTAATGTAGGCGTTATTCTCTTTTTCTCTCTCTTGCTGTCACACACGCGCACACGCACTTACACAAAGCGTGTTTCCCAACTCACTCACTCCACCTCTTCACACACACTGTTTTAGCAGCCTTGAAAAGCTAAATGGTGTGAAGTTGAGTGTTGGCCCATCTGTCTCCTGGGTGTTTGGAAGGGATGAGATGGAGAGGGAGCAGTGGGAGGAACAAGGGGGGAGAAGGATTGGAAGAAGAAAAAGGGAAGGAGGGATAGGGGTCAGGTCCATTAATATGAATCACCAGCAGAACCCCACAGCGGCTCCATCTGTGGCTGTACCGCCCAGGAACAATTCACAGCCTCGACAACGGGACATTAAAAGGTGAGTTGGGGTAAAAAAAATACCGATGTCGTGCATGAATTGTTGGACAGTTTCTGTTCGTGGTGCAAGGTTTCTGTGTATTACTGTCTTTGCTCTCACTGTTTCAGGTAGCAGCCACTGCAGTGAGAAAATCAAATGTCACTGCGGCACCTTTGTGGAATAAGACCGACATTTGCAGAAGAAGAATCTTAAAACTTCTACTTAAGGTAAAAAAAACTGTCTGGTACCTGCTGAATGCAGTTTTCAGTCAGAGGGTTTCTGTCCGATTTTCAAGAAGGACGTTTGAAGAGGCACTTTATGGTGTAAATGTATTCAGCACAACATGACAGAAGAAGGGCCAGACTATTGCTGCTGAAATCAATATTCTCCTTTCACGGACGCTTTAAACAGTAAATACCCATCTTTGAGGCAGAGCTACAGAGCCAGAGGTGAGTGTGTCTGTCACACACACACACACATGAACAAACACACATCTGTGCACACTGGTGAATGTCAGATTGGATGCTGAATCTTCTATGGATATTATACATAGCAGTGCAGTACCTCTTACCTGTTTTCTGAAAGCTTTCATAATGCAAAATGCATGAGGGGAGAAAATAGAGAAAATAATTGGTAAGAAACATTCAGACTTTTCTGGCACAGAGTTGTGAAAATAGAAAAAAAACCTTCTGAAGAAAATATCGGAGGCCGTGGCATGAAGGAAGCCCTTTAAACTCAATTCCAACTGTGTGGCAAAGCTCTTTGCTTAGTCAGCACAAGGATAAAAAAAACAGGAGAAGATATTGTAATGAGCACTAACAGTCACATCATTGTGGACTATTCAGCAGAGAGGGCAGGGTTAAAACTCTGCCACTATTGAGAATGTGTTTGGTTTATGAAATAATGGCAAAAACTTGTTTTCACCAAAGTGTATCTTATTTGTATCAGCCAATAACCACTCACATTTCAATCTTTGTTGATTTAAAGACACAGGGTCACATATAGGCAGTATTGCGGGTAACGTGTTACAAAGTAATCCGTTACTGTACTCCTGTATTACAGTTCGGTTGTGTAACGTAACGCGTTTGTAATCTGTTTTTGAGTTACTTTTTTATAAAAAGTAATCCTTTACTGGAAATAAAGAAGCACTGTTTCTGTTTCTTTCCTACTTCTTGGCAGGTAGCTGCGTACCAGCTGAAGGTAAACACAGCTGTGTCTGTGCGCATGCGTAGCTAGCTAATTCTGCTTGCGTGATAGCAGAGATGACAGTATTTACTTAGTGGAAATTATTTTGATTATTTGGATGAAAGGGAAAAGGGCAACATGACGGTGAAATGTAGGTTGTGCCTGGAGGATAAGTGCTTGTCAGCTGTGAAGAGCTGGCCTTCAAACTTGAAGTAGCATCTGCAGCTTAACACAGCTCCACAACACTGGTGGGACTGAGAGCCTGTGTTGTATTGTTGTCTTTTAAACAGCCTAATACTGTATGCCTCTGCCCAGTTCACTGTCAGATTGTTAGCATAATAAAGAGCTGTAAAGTTTATATTGCAGCTGTCATTCCTGTTATTAGGCTGCAGAGTTAAAGAGTAATGGTTGTAAACTTTAGGCTATGCAATGACGGTCGAGTCAATTTATTTAAAGGAAGATGTACAGTAGGCTACGCGCCGTCCTGACACTGTAACAGACATGAGTAAACGATAGCAAAGGGGTTTTAATTTTTGGTAACAAAAAGTACTCTAACGCGTTACTTCTCTCAGTAACTTTTTAAAGGCAGTCATCTTGTAATGTAGCTAGTTACTTTAAAAAGTAACGTTACCAAACACTGCATATGGGTACCTATCTGTGTGAAATAATATGTATTCAGGGGCAATCACATTGTTAGCAAATACTCAGACACGAACACAATAGAAGAACAACTTGTGTATCAGTATTAACTGATTGCCAGGCATAATTTTCCCCCAGTTTTGGATCAATAAAGTACAAATAAATAAATGACGAATGAATAGAATTAATACATTACTTTTAAACTTGCGTTAAAATCTGTTAAATGAGTTGGATATAAGGGAAATGTTTTTACCTTTTATTTTGTCCGGTGCTTGATGTTCCAGGTGACTCCATTAACTATGCACATGGTGGGCATTGAGGTTGAGATTGCTGCTGCCTTGCCAAACATTTGTGAGAGTGTTTTGGTCGTACTCTTCTTGGGAAATAGTCCAAGGTGAACATAAACAGCTTAAGTGCCTGCCAGGAGTTAATACATTTGGCACATTAAATGCTGAAAAAGTTTATGGTCCAACTATCCTGAAAAAGCTGTTCAGTCCCTCTCAACAAGTGTTTCCCATTGAGATAGCTTAACCTGCAGTTCACAGATGGCATTGGTATTATTCCTTTCTGCTGAGGGTCTCAGTCTCTCAGTCTCAGTCTCCCAGAAGATGCTGAGGTGAAGCTTTTGGTCTTCAGTTAATCACAGAGAAAGCATGATTCCAACACCCACATCAGAGGCAACAAACTGACTAAAATGTTATTAGCTTCCACATTAACAATGATCTTTTTGACGCCCAGATGGTTCAGTATCATTTTCTTGGCTGAGTCACAAACTGTGATGCTTGGCACATTTTTAAGTTTGCTCTTAACATCCCTAATTAGAGTGTCTCCAACAACAAGCATTAGCGATGGCACTGGTCCCGCCAGCATTAGGCTGGTGTCTTTGAATAATGTCTGTGTGCTAGACAAAATAGTCCCGGGCTTGCACTGAGGTAAATCCAGCAGCGTGTTGGTGTGATGACAACGAATCGACAATTTGGAGTGTCATTGGAGTCTTCAAAATGAGGTGCAATGTGGGGACAGGTAGGTCCGGGCTATGTTTCATTACCATCCACAATCTCGTATACTGTTAACTCAGAGTCAGTCAGTTCTTGTGTCAAACAGCAATTCCACTGTCCAAAGGAGTGCTAATGGTTGTACTCGTATCCTTTTCTGTTTTATCGAGAGTTTCCTGGGGGGTTGATATCATACTCCTTTACATATGCTTATAATTCTTATTCATACTCTGCACTCTTCCTCACTTTTGCAATACACTTTAATCTGGTCTAACCAGTTTCTGTCTCTGTACGCTGAGGGGAAAGACTGCTATGGGACACGTTAGCTTATTTTGGAAAAGTTCACTGCCTCTAGAGGGAAAACAAGACTTCTGTCAACTAAAAGTTGACATACTGTGCCTACTTAGGGCCCGATCAGACAGAACGCATTTTAGCAGCTGGGGGGCGCCTTTTTTGTCATTGTTTGCAATGAGAGGGACGCTTTTTGCGTGCTGATTTTGCGTTGCAGAGCGCCTCGCGTTTTTCCGCTCTGTGTGCCGTGTTTTTGAGGAAACGCTCTGAGCGCCTCAAGTTGAAAAAACCTCAACTCAAAGCAGAAAAGCTCCCGACATCATTGGCGTTTTTTTCTCATTGTCTGCTCTTTTTTTTAACCGTAGGCTTCAACAAAAAAGGAAGTGCGGTGCGCCTCACGTTTTACAGCCTGCAGAACGCGTTCTGTCTGATCGGGCCCTCAGCTGCTTGCTAACCTCCATCTCCACTGCCCATTCCATGCATCCAGTTAGGAAGGCTTTAGTCAAATACCGAACTTCTCTAAGGTGATGCATACGGTTAAGCATTCAGTGCTAATTAAGCATTAGCAGGAAGTGCTGCCAACCCTTCTGCTTGGTAAACTACAATTTGTTGTTTAAACATGTTTTAAATATAGAAGATGTAGAATGTAGGTGTGGACGTTTTTGGAGTTGTTTAAAGGCAACATTGATGGTGCATGGGTTGATGATAATGGATTACTTTCAATTCATGTAATTTAGGCCCAAAACTGAAGATGAAACTTTTGAGTTAACTTTTAACTGAAGACAGAAAAGACATTGTTCCATTGAAGAACAGCAGTCCTTCAAATGTGACAGAGCCACAACAAAGTTGTTCGGAGAAATTTCTGTATGGCACCAAGTTTCTTGATGTATTGTCATTACCTGAGCTCCAGCATTTCCCATGATATGTATCTCAGAGACTGTGTATCTTTCTTAAAATATGTTTTTGGGTCCTCCACATATTATATGATGAAGTTCTTTACCGCCATAGTACAATCTCAAACCAAAGCAAGGACAGGAGGTGAATTACAAACCTTGAAGTTTACTCACAGATGAGGATGAATGCCGAGCCCCCCAAGGCTCATCATGAGGGTGATGCATCATGTATACCGAGGCCTTTAGGTATACTATAAAAATGTGCTGACTAAACAAGGTGGGAAAACAAAGACTTGTGCATCCAAACTGATCATGAGATGTCAGGCGCACAGCCTTTCTCCATCTATAAATCAGCATTCTCTGGGCTGATGTTCCTCAGAAGTCTTTTCCGTCCAGGACCGCTTGAGATAAAACGACCACGTTGGCATTCCCAGGTTTGATAATCACAAAGACTGTGTGAGGGCTTTTGCACCAGCAGTGTGCATTCAGGCTAAGATTAGATCTCCCTCAGTCCAGTGTGAGTGAAAACATTACTGGGCGTATTTAGGGAAGCTGTCAAAGCTGTCCCTTCCAGACTGTGTTCAATTCCACCTCAAGGCCCCGAGGGGTGGTGTCTGGGAATTAGAACTGTCTCCTTCTCTCTCAACCACCCACCTGCACATAAATTCACACACACAAACACCCCTGTTGGCCATGACCCATCTGGTTTCTTTCTACTTCTGTGGTTTCCCATGTCTGATAAGGGAGCTGGAGCTGGTTAGCTGACAAAAATACATTTAATTACCCTCCAGCAACCCACCTACCCACATACAGAGTGGACAGACGGACAGCGACAAACTTTCACTCTGTCTCTCAGTCTTTCACCTTGCTTTCTGGACTTTTCACCATCTCATCACCTGTCTTGCGCTGACAGTCTTATGTAAGTGTCCTTAGGCAGGGGGAATCTGTCTGTGTTTGCACATACAGTGTGTGTGCAGGCCTGAATACACACCGACACTCAATACACAAACACACACTCAAACACACTTTTACATTTAAGCAAGGGCTTTTACAAAAATAGCTTCTTTTTGGTTTAGAGGGTGGGGGGGTTGGCCTGGTAAATGGTCTGTCCATCCACTCTAGCTTGCACAAGTCTTGGGGGAATAGATTGACTGTGACGTGTCCAGTCTACCTGTCTCTGTAGAGTTGGTTACATAATGAGTCAGTTTGAATGTTAGGAGTCCGTTTGATGGGTCAGCTCAGTAGATGTGGAGGATGTGTGTGAAGACATGCCCAGGTTTGAAAATGAAGCAGGAGAGGAGAAGAAAATGTTAAAGGGCAATATAAGTTATATACAACTACGCAAACTGTATGACACATTGGAGCCGGCACATTATGGGAGGTGACTTACATTTATATAGTTTTCTTTAACTTCAGTATAAAAAAGATTGAAGCAAAAGGAAACCAATGTAAGAAAGCAAAAGCCAGACTGTGAGGACACTTACTAGATGAGTTATAGAGCAAGATACTTTTTTATACTTAGTCAAAACCAATTTACAACATACCAAACACACCATTCCCCATGTCTTTGGGCTGTCAATCACAATGGTGAATGGACTGTAATTATATAGTCTTTTCTAGTCTTGCAACCACTCAAAGCTGCTTTTACACTACATGTCACATTCAGCCATTCATTCACACACTGATGACAAAGGCTAAAGTGCCTCCAATCAGATCTATGCCCATTCATACCCGATGGCTATGCCACCAGGAGAAATTTGGGGTGTCTTAACCAAGGACACATCAACATGTGACCGTAGCAGTCAGGGATCGAACCCCCAACCTTTCGATTGCGAGACGACTGTATATCCACAGCCACAGCTGCCCCAATCAGCCTTTTTCCATAGAAATATCCTGAGAAACACAAAATGTTGCCCTATTTTGAGCAAAAATATTTAGGACATCCTCAGAACACTAACATTGCCAGGGACCGGGTAAGTAGCAGAAGATATGTCTAGATGTACCTCTCTCCAACAAAGTTTTCCAGCTCCCCCAGGGGATCTCCCATGCCACATAAGATATACCATCTCCCCAGTGTTTTAAGGGTGTACCCCATGGTCTCTTGTCAGTCGTTCATGCCTTGAGAACCTCCAAGGAAGTGCCCAGGAGATCTAGGAGAATCAACTATCTCCTTTTGATGCAAATGAGGAGCGTCTCTACCCGGAGTTCCCTAAGGATTTCGGAGCTCATAAGCCAATGTTTACAGATGAGCCCAGCAATCCTCTGAAATAAATACATTTTAACTATTTGTTTCTGCAACTCATTCTTCTGGTCACTGCTCAAAGCTCATGACAATTGATATGAGTTGGATTCTGGATGGTCTGGTAAATCATAACCTTTGCCTTCTGGTTCAGCAATCCACCTGTCAGTCTCACCTTCCATTTAACCCCCATTCATGAATAAGAGATATCTCCCTCAGGGCAGCAACTTACTCACAACCTAGGGGGACCATCATCGAACTGGCGGTGCTTTCTCTAACCCTGATAGCTTCAGATTTGACCAGAAATCCTGCCTGCTGAAGGTCAAGGTCCAATTAATCTAACAGAACCACATCATCTGCAAAGTAGCAATTCTGAGTCTCCCAAACCAGACACTCCTCCCACGACTATGCCTTGAGATACTATGCAGGAAAATCACTAAGATAATCTGTGATTGAGCCAGAAAACAACACAACAGACTGAGAATGCAGACACAGCATTGAGTCTTTAAAAGTTGTCAACTTAGCCTTAGGGTTTGAAAATAGAAGCTAATGTGGAAGGATACATTCTGTCGTGTAGCGTTCCTGGGGCGACTACGCTGCCTACTAAAAATAAATCAATAAATAGAAGTCCAACAGCAAATTACCCTTATTTTCACTTGATTTATTTTCCTTCTCCGTCAACCTTCTCATTTTGAGTCTCAATGTCTAGTTTTAAGTGTTATAGATAGAATGATTTGCTTTGGTATGCTTTCAGGCTTGGCTACCGTTTGAGTGACAAGTCACAACCAGCTCGACGTCTCAATCAGGATGGTGGAGCTCCTCCCAGGCACCACTTTCATCCACATATAGTCACTTCTGGAGACACACAGCTAGGATGGCGATGGCCAAAATTTGAAACTCAACGCTTCAAAAGGGTGGTCCAAAAACCAATGGCGGACATCTAAGTGGCTGCACCCACTTCTGTTGTACGATCTGTAGCACACAGCTAACACTATGGTCTTCTTAGAAGTGGATGGCTCCTCAGCTCACCTGACAGCTGCTGGTTATGCAAGATCTTCTAGCCAGGTGAGCTAACCTGGCCAGCTGTATGCACGAAAAGGAGTCAGCCACACTCGTCGCTCCAAGGATGTACACGGTGGTGCTTTCAGGTAAATATACCTGAAAACGAAATGTCGTTAGCATTTATGCTAACGACATTTCTAACATGCTGATATACACTACCAGTCAAAAGTTTGGACATATTTTCTCATACAAGTGAATGGGAAAGTGTGTCCAAACTTTTGACTGGTAGTGTATACCAACTATAACGTTTACCATTACTCTACATGTAAGTACACTAGTATTTTCTGATTAGCACTAAGCTAAAAAAAATAGAGAATCTCAATAATTCCATTGAATATTTAGAGATTGTTATTTCAGACATGAACAACACAGGCCACTGACGCTAACCCTTGAAACACATGAGCTTAATTAGCACAAGTTAATAACAATCACTTGCAGATTTTCCACTTTGCAGCTTTATGGATGAATAAATTAAAATAACACATCAGTGTTCTGGGCTTTAGTATTTACAGCATATTAAGAGTACATATGGTTTAATAAACTTTTTAATAAGATTGATTTAGCACTTTGAATGCACTATTGTTCCTCGGAGCAGTAAATCTAAGGTTTGAATCCAGAGCCGGGGGCTAACGGTGTTAATCGTCTGGCAACACCCCTGCTATGCCAGTGTGTTTCATGTGCAGCCTGGTGACCTGGATAAATTAGTTCAGGCCAGCTTCCGGCAGCTGTGAAATGTGTGTGTTCTGAGGGGTGTTAAAATGGTGTGGTAACCCCCTTGGTTATATTCAGTACTAATGTGAGAACTCCTGCTCAGACATGTAAATAGCTTAATTTTCAAGTGGCTGAATGATGGCACTGAGTGCCCGTCTTTGCCATTGGCCACCTGTTGTACTGCAAATAACTCATGAAATTATATCGCACACCAAGACAATTGCAACCAATTACAAACACAGCCTTGAAAATATAACTCTCTACTCTTTAATGATGAACAAGTTATTCACAGCAGCTCGCTCAATATGTTCCAGATCACATCACACTGTGTCAACTATCTTCTGAAGTATCTTTTATCTAATATGAAAGTAATCTAATTTCCTCACAAACATTACCTTGTAGCTTGCAATTGACATCATTCCAGACATAAAAAGATAAATTAAAACTCTATATTAACACTATATTTTTCATTAAGGATTTCTAACAAGTAATTGTCAAACCCATTGACAACTTAATATAGTACCGACCTTTTGACAATGCAAGCATGCAGCTGCTATGTACTTTTTTATTCTTAGTCTGAATAGGCCCCGAACAAAACAAGGCTGTTTGCAGGGGCGGAACTGGGAAAAAAGAATATGAGTGAAAGTAATTGAAGGACAGAGGAGAGGAGATTGACAGCTGGACATTAACAGTGAAAAAAAATAGCCGAGTGATTGCTGAGCGGAGACAGGTGGATGCTAATACAGAAATGGTGTGAAGGCAGCAGACTGTGGAGCATCTGCATGTAGAGTATCTTAAGGAGACAGGAAGACATATCAGTCTATACCCAGAGGGGCGTGGCAGGACTGTATCTCTTCTCTGAATCTCATCTTTCAGTCAGTGTTGGGGCGGATCTGGGGCCAACATATCCGTCTGTTAGTGGGACAGGCACATCTATCACACACACAAATAAAAACGTACAGAAAAGGTACACATAAAAAATATCCCAGCTGGCAGGGATCTATTTTTGATGGAATAATATATGTTTGCTTTCATTGTTAGAATTAACGTTCGCATTCCTACCAAGACCTGTGTTCACCCTCACCCAAATCTGGCGACGGATCATTAAACACATCAGCACTTATAGTAACCAGCCACAGCTGTGATTTTTCATATAATCAGTGGTGCATGAAAATGCTTCCAGCCTTGAGCACAGACAAGCCGTACACAAGCTCGCACACACAAACCGTAAGGGCAACATAGCTCAGGTAGCGCAAAGCAATCCTGGCAGCCAACCTTGGCATATTCGCAGCCTTTTACTATCAACACAGTGAAACAGAGGGCTGACTCTCACAGCGTGCTGGCAAGGTGCGGTGTCCTTGGGTAAACCGATGTACAAACTGCATACAGGAAGAGATGCTATACCGCTCCCAGATTGTAAGACCTAAACAGATGGCGTATGGCTTCGTTAATTTCACGTTGGCAAAATGACAACAGTAAGTGTCAGACAGGCGAAAGAGCGATTGAGAAAGTTAAAAAAAAAAGTTAGAGCAAGAATTAGCAAGAATGAACTGAAGTGAGAGAGAAAACAGAGAGCAACAGATGCTGAATATTGTGCTCATTTATTCCGGACCTGCTGTGTTAATGGCTATGTAAATCTGCAGGTCTCACAGAGTGGTAGAAACCAGCATTGGCAGGCCTCAACAATGCAGCCTAATTGGAGATAAGCCTGAACAACAAGCTTATAGCATGGCCTCATAAATTACTGCTCCTACACCACACAGTCCATTCCTGCGCTCTCTTTATACAACCCCTCCTTTTTACATCTTTAAACTTTGCATTGTGGGCTCTCACTCTTTGATTTTCTAACAATATTCCTGCTAATTCCTTTTGAATCTTTTCCTCTGATCCCACTCTGCAATGGGACCATCCTTATCTCCTCCTACAATCCCTCCCTCCGTCCTCGCTTTGCTACTTGCCCCGGCCTTCCCAGGGTTGTAAAGAGGGCTGTGCAGATTGAACAGTAAATTAAATTAATGTAGGCCATTTCTCAATCATTTTTCATCCCCCTAAAATGATTAAGGCTGACGTAAGAAGTTCATTAAAACAGAAAACATTAGGCTCATTAAAAAGCCATTAAAACTATCGCAGAGAGGTGATTTATGCTGGAGTACGACTGGGGGAGGAAATGATTGGACGGGGGGGAGGTGAGTCCGAAGAGGAGGAAATAGGAGACTGAGGTGGTTGATGGTGGGGAGTCAGCTTTTTTAAAAACAGGACGCAAATAGTAAACTCAAAGGAATTAGAGAGGGATGAAGGCAAAAGAGAAACAGTGGGTGGCAAGCATTAGAGGTTTTTAAGTGCTGGTAGGACTCTTCTTTTCCAGCGCACCTGAACCGGAGCTCCGACTGTTTCGGAAAACAGGACTCTCCGTCTCTCTAATGTCTTCACACTAAGTCAGCAGAGCCTCACACCAGACATCATTAACTGTTCTTAACTCTACCCATTAGGCTCTGGCATTTACCAAACTAAATGTCATTGTTCCTAATCATCATCTGCAAAGCAAGGCACAATATGCGAGCATGGGATTGCATGCACGTGCAGAAACACTCGTGCATACTAATGCTTCAGATTTCACCCCCGTAAGCGACAAAACTCTTACGCTTGTCTTGTTCTATATATTCCTTCCTTTTGTGCGTTACATCCGTTCGGAATACGGTACGTTCAAGTGAGATAGCATCTCAAAGCCCATTCTCTCCGTTTGACAAGGCAGAGGGAGAGCTTTCAGCCGACTGTTGCAGGTACAAAGTGGCAGAGAGATCGCTGGAGATGGAGAGGCAGAGGCAGAGGGGGAATATTTTGAAGAAGGTCTTTGAAGCAGCAGTTCTGTGTCGGAGAGATTCGGCTGTGTGCTAACGTAGCAGCCGGTGACTCAGACAACAGTGAGCCAGTTTTTCTAGAGCTCAGCTCACCTGGAGAGGCTCAGCAGATCGGATGGTTAGATTCTGCTCACTCTCCGTCTAGCTGGAGGCAAGGTTTCACTGATATGTCTGCTGCTATCAAGCAGACAAGCTGTCTGTGATACTAATGCATCAGAGCGTATTTAACTTGGCAAACAGCAGAGAGCGAGTTATATTTCTCCAAACCTTGAAGCCTTTATAGAAAGTTGACCAAAGCTGTAGGTAAGCATGTTTGTGTCAGGCTTTGTAGAGAAAGACTACATTGATATGTTTTTTATTTAACTTTATGCTCTGTGGTTTTAATTTATTTTTTATTCCACCTAAATGTTACGCAGAAAAAAAATGTGTAAAACCAGCTCAACTTATCACAAAAGAAATCCTTGCACATTATACATTCTAAATCTCCAAAGCATGGTCTGCCATTTTTAATGTTTTCAAATATATGCAGGTCTCTTTGAATGTGGAAATGCATACATATTGTTACAGTAGGACACATGAAGCATGCAGAGCAGGCCACAGGGCTGCTGCGCTGCAGCTCCCCCTAGGTGTGCTCGACTTTGTTCCATTTCCTCCTTTGAAGACGGATGAAACCTTTACATGCAAATGTCCAAGTGTGGACACACGCGAACAAACACTAACAGCCAAACAAGCTCCCACTTTTATGTCGATGTTTCTGTGCTTAAAGAGAATTCCAAATCGCATCCATACACGGCCTGCTTTTAACCCAGAGGGATCCCGATGCAGCCTACCTAATTGTCTGTGAAGCTGCCAACTGTGTTCCGTTTTTTCCACTGGTGTGTGTTTAGTGTCTAACCACCCAGCTGACAAAGACACACTTTGATATATTGGCAAACAGTTGAGCTAGTTAGGAGTCTGCAGACATGGGCAGAGTTTGTGTTTGTGAGAAGGACTGGAGATTGTGTGTGTGTGTGTGTGTGTGTGTGTGTGTGTGTGTGTGTGTGTGTCTGCTCACAAACAGAGAATGTAAAAGATGTAGCTGGCTGTTAGTCACATGTCTAATTTGCAAACTGGCTGACAGTTCAAAGGAACTTCTCTTAGTGGCTATACATCAATCTTATCCCCCAGGAATCACATTTCTGTATTGGTTATTTACCACAGCAAAAAAGTTTCTATGCCAGCTGGATGATGTATTTTATTCACGATACAAAATGTTGCTATCATCTACGGAACAATTATTTGACAATATTTTCATATGGTTCTTTTTAGGCGATCAAAGCTTTTATTTTAATGTTGCCATCTTTATTTTGTGGAGTCAAAAGTGACCACATTTAGACGAGAGAGTGGACATGCTTTTCTATGCCTCTAGTCTGATGGACAGGTAGACATGATAGGTAGCCCCGCCCTAAATCATACCCTGCTTTTTCATCTACTTTACTCTCAATGAGACCACGATTTAAAGGTATAATAAGTAGGGTTTTCCTCCTCAATATAGACTTTTACAAATATAATATAATATAAATCATCACTTATGGGCCTCTATACATGTGTGTTGCCGAGTGTGTGTGCAGACCCTTGTGAGACCCTTCCCTCTGCATCTATTCTGTTGTTTTGCTCGGCGTGGGATGTTTTCAGGAGGGGCACTGTTGTGGTTACCTGAGCCAATCACAGTGTAAAGGTGAGTGTGGGAGTGGTTCAAATTGGCAGCTGGGACCGGCGAACATGGCGAAACAGCGATGCAGAGTTGGCCTTCTTTCTGTTGGACATTGTGCCTCAAACCAGTCAGGACAAGCTAACTGGTGGTTAGCATGCTAGCGCAAAGGTAACCGGCGCTTAGCATGCTAGCGCAAAGGTAAACGTGATGCTGTCAGTGTTAGCTCAGCTGGGTGGGCGTGTTCTTGCACGAGAGAGTGAAGTTCTGGTGATGAAGAGCCCAGGAGGAGGGACCCAGTTTGAATGTGTTGTTGACAAAATTCAAGGTCAAATCCTGCTTATTAAACCTTTAAGAGGCCATTTTCTCACAGACTTCTATGCAATCAAACTTCATTTTAAAAATCTGCTACGTTGCCCCCTGCTGGCAATTTCGGAAGACGGCAGGTTCAGGACACTTCTGCATTCAGACTTAAAAGCTATGTCAACTTTTATACTCAGTCTATGGGTTTGACATGTTTAGCTCATTGCCAAACCTACAATCTCGTCATAACTTAAAGCAAAAAATTAACATGATCATATCATTACCACTCATATGTTTGCATGCTATGTGTGAAGCTACCCTCAGCAGCTAACTAACCTTAGCATAGAGACTGAGAACGGGGGAGACAATGGCCAGGCAACCAGCAGAGACTCAGAAAGACAAAGCCAAAAAACATGGTCAAGCGCATAACTTCCAAGTAAAATGCAAAATTGACAAAACAAAGACAGGGAACAGGGACTTTTGTTTTTCTTTTTTCTTGGCAGGGATCAATGGCCAAGCAACCAGCAGAGACTCCAGGAAGTTACTGGTTCCGGATAACAAATAGCCTATAGCTCGCTGGCTTGTGTCCCGAGTTCCCAGTGCTTGCTGCTGGATCTAGCTGAATATTTATCACACAAATGTAAAAGTGCTATCCATATACTTATCTATCTGTGAGCAAGGCATTTTTAAGTTCCCAAAAAGTGTTTCTTCAACCTAATTATTTTTCCCTCTACTAAATGTAACCCCATGCAGGACGTGATTCGTGGTTTCTACCACTGAGTCACAGCCGCCAGGTACATTTTTGTGTACAAAATGTTACACCTTTTCTCTGACAAAATCATAGCAGTGATGAAATTTCCTTTAAAACAAAACTAGCAAAATTATCTAGTTGTGTATAAACTAGGGCTGTCAAAGTTAACGCTCATTTCCTTTAACGCCACTATTTATTTTGACGCGCGATTAACGCACACGCGTTCTATTATTATTACCCTCCGCCCGCCCCGTGGTTTGGGAAATCAGGAAGCGATGCAGCGGTAATGTTGTGGACAGCAAGCAGAAACAAACCTCCATGAGCAGAAATGGTTAAAGAAAAGGGTCTTGCTAGAAAAAGCCCTGCTAGATGGTTCTCTGGACAAGACAACAGTAAATTGTATTTACTGTCGATGTGAACAGAGTTACCACCAGAGTACGTCCAGCCTTAAATACCACTTGTTGGCCAAGCACACAGCTGATGCAGAGAGCCCCAGGTTGTGAAAAATGTCTTTGAGTGGTTAAACTTTGACTAACATGATGTTATTTTTATCTCCTACTGCAGACTCAATGACTTATTATTTAGGAGTGTTACATTCAGGTCAATATGCCGTCTGTTGCTTGTTGGGCTTCAGTTTGCCATGTTCTGCTTTTAGCATATTTTTTGAGCACGCAGTACCTTTGAGGTTAATCTGTAGAATATTCTGGACAGTGTTTGTCATTGTTTTGGAATGTTGCAATAATAATAAACATCCATTTACATAAAGGAAGTATATTTGTTTAAAAACGTAAAAAATATCTCTTTAAGGTACATGTACAACGGGTAAAAAATGTGCGATTAATCGTGATTAAATATTTTAATCGATTGACAGCCCTAATATAAACCAAATTAAGGAAACATGGCTGCATTTGATGTGTTTCCTCTTCTCATTGCTTCCCTTTGTTTGACCCGTTCCCCTGACTTTGACTTGTTTTTGCCCTTCCTTTCACACATTCTCCCCCTTTCCCCCGTCACTGCCTTCATTGCATAATTTGTTCACAAAATCCTCTGATCTGTTCTGCTCCAAAGGACCCTGTTGATACATGAATTATGGAATTGGACATTATTCAACAGTCTTTCATGCTCCTCTTTACATTGTGTTGCTATGAATTTACTGGTGGGAATGCAGATGGGAATAAAACATGATAGGGTTGCTGATTTGTAGTTGCAAAGTCTGATCCAATATTTGCTTACAGCAGATCTCTGCAGCGACTGTGCCGCTCCACTTTATACACACTGCCCCCCTATGGAGTTGTGTATAATAATGCATATTCAAACATTCGCATACTGTCACGCTCAAGAATGTCACAGTTACTCGCTGGTTCTCTGTGGGGTGAGCACATTAGCACCGCCTGTGTGTTGTGTTGTAGTTTCTTGCGTCTTTGCAAACACACTTTAGAGCAGAACCACACACGGCTGCAGATTCACTGCAACTGTGGATGTATACGTTTCTTACACACATACACATACACCACCCGTGCTGAATTTGGCTAGTGGACTCCCTCAACCCAAATGAGTGACATGCACGACCAGCTTTAGCTTCTTAATGAATTAGTCATAACTGCCATCATCAATCAATCAATCTATCAATCTCTCAGTCACTCCTGCAGGGCTGCCACGGGGGCATGCATTATGCATCGTCCGTTAGTCTGAAAAGGGAGACAAACTGCTCATTTCACATGCAGACGTTTGTGTAGAGCTCTGAAGCACCTTTTGTGAGCTTATGAAGCGTTAATGTTTGGCGATGCTAACTGCGAGCCACCAGCTGCATGAGTGAGTTTATGTCTCTGATGGAGTGACTTGCAGCTATCTGTCCTTCCTGACAGCAGACCATCAGATGACTTTCTGATGTTCTCTCTGTTTATCTGACCTGTCTCCCTTCATGTGGTAACCTGACAACTCGTACCTATATTTATATAAATGTCTTATTGTCTTGTTGCTGAAATGTGCTATATAAATAAACTTGCCTTGCCTGGCATTGCCTAAGGGCTGCATGTTGATGCAGTGGTTAGTGCTGTCGCCTTACAACTAGAAGGTTCCTGATTTGAATCCCAGGACAGACTTTCTGTGTGGAGTTTGCGTGTTCTCCCTGTGCACGTGGGGGTTCCCTTTGGCCGCTCTGGCGTCCTCCCACAATTTGTGACTCTAAAATTGCCCATAGGTGTGAATTTGAGTTTGGCGACCAGTCCAGGGTGCACCCCGCCTATTGCCTAATGACAGCTGGGACAGGCTCCAGCCTGTCGTTACGCAACAAAGGCCACACCCATGGAGAGGCATATTTTTAAACTATCAACTGACAAAATAATATATATTTGGCTGCATTTAATTGAAAAACAACATATAGTATAATGTTTATAAGAAATGTCGCGAATGTGATAAGGTAGAAACATCGCTTTGTCACGGTCGGCCATGTTTTTTATTTATGTTTGGCATGATGCACTTGGAATGCTCTGAGGTTGGACATTTCTACCGGGGAGTTCTCAAGTTCCCAGTTGCCTGGAACGCAGCAATAGACTGTATAAAAAAATGGAGGACATGACAGCTCCCCAAAAGTGAAGCAAAACCCTCTCTATCGCCCCCTGCTGACTGGCTGCAGTATAGATCAGACAGCCCGCCTCCTCCATGTTAACAGATGGGACATGAGTCAAAATATAAAGTCAAAATACACGTCAAATACATGCTTCTCAAACATGGTTTCTGTCATTATAGTTAGTTCTTATCATGCTGATTTACGTCCAAGTGTTGATTTTTCTGTTCAAGTTTAGTTTGAATGAGTTATGTGATGCTGGAAAAACGCCATGATTGACAGCCATGATGGACAGCCGTGATTGACTGTTGACAAATAAGAATTCTTCAGCGTTCTGTGCCGGATTAGCACAGTAGAGAGGGGACGGCGAGAGGAGAGAAAACTAAAACTAACATTACAGTCATTGAGCTATCCGAGACTGCTGTTGAATGTGCCGACAAGGGATTTTTTTTGGTTAAGTTAAATATGCATTTTGGGTGGCGGAAGGGACGGGATGTCGACGCTGCATCTCCACCAGCGGATCTCTATACCTTGCAGACTCTGGCTCCAAATCCGCAAGATGGCAGCGCCTGCTCCCGGGGTATTTTGGCTCCATTTTTGTAGAATGAGAGGAGGTGGTGACGCAATGTACATCTTTATATAAAGTCACTGCTCACGATGCACCACGTGTTTTAATCCATGGCTGAAAATAGTCCCAAGCGCTTATTAACTCTTGTTTAAGTTATGTTTACAAAAACCTGCAGTGTCTGGCTGTTTAGCAGGATTACTAAACGCCTTTACAAATCGAACAATATATTTATAACCTCTTAATAAAGGTTTACAGCTGCTGTAGGAACAAATGTTGTAGGTTGGACCTAAGCCATGGGGAAGGACGGTAATATTAATGTGTTTTTGTTCTTGAAAAATGAACACATTAACACCAACAAGAGTGCAATTCTAAAAAATAAAGTCTTATTTGTTGGACTGTTGCAACAGGGTTATTCAGATGTCAGCGCGTGCACTCTTGGATGTAGTACATACTTAAGAATCTCTGCAGTTATTATCTTCTTTTTTCTGACCGTCTCAACTCTTTGGAATCACAAGGAGGTTGTTACAAACTCTGAGGTCAAGCAGCGAGATGAAATATGTAATGTGTATCCTCAGCAAAAATGCTTTGACTTGCACACTTCACACCTCGGCCTTCCATCCTGCGTTTGGTGGATTCATAATTAATGATCTATGAATGAATAATGCATTTTCATTTCACCCACTCCAGTAAAACAAGAATTTCTGGCGTGTGACCATGTCCACTCAAGTTAACACAACTGTTTTCCTTCCAACAATGGATACTGTTCTCTTCTCTCTTGCTTCATCCTCTCCTCTTTTCTCCTGTCTTGCCTCCTCCTCTCCTCTCCTCTCCTCTGCTGTCCTTGCTCCCCCCTCCTTTTCATCGATTTTTCTGACGCTAGCAATGCATTTTCCTTACACCTGCTTACCTCCATGCACTGGAATCACCTCTTTTTTTTGTCCCCACACTGATCATCCACCAGCTCGTACCATCTCCAGCCCAAAGAGAGACGATCCATTAATCAGCAAATAGTGCATTACCTTTGTAATTAACATTCAACTGAGTTTCACCCAGTAATATTTCATTAGTTTATATGCAAATAATTTTGAGCGATTGCCTCATTTGGTCTGTGAGTGCAATGATATATTGGTCTGGGGAAGGAATGTGCGTGTGTGTAGATGTGTGTATGCTACTGCGTGTGTGTGTGTGTGTGTGTGTAAGTGTGCATGCGCTCGTACTGTAGGTTAACGCATTTTCATGAACTCTCTCTATCTCTCTGTCTCTCTTACACGCGTATACTTTCCCTCCGTCACAAACACACATACATTTGCACACATGCAGATGCACACATGATAGATTGCTCGGCCATATATCCTTGTGCTGGGTTTTTAAAGGCATTAAGCTTTTTACTCACATCCAACTAATTTCAAATTCCCCGCACTCCATCAAGCCTGAGTTGACTGTTAAACAAGCTCGGTCAATTCCTTCTCAGTCTACCTGAAATATACCTACACATAGTCGAGAGTTGCACCTTAAACAGCTGCTAATCTGCATGTTTATTTAACCAAAGCGTGAAAAAGGTTTTAAAGCTCCCTTTCATCCAACTTTATCTCAGATTATCACCATTCTTTACTCTTGACACTTAAAAGCCATGCTGGTTTATTTATGAGTCTGGCAGTATGTATTTACTACGGGTCTGTAAGCATTATAGTGGTTGGTAATGTTCATTATTACATTCTTCTGTCTTTAGATCAGTGGTGGAAAGTAATACATATAATGAATTATATAGTTAAACACTCTGTAAGAGGCTCAGAATAATTAGGGCTTTTAGATTTTAACTGGTCCGTAATTAAAGACTTTTGTTTAAAACACAAGTATTTCTTAACTTAAAGAGGGGGTATTATGCTGTTTCACATTTTAAGACATATACTTCATACATATCATTTTACAATGTTGGATGTTCAGACTAAACGTGGGTGAAGTTTCAAATCTGTCGGTAAAAGTATGTTGGGAGTAAACCCCAGGCTTCTCAGCTCAGTCTGCAGGCTGCTGTGAATGCCAGGTTTCACACTCAGCACTTTGTCGGGCGGGGTTTCTTAAAGGGACAGAGCTGACTGAGTCGTTTCAGGCAGAGGCTGTATTAGGGCCTGCACAATGAAAAATGAGGAGTTTTTAGTTGTAAAATATGCTAAGCTACTCCACAGGTATGAAGGTATGACAGAGTGAAATATGAAGCCTGAAATTAGCATAACACCCCCCCTTTTAACTTTTGCCACTTTAAAGCTACTGCAAGGAACTATTTTATGTTAATATTGGTGCCCCTGTGGACAAAGTGTCTTATGTCATTGCTGATCTTCTCCTGTACACGTGTAAGTAATGTTTTCTGACAAAAAATCTCCTTCTGCTCTCCTAACTGTCAAATGCATCACTCACTGTGAAACTTTGACATAGAAAATGTAAACAAAGGCTGTTTGGAATTTGTGCCGTTAATCACTTCATCTGACACCAGCCAGGTGGCAGCATGAACAGGCATTAAAAATAACTATATAGAAATAATCAGCCTTCATCCTGATGGTCTTATTTGCTGTTGTAGGTGATATAGAGGCATCAGTATTGATTTTAGTCCATTTTATAAACAGTTAAAACTCCTCACAGGAACTTTACAAAGGAAGTTTCTGCTGTGTTATATAATATTTATATAATAAGCTTGTTTCTATTGCCCTGATACAATGCATCGTAAATATAAAGCTACAGCCCCCAGCCAGTTAGCTTAGCTTTAAAGTGGACAAAGACTGGTGGCCTGGCTTTGTCCAGAGGTAGCCAAATCCACCGTGCAGCACCTCTAAAGTTTTTACAGTTAACCTGGTAAATCTTCTTTGTTTAATCTTTACAAAAAATAACACATGAAAACAAGTTGGAATTTTGCTAGCTTAAAGCAGACGCAGGCTAGCCGTTTCCCCCTGAAAGTCTTTGTGCAAAGCAAAGCTTTTTGGCTACTGGCGTTAGCTTCACTTCAAGAAGACACAATTAAGAGTTGTATCAATCTTCTCAGCTAAGTCTCACCAAAGACAAACCAAATATCAAACTATGTCTGTTAATGCTGAAATCTTGGAATGTAGCATCATTGCTAAAAAAGAAGTCCAATTGGTGCAAGAAACACATCACACAGGATTTAAACAAACCCCAATGGAGCGGATTTCACATGAAAGAGAAACAATTAAAATGTTTTTACCAAAGCTATTTGTTTCCATCACAGTTTACAGATCGACTTCTTGGATCAAATTTAACCTTGTTGTGCTTTCCTGTGCCAAGAGCAAATATGAGCTATATCCCAGGAGCACTCAGTTTTGATTACCATTTATTAAACATTTGATTGCTACCTTGGCTTAGAGCATTTGGCTTAACAAATGACGTGTTTATAACCAGAGATCATCTGAATATCTGTGTTTTGTTGTGCAGAAATGCTTAGCAGGGTTAAGAAAATAGGACCAAGATGCAACACCACAGTCTGAAAAGAATAAAAGTTTATCCAAGGCTCCATGAAACAGCTAATTTCGAGCCCTGATACAGAGTCTTATCCATCTCTAGGACCCCTGAGTCATTTGCCCCCCCGCCCCCTGCAAAGCTTCATCCTTGCCAATAAGTGGTTTGGTTTGACGTGTTTTTTTCTCGTTCTTCTACTAATCCTCTTTTTAAAACAGAAATATAATAAATCCAACAGTCTGATCTTAGAGAAAGAGAGACAGCATATGCGCATGTGTGTGTCGCTGTGTACTCATTTATAATGCATCCTGTCAAAGAAGTGGAATGATATTGGATGTGATGCACGTCAGAAACTGGTCGGCACGACAGCTCGAGATGAGACTTAACTGGAAGGGACAGCTAGCTCCTCTATGATGCGTGTGCATACATTCAAAACGACTAAATGCATGAGGCTGCATCATCAAATCTTTGCTTTGTCAGACTGAATAACCTCTATGGAAGGCACTCAGTGAAGGTTTGTAATGATGTGAGATCAGGGGAGGTGAGGACAGGTAATAAGTGGAATTGAGATCACCTTTAGCAGAATGTTACAGAATTCTGCAAAATTGCATTCAATTTGATGTCTAGTCAGACTTAGATTGCCTGCCTCAGTACATTTAAAACACCCTGAGTCTCATTCACTATGAGTCTAGGGCTTTGCACTCGGACATCTGAACAGCATTGATATCAGAATTTCTTCATTAATGTATGTAATTGCTGCCAGGCTGTCATTTTAAACATACAGCGATCAGCCATAACATTATGACCACCTGCCTAATATTGTGTAAGTCCCCCTTTTGCCGCCAAAACAGCCCTGACCCACCAAGGCATGGACTCCACTAGACCTCTGAAGGTGTGCTGAGGTATCTGGCACCAAGCATTAGCAGCAGATCCTTTAAGTCCTGTAAGTTGCGAGGTAGGGCCTCCATGGATCGGACTTGTTTGTCCAGCACATCCCACAGAGGCTTGATTGGATTGAGATCTGGGGAATTTGGAGGCCAAGTCAACACCTTCAACTCGTTGTCGTGTTCCTCAAACCATTCCTGAACCATGTTTGCAGTGTGGCAGGAAGCATTAATACTGTTTCCATGAAGAGGTGAGCTTGGTCTGCAACAATGTTTAGGTAGGTGCTACGTGTCAATGTAACATCCACATGAATGGCAGGACCCAAGGTTTCCCAGCAGAACATGGCCCAAAGCTAAAACTTCAGGAGCACTGGCAGAAATACATCAGAATAGCAACTACTCTATGAGTTCAACTGCAAGTTAACAAAGTTAGTGTAGAAGTCAATCAATAATAGTTGCAACTGCAGTCTGCTTTCATGCTGCTTGATGCAAGAAGGGCGTGAGAATATGAGTGGGTTACTTGTTGAAGTTGGAGGTTTGCAGTCTTTTGCCTGCAACTCTTCATCTAGCAAACTTATTTTCCTGCACAGCTGTTCTCATCACCAGGTCTCATCTGTCCAATACTGCAGCACACCCTCATTAGCCAATCATATTGTTTATTGTCATTTTAAATATGGCTTTTCTCTGCCTCCAGTTCATTCATGCCGCTCTTATGCGCGACCCTCCACCTCCCCCGCCCAAGTCTTCAGCTTCATCATCTCATCAGCCTCAGATGACATAATCATCCGACACCTCCACCACCAGTGTCTTCATGGGCAGGATATATCTTCATCATCATTGTCAAATAGATATTTATCCTTACTTCATTTACTTGTCTCTCCTGATCGCACTCATACCGCCCCCATCCATCTGTAACTACAAAGATGTCTGAAAAAGTGGGTTGTTTTTTGGATTATTAATTGGGTTTAGCACTAACCTCATGACACACACAGTGTGATTCTGGTCTGATTTATCACAATAAAGCATTTTGGCAGTTAAACACTTTAAAGGTGAAGCAGCAGTAGACTGTAAACAGTTAATGTAGAAATTAAAAGCTGTAATATGAATCAGCAGGAATGGCTGACCCAGTCATGAGCAATAAAAACTACTTTGTAAATACATGATTTCTAAATGGTAGATACATCGACAGGCTATTGCTGAAAGAATAATTTTAATAAACATTTTTATTTAAATTGATATATTTAATTAAAAATCAGTTTGATGCCAAATTAAGTTTTGTTGCAGTCATATCAGCAAGTTGTCAGCCCCATAAAAGCTCTCCTAGAAACATCAGTGTGAACGCTGTGTGGCTCAGTTTTGACACAGTATGTCAGCATCTGTCTGTGTGACGTGTGTGTGCGTGCGAGTGTACGTGTGCGCGACTGTTTCTACCGCAGCTGACACTCAGGCAATATCATTACATGACAACTGCCAATGTGTCCACTGGGGCTGATTCATTGGCCCCGAGTCTGGGGGCTCGCCCAGGAAAGAAGGCTCTCCATCAAGCGAGAAGTGAGCAGACGCTGGCCGGAAGCTGACAGCTTTCCAATATGCAAACTTTCTGTGTTTATTTATTTGCTTCTTAATGACCTCAGGTTCAAGCCAAGGGGGCTTTTTTTTTTTCTCCTTCTGCGAAAAAAACAACAACGCAGTCATTTTTCCTGTAGATCATTTGTCACTGGCACATCAAAGTCAAGGAGTGGAGTAACTTTGAATGGAAAGTTTGCTCTACACTTGAGATGGATGCCTTTGAAAGTTTACCCTTTAATACCAATAAGTGCTTGTGTCATTCCTGCCCCCGTGACACACACACACACATTTCTGTTACCTCTGCCCACACACCTTCTCCTCTTTCTCCCCTCTACTCTCCGCTCCCCCTCCCTCCCTGCTTTAATCAAAGTAATGCCAACCTATCTCAGCACTACGGGCTAGGTTAGACAACAAGACAAGTAATGAGATTACACGCAGACTACAGCACTGCATGCGGTTAAGTTAGCGGAGGTGGAAGGGGGCAGCCTCCGCTCTTTTGCCTTTGTAAGCTTTTGGAAGGGCATTCAAATGAGTTGGCAGAGCACAAAACAGAACTCTTTCTCTTCACGCCTCTCTCTCTGCAAGTTACCTGTGGCACTTTCCTGAAACGTCTCAATAGAAGAGAGCCGGCTGTTACTTTGATGTGTTGCTATAACTTCCCTCAGCCCAGTCTTCAAGTGACTCTTGAAGTTGCACTCTCTCAGACTCTCAGTGCATCAGACTCTTTGGCTCTTTTCTGCATGTTAATGAACTCTGAAATAATCCGTGTTGGGTTTATTTGGCAGGGGTTGGCTCAGGACAGAGAGCTCGCTGCTTCTGTTATTTTTGTGCGTATTTCAGAATTGGCATGCACATGTGTGTGTGTGTGTGTGTGTATGTGTGTGTCTGTGTAGTGAGGAAGAATTAGCTGCAGGGCCGGACTGGGGCTGTCTGGGGGCAGGGCTGAAAAAAAGGGCACCAGCTGCATTTGCTGGGACACCATGAAATTAAAACATTCTAAATTTTCATGAAATCAAAATACATTTTCTGATGTTTTTTAAGGCGCATGTCATGCATTTATTCTCACTTATGTGCCAATATTTAGCTTAACAATGACAAGGAAGTTCTTTGGTAGCCTCTTCTGAGTTTGTAACTTCCTAGAAAAACATAAAAAATGTTGTAAACTTGGGGGCATTTAATTTTGAGTCCAATGAAGCACTCCCTTGAGTTTGAATGCCGCTCCAGCATTACTATTAAGTATGCCAGTTACCTTCAGGTGTGAAGAACGAACAAGCTAGCTGGTTAGTACCATCCCAAGCTAACCTTTCAGATTCTCCTGCTACGTTACCTGATGTTTTTTTTAGAATATGTACACAACAGTTGTGTCTAAAGAAAGCACGAGACATGCAGACACACACAAGCAGACAGACAGGCAGAAACAGAGATGACAGGAAACAACAACTCTGCTTAGAAAAGAGCAGACCAGCAGCAGAATCACTTGTCGACCGACGGATTTCTCCACATTTTACAAGAAAGCTGGTGTTTCTGTCACCACGCGACACAACACGATACAATACAACACGACACAAGACGATACGTCATGACACGATACGATACGACACGATACGACTCTATACGACACAATACGATACGAGACGATACATTATGACACACAATACAATACAACACAACACGATACGATACGACATGAAATGACACAATATGACACGGCTCAATACGGCACAATACGATGTGATCATCACGATACGAAATAACTCGATACAACACAACACAATACGATACGACATGACACAATATGATACGGCTCGATACGGCACAATACGATGTGATATGACACAATACGATAGGACATGACACAATACGATACGATACGACTCGATACGACACAATACGATATGACACAATATGATACGACACGATACATCACGATACCACACAATAGGATGCCACGCGATAAGACTCGATACAACACAATACGATACAACACAACACGTTACGACTCGACACGACACAATACGACACGATACAACACGATACGATACAACACGACACAGCACGATATGACACGATACATCACAACACGACACGATACAACTCGATACGAAACAATACAATAAGACACGATACATCACAACCCGACACAGCACAACATGACACGATATATCACGATACGACACAATACATCACAACACGACACGATACGACTCGATATGACACAATACAATAAGACACGATACATCACAACACGACACAACACAATCTGACACGATACAATAAAATACGACACGATACGACACAGTACGGCGCGACACGATGCGATACATAAAGTATATATATATAAAGTATATCGTATCAAAATAATGCACTTCAATATTATTGGCTGCTGTATTTAAGATTGAAATAGTTTTATGATGAGACTCAAAATTACAGTCTAACCACTACACATCAGTTGTGCTATCTTATCTTAAAACCACACAGGGAACTATTAACTACTTAACCAGAGGCACGTAGAGGCTAACTATTTTCTAGCATGGAGGGCAGCCTACATGGCTCTGCACTGGTTTTTCTCTATTTTAAGGGCTCACTAGAGAGCTTTGTTATGTTTTTAAATCAGAGCAACTCATTTAAATAAGAGGAAAAAAAACATCTGATCCTTTTTTCAGTCCAACTAGACTCATTATGCGGCTCGGTTTGCTCTGCCAAAGATCGCTGTCTGCATGTCTTATTGAAGGAGAAGGTTGATACCATCAAACCACTTGAATAATCATACCACAGCTGTTAACTGGGATCTGCTTTTTCATCCTTCATCTGCACCTGATCTGACTGTGTGCTGCTCCTCTGGTAAATATGTGTACGCACTTGGATGTATGTGTTTGAATACATGCTTACATGATTCATGCAGGGAGGCTTGGAGACATGTTTTATAAGTATAGTAAACATATTACAAATGCTGGCAGTGTGCGAGGGAGGGTGTTGATGTGTTTGAATGTATTGCACCAAGCAGGGGATCCTTATCTCGTGGGGGGTCAGACTAAGCAGGATTAGGGGGGGGGCATGGAAATACAGGTGCAGGGGCTCTTCTTCTGCATGCAGAGCAGAGACTTCAGTAAGTAAGCTGTTCCTAGAGGAAAGAACAAAACTTCAAAGGCATCCAGATTATCTTTCATTAATGCAAATCAGTGCGCTTGAAATGAAGTGAAATATGTGAAAGCAGCATCAGAGATTGTTTTGGAGTGGATCGCTCTGTCTTTTGGCAAATGCGGGTCTCTCTGTCACTCATATCTCAATCATGTCTTGGAACTTCTTAACGCACCTTTCCTGCTGTTCATTATGCTCTAATACCTGCACTGACAACATCATGGATGAACTCTGCTTGCCTGGGGCTTGAGTAATCTGCATCCGAGTGTCGCAGATGACCACGGCGGATCCCTGCAGGTGATCCATCAACATGGAACCGGACGACTGGGACCAACTAGCAATGCAACAATTGATCGATGTGCAAACTGTAATTAAAAGCGCTGCACTAATAAGTACCGTGGGAGCAATAGCCATCACACATGCAGGGCCAAAGCACAGGAGAAGGGGAAGATGGAGAGAATGTGGAGGAGGGGAAGAAGGGAGCGAAGGGATAAGAGGGATGGAGATGGATACGGGAGGTATTAAAGATGAGTGGAGTAAGAAGGAGGAGGCAAGGGATGCTGGAGGGTTAGAATGAGAAGGCCTGGGTGAGAAGATCAAAGCTCAAGTGTTACGATGGACAGATTGAAAAGCGCGGGGTCGGGGGAGGCAGAGAGGAAGGTGCTGTTGGCGGAATATCTAACAAGCAGAAAAAGGCAGGAGAAGGAGGCCAGGGAGGAGGCTGACATGAATTGGCTACAAAGAGAAAATATCATCTTTAAATTATGAAACATTTTAGAGGCCTGCTTCTGTTTCCGTGCCAGATGTGCGCGCCCAACCTCTGCATATTTAACACTGTTTGTAATCCAGGGACGACTCCAACGATGGAGCGCCGGAGAAGAGTTAAAATGCAGCCCTTTGTCTCCTAATCTCCTGCCATATCTTATTAGGCTGCACCCCTAAACACTTTCTAATTAAAATCAGTCTTAAGTCGCAGCAACTATGAATCGCAAATGCATACTTCTTAACACAAACACACACAAACACACATGCTCAAACACACCATAGTCATAAACCTAGGGTGGGATATTCTTCTAAATCCCTTCGTAAACAATTAGGCAAGTTATAGAGTGTTTAATGAGATAAAAGCAGATAAAACCTTGTCTTTTGTTTGTCTGTCCGCTGGGACCACAGGCGCGGAGTTAGTTTGTGTTATCAGGATGTCTCCCCTGAGGAGGCTGCACGGCTGGAGAGCTCCAGGCATTAACACACGCTGCTCCGTCTCGGGGTGTGTGTGTGTGTGTGGGCGTGTGTTTCAACTTCAGCGCGATGCTCCAGGTATAAACGAAGTATCAAGTTTATTCAATTTGTCTTTCTTATTTAGCTCTGCTTCTCTCTGTTTTTTTCCTCTTCGCTCTTCCGGCCTCCTTCCACCGAGCCCTGAATACATGTAAGGCATCTTCTCTGAACCTCGCGCCGCCTTCAAACAACAGCACAGCGGAGACACGTTTCAATTGCCCAGGAGGCGGCAAATTAAACAAGGCTGTGAAGGAGAAATTCCTCCCTCTTCCTTTTCATTTGAATTTGTGATTGCTTGCTGTGTTGTTGCTGTCTGCCTGTACACATTGGGAAGCATGAAATGAGAAGTGTTTATTGAGACTCGTGTGGTGTTAAGCGGACAGGATACAGTGAAATCTCATTTTCATTCACACCAGCCGGAGCTCATTCAAAACAATGCGCCAGGAGCCTTGCTACGACGCACCAAGAATCACCCAAAAACAGTTTAGAGAATCACTGCTGCCATTACTGCCGCCTTCTCTCCGTCTGCCCGTCTGCTCCTCTCTGTTTAGCTTATCTCTGTCTCCCCTGTTTCTTATCAATCCCTGTCTTATAGTCCACGCTTGCTATAGTTATCACACATCACCCGCTAATCGAGAGAAAGGGCCTCCTTCTGTCAACAAGCTCGCAAATCTAAAACGATCGTATCCGCCCTCGACACATGTCTGCAAATTTTCTGTCCCATAAATGATTCATGCGTCTTTGCATCCGATGGCTGAATTCATATCCTTGTTTACTTATTCTCTCCCACTTTTAAAATGTGATGTTGCTTCTTTTTTTTTTTTTTTTTTAAGACTGCAATTACCAGGGTGCAGAATAGCCAGAGAGGAAATAGCAGAAATGTCACCACACTCGACTGAGCTAAACTGGCTAAACGATGACAAGCACTCTCCCTGTCAGATAAACAGAGTAACAGGAATCCGGGGTTTAACGCACACGTCAAGATTCCTCATTAGGAGAGGCTAATGCGAACGTTCGGCTCGGCAAATTGGCAACACATCAAACCTTCTGTGATATAGGAAGTGGGTAGGAGCTGCAGTGCATCAGATCATAAACCCTCATGATGATATAACTTGACAGGCGTTTTTTTTTTTCCTGACATCAAAGAGCTGTATACGAGAGGGTCCTATATATTTCTGTACCATACGAGATGAAAGCTCACGCGTTGTTTTGATTTTTATTTACTTTTTTCAGCAGAGTCTCTTGAGAAATGCACCCTCTGCTACTTTTAGGGTTAAAGGTCACTGCCCTTTATGATACGTAATAGCACCAACTAGCTTTTATTTTCTGCACAATGCAGCGCTTCCTGTCAGTGTCACATTGTTTTTCCTGCCCTGTCCCGGACATGCATCTCTCTTTTTCTCCCTCCTTTTTTAATCCTCTCCCTCCTCTACTCCCCCCTTTACTAATTTGTGTCCTGGCTAATGACACATTCATCTTCGGTCACCTTCAACGCGCTGCCTCTCGGAGCAGTTCTTGACAAATGCGCTCGCTTTCTAGAGGCCGCCAGTGTCAAAACATCAGAGGGTAGAGTGGCAGTGTAAATACCAACAACGGATGCTTCCTTAAGGATAATCACCACTGCTGCTGGCCCGCTCCTGGCACTCAGCACCCCTGCTTGATTTGCAGTGTGTGTGTGTGTGTGTGTGTGGTTGTCTTGTCCACGTGCGTGCAAGCTTGCAACTATGTGTGATTAATCTATACTGAGGGAAAGGTAGGGTGCAATCAGCGCTCCATTTGTGAATACCAAAGGGCTCCGTGACCATGAAGGGGAAATGGGAAATGGGAGATGGCGTGTCCAGTGTTTTGGCAGGGTAATGGAGCCTAAGAAGTCATTTAGGACCAGCTCTGCCCTGTCACATGCCTGTCATACTGCTGGCTCGGCGGTGTCACATCCGATGTGCGTCTGGTTGAGCGCCGCGCGGCACGCTGGCATCTCCCATAGCCCTGCGTCAGTCAAAGACAACACACATGACAATCAAAAAACACACACACACACACAGGCACACACGCGTACGTTACATCATGGAGAAAAAAGGGAAAGGCTGCAGCGGGCCGCGTCAAGCCATCAAATCTGTCCCCGCCAGATAAACATCCTCTCGACACTGTGACATTTTCCCCAACGCAAGCCGAGTGTGAAGGCTGCAAAATGTGCATGGCTGTGCGTGCATGTGTTTATGTGAGCATGTCTGTCTGAGTGTTTTATTTATGCATGCAGAAATAACAGGCCTTTTATATAAAGAGCGAAATTAATGTATGACCCTGCCGTACCGGGTAATAAATCACCTCTTGTGAAGGATGAGCGCTGTGTTTTGTTTCGTTTTTTTTTTAAAACTCCCCTCCCTAAAATGTTAGCATTAGCATTTTGTTGTGTTGAGTCTGGATTAATGATTGTTAGATTTATGCAAAGAGAATTAAATGATGCCAATTGTTTGTGGCACGGTCATGAGAGTCACGTCAAACCCGCCTGGTTTTGATCAATGGGAAAAGAGCAGCAAGCTGACTTCATTTGACTTGACGTCTACTTTTAGCTCCCTGTCAAGTCGAATTTAAATATTTGGTATTTGTCTTTTTTTATGCTATACGAGGAGGGATATTTGTCTCGCTGATGCACTTTGGGCTGAGTGTTAAACCATTGAAAGGCTTTGACAGCAAACAGTTTCCTCCTGTCTTCAAAATTAGAGAAGTTACCCCCGTCAGTGTTTGCAGCGTAGTGTTAAAGGGCTGCCATATCGGCCTTTTTCATTTCAGTAAACATGAGCTGCACTATTTGGGTGCAAGTACAGATTGAGAGTCAATTCTTATCTTTCATGTTTATACCCAGCCTCCTATGCAATCAATCCAAACCGGACAAACTGAAGCCCAGCAGCGCACCTCTCGGTCAGACCACCTCCAAAGGTTTCACTTTCGCTCTCCGAAGCCCTTCCTCTTCCCCCGCGCTCCATTTGTCCTCCTCCTCCTCCCTCTCCACACCCTGAGCGAGGTTGAATTAATGTTTGACTGTGGGAGACTTGTAGATGGCAAATGTTCACATTCATTATGCATGACTTCCATGTTGCTGTTAATTTCTCGGAGCCAGCCAAGTCGAGGAAATGATTTTGTACATTATGTTTGTTTAATGAAATTGTCACACTAATGGAAGTGAGGCTGAATAAGATGGAGATGACTGTTTCTGTTTGTCGTTTTTATGACCTCTTTTTTTTATCGCAACCGGTTTTCACATCATCTCCCTCACGCGGTATTTATGGACCGATGCGATGCTCAAGGAGCTGCGACATACAGTGGGAGGAATTCTGTTGGATCCCTTAAAATAATTTGCTCACAGCTGGTGGCACCCTCAGCATGCCTTCATTCATTTCCAGCAATGCCCAATGTAAATGTGTAGGTGCAGACATATATATAAGTTTGTGTACACTGATTCAAAAGTTTGCATGTGTTTTGAGCGTTGAGGATTCGTATATGCTGGTTTGTGAATAATTTAGCTGTCCGTGAGCCTTCTCCAGCCATAGATCTCTCTGAGCAAACATGCTTTATCTCCCCCTCGCTGCACCAAACAGAGTAAATCTTTGAGGCTAATCACAGCTCCGTGTTTCTTCACCTCGAAATCAGCCCTTACACCCTCTTACATCAGCTGATAAACACTAACTTGTTGATTAGCCCCGGTTTGTGCTTCTCACGTAGTACTGTTTCACTTGAGTCACAGAGCTTAGCTCAGATCAGGTTCGCCAAAAACTCATAACTGACAATCTTTGAGAAATCAAGAAGGTTGTTAAACAACACTTTAGGCTGTTGTGAAGTCCTCAAAGACTCCTCAAACCTTCTGGATAAAACTAAACATGATAGAAAAAGGTTTTCTTAACCAATTTCACAACTTTTGACTGTGTTTCTTATCCTACTGGCTGGAAATTACAGAATACATATATATAAAAAAAATACTTAAATTCTTCATTTATACAAATATTTATGATTAAAGTAATAACAGTATGGACAAATATAACCAGTGTAAATTATAATTTATTGATAATTAACTTTAGTAATCGCTCAAATGTTCTGCCCCCACATTTTTGTTATGTGTACGTTAGCTTAGTAATTCTGGGAATTCTTAAACCTCAGTAGGAGCCCTTTTTACACTGCCAGTTCAAGGCGGGATTATCACGCCTCTGTTACACTCCGTCTTCTATGTAAAACGCATAGAGGCGTAATGGTGAGGCGAAGTGGTTCTGCCTCTGAGCCGGCATCGGAGGTAGTAACAGAGGCGCAACAGAGGGGAAACCGGCAGGGCGAAACATCGCTTTGTGGGTGTATTTGTTGACCTGTTTGTTCACATGTTGCGCACGTTTTGCTTCCACAACGCCGGAACGCTATTTAAAAACACACACTAGGGCGGCTTTACGCCGGCGTTGCTTGGTCCAATGTAGAATAACAAAGGTGGCATGAGGACAGAGCTCCGTTTGGCTCCGGTTGTAACTCTTGATTTTCCTTGCTGACGGTCGCTTTCCTTTTTAGACTGTTTGCTTTCATCTGAGCGTCAAGTTTGTTTCTTTTTCTTTGGATTTTCACTTATTTTTGAAGTTGTATCTGTAGTCATCCATCTTTTCTTTGTTTGTCCAGCCATAGTAGATTACTGTTTACTCGCAACACTTGCAGAGACCGGAAAAGCAGTCGCTTAGTTCCGCCTACCCTCTCTGACAGACCAACCACTGCTGGGTAGGGCTGGGCAATGTGACTTTATATCGTTAAAACAATATGAAAATGTCTATCGTATGTGTTTTTCTATATCGTCTCCATAGGCTCAATCACCATTGTGTTACCTCATTCAGTGATAGATAGTAACTTCATGAACAGACATGTTGTTAATGCTCTGTTTAAACTGTGTAAAGCACTATGACTTGCTCTATGTATAAATGGTGCTCTATAAATAAACTTGCCTTGCCTTCGTTGATGTTAGCTGACTTTATATTAGCTCAGTGTATGTTAGCTTGATTAACTTACTGCTGAGGACTAACCATATTCAGCACTCCAAAGATGTACTGTAGTTAACTTCAGTTTTATATAGACAAACTTAATGACCACTGACATCAAGAAGGTGCAACATGTAAATGAGACAACATTTGAGTTACCTGAATCTGTTTCTTTTATCTTTTGGTAGAGGCTACAGTAGATTCCCAAACCTCCTAATGTTAAAGCTATACGTTTCCTGCTCTAAAACAAAAACTCCCAAATCGTCAAAGTAGCAGTATAACTGTGCTAGTAATGTGAAAAAACTGTAATTACTGGGTTTAGGCTAAAATTAATTATAAGTAGAACCCAAAAAAAAGTAATCACAGGATGCACTGACTGTCTAAGACTGAATTAAGCTACCAGTTAAACTTATAGAGATGTGCAGTTTTAGGCTAGAATGTGTTTAACTGGATTAGGCAAGAAAAGCACAGTTTTGGTAGCAGATGGATTTTTTTTCCAGATGGTTTAAAGAGTCTTTGAGGATTCTGGAAATACCTTTGCTGTGGTGTTAAGTGCTTAAATGAGCTTCTGTTTTTTTGAGGATCAGCAGCTGTTTATTTCAGCAAGAACTTAAGTTTAGCCCTCTAAACACATGCAATGGTTAAAAATGAAAGGGACACACTGAGGCTCTTAAAAACATGAAAACACTCACAAGCACAAGGAAGGAGGCTGGAGCGAGGCTGCACAAAGGAACACACAACGGAATGGCAACAAGAGGGAAGACACGCAGGGTATAAAGACATCAAGGGAAACAAGACACAGGTGAGTCCAATTAGGGCGGGGCTGACACAAAAAGCAGGAGACACTGGGAGCAGTCTACACGTACACGGTATTATTCACACAACGCCATTTTAGGACATTCCTGGCAAAACGTGACAAAAACAGTGATGCTTCTAACAGTGTTAACAGGACTTTTTACATGGTTACACATATGTGTACAGTTACTCGTCCACTACAAAGACGTCAGGATGCACTCCGGATGTCACTGCTATGATTGGCTGCGACTTTCTTTTCTTCTTTGCATGACCGGGTTATCGCCGCCTGTTGGTGTGGCATTCTCATGTCAGCGTTTCTGTTGTGTTTTTGCGTTTTCGTTTGGACAGGGATTTTTTTTATAACCGTGCTTGTGCGATTTTTTTGGAAACGAAGGAGGGAAAAATACCTGTTTATGTGTAGACATAGCCAGAGATGCGGATTAGTTTAAAAATAAAAAAAGGGAATGACGAAATGAAAATATAAGAAACAAAGACATGACCTCAGGAAACCTGACGGAGAGTGTCACAGGATTATAAATAATGCCGTATGCACTTTTTTCCTCAAACATAAAGTTGGATTCTCTTGCATTGTTTACTGTCTCACTATAAAAAATGTTCCTGTATTTTGGAGCCTCTGCTGCATTGAAGTACATAAAACAACAAACAACAAACAACCATTATCCTTCATATGCCTCTTCCATTTAACTTTCACATATCAGCGTTAATCCTTTTACACACAAAACCTTTTGTGCAAACACCTAAGCGTATGCACATGTGAATGTGTGTGTGTGTGTGTGTGTGTGTGTTTATTGCAGTGATGCTGATGCTGCCTCTAACCTAAAATCCATCACTGAGTCCAGCCATGCGATTACAGCCTGCCATGGGAAACGCTGACTACTGCTGCTACTCTATTAGGCAAAGTGCTTGTGTGTGTATGTGTGTGTGTGTTTGTGTGTGTGAGAGAGAGAGGGGGAAAGAGAGAGACAGAATGGGTATTATCCCAGACCAGGTGCTAAGTGCTTCTCAGTAGCCTCTTTTCGGTCCGGGACCATTTTCTCCCATGCCGCACCGATCCCTCGCCACTCCCGGAGCTGTGAATCAGTCCGTCCTGCAGAAGAGTGAGATTAGCGTATGCTGCATTGCAACGGATTGATTTCTCCTCTGCCGCTTCCCATCTTCTTTCACCCCACATCCTTTTGGTGCCTCCATGTTCTAACTTTGCAGATAAATACTTTAAGGAAAAGTCTCCCACTGTAGCTTTCTTAAAACTTCTGCTAGGACCGATATGTAGAAAAGTCTGCATACTTTCTGTGCGTGTACATGCCTGCCACACACGTGTGTGCTGTATGTTTATGTGTGTGCGTGTGGGAGGCCAGGCGGGCTGTGAAATAGGGATTGATGTGTCCATTTGAAGACAGGTGTTTAGAGTGTGACTGAGGGCTGCGGCAGCCTCACTCCGCCTCGGTCTGCTGCCTCCGTCGGCGCGGCTCCACCACCGGCTTTGATTACTTGTTGTTATTGGAGTGTGAAATCTGAATATGCTTTTTCATTACTCAAAGTTTGGCTAGTGTTGGAGCAAAGAGGCGCGGGGGTGACAGCAGAGTGTTTGGTTTTCATGATGTGAAGCTGGTCTGAGTTTGTGGTCTTATTTGCTTTTAGCAGAGTTTGAACTCTTGGGCTTTTTTTAAGAATTGATTCATGTAAATCAAAGGAGACATTCAAAACAACAACATGTTTGTTATAGACTTTGGGTTTTTGTAGGCATGTCATTGTCAGCCTGTTGGTGGGGCAGTGGGTCTACCACACTGCTGGAGACTGAAATATCTTCACAAGTATGTGATGGATTGCCATAAAATTTTGTACAGCCATTGTTGACCCTCAGAGGATGAATCTGTCTGAATTTGGTGATGCTCTGACTTTTCCTCTTGTGTCACCACAAGGTTGAGATTTTTGCTTTTTAAAAGAAAAATACCGACAATAATGGGATTGATTGCTTAAAAAATGTTGTACTCACATTCATGGTCCTGAGAGGATGAGTCCTGATGACTTAAATGTTACCCAGACTTTTCCTGCAGCAGTGCCTCTAGCAGGTGAAAATTCCACTTGTACTATAAATACTGAAATATGGCTCAAAGCTTGTTGGTCCAAGTCATTCATGGATCAATGATGATGTACTCTTTATAGATTTTGGTGATCCCCTGAGGTTTCATTTAGCACCAACAGCAGGTTGACATTTATGGTGTTGATATGGACATTCTTGCTACCTTTGAAATAAGTTGTAACAATATTAATGATGCCTTCACTTTCCATCTTGCATCATCACCGGGTCCAAATTTTATCATATGCTAACATGCTAACGTGCTAAACGATGGTAACAATGGTACCATGGCACCAACTTTAAACAAGCTAAACAAATAGCATGCTTTCCATGACCATAAAGAGGCTCAGATCAACGCTTCTTAATGAATAATTTGGCGTATATGGAACATAAACATGTGTTAGACAGTAAGGCTGGTGCATTTAAAAATAAATTGATACCAGTGAAATTTAGAGGGAGCCACCTGAGTGTGTCTAACATTGTGCAATAGCGTGTAAAAAAAGAGCATCCAAGTATAAATCTGCAGAGTCTATTATAAATTACATTGAGGGGATGAAGATGAGTTTTAGAGGCATTCTGGTAACAACGTCAGCATAGTCAATAATTGGCAGTATAAGTTGTGAAACAGCCGATGAACAGCTGATGAATCCTTCATGGCCAGGGAAAAGGATTTGCCGGCTGCATCTGAAGGAGCCTTCAAAATGGCACAGCCTTCGATGCCACGCTGTTGGCCTTCAAATACATCCTTTGAAGGATGCAGGCCCTGAATTGGGACACAGCATATACCTACGTCCAACTTCACAGGGCTGCTGACATGGCTGCAGACCTTAAGTCTTGTTTTAAATTATTTCAATAAAATCAAAGCATCTGAAGACATGCAAAAGACATTTTATTTGCCTTTGATTTTCTGTTTTTTTTTTTTAATCTCCTTCCCACTCGTGTCAGACGGTATTAGCCATTCCACTCTGTGAGTATTTCCATGGGTTAAGACTTCCTCTAAATGACCTCATGCTGTAAGCTGACAGCCAGACAGCTGAGCGTTTAAATAGCTGGAGTGTGTTATAAAAAGACAGAGAGCACCTGGTAAAAGTGTATTAATCTTCAGGTGCTTGGAGGAGACATTCGTTATCAGAGCTTGGGAATTAAACATGAGCATGAATTCTTCAGAGGCGCAATATAAAAGAGTTGGATAATTTTAGAAGGGATCACTCCACCTGTAATTTTAGCTCCCCTCAAAGGCCGCTCTGTCTCTGCCGTTTAGAACTAATCCCTTTTGGAATTTGAAAGCTGTGTTCTCCAATATGTATTCACAAAGTGGATTAAAGAGACTCAATAGTTCAGGTTTTGTTTTTCATGTGATTAAGTGAAACCTGTGAGAGTGATTAGATTTTCCAGCAAAGGAAAGAGAGTGAAAGGCTAAAAAAAACCATGTAAACACATCCTATTATGCCAGCAGCTGAAGAAGCTGCTTTTCACCATGAAATGACAAATATTTGGCAGCGTGATCACTGTGGCTGATATTTCAAACAGGTTTCAAAATAAATGCCTTTTAATTACGTTAAGTCTGGATATTATTCAGTCTTTGTATCAGTGGGTGAAAGCTGCCAGTGCTTGTTATTTGAAATGCATATAACAGCAGCAGGTGTTTGTGTGCGAGGGGGGATTTCACAGTGGTGTTTACAGCATTTTGTAGCACCTGTGATATGGCAGCGCAGGGTGATTGATTATTCTGACCATGGCACTGACTGCTTTACACAGATTAACCTTTGACCTTATAGGTGAGGGATCACATCGGCTGCTGAGAGGATGATGGGTGGGAACGGGATGGTCCTAATTTAGTGTCCCATTATCACATCCCTGTCAGGAGGGACTGCAGGGAATGAGGGAGGGAGGGACAAAAGAGGGACGGGGGAGAGAGAGAGAATAGAGGGGTTAATCAACAAGGAAGGGAGATGAAAGCGAATGAAAAACATTGAGAAGCAGGCGCCAAAAATTCGCCCTAATTCTGATGTTTATTTTATCAGAGGTGGCAGGTGTGCCGGGTCCACAACTGAACCTCGCCGTGCTTCTCTGGCCCGTTCTCTCTGGCTGTGCAGCGCGTCTAGAGATAAGGCTGTAATGAAGCCGAGTGGGAATAACACAAACCTCCAAAGAAAGCCTTCGGCCAGACAGCCGGACTGTGCTCTCGCGTCCCTCCTCCCTCGGCTACCCCTTGTCTCACAACATAAATTTGTTCCTTCATCCCTCTCCTGCTGGATCTGTTTGTTTAGCGACTGTCGAAATAAGTTGCACTGATTGCCTGCGGGTAGTGGAGCCGCTGGAAGCCCGCGTTTGTCTTATCACACAGACCGCGTCAAGCTGGGAAGTTTAAGCAATGAAGCTTAATGTGGACAGTTAGAAGTAAATGATCAAGTTAGCTTTACATCATCCCAGGCTAATAGAGGACAGAAAGCATCCCGATGTCCTTCATTCGTTTGAGAAACATCAGGTTCAAGAGGAGGATCTAATCAGCAGAGGCTTAATTAGCCGCTGCCTAATGAGCAGAGGTGTCTTCTGGAGTTTCTCTGCGGTTGGTGTCATCACAGATGTCTGGTTCACTAGTGGCTTTTATTTGACGGATTGCAAAGCACGGACATTTTGCAGTGCCTTTAATAACATAGTTTTGATAATTCAGAAAGTGTAACATGTTAGTGTTTCGGCTCGTGATGCCATCACACTGAATTTATGTACTTGTGACACCAGATCGCAGGTTGTGGCTTTTGTGGATGATTTATGAGTTCAACCAAAGAGTGGTGTGTCATGCTTCATTGAAGGATTTTTGTAAGACTAGAGAAGGAAAAATAAATATTACATTAAATTAGTTTTATTGTGGTCACGGGCGGCTGTCACTGGGCGAGAGGCGGGGTACACCCTGGACTGATCGCCTGTCAATCACAGGGCTGAAACCATTCACGTCCACATCCACACCTATACGGGCAATTTTATAGTCACAGTTTAACCTAACGAGCATGTCTTTGGACTGTGGGAGGAAGCCAGAGTGCCTGGAGGGAACTCACACATGCACAGGGAGAACATGCAAACGCCGCGCAGGAAGGCCCACTTTGTCGTTTTCCATCAGCCAGCAGTGGTTGGTCTGCCAGAGAGGGTAGGCGGAGCTAAGCGGCTGCTTTTCCAGTCTCTGCAAGTGTTGTGAGTAAACAGTAATCTACTATGGCTGAACAAACAAAGAAAAGATCGATGACTACAGATACAACTTTAAACATAAGTGAAAATCCAAAGAAAAAGAAACAAACTTGACGCTCAGATGAAGGAAAACTAAAAAGGAAAGCGACCGTCAGCGAGGAAAATCAAGAGTTAGGACTGGAGCCAACCGTGGACGTCTGGTTATGAGGGACGTATGCGCCCGCAATACCTTTTAATCGCCATTAGTTGTCGGCAAATAGAACAAAACACTTATAATGATATGTTTAAATCTCTAAAAAGGGAAAAAAGGGAAAACAAAAAGTTCAACAAATCTGCACCACCATTAAAGATCCAGCAGTAAAAGCACAGAGAACAAAACACCTAAAGTACAATATAATGAGATGAAACAAAAAGGAAAACAAGGAAACTTAGTAGCACTGGAAAAATAAAACTTTTTTTCTTCCTGATGGTCCTGACTGCAAAGGCCGAGTCACCCTTAGTCTTGAGCCGAGGCTTATCGGAGGAGTCAGTAGGGACCTACCTGAAGATCCGAGGCTCTGTGCTCTGGCTTGTACAGGGAAGAAGCAATTCAGCAGTGTGACTGGGAGCAGTGCTGTGAGGTGCTTAAAACCAGTGGCTGTTACTGGTGTTTTCAAGAGTCAGGGCATGGAAATGGATTATTTACTGCACAATTTAACAATTCATTGCTGATCTTTGAAGCAGGAGTCAACAAAACTATCTCAACTCAGAGTCAACTTTTTGAATGAACAATGCGATTTCATGTTAAAGCTTTGCAATGGCCGGCTCCATGTCCCAATATGACCCGGCACTCAAAAACACACCATTTAACCCACTTCAACTCGCTTATAATGGGTTTAAATGTGGTTAGAGATGTAAAGCTGTGTGTGTGTCAGCTTCATGCACACTCCTGCAGGTTGCACTGAGTCGGCATGGTGTAGCAGGTGTAAGCACAGACGCACTGACAGGACCGTGGGTTTGGAAGCTGGCTGGTGTGAATGTGTGTGTGTTGTTTTTTAGGGAGAATGGATTTTGCATTAGTGCCCTTGTTTCCTCTTCCTCCCTCCTTTTCTCCCCTTCTCTCTTACCCCTCTATCCCACTTTCTCTCCCCTCCTATTATTCTCATTCTGCACTGGAGGGCCGTCAGCGAACCCTGAATGCATTATGCTGTCTGCTCCATTGTTTGTGCTGTTTCTCTGCGCCTGTGCCCCACTCTCTCCCAATATTTGTTTTCATTAATCACAATGGGTGCCTGCTGCGGGTGTCTTGATGGCTTTTTTGGTCGTCTTTTGTTCCGCAGCGCAGCTTTTGTCTTTAGGCATTGGCTTTTCTGTGTTTTGTTTGTGTGCCTCTGTGTTTGTGCACATGTGCATATATGCCCACACACGAGCTCGCAGACAAAGATGGAGGTGGGAAGGAACAGGACGCCGCGCACATTTGTCCTTCTTCACACATGGTAATGTATCCCTCACTTTCATGTTTGTCTTTTATCTGGGCTCATTACTGCTGTTTTCTGAGAAGCTAGTGGGGACAGAATGGCTAAATTTTCTGTTGTGATGCCGCCTGTGCACACAAACAACACAAACATGCGCTCCAGCAGGTCCCTAACATTCTTATACACAATTATTGCGTTGGAAATGTATATTCAAGATGGATTCAATGATAAAAATCAGGAAAAAATACATTCTACTGTAGGATGAACAGCTGGTTGATCTTCCAATACATATATATTTTTAAACAGAACATCAATGAGCTCAAAGTACACACCTCCTCCGCTCCTGCGCCTCCATTATTGAGGGTCTTGTTGGTTTGTTTGGCCCGGACGGGCAGTGTAGCCATAAGGTGGATAAATAAATCATCTCTGAAGAAATATTAAAACTTGTCTGTTGCTTTCCCACCTTCTGCTCTCTGTTCCCGTGCTGCTTGTGCTCCCTCTTTCTTTTTTTCTCCTCATTTTCGTGCACCTCCCATTCTCAGCATGCCTCTCTCCTTCTGATGTGTGACTCACTGTTTTTTTCTGTTTTGTTTTTGTGTTGTTGCGAGGCTCTGTATCTCTGTGCGCACACACCCACACACACACACACACGTGTGCGCTAAGGTGCACGCCATCCTTCCACGCTTGAAATGTATGGATTTGCCCACTGTTAAAATTTTCAGCCGCTCCACAGGATCAATTCCAATTAAATATCAAATAGGGCTTCTATTTTCTCCCGCTCTCTGGCTGCTCTGCAGTCTCACAACAGCGTGTGGTCCAGGAATTTCTCCGCTCTCCTTTCTCCCCCCAACCTTGTCCGACTGTGATATTCCTTTTTTTCTATATGTCCTATAATCTCAGTGCTCATAGGGTGTTCAGAGCTATGGTTCAGTGGTGCATAATCATGACAAATCCTGCGGGAATCCATAGAAGGGCTCTAAATGCAGTCCTACTTTATCAGCCGAGTAGAGTGAGTAGGAGAAAGAGAAAGTTCTATACAATGAAATGATGGGTTGTCCTCTGCCTCACACACCGTAACATTCACAGACGATTCATGCAGAGAAAGGAATGAAAGAACGACTATTGTTACATATCAGCCGCGCAGAGAAAGTCTGCAAATCAAGCCTTCACCGACTTGGAGAAAAGTGGATTGGAGAAAGTGGCATCTGGTGGCAGCTCTGCACGTAAATCTCTTCTTTCACTGTTGCACCTGCAAGTTGCATCATCACCTCTGAGTGTGTATGTGTGTGTCTGTATTCAGGTACAAGTGTTTATGTCTCTCTGTATTTACCTACGAGTGTGTGTTGGGGTGTACTTGAACCCAAATTCATTGTGCGACAGATGATGTGGCAGCAGTTGGCTTGGCAGGCTTTATTTTATCTCACCCGAGGCATTTCTTGTGGATAATAGTGTGTGTGTGTGTGTGTGTGTCAGTGTATATCGGCTAGAAGTGGAGCTGATAAGAGCTCTAGGGATATATCTCCATCCTCACACTCTTTTCCAACAAGGGCCATTCTTCCAAAAATGGATATCGAACATTGAGGCCTTGACCTGATTACATCACCTAAGTACCTGTTGCAGTAATAAGTACATGAGCTCTTCCCGGCTGAAGTATGAAAAGGAACCACTTTGAACTTTGAGCGTACTTTTGAATTTTTTAAACATTTAAATATGATTTAAGTTTGACTCCTTTTCTAAATCCAGGGATTAGGTAGATAGTATGGCCGGAAAAGAAAAAAAGAAAAGAAGTGGACACTCAGATAAAGTATGTGGACACTCAAACATTACACCCTTATGTGCTGTGCTGCTATAACTGCCTGCACTCCTCTGAGAGGGCTTTCCACAAGAGTTTCAATTTGCACTCGCCAGGCAGTAAATTTAATATGCAATCACTGTACAACAATATGACCTTTTTAAAATTATTTTGTCTTTCTTCGTTAAGTGCTCAAAGGAATAATTCACGTTGAATGAGCAGATCAATGCAACTCCTTTTTCTGCGTAGTGAACATGCACCTGGCTGACGGCTGCAGCTGGTTATGTTAGCAAGAATGGAAACATGTAAAGAGCTAGCCTGGTTCTGCTTAAAAGTAACTAAATTAGCCAAGCAGCACCTCAGTGGAACCTCTTATGCTCACAAATGAACACATGATACCTTGTTGTTGTATCTATACAAAAGCAGAGGTGTGAATCTGATGATTAATCCATTTCAAAGGGGATTATTTAGTAAGTGGTCAGATGGACTGCACTTTTATAGCACCTTTCTAGTCTTCTGACCACTCAAAGAGCTTTTACATTACATGTCACATTCACACACTGATGGCAAAGGCTTCTCTGCAAAGTGCCAATCTCCAATTAGGGACTAACTACATTCATCTTCAGGAGCAGTTTGGGGTTCAGTGTCTTGCCCAAGGAGAGTTCAATATGTAGACTGTAGCAGTCAAAGATCAAACTGCCATCCTGAGCCACACCTGCCCCATTGTACAACATATAACATGCCTATTGGTGTATTTTTACATGTGCTGGTAGGCAGACTTGGTTAACTTTGGTCAGAGCCAGCTCAGCTGTTTTCCTCTGTTTGCAGTTCAATAATGTAAACAGCTGTTGGATCCACCTACATTTTTGGCGGCCCGCCGGGGTCAGCCCCACATATGGGTCTCTATGTGCCTGACTGACTGACTGACTGAGTGAGTGACGGTACTTTCAGAGCTAAATAAAGTTAAAAAAATGACAACGGCCCAGGAAACTCTTCAAAATAAAAGCATTGTGTACAAACGAGGGGAGTCAGAATTTCAGATCAGGCTTTTACTTTGAAAAAGCATAACGGAAGTGTCGACCTACTTTACTCTCCATGCCTGTGACTTTTACTACAGGAAGAGATATTTCTGTCAGAGATCAATAGGACACAATTCATCATTTTGGTCAAGAACCGCTCGCGGTAAAAATAGGTGAGCCTCCTATTCTCCACATTATTGCCGCGTGACACGCCAGCATTGTGAAGACTTGTCTGTTTTCATGCATTTTAAATGAAAATGACCACGTCACACAGCCGTCATCCACACGCCACGCTTCCAGTGTTGCCCACAAAAGTGCACATTGACCTGATGCGGTCAGCCACATACTAGGTTTGACCTGGTCTTGTTACCAAACAGATATAAGAGTTGTGAAAGTCCTTATCTAACTCCTAATAGAGATTTCTTTCTGGATTGTTGAACTACAATATACGTTTAACCATGTATTGTAGACAGCAAGAATTCAATGCACTTCCCTGATATACTTTATTGATCCCTCAAGTGTATTTAAGTTAGAGATAGAAAAGGCTCAGGGCATTAAAAAATATCAACAATAACAGAATAAAAATAGTAAAATATAAAATATATAAATATATATATATATATATAAACCCCCACAGTTCTTCTGCAGGGGGTGAGAGGGGTTGTCCAGGGTGGACATAAAGATGGTGATTATGCTAAATACAGAGATGGTAATATCAGGTTTGTAATGGAGGCAGGTTCTGGTTTCTGTAATGAATTCGGACACTCCCTATACCCATTCACTACCCCAACATCTTATCATTCTTTGTATCCACTTTGCTGCATGTAGAAGACATCACTTCCTGCTTTGTCCCTGAATGTTGGCATTGGATGCATTTCTTGAGGTTCAGATGGGTCCGATCTGGGTTTTATTTGCTAGGGATGCTTGTATTTGTCCCCATGCAGCTACCGGACTGTGACTGAGGCCATCCACTGATGTTTGAGATTAAGCCTCGAGCACTGACTCTAACCCATGCTAATGCTGCGGGATAGAGTTGAGGTCATGGCTATGTGCAGGGAAAAGTTTGTCCATTTCAAACTCGGAAACCCATCTCTAGAGGGACTTTTCTTTGTGCACAAGGGAATCAAATGTTAAGAAAAGAAAGACCTTTCCTAAAGTGGAAGAAAGCTATTGTATCAAACATCATTGCATAGAGTACCATTAAGACTTCCTTTAAATTGGAGCGACGAGGCTTATCCCAAACCCTGAAAAGAACCCAAGACATTCAAAGGTAAACTGGGATGTCTTCTTTCTTTTGTCCCCCTAACATGCATCTGTTATGGCTGCAGATACCTGGACTTAATCTTAAACTGTAACAGGAATTATTTCATTTAATTAGTTGAAGTAACCCCTGAAGCCACACCAAAGAAAAGGCCTATCTCCTCTGCACACACACTGTACTTGGCTGTGTAAGGTAGTGGACATTCATAAGTCCCTCTGATCCCCTTGATTAAAGAAATCCCTCCAAGCCTCTAAAAACCAGAGAGAGCGAGTGTTAGAGGGGGCATTGAGCTCATTCATTTGTGAATGTTATATTATGCCTCAGTGGATTGACCTCTGACATCATGCTCGCCGTCCTCGCTCTCTCGCCCTCCCTCTCTCTGGTTCTCTCCTGGCACATCCTCAATACTAAGCCTCAACCATCGGAGCTACAGAGAATTAATGAATTATAAATCCCCCTGGATACATTAACTAGGCCCACTTTATATGCCAGGACTCAAATTACATCAATATACGCTTTCTGCATTTGTAAATGCCTATCAATTATAGATGTGATGTCATTACCCAAGCAATATCTGTCGTGAATGAGCAATATGTGTCATACAGCAGTGTTGACTTATCTTGGGATTGTTCCGACAGGCTGGATTTGAGCCACTTGAGGGCAGCAGAACCAGCTCTGAATTCAACACTGACAGGTTATTACCCTATAGGTTATTTCAAAGATGTTTGCAAACTGCAGCTAATTCCCACGCATGGAAGACATGGAGCAGCATAAGAATGAATGAGCAGTCCTCTTTTTAGCTACCTGTGAAGTGTAAGCCCCGCATCGACCCTCCTCTTAGCTCTGATTTGGTCTCAACCAACTACTGAGAGACACACACCGATCAGCCATAACATTGTGGCAGATCGAGTAAATAACATTGATTATCTCGTTACAATATTACCTGTCAGTGGGTGGGACATGTTAGGCAGCAAGTGAACATTTTGTACTCAAAGTTGATGTGTTAGAAGCAGTAAAAATGGGACCTTTGACAAGGGTCAAATTGTGATGGCTAGACGACTGGGTCAGAGCATCTCCAGAACTGCAGCTCTTGTGGGGTGTTCGCAGTCTGCAGTGGTCAGTACCTAAAAAGTGGTCCAAGAGAGTCTTTGGACTGTAGCAGCCAGGGATCAAACTTCCAACCTTCCAATTGAGAGATGACTGACTTGACCACTGAGCCACAGTTGCAATGAAAGACCTAGTAGTGCTGCTTCTTCAGGGTGGGTGTCTTAGAGGGCTTTCACATTAGGGGCCTGGGCCTTGATCCGAGCACACTTGACCCCAAAGTCCAGGTCATTTGATAAGTGTAAACACTGCATACCGTACTCGGGCAACTCTGGTATGGTACGCATCAGATGTGAGAGCTAACCGTACCAAAACAGAGAAGTGGACTGCTTTTTATAACGTCTCCTCTGAAATCTGGGTAAGCGCGCAGCACTGCCGATCTCATCCTCTGAACTGTGCGGCCGTGGCTGATACCAGAGGAATGTAGGTGAGAGGGTTGCGCTTGAGATTTCTCCAAAATATGAATAATAGTAGGTACAGTGTGATGGTCGGCTGTGCCTGGTCTGCGGTGGTCAGTGCCTAAAAAGTTGTCCAAGAGAGGACAACCAGTGAACCAGCGACAGGTTTCATGGGTGGCCAATGCTCATTGATGCACGTGGGCAGCGAAGATGAAGATCCAACTGTAGCTCAGATTGCTGACAAGGTTAATCTTGGTTCTGATAGAAAGGTGTCAGAACACACAGTGTGGCTCAGTTTGTTGCGCATGGGGCTGTGCAGCCGCAGACCGGTCAGGGTGCCCATGCTGACCCCTATTCACTGCCAAAAGTGAGAGCATCTGTGGGATATGCTGGACAAACAAGTCAGATCCATAGAGGTCCCACCTCGTAACTTACAGGACTTAAAGGATCTGCTGCTAACGTCTTGGTGCCAGAAACCTCAGCACACCTTCAGAGGTGTAGTTGAAGGGTCAGGGCTGTTTTGGCGGCTAACGGAGGGCCGACACAATCTTAGGCAGAAAAGGACGGATATTAGGTGCTCACAGTAGCAAGTTGTTAAACTCCAGGTGAATGCTTGGTGTTCTTGAAGGCTAAAAAGTTAACTGTCGAGGGAGAGAAGCCACTGGGCTTTCTTCAGGCACACTCGCACCGAGCCAAGGATTTTGTTTAAAATGCCTTTATTAAATCTGGGCATCTCTCGAGAAAAACATCAAATATTACAAGTAAACGCCAACCCCACAATATTAGGCAGGTTGTCATAATGTTGGCAGGAAGTCATTGGATCCATTCTTAATATCAAAAATACTGACAGGAGCAACTTTAAAGGACACCTGTTTTACATTCTCACTTTGGGATGGGTGGATGGATGGAGGGTGTACTGCTCATCCTGTATTGATGTATAATTCACAATCGCCTCTGGAAGAACCTGCGTTTCTAAAAGTAGCGAGGTTGAGAGGCAGGTGTTTTCCAAGTCATCAGGCTTACATGCTTGCCCGCAATGTACATGGTGTTCTGCTGAAATCAGGAGCTCGGCACGTTAATGGGCTGGACGTTTTTTGCATTTTCAATTTGGTCGTGAAAAAAGTAAAAGCCCTGAGTGGAAGCGTAGCACCATTATGTGGTTATCTCGATGAGATATATTTGCATCACATTAGTGAATGGAAATTGACATCAATTGCTATTTTCTTCTGCAGAATTTGGTTAAAAAATGAGGTGACATTTGGATTGAAATGTGTTGTGTAGTGAGGGTAAAGAGGAATTCTAAAAGAGGAAGTGCAGACGTTATATAGGGGTTTTGGAGATTCATCCACAGAAGTGACTAACAGTTAGAATCTAATGGACTTTTTTTTCATATTATTTATATAATATTTGCCTAACTTCATAAAAGTCCAACTTTGAAATACCTGGGACCTCTCACAGCTTAAAAACAACATAACAGCCTACCTCCTGCCTTTGAAGTTTTAACGTGTTAACTTCAAAGCAGTCCTTATATTTCTGTTTAGTTTCAAGACATTTACTATACTCCTGCTTTGAAATTGCCTCTAAAAATTCCATTTTGCTCGCTCTCTGTCTCACTCACTGTCTCTTTTTGTCTCTCACTCCTCCCCTCTGATGCAGAAATCCATAGTGTTGTAAATGAAGCTGTGAGGATCGATGCTGCAGGCAGGGTAATGCCGGAGCGCTGCCACCAGTGTATTGCTACAATGATCTAGTGGTTAAAAACACATTCACAAACAGAGAGGGGAAGATAGATCTGAGCCAGCAGCACGCCCACATTGCTCTCGCTGGAGACATCATCAAATTAAACAACAACTATGATGTGTTTCTGCTCTGTGCCCTCGCTACCACACCACCATGTCTTCCCCAACACACACTCGGCTTTTTCTCTCCCGCTATTGACAAGAACATCCACTGGGGTAGATTTATAATGGAATGCGTGACATGATTTGTTTCGAGTTTCCTATGAAGGCCAATTAGTTTAACAAGTACGAGACAAATCTTGTTTGACAAAAGTTTATGTCAGGGCATGTGAAACGTATCCACAGGGAGATATTTTGTTAGCTTGAAGCAGGCTCTGTTGAGACGCTGATACACACACCTACACACACAATGACACACACAGAACAAAATACAGAAACATGCTCATGCTGGTCCACTCCTAGGAACATATCTTTTATTACATGAGATATTTTGCAGCCTGGTTATTCTGTTGTTGCACATTCACCTTTCAAATTTGACTTTTGTTACAAGAAAGAACTAAAACAAGAGAAGTCACCAGCGGCAGTCCTTGGATGACCTCCAAGAAAAGCTTCCTCAAAGTCTTTCAGGCAGTAGACAACTCTCTTTTTGTATCTTTCACCTCACTCAAGTCTTGAAAGTGACCTTTTCGTTTCACCTCTTCTTATTTCCCGAGGGATGAACGTCACTCTACCCCCCTTTTCCGTGTTGCCACAGCAGCACTCTGGATTATGGAGACTCCTTATCCTTACAGTAAACAGCACACAGAGGCACAGATGCTCACACACAAACACACATCTATCAGAGTGAGTAATTTTCGGTGTGCAAACAGCAGATGAGGGCGACTCCTGTCACGTCTGCATGGGGAACAATTTATTTACCTGCACGATCACATATTCAGCACTACGACAGTTTGGAGGAGAGTTTCAGGTGTTCCTGTATTGTACTTGCCTAGATGGTTGACTAAAAGTATTAAGACATTTGGTCTATGTACAGTCGTGGACGGGTCAAGATGTTGCCACTCCTGCTGGACAGATTAAATCCATCATCCCTGCCCCCAGCAGCTTTGAGCAAGAGCAACACAAACACATTAACAGCGGCATTCTCCCTGCTCGCTTTGCCAATAAGATGCGATTGCGGCCCCAATTATATAACCACCACAGAGAGAAATCAAGTGCTTTGCCATCATTGTCATCGCTGCTGTTGTTTGTCAAGTTAAACAGCAGGTTGACCAGCAGAGACTGAGGCTGAGAGCAGACCTTATCACACCCGGGGTCCTATAGTGTCCGCTCGCATACTGGGCATTATGAACACAAGACTTTGACTTGAGCCATGGTCTGATCCTTGTCTCAAATCCACTGAGCAGCAGAGTCAACAGGCGATGGGAGCGGCGATAGCCAACTATGGGGAGTGTCAACAGGCCACTCGGCTCCGGATAAAAGCTGTGTTTGTTTGGCGAGGCTGATCCCCTCTCTATTCATCTGGTCTTGGCCTTTCTTCTACACTCTTTTGGACCCTCGGCTGAGCACGACAGATTATGTCTGATCTCACAGGTATTTCAGGTCAACATCATCCCACCGCTGGAGAATAAAGCTCATATTCTCATCCCTGCACTCTACCTTAATCACACTCCCTCTCGCTCTACCACTCTCCCTCATTCAGTGATTTTTATCCCCTCCTGTGCCTCATGCCGACCTTGCTGATTAACATTTTCGACGCAAATGCGTGTTGTTCCAACAACACAGAGTGGCGAGTGCTTGAGATGTAATTAGAATTAAGGATATTGATCACACAAGGCCAGGCGGTGGCGTTATAAATAATAGCTGGCATGAATAAGTGAAAGCGATAGGTGAGCTCTTTGTGATTTATGTACGGACTCCTGCGGTCCACAGCATAAATCACATACAGCCATGTTCTTATTGAGTTATGAAGCCCCAGTTGCAGCAGAATAATGGCCACCTCTATGTCTTGTGCTTGTCTACTCAATCCATAAGATAACACCCTTGGACCAATAAGCACGAAGAGGTGTAAACTCTGTTGTACTGAATTAGTTTGTGCTACTGTATTGTATATTAATCAGACTTCACGTCCTTGTGGAATCAAGGTCCACGCAGGGTGGGTGTAGGTGCCTGAGAGGTTCAAGGCATAAATAAGAAAATACATGGAATGTTTTTCCCAAGAGGTGATTTATAGAAGACACATATTTAGAGTTAAAACTGAGGATGTGTTTGAGTGGGTTAGTAAGTCAACCAACAGACTGAACCTCGCCTTAACCAGAATGACAACTGCATCTGTCATTTGCTTATACTCATGAAACTATGAATGTCCTTTGCATTTCCATAGTGAACCCATGTGGTCGTCCAGATACTATCTGTCCTTTCTCTGAAGCAAGGGCAGTTGTATGACATAGCTCGAACTGCAAAACCTCCTGAGGACGATGTTGGTAAGACTTGCCGGGCATTCAAAGTGTCTGACTTTGGCACAGGAGACAGCGGTTTGCATTCCATCTCCTACCGACAAGTTCATTTAGCCATGCCGGTGGCATGACTTTGACCACTCACTTCTACTATTATCTTTTGCTGATTCACTTACTTTACATTTCACACCACCTAGTAGGTTAATTGTCTTGGGAAAATGAACAGGTATTGGATGAATTGCCACAAAAATTGTTAGAGATAGCAATGGTACCCAGAGAATTAATCACAATTACTTTTGCGATAACCGCACTTTACCTCTAGGGCCGATCGCAAGTCCATCCATTATCTATACTGCTTATCCTGTTCAGGGTCGCGGGGGGCTGGAGCCTATCCCAGCTGGTGAGAAAGGGGGTACACCCTGGACTGATCGCCAGTCAATCACAGGGCTGACACACAAAGACAGACAGACGCTCACATTCACACCTACGGGCAATTCAGAGTCACCTAACGAGCATGTCTTGGGACTTTGGACGGAGTACCGGTGCACGCACCAGGAGAACATTCGTCTCCTGGTACTTCGTCTGAACCGGGTTCAAACTATGATCCTTCTAGCTGTGAGTCGACAGCACTAACCACTGCACCCCCACTAGCAAGTAAAGATCTAAATTACCTAAATGAAGGATGACTTGTGATCCCCTGAGTTTTCTTTGGATTCCACCATGATGTTTGTGTTAGTAGTTTTAAGTGAAATTATATTCTTAGATGGACTGCTATGACACTACTCGCTTGGTTAAAGTTTGTTGACATTTGGTGTCTGCCTCCTGTACAATTTAGGTAACAACATGGTTTGGTAATAACATGTTTCCTTTAAGCTGATCTTCACTAAGACAAAAAACAGTGAAGCTACCAAGTTGAGTCTGCGTCGTCTCCTCACGTGGACAGACTCATCATTAAGCTCTAAAGATACAGAAAAGGCCTGAGTTCAGGAACTCACCGTCTCTCTGAACGACGCCCACCTCCGGATTCATTCTTCTCATAAAATCCATCAGCACTACTGTGGCCAAACATACCTTTACTATTTGGGATGGAAAAGCCTTCTGAACTCACTCGGACAACATTACAAGCCTGGAGCAAGAGGTAGTGGAACTACTGTCCGGGTGAGCTTGGATAGTGGAGGTGCATGGTACACTTCAAGCTACTGTGGAGGACCTGATTTCCTGTTCAAAGTGTCAGAACCTTGGAGTGATTGGTCTGCCCCAGGGCATTGAGCCAATGATCCGAGACAATTCATGGAGATTTATTCAAAAGGCAGCGGGGGAGTGCTATCATACTCTTGCCCTCGGCTGGGCCGGGCCAACCGCAGACTCAGACCCAAGCCCGGTCAAGGGTCTCGGCCTGACATAGTGTGTTTTCATTGCTACCAGAGAGTGCTTCAAAGGTACAAAGGAACACCACAATGTGGCCTTATGGGGTCACAGCACCAAGTATTATTAATTGCTTCTGTTTCCATTTGAAGTGAAATCTTCTCTCTCTTGGAAAGGACTACTTTTCTGCATGATGTCCTGCACAGCTGCCCATCACATTCAAAGGTGAGGATCATCTCTTTGACTCCACAGAATGAGTCGTGCTGTTATACCAAGAACATAGAACCTCATAGATGAAGAACGGACAAAGCAGATGATACGGCCACCAATTAATTCGCCAAAAATTGGCGAGACACTAACCATGGAAAAAAATTATCTCACTATGTCATGGAAAGATTTTCATTTTTTGTAACAAACCCCACTTAAGCCCAAACTTTCCTTGAATGCAATTTAAAAACACAAGCCAGTAGACAGGTTGATATTTAACCAGCTGAAGGTTTAGACGCTATTAGAATCTTGTTATTTCTCTGGACAGGAGCTTGTTTCTACAGTTGGCAGGCATCTAGTTAGAGGCCGTGCCGTTTGTGCTGCATCCTTCACACCCTCCTCCTAAGTGACACTAAGCCTCAGCAACAGGGGAGGGTTTTTAACAGGGCCCATGAACAGCCATTACCCTGAGTCTCTTAAGTGCTGTCTGTATGGTGCACTGACAGATCAGTATCCCCCCTCTGCTACTGTGTCGCTGCTATCGGCAGGGAGAAGGAGATTTCATCCAACCTGATCAAGCATGGGGAGGAGTACAAACAGCGCTTTAGACAACACACATCACAAGCAAACAAGCACGGCAACAGAGGAGCGCTTTTGGGCTAGTGTGCGCGCCTGTTTCTGTGTGGGTTTACTGGTGGTGATGTTATCTGTCTTTAGTATGAAGCACTCTCTTTCTGTTCTGATCAAACACAGCAGTGCAGGGCAGCTTAGGTCAGCCTTGACTGCTCCTTTCCATCTAGGATTCACAATGTGTTCCAATGACATACACACACACACATTCACGCACATACATTCAAGCGCAGAGTTGCCTCCCCCCTCAGCACGCCGGCACTCTGGGGCCGTGCAGAGAAAACCTTTCATCAGACACACTCGAAGAGAAAATATTTTAGCACCAAGAGGAGAACAACAGGGGCTGCGGAAATTGATTTTGATTTGAAAGTGACGGCAAATAATGGGGCTTGGAAACCGTCCCTGAATTTGAATCTGTTCCTCATTCCAGAATGTAAATGGCCTGTATCAAGATTTTCGAGGGGTAAACAGGTTTGAATTCCAACACACAGTGACACCTGCACGCATGCATATAAACATTGGCACACACAGGTATGCAATTTTGGGCTAGCAAACACGCGTGCACACACCCTGTGTAAACGAGCACGCACGTTCAGCCGGGGTTTGATAGAAGCATTACTTCACCACTGAATAGATCTCCTTGCACAGGTCAGTGAACGCCTCTTTATCTCTCTTGCAATAAAAAGTGCACATTTCATGCCATAAAGGTCATAATACAAGGACATTTACAGATCATGCTCATGCAGAATAGCATTTCCACAGTGTTTCCACAGACAGATTCTGAGCTGCATGATGGGTAATTTGCGCTGAGGACATCTGCTTGAGTTTCACATTTTGTCACAACATGGTTTGAAGCCACTTAGACCAGCAAGCTCCAAAAATAGGGATATACACCCACAAAAGCACATCCAGTAAACACAAACTCCTGTCTGCAGACGAAAAAAAAAGTCTACCTTTACCTGTCAGGAGCTGGTTTGCAATAATGGAATAGTTTCAGCAACCATATTATAAGTAAGTACAAACCAAGTCCTCCTCTACAGCCCACCTTCAAATACATCCCTCCAGTGCTGTCAAGTTGACAGCTGTTTATAAGAATGGAGTTGCCAAATTATACATCATTAAATTCAACAAATTAATCATGATTTTCAGCGACAATGGTGTGGTGTAATAAAAGAAGACTGACAAACAAAGCCGGCCGCATCACCACTTCCAAATTAATAGTGACTGACACCAGCACCCCCACACTTAATTAATGGGAAACAAAACACAACAAGAACATCCATCTAGATAGGAGAAAACAAAGAATGGGTCGGCTTGTGTCATTTTGCGTTTGCGGCCCGCTGACAGTGAAATGTAACTCCGAGATTGATAGTGTATCCAGGCGTGCGCGTGCACCGCCGTGCTCAAATGTTGTTTTTCTAGTCTGCGATCTCTTAAGTAGACACCTAACACGCCCCGAGCCCCTGACATTGAGTTTATAAGCAGATATTATTTTTAGCGTTGCTGTCATGTTTCTCGGAGTGACAGCTCCTAAAAGCTTCCACAGGCAAACCCATCTCCGTTTGCACTCTAAAGCCATGTCTTCTTAACAGCAATGACTGGGCTATTATCTTACAAGATGAAAGCTGACGCGCTGCTCTGCTTTTCATTTCTGCAAACAGCATCGCTTTAAAGCTGGGCTTTTTGATGTTTGATTTGTCCTCTTACTCCCGCCCGCCGTGCGGCCACAGTCAATATTCGGCGATCATAATAATATCCGATCGTCGGATGTCAGGAGACCGTTCTCTCTTTTTTTTTTTACCCCTTTTAAACCGCACTTGGTCGTGAAAGGAATAGCACACAAAAGGACAGAGAGACGGGAGGAAGAGGTCGGGCAGCGTTTTAGAAAACCACTCCGGAGAAACGGGACACTCCAGGGCACTTTGTCACATCAATTAGGAATTCTATCTGGGCAATGGGATCGCAGCCTGCAGGGCACTGGACAGGACAGCCATTATACATCTTGCTGGGGTGTGTGTGTGTGCTTGTCTGTATGTTTTTGTGGACATGTAGAGACAGGAAGAACGAGAACTCATCCTTTGAACTATCGACTTTTCCCTGGCTGACCCCTGGGAAAGCTAATTTTAGCCGGTGTTTCACAGTAGTTTTAATTGCCTCACATTGCTAATTTCCTCTTCACTGACGATGAACAGAGCGGTAGGTGTCCTCTCTTTTCTCTTCCTCTCTGTGTCTCTCTTTCTCACCAACAGTCAGTCAGGCAGTCAGGCCTTGAGGCTGTCAGAGGGGGAACAAAGTGACTGGGTGATGAGCCAGACGCCCGTTGTCTGATCACATGGACTGATGCTGTGCCAGACACCACAGCCACTGGCTCACTCAACAAGGTTCCCCTCACTACACAGGAATGTACTCCCGACCTGGGCCTTTTATACTTTTCCTGTCTTCTTTTTTCCCCCCTCCCTGCCTGTGTCTGTTTCAATCTTTCTCATCTGCTGGTTCTTTTTTTTCTCCCATCTGTCCCTCTGTTTTTTCTCCCTTTCCTTGCATCTCCGAACACTTGCTTGCTGTTGTTTCCTGCCTTATTTAAATGTTACAAAGGTGGGAGAAGCACGCCTGCAGTCATCCCGCTCTTCCTCTTGTTTCCTAATTGTTCTGTGAGTGAGAAGGTTGGTTTCCTGCTGTGTGCAGCATTACCGTGACACACGCAGACGAGTGCATTACAGCATGGAGAATCAGCATTTTTAAAAAGGCAAATTGTGAATGTAGACACCTGTGCAGAGCATCATCCTTCCGCTGGCAAAACTCTAAAGGCAGCGAGATACAGACACACACGAATACTTGGGAGAATGTCATCGACTGGCATTGTTTTGCAGACTTACAGTACATTTGTGTCTACTTGGCACCCAATGCTACACACGGCTCTGACAGCCCTCATCTATACTGAATCAAATCCTTTGAGGTGTGTGTACAAAACAACTATATTTTTGTTCTATGAATAAGCTGACTTCCCCTCAGATTTGTAGCTCCCAGCTGCAGCGGGCTATGTATAAATCAATGCCTTGGTGGGCTAGAGAGGGAGCAGTTATATTTACTCTGTTTCCTAGCTAGCAGCACTAGCTGTACTAGGGGGTAAAGGAATTCGATACACACCACTGGAAGGCGAAGGCTTTTTCGCTCACACACAGGAGTGGCAGCCCTGCTGATAGGGATAGACTAATGAAGGAGTACCAGACCAGTCAAGCAAGAAAACACACTCTGAAAAACATCAACAGAAAATAAAACTGATGTCTGTCATGCACCACAGGAGGAAAGCAAGAATAACTGAATTGTGTACATGCTTGCACGGAAACACACACGGAATCAGACGCTCGTGGGCCTCACGTTTGTCCCCACAGACGCTCCCGAATCTGATATATTTGAATTTTAATCTATAGTGCTTTATTGATTCAGATAAAGCACTTGTGTGCTTGTGCACTTCATTTGCAGTCTGTGTCTGCAGCACTGAGTACTGGATTAAGGTTGATGGCGATGAATTATACATGCAGTCTGAAATGTAATTCTCTTCATTAGATGACAAATCTGGTGTTTGAATATTGCATACTGTGGTAATAATACTGCTTTTATCATTGGCCACTGGAAATTGTGGGACGGAGGAAAAATAGTCTTGTCATCAGTGTAATGCACCGCTGCTAATTCATTAATTCAACGACCAAATTAAAGTTAAATCAAATGTAGTTGTTGCTACATTAATTCAAACATAAGAAAACATCCAGTGTCTGCTTATCTCCAGTGAGGAATTGAATGAAGTGCCTGAGTGTGCGTATCGTGGATGTGTGTCTTTTTCAGGACTTTTTATGTATGTGTGTGTGTGTGTGTGCGCGTCCATGTGTGTGTGTGTTTCTGTAGGCCCTGAGAAATGAGGGCCGGGCCTGGTTAATAATAGTGGCCGAGAGGGTCTGTTAGCGTAGCCCACTACATCACTCCTTAGCAGGGAGACATCTCCAGGGCTCCATGCTGCCGTGATGGAGTGTTGGAGGGGAGCAGACTGCTACAGAGAGCCGCTGATGGAAAGGGGATCGGTGGATGGAGGCCGGAGGACGGATGAGATTCCAGCAGCAGGGAGGCAAAGAACAGTTGGACACTTTTTTTGTTCTTTATTGTTTCATCACTGATACAAATACAAACGACCTGAACCACCAGCCTTCCATGGCTAGAGAGAGGGTTGTAGGTGATTTACCTTCAGTCACAAAAGTTCTGCTGCTTTGAAAACTCTGTAAGTTGCTGACACGCACAAAAGATCTTTTAAAGGTATAGTTTGGCATTTCGGGCAATATGCTCGGCTGCTCACTTGGTGAGAGTTAGATAAGATGATTGATACCACTCACTCATACCTGCAAACTTAGAGTAAAAGTGGAGCCAAGGGACTGTTAGCTTCACTAGCTAGGCTAGCTCTTTCCCAAGGTTGCACGAACACAAAGGTACATCTACATCTGTGAGTCTCACTGTTAACATTTAGTGTTTTGTTTGGAGAAATAAGCAATACAGACAAAATAACAAGCGGTGACTTTATTTTATATACCTTTGGACAGAGCCGTCTTCTCCCCTCTCAATTCTTGTGCTAAGCTAAGCTAACCTAGCAGTAGCCCCTTGGCTAACAAACAAATATGAGAGGTATACAAACACCCAACATCTTTGGAAATTAATACTATTTTTATGTCAGAGGGAACATTAATCCATTTAAAGGGATTAGTACAGCCGTGGCGCAGTAGTAGAGCTGGTCTTCTCTCAATTGAAAGGTTGGTGGTTCGATCCCTGACTGCTACAGTCCGCGTGTTGAAATGTCCTTGGGCAGGACACTGAACGCCAAATTGCTCCGGAATGCACAGCCATCGCTCTGTGTGAATGTGACATGTAGTGTAGAAGCGCTTTGAGTGGTCAGAAAGACTAGCAAAGCGCTATATGAGTCATACAGTCCATCTAGTGAAATAAGTTAATATTTATCAGTTTGTTTAGTATAATCTTAGTATAACCATGTTTCGACAGTAGTGGTGTTTTCAGTGACTTGTGGCCCCTGTAGTTTCTCCTACATGCTTGAAAGGGGAGTTTTTGGGGATCCTGTGTGGCCTCATAGTGATGCTGTTGTTACGCAGTAACTATGAAGAAATACAAACATAATGGATGCCCAAATCTTCTGCTAAATGAAATTGTAACATTATAAAAAGTTTGTTTATATCACCCAATGTCCCAAGAACAGCAACAGGGTGTCAAATACAGTAAATAGTAACACAGCTATTTTCTAGTCTTCAGACCACTCAAAGCGCTTAACATTACATGTCACATTCACCCTTTTACACACATTCATACACTGATGGCAAAAGTGCTACTTTCCCAAGAGGTTCTAAGTAACCTCATTCACACAGAGTCACAGTAAATGCTGTTGGGACCAATTAGGGGTTCGGTGTTTTGCCCAAGGACACTTCGACATGGAGACTGCAGCAGCCGGGATTGATCTGCCAACCTTTCAATTGAGAGCCTATACTGTCTCTACCACTGAGCCACAGCAGCCCCAGTATAAGGCTAGACTGGAGGGCTTTAATGTTACTGTTATAATACAGTAGGTTTTAAAAATGAAGACGTGCATGTGGCTAAATGATAAGGATCTTTTTGCACCATTTATAAACCGGATAATTTAAAATGATCTCAGTGATAATTATCACAATTACAGTTAGAGAGAAATAAAACTCTGTTTTTAATGGCATATTATACTGGGATAATCTCCAACTGGTCTCAGTTAAACTGAAAATTATTTATTCACAATCCTGAGTATCCCAGCGCTGACGAAAATAACACAGGATAAAAACTGAACCCAGAGATGTGATAAAATAGAAAAGAATGATTCAAAAAGTTCAACTTATGCAGAAAGTGACTCACAAAGTGATTTATATGGAAGCAAGAAAATGTGCATATAGATGTTTAGAAATTATAAATACATCAGCATAATGTACAAGAAGGTCAGTTAGCAGCAGGGCTTCTGCTTTTCAAACACAGTTACTGAGTATCTGAACACTTCTTTCACAGCCATGTATGCTTGGGTGTGCATACACACACGTATACTGTACATGTGTGTGAATCTGAACAAACATGTAAATGTGGTTGCATTCAATGTACATAAATGTGAGAAAGATTTAACCTGTTCATCATAACCTCCTTTTCTTTTTCTTTTTTATTGCTGAAAGCCCCCCTCCAGTGAAAGTCAAGTGTTTAACCTTGTAAACATCTCCATGTGGTGTTCTTCATGTGCTACAAGACATATCAGGGACAACATAAGCAGTCATCTCCATGGCTGGGCCTGTCTGCTTTTAAACTGCAGTGTACCAAGGACAGGCTGAACAACGCGTTTTCAGATTGGCAGGTTTGAGACGTCACAAACCTAAGGAGCCAATCCTGTTAATGGACGGGGTGACGCTATGCATATCATTATGTGTAACCTATGGCAACCACTTATTTGATGTGTAAGCCAGCTGGCAGAGACGTGTTTTGTTTTCGCGACAGAGGGGCCAGTTGGAAATTTGCATAGTGGGCGTGGCCTATGCAGATTGCTGAATTTTTAATGAGGGAGAATTTTACAAGGTAATTAAACATATTTTGCAGAAAAAACAAATCAGACACAATTAATTATTGCGAGCAGAGCATTTTATATGTCTATAACATGACTGGAGCTGGTCTTAATGAATTGTAAAGTGGGAATCTGCATATTAAAAAAAATATTTTCAATAGGTTTACTATAAAGAATATTACAGTGCTTAGTCTTGAAGTTATACTATCAAAGATTTTCATGTAAATAAATGTCTGTTTAGTCACTATCTATCGTTGAATGAGGTAACACAATGGTGATTGAGCCTATGGACCACTGACGGAAGCCTTTGCATTTGCAGTATATAGTATTATTATGGACTGGGTGTCTGCGGCGACATTCGCAGAAAAAATCACAATCGGCGCCCAGTTAGTGACGCATTTTCCATCAGCCAGCAGTGGTTGGTCTGCCAGAGAGGGTAGGCGGAGCTAAGCGGCTGCTTTTCTGGTCTCTGCAAGTGTTGCGAGTAAACAGTAATCTACTATGGCTAAACAAACAAAGCAAAGATCGATGACTACAGATACAACTTCAACAATAAGTGAAAATCCAAAGAAAAAGAAACAAATTTCACAGTCAGATAAAGGCAAACAGTCTAAAAAGGAAAGCGACCGCCAGCAACGACAATCAAGAGTTACAACCGGAGCGTCCTCCTGCACTTACTGATTATCGCCATTAGGTGGTGCCCTTCGAGATCATCAGTTTAAGGAAAAAATATATTATAAAACAAATGATGTAGTTTTTCTCAGAGGACTGAAAGACTGAAATGCACAGATTGCATGGCCACGCAGAAATATGAGCAGATTATTTAAGTGTAATAAGCAACAAATAAAATATATGTATATATATATAATATATATAAATATAAATATATATATTCTATTTTTGCGTATTTCTCAGCACACTGTTGTTTGATAGTTTGCAGGCTTTATTTACTGTCAGTCGTATCTGCACTTCTCTACTTCAGAGTACTCTTGATGTGACCGGTCCCTTGACATCCCCTGTCATAATTGAAACATGATTGATGAGCTCTTCTTGTCTTCCTTGAACTTGTCCTTCTTTGTCATTGTTTTGCTTTATTTGTTTGAATCCTCTCTTCTTCTTTTTTTTATCAGCGGGTTGTGAAAATGAAGAATTGAGCTGAGGACAATGTCTGGCTGACACGCAGGGGAGAGAAGGAGGAGGAGGAGGAGGTGGAGGAGGAGGAGGAGGAGTGTCCTGAAAAGGATGACTGCAACAGACCAGAGAGCGAGAGCGAGGCCAGGCACGGAGACTTAACAGAGAAAACACTGAATAGAATATTGTGCTGGAGAGAATGAACAGATTTGTATGGATGAGACTGAATGCGGGGAATTATGTGAGGTTTTGAATAGATTCCTCTAAACCAAGACCGCAGAGGGGGAGGATGGAGGAGCTGCAATGATTTGATTTTTTTTTTTTGGACTGAACGCTGTCTGAGTCACTTTCTATATTCTCCACATACAGCTTATGTCATTCCTCTTCATCAGCCGAGAGCCCGTGGTGATGGATAATATCACGCAGATGTGACCCCCCTTCACACAAATCTCCCCACCCCCACCTGCTCCACCTTGGTGCCCCCTCCCTTCAATCTGCTCTTATTTTAGATAATGAAAGAAGTCTAAAGGGGGAAGCCGCTGCAGAGATCACTGATCCACTCTAAGTGAAAACCTATACTCAAGTTAATGTGAAGACCCTCAGGGGGACGAGGACTGCTAATTGATTAACCACATTACCCGGATAAGAGTTGAACCCTCCTGTATGAGAGCAGCTCAATATGATCATCTACGGGTGTCCAGGAGATACAGGTAATGAAGATTTCTTCACTGCAGCATCTGCTCTGCAGGTGTTTAAAGCATCCCCACACTTACAGGCTCCGCCCACTAGAGGCAGTGTTGATTCAAAGATCCCTATCAGCCGCAGCCAGGTTGTCACAGTGGTCGGAGCATGAAAGAAGCATCATGGGGATAACGCTGCAGCTCAGGGTGGGTTCAAGATGCACTTTGTTTGAGTGGAGACAGGTGTGTGAGGAGCAGCACGTTCCTGCGCTGGAGAATGAGACCTCCTCCTCAGAGCACAATGAGCAGAGCTGATTCTGAACACCTCACTCTTGTTTATCAGGAATTAAAAAGTCAAGTGAATGACTTTAAATCCCTGCAGGAATGTGTTGCTCATAACCTTTTTTTTTCGGGGGGATTTACATCTTTTCCTGTAAACATTGCATAATCAAAGCTTTTCAAGTCTATGTTTCACTCATCACTGTTAGGATTTAAACGTATTCCTTTCACTTCCTTGCAGTGTTGACACAGACGCCGCAGTGATTAATAAAACTTGTCCTCCTTTGAAGACGCTCATGCAACCATCCTCGCTGCTCTGAAACAAGGCGCCACAGTTCAAAATGCTCTTTGATCTTCCAGTGTGAGACAATACAATGGCTTTGTGAGGAGGGAGACACAGAGACCTGGTGGGAGATGCTTCGGCCCTTAAAATCCAATAGAGACATTTGACGCTGCTTGAGTTAGAATAAAAGCTTGCACCGCAGTGTATTCAGAGTCCGACTTGTATGCAAATGAGATGTCCTTGGGGAGGTTATAGTATGTACTCAGGGTGTCATCAGAAATACTGCTTTGAAATACTTAAAATTACCCTTGGTTTGGCAACTTTCTACACACAGGTAAGTGTCAAAGAGTCAGCTGGGGTTCTTTGAAGATGAAGTCTTTTGAGTATAAATCACCTTCTCTCTGTACTCTTGAAATGTGGATGTAATAATGTTCGTAGTTTGCTTCTTGGAAAAGTGAGACTGTGGTCAGATTTCATTCACTGTAGATATAATGTTTATTTTAGTACTGATTTAAATACTCTATTTTTTTCTTTCTTTTACCAAAATAGTTCTTTTTTTTGCACATTTCTTGAGTATTTACATTTTTATTAATATACTTTACACTTCTACTCTTTACATTTCAGGGGCTAATATTGTCCGTTCTACTCCACTAATTATATTTGACAGTTAAAGGAGTTATGATGCAGGTTAAACCTTTACTCAGACATATCATTAATTGTGATTAATATGCCCAATATTATGCATCAGTAATATAAATCCCCAAAGCAAAATGTTTACATTATTCTGCTGCAAAGAAGAAGAAGAAGACGATGAAGACAAAGAAATGCTTTATTAATCCCTGAGGGGAAATTTTTTCACTCTGTTTTTTACAAACGTACACACATGCATATGGACATGCTGACTGAGCACTTGAGGGACTCGGTGTCTTGCTCCAGGACACCTCGACAGGGCCCAGGAAAGGAGTTTGCACCTCTCAAGCTACAAGCTCCAATTCCACGCTTGGTCCATACCAGGACTTGAACCAGTGACCCTCCAGTTCCCAAACCGAGTCCCTAACTCTGTGTGGAGTTTGCATGTTCTCCCAGTGCAACCTTTCTCCCAAAGTCCAAATACATGCTGGTTAGGTTAATTGGTGACTCTAAAATAGGTATAAAGGTTGTCTGTGTCTATGTGTCAGCGGGTGTACTCTCTAGCCTCTCTCTCATGGGATGATCATGTCTGTCTCAGAAATACGATCTATGGTTATGCTTAACTTTGCATAAAGACTGGTAGCATGTGGAGATAGTGAGCTTAGAAGCTTAGCTGGGCTGTAGCTTCATATTTACTGTAAAGACATGAGACGGGTCCTTTTAGATCTTTTCACAGAAGAGCAAGAAACTGCATTTGTCAAATTTAACTTTCCCTCAAAGTAAGAAAATGTGAATACATATCCCACCACTTTAGTTAGGGCATGTTCGAATGACACTTCCTCTAAAACTGAGGGCATAGTTTTTTAATCTACCCGCTGAATGAGCTGGGACCTGACAGAGAACCAGGAAACTCTGAGACACCACTGAAAGAGGCTTGAGCACTTCAAGCCGAAAGCAGAAAATACAATGTCTAAAGGATTTGTATCTCTTTTGACAACGTGTCTACAGAGGGCAGCTGTGAATACAACAGAGAAGCTCAAGGTGAAGGAATATAGAAAACCAGCGTAAATCAAATAAACATTTAAGCCATCATGCTCCCGCTCTACCTGTGAAGCTGCTGCTGTTGTTAGGTTATGTTGTCATGCTGCAGTGTTATGACAGTGTCAGATGAACTTTTGTTCACCAATTCCCTGGTTGCTTTTTAAGCTTGCCCACAGTCCGTGCCCTTTTTTATGGGCTTGTAGATTGCTGGGAAAGACATCAATCTCCTGTGGATGCGATGCTGTATGTCTTCCCCCTCTGCGCCGGGTGACCCCATTGCCCTTCCTCTAGTGTCCACTGGGCTGCTCATGTCTGGTTCCTGAACCTCCGCTGCCCTAGTTATTAAAGAGCGCTGGGCGATATCCACCCTCATCGTTCCGTCTTCCTTTCTCTCTCCATTCGCCCTCGCTCACTTTGTTTCAGCTTCTTCCTTCCTCAATTTATCTATTTCTCTGTTCATTCACCTAGAATAGAACTGAAGATTGCTGTTGTTCTATTCCTGCACCTCTGCTGCTGCTGTCTCACTCTGTTGCACAGAAATCCCAGTATTCACCGGTTACACACCTTCCCCACCTGCCCAACCTGTACGACAATTACCAATGGGAGGTTTTATTAATTGAGATGTATTTATAATTCTCATCAGTAATCATGGTCCCTCTCCTTTGTTCTTGTTCCATCAGTCACAGTGGAGTATGGCAGGCTGGCCCACAGGTAGAGAGGTTGACTAATTAATGAGTGAGAGGTTGCTTGTTCATTCCAGGCAGAAGGAAGTGCTCTGGCAATGAACTCCAATGAAGCACATTCTTTTCTTTGAGGTGTTTTTCCTCGAGTCTGCTGCAGGTACAACATGATGACAGTGTGTTGGAGAGGGATTGTTAGTTTAATGACTTAATTATAACAAAATAAAATACTAAACACTATTTTAAAGCTGCATTACTGAATATTTGTTATATGAATCACATGACCACATGTATGCGAAAGAAGTTGTTCGCATTGACAGACCCACAGAAAAATATATTCTTGTCCCTTCCACCCAAACATTCAAAATAAATATTTCCACAAAGTAAATGCTCCTCTCTGCCATCTCGCAAGTTGAATTAGCTAGCTTGGACGCGCACGGACACAGCTGTGTTTACCTTCCGCTGGTGCGCAGCTACCGGCCAAGAAGTAGGAGAGAAACAGAAACAGTGCAAATGCTTCAGGGAATTTTTATTTCTTTTTATTTTGTGGCGACAAAAGGAAAAGGGAAATACGGCATTTGTTTCCCCAGTAAGTGATTACTTTTTATGAAAAATAAACTAAATAACAGATTACTTGAATTCCGAGTACTCTAACTTTGTAATGCGTTACCCCTAACCCCTGCAGTTCTCCTTAACTCTACGGAGTGTTTTAGCGCCCTTTAGCTTACTGTTGTGGTTCACTCTCACAGATCTCATCAACTACCTAAGTGTCCAAAAAACATCAATTTGGTGCTGCTGTTAATCTCGTCTTACTTCAACATTATTGGACATTTTTGGAAGTTTATTGTGATTAATAACAGCTGAGTACACGGATTTTAGGAAGGATGCAGAGTTGCAACCATACACCAAGGCTCCACCTGTAGAGTCAAAGGGACTATTTCTTTAGTGGAAGAAATTTAATCATTTTTAAATGAATAAAACAACCTTTCCCAGTCATATTTATAGATAGTGAGCGGTAGGGCTGGGGATCGATATGGATTACTCAAATCGATTTGATTCCGATTCACAGGGTTGCGATTCGATTCGATATTGATTTGTTTAGGGGTACTTCAGTTACAATATCAATGCACCTCTAACCTGGTGCATTATCAGAATGTTTCATGTTTACAATAAGAATTGACCCCAAACAAGTTACATCATGTACTTTATTTAATAACACACAGCAGTCAACACAACATTAACAATGTTATGAATTAGACAGCTGATGAACTTGTTTTCTAGTTTCAGATTTTTAGTCTGAACATCTGGCTCATGGTTTTGATTAAACAAACTGGGCTTTAGCGCCACAAGATCTCATAGCGCTAAGAACAAAGCCTCATGAGAGTTATTAGGAAAGGCATACTGAATAACAACATGCCGAAAATACACTTGCCGCCAACAAGCTAACGCTAACAGAGAGTAACATAAACATCAGTATAAATCTAACTTACATATTCATGGACGCGCACACGATAAAAAAGAGTCTGTCGGCGATCATTGATGTCTCGTAGTATAGCTGCAGTAAACAAGTCCGGGCATGTCTCCCTCACTGCCGTGTTTCGAGGGACTGCGCTGAGTCATGCTGCGTTCAGGAGTGCTCAGAAATGTGAGTGATTAGACAAATTTTTATATATTTTTAAAGATTGATCTCGGGATTTATTAATCAATGTTGGGTAATTCAAATGAGAATCAGAAAAATTGATTGACAGCCCTAGTGACCCGGTTATTATCGCGGAAGAACCCCGTCCATTCTGCTATAACAACCTGCTCACTGTACGTTAACCTTAACTTATTAAACTAAAGCAGAATGCCAGACATGCATAGATGTAAAAGCATGTATATATTGTATGTGTGAATCTATAAAAGTGAACAAAGACTGGACTGGAAGCTCAATTCGGCCCTGGCAATTTTCATCTGGACGGCCCGCCGGCTTGAAGGGCAGGTACACTGACATGCAGCCAAAAGGATAATAACTACATTCACCTTTACCTCAGCGGGATTTACAGCACATATACAGGAATATAATGCCAACAACTGTTTAATTAAGGCATACATTCACCCGCATCTCAACAGGAATCTGGATTAACAGCAGCCTGCAGGATCACAAGCCAACAGCACTACAACAAGCTAAATTGCCCTTGATCTCAACAACACAGGAGTTACTGTGGGTGCTCTTAATCTAAGCCAACAGGATGTTAACAAGAATCAGTACTCTAAGGGCTTGACCAGCTATATCAGCACTGTCACAACATTTTCCCTGCTGGGAGGTCCTGTACAGCGGCATATTCTTATCCCCGTTCTCCGCTGGGCTCGGCCGTCTGCTGCGTATCTCTCCAGAGTCACGATAAACTATCTGCTGCCTCTTGTCACCACTGCTTGATCTATAGCAGGGTTTTGCATGCCATCCTCAATAATATTAACACTATTTACTTTAGTTTTTTTCTTTTTGTCCATTTCTTCATTTCAGGGCTGACCTGTGATAGCACAAGGATGGATCCATTTGAACTGGTGGGGGGAGGAGAGGATGGTAGGTGCCATGCCACCTGCCTTACAGTAAAGGGAACATATTGACACATTTGGGACCATGCCAACTCTTAGCAGAGGGGTTGTTCCAACATTAAGTGGACCCCAGATGGCAGTTCAATTTTATCCCACAACCTTTTTTTCCACATTAGTGGTCGTGGCCTTGCCGTGCATTAGGTGGACAGGCCAATCTGCCGCCAAGTTCCATATTGCCAGTCTGTACAACACTCATGAAGCTCTAAGTCTTACCAATGACAAACACAACATTTGGGAATTCTAATCTCTATTTATAGACTCTACATGGGAACGTAGACTCTGTAGGCAGAGGCGTGGATTTTAGGGATGGCAAATCTTCTGCTTTTCGTTTGTAGTACGATTGTTGTCCAAGTTATATTGACCAATCACGTATCAGCAGGCTGCAATGTATGCAGGATAAACGGTCAGTGTGGAGAGCAAAAGCAGGCGAACGTAATGCGTAAAGTTCAGCTAACAATCTGTTCTCGATCTACAATTCAACTTGATATAAATTCCCTTGATGCTGTGTCACGAAAAGCCGTGCAGCGTTTAGTTTCCCCGACTTCCTCGAATGCATCAGAAATGATCGATCCGACAAGTATTTTAAACGTTTTTTCTTCTCCTCTTGAGGACAGACTTGACAAAGCTTGCATTGAATTTTACAAATATGCGTCATGATGTTGTAATTTTGGCAAACTTAAGACCCGCAAATCACAAGATAAACTGTTTCTTTTTCAGGTTCATACCGGAGAAGTTAGCCAGAGTGGAGCCTGTGTGTGTAACTTACTTTTTACAGTGAAACTAACACTCACCAGAAACAAATGAATGGGCGATTTCATGAACCAAGAAATGACAGCATTTATTGTGCAGACATACCTAGTGGGGCGAAATTCGCTTCACTTTTGATCTGAAAACGAGAACTTGACTTTAAGTCGTTTATCTCTAAATGCAGTTAATGCATTAACTCAGGTTCGGGAGCAGGACCACGCCTAAAACCACACCTGCAATCATCTCACAAGCCAACTTAATACCCAATCATCCTACTCAATTCTGTTTGTCTCAGATTCTTCGACCCACCCTCCCTTCCTTTCCTCTCATCCATCGACCCTCCTTCCTCATCCCTTCATATTTAACTTTGTGTATCCTTCTCTCACGTCTCTGTCCAATTCTAGGTCCAATTCAATTAATCTGAGTCTCCATCTGTCCGGTCTTCAGTGTTTCCTCCCAGGCCAACCTTACTGAAGAAATCCCCATCACCTTCACCCCTCCCCTCAACATACAGACAACTGTCTCAACATATAGTTCTAGTATTGTTTTGGCGCGGGCCTTGCTAGTGGACCGCTGTCCAAACCGGACACGCCCGACATGTTCACCGTCATCAGACTACAGCCGATGGGTTCTGAGGTTGGTGAATTGAACTGTTTTTCCTCACTCTACTTCTTTTTGCTTCCTCTTTTATATTTAACTTTTCACTTTATGCCCAAACAGTGCAAACTTTTGTCTACCATTCAGAGCCTAATTTGCTTACAAACTGCTGATTGCTCTGGCGGTTGCTATTACCGCGGCTGTTCTGCCGGGTTTCATCCTGAAAGCTGTTGGCATTATGGGATGTTAAAACTTTAGTGCCAGGCTTTACATGATGTGCTAATGAGCAGCCCGGTAAGTGTGATGAGTTGGAACAGTTGATCCATAGAAAACAGTGTGTGTCTGTGGTTTACAGTGTTGCCGTGCTCACGTCAGTATGACCCTGTTCACACATTAAAAACCATTACAGGTGATCTTAAAACAACCAGATGGAAAAAATAAACATGCAGGAAGCAGTGAAAATCCAATCACCCAGTGTGACCTCATTGTTACTGCAGTGTGAACACAGTATACACATTTGATGTTTTATTAGGCTACTTCTTGCTCCGAATTGCTGTCTGCTTGCTGGTAATATGCGCTTGTAAAATCAGTCAAGTGTTGGTAGCCTGATTGTATGCTGTGTAAAATCCTCCTCTTTGTGCGCACGGGTACAGTTTTCTTTTTGCAGCCTAACTCTACCAAGGCGGTGTTAATAAAAAGAAGTACCTTGAATCACCAGCGAACTGCTTCCCCTCTAACCCCCCGACGTTCGGTTGAATGGATCAGCTTTTGATTCTACAAGGCCCGAGGTGTCAGCGTCTTCAGATTAAGCAAAGGATTGCTTCAACCGGGCCGTCGGCGAACCTGCTGCTTTCCCTTTCATAGCCGGTAATGAAGATCCTCCTCTTCTAATAGAGTCCTCCTGTACTCCCATCAATTCAAACACTCTTAACCCCTCCCCCTTATTCTACCCGGCCCTTCCACACACACACACCTCCTCTCTCCCTTTCACCACTCTGCTGTTTTAATTGCTTGAAGGTCATTGACAATAATGTGACAACTTATTAGAAACCCCATCTGATGCCACTGATTTTATACCTCACTTTGCCACAGTGCTTGGTTTCCAGGCAATTACCGAGCATGCTATTTATTAATTTCACAGTTCACAGAGCATCACACGCTATAAATAGTGAAGGATGATAGCTCAGTCATTCACAATGTCGGTGGCTCTTATCGATTTTGAGTGAGATGCTGTGGCGGGATGGAGCCTTCATCTTTGGGGACTTAAATACTGGAGAGTGGAAATGCACAGTGTGGGAAGGAAACAATTACAGGAATGACAGTTAACATCAGCGCATAAGAACCTGGAAAACGCCCACGTTGCTGCTGCGCGCTTTGAAAGAAACGTCATAGATAGAAGAAAAAAAACAAACCTCACGGTCTGCCCTTTTTATTTCCACAGGAAATCATTTATCGCCAAAGACGGCTGACATCCCCATACAAGTGTTATACAGCACTAACAGTACAAGTGCCGAGACAAATTATGTGTTGTTTCCTCGAAGCAAGACAAGAGACGAGCAGCTCTTCAGTTCGCCATGCTGTTCTTCCAAAATGCTCTCACCGTGCCAAAGTGATGTGTCTCTGCGTTACGTGAACCATTTAACCTGTCAAGGCAACAGTTCTGAGAGTGTTTGAACACAATCCAATAAATTAGAAAGAGAAGATTTCTCAGCCAAAAGAAAAGCCGACTCACACATCTCATTGCGGTCTTGCAAATAAAATTATAAATCCAGCTGCGCCATATGCTATGTTGAATTTTCCGAGGCTCACACACCAGCGCAAATTGCATTTTTTAACCTTATTGGGTGTCTTCTAAATTAGAAAGACACATAAATAGACTTGTTTGTTTTCCCCCCCAGAAGAGTCCTCAAACGCTTATTCCACAAAGCCTCCAGCTTTTCCTTTTCAAGTCTCACTTCACATGAGTGGCTCTCTCACATCTGCAGCTCGCGCTTCCGCCTGAAGGTGTGAAAAAGGCGAGGGGAACATGCACAGGACTTTGACCTTTAAAGTCAACGGCATAAATGTTGACTCCGGCTGTCACTGTTGTCTTGTTATCATCTCTGGAGCCACAACGCCGACATTGCAAGCATCTCTCTTTATTCACTCTGATGTGTGGGTTTGATCAGCAGACCATTAAGCTAATATTTTCCTGAAAGGCAGTGGATGCTTGTAAATAACGAGAGCAAAAGAAACTCCGAAATTGAGCCAGTAAAAGGTTCGTAGTCTGTCCAATCAGGATACAGTCCCATGTTTCATTATTACAGCTTGCAGGTACAGTGCAGCACACAGCCGTGTAAATCAAGCCCATGAGCACTTAGTGTGTTGACAGTGTGTTCGGAGACACTTGTGCTTCAAAATCCCACTTTAATGGCTTTCCGTATGAGGCCATATATCTGTGGTGCTAAAGTCCTGCTTGAGGGCATGTGTGTGCGACGCTTCCTGTGTGTTTTCATCACACTGCTCCGGCTGTAAAGGCCTCCCTGCTAGAGGCTTTTCTGATTGAGACGACGGCGGCTCCTTTTTACGGTCCGGAGTGCCCTGAACTTTATGAGAGCGACAGCGGCCCTTCTGTCCCGCAGCTCCCAGCAGAAATATCATGTTTGTTTATCTCTGGAGAGAATTTATTCTGCTGATTCATTGGCTGGCACTCCCGCAACGGCTGAAGGAATTCGATTTTCTCTTTATTTATTCGCTTCATTTTTTCCTCCCGTGGAAGAGTAGTCTCTTGTGTGATACCACAGGAAAACTTCCTACCTCCCCGCCGTGGTCCCCTGTGAAATGAGATTAGAGAGAGGAAAGAAAACGGGAGATAGAGGACAAGGGACATAATAGAGTTGTTATTCATTGTAATCTTGCTTGTCCTGTTGTTGTGGCTTTTTTTGCTTTCACCTTCAAAATAGGCTATTAGACTAAATAAACATGTCGATGCAGGCATTCATCAGTGATCATATTCCAACAGCACGGTTAGAAGTGTTTTTAAGCAGATTGCTCAAACTTTTCCGACTGTAACTGGATGTATTTACGATGCTTCACAAAAGAACAAAAATATGCAGCTGTTATGAGGCAGGGGTTGATGCATATAATTCAGATGGATTGTGCAATATATTACAATTACAGAGTTGGTAACAGGCGGAGCAAACCCCGACCACCATGAACGATCTATTCCAACTTATTACTGAGGTTTATGATTTGAGACGGATGTGACTTGATGTGGTCTTAGTTTCATTAAAAATGACATTGAGAAATGATAAAGCACGTGGGAAAATGTGTGTGCGCGCTAAAGTGTGCGCAACGCCTCTCAGCCAGCGCAGGTCATCCGTGCTGAATGGCTTCAGAGGGGAGTTGGTCGAGCTGTGAAGTGGCTCACAGACCTGTGAAATAAAATAAGTAAAGGATACTAAAGCAGGTGGCCTGCTGTGATTTACCGTGGAACATAATTCACACAGAGGCTTCTTTTAATCCCTCCTTCTGTCAACTGCAGGATACCGAAGCAGCCTGAATGTGCAATCGATAACCCCCCCAAGTGTTAGTCTCAATTGGTTTGGTTCAGCGGTAGGACAATCCCAAAGTGCTGGTGTCGGGGCTGCAGGGGAGAGAGCGACACACCTTTGCCATTTTCTTATTCTTCCTGCAGTTTTTCACGCATCCGATGTGCAATCAGCTTGACGTGTGACCGCCTGGCGTCACGTGGCACTTGTAGAGCCCTGAAACCATAGGGAAGAGACCCCTTCGCGTGACACAATCCTCTGGAAGCATGAGGTCACATGGACTATGCATGTAGGTCACATGGCCCTCGCATGGACTCTCCCTCTGGTTCAGCTGCACCGGGAGCCACAGAGGCGTGCATGATCGCGGACGAGGCCTGATTTCTGTGCCGGCACGGTATTGTAACACATTCTTTCGGACTATAAACAGTTGGTTTCCTTCAGATTCTTTTTTCACCTGTGCCCACATGCACACATACATAAACATTATGTAGCTAGGTTGTTAGCGGGCTACAGCTAACATCTGTACAGTTGATGCATTGGCTGTTTGTGGCAAATAAACACAGATTGCAAAAACAATCAATCTTGATTCATGTTCGCTTGGAGGCTCGCAGGCTGTAAATTAAGAAGGACAGGAAACAAGCAATTTTCTACAAGGTGTTCTGATTCCACAGTTTTCTTTAGACACTGAAAACATGCCTCAGTCATTTACCTGAGTTATTATCAGGTGTGCTTTTATACCAGGATGTAAATCTGAATTGAACAGCTCTTTGTAACTCTAATATGAGACAAACAACAGAACAACATCCAACACAATGAAACCTTTAGTACCAATCCTTTAACAGGAAGCACAGAGAGTGGATTTTTAGCATCTCTCCAAACATGACGTCACCTTGGTGGTTTATTTGTGGTGTTGACTAATGCTGCTGTATGACTCACCTCTCCAAGACTACTGTTTGTGTCCTGAGGGAGTTCACAATCTCCTCCTCCCTGAAAGGAAATGAATGTCTTGCAAACTGATTGGCCACAGCAACCACAGGACCAACCAGACGTATCGATTATACCGTATTTCTGTTAATTCACGCTGTCGCACAACTTCACTGCTGATGCGACTCTGCTGCACCAACACCTCTGGTCCAGAAATGACCAGAAATCCATCTGTTGTGCCACGAGGAAATTGAACTGTAATTACTTTAGTATCAGAATTTGTGCAGTTTTCCGGCTCCAGCGGGAGTGCAACCGATTAATGAACGTGTCCTCTGCAATTTTTGGAGCAGCAGGGGTTCTTTAGAATTTTAGCTCTTGGTCCAGAGCCAGTTACAAAGTTGTTATGCTTCTTAGGAAATGAGAAGAAATTACAGCTGGAAAGTGTTTTCATATCCATGGTGTTGGGTTACAAATTATTATTAATATTTGATCTGATTTGTTTACCTTGAGAAGTGCCAAAAAAGCAGACACGCTTTTAATACATTTTTTTTCATCTAAACTGGGCTGTGTCCTAAATACCGGTGCAACCAATATACCTGTATAAAATGCAGAGAGGTATTTTATTGTGTTTTGGCATTTTACCCAGGCGATGGCGCTACACTTGATTTTACTTTACTTTACTTATTTATTTCAGACACATGAATGCATATCTGCACAGATAACTATACATACAATCAAAGACAACAACAGAGGGATAAAGACAGGAATACAATCATTTCAGTTCATTGAGTTTTCTGTGCTGATGTGGACATAAGTCTACATCAGCATAACCCTCAAATTCCACAGGATCCGTCTCCGGCGCATTCCATGTGCCCCGCGACCTCCGGAGTCGACCGCGCCCATTCAAGTCAATGCCGGTGATTCAACAGCACTGAGTCCCAGAAGCGTCTCTCTGCTCTGCTCCGCTAAAGATACGTGCAGGTTCCATTTTTGACGGAGGCCGCTTCAAGCACGCGTCAAGCTGAATAGAGCACATCGTTCCAAACAGGAAGTCACACACGAAAACAGCATACGGCATCCGGTCATTTCAAAATAAAACACCATGTTCAGACTCCTGTTTTTTCCGTTTTCATAATATCAGCACACTGAAATCTTGAAAAAAGAACACTTTTAATTAAATAGTGCACTCAGCCATGGTAGAAGCAGAGCAGATAATCAACCTCGGAGGTGCAAACTTAACTGTTGTTTGTGTGTTGCTCTGTTTAACATCGATGTTATCGCGTGATTTCGCAATTCTCGTAGTTCTCCTACAATCTTGTGATCTTGCGAATCCAGCTGCTTGGGCCAGCACTCGGCTCGACTCATAAATTTGAACATTAAATTTCCAAGCACGGCGTGGAAGGTTGGAACCTTTATAATCTAGCTAAAGCTTTGTCACGTCAGTGCAGCCGCCATCCTCACAACTACAGCAAACTATCAAAAGTCAGAAAGGCATTAACGGTAATCCTTTGCGAATGTTTAAGTGAATAACACAAACGTAAAAAAAAATGTTTTAATAAAAAGCCACAAAAGTGATTAACTAATGTTGTCGCATCAACGTCTGTGGGTGTGGAGATTGGCATTCAATGTTACCACAGGCTGAGCTCAATACCGCACCAGTAGCTAGCAGGATTGCAAACTCGACATGGCGAAGACAGATGGTAGGTTGTAATTTGTGTGTTTTTAACGTGTTTTAACCGAATCCCCCAACTGTTTGGGGCACATGTCCATGTGCAGCCTCCTCACTCGGACATCTCTCCATTAATGCATGTCCACGGGATCCTGTTTGTGCATGTGTGTGTGGCATGTTTGTAAAAACAGATTGAATTTCCCCTCTGGGATTAAAAAAGAACATTTTCATCTTCTTCTTTATTAATAAGTAGCCATAGAAAACCTTTTTCCCCCTGGAATACCCACAAAAAACAGACTGCGTTTTATAAACCGGTGCCACTTATATTCTGGATTTTACGGTCAGAGCAATGGCTAAATGGATTACTGTAATATAGTTTATAATGACGCTAAGTATATAAATAGAAGCCCTTTGTTTGCCAGGAAGTGAAGTCAATCCTGCAAAATTACACAGCATTTTTAACCTCACATTTTCTATCTCTGCTTTTTCCTACTTCCTTTAATCTTCGCTCCATTGTAAATCCAATGGCACTTATTTAATGCGTTGTGAGTCAGGTACCTGTAGCTGGACTGTAATTGTCCCCCAGGGGCACTTCCACTGTTTCAGCTAGGTAAACGCTTCGTTGCTGTAAGCCTATTGTGAATTATATCAAAGGAAATTAGATTAAAGCAATTGGATTTTCATGCTAAATTACTCTTTACCCCTCAAATGACCCACTGAATGAGAGAACGGAGCCACCGGCTGATCTAAGTAACTGTAAACTACCGTGTCGTGCTATGTGTTTATCCCAGCGGACACCACAGAAAGCAGATGAGATTATTTCAGAGGCATTCTTCACTTTCACTTAATTGACAAACAAACAAAAGCAGCACAGTTATAGTTCAGGGATTTGCATTTCAGGAAAGTGGCCGCGGTTCTTTTGAGCCGCATGCAACACACAAGGAAGTTTGTGTTTAAAAAGGCTTTCTGTTTTGTTTGTCTTAGACTGAAGTGGCGGTAATGGATGCACCACTTGATCAGCAAGCGACATGAGAAAATAATTTGCCATGAAAGTGACTTTTCATTTGCTGGCAGCACACATAACCACATTACACGCTAAACACAAGAAAAGCAGAAGGACAAAATTAAGGGTTGTTTTCTCTGATAGCTGCGTATCTAATTTGCATGACTTTGCATAATATAGTCCATAAAGGCAACAATATTCATAATGTGACAGCCAAATCACATTTTCCTTGATAGGGCATCAACATTAATTTTACTTCAGCTGCGCGGTGAAAAAAACAGGCCTCATGTTTGGGACCGAGCACCAAGGAGACAAACAGAGAGAAGGGAAAAAGGAAGCCACACACCTGAGTGATCATTCAGCACTTCTCTCTGAAAGTAAACACTAAAGTTAGAGTCTGACAAGAGTGCAGTCTTTAAAGGAACAATATGTCATATATTTACTGGAATTGATCATAAAATAACCATGACATGTCATCAGAGATTAAGAAAACATGATCAGTTGAAATACTGGCTTCTCCGACAACAATGTATGTTCTCCTGAAATGTCCATGTGTGTTTTGGCCTGCGCGATCCCGACCACTGCCCATTTCGTCAGCCCGGGTTGCCAGATATGAAACAAATTGCTGCACAGGACTCGTTGCTTGTCATTGTCAAAGTGCACGTCTTGTGCTTGAGTAGATTTACTGTCCTCAACCTGGCAACCCAATTCAGCTTCATGTTGTAATAGAAGCATAGCTCTGTTTGGGAAAAGCTGAGTGAGTGTGGGTGGTGGAGCAAGTGAGTGAGTGAGAGAGTAAGGAAGTGAGTGTGTGCGCATAAGTTATGAGAGTGAACGGGGATCGGAGCGGATCAGCAGAGAGTTATCGGTAACTGAAAATAACTCCCGTGTCTTGCTCCCTCCTCGCTGCTGTGTGTGTAAAGTGACGGGAGTTAGCCCCGAAGCTAGCGGCACCTTCAGCCCTGGGGCAGACCAATAAGTGTCCCCTGCGTGGTCGGAACGCTGAAGCAGGAAAAGCTAACACTGGAATCTGGGGAGGAAAGGGCAGGGAGCGACAACGCTCTCTTATATTTTGAATTTGGACTGCAGTACCTTTTTTCGACGCTAGCTGTCATTGTTAAATTTGTTCCTTTAACTTAGTATAATTAGCCAAATTAAAAGTGAGAATTAAACTGGTGTTGAAAGCAGGTTCTTGTATTCAGACTGTTTCTTGTGGCACGACACATGCAGCGACACTGTTCATTCAGATATTCAGACATCTACAAATGTAATATTTTTCTGTATGAGATTTTGTACTGACAAGATAAGTTAAATGTTTTCTGAATACCTCCTTTCTCTCTTTCTCTTTATCTCTACAGAAAGTCCATCTGACACAGGCGACACGGCGGTGTGCAAGGGAGCATGAGATCGAGAGCGTTTTGGCATCTTGGTGAAAAACAGAAGACTAATTACCTCCTGAAATAATTTAATGTCAGCCCCGGTGTGGTTTCCCCTCAGCAGGACAGCTGAACAGGCCCAGCCCTCTGCTGGGAGATTCATCTCTGTCAGCTTAGATAAACCTGCCGGCCATCACAGCGTTGGCACACACATCCTGCTCCTGGTCCTGAAAGAAGAAAAAAAGCCTGATGAAGCTGTCCTGCCTCGCCTCTACTGGAAGAAAGACAGGAGGCCTAAGTGAACACGAGCTTTCATTACTGCTCCCTTTTTTAGCACTTAGGAGGTGCATCTGTTTGGGCTTTTTTTTTTTTTGTAAATCACCTTTATCCTCCGCAGGCATAACCAGCTGCCATCACCCTCTGCAAGGGTCCTCAGAGCTGTCAGGTGGGGGTAAATAGGATTTTCACCGAGTGTGATGGAAGTGAATAAGCAATAAATGTATAACATGTTCATTTTAGGATTTTTACCATCACAAATGTCAATTATAAAATACAGCTCTTCCCTATTTACACATTATTTTTAGCCTCATATGTTGACAAATGGGACAAACCATCTTAAACCATTTAATGGAAATAATTAACGGACTGTATGAAAATGGGGAGGAGAGCCTGAACCTCTGACTGACTGTCAATGGTAAATGGACTGTAGTTATATAACGCGTTCTAGTCTTGCGACCACTCAAAGCTGCTTTTACACTACATGTCACAATCACCCTTTCACACACTGATGGCAGAGGCTGCTATGTAAAGTGCCCAACTGTCAATCACTGTCATCACACAAGGAGCAATTTGGGGTTTAGTGTCTTGCCCAAGGACACTTCGACTTATAGACTGAGGGAGCTGGGGATCGAACCTCCGACCTTCCGATTCAAAGACGACTGACTCTACCACTGAGCCACAGCCGCCCCGTAGCACCCTTTTAATTTATTGTAACGCCTTCCTTGTAGATACAAATGGTGAACTAATTGTGTGACTGCAAATATTTTCATAAAGCTAAAGCTGGTATGGTAGCCTGCAGGGACTCTCTCACACACGCACTCATGACAGCAAAGAAGAGAGAGGTTAGCGGTCCTGTCAACGCTTGCATAGCTCATTGTGTTACTACTGCCTTAAAAAAAGAGTTCTTGTATGGATATAAACTGTTTCTTCGTTAAGAAACACAACACCAGCTCGGCCCAGAGAGGAGACTGACAGGACAGAGATACAAGCGGCTTTAGTGAGAATTTGCTGCTGCTAACGTTAACGGCAGCGGCGTTGTCATTGCTAACGGCAACAGCGCTGAAGCTGCACTTGCTCCTGTCAGCAACCACATCCCAATCACTCCTGGTTTCTTTAAGGAAAGGGGGGAAGAAATGCCAACAAAGAGAGGTGCGTGCGCTGGAGTTCAAATGATCTGAGAGGCTCACAAAGCATGGATTATCACAGGCACACTTAACCTGCATGCAGCTGTGATGTGGTAGCGTATCCTAGGTTATAAATGCCCTGCGATCCCACTACACTACAGAGCTCTCTGTGTTTTAACATACAGTATACCGTAGGCTTAGGTTTACATTAGCCACAGGGTTGGACTATGAATGAGCCTGCAAGGCTTCATCTCTGGGGAAACACCAAGAGCTGGAGCAGCTTTACTATTTACTGTCGGGTTTTACGGTTTGTGCGAGTTCAGTTTCTGTGGTCTAATTCCTGCTTAAAGTTCAAACTACGCCTATGTTCTGCTTATTACACGGCTACCATCTTATGGAATCAATAATCTGACACAATATATTGATTTGGAAAAATGATTATCTTTCCGTTTCCAATTTGAAAATCATCTGTTACTCTCACAGTGAGAGCTGCGTCCATGGCAACAGTTAACTCTAGCCTTCTTAAAATGAGCTAACAGAGCTCACATTACACTGTTATTAAGAAATAACAGACCTCAGAGTGCCGTAATTAACCAATCAGAATCAAGTATTTAACAAAGCCATGTAATAACTAAACTTATACATTCACATATCAAAATTAGCGATCGCCAAAGAAAATGCTGTGCCCCATTTATTGAACAATAGGCGCTATCTCAAAAGCTACTGAAGCAAACTCTGAGTAAAAAACAAAGATGAATTATTTTAGACTGATAGCTGTGTATGTACTGTCTGAGTTCACTGCACAAGCAAACACCGAAACCTTAATGATAATGATGAGCCTTGCTCTTTCACACAGACGATTTGGTTCCAAGCAAATGCATTTGTAGGTGTTAATGAACACCTTTACGAGGTAATGAGCTATATAATTTTCTAAACAGTAAGCTGCTATGTCTCATTTCAATCAGGAGAGACAAGTAAATGAAGTCAGGATAAATATCTATTTTACAGTGATGATGTAGTAATGAAACATGGTCAGAAGTCTTTGGCGCTAGTTGGTTATGGTGATCGAGGGGTGTCGGGCCTCGAGCAGCAGCAAGATACATCCCCCCAAAGGAGTCCAGACACCGGTGGTGGAGGTGTTAGCTGATGATCACATCTGATGAAGGCTGGGTGGTGATGGGAAGGTGAAGGGTCGCACATAATGACGGCATGAATGCACTTGAGGCAGAGAAAAGCCAGGGACAGTAACAACATGTGCTGCAGAGCTATTGGACAGATGTGACCAGAGCTTCATTTAACTTTGCCTATTGCTCAGAAATTTGGCAAGTGTGATGCTCAGCTTGAATGATACCTTAACTTGAGACAATTTAATTAGCTGTAAATGAGCTTTCCTTCTTTCTGGAGGATGAAGGTGGGCTCCATTGTGGAAAATAATGTGCTCTTCTGAATGATAAAGTTCCACCTGTAATAACTTATAACAGAATATGGCCAAATGCACCTTTATGACCCACATGGAAACCATTCTATCCATGTAACTACTTGACTTTTAATTTCTTAAATGACTCTCATAACAGAAGGTTGAATTAAATTATAAATCTGCAGTGACAAAAAGTGAAGAGATCCTTCTTGCTCTCTTCCAAAAGATTAAACCTCCAGCTGAAAGAAATATGACCAAGGCCTCGCATATTTCCACCCCTGTAATAATTAATTTACAGTCCCTAAAGTGACTAATAATAAAGTTACAGCTTTATTAGTTTATAATCTCATCAAACAGAGGCGACTCTGTCCGGATCGATTGATAATAAAGAGTTACTCTTCTACCTACATAATCTTATGCAGGGGCTGTGGCCCCCGTTAGCCGTGTCCTTGCAGTCCAATCAAACGGCACCTTACGTGTCGGTCACAGTCCAGTGATGGATAGCTGCTTATGATCAGCCATGCTTTGAAAATTAATTCTCAAATATCTTTCCAATAGCGGCGCACCGTTAAAACTGTAGGTGAAGTGCGCCCACATGCTCGACTTATAGGACACAAACACGCACAAGGACGTCGGCCCCTCATCTCCACCATCATCTATACCTATTCAGTGTTTCTCTTTGATCGCAGCTTTTGGCTATGCTGCATTATTTAAGGCTGATAACTAAAAAGGCTTTTGGATCACTGAATCGCTGCTCTCACTTCAAGGACACGCTCTGTTATATATTTGAGACTGTTTTGATCTCAAGAAGGCTGGAAAGACGCAGTGACTATCTGTTGCACTTTTAAAGGATGGGTTTTATATGTTAAAACATTATGCAAGTGCTAATCTCTTAAGTTATATGTCAGTAAAGTATATCAGTGTTTGGGCATGGATCCAACCCTGTGCATAAATCACGCTGGCTTTTACAGCCAAGCAGACAAAGGGATTAACTTGTTGGCTACACAATGACGGGCACGGAGGGATGCAGACAGTAGTTTTTGTTATTTGATGGCCATGAAAAACACACAAACGAGGATCCTGACGATACCCCAATGCCTCTTTGCGTTGTGAGAAATGGACATAAAGGGCAAAACTGAAAAGCTTCAGCGGTTAAGTATGTCTGCACAGACTCGGGCTTTTGTTTCTGATTGATGGAGCAGGAAATTCAGTCACACAGATTTAGCAGTGTTTTGAGGAAAGAGACGGCCGTTGTATATTCATTCAAAAGAATTCCCCGTCTTTCCTTTTCGCCGTCTTTCTTTCTCTCTGCGTTTTTCACACCTTTGCCTTCTCAGATCGTATTTTTTTTAAAGGTCAGGCGGACTGCCGCGTCTCTGTGCTTGCACACCCTTTCGTCAGATGGAGGGATTGTAGACATGAATGAAAACGCCGAGCCCAAGCATTGTGACCGCTTTGTTGTTCACCAAAGAGTGCTCCTCCGTGCTGTCCCCGGTTCTTTTCTATGATGACATTCCATCTAAAGTTTGCACTCCCGGATCAGGTTATACGACACCTTTGGCGCCACTTCTGCACTCTTGGAATTCTGTTCTTCACTGAGCACTGACATAGCAGTCTACAAGGATACATAAGCAGTTCTAATATCAATATATTCAAGTCAACAACGGTAATCTTTTTTTTTTTTCAGATGTGAATATTTCACGATTGCCGTTGGCTCAGCAGTTAGATCTCACAACATTATTTCCCCGGTGAGTCTTTAAAAGTCTTTTACGGGATACTTGTGGAAGCTCAGTGGCTGAGACAATAACCTGGATTACATTTCAGGACCCAAATGAATTTCTTTTTTCAGCGCAGGAAGAATGAATAATGTCTTAGCATGTTAACGCTAGGAGACACTTGCCTCGAGACTCAATCTGCGCAGGGAAATTGAATTCTTATACGATGTGAATGAATGAAACGGCTTTGAGAAGGTGTCATTCAAACGCGAGGGGGCCGGAGTTTGAAATAACACCTCTAGTCAAACACAGGCATATTCTTCTGCCCCTCACCTCTTCATCCATTTATCCCTCTTTTCTTCTCTCCATAATTCCTCTTTTTTCCTCAACAAGGCGCCCGTCTTCTTATCCCACAAATTAATCCCTTCATGAACGGCACACAGAGGGAGAAAAGGGGAGAGGAATTGAGAGAGTGAAGGATGATAGAATCCTAAAGCTTTAAGGCGAACAGTACTACAGTATCTAGGTGGTGTAGAATGAGCTCCATTATTGCTCTCAGGGCTCAAATTGAAAACATTACTGCTCCCATTCACAGTCCTCAGACACAGAGGATGGTCTTTATTTCCAATCTCAGTCTCCTTTCTGGTTGAGGGAGCGCCCGCCCGTGTGTGTGTGTGTGTGTATGTGTGTGTGTGTAAGAGACAGAGGGAAAGATTGTGTGTTTTTGTCTCCTCAAAGGTTGTCTCAATAAAGTCATCACTGCTGATGCCGTGCATATAGGTGACCTCCCCTGAGCCTTTCCCATTACCCCCCGCCACTCGCAGATGGAGACCTCAGTGCATTTTTAAAGACTGCCTTTACATCACAAACACCGTGGCATTAGCCGCCAGTGCTGTGGTGTTGACCTTGGCAAGCCAGGACGACATCAGTATGCATTGTGGTTGGCTCAAAGGGACACAGTGCCATATTCTGGTGAGGTCGTAAATGAGCGAAATCACAAGTTACTTACAAAGACTTGAATAAATAAAAGGTTTAGTCAGGCCTCGGGTCCTTGGCTCTCAGGTTCAAGGTTTCCACAGCCCTGTGTTGTTTCTCAGCTTTATTCTCTGGATGAAAACCAGTGTATGAAAGAGGTTTTAGAAATGTAATGTTCCGGAGCAATCAAACTTTGCACCTACAATCAATGTAAATGGTATGGATTGGACTTATATAGCTCCTTTCTAGTCTTCCAGCCAATCAGAGCACTTTACACTACATTCCGTTAACAAACATGCATGGTGTCATTCGGCTAACATTTTTAACTGGAATTATGTGCAACTAACATTAGCCGTCGGTCTTACCTGTAAATGTTTATTTAAATTAGACATGGAGTCCTCGGATAATGACAGCATTTTCACAGCCTGAAGGCGGGACTTGCACTGTAATGTGATGTTGCTCTTGGAAACTTTGAGGAGCGCTGTTGTGAGATGTGTCGTGAAGTCTCATAGCGTGCGCGTCATGGTTTCAGAGACGGTCGGACGGATGGTTTAGAAATGAGACACCAGATGTTACAGAGCATCTTTAATATTATATCATCTTCATTTTAAAATTGTAATCCTGCTAGTAATCTAATTTGTAATAGATGTATCTGTAATCTAATTACCTCTTTGTTTTTGGTAGCTGTAACGAAATACAGTTCCCTTTTTCTGTATCCTAATTACGTAAAGCAGTTTTCAGTTGGGTTCACTATCTGGCCCAAGGACACTTCAACATGCGAACTGGAGGACCTGGGAATAGAACCACCAATCATTCACATAGGGAACAACCTGCTCTCCTCACCCCAGTCATTGTTTGCTTGGTAAGTAGTGTTCTTTGATTATTTTGTGTAGTAACACCATTGCATGCAATATGAAATTTAAGATCTTGCATTACAATATTGCAGAGAATTTAGAGGAAATCCTAAATATATAGAAGAGAAGTCTCAAAAATAGGACACAATCAGGCACACTCACTCCTCTGTAGCACACGGTGTGCCAACCTGTCGTTTGGCTCATTTCTGAAAGGCTGTTTACCTAAAAACAATCTCAGGAAGTAGAAAGGTCACATCTCCCCTATTCCTCCTCCATCCTCCTTTCTCCTGTCACCCCTCCCTTTCATCCAGGGGAGGCTGCCAGATTGCTTTAGCCTTTTTAGTAAAGCTAGCTGACAGACGGACAAGGCGCTGGCAAGGTCACAGCCAGGAAAAGCACTCATGATGGAAACACCGGCTTTAAGGAAAGACACCAGTGATAAACCACAGATATCAACACACTGTGAAAGAATGTACAGTGAATATAACAGACAGCAATGGTGGTAATAAGGAACAAGCTATCTCATGAAAAATGCTGGGCGAGTTATTTAAACAAGTCTTATTCCTGTACCCAACAGTAGTAGGCTACTCATATGGTAACTTTTATTTTTAAAGGTGCATTTAAACATCTCCAAAGCATCCACATCCACATGTGTTAGCTGTCTGACAACAGCTAGCTTAGCCCTGCTGCGGTGACCATGCTAGCTAAAAAGACAGAATGTGTTTTATTTTATAAAATATCTCTCAATTTTAAAATTACTAGGCAGCAAATGTCTTTCTTAATACTCCTCTTTTTTAAAGAGCCTAATAGCTTCACTTACCCTCCTGTCCCCGCACAAGCTAACACTTACCAGATCGACTGAACAGAACTCAACACGTTGGATGGAAATTATATAAACCCTCTATTAATGTCCAAGTAAAACAGCCGATTCACTGACCCTGATATTTTAGATGTAACATGGTTTTACTGTGAGGAGCAAATTGTTGGCTATTTGTCCCTGAAAAAAAAATTATCACAATATTTTCGCCCGTTATATGCCTTTACTGTATCTCTGTTAAATCTTGCAGGGTTTATACAGTATTTTATATTAGTAAATCACCCAATTACCCATCACACAGCATTACATGTTTATTTGTGAACTTCTGAAACTTCTGTAGGCCTACACTAAGTATTTATTAAGTGATATTTTTGCTACATTTGCCACTCTTCAGCCCCAAATTTCAGAGTGGCACTTTCACATCATTTCCTTCATCTTTCATCCTCGTCTGGCAGACAGACACCAGGGTCGAGAGAGACACTTACTTATTGGGCCTTGAGCACAAATATAGGTTGTGAAGGCTAATGCTCCTCAAACTGATAGCTTGAAAAGAAGTGTGCGCCCTAGAAAAAAAGGCTAATTGGGCTGAATGGGAGATTAGCATTAAGGAATGGCAAAGGTGTCTTGTTGCTTAATCACTTTTAACCATAGAAAGAAAGAAAGAAGAATCGCTTCTTCAACAAGGGGAAATTATGCTGTTAAGTGGTCCCTTGCACATCAATAGAATGACCTCAAGCCCCTACCATCATTCCTTTTTTATAACACGGCTGAATTGAGGTTGATTGAAAAAGTGCAGTCTCCTGAAGTTGAGAATAACCTTCACTTCCTTTGTAATCCAGTCCAGCATGGTGCCTAATGGCCAGCACAACTACAAAGAGGAAAATTACTGTAAATCAGTCCATTCCTGAGAAAAGTGAAGTTACAGTTTTATCACTTTAGTTTTTTACAAAGTTAGACTTCTCCTTGAAAGAGGATTGTTTCCAACAATGATAAATGATGTTAACAGCTGTCTGTAGGCAGTGGCTGAGAACCCCTTGGAACACTTCTTAGAACATAGTCTCTTTTATTGTCCTGCTCTTTGGCTCCTCTGATGTTTCAGGGCTTAAGGCAACATCGCTCACTACACATCAGTCTTTGCACTGAATAGATGTGTCCGAACGGTGAAAGGAGGAGCAAAGTGACAAAAAGATAGATGATAAGATACGAGGGGTGAACGGGAGTAAAGACAGTTAAGACAGAGAGAGAGATTGAAAATAGACAGAAAGAGAGCGTGAAAGATGAGGTGGCATGACGCCTTACCTTGTTATCTTCATCCCACTCGCTTTTAGATTTATCTACACGTCTGAAAGGAAGTATCAAATGAATCCAGTATTTGGCCTCCTCGCCAAAGCACACCAACGAAGACAAATTAAATAACGACATTAGTGTTGTGTTATTAGGGAACGGAGTCTTAACAGTAAATCAATCCACATAATCAACTGCTAGTTAGTTATGATGTCTTTCCTCTCTCTGATGTGTTGAGTATGTATTCACAGCCTCATATCTACAGCCCACATCACAATAGCACCGTGTCACAAAGGCTTCACAAAGTACACCCACTGGCATTATTCCCCCAGTTTGTCACTGTATCCATAGTCACTGTAGTGATGCAAATACATTGTGAATCTGTAATGTTCCTGAGTTCACATACATTATTGTAAGCAGGAGATGAAGCGCGATGTTCAGATATAGCGGTGTCAAAGTGCATTAGTGGAACTCTCACTCTCCCGGTGGGATCAAGTGCCTGATGAAACATTAGTTTAGCAACACTGTCAAACCCTGTTTACTGTGAGGAGAATGCATTGCCACACAGAATGAGAGATGCAATCGTTATGATTACAGGTGGAGTCCTTATTCCAGTCTGTGGATTGTGGGCCCCCTCATCTGAATGTCTGGGTCCAGTGATTATGTGCTCAAGCCTGCTGCAACCGCCTTCTTGGAACCGCTCGTCACACCAATCCTCACCAGATTCTCAGGTGACCGGTTCAACAGACGGGTGAACACTTAAATGTCTGTTCCAAAATTCAATTTTTACTCAATTTCAACGTGTGAAGCAGCCTGACTGACCAGCGTCAGGGAGCGAATGGGAGCTTTGGTTTCCTCCCACAGTCCAAAGAACGGCTGTTTAGTTGAGTTGGAAACTCTATGATCATTTTCTGTAGGAGTGAATGTGAGTGTCAACGGTTCCTCTTGATACCTCAGATGTGTGCTGGGATGCTCCATGCTCAGGGATGCACTGATAATGCGTTCCAGTTTTACATACAATCTGTCCACTGTCCATCTTTCCAACTTTATTTAGCCAATAAGACCAAACTGTAGACACAAGACTGTTCAGGCATATGAATTATCGAATTAAAAGCATAATTTAGAAACTCAGACACATTAAAATGAAAAAGCTTCTTGCAGAAGGCGGAGAAATAATTACCTGAAACTGGACATTAAACAGATTAAGCAAAGCCTGCAACTATAGCTCAGACAGCCTGCTGCTGCACTTACATTGCAGACTACTGAAACATATATCCAGTGCACCCTTTGATCATGAAAGTTTACCGAAGTGCTTAGCTTAATCGTTTGCTGCCATGCTCACAGCCCTTACCTGAAAGCTCTGCTGCGTTGCCCTCGACACCACCACACACTGCTTCCAGTTAAAATTATAAAGTTCTATGAACACCTCTCAAAAAAGTTTCAACAAGAACTGGACCTTGATGGTGGAATAATTTACAAGATTAATAATTTATAAACTGGAGGGTTTTTTTTTATTAGGTAAAGCAAACAATAAGACTGGCCTGTAAAAAAAAAAGTATGGTCCTTCTGTTCAGCCCCCCCTAGCAGGCCAGAATTCTGTTGCTGGTGAGTTCCAGAATCATCACCCTGGACAGCGCCTGTGAAACAAACAGAAAAGGAAATACAGTTGAAAAAAGACTGTCGTGTTTTATCTCTGTACAGTGCATCCGACTTCTTGGAAATGTATGTGTTTCTTCTTCTTTGATAGACTGGGAAACAACAAAAACAACAACATAATAATGATTTAAGTGCTCTGAAAATCGTAAAATACTTTGTAGCAGGCTTCCCCACTGAGTGATAAAATTCCCACCTAGGTGCCACTTTTATCTGTCGCATTGCACTTCAAGGTTATCACAAACATGCGACACAAAGTACTCCCACCCAGCAAAGAGAGGGCGCAGGAAAAGAACCAAAACCATCAGTCACTAATTCTATTTCCCAGCTCGGGGAGGTGGTACAGCCGGAGGGGAGGAACAGTGACTTACACACCTCCACTTAGCCCCAGCTGAGGGCCCCCCACCACCCTTGAGATAGAGTTACCGCAGGGGGGCACTTGGAGGCTAAACGCCCTTTTCCAACAGGCCCCTCAGGGCCCTATTGTACATTCGTCCCTCAGTGGGAACCCTTGCCACTGCAATCTCCAGCCAATCACTTTCCCCAGAGACAGTCTCATTTGTGTAGACCCTGAGTGAACTTCATGTGGATGTGTAGCAAAAATTCACACTCCAAGGACTTGTTCAATAGAGGCTGTTAGATTTTTTTTTACCTGTCTGTAAAAAGTGTGATATCCTTCAGTATGTCCCAGCTCTGCGGAGGAATGAAAGGCAACTGTGTTGGTATAAAAATGCAGTTGCCTGTTAATGACTTCAATACTGCAGCATCATGAGCATCACAACCTGCTTACCTGTGTCAATTCAAGTCAGTGTCTCCCTCCCTCGAACTTACGCCTAACCCCTGTTGTTTGTCATTAGAAGTGAGATTCAGTCAGTGACATCACCGGTAAAGAGCCGCAAAGTATTATATTTCTCAGGGGAACACAGCTTTGTGAAGGAATTTGCTTTTAGAAGATAGCTTTGCCTTTTAAAAGGGATCCGACTCTGCAGGCTCGGCACCCCGCCGCCTCCAGTGAAAGGCCAAGTCTGTGTGGCTTTGCCCAGAGATAGGGGTCTCGAGGCAGGGGATGGATCAGGCCGATCCCCTGTCCTCCTTGTGCTGGCTTATAGCAGTGATAACACCTGGTGTTCATCCTCAAAGTCTGGAGCAGGATAGCTGCTCCACAAAGCGTAATAAGCCAATACATCGGCTTTTCTTTGCATTCAGCATCCTTATCAGAAGTCTTTTCTCCTCTTCTGTCTTTGTCACAGCTGGGGAAACAAAATGCTGAGGGCTTAAACCACTAAATGGGATATAATTCCGCAAGACAAGGCTACTTATATACACACTTGTTATATAATTCAAAGTTTCAAGACAAAGACTTGAAGGACAGTAAAAAAGGTCAAATACATTGCTTCTGCTTTCAGTCTGTCAGTCATGTTTGGCACTACATGATTCTCTGTCTAACTAAATGTAACCAATATAGTGATTGGGAGACTGTGATAGGTTGTCTTTCACTGTGGATAAAAATATTCCCCGTCTTCTATTCCCCTATGTGCTGCCCATACACCCGATATGAATGTCAGTTGTCAGTACAGACAGAAATGTACACATTGTGTTTTGATTTAAGTTTCAAACTGCTCTCGTCGATCAATTGAACACCATATTCCCGTCGGGTTTTGCCGTTTCATCTCCCTCCTGTCTGATTTTCCCAGACTGCATGGTCTCTGACTGTCTGTCAAACAATATATCGTGTATATGCGCATGTGGGTCTCAGAGACACAAACGTATAAATCTGTCAGTGTCACTGCAACAACACTCCCTTATGCACTCAATCACTAACTAGGTTACTATGGATCACTGCACAGCTTTCTTTCCCTGGAAATCCCTTTATATTTGTTGTTCTGACTGTCCTGTCATCTCTCTGCACGTTAGTGAAGCCAAGTGTGTACTTACACACACAAAATAACATCAGTCCTTTTATACAAGACTGGTACAGTATAAAATCCTTCATATTTTATCTCCACAAGCACTACTTTTTTGCCACATCCACTTCCTGCAGTGGCTGCAGTCCGTACTGTAAATCTCAAGTGTTTCTGACAGATTAAACTGTCCTCGGGGGAATATGTGTACAAATAGGTTATGAGAGCCATGGTTATTTGCTCCACAATATCTGCTAAGATAAGCATTGTGTCGACTAGCTGCAGGCCTGGTTTGGTGTAAAAGGTTAGAAAAGTCATTGAGCTGCAGCCTGTGCAATGTTGTTGCTGCAGCATCCATCTCTGTGAGAGTAATGTGAGCGCCGTGACATTCTCCTGGTTTGAGCGAGGGCACCGAGAAAGATATGGTCTGTCAGCATGAGGCAGATTGGTTGCTAGATGCTAAGGATGGGATGCTGTAGAATGTGTGACTCTGCACTCAGTGCCCCTAATTTGCATGGCGTAGTTTGTATTCCAGAGTGGTTTGTAAAAAGATGTGAGTGTAAGAGATCAGTGTGTGCGTGTTCGTGAAAGATCCTATAACGTAGCTGTTTAATAGCCTATATGCAAGAAAGCATTTGAATCCCCTGTTTGCTTACTAATCTCCCCCTCTCTTCCCCCATCTCTTCTGCTCACCAGAAACAGATGTCCAAGTGACCTGCCTCCATTAACCAGAGCTCCTCTAGAGTATAACTCAGCGCTGCTCAGGACCCTGCCCAGCCTCCAGACATCAGGCCCGGCCCTCGCCATCCTTTTGCCCAGACGTGGGACTTGCAGAGCGGACTCAGAGACTGTGACGGTAGGGCAACAAGCCAAGACTGGCTCTGGCTTCATATAACTCCTGCTGGAGGTGGGAGAGTGCGAGCTGGACTCTGCCCATCCCTCTGCTGTAAGTGGTCATTAAAGAGCCGCCTGACAGCGCTCTCCTCTATGAGTAGTGGTGGAGGTGTCCTGTTCGCTGCACTAGCTACTCCACTCAACACCACAAGGTTCAGTTTAATGGTGTCTGCTGGTTAGTACTGATCCATCTGTCACTGTGTGACTGTGTTAGCTATCATCATGCTCTGCTGCCCTGCGCTGTGCAGACTGTGTCATCTCTTCACTGACAGAACTAATCTCCAGGTTTGGATTCAGTTTTGTGCAGATAGGACAAGAAAAGACGTGTGAGAGGATAAAGGAAGTGGAGTGGCTTCTTCTGTCAATTTTTTACCCATTTTGTCTTATTTTGACTTTAATGCTGCAGCTTCCCTCAAGTGAACCTAATTAGTATGAGAGATCAAGAAATGGAAGCAGAACAGAGCTGGGTGACAGGTTGATCCCGGGGTAATCTCAGTTAAGGCCCATCTGTCTGATTGCTGTGGAATGAATGTGAAGCAAATTTGAAATGTTTTATACAAGAGGCCTGTAGATTGCTGCAGATAAACCTTTGAACAGACCTCGTTTGACCGGACCGAGTAATCAGCATTGAATGTGTGTGGCCCTACAATTACCATCATTACATATGCCTGGCTTCAAGTGCTCCGCAGATTTATGGGCTGATGCGAGCAGGTGGCAGAAAATGTACCAGTTTGGAAACTGCAAAATCCCAGGAGACATGGTGTCGTTTCAAGCAAAAGTCCCACAAAAAATCACTAACACATGCTCTTAAGTATCATGACCCAGTATCGCTAATCAGGTGCCATTGTTTTTCCTTCCACCACACAATCATCAATATTGATGAGGCATCATTTGATTACCATGCTAGTATTATCCTTAGAGTTAATAGCAGATGTAATTTTATACCCATCAACTACAACATAATGTTCTATTTCTTTTTCATCCTTCGATTCCACCGGATTGTTCTCGCTCCAGGTACTCCAGCAAATGGTGAATAAATTACCCGAGGACGCCCAGAAGCCTTTATGGCTTTTCATTGTTATTCATTCAGTCTGGTTCTGGGTTTTATTTATCTATCTTTATTTTATGTTGAAAATCATGGCGGATAATCTCAGGAACAGGCATGGGAGAATTAAGCTGCGTGGTGCCTTGGTCGGTCTCCCCCCATCCCCCGCCCCCTTCCTACTTTCCCTCTGCCCCTGTCTCTCCCTATACCTGCCTCCCAATCCAATCTACCTCATTCATCAGATGGAGGTGATAAGCTTGGGGAGCACATGCAGAGGCACTGTGTCAGCTAAGCTCTCGGTTTGACTGTTATATTACCATCTCATATATAGTATGACAGTATGTCACCTCCTAAAGTGAAACATTTGCAGCATCTTTTGCTTATTTATTTTTTTGCATGTGCTTAAAGACGGTAGAGGTCAACAGAAGCATGTATAATAGACAGGTACATTTACTGCACAGCAGTATTCCCCAACCATTTTTCCCTGACGGTCGCCCACAGCTCTGTCATATGACCTTAATTAGCCCTTCACTAGCACAAGCTGTCATGAGCTCAATGTATTTATTTCAGTTGGATGCATGGCATGTTATTTCATACCATTTATTATAAAGAAGTAGATATCGTTACAAAATGTGAAGTTCTTTATCTTTCATTATGCACAGCAATTACAGAGAGGCATTCATAGGCAGCAAACAAAAATGAGAGAAAATAGATCCGGGGTCAGAGATAGAGAAGAAGTTAGAATATCGTAACAAAGTATAATTAATATAAACACAATAAAATCAAATATAATATTGATTGAAGCTGTCATCACTTCGAATGGGCTCTTACACGTCTTTGCACACAAGGGATATCTGAAGTGGCCGTGTCATTACTGGACAAAATCTAATTTCAGCATGCTGCCATGGCCACAACATGTGAGGAAGCTAAAAAAAATAAAGCATTACCAAGGTCTTCAGGCTTTTGTGGCCAAGTTTAAGGTGGATCAGGTCAACATGCCAGGAGGAGATCAAATCATTAAACATGTAATTTCCTTTTGCAAGTCGGACTTGTCTGACCAACAGAATTTACATTCCTTCAGGCCCAGACTCTTTTCAATTACATGAAGTTTAGGACATATTTGATAATGTACAATGGTGTTACAAAACAATTCCTGTTCATTTAAATTTGGTACACCACCAAGGCCGGTCAGTTTGACAAGAACTCAACATTTTCATGATACAGTAGCGTTGTGTGGTGATTGATTGGGATGGGCGTGATTCCTTCTTCCTGTTGCTTTCTGTAGTCCACAGCTCAGATATAAGTGCTCTGACCTTCTCTTTGTAAGCTGCCTCATTGTCACCATCTAATGTATGTAATGTATGATGACTGCTTTGTAGTCAGCAAACTTAAGGATGGTATTGGAGCAGTGGGGGGCCTGACCAGAGGGCAGGAGTGGGCTGAGCACACAGCCTTGAGGGGTGCCGTTGTTGAGCGTCAGCATGGAGGATGTGGTGGTGTTTACTCACACAGCCTGGGGTCTGCCCTCTGGTAAGTTCAGGATCCAATCACAATGGGAAGTGTTGAGCCCCAGGTCTCTGAGCTTACCCTATTTATCCATTATTTTATAAAACTTCAACTGCTAATTCATTTATAGACTATTTTAAGCTTAACTTTTATAACTTAATTTAGCTTTTTCAACCATCCATTACTTTAACCGTAGCTGACTATTTCAAATACTGTTTGCATCAAATACATTTACATTTACATCTATACATGGACATTATATTAAAGGAGAAGTTCGATATTTTTAAACCTGGGCCCTATTTTTACAAACCTGGGTGTCAAAATGTCTCATAGGAACAAAAACTTTTGGAATCAGACCAGTAGATGTCCTCCGCCATAGCCACGATACGGCCGCAATGAATGCAACATTATCCCCTGGGGCAATTGCGCCCGATCAAAGTACGTCCACTTAAAGAGCTAGTTTTTGCCACTGCCAGGCTCAGACTGTTACTCAAGGTGTGGAGTAAAATGATCCCTACAAAGATTGTCGTTTTTTTAAAGAGTAAAATCCTTTTTGTGTAACAAGAAACAGAAGTCTCGCTCAAGGAGAAGTCTCGCCTCTGAAATCTCGCTGGTGGTGAGGTGTTCCCTGAAGAGGACGGTGGAAACATGAGTCAGAGTTGGAGAGAGGGTTTGTTTACTAGAGGACTGCCAGGAGGGATATATTTCAAAAGCCATGGCTGAATATTTACCTGATTTCGCAGTGAAGATGACGCATTTGAACCACTGTCCTGCTCAAGTTTTTGTTCCTATGAGTCATTTTGACACACAAATTTGTAAGTAAAAAAATAGGGTCCAGGTTTAAAAATACCGAACTTCTCCTTTAAGCTGTGTGTAGACGTTTATACAAGCTTGCTTCCCTCAAAGGCTTTGAATCAAAACACATAATGTTTATGTGATACAGCTGACTTAATATGTGATATATTTTTAATCAAATCATAATTCTATTTTCACGAGTTGAGCTATAATATTCATAGCCCCAGGCAACTGCAGAGGTGCCCTCTGGGGTACAAGTATCTCTGGTGGGGAATCACTGCTGTTCAGTGTCTGCATGTTATTTTCAGGTGGTGTTAAGAAGGACAAAGACAATAAAAGACAAAGACAGAGCAATTAAATCATAGTATGGTGGGTATATTCCTCCTTTTGTTCAATTCTCTATGTTAAACTGATCTCAGTCGATGGACATACATTGAATCAAACAGGACCTCCGCTCTGTAACTAGAAAATGAATTGCCTTCATCCTTTCATTAGACACTTTATCTAACTTCCATTCTTCTATTTATCTATCTGGGGAAGCATTCATGTGTCACTTTCTCTTATCCTTGGAGACGGGCGTGGAGACAATGGTTCCACTGCAGCATTTCCTCTCGTTCTGTCTCTGCTCAGCAAAACATGACGGAACAAATGAACCAATTAAGTGTGCTGGTGGCTGTGCTGTCCCAGGGGAGGCATCTAAGGAACTGAGACGGCCTGATTAGCTCAGAGGTAGGCCTGACTGGAGACAGCCTGCTAAGACGATTGGAGGGAGAAAAGCTCGCAAAAAGTGGGCACACACCTGAATGTATTGTCTTTTATTTGCTATTGGCATTTTGATGGGTGCTGATTGGCGTCAAGGCAGTTTTAAAGTTAACTTTTATAGGGGACACACACAAACAAATATCTTTGTGTCAGATTAGCACTGGGAGCAGACTTGAGAAATGAACTGTGTGGAAGGTAACTGCATTTTGCAACAGAGACAGATCTTATAGGCAGTAATATACCCTCAAAAGTCAGCTACAAAATACTCCAACAAATCACCTCCATGAGTGACATCTCCAAGTGGGGAATCCAGGAATGTTAAAGCCACTCTAACTTTATTTCCATCGATCCCGTGTGCTTCAGGAACACCTAGATGGGTTCCACTTGACTGTAAACAAGAATGATCAGTTAATACCACCAGTATTGATCCGGCTTGACCCTCTAACGTTGAATCTCTTTGTAGACACTGATCAATCTTTCTGTTATCATACACTCACAGATTTGAAACTCACGAGCTCGCCAGGACTGCAGGAGCAAAAATACCGCTTGCAGGGTGACATCTATTTGTCTTCAAATATGTTTTGCTGCCAAGGTCAGATGCGCTCCGTCCATTTTTCCAGAAAGACTCTGGAACTCGCAGAAAATAATCCCTGTTTTGAAAATGCTTAAGCTGCGCCCAGTTGGTGGTTTGGTGATTTTAGAAGATAATCCAAACCACAAAAAGGTAATCTGTCCTGCATTTCAGCTGATCTCCGCAGAACGTCATGGAAGGATTCATCCTTTGGCCTTCTGTACACAACATGCTGAATGGTTGGAACACCTCAGTTGTTCAATACAGGCCTTTTCCTTTTCTATCAATCCCAGACACACTCAGCTGTGATATTGGCCCTGCCTTCCCTTTCCCGTCCTATTTTGCTTATTTTCTGATATTGTGACATTCCCCCTCTATTTCCTGTCTTCGCCAGTCCGACAAGATCTGCAGTTTCCGGACCTAGGGGGAGAATGGAACATTCAAAACCTCTTCATCTCCGAGGCAATTTTGAGGCACCTTGTCCCCCGTGGTCAATTTGTCACCATGTGGAATGCCAGGAGGTGTCCTTGGGGCTGACCAGTGGTCATTGCTCTCCCTGACACTCAGAGAGAGAAAAAGAAGGAAAGCGGGCGAGGCAGAGGGAGAGAGAGAGAGAGAGGGGGAGAGAGGGAGGGGAGTGGAGGGAGAATGAACCTGACAAAGGCCCTGAAACAGATCCGTCCCACTCAGCAGAGCCAAGGGAGTATGCAGCCTGGCTGTCAGCACCTCTCATTAGTCAAAGGCAGTCTCCCTGACAATGTGACACTGATTACTGAAAGCCCTGATTCAGACTTTCTCTCCTTCTCTGTGTAGCCACAAACAGTGTCAGCTAAAGCGCCATGCGCGTGTTTAACCACACGCACACACACACGCTGCTTCAATCCACTCTCTTTCCACACCAAAATGCTTGAAGTGCATTTCATTTCATTTAGAGATTCCCCTCCCATCTCCAAAGGGACTAAAGCCTTCATTAAAAAAGAGCGATAAAGGGCAAACGGGTGTCTTCCAGCTCTATTTAAAATCTATTTATTGATTTTCAGCGGGTGTAAATAAATATTAAAAGGCATTATTGTGCACGGAGGCTTTCACACCGGCAGCAGTTGTGGAATTAGCGGGGAGGAGGAGTGGCGTTTGGAAGAGTTTATCATTTTTATTGATCGGGCTGACATGTCTCAGCACTGAGGAGGATCTGATTGCTTTTACTTAATCACTGTACAGAATTGAAGGGAGGGTTTAAAGAAATTAATAGGGGCTGCAGAAAGAAATATAGGAATTGTGTCCAAATGCCAAATAGAACAGTGTCAGTACCGGTCCTCTCTGTGGAGACCCAAGCACCTGCTTTCAAAGCACACAGGTAAATGTCACATCTCACACACAGCACTACAGCATGTAATGAGCTGCTGCACTGATAGAGCAAAATGAATCCATTACTTTTAAATGATTATTGCTTTCCAACACCAACGCCGCAAGGATTTTGTGTCCACTCTTTACATCGTGCGTCAGTTCGATGATGTCAGGATAAACGCACGATGACGACAGCGGTCTACTTAAAGCAGGGAAAACAGAGCGTGACTTTTTACAGGTTTGAAATGAATCCGATAAAATATATAAATGCTTGCTGGTAACTTTAATGTGGGATGACATTATTTACAGAATAACCTTAGTTTGCCTCTGTGCGTGCCTTTTTTTTATACCATTAAGTCACAATGAGAGTCCCTTTTTTGAAGCGGACCATTCATATTTGATGATCGGGGACTAGTTAACTCGGATTCCAGTCAAGCAAATCATTACTCTTTCATGTCTTTTGTTGAAAATAGACATAAAAATGTTCAATTGGGATTGTTGGCTTGGAAAGCTAGGGGTTTTAAGCTATATATTATATATAGTATATAACTACTTAGCATTTCTATGTCGTTAATATAAATATTTAATCGTGGGAAAACCTTGATGGTGTTTCTTTTATCCAAATGAATGAATCAATGACCCTTTTTTATTTGAACTTTAATGAATAAGCTTCTGGGAGGATGCAAGCACAACTGCACAGTACATACAATACAGCATGTGCCGTATTTTGTAGATGTACTCTGTCCTACATTTATGTTTGTGCTTGAAAAAAGAAGGCAATTATCAGCACTTTGTACCCCAACAGTGTGTAACAAAAATGACCTACATAACAATAGAGAAAATGTATATTTAATATGGATAAAATGAAAAGAACTGAAGTATCTAAAACAAGGCTATGCTAATGTGTGTATCTAAATATAGATACAGATGAAAATGAAAATCTTGTTTGTGCCTTCTGGGGAAACACAGATGAACTGTTGTCCTGTAAGAATGAGGATACCTCTAATAGGTCGAGCCTTTACAGCTGCATGCTCAAAATAAAATGTCATAATGAAAACTCAAATCTGTAACATATTCTATTAATCTTGTAAGGCTTTGCAAGTGTTAAACCATTTAGACAGAAGAACACAGCTAACACTAATAGAAGCATATGTAGCGGTACGAGGAATGGGAAAGGTCAGCGCTAACAGTGATGGGTTCAGTTGCAGTGGTGTCATTGCACCTCGCCTTCATGTGCAGGAAATTAACCTTCTTTCTGCTAATTTTCACAATGACCTTCAAGATGCTGTACAGATCATGTTCAAAGGCATCCAATTATCAAGGAACATTCAGAAGATACAGGTAATAAAATTAAACCTCTTATAAAACAGTCCAGCTAACGTCTGACAGTGTCTGCAATGCCTTGTTTTAAGTGTGCAATGGATGCTGCTGTCGTTGCATTGGTTCCAATGTATTGCTAATATTCTGCTGACAGTGTTCCACCTTGATGGGAGCATAATAGCCAAGTGAAAAATAAATCTCCCCTTTTATTTGGACAAACACTGCACGGGACACGCCAATGAGTCTGCAAACCAAAGTGTAATAGAGTTCAGGAGGAATGGCTCGATTACAATTCAAACCATCCCAACCCCGTACACTATTAGCACAATGCAGTAGTACAGTATAAAAACTATCCTATTGTGTACGAAATAACTTAAAATATGCAAGATGCAGTCTAAGTGTCTAAATGGTATAAACCACAGTTTGTAGTAAACAGTAATAATCAAAAACAGATTATTTTTTGCTCCACCAACTCAACTAGTTCCACAATTTAACTGTATAACTGGACTTCTGTTGCCAAGCAACACAAACATTCTCCTGCACTCTGTGTCTACAGGTTACCACAGAGCAGCTACTTTGTATGATGTATGTTATCTGTGTGTTTTAATTTATCAAATAAGAGCCTGCTGTGTCACTGACTGAGCTTGATTAATGTAGACATAAACGGCCTGCTGTTAATTAACAGTATTCAGAACAACTGGCTGAGGCGGAGTGATACACAGAGTGAAAAGTCCCGGTGATGTTCATGTTTGCCACTCATAAGGTGCTTTTCAACCTAAAGTATCAGGAACTTTTAGTTCCAGGAACTTCCCTTCAAGGAACTAAATGGTTCCTTTGGCGCATTGTTGTCTGCGTTTCCACAGCGGCCTAAAGTCCCGGGAAAATTATATAAATCAGGCAACAAAGATGATGGCATAAAATGCGACCAGTGGGCCGGTATCATCATTTGTGCCACACTACAGTTAGCCTGTTAGCATGGAGGAGATTCAACTTGCACTCTGAAGGCATGGTGATAAACAATCTCGAAACACGATGATAAAAGTGAGCTTGCAGCTGCAGTCTTTTAAACATGGCGGGTGAAATAAAACGCTGAGTATTCAGCCAATCAGAAACAATCAGCACTGCAGGCCTCGCCCTGAAATTTCCTGGATGTTTGGAAAGTACTACCCCCGAGCAGGGACCTTTAAAGTAAAATCAATTACCCTGGAACTAAATTTAGGCCCTAGTCTTGCTATCGAAAATGCACAGAGTTCCTCAAAAGGTTCCTAGTTCCTGGGGAAAGTTCCTGCTGTCGAAAAGCACCTATAGAATGCCTCTTGTCCAATCAGATTACAAGATCGGAACTAACTGTTGCATAATACGATATATAGTATTAAGCAGGTGTTTATCTTATTAAGTGGATGGCATATAAAATAGCACCGTCGTATTATTAAGTAGCCATTGATGCAATACCCCTTTAAGAAGGAGCTCAAACTTGCAAACACTCTTGTGATACTTTAACTCTACTTAGAAGTTGAGTTCCATGAAGACAACAGTAGCAAGGTTTGTGCGACCCAGCTGTGAGGCCGATATGAAGGTGGAAAACCCTCCGTGCTCCAGCAAAGGGCCCTTTTCATGTGGATGCTCTGAGGGCAGGCAGCATGAAGCTTGACCCCTGTGAGAAGAGTGTCCACCCTGCCCTTCAAGCACAGACTCTGCTGTTAGCCAGGCCAGGGCAAGGATTAAAGGGAATTTGTAGGGAGTCCTTGGCTCTGCAATTCTGACTTCTGCACTGTGTTTTCTAGTTTGTACCACCTGTGGACATGCCGGGGGGAGCAGGGTCTGTGTGCCTTTGATTGATCCATGTGGCATTTTGACCTGGAAGGCCTCCATAGGCTCCTCTCTTTATTAGAGGCCAGCAGCTAGCTCGTGAAAGCCGAGAGTATTTCCCTCCAAGTCTCTTGTGTTTCAGCCTCCCTGACATGCATGCTAAGTAATCTCTCTCTAACCTTCTTCATTTATCCACACTTAACCCTTTGACCAATTGACTGCTTCGCTTGTTTGTCAATCTGCCTGATGCACATGCTGCGTAGCATGCTTCTCATTAGAGTGCTGCTATTCTAACTCCAATGCATCGCACACACTGTCTGCTTGTCATTATACAGAGGCTATGTTATGTATCAGAGGCTGCGATCCACCCCTCTCACTGTCTGGGTTCTAACAAGGCCAGGATAGCAGCCAGATTGACAGCTGCTGGGGCATTTTAACAGGCATGGTGTTAAACTGTTAAACTCTGAGGAGGCAAATGAATGATTGCCTGCCAAACCACACAGAACACAAACTCACTGCCTTCACTCTCGTTTTCCAACCAACCATAAGCTATTACACAGTAAAGGACAAGCTTCTTCTTTAGATACCGTTGTTCAGAACAGACTGCTTTGTGTTTTATACTGCTCTCATTAAACAGCTGTGCTAAAAACGGCCACATTATGATGCATTTTATTAGGAGAAAATATTGATAAATGATGATAAATCAGTACATAGGGACAGTTTATATCACTGATCTGTCATTTATAAGAGGTAGTTCATCATGGACTGGTAATTAACACAACATTTATACTTGTAAATAAGGCATTTGTTGATCACAAATCCTGCTTTTTTCAAACCACTCATAACGAATGATCGTAAACAAATCATCTCACATTCACGTCTTAATTCATTATTTGCTGTAACAAATGACTTAATTAAAACCATCACAAGCAACAGTTTGTGCACTTTTAATAAATAGTAAGCCATTATATGAATGATCTTTTCAGACAGGGTGCCAGTCGGGAACTTGATTCAGAGAAATTTTAATGAGAATTAGACATTTTAATTCTGAGCATCCTCTATCTGCTTTTGCGTTTTCATTCTCGTTAAAAGAAGTGAAATACGTACATGCACTTTGTCATGGCATCTCATAAAGATGCAGGAGGTAACATCCGTTTCCTTGGATTTATGACTCAGGGTTAAAAAGAGACTGAAAAAAGTCGGGGAAAAAAATAGCAAAGGAGAAACATCACTGTGGGTTTAAATTGAAGCTCGATGTTGACCTTTGGTTCGCACGGGTCCCCTGGGTGAAAAGGGCTGTGTTATTTGGTACAATTAAGGCCTCCAAAAACCAGACCCTAAGTGAACATTATTTGTCTTCTACTGAAGGACTCTTAGCAGTTTCTCCTTTAATTGCTATTGAGTTGTTTACTTTTGAGTTAGCTGAAAGCCTGATGCTTGTCATGTAAATGCTAAAGGGTACCTTGTGCCTTTATGCTGATGATCCTGACAAAGCATCAGTATTTGAAAACTTGGAAATAAGGACGCGACATTGAGTTTTATGTCAAATATGAATAATATTTCATGTGAATGTGAAGCAAAGTCTAAACTAATTTTACTATAGCTGTGTCTCCATTCTTCGATGGACGCAGTCTATCTGGAGGAAAAGTCATTCATAGCCTGTGAGGATTCCCTGTTTGCATCACCAGCCCGTTCTTAACCTTGCATCACCAAATTCAGCTCCTGTCACCTAGCAACAGGTAGCTAGCAGGCAACCTCGCTTATATTATTTTAAAGATAACTTGTTTCAAGGCCCCTTTTAATGTTTTTAACATGTGTAACACTAGCTATTTGATTCAGTTGAAACCAAAAACTTTTACATTTAGATGTGTGTTCCTCAGCTGCTTAAGAGTCTGCCATCTTGTTTGAATTGGCACGCAATGAATCTTGGGATACATTGGGCCGCGAAGGATGCACTTGATGGATCCTTCACGGGCCAGGAAAAGGAGGACGCTTTTGTTTGCCGCATCTGAAGGAGCCTTCGAAATGGGACAGCCTTCAATGATCGGCAAACGGCCTTCAAATGCGTCCTCCAAAGGACGCAGCCCGGTCTTCATCATTAAAGGATCACATCTGCTGTACAAGCCAACAAGTACTTTTAGTGTTGTGTTTGAAATCCTAACAGCTACTGAGCTTGCATGTCCACACATCCATCTCCATGAAAACTGAACAAACACTATGTGTAAATGAAGAGCATGTGATAGAGTTAAAAGCACCAGCGAGGCCTATAAGTGGACCTTAAATCCGCGTATCCACACTGTTATAATTGTTGCTTTGTGAGCACAGAAGAATGACCATTGAGTGTCTCAATTGTTGACTGTTGATTTCTCAACAACGCCTGCTTTTTACCTTAAACTGCCTTGGCAATTACATGTCTCATTGTCTCCACTAATGTCCCTTTTTCTGCGCTCAGAAAATGGCTCCATCTTTGAAGGTATTGTCTGAGGAAATGTTGCTGAAATAAGATTTGAGAGAAAAGCTCCTCAGTATAAGTCCGGCAAATGTAACTACACTGCGTGGGGAGTGAATTCAGAGGGAAGGACATGTGAGCGCTAATGCTCCAGTGGAATTTGCCAGTTCTCTTTTCTGTCACCACATTTCTGTCCAAAACAGAGGGGGAAGTCGAAAACACCATTTGTCACTGCACATTATGTCTCTGTTGTTATAGTCCAAAATGAAAGCTCAGTATGTGGCTCCTTTCAGCAGAAGATGGTAACAGGCCTGGTTAATTGGACTTGGCTTGGTTCTCTGTGAAGCCTTATTGTCAGCATGCCTAACTGAGGATTGCTGGGCCAGAATCGCACCAAACATAGAGGCACATAGACTAACTGAGCGTGCATGCTATCCATGCTGTAAATGGAGACGTCCTCAGTTAACATAATTTAGTAACATTAAAATGTAACCAATATATTAGAAACACTCATGCTTCAGCTCAAACTTAAAGATATTTATATGCAGGCTACAGCTGGATTTATGTAACCGTCTAGCATGGAGGAGTCGAGTCGAGTGATGGTTTGGATTAACTCTCTACAAGCGAGCAAACCTGCAGCCGCTTTGAAGTTTCTGTTGGATCAGAGGCAGTTTGATAACTGCAGCTCTGTCAAGGTAGATTCATGACATCTGGAGGTTTGGCGCAGTGTGTTTTTCTTCTCCTAAATACTGGATGTCTGCTTAAAACATCACGAATAAAGATTCAATATATCCCTTCATTTAATATGTATGATCTGATAAATTAAAATGTTTTCAACTTTACTTATGTTAAAGGCTATTTTCCTCGTTGAAACAATAAATGTGTGCAGGCAAAAGCATAGTCTAGTTTATTGCTCTATGTAGAGGCACTGTAAAATAATCCAAACATTACCAGAAATCAATTTAAGCTGAGTTAAACCCGATGCAGCATATCTAACACATTATACCATAAATCTGCATGGCTAGCTTGCCACCCATGGCTCACAGTGTTAGAGCATTAGCGACTGAGCCCGGATAGCCCTGCCCGGCTGCAGCGACTGAACGCCATTCACAGGGACTGTCGTGTGATTGGATTGAGGCAGACCTAAGCGCAGCTCGAGCCGCACTTATCAGCTAGCTGGCAGATAGGACTTGTCATACTGCCTGTCAGATCTGATGAGGGGACCACAAGCCTCACAATGGAGCTAAAATGCAATCTCCTCCTCTGCAGCTGCATGGCCTGCCTCAGGGACTCGCTTATTAGACTTTGTAAACAGCCAAATGTGAGCGCTAAACTGTAAGAGCTACTGTCAGGCGGGCTGCCTCCGCCAGCTAGACCAGACTGGGAACAATTCCATACAAAACTACTGTTGTAATAAAGGGATTTACACAAAACCAAAGACTGAAGTGAGAAGTGGGGCTATAAAAAGGCCGTGTATGGCCTCAGTGGTATGCTGGTCAGGGGATATCTTCAAGACTCTTGAGACTCTAATTCATACAGCATTTCAAAGTTGAGGTGTTACATATTGTAAGCCACCATATTTAGCATTTATAAGCATGTAAAACACACATAAATGGTGCTGTTTGCAAATTAAAATTAAATGTCTATCATCCACTTAAACTGATGTATTTATCTATGACAGTCATGTTACACAGCGCGTCAGTGTATTTGTCATTTGATTGAATGTAGTCTCATTTGCTTTTTGGTTGTTTATGCATTAATTAAAAACCTTTCAAAGTCCTGTCAGTGTACAACTAGCCTACTTCATATTGTAATAAATAATATATTAAGTGTGTATAAATTACATGTTAAAATGTGGGTTGAATTAAAGTTTTTCTCCAACTTCAGATTGCTTTCAGAAATGGCACAAAGTAAGCTTTCTTGAACTTCTAAGCGAGAAAAGTACAGTGAACTCATTTGAGAAAGGTGCTTACCATGGCGGCACAACTCTGACATAGCTAGCATGCAGTGCATTGACATGTCTACAAAGGAAATAATGAGGGACAGAGTACGAAATGGAAGTCTCCACAATGCCGGGCTGATTATCCTTTATTAGCCTGTTCCTGCTCTTTTAATTCTCACATCTCGCCACCCAGGTATGGAGCCCTTTGGCTCTGTGTCAATGCTATTGAAAGCGACCTCGCTTTTCCTTTTCATTTATTTATTTTTTAACTCACTCCCTGTCTCAAAATCACTTCCCCCTTTTCATATAATCCCTCTTTCTTGTTGTCTGATTACGGCCCTTTCAACTGCCTCCCGGCCCCCTGAAATAATGATATTTAAACTAGCCGATATGCACAGGATTGCCAGAGGAGGCCCGTGGACGTTTAATATCTGGCTGAGCACAAAGAGCGAAGGAGAAAGAGACCTGGTTGACGGGAGACTCGTTCCTTTTTTCCACGCAGTCTCTGTTCTGCTTTCCCGAGATCATTAATTTCTCCAAAAGAGATCTCCCCGGGTGAGACTCATTCACATGCAGATGGCACTATTCCTCGGGAGCCTCTATCGCTCTTTCTCTCTCTTTCCATCAAGCCATTTAGTGCTCCCTTTCTCTCCCTTTTGCTGCGTCGCTCCCTCCTATATTAAGCAAACGGTTAGCTTGGCAGCCTTAGGTGACATAGCACTCATATTTCAGCACAGGGGGAGGGAACAGGAGTAATGCAATGTGCTGCTATGGATACATTACATGAAAATTTGTCTCTTTTAAAGTGAGCAAAGTCTGGGAGGGCGTCACTTAGCGATGCAAGCATTTATCTATAGAGATCATTCCTCTTCTCCAACCCTCAACCAAGTCCGCCTCCTTTTCTTCCTCACGCCTGACACACGGCCTGAATCCAGCATCTGTGTTTTGATATGCTGTACTGGTGCATGTTACGGATGTCAAGACCCCGTTTATGCCGGATTGAGGAGTAAATGTTCCCCTGTTTCCCAAACAGAGAGGACATCTCTCTGCCCTTTGCCGCTGTCATCTTCATTTCACTCTCATTCTCCTGCGGTATGGTAATTTTCCCCCGAGTTAAAGGGCTCGGGTGAAACCTATCTCGTTTACATCTTAACTGGAAACCGCCGCTGCTCCTCGCCCTATAACAGCAGCTCCTGCGTTGGTGTTTTTCCACGACCGTAATTAGTAATTAGTGACCTGTTACTGCATGCATTTGTGCCGTGACCCGGACACGTTAGCAGCAATCTCTCCCACCTCTCTCTCTCTCTCTCTTTTCCCAGTTCATATCTAACCTGATAGACTTTGATGACACGCTTCTTTGAAGACCTGATCAAAGACGAGAGCCTTTGATGAGAGTGATGTTTGCTGTTGCTGAGGAGGTAAGGAGGAATACCAATCGTCTCTTTCAGGGGAGAGTGAGAAATAGAGAGGGATGGAGGGATTCAGAGGAAGATAGCATACAGCAAATTCAAAATAAGAGTGACACACTCTCGCTCTCTTAGATATCAAAATATTTTATGTATTCAGATCAAATGTTTGGTTCATTATTCATTTTGTAGATTTATCTTCAAATATGCTTGGAATACCTCTGGTAGGGTTTCAGTGTAAATCTATAATCTGATCCTGCTTATTTTCCTTAATACTCATTTATCTTACCTCTATTGTCATTTTTTGTGTTAAATTCTGTATAATTACCAATTTCCATCTCAAATGTGTGTGTCAAAGTCAAATCAAAACATCTTTAAAGCTGCTGTGAGGAACTATAGGTTGATGTTGATTTGGCGCCCCCTGTGGACAAAGCTGTTCCTCTTATCTCTTTGGTTTTGTCCTGTACATTCTTAAGTGGTGGTCTTTTAACCAAAAATCTCATCCTGCTTCCTGTTAACAGTCATATGTATCACTCACTTTAAACGTTTGCCCTGGGACATGTAAATGAAAGGCAGCGTGCAGTTGATCGCTTCGTCTGACACCTACCCCCCACCAGCAGATTCAGGCATTAAAAATAACTCTATATAAATAATCAATCTTGTTGCTGATGGTCTGGTTTGCTTTTGTAGTTCATATAGAGCCATCAGAATTAATTTCAGTCTGTTTCATAACCAGCGAAAAAACTCCTCACAGGAGCTTTAAGATGTACTTGAATTAATCAAAGACAAAGCCTGATTTGTACTCAACTTTAGCAGAAGCAAAACCTAATAACTGAGTCTAAATAAAAACAGATGTATTATGGCCAAAATGATCATCACAATTCAGTCAGACAACTCATGTTGTTACAGTTTGAAATGTTTATTGCAGCAGCAGAACATAGCTTGTGTTTGGCAGATTTATTTTACATGTAGAAATCTGAGGAGTAATGAGATAATATCTTAAACCCCGCATTGGGAGCCTGCAGGTGGATGCTGTGGTGGTGGTGGGGCTGAAAGTAGGAGCGCAGTACTGGTGCAGGGCAGCGATGGCAGTGACAGAGCAGAGGGCCAATTGGGAGGAAGTCAGGTGAGTCAGGTGACTGTGCAAGTGACCCATATCAATTATTAAATCAGTGCAGCTCAATGTGTCTGCCTGAAGTAGCTTGCAGGCGTCGCCCCATTTATTTTGATAAACATTGAGATAACAATTATTTATTAATTTTAAGGACAAAATTGTTTATTGTACTTTCACATTTAAGTAAACAGAACCACACTTCCGGTTCAATTTGTGCTGCATTCTGGCTCAGGTACAAAGTTTGCTTCAAACTAAGAGTGAGCTGGTTTCTTTACTGGAATTTGGTGCATCTTCTAGAGACAAAATGCAACTCAAATTGCATTGGTAATTTCGGTCTGTCTTTGGGAGTTGGGTGGATAGGGTGTCACTGTTGTAGATGTCTGACTTGACGCTTGACAAGGACAGGGAGTAGCACTGTTATCCCTCTTGGCCTTCATACACTCATCGTACTGCACTTTGTGCAGTTTTTGCAGGTGGTTGAACAAGTTAGTCGTGTTGGTCCGTGGGACACGCAGGTTTCATGCACTATTTGCATATTATTTTTTCTTGCTTGACATCACTTTACCTGAACCCAATATACCGCCAATGACAAGCCGTTTCAGGTGACCAGTGTTTTGGTTTAACAAGTGACTCGCTCTCTTCCTGTTTTACCGTAACAACAAGCAGCGTTCAAAATGCGACTGAGCGTCAGCAGCCTGCATGGCACGTTTGCACAAACAGCACTTCAAAGACGTGACAGATACGATATATATTTTGAGCTCGTAATGAAGAATAACAAAGAGGCATTCACGAGGACAGCTACGTATTCTCTTCCCGTTTTTAACAGCTGCTGTAACCATGACAACCACCGCCAATTTGGCTGAAAGACGACAGGTAACATGGTCACTCGTTGAACCGAAACACTGAAACACCGGTCTCTGTTGTTTACCTTTCCACTCTAAACTGCCGCTGCAAGGTTGGCACTCATGACATGACATGCCAGCTCCCCCAAAAGTGAAGCCAAAACCTCTCCATCGCCCCCTGGAGGAGTGGCTGTTAGATTAGGAGGTGCTTTATTTGATGTGCAGCAGATAATCAAAGTCACGAGGATTCGTAATCTGGGAACCAGAGATGTACGTGCTGAATTCTGAATTTATCCTTCTGGTAAAAGAAGAAGAGATATCTTGGAGGGTAAGGGAAACCTGCAGGAAGAATCAGGGATCAACAAAATTAAAATAATTCATCCTCTGAGAATCACGAGTGTGTGACATTTGGCTCAGGAGGGAGAGCGGTCCTCAAAAGGTTAGATGCCTGTTTGATCCCAGCCCTTCCAGTCCACATGCTGAAGTGTCCTTGCACAAGATACAGATTTTATTTTTTTTAATAGCTCCAAATGTCTTCGATGTGTGTGTGGATGCAGTGAATGGCATGCTGTGTAAAGCGCTGTGAGCGGTTGGAAGACTTAAAAGGCACTTTATAAGTTCAGACCATTTAACATTTACCAAATTTCATGGCATTCGTGCATAGCTGTCAAGACAAAAAAAAAGACAAAAATGTCAAACTCGTAGTGCTGGTGGACAATTCAGGGATCACTAAAGTTAGAGAAGAGAAAGTCTGACTGATAATTATGAGCCAAAATCTGAGGGGCCTTTTTATTTTTTCTGAATCAGATGAACATCTGGGATCCAGCTACAATTATAAAGAATTACTTAGCAGTGTGTGTGTGCATGTGTGTGTGTGTGTTTGTGATGTCGACTTGTTTCCATTTGAATGTGTCTGTCCTCCGAGATAACAATGACGCATGTGGTAAATTGTGTCATTGTGGGGACGAGGGGAGACGAATATCATTGCAGTAATTCAGAAGCTGTTTGTATCAATTCAGCGCGTCATCTGTCAACATCCTAATGTGTTAGGATTCCTTTGCAAACCTTCTCTGTGCAGACATATTCAGCTGTTCATATTTTGGTTTGTTGGTTCTCACATAGTTGTAATCTAAGTGTAAAGGACACTTTGAAATATTCTCCCAATAGGCCTCCCTTGAAACTTTGCTCCCTTGCTTGCTCATATCAAAAGAATAAAAGGTTAAAGTGATCATATGGAAGATTGATAAATGTCTGTTAAGTCACTATCTATTGCTGAATGAGGTAACACAATGGTGACAGAGCCTATGGCTGATGAAAGCCTTTGCAATTGCAGTATTACAGACTGGCTGTCTGTGGCGACCTTAGCAGGAACAATCACAAGCGGCGCCCAGTTAGTGACACATTTTCCATCATCCAGCAGTGGTTGGTCTGCCAGAGAGGGTAGGCGGAGCTAAGCGGCTGCTTTTCCGCTCTCTGCAAGTGTTGCGAGTAAACAGTAATCTACTATGGCTGAAACAAATCTGACTACAGATACAACTTCAAAAATAAGTGAAAATCCAAAGAAAAAGAAACAAATTCAACGCTCAGATGGCAAACAGTCTAAAAAGGTAAGCGACCGTCAGCGAGGAAAATCAAGAGTTACAACCTGAGCCCACCGTGGACGTCACACATGCAGCACTGTCTGGATATCTGGGAAGTGTGCTCCCGCAATTACCGTTTATCGCAACAAGTGCTGCCAAAAAGAACAAAACTGAGATCTTCGAGATTACAACTTAAGCTTTTACCTAATCTCAGAACCCATCGGCTATTTTCTGACAGTGATACAGCCTCTGAGAGCAACGGCCAACTTTTCAGGCATTCTGGTGTAGCCAGCGGTTAATGATCAAGGACTTCCAGCCAGTTCTTCCTTTTCTGTGCGCTGCTTTGTTTACAGTCCGACTAGAAACTTTAGAAGCGAGGATCGTGTTGGAATTGAGAGATGACGTCTACCGAGATGTTGGTTTGCGGATCTCGAGTGAGTTTCGTTTCAACGCACATGTTAACAGGTTAGAGCCTTGAGATGCAATAATGTATCTCTTGAATGTCACAGTGATGAAAAATAAAGTAACGCTCTATGTTGCTTTTCAAATGAAAAGCCTGATCTGGTGTTTCTCTGAAGAGACTCCCCTCGTTTGCACATTTTGATACTTTTCAAGGGCAGTTGTTTGGTAGATCAAGTCATTTGAAAGGCCCCCTATTAGGGTCCCTGCTAAAAATACATACTGACAAGTCTCACATAAGCCATCAGTACATTATGTAAATAATAGGAACAGCATTAGGATAAGGGCGTTATTTCTTCTCACTCTCTCTCTCTCGGGTGGGTAATACGGCAAATTGCATTACCCCCCTTTTGCTCTCGACACAAGAGCATTTTTTCTGCATGCAACCAAAGCCTGCCGACACGTGATTGGTCAACATGACTTGGACTACCAACGCACTACATACAGAACATTAACCCTTCTAAAATCCAGTCCTACACCTACCTATTTATATCTGTAAATAGAGATTAAACTTTCACCAAACTATTACATAATGTAAAATAAATGCAATACCAGAATCATCCTCAAGTAGCCATTTCATAGAGGAGGACAGGTAGTTGATGGACACAGGCAGGAAATAGGACTGAGAGGCAGAAGAAAAAGCAGAGTGACATGAGGTGAAAAGGGGAGAACGAATAATGTCTAGACGCAGCAAACAACACCGCTGTACTGTCTCTCCGGCTGTCATGTGTCCTCCTATCTGATTTTTATTGTTGACGTGTTTCCCCTTTTCCTACCACTTATACTTTGCCTGTTAGGTTTGTTGCGCTGGTGTCCTCGCGTGCCAGGTGAGAACAAAAGCAGAGGACTGAACTGGGCATCTGTATTCAGGTGCACTAATGGAATCACTGAGGCTAAAATGGCAGGAGGTGAAAGGTGAGTGCACAGAGAACAGCAGACAGCTCCACACCACTGCTGCTGCTGTCGCTCTGCCAAACCACTCGACTGTGATGGTATGGGAAGTGTGTGTGTGGGTGCTTCAGTGTGTGTGTGAGGATGAGGTAGGGGAGGTGAGTGAGGGAGAGTTTTTGTGAGCTGATGGTTATGGACAGCCCTTTCTCCCAGAAACTAAGTTTATATCAAGCGGCAACCTCTGGTGTTGGAAAAAAAAGCCAATGCGGAAGTGCAAAAAACTGCAGTTCCTCGAGTGGCCACTTGAGGCTGGCTCCAAAACAAAACAAAAAACATTCAGCCCAATCTTTAAACGAAGTCTGTGCTCCACCTTTTTCTTATTGCATTGATATATTTGCACCGGGTTTAATGTGCTTGCTTGTAGCCTGTTCAGTTTTTATCATACATGTATATTCGTCGGTCAGTGCAGGAGTCAGGATTGTTGTTGGCTTGTTGTTGGCTTGAGATTATGGAGGACCGTAGCGATGAGAAGACCGTTTTGTTCCCCGTGCGTGTCGTTCACCAGTGGCCTCACTGGATGAGTGAACTGCAAGTCCACTACTTCTTTATAGGGATGCACCGATAGCACTTTTTTTCAGACCAAGTACAAGTACAAGTACTTACATTTGGATACTTACCAAATTGGTACTCAATACTCGATACCGAGTTCCGATTTGAGTACGTAATAAAATCACTACAGTTCTCATAATGACTTCATTTTCATCAGATGTTCCTCACTTTCTGACTGTAACAAAGTAAATCGACAGAACGATGCAACTGTTGGTGACATTTTAACACTCAACTTTGTTTAACTTAACAAACAAACATGACACTGCCACACATTTTACTTTTGTGTAACACATTCAGTGGATTTCAGTATAACAGAACATACCACATATCGTGTAAAAAAGGTCACGTGATGAGCACTCTCATCTCTGAGCGCACCTGAACACAGCACTACACAGCACATCCCCCCGAAACACGGCAGTGAGGGAGACATGCCCGGACTTGTTTACTGCAGCTATACTACGAGACATCAGTGATCGCTGAAAAGTTTACTGACAATATTTGTCATACGTTTCTTAAAATTTTTTAGAAAAAACATTTAGAACTTCAATGTAAAAAAGGTATGATGTATGGTATAATATAAGGTGCCATGAATATAAAAAAAATCATCATAGAATCATCAAATCCTCAACATGCTTAAGTCTTTTTTTTTTTCAGATCTGTTGCATTTATTGTCACATATATGTCACGGTTATAGAGATGATGAAACAGTTCCGCTCATCATCACACATTTCTCTCTCAATCCAAATGCGAGCAGTAATATTAGCTTGTTGCGCTATCGGCCTCTCTAAACGGCAATCAATATCTGCGAGAGTCCTCTCGAGAGTTCTATTTTTACAGATTGCTCAAATGAAATAGCACTTTGCGACCCCTTTCATCTGCATCTTACCTTGTTTCCTATAACCTCACATCAGGCTGGTGTCTGGACACGCACACACCTTTGACTACCAGCCCTACACTTTGTATGTTTGGCACCCACCCACTCACCTCCCATCAACCCCAATGCAACTTGTTAATTTAGTTATTCATTCACTCAAAGAAAAGTCTCTTAACAAAATCCATGCAGCAATTACATCGTAATAACATAATTAAGAAAACAATATAGTAATCTGGTAAAGTAATGTCTAAGAGACAGGGCTGTTAAAGAAGGACTGTAGCAATCAATTCTTGTTGTTCTCAGGCGTTGTTCCTTTTTCTTGTTAGTTATACTGTGCTGTTGGTGTTGAAAGATGTACTATTAGGAATGTGTGCTGGGAGTAACTCTAACAAAAGAGCTATTGACTTTTATGAAATAACTAGAAGGCTTTTCTGACATCTCTCACTATAGTTAGGCTCTATTGAATATGTGATACAGCGTGTGCAGAAAATAAGTTCAGGGCAAAGCATAGTTTAGTATGATAATGACTCATTTCTTCCTCTTCAAACTTTTCTTTGCTTTTGGGGAAATGTTGGCACAAGGCATGTTAGGAAATTAAAATTCACTATGCTAGAAATGTCTAAATAGAGACAACATCGAGTTTCCTTGATGAGTTTGGCAGAGGGATACAGCCTCCTTATTAACTTAACATAAAGGTGCCTTGTGGAGGTTTTGTGTTAACAATTACAAGTTATAGACTAATTCAGTCTCTACCAACCAATGACTGTATATAATGATGGACGACGCATCTCCATCTGCTCTCATTGTACGAAAGTGATGCCAAAACAGCCACCCTGATAGACGCTGCCATCTTGCGATGGTGACATCATTTTGGAGCTTGCGCAGTAGAGATCGTAGGGTGGGGCGGCCGTAGCCACTTCCACTAACCAAAACACACAAATTACCGAAAAAACAGCAAGGATCCCGCACGTCGACGTATTTAACAGCAGAACAGCTTCTCTGTGTTGGTCTGAGGTTAATCATCCTTTTTACAGCATTAAATAACTAATTAAAAATAAACTTGTCACAAAAATGAACACTTGGATGTAAATCAGCATGATAAGAACTAACTATAATGACAGAAACCATGTTTGAGAAACATTTATTTGTTGTGTATTTTGATTTTATAGTTTGACTCATGCCATCTGTTAACCTGGAGGAGGCAGGCTTTATGAGCTATACTGCAGCCAGGCAGCAGGGGGCGCTCGAAATGTTTTGGCTTCACTTTTAGGGAGCTGTCATGTCGTCCATCTTTTTATAAAGTCTTTTGTACCAACACACATTTTATGTTTCCTTTAAGAGATAAGGTAGAACTTTTTGGGGAGTTGTTGCACAGTGCTAAGCAGGAATAGTGCACATACCTGTGCAAATAGAAAAACAGGGACAATGGCAAAGATAATAACAACATAAAAAAAAGAGGGCTGCACAGTGGTTAGTGCTGTCACCTCACAGCTAGAGGGTTCCTGGTTTGAATGGGTTTGGCCGTAGAAGGCCTTTCTGTGTGGGTTGCATGCATTGGTTCCCTCCAGGTTCTCCGGTTTCCTCCCACAGTCCAAACACGTGCTCTTTAGGTTCATTGGTGACTCCAAAATAGCCCATAGGTGTGACTGCGAGTGTGAAAAGTTTTCTGTCTCCGTGTTTCAGCCCTGTGATTGCCTGTCAATCAGTCCAGGGTGTACCCAACCTCTCGTCCAATGGCAACTGGGATAATCTCCAGCCCCCCCAGTGACCCTGCACATATAAGCAGTATAGATAATGAATGGATGGATGGATGGGTGGAAGTTGCCTAAGAGGTGACATCTAGTCATGTGTGTCTTATGTCAAAACACAACCACACTTTATGGCAGCTAATAACCAAGCCTGGAAATTGCACAGCATATTTTTCAACTCATCATGCCTAAAAAGAAAAACTATTTGCGAGCAGGTCCTGGGAGAAACTACACAGCAGGCTGTAAAATCAATCTTTGCATGTTCAAGCCAGAGTACAACAAAGAGGAGAAACAAGAATAAAGGCTGAAGAATGAGCTTCTGCCAATTAGCTGAAGACTGGACAAGAGGAGGCAGAGGCAGCATATCGGGAGGATGCTCAACAATTTGAGAAATTGCAGGCAGAGGCCCGAGCATCAAATGAAAGACGGGTCATGAGTCGTCTTGCCACAGCATGTCCGAGGGAACACAAAATCACAGGTTTGTCTATTTATGTTTGAGCTAGTCCCGCTAGCTGGAATAAAAGCAGCCAGCATTCTGCCACACAGCTAGTGGGGACAACAAAGACTTTTCAGAGGGGAGCCAACTATTGTAACCAGCAGTACAGAGCAATTATGCTGCAGTGAATTTACTGAAGACTAGTGAGGAACAACTGATCTGTTTTGGACATTAGCACAGAGGGACTGCCCATGATACAAAGAGACATTTTTCTTCTTTGTGGAAAAGCTACGACAAGCAACCAATGCCAACAGAAACCTTGGATTGCAATCATTGTCGCATTTGTGGGTGCCAAAATAGCTCAAATATCTTTGCAAATTGCATGGATCAGCCATAACATTATGAGCACCTGCCTAATATTGTGTAGGTCGCCTTCTGCTGCCAAAACAGCCCTGACCCATCAAGGCATGGACTCCACTAGACCTCTGAAGGTGTGCTGAGGTATATGGCACCAAGACGTCAGCAGCAGATCCTTTAAGTCCTGTAAGTTGTGAGATGGGGCCTCCGTGGATCTGACTTGTTTGTCCAGCACATCCCACAGATGCTCGATTGGATTGAGATCTGGGGAATTTAGAGGCCGAGTCAACACCTTGAAGTCGTTGTCGTGTTCCTCAAACCATTCCTGAACCATGTTTGCAGTGTGGCAGGGCGCATTATCCTGTTGAAAGAAGCCACTGCCATTATGGAATACTGTTTCCATGAAGGGGTGTGCTTGGTCAGCAACAATGTAGGTGGCTGGTACGTTTCAAAGTAACATCCACATGAAGGTTTCCCAGCAAAACATTGCCCAAAGACATGCCGCTGGCTTGCTTTCTTCCCATCCTGGTGCCATGTCTTCCCCAGGTAAGCGACGCACACACACACACCCGCCCATCCACATAAAGTAAATGAAACATCAGCCCAGGCCACCTTCTTCTATTGCTCTGTGCTCCAGTTCTGACGCTCACTTGCCCATTGTAGACGATTGACAGGGGCTACGCATCAATAACCACCTGTGATGCACTGTGTGTTCTGACACCTTTCTATCTTTCTACCAGCATGAACTTTTTCAGCAGTTTGAGTTACAATAACTCTTCTGTTGGATTGGAGCACACCAGCCAGCCTTCGCTCCCCATGCACATCAATGAGCCTTGGCCACCCAAGAACCTGTGGCACCGGTTTTCCATCCTTGGTCCACTGTGGTCCAGACCACTGCAGACCTGGAACAGCCCACAAGAGCCGCAGTTTTGGCGATGCTCTGACCCACTCATTTAGCCATCTCATTTTGGCCCTTGTCAAAGTCGCTCACATCGACGAGATAACGAGATAATCAATGTTATTCACTCAACCTGTCAGTGGTCATAATGTTATGGCCAATTAAGGATGGGTTTTAGTGGGACAGTTTTCAAAGGAGTATGTGAGTCATACAAAACAAAATTCTGAAACTTGAATTATGAACAACAGGCAGCTGCCACCAGGTCTCCCCCTGCAGCTGTAAACAGCCTGGCATACAGATATTGACCAGCAAATCATGAATCTGAGAGCCAGTGACAGACTGTCACACTTCTCATGAATCCAATAAGAATCAATAATAAATGATACACTCAAAATATCAGCGCATGCAGGCTCATCTATAATAAGGTTTTCATTGCATTTTGACAGCTGACACTCAGCTGTCCGGAGCTGTCAGTTGGATCGTCCCCTACTTCGGCCCAGGCTGAAATATTTGAACCATTGAGTGGATTGTAATGACACCTGATGCAGACATGCATGGTCCCCCCCTGGGCAGACTGTCCTCCTAAAGTATGGTGTCATGGGTTCTCAGTGCAAACAGATGTTTGTTCACTGGCATCTTCTGGTGGCCATATTCATTATGTCCACTTACATGAATTACTAAAATAAGGTAATGTAAGTAAGGTATTTGTAACTTAACTTTTGTTACCAACAGATTTCTTTTAACTCAAACTATGGTCATTTTCTAAGCCTAACCAAAGTGTGACATGTTGCACAGGGTTAATGCACAGCTTTGTAAATGGAATGGTAAATTGACTGCACTTATATGGCGCTTTTCTAGTCTTCACTACCACTCAAAGCTGCTTTCACACTACATGTCACATTCACCCATTCACACACACATTCACACATTGATGGCAGAGGCTGCTACGTAAATTGCTCAACTGTCAGTCAGTTATCACATTCATACCTGTTGGCTATGCCACCGGGAGCAATTTGGGGTTCAGTGTCTTGCCCAAGAACACTTCGACATGTAGCCTGAGGGAGCTGGGGATTGAACCTCCGACCTTCCGACTCTACCACTGAGCCACAGCCGCCCCATGTCAATTTTGTAAATCCCAAGGACTTTCCTGTAGTGCCATCAGCGTCTAGAAGTTTGCTGTTTCGATTGATCAATAAGACGTTGGAATTATATGCAGTCATTTATGGCTCCCAGAGAATAAAGTGTCACGACTTCAGCAATATTTCTTTTTCCTCCAGCCCCAAAAGGCAGGTCAAAGTTTTCACTTATTGAAAGTTTGCATGAAAATGCAAAATATTTCGACGTCCATCGTTTTTTTACTGCTTGCCTTTCCTTTCCTTTTAAATAAATAAACCAATGTTTTTTCTTTAACTTATTTTACTAAATTAGCATTGAATTCATTTAAGTTCACTATTATGAAAGGGTTTCTGGTGTTAAGTCTTACATTAAGCGAAGAACATGTTTCCTCGATGTTGAAAGATCAAACCAAGGCTAAAATGCTAACGGTTACAGAGTTACATCTGAGCTGCAGTAAAACAGGACTGTAATGGGATGTAACATGCATTGTGTAAGAGTTGGTTCTGGGTTTCTCAACACTGCAGTAAATTCTGTCTGTTTTGTCACTGACTGTTGGTAATTGTTTCTGACACGGCCAACTTTGTACATTGTTCGAATGTACACCACTTAGGATTTTCAAAGCACCAAGTGAGTCAGGTCACAGCGTGTCACACTTGGAGCACAAATGTTTTACTGAAGTGTAGGCCCCCACACTGTGGCGCTCCAAATGGGGACATGATAACAGCTTTAGCATCACTGTTATTTCAAGTGTCAAAAAGCACAGGAGGGGACAAAGCAGACACACTTATATGTTTTCCTTTAAAACCTTTCATTTGCTCCCGCTCTCTCTGACCACTTCTCTCTCTCTCTCTCTCTCTCCCTGCAGCATGAATTTAAAGTTTCATTTAATGTTGGAAGCAAAATAAACAAGACATAAAACAGTTCCTCAAAAAGCACAGCAGCTGTATTGGGTTCTTTATACATGTTTGTTGCTCTTCGACAATGCACGCAGTGTGTTTTGGTGAGAAATACTCAATGTAAACTTATTTGTTTGAAAGAAAACTACCTTTACTCTCTTGGGCACATCTTACTGTCTTTCTTACTACTCCCTGTAGTGTGCTTTTACCCCACACAGACGCAATAAAAACACACACACACACACACACACACACACACACACACACACACACACACACACACACTCATGGGTAATAAGAACAGGTGTAAAATGGACTGCACTTATATCGCGCTTTTCTAGTCTTTGCGACCACTCAAAGCTGCTTTCACACTACGTCACATTCACCCATTCACACACATTCACACATGATAATTGCACAGAGAAATGCTGATTTTTACTCTTTCCGTTCACAAGACCAATTGTTGCTGTCTGTTCCATATGCCCGTTCTATATTGGGTAAAAAGGCTTTTGTTCACTCTGCACCTTTTGCATGGAATATGTTGCAGAAAGACTGGAAACTAACTGAGTTCATCTCATTGAGTGCTTTTAAATCCAAACTGAGAGTTCTTGAGGCCAACTCCACAACATGCACTTGTTTTTCATAATTTGCATGTAAATTTAATCTTTTTATTTGTCTTTTTGTTTGTGTTTTTAATTTGTAATTTTGTAACTGTGTTTTGTATTTGCTGCTGCCTATCTTGGCCAGGACTCCCTTCAAAAAGGGGTTCTTAATCTCAATGGGATTTCTCCTGGTTAAGTAAAGGTTAAAAAAACAAACAATGCAAACATCAAAGACAGCACTAAAGTGAACTATATCTGTAATAAATGAAATATGTGATAGTAAAACATATGAGACAGTTTTACATAATATCATCACACATGGCACAGTTTTAACACAAGCTGTTAAGCACATTAATAGAAGCAGAAACAAAGGATGAGCACGGCTGTCTGCAGCTCTGATGCAACTTCAACATCTGGCACAGAGAAGGAGAATATGGATATGTCTGTGAATCTTATTTAAAAGCAAAATGACAAGGATTTTCCTAATGAGCTATTTTTACACCCCTAAAAAGATAATCCCTCTTATGCATGACTCATGGATGTGTCTACATCTGCAGAGGCCCCGCCCACTACCTGTATTTTCTTATTTTGCGACACATTTCTGGGGATCAACCGATATGTCACTGCCTAAAGGAAGCTACTGGCAAGGATATTAGACTGGGGGCAAAAAAGGGACATATGAGCCCAAAACGATAGTAGAATGAATAGCCTTGGATGCGGGGAGGGCCCCAAAGAGAATGTGTATACAAGGCCCAGAATTGTTTGCTACACCCCTGGCTACGACTGTCATTGAGCCAGCAAGGAGGGGCCACCTTTAAACGTTGTGTTTACAAACCGCAACCGACAATTCCTCGCCCTGCATCTAAATTTGGATCGCGGCACAATAGCGGTACTCATGGCAGTTCATTTCCTAAGAGTTATCTTGCTGTCTTTTCTGTTTTGTAGCTCCAGTGACTAAGCAGAAGATAGGGACGGAGCTAGCTAAAATGTTTATGCCCCGTTGTATGCTCATGTTCCAAACAGACACTGATAAAATATAAAAGGAGCGCTGTGAGTCAGGAAAGGCTGGAGCAGCTATTCTGTCTCAGAATGAGGGAGAAGGATATTGGACTTCTGAAAATTGAGAGAGGAAATTGAACACATTGTGGATGTCTACGCGGGGTGCAGGGCCTGTCAGATGCTCTATAGAGGAGTATGAATATGCTGCTATCTGACTTGTACACTTGTACAATGTTTACAGGCATGAAAGTGCTGATGCATTACACCCTCCTTGTGAAGCTTCTTTCTGTTGGGTGAAAAAAGCAGGTCAGGCCATGGGGGAGACACATGACTGTGTGCACCGTCTCTGGGCTGACAGAGGGGGTTAGCAGTTAAAGGGGAAAGGGCCATTCCGAACAGGAGGAAAATACATGAGACGAAACAGTAAAACTCTGATATGGGTTGCCACAATCACATTTTACTTTAAAATAAATTCATTTTTACTCATGTTAAAACTGTGATCATTAGTAGTCACACACACAGTATGAGAAGCTAAGTTGGTGATGACTGGCGGATAACCTCAGGCACCTACGGAAGTCCGTAGAAATCATTTAAGAGAAAAACAATTGGCGATCTTATCTCATAAAGATGACCTCCATATCTCATAATAATGACCCGCTAACTCAAGGTAACAAGAAAAAATCTCATTATGACGAGATTGTGATCTCATAATTACAGGTGTAACACAGTTTCTGTGACCTGTGTGATAGCTGGGATGCATGTGTGATGCATGATGAGTCCGTGAAGCAGCCCGCACTGGCTCAGGCGCTCGTGATCGAACAGAGCGACCTCCCGCAGGTCAGAGTGATTTCTGCTTCTGCTTTTGACTGATTATGATGCTTATCATTCTGTCACTATTCTCTCATTAATATAAACTCTCCAGCGACAACGTGCACCATTCTACAGCTTTATTTCGCATGCAACATCATATCAACCTTTCGTGCACAATGGTATTACATCTTCTGATCAGTTATTCAAGCCAGGCATAGAATACTACATAATAATAATACCATAATCCATACAGTGATTGACAAAATAATTAAGATTAAAGGGAAACTCCACCAACTGGATGTAATGGAGATTCATTCCACGTCTCAGGAAGCAGGTGCAAATTTTTCTATATGGCTCTGGAGAGGATCTGTCGAGCATGAGAAAATAACACCTTATGATGTCATAGTGATGTCATAAGGGCTGTAACAGCTTCCCCTTGGAGATCTTAAACCGAAAGCCTGCATTACTTATTCATGGTAAAGAGTTTGAAAGCAGTGTGCATTTACCGGGCAGTGAGAGACTGAGGAAAGGATGCTTTTGGTCGCATTGTGGGAAATGTAGGATCCAGTGTTCCAGAAGAAGAAGGGATACTTTATTGATCCCCGGACGGAAATTCAATGTTTTCTCTCTGTTATTAGTACCAACATGCTACACACACAAAGGCCCGAAATACACACATGCACAAACAGGACTCCATGGATTATGCACTGATGGAGAGATGTCAGAGTGAGGAGGCTGCATGGGACATCCGGTACCCAAACCAAGTCCCTACAGACTGAGCGACCGTCTACCCCGACTCTGTTTGGCCTATTTTCTTTAATTTTTGGACTTCCATTTATAATCTTTTTCTTGAGTATACATTTTGTTCATATTTAATCTTTTATCGTTCAGCTGTTAAAATTAGATTATTGTGGGAGGTGGGGGTGGTACACTTTGAGAGTCCACAGCTGCATAAGCAATCTTATCATATCTGTTTCATATCTCTAATATAATAATCAGAGCTTTTTCTTTTCCAATATCTGCTCATTACTGGCAGAAACAAATTTACTTTGTTTAGAATATTAATTAAATATCCCTAAATAAATGTGTTGTACATAATTATCTAACACATGGAATCAGGCAAAAAACAAACAAGAAAAAAGAGGAAATTAATTGTTACAGCTGTTTCTGTCGCTGAGCCTTCAGGGTCTGAAACAGAGTTTACATTTTTGTCCCGAATCCACCTGAATCCTCGCAGACTGTCTGACCAGAGGTGACAACAGATCCCTCTGCGCATTGCTCGCTCTCTCTCACACATACACATTTCCTTTCAACCAACCTCCCTATCTATGACTGTCATTTTCTTTTCTCTTTCTGACACACACACATACATGCACACACACCTGTGTCCCCTGTGGCTCCTGTTTGGAGCGTTACTTTCCATCCCAGTGAGGCACCATTGTGAAGCCGCTGAGCCTGAGGGGAGAGAGACCAATTTAACCCTCCCTCTATCACTCCTTCTCTCCCTTCTCCACCTCCTCTCTCCCTGCATCTCTCTGTCCCCCTCTCTCGTCCCCGCTGACTTGTTTGTCCCACCGGTGTTTACCTCCTCCTCTCCCTCTGTTTGGCTCTGCGTCCACCCTGACAGTGCAAGGCCATTATTTTTCCCTTTCTCACTTGTACCTCTCTCTTCTCTCCCTCTCTTTCTCTCTCTCTCTCTCTCTCTCTCTCTCCGCCGCACCCAGCTCCTTTTCTCTTTTTCTCTCGGCACCCTAATTGGCATGACACTTTTCCCCCTGTCATCTCTAGTGTTCCTTTGAAAGCTGCAGTCGGCCCAGCAGGAGGCAGGAGAATGTGCACGGCCCCCCTGCACTGACAAAGTCCAAACCACTGTTTTAGTAGCATCATTATTCTAGTCTTTATTTACACTACATGCTCCCTCAATCATCCCTAAAGACACTCATTCATCCAGGGGTGTAAACACCAAGATGCATGCTTTCGAACATGCATATATGCATGCATACATTCCATATATGCACACAAACTGGTGCCACTACTGGGACATGAAGGAGGCAGAGTGCAGCATATTATTTTAGCAGGGAGAGATGAAGAGTGTTAAAGACAGAGCATGATGCTCAAGGAATTCTCTGTACATTTAGGGCTGTAAATATTTCAGTGGGTCCCGCAGCTGTGAGTATGCATGCTGTTACCGAGCTGCAGGCTGTCTTAGGCAGGGATGTTCTTCGGGGGTGAGACCTTTCCGCTAAGCACAGCTAAACCATTACAAGGCCTCCTCTAGAGCCCCCATGTTGAAAATGGCAAACTGTCTTTAGTTATTCATGATATGTTGCATTAGACTCACCGCTGAGGCTCGCTTTATACATCCCCAGTCGCACGGTACTTCCAAGTACCACATGTACCAACGTAGAGTCGGACATTCGTGAGGCACAATGTGTTAGATTCATGAATATTCATGCGAACACGACAATTCTTACGACTTCTGGCCTCAAGTTAATGCGTCACCCTGGTGCTACTCTGACAGTACTTTGTGATTTTTCCTCCACAGAAAGATTATGGTATCAAAGATGGCTCTCAGATAAAGAGATACAGTATGAATCAGTTATGGTGAAAGAAGAAGCCCCTCCTCACAACCCCCCAGGTCTCGTTAGTTAATTAGTCTTGTTAGCCGGCTTAAAAGTGGAGTCTCCCCAAAGCCTTACGTAGATTTATCAGCAGTAATTGAAAGGTAATTCCAACTCCTGCAGGTGTTGCTCAGCCAGCGCTTCCAAAAGTGAAGTTAAAAGGGCCAGAGGAGGAGAGGCGTATCTTTTATGCCGTATATTTTACAACTCAGGCCATGGAGACTTTGCACCTCCTGTGCTCTCTGTCTTCATGTCTTGATCCTTTGTACTTCCTCCTCTCACTCTCAACGTTGCTTATTCCCACGCAGACCATTCTCACCACTCCCGTTTAGCACCTCCCATCTTCTCCCTCCATGCTCTCTCTACATTCAGCTTAATAATTCATCTGCGCTTCTGCTAAAGAGAACACAAACCCTGCAAAGAGGGAGACGACAGAGGACTACCCCTCCAAGAACACCTTTTCTGCGATGCCACCTCTGCCGGGAGCCCCAGGCTTCTCTCTCTCTTTCTCTCTCGCTCCGTTTTCTCTCCTCCGCACCCACTCAAACCACTTTCACGGCTCCCTCTCCTCCATCCCCTCCCTTTCAGCACGTACACATTATTCTCTACCCCCGAGCATGCCCAAGATGCCCCCAGCTGTGAGGAAATGTCAGGCGTTTACCACCCACCATCCTCCTCACCAAATATGCACATTCGCACAAATGCACACAAAGCACAAGGGCATACAGTACAAATGCACCTGACATGCACACAAACACGCACAAGCCCACACCTCCTTGACTCACAAAACCACGGAGGAAATCTCATTAGTCGGAGGGTGTCTGGCATTGATTTTTGCCTCTCTCCGGTCTTGGTGGGATCTGGTATGGCACAGTCTGGTTCATGCTAGAGAACCCACAACAACACCACGGGTTAAGCCGATTACATTTTCAGGGAGCAGGGAGACCCGAAGGGGTAAAAAGAACCAGTTTTGTTCCACTCCTCCTTTTTGCATCCCCCCCCCTTTTTTTTCTGCCCCTTTTTTCTCTCTGCTGATTTATTCATATGCTCCTGAGGTTTAGCCACCACGGGCTTATGGTTGCATTCATTGACTTGAGCTGGAAATGATTTCAAATTCAGTGGATTACATTTGTGAATATTGAATAGAAAGACAAATGGTGGAAAACGGGGTGAGGCGGACGGAGGGGGGGAGTGGCAAAATGCCTCGCTAATACGGCCTTGTAGAGTTGACTTCCCGGCAAAGCAAACCGATCGCAATAGCCAGGTTAATGAGTGTATATTACCTTGCTCTTGGCTATATTTAATCATGTGAATAGCTGGCACACCAGCATAAATTTGATTAGAAGCTACCCATATCTGTCATTTCCCCGCACTTTATCCCCAACCTCTGATCCGACATCAGGTGTGGTTTGATAGAAATGCTCCAGGTATCAAATTTCACACAAAGTCAGGCTGAATAAAAAGTACACATCACAGCCCTCCCCTAAAGCCTGGACGGTGTAAAAGACGGTGTGCCATTAAGATAAAAACCGAATATAGCCAAAGTCATTATGTTGAGTAGTGTCTGGTCATTTCATGCTTGTGTCCGCTGCCAGATGGGGGGAATGCGGGCCAGCATATGTGAGTCAAACTGGGAAAGAACAGAGGTCTCTCTGGTGTTGGCAACGACGTCCCTGATGATTGAATCCTCATTACCGTCCTCTCATAATTGTATTTTTGCTTTTTTTTTATCGGATATTCTAATGGCTGCTGTTGCATGTAATTATGGAGCAATTATCTGCTTCCTTGCCTCGAACCGGTGTTCCATCGCCGTAATGCAAAGTGGGATCGTGTCTATTTCCCTCCCGCTGGCATGGCAGGTTCATGGAGTACTGTAAGGCTACTTGACGGCGGACATATCGAATGTTTGTCTAAACTTCCGCTAGAGTACAAATAACCTAAAGCCTGCCTCGCATTGGTTGGGTTCCAGCGCTGTCCGGCCCACTCTGTGCCACAGAAGGATAATTAGTCTGCAATCTCAGAGAGACGAAATCAGTGATATGTATTTTTCTCCCTCTATTTTCCTCCCCTCGAGTCAAGTTGATTCTTTGAAGTCAGGGCATGTATGAAATCACTTGATCTTTATTTCTTTAAGTTCATTACTTATTTTCTACTTGTGTGCATGTCATGCATTTTTAACAAACCCTTTGAGTTGACTTTGTGATGTGTTGTAGCGGAGAACATCAAAGGGCTCTCTCTCTCTGTCTCCCTTTCTCTCTCGCTCCCTCTCTCATTCTTTAGCCTTTTCATCTCCCTTTCCCCCCTTTTACAGTCTGAGCCGCGCGCTCACACAGCTTTTCTTTTCAGGCAGAATTGTGAGAGAAAGGTAGGCGGAAGGAGAGGTAAAGCATTTCCATTATTGTGTCTTTTTTTTTACTCGTTTTAACTTTCTTTCATTTTCATTCAGGCCATTAAATATGGTTTGCATGCCAGAGATTAGATAATGAGCACCTCTATTACTCCCAGGGGCAAGCTTCCTGTAGACTGCATAAAACACTAAATTGCATTTTGCTGTACTTGTTGACCAACAAATTGTTGCACAGAGTGGGGCAGCTTATTATATAGCATGTCATTAATACCTGTAGATAGAGTTTCATTTGAAGCTCAACAGATGACTGTTTGAATTCCATGTTTCAAATGTGTTCTGGTCTTCCTATAGAGACGACACACCACGCAGGGAAAATGTCAGGGTTTACTGCTGTTGATTTTTATTTAAATGTAAACTTTGCAGAAAGCGTGTATTCAAAAATGTCAATGATTCTTGTTTTTAGAAAAACATGTTGAAGATTAGTGACGGTGCATATTATAGACTCTATCGACATGGCTCAGTGGATGGCAATGCTGGTCCACAGGTTTCAACTCCTTAAACTTTTGCACCAACATATATGGTCCCCAGAGGATACATTCTGACTGACTTAATTTGGTTAAATTTAGTGGCATTGAGTGAATTCATCTCATTTGTAAACATGTCCAAGCATCCTTCAGGAAAAACAATGTCACATACTTTAATAAATAACAAAAAACGTCCACCATGACATTCTGCTTAACTGAACTTTGACCCTTAGCTTCTGCTAATTAGCAAATGTTAGCATGTTAACATGCTAAACTACATGGTAAACGTTTTCATTGGCTGTGTCTAAAAAACACACCCATTGTTCCTGTACAGTCCACTACAGTAAGTTTGTCATTTTGTAGTGCTGTAGTGCTATACCATGAAATTAAAGTATCCCACAATGCACTGTGAAAGGTAGAGTGTAACCCATAGTCACTAACCCAACACTTTATTCCAATTCCATAAAAATCCACACACGTACAAGTTGTAATATTCAACAGATCCATAGATAGAGATTCTGCAGTAGTTGAAGAGCGGATGATTTTGGCTAGTTAATGTCAAAATGTGAGCAAGATTATCTCTAGCGATTAGCTCAAAGTTTAACAGCTTCTTTGTGTTGGTCTGAGGTTAAAGTTCACAGATATGTAAACTTCAATGACTGTAGTGATTGTTTTAGTTACGTCTCCTCTCACCGTCCCTCCTCTACTCTGCTAACCAGGAACAGATCGGCTGCAGGAGCTGTATTTGTCAACAGAGCTGTCAATCATCCTTTTTACAGCATCAAATAACTCTCAGAAAAATAAACACTTGGATGTAAATCAGCATGATAAGAACTAACTATAATGACAGAAACCATGTTTGAGAAACACTTATTTGGCGTGTATTTTGATTTTATAGATTGACTCATGTCCCATCTGTTAACATGAAGGTGGCGGGCTTTATGACCTATACTGCAGCCAGTCAGCAGGGGGCGCCCAAAATGTTTTGGCTTCACTTTTAGGGAGCTGTCATGTCGTCCATCTTTTTATAAAGTCTATGGTACAGCTTCAGTCTTGGCCAAGGCTGCATTTTTCAACACTCAACGCACACACCCTCTCCAGAGTTGTTACCACTGGCCTCGGTCCTGAAAATCACAAAGCACAAAGATTCATACTGTTTTCTGGAAAGCACTGAAATCCTTTGATTGAATGATATGAAAAATGTTTTCATTTCATCACTTTTTCTATAAAGCACGGTGCATATGTCTCTATGTCAGTCTTACAACCTGTCCCTTTTTAAACCATTTACCTACCTTGCACTTGCACTTGACATATCCAAGAATCTGTGAAAGCATTGACACACACACTCTTCTCCATCTGTGCCCTGCCCCAGCCAGACATCTTGTGGCCTGTAGGGCAGCAGCAGGGTGTGGTCTGCCCTCGAGGCAGCAGAGGGGTGCCCTCTCGCCTCGAGGCTCTCAGCAAGCCCAGCTGCGCCGTGGATGGTCCCTGCCCCCGGGTACCGAGAAAGTGTGTCTCTGTCCTTTGATTCCTTTCCTCACACGTGGGGCACAGGCCAAAGAAAGTTTTCTTGATAACCTCTTGCTAACATGATACAAAGTAGCAAGGCCTTCTAGATACCATCTGTGCATACTTTTCTTTAGGTCTGCTCGGTCGCAAGAAAGCAGGAAGTACCCTGCACTCATGTCATTTCATGTTCGTATCGGCATGTGAAATAATAACTTACATGCACAGAAAAATCAAGGAAGAGAACACTCATGGACCACAGCTTGTTCTCGTTCTTTCTCTGCTCTGTCACTTGCTGTACCTCACTGCTTTTGCACAAGCTTGCCTGAATAGCCGTCCTTTCTCTGCTCAACAATTTGCCTCACTCTTGGGTTCCTCTCCCACATAATGCTCAGTACACCAGCCAAAGCCTATAATCAACTTAGTGAGCATATTCCTCAATGCACTGTGAGAGATGTGAATGTTCCAAAATGGAAAGGCTATCTCGGGCTGGAGCTTTTTTTTCCTTTTCTTTCATCCTTTCCTTTCTGCCTCTTTCATGCTACTGTCTGTGTTTCCCCTTGTTCAATACAATGTCAAAAGAGGATAGAGCTACGGAGTGCTACAATTAGAGAGGAGGGGAGACTGAAACTGTTCATTTTGGAATTTTTAACAAAAGACTTCCCGACCAAAATACTCATTACTTTTACTTGTTTTAGTCATTCAATCCGGTCTTATGCCAGTGAGAAAGGACAGCTAAGCTTTTGGCGAGTCAGAGTGGAACAATAGCCAGCCTTTGTTGTGCGTCACTGTGTGGAGTGTTCTGTGGGAGGGGAGTGAAGGAGTCAGAGACATAAATTATATTGTTCACTAAGTCTTGTTGGTCAAAAGGATAACATGCAAATGTAATAAACTGCATGTAAAAAAATTAACACTATAATTTCTTTCATCTTGATACTCTTTTAGACCATAGACCAGGGGTGGCCAACCCTGCTCCTGGAGAGCTACCTTCCTGCATGTTTTAGGTTTCTCCATACTCTAACACACCTGATTTGAATGTTTTGCTCATTATCAATCCCCCGAGAAGCTTCAGTTGGTTGATAACGAGCAGATCATTCAAATCAGGTGTGTTAGAGTATGGAGAAACCTAAAACATGCAGGAAGGTAGCTCTCCAGGAGCAGGGTTGGCCACCCCTGCCATAGACTGTATAAAAAAGATGGACGACATGACAGCTCCCCAAAAGTGAGGCCAAATCATCTTGAGCGCCCCCTGCTGACTGGCTGCAGTATAGGTCATAAAGCCTGCCTCCTTCATGTTAACAGATGGGACATATTGGAGAAGTTTAGTTTTAATTTGTTTCTAATGCGATAAAAAGGGATGTAACACAGTGTTCATTTTGGCAGCTATTTTAGTCTAGTTTTGTTAGACAGAAAACATTTTGGTCCAGTTTCATTCAATAAAAAGTCATCACATTTTAGTCATTACTTTTAGTCAAAACATTTTCTCTTCAATAATTCAATTAGCCTAAAACAGGTTCAATCTGCTGTAAAGTGTATTATTTGTTTCCTGACGATATTCTGCACAGGCAATACAGATCCTCAGCTGATGATATGTATATGGAAACTTCTGTAACGTAACATTACGCATGTTAAGCCACAGAATGAAGCCGTGCAGTTACAGTAGCACGTACTGCACATTCCTCCTTTGACCAAGCAGCGTTGGTTTTTACCAAATCACTTCTCATTTAAACAGTTTGACTGAAGCAGACAGACGGTGAACCGCACATTTCAGTCCCGTCTTGTCTCGTTTACAAAAACAAAAAAAACCTGTCATCAGAGTTTTTATTATCGTAGATCTATCTTCGCCACTGCGGCTCCACCAGCCGATCCAAACTGGGGGTATTTTGGCTTCATTTTTGTTGTCCATTTTTATAAACAGCCGTTGTTCTACACCAAAAATAGTGAATCCAATTATAATACTACTTTATTTTCATAGCAATTTTGATACAAGAAAGGCTTTTTTAAGTGCTTTACCAAAAGGAAATTACATGCACTGAGAGCTTCAAATGAAAAGAGAATGAACTTAAAAACAAGACTAGAATCCTAATTCATTATTACTGAGTCTTGAACTTGCTTCAGTTATAAGTTAATCCTTTCTCTCAGAATTCCTTTTCATTCTTTTTAATGGCTGGTGACAACATACATTACATTCGCCGTGGCCAACCAATCTGAATGGAGTATTGGACGGAGTCGCTGGTAAATCAGAGCAGCGCTCAAACCTGCACACAGCCTCAGCAGCTGTTGCTATAGAGACCGGGGAAGATGTGGGCACAAGTTTCTTTTGGATTCCTTACCGGTGCTTTCTTATCAGGTATACTCTGTTTCCTTCAGCCCTTTGTTCCCTGTCTGATCATTCAAAAACAAACACACACACACACACACACACACACACACACAGACAACACTCCCCTGAGGTTTTGGCTTTGCAGTTTGAACTGAAAAAAATAGTCCAGACACACAGCATGGTGTCTAATTAAAATATAATATAATGTTACATTTGTTACATTTAATTTGCTTCAAAATATAAATGTAACCAATTATGCAGATTGCATTCACATATCTTATATGAACTTTAAGCAGCTTATAAAGTAAGACTTCATTTGCATTTAGATTGTGCCTATCTTTATTTTTAAGTGGGGCAGTTGTGGCTTAAAAGAAGAGATGGTCACCATCCAATTGGAAGATTGATGGTTCGATCCCCAGCTCCTCCTGTGAACATGTCAAAGTGTTCTGCCCCTATAGACGTAGCTATCGGGTATCAGTATGAATGATCACTTAATCAGGTGAACAAAATGTAAAGTTCTAGTGTAAAGTCAGTTTACCATTTCCATTTAGTTGTACTGTATATTTATGAATACTCTGGGAATTGCAAATAAAGTCAAAGGAAGTTAGAGGTTAAAGGTCTTCTATAAGTGGGTCTTTGGTAATGTATCTGGCTCTCCTGCCATCCACCTCTGATCAGCACTACAGCTCTACTACAGTATTTTTATATAAATTAGATAGTAACAGGGTGAATGTAGTAAAATGTCCATGTTAAACAGCTAAGTAGGCTAATCTTAAGAAGGATACAGTGTTTACGGTTGATATGGATGCAGCTCAAACTACCTAATCTAAAGGACTATTCTCAACGGAAGAAATACAACCATACATCACCCTGTCAGTGTTTATTTCGACTGTAATGATACACCAGCTGTATATTATCCCTGATTTAGCAGACGGATACCAGCCAATCACTGACACATTGTTAATAAAGAATTACATGTAAATCAGACATTTGAACCCATTTTTCCATTTCCATTTTTTTCACTGCTTTTAAATGAAGTATAGTTTTGGACACCTTGAATGAAGTGTTGATTTAAGGTGTTATGAACTTATTTTACTCTGCAAGATTCATTAAAACTTGCTGCAGCTAACAGCTGAACAGTTTGTTGGCTTTGTTTAGAGCAAATTTGAATAAAAGAAGAAAGAAAATGTTGGACGCTACTTCTAGTCTATAATATTGAAACAGTTCCCTGTATCTACATGGTTGGCATGAGTAAACAAAACCCAGTCATTCGTTATTTAGTTTCAGGGTGGATGTTACCGACAAAAGAAGCCAGGAAAGAGCCCACAAAGACGAGGGGATTTGAAATGCAGGGAGGGAAACAACCCGAGGAGGTGGTGTCTGGGAGGTTTGCTATTACTGCACTGAACTCTTTTTTCTCATGAAGATTGTGTACCACTCCAACTCAAGAGGAGTCTTTGCTTCTGCACCGGATGTGAGAAGACATGAAAGCTCTGAAAATTGTCAGATACGTTGTGGTCCATTTCCACTCCGAATATATATATATATATATATATATATATATATATATATATATCCTTTTCCGAATGGCTCTGCGAACAACAGTCAAAAGGAAGACTGGGAGCTACAGTGGTGTTAGAGTAAAGTAGGGCAGTATGTGCAACTGGGAGTAAATGTGTTCTTAGCCTATCCCACTCTGAAGTATTTGCGCTGAAGTGGAATAGAGAGGCACATCTATCAGGAAACACTCAGCCAGATCCATAGCCCAAGGCGGTGCAGTCTGAAACCTACAACACCAGAAAAGAGAGCCATATTCCTGCTGGCCCAGAAATCACTTCTTTCACAGTACAGTAAGTACAATTAAATGTAAAATTTTCATTTGAGTAAAGGTCCACTCCACAATTACACCGGTTAGCAACATTTGTCTTACTCCGCATGTTTTTGACTTTAACTTTTGGAGGGGAAAACATTCCTGCAATTAACCGCAGTGTGAATAAAACATCTTACATAGCAACATCAAACCCAGAGATGCTGCTACTTAAGAGTGCTGATTGTGTTTTATTAAAAGAAGAAAAGACGGGCTAATTGAGCTATTCTTTTACTGTGTAATTAGAGGAAGTGTAGTCAGTGGAAAAATCAGACACCAACCATCAGATCTATTCTTAGACTGTTTTAATTTGGTGACAACAAAAATGAGAGAGGTAGAGTTGACTTTTTAAAATTAATTTATTCAGATAAAAAATCAGTTTGCAACACAAATAATCACAGATTAAGATACAGCACCTCCATCTCCATTCTGAGATAATATTCTATCAATACTCGAGCTCTAACGTGGTCACACCTCGGTCCTCTTTCCATTTTGTCTTTCCTGTTAAGATTTGCTTTGCTCGACCAAAAAGGAAATTCAGTAGTCAACCTTTCTTCTTCTTCAAAAACAGGCATATGTTCAGTAAAATGCCCCCCTCCAGTGAAAATCAAGTGTTTAACCTTGTAAACATCTCCATGTGTTCTTCGTGTGCTACAAGACATATCAGGGACAACATCAGCATGACAACATCTCCATGGCTGGGCCTGTCTGCTTTTAAACTGCAGTGTACCAAGGACAGGCTGAACAACACGTTTTCAGATCAGCAGGGTTTGTGATGTCACAAACCTAAGGAGCCAATCCCGTTAATGGACAGGGTGACGCTATGCATATCATTATGTATAACCTATGGCAACCACTTCAGCGATGCGGGAGTCAGCTGTAACCGTCATCATCATTTCTGCAAACACACTACTGACTACCAACGTTAACGTTACTACTACTAATTACTACATTTCAGGCTAGCTAAGTTTTAACAAGTTGCCACTAAACGATGACAGAGACTTGTTTTGTTTTCGCGACAGAGGGTACACTTGCATAGTGGGCAGGGACTATGCAGATTCATCAATTATTAATGAGGGAGAAGGAGGAGATGTCTTGGGAGGATTTTTACAAGATAATTAAACATATTTTGCAGAAAAAAACATATCAGACACAATTTATTATTTTAAGCAGAGCATTTTATACGTCTTAAAACATGACTGGAGCTGCTCTTTAACAAAGAACAGTGTTCCAAATAATGACCTTAATCTAAGACATTGCAAAAACTTAAATTAAAAAAAAAGAAGTGAAGTTTTTTATTGAGTTGGATAACTATTGAGAGACAATGTACTGTTACTGTACAGAAGTAGATTTATCGAAAGCCACAGTGAAATTTTAATAAAAAAAACTGGGGGTAAGATTTGAGTGAAGAGTGAGAGAGAGGGATCATAGTCCTGTGAATATCATAAAGAAAAAGAGAATTCTAGGTTTTTTTGGAATGGCAGAGACAGACCAGTGACAGTGAAGAGAAGGGAAATAGGATTTTGGGGAGGTTCTTCAGAGGCACTCCAATTTCACACTATCAAATTAAAGTGTCCATGTATCTGCGGATGGATGAGTGATATTCCTGCTAGGTGCTAGGTGGTCGGCAATTCCCATGAATAATTTGAGTGTGTCACTGTGGGCGGTCCTTCTAAAGGAGATTGTGCTGGCAGGTGGCCGGGTAATGATAGATATACCAGGTTTCCCTTTCATCCCCCTCTCTTCACCTTACCGTGGGTTAAAAGATAACGTGGCTGCTGAGGGAAGACTCCGAATGTTTCTTGTCCTTTAATTTTTTGTCTGTCACTCTTCTTAATTTGTTTGCGGATTGTTTTGTTTGGGGTCAAATGTGAAGCTTTGAGGCCGTTCTGAGACACCGAAATTCATATTTACTCTCGTAATCCAGATCTATAAGCCTCGCCGGTGGAGAAGAAAATAGCCTGAAACGTCTCTGGCACCACAGAGAACTCCCACACAGCCTCACACTATCACTTTCTGCCAAGGTGGCAGCTCTGGTGACAGGGGCTAAGAGGGGAGCCTGTCATTTGAACAGAGGGGCAGGAGAGAAGCGACACGGGGAGCAGGGACTCAATAAATTGTGAGAGGGAGCAGAGAGGGAGAATAAAGTGAAATAGGGATGTGGTGGAGAAGACAAGAACAGATAGATTGGTAAAGGTGGCGGTCAGTTTTGTTTGATGTTTCTGTCGGAAGTCACGACACCGTATGCACACAGACTTGAGATCTACTTTTGGTACATATATACATGTAGAAAAAAGTGTGTGCCCACCAGTCAGCCGTCCATCCCGCAGTAAGCGTGGTCTTCCTCCGTCCTCCACCCTGCTCTGTTTGTCCCCCAAGGCTGAGAGTTGATGTGTGACTGACAGACAGCCGCGGACAGCTTGGTTAGACACAGCACACTCTGGGGAGGCCGCCGCGACTGGAACCGAGGAGAGGGGGCCGGAGGAGTGGGACGAGGAAGCTGACGAAAGGAGATTTTAGTCGTGGCAGGAGTGAAGAGTAAGAAGGAAAATCAGAGCAGTTAGAGCTGAAACACTCGTAGTGAAAGAGAAGATCAGGCCGAGTGGAGTCATTCTACAAGTATGATTAACACCGAATATATTGCTTCTGTTTTATTCTCTGCCAACTTTATACATGCCCTGCACACACCCCATCAAGGTCACACTCTGATCTCTCCTCTGTGATAAACATTGATTCTAGGGGTGGGCAGGGACGCAGGCATTTGTACTGCGAGCAGAAATAATAGTTTGTGGAGCTCTCAGAGGAACCTAGCCTTGATACAGCATGCCCTACCCTGACAGAGTGATTAAGACTCAATTCAGAAGAATATTCAATATTAAAATATAAAGCGAAAATGTCTTTCTTTGCGAGGAATCAATAATTCAAAACATCTGACATTGAGATATGAAAGGCTGCTGTTTGATTTCACTGAACTTCAGTTTCCAGAGGCGTTCTTCTGTCTTTCAGCTTTGTCTTTTCTTTTGTGTGTTTGTTAAAGTGCTTAAGGCTTTTTGTGTGAATATAAATGCTGTGTGCTTAAGGCTGGGTTTCAAATCTTACGGTCAAACCTGAGGTGTTTGTATTTTTATATTCACAGGTAAGAGCGAGGGGTAAAGTGAAGTAAATGGCCACGCTTTTATTTTGAAAGCTTACAACACATCAAATGACCTCCTTAGTTTACTATATCTCCTGAGGTAATGGGACCTGCAAAGCCCTTTAGAAACTTTACCTCAGCTGGATTCATGCATTTACAGTAGGAAACAGTGGGTGATATTCATCAGTGCACTCAAGCTCAAGGTCAGTTAGGTAAATGTAAGTTTGTTGAGTACCTTTGTAACGTTGTAGATGATTGATTCTACATAAAAAGCTATGGTTTATTATTATTTGATTGTATGTTTCCCCGTGATACAAAAGTAAAGTAAAAGTAAAGGACCCTGAAAGTGACTTTACTGAGCTTTGTGAGTGTGGGCGGCTGCGTGTATGCTAAGTGGGATCCATACAGGACTCCATCGCTGATTGAAGCAATAGTTTTATACATTTGTGAAATATGTTTTCTTCTTTTCAAGACTTAGATAAGAAGCTTGATACCAATGTCACATCTGTCAAGTGTTGCATTTCAAAAGGAACTAGTTTGCTTGGCCTAGCACAACAACTTCAAAACAGGGAAACGTTACCTGCCTCTGTTGAAGGTAACAAATTAATCTACCAGCACCTCTTACCCTTCGATTCCACAGGATCCGTCACAGGAACGTTCCGTATGCGCCGCGACCTCCGGAGTCGATCGCGCCCATTCAGCTCAATGATAGTGATTCCACAGCACGCGCCTAGTCCGTCTCCGGCGCATCCCAGAAGCGTGTCTCCCCTCTGCTCCGCTAAAGATACGCGCCGGGTCTATTTCTGACGGAGGCCGATTCAAACACGCGTCAAGCTGAACAGAGCAGATCGTTCCAAACAGGAAGTCACACATGAAAGCAGCATACAGCATCCGGTCATTTCAAAATAAAACACCATGTTCAGACCGGTACAGACTCCTGTTTTTTCTGTTTATTTTAAGATCAACACACTGAAATCCATGGTAGAAGCACAAAAATCACGAAATGATTTCCAAATGAGCAGATAATCAGAACGCGCCGGAGACGGATCCTGTGGGATCGAGGGGTCAAGGTGACTGCGCACTGCCGAGACAATGCCCAACTCGCTGCAACAGTCTATTAGCTGACAGGACAGACTTTTGTTGCCTACTTTTTCTTCTTCTTTACATGGACGCAGGTCATGCGTACTGATGTTCTGTAGACGAGTATAGGCTAGTTGCCAAGAGAACGCACTCTCAGAATGTTGCGTTTTGTTGGGAAAAGGCGCATATTGGTCCGACTTTCCACGACTCCACCAAACCCGATTGGACATGTCAAACTCGAACAACTCAATCCAACCAACTGCAACCAACACCAGCTGTCAGCACCCACTGACCCGACAGTTGGTGTTGGTTGGCGTTGGTTGGCGTTAGTCTGGGCAGTGTGCAGCCTGCATTAAGGTGACTGCTCACTGCCCAGACAACGCCCAACTCGCCTCAACATCCTAAAGTTGGCAGTTGCTGATTGCAGTCGTTAGAATGTTCTGAAAACCAACTGCCAGCTGTACATTGCCCACACATTAGCTGACAGGACAGACTTTTGTTCCCTACTTGTCTTATTTAAGTATTTGCTTTATTTTACATGGACGAAAGTCGTGCGTACTGATGTTCCGCATGCGAGTATAGGCTAGTAGATATAGCCATGACTCCACCAAACCCGACTGGACATGTCAAACTCAAACAACTCAATCTGACAAGCACCGACAAACACAGACGGCGCACGCTGACTCAACAGTTGGTGTTGGTTGGAGTTGGTCGCCGTTTGTCAGGGCAGTGTGCAGCTACCTTAAGATGCAATGGCTCAACAGCTGTATGTTGTTTATTAACCATATGTTATGCTGCAATTGAGTTTTTCCCCTTTATTTAAGTGTTGGACTTTTGTTACCTTTTGACAGTGCCAGGCTAGCTATGTTTCCCGGTTTTAATGCTAAATTAAGGTAACCTTCTGCTGGTGGTAGCCTTTATTGGTCAGATGTTAGGGGGGTTCCACCTTCTTCAACTCCAATCCAAAAGGCAACTAGACTTGGTTGAAGTTTTTGAAGACATTTTGCTCATCCAAAAGGCTTCTTCAGGTCTAAACTGTCTGGTTGACGGAGCTAGAAATATACGCCTTTTTAGAATTACAATGACCTGGATGACGGAGAACCTTCACAGACAGAGTGACAAGTGTGGAAACACGGTGGGAGTCTCTGAGCCAGGAAACCCTGGCTAACTGGCTGAGTAAGGAAAACTCACAGCAGCGTCGAAGCAGGGGAACATCAAACAGCCAGGGGAAGAGGCAGACAGGAACCAAGAACGCTAAGGCAGAACTCATGGTCTAGGACGGAAGGCTGAGGTGAATTCCGGGATTACGACAAGGCTGGCAGGTCAGAGGCAGGCAGGGTCGGCATTGGGGAACCAGTCTGGGTGAGTGCATGGAAGGTGAAGAACAGTCTGTGAATAAGTGTGCGAGCAGGAGATGCTTAAATACTGGCTTGATTACTGACGAGGAGCAGCTGTATGCCCAGGTGATCAGAGTTGGCTGATGAGGCGGGCGTGGCTGGCAGGCAGGCAGAGTGGAGCAGAGGACGGGTGAGTGAAAAATTACTGGGAGAGGGCAGGTGAGCAGTGGAGCAGAACTGCGAGCGGGGCACCGCATCAAACGGGCGGGAAAACACTCAAAGGCAGGAAGTAAATGAGAGGGAAGGGTGAGTGACAAAATAAAACAGGAAGTGAAAAACGTGGTGTTTTAGGGGGCCTTAGGGTTGAATGCTGATTGCCGCTGTGCAGAAATATAATCAGCGTTTTATAAACCAAACTTTGTCCAAGATTTTTTGTACATCTATAAACCAAACACTCTTATTTAGTCAGTAATATTACCATTTTGATTCATCCTTCCCCAAATAACTCCATCTGAACAATATCTTATCCCACATCTCTCCATCCTGTGACGCCTGAGCCGTAAATCACCTTCAGAAATGTTCCATCTTTACTGCCTATGTCAGACCTCAGCCTCTAATCACATTCCTTCTGCTTCTCCCCGGCTCTACTTCATCTCCTTATCAAAGACCCTGCCTTTTAATCCAGCATGCCTCCATGGTCACATTCAGTCATGAGTGTCCTGGAAATCCACCCCATCTCCTCTTCAAATCCATGCAAATCACAACATCTAAGAGCAGCAGAGCTTCCTCTGAGACAAAATTATGCACATGTAAGGATTGGACAAGTAAAGGGAAGGTGGGGGGATGTAACACCCGTCCACTTCTCTCTCATCCTCAGCTATGTTTATGTCATGCTCCTCTTTTAAGTTGGTTAAATTTGGCTGAATGTCAAGTGAGCTGCGGACAGTGAGAGGGGAAATAAATCAGGAATTTCGGGAAGATAAAATATTGTGTGTGCGATACAGTGGGTTGGCTAAGTGCTGGGGTTTAAAACATGTGTTAGGAGGAGGAGGGGTTGTTCGACAGTTAAATCTGGGCACAGAGAGGATGAAGGATAAGCGCAGGGTGACTAGAGCGGATTGACATTACACACGCATATTGTATTGAATGGACGCACATGCACACACGCGCTCCTAGATTTGGAGTGGGAGCTCAGGTCACATCTGGATTTAGGTTAATCTCTCTCCAAAGTAATACCAATATGTATTCTATTTCAAGAGTTTATATTGTGATTGCTGACATGTTTTGGCCCTCAGGTGGCAATGCGATTATCTGACATTAAAGACGCCTGTGAACTCCTGAAACCCTCCACAGCTTTACTAAGCGTGCAGGACGACTCAGTGAGGCAGTGTTGCTCTAAATATGAAGCCCATAGACACACCACTATGGGACTTTTATCAGTTATTATGAGATTGAGAAATTTGGAATAAATTGTGCATTATGTCAAAATCATGGGTCTTTAACAGCTTCCACGGCCTGTTATGTTTTCGTCTGATGCATCTATTTGCTTGTTTTTCCACGAGGAGCCGATCCTGCGAGAGTGATTACTGGATTTGCAGGAAATTTTATTCCTGAAGAGATTCACAGAAAACTGATCAGCTTCTAAGTACCTCTCAGCAGATGAAGAGGCAACCCCCTCATCATGAGCGCAATCAAATTACAGTTAGATTACACATAATGAGGGCTGATTGGTGATGAGGTGCTTTTATAATGTACCATCATTTCTCTCCCCAAGGGTGAATCTAACAGCTCGGGGGAACTGGCCCGGGGCTCCGGACCCCATGGGACCACCAGAATAACCCAGCGCAATGTGTCCAATTGGTTTGTTGTAATATGATTAATTATCTCTTTGTTTGGAAATATCACAATATGAAGTAATAAAGGCGTTATTCCCCGACATGATAAGGCTCCCACTAAATTACTGATTTTTGAGCACTGTAAGAGAATCAATCAATTCTGTTCATTTAACACAAATGTTGGCTCAAGTTTTGTCTTCATTCTGAGCATCTATCAAACTGGAGTTGACTGTTATGACTCAACACTGAGAATCTTTCAGCCCTCACACAGCTCTTAACTCTGAAAACTTAAAGTGAGGAGCTGTGTGTATTTTTAAATCTATCATTGAACTTTCACTTGTCAGTGTGTCATTGATGCTTTGACAGTTCAGCTCAAACTGTATTGAGATATATAGTTATATATAGTTGCAATCTACTGCAGGAAGCAGAGGAATCATGGAGGTTTTATTACTGAGACAAAACTGTACAACTGTTTTTTAAAAAACTGATTGAAACCAACGTATGCTCAAAGAAGTCGTGTGACACCTTTTAATAACAATTTAAAGTCTCTGATAAACCTGCAATGTGATGGTTCACATATTAAACTGTTAAGCTGGAGATATACATGCTTTTAACTACGAGTTCGTGTGTGCATGATGGCTGCTCCGCGTTCGCTGCGTCTGTTTGGAGCATCGGCTGTACAAGTCTTCAAAAAATAACGCTACTGGTGCGCGAGATGCAGTATGCACATCAACGGTAGGGGCGGTATGAAGGCAGAGGGTATGTGACAGGGTCAACACAGCAGCAGGGACAACAATGGCGGAAGGTTCAGAAGACAAACCAAGTCCGAATTATCCACATCTGTATAATCTCTATTTACAAAAAGGCAGAGACGTGGATTTTAGGGATGGCATGTGTTCTGGTTTCTGTTTGTACTACGCTTGTAGTCCGAGTAATATTGACCAATCACGTATCAGCAGGCTGCGGCGTACGCAGGAAAAACGGTCCGTGTAGGCGGAACGGAATCTGCCGTAATCACATCCCGGCTCCCATCAGCGTCACCTGGCGACGATTAAGCATCTTATTATGGCTAACCGCTGGCTATACAGCACACCGCTATATCATCGTCAGACTATAGCTGATGGGATCTGAGATTGACATCTGTATGATGTGTCATTACCACTGCACACCAACAAACATTCCTGTCAAAATAGCTGACGACCATTCCATTTTAGAAATCACGGGAAAACCTGTTTCCAAAAAGTCCTGGAAACAAGTCCAGGACTGTTGGAGAAATGCAGCGGGGAGGTGCCAATGGTGTGTTCTGTCCACCAAACACACAGAAGCTGTCTCTTTTTCTGGCCTGATCTCAGAATTAATATAATAGTAACCTCCTTGAGTGTCTAAGTCTGTTGTTTACATCCCACACATACGGTAGTTGCATACAGCCTGAGCTCTGTGGTGTGCCCTCTAGAGGCATCTTCCAGTAATATGTGTAGTGCATAGCCAAGTATTTGAACAATTGTGTACATGGGGCAGGCAGTTGTGTACGCGAACACAGAGTTTAACAGCAAGTATATCTGTGGCCTTCAATACTGCAAGTTAAATGTTTGAACACAACTGGAATTTGGAACACAATTTTCATGCATAAATAAAACAAAACGTACTTACTCACTGGGACCACACCAATAGAACCAAGACATGCTGTATGTGAGAATAAGTACTGTGTATGTACTGTGAGTAACTCGATCCTTTTGGTCTTGACATAGATTTACAAAAACACATTGATTTCACTTGGAGTTGAATTTCATCATCTTTGTCTACGTAAGCATTGAGGGGGTCATGGTTTGATCATCTGTCTAAATAAGTAAGTTTGTCCATCTACTGCTTACCTATACTTATTTTATTGACTATTTTTTACCCCCATTGGGCTGTAGGTGATGCAGTAGTTATCGGTCTTGCAGCTCGAAGATTTGTGGTTCAAATCTCAGTTTCGGACATCTGTGTGGAGTTTTCTTGTTCTCCCCGTGCATGTCTAGGTTCCCTCTGGCTTCCTTCGTCAGTCCAAAGACATGCTCATTAGGTTAATTGGTGAGTCTGATCAATGTGCTGCTACCAGATCACTTCTGCGCATGTGCAACTCTCAAAACAGAGATGCTAATGAAGCAAGATTGCAGACGTTAGCTACTTCCATCATCAGAAAAATCATCGTGTTTAATTATCTCAGCGTAAACCTGCGTCTGTCACAGCAGCACAAGGGATGAGACTGACGAGTGGAATGGCTGAGTTCATGACAGCTCAGACTCCCCCAGAGGTAGATAACATAGATTGTTGCTGGCTAATGTGTGTACTGTTGTTATTAAATTGTACTTTGTTAACTGTCATCATGTGACAGCTACGCCATGCCATTCTCCCAAATACGCAAGCTGACAGTTCCCTGAGGGTGTAAGAAGACCCACGCTCTCTGCATGCGACCGTGCAATTATAAGTGGTTGGAAAATATTTAACCAATGAGCCACTTTGAGAATATGTGGGAAAGGCGAGGTCAATCCCATCATTCCTGAAAGGTGTTGGACTGCACATTTTATTCTGACTGCACATGATTATATTGACATTTGGTTCATAACCATGACGTGTATCTTAATTCTCCATTTAATATATGCATCTGCGCTTTTTGATGGATTCTTTATGTCCTTTACATCTATGTTAAGAGTAGCAGAAGACGAGAAAGTGACAATAAAATGTCGCATAAAATTAAGCGGAAAGCAGGAAATGAAGTGTCTGCAAATGAAATCTCATAGAGAAAGACCCCGAGACCTCTCACTTGATTTATCTGCCATGGTCATGGGGCCGCTGGCAAAGTGTCCCTTATTTATTCCAAAATGAAATTGGAAACCGTTCGTACCACTGCACCCATTGGGCTTACATTTTTGGTGCACATTAATGTCTGTATGCTTAACGGAGTCGACGGGTGGTTAACAATTACAGTGAAAAATTATGTGTATGTGTATGTTATGATCCACTGAGGTACGAGATGAATAAAAGGAGATTTTGTGCCGCCAGCTTGACAGTAAGGGAAGCCTGGAGGGACAATTGAATGTGATTAAACCACTTTCTGTTTGAGAGGGGAGAAAGAGGTGTGTGTATGTGTGTGTGTGTGTGTGTGTGTGTGTGTGTTGGGGGGGGGGTGTTGGTCCTAACCCCCAAATCCCCAGATACACCTGACAGACATCTGCACTCATACCAAGTACACTTCTCTCATCTAATTTGTGGAGCTCACAGCACTGAAAAATTACATATTACAAATTGTTGCATCACCCTGGTCTTTCCAGAAATGGTCTCTAGGTTGCTTTGCGGCTGCTTTGGCTCAGTGGTAAAGCCTATTGTCTCTCAATCGGACGATTGGCGGTTCGACCCCTGACTGCTGTAGTCTACATGTCGAGGGCAAGACACTGTACTCCAAATTGCTCCCAGTGGCATGGCCATCGTTGTGTGAATGTTATTAGTACTGCTGGACAGCTGGGCACTTTACGTAGCAGCCTCTTCCATCAGTGTACAAATCTATGAGTGAAAGGGTGAATGTGACATGTAGTGCAAAAGTGCCTTGAGTGGTCGCAAGAATAGAAAAGTGCTGGATAAGTGCAGTCCATTTACCATCTGAATAATCCGTACAATATACAGTGAACCATTTTACTAACTATTATTACTGGAACTACTTACAACATAAGATACAGTCCATATTAAACAGTTATAACAGGTTAGTATTTTGTAGAGATCAAAACCTAGACAAATTAAATCAATATTGAAGGCATGGAAATTCGATTATATACAAGTTATGTGACTTATATAAGGTTCAGTAGGTAACATTATTAAAACTAATTTTTTGTCACATTTGTTCACTTTTGCTTTATCCATGCAGTAATACGTGACAGAGATAATCTGTGGAAAAATCATGTTCCTCTGGCTCCTCCCACTGCTCCTAATGGCATTTGTCAATAATCTACTGTGACGGAACACAACAACCAATCAGAGCCGAGCAGTCTCTCAGGCTGCTGTCAATAGGCTTGTTCGAGATGAGCGAGACCTGCGCAGAATCGATCGCAGCCTTGCCAAGCACATTGCATTACAGTTAGATTGTTACAATATTATAAATTGAGATTGTTATAAATATAAATGATAGTAATAAAAATAATAATAATAACAACAACAAATTAAGACTTTATTCACTTCAATTTACAGTGAGGTGTTGGTATAATAGATGCTTGACGAGGCGAGCAGCAAACTTGTCAACAAAGAAGTGTCCGACTTTATGACTCCTCCCCCGACTGCAATCAGCTACTCTCGCCTGTTGTCGAGGCGAGCCGGCAGTCATCTCGAACAAGCCTAATCAGATACTGCGCAGCACCACTCCTCCGCGCATGCTCACACGGTCAAGCTCAATTTCTTCAGTGTGCGCAGCGTCAGCCGGTTTGTGTCCACAAAGGCTTAAGAACAACCACCAGCAATGAAAAAACTGCCCATCCCTACATTGCCAACTACGGCTTACTCTAAAAAGACCGTTAAACCAAAGAAGACAAATAAGGAGCGGCAAGCTACAAAGAAAGAGTTGGACCAAGACAGAAACAAAATGAGAGTAAAAATCGGAGCGGCATTTCAGAGGTGGAGAGAGCTACGGGAGCTGAAAGGATTAAAAAGCGAAGCTGAGTTAGACAGTTCGGCTCAACAGGTAATTACCCCAGCTTAATTTCTGCTGTATTTGTTTCACATTGCTAAGATGTCTGCGGTTACTGTGGCGCTGTGTTACGCTGGTGTTGCAGGCGGGCTAACATTAGCTAGTTCTCAGTGGTGGCTACTGTTCAGCATTGTTTCATGGCGGTGTGGCTGAAAACATGTTTGTGAAATGCCCAGGCAGTGTTACCGTTTTAGACTTCCTACTGATAGTTCTGTGTGCCTGTGCTCTCACGGCTATATGTTCTCAACATCAGTGTGTTACTGCTTAGTTGGCTCTGTTTTTCCCACAGCCTCTGTTAGCAAACTATGTGCTGGTGGTTTTGCCAAACAGAATTTGTGTAGATTACCGTTCACAGCAAAAACACTGATTTCCGCTGGTTTGATGTGTATCTGCTTCGATAGTGTTGGTGGTGTAATACAACGGCTGCGGTTGTTGTCATTTCACATTTTTACCGGTGTGTTCGCCATATTGTATACCTGGCTCCTTCAGTTGCTGTGGTTACTAGCCTGCACGCGCATGACAGTCTCCTCGCTGGGGAGGGCTTTGGAGGCAGGACTGAGTTCTACTTCTGTAGCGATATCTCTGGTCTAAAAATGGCTATTTTGTTAAGCTTCAGTTCTGGCACCAATTGTGAACTGGATAAAAAATATTATTACATGTGATAACCAGTAAATTTCCTCAGATATCATCAAAACAACTGATAAAATTCCATTTATTTAATCTACAAGGTCTCACATGGTGCCTGCAGCGGTCATTTTCAGCACATGCACAGAGGAGAGAAATAACAGGGGTCAAAAATCCACAAGTTAAACACAAACAGATGATAAACTGACACGTGTCCAAGCAATGGTTTGCACTTCTGTTGTAATTTTGTGTATTAACAGCACATTTGTTTTGTAGCATTGTCTATATTTGCAGTGTGTTATTTAAACTCAAATTGACAAAGGTGTTTTTTTTTCGACCTGCTGGTGCTTTTGTCTTCTTGCATGTATTAATGTAAGCGCTCATGGCCACAGAACAAAACTACTAAACAATATTAAGCGATGGAAGGAAGAAGACTTTGCAAGTGAGCCGAGAACTAGTTAACATGTCTTATTAGGTTTAGGTGAGATTACATTCTACATCCCATACATGATTAATCCATGATATCACAGCTCTGGGTATAGATAAACACACATGCACATACTGGCCACCTCCAGCCTCGCAGCCTCCTCATGCACTCGCACACAGATTGACAAATACATGCCCACACACGCACCCCCCGACACACACACACTCACCCCTGCTTGCAGCGCTCATATCTGCAGAGAGCCAGATAGTTGCTGTGTGTCCTCTGAACATCCTGATCTCATCTCCTGGCAATGTGATTGACAGCTCCGACAGCTGGGCTCCATCCACTCCGCAGACCGGCGGACAACCACACACATACACTTACACACACACACACACACACACACACACAGCAGCCTCACAGCAGCAGAGAGAGAGATGAAGGAGTGGGAGTAAAGGGGGGGTGAGACAGCAGGGGGAAGGGAGGGTGAAGGAGAAGCAAGTATTCCGCAGATTGATGAGGAGATTGTGTCCGGAGAGAGATTGATTGATAAATGTGGGCTTGAACATAGAAGCGGGCATGTAAACGTTAGAGAAATAAACTTGAGTGGAAATGGTAGGAGTCAGGAGACAGGAGGGTCTGAGTGGGCAGTATACGGCGGCCATATGAAAGGATAATTATCCCCTCGACACATGTGCAGCAGGAACACACATGCGCATATTTAAACATGCATTTCCTCGGATACACACTTTGAAGAGCGATGAAAGGCCAATTATCGGGACGCCTGAAGCACAGGGTCGAGTGCCTTTGGGGAATGCCGGAGCCGTAGCGAGCCAGGTGGTGATGTTTTGTCACACACTAACAGACACACACCGAGTACTCATCAGCGGACTAGAAGCAGCTAGCCGGACAGTCTGCTCATATTCATGTGTCAGTTAGTAATCACGCAGCATGGCCTTGTTTTCCCTGACTGCTCAGGCTTGTCAGAAACACTCAGGGTAACATGCATCACTCACTCCGCTGACATCCGTCTTTTGCGCGTGTGTGCGTACGAGTCAACAAGTATATGTGTGTCTGACCTATCTCCATCTCCGCCTCGGGAATGACAGCCAGCCCATCATTAACCTCCCCGCAAGGCTTCATGACATGTCTGCATCCTGCGGCGGCCATTTTCACTCTACCTATATATAAACCGTGATGAGGACAAGAGATAAGGTGCTGGAGATAGAGGGCAGGTCGCTAACTTCACAAATTGCACTCTAAATGTGTATAAATGGACGTTTCTATGAATAAAAACGCAGCAAAGCAGGGGAAAAAAACATACTCATATTACGACTTTACGAGATTGATGTACCGAGTGATGTTCAGACAGATATCCTCACTTGATGGAAAGCAATGAGATGAACCGAGCGCCTTCTCCAAGAGAGGAGCCTCTACCTAAGACCATCGACTTGTACCCGGTTACAGTGTGTAGGCTGTGATAAGACTCGAACACAGCAGGAGGGCCTAATCCAAACCACCTAACTCCTCAGATGCTGAGCTGCACAACACCGCGGAGATGATTAAGCAAGATTCCTCAAAGATAAATGTTTTCGCAAGAGATTACTCCCTGCTGGTGCCGAGCAGAGAAGTTTGCTAGCAGGCTTAGAGAGCTCCTGAAATATATGATCAGGCATCTTCATGTGCAAGAATGTATTATAGTTGAAATGATTGCCGACGGAGATACAAGTGAGAGACAAAAAGGGACTGAACTCTGACGCATACAAATGTCACTTTGGGTCCTCAAACATTCAACAAAAATTTGTATCCCTTCTTATCCTGCGCCGAATCGCTGCTTAATCTAAACCTAATCTAAAAAATGTTTTCTGTTGTCTGTCAGTTTAGACTCTCGGTGTTTCTGTGCCAAACTAAATTAAGGGCAGAAGCAAATAATGTGCCAGACAAGGATGTTTTTCTGTCTCCATGTACTGTGAGACATCTCCACACACACCGACGAGGCCCATCACACTTCATTTCCTCCCAGACTCGGTCTTGTGCGCTGCTGTTTCTGCTGCTGAATCAACATCACGGCGGCCGGAGATAAGGCAGGGCAGTGTCAAGATTATGTCCTCAAGTGTAATTTTACAGAGCCGGCCGACTGCACTGACCAGCACAGCTGCAGAGCCGGACAGTGCCCCGAGTGTGTGTGTGTGGGAGTGATTCCTTTTACTTCTGCCCATGCTGGGACAAAACTCCATTATAGCATTACACTTTATTATCTTTCAGCAGTGACTTGCGACATGATTGTTTCTTGGCAGTAATCCATATGTCTGATCAGATAAACATGCTCATACACTTGCAATCAGCCCTCTTTAAAACTGTATTAAGGGGTGCTGCTGTAGCTCAGTTGGTAGAGCAGGCGCCCCATAAGCCTAAACAGAGGCCACAGTCCTCGATGCACTGATCGCAGGTTGGACTCCCAGTCTGTGATCATTTGATGCACGTCATCCCCTGCTCTCTCCTCCCCATATTTTCTGTCTCTCTTCAGCTGTGCTATCACTAAAGGCAAAAGCCAAAAAACTATCTTAAAAAAAAAACCTGTTAGAAATCTAGCGATGTGAAAGGAGTTAAAGAAAATAAGTTGTTTAAAACACACTGAAGGCCATATTTACCATAGTTTTTGCATTAGTTTGGCCATTGGCCAAATTTTGGCAACAAGATACAATTGCTCAACAATAATTTTCAGATACTTTATTGTTTATTGTATGCAACTACTTTATATCACTTCCCAGATATCCAGACAGTGTTGCATGTGTGACGTCCACGGTTGGCTCCGGTTGTAACTCTTGATTTTCCTCGCTGACGGTCGCTTTCCTTTTTAGACTGTTTGCTTCATCTGAGCGTCGAGTTTGTTTCTTTTTCTTTGGATTTTCACTTATTATTGAAGTTGTATCTGTAGTTATCGATCTTTTCTTTGTTTGTTCAGCCATATAAGATTACTGTTTACTCGCAACACTTGCAGAGAGCGGAAAAGCAGCCGCTTAGCTCCGCCTACCCTCTCTGGCAGACCAACCACTGCTGGCTGATGGAAAACCGCTTGTGATTGTTTCTGCTAAGGTCGCCACAGACAGCCAGTCTGTAATACTGCCAATGCAAAGGCTTTTGTCAGTGGGCCATAGGCTCAATCACCATTGTGTTACCTCATTCTGCGATAGATAGACTTAACAGACATTTATTTACGAAAATCTTCCAGATGATCACTTTTGATATGAGCAAGCAAGGGAGCAAAGTTTCATTGGGGGACTATTGGGAGAATATTTCAAAGTGTACTTTACACTTAGACTACAACTATGTGAGAACCAATAAACCAAAATATGAACAGCTGAATATGTCTGTACAGAGAAGGTCACGAACTGAGTCGCACCAGACACCCAGTCTGTGATACTGCAAAGGCTTTCATCAGTGGTCTCAAAATACATACATATTTGTGAAGCAGAACTTTATGTAATCTTTATGAGAATATTGAGGAAAGAACCCCGCTAACAACTAGCCGGTCTAGCGGGCTAACATATTTATTTTGTGACCCTAGTTTGGGAAAAGGCTCCTCACTAACTGAATCTTCAGTATCAACAACCTAAACATGTCATGTATAAAAATCTATCAGTTAAAGGAACAATTTAAATGTAGAAATAGTTATTTTAATTTGAATATTTACTGTACACATTGGTGAGAATACTGTTCCATTTTAACTAAATAGGGAATTTAATGCAGAACTTTAACCTGTAATTAAGTACTTCACCCAGTGTGTCCCAGGCACATGCGGTTTGTAAGTGTTTGTAAGGTGCATCCGAGACACAGTAGCACATGTTAATAATGTGTTTTGATGGATGCACTAAGGAGATGCAGTTTTCAATGGTCATCAAATGGAAGGATTGTGAAATAATAAAAGAAACATCTTACTCTACGAGTGACCTTTAGAGAAAAGAGGTTAGGAGACAAATACACCTTGTCAAGTAACTGCTCTTTTATGTTCAAGCGACATAAATGCAGCATAACTGTGCACGTTTTAACCATGCTCCCTTTAAAGCTTCTGAAGACTGTTTGGAGGAGCAGAGATACTGTAGCCATCTTGCTTCCTGCATGAGAGATCTGTGAGTGCGTGTGGGTGAGTGGTCAGCGGACAGTCGGAGTGTGTCTTGTTGAGCTCTGTGTAAGTATGTGTGTGTGTGTCTCTCATTGTGTGTTTTTGTCTGTGTTTGTGTTTGCCTCCATGCGAGCCCCTAAATGCCAGATCCTCAGACTTAATAGGCCCCCATTAAGAAATTATCTCTGGTGCTTTTGTGCCTTTCCACAGAAAAACCTAACTACCAATTAAGTGGTTGTGTGCCTAGATGGCCCATTTGCTTGGCTGTTGGTAATTATGGGTTTTCTCAGTGTTTCTCTCTCTCAAGCCGGCCCTTCTCCTTTTGATTAGGCTCCTCCAGAGTGTTACAATCCACAAACTCTGTCACTCTCCCTGAAATTAGCTGTCATTCCAACCATATGCATTTTTCATCACGCCTCAGGAGGAGGAAACTGCAGTTGAACTCAAACCCCAGAACAAAAAGAAGACGCTTTAATGTTCCCGTAAATAGTCCTGGATTCTTCACTAATGCACTTCAGATGTTTCTGCTGATTTGATTATGAACATTTATGCAGTCAGATGAACTCTGTGCATTAGTGACAAACAGTAAACGTGCTCCCAGGCAGAAGCATGCGTGTGTAGTATCATTGTCTTTCACTGTGGCATCATGTGAAGTGATTTCATGTCATTACAAGCATAAAACATTACACACACAATTATGAATAAATTTCACAGCATATTCACATACATGCTAAAGGTCTGCACATTAAAATCTGAATTAAATAATAAATCAAGAAACATTTATGTACAGAGGTGCATCTCAGTGACACTGGCAACCAGACACACAATAAGGCAAAACTAAAAACAATTATAAAACATGCTGTGTATTTGTTTTTGCAATACCCTTCCTCTCAGTTTGTCCTCCATGACTAAACACATTTCTCCTATTATATCCTTTTATCAGAACTTCTAAAGGGCTGCAGCGCTGAGACACGTTTAAGGACTCGACAAAGGTGCTGCTATAGGTCTGCCTTTTTTCTCTGTGCACATTTTTATAACACTTAACCAGATAAAAATAAGGCAAATGTGTTTTTGTATAAACATTTTCTAAAGCATCATCAAAATACCATTTTCACAGATCCAATTAAATATAACAAAATGACTCATCTGATTTCACATATTTACAGAATCATCATCATGTCTTATGTGTGTTTAAAAAATAGCTGCTTGTTCATTTTATGTAAAAAAATTAGATAAGCAAAGTTAATTAGTAAGTTCTTTATGATGCAGCCTTTTATCGTTACCGTTGTGTAATTACAGCTGAAAAGGTTGCATGTGTATGTTGTGGTTGTTACAGGACAGATTGTGAATGGGTACATCCGAATAAACAGTGAGAACACTGATTTATATTCATGTTTGATGCAGCAGGGTCACAAAAGCAACATCAAAGTTAAATCTAATTCTGATCACATTTCAAATAAGTCAATTTTAACACCACTTCTGCTGTTTAAAATGTTGTATTACCAAAAATGCTAAACTTTCATAAGTTAGGCAAGTTTATTATAAAGCACCATTCATACATGGAGTGCTTTACACAGTTAAAAACAGAGCATTAAGAACATTAAGACCTTTACATGAAATATGACATGAGGTAAAAATGACAAAAGCACATTAAAATACATCACATATTAAGGTCCAGCCAGAACAATGGTATATGCTTAGGTCTACTTTCTTTGAATTAGAACTCATCAGTTATAATTATCCTTAGTTTGTAGAATTCCCAGAATTCTTTTCTCTTAGGTCCAAGACCCTGGAGTCCCCGACTCCTACTGTCGCAATATTCAATCTTCCCTTTCATTATAAAATTGCTCAAATATAAAATAGATTAAAATGTAAGATCAATTAAAAACAATTAATAAAACAATTAATGTTGTAATTGTTTTATAAAAAGGTTAAATTGATTGTTTTAAACTAAATTCTTTATCCTCAAAACTCCAAATCTCCTGATGTTGTATAATTTTGCAGGACAGCGACGCGATGTTACCAACATGCTGCTCTGCAGTTTGGCTGCATGTAAAAAAGGTTAATCATGTACAGATTGTCTTTTGTGTTTTTGGATCATTTAAGATTCTCATTTAAGATAAATGTATATTCCACCAATGGCATTGATTCAAAAATGTGTAGAAACGTGTTAAAAGATTTAAAACGTACGTCGCACCATAAAGCATCCACAGCGTCTGCACTTCTGCACTTTAGACAAAGGCCGGCTGAGATCAGCTGACAGGAATCACTTATTCATCCAGCTTCATGCTGAGGAATTTGTTCCTCCCCGTGTGCTTCTTATCGCTGTGCTTTGTCTACCGCCGCCTGTCAAGGTCAATAATTGTAATTCAGGCTATTCATGCTCATCTCCAACGTGGACGCCTTTCATGTGGGGACGAGGAGCCTGTTTTGAAGCCTGCGAGACGCAGACAGGGGGAGGTGGGGGAAGGTCAATTGATTAGGAAGATACTTTTGCTGATTAGAGCCATCACTCAGTGTCACAATTATCAGTGTCATCAGCTCGTCTGCAACGAATTTCTGTTGCATCCCGGGACAGACTGACGCCCTCTGCATGTCTGTGTGTGTGTGTGCAGGCTCCCCACGCTATCTCACACACTCCCAATTACTCTACCTGATTGGATATATGCAAATTGGACCAAAATTAAAAGCCACCTGCAAGGGGACCCCTCGTGGGACAGTTTTGTACACACGCACACCCACGCACACACACATACATCGCGGTATGATTCCTCCAGCTTTAACCTTCATGCGTCCCATTGGTGAGTAAGCATGTCTGTTCTTATTCCTTTAAGCAAAGATCTTATAGTCGACAGGCTGTGGGTTTAACATTTATAAAGCTGCGAACAAAGAGGAACCTTTTTGTTTCACTTCTCTGCAGTGCGTCTTTTAAAGCATATCCCTTTTTTCATTCCTTTCATGATATGCTTCCTCTCCCCATGCATCGCCTTAATCCTATACTGTATCTATGCATCTGTCCTTTCCTCTCAGTGGTCAGAGCCTCCAGTCGTGCAACAAATGACCACTGCCCCACTGTGCCCAGCAGGCCCTTCTTCTCCTCCCTCCTCACCATTCTTTCGCTCTTATCTGCCCCAGCGTTCAGCCCGTCTCAATTTCAGAAAAGACACTTAATTTCTCCTCTCTTTTCTCCTCTCCTCGTCTCTTCCTCACCTTTCTTTGCCTCCGGAGAATTGGCAGGGGGAGAAATCTCTTTTCTCTCCCGTAGGCAACCCCAGTAAATCTCTCTAAGCTCTGCCTCCCCTGCCATACCTTTAGATTGAAGGCCACCACCAAAGGTCACTGAGCAGAACTGATCCTCTGTATTCTCCTTATCCTGAAAGGCTGCAGGAGACTGGAGGAGAGGGCTAGCCGGGGGCAGCGAGGAAGACAGTGAAACAGAGGGAAGGATGAAGAAAAAAAAAAAGGAGGCGAGTAGGGAGCGGAGGTGTGGTTAGGGCATGGAGGTGAGGGCAGGGAGCAGAAGAAGCAGGTTGGCTAGGGAGCTGAGCTGAGGGGCGGGTTTGGGATACAGCCTGAGGTTACAAAGGAAGCAGGGGGCGTAGATGAGGGCCGCATGAGTGAGTACAAGTACTACAGCAGGAAATTAAAGCTAGAGCAATTCCAAAGCTATAAAACAGACTTGTGGAGACGACTTTCTAAATTTAATCTGCCAGAAATTAGTGATTACCTGCTAAAAATTCATTCTTCTCTCCGGTGGGCAACTGGAAGTCAGATTGGAGCGGAAGGAAAGATCGTAGAAGAATTAATACAAAGACTGGCGAGGGGCGAGGATTCTCCACGAGTGCAGCTGTGCTCGGCAAATATTACTCCCCTTACTGCCGTTCCATTTGAATATGATGCTCTATGCAAACACAAACACACACGCTGACACACAGGTGATAGACTTTCTACTGGCTAACATGCCAGATGCAGCATGACACACAGGAGAGGTGTATCTGTCTGTATATGTAATCTGTGTACGTGTGACACGTCGAGCGTTAGAGGGCTGTTTCCACCTAGCTATTAGTACTAAGCGGCTCAGGTGGAGAGACAAAAGAGGAGGAGGAGGAGACATAAAGAGATGGAGGCAGTGAAAGTGCGGGCCTATAGAAGGACACGAGGAGAAGAACAGTGAGGAAGGTGATATTCTCCTCTCTCGGGAACCCTTAGCCTTTTCGATTATGTTCTGATGTCATGGTGCTTATTATGTTTGCTGACAGCTAAATGGTCGCCAGACATCCTCCTCTCTATAGATCGCCTCTTAATATAAGGGAATTGGTGTTTGTGTGTGTGTGTGTGGTGCTGTGTCTGTGCTCTGTTTCAGTGGAGGAAAAGTGACATTTTACCTAAACCTACAATAAGGAGCTTTTAACTGATTATGAAACAGTCTCAGTTTAATGCTGCTGCCTCTATATGCTATATAAAGACCATCAGGTACAAGATGTGAAGTTCATGTTAATGCCTATCATCAGGTGTGCTTCTCTGCAAAGTCAAACAGGCTGAAAAGCTTGTTCACACTTTTAACTGGAGCTTAGGCCGTTTTGGCCTTTGGTCCACACACAAGCTCCGTTTTAGGTCAGTGAAAACAGATCTTTTGTAAAACTCAGGCTAGGGACTTTCAGAAACTTCGTTTCCAGGGCGACGTGAAAATGGGGTAAAAGGCGTTTTTGGTGACGTCAGGCTGTGCGCTGTTATCTCCTTTGTGAGGCGTCACAAATGAGGCGACATTCCTTGCTGCACTTGTGATGTCACAAAGTGCAGTGTGAAGAAGAAACTGTGTTAAACCTGGCGTTCACAGCAGCCTGCTGACTGAGCTGAGAAGCCTGGGGATTAATCCAACATACTTTTACCTACAGATTTGAAACTCCACCCACGTTTAGTCTGGACATCGTAACAACAACATTGTAACATTATACATGTCCTAAAATGTGAAACAGCATAATACCCCCTTTTTACATGGCTGTAGTTAAAAACCAGGATTCTCCACCAAAAATTGATTTCGGAAGTCTTCCTGAGTTAAAACATTAATATTCTGTTGTTTAAAAATGAACATGAACTTTCTTTAAATCATTGGAGGACTGAAAAACTTTTTTGAATCTTTTTGTTATCTTAACCAATCATCGTTTTCAGCAAATGAAAATATTTTATTTGGAAGTTGGGAAAAATGTTGTAAACAATAAAACACAAGTTAAAGAGTTTAAAAGGAGACACAAACCTATAAATAGCAGAACCAAAGAAAAACATATGTTTGCAGTGGTCTCTTATTTTTCTCCGGAGCCGTATATAACTCCGGTGTTATTAGACGACAGTAAAGAAGAAAAAACATTTATATTTGTTTCTATGACTTTTTCTCATATTCGCTTTTTGTCTATTCTTGGATCTTTTTCTGTTTTTGGCCTCAAAACTGTTTTGCAAATAAAACCATGTGAGAAGATGTAGGTAATAAGTTTAAACTGAGATTCTAAAAAAATGGTTTTCAACTGCTGATTTAATAAACAACTGCATTTCATTAACTTATCTTGTGTGTTTTATGTTGATGTTTAGTCTGTAAGTTGCTAAGTAAGTAGCAACTAGCGCAATCGAATCAAAGTAGAAGAGTAAAACGTAGAACAGTTCTATCTGAAACGTGGTGGAAAAGACATGTAAAGTAGCAACACATGGAAATACTGAAACATGTCAGAATTGTACCTACTGTTCTTCAGTACTTTTCCATCACTGCTTTCCTACAAATGAAGGCCTCTGTAAGGGTCTTTTTTTCTATATTCACGCTGCTGATTGAAGCTAACGATGTCAGCTATTGCATCCATCCTCCCATATATCTCTGTCCCCTCTCATCCACTCTCTCCCCATCTACACGCCACCTTGCCTGTGTAATTTCTTCCTCTAATGAAAGTTCCTTTGCCCATCAGTGGCTGAAAATGATACTGGAAATATTAATAAGGGGCCCTTTTTAACCAAATTACATTCTATCAGAGCCCAGATTAAATTAGCAACCGCCAAGGTGTGTAGGAACAAAGCTAATGGAATTGGGTGACAGCGTGCGTCAATCAACAAACGATTTAGGTTTTAGTCTATCCGACCTTGTCCCGCCCACTCTTATCAATCTCGCACACACACACACGGGAGCGGGTTGTAGCTTGTGATGGGAAGCGGGATGTTAAATCGGCCTCCCTCATGCTGCAGCTACTGATACGGCGACTCTAACAATGTGCATGTTTGTAGTTACCTCCATCAGAGAGACAAAGAATCTACAAGTTCAGATTTAAGTTATTGTGGATGAAATATTTAAAGCCATGCAGACTTGGGGACGTTATGTTTCAATGTAAGGCTCAGGATTGCCTCAGATGGTGTCACTAAACACATTTTCCTCCCACGGCGTATCTCTGAAAAACAAACATGCACGCACACTGTGACCATTGTGCTGCAGACAGCGGCTTCAATGAGCTACACTAAATAGGGTTTGCAATACATTTGTGCAGGCGAAGTCATTCACAGACAGCTCCATGAGAGATAAAGCAAGCGTGTGTGCATGTGTGTGTGTATTCCCGTGGAGAGACAGTCTGCTGCTTGTTGGATGAAGGTATATCTAGTGATACTGATAAGAAATATATCTTGTAATGGTAAGAAAAATGAATTGGACTGACTTGGCCATCAGTAGAAGGTTTTTTCTATAAATGCCGTTTCATAGAGACTTTTTTATCTCCGACTGAACGTGTCTGTGTGCCCAGTTATCTCCTTCATTTCTGTCTCTTTAACTCTCCAATCTTTTCTTTCTTCTCTCTCTCACTTACACACACACACACACCCACACACACACGTTCTTTTTGTCTCCCCAGGTGTGCACTGGTCCAGGTGTATGTCTTCGCGGGAGCTCATCACTGCTCTAATGAGAATGATCACCGCTCATCTGTCTTCATCCACATCCAGCAGAGAGCACCTGCTACTATCAGAGCGTGTGTGCGCGTGTGCATTTGTGTGTTGATTAGTTTGTGTGATAATGTCTATATAAGATTCATTCCACATACAGGAGATGTATATTGTGTGTGTCTGTTACGGCCTCAGGAGGCTAATACATCAGTTCCACTTACCAAGAGCGAGCAGGCTTCAGACTTCTCTGTTACTGACGTCATTCGCTCGTCGTTAAAAATGACTTGTGAACAAAAGTCTTTGTTTGAGAGTCTTTGAGAAATTGCTCAGGCACCGGGAACTTCTCCACAGGAGTGAAGTTGTTTTGATTTAACCCTCCAACTACTCCTTTGTCGTCTGCATCTGTCAGCCGAAGGGGTTTTCACGTCAAATAAATCAGACAAATGAATCAAACAGCGGCAAGCTGCGTCACTCACTGACTGCAGAACGGTTACAGAGCTGATTAACTTTGTGAAACTCTGTAGGGCCTCTGAATAAATGTAGTCAGGTTGGCCTTTTAGCTCATGGCAGCGGCTGCCTTGAGATAATACAAGTGCCAGGCTTGTTAACTTCATTCAAGTCGTGTTTCAGCGTAGGTTTAATTCTACCGTTTTAAAAGCTTTGTATATTCATGACAATAAATCATCCTCTCACTGTGTGGAAGAAATTGTAAGACAGAATAAATTGAATAAATATTCAAAATGTTCGCTGGCAAATTTATCAAGCTGCATATTGTAGCGACACTAATGACACTACGAGTTATTTAATCCCCATTGTTGTTTTATGCATTTAAAAGAAGCTAAGCAGACAAGAAACACAAAATAAAGAAGAAAACAATTTTAACCTCCGACAAGTTAGAACTTCTAAAGCAGTCTGCACATACTGCTATGATGCTCAGACTGCTTATCTCAGACGGACATATTCGTTTGATGACAGAGTGTAAAGTGAAAGGTGTCATCAGGAGTGACAAATCCATGGAGAATTATGACCCAACTCTGCGTTTCCCCTCCAGCATTAAAGTTCAGATTTAGGTCTACGACCCACAACTTTCCTGATTTGCTCACACGCATCCTCTCATTGACCTCTTTTACAGAGTCAGCAGGCCAATTATTGCTGTAAAGACTCGAATAAAACCACTAAATAAATGATCAAACAGCTGGTGGAGGATTTAACAGCTAAATCGCCATATCCACTGTAAAAACCCCAAAAAGTTAGTGTCTGGGCTGCCTAAAAAAAATACGTTGACTGGACTTGAGAAGATAATTTGTTATCAATATGTATTGATTGAAAACAAATGCATTTTCCTAGTCAAAATCCCTACACATTAATTACATTGTACTTAAACCCTTTAGTCAACTTTTCTGAACTGTTGCTGTTGAATTTTCTTATGCACTATTCAGTTTCATATGTGGTCCTATTCATAGACTGTATAAAAAGATGGACGACATGACGGCTCCCTAAAAGTGAAGTCAAAACATTTAGAGCGCCCCCTGCTGACTGGCTGCAGTATAGGTCATACAACCCGCCTCCTTCATGTTATCAGATGGGACATGAGTCAAACTATAAAATCAAAATACACGCCAAATAAATTTTTCTCAAACATGGTTTCTGTCATTATAGTTAGTTCTTCATGCTGATTCACCTCAAAGTGTTCATCTTTCTGACAGGTTTATTTTTAATTAGTTATTTGATGCTGTAAAAATGATGATTGACAGCTCTGTTGACAAATACGGCTCCTGCAGCCGATCTGTTCCAAATAGCAGAGTCGAGGAGGAACGGCGAGAGGAGACGTAACTAAAACAATCAATACAGTCATTGAAGTTTACATATCTGTGATCGTCTGCTTCAGACCAACACAAAGAAGCTGTTCTGCTGTTAAATATGCTGACATGCGGAATCCTTGCTGTTTTTTTCAGTAATTTGAGTGTGCGTTTTGGTTTGTGGAAGTGGTGCTAACTATCTCAACATTTAAACTCACTTCTAGTTAAACTGACCATGAAATAAAAAGTACCATGACTAATTGTTTTTTTACAGTGTAAATAGGTGGAGACCAAACCAGAGCTAAAAGACAGAAAATTCCGGATTTTCATTATCATGAGGAGAGAAACACAAAGCCTCAAATAAATGCGCGTGCTGTTTGTATACTGTTGGAAATGTTATAAGCAAGGAGCTTATCATCAGCTTTAATATGTCAATGTAACAGCTTGTTGCACTGCCCTCTGTGGCAGTAAATGTACATTTTTTGAGCATTGTAGATGAATACATAGCAATATTGTTGTACTGTTGTCTTGATGGTTTCTACTGAAACAATTGTGGAGACTAAACTTGGTGTTATCCTTAAAGGAGCAGTTCACCCCTGGAAACAGCCACTGTCAGTCAAAGCTGGTGTTCTCTGTAATCTATAAAAGCAATTATATTTGAATAGCTGTGGAGAAAGTTGTACAAACAGCTCTCGGTTTCGCCCATTCTACATTCCTACAACACCCAGCGTGCATTGCACTCCCTCTGAAAGGAACGGCCCAGCGAGAGACGCTGGAGTGAAATACTACAGTTTTCGCTGCAGGCAATGGCTCAGGGCAGTACAGAATCCGAAAAATGACGAGAATATACCGGTTGATCGTCTAAAACAACTTCAGTCAACACTTTAAACCTGACAGTTTTGAACGAGACATGACGCAGTTATAAATGTGGAATGTCTGGGTAGGATAACAGGAGAGTGTAAGTGTAATTTAGCTCCCTCGCCAGACTATGTAAAACGCATCATCTGGCGGAGGTTTTCCAGGGCCCAATGGAGAAGCAGATAGCGTCCTCAAAAGGCACAGAGCGAGATTGCCTTTTTTTCCTACCATAATGGCATTAGCTTCCCATTATAGCATGATAGGACTGAGGTTGAAAATCGGCGAACTGGCCCTTTAAAAGATTTGAAACTTGACCATGCATATTGTAAGTCGAGATCGGAATTCTGTTGTGCATGTCTGGCAAAAGTAAAAGGAATGGCTGCATGGCTCCAACAGAAACTGTCATAGAAACTGCAGCACTTGTAGATCCAATGAGGATTGACATCTGAAGAAATAATAGATATTGAAAAACAAGTGCTGTCATAGATTTTATCCCCAGGTTATGCTTGTATATACTGCATGTTAAATGTTTCCATCCTCCCTGTCTCTCTGTCTTCCAGAGGTGTCATCAGGTCACATTGTTATTCTCTTTACCTTCCAAGGCTTTGATCCGCGTGTAATACTGCAAGCCTTGACTTTGAAAGCTGCTTGACTTTGCCCCAAAGAATCCTGAGTGTGAGTGTGTGTTAATCATGAGTAAAGATTGTAATGATCACATCTTCTCTCTACCCATTTCCATCCAGCAGTCTTTTGGGATTTCTCTCCCTTTTATTTTTGTTGTTTCCAGGCCTGCTATTGAAAATATGTTTACTTAAAGCGGAGCCCAGAGAGAAAGCAAAACAACAGAGATTGTATTTACCCCCCAAAGGCCGCGTCAATGGGCTATTGTCAAAGTCTAAGTAGATTTTATGTAAAACTCCCAATCCATTCTGTTAGTATTGACCAAACGACAAAATGCTTGTTCATTTTTTTCTCAATCCAATTAGTTTTCTTGTGGCTTTCTGACAGCTCGTTTATATCTGTGAGTGAGTACCGGGAGCTGAATGGGTAATTGTGCAGTTATTGTGTGCCTTGCATTGTTCAGAGAATCTTGTTACCTGAGTTTGTATTGGAATACAAACTGAATTGATTTAGATCTGAGATTAATAGGGGAACATTGTGATGGGCTATTGATTCCTTTCTATGATCAAATGAAATCAAAGCTGAATCATGCAGCACACACACACACACCGAGAGAGAGGACTTGTCGTCCATTTGAACCAATTATTTGTTAAACTGCCTCTTTTTTTGCAGTTGCAAATTCTTTAACAGATGCAATATTTGTTATTCATGCAAAAAATACTACAATAATAGTTTTTAGTACATACTTCAATTGGATTTCAGTCAAACAGCTCATGTTTGTTATAGTTTGAAATGTTTATTGCAGCAGCAGAACATAGCTTGAGTTTGGCGTCTTGGCTCCGACCTCATCGCTCCTCACAGGTTTATTTTACATGCAGAAATCTGAGGAGTGAAGAGATAATATCTTAAACCTAGCTGGAGCCTGCAGGTAGATGCTGGAGTGGTGGTGGGGCTGAAAGTATGAGCGCAGTACTAGTAAATGGTAAATGGACTGTATGTAGCGCTTTTTTAGTCTTCCGACCACTCAAAGCTACTTTTACACTACATGTGACATTCACCCATTCAGAAACACATTCACACACTGAGGGCAAAGTCCTGAGTGCCAATTTCCACTCAGATCTATGCCCATTCATACCCAACGTCTATTTTGGTTCAGTGTCTTTCCCAAGGCGACATGTAACTGTAGCATTCAGGGATCGAACCACCAACCTTCCGATTGAGAGACGATTGACTCTACCACTGAGTGATAGCCGCCCCTGTCCTGGTGCAGGGCAGCGGTGGCAATGACAGAGCAGATGGAGAGACCGGAAATTTTGCAGCTTAAATAGACCGCCAAATTGGGAGGAAGTGTTTATCAGGTGATTGTGGAGAGTGACACATGTCAGGTTTGATATTCAGTGCAGCTCAAGTTGTCTCCTTGAAGTAGCTCGCAAGCGTCGCTCCATGGCATCCAGAGTGTACACTATACAAAACAACCTATAGATTCTATTCGATAAATTTGAGGTGACAATTTGCACTCTGTTTGAGAGAAGAGTATTCAAATTGCGACAATCCGTCCAATCCATTTTCAATCCATCCATCCATCCATCCATCCATCCATCCATCCATTATCTATACTGCTTATCCTGTTCAGGGTCGCTGGAGCCAATCCCAACTGTCATTGGCGAGAGGCGAGATACACCCTGGACTGATACCCAGTCAATCATAGGGCATTTTTCCATCAATTACACAACTAGTTAGCAATTGGTAAAGAAGTAACTCTTGATTGTAGCCACCTGCTAGCATCCAAGGCTGTTTTTACATGCTAGTAAAAGCTTTAGTTCCTACTTATAGCATGTTAAAATAACATCATGAAAAATGTATCAGGAAGTCCTTTCTGTTTGTGTCGTATGTCAGCATCAAATAGTTGCAGGTAATAGCATGTCTTGCACTTGTCATTTTCCACTAACAGGACACTGATAAATCAACGTCGACAACAGAAAATGGCAGCTTGATCTTCATTCAAAAGGTTGTTTCCCTCGGTTTGTCAACACGCCGTCTTGCTGCTCAGTCAGTCGGTTCTCCAGGTGTAACAGCGCCTGCTAGATACCGAGACGTGAGTGGCGGTGACAGTGATGGAGGGAAAAAGGTCAGATATGACACAGTGGTTATGGAGTGGGAACAAAACGAGCACTTTGACATTTCTGGCCGAAATGCGTGCCCTGCATTTTAATGATCAGGTGAGAAGACTTGATCATGGCGCTCGAGCATACCGGGCGGTAAATTCAATGATCTGACATTGAACTCTCAGAATCAGAATCAGAATCGGTGTTAATTGCCAAGTAGGTTTACACATGCAAGGAATTTGTTTTGTTGATTTTGGTGCAGAACAATTAACACAGAACTAGAATAAAATTAAGTAAAAGACTTAAATAGAATAAGATAAAAAAATAGGAATAAGAATAGAAATATAAAAAGCAATACGTATAATACAAATAGTACAAAATATGTAAAACAGGTGTGATTAAAAACTGAACAGGTGTGCAGGATATTGAACAGTGCAAAGAGCTTACAGTATTAATTTAAAAATAGTGCAGCGTATAGACAATAAAAGTCCAGTGTGCATTAATGTAACGCATAGTCTGAATTACAGACTTAACCCTCGTTAAGTGTTAAGTGACTGAGGGGCTGGATGAGAGTCCATGTCACGTGGGGGGTTGGAGGAGGGTCGGGGCCTTGTTGACAAGGCTGGCAGAAACTCCCCTATTGCCAGAGGGGAGGGTCTCAAAGAGACTTTGCTCGGGGTGAGAGGGGTCTGCCACAATCTTACCTGCACGCCTCAGGGTCCTGGAGGGGTACAGGTCCTCGAGAGATGGCAGATTGCAGCCAATCACCCTCTCTGCAGAGCGGATGATACGCTGCAGCCTGCCCTTGTCCCTGGCAGTAACAGCAGCGTACCAGACTGTAATGGAGCAGGTGAGGATGGACTCAACGATGGCGGTGTAGAAGTGCACCATCATTGTCTTTGGCAGGTTGAACTTCTTCAGCTGCCACAGGAAGTACATCCTCTGCTGTCCCTTTTTGATGAGGGAGCCGATGTTCAGCTCCCACTTGAGGTCCTGGCTGATGATGGTCCCCAGGAAGCGGAAAGACTCCATAGTGCAAACAGTGGAGTCACTGATGGTGATGGGGGCGGGTGTGGCTGCTTTCTTTCTAAAATGCACAACCATCTCCGTCTCTGTCTTCAGAGCATTAAGCTCCAGGTTGTCCTCACCACACCAGCTCACAAGATGGACAATCTCCCACCTGTAGGCAGACTCGTCCCCACCAGAGATGAGTCCAATGAGGGTGGTGTCGTCCGCGAACTTCGGGAGCTTGACGGACTGATGACTGGAGGTGCAGCTGTTGGTGTACAGGTAGAAGAGCAGAGGGGAAAGAACACAGCCTTGAGGGGAGCCGGTGCTGATGGTCCTGGAGTCAGAGACGTGTTTCCCCAGCTTCACGTGCTGCCTCATGTCGGACAGGAAGTCTGTGATCCACCTGCAGGTGGAGTCGGACATGTTCAGCTGGAAGAGCTTGTCCTGAAGCAGAGCCGGGATGATCGTGTTGAAGGCAGAGCTGAAATCCACAAACAGGATCCTGGCTTAGGTTCCTGCTGAGTTCAGATGCTGGAGGATGAAGTGTAGGGCCATGTTGACTGCGTCGTCTACGGACCTGTTGGCTCTAGGCAAACTGCAGGGGGTCCAGGAGAGGGTCTGTGATGTCTTTGAGGTGTGAGAGCACCGGCGCTCAAAGGACTTCATTACCACAGAGGTCAGGGCGACGGGTCTGTGGTCATTAAGTCCTGTGGTCCTTGGCTATTTGGGGACAGGAATGATGGTGGAGGCCTTGAAGCAGGCTGGCACGTGGCAGGTCTCTAATGAGGTGTTGAAGATGTCTGTGAGCACCGGAGAACTCTGCCTCATAACTTGAACAAATACTCCATAAACACTTGCTGAAGAGTTGGAGATCTACGGAAAGTTATTTTTTGGGTGCTGAGAGGACAGAAAGTTTAAGCATTTTTCTCAAGGGGTCCCGGGCCATGCTGGTTTCCCCCAAAGGTCAGGTTGTACAGTAAAAGCCAAATGCACATATATTTCTTCTGCTTCACTGTACCCGCAATAATGATCACACTCCAGAGGGATGTTTAAGTTAATCTTCAGACTAATGACTGCTAAGTGCTCAGCAGACTATGGAGGAAATTATAATTTGTGTTACTTAATGCATACATTCTGCTTGCTGCCAGAGTGAGCTGACCCTTAAGGCTGATGATGTTGTTCAGCCTCCAGCTGCCGGGTCAATGAGGTCGCGTTTCCCTGTCCGGCTCTGTGTCTTCCGAGTGGTGTGACATAAGCCATCCTTGGCCTCTGTCTCCCTTAGTGCCAGTTCTAGGTCCGGGAGAAGCCATTAAAGAAGCAATTAACATTTCCAATTAAAGAATGATGAAGCTGAGGGGAGAGTTTACATAGCGGGAAGTGACTAAAGGGCTTTAGCTTTGGCTCTTGAGATGTCAGCGACTGTAGGTGGTGAGAGTGTAAATCAGCCACTAGAAATTCATACTGTTGGTAAGTTTGTCTCTCGGCAAGAGCGATCTACCTGCAAACAAGGCTATACATGTCTTTCCATGCAAATCAGGAGCCAGCGCCTTTTCAATCAGGAACTGGAGATTGCTTTGTATCGTTTTAGTCAGCTGTCGAGGAAAGAAAAAACCCACAGTTTTGATGTTTGGGTTTCATAATTGAGGCGGCAAGTTGGTGTGTGCATAAAGGCCTCTGCCAATAGCCTTTGACGTGAACAGAATGTAGAGGATACCTGAGAACCCTGAGATGAAAGCGCTCCTTATACATCTCTTGATCTTGCTTACCTCATCCTTCTCTTGCCTTTTGCCTTCTTCCCCTCCCGAGTAGATTGCAGGCCAGCTAATGGTACCTTTACTGCTTCAAAGGGGCCTTTTTCACTTGATAAGGACAGTGTGGAAGCCGTGTGTAGACGGGCGCACACACCGAGCTAAGCTTGTTATGGTAACCCTGCTCGAGACCAGTGTCCTCATTAGATCCAATACCCTAAGGGTCTTTGTGTGTATGTATAGAGTCGTGTCACGTACAGGACCTGACAGGATCTTTGCATGAGTGTGGGTGTGTTTAAGTGTGTGTTTGTGAGTCTTTAACTTCATCACACCAGCCCCTAGGCAGGCCACTGATCCTCTCCAAGAACGATAAATACAGCCGCACTGTGATGCTAATGAAGACGGATAGAGGAAGAGCAAGAGAGAGAAAAGACAGAGAGGAAAAGATGAAAGGAGAAATATAAGTACTCTTCTACAGCGCTGCAGGTTAGAATGTAATTGTTCCCCCCTTGACTATCACTATAGGGTATCTGAGGTAGAGCAAACAGACTTACCCCAAGGCCAAACTCCCACTGAGTCTTTGACTCTGCTTATGTAATACAATCTCAGGGTGACTGATGGAATTAGTCTGGGACTGTTTTCTGTGTAAGATGGGAAGTGAGAGCAAAAGAAAGGAGGGGTGATTTTGCACCTACCCCGTTGAAAGTGCCAAAGACAGGCACATGCACTGGAATGCAAGGACGATTGTGCCGCGCTGGCAGCCATCCTCATTACCGTCCACAGGCAGGACTGGAGTGCCCTATTAGACCACCATTACTGCTGCTGATGGGAATCTGTACTGTAACACTGACACAAACAAGATGGACAGATCTGGGAAGCATGCCGAGGCCGCAGAGCCACGGGCCTCCGGGGAGCGGGTGAGATGAGGTTCTCCGCCCTGATCGTCACACTCCTCGGCTGGGTCAGGGTGCCTAAGTAGCCGCCGTGTGTCACTGTGCCATCTCTGGTTCCCCTGGAGCTAAGACGTGTTCACCTAATTAAAACCTCTCTTTCCTCCTACCCTGCGGGAGACTCGGGCAGAGGAATATAGTGACAGGGATGGGGGAGGAAGAGAGAAAGGAGGGAATGGGTGAGAGAATCAGTGACAGAGAGGCCAGGCACACAGGGAAGGAAAAGAGAAATAAGGTTGGGGAAGACAAGAATTTTGCAGAACCAAAACAAGAGAGAATGATAAACAGAACTGTGGAGGGGAGGTCAGGAACCATGCCAGCTCTGCTTATTCACAAGTTTTCTCAATTTCTTTCTCAGGAATGAGGAATGTGGTGAGGATACAAAAGAGAAAATGAAAATCTCCACATTTTAGTTGCCTATTCAGTAAAAAAAGGAAAGAAACCTTGTTTGAAATAGCATGTTTTTTTGTTCCATTTTTGTACTTTAAAGACCCCGGGGCAGCATACGGAGTCCAAGGCTGTGCAAACACAGAGAAAAAGGGAGAGAAAATCAGAAGGAGCAAGGAGAGAGGTTACAGAGTGCACTGTGCAGAGATGGCATGAGGTCTGGGGAAGAGGGTGAAGGAAGAAAGCGAGGAGTCATACAGGTACTTGCTAATTAGAGCACCAGGCAGAGTTCTGCAATAATTCTGCATAAGGTCGCCTTGTTTGTGACCCCAACAGCTAACTAGACACAGAAAACATCATCCGAACTAAATCATACAATGTTATGTTCATGGCTATCGCAGGAGATGAAAGATTATGTGTCAATCATTTGCTGGAGAAATAAAAATCGCCTTGTATGAAGCACAAACAAAGTGTTCAATAGTTCAGAACCCTGCAGCACTAGAAGACTAGAAACAAGAGAAACAGCTCATGGCTCAGTGAAAACACAATGAAATCCACTTACCAGTCTTTTTAAAGATCACTCACATGTCATATCTATTTTGTATGAATCTTCCAAAAGCTGACATGCAAAAAGATCAACGTAGGTGTCACAGTCAACTGTGCATGCAACTGCTTTCCATCTCTAATCAAGCCAGTATTTAAGACTCTCCCGCTCACTCACTCACTCACTCGTTGCCAGATTGTACTTCGCTATCTCGATGCAAGACTCTCTAGCACTCTCTCGGAATGATTCCCCGTTGCCGACCCTGCCTGCCTCTGACTTGTCTCGCAAATCACCCACGCCTTCTGTCCTCGACCACAAGTTCCTGGTTTCTGCCTCTGCCATTGGCTGCTTGGCATTTCCCTGCGACGGCGCTACAGTGTGAGTGCTTCTGCCGACTTACCTGTGGTTTCCTGTGACATGGCGACCTTTTGGCTCCTCAAATCTCTGCCTCACCCTGACTAACCTTCCGCCTGCTCCCTACTGGTTCGTCCACTTCTACTGAGTGCTCCCCTGGTCCTTGACCTGCTGCCTCCTCGTCTACATCTCCCGCCTGCACCGTCACAGTACCGTACCTTTCCAAGAACTGTTGTGTGAGTGTCTGTGTGCCACCACCTTACCACACTCATCCGTCTCCTGGTTTGGCTCACTCAACCCGAGCTTCCCGGCTCTAGCCTGAAGACTGTAATAACTGTGTTTATATCCGTCTGAAGCTGGAAAATTAAGCTATTACCAAAGGTCCCTGATTCCCAGTGTGCTGCATCTGGAACACACTAAGGCTATCTATTTCCCCTGTTTCCACTCGCTGTGCTAAGCTAACTGGATGTGGGTGGTCTATTTACCTAATCTCTATTTAGGTGTGGATTTTTATTACGGGAAGTGTTCTGGTTTCCATTTGTAGTACGCTTGTAGTCAAAGTAGTATTGACCAATCATGTATCAGCAGGCTGCGGTGTATGCAGGAAAAACAGTCCATGTGGAAAGCAAAGGCAGGCGGAACACATTCCACTGTAATGACATCCCAGGTCCTATCAGCGATCATCCGACAATGATTTACCTTTTTATAGAGGACCTCAAACCCTTTAACATCTGTAGGACGACGCTGAGGATGTTCTATGAGTCTGTGGGGGCTAATGCTATCCTGTTTGCTGTTGTGTGATGGGGCAGCAGGCTGAGGGTAGCTGTCGCCAACAGACTGAACAAACTGGGGTGGAGCTGGACTCTCTGACGGTGGTGTCAAACAGGAGGATGCTGTCCAAGTTACAGGTTGTCTTGGACAATGTCTCCCACCCACTCCATGATGTGCTGGTTAAGCACAGGAGCACGTTCAGTGAAAGAGTCATTCCCCCGAGATGCACCACAGAACGCCACAGGACGTAATTCCTGCCTGTGGCCATCCAACTCTACAACTCCTCCCTCTGACTGTCTGACACTATACACGTATTCTCAGCTGTGCACTGAATACTGTACATAATCTGGAAAACAACTTGCCATAATCTGACGCTGTGCAATAATCTGACATATGCATTTATACTGTTAATTAACAGTGCTGTTATTGTACTTAATCTGGCAATTATATTTAATTCTGACATTCATATTTAAATCACCATAGAGCCCATTTCTCAACATTTTTTAAAATATTTTTTATATTTTATCTTTATATCTTATTGTTGTATATACTGTACATACTTGAGATATTTCTTTCTTCGATTTTTATTTCCTATATTTCTTCATGTGTCTCTCTGTGTCAGAGCAACTGTAATTCCCGAATTTCCCCCCGGTGATAAATAAGGTAATTCTGATTCTTATTCTGATTTATCTCTATAAACAGATATCTACATGCAAGTTCAGCTAACAATCCGTTATAGTTTTAAAATTCAACTTAAAATGAATTCCCTTGAGGCTGTGTCGCGAAAGACGTTCAGCATTTAGATTTCCCGTCTACATTTAATGCATCAAAAATGATCGATCCGACCTCCGTTCAACAAACAAGCACTTTAGTTTTCTTCAAGAAGCAAGAAAGATATTAGGTTCTCAAGTTGCTAACTGGAAATTGTTTATCGCCAACTGTTGGCTGAAGTTCACCGTTGTCCTCAGGGGCTAAAGCCGATGTTTTCCTAGATTGATTTTTACCAGACCAGACACGAGGATCTTTTTCTGTTTGGCTCATTCACTCCTAAAGTCTGTTTGTTTGGTCCAAATCAAAGACCATATTGTTACAATGTTGAATTTCGCCTTGAGTTTAGTTTGGGTTCACACAGCAGCTTTTACCAGCGGACCAAAAGTTTTGATGCACAAGGAAACTGCTCTCTGACAGGTCAGAATTTCCATGTGGTAAAACTCCCTGAAGTAAATAAAGTGAGAGAGCACACTGATAGATCACACTCAATGCGATTGCAGACTTTAATGTTTTATTGTCGGGGTTTTTTACTTTTAACCGACATTGTTCCACATATCGATCAATCAGTTCCAATATCCTTTAGTTTTTCACTGAACAGTTTGAATACCTCCGTGTTCTTGTGCGTTTCCACAAGCACTTGTGAAATTGCATAGTCAGTCCATATTTCTATTTTGCTCATTGCTTCCCCATGTCTGTCCTCTACTCATCTTCCTGTTTGTCTCAGCAAGTGTCAGCACCTGTAAATATCCTATAAGGCAAGTTTTTTGTTTTGCTTCCTGTGTTTGGTCCTACTTTATGTCCGTTTACATTCTCAGCAGAAACAAACCGGACGGTGGTTCGTTTGGAAACGGACGAGACCCATCTTTTCTAGCGGACCATGGTCCGGTTGTTTGGTCCGCACCAGAGTTTGATTCCGGCGTTCACACCAACCTAAACGAACCGCACCGAGGGGACGAATGCTCCAGGGTTCGGTTCAGTCGGACTAAACAAGGCTGGTGTGAACCCGCCCTAACTCCCAACAAGGAAACAAATACTAAAAATGTACTGAAAATGTTGAACTATTCTATCTGCATTTTTTAAAACATGACATGTTTTCAGAAATAACTCAATCTTATGATATGGGATACTCATTTGGCACACATTTCAATTATTTTCTAAGATGCATGTAGCGTATACAATCCAAAAATATATAATCTGCTCTCAGTAAATATGGTATTTTGGGGGAAAAAAACATTTCTGCACTGATTTCTCTCAGTCCATCAACATTTTAGTGAATAAATGTTGAAAGAAGACATGTAATTTCAGAGAAGCTGATCATTTATTTTGAAGATGGCAGCTGCAGCACTAATGGAGAAGAGAAAAACACCTTTAAGTGTCCATCCTAAATTACTGTTATTGATCATATAGTAATGGGAATCCAGTCCTGCATCATCTACATCCTACAACGTTTTAATTGGAGTAAGTGATTCAGCTATTCTCCGGCGGCTTCGCTGTGGATTATTGTGATCCCTTCAGCTGCGACATGTGAAGTGGTGTGAAATTCCTGTTATTGTGGAGGATATGTCTGAAAGTGATGGATGTCCTTGGAGATGTGTCATCGTTTTAATATGTTCTCAGGTTATTCTTCAATTCATTGTTTACATCAATCTTTGTAGCTGCCGTTCCTGTGACTGAGACTGGCTTTGAGTGTGTTTTCTGTGAGACTGCTAGCGATTGGAGGCAGGCTTTGATATACAGAAAATACCACTGGTGGGATTTGACTGGTTGTCCGGACAGGTTGCCATGGTGAAGGCAGTGATTAAAGCTATTAAAGCCGCAGGCGTAGGGTTAAATGGGAGCTCTGACTGCTCCTGCTGTCACAAATTAAACAGAAAGGGAGTGAGAGCGCATGAAAGAATGTGAAAGACATAAAAAGATGGAATTAGAAGAAATAAAATGCACAGAGAGAAAAAAAAAAAAACAAGAAAAAAAAACCACGCAAGTGTGGGTGAGCAAAATGTGATTAGTCGTGCTAAAAGCAAGACAGGATCCTACCTAGCTCTTAATTGATTTCTTTTTACAGCACATGAAATAAAAGGTTACGGTGTTCCAACAATAACCTTCCTATCTGAGCCCAGACAGGGGGCTTTATCACGCTGTAAAAGAGCGAGGCCTCGTTCATCATCGCAGCCTGATGTGTACCACAGGAGCTTAGGGTGTAAAGCAGGAAGAGTGTGCTTCCAAATGCACGTGCGTGTAAGAAGACAGAGGCATAAAGACAGATGGAACATCTTTTTCACGGTACATGTTATAATCTGCTGTTTTAGCAGAGTGACATGATAATTTACCCTCCTGCAGGCTCAGCCGCCTGGGAAAAAGGGATTCAAAGGCACACCTCTCTTAATCAGGATGTCATTCCACCTCGTGCTTCTGCACGATCAATACAAAGAGAATCACACTGTGATCATTTGCTATAATGCTGTTAACATACAGGTGTCCACGTTAAACTGCAGCAGAGATTGACAGTTGGAATTCATGAACAGGCCACTGACACAGGCTCATAATCAAGAGTAATGAGTAATAATCTGATCATATTTATGTAACACAGAATTATACAACATTAAGAGGGTTACACTGAATTGACTTATGAGACAATACCATGCAAATTATCTTTGATTTTCTTCTCCACGATGACCTAAAAATGTACCATTGAATTAATTATTAGCACTCTAATGCCAAAAACTCTACACTACATTTATTACATTTTAGAGGAAGGCACTTTAATTTCACTCCACATTTTTTGTTACCTTTAATAGAAGGTGAAAGCTGCTGAGAGAAAGGAAATGTAGGAAAGGAGGGGAGATGACATGCAGTGAAAGGGCCATGGATCTGACCTGACCTGGGGCCATTGTTGTTGACGACTCATCTTCCACCGGGTGAGCTACCAGCGGCCCTCGCTCCACACATTTACATTAATTTGACAGCTGCTTTCACTGCCTTGATAAATTAACTTTCACATACAAAACATACGATGAGTTTTCATACATTGCAACAGATCCAGTGTAGGGATAAGAAGCTGCGTTAGTACTGTATTTCTCAGTAGCTTGGGGGTAGCTTTAGTAGCTTTAGCTCTGCTCTTTTATTGATCAAGTAGTGCGGTAGCATCCACATAAGCTACATTTTACTACAACAAACACATTATGGTCAAAATTACTAGCTTAAAGTATATTTATTTATAGCTATTCATTTTAGTATTTGAGTGCATTTAAATACCATAGTAATAGCATTAACTTGGAACATAGCTTTGATGTTGCATGCTACTTTAGCCGTATTGCCATATTGGGGCAGCTTCAGCGTAATGAAGCTTTATCTAATTTAGACACTGGTAGCTAAGCTCACTACACTTTTAAAGTAGCTTGCTCAACATTTGTATAGATCAATGCAAACATTCAAGACTGAATCAACCAATGTGGTGACCAAGGGGTGAAAGTGAGCTGGTGGCACATTTTAAAATCCTGTTATTTACTTGTTTATTTGTCTATTTTTATTGGTCATACAGTCTTACCGGCAGCCTACATAAAATATATGTTTGTTAAAATATGTATGTCTTAGAAAAATTAACAATAAATCCATCCTAATTAGTGACATTTTACACCTTTGATCACTCAGGAATATTAGCCAAAATGTCCTTGTATGCAGATGATACAGTTTGTTATGTTATTAAAGGAGGAGTACTTTATAGCCTTTATTCAAGAATTGGTTTGTGTTCTGTTTGTTTATATTGTTTGTGTTATTAAACATAATTAAAATAAAAGTAAAATAAAGCTTTTCTGTCCTAAAATCGGAAACTGTATTGTCTGAAAGTTCAGTAGATGTATTGGGGAGGTGTTGGCACCACCAGATCCCCCGAGTATAATTTCAACTGAAATACTAGAAGAATAAGAACGACATTTTGGAAAAGGCCGCTCTTTAGACAGGGCCTTGATTAAGTAAGAATCGAGCAGCCACTTCAAGGTCGTCCCATTTTGATTGTGCATTTGTAGTGCAAATTAGCAAACAAATCTGTGATTAATCAAAGTACCACTGTGTTAATCAGGAGTCTTTTCGGGCCTGTGAATGTTTGGGCCCGTCGCCAGCTTTGCAGAGCTGGTTCTCCTTGCCAACAGCATATAAAGAAAAAAAATCAGCTGATCAGACCACAACAAAAAATGCTGTTAACATGTTGATTCATCAGTTATAAGAGTCTTCCAACATAACACAATGAGAAGCTATTCTGCTGCATAAAGAGCAACTATATTATACTGATAACTACTTTTATGATGTTTCTGAAGGTATTGCTTCTTTTACTTTCTATATAAAGATATATAGAAATGCCAAAAATCCCTTCCCCATAGAAGCAACGTATACTTGTACAGACTGACCTGATATATATTTGTATCAAGGGAATGGAGCTAAAGCTCTGTCCCCTATAGCCAGCACTCCTGAAAACACATGAAGTGCTTTGTTGCCCCCATTGTATCAACCTGCACCTCTCTGATCTGAGATGGTCCAGGTGTAAAGAGACCTTTGCAGTGTCTGAGTGTGTGCATGACTGTGTGTGTGTGTGTGTGTGTGTGTGTGTGTGTGTGTGTGTGTGTGTGTGTGCAAGAGAGAGAGAGAGAGAGAGAGATAGAAAAGGGAGATGTGAGGTAGACTGCTGAGTGCGGGAGCTGTTGATTGTGTGTGAGAGCTTTGAGAAAGGGTGCAGAGAGCATCTATCTGTATCATTCACTCTAAAAGCCTGGAGAGATGGAAAGGATGGATGGGAGGACAAGTAGAAGTCAATAAAGAGATGGTTGGGATGGAGAGAGAGGAGATGAGAGTAGTTCTATGTGAAGATGACTTAGAGTCGTCTCAGGCAGTTGAGGGAGGGAGAGGAATGGAGAGAGGGCGACGAGCACAGCGGTCGAGGAGAGAAAGCCAGGTACCTAGGGATAGAATAAAGTGAAGAGAGGACAATTTGGCCGGGCAAGCAACAGGAGTGATAAACAGAAATGCGACAGAGAGGGGGAGAGCCAGGGATGGGAAAGGAGATGAGAGAACTGTAAGTGAGGTGAGGACAGGCCACAACAATGTACAGAAAAGAAATCATGATGGGGGAAGGAAGGGCCGGGGTATCTTTTACATTTTCGCAAACACACACAGCAAAGGACATGTTTATCATTTGGAAAGCCTCTTTATGCAACAATTACATGTCTACCTTCTGCCAGGAAATACATAAAACTAGGGCTGGGCGATATGGCAAAAACTGTTATCACGATAATATCAGTCGATATCGATAATTATCAAGTTTTAAAGCAGATTTTTGCTCCTAAATCGTGGTTTAACCATTCTTTATTGTCAGAACGTGACAAACTACACTTGAACAGTGGAACCTTTCACAAATCTGAGGTAGTAAAACAACCCAAATAATGTTAAATAAAACAATAAATATATAAAGAAATGTTATATTTTTTAAGTGTTTAGTTGTAAACAAAATAAAACACAAAAGAAAAACTGTCAAAATGTCCAAAAAAAAGCAAAGGTTTGAAAGCTGCTCTGTGACAGGTCACAATATTCCCTTCTATTGTAGCGAAAATTAAATCTGATGAGTCCTATTGATCTCTGACAGCAATATTTATATCTCTTTCTGTAGAATGTCAAAAGCATGGAAAGTAAAGTACGTCAACACTTAAAACGTATGTTTTTTCAAAGTAAAAGCCCAATTTGGCATTCTGACTCCCCTCGTTTGTACACAATGCTTTTATTTTGATGTGTTTCCAGGGCTGTTATGTTTGTTTGTTTTTTACTTTATTTCTTACATTTCCAGGAACCTTTTTGGCAGATAAAGTCACTCACAAGGCTCCCTGTTGCGGTTCCTGCTTGATTTTTGAACGCAGTCATAAGTCTCACGTAGGCCATAAATACATTATGTTAAATAATAATAAATAAATAACAACAGGTTACGAACGTAACTCTGGTGCGATATCTCTCTCCCTAGCTCGCACTTTGTCTCTCTATCTCGGCTCATACGGTTGTTTTTAAATCTTTTTTATTTCCTTATCCTTATCTATTTTTTATATATCTATCAAGAAACATTATGTCGTATAATTATCGCTAACATTTTATCACCCAGCCCTACATAAAACCCCTTTTCCTCCTACATGCCTCAGTGTTGACTCTACTGAACCTTATAGGTTTGAGTATTTGCAGAGTCCTCTGTTAGCCCAAAGCTACATCTTTGAATTACGGCTGGACTATTTTTCCCCTCACTTTGCACAGCACACTGAGACAGGAAGTCGTCAGGTGATACAGAGTGAAGAATCTCACTCCTCACACGTCTGTGGATCATGTTTAATGATGTATGATGTGTTGGAGGTAGGAGTCAGAGGTTGTAAACACAGACGCATACACGCTTCAGTAAAAAGCATCCTCTTGTGTCTGTGTAACGCTGAGTAGAGCATATATACTTTGTTGACCTACTCCACATTGCAGTTGCTGTGATTTATAAGCTAAAACAAGCAGCCACCGGTTCGTCTGTTATCTGTGATACAGACAGAAACAACGGCTAACAGGCAAAGCGAAAACATATTTCAGCCGCTAAGCCAAGGAAAATCACCACAAACATTATCCATCTGCTAAAAACGCATTTTAGGTTCATCCATCCAGAAAGGGCCTACAGATAGGTCAGAGGTCTGAAGAGTAAATCCTCAAATTTGTGTTGTGCTAAATGGAGCATTATGCAATGTTTGGCGTCGCTAACGGAGGGCTTTTGCTGAACATCTTGTCCTGTCGCTAATCCTGCCAACAGCAACCAGCCAGGGAGAGAAACAAACTCTGACCCTCGATACGCGCACACTCTCGCGCAGATATGGGAACGGACACGCATGCGGGCACTGCGACACTGTACTGTACACACACACATAAATAAATATACAGTGCGCCACTTAAGGCAGCATAAAATCATCCTGGAATGCACACACACCCTGCAAAGTAGCTCAGGCTTATCTAGAGCGTTACACTGTTTTGTTTTATGGAATAAAAGTGTTCTGTCCTAGCCAATGGACATGTAAATATCCTGGTATGTGTCTCCTGCAGTTAAAGCATATGCAGCATCTGTATTTCCATACTACAGTGAATTACTACAGCACATCGTGACAAAAACAAAGTACTTTTGCTGTACCTTTTCGCTCATTTACATTTTTTCCTCCCCAAATTCAATAAAGCCCCTGAAAGTAAATAATACGTTTTTATATACTGCATGATTTCTATTCATTACAGCAAATCCCCGTGTTGCAACCAGCGAGGGATACTGGTGTGCTAATGGATAATAAATCTATATTTAAGGATATAGGCGAGTGGAAATCCAATTTGTGTCAGGGCTCTCCACCCGATCCCCACTTTTATCCCCACACGCGCCTGGCTGGAGGAGTAATCGGCTTTGTGTAATAAAATGATGATGATGACTTTATCTGACATTTGTTAAAGGAGGAGCCCCAGATTTCTGTAGGTCTGTATTATCAGCGTCTATCCACTGAATTAATCCTCCGCCAGAGTGAGACAGAGTGAAAATGTTGTTCCTGGGAGTAAACACGCGGGTTATATTGAGGTGAGCGGAAGAGATATGTTTGCAGAGAGTTGCGCGTTTGCTTTTTGTGTGTGTGTCTTTTTCTCTCCGTGCTCGTGCTGCTTACATGCTCTCGCCATGTTCTCCGAGCTCCCCTCCTCTTACCTCCCTCACCTGCAAAGTGGAGGAGGATGATTACATACCAAGAGGTCAACTTTATCTCCATGGAGATCCCTGAAGGAACACGAATACAAGAAATAAGCTCAGAATACCGCTCTGTTACCTGCAGCAGCAGCCTTTTAGAGAGGAGAGACAATGAGATGGAGACAGCTCGAATCGCCCCATAAAAGCAGCATTTTCGCATGAATCTCAGCTTATTCAACCTAATGATCTGAGGAACACGCATCAAAATCCTCCGCTTCATCGCCTCCACAACACATCAAATCCCAACCCGTGTCGCGCATTCCCTTTTGCTCCAAATCCGCCGTTTTCTATACTGCATTTCTCCGTGTAGAGCTCGTCTTGTGCTTCCACGAGGGCCTGATTCAATTAATGTGGCTGTGAGTTAAGTGGGCCCTCAGGGGTTAAGGTCTGTCATGTCAGATGGATCTGTTTGTGTGGAGGACCAGGAGAGTCCCACACTCCCACACTGGTCCTGTGGAGTGGAAAGAGATGCCTCTGAGCCCATCTCGGTATTCCCTCCACAAGCCTTCATGGCTCATAGGAATCTGATCTCAGAACCTTCAAGTCTCATATAAGGAGATCTCAGAACCTCCCTTTTCCCCGCTGGGTTAAGACTCTCAGCCTGCTCGGAGGCTGCGGTTTAGAATTGCATATCCTTATTCTGTCTGAAGAGGTGTTCAGAGTGGCGTGTTCCCGTTAAGGCCGGGGAATTCACTTAGAGCATACAGAGTGAAGGCTGTAAGTGATTTCCCATGCATGTAACATACGTGTTTATGTAAATCTGCTTAATAATTAAATCCTCCATGGTTACATCCTAAATAATTTGACACACTGACAAGATGAATCCTTGTTTCGTTCATTCTAATGTTTTCCCAGAGACAGTGTGCGCCGCCTCTTGTAAATTAACTGAAGTGTGATGTAACAGTTAGAGAAAACTGCTCTGTTATCATCTAAGAGCAGGCTAATTGACGAGAGCTTGTCTGCAGGATTTCAGAGATGATTTGTTGGTGGAACCCCCGCCCCCCCCCTCCCTCTATATGACATGCTGATCTTCTTGCTCGCAGAAAAGCGCCAGCAGCAGCCCATCTGAGTAAAAAGCCTGTCACACAGTTAGACAGAGACACCAGTGAAGTATCAAGGGGCAGAAACCCACGCGTTTTCTGTAGGATGTGGGGAGGAGAGCAGAGACATCTTCAGGGAGAGAAAAACAATGTTCCCACCTGCTGCATTGTGTGTAAAGTGCAGTTTCCAAGGGTAATTGTGCACCTGGTTTAAATGGTGGAATATAAACACACTCTACCAACGACACCTGCTACTGTATTGCAGAATGTGCATGCGGGAAGGCCTGCCAGTAGGGAGTTACAGTAGTGATATTACGAGAGCCTGTATCAGGAGTTTAGATCCATTCTCTGACGTACTGTAGGTATGGTCTCATCTTTCTGATGTTGTACAGGACAAATCGACACAACCATAAAAGTTAGCCGGTCGTCCATTATGACAACCAGGTTCTGAGCAGACTTTGTGGGCATGAGTTTGATTGGTCCAAGCTAGCTATTGATCTGTGGTTGCATAGAGGGAGTAGCTTGGATGACAAGAAGCTCAGTCTTAGATAGGTTGAGCTGAAGGTGGCGTTCCTTTATCACTTTAGAGATATCGGCAAGGCATGATGAGAACCGTTCAGAGTAACAGTAACATTTAACAACATTCGCTTCACTGAGGCTGGGCTCACACTACAGGAGTTTTAAAATCCGATTTAAAATCGGGGTTCATCTCACACGTAAGGAGAGACTTCAGACTTTCTTCTCTCAAATATGCACACAGTCTAAGATCTGAAAATAAGCTTGCTTCACTCACCGTAGGTCTATTAAGATTAGCACATGTGCCAGTGGGAGCAACACACTGCATCACGTGATCTTGTATGATCTCACATCAAATGGAGACGACTACAGCTGCTCTAATAATACTTTGCAGTGAGGAACAAACAAAGCACATGCAACACTGTGTGTCTATTCGTCAACAGGAACTGGAGGTGAGATTGCACTTTTCTGTTAACAGTAGTATGCTAACTAACGGTAGCTTGGAATTCGGCCAGCTGCTTGTTGACTGTTGTGGTCCATCTTGGAAAGTACTGAGGTTATCATCTAGATTTGGAAGATATTAAACATGATTGATATTATCGGGTCAGTCATTATAAGTCTGCAAGCTGCTTGACCAGCTTACGACCAGATCTTTAAACTCCTCACATTGTCAGATTGTCTGGGCCAAACATCGGTTCCACCGAGGCCCGAACAGATTTCTCCTCATAGAGGTGGGAGGGCATCGGCTGTTAATCTGTCCAAACTCTGTAGTCTGAGCCAGGCCGTAATCTATCAAAATATCTAAGTACAGTAAAATTCAGTATTTCATCTTAAAAGTGGGTTACATCCGTACCGGTGCGACCAATATACCAGTGTAAAATGCAGAGCGAGGTCTGTTATTGTGTTACGGTATGTTACCGAGATGAGGGCGCTATCTGGTTGTTAAGTGGTGACGTCACATCTCCGCATTAAACCGTTTCCGGGTCCGAGCCGCTACAACGTCTCCTATTAACAATATGCCGCACTGCTGTTTTCCTCGCCGTTTTAAGCAAGGAAAACTAACTTGATTGTTGCTAACGCTTCGTCACAGACAAGCACCGCCATGTTCACCAGTGCAGCCGCCACTCTCACAACAATTAACATTACCGTAGTCTGCCAGCTACCGGTAGCTAGCAGGATTGCAAACTCGACATGGCGAAAACAGATGGTAGGCTGTAATTTGAGTGTGTTTTAAATAAAAATAAATTTAAATAGTTATTATTAATACATAGCTGGGATACCCCCAAAAACAGAGAGCATCTTATATTTTGGATTTTACGGTATTCATTGAAACTCTACAACTGCCCAACATTTACTTTATTTTGGTCCCACTAAGACATCTTTCCTTGTTTTACCCTCAAAATGACAAAAAGGTACCTGCTCTCAGGTGAACCACAGGCCTAAACTTCTGCCAATCAACCAGTAAAAACTTTCATTTTAAAATCAACACTTTCAATCAGTTTTTTAGCTGTTAAACAGGAGATTGAAGTTGTGTCACACCACCCACACTTACATTTCAGTTATTGGTAATCCCTAAAATAGCAAATGTGAGCTGCAGCTTCTACTTCCTGACTGTCACTGTAGCCATAGCATGAACCCCCGAAGGTTTGCGTGTAAAGTAGGTGAAACATCATACAATTTGCTATATTCCTCACTTACTAATTAATTCAAGTGTGGGGTATAGGAATGGGGATATATCCAGCCTCATTAACACTTTTCCGTCGCTCTACATTTCACACACTCTTTCAAAAGGGAACGCTAACACCAACATGCGTAAATATGCACACGCGTACACTTTAAAAACACAGAGTGAGGCAGAGTTTGATGCTGTGGTTTCTTAGCCAACAACGACAACAAAAACACACATTACAGTGATTCCAGCTTGTGTGTCCGTGCCTGCTGGCGAGTCTTAGGTAGGGGGGTTGGGGGCGGGAGATGGTTGAGTCATAAAATGAGACAGGATACCCTCTCTGGCATTGTGTTTCTCTTCCATCTCTCTTTGTCTGCTCTCTGCTCAGCCTTTTATTCATGTATTTTTCTGTCCATTTACTCTCCCCACAAGGGCAAATCAAGGCGATGCTGCTCACTTATTGAATTAACAGCTATCGGGAAGCATTAGGCAGAGGTCCCCTGCCTGATTTTCCACTCAATACTGTGGCAAACAGGGACAACATGCAGAGACCGAGGCTACGGCTTGTGGTCTGCTTGGTTGGTCAAATCCAGCCGGTCGGGAAGCCAAGGGTGGGAGGATCGCCTGAGAAAAAGGTCATGGCTCAGGTTGTAATTGGACATGCAGCCCCCCCATGGAGTGTCATCTCTCGGGCGGGTGCAGTGAGAGGGCCAGGGCGCGTTGCAGCATCGTAGCAGAGTCCTGAGAGAAAGGGCACAGATCTGGGCTGAGGACTGCTGGTAACATCTTATCACAGCCTGCGCTCTTCAGTGTGACTCACAGCATCCAAGCCTGCCTGAGGACACGGTGAGGCAGGCTTAGCATGGCTGTACTAAGGACACACAAACGGACACACAAACAGACACACCAACACACCACACTGGTACAGGGCAAGGCCTCGTCTTTGGTAGTCTCATAAAGCCTTGTCACCATAGCAACTACTGCCTCATTAGAAAGCCACTGGTGGTGGCCAGTGCCCATGCACTTTTCATCTTTGTCTCTTTTATTCTGCTTTTTATCTTTATTTTTCTGTCTCCATAATTACAGCTTGAATGGTATTTTACTACAAATAGGTTTGTTACAAGACGTGAGAAATAACTAGTGAGACACTTACATGAAAGTGAAAATGAAAAAGGCTTTATTGTTATCCTCTGCCGTAATTATCATTTGCACTAATTAAACCATGTTTATCTTACCGAGCAGGTCTCTCCTTTTGAATGCGAGACACTGTAGAACTTGTTCACCAAAAACAGCTTTTGTTTCCACCTCTTCCTTTACAATGAACTCGCTTGGTTTCATTTTAAACTGAGCTCCTCTTAGAAAAGAAAAGGTGTTGGTTTCTCGCTCACAAGACGTGTCGTTCATAACGGCAGTGATAGTAAAAGCTTCAGAAACAAAACAATCTAACCTAATGACTTGTAAATTATTTCAATCAGGAGCGACTTCATCATGAGTAAACACTTATTTATATTCGACTCCATTGTGACGTCTTCATGAATTCAGCGGGGTAATGAGGCAGAGTGGAGGATAGTATACCCCCTGATGGAGTGTAGACACCGGTGGTGGTGGAGAAGGAAGGATGGATGCAGGATGGGATGAGGAGTGGACTTCTGCAGAGCTCAACCTGGGCACTGATCACTTCCTTGTAACTATAGTAGATTCACTTTAATAGCATGACAAAGACATTAAGCGAGGTCTGATCTGTTGCATTGCTTTCTGCCTCTGAGTTTTTTTATCGCACAAGGAATTTCCAGAGTCCATCCATCCATTATCTACATCGCTTATCCTGTTAGGGGTCGCAAGGGGGCTGCAGACAATCCCAGCCGTCATTGGGCGAGAGGCGGTTACACCCTGGACCAATTGCCAGTCAATCACAGGGCTGACACATAGAGACAGATGCTCACAATCACACCTACAGGCAATTTAGAGTCACCACTGAACCTAACCAGCATGTCTTTGGACTGTGGGAAGAAGCCAGAGTACCTGGAGGTAACTCACACATGCACGGGGAGAGCACGCGCCCTGTGTTCAAACCTGCTAGCTTTGAGGCACCAGCGCTAACCACTGCAGCCCGTTTCCAGAGTCAGATATATTAAAATCCCACAAAGTCACACATTTCAGAAGCTTGAGTAAAGAAGAAGTAAAAGAAAACAAGCCTATAAAGTAATTTTCACATTGTATTCTATCACACAGCTAACAAATGTCTATCTGGAAATTTCTAACACAAATCAAACATGTGGGCCCGTTGTGTTTAAAAGCACTACTTAAATCTGCATTGTGCCGAGTCCAGGATAGAATCTGTCTATGAATGAAAGCTATAACACACAGCAACTTCAAATTGAATGACGAACCATGTTTGCGCAGTGTGTCTCGAGTTTCCTTTAGAAATGCTCTATGAATAATGTTCTTTTCAAAATTCTACTTTTTGTCAGTAAATTCCTAAACTTGCAAGCGTTAGAAATACTTTTCAGGAGCTCATAAAGAATGCAATATTCAACAATCCTATTTGAAGTGTGAGATTCTGGTAAAATAACAAACAAAGCAGCGTTAGGACCGATACAGACGAGTGAGGCAGCCATATCAATTCTTTCTTGTGTGTGCTGTATCATCAGAGGCACGGCATTAGTGTCTCAGCGTACATATAGCGTGAATGCAATTTCATAAAGCTCACTTTGTCTCCCAAGGCATGGGTGTTTCACTTAGTCCTTTTATCTATTTATGCATCAAATCAAAAGGGACAGTGAGGCACATTTAGGGAGTGGAAAGTGTATCCTGAAGAATTTAATAAGAAAAGAGATCTTGATGGATTACAGACCTTCTCCACATCTGAGACATTTTCAGAATGATAAATCACAAAGGCCTTTCACACTCCCTCTTTCTTTCTCTTCTCCTGCCTCTCTCCCCCTCTCTCCTTCTTTCTCTGCCTCCTCTCCTCCTCATCTCATGAGCCTTGGCTTTCAATTGTAAGAGATTACAGGAGCATAGCCGGACTGTGGCCCGTCGAGGATCTTTTATTAATATTTATATGCATATGAAACAAGCCAATTCTGAGCTGTCGGTGAGCAGCTGAACCCTGCAGGCCCATTGTGTATATATATATATGCAGGAACCAGTGTGTGTGGCCGTATTGGGCCTGTGGATATACAGTATGTGTGTGTGCCGCTGTACCTGTGTTTATGTGCGTGTGTGCCGGGGGTTCCATCTCGACACTAACCGCTTAACCCTGCTCTGTCCTCGACCACCTGAGCCACCAGTTATGTATCAGAGACCACGAGTGGTGTTTCCCAGCAGGATCTCATCGTTAGCTAGAACTCTGGCTCTCTGTCTTCAAGGTTAAACAGGACGCTGAGGTCGGGGGTTGTGCAGCGACTGGGGCTGTGAATCTGCAAACAAGTGTGGAGGCTGGCAGTCAAGGCTATCGAGGAGCTGATATCCCGCCGGTGGAAGGAGCAGAAGGAGACTAATCCTTCATACATAATAGATAACCAAATCCTCTAAAACACAGAGACGCTAGCTGCCTGCACCACAGAGGCCCTGCCACCGCTAACGGATCAGACATCAGGCATCCCCCTCCTCGCCACCTTCATTAATACTCAATTACAACAGAGCTCCTCCAGCACGACACCATTGTCTTCACCTGAAAGCTGGCCTTTGTGGAGAGAACAAGTAAGCTGGCCCTGTTACACAAAGAGATAATGCCTTATAATATCTTTGTCACTGGAGTTAAGTGGAATAACATCAGCTCTCTTTGCAGCTACTTTACATTTGTCTGTCAAAACAGAAAGAATGAATAGATCTGAGGGGAACTTGGTGTTTATGCTCGCAGCTCACTGGAGTGCTTGTTTCACAGAATGAGAATAAAACATAAACAGCATATCATTTACTCCATGGGCACTCTGCAGTCTGCAGCACTGCTTCACATTCATGCCAAAGAGAAGCAACATGCTGCAAGTGTTCTCCTCCAGCGATAATATCCGCCAGCTATATGAAAGTTGACACATGCATAAGTAGCTTTTGATCAAGTGACAGTTTATTTTAGCACGAGTGTCTTTGGTGTGTTCAGTGCTTATTTATGGTGACAACTTTCACTGTAAAGGATATTCATTATTCTGTTTCACAAATAAGTGCAGCAAGGTTTCTTTTACACCCTGCACACATTTTCCCTGTGCCTATTTAAGTCACTTCCTGTTTTATTTTGCCTGCCCTAATTGGCCTCACCTGTGTCTCGTCTTCCCCTGTTTGTCTTTGTATATACATGATCTAGCCATAACATTATGACCACTGACAGGCGAAGTGAATAGCATTGATTATCTTGTTACAATGCCACCTGTCAGTTGGTGGGATATGTTAGGCAGCAAGTAAACATTTTGTCCTCGGAGTTGATGTGTTGGAAACAGGAAAAACGGGCAAGCGAAAATATGTCAGCAACTTTGACAAAGGCCAAATTGTGATGGGTCAGAGCATCTCCAGAACTCGGCTCTTGTGGGGTGTTCTCGGTCTGCAGTGAGCCTATCAAAAGTGGTCCAACATAGTCAAAGGCAATGGGTCCAAGGCTCATTGATGCGCGTGGGGAGCAAAGGCTGGCCCGTGTGGTCCAATCCAACAGAAGAGCTACTGTAGCTCAAAGTGCTGAAACAGTTAATACTGGTTCTGATACAAACATCATGCGGATGGCCGGGTGCATGTGCATCGTTACCTGGGGAAGACGTGGCACCAGGATGCCCTATGGGAAGAAGGCGAGCCAGCAGAGGCAGTGCGATGCTTTGGGCAATGTTCTGCTGGGAAACCTCGGGTCCTGCCATTCATTTGGCTGTTACTGACACCTAACCATTGTTGCAGACCAAGTACTCGGCCTCCAAATTCCCCAGATCCAATCGAGCATCTGTGGGATGTGCTGGACAAACAAGTCTGATCCATGGAGGCCCGACCTCGCAACTTACAGGACTTAAAGGATCGGCTGCTAACGTCTTGGCGTTAGATCTCAGCACATCTACAGAGGTCTAGAGGAGTCCATGCCTCGACGGGTCAGGGCTGTTTGGGGGGCAAAAGGGGGACCTACACAATATTAGGCAGGTGGTCATAATATTATGTCTGTCTTCCCTGTTGTTGCCGGTTCATTGTGTGTTCCTTCTTGTCTCCTCGTCCCAGCCTTTTTCCTATTGCTTGTGAGTTATTTCTGTGAATTGACCATTGCCTGTTTTCTGCCTCTGCCTCTGCCTCTGCCTGCTCCTGTGGATTTGTTTGCTTGTGGAACTGATTAACTGAGTACCCAACCTTGGAGTGAACAAAAAAGACTCCGTCTGCTCTTACCTAACCTGCCGTGTGTGGAGTCGTGCATTTGAGTCCTCGCCTGTCATTCCACTGGTTGTAACAGTATCCACTTCAACATAGAGGGAGTGAAAATATACAAGTAAAAATTGAATTCCTTTAATTTATTTGGATGAAATTTAAAAGCCCTTAAAATACTTCTTTTTTTTTTACTTCACTAAGGGAGAAAAGCTGAAGGCAAAGACTTCTTTGCTTCAACAGTTGAAAAAAACACCCACATTGCAGTATTGTATTAAAAAGAGAAATCCAAAGGTCTGTAAAATCGGCCTACATGCTGTTACATTTGCAAAGTTAATTTCTAAACACAGACTTTAATGCTTTGGAGTTACTCATGCTCAAATTAAACCTCAGCTGTTCAAAACATGTGTCTGAATAATCGTAAACTGGCTTTGCCTCTTAAAACACACAGGCTGCAGTTTTTCCCGCTCTTTCATTTCCAGTATCTACATTTCCCTTAAGTGCACACTCTATTGAGCCACTATAAAGTAATAAAATGCTTCCTCTCCTGGGCTTCTGTCACCATTCCTAACATTTGTAGCTGGTAAGCTCTACGCTGAGTGGAAGATGTCACTAACAATACTTCCTGACGTAGAATTAGTCACTCAGGAATACACTACTGCTGCTGTTCTTCCAATTAGCTCGTCCCTGCATGACTTGCTTGCTTCTCCTCTCCTGTCTCTGTGTTCCTTTACATTACCCCATCTATCCCTATTATATGTTCTTTCTTCCTCTTCTCTCTCTCTCTCTCTTTGTCTCTTTATTTCCACACTCTCGGCCTCCTCGCTGCCTTTGGGGCTTGGAGATTTTCAGACAGAAATAACCAAGCAGGTAAAGTCCTCCCCGCGCCTCGGAGAATGAGAAACAGAAAGCCCCCTTTTTTCCTTCATTTTCCTTCTCCTGCTTTTTCCTCCCCTAATCTATCTTTTCACTTTGTCTGGGCACTGCTCCCCAGGCGGAAAGGTCCCGGCGGGCTCCTGGTGAGATCTGTGGGTGTTTAGCTGTTAATCTGTCAGACTAATTCTATGGACAAACACTGCAGCGATGTATAATTCCCAATCCACAAGGAGAAAGGACGGGGAGGTTATAGGCCAGCCTGGAGACTGATGAGGCACACTGGCATAATTAAGGCCAGCACCTCCCCCGGGAGGAGCCTGCACGTCCTTCTCTTTCCCTCTACATCTACGTCCATCTATCTATACACACCATCTATCTATACACGTCCTTTATATCTCTGTCTTCTCCTTGCTTTCATCTTCCATGCCATTACATCGTGTCTCTGGTGGCTGCGGATGAAAAATCCCTTTTTACTGCTGCTCGCGTGGCAAACGATTGAAGGGAAAGAGGGAAGACGTACTATAAGCAGCGCTGGATCTATTTTGTATGTTTGTTAAGTCGTTTGAAATTCATCATTCATCACTGAAGGTACCCAGCTGTGTTTATTACTCCTCCTTGCCTCTAAACTAACCACATGGGTAATTGTTATTTTCTTAAAATGATGAGTATTTTCTGAGAGACCCTAAGCAAGCTAAAAGAAATGTCCGTCAATTCCCGAAGTAAGCAGAACAACTGATTTTAGACTGATTGTTCGTTTTGAAATGATTTTAAAGGCTTTTTATGAAGACTCTCTTAAAGCCGGGTACACACTACAAGATAATCGGGCAATTTTGGAACGATTCCCTCTCCGACGATCGTAAGCAAAGTCCCGATTTTTTGATGGTTCTAAAGATTATCTTACCAGATGTTCCTGTGGTGTGACGTATGTTAAGAGTGATTTTACTTCCCCCAATCTGCTCAGAAGAACGTCGGGGCCGCTCCGATGTTCAATATTTACGATCCGATATCCTGTTGAGGGAACCCCGATGACAGCCGAGCACGCACTCTGTGGGTTGTCACGTGGAACGAAGCAATAGCCGATGGGGAAGCAAGCTGACTGAAGAAGGAAGCACAGCAACCGCAGCCATGGCGACAAAAGCAAACGTGAAGCATAAAGTAACACATACAGCCCATGTTCACGCCGTCTCCATGACTTCATCCACAGTATGTTCTTTTTTCTTCCTGAATTTTCAGTAATAAATCGCCAATTCTGCCTGCACATCGTCCATGATGTTTGTTTACTCTAAAGTCTTGTTTGACCGTGAGAGTTTTTGTGATTTCCAATTGTGAGAGTCGGGACTGGTTGTTCGTGAATGGAATCTGTTAGTGTGTGCTGTGTGCTGTTTTGGTGTCATGTGTGATGTCTCTCACATTTTCAACATCTGTTTACGATTATTTTTGGTGTTTGGATGTTTGGTGTGGGCCAGGCATAAAGCTGGTGTGGTGGCTCTTAAAGGGGCAGTACACCCAAACGTGCTCTCTCTATCCACATTTGTGGATGTGTTTTATTCAGTGTTGGAAGAAGGAAACCAAATGAGAGCATTAACTGTCATTATATCAATTTTATGGTAAAATCTATACACACACAATTGTGTTTGGTTAATATCATTCTGCTATCTTTGCTATTGATTTTCATTCATCCCTTATTTATCTCATGTCTTCTTTTTCCTCCTTTTAAAGCATTCTGACCAAAATATTAAACATAATGAGACATTTTACTTAAAAAAAAAAAAAGTAATAATTGAAAGAAAAATGATGAATGTGTGTGTGTGTTTCTCATGCACACAGCCTAAGTGAAATTAGATCTGGAGTTTTGATGTGATACAAGCATTAAGCACAGTATGGGTACGATCCATGCTGTTATCCTTGTTAAATGTGACCGGTGTTAGCAGTGGGAGCTGTAGCTTTGTTAGCGACGGCGTGTGACAGCTCTGCTAGTGGAAGTGGTTGTTACTGCTGATCTAGCTGTGAAACACAGTGCCATGTCTCCAGGCAAGCTGGAAGATACCATCACGCACACGCACGCACACACGCACTTGAAGCACCACCTAAATAGCGTGGATGGAGAGAGGGATCTCGACAGGAATGAGATTGGAAAATAGACAGTCGTCCTCTCCTCCCTCACACCTGAGAGTCCCGTAGGCAGAGTGTAAGAGCACTTTTCTGTAACTCTCTCCATCAAACTCTCCTCCTCCTCCTCCCCCTTTCCCTCCGTCTCTACTTTCTCCTCTCACTGCAGGCGATTGGTTTGATCTCTGATCCCTGTAGTCCTGCCACTTCCCTCCCTTCCCCTAGACCAAGTGCTGTTGTTTTCTCAACCTACACAGACCTGCACTTTCCACACAAAACAAAACACAGGCAGCTCCTGTGACATAAATACTTGCAGGTATGTTAGCGTTATATCTAACTCCAACCCGCTGCAAATCTCACCCGACACGTTCGGAAGCATTAATAGGATTTGCTATTTCTTCAGCGTCGTAGCGCACGCACAGACCATTTCCTTTGTCGGCAGGGTTGTTTTGAAAGAGTAATTCCCTGGTGAGATGTAAGGGAGAAAGCGAAAGAAGAAAATAAAGCAGCCTTATAAAGAGATGCCTAAATTTGTGTTGCTTTTGAATACACCTGCACCAAATAGCCTTGCCCTGCAGCAACCTCAGCAAGCAGCGGTTTGATGACGCACCTCACATTCTCCCTCAAACATGCTTCTTATTGAAAGGATTGAATGAGATAGGGTCCAATGTTACTAAATAAATGCTTTTGTATCCCTAAAATACTCTCACACAGTCAGAAAACAAATCTCAAAGTCTACTTTGGTACTTGTACTTATAAGATTCAGAGCGGCACAGTCGGAGCAGTGATTGGTGCAGAGGTAATCTCCTGAGAAAGAAGAGACCTTGTTTCAGAGATCAAACAATCCAGCATTTAATTCCACTCTCCAGTATGGACCTTTCAAATGGCTCTCCAGGGACTTGTTTTCTTTGAGAACCCTCAAAGAAGCACGTCGGAAACATGTTCTTTTCTATCCATATTGCCGAGCCTTTTTGTCGTCTCTGTCGCTGAGATAAACACGAATAATTGTGCTTCTCTGTAAAAACGCCATTAGTCATTTGGGTGAGCCCCTCTATCTTTGATGGGAAAGCATTATGCTGTAAAAACAGCAGCATGTTCCCCGCCTCGGCCCCGGTTCTCAAGGGGGCAGAGCAGCAGTTGTTGTTGTTTAAGAGCTCCATTCATTCTAGGCTGGCAAAAACACACCAAGGCATATGGCTGCTTGATTTAGTTAGCTTGTAAAATCATTTCAGAAACTGCATTTGGATGAAGATAACAAAGTAACCAAGCAATTAAATCGAGTATGGTCAATTTGAAGCACCTGATAGCACAGATCCAGCTGTGGAGGAACATCTGGTGGAGGCTTTTGTAGGCCGGCGAGGGGGGAAACGCTGCGGATCCAGCTCTTCGTTTGCAGAATCGCATGCTTACAAAAAAAATATGCTCTTTCCCGTTTGTGTGCTTTTCTTGGAATGTAATGTTAAGCCCTCATTCAGAAGCGCATTTAGAGGTTAACTGGAATAGATGTGGCAGTCGTCAGTTGTGCATGAAAAAGAAAGTGATCTCTGCCACCTGGCAAATGAAAAGGGCATTTGCCTTCCCTGATCTCACCAGCATGACAACAGCCAGAAATACTGGCATGTAGCCCTGCTGCCTGGCTAGTATCGACTACTGAGCTGCTGTGAGATTTGATGCTGGACCTGCGTTAACCCGCCAGGTCAGGTGCTTCCAAAGAGTTTTTTTTTTACCAAGTTTGTTCGACTTGAATGAGTCACCAGCCTCACCCTCAGCAGATTTTTTTTTTAAAATGGGCTACAGCAGCTTTAAAAACACATCTCCATCTATTTTTCAAGTGCATAAACAAGTGATCTTTTCTTCTGCGCCGTGTGAATGTTGAATAAAAAGGCATGAATGCAATCAATAGATAAAAGATGAATGGGAACAAGTGGAAGTTAGTAAAACAAATGGTTCTGATTTGAGGCTGTAATCTGTGCAAGTGCTGCACGGGAGCCTAAGAGACAGCAACAACTATTATTAATGGTAAACAGTGAATAAAAAGACCATAATAAGACATGCATGATTAGATAAAGAGGAAAAGGTCGCAGCAGGTTGATGCATCTGTCTCATTAGCTGCTTTATTTGTGTCCCTTCGTTTACCCTTCATTAGCCTGCCTGTTTAATCCTTTTTCCTCAAAGTCTCTCCTTTCATTAGGTCGCGCTGCTCTCCACCGCTTCCTCTCTATGTGTTGTTTCTTAGTGTAATGGCTTCCCACAGTGTGTCTATCTTTCCAAAATGTCACCCCGCTCTCTCCACAGCGTAGTATTTTCTGACATGAGCACTATGTGCAGCAGACAGGGCATAGGGATTAATTTGCCATGTGTGTATACCTCAGCACCAGACAGGGGTAGAGACTGTGACTGAGGCCTGTCTGACAGCAGAGACGGAGCCACGCTCGCAAGGATCCCTCACGTCTCCCAGCGCACTTGATGTCACAGGCAGCGGGAGAAAGAAAGGGGAGGTCCGCGTTAGAGGAGGAGGAGGTGTGAATGTGGCTCTGTCGGAAAGAGAGAACAGGAGACAGGGAGGGAGGAGAGATAGGGAGGGAATGTGTGCCGGGTATCTGGGTGAAAAATAAGTAAAAGGAGATGGATTCGGTGCAGAGAAACAGAGGAGACTGCTTCTTGGGGAGTGATCACTGTAATGCAGCTCAGTGCCAAAAGAGGTCATGTGTGTGCTGCAGATTCATTAGTTTCATAAGACATTAATATCCTAAAATCATTACCAGCGCGAGCAAAGAACAGTCTGTATGTGTGAGGCTTTATTAAACCCCATTCCATAAACCTTAGGTAAAGTCTGGGATTAATGAATCTTCCTCTACACTGTGCTGATTTGCACTTCAGATATCTACGTTCTGAAGGGGTAAAGGGGGGTTTCATCAGATGTGACTGCATCTGTTGAGGTTTTTTAATTATATCACTGATTAATCTTTTAATTCTTCTCATTCATCTCTTTTTTTTTTGTGTCATTTTCTCTTTGAATCACCCTGCTGGGCTTCTAGTTAAAGGGGGGGGGGGGGGGGGGGGGTAAATAAGCTATTGCTATTTTTCAAGATGGTTTTTAAGCGGTTAATTTTGCGATTTAGATTCATTACAGCTGACAGATGTAGGAATGGAATCACAAATGCATTACTAATGTACATAAATTTACATGCAAATAGTGAGATGGAATGACATAGCATGAATTATGCACATGAAGAATGATACCCAAAGATAGGCACATTGTGTGCTGTGTCCTTGCCAAACATTCCCCCAAAAATGTGTTCACAATTAATAATAATTACTTAAACAACCTCCGTTTAAACCTCTTGTAATCCCAATTTCTTCCCACTTAGCTACCACCCTCTCGTTCATCTTTTATTAACCCCCTCCAAACCCTCTGAACGGTCTCAGTTCTGTGTTGGTTTCTTTAAGATATGAAATTTTAAAATGATTATAAAAGTAACCTTGGTTTGGTTTGACTTAAAAGCATCAAAGCCCTTCTTGTTAAAGGACTACATTGATATGAAAAGATGCATTCAAGCTCAAGTGAAAGAATACACCTTTTATGTGCTTCAGCACTGAAGCTTCTTACACTACAAGCATAAAAAGTTACATTTCTTCTTTTTAGTAAATATAAGTTTTTTAATTTCTTGTCATTTGACATCACCACATTTGTGACCATGAAAGAAGGAAAGCTGAGACTGATTATTCGCCCTTTTTTAATGGTGGACAAACAGAGCAGTGAGTGTGCAGAGGCTGCCAATTACTCAGCAGGGGTTTAAGTTGCAGATGAAAAGTAAAGCAAGATACGATGTTAGCAAAGCTTATTGCTCCAACTTTACAAGACAAACCTTGTTAGCCTAATTAGCAAGCTTCCATTTTCTGAGTGAACCACAATTTTCAATGTGGGCCCTATTTGTATATGTTAACTTGTGTGAAAGACTAATAGATTCAACTGTTATGGAAATGCTCCAGTAGACTGCTTCAGCCGGGACGCGGGACATATAATGGCTTTGTAAGCCTCTTTGGGTCTATCACAGGGAAGCAAGTTACGTCCACTAAAAGTGTTTGTTTTCGCAACAACGTCATGGAAAGAATCCCCACAGAAAGTAAACTCTCTTAGTGGAGACTCGCTCTGAGACTTTTTGCAGGAAGTGGATGACAGAAATGGTAAATGGACTGTTCTTATAGCACTTTTCTACTCTTGCGTCCACTCAAAGCTGCTGTTACACTACATGTCACATTCACCCGTTCATCAAGGGTGTGGAATCGGGTAGGGATGGTGGGGACACATCCATACCAATACACAGAAATGACTGAATAATTTACCAATAATTTGGTCCCAGGATTAATATATGATACGCGTAACTGTTGCACTGTCAACCTGCGGAGGAGTTGTGCATATGAGACAGCCATCACTCTGTCTGTCACTGTAAACAACTCCAGTCTACAGTTCAGTTCATACACTTCACTAAACTGAAATTTATACAACATGTCTCATGCTCAAATGACCAGCTTTTGCGTAGTGTTCGTGCTGTCCATACGCATGCTCTTTCTCTCTCTCTCTCTCTCTGAGGGAGGGCAGTTCATCATCCATACTAATATTAATTAAACTGCCCGAATGTTTTTGGTTACAGTGGAACATTTGAAATGAAAACACCTCGTCAACAAAGCGTGCAGTATCAAAAGTTACATTCATCCATTATGATTAATGGATAAAATAAAGGATAGAACCTACTGCTACTAATACCTGTTACTGAGGTGTTACTGAGGTGGAGATGAAGACAGAAATTGTTTATATACTAGAGTATTTTCTTCTTTTCAGATTCAAGCAGTGATGAAACAATAATTTGTTTGTGAATTCCTTCATAAGGCAGGGAGGGAGCAGATGAAGCAGAGAAATCATTCTGTCCTCACTCTCTACTCCGAGACTACCAGGAGATATGAGATGAATATTCATATTTTAAATCTCGCTAGAAAAAAGAATACAATTAAAGAAATGTATCCCCACCGATGAAATGAAAACTTCGCCCTTTCTTTCCACACACACATTCACACACTGATGGCAGAGGCTGCTACGTGAAGTGCCCGCCTGTCGATCAGTCATCACATTCACACACCGATGCCTATGCCACCAGGAGCAATTTGGGGGTCAGTGTCTTGCCCAAGGACACTTCGACACTTCGAGGTTGCAGGGGATCAAACCACAAATTGATTGAAAGACGGCCGACTCTACCACTGAGCCACAGTTGCCCCAGAAATGTGAGCCAAGCCAATACAGTACGTTAGACTTACACAATTCTAAAAATATGCACAACTGCAGCTGCAACTGTTGGCGTTTTACTGGCAGCCTGACGACAAGAGAATTTCAAATAAGCCTAATTTTTCTGTTGTTTTTTTTAATCTGATGCATAAACCACCAAAGAGAGTGATATAACTTTATGTGCCGCCAAGGTGTTGGCATTTTACATCTTGGTTTCACTGAATAGGCACAGGATAAGTTGTACTTTCTCTGCACCACAAATCGACGTACATTTTAGGACATTCTTTATTTAGTTGGACTCCTGTGTTCTGACCTTTCCTTGCCAGCAGGGAAGGTGATAATTTACTTCTAGGCAACAGTGAATCCCATCCTGCCCTGTCCCTAATGATGGACTTTAACCATCGGATGCACCGCACCTGCATTATCACAACATTGTTCATGACAGCCCATCACAGCCTCGCCCTCTTAATAAAGCAATGTCTGGAGTGGCGGTGAAAGCCTTGTCTGGGAGGGTATGCAATGGGCTGGGGAGTAATGAGCAAGTCTGAGATAAATAATGGATCGCCGTCATTCATATTACAGAGGAAATTACTGTAATGGTGCTTGCTGGGTGAAAGACCTCCATCTAACACATTAACACTCAGGACAAAGACGGAGAAGAAAGCAGGACGGGGGGAAGGAAGAGGGTGAAAGTGGATGATATAAAATAGGGAGGAGATCATGAGTGAAAAATAGGAGATCATCATCTGCAAAACATATCCTGGCACTTGAGGAGTGGCATAAAATGAAGCGAGGAAGGAAAGTGAGGAAATGAGCACATGACTATTTTGAGGTTGAGATTGATTGAAGCAGCAAAAAGCATGAATAACCAGCGTGACTTATGTCAGAAGGAAGTTCTGTCGTTCCTTTCCTGATACCTTCCTTTTCCAACCCTCCCACTTATTCATCCGACCGTCCCACCCTCGTTCTCTCCTTCTCCTCTTTGCTCTCCCAGGGCATTAGAAACAGAATGGTCTGAATGTGAGCCTGCAATAGTGGAGATAAATGGGATTTGAAGCACAGGCTATAAGGAGTGGCAGTCATTAGACAGTAAGTGAGCCAAGCGAGTTGTTAGGACATGAGCGGTGCTAGTCGTTAGGAAGGGATGGAGGGAGAGAGAGATGGAGCGATGGAGGGAAGGAAGGAGGCCACTGGCTGTTTGTTCTAGGACTAAGTGCTGGATAATGAGATCAGACTGACATGACCCGGCCCCAGAGCTGAGAGAGACAGCTTTGCCATTACACCTCTCTCTCTCTCTCTATCCCTCTATCTCTTGATCTCATTCTCTTTGTCTTACTCATACTTTCTCTTTCTGTCTCCATCGCTCTCCCTTTTATCCATCTCTCTTTTTCTTTACGCAAACTACAGCTGCACGAGCATTGGCATTTGAGATCTTAATCGGACGAGCAACAGTTTTCGTACAGATGCAGTGAAAAAGGTTGTTTACGGTATCAATGGTGAGGCTATTGGCTACTTGTCCTCTTAAAACACTAGACCACAAAGAGTTTGAACCAAAGCAGATTTGGACTGCACTTGAGTCATGGATGTAACCAGTGAAATATTTGAATGTTCTGACTGTACTAAAAGTGTTTCAATGCACCAATCCTTTGTCGACTTACCCTAAAAAGTCTTCACCAAAATTTGGGTTGGTGTGTTGTAAGGAAGCATACAAGATTTGAACTACTCTCTCGAGCTTTCTTTGTCAGTCTAAAAAAAGAACTACTTCTAACAAAGTGGAACTTCTTCAAAGCTTTTTCGCTTTTCCAAAGCTCCAATATCCCATTTGTACTATTTTTTGCATCTTTTAACCTCTGTGGGGGGGCAGACTTGGGCCTTGCCTTCAAGTGCATCCATTTGGAACAGATGTACAAGTATTTTTTTGTATTATTTTTTGGCAGGCACAAGATCATTTGAAACAGGTATTCAGTATAAACCATTGAGTTGTGAGGAACCTCAAGCATACTCAGGCCTTTTTCCGGAATTTCTCCATAGATGTAACCAGTCAAATACTTGAATGTACTGTTTGTCCACAAAGAGCTTGGACGCACCAATCCTATGTTGGCTTCCCCTAAAAAGCAGCTTGCCGACTTCACCAAAACTTGGGTAGGTGTGTTGTAAGGAAGCATACAAGACTTGAACTACTCTCTCGAGCTTTCTTTGTCAGTCTTCTAAAAAAAAGTGCAACTCCTTCAAAGATTTTGAGGAAACTCTGTCAAAAAGTGCTCCAATATCCTATTTGTACTATTTTTTGCATCTTTTAACCTTTGTTGGGTGGCAGATTTTGGCCTTACCTTCAAATGCATCCATTTGGAGCAGGTGTAGAAGTGTTTTTTCAGTATTTTTTGGCAGGCACAAGCTCATTTGAAACAGTTATAAAGTATAAACCATTGACTTGGCGGACGATTCAAGCATACCCAGGCCTTTACCCTGCGTTGCAACTCCATAGGTGTAACCTGTGAGAAATATGAATGTACTGTATGCCCACTAATCCTTTATTGGCTTACCCTATAGAGATGCTCATACTCTAACCTCATCCAAATTTCTCATGCAGCACAAACAATAAGAACTAGTAACTACAGTACAGGTGTTTCATTTAAAGATTCTGTTTGATTCTATCGTTCCACTCAGGCTTTGTTGCATCATATGTTTCATTGCGGACCGTTTCGCTGTCAGCCTTCTGGGCCTTCTGGACTTCCCCAACTTCAAAGCCCCGTCCTCGATGACATGCCAGCAATAGCGGGACACCTTCACTGCTCACCTGTTGGTCCTCAGCTGCAGTAGGGCCAGTGAGGCAGAGTGTGGCAGTGGCTGTCTAGAGCCATTCCCTTCTGCTTCCCCTCTCAGACAATAAGGATGTTTGGCAGAGTCATGGAGACAGGTTTTATGCAGCTTCTTGTGTAGTTAAAACTCTACAGACTACTTTGCCATACATCTTGCCCTTTTTCCCTGGATCGCTCACATCCAGATGAACTTCATTATGGTATGGTTCTTCGTGAGCTAGCTGGATTCCATACAGGGTCCTTGACTTTACCAGAGCGAATGGGAAAACTGACACTCTGTTACCACTGCAATGTACTGACTACCAGCATCATCCCCTGAGCAGTGACCTGATCAGAGTGAAGGAAACCAATCCCTCTGCATATTATAGACAAGGACATGATGGAAAAGCTTGGCAACATATAACTCCTGGCAGGCCTGAATGGGCCTTAAGTGTTGCACATGCAGCAAAGTATAATTTAATGAGAGCTAAAATGTCAGGGAAATGTACTGAATCCACCTTGTTTTCTGTTACTGACAGTGTCGTAAAAGTGGGAACTGTAAATGATGTCAAACCATCTGGATATGCAAAACGTACTTGTGATGGAGGAAAGGCAATGTCAGAACAAATACTCCTGAAATGAATAAAATGAAAAGGTTCTTCAGTCAAAATTTCAAATTGGAATTTGGTAGTTCCGGCAAGCCAAAGAGACAATCTTACTGTTAAATTAATGGTACTATAATTTTCTCCTCCATCCCCGACTTATTTTCTCATTTTCCAACTTATTCCAACCCCCCCATCTCCATCTCTTGTTTGTCAGAGTAAATCAAAAAAATATGCACATGAAAAGATGAATTTATGGTGATTCTACTCTGCCTAGCAAGTCTTTCTGACTCAGGTAAAATACTTGCCTTTGTGTAAGCGCCATTACGCCCGGATCCCAAAGGATCCGTGTCTGGCGTGTTCCGTATCTGGTCCGCAGCGCAGGGAGCGCTGGCCCAAGCAACTGGATTCGCAAGATCACAAGAATTCCGAAATCACGCGATAACATCAATGTTAAAACAAAACATCACACAACAATTCTCTTTACACCGCCGAGGTTGATAATCTGCTCATTTGGATATAAGTCCATGGGTGAGTACACTACTTGGGTTCAGTGTGTTGCTCTGATCATATTGACACGTGCTTGAAGAGGTCTCTGTAAAAAATAGACCTGCCGCGTATCTTTAGCGGAGCAGAGCTGAGACACGTTTCTGGGACGCACCGGAGACAGACCGCGGTGCATGCTGTGGGAACACAGGCATTGACTTGAATGGGTGCAATCAGCTCCGGAGGTCGCGGGACACATGGAACGCGCCTGAGACGGATCCCCTGGAATTTAAGCTTTAGGATGGCAGGTGGACATCAAGATCATGGCTACACTTTGGGTGGGAAAAGTAGTATCCAGTCATTCTGGTATGCTGGTCATGTCTCATGCAGTTTTGTTCTTCAATTATTTTGGATGAGTTATATATATTTGAGCGGTCCATTGAGTTTGTGTGTTAGCTGCTTTTACACTGCCTCAATTATTAAAAGACTCTTGTGTTTGCTTGGGTATTGCAGGGGTATGTTTATGGATCTTAGAAGATGTAAGCTGTGTTAAACTGAAAAATTACTAAACACTAAAAAAAGAAAACCCATCAGTAAGTTGTGTTCAAAGCTCTAGACATAACACACTTGTTGCAACACTTTGATTGGGGCCGTTTCTCACAATCAACCTTGTAGCTTGGATGGAAGTTTTGTCGATTCGCTCTTGGTGTCCCCATTTGACAATTTGTTTCGTAGTGACAGTCGTAAGTAGTGTGGAACATTTGTGCGACTGTGATATTCACTGCAGGCTCTTTTGCTAACATGCCCTGCAGTATCCTTCTTTCAGTTTTGCCTTTTCTTTCAAACACCTTCCTTCAAAGTGTTTTAAAAGTTAGCACACTGCTGAGGAGAGCTGTCAGGAGACTTTTTGTAGTACTGTATGAGGCTTATTTGCAATAGTGAGCACCAGTCATTGCCTCAATGTGGAAGCTGACTCAAAGCCTGGTTAAAGTGAAGTTGTTTGTGTGAAAGGGGAAATCATAGCTCAGTCCAATATCTTACTTATAAAGATGATTGAAAAGTGTGCCATCAGTGTTGATTGTTTTTCTTTGGTTTGCAGGTAATGTTGGAGAGGGAAAATGGTGGCAGCTGTGGACCATTTATTCAGGAGATGATTTTCCCAGTTGCTGCAGCCACGTTTGTGCAAAATGCATCCAGGTGGCCATTGTTTTTGCCAAAGAACCAAGCGGGAAGGTTTAGAACAGAGAATGTCCATTAATGACTGTTTGACTGACAGTTGTTTGAAAGCAGCAATCAATGCTTATTTGGCAGCTTATTGATTGATTTCTTGGATGATGATGATGCAACACCTTTAGATTTGTGAAGTTGCTGTGAGCCTCTTTACACGGCAATGATTTGTGATTTTTGTGTGGACACGAAGTTTTAGCAAAAGGTCCAGAGGCAAGTGATTTGAATATTTTACTTTTTAGATCTTAGTGAGAATACAATAAGGACTGGCTTTTGGCTAAGCAGCAGGATGTATCCTTGTATTGAGAAAGATTCTAAGCAACTCTGTGCCCAACACATTCTCACTTCCAACCTGTCAAATATGGCAGCATTAAAATATGACTATCTAGGTACTACTCTTGCGTCAGTTTTGCAATTTAGACTTTCTAAATAAGTCACATCCATTATCTATACAAATGAGACCGCTTATCATAATCAGGGTCGCAGCAGGGTCCTATTCTAGCTGTCATTGGGCAAGAGGCAGCATACACCCTGGACTGATCACCAGTCAATCCCATTGCTGAAACATAAGCCTCTTTCACACTGCCAGTTGAAGGCGGGATTATTACGCCTCTGTCACGTTCTGTTCTGTCTGGCAACGGAGGTAGTAACAGAGGTGAAACGGCATCAGTGTAAACGGCGGTGCCAGCAGGGCGGAACAGCGCCATGTTTGTGTTTGAAGCACACGCTGTTTGTTTACACCTCGCACACGTTTTGCTTCCGGAACGCAATGTGAAAACACACACTGGGGCGGCTTAACACCGGCATTACTTGGTCCAATGGAAAATGGAAAAGGCTTTGTTGCGGCGCTGTGGTGGGACCACAGTGTTAAAAGGACAATAGAGACTCTTTCATGCCCACATTCACACCAATTAACCAAACGAGCGCTGCATGCATAGGGAGAACATGCAAACTCCACAAAGAGGCTCCTCTACATCCAAACCAGGATTCGAACCAGGAACCTTCTAGCTGTGAGGCCGCAGCGCTAACCAGTGTGCCACCCAGTCTGTTAAGTTATCAACATCTGATTTTCAAAATAAAGCTTCACCATATTATAATTTTTGAAGGTGCAATAATCATTAACAGGTGGTTAACGGTGCAAAGTGGCTGTAGTTAAGTTATGTTCATGCACAAATACGATTTGATATTGAAATATTTAGGCACCAAAACTTCTTAATTAGGTATGGGAAAAAGATAATGGGATTAAGTATGCTAAGTGCTTAGCTTACATATTTAAAGCAACTCACTTACGTAGTCACTTAGTTACGTATTTTACTTACCAGGTGTCCTGAATTCTTGTGTTTTTTTAACCAACCACCGCCCCCTACTCCAGTGGATTTTTGCACTCTACTATAAGTCACCTTACCTTAATGCCAAATCAAACAATAAGTCACTCCAAAATGTCGTATTTCGGAGCGTTGGGTTAAAGCTGCCATTATTAATGATGTGGGAGTGGGAACATGCTGGTGTGCCACACTCATACTCTCTCACTCATACCAGATGAATAGGATACATGGGGCGAATTAGCCAGATCCTGTGTCAAGGACAAACAAAGAAAAAGGCAACCATAGTAACCCATAGTAATTGCTGCTAACAGCACTGCTAATTATACAGGTGTTACAGTACATATTGTGTGGTTGTATTGTTGTAATTGCCTTCAAATGCACAACTGCGAAAGATGGTGCTGACAAATGATCTGTCCCTGTATTACACAACCTGTTTTTCTCTCCACCTAACAATAAAAACATTGTCCTTTATATCGCATTCATAAAGCCAGTGCTCGCAACTTTCTTGATGCTGCTGTAACTTAGTATTTTTTCCAACAGTGGAGGTACAGCAAAGCAACAGGCAGGACTTCAAAGTGGTGTCAAACAGGTTTGTTGAGAGTCTTTGGTGAGCCGAGCTGTATAGAACTGTGTTTGAACCATGCTGACAGACACACACACAGTGCAAGAGACAGCGTCAAACACTGTCACAAAATTGCACACACTTGTCACACAGACCAGAACACAAAAAACAGTCGCACATAGGGTACATGAAGTGAGTCAGGCAGCTGTCTGTTGTTCTGTGATTTCCCTGTAAATGCTCTGAGAGCGTGTGTAGAGTGAAGGGGCTGCAACTGAAACAGGAGGGGGTCCGCTGAAACATTTCTCTTCCTCTCCGTGAAGCCAGCGGGAGGCATTTGGAGAAACCACAGCCGTTTTAATTTTCAAACAAGTGGTTGTGAAAAATCCCATCGGAACTTTTAGCTTCTAACATACATGCACCCCTTGTGTATGTCTGCATACAAACACAAGTGCTTAATATATGGATGCATTACTAATTTATAGATAGATGCAGACATTCTCTTGAAAACTAAAGCGTGGGGATTATGCATGCTGTAGTACTTGTAGAGAGGAAACTAATTTGCGTGGAAAGATGCTCAATACATGTTGTTGTAGCTGTCTAGCCTGCGCTATAGATGTGAATTGCAACGAGTCAGTCAAGGTCAGGGTTGATCAAAAGACTTTAGAAGTCTTTTCATCATAACATAGAACTATAAATCTCTTTCATGGATCTGATCTGATTGTTGTGCCTTTTATTCTATAAACATACCAATGCACACACACACACACCGTCTCACATACGGCAAATACCTCTTTTAAATTCCACGGAAATGTCATTTGGAGGCTGTTTTTGTTCAACTGATCCCTCTCTTTCCTGAAAACCACTTTGGGTGCAATCACGCTTTTGTTGTGTCTGCGTATAAGTGTGCACTAGTTTGTGCATGCATAGTGATACTTCTGCCATATGTATCCGCTATGCTCTTAAATCCTTAGGTGAGATTGCAAGACGAGATGACACCACACGGCAAAGGCGAGAGTGGCTCTGCAAACGAATTGCCAAAATGCAACACCAAAGCAAAATGTGGTGTGAAGATGCAAGAAAGCAAATTGAATAAAAACTGGCTTTTCTGTCTGTGTGAGAAATGTGTTTTACTAAAGAAGCACTGTGCAGTTTTTGTTTTTTTTTCAACCAAGAACACCTACCCACCTCTGCTTTTGAAAGGACTCACACATACTCACACATCGACCGGTGCAAATGAACTGAGAAAAAGGGATAAGATAGCTAAAGTGGGTGTGATAAAAACAAGAGTTTGGCTAAGATGAAGATTTGACTATTGCAGCTCTTGTAACTGCACATTTGTGGATGGTGTCCTTTGAACCAGCTGGCGATTCTCACTGAGCTTTGTTGTCGTAGACCTGCATAGTTATTATTATCACCACTGCTATTTTCTGCTCCTAGATCATTACCACCGTGGTTTGATGGTTAGTCAGGGCCTGGATCCGGAAATTCTGCTGGATTTGCTCATTCATTCTAAAGCCACCTTTCTGGTACTCCTCTTCTGGACTTTTCACTGATTTACAGATTCTAAGGTCAACCCTACTGTCCCAAGTGCTGTTCTTCAATCGTGCTTTCCGTTAGGCGCCCCTTTAATTAGCTGGTACATCTTGTGTAGGAAACATCTTCCAATTGCACAGCCTCTATTTACTCCTGATGTACATCTGCATCTGCTGCTGTGAGATATTCTCTTGGCAGCTTATTCTTAGCAAATACTATACAGCAAAGCGTATCATATTTGAGACCTATACATCATCAGTGTGACATTTGTTTTCCTCTGAAAAACCTGTTGAATACAACCAGACATGTGCAGAGTACAGATAGCTAACCAGGGGGAAAACATACACCAATCATATAACATTATGACCACCTGTCTAACATTCTGTAGGTCCCCCTTTTGCCATCAAATCAGTCCTGACCCGTCGAGGCATGGACTCCACTAGACCTCTGAAGGTGTGCTGTGGTATCTGGCACCAAGATGTAAGCTGCAGATCCTTTAAGGCAAGGTGGGGCCTCCATGGATCAGACTTGTTTGTCTAGCGCATCCCACAGCTGCTCAATTGGATTGAGATCTGAGGAATTTGGAGGCCAATTTAACATCTTGACTTGGCCTCCAAATTCCGTTGTTGTATTCCTCAAACCGTTCCTGAACCATGTTTGCAATATGGCAGGGCACATTATCCTACTAAAAGAGGCAACTGCCATTAGGGAATACTGTTTCCATGATGGGGTGTAGTTAGTGTGCAATAATGTTTAGGTAGGTGATGCATGTCAAAGAAACATCCACATAAATGGCAGGACCCAAGGTTTCCCAGCATAACATTGTCCAAAGCATCACACTGCCTCGCCAGCTTGCCTTCTGCTCATAGTGCATGCTGGTGCCATGTCTTCCCCAGGTAAGCGACGCACACTCACTCGGCCATCCACAAGATGTAAAAGAAAACGTGATCATCAGACCAGGCCAACTTCTTCCATTGCTCTGTGGTCCAGTTTTGATGATTACGTGCCCATTGTAGACGTTTTCAGCAGTGAACAGGGGTCAGCATGGGTACCCTGTCCAGTCTGAGGCTACACAGCCCCATACACAACAAACTGCGATGCACTGTGTGTTCTGCCACTTTTCCATCAGAATGGACCACCCTCTGCTCCAAAGGCCAGCCTTGAGCCTTGGTCGTCCATGACCCTGTGGCCGGTTCACGTGTCGTCCTTCCTTGGACCATTTTAGGTAGATCTGATCACTGCAGACCGGTGACACCCCACAAGAGCTGTCGTTTTGAAGATGCTCTGACCCAGTCATCTAGCCATCACAATTTGACCCTTGTCAAAGTCGCTCACATACACTTGGTCATTATTCCGGTTTCTAACACATCAACTTCGAGGACAAAATGTTCTCTTGCTGCCTAACATATTCCACCCACTGACAGGTGCCATTGTAACGAGAAAATCTATGTTATTCACTTCACCTGTCAGCGGTCATAATGTTATGGCTGATCGGTGTGTATGACCCAAAGGACCTTTGGATGAGACACCAAAAATTTAATTTTCTGGAAATAATGTGCTCTTCTCAACACTTTAGAGAACGTAGGTTGAAAGACTCTCGGAGCCTTGGCCCTCTTTTTTTAGCTGTTTTGTTTTCTTTTGTTAAACTGCTGCTTTTTATATTCCTGACATGACAAGTTTCTTGATGCCAGCTGCTTCTCTGTCCTCACTTGACGCTGGATGTCTGATTATTTACTGGCTTGGATCTTGTATACCAGTTTGAGCTTTAGTACCTGTCTCATTCTGTCAGGATACATGGATATTAATGTCACTCTTGAGTTATTTTGGCTACTGAGCAAATGTGGAGCCCCACTGATCGTTTGACTCTCCCACTGCTTAATTGTCCTCCCTTTCTTTACTACCATCCACCAGCAGTCACCCCGTGGGGAAGAAATGCCATTGTTTTCACATCTGTGCTTTATGATGATCTGACTCATGCAAAACAGCAGTTGGGATAACACATTACCTTGATTTATGTCAGACTTGATGATTGCTTTGGGAGTCGCCTTTGAGTTGTCATTTAGTACTTTTTACCACAAGCTCCTGAACCTGGTCCTGTGCCTTTTTATTCTGCTGATTCTTGGCAATTGGCTACGGCTTTATCCAGTATCACCATAACAGAGGTTGAGTTGAATTTCCCGTAGACGGGCTAAGGATTACTGATGAGCCTGAGCACAGAGCACATAAGTATTTATGGGAAGCCCCGACATTAGCTCTGTCTGCCGTATCCTGTATCACCAGCTTGTGAGTCAGGTTTCCAGTAGACGGGCTCAGTAATGTCCACACATAATAGAAAGGAGCCCCTAAATGAGGGCTTTTTACAGTATCTGGAACCACCAATACAGTGGATGTTTACCAGCCGCACTGAGAGATGTCAGCAAAGGGCAAAGACATTGTGCAGCTACAGTAACCCCTTGATGAAAACATGTTTCACCACCCACACTGCTGAGGCTAAGCTACACTTTGTCACTGTTACTCACAGTGTAGAGTCAGTTTGTAACATTGGATTAAGGTTGTAATGCGTTGTAAAGGTCAGTATGTCGTTTGCAAAGTTGCATAGTAATGTATATGTCATTAACAGATTGGTCGAGGCAACTTATTGTACCTGCCTCTGTTAGATAGAACCTGTCAAAAAGGAACAATAGGCCTCATTGGGGTGCAGTTACAACTGAATCAATTTATTTAATTCTAGTCTGTAATGAAAAGATCACACTGGTGTTGTTATAAATATTTGGCAAAGTAACAGATGTGAGCAGGGAGTATTAATTCCTCTTAGTGTGCCCTCACTATAATAGACTTATTATGGTCTGCAGGTGCCCTTGGAGAAACCACGGGCTCCACAGCCAATCACTGCATATCCAGGTTGGACACAGCTGAGCTCCAGACCAGGGTCAAAACCTGGCAGGTGGTGCTGTACAGCTGCCTCAGCACATCATCGCTCAGTGAGGGCATCATATAGATTAGCAGAGGGACTGTTTTGCTTACTGTTGATTCTTTTCTGCAGCATTTCATTGAACCTTATCGCACCATACTTGTCTTTACAAGAACCTGCATTCATGCTGTGTTTGTGATTTGTATTTCTTTAAGGTTGTGAGACACGATCTGATATATTTCTGCTTTGACCAACAGTTTGAATTTTTCAACTATGTGTCATTTAGGCATAACAGATTGTTCAAAAGTACATCATGCCCATGCTCTCTGTTGCCATGGGGAAGTAGCCAGTCAAAGTAGTATGTAAGCGAACGCAACACCCTTTGTTCTTACATTTGAGAGCACAACATGGCAGTGTGTTCTTTCAGTTTTTACAACAACTTAATCTTTCATTTCTGCCCAACGTGCGGGCACACACAAGCTGAGTTCAGGCAAAGAGGCACCTTGGGAGTTGTAGTTGACTTTGTCCTTGAAGTTTTTATGAACACACAATTGACTTTTAAACGAAAAAAGGAGATATTTCCCATACTATTAGGTGTTAAATCGTTTGAACTGCTCATTAGCTCATTCAACCCATTGAAGTGATCCAGTTATGTGTCTGATAACATGGTCTACATGATGTAGTGATATGAATCTTACCTAACAAAATAGCTCCTCCTTTTTGCTAATCTAAGAATGTGTTGGGCATCTGACACCGGTGCCTCATCCGGACTTTCATTAGGAAAGAAATCCTTGACAAAAAAAAGCTCCCTCCTGTTGCAATCCCTCGTGGTATTGTTGAGACTTTTTCTCATAATCTGCCAGTCTAGACAATAATTGCCTGTGCCAAAACACTAACAAGAAACCCCCCTCAGTGCGATCAGGTCTTGTTCCTCCAGTGGAGACGTGCCTTAGGTGGAGAGGAAATACTTTGTGACTCAGGCATTTGAGGAAAAGGTGAAGACCAAAGAAAACAACATTTATCTTGCTGATAACCCTGTTGCCCTGCATGGCAACATGGAGGCAGTTATCTACAATGGGCTGCCATCAGGGTTTCAAGCTTTTTTGTGTCCAAGTCACTGGTTTAACTCTAGAAGTAGGTTGGAGAAGAACGATTTTGGAAATTCAACTTTTAAGACCTGACTGAAAGCTCTTTTTTTTTAAGAGTTTCAGGTTTCCTATATTCCTTTATCATCAGGTATACGACGGATGGAGTCAAACCTCACATAAACTGTAATTTAAAAAAAGCAGATGGTAGTATAATCTCAAAAACTTTCATAATGTCCTTGGAATCCCACCAACCCAGAAACAAGATCGTCCTCGGCTAAGAGCTGCCCTGGCAGCGACACGCCGCAATAAACCAACCAACACCTAAAGTCTGACAGAACAAGCGGGGTCTGACTGAGCATCCTGCTCCTTTGGGACGATACCTTTACTGTTTTTCCATTCTACAAGCATATTCATTGCAGTCACCTGCCGTTGCAGGCGTAAATCACCTACTGATTTGGTGTCAGTAGCTACACAACCTGGAACTGAGAGGCATTGTAACTTTATAGGCATCCTAAAACTCCTTTTAAAAAATCTTCCTTTCAGACCTCTGTCCATTAGGTGTTTGATGGTGTCTTATTTCTATGTACCAAGCAGAACTAAGACAATATGATGATTTATAAGGCAGCTGTAATGGAGCATAATATGGGATAAGAATCCAGCTATCTTTAATATCAGGAAAGATACCATGCTTTGGTTTTAGACTAAAATAACTTGCATGCAGAGCAACGTAAGGTGGAAAGTGCGATGCTAATTAGATCGCTGAGCTTACATCTTTATATCTTTGCATTTAACCGTTTAGTCAGTGATGGCCATTTGCGCATAAAGGCTCTTTTGATCTGTTATGTTGTGTGGTTAATGCTTTCATGTGAAGTTAAATGAAAAGTTCAATGCACTTTTGCTGTGCTTGATGTGAGGGTTAGCAGTGTCGAGGCCTGACTATTACCGAATGTTCTCGTGCCTGAAGACGGTGGATGTGAATGTGCTGTGTTGGTGTTCGTTTGTGCAATTAAAGCTCTGAAATAAAAAGGTCACAGGTTGTAGCCTGATATTATGTAAAACTCTGTTATTTTTTAAGATATTCAGTGTGCTGACAGAAGTTTGGCGCAGCTTGTTTATGAAAAGGATAATTTTTCAACTTCATTTAACGCTTATTAAATAATGAGTAAACTGTAGATAAGGAGATGTGTTGTTTTTGCAACAGCTGTTTCAGTTTTTAAATAGAAAATGATTCGAACAAAGACATTGTTGTCAGAAGCACACCCACATACAGTAGGAAAAGTCAGACCTTCCTTTTTTGTGGTTTCTCTCCCTGACAGTGTGTGTATTGATTCAATTACCTGGAAGTCATGCCAGCATTTGTCCATCTACCTCCCTCACTTTTTTCCCCCTACAATGTTCTCTTTGTCCAGCTCCCCACACATATAGGTCATCCTACCTCCCCTGTTGTCTCGCTTTCTGTCCGTCCATGTCTCCGTGCGTCGGGATCCTCTTCCACCTCCTGTTAAGTCGACGTCTCACATTCATTACCGCGCGGCCTTGGCTCAGTCTGCTCTCTTCCCTTCTGCGGTGCTCAATTACTCTGTCTTCCTGGGGCAAGCACTGGTGTCAAGCCACTGTAATGACTTTCTGATTATCTGTCTTTATGTGATGAATGAGATGGAAATGTACCACCACGGCCAAACGGGGCTGGCGCTGTGCCAAGCTGCCACACCACAGTCAGGGTGGATGCGAGCGGGGAGGGGTAAGCAACCAAACAAATAACATTAGATTGTAATACAGATGCAGCTGTTGTTATCTGTGTCACTGCAACTAAAGGAGTCATGCTTAATTTTGGGACTTTAAGGGCTGATATCAAATTTATTGTTTGCGACATAACATGGAAAACAACAGTTTAAAGCTGTCAAGAGATTAATTAATCAAGCAGGTTGCAGGGAAGAAATAAAGACAGCTCAGACGGAGTCTTTATGAGAAATAAAGTCTTTGTAGCATCCCAGTGAGACACCGGCTTAACCTCTACCTGGGTGGACGTGCTCTGTGTGCAGATGCAGCCGGGAGGACTCGCCCGAGTCATAAAAAACACCACAATCAAGGACAAATCTCCCACTATTTTAGCAACTAAATCTACCGGGTTTGCATGATGTAAAGTGATTGTTGATGCTTGAGTTTGACCTTCTAAAACTCTCCTATTGATTTTCTCCCTTTCTTCCTAATGAGCGTTGATGCCTGTTCCGCCTCTAATGTGCTTTGGGTGAAAAATGAGGTTGACGTAGACATGGTTAACCATAATGCCAAGGCGGATGCCACCCGATAGCAGCCAGACACCTGAGAGAGCAGGCCCGGGTCCAGCTCGCCACTCACCCCCCTCTCCACTTATATTATTCATCCCTCTTTCAAATGCCTTTTATGCTGCTCAATTACCCCTCCAGCGGCCCAGTGTGGACACTGTAATGACATTCTGATTATCAGTCTGTAAATGAGAAATGAAATGAGTGTGTGATGCCGTGCCAGGGGAAGAATGAGACCGGCTAGAAGCCTTTCAAAAATGGGAGCCGTGGAGGAGGGGGGGAGAGGGTGGAGGGAGGACAGAGGGAGGGATGAGTGCAGCACTCTGGTGATCATCGACAAGACGATAAAAAGAGGAAACATTTTGTAACACGCTGAAAATGTATGAAATTACACTTTGGAGTTTAATTGCCCCCTATTCAAGGCTTCACTGTGCGCTTTAACAATGCAGGGAGATCCTTTATGTTTTCAAACAATCAGTCGCTTAGAAAGGAGCCGTGTTGCAATTGAAAATAGGTCCAATCATCTCAGAGAGCTTAAATAGCAGATACTCTCTTCATATGCTGAGCGGGCCTGAATGGAGAAATAAAATATCCCGCTTGCAGCACTTATAACTTAAATATCTGACTACGCAGGTAGAGCTCTTTAAACATTGCGCTACATCTGCGAATGCCTAGAAAAAAAGGCAAATACCATCACCTGCAGATGGGACATTGTTGAAACAACTTTACCACTCCAACAAAGAGGAGAGTGTCAGAGTTTACTCAGTCGATCTGCAAATGAGAATCAGCACATCATTCTGTACCTCAACTATGACTGCCAGTGAGTTTAATGAAAAATAAATGTTGAATTAAGCTGGTTATAGTTCAGGATTCTTTGACAAATACCCAAGTGTGATAAAATGTTTGAAGTGTATTTCTTCTCCCGGTCCTCCTGCTCTTTGTGAAACAGCATCCGTCCCTGTCTGTTTCTGGCTCAGCCATCTAGAAAGTTGTCCGTCCATTCTGCTTTTTTATTGGTCCATGAACCGCCTTCAGTAGCAATTACCCAAAGTTGTTCTTGTCCAGGTTTATCTGGCAATAAAAAGCAACTGTGGGCCATCTCTGTGTTCATTAGATCTGCAGTCTAACTGGCCCACTAACCTACAGTTTGCCTCATCCTGGAGAGTCTCTCTCATTTCAGCCCAATCAACAGAAATGCTCTGTAGCCCCAGACTGCTGTTTAATAGGATATTAACATCCTGATCAATCACCTTAATTGATATTTTTTAGGCATTAACGCTCTCAAACTCTAACAGATGTAATTGTCAGACAGGGAGTGGGATCCCCATCGGCAGTAATTGGGCCATTATGGATGCAGGCATGACTGAGGGATTTAGAATGCCACTGACATGGGAGATAGATAGAGCCTGGGCCTTTGTGGGTGGATCTGTATATCACTCATGCTTGGTCACCAGAGGATTGGCTTTTAAAGGGATGGTCTGAATTAGCCAGGGATGCAATCAGACGTGATTTTAACAATCCACGCGTGTGTGTGTGTGCGAGTAAATGTGTATTTCCTCTCGACTCTGCCCGAACGTTCCTGTGGTAATAATGCCATATGGCTTCTTGTGTCGACTGCATTTGCGTTGTGTGTCGTGCCATTAGAGCCAGGAGCCGAGCAGTGACTTTGGCATCTTCATTAATCCCGGCTAACTCCTGTGTGCCAAGGAGCCCAGTTCCACGAGAGCCTGCTGATGCTAGCACAATGTCACAGCTCACTCAGTCACCGCTCCTTCCTCCCCTCAGCGCGCAGTAGGAGGAAAGGGGCCAATTGTTTGCAAAATACCTTTCATTACTCCATTGGCTGAGAGCATTTGAAGTGAATTTGTGTGAATTATTGCCCATAGCTGAGTTTATGATGAGGAATTTCCGTAAGTGCACTTCGAAGATGCCTTTTATTGAAGCTTGTGGAAGTAAAGCGCAGAAATAGGGTTGCCGTGGCTAAGTAGGGCGTCACATTTTCATTCTTGTTAAACGCTGTTGGCTTTTTTCCCTAAGAATAAAAGCCATTAAATGCAACCTTGTGCACTTAAATGTGTTTCTTTTTTTTTCGCATCCGGATCAGACATGGAAAAAAATGGTGTTATATCTCCAGTTCACAAGCCTGAAGGGTGTATGGCCTACTTTTCTAACAGGTAAGACTGTTCTTCTCATGTCAGATAATAATTATGATTTATGCGTTTGTGTTACAGATCAAAGATCTTTGCAGTTCTATTCAATCCTATTGGGATGCATATGTTGTATTAGTGTTGTGCTTTTTGATTGGTCTGTAGCCGTGTTAATCTCTCAAAACTCATGAAGGATTTAAATAAACTTCAGAGTAACGCTTTGATCGTATGTAGCATGCTTTGTGCCGGAACACACTGCCTGGAGTGTTTTCTTGTAAGGAGTGAAAAAAAAAGTGGAACATGCTTCTTGTTTCCATAACAACAAGCTGCTAATTTTAGTTTACCTGTTGTCCTGTTACAGGCATGTTATATGAATATTTAGCTATGTTTAATTATTACAGACATTTTTTTCCCCTTGTTTTTGATGGAAACATAAAACCCAGCGCGTCTTTTGGTAAGATTAACTATTTACAAGTAAACAAAACATTTATCTGTACACACTTTTTAAAATGTGATGGAAATGCTAAGCGCTAACACAAATGACAAACTACAACTGATTTGTGTTGTATTTATATTTAACTGAACATCTTAACATCAATTAAAACTGTTGTATTTGCAGACCTTCAGGGGTTGAACTTCTTCTCTGCTGTCTCTGCTGTCACTCTGGAATAAGGTCAAGCCGTGGCAGTGATGGATACGTGGGTCATTTTGGAAGCATGTAGTTGAGTCCTTAATCAATCAGGACAATGAATACATCATTTGACATTATTTCGTTAGTTTAAATCCTTTAAGAATCCAATAGCACTGTGAGAACAGCTGCCTATTTTGTAAACACAAAATAGAGCAACGCAAGGGCTGCACGGTGGGTAGTGCTGCGGCTTCACAGCTTGAAGGTTCGTACCGGGCCTTTCTGTGTGGAGTTTGCATGTTCTTCTTGTGCATGTGTGTGTTCCCTCCAGGTGCTCCGACTTCCTCCCACAGTCTAAAGACATGCTCGTTAGGTTCATTGGTGACTCCCTTAGGTAAGAATGTGAGCGTGAAAGGTTGTCTGTGTCTATGATGTGCTATTTTAAACTTGTTAAAGAATCTACAAGAGCAGTGCGTGGGCTGGTAGTCAGGTAGACAGGCAGGTCAGCCGTCCAATCATTTCATTCAGTTTGAATGAAACAAAGCCAGATATACTACATGTGTTTATTGTTTTTGTTTTGTCAGGGAGTTTGATTTATTTTAACAATATGAGCTTCTAGATTAAATTGCCTATATGCTACTTTTACAGGGTTATTTACCCAACACATTTGCGCTATTAGCACTTTTTTCCAAAGGTATGTGTCACTGTGATTTGTTTTTTGGAAAGCATCATTGCATCATTGATATTCACTTCAGGGAATGCTTACTGATTGTGTTTTTCTTGGCTCTGGCTCGCATGCATTGCAAAAGGACATCGCTGTACACATCGCTGAAACCTGAAACCTGCTACATGCTGTTGCTAACTGCTACTGCAAACTGCAAGTTGTAAATGCACACAGATTTTCCCATATCATGAATTACCACAGGCATTTGAATTATGAATCAAAGTGTGCAGCACACAATAGGGTTTTACCTTGGATGCCACTGGGGTTTTTCTTTCTTCCTTCCCACCATGACTCGGCTCTTTGACTGAGCAGGGAAGCTGCTCTGAACAGAGCCATTACACCAAGGTCAATTGTGTTTGTCAGATTGTGTCTAACTGAACCTAGCACATTATCTCATTGTTTTTCCTTTAGGGCCTCTGCATCTGTTCAACTAGCAAATGAGCCTAGAAAAGAAGTCTGTGCTGACAGTTTTGCTGTAGCTGTATTCAGGTCACAGAGTCTGGTAGTTAGATCAGACTGCTTCAGTGCCGGAGGAGACTCATCTGTCTGGAACATCATTTTTAGCATATGAGTGATCAGTTTGTGCTCGCTATTTTCAAAGTATTCTGTGTCTAATGTGTGTTTTCCAAAAACACTTCAAACCCGCACCTGTCTTAGGTGTCAAGCTTCTGAATCTACAACTTTAAGGTTTGACTGCAAAGACAGAGTGAGAGAGAGAGAAGCTATTCAATGGCATTTTCTGCATTTTCCTTCATAATGTTTGCTTCAGATGTGCTTTTGCTATGACTGTCAAACACTTTGCTCAGGGAGGAAACAGAGACTGTGGGAGGTGAATCCAGACCATGTCTGCAGAAGGTTTAAAAACATTGTGTGTTTTAGGGTGTAGTTCTACTGGTAATCAGTATTGTTTGGTACCGATGGATTCTACATGAATGATGTAGTTCTTGGCTTTGTTTTGGTCCAGCCAACCCAGCTAATGATGGCTGAAGGGTTTCTTAAGTTTTTCATTGAGAAAAGAACCCTCTAAGGTAATAAAGGATGTCAGAGTCTTCAGCCTGTGTTTTGGTCCGTTACGGACATATAAACAAACATGTTCAAACATGTGTACACATCATTTTAATTGTTACAAAAGAGTTTAGCACTAGTGCGAGTACTGCTTATATTGGCCTTTGCAACAAGGGAACAAAGGCAAGGTTACCAAAATGAAGCAAGACAGAACAAAAGGGAAATGGGTAGAAATGGTGCTGTACAACACCTTGAACATATCATCAGTGATGAGTCCTGGGGTCTTTGAGTGCTATGGGTCTTTCAACGATCAGACACTCTCGCCCAAGGGATCAAATCCTCACTTGTGTCCAGTCACTACCACACCCATGACTTCCCTTTCCGAATCTACAGCCCCCCTGAGGACATTCTGGCTGCATTGATGGCCAACTTGATGGCCCTTTGCCTGCTGGTCCATGTGGTGCTTAACTAGCTGTGTTCTCTGCCAAGGGACCAACCCTGCAAACTCTTGACATCCCACCTCAATCAGGATCCTCCCTCCCCACCAGCTCGGTATACTTTGACTCCTCAAGGTATTCACCCCAAGGGATGGTGAGATCAAGGAGGATTACTTCCTTGGAGGCTAATGAGAGTAGCACCCTGCTTGCCACAGTGCTGTTGTTGCTGCAAAGCTTTCTGGGAACTCAAGTCGAAAAGTCTACCTTCAGTTTCCAGTTTTGTTTTGCAGAGAAGGTAGAGGGATGCATTTAGGTTACAGAAGACAGAAAAGTTGGTCAAGTAAGGAGATCTGTTTGTACTTGTGCTTTGAGCTTTATGCTAATGTTGATAGCATAACCAGAAGCTGCTGAAGCAAACCAGAAATGTTAGCACCATGGTAGTCCTAGAGGACAAGTCAGAAGATCCACAATGTCAGTAGGATCCATCTTTTGGACACAATAAATGCTAAGATATTTGAGTCTGGACCAAAGTGGTGGCTCAACCACCCGACAGGCTAACACTGCTGCTAGCAGGGCTAAGTCAAATAAGAAATGAGGAAGTGAAGCAGGCGCCAAGGATACAAGAAAAGAGGTGACAAGGTCCACTATTAATCAAAGAATCATCCACATCAAGGTTATTAGGGGCAATGCCATAGTCTAGAGTTATAACAGGAGAGAATTGACACACCAACCACTGTCTGATTGCATAGACGGCTGCAGACAAATACAGAACACACTCAAACAGAAGGGAGTAAAATTAGAAAACAGTGACAATGATTTTCTTACTTTTGGTTCGAATATGATAAAAGGCCTTACAACAGGAGTCAAGTCAACATTTTCACAGTTTCTCGGTTCTGTTTTGACACGTGTCAAGCAAAACTCCAGTTTCGAGTTGCACTTCTTTGTCAGCACCGAACTCGGTGAGAACACATCAGAGATAAGCACATCCGTCTGACTGAGGGCATTCTTTTTGGAGACGGGCAGAGTGCTGTCTGACTTTGCACATTTGTCTTCTGCGCCGAGGCACATCAGCAGTTCATCTTGATAACAGAAAGGGCTATGTGAGCGGATTTCGGTGAAATAACCTTTTGTGAATATAATTTGAAAAGCAATGTGAGGGTGTGTGGAAGGTGTAAATAAAAAAAAGAGGGGAAAAGGGAATGATTGTATCATCACATATTTTATCTCAATGCCTTTTGTATCGCTGACCTGTGCCTCATAAAACGTCTTGATTGACTTTCTGCACAGGTTGTACTTTCTGTGTGCTTCTTAGGTAACCAGCTCATTCTGTGTGGGGGAAGTAAACTCAAAGATGCGGGCAGAGATATAGTACAGTGTATCAGTGGATAAAAAAAAGAATTAAGTTGTCCTCAAAGTTTTTATCACTGCATCCAAGATCTTTATTTTTCATGTGAATAGGACAGTGAAGTGGCTAGATGAAACATGCGACCAAAAGAGCCCATGAGTGGGACTCTTATGGGCCAAATGGAACCCTCTTCAACCAATTAGAGCTCTGGAGGGGGCAGTACAATTGATCCCCATGGTAACGCAGATGAAGGGCACAGCACTTTGCACCTCCTCCTTCTCCTCCTCTGTCTCTATCTGTTCATATGGAAATGGGCTCCATTGTCCTGAGCTCCGCCCGCAGAAGTGGCGCCCCGGGCAAATGGCGTCCTCATCCGTTGAAGGAGATGTTTTCTGGAGAAGAAATATGGGTGGTAAAAACAGTACTTGAGGAACCCCAGAAATAACATTTCTGATGGGATGATGGAGCCTTTGTTTACCTGCTAACTTATTTCACATGTTTTCAAGGAGTTGAAATGTTTACTGCTTTGGAGGAAAGTAATGGTTGAGAAATACATTAGCACTTGCGTCAAAATGAGATGGTGCCATTAGCATGATTGCTACAACATCCGGCCATATAAGACCTTTCTGGAAAATGGAGGTTTTGTATCTACAAAATATATGAGTCACAGGGGCTTTAAAACCATTCTAAACACAGTAATGCAGTTTAAACTGGCTACGGTGGTCACTTAGAAAAAATGTGCGTCGTTCACTTAAGGTTGGACACAAGTCAGACACAGTCTGGTTATAGAGAACAGCTACCTCTGCTTTTGGATCACAATTGTATTTAGCTTTGGGAGATTCTAATTGAAACATACACACAACACTGTTAAAGCAAATAAGCAACAGGTAGTGTTTGTACGGAAGCCCTAAGTGGACATTTGCGGTTGTTTTCTCTGGATCTCTACTTATTGACTTTATCGTCAGATGATCATACCTCGTATCCCCAGAGTTGCAAAAGCACAAAACCAAACATAGAAATAGGCTTAATTCACCTCATTAGTGAGGGCAACGGCTGCATGGCATGTCCTGGTCTGTAATAACAAAGTGACCAGCCTACTGTTTTGTTTTCTAGATCGCCAGAAAACAAGCTTTGTTTTCTCGAGATAACGAGAAAAATACTTCAAGCCGAGATCTTGAGAAAACAACCAGCATTTACTCGTGACAGGAAAACGGAACAAATAAAGCAAATGGATTAATGTCCGATTAGGGCTTCCGTAGTGTTTGTGCATTGCCCTCCAACCTCTATACTGTCCCAATTCGATGTCCTTGCCCACCAGCAACGGAGCTTCACCATGATAGCGATAATATTTGCTGGGCCAACTTACCATCAGGTAGCAGCCACTTCCACTTTTGCCATATTGCTTGTTAGTAAGTAAGTATTTAGAAATGCACATCCATTGATATAGGGGAGTGAGGTTCTGAAGGGGGACTGAAAGGAGGGGTTTATTAGTTTGGCTTTTAACTTAAAATTGTACCACACTTTCCTTAGAGTCCCATCCCCAACCTTTAAGTACCATAAAGAACCTGAGTGAATGCAAGTTGGCATACAAATGAGTAACATTGTACCAAGAGGAAAACTGAAACTGAAGTTTATGTTGTTAGTTTTTTGAATAAAGTAAATCTGTGTTTCCTTTATAAAAATAGTTTTCAGTTTGTTGTTGTAAATAGTGTAATTGAAGTGGTCTTCACGATGCATTAGTCAATAGTAGTCTAGAACTGATCAAAAGCGAAGGCTTTAAAACCTGCAGATAGAAAATGTATACACACACTGTAAGCAGCGCATTGATCCTCATTTGCTGATACTAAACATTCCTAAAGTATTTTCTTTTATTGTTATGAAGTATTGACAAAGAATCCAAAAAATGCAGTAAGCACAGATTATAACACATTTTTTTCCCAGTGATGTCACAGCAAACAATGGCTCCCATTGTTTGCTGTGACATTGAGCAGTTTACAGTTTTAGAAACAAAGGGCACATTATGGAGCGGATTCGTATGAAGTGCCCTGAGGGACAAAATTCAAACGATCTCTCAACTCTCTCATCTCTCAGTAACACTTGCGACACTCTGAACCACATAAACAAGAGGAATGATATATGCACACACAAATACACACCACAGGGCAAAACATTGTAATTTATGAAAAAAGGAATTCAATCGCATGTGTGAATGATTTTCACTTGTGTTAAAGGAATATTTGGAGCATTATGTGCTGTATTACTGAACTTTCTGCAATACATATATTTAAATATATAACATTACATAACATTAAAACAAGATCGAGAGGGATTGTTTTGTAACTTCAGAGAAGAAGCTTCCAGTTGCACTGAAATGGAAATTGATGCATTTCAATCGTGTGTGAAAGCAGCTCTCACTGAGGGTTTGTTTCCTTTCTACTACAGTCTCTGTGTATTTTACTGGTGTAAGCATGCTCTTTGCACAAAGCTGTACTGTGTGTGTGTGACAGGTACATTTTGAAACTTGTTCATTGTCCCTGACTGCGCACAGCTCGGGAGGATTTAGCGAGAATCATTTGACCTTTTTCTCACCCCGGCTCTCCTGAGAGCAGGACAATAAAAGATCCTCGTATTTACTTACCTCATTAATTGGAGCTGTGAAGTCTGCTACCAAAGTAAAAATGCCTGCCTGCTGTTTGCTTGAATTTTAGGAATAATTCCAAATCCAAGAATATACAGTGGTAGTTCTTCTAACTGTTCAACTCCAATTTTCCAACCGTCAGGCTACTGATGACTCTTTTACACAGACTATTTTAGGTAAAATGCACACTGAGGAAGTCCACAAGGAATTACAAGTGCTTTGCATGGCCTATCCATCACACGCTATTAGCACAGACTCGCACTTTTGCTTGTGTCCAGCACAGCGGGGTGAGAGACCCTCAAGCTTTCGCCAAAAAAATGACAAACCTTTCTCTGTAATGCGTTCTGTGTGTACTTTGATGATCTCGGTGTAAATTTAGGCCTGTTCATGTACTTTCAATTGTGTGTCTGTGTGCCTGCATGTGCTTACCGATGCTATTAAATGACCACACCACAGTACAAAAAGCAATTACACCCCCAGCTCCCCCTCGGCTGCATTCAGCTGCAGTGACTGTGGACTTTTAGGAGAGCCTGGGGTGATCCGGCAATTGGAGCACGCAACGGAAATGGGGTGAGACGGATGAAAAACAGGAGAGAAAAGGGATAGGTGTGTGAGTGAAAACGCTCAATCTGGAAGAGCGGCGATGTGCTATAATAGCTGCAGAGCTAGGCAATCTGGTGGAGCTGAATAGTGTTGAAAGTGCTAAGATTGAATGGTAAAAACAGGGCTTAGTCTGAGTTGAATGCAATTGTAAAGCAGGGGTTACACGCTGAAGGACGGATGCATTTAACAAGGTTAGACTGCTCCTGTCGGCCCTGTGTGTGAGCTGATCAGGAGCTCTACGCTGAAGTTACAGCAAACATCCCAAAGACAGTTGCAGCACAGATTTGGGGTTTGTGTTTCAGGACACAACTATGAAAGAACAGAAGGTGCAACATCCGCACGTCAGATCAAAGCGTGCAGGAGGGCAGCGGATGAAAAGATTGTGGCCTTGATCTACGAGACACACATGCCAGAGCACATGCACACTGCAAGAGGAGGCCAATATTTCCTCTGAATGTTCCTCCAGATTGTTTGAATAAGGAGCCCTAAATTAGCAGTTTTCTCTGGGACGCAATTATAAAGATATGTTTAGACTGATTTGATAGGTGATACGTGTTATTCAGCCAGCTGTATTTAAGCCAAATCAGGTTCTTATGAAGCCCAAACTCACAAAACACAAATTTGCCTCAAAGGAGCTCTAAACTCCATAGAGCGAGTAACAATTTCTATGAGCAAACTGTCAGTTTAAATAAGGCGAAACATGTTACAAGGAAAGAAGCAGACAAAATAGTAAAGTTAGACCATGGAAGAACAGAGAGTACATTAGGTGCAGTAAATACAGCACGCTTATATAAGGAATATATGGCAAAAAAGACAGCCAAGAAAAATCTTAGTAAGTTGAAAAGAATGTTTGATTTGTGGCATGGTGGTGCAGTGGTTAGCACCAGCGCTGTCACCTCACAGCTAGAAGGTTTAAATCCAGGTTTGGACGTAGAGGGGCCTTTCTGTGTGGAGTTTGCGTGTTCCTCTCTGTGCCTGCGTGGATACTCTGGCTTCCTCCCACAGTCCAAAGAAATGCTCGATAGGTTAATGGTTGACTAAAAATTGCCCGTAGGTGTGAGTGTGAAAGGTTGTCTCTTTGTATTAGCCTTGTGATTGACTGGAGATCAGTCCAAGGGTGGCGCCCAACGACAGCCCCCCGCAACCCTGAATAGGATACACTGTATATAAATGGACTGTACTTATATTTGTACTTTATACTACATGTCATATTCACCCATTCACACACTGATGGCAAAGACCTGAGTGCCAATCGCCAATCCGATCTATGCCCATTCATACCTGTTGGCTGTGCCACCGGGAGCAATTTAGAGTTCATTGTCTTGCCCAAGGACGCTGCGACATGTGACTGTAGCAGTCGGGTATCGAACCGCCAACCTTCCGATGGAGAGACGACCGACTCTACCACTGAGCCACACCCGCCCACAATATATAGATAATGGACGGATGGATGGTTTGCAGCTCTCAATGCAAGGAACTTTGTGAGGAATTTAAAGTTTGCACCTACTCCAGAAAATGAACAAAAACACGGTAAGAAGAGTTTCACTGGATTCATCTAAAAAAAACAACTCCTTTTGCTTCTTTAGCGTCAGAAGCAGGAACACTTTTAGAAACAAAGGGTTTGCTGGAAAATGCTAAAAATATATCCCTGTGTGTACCCCCTATTTAGTGCCTTTTGTCAGTAGCAGCTGAAAGGTTGGATAAGGCAGTAGATAAAGAAGATCACATCAAAGGATCTATAATGTCCCATAAAGGTATCCAATCTCTCAGCATTGAAACTGATCCTAAGAGTTGTTCCTGGGAGATAATGAGCTGCTGAGTGAGATGTTTGCGGGGCCAGAGGGCTGGGATTGGAGCTGCTTCACTGGCTCTGCATGGAGAGGACCCGGGCTGGGCTCTAAATTAGCGAGCCTTCTGGATCAATGTGGGCTGTAATTAGCTGCTATTGATCCCAGACAGATCAGCCACTACAGTAGGCCACAGCCAAGCACCTCTCAGCGTCCATCAAGCTGCATCCCAGCAGCACAGCCTCAGATCACTCTGAGAGCAAACAAATAATATCAGCCAGCACACTCAGCTCCTGGTAAGTGCACTAAAGATACTGTTCGACATTTCAGGATTCACTTACATATTCCATTAGCGCTCAGTGCAATGCATCTTTTTGATTCAGTGTTTTATCTTGCGTTCCATTAAATCATATAGATTACATTATGTTCTTGCGTAACATGCAGAAAAAAATGGGCCAAATCTCTGGCTATTATCCTGATGCATCCCCCATAAATCAGTCGTCATTATGTGTCAGAACTGTGGACAACACCACGGATGGTGCTGCTGCAAGCCGGCATTTGGAAAAAGAGACCTAATCTTCTCCGAAATGTTCACAATCAGGACTTTTTAAATATCTCATCAAAGTGATTCTGCTCTTTTCAGTAATGCTAATGATCCAGGCCCTCATTAGTAATTTGATAGGTGTTTTTCTCTCAGAGAGTAGCCTTATGAGCTGGTCGTCAAGTGATTAGCTAAAACAAGATTTCATGTAAATAAGAATCTTTTCAGACGGTTTAAAAATCGTCACTGATACTTTTTTTTCTTTCTCTGGCTTGAATTTGTAATCACAATAAAATATGTGGCCTGTAATTATAATGGGCCTGTCTGTCAGAGATATGACGCCGAATTTAAAGCTTGAATTATTTAAGTCTATTGGACAAATGCAATTTAAACACAGGCGAAAGGACTGTGAAATGTGGTCATCTAACCCATTCTCATTTCTCTTAAAGGGCCACTGCACAGGCCTCACACTTGCACAACTAATGGACTTGAAATTCCTCCTTGCTTAAGCAGCAAATGATCGTGCTTTAAAGTTATGTTTCAGAGAACAATAACGGCAACATTAAAGATTCAAACCTGTCCGTTCTGTTCGGAGGCTGTTTATGAACGCCATCTGCAATCTCACAGGAACATTCATCCTTATGAGGTGTATAATTAACAGCGTTGACCTTTCCTAACAAACAATTTCTCTATTTAGAAATGCTGCTGAGGAGAGCTGATCCTCACCCATGGGAGGGAGTATTCAGGCCCCTGTAGGAACATAGCGAGACAGCAATAATGTCTAATATGGCCAATAATCCTGGTCGTAGGATTATGGAAACACTAAGTCACACCCAGGTGAACTTGTTTATTCTTGAGGGAACTTTAGCACTCATCCAGGAGGCTTCATCAGCTCCACTGATCGCCGTTATGAGACCATTTAGACGTGTTGTTTTATTTAAAAGCCCTTCAGACTTTGGCCAACTTTACTGTTGAACATGAATAATTGCCTTTGCCTCCATCCAGTCCCAGCCTCAAACTTATTGAACTACTAGAATATCCAATTTCACCCAGTCCAAATGTCCTTTTACTGCAGTCTGGCTTGGTTAGATTCAATATTGCGGTGATGTGTGCAATTCCAGGCCCAAATGAATCTCCCAGCACAAGCCCATCTCAGAAAAGATGTTTCCAGAGATTGAAGCACAGGGATACCAGGTGGAAGAGTAGTGGTGCAAAGTGAGTGAGAGCAATTTGCACTCTGCAGGTTAAACCAAACTTTCTCTCATATGTATAATACAGAAAATTAAATCAGTAAGAAAAAAGAGAAGTGATTTCTCAGACTTCTCAGAGCGTTAAGGGGGGGGCTTGTGTTTTTGTTTTCCTTTTACTACTTCTGATCAAAAGGGATGTTATGTGGACTGCACCCCCTGATAAGCACACCCACAGCTCCTTGCAGAAGCACAGAAGCCTCAATTAAAGTTTAACGAGACTTTTTACAAGAATTTTTAACATGCAAACAACAACCAGCATAAAATGTTATTTTAATGGCCTCTACCTCACAGTGTAATACTGAGAATCTCTTCCAGTAAAACCAGTATATGTGTTTTGTTGTTTTACAGGTACCGGGCAATATGTGGGGATAGTTTTACCTCTTTAGTTTTGCTGAGGAGAGAATCCAAGGTCCAAGGAGAAGTATCATCAGGGGGTCTCAAAACGCATAAAATAATAGGCCCCTGCTGTGGACAGTTGCAGTGTCTGTCATTGGTCATAGTTAATTATTACATACAAAGTAAATATGACAGCAATTAAAAATATAATAATAATAATATATGTGTGTGCATAAAACTAACTTAACTGGGACTTTCTTAAGAAACCAGCAATGTATAAAATATTATACTCCTTTTTTTTTTTTTTTTTTACAGTTATTTATATAGAATATAATCAACAATTAATTGATAATGTAAATGATAAGATTTTATTGATCAATGTGGAAAACTCACAAGCAGTAGGCCTATACTATTCAAAGTAGGGGTGTAACGGATCACAAAACTCACGGTAAAATACGCGTAAAATATGCAACATCTCTCGTAAAAATATTAGAACAAGCCTGCCGTGTTTTACAGTTAAAACAGAGCTAGCATTGTAGCAACTGCTAAGCTAACCCCCCCCCCCCCCAAAAAAAAAAAAACCCTTATGCTCTATGTAGATCATCAACGTCTGTGTCAAGCTACGTCAAGTCCAAACCCCTAATCATCAGAGTAAAACACATCATGTCGTGTTGTCTCTTTTCACTGTAACTCTATACAGGAATTGTGAGTAGGTAAAACCGTATTTCACACCATGATGTTGGGGTGACCTGTACGGTTAAAGGAACAACTGCAATCAGTTACACAAAGCCACCTTTACAAGCTCCAACAATAAATTTATGTGCACATTAATATATTGTTATACCCCGACTAGGGGTGGCCGAGACACAACATGAATGAGACCCATTTCCCTCAAGTCCCAAGCAGCCACAGACGCAAAAGTCACCATTCAAATTACGGCGTATTTATCTACAGAATAAAAGTATAATTTTAAAATGACAAATGAATTAAACTGAACTTTAGGCTGAATCTAAATAGCAAACAAACAATTCTAACGACAACAGAAACACCATCCAGAAATTAGAAATGAGCAAAACAAAAGACATGACTCAAAACTTACATTTTATGTTCTATAAGTGTAATCAATGCAGTCCATTCCACAGAACTTCAACACCCTGGAGGGTCCTATAGTTGTAATATTTAACATTTGAAGCTCAAACATGTAGTTGACTAAATGTTAGCTTAGCTTAACTGAAAGTTCACAAAGACATTGCAAAACAAAATAAATTAATGGACACATAGGTCCCTGGAACAACTTGTTTACTATTCCTGAGTGTCATCCTAAAGGACGCAGCTGTCACATAAAACACTCCTAATTTAACCCTATAAACCGATTTTTGTTAAGTGGAGTTTTTTACTTTTTGCTTACCCTTTCATACATACTTGTTAACCCAATAGAACATTTCTCACCAATAAGAAACTGAATTGGACAGCTTAAAAAAATGCTAGCGGATTACTGCGTTGTGCTCTCCAGTGGAGTTGCCATTGCTGCGTTGGCAGAATCCAAATGAACACATTCGCTGACAGTGAAAGCAAGAGATGTTTGGGCTCCTCACAGTCAGAATTTCCCCCTGTGTCGCCCGAATTAGCCCAATTAAATTTTTCTCAAGTTTTTCTCAAACCACTAGTTTGAAATTGGTGCTCACAGCTTTTGGAAGAAAATGTTAACCTTTTTGTCCAAACCTCCACTGGCTTGATGTGGAATATTTGTGAAATAATTAAACCCAGCTGGCATTACCTGCTAGCTCATAATTTTAAATCAACTTCAAAATGTTTCTTGCATTGTAATCAGATGCATTTAAAGGGCCAGTGTAAAGGATTCATGAATATCTACTGGCAGAAAGGGAATATAAGCAGAGGTGTAAAGAGTACTGAAATATTCTACTCAAGTAGAAGTTCTGTTACTTAACTGAAATTGTACTCAAGTAAAAGTAAAACGTAGCTCACTTAAAAGTACTCAAAGTAAAAGTGACTTAGTTGTTCCCACGCCACAGATTTTTATAATAAACTAATTTTGCCACGGTTACCTGCCAGGTAAAATGTTTTTGTTAATGGAGTCTGGTGGCTTTGAAAAGAGCAATCTGACATCTGTTTCTGGTTAAACAAAACTCTTCCTTCAGTCTGTGTCACAGGTGGTGTTTCCTCCAAACTCTCCACTGTCCCATTCATTGTTTCAGAGACCGGAAAACGTCCGCTTAGCTCCGCCTACCCCCTGGCAGACCAACCACTGCTGGGTGATGGAAAATGCGTCACTAACTGGGCGCCGCTTGTGATTTTTTCCATGAAAGTCGCCACAGACACCCAGTCTGTAAAATTGCAAATACAAAGGCTTCATCAGTGGGCCACAGTGGGTGACTTAACAGACATTTATTTAAATAAAAAACTTTGAGATTATTACTTTAGGTAAAAGTGAAATTACTGACTTTGAAAAATACTAAAAGAAAAGGTACAAGTACACAAAAAAGTTACTCAGTTACAGTAACGTGAGTACTTGTCATTTGTTACTTTGACCTCTGTATATAATATTGCTTAGTGGGCTTTTATTGGGGTGTATCACCTGAAAGTAAGAATTATTGTGTTTTTCTTTATCCTAGGCGGAGTCCTTTATATCTACAACACCATGTTGCATGTTGTACAGTGGCCCAAAATGGACAAAAAGAAAATGAATTGAAAGGCCTCTGTAGATTCTCTGACTAGTGAAAGGAGATGTTGAGGAGTAATCATTTGGTTGCAATCTCCGTTACTTAATCCTACTCACTAGTCCTTTATGACAAATCTACCACACAGGCAATAATAAATGTGATATAATGAAGTAATTTCGACCTGCAAACTTTGTATCCAGAGAAAGAAATAAGCACAGAATGTAGCAGAGACTAAGTCAAGGGAAATAATTCCTCATGTTGCAGCAGCCTGTAAGCTAATAACAGCAGCGAGCGGTGGGGTTTAGGTGATGTATTGCTAAAAAGAGCTCTAGTTATCTGTTAAGTCTGGACTCAATTTATGTTACTGTGGGTTAAGTTTATGAAACCTACTTTTTCACTGGGTTATGATGAATAAATATGACTTATGCTAATGTTTAAGATTGATTATGATTTGTTTATATTCCAAAAAAAACAGACACATCTAGCAGAGTAATGTTACTGAAGCAACATTATTTCTTCTTCTCCTAGCATGATTTGTTAGCTTACAGACTCGGTGTGTTTTCTAGGGTCAGATTTACTTTTAGAATGTATTTATGGCACTTTGGATAATATATAGTAATGTCATTCAAATGGCCCTGCCTGGGTGACTGTGTTTGAGATTCTAGCTGTGTTGCGTCCTGTAGTGTCCACTTCAGTCAGTGCTCAGACTCAGAGATGTGTCAGTGGCTCCGATGCGGCTTGTCAGGCATGCTCTAGCTTCCGGCCAGCCTGGTACAGCCAGCTCCAGCACTGCACACACTCCTGGGACTGTCCGCAGACAGCCATCACAACCTCGGTCTCTCTTTGTCTCCCACCCTCTCATCACCCGTCTTCTTGTCGCTCAAGTCTCGCCATTGGAGTGTGAACATCAGGATTAGGTAAATGGCAGGAGGAATCCACCAAGTTGAATAGGCAAATGTCCTTTGGGTCCGTCTTTCTTACTTTGAAACGAGAAGACATTTTTCGTGTTCCCTCATGAAAAGTTGAGTGGTTTGTTATTGTTCAATCTTTCCATTAGCTCAATCAATTAAAATCAATTTCACTATCAATTTCCTCAACAGGCTTTTAAAGGTCTTCGTTGTGGCGTGAGGCCAATCAGGAAGCTTCTGCGCGTAGAGAGACCAGGAAATAGAAACACGCCAAATTGACTCGCATCACTTAATGTCATTACAACCGGAGGGGAAGTTGTCAAAATGAAGATGAGCTTCGCCGCATTACACCTTCATCTTTCAGGGTGCTCCAGTGAGAAAGATATGCACTCAAAAACAAAGCAACCACTCTCAACACATTCGCAGCATTCAATTTTCACATCAGCCTTCACTTGATTTCCTTTCACTAATTTCAGGAAATGACTGAAAGCAAGCAGAAAATAAAAGCACTGGCTTCAATTAGAGATAACACAAATGCACTTCTAACTAACTTTTTTGTACAAATGAACTATCTGCTCAGTTACCAGGGAAGGATATTAGCTGGTCATCAGTTTAGTTTCATCTTTAGAGTACAATTGTTGACAGCTTGGTTCACCTTTGACCCCTTTCTATGGCTCCATGGAGTTTGGCTGCCATGTGGTTCTTTGTTCCTTTGCCAGAACAGCTATTTCAGCCACTGTAACAATAGTAAATTGCAGCGGCAGAACCAGCACATGGAGAGGATTTTAGTCATTAGCGCTCAATATGTGTTCTGACTGCAAATGGAGAGCCTGTCAGGTATGAAAAGGGCATATAAATCCTCTTTTTCTTGCACCAACCTGTGTTTATTCCTTCGACAAAACAGAAGAGGAAAAACGTTATTTGTTGGGCCATTTTCCATTTAGTACAAATGGCTACTGTTGCAATTGTAACAGTAAAGTGTCTTTAGTTTGTAGTGACTACTTGCCAACAATGCTGCAAAGGTTAGAGGTTAAAATGTATAATGTAAGCTCTTTATATGGAGACATACGCCTCTTTGAATCAGTTGTTTTATTTAGGTAAGCTTATTCTATTTATATATGTGTGAACAGTAGTTTTTCAAACATCACAAAAGGTTTGAAATAGTATTTGTTGAACATCTGTCTCCTTATCGCAAGATGGCATCACTGTTGACTTGTAATGTAATTAAGATTTAAAGAATACTCTGGCAATTACCTGTCTAATGGGGCGTTCATCAGCCCTCATTCTCCAAGCTGTCTGTCTTGCTGGCTGCCTCACTGAGAGGAAGGCACATGCATATGTAATTGCTGCCAATAGACACAGGAGCAGCTTTAAGACGCTGCTTTAAGAGCTGCAAAATGACAACTGACCAGGTCAGACAACTCCGGGCCTTTGACTCTCTGTAATTGTGGTCCTCCTGATCAAAATTATCGAAGGAGAAAGAGCAGATATTTTCCCTGGACGGAGAAGTTGTCGATCACCTCACCCTGCCACGGGCGACCTGCTACCTGTTTCTGTCACTCGAGCATGATTGGTGAAAGGAGGGCACGACGAGCAGGGGGAGCGTAACCGCACGGAACGATCCATATTCAGTGATACAGTGATATGGGAGGGGGGTACCTTTTCCATCACCAGTGACACCTGAAAGACACCCTGCAGCGTTGCCCTGACAACAGTTATGAACCCTCTTGGCCCCCCTGGGTGCAAGGTCAGGGTTGAGTGACATCTTGTCTTTCTGGCTTTTTGCTCCATTGGTGGTGCAGACTGATTGTGGCACAGCGGGATGGATGTTTGTACATGCGTGTGTGCATGTGAAGAGGGAGGGGGGTCACTATGAGGGAATGATTGGAGCAAGATTATTTAGAAATGTGTGTAGAAAGAGTTGGTAAACTGCACATTGCAAAATTGCATCACGGCATTAATGTTTAGGTTGCTCCCCTGTGGCTGTTCTTTAGTGAGAAGGGTAAGCCTTGCAGCATGAGCCTGTGAGTCCAGACTTAGGGCACAGAAAAGCTGAAGTTTGAGTAGGAGTGAGTCACATGTAGATAAGAGGTGTACATGCAGTGGAGCTAGTTTTTATTTTTTTACCAGCATGTAATACATTTTCAGAAATCTGAGCATGCAGTAATAAAGTGTTGAATATGTTCAGAGTTAGGATTGAAAACTGATTTTATTCATACAAATGGCATTATTAACTCTGCTAATTTACTCTGACTCATTGGCTGCCATAACTGCCCACACCATTAAATGTTAGACCAACCTCACAAATAGTTTCATCATGCATGCTGAGAATATTATTAGGCAGTGAGCCAAACATGAACACAAGCAGTTTGTGTTTTGAATAATTTAATTTAGTTATTTGTGATGATAAAATTGAGCCTCAATCAAAACATCTACACGGAAAATGTTTTTAAATGCAGTGGAGTTTTTTTGTGACTTGTCATTTTAACTAGACGAGGTCAGTTAGCTGTAGCATTGAGAAAAAAATGGTTTGCTACTTAATGCAGTTGAATTTTTTAATCAACACACCTTAAATGTCAATAACTCCATTTGTTTGACTTTTTCTGCATGACATCGCTTAAAAAATGTACATAAATTTGAAGCAGAAAATGTAATTTAGAGGGAAAAAATGGCACTTGTCATGCAACTTTTCAGCAGTGTAGATGCATGAGTTTTATAATTATTTGTTTGCTTGATTCCTATACCTATTCACAATCACAAGTGTGAGTATGTATGCAAATATGAAGATGCAGTTCATTTTTTTTGCCTTTATTAGACAGGACAGCTGAAGAGAGACAAAAAATGTGGGGAGTAGAGAGTGGGGAATCACATGCCCCAAATGATCGGCAGACCGGTAGTTGATCCTGCAATCAGTGCGTCGAGGACTGAGGCCTCTGTACATGGGGCTCCTGCTCTACCAACTGAGCTAAACCAGCGCCCCTAATGCAGTGTGGTTTTACCCACTAAAATGTGTGCAGTCTCGAGAATTTAATATAAATGAACTTACAAAATAGTATTGAGCTTGTAAGTGGTGCCAATGCCATCCAATTCCACATTTGATTTATTACTTTCAATATGCTTTGTCATTAACAACAAGCTTCATACTAATGAAGGTTATCTGCTGTTCAGGGAAAAAAACTGCTGGTGAAAAAAGTCAAAATTCAAGTTAATTTTTTGGGGCTATTTTATAAGAGAGCAGAGGTGTCTGGTACTCCATCATTCTGTGGCTGGGAAAAACTGGATTTTAATATAACTTCACTAGCACCCTAATAGTTCACCGATTGCCACGGTTGGAGTTGGAGCAGAGGTTGGTGAAAGGTTGACAGGGATCTTAAAAATGGTCAGCGGATGGCTAGATAAATCGGAGAGGGCAGGGAAGGTGAGCGAGTGATGAGATGGGACTGCACATGTTGAATCGGGTCTCCAAATCAACCGCTGTTTGATATTCTGCTGCTGAGAACTGTGCTCATTTCAAATGGTGGGAATGTGTAGCTGGACATCGATAGGAGCGGTTATATCATCCATTCAAATGGCCCCAAATCCACCTTAAAACACTTTAATAAGGTTAAAAAAAAAAATAATGTCAGTGATGTACTATTCAGACTTGTGTATCTTAACATGCAGTGAACTGTCCAGGAGATGGCCCAATACTACTTGAACAGATGAGATACTCTCTGTGCAGGGGTGATGGATGCTGTTGACCTAGAGGATACACACAGACGGACAGACACAATGTACTGGACACAGCTGGTTCTCTGGCAATCTACAATTACGTTTCTACAGATGGATGGCCCTCGGGTAGGAATAATACAGATTAGTGTGCTGAGCAGTCTCTTAGTCCACAGCCAGCACGGCCTCATTTAAGAGGAAATTTAAGAAGAAAAAAAAGCCTACCATTATCATCAATGCATTTTTTACTATAAATGTATATTGTGTCAAATTACAATGCAGATGATGTACAATGAGCCATAATACTTTGATGGATGTAATTTGGATTAGAGTGTGCATGCTTGTTATTTCCCAAATTTCAATGACTATAAATCTTTCTCAGTGTCCAAAGCAACTTTAGAATGATAGATTCTCTATAATGTACGTTTCATTTGTAGTTAATGTACCACTGAGCTTATCAGGAATTATTGCAATGGCCTGTGATTGTCGTTGGATTATGACAAAGTCCACACATTTAAATTGATCTTGCTAAAGCCTTCAGTAGCTGCAGCAAGCCTTTTTGTCTTAAGCAGATATTGTGTTTGTGCGTGGGTGTGTGTGGGAGGGTGTGTATGTTGCATTGTTTTTTGTGAAATGCTTCATCACTCCGCCCCTTGTGCCACAGTTCTATCATAATTTGAATATTATCTCTCAATATGCAGCTGAGATGAAAGGACTCCAAAGGAATACTTCAACAAAGCCCAAGATTGTTAGAGCCATGATAGACAAGTGGAGATCGCTACAGTTACCATGCACTGCTCAAACTAAAGTCTGTTGAAATCACAACATCTGTGACTAATATGCTAATGTCTGACACTTGAGTCATTGCTTAGCTAGCCTTACTTGAACACAGAATGATAGAGCCCTTAAAGTTTAACGCATAACATTACAGATATCCCAAAAACATTTTCTGCTCCCGTCCTCCTGTTGTCATAAGTATTTGTTTCTTTCAGTGAGCTAGCAGCTTTAGCTAAGCTAGCAGTCAAGTCTTCTGTATGGGTAGCTGCTTCCAGGGTTGTAGGATATTACTGGCTGCATGTCGTGCTGTTTGTGCCAGAAAAAAAAAAGACTCAACAGCAAACTAAGAACAACAGAGTGGAGCTTTTGTGTACTAAGTGTTGTGTATTAGCTCACAAAATTGTGATTAGCTCAGACTGCTGTTAGCATGAAAGTGAATTTCTGCAAGAGAAGTATCATCACTTTTTGTTGGATGTTTTAAAGATGCCTTTCCTCTTTTTGTCTCAATATTTTGGCCGACATGAAATCAAAGTTATTCGAAGACCAACCGGTGCCCACAGCAGCATGAGAGCAGTTGACAAGCTTAATGAAAGTGTTACTGTACTCGTAAGTGTTTAACTATATTGAACATTAGCTTGTATATGCTACTGCTGTTAGCCTGCTTGACAGCCAACGTTAGCTGCTTACTATAAGTCACTTTAATTTCAGGGTAACATTATTGTCTTCTCAGTTGTGTTTACATTTAGTATTGTTTTGTTGTGATGGTGTTGTACAGGTAGAACATAGAAATGCTTTCTCCTTCATCAGCTTAATTAAGCTAGCATGAGGCAGAGTTCTACCGATGTACCCCGAATGGGCAGCTGTAGTGCTTAATGCATGCTTGCCAGGAGCAGTGTTTTAAATATACATTAATTTGTGCTTTATTTAAAGCAATTAAAAAAGCAAAGTAGCTACATGACGACAAGTAGAAAGGTAGTTTGAGAGAACACAAAAGGCAGGTGCAACCATGTTAGTATTCCCTAATAGAAAGAAAGGCTGTATGGAAGTGAACAAATTACTTTCTTTTGCAGCTTTTCTTTAAATATTTATAAAAAAAAGATATATATATAATGTATGTTAATTTGTTCTGAGCAGACTAAATACTGGAATGGTTAAAACAAATAGCAGCAAGACTGAAAAATAAGCTGAATTGAACAAAATGACAGTCTAAATCGAGGCAATAGTCAAGATTAATACCCCATAAACAATAAAAGAAGTGGAGTGTGACAGAATTTAACAGAGCCATATTCATTTCCAGTGATGTAAAGTAGTAATATAAAGTTTGCCTGTGCCTATTAGCCTATAGCTGTTTTTTATAGCCCTGTGTTTGTTTGCATCAGTGTTTACTGAAGTGCAGAAAATTCAGCGTTGTCCATATAGATTGATCAGTGGGTGGTGGCTGATTAATTTAAGTGGGCTCTGTGGTGCATCAGGTTAGTGGTTGTCAGATTATAGCCTTTAATTGATTGATTCATTTTTATTAGTCATGTAATGAAATTACCTATTGACAAGGCAGGCAGACTGGTTCTGATCAATAAACACTGATAGTGGATAGGGTTTCAACAACCATCTGTGTGTTTTTTTATTTAAACATTAATCTTATTCATAAGATACTAGCTTCAGGGTGTATGTGTTATAATTTTAATTCAGTGTTTAATATTTACAATAAATAAAGATTGGGACTTTAATAATAATAAACTTGCATTATGGAAACACTCTGGATTACATATTGAATAGCTCATGATGAACCCAAGGCTATGGTGTGAGAATGATTAATCACATTGAAAACAATAAAACCAATTAATATGTCATCCAGCCTACAAGCTACTGTCCAGTTATCAAAATTAAGTGGATGGCGCGCTGGTTTAGCTCAGTTGGTAGAGCAAGCACCCCATGAACAGAGGCTACAGTCCTTTGCATTGATCAAAGCAGTCTCTGCTCCCCACATTTCCTGTCTCTCTTCAGCTGTCCTATGAATAAAGGCAAAAAGCCTAAAAAAAAATAACTGGATGGCAGTGTCTGAACGTGGGCCATATCAAATGAGTTATAAATGCCACTAGTTCTTTTCCATTAAAGTACGATTAAAAAAGCATTTGGACTTTCTTTTAACATTCAAAGAGCGTGTTTTTGGAAAAGAAAGCCTGTGCTTTAACTTCACATGAATAGCCCTCATGTTTCAGACTTTTAACAAAGACTCTCAATTTAGATGATTACAAGACATTCCACTTTCCTCGACATTCAAAAGTAATTTACAACAGACTAATTGGTTCATCACAGCGAGAGCACTTAACACTTCATACGAAGGTATAATAACACACTATTGTCCCACAAACTCAGATAAAAATCGCAGTCATTCGGTCCTGCGTTCTTTTATTTTACAGTGTTTTAGAACTCTTATAATGTTTGATGACTGGAGGTACAATGAATCCATCCATCCATCTATTTATCTATGCCGCTTTTTCTGTTCCTGCTCAGGGTCGCGCTGGGGCTGGAGCCGGAGCCAATCCCAGCTGTCATTGAACAAGAGGCAGGGTACACCCAGGACAAGGCTAGGTACAATGCAGAAATTTGAATACTTTCATAACATTACAGATTCAACAGTTTTATGATGAATATATTTATATAACTAGTCAGCTTTGACCTTTGTTTTTGCTCTCCTCTGAGAGAAAATAAATGTGAGTTGCCCAAGGGTATGTATTTGTAGATAAGTCATAATATTTTAACACTTTACAATAAAAATTAGAGGATGCATTTGCTCGACCATCTACCCCCCATGTTGATTTCCTAATTGGGAACAGCATGTAGCTACGAGCGCAACAGCACTTGTGTATGTTGTATGCTAAGCAGCATCTCAGTTAATACTACCACAGACTGCCCTGTCATTCTCTGGTTCATTTGAGTGCTTGGCTCCCTTCTCTTTGCTGCAGGCGATTGCTAATAGGGACCTTGCCTGAGGTGCTTCACCTCACACCAGCATACTGCTGGGCCGAGATATGCACAACAAAACTGGACTTTCTCATTAGTTGGGCTGCATTTTTACAGGAATATCTGGCTCTGTTTGGAATTTTAAATATCTGTTGCGTCTTGTCAAAATGAAAACAAACTTGATAATAATGCTCGGAAATGAGATGATTGAGTGTGTTCTTCTCTGTAGACCATGCAGGGGACAGTATTAGCCGCAGCATGCTGGTTCCACGTCTCTTCCAACAGTCTGACCTAGTTACCAAATCACTCGCTCACACAAACACACACACACAGTCTAGCTGGTATTGCAGGGGATAAGTAAAGTGTCATTCCCTCAGCAGAGCCTCGTGGTTCAGTGTAATGCTGGAAAGCGACAGTTCAAGGAGACTAAAGGAAAGGAGGAAACATTGGCTCTGAGGACCCTATTCAATGTGTTTTTCTCAGTGTGTGTGTGTGTGATGCACATGCTGGCTGACTCCCCTCTTCTCTCAGTGGCAGAGCTGTACTCCAGCACACATAGCTCACTGTTCCTCCCAGTTCAGCCTTCACTAAATCAGCTGGCGTTTACGCTCGCTCTTTCCCCTTTATCCTCCCACTCACCCCGCTCTCTTCACTGTCTCTCTCAACCTTCTGCAGTTCATGTCTTGGTCTTCTAGTTTTTATTTTCCCTCTATTCTGTCTCAACCAAATGAAATGCGCTATGTTTCTTAGCACTGTCTTTTTTAAACCTTATTCATGAATTGGAATTACAGGCAAACCATGGAGAAAGTCAAGCCAGGGTATGTGTTTAATTCTGCACTTTACCAGGCTGTGCAAGTGGTCAGCTCTTAAAAAGGAGCATTTGTTTCAAGCATTAGACACAGGCCATGTTTTTCTCCTCTAAAGAGTGCATCATATCCACAGGGGGGAAAAAGGATTGTGTATTTATCACACAGTACTTTGAATATGTTTGCGATCTGCATTGTAGGTAACTGAAATAGCGAGACATTTCTGTACAGTGTGTGGGTGGTGAAAGTTTGTAGATTTCTCAAAGATGCTCTAAAGGATATATAGTTAGAGCAATGTGCCCACATGCTGTCAAACATGAGTGTGTGCAGGGAATACGTGGCCTGTTTATGGGTTCGTCTGCATACAGAGGGTCCTTACCCTAGAGGTTGGTGGTCTGTCTGAAACTCACATTGATGGTGAGCGTCTGGAAGAAGAGGATGAAGATGTAGCCAAAGTTGTGAAAACGTGAATCCACCTGCAGCCAGTTTAATTTCTCATTGATCTCACAGACACCTCATAACTTTCTCGGTGTTGTTCCAGTTATCTAGACCGTATTGCCTTGAGTGCAGACAATGTGTTGTGTTAAGTACAGGGCCTCGTGCCATGAATGGAGGAGGCTCTGGAGGTGTCCAGCTGAAGTGAATGGCTGAGGCAGAGGCCCGCAGCAGGGGCACAAAGCCATCATCTTTGGCCGCGGCTTATGTCAGGGCTGTGGCAGTGATTGTCATGCCGCGCAGCCTGGGGATATAGTGTAGCAGTGGCTCTCGCCCCTGTCTCCCCCCCCGCCCTCCGTGTTGTGAGACATACTACTGCCCTGGAGCTATAGGAGCCATGGCACGGAGCCTGGCTGGCCTACCTGTGTCTGCCCTTATCCCATCAGCCAGCTGTGGCAGCGCTGTGTGTGGAGAGACAAAAGAGTGTGTGTGTGTCTCCACATCTTGAGCAAGCGGGAAACCAGTCACTATATAGAAGAATTTAGCAGCATCAGGGCTTGCACTTTAGCTGTTATTTTTCATAAAATCCAATGGGATTAATTTATTTTTGTTCAACCTGTTATTGCCTCGAGTGTTCTCTTCAACCAAACAAATTTTTTTACCAAAGCTGGAGCCTGAAGAATCCAAGACGACTGTTCAAACGGCCATTTTGCTATTCCAAAGCAATTTCTTCAAGTGTGAGACAAGCAGGCCAGTCCATTTCACAAAAGACATGTTATCCATCAGCCAATTGATTTGCAAGAGACTTGGAAGGGAACGCACTCCCCTTCTCACTACAGCTGCATGATACTGACTGTGTGTCTGCTTAGAGATGCCAATACATTCAGCCGTGCTGTCTTATCAATATCTTAATTTCAAAGGGAAGTAATTAAAATCTGATGGCTCTATTCTCCTTGTTGCTCATCGCCTTTCATCAGTGTACTTTCACTTTGCTTTGCTAAGTACATACAGTATAGTATTTCTTTATCCAGCATAGTCTGGCTTGGATTTATAAAGTCGAGTTACATGTGTTTACACCTGGGTCTTACCGTTTACAACCACACTACATCACCGTAAAGGCCGTGCGGCAGCTGCACTGGTGTTGTGTGCTCAGCCCTTACATAGGATAAGGCTGGTGTTGTTCTATGTCTTTCTTATTGTCAACAAATCTCATGAAAAGACCCACTTAGTGTGTCAATACAAGGCTGACTTCCCCAGCCTGCTTGTTGTTCTCAGCCCAAACACCATTTGTTCCTGCTGAAGACGTCAGCCTCTTTAAATAACACAGAAATGAACAGTCACAATAAAAATACTTTATTTTAAAATCTGGGCTTAATTTTTTTAGTAAATCTAACACACAGAGGAGTTAACAGTACATTAAATGCCCCCTATGTTCAGCTGTGCATTCTGCGCTCTATTATGAGTTTCAACAGGAGGTAAGTTCATGTGCAACAGTGACTTGTTTTGGATCATTTATTTTAAAGTTATAATCTCGCAGATCTCGGTTTCATTCTCTTTGGCGGCACCTATGGTGATAAATGGTAATTGCGGGAGCACACTTCCCAGATATCCAGACAGTGCTGCATGTGTGACGTCCACGGTTGGCGCCGTTTGTAACTCTTGATTTTCCTCGCTGACGGTCGCTTTCCTTTTTAGACTGTTTGCTTCATCTGAGCGTCGAGTTTGTTTCTTTTTCTTTGGATTTTCACTTATTTTTGAAGTTGTATCTGTAGTCATCGATCTTTTCTTTGTTTGTTCAGCCATAGTAGATTACTGTTTACTCGCAACAGTTGCAGAGGCCGGAAAAGCAGCCGCTTAGTTCCGCCTACCCTCTCTGGCAGTCCAACCACTGCTGGCTGATGGAAAACGAGTCACTAACTGGGCACCGCTTGGGATTTATTCCATGAAAGTCGCCACAGACACCCAGTCCATAATAATACTATATACTGCCAATGCAAAGGCTTTCATCAGTGGGCCATAGGCTCTATCACTATTGTGTTACCTCATCTAATGCTAGATAGTGACTTAAAAGACATTTATTGAATGAAAATATGTGAGATTATATCTTTAAGTTCCCATGAAATAATAAAAAAAATTGTTTATTTTTAAATATACTGTATGCCACACTATGACCATCATCAACCATGACAAAAAAAGGTATTCTTAAGAGTTTTTTTAGACCAAGTTATTTCCTGGAAAATATGTAATGCACGTCTGCACTATTGTCAAAAGCTGGCAATTTAGGAATGACCAATACAGTATCAGACATCAAATACAAAGTAAAACTAGTAAGGGTCAATTAATCTGTCTTTTCATGGCCTTCGTTGACTTACAGACATTTTCGGAAGATTGCGAGACTTATAATTTAAGTGTTTCCCTTTGAGGTTCAGTATTTAAGGAATATTGAGTTTCCCCTCCCAGGCATGTCCCAGTAACATCTGACCATAGCACATCCTGTTTATGGCATAGGTACATTTCAAGCTGATTTACTATTTGAAAGTTTACACTAGCTCATGATGGAGCAACCCTCCTGCATATCCCTCTATTGTTTACAATACAGCTAAATGGTATAAAATAATAAAAGCCAGATTTCTTTAAAATGCCAAAAGTTAAATAGATCTGCGAACCAATGACTTCATTATCTTGGAAGCAAAATTAAAAACTGTCTCCAGCCACACGCGTTGATATGTAGCGGCAACAGCTGAAGGTGTAAATTCAATCACATTGCAATATGCTTTATGAGCTTCTCCCTGATTACGTATCCCTCCCTCGCCAGTGCAGAGAGCGGAGGGAGGCCTCCTTAATACGGGAGTTTAGGCTTTAATTTAACTAAAGTGGTCAGATTTATGCATTTTGAATAATGAACATCAGTTTGCATTACCTCTGCTTGGAATTCCACATGCACGCAGTCACACACTTCGAATTACACACTGGCACAGAAATGCACATTAAAGCCAGAGCGCACACACTCACACATATACACATGGGCTTGATAGCAGGCATTAAAGTAGAGCTAATGCTTGTTTAAAAAGTACTTCATCATCCTTTGATAATGTGCTCTCAAAAGCACAAAAATAAGTGCAGTTCACAGTTAAAGTAAAGAGAAATTAGAAAGTTGAATTGTTTGATATAACATGATCAAAGGGGGCAGAATAATTGCTGATATAACAGAGTATAAAAATGTACTTTAGAGAGTTATTGTAATAATTTAGATTACATAAAGGCTACCCTGCTCATATTGGAAGTCATCACCAAATACTTTACACTGATACTGTGTTAACTTTTGCTAAATAAACACTGAAATATTCACTTTATTCAAATAATAAGTCATAAATAATACAACCATTATTTTGTAGTCATGTCAAGTAAAATTGAAGGTCAAGGTCAAGGTTTTTAAATATGCTTTGTTTCTCCTAATGGAAATGTTTAGGCCTTTGCATTGCATTTACCCTCGCCAGATACCGTTCAAATGTATCTCTTTTGCACATTTAAAACAATGTGGGAAGACCAAAGTGCTTTACTACGGAAGCCCTAGGCGGACATGCAGCCATACATTTTATGTTAATACATTTCCTCTAGATCTTGGCTTATTTTTGGCAATTGGTTTTCCCATTAAAACTGATTAATTTATCTCATTATCTCAAAGCTTGTTTTCTCGTGATGACGGGATAATTTTCTGGCGATCTGGAAAATAAAACAACAGGCTGGTCACTGTGATAGGCCAGACCACAACATGCCATGCTGCCATTGGCCACGCTCATGAGGTAAGTTAAGTCTATGTTTGTTTTGTGCTTTTGCACCCTCTGGGGAGAGTTATTATCATCTGACGTTACGGTGGTACAGCGTTGTTATCTTAAGGAAACCACAGGTTACCACAGGAAAATGGAGTAAATAAAATGTATGGATGCATGTCCACTTAGGGCTAAAGAAACAATGTATTAAGTACAAAGGAAATGTTTTACAGACATCGTCACACAAGTGCATTACCACAAATTCAAATTTGTTGATTAAAACTATTTAGTCTAATAGTTTCTTCTTCAGAATTCATAGATTCTCGATTGTAGATTTTTGCTTCCAAATACCTGCACAGAAACACAGCTTTTACCAGACACATTTTACATCCTAGCTGCAGTCTGGCCAAAACATTCCTTCTGTCCTTATCAAGAATTTGTCCAAGCCGGATGAAATGGTCCCATACTGCTAAACCATGCCAAATACACGCCCTTTATTTCCGGTGTCCTGAATACGTTCATGACCCCAGCCACTCACCCCATGAAAGATAAGTGGGTACCCACTTATCCATGTTACCCGGAGCCACCCCTCAGTCCCTCCGCCTGAGGCCGTGTAGCCCCCTCCTTTGTCCCAGATCCCTCTCAGCAGGATGCAGCATTCTCCCTAACAACCATGGGGTCCATTTGGACTTGCTCCAGTTACCACCACAAATCTCTGACGCAAACACTTCTTGGACACACAAACGCACATATATTTGAGATGTTTTTTTTTCTCTTTGCAGTCCATGCATACACACATTGATGCAGGTACATTCACCTAGAAACAAGATTAAAGTTTGCCTTGGTCGACCTGCATGCCACATGACCAGTGAGGAGCACTGTGTGTATATCGTCCTGCTGGCATTTTCAGTAAACTAAAAGGCCTGCTAATGCTTTCTGCTCTGTCTACCATTTATTTAATGCTTCAAGGCACAGGAACACTGCGTAACGAAATGCCCCCTGGTACGATGCAGTAAACACACATAGCCACATAAAAGCACACCAATACTCATGCACAAAAACATGCTTTAAGACATGCATTTCTTTCCTCTTATTCAGCTGTGTCCTTTATGCAGGAATCCTGACCTAAACACGGAAAAAAACATAAAATCAATCATTCAACACAAACCAGCTGTAAAGAGGCTTCATGGTATGACCTCAAACTAGACCTCTGATATGTCCCATTATATGTGCATGCCCACACACAAACAAATACTCAAAATAAACACACAGAAGATTGGCCTCTAGGCAAGACAGTTCACCTCACCACACAACTAAATAGAGAAAAAAAGCTGAAAGAGTTCCTATATTTATGTCCCCTTTTCCCTCAACCTTTCCATTTGTCACCTGCTGAATCCCGCACTTCATCTCTCTTTTATCGATCTGCTATCTGAGGTGAAAGTGTCAGAAGTGAAAGTTACACGGAGGCAATGGCAGTGCAAGCACCCACAGCATTCAGCTGTCTAATTCAAAGCGATAAATACGCTTTTGTGGTAGGAATGTCACAAAAGGATAAGCGCCTGCTTGTGAGCACACACACACACACACACACACACACACACAGAAACACACACACATGTACTCACACCCACACACACACACACACTCACTCACACAACAGCCTGCTGCAGCTTTCCAGGGTTGTGCTATCCACAGCAGAGGCCCATGTGGTGCTGCTGTCCGTGGTCCTGAGCAGCTGATGTAGCACAGGAGCTGTCCGTGGTGCTGAAAGCTTGGCAGCAAGCAGTAAGCCTGTTTTAGATTACAAATAATACTATTGTTTATTAAAAGTACTCAGTAATAATAATAATAACATAACCTGTCATTTGTTAATTATTTATACTTTATTGATATTTGTAATATATTGTACATTCTCTTTATACACGGTTTATATAGGTTTTTTTCTATATGTAAATATAATTACAACTTCCCATATTTTGTGGATGCATTGCAGTATCTATAGCACATTCTTACTTTTAAGTAAAGTTCCCATATCAGTTGTCTTAAATGTAGTTTTACCATTGCAAGAAGCAAAGTTATAGTGAAGGGCAAGAAGGCACTATAGAGCTAGGTCAGGGACAGAATTTCCATGGTTCAGCCTGAGTCATGATGCTGGTGGCAGACCCACCGTTTAATGTGATTTCTCCGACTTTTCCGTACTTAGCAATGTGGGACAGAGTTCAAACGAAGAGCTCAGACAGAATATATCGGGGGAGCAGTGTGTGTGTGAATGTGTGTGTATGAGAAATAGTGCACGCTGGCTGATGAAGTTTGCGCGTGCACAGAGGCGATGTGTTTGTACGTGCTTGTGTGTTTGCGCACACGCTCACACTAAGTTGGGCGTAACGATGGATTCAAAGGGAGCCTTTGAAGTATTTTGATGTTCCCTGGCTGCTCTCTTGCCAGTTTCCTAAATAGGTCAGAGACTCTGCTCTCTGCCTTCTGCACTGTGCTAGCTGTGCCGCAGCCTGCTAGAAAGAGTCGGAAAGGGCAAGCAAAGGAAAACAATCTACTTAACTTTACATTGCCTTATTTGAACTAAAACTCTTGCCGTCTTAGTTTTAATTGATAGAGTTTTGCTTTAGCGCTGAAGTTTGTTGTTCGGCTGAGCAAGTGCACCACTGGGACCTGAAAGTTGTGGACGTGCAGTGGTTTAGAGTGAGGTAGGACAGTCAAAGAGAAAGACAGATGGATAGAGCAGGAGAAAGAGACAGAAAGGTAGAGTAAGAGACACAATGGGTTAGAGAAAAGGACAGACAGAGAGATTGAGATGGAATGAGGTGGAGGCGAGAGGGATGGCAGAGATAGAGCAGGGGAGACAAAGAATGAGAGAGGTATGTGAGTGCTGGTGTGGTCCTGCAGGCCATCTGTCCATCCATGGTGCTCGATGTGTGTGTGTGCGTGTTTGTGTGTTCTGGCTTTGCGCTGCTGGTTCCATGTAGGCCAGTCATTTGCATCTTCCAGCCTGCTGATTAATTTGGTATCTGGAGGAAGCCTTCTCTCCGGCACATCAACTCAGTCAAGCCCATTTTGTGCATGTGTGTGTGTGTGTCTGCACGTGTGGCTCTTAATTGCGTGTTTGGGGGAAGTCTTGCTCCAGTCTCCACAGGTGCCAGGGTGAGTCCAGAGCAGATCTAGGCCCAGACATGTGTGCCAAACACAGATAGCAGCTACCTTGTGGGGCAGGAAAAAAGACATCATGGTGGTCTAAAGTTAGAAAAACAGAGTGGTCCATTTGTCCTCTTTTTCTCTTCTTTCCAATGCACTTTTAAGGAGGCATACATGAGCACATACACAGACACACACAAGTGAGCTAGCAAGCGCCTTCTTCCCACCGTTCCCAGGGACCCTGTTAGCACCTCCTCCTCTCTTCCTAGCAATGGGAGGAATAAATCAGAGAGAGTGAAGTGCTTGTTTTAGTTGCCAGCGGTGGCATGTCCAAACCTTTGGGGGAGGGGGGGTGGCATGATTTATTGTCGAGTGGCACAAAGCGAACAAATTCTGCCATGGGAACAGGACAGACACCCCCGCAGAATGTGATTTGCCTTCTGTTGGGCTGGACCGTGTTAGCAAATAAGGCAGAACCCATCCCCTCCCCGTCTCCAGCACACTTTCTCTGAAATTCTACTGGGGACACGCCAGGCGAGATCAGAGTGGGAGGGAAGCTTTTCTGTGTTAGAAAAAAGCAACATCCCTGTTTCCCTCCGCTCCACCGTGCTCATCGGTGGCCCGCAGCCTTAAAAACAGAGCCCCCGAGTGGAACTTCTCTCTGATCCTCCCGCCTCTCCTTCATTGGTCTCCCCAGCAGGAGGTCTGGACTCAACCAGAATCCCTCGGCCTCCCTCTGGGCCTCTGTGATCCCCTCCATGTCCCCGCCGTGGATAAAAGTCGTCTTACATCCTTACAGATGTTAGGCCAATTTTCCAACACTCAAGGCCGCACACAGATGCACAGGTTTGCGCACACACACATCGAGACATAACACACACAGATACACGTACGCATAACTAATGTGTGTCATTTCTGCATATCAAAGCTTCCCCACTTATCATTACAAAGATATACTCTCTCATGCACCCACATGCTTCCCTTTCTTACGCACTCTTGATGCACTTTTATTAGCGTGCAATATTTTCTTTTTTGTTTTTTTGTGACGCACCAAGTTTCTGCAAAATAACTGTGCAGATAAATGGAACTAACTCAAAACCAGACAGATGCCCTATCATATTTGAAGTATTGCCTCCTGCTGTGTTTTGAAAAATGAGCGTCTATATTTGAAGCACGAGCGTCGGCTCTGCTTCTCTCCACTGTTTATCTTAGTTCCCTTCCGATGGGGGATTGTAATGCCTGTGTCAGTGGACACACTAATAGAGATGTGTGAGGTTAAGACTATTGTATACATCAACGCCAGGGATCTGTGCTCCACTATTATAGGCCTGTCACCTTCTTCCAGGGATTATACAGGTTTTAAATGGAATAAGGGCTTCGTACAATACCACACTGAGGGGTTTTAATCTAGACAAACAACACCTTCATATGAGGTATTACAGTGGGCTGTCATCCGCAGATCTGACTTCTCGTAGAACAGGATGTAAGGGCGCTTGTTGAAGGCCTGCCACAGACCACATGAAGAGGATTAGTCGGAGTGAATCTACCTGGAAAATGTTAATGTGCTAAACCAGATGAAACTGTCTGAGCTTGAAATAAAATTATGTCTTGTCAGGGTTAAGAAGGTGACTTTTAAAATGTCATCTGTATCAGAATAGAGATTTCCTGCTAAAGGCTGCCTGGGTAATAGCACACTTTTATGACTTTTAAAGCGCTGCTCCAATCCTTACTATATCCCTGCTATCATTTTTTTTTTGCCATGCTGGTGTCATGTCTAGAGGGATGGCAATGATGAGGTGATGTGGGGCCACCACTTTGATACAGAATGACATAAAGTACTCAGAGGATGTGTCCTAAAGACTCCACCACCACCAGTGAAAGATCTCCATCATTTCAAAACTCATAGTTCCCACAGGTTGTATACTGCAAGACAATCATATAATGATACATCACGATATCTGATTAACTGAAGAATACGAAATGCCCCTCATGCTTACAATGACGAGTGGTGTGATATTTACAGGTAAACCAGCGAGAATTTTTTGTTCTAAGAACGTTCTGAGAATGTTACGTGCAATGTTTTTAGTTGCAGGAGAACGTTCTCTGAAAACATTTTCAGACAGCTGCAGTGAGAATGTTCAAGTCACATTATAGGAAGGTTTTATAAATCATGTTCTGATAGTTCAGGCCGTACTAACATCATGAAACAATCCTCAGAATGTTGCAGTGATCATGTTCTACCTTTGTTTTTCTGTGAGCAAATGTTTTATAAAAGGCGTTCTGACATCCCAGGCCTCAATAACATCCTGAAAACATCTTCACAATGTTGCAGTTAAAACGTTTTGTCTTAGTTTAAGTTTTAACGTTACAAGAACTTTATTTGAAATGATAAACATCCTTAAAACGTTTTCTTTCAAACATAATTACAACTTGTAGATAATGTTAGCCAATGTTATGGGAACGTTCCCTGCTAGCTGGGAAAGAGCAGAATTAATGTATTTATTCACTGCAATTTGGCGGCAGTTTCACAGATTTTGACACAAACACAATGTTCGTGTTGTCAGTCAAATTTTTGGATCTTTGGATTTGAAAGTGGCTGGTGCATCTTTTAAAGACCAGCTCCAGTCATGTTTTAAGAGATATAAAATGCTGCAAAATACGTCTAATTACCTTCTAAAAATCCTCCCGAGGCATCTCCTCCTTCTCCCTCATTAAAAAATCCCCAATCGGCACAGTCCACGCCCACTATGCAAATTTCAAACCGCCTCTCCTTTCGTTAAATTACAGTTGAAAACAAAACACGTCTCTGCCATCGTTTAGTGGCAACTTGTTGAAACATATAGTAATTAGTAGTAACGTTAACATTAGTAGTCAGTAGTGAGAAAAATTACGATGACGGTTAAAGCTGGCTCGCACATCGCTGAAGTGGTTGCCATAGGTTACACATAATGATATGGATAGCGTCACCCCATCCATTAACGGGATTGGCTCCTTAGGTTTGTGACGTCACAAACCTGCCAATCTGAAAACGTGTTGTTCAGCCTGTCCTTGGTACACTGCCGTTTAAAAGCAGACAGGCCCAGCCATGGAGATGACTGCTGATGTTGTCCCTGATATGTCTTGTAGCACATGAAGAACACCACATGGAGATGTTCACAAGGTTAAACACTTGATTTTCAATGGAGGGGGTCTTTAATTTCTTTTCACCTGCTGTCTTCTACTTCCTCCTCTTCTTCTTTTATGGTGCTGTCAACTTCTTCTTTAGCTGATTAATTTCCCTTCACGTTACCCTCATTCAGGTCAGTGTCAACGCGAGGAGTCATGAAGTAGTGACGTGGGGAGTAAAAATCACAGGGAAAAATGTTTAGAGTGTTATATATTTACAGTTGTACATTGTATATTTTATAAATTTAAAAAAATTATATTTGGCACCAGCCTATTGATAATTATATTATGCGAGTAAGGACGATAAATATTGCCATGTCGATATTTTGTCCCACCCCTGTTCGTCTTGCAGCAGCATCAGGTCAAACTTCTAACACAAGATGTAACTCCAGCAAAAGTAACATAGGCTAACATCACCATGTGAGCATATTATGGTAGCATGCTAATAAGAATTAGCTAAAAGTATAGCTGAGAGATGGAACCACGGAGACTGTTAGTCTTGATTGCCTGAAACCTCCAGCAGTTATTCAAGGAAATGTACCAAGGATACCAAGTTACATAGCAAAGAAAAGCTTTTTTTCCCTCGTAGAACATAATCAAATTCATGTTGTTAGCGATATGTGTAATTTAATCACAAAATACAACATAATGTTTAATCGAAAAGTTCAAGAACAAGTGCTCCCTTGAAGGCTTCACTTTTGAAGGTTTTTTGAAGCCTTTTTTAGCGCTGGTGACCCTCTTAGAGAATCTGTGGCCACACAAATTCTTCAGTGACAAAATAACTGCAAAATGCCATTTTACTTTTTAACACGATTTAAAATATCACCACTCATGTCCTAGAACTTAGACCGTTTTTCGTTTTCATATTTATATAATGAGAAATTCCTTGAGAATGACAACAATTGACCCATTCAGTCAAAAGAAAGTTCTTTTACAACCTTCAGCCATTTCTCAGTTTGGAAGAGACATTAACCTCCCAGATACAACAAAAAGGTTCCTTGGATTCAAAGTTTTTTTTATTCTTCGCCCAAAGCCATTTCTGACAGCTTGAGTGGCTGCACAGAGCTGAAGTACAGTTTCCCTTAACCCTGAGGAAAGGTGATTGTATTTGTTTCCCTCTGCATTGATGTGTGTGTGTGCGGGGCTTGAACTTGTGTGTGCGCCTGTGCAAGTTTGCGTGTCAGATGCATGCCTTTTTTTCCCGTCAGTTTCTGAAATAGCTTTCTGACCTTTCAGTGAAGTTTTTCTCCTCTTTTGTGCTGTCAGCCATATCCTCCTCTTCTAAATGGATGGCTGTTACTGGTGCACTCTTCTAAACAGCAGTGCAGCATTGATGCTATGCATTAACGATGTTTAATAATGATTACAATCTCAATCTAAATACCCACCACCCCCCCACCTTCGACGCTATCCTCGTCTCTCTTGTTTTTCTGCCTCCCTGTGAATTTATTCATGGAGTGAAACAGCAAATTAACCAGATTCCAAATGGCTATGGCAAAGGCCTCAGAGCAGAGTAACAAGTTGGGAGAGAAACACGCCAATGTCTTCATTTACATTTTCATTTAATTTTCCTTTGGCCTGTAGCGCTGTGTACAGAATCAATCTTTCTAACTCCATTTCCAATATATTACTGAGAGACAGCAGGAAGAAAGGGGAAGTATTGATTGGAGTGTTCATTGTGTCTTCTCACAGATTGCACACTTCATAAGAACAGTGATGAAATTGCTGTTTGTTTCCTTTTTCTGTCTTTATTCTATATGAAAGAGTAATGATGGCTGTTTGATGTGGCTGAGGTGTGATAGTCGATACACATCTATCTCTCCTTCTGCACAACACATCTTCTCTTGCTTTGTCTTCACCTACGAAGCACAGAGTCATAGAGACAGCGTTAACGGGTTTGTGATAAAGACATGCAGTACTTTACCACAATTAAAAGCGAACAATATTTGTTTTAATTATTGTTATCGTTATTATTATTGTTGTTGTTGCACAAATACTGCAGGGTAATCATATGGTTCTGAGGAAGGCTGCCATTTTTGCCTTAACAATCCACAAATGCATTTAAAAGTGTTAGATATTGTCTAAGTCCTGTGTTTATGTGCCTTTAAGTTAGCATGCAAAGCTAGCTAGCATTACATTTGTACTCTATCTGGCATAAGATCTTAATAGTTTAGTGGTATGAAACCTTATTTGACACAACATTTTGATTTAAAAATGATTATATTTCCGTTTTCTTTTTAAAAATACTCACTCACAGTGAGAGCTGCGTCCATAGCAACGGTTAACTCTGTCGCCTTCTTAAAATGAGCCAAATAACCAAGTTGTTTTTACTCACATTAAATGCAAACATTTCCAGGAACCAGCGCAGCACCTGATCGAGGTTTTCTGTCTCGTCACTGTCAGAGTCTGTTGACATTTTCTATCCCAGCTTTAAACACCGCCGTATCCCGTACTGTGTTCTGTTTAATGTTCACTTAATGTGCCGTCTTCAGTCTTGCAGATCTCTCTGTCGTAGCCTTCAGTTTTTGCGTCTTGTAACCTTTATTGGTTTCTCTCAGAATCACAATCAAGGTTATTGCCAAGTAGGTTTACACATACAAGTAATTTGGCTTGGTGCTTAGGTGCAGAAAACAGAACTAGAATAAAAAGAGCTGTTAAACAGAAGTACTCCTACTGTCAGGGACCTTAGATAGAAAAGGATAAAAAATACACAATAAGAATAAGATATAAAAAGCAATATTATACAAAATATTTACAGCAGGTGTAATTAAAGAGCTGTTTCTCACTGTTTAGTCTCTTTTCTGTTTTTCCCTCTGTAAACGGACCAACGCCAAATTTACCGGACTTCTTTCAGCAGATTGATATGATCACAGTCAGTCCTCCTGATTGTGTCATTAGGGCTGAATCCCTAGCAACAGTCTGTTCTTTATAGCAACGGTCTGTTATCCGTCCGAGGAATAACAGACCTCGGAATGCGTTGATTAACCAATTAGAATCAAGTAATTAACACAGCCTTGTCATAATGGAGTTTATAGTGCACTACATAGCTTACCATTTGCCAAACATCTTTTTTCTTCATCCTCCATTTTATTTGGTTTGTGAAGGAGACGCATACTGTTTAGATAAACATATTCACAATCAAGTACATTTTTATAACTCAGTCAACTTACTATAATCACATGCAATACACTGACAATGCTTGTCCAGTGCTTCTTTTGGGAGCTTTAGCATCGGCCTGTTATCATGAATGTAACCATCATGAGCGTATTTGAGACCTTTTTACAGGATTCTTGTCTTCAAACAACTGGATTCTATAAAAATTCAGCTGGAGAGTTTCCAATTATCTTATTCACTTTAAGCTTGAGCATACAAATGCCAGCTAGACCTGATGATACCTGCCACTGACAGCCAGAAACTCCACCATCCTGGCCAGAAGTTAAATGTTTTTGTTAACTTCTGTGTTCAATCCAAGAGTTGTTAAAAGAAAGTCTAAGAATTTAAAGTAGCAAATCTGCTAACAACATTCTTGTAAACTGCAGATGTGCCATGTGACAATAAACAACTTAAGTGGAGAGAGAGCAAACAGTCCGTTCCTGTGTTTAATACACAAAATCGTTGCATTTTAACAGCACTCATCTCCAGCATTAGACTTGGCATACTCTGCTCCACCTATGCTAAAAATGCTAATGTGTTTGTACCAGGCTTAAGGTTATAGCTGCAAAGGCTCTGGAGGTCACATACAACACAAAAAAAAAAGTCATAAAAATCAAACAGCCCAAAACACTGGCGTCCAAACAGCTTGTGTATCTGTATTTGTATGAGTAAAGTAGTAGTGAGTGTTCCATGCTGAGGTAAGCAGAATAAAGCATGGGGGATGTGGGCTCAGGAGACTGTTGAGACAGCAGTAGAAAGATTTTTACTGCCTTGGACAGATCGCCCTCTCCGAGCTGCAGCCAGAGATGTTACAGGTGAGTTACAACTCACTCAACTTTGCCTTCCAGCATCCTGCAAGGCGAATGCACCAAAGCACAGGCCGACATAGTCAGCGTGGTCATCAAAGAATGCATTGAAGAAGAAAGCGTAATACTACTGAGGGAGGACATAGTGTATATATTAAATATTTACTGTGGCCCTTAATTATTGAAACAAGTGCCCTAGTTATGTTTATGTAACTGATAATTTGACTAAAGTTTGGACTCAAAGTCTGACGTTAAAAGAAGATTCATTTTCCAGCGGTCGGGTTAATTTGTCGTTGGCAGCGATGTAATTCAGCGCTCCCTGCGTTTGAGGTTGAAAAGCTGTTAACTGGAACACTGACACTAATTCACACCTTCAGCTGGAAGAGGTAGGCAAATCTGCCTCAGGACAAGTCCTCCATACTCTGGGAGCAGCTATTGAGAATCCAATGATTTTCGGTGAGGAGCAGGGACTCCTAATGGAGGTGTATATTAGGCAGCCAGCTGTCTGTTACTGCAGCTCGGTGATTGATGGGAGGAGACATGCGCCATTTACTGGCCAAGCTGGAACTAGAAGGAATCTCCATCTTCTCTTTCAAAAGCAGCCGCAAGACGCCTCCGAGAAAATTGGCCTATTTCCATTAGGTGGTGAAGATTCGGTAAATTCAGCGTCAGTCACACAGACCTACAAACAAGCTCACAGTGGGCTTGTTTACACATGCGTACAAGTATATCTAAGCGCGCACGCACGGACAATAACTGAGAACACACACAGGGTCACACATGCTGAAGTACAGAAAAATGTATTTCCTCATGCTTACAATGACGAGTGGTGTGATATTTACAGTATGTAGCTGCAAGCGAGTTCACACAAATATGAGCACAAACACCTTTTTGTTATTCCGTCTGTCTCTGTTTACAGCTCTTCAAATAAATGTGTCGACATGACTGTCAGTTAAAAGTTGCTAACAAGACACCCACATAAACATTCAGAAAAGTAGCTCAGAGTTTACTTTGTACCCAAAAGTCAGTCTGAAGTCATGAATCTATTTTTCCATATCAGAATTTGACTGATCCCAAATGCATATGAATAGATGCTAGATACCCTGTAAAAAATAGCCAACAATCCCAAATTGAAAGGCAGTATACAATGACAAATGCTCAGCAGGGGCCGATCTATAAAGACGTTTGTTTCAAAGCATGATAAATATCATAACCAGTGTCTGAAAGGGCGAACGTGTTGTCTCGCAGAACAAATCGACTCCGATTTTTAAGCTCGCACTGCCAAAACCACTGGCATTTACAACAAGCGACAGTGTGGCAGTTAATTGAATCACCATCTTGTTCTAATGCGTCTGCTGTCCTGTATTCACACAGAGTAAGTTTGTCTCTGTGACTGACACGCAGCATGCTGTCAACCACCCATTCATCAGGCTCTTGTGAAAACAATGGGCTGTTTGGTGCCAGCCCTGCCACACTTGCCAGTCCAGAGGGACATGGGAGCCAAAGACAGATGCCGTCTCATCTCTGCTAATTTGATTTCTGGTGTGTGCCTGTCGCCGCTACATGGACCGCACATTAATTGAGATCATGCAAATAAGACGGGGCTTAATTTACTTAATTATAGATGTTTTTTTGGTCCGAACAGTATTTCTTCATCCCTCTCCCTCTTTCTGTCATCAGTCAGATGGTCGTCTCTGCTTCCATTAATGAGCATGGTCTTTGAGGATGCTTTCAGGCCTCGTAGAGTGTTTGATTTTTTATTTTTATTTTTTAGTAGCTTCATTGAACTGACTGAAAACATTATTTTGGCATGTTTCCCATTTTTAACAGCTGTAGACTCTCCCTGTTTGTCGGGAACAGAGACAAACAAAGACCAGTGGATGGAAACACAAAGAGGACCATTCTTCGTATGTCCCTTGCAGGACATTGGTCCACTTGTACTGTCATACTGAATATGATTGAATATAATTACACCAAACTAGCCTGCTTCTTGAGCTTGTAAAATTTAAGATTGCCAGAATCAAAGTATTACCTTGCAACCTCACAAAAAGGGGCAATTATACAGGGCAGATAAGTTACTGTTTCAGTGATGTTGCTTCTAATGACTTTATAATTGCGTTCTTTATTTAGATGGGTAAACATATTGACACAAGGAGTTTCATTCTCAAGAGAGGTGACATGATCAGGACAACAGCAGCGAACAACACACAGTTACAAACAGAAAGGAAATCCAATACAAAGATAAAGTAGAACATAAATCATAAAAATAAGGTCAAAGTGGTGGTCAGATTACAAACACTATGAACAGGAACAAATCCCCATTGATTCTTTCTCGAGCTTTCGTAAAAGTAACTTAAAATTCCCCCAGGAGGAATCAAGCCAGACAGCTCCTGCTGTAGCTGCATAAAAATGAAATTTTGGCTGGTCAGGATAAAGGCCTCCTGAAAGTTTTACTTTTCCTACTTTTGGCAGATGGTTTTGAATCCCTAATACTGTAGAAGGCTACATAGCATCGTGTCAGATGTCTTATTATAAAGTTGAAAGCAACACTTACAGAAACCTTTCAATCATGCTTTAAAAAATCTTAAATACTTAATAAAAAAGAACCAATTAACAGAATCCTGTAGAAGGATCCTCAAAAGGTTGTCTCATTTATGCGCCATAACTGGTTGACAAATCAGTTGCTACATGCTAGCTTGTTTCCGTGTCTGGAGGCTGGAAGGTACTGTAGCAGTTAGCTTAAACAGAAACCGAACTCCTGTTAGATCCAAAGTTGTCTTATTTATACATTGTGCCCTTCGCTAGCTTGCTAATGTTTCTTACTAGCCTAGATTGACGAAGCAGCTTGTTAGCAGCAGCAGTGTTACTACCATTGATGCAGGTAATGCAACCGTGTACGGGCCGGCGACTGCCTGGAATCGGATGGGTGGGCTGCTGTTTTAAAGCTGCATTTTTACACTTCGTTCATTCGTTGCTGACATTATGTTACGTTACATCTGAGAGTGATATTGTGAGATTGAGCAGGCTGCTGGTGAGCAGCACTCAGGGCCATTGATGGCTAATCAATGTATTAATCATGCTTTATTCACAAAAAACTTGAGGACGGCACCGCTGAGCTTTCAGGCAACTGTCCGAGGTGCTGAAGTTGTAAACATGCAGGTATGTGAAACAGTCACTAACATTCGCGATGTATGTTTATGACATTCTTTCATATTTATTCAACTAAATTTTGTGTGAGAATGAAGCTGTTATTGTAACTGAGCAATCTGAGGCAAAGGGAAAACACGTCGCAAACTGACGAGCAGGCAGAATATTATGATGCACTGTGACTGACAGGGCCCGCTTTTAGCCTTGCATTGGGGCCAAGAGCTGACACGTCACACTACTAGTTAGCAGAGTTGTCGTGTGCTGGAACCCTGCTGCTTCACTGCAACACGGCTTCTGCACTTCTTTCCAGATTTTCAAAATAAGACAAAGGTCAATTTCGTGACCTCTGTGCGAGCAATATTTGACTCCACATTAATTTTTCTAGGCCAAGTTCTAAACAATAAGACAATACGGGCAGCAAATGCTCCTGGAGATATTTCGGCTGTTTTCAAATCTCACCCCGGCAGAGTGCGATTGTGTTTTATCCCGTTTGTTACAGTATGTGCCAGGGAAATGGTAATACGCTGACAAAAGTGTCAAAATAAATTATACATTTCTCTAAGAAATACATATCATACCTGAATACATTATCACAAAGCAATCTGGCTCCGAGTCAGTGTGTATTTTATGCTGATGTACAGATTTAGGAGCTGCACAGTATCTGTGTCAAAGAGGCACCTGTGGATGACTGCTATCTCTTCCAAACATAATAACATGAAATAGCAGTGGCTGAACTCTGATCCAGGGGAAGTTGAGGAATATCACAAGCGATATATCAAAGACGGCCACAGATTCGACTCAGAAACGTCTGCTTACGTCTCCTATTCTCCTGCATAGTCACTTAAGCGGCTTCTTCAAGTGGCTGAAAAAAGCATCCTCTGTTTGTCTCATACAGCTGCATTTGAACAGCTCCTTAACTTGTCTGCAACTGGTGCTACAGTAAATAACATCAGTCACATCAACAATATCGTCATACGTTAATGATTTTTACTCAAAAGCAGGTTAAGCATTGTTATTTGGCAGCAATTATACAGCCTGTCATCTGGCCAAGTATGTAGAATAAACACATCATTTCCCTCCTATAGAGCCAGCGTGTGGCGGCTGCCCCCCTCCCTCTGCCTCTTCCATTTCTTTCCCCCCGAGTGCATCTGATAAAATTAATTGAAAAGAAAAGCAAGTAGCATCCTAAGGCAGTGTTATTGTTATTATTATAATTAGCAAACGTGGCATGGCCCACTGTCTCTGTGGCCTGTTAGCTCACGGGCTAAAGCCTCTAATGAGGTAGCAGTCATGTGGTGTCAGCTCCACTGTGAAAGAGCAGCGCAGATGAAGCGGAATGGGCTCATCGCATCGTTGTCGTGTGGGTCCGAGTGTGTGTGTGTGCGTGCTTTTGTGGGTGTGTACGCAAATTGGCATATCATGTGCAGAGCTCAAAAGGGGCTCCTGACAGCATTCAGATGCGGTCAAGAATAACCAAGTCGGACTCCATGGACCAAGAGCATATTAGTCAATTAATGCGCCAACTAGATCTTAAGCTCTGTTGCATTACTGCTAATAGCATCTGAATACAATACTTCACAATGACACCTATAAACTATCAACATTACAGTTTTTTTTTATTAGGCAACAATTACCGTGTGCACCCAAGTGAAATAAACAAACTGTGTTGTTACTTCAAGCAAAGATAATTGTCTCGATCATCACATCATTACATCATCCGGGTGTAAAAATCCAAACACGGGTTAGCTTAAAACAAACAGTAATCTAATGTGGATTTAAATCACACAGCTTTATTAGTACGTATGTTTTAGGGCTTTGAACGGGATGCATGTCACCACTGTTTGATACGATGTCAAAGAAGCAGCATTCTAGTTAGTGCTGCAGCTCCTCTGCACACTCTTTTCAAAATGTACATCACACATGTTTTCCCACAACTCATTAAAACAAAGAAACGTTCTTGCTTGTTTGTCTGCGTGTTTGTTCTCTGTGTTGCATCATGGAAATAAGAACTCAAGCTGTTTGCACTGGGAAGAGAAAAGTCTTTTATTTTGTGAGGCAACATTTTCTGCAATTTCTCAGTCTTTCACACTTTCTATAGTAGCTGTGCCATGGGTTTGAACCAGGGACCTTGTTATCACACTGCGATGCATTAACAGTACATTGCTCGGCACAGTATGTGTCCTGACAGCATGTTTTCTCCTATCATATAGAGATACAGCGCTGGTGGAATGAGCATGGGCATATCTTGATAATTAAATGTTAAATGTTTAATCTGTTAATGTAAACATTAAAGTATTCCCACACATCCAAAGATCACAGCATGATTGCAGCTTGTTGTCATTAATGAAACAACGTACTGGTCTTTCTATCACATGTGCCAACAAATGACAGAAAAGGTTAAGGACCATAAAGTCACGTTGTGAAAATAGGTATTTTTCTATTAAGGATAACATCTAGAGAGACAGTCTCTAGTTTTTACTCAAGCTTGCTATGGCTACAGCAGCTATATTGAATGGGTATAAGTTAGTTCACTTGTTTAGCTGTTTAGTTTGTAGTATCTTGGTGCAAAAAGTGTAGCGGGAGCTTCTAGAGGTTACAGACAACCCAATCTCGGATCTATAATCTGAGACGATTTAGCCTCTGGGGACACCGGTGAACGTTCCGGGCGCTAAGCGATAATTGACTTCCCGTCAAGACTTCCGTTTCTGCGTGCTGCATTGTTACAGAAAGAGAAACCGTTTTCTTCAATCAATCAATCACATTTTATTTGTATAGCGCCAAATCATAACCAGAGTTATCTCGAGACACTTTACAAAAAGAGCAGGTCTAGACCGACTCTTTGTTATGTTATTTAAAGAGAGGCCCAACATGAATCACCATGAGTAGCACTTAGCAATATTCGGCACATTGGCAGAAAAACTTCCTTTAACAGGCGGAAACCTCGAGCAGAACCAGACTCATGTTGAACAGCCATCTGCCTCGACTGAATGGAGACAGGCAAAGAGAGCAACAACAACATATGTTCTTGTTACAACAACAACATATGTCCTTGTTACATGAACAACAACAGACACATACTTATGGTTACAATGCCAATAATAGTGGTACACTAGTGTGAAGATTAGCAAAAAATAAATTAGCGCGAGAAGCAGAGTAATGATAAAGGCTGTAGTAAGCATAATTGTAACATATGAAGTCAACAGGTCTACTATTAGCATTAGCAGCAACAATAATGATACTATGGGGAAGACTGATGTTAGTAGTTGTTGCAGTCGAGCAGGTCCACAGCAGCAGGTGGTCTGCAGCAACAATCCCCAGGAACCTACAAGACAAGGGAGCACAAGAACTCCCGGGAAGATATATAGGACCAGAAGATACAGAGTTAATGATCTGCATTAATATGCCTTCTTGTGATTTACTTGTTATTAACGGGTCTTACCTTTGCTGAAGTTTCAACATGATGATGAAGATTTGTAAGAAGTAAAAATGCAAGCTTTGTCAGGTCTGACCTCAAGAGGAGAAGAAAACAACTTTTAAAATGCTCGTTTTTTCGAGGATCAGCGTGATCTGATTGGAGCTGGGATGTCACTATGTTCCGCCTGCTTTTGCTCTCCTCACAGACTGTTTTTCATGCATACGGCGCAGCCTGCTGATAAGTGATTGGTCAATATTACTCGGACTACAAGCATAGTTCAAACAGAACACTTGCCTTCCCGTACATCCACGTCTGTACCTACAGAGTCTACATAGAAATGTAGAATGTGTAAATAGAGATTACAGACAACCAAACTGTAATAAAAAGGTGTAGTTCCTGCTGTTAGTCTTGGTCTTAACTATGTTGCATGTTGAGATGAATCAGGTGTTATCAGCCCAATCGAAGTCAAGTGACACATTTTAAGGAGTAACAAAGTTCAAGCCAAGAGTTGTTCGGGGTGGACGGATGGGTCAAACAGAAGGAACTTTCACTAAATGATGCTGAGTTATGTTTATCTGATGTATGTTCCATGACAAATGTAACATGCCCTCGAGGCGGCTGTGGCTCAGAGGTAGAGTGAGTCACCCTCCAATTGGAAGGTCAGCTGTTCAAGCCCCAGTTCCTCCAGGCTATATGTAGAAATATCCTTGGGTAATATTCTAAACACGAAATAGCTCCTGGAGGCAAACCCTATGTTCTATCAATGTGTGTGAATTAGTTGCCTTGTATGGGTGTGAAGGAGGGTCTGAAAGGGAGAATGTGACATGTAGTGTAAAAGCACCTCGAGTGGACTGAAGTCAGGAAGAGGCTATATAAGTACAGTACATTTACCATTCCCTTAACTTCCTCGTTTATAGATTACTAAATATGGGATCGCATTTTAACCAAAATAAGAACGATTTTTTAACCGTTACCAATTAGGCTAGTGTGGCGCCTTAAAGGGCCAGTTCCCCGATTTTCTCAGTCCTCAGTCCTATCATGCTACTATGGGGAGCTAATGCCACTATGGTAGGAAAAATGAAATTTTGCTCTGTGCCTTTGAAGAACGCTATCCGCTTCTCCAATGGGCCTGGAAAACCTCTGCCAGACTACGTCAAACGCGTCATCTGGCGGAGGCCAGGGAGCTTGCTAAACTACATCTGCCTCCGATGTCTGCAGTGTTTAGTTGAAAAAAAACATCCTGCACATCCTGTAATCATTTGTTCCGTGATGTGCCTTGAAATGTTGCCTGCTCTCCTGTATTCCCTCCCAGACATTCCACATTTATAACTGAGTCATGTCTCGTTCAAAATCGTCAGGTTTAAAATGTAGACTGAAGTCCTGAAGATTTTTTAGACGATCCACCGGTATATTCTCATCATATTTCAGATTCTGTAGAAAGCGAAAACGGTAGTATTTCACTCCAGCGTGTCTCACTGAGCCGTTCCGTTTCAGAGGGAGTGACGCAATGCATGCTGGGAGTTGTAGGAAAGTAGAATGAGCGAAACCACGAGCTGTTTGTACAACTTTCTCCACAGCTATGGCGGCAGTTTCAAATATTATTGCTTCTATCGATTACAGGGAACACCAGCTTTGACTGACAGCGGCTTTTTCCAGGGGCGAACTGCTTCTTTAATTTCAACTAAAATGATGGTTTCACAAAGTTAACATTATGTTTATCAATGTTACCATGATGACAAAGGTCCAGTAACATTCTGATTGTCGCTGCCGACATGTTGTTAATGATATATAATTATGAAACTTTTGGCCTGATGGCCTCATCTGAAGCACTCTAATGGTCTCAAATACAGCTGATAACAAGCCAGTCTGATAACGTGTGAAACCCTTGATTACTGGAAATTTGCTGTGCTCCTTTCATATAAATTATACATTTATATGATTTAAATTCTTTTGCATGGTTGGACTTTATTCAAAAATAAACTAAATACTAAATCACTCTTGTCAGAAAAAGTTAAGTAAAGCAGCAAATAAATGCCTGAGAAGTAATAAAAAGAATCTTTCAGACTTCTTATGTAAATAGAGTTCTTAAAGTGATGTATAATTCTGAGCCACATCTCATAACCAGCCATTAAATCCAGAAAAAGCGAGAGTTAGAATTTTGTGTGCTGCCTCCCCGGCCCACCCAGCTGAGATCACAAGCTGAGGTAAGGCGGGAGGCAGGCTGTTGCAGCTCGTGTTGAGACTGAGCGCAAAGATTCATGGGAGCGTGCAGCTGTCAAAGGCCTTGATTGGTGGAGGGCTTTATCAGTCACACGACTAAAACAGGGCCCTTGTGGAGGGTTTCGTATGAAGGCTGCTGCCATAGCGAAGTGTTTAGTTCCTCTGAGCCATCAGCTGGGAAATTGCTGAGTAAAAACAAGCGTGTGTGTGTGTGTGTGTGTGTGTGTGTGTGTGTTTGTGTGCACGAGCGAACGCTCGGTGTAGTAGGGGGGAGACTCAATTAAAAACCAGCTGTGCCCTATTCCTCTGTTAGCCCTCCAGTGTTTCTCACCCCCCTCCTTCATGTCTTACCCCATCCCCTCCTTCTCCACTACCCCCTGCCATAAGCCCCCCGCTGCTCTGTAAGCTGCCTGTAAGCTCCAGACTCATGCCGATGGATCTAATGCCCCCCCTCCCCGAAAACACACTCACACATGTGAAGGCGCACACGCACACATAATGCCTACCCCTCAAATATACTGTAAATGCTCATTTGCCCCCCGCTGCTTGATGTAATTTCGTCAGACTTGTCTGCCAAACCAAGGCAGCTCCCCTCCTCTTCCAGCTCTCGCTGCGGCTCCCTGATGTACCTGTTACTGCCTCACATCCTCCAGCTCCCACTGCAGCGGGGGCCTTTCCAGCTCTGAGGGGGAGATGAGAAGGAACGAGGAACGAGGGGAGAAGAAATTCAAAGTCAAAGCTTTATTTACTAAAGAGGCAAACAAGCAGGCACACAGAGAAAAACAGACTGAAACGCCTGAAAGCTTGTTAATATGGGCTTAAATAACAAGCTTCATTTTGTGCTACAAAAGTTAGTAAAAGCAACTGGCAAATTGGCTTAAGATACTGTCTGCTTTACACTCAATACTGTGGACATAACAGCTTTTTTTGCTCGTCTCTGTGTTCTGAAAGCCCATATGTTCTTTTCACACTATTTTAATAACTATAATTTATATGTTCTATTACTGCTTCAGTGAAAAAGGTATAGTTAATGTAGCTTAATAAGGGTGGATCCAGAGGGCAGTGATAGTGCTTAGCCAGCTAATCAGTGATAATTCTATGAGTTCAGGTCCTTTAATGAGCTAATTTGCATGTTGAGAATTAATTGAATTGATTACATAATTAACAGTACAATGCATCTTCTTCTCAGTGAAGGAAAGGCACATGCATACACCCTCTATACACCCACAGATAGACGCTGTATGGAGGGTTAACCCTCCAGGATGTGGGTGTGATTGGTGGTGATAGATGTATGGGCGAGAACTCATTGCACAAGGTTAAATAGAACCCCTGACACTGTACAGTCTGTAATGGTGGAGATAGCGCTGGGAACGCAATTCACAGCGAGAGCGCTATGAGGCTGAAGGACCCCTGAGCATTGGCTATAAGCATTAGGCTTTGATAGGTTATAATGGCTTGTGCTAATATTGGCTCGTGATAGAGAAAGGTCAGCTAACTCATCTACACATATAGCGTTTGACAACTCGCCTCGGGATTATTTTTTCCTCATTTGGGCAAGTCTCGAGTAACACATTCGTCCGAGGGTCAGATTTTACGATGATCCATCACTTTTTAAGGTGGCAGGTTGCTAATTACGGCACAAGGCGAGTGGACGGGACAGAAAGGCTGGGCGCGTAAGAAATGAAACCTAGCTGCTAGCTAATTAGCATAATATTACTTTCATGCTTTGCTTGCTTTTAAATAGGGAAAGCTATTTGTGTAACACTGGCAAGGAAAAGTTGAATTGCCACTCGCAGTTGTGATACCACTACAGGCCCTTGGTTTGGCCCAATGTGGTAAAACAAAGGGTGGAGGATTGCCACAACTAATCCGGCATTATGGCAGGAAGAGGCCCATGGGCAGCCTGTAGGCAGAAGCTGGCGGCTGTCTACTCGGAGGTCGATTTTTAAACCGATGAGCAAAATGCAAGTCAGCCACCCGTGGCGGCAGCTTCTGGGCGATCTAATCTGGTTTTGGTGACTGGCCGGCCTCCACATCTATGCTCGCTGGCTAAGTGTTGGCCTGTTATTGGACATATTAGGGCTAATCTCTAGGTGTGTCCATATGCAAGGACTTAAGTGCAGACGGGTGGACGGGACAGATTTAATACAGCTGACACCATTACTTTTAAATCCCCACTAACACCCTGGGAAATGACGGGGGTATTTGGGGAGTTGTCTCTATTATATTTTGGTTCATATTATTCATGGATCCTGGCTGGTGGAATAACAGTTTTATAATGAGAAGTCAAACAAGCAAGCAGTGATACATTTTTGTCAACACGCTCATGTCTCTGTGTCTAAAAGGAGCCTTACTCAGCTCATTATCTTTAAGAAAACAAACTTCACAATGGACGGTGCAGGGGAGCCGTAAAGCTGTGGACATGCTGCACCTGCATGATTAAGAATGGGTATCGTCTGCCCGAGTCAAAGCTGTGTGGGGTTTTTTTTAAGGTTGTCACTTGGGGACTTAAAAATGGTTCAGTAAGCCATGCAAGCCTCATCTGCATTTTTCATCTCATTCTGCACCTGTGTTATCCACTAGAGATCCACTGATCCCCTCCTCTTTTCTCTTCACCCTTCACTCCGGATTGAACCACGCCATCTGTGAACAAATCAAGTCGACGTTTGCGAGATTCCACTTATCCTGTATAAAGCTGACACCCGTATTTGTCTTAATCAATATATCACTGGCGGACAGGGTAATGTATTGCTCAAACAAAATAGGAAAATGAAAGAATGAAGATAAATAAATAAAGGCAAAAGTGGGCGTTTTATGTCCCCTGCCAATCCCCAGTTATGCATAAAAGGGCCTCTGAAATGAAATCTTTATCAAAAGAGCCACTAGGTTCTCCTTACAAGGTGTTTTCAAATAAGCGGGCGTTATTATCATACCTCCATGGGGAAATATGCATTTACAGCTCGGCGAGTGAGAGGCAATAGGGTAACTGTTAACAATGTTTTCCCTAGTTATGGTGCATAATTGCATGCTTCTGTTATTGCAACTTTCTATTGCTGCTAATACAGAGAAAGCCCATTAGGCAGTGTGCTAATGTGAGCGGCAGCCTGCAGTGCAGTGGGTGCACAGTTTAAAAAGAGATGCATGTGGACCGGTGTAATGAGCACCGAGACATGGTAGGAGGGTCTACCATCCAAAGGAGCTCTGACAAATAAATTGAGTGAACTTTGCCTGTGAGACTGTATTTATATGAAACATGCTGCAGCCTATTTGAGATAATGGAATTGACCTTTTATTCCTTTAATACATGTATGTTAACATGGAATAATATTCAGTGGGGTGTCAGAGCTTGATTAAACTTAAAGCTGTGAATTATGTAATAACATTATGCTTGAAGAACGATAATGTACATTTTAAAGTGATTTCCACTTCAGGACAAGCATAGTTTGATCACAGCATAGTTACATTTTAAATTCTAATAGTTTAATTGCTCCCGCTGCTGATCCCTGCATGTCCTCTTGTCGGGATGCAGCTGCAGCCAACAGTGCACAGAGGATTACTCTCCACACGCGCTGATAATGACCATTGACTTGGCTTGGCCGTGAACGCGCGCTCCGCGAGCCTCGGTCATTCCTCAGTGCTGTGTGTGTGGATGGTCGCTCCCTGGGTGCTGCCGCGCGCTGCCTCCTTCACCGATCGGCCGCCGCTCACGTTCAGAGCATGCCCACCTTTTCCCCCGCTGTGAAGAAAGGAAGACGTGCATGTTTGTTCGCGCGCAGCTGCTTTCGTCCGGTTTTGGTCCATCTTTTTCCAGTCAGCACTGCTCCCTGTAACGACCATCAGCGAATGGATTGCTCCGTTTGATTCCCCGCTTTGGTGAGATGTATACAGGAGGCTTATAGCCTATCCTCTCCAGCAGCTCACCCCCCACCCTGTGCACTCATCACACGCTGTTTGTACGCCTTAGCAGCTCGTCAGGAGAGACTGGACAGAGAAAAGTATGCAATAAACAAGTGTCAAGTAGCTCCGGGCTGTTCCACTGGAGGGAAGGAAAAGTTCAAGTTGAAGGAGGAGGATTATGCAGTGAGTGCCGCACACAGCTGGAAGCAGGTACGTGGTATTTAAATTATCTTCCTATGCAAACGATGCTCACGCGCTCCTGTTGTTTACACACCAGCCTCTGAGACCACAAACAGCACATGTGTGCTCGCAGTCACTTCTTGTGGCACGTAGGACGGGGAGGGCAGCGCGCAGCGATGACATTGAGGTGCCTTTTATCCGTGTAACATTTGTTTTCCGTATATGAGCCCGCACTTGACTGGAATTGGTCACACAGGGCTCCCTTACTCTGTCTGCAGTGTCGTTTATGTGTCATTTGGTCCAGCTGTCTGTAATAGTTCCTTGGGAGGGATGACCTTATGTGAATCGCCATGGAGTTTGCACACAGCACATCTGCGCGGCTTGCAAACACAAGCATCCCAATGACATCTCTCATAAAAATCACACGTGCCCTGGCTGTGTGCAGCCTTAAAGGGTCAAGGTGGAATATTCGACTTGACGTTTTTTGGGGGCAGCAGCTCATAACCTTTAGATCCCTCTGACGCGTTTATGTCTACCGCAGCACAGCATCCTCATCGCTTCCCTCTCAGTGCATGCTTCCTAAAGTGAGTTTATCCCCCGAAAAAAAGATGCTTTCGCTCCATCATGACAAAGATGGAGTTACTAGTGGGCTTTAATTGGCTGCTTGACCTGTCATTACCGCTCGTCTCCTCGCGTCTGGGCGGCCGCAGCTCTGCGTCGCCGCGATGCGCCCGCCCGGCCACAGCTGCTGAGTCCCTGCCTGCCTCTCAACATTTCATGAGTTAATCCCTTCAAAAGCACCAATTGCTACACTGCACTTTATATTTTCTACAGTCTGTGTATTCATTAATATTTCACACACTTGCCTACATGCTGCCATGTATTGGATTAGAAATAATGCATGGTATTATGCTTTGAGGAGGAGTAAATCAAAGGTCCAGGCAGTCATGTGCGTGTGTGTTGTGCTGAATTTTAATGTCTTGCCTCTGCTGCCATGCTCTGTGTGGTTTTTTTTTTTCGGTGACACATAGAGGCAGAAAGCCACAGCCCAGCTGGCTCCCCTCAAGCTGCAGTCAGGACCATAACACTGCAGGACGCCATTCACTCAGGAACAACTGATCATAGAGGCATGAGTGGCTCTTAGTGAAGGATATGAAGTCGTAAGCATGCGTTACACTTGAGCATCAGACAAACTTTTGGAGTCACTTGTGTGTCAAGTAGGGTGTCAAGGGATAAGGCCCACACACCAGCTGTAGATCCCGGAGCCTGGCAGCACCTTATGACATGAAAACTCACACAGACACACAGATGCCTCGCAAGATCTTGATGATGAGGCACCCTGCAGAGATTCACACTTCAGTCTAACTGGTACAGTTTCTCTCTTGCGGCCCATCTCTCCTCCTCCACCTTTAGCTCTCTTCAAGCCTGCCTGCGTCTGTGTGATCTCTCACGCTCTTTGATCTCTCTCCCGCTTTCCATCCCTCCATCTTGAGCTTTTGACAGCGGCATATAAATCAAAAAGAAAGCAAAGCCCTAAGATTGGAGTGCGATCATTACTGACTCATTTAGGGGGAAGCATATGCACACGAGTGCCAAATGTGCGCTATAGCTATGTCTGTTTAACCCACACGGACAAGTAAACACACTCAACCCCAATCCACCTTCAGTATTTAACCTGACAAGTGTAATCACTGTCCTGTGTGTGTGTGTGTGTGTGTGTGTGTGTGTGTGTGTGTGTGTGCATACGTGTAACAAGCTGCAGTCTTAAGTGCTAATAGGAGCTCACACTGGACAGCAGCAGGCCATGTCAGCCACAATCTCCAGACAAGCCCTCAGGGTGTCCCATTTGGCATGGTTACACACACATTATACAGACAGACACACAAATGTGCAAACAGGTCTGAGAGGTTTAGACTTCACTCAAGGGTTTGAGCACTACGGGTGCTCTAAGGCCGTGTCCTTGCTGGACCTTCAAGACAATGCGACCGAATTAACTCTGCTCTGTTGCCACAGAGATAAACCGCAGACTGACTTTTACATATGCAAACTGTTACATTTTTCCGACTGGATAATCATTAATTCATTTGTGAATATGATTAGATGGAGAATCTCTTTCTGTTAATGCATCTCTTTCCTCTCTCTCTATGTGGGTTACGTATTTATACATTTTACCGCAACACCTGTGAGGCCTGAGAAGAGGAGCATCAGTCTTCATTAGACTGAAATGAGGCTGGTCCTGTTGAATAAATGACTATCGCTCAGTGTGTGTGTGTGTTTGGCTGTGTGCATGCTTGTGTCGAACCCTGCAGCCCGCTCTGACCCAGCTGACAGATGACTGCAGTGATTTCCAGGGTTCAGCAGATTAGGGGATTAAAGACTGAAGGCTTCACACAATAACCCTAATGCATGGGCACGGCCGCGAGCGCGCGCACGTACACACATGCGTATCAAAGGGCTCTGGGCTGTGGGGCTGCTCTGAGGTCAGGGATAGCCGGCGTGACCCCCCCCTTCTGTGCGCCGTGCAGATAGGACCGTCCGCATTCACACATGCAAAGAGAGGGAAAGCGGCATCATAAGACCTCAAGAGTCCAATTTCGCTAATGCCATTTCCACACTACAGGCGTGACCCGTGTTGGTACAGAGAGCCCAGTTGATACATTTTGTCCTTTCCAACCAATTCAGAACCCACTCAGAGTTAGATAATGAACCAGCATAGTGGGCTGATTGTTTGTGACTAGGCCAAAGCAATTTTGTTGCCGATTTAGAGCCAAAAGTCCCTGTCAAACACAAAACCGCCACCATTGTGTTCATTGTTTTAAATTGTGTAAATGATAACTTCATTGCAGCATGTTAACTGATGTCATAACAAAAAGCCGCTTATATGTCTCTCAGGTTTAATTACCTGAGAGGCTGTGAAGTGCCCCTTGTTATTGGGCTTTGTATGAATTCATGTGTGGACTGGTTTGGTTTTGGGAACACAATTTGCCGCACAGTGTCAACTTTTTTTCCCTCTACCTGGGAATTTTAACAAGGTTTGGAACACTAAGCGCCGTTTCCACTGACAGTGCAACCATAGCAACATTAGCTTGTTTATAAAACTTTAAATCCACCAGGTTTAGTCATGGAGGCAAAGTTTATCTGTTGTTTTCCCTTGAAGATGCTGGAGGGGAAAACAACACAAACAATTATCCCCATCAGATGTACACACCTGCACCCTAAAACCTCCACTCTATTTTGTTTTTAAGCCACTTTCACGAGCAGGTCTTAAGTGGCTCAGCCCTAAACAGAGGTGGGGGCACGATTGTTATTGTTATTTTATGCTGTAAAATTATATTTGAAATAAAGCAACCACTTCTGTTGTTGTGTTATCATTTGGGACACAACAGAATAGGTGGTAATGGAAGCAGAAACAACCTCTTGCCACTTCTGATTAACTAAGAACGCTGACCTTTAGAGAGAGCAGAGGTAGGTGAAAATGATGGTCTTTGTGACAGGATATGAAGAGGGGGTGGTATTGTTTATGCCGCTGCTGTAATTGTCAGCATGTGCGGGCAAATAGAAAACACCAGCTTAGCTCCATTATAGGCCGTCCTGTCCGACCGTCCTACGACGCTCTCAGCTATTCCACAAGCGCATGGCTTTTTTGAGCCAGGAATATAATCAACTCGGTGTCATAAATCCACATCCGGAGAAAAAACCGCTGCAGGAATGGCTTCCCTTCCTTTACGCTGCTGCTGTTTGGCCCCCTGCAGAGCGGCCTTTGGGTGGCATGAGATACAGCCGTGTCAGAGAGGCTTTGACGAGGAAGGACCGGCTCGGATTTCCCCCTTCCCGCCCCACGTCCACATTTCACTGCTCTGGCAGCCAGTCCACAGTTTGATCCATTCATGCTCCATTGTCCTCTCTGTTTCATATTTCAACACTTCAACTTTCAACATTAATTGCGCTCCTTCTGGGAGCCTTCCTAGACATATGTAGACATAGCGTGCTGTGGTTTTTCGAGAGGCTAAAATTACAAAGGACGTGCCGGTGAAGGAGAAAATTAATTAGTAATTGATTAATTGGTGGCTAGACTTCAGGAAACCGCAGTACAAAAAGTGGTTGATGACTCCCAAAGCTTTCGGATGAAGTGTCTTGTGGCTTGGGTTTCGATAAAAACTACAACTAAAAAGATCTCCTTACTTTGGGTTGGATTACATCAAAGTAGTATGTTCACACCATATCCCTTCCGTTGCTTCCCAAATTGCTCCTGAAGCGCTTTTAATGATTGCATCAACTGACAGTCCTCTTGGATGATCTTCTATATATGATTTGTTTCTCCATCAAACTGAACCAAAACTACAAGTCTTATCACAGCTGTTAGGAGTTGAAAACCTAATTCCACTTTTGCCAAACAATTTTGAAAGATGAATTCGGCTGCCCCCCTGAAATCGTCTGTTTTTCAATGAGAAGAGAGACAGTGAAGAGAAGGATGTTTGATTACTCTGTGGCAGCCTTTCGGTTGCACATTATTGCCCCCTCCGAGGAGGTTATGTTTACCCTGCCCTTTTGTTTTTTTCAGCAGGATAACAGAAAAACTGCTGGCCTGATTTTCATAAAACTTGGTGGAAGGGTGAAACATGGGCCAAGGGATGGCTGATTTGACTCTTAAACAAGTAGAAGTTTCATCTTTGTGAACATACAGGTCACCATTACAACTCTTTTTATACAAAGCTGCCATGTTCACGATTTTTATTCAAATTTGTATTCATTTTTGAACATTTTTAAAGCACTGCAGCATTTCATGGTGCAGATAGAGTACAGGACATTTATACAGAATATGATAGCCAATCCTTCAAACATACAATCATTCACATGATTAATCTGTTGTAACTTCAATTTAACCTGAAGCCAGAATGGGGGCGGCTGTAGCACTGAGTCGGTCGTCTTTCAAATGGAAGGTCGGAGGTTCGATCCCCAGCTCCCTCAGTCTACATGTCGAAGTGTCCTTGGGCAAGTCACTGAACCCCAAATTGCTCCTAGTGGCATAGCCAACAGGTATGAATGTGATGACTGATTGACAGTTGGGCACTTCACCTCTGCCATCAGTGAATGGGTGAATGTGACATGTAATGTAAAAGTGGCTTTGAGAGGTCGCAAAGACAAGAAAACACTATATAGGTACAGTCCATTTACCACTTACCAATGGACCCCATACCTTCGTTGTCCTGCCCTCTGCACTGACTCTTCCTAACATGCTCTCATCATGAGATCTTAATCATTTCAACAGTCCATTCCTTTGCATTGGGACATCTAGGGTTTGTTCCAGTTGTGCAGTATGAATCTTGCAGCTGTATTAAGCACTAAACATTAAACTACTGAAGTTATTTTTAGTTACATAAGGTACCATTGTCCTGTCACCAAGGAGACAAACCATGAATGTATGGGCATTGAGTGGAGCAAAGCCAACTTCCCATTGCCATGTTCATGATTATCTCAGTCCAAGCATTTCATATTTGCCCATATGTACACTGTAATTAAGCATTTTCAAGTGTATGGAACATTTCCAGTTTAGAAGTGCAAAATCACTGCACAGCTGAGATGATGACGCTTCAGCTTGGCACAACCATTTCTGACATAATTCTTTCGGTGTTGGAAGGAAATCCAGATTTATATGGCGGTTGCAGTTGCAAATTTGCATAATGTTGACGACTGGACTCTTGGCTTGGCTGAGGTCTGCGCTTTCCAAGTGCCCTTCTTTTTCAAGATACACAGAGGATCATTGTATATAATCCACTGCCACTGAACAGAACCCCTGATGTCTCTTTACTGGAATAATGATTCTCAAAACCGCTTCCAAGGCACATATTAGACATTAAATTATCAACAGAGGCCATAAATTAATAGGAAAACTATTTGAATACATAATAGTGTGACATTTTCTTGAGCAGATACGACTGATACTGTCCTGGTGTTCCTGCTTCGGCTTTCAGATTCAATGCATGCCACTATAGTTCGCTGTATGATGTCTGGCGACATGCAATCTGAAGGCCGTAAGCTCATTCCTTCCACCTGTTCCCTGCGCACTCTTTGTGACCTTAATGGCCCATATTTTTCCTTTAAGGGGCTTTAGCTCAGACCACAGCGCTCAGTTTAGTGCGATGTGCGTATGCGTGTGTGTTTGCCTTGTGTGTGGCGTGTGACACCCGGCATTAGCTGTGCTTTAGAGAAAGTGACGCTTGTAGAGAGCAGCCTTCATCTTGGATTACCATGCCCATGGATCCTGTGGGTTTTTGTGCTTGGAGAGATGACAGAGTGGGATGATATTCACTACATCTGTCTGACAGCTGACCGACTGGTTTTAACTCAGCCTCCTCGCATGCTTATGGCGCTTTGTTGGGAGCTTCCCGGTAACATTTTAGTGGAGCAAAAAATAAAGTCTCTTACTCATACTTGCAAATGCACTCGTGGATGATGGCTCGTACCAAGTCTTTTAGCAAAGTCTGCATTATGTAAGACAGTCAGTACCAATGTAAGTGGGTGATTTAGGAGAAATGTAGTGCTCCCAGAAAGGTGCTTCAACATGTTAAATATATTTGCAAGTATTTGGTGACTGGTTCAATTTCTTCTTTAGCTAAACGTACAAGTCAAACCCTTTCTGGTTTCACCTTCTCAGCAAATTGGATGCTTCTGAATGGACTGTACTTTTATAGCGCTTGTCGAGTCTTGCGACCACTCAAAGCTGCTTTTACACTCCATGTCACATTCACCCATTCGCACACACTCATACACTGATGGCAGAGGCTGTTACCTAAAGTGTCAGGCGGTTATAACATTCACACACCGATGGCTATGCTTTTAGGGAGCAATGTAGACAGAGGGAGCTGGAGATCGAACCACCAACCTTCCAATTGAAAGACAACCGACTCTACCACTGAGCCACAGTCGCCCCAAACATGTTTGTCTTCTTGGAATTATAAAATGTATGGGATTAACAAGAATATATCTTCAGATTAATTAATAATTAAAAATATTGTTGCTTGCAGCCATATTTGTTCGACATGCTCATCAAGATGTTCAAATGCCACCTGCTGCACAATGTGCCACTGGTGAAAGGTGGTTCCCATTGTAAAGTAATTTTCCACCCATTTAAGATGCAAAAGCAAGTGAACTGCCCGTTGAGCCCTCCCAGGCCACAATGAATCAAGCTGAATTTCTTGGCTGAGTTTGCAGAGCTTACTTGAAGAAAAAGTAAGTAAGAGCCTTCGCCTGTTGGCCCGCGGTTCTCTTTCTAAACTATTTCCCATCAGTGTAAAGAGGCGAGTGGTCTCCCGTGCAAATTAGAAACTCTCCTCCGTCTTCTTTCCGTCTCTGTTTTGAGAAATGCAGTGAAAAGTGGACTTATCCTCTGCTGCCCTTAGGTGCGGCCTGTTGGGTTATGCTTAAGAGAGTGCCAAGTCATTGCTCACACCGACATATCCAGTCACGCCCTGACCCCTTCGGAATCAAGTTAGGGCTCTCACTGATGGTACTTGAGGATCCTCTTTGCTGATGAACTTGCTTAATACCCTCAGCCTTTTGCATTTCTAAGAACACTTCAACTGAGGGCCTGAGCAGAGATGAGGGTCTGCTGTAACCCTGACGTGTCGAGGACATACCGGCTAAGGGACACATCCGAGCGCATGTGCATCCAGGCATGCAACAAGAGCAAGTCCACCGAGGGATTGCTGTGGCTTCTCCACTTACTGTACTCTAACGTTCCTACCCTCGATTTGTGGGCTCATTCAATTCCATGTCTTTCACAGCCAATAGAATAACCACAAACTCTCTGCGGCAGCCTATGAATTCAAGAAATTTAGTGTACCTCTATTGCTTTTCCCTTCTCTCTTTCTCTCTGTCTCTCTTTCTAAGCAGACATGCCTAGTTACAGTCTAAAATGGCCTCGTGAAGGAGGACGGGAGTTAAGATGGCATCCCCGGAGACTTTTCAGAGAAGTAATTTAATAAACTGTGATATTTTCCCACTCCACAAGGGAAAGGGAATAGGCTCAGAAAAGTAATGAAACTCGGCTGTTGAATTTTTAATATTACAGAATCAATTTCCTGCACTTGAACATAACCGAGGAAGAGTCTGTTCTTCTACCTGAGTCGCAAAATGCCACAGTGCAGCATTGACTTCCGGCTACTTTCCTTTCCCCAGTGAAATCAGATTGTGGGGGGTCCAAAGGTTTGATCACAACATTTGTTCAACAGCTTCTCCTGGCTCCCCCCTGCCCTTGAACATTTGAGTAGCAGCTGGAAATATAGGTTTTTCTTAACCGCAGTCGATGCTCAGACAGTGGAATGCCTCATAAGAGCAGATGCAGATCCTTGTTCATTAATAATAAAACTATGAGGACACAAAAAGCAAAATACACTCAGGTTTGAGTGTATCTGCCAGACATAGGAGAGTTTGAAGTTACAGATTTATGTGCAGAATCATTTTGGTGTAAAATTTTAATTTCATGTGGTCTCGCAACTTTCTCCAGTTGTTTTTGCATATTTACAGCTCCAGTATCTGCAATCATGCTTTAACAGGATTTGCACATTTATCTGGCTGTTATGGCCCTTATACCAAATCGTATCTTTAGCCAAGGAAAGGGGAGACAAAGTCTGTTGTGTACCTTAAATTGGAGGTCAAGGTTTGGTGTGTTCTCAGGACAGCAGAAAAAACTAAAAGAAACGTAGAAAATAAAATGTTTTGCTCTTCTTTTGAAATATGATACATTCAACAGAAGCATATTAGCCTTAAATCTTACTGCACCAGTGAAGGTACACCTATATAGGTCAAATGCTGCCGTGTTTTCCACAGGAAATGCCAAAGGATCATTTCATTTCTCATGTTAAGCAGTTTCTTTTCTTTAGTTTGGTACACAAAGGCATTTACATGCTAGCAGAACACCGTGGACTTCCTTTCTTTAATACCTTATCCAATTAATTGACACATCCGCGGGCTGCTGTCGTAAATGTCATGTTTGACGTGGTTCCACAGACACACCCAACTTAAGTAGAACAACGTCCACATGCAGGTCGACACTAAATGTATCCAGGAAATTGAAATGTTCCCATTAACTGGATCTAAATGTCACAGGATCCTCCAGCTCCAGTGACATAGTACGTGACCTTGGCTAACCTAGCTTACCATGCTTAGCTGACTTGCTTGCTACAACTGACAACAAGTAGTACATTGCCAAAACTTTCTAGCTATTACCGTGCACTCTCTGTTGCACCTGGTCTAAAAGAAGACAGCCTAAATAGACTGCTTAGGCATAAGTTGCTTGAGTCCCAGGGCTTCCTGTCACTTATAACTTGGAACAAATACACATACCGTTCCAGCTATATCGGATATCTTTGGATGTAGACTTATGTTACTTACATGTACGGGGTCCTTGGCAACATGCTTTGCCAAATTAAGGCAAAATAATAAAAAAGAGATGCTCAAGTAGCACCTCTACCTTCATTCAAGAAACTGGAGATAGCATCCATTAACAGTGAACTAACCTTAAAGACCCCCTCCAGTTAAAATCAAGTGTTTAACCTTGTAAACATCTCCATGTGGTGTTCTTCATGTGCTACAAGACATATCAGGGACAACATAAGCAGTCATCTCCACGGCTGGGCCTGTCTGCTTTTAAACTGCAGACGTCACAAACCTTAGGAGCCAATCCCGTTTAATGGACGGGGTGACGCTATGCATATCATTATGTGTATCCTATGGCAACCACTTCGGCGATGCTCGAGCCAGCTGTAACCGTCATCGTAATTTTTGCAAACTCACTACTGACTACTAACGTTAACGTTACAACTAATTACTACATTTCAAGCTAGCTAAGTTTAAACAAGTTGCCACTAAACGATGGCAAAGACGTGTTTTGTTTTTGTGACGGAGGGGGCAGTTGAAAATGTGCATAGTGGGCGGGGCCTATACAGATTCAGGAATTTGTAATGAGGGAGAAGGAGGAGATGCCTTGGGAGGATTTTTACAAGGTAATTGAAAATAGTTTGCAGAAAAAAACATATCAGACACATTTTATAATTTCAAGCAGAGCACTTTATATGTCTCAAAACATGACTGGAGGGGTCTTTAACTGTACATAAGCTGTAACTTAATTGTCATTGACCTTTTTTTTTGTAATTTATACCTGGTAATTTGAGATGATGGGCCAAAAATATCCTCATATCAAATGTTAAAAAAATATTTTCATACACTCAAAACATGTTTTCATTCTGGTGTCCTCCCAAATATTGACTTATTTTTAAAGAAATCGTCAGTGCTTTTGGCATTAACAGGCTTCCGTACATTTGACTGATCATTTGATTGGATTCCAGGGTTTGATTTGATAATTAGCTCTGTTTCCTACCTTTCATGCTCCTGTCAAGACTGCTGGCTGTTTGTTTATTGCAGATACGCAATGACACTCCTTTTACCCTGACTCCACCGCTACGTGTGGCAGAGAGCGAGCGAGAGAGAGAGAGAGAGAGAGAGAGAGAGAGAGAGAGGGGTCAGGTGATGATTTATGACCACGATGCTGCATTCCAGCACAGGATGATTAATCTCTTCTGGGAACACTTCACGAGTACAAGTTTAACCTACCTCGGCCTTGCACACGCATGCACGCACACACACACACGCACAAACGCCAGCGTGCACACAACAACAAAAACACACACACACACACACACACGTAAGCACACCCGCGCTCTGCATGCCTGACAAGGATGACATAAACGCAAGGGGCAGAGTGCATGTAGGTGCTTTTGTATGCAATTCATGTGCACCTACCCTCCCCCCTCTTCCCCCCACATACACGCCCCACCACACACCTTCTTTTTCTGCCTCCCTCGTTCATTCTCTCTCTCTCTCCTCGCTGACCTCAGTGGTGCAATGTCTCACATTCAGCCCTCTCCTCTTTCCCCTCATTCATTCATCACAAACAGTCACAGATGCTCACACTCACACACACACACAGCGAGGGAGGGGGGAGACAGAGGGGGAGAGCCTCTGTATAAGGCCATTTGGCTGCCGTACCAGTGAGCATAAGGCTATAGGATTAGTGCTGCTAGGTGCTAAAAGCTTCAATGTCTTAATAAGCACAGAGAAAGGCAGGGGCCGGACATCGCTGTGATACAGCTGTGTGTGTCTGTCTGTGTGTGTGCGTGCGTGCGCATGTTCAGGTACTCTGCGTGGGTACAAATACTCTTTGGCAGTCCTGGGCCGGCACATTGAGAGGATAAGTGTAAATACCACAGGCTGCATCTGAAGCTCTATTACTTGAGCACACTTGAGCGAATCATTCCACAGTTATACTCATTGAAACACAGAGGGTGGTTGAACACATCTTTATTGTAATGAAGTCATTTATTGTAATTGAGAGCATTTACAGTCAACTGTAGCTTAGATTCCTACGCTTTCGTCTGTACGGCTTTGCTGCTTTTTTTTTTTTTCACGGAGCCTGCTCGCTGTTTCTCGTAGACTATCTCTCCGTCTCTCGATTGACCAGCTTGAGCCTGGACACACAGAGACCTTACATCTCATTAGAGGGCGGACTCTTTTTAAGATACAGATTTGAAATATATTGTTGTGTACATTTTTTTAGAGAGCCTTTTATAAATTATTTTGCCCCATCTAAACGAATGCACTTTAATTTACTGTCTAATGTCGTTATCCTGAAGCTTTCAGTCATGGTTGATTTGGGGACACTGATCCGACTAGTTGTAATAAACGTCGTACAATATTACTGGAACCATTCTATGAACAAGCTGCATGCATGCGTCTACATCGCAGCCAATCAAACTCATCGTCTAATGTCAGGGTCGGTCACAAATGATGGTACCTGCAATCTCATATCACATGCCTGTTTGACACAAGTAGTTTCCTACACAGCAGCAGAGGAGTTAGCCACTTGTCTGAGGAGCTGTAGGTGTGTAGCCTGTGAACTGTAACTCTTTATCTAACAAGAAGGAGCAGCTAACATGTTTGATCCACTCCTCACTGCAATATTTTGCAATATTTGAAACAGATACGCTGTCAAAAAGCACAGCAAACCTCCATTGTCCTGTTTTGTAGGTGTATTTTTGACAACTCGCTGTCTTACTCATTGTCACTGACTGCAATAGAAGGCAAGTCGTGTTTGGTGGATTTGATGCTTTTAATGTGACGCAGGACCTGTTGGAAATGTTAGGGTTTGTGTTGTCTTTATTGATAGGACAGTGAAGATAGACAGGAAATGTGGGGAGGAGAGAGTGTGGACGACATGCACCAAGGGGCCGGGGTCGGATTCAAGCCAGCGGTCAGTGCGGCAAAGGGCGCCTGTTCTAGCAGCTGAGCTAAACTGCCCCTTCCCCCCATGAGCAGTGATTTAATATTGTTCTAATATTAATAATGCTGTAGGAGAGTGGCCATTACACAATTGAGATCAACAGTATGCTAGATTACATTCATGCATTGTTTCCTGTGAATCACTTGTGCATGTGTAATTTGAATCACAAAGGGAAATGGCCAACCCCGCCAGAAACAATGGAAACATACTAGAGAGATGTGATTACTATGGAAGCCCTAAGCGGGCATGTATCCATACATTTTATTTACTCCATTTTCCCATGATAACGAGTGAGGGCAATGGCAGCATGGCATGTCCTGGTCCGTTATATCACAGTGACCAGCTTGTTTTCTAGATCGCAAGAAAATAGTCCCTTATCATGAGAAAAACCAGCTTTGTTATCCCAAGATAACGTCCAGATCTCACTCGTTATTACAGGAAAACCAGCTTTTTCATCTCGAGATAAATCCAAATCTCAGAAGAAACAACAGGAAATTACTCGTTATCATAGGAAAACGGACTAAATAAAATGTATGGATGCATGTCCTCTTAGGGCTTCTGTAGATTACAGAATTGAAACACATTGAGGGAGCTTTCACATTAGGGCCCGGATCTGAGTATTCTTGAACCCAAAGTCCAGCTTGTTTGATTAGTGTGAACACTGTGTACCGTACTCAAGCATGGTTCGTTCGCCCAAGCCACTTGAAAAGGTGGTCTCAAGTACAGTTCATGTGTCCTTGGGTACGGTACGCATTAGGTGTGAAAGCTACCGTACCAAAACATGGAAGTGGACTGCTTTTTATAACATCTCCTCCGAAATCTGCTTATGCGCACAGCACCGTGGACCTCATCCTCTGAACTGCGCGGCCATGGCACCATAGGAATGTAGGTGAGAGGGTCGTTCTTGAGATTTTCTTAAAAATATGAATAATAGTAGGCCTAGTGCGAAGGTTGGCTCCATTGTACGGGCTTCGGATCATGTGATTCGCACGCTTTTCTACACTGAAACGACAACATAAACAATGCTACGTTCTTCTTCTTCTTGTTTTTGAGGTGCATTACTGCCACCTTCTGCTTCGGTTTCCTAAGAGTACTCGGGTACGTAACAAAGTTATTGACGTGAAAGCTGACCGGCGGGGGAGAGGAGAGGGGGGGCAACCGTACTCGGGTACGGTACGAAGCAATCGTACCTAATGTGTAAACGCCCTGACTCATTGCTGAAACAATTCTGATAAAAAGAATAAATAACAAATACACTAAAACAACATACAGTTAGAGAGTAGACCCCCGCACCATACCTCTATCCTTACTGTTGCTAACTGTGATTAAATGACCTGCAGCTGCCACCAGATTGCAACTTTCATTACCTAATGGTTATACTTATCATTACACTGTATATACAATACCAAGCATTAAACATGCATTTAATCATCTCTGTTATAATGGCACTGATAGTAGTTAACATGTTGGCCTCCATTCATGTTATTAACCCTGCAGATATTTGCTTTGCCCTGCCCGATGAGATGACTTTGTAGTTAGATAGATGAGATAGATTGATATGGAAATGTATAATGTATGAGCTTATATGAGCTGTGAGTGCTAAATATATGTGTGTGATACAGAGGTAAAAATGGAGGATGTGGAAAACATCATTAAGTCATATCTTAAACAAACACATGCTTGCGTGCACGGAGCTCCGTCTCTTTGGGTCTTAAGCCTTTATTTAGCACCAGCTCAGTTCCTTACAAAGCCAGTGTCCATTATCAAATGTGAGGATTTGGAAGAGAAAAAAGGAGTAGTGTGTGAGGGAGAGAGAGTAATGTAATCCTTTGTGAAAGTGCCATCATATCACCCAACCCCACTCAATCTCTTCACCAGCTGCAGAATAGATGAATGTCCTGAATGATTCTAATCTCATCACACATGTAGACACACACAGGCAGAGAATTACTTGTCCACACCGATCGTATTCAACGTTTACAAAGAGACGGTGAGTAGTAATAACATGAGTGGATGTTGTGATGTGATAGTGCTTGAATACGCCCTCTGAGATGCCGGTGCGTGTGTGTGAATGGGCCTTTACGCATGTGTAGGAGATATTTTTGTAGCGTCTGGTTTAGAACATCCGTCTTAACTTTAATTCCTTAGCTGTTAATTGTAAGCAGGTGTCGTCGCGCCTTAAGGTTACTCTTTGTTGGCGCAAGTGTCGATTCCTGGCGGGGCCCCCGGTGTGACGTGACCCCTGTGGAAAATAAGGGCACGTCACATCAAGCGTGTGTTTATCTAGACACAGCCGTCTAGACACTCGACGTCTTCCGGTCCACTCCGCCGTCTTCTTGACGCTGCTATCACTCCACATTGATTTAAGAATACGCCTGTAATTGAGGAGCGGGGTCTGATAAGGACGGCAGGGGGGTGGGGGGAGGGGAAGCATGTGTTTGATTCATACTGTGAAGTTATCTGCCTCTTTCAAGTTTGAATTGTCTCTTTTGAAGCGCGTGGTATTTGATGTTCACATTGAGGATTTACCTTTGCATGATTAAAGGTTTATTCACAGACGCTTTTATGGCGTCTTCTGCTTTGACGTGGGACACGCGCTGATTTAATTTATTTGCATTTAAGGTGACAAAATTGATCAAGGACTAAACCTTTTCTGTCAGGACACCAATTGGAGCAAAGCATACAATATTTACAGCTAAATTCATTTATATTTGTCGTGTCTCACAGCTTGAACATCAGAAGTCTGACATAAATTACTCTGTTGCATCTCTATATGTAAGTGAATTTGTTGTTTGGGTAAATATTGCTGTATTTTTTTTTTTAAAAAGTGACTAATTAGGCAATCTGTCACAGCAGTAGGAATAATTATGTTGTTGACTTGTTACAGTATCCGTTAATTATTTTGTTTGACTTAAGAGTCAGCTTTGTTGCAGCCAAATTAGGTGCTTAATAAACAATTATTTGTCCTGCTGCTACATACAAGACTTTAGCTGAAGGCTTTTCTTTTTCTCAAGTAATTTAGAATCAAGTCAAGTAAAGAGCGGATGAAGTGACACCTCAAAAAATATCAGAATCAAGTTGTTAGTTTTCTGTCTAGACACATTTTTGAATGCATGAAGTCACATGTCACAATTAACAACATTTAAACATTTAATGTTTGAAAAAATAAATCCTGTTATTCCATCATTTTAAATGACAGTAAACAACAGGCAGCTACAGTTAAATGGATTGTTCTTATATCATGCTTTTCTCGTCTTCTGACCACTCAAAGCACTTTTACACTACATGTCACATTCACCCTTTCACACACACTTTCACACACTGATGGTAAAGGCTTCTATGCAGAGTGACAATCACAAACCAACTACATTCATGGCAATTTGGGGTTTAGCGTCTTGCCCAAGGACACTTCAACGTGTAGTCTGTATCAGTCAGGGATCGAACCGCCAACCTTCCAATTGTGAGAGGACCCACTCTACCCCTTAACCACAGCCGCCCAGCATTGATCTGTTATTTTACAGTGGTTGGTTGCTGTTTTACTGTTGTTTTAGTTGTCCTACTATTATCTCCATACACAGTTTATTACAGTGAGATATATATATATATATATATATCTGCTGGATTTTAATGATGAAATTTTACATTTCAGAATAAAATCCCCTAAAATAATATCCTATGAATAGCAAAGAAAAGAGATAAACAAATTGCTTTCATTAAATACAAACACATTATGTAACTGAAAATTTAAGGGCACTTAGAATACAATTCATGAACACACGACTCGTAATGTTGAATAGGTTCTCACTTGAATCTCGGAGACAGAGCACACTCCCTGGCTGTTGTAAGTGTAAAATGATGAATATGTCATTATACATCCTGTATCTTTGCAGTAAATCTAAATCCTTATTTTGATTTCAAACGCGCTTCAGAGGGTCAGACAGAGTCCAACCCCCCAGGGCTGTAGTATCACAGCACGACGAGACTCGACTCATCTAGACTCTAAGTTGGAAATTTGCCTAAATCTGAAATCACTTTTATACCATCTGATGTAAGGTCAGCTTAATCTTTTTGTGCGAAGGCTTAAGTGCAATTTTGGTATAAAAAAATTGTGCCTTTTCCTCTCGCTGCTCAGACTACATGTCTTAGAGCCAACACTCACATCCTGTGCTATTTTCATGGATTTAGTTTCATGGATTTTCATGGATTTAGTTTGTGAAGGCGCATCGACATAATCACTTAAACTGCCTTCATGTTTATTATGTCTGCCGGTATTTCATTTTCCTCAACATGGATTTTATAACCTAAAAATGAGCTGAATCCAGAGGGAGTTAGCAGCACGGTCGTTAAAGCAGGGGTGCGGGAGCATGGATTGTGGGATCCTATGGATTCATTGGAGAAAGGAGATCACACGGTCCATCAAACATCTCAAGGACACTCTACATTTTCTCTCTCTTCCACATGTTCCCATTCATCCCCTTTGCATACATATACAACCTCTCATGAGGCATTTTGCAGGTTGTCTATTGCTGAAAATAATAAGTGAAAGTTTCACGGCAGAAAGCAAACAGCGTTAGTATTTGTAATAATATCACAATCCTACTTAATTAAAATAAGCACCTTGCTCATTTTAAAGCTACTGTGAGGAGTTTTTAGCTGGTTATGAAACAGACTTAAATTAAAGCTGATGCTTTTATATGACCTACAAATGCAAACGAGACCATCAGCGACCACATTTTTAATGCCTTATACCGCTGCCACCAGGTCGCTCTCAGAGGAGGCGATTAACTGCACGCCGCCGAAACAGCCTTTGTTTACGTTGTCTGTGGCAAAGAGTCACAGTGAGTGACACGTTTGATGGTTGAAAAACAACAAGATTTTTAGTCAGAAAACACCACTTTTCTTGTCCTGCATGTACAGGACAAGTCCAGCAAAGAGGTACTGCTTTGTCCACCAGTGTTGCCAGATTGGGCGGTCTTCTTTTGATTACCTTGGGCTGGGGAAAATAGCGTTGGGCTGGGGGATGATTTTTGGGCTGCTTCTGTCAACATTTGCTGCCATTTTATGGTGAAAAACAAAGATTTTGTAGTTCCCGCTCACTCCTTGTGCACCCATTTGATTGACATGAGTTGTATTCAGTTGTATGAATAAGGGAGGACCTATTTACTTTGACGTCATTATCATGGCATATTCATTTATTTATTTATTTATTTTGTTTATGTTTGATTTTGGCAGTTTCATTCCTCCATAATCCTATAGTTTTTAAATCAGTTGGATTTTGTTGTTAAGCTTTGTATGCTTATGATGTGTTTTCTAGTGTAGTTTCTACTACAAGTATTTATGTGGGTTTTTGGCATTGTTATGATTTGGGCTGGTTTTTGTTGAATTGGGCAGGAAGCTGTCAATCTGATCTGGCCACATTGTCCACAGGGGTCGCCAAGATCGACGTACAATGAAACTTCCTTGCCGCAGCTTTAAGAATGATTTCCAACTATTTCTGTCCAATCTGTTCCCACATTATGTTACACAATCTGATCCTCTGATATGATTTCTGCAGCACACACAGGTGCTGTCAGTTAGACGATGTCAAAACGCGTTAACATCAATCTCACTCTCTGCTTGTTTCCAGGATCAGTTCTGACAAATGTTTGTGTCCTGTGATGCACAAATCTGAGAGTGAAGTTTTGGGAGCAAAGCTAGAAATCCAATATATATATAAAAGATATATGTCTGTACATTTTCATTGTTATGAACAACATTACATCTGTCTCCTGAGTTTTCATTATTGAGTCTGTCTCTATACTGCTCTGACCTGACATTACAATATTTTTGGCACCGTAGCAGCCTGCTGGGTGGAAGCAGTGCGACTTTTAAAGTGTTTGTCGGGGAAAGGAGGGAAATAACAATAATCAAAAACAGATGAACATAGCGAATAAGTTGCTGTCAGTCTTCTTGTGGATGTTGTTGCTAATGAGTTTTAACTCTCGCTTATGATCCATCTTTGCCTCACACCACCTTTCTGTCGCATCAGTAAATTCAATAAAAAGACGCACTTCAGAATATGAATACTAAACAATAACCGTAAAAAAGAAGAAAGAATCAGCGGAAAAATAATTTGACTGCATTCAAGACATGTTTTCGTTCCACAGCGAGGATTACGGTGGGGCTTTTAAACTGTTAGATACCCGCTGCTTTTTAATATCTTCTGTGATCTATTTGTGTCCTAAGCTGCTAATAGCTAGAGGGAATCAGGGGAACACAGCAGGGGTGGTGCTCGCATAATGGATTGGTTATTTTATGTTTCTCCCCCCAAAAAAGAGATGGGATTGGGAATTTGTCTTTCCCCTCTTTTCTGTATTCATCACTTTTGTCTCTGCTGTGTTTCGCTGGGAAACAGAGGCTTGTTTGGAGTAGCAGAAACTATAAAAACTCAGCCCGGCATTGCAGTTATTGAGAGGCATGTACTGTGCCGGGGTTACTCAGCTCAAGCCAAGACACCACATTAAGTAGAGGACTGAAATCCAGCGTAGGATGGAATTTCAGGACCCTGCACTCACCATCGGCAAGAGGATATCACACCGGGTGAGCTGAACTTGAGGAACACTAGCCCCGGTGGGCGAGAGTGATTTTTGAAGCAGTGAAACTACATTCTCCATTTCACAGTCACAGCACTGGCACAGCTGTGATAACAATGTGCCCTAAACCCGATTTATGTTCTTATTTATTCCATGTGCCCCACAGTTGCCTGACTGTTATTCTGAGGAAAAAGTAATTGCTAACAATGTACGTGCACACATTCCTTTTTTTGCTTCTCCCCCCTCCGCTCTGCTCCGCTCCGCTCCGGCTCGTCTTTCGGTGCAGCAAAGCAGAGCTGCAGCTGATCTGCATAATCACACGTTTAGAGACGGGTGAGAGAGAGCCGTTCTAAAAAAAACCTCCTCCTGACAACTCAGAAACAATTTTGGAAGTTTTCAAGACAATCAGCCTGCTAATTCTGCATTAATTAGTGATAAAGTATGAAAAGCCAAAACAAGTTAATGGCTGTTTTTCAGGAGGGGGGGGGGGGGGGTTCCTAACGCAGTTCTGCATGACGAGAGAAGGACTGAAAAACTGCTCCAGTGCAATTACAACGTTTTTGATCATCTATAGGGAGCAAACGATTCTTCATAACAAACACTAAAAGCTGTAATGTCGGCCGATGTTGCATAAATGGTTGAGAATCGCGGTGCTTGTTACGGGCTCGACCGAGCCTCAGAGGACCAATTTACCCGGCCTTATAATGGCATCTCTAATGCTTCAGTCTACATGAAAATAAACAAGTCTGTAAAAAGGAATATTAAATGCACTGTATTATTGCTTATTCCCAAAGACACAAATTGATCTTCTTATGACATTCAATCAATAAAGGAAGGCGGAAGCTATTTTACAGCCATTACCATAAACAAACTAGTGAGCCGGGTTTTATCACCTCACATCTCAGCATTGTGGGTTTTTTAACTCAATTCGACTGGCTGCACCTGGTCTAAAAGCGTGTGTGTGTGCAGGGAGAGGTGTGTCTGCATGCGTGTTTGTGTATGAGATTGTGTGTGATCTCTGTGAGGTATGGCTGATTCCCTGATCCTGCAGGTTAAGGAGGGCTTTGGCTCTGTGCTGCTGACCCATCTGGACTGTTTGCCGGTTTTCGGCATCATCTCTGGACTACAGTTGGAGGACTGGAAGCTCAGCTTGGTGCCTTTACTCAATTCAAGCCTCCGGCTCTGCAGCTGTCACAAAATGTTAATGGTCATTGACCCACTGTACCTTGATGTGTGTGTGTGCGTCTGTAATCCGGTGGCAGATGTGGTTCTCAACAGAGTCGTATCAGCACACACACAGGCAGATAATAGAAAACAGACGGAAAGCTCAAATTATTTTCCTATATTTTATATTTACGCTGCTATAAAGCTGATCCTTTTCAATCTGTTTTGGGTGACTTTAGCTCCCGTCCAAATCTGGTATCTCCTCTGTTTGTCTGCCCATCTTATCCTCGAGCTCACGCTTCATGTGACCTCCTGCACACCCATATGAGAGCCAAAGAGGATCAGCGCTTAGATCCACTCAGATTACCACCTTCTTTGTCGCTCTCTCTCTCTCGCTCCCTCTCTTTTTTCTCTCCTATCCACCCAGCCACAAAGACTACTCCATCCAGAAGTTAGATCTGGACAAGGACAAATAGTACAATAGGCACACACGCGCACACACACACACGCAGGCAGACACTGCTGCAGGGCTGCGTAGCAATGAAGGGGCAGGCTAATGTCAGCTGACCAAGGCCTTGGTGGCTTCCAGTCATCCACGGCTGCCAACTTCACTAACATCAGCTCCCCTCCACAGTAATAGGACAAAGGAGGCCTGCTTTTTTTCCCTGCAGCTTTTAATAGGGCAGCTCGTCTGTGTGTGCGAGTGAATCACAGAGAGACGGAGAGAGAAGAGGAGGAGCGTAGCGAGCATCAATGGGACTTTGTGTAGTCTTTGTGACATAAAGGGAAACAGCAGCAGGTAGAACAGTTGTAGCACAAAGCATCAAAGATGAAAGCAACCTGGTGATTCCCTGAAAGTAAGGCTGGAAACTAATTTTACAACAATGTACATTTATTTTTTTATCAGTCGCTATCAGTATTTATCACATCATAATACAAGTCCCTTTTTCTGCCAAGCACAAGATTACCCTAAAGGAGAATTGTGCTCATTTTACACATCAAAGTCTGTTTACATGTATTGGGCAATACACTGATAAAACGCCTCGAGGGGATAACTCTTGAAATTACAAGTTAGAAAAGGAGAAAAAAAAATCTGGTGTTGTGGAGTTTAAAGAAATAAGCCGTACCAAACTCCTGCAACCCGCTGCTCGTCCCTGCACGAGGCGGGAAGCCTTTAGCAACATTAGCTGCTATTCGGGGAACTCACCCGTAACTCAATCTAAATGTTGGTGATGGAGTTGCATCGCAGGCAGTGGTGTTGATGTGAAAATGAAAGTGGTCAGAGCTTAGAGAATTATGAAGTTTATTTTTGCCTGTAAACCACCTTAAAAAATGGAGTCAGAAAAACAAGGTCTCCACAGCTTAAAGGGGGGTTCGTTGACTCATTTGTCTTCGTCACCACCGTCATCTTTCACCGGAAGAGCTGGTGCCGACACCCGTCCAGTATCACCGTCAAGTGGTATTCTACTTATGCATGAAACTTACGTTAGTAGTCAGTAGTGAGTTTGCAAAAAATACGATGAAGGTTACAGCTGGCTCGTGCATCGCTGAGGTGGTTGCCATAGGTTACGCATAATGTTATGCATAGCGTCACCCCGTCCATTAACGGGATTGGCTCCTTAGGTTTGTGACGTCTCAAACCTGCCAATCTGAAAACGTGTTGTTCAGCCTGTCCTTGGTACACTGCAGTTTAAAAGCAGACAGGACCAGCCGTGGAGATGACTGCTTATGTTGTCCCTGATATGTCTTGTAGCACGTGAAGAACACCACATGGAGATGTTTACAAGGTTAAACACTTAATGTTCACTGGAGGGGGTCTTTAAAAGCAAAAGAGTGGCTTTGAAATGATTTGTTGCACGTTTGCACTTCATTTACCTTTACCTTCCTCTTCATCGTCTTCTTCTTCTTCTTCTTTGAGGTTTTACGCCAGTTGGCATCCTCGATGTTGCATGACAGCCACACTCAATTTTTAAGCTCAGTTTCCCTTCATTTAAAGTCGTGTTTTTAGTTTAAAAAAAAATCTAAAAATCATTAGACCACCAAATTTCTCAACATTAAATTTTGAGTATCAAAGATTCTTTGAGGAAATGTATCAGAATAAAAGTAAATGGACTGTGCTTATATAGCGCTTTTCTAGTCTTCCAACCACTCAAAGCTGCTTTTACTCCACGTGTCACATTTACCCATTCACACATTCACACACTGATGGCAGAGGCTGCTGCCTAAAGTGTCCAACTGTCAATCAGTCATCGCATTCATAATGTTGGCTCTACCACCGGGAGCAATTTGGGGTTCAGTGTCTTACCCAAGGACACTTCGACGTGTAGACTGAGGGAGATCGAACGTCCGGCCTTGCGATTGAAAGACGACCGACTCCACCACTGAGCCACAGCCGCCCGGAGTAAAAGTGGAAGTTGGCAGAAATATAAAACTTCCCAGAAATACATACTATGTTGCATTACACCACTGTTTGCTGGTAATATGGGCTCTTGGTAATGACAAAAAAACATGAAATCATAAAAAAAATATTTCTGCTGCAGTAACGTTCATACATTTAAACTGTCCACAGACTGTCAAACATTTCTAAAGTTTGGAAGACTATTGGGTGAGTCATGCTTAGCAGGGAAAATCATAGGGATGGGTCTAATGGGGCAAGAGTGCTGTGTAAATCAGGCGATGTACAGGGTTCGTTTAGGGTTAGGGTATAATAGCCAAACTCTAATCTAGTTTGTGATATGTCACCATCGGGGTTTTTTTGGCTTTGTGAACAGCATGAATGACCTTTCTGTTAATTTTCTGACTATAAGTAATGTTAGCATTTGGGACTCAGTCCTCCACTGTGTTTCCAAACAGGATTTTAAGTAGCCACATCACCAACTACTGACGCAGAAATAAAAGCATATGGTGTGTGTGTGCTCTCATAAAAATCCGGGGTGAAATTGGTTGGAAACAGCTCCGTCTCGGCGTTGTGATGGGATGTCTTTATGTGTCTTATCCTCGGTATATTGAAGTTTGCGTTCTGGTTCATGTGCTGGATGTCGCCCCTTCACTGTGCTTCTGTTCCTGTGTCTCAGGCGAATGCTGCAAATAAGTACCTCTCCTTTTTTTCCCTCCTCTACCCTCCAGGTATTCCTGCTGTCACTGCAGACCTCTCTCCTTTAACATCATCCTCCCGCCATCCCACACACTCATGCTTATAGACATTCACACTTATCTCACAACTGCACACTTACACTGACCAAAAATACATTGCGTCTGGTTAGCATCACAAACAATTATGCAGTACATCGGATTTTGACATTTCGGTCGGACTGTCGCTGCATTTGAAAATACGTGTGACAGACACATGTACAGACACACACAGAAAAAAATCGCACTGCGTTCACTTGGCTATTGTTACTTAACTCCCAGTCATCCTCCCACACACACACACACACACACACACAGCAGCGGGGCAGCCAGCCTCTTGACACCGTTCCATTTAGCCCACACTCCTGCCGGAGGATCCAGCTAATAACTCACATAGCCTGAATACAGCCATAGCGTGAAACAATTACTTTCAAGAAGAAACGCAGGAATCAGGGGAAATGAGAGAAAGCGTAACCTTGAGAGAGGATAACATTTTTTAACATGAGCCAAAAGCCCTGCGCTGAGAGTGATGTAAGAAAGAAAGAAATAAATCATCAGGGTCTGTTAATGAATCTCTCCACTGAACTGAACTTGCAGTACAGCAAACACTTATCACTATTCAAGGCCTTTCTCTCTTTCTGCAGGCCCGAGTCGCAGGCTGGAAAAGAAAACAGCAAAAAATAAACACTCCCAGTGTGTCTGAAATCGAACTGCTCTCCCAATAGAACTAAATTACACACACACACAGCCCGTCCATAAATCCCATCAAACACATAATTTGCTTATAGTGGTTACACAACATAACAAGACAGGGGCTATCGATCGGATATTACATGAAAATTAGCCCTACAGCAAATAGCGGGGCCCCTCTCCTCAGTAGATATTAGACTGATAGAGCTGATATATGGCGATGAATGACAAGGAAGCAGAATAGAAATCACATGGTTTATTAGCGGGGCTGCGAGTAGGTCTTAATAGTGTCCAAGATTTTCTTCTGAATTCCAATTAGGTTAAGTGGATTCTCAGAAATCCTCCGTAGATTTGAAATGTTTGTCTTTGTTCTTCTCTGGAAGGCCTTCAATCGACTATAAAACAGTCATTCCCAGTGCATGGTGGGATATACCGTACGTCCTGATCTCCTGTGATTTTCCAAGGTTTCTGGCACACGTGTGCATCATTATTCAGAAAAACAGAGGAAAGACATGATTAAGAAAAACCTGCGGTGTTAAAGTCAGCTGGCGTGCGTGCTGTGTGTAGTCGTTTTAGACGAGCTCAGACAGTGTGCCTTCGAGTAGCTCCAGAGCTACAATTCATAGCTTTCAGTCGCGTGACGCGCGCGATGACCTGGAGGGCAAAACAATGGACCAGCATGGCGGCTCACACTGGACTCTCCGTAGAGACGCAGCACAAGCCGGTCAATTTTCCTCCTGTTTCTTGTCATGAATATTTGAATCACCTATCAACGAATGAAAAACAAACATATGAAGACACACTTAATGTTTTGGGCACTTGTGATCCATATTCAGCACCAGTGGCCGTATGTCAGTCCCTGCCAAGAGCTTTACTTCGGCGTTGTTTACATATATCTCGTGGAGAATCCGTCACCTTACACTGTCACTGTCACTGCCACTGACATTGCAAGGGTTTGCGAATCATTGCATTCTTTGTTTACGTTAAACACAGCATCCAAACTCTTTAGCTAACTTTAGCTAACAGTAGTGCAGTTCATCAAGGCCCACGACAACAAACCATGTCAGAACGATTATCTAAAGATATTATGGTTCAAAATTCAATAATTAGTTTAACAAGTATTTACTTGACATAACCTTTGATGTGTTGGCTGCCGCGTATTTTGACAGCTGCCGTTGTTTTCCCTCCCCTGGGACCGAGGCACATTTAATGGCAAACTCCACAATCTACTCGTTTCAGATGGGATTCTATAAAAAACACAGCCCAGTCTCGTCTCCTCATCGGTTTGTACATTCAATTGCACAGCAACTAGCCGGCATTTTGGCTAGACAACGGGAATCATTCAAAAGCTGGCAGGCAGCAGTAGACAGCATTGTTTTGCCTCCCAAGGGGGCGTTCCTCGAAGAACGTGTCGTCACGTGAAAGCTATGAATAAGGCATCTTACATATTAATATCACATACCCGACTGCTTTATCCAGAATGAAAAGTTTATATAGCAGCCTATAGAATATAAAGCCGGCATTGCAAAGAAGCCACAGCACAATGGGATGATGTATTTTGAACGGAGGCTGCAGAGACTTATGTTTCCTGTCTGAAAATTGGCTCTCCTGCTCATACAAAGCTAATGTTATCAATATCTGTATCGGCTTTTGCTTTCCCCTGCTTCACACATAATCCAGTTGAATATAACCAACCCAGGCACGATCTCGAAAGGCTTCCTGGGAAATATAGGAAATCACTAACTGATGCAGAAGTAGATTGTGGGGCGGGGGGGGGTAGCTGAGAGAAAGTGGATGCAGCACAAAGACATTGCTACATTTCATCACCAAAAAAACGTGTTGAATGCTGAACATGGCAGATTTGTTAAAGCAGCAGAGGATGATGTTAATTTCTTTTTTATTCGCTCCTTTTTAGCGATTCTGTCGCTTTCATTTACTCGCTCTGTTTACTGCCCCGGCGCCCTCGCTAACGCTATAGCAGTATTGAATTCAGCTTACTCTGCTGCCCCAATTAAGGCAATTGTTTTGTCTCTTCAACACTCTTGGTTATAGAGAATAAGCATCTATGTGGTTCACAGTATAACAAAGTACAAGCACATGGAGCTGTTGTGTTTCCTGCTCTTTTAGCGAGCTTATTCCAACATTATTTGTAAATGAGCTGAGAGGAAATAAACATAAAAAACATATCAATCGACAAAATATGTAATCTTTGATCAAAACCATGTCTATTAAAGTATACTATCGTGTTTATGTCTTAATCTTGGTGCAAACTTCATATCGGCTGAACTTTTAGAAATCAAATAGAGCGCAAAGAATAACTTCAACATGTAGTTGTTGAATTATGTAATAATTAATAAAAGACCTGTCAATCAATCTGGGAATAACAGCTGCTTCTAATCCTGCATTATGAACTTTGGTGGTGGGCCCACTCCTTTGTTTACCTTTGTATCACAGATAGTGCCTTTAATATGTGTGAGATTTTGATCCTGAGGTGTGGGAGGCATTTGCAAATATTTGTTCCCGAGAAATAATGTGAGGCACATTAACAGAGAGATTCACACAGTGAAAGTTTTCATCAATGTGATGCACCTTACAGCTCCTGAAACTTGTTGTATTTCTTTATAATGTCAAATATTAATGAATCATAGAGCGACAACCATTGTTAAAGTTTGTCAAAAATCTATTTAGGTATATTTTTTAATAGTTTAACATTTCAACTCAAGCAACCAGCTTCATCAGTGTTACAATTTCATTTAGCAGACGCTTTTATCTTAGAGTTAATGATCTATGCATTCATGCCTGATGCCACCAGGAGCAGTTTGGGGTTCAGTGTCTTGCCCAAGGACACTTCGACATGTGGCTGTAGCAATCGAACCCCCAACCCTTCGATTGAGAGATGACGACTCTACCGCCACGGAGCCGTCATCACGACTAGATGCAACAGTTCTACAACTGTCATCAGATTTAAGCTCAATTCTGGTGCTTGTATACAAGTTGCATCATATTTTTCCAGTTGAGCTGCCAAACTCCAGGGCCTTTAAGACAGAGGAAATGAAACAAAAGTCATGAGCCCCTTTTTATACTGCCACTTCAAGGAGGGATCATTACGCCTCTGTTACGCCATGCCGCTCCTTCTCTCAGCCGGCATCAGAGGTCGTAACAGAGGCGAAACAGCGTCAGTGTAAATAGATAGAAAGATAGATGTACTTTATTGATCCCAAACTGGGAAATTGTGGAATGAATGTATGTGAACATCACACTTTTTGTTTACATGGCGTGTGCCATAACGCTGCGTTAAAACACGCACTGTGCAGCTTTCTGCCGGCGTTGCTTGGTCCAATGTAAAATGTGGTGGAGCTGCAAAGTAAAAAGGGCTATGGTGATATCTTAGGTGTCTGATTTTGTGAGAGATATTGTGTGAGTTTGATTTTAATAAGGCAGAGGATAGAGCAGAAGCTTTTTAATGATTTTTATGTGATCCTGTAAAGCCCAAATATAGCAAAGTAAGTCTTTGTGTGGAATGTCTTTTCACTCAGTGACTCAGACATGTAAGCGCATCGACTCGTAGGCTACTTCAGAGCTGCATGCATGTATGGTGATAAGTGTAAAGATAAATTCATGTGTGTGAGTACATAAGTATGCATGTGTCTTGGGGGCGAGTTTCCTCTGCGGTTGACTGTGGTTGAGTGGAGCGGGCTCATTTGAGAAGACGCGCTTTGAGGAGCGATCAGGGAATTCCTCCAACATCATGCTCCTATAAATCATCTCTTTAATCAGCCTGAAACTCCCTCTCAGCGCACAGCTGACAAACACACACACACACACACACATTACAATGCAAAGAAGAAGAAAAAAAAAAAAAAGAAAGGCGCTCGCTGCAGGCTGACAGAGCGTGTCGGCGTCACATCGCGGGCTAAACGAAGAGGGAACCAGAGATAAAGGTAGAGTGAGCGAGGGAAGGGAGCGTACGGGGAGACAGAGTAGAAGAGACGTAGTTCAGCCAGGTTGGCAGAGGCAGAGCTGAGCCGAGCCGTGCCAGGCTGGTAATTGGATCGGAGAGTCTTTGGGGAGGAGGATAGACACTGGAGACCGCAGGAGGGTGAGGAGACTAGATTGCTAAAATCCTGTCTCCTGAGCCTATCAGCCAAGAGGAGCTGTCTATGGACTCTTACTTTGTTGACAGAATTCACCATAGAGCCCGGACAAGACCCAAACTAATCATCATGCGAGCACTATAACCTTGATCCTCCTGCTGCGAAAGCTCTGCTGCTTTTCCAATTTAAATATATAAGGTCTTTGCATTTTAATCTGATATACATGGAAATGAAATGACTGTACACTATAGCAGAATGTATATTAATAACATCATTGTGGCTGGTTTTTTTCTGCCTGCATGAGGGACACAGGGGGAGATAGAAGGAGATAGAGTTGTGCCGTAGTTGTATTACAGTAATACCTCGGTTTAATGGATGTCTGCTTTGGAATAAGGTTGTACTCAGTCCAATTGCGATTGTGTTGCGTCGGAGGGATAGGGTGCGCCCCCCTCGTAAATCCTCTGCGGGATGAGATTGGGGTTCAGAACGAGGGAATGAGCGGACAGTAGAAAGACAGAATGATGCACTCAAATCCAGCTCAGGATTGTGCTGTTGTGACGGGGATGTGTGTGTATGTGAGAGTGTGTGTGAGCTCTGTTAATCCTCCAGTCAGGCCTGGTGTTGTCTATATGACACACACACACACACACACACAGAGGAAGAGCTAATGTTTCTCAGACGCAGCTCTTTGGAAGATTTTGTTATTTGTTCTCTCTTGCTCGTCCCTGTGCACGTGGTGCAGCACAATGACACTCTCTGGCCCTATTTTCTGGATGTAGATGGACAGAAAGATTGCAAAGGAGAGAGAGAGAGGAAAAGAGGAGAGAAGCCAGTGGGAGAAGGAAACAGCTGGAGGTGGGAAAAGGTCAGCCAGCCAGTGGTTCTGCTATAAATTATAAAGCTGCTGCATGGTAAGAATCAGCTCGTGGAATAAGAAAAAGGCAGGAAAGGAGATATAATGAGTAAGGAAGGGAAGGTGGGAAGGATAGGAGACTAAGGGGGGACAAGAGAGCAGAGAGGAAATGACAAGGAAGAGGAGGAGCTGAAGCGAGGAATGCTGCAGGAGCCTGATGATTTTATTGGGTTCCTCGTCGGCCCGCGGGAGAGGGGAAGGGTCAGCTTGCCCATGTGTAAACAGCAGATGTGAAAAGGCGCCCGCACACGCCGCCACCCCGGGCTGCAGCGAGGGCTGCACGCTCAAGGACTCGTCTTGTGTCGCTGCTCCTGAAAAACCCTCGCCCATCTGCTGCTGCTTTAGCCCCATAAGCCAAAGTCCTGTAAAGACATTGACGCTGACAGCTACCTCCAGCCTTCAGGATTCAGGTGCGATTAAAACAAGTGTTGCTTCCATTAGGCTTTTACACACACTAGTCAGCAGCCCGGCGAGCAGGCCCAGGCACGCTCCCGCTCATTAGGAGTGTGGACTGTGCACCGGCAGGGTCTTAATTGTTTTTCTCTTTAACTGAGCAACTTCATCAATAATCATTAAAAGGTGCTGAGGCAGGTGGGGGCTCCTCTTTGCTCCGTCACAAGCTGCACAAAACACACACACGCATAAAACAAGGCGCGCATGAGTCATACAACGCTCGTTTTTGAATATTCTCTAATTTCCTGTGAAATTAGGTCCGTGTTGCTTATTCCATTAGGCGCTTTCAGAGACTTCTGATAGAAATCCGGGTTAGAAATGACGCACTATCAGTGTTAAACACGACTGAATGGAGCTCATTACTCAGCAGCTGAAATAGAACGAATCCAACAGCGGAGTCTGAAAAGAAAATGACAAATTGAAGACTTTTATTTTGGCAGGACAGAGGATGAAACGTCTTTACAGTTTTGCAACAGAGCCGACTACAATTTCAGTCATCCTGGTGCGCTTAACAGATGAGCCGGTTGTGTCGGCTGCCTCGCCTGTGCAGCACAGATATGTGGGTGTGTGTGTGTGTGTGGCGCTTACTGACGTTGACATTTCAGCTGTACATTTGGGAGCATGCTGAGTTCTGTAAAGGTTGTCACAGCAAAGTCTCCAGTAATGTCTCTTTAACCCCCTCCCACGCCCTTCCTCCTCCTCTCTCTCTTTCTTTTTTTTTCTTCCATCTCTTTCCTGTCTTAATCTGTCTTTTTCACTCTGTCAATCATTTTGTTTGTTTCTCTTTTGCCTTTATTTCTCCGTGTAGTTTTTTTCTGTCTCAGTCGCTCTGTCTCTCTCATAACATATCATTATTAAATACACCCACACTGCTCTTCTCAGCAACCTATGATGCACAGACTCATTATATGTGACCTCTCACGGTAAACATGCCCTTCCACTCCTCTTCTGTAAGTGCGTTTGCAGTTTATTCTATTGAAACTAATTTCTTCTCCTCCGTTTTGTTATTTTTTCCCCCAATCATTTGTGACATTAAACTTTTCCCCAGCACATCTGTCTGCTGGTCCTTCTCATGTCTCGACCCCCCGCCTGCCTCTTGTCTCCCTCCGTTAGCACTGATCCGGCTCCGCTCTCTTTGCTTCCCCTTCCCCGCTCTGTCATCTGTTGCTGATGGTTGTGGCGTAGTAGAGGAAGCAGGGGGGCCCCCCCGGGGGCAGCCTATTTGTATGGGCCGTGTTGCTCTCGGAGCCTTCACAGCTGACAGAAAAGCTTTACGGCAGAACACATTGTGCGCTCGGTTCCGCGCTCACACACAAATCACTCTTGTTCATTTACTTTTCCTATCCTGGGGAGATGTCGCCGCGCTGGGGGGAAAGTTTGCCTGCCTTCCCCTGGCAAGGCCTGAGTTCTCCCCCTGTGTGTGTGCGTGTGTGTGTGTGTGCGTGTGAGTGTGTTTGTGTACTAAAGCCATCAAGTGAGCATGTTAAGAATAGCTGTGGGGAATGAATGCTTCTGGTCCCTGTAGGCATGCGTGAGTTGCAAACAGAGAGCCGATTCAGTGAGTAAGCTGAGCGAGGACTTCCATGGAAGTCACAGAAGTTGGAGAAATATAGCCAAGAGGCCACATGTTTCACAGTTTGTTTAGCTCTCCTTTAATACCTGGTGGTGATTTAAATCATTTCAAAATAAAAGCACGAGGGGCTGAATGAGCTGGGATTTGAGGTTGATAATTCAGTGACATGTTTAATGATGAGGCTCTTGGTGAATTCTGCATAATTACACCTGGCAATCTTGTGTCATCATGTCATCTTTTCACATGAAATACCCACAAATTGGTGTGGCGCTCTGTTATTGTGGAAAATACAAAGAAGTTGGCATTTTCAACCCTGTCCCCACCCCCCTCAAACTCCCCTCCAATCATCACCCCCCCTTGCCTTTCCTCTTTGGCATTTGTGCCGCGTTGCGTGAGTGACAGTGGATAGATGCGGATCTGGAGTAGTAATTAAATCAAGGTCGGCTGCTGTTAATCACGGGGCGTCCAGGGGTGACAACGCTTATTGACGGAAAAATCTACGCAAATGTCAACTGCCCCTTTCCATTCCCATTTTATGTGATTTAGCAACGTTGTCGAGCTGAACAGCTCATTTGTGGGCCGCAGAGTCAGAGGCAGAGGCGCTTTGGAACACAGGAAATATGGCAGAGAGATAAAGAAAGACGTGAGAACACCTTGGTTATTTCAGGGAGATCTGATGGCTCTCTCGCTGTCTTGCTTCACTCCTTCCCAGTCGCAATTTTTAGTTTCCTCTTTTTTTTTTTAGAAAGAAGGAGAAACAGCCACACGAGGCTTCATATCAACCTGTTGGCTGATTTTTGATGACAGATTTTCACGACCAAAGCTATGCAGGAGTTTATGTGGAGATAAAGAACCAGCATAAACTGGAAACTGGGAAAAAAAAAGGGATGTTCCAGTTAAATGGCTGCCTGCTGATCAAAGTTGAGTGCTGAGGCGACACTTTTGTTGCTCTCGAAGTTGCCCTGCGAGGGTTATAAGGAGTTCACGGGGAGTTGTGTTTGCTTAATATCCCCTGAAACACACATGCACATTAGGACATGTTGGCACGTATGCTCGCAGGCAGCCGAGCATGCACACACAGCACAATTACACTCACACACAGGTACCGCATATACACACACATTCACACATGCATTGCACAAAAAAAGCAAATTAGTGCTCAGTAATGCAGAGGAAAATTAACATTTAATTTGCTATGAAATCAGCTTTTAACACCATTCAGCGTGAACAGTACATCAATAGCAGCAAGGTTAAAGCTGTGTTTTTATGCCGCTAACTCTCGGAGCCATCGTGATTAAATGAGCAGAGCAACGCACAGAGGGGGAAGAGGAGCGCGAGAGGAGAAAATAGAGTAAAGAGCACTTATTGGCGTGATCCTTATGAGTTAGTCTTAATTAGCATAATGAGGAAAAGAAAGGATTAAAAGAGAACAGAGTGCATACTGCCAGTTTCCATGGAAATGAAAAATTGAGTTGAGGAGATAGCAGTCAAAGTTGGTGCCATCGGTTGTCATTCTGTTAGATCGAAGGGGAAGAGGCGCGAGGGAAGGGCGAACACTTTTTTAAAGCTACTTTAAACCTCAGAAAAATTAAGAGTAACCACCTGCGCAGGACTGAGCGGTTCAGGGTAACGCTCATAATTGCAAGTATGAAGTGCACACAAAATAAACACGACCTCTGCTCGGTATTCGCACGACCCCCAAAACAAGGGCAGCTCAGATCTCATTGGGCAGGTTGATAATGTCAGAAATACCTTTAAAGAAGGATTGAACTGATGAGGAAAATAACGTCCCGACACAAAACATGGATTTAAAAAGAGCCACGGAGCCGGGCAGCTGGTTCAATACAGATTTTATTTCTATTAAGACCAATTAATTAACGGTTAACTGAGACTGCACACTCATGCTGTTTTTTCTGGTCAAAATACTTCAGTATTGTCAGTGATGTTACCTCATTTAGTGTTAAGAAGCCAAGGTTGCACTTTGATATGTCACTCAAACTATGAAGGCAGTGGAGAAGATGCTGCCTGCGCTTTGTAGTGTGCTTTTTAAATACTTGTCAGAATATTAACTCAAGTCTCCTCCAAAAACGTGATCCAATGCAAACTGTAGGATATGATATATCTTAAAAAGCCTTTTATAACAGGGCCTTCCTCTTTGAATGTGACAGCCTGTAGGCAGTGTTGTGCCTGAACGTGCTAAACGGGCATCACTGTGTTTAACGGCAGCCGAAGTCGGATTTACGACACCCGGCAGGCACGTTGGAAGAAGAAGTCACTTGTTTGTCCTGGAGTTTTAAGCTGAATGTCCTAACAAATATTTCTAAAACACTAAATATCCTGTTTTTCAACATTTCACTACAATTAAAATAATAATGATACACTTGTTTTCAGCGCTTACAGAAGCGTTTCTGTCCCACTCATTATTACCTAACCCAATCAAAAAACACCACGCATCTACAACATGGATATGTCTGCATGTGTCAATCAATCAATGTGTCGTTGTCAGGGCTGTTGCTATGACGCTTGTGGCTGGATTTTTGATACATACGCAAACCTTTTGACGCAACCTGGTCAGCTAGCAATTAGGGCAGTTTAGGCTAGATGATTTCAGTTGTTTACAAGAGCTTCACACATCTAGGCTCTTAATTTTGTTCTCAAAGTGCACCAGATTGGTGCATTTACAAAAGCACCCCCTCCCAGAAAATAGTCCCAACGTCCCTTGCAACCGACAATGCTGCTAGCAATTCAGGCAATGCAGCTACTGGTACTGCTGAAGCCAGTTCTTATGAACATTTGAAAGAGTTTTATGAACAAATTAGAGCAGATTCTCAACGGGAAAAGTCTCACATTTTTATGCAAATCGTGCCCGCCGGGTCTGAAAAACCAAGTCCGCATGTCAGTCACATCAGCAGCGAATTTGAAACGACACATCGAGTTGAAGCATCCGGACAGTCTTGGGAAATATCTGCGAGTGAATGATGACTCCAAATCGTTTCATCATTGCTACCACTGGAAAAGAGTAGCTCGGTGCAGCTAACAGAAAAGCGAATATATGACCTTTTTTGTGAACTATGAACATGAAGTATTTCATTTTAATCTGTGTGAACTGAACTTTGAGCTTGCTCTTTTTAAGTGTAGAACAACACTGGCAATTGGTCGAAAACAAGGAAGTGATACATCATCAAAAGAAGGGATGAAAGGAGGGAAGAGGGATGAAAGGAGACTTGCATTTTACTCCTGCAATACGCCTTTCACAACACGGAAGAAAAATATTTGGAATTTGGACGTTTTGAACAGCGGCGGTCATATTTTTAACATTCAAACAACACCGTGTTGCTCTTTGCCTGGCTGTTTCAAAAGTAGGCCTTTCTGTTTTGTGCTGCAGCTCAGACGACCCGTGCTCTAAGAATACAATGCAACAAACTCCCATCATCTTTCGTTATGCGTGCCGGCCAGTCCCGGGCACGATTTTGCACTAAAAACAAAAGGCAGCAGAAAACAAAAAAAAGGAAAGCCACTTACACAGAAGTCACAGAATGGAAAAAAGGGAGGTTTGAATGAAAATGAGCTGTTTGTCACAAAGAACTGTTGCATTACAAAAAGAGCCCGTCCTTGGAAGAAAGAGACAAAGTCGCATGGCAGGTTTTCTTTCCAAGCGCCTGTATGTTGCCAGAACTATTGAAGAGCGCGGATGAATAAGAAGCACAATGAGTGAAAGTTATCTCATCTCCTTTCTCTCGCAGTTTGTAAACTCACGCTAAAGCGAGGGCTCAGCACAGATGCAGGTATAAGTGATGTTTTTTTCTCTTCTGTCTGCCCTTGTTGCTTTATCGCGTGCTTCCTCCGAGCCGCCGTTTATCACCTCCCTTACAGGAAAGCAAGAGAGCTCTGGATAGAGAGCATGAAAAAAGAGGGAGATAGAGAGGAGGGACGTAAGGGTTTATTAGTACAGACCAGATGCAGCCGCACATGTGCATGTGTGCATGTCAAGAATGAACCCCATGAGTTATTTAGAGGGGTGCAACTTGTTAGCATCACCCAACATGAACCTTCAGCAGCTCCCAGTGTGCCGGACTCGCAGCCACACGGGTGCACACACTCGCTCGCTGCGGCCACTCATTTGCATGACAAAGGCTCGGTTAATTATTTAAGGAGCCTTATTTGATCAATACAGGAGAGCTGTATCCGACTGCAGGGACAATCTGAGCCACTGGATTCTATGGGCCTTCATTATTCATGAGAACCACAGAGAGGGACCAGGCGAGAGGGAGGGAGGAAGGGAGGGAAGAGAGGGAGCAAGAGATAGGGAGCAACAACAAAGGCGGCAGGGTCTTGTTTCATGTGTATTAAAAGTTTTCCTTTTTCGGTGCTGATGAATATTTTACAGGGTTTGAAACTAAGACGGGACCTCTCTATGTGTGGAGGTGAGAGCGGAGGGGAAGGGTTAGATGGTGACACTGCTGCTGTGGCAACTGTGGTTTGTGTCGGGGTGAGGGGGTCACACGCCTGAGAGGTGTGTGAAGCCTTTATTTTTAATGTGAAATCCCTTCTTTGATTACTACGTCCTCGTGGTCACTTGAAACAATGCAACACGAGCCGTGTTAAAAGCATGTTATCATTTGCATTAGTATGCATGGCTAACCCTGTGCACCCTGCATGCATTCATGCAGAGTGTGTTAGTGTGTGGCGCTTGTTTGCATGCATGTGTCATGGATTAGTCACAGGTACATGTCTGCACCCCAGCAAGGCCAGAGGGCGCTTAACTAAATATAGCTTTAATCCCACAGGGGTGTGTGTTCCGTCTTCCATCCTCTCTCCCCGCCGGCCACGCCTGGAGCGGCTGGAGGCGGAGGGCTGCGGGTCGGAGGCAGCGTACAGTTAAAGAAATAGTTACACACACATATAAGCAGAGCAGGCCCGTTAAGTAGAGAAATACAGTGTTGCTGGATGCAGAGCGACACCTTGCATATAGAAAATGAGACACATATAAACTGTACAAAATACTGAGGTAAACATCATCCCACAACAAAAACACATAATTGTTCCCCGGTTGAAAATTCATCCACTTTTTATTGACTTGTTCTGCACTGCAACACACAGCTCATTTGGTTCTTGCTTCATCAGGGAATTTTTTATGCGGCCCTGATGCGGCTCTGCCTTTTGAAGAGTAGGCGAGTTATGTCTCTGTGTAGTGTAAAGAAAGCAGAGAGAGAACAGTAAAGCCAGGGGCCCACAAGCAAAATACTAAAGATTTAAGTCAAACTAAAAGTAGAGAAAGTTTTAGTTCCTTTTTTTTTTAAACACCATATTTTTTACTTTTCTGTTGGAGGCGGCAAACTAAACTCTTTGCAGCCATTAGAGAGACATGCATCCACACTCATAACTCTCCAGCAGAGGTTAACACCAGGTAAGGGTCCTTCTAGGGGTCATTTTTGGTCTGGTGCACCAGATGGTGGTCTACAGGTGAGATGCATTGTGGGATTGCAAAGGATGCTTCGGGAGACCTGTGAGATTTCAAAAGGAGGGTTATTTTTGGAGAGACGCATCCTCTGCTCACCTTTACGACTTGTGCATCTGCGGGGAATGTTACCCATGTGCACGTCAGATCTGTGTGTGCGCGTGTGTGGGTGCGGGTTTACATGCACATTTGACCAAACATTCATAATTGGGCCCGGTAGCTCTTAGACTTTGACTCCGCGCTGTCGTCATGCCAACCGACCACTTTCCTTTTGTGCTGTTCCCATTTTGTGTCGAGATGGCAACTGCATGGAGATGCCTCGCACAACACGGCAAAGCGCACCAATCATTAGGCTGCATCCGTACCTTGTGTCCTTGCTTGGCTGCTTCTTTAGTGTCCACTGGTTATCTAATATCTTGGCACCCGGTAGTGTAGGTTACCGAGTCCTGGTTAATGTGTCATTGGCACAAGTGGGTGTTACTTTTTTTTGAAGACTGTGCATGGTACAAGTGTGTCAGTGTGCTAGTCTCATTAAGGGATTATTCCCGCTCCTGGACACCCTCTCCAAGCGTCTGATTGGACTGAGACGAGCTGATCCCTCCAATCAGCACACCTGCGGTGTTGTCATCTGGACAGCAAGAATCTCCACAAAGCAGAGAAGATGGTTGGAAAGAGGAAAGAAGGAGCTAAGGCTTATGAATTATAAATATAAAACTATTAGAAATAAAGAGAGTGACAGAGGAGCGGCCGCGCTGTTGAACTTTTTTCAGTCACACTTGAAGCGACAAAGATATTTTTCTGTCTTTTGGAGCCGATTGTTAGGCCGCCAGCTCCTCAGTCGAACCTTTTCTGTTCTTAAATAACTCCGTCTCTGTCTGCCTCCCTCCGTCTTTCTCCGTCTGTACTCCTGCCAATTAAAATTCAAACGCAGACCTCCAAAGAGCTATATAATTTGATCAAAGTATTGCATTTAAATGTGTTCACGAGTAAAGTAAACAAGTCTGTGTAGCACACGCTCACCTGATTGGATTAAACTGCTTTTATCACCTCAGTCTGTCGCACCAAATAGAGGATTAAGGAGTAGTATACAACCACCTGTGTATCAGAGGAAGAGTTTCACAATCAAAGATGAAAATTTAACCCAGAATCTTTAATTATAACGAAACCTTTGAAAACTCAGCGCCTAAGTATATTATTCCTTTCATAACTAAGAATCTTTTAACAGTCGAAATTAATGCATCTGAGCTGTCTGATGCAATCGCCAGTTACTTGGAGCTATTGCTCTAACATTCATCCAATGAAACAGATTTTTAGTGGGCTAAGGCGGCCGAGCTCCCGCCCAATCAGAGCGCGAGCTCGACTCCAGGCTGATGAGGCCGCTGCAGCTGAAGTGTTGCGTTTGGAGTGCGGCTCAATCAGCCACATTAATGGATTAACAGGCGGCATGTAAATGTTGCCCCAGTGGCTCGGTCTCTCTCCTGCTCTCATAATTGTTAACTATGAAGTTCACATCAAAAACCAAGAGCCGAGTCTGATGCCGCTTCCCCGCTCTTCTGTTGCCATGTTTGAATGTGAGCGAGAGAGGGGAGCAGGCAGCCTCGGCGAAAGAGAGAGATCGTTAAAAAGAGGGAATCAAAAGTGATATACTGGATTCTGATCATTCAGGAGGAATGAAAGGACACACGCTGGGTCTTGACAGATGTAAATGTCAGCTGGGTAGTTTGGTTGGAACGGTTTTCAATGTCTGTGTTTCCCTTTTTCCTTTAAATGTGTGCGCGGCTAACTGAGGCTGCAGGGGCTGAGAGCTGCGGCAGACACGAGCCGCCCTGAGGAAAGCCTCGTCCTTCACTGCCCATTTTTTTCCCCATTACGCCATATGTGTCAGCCTCCGCCATGCATCTTACCTGAGCTTGTTTGCTCATTCCTGTGAGCGCGCTGTTTTTCAGAAGGTGAAGTAAAGGAGAGGAGGCTCTTGATGCGAGTCATCGCTGAGCTCACTGCTACTGTCTCCTGCCTTGTCTGCTCAAAGAGCTCCGGCACCCCGCTGGGAAAGATGAGAGGCTTGATTACAGTCAAATTAGCAAATGAGCAGGTTAATTACAGAAGCAAATTCCTGTATAAGAAGTGTAATTTCTCTGAGAGATGCTCCAGCTCCTGCTTAAAGAGCCTAAAGAAAAGGAAAGGAAGAAGGAAGGAGGCCTTTTTCTCCTCTTTCTTTTTCAAGAAAACTCCCTGGTTTGTGCCCCTCTTAGCTCAGAAGCTTGTCGTTTGAGGTTAAGAGGAAACGGTTGCATCAATGAGCTATTATTTCTTTCAGAGGACACTTTTTCTCCCCCTGCATTTTCTCCCTCTCTTTCCTCCCCCCCCTCACTCAGGAGACTGCATCAAACCCCCTCACTCTAGCTTTTCTACCCACTCTGACGCTCACTGGCTTTCATCCTTCACCTCACAGGAGCCTTTGGGAGGCTTCAGATTTTTCTATTTGCAACAACCACGTCGGAAAAAGGAATTTGTGAGACATTCGCCTAAAGTTTGCAAGGACGTTCCGTTTCACACGCTGGAGGAATGTGGAGCCAACTCGCTGGAGAAAAAGGCAAAAGTAATTAGGGAGAAAAGGCAGATTTTTTCCGGCGACCTTGCTTAACGCCAGGGCCACTGTTGTTCAGTTTGTTCGTGTCACGAGCCAGCGCTAAGTGTTTAGGAGCTACGTGATGCACCTCGCTGAACAACCGCTTCAGCCAGTGGCTTATGTGTGGTTTTATGACTGCAGAGATAGTGTGTGTGTGTGTGTGTGTGTGTGAGAGAGAGAGAGATGGATGGATTTTGTGGGCAGATGTGTATGAAGTCTGGAGCAAATGGAGTGAGAAGCTGAGCAGCTGGCAGAGGACAAGGAGTAGGCTAGTGGAGAAGATGGGAGATTCACAGGCACACACACATGAACACGCACACGCACTCTCACAGAAGCGATTCCCGGATAGTCGCACACACATTGCAGTGACATGACTCACACCGGTTCACTTACCAGGCGCCGTCATTTGTGTGTCATCGCCGAGACAACCTACCGCAACACCGCTAACTTAATTCCTCTCCTGCGTTGTCACCACAGTGTCATCGTCTGTCATCAGCTGAGTAAATTAGAGTTTCACTCCGGCGAGTGTTTCCAGGGAATTTGTCTCGGATGTAGTCATATCTCCTAATGGAACTGAAGATGTGAAAGTTGGCAGTTGGCTCTCTATAGATTTTGTGGGTGCTGTTGTCGCCCCGAGGGACACGCAGAGTCGTGTGATGATACACGAGAGAGACGGGGGAGGAGACTTGGAGAGGACTGTTTGGTGACCAAGAGCAGTGGGATGGCGTCCATATTTAATCAGTTATTTATATATCTGAGTGGGGGAGAAGCAGCTTGGTGTATTAATGCAGGTTATCTCTTTTAAATTACAGCTTCAGCAACACCCACCTCCCTCCCCTTTTTGCTCTTTCTTTCTCCATCTCCCTCCACCCATAGTTCTTCGTTTCTTCCTCCTCCCTCTTAGACAACTCTATTGGATTTTTAGTCCATTCCAAATGAATTGAGCTGCGGCGCTCATGTCGAAACGAGCCCAGTCGATTGCCTAAATGTAACTATGCATAGTTATCGGGACTGCAGCGCGAGCCATTTGCGGGAAGCCTAAACATTATAAACAAATAAAGCAGCCGTATTGCCTGCAGGCCCTTGGTTAGGAATGCACTGCAGTGTCTGGTGAATGGGCAACCAGCGTGAAATCCAATATAGGGCTGTGTGTGGAGGCGGAGGGAGAACACTCCACTCCAATCTTCATCAATATAGCTCTATACAAGACTGGTGCGGCTGCTGCCACCAAAACACAACCGCTATTATTGTGACCACTCCACGCCACATCTGATTCGACTACTACTGTCTGCTGCTGGTTCTTTTACTGCATGCGGTAATAGGACTGTTCTGCAAGGCTTCTTTGGGTACACACAGAGATGTAATTAATCTCTTGAGCCAGTCAGAGCAAGGAACCGTTAAACACGTCTTCAGATCTCAGGTGGATCTTAAAAACGCCCTTTGCTACTCTTGATTTCAAACCTTTCATCCCCGCCTACAGGGTGATATTTTATAGCACCGTTTTGGCCTTGCTTTAGTGGCGGCCTACGTAACGTTTTTCATAAACAGGGTTGTTTAAAGTGCCGGTGTAGGCGTAGGACAAAAAAAACTTTTTCACATGGTTGCCTTTACATATTATAATGTCTGCTGCAACCACAATGGCCTCCACAGAATCAGTGATTGCTAGTGTAGCTTCTTTGGCAGCAGAAGCTGTTATTAACAGCTCCAAATTATGATGTTGCACATTGCAGTCTAGCCGTCGGAAAGAAAAAAAAATCACCTCCCAGCATGACCACTGTAGATGGGATTTCACATGGCAGCGAGCAGGCTGTGCTCTCTCTTATCTGCACAGCCAACTCTGTCCTGGACTATGTTTATCTCTTATCACTGTGTCCTAATGGTTCTGTGTGCTACAGGAGCTGTGAGGGATAAATCACCAGGGGTCTGGGTGCTGCAAGACATGCGCACACCTACAGGACCCTCTGATTTGCTGAAAAAAAAACCCTCCGGTTACCATAGAAACCCCTTTATCACTGGCAGTTATTGTGACATTGACCCAGAGCAAGGGTCAGAGCTAAGTGCAATGGCCTCACACCATTTGTTGCAGGGTGCATTTGGATGACGTGTGCTCCTGCTTCTGGAGGATATGTGCCCAAACACACACACACACAGGCACACACACACAAAACTGCTGTCTTGTTGTTTTTGGGCACTTCCCCCGAGCACTCTGGTGTGACTTTGTCAGCGTGTAAGTGCAGAGAGGGATCAGGGCAAGGTTAAAGGCTAACATGTGCCTTTCCTGATGTATGACCTTGGTGCAGCCTGCTCCATCCGCTCCTCTTTGTGCCGCTCAGATCGGCAGATATCAGCTCGGCTACAGTCCCTGTGCTGCCACCAATCCTAGATAACCCGTCACACAGACACAACACCGCCTCGTCGCTGCAAACAGCATCCATCTTGACAAGTCATTTATTCTTACTTTCAATTTTACTGACGTATTTTGGATGCAGTAGCTCATTTGTTTATGTCGCACCAAAGTGACACATTTCTTAAATTAAGACTCAGTTTAAAGGATCACACGTCAGAACACTTCTTCCATGAGGGATTATTAGTACATCAAAATATATCTCATCCCATAGAGTTGATTGTTCACGTCCTTATGTGTATGGAATACATCTTCTGAAAGCAGGCGCGGATCCAGACTTTTTTGACTGGGGTGGCCCAACTGGGGCTCGCAAACAAACACGCAAATGCAGCATTCAATTAACCCTTCCTTCTCAGCTTATTCTTTAAGGACTCAAAAAGAAGATGTATGGCCAGAGTAACTGTTTAAAGTACTGAAGGAAATGTGCCACATTGAAAGTCAAAGCAAATAGCCAATCCTAGTTTAGATTTGGGGCGGCACTTAGGGTGGCCAATCAGATTGAAGGGGGGCTCAGGCCACCCCTGGCCACCCCTCTGGATCCGCCCCTGTCCGAAAGACTGAAAAATAAAGATAATTGTGCACCTTAAAAGTATTAAATACATTTGGAAGCATTATTTGAGAAGACTCCGGCCTGACTGCCATTTGTCAGTTGAGTATCTGTAATTAGGTTTCGAGCTGCGTCTTTGTAAAGAGAGCAAAGCAGGAGCAACAGCATGACACACTGTAAACTTTACAAACCCTGTTCATCTTTTATTAGGTTTATACCTGAATTTTCCACAAAAGTCTCCTTCTTTTCTAAATCAAAATGAATGAAAAAAGTAAAAAACTGAATAAATCAGTGTCACTTAATATGAAATAATATCTATATAAGGGTTTATCCGATGCTCTTCACCAGCTTCAGGATGTCAGCAGAGATTGTTAGCTTAGCTGCAGCTAGCTTGTCCGTAAGTGCTCAGCTTGTTTTAGCTCAGGATTCCTTCAGTGTCCTCCAGAGGTCTTGTCCACTAGATAACATATCTACAAGGCGATTACATTTGGTTAAAAAAAAAAAAAGTCTGAATAAAGCAGTTTTAAGTTTAACACATTTTGTGGGGGGTTGTGGTTTAGCTCAGCGGCTACATCGAGCTTCCCATGTGCACAGACTCAGTCCTTGACGCAGTAGCCCCGGGTACAACTCCAACCTTTGGCCCTTTGCTGCATAATGATCCCCTCTCTCCCCATGTGTCTGACTCTATCTACTTTCTTATCAAATAAAGGCCAAGCCAAAAAAATAACGATGCTCCTCGACTGGGCTCCAGTGACTGTAACTGAGCTGCAGCTAACTTACATTTAGCTTAAGCTAACTTTTCCGCTCCGCTTTGTTTCCAGATGTCAGAAAGACTATGGGTTGAAAATAACTTCCAGAAAGTAATCAGCTGGAGATGCTTTAATGTCAGACTGACAGCCGGGTGCTAATGGAAGATGATTATTGTGTGTCTTACAGGTAAAACATGAGACACGTGTAGGCGGAGACAGGAGTTTGGTGTGGCACTGAACAGAAAAAGAAAGTGAACAAAGAGACGGAGCTGCTTGTATCGAACAGCCAATTCCACTAAACTAAAACAAGTCTGAGTCGGGAAACCCCCAACAGTTTTGTTAACATTATTTCTTCTTTATTTTGGAACGTGATGTTCTGCTGTTCCCCAAAGTGGGCAACATATAACGGAGGCAACCAATAACGTCTCTTGCTGAGAGCAATGTGTTCCACATTCTAACCCAGCGTGGGGTGCTTTTAATTTACCTCCGACTGCTGCATTAATCCATCTCTCTCTATTGGACAGCCATTATGGATATGGCTGCTTTATAAAGTACTTTTATGAGACGGCTTTGGCTTTTTGTCCAGCTCCACTGCAAAGTGGTCCCTGCAAAAGCCTAGCTGTTGTTCAGCCGTCTCCCCCTCTTACCCCTCATTTCATTTCTTCTGTGTGCCTTCCCAGCCACATCCTCTCTAATGAAGCTAAATCTAGCATGCTAAATGGGACCAGTCAGCTATGTCATTGGTGCTGGAGCGGCCATAGCTGTCTTCTATTGGCCCCGAAGGCACAAACACCACTTCAAGACGATGAGTCGATGGCATTAGGAGCGTTCACGGTACAGCAGGCACAAACAATGCAGACCCGAGCAGGCTAGCACTTATCCGTGGTAGCTCTGAAAAATTGGTGCCATGCATGCGCCCAAATACTGAGGCACCCACGTGTGGGCTGGAGAGAACAGATAAAGTAACAGAGTCAAAATGTGTGTGTGAAAGTGCAACTGTAGCTGCAGTCGAGATGGGTACTGTACCAGAGATCAAGAGCAGAGAGACGTGCTCTGCAGGATACCAGCCTGTCAATTGCACCGCTCTCAGCTTCAAAGTTCTCAGCTTCAGGATTTCGTATAGAATCTAATGGCTTTGGAGTGTGAGTGCACACAGTAACACAAGTGGAAAAGCACCGTAATACAGGACCCTACACGACAATCCAAAAAGCACACACACTTGTGGGTACACACACACACACACACACACACACACACACACAATAGCACACACACTGTGTCAAATCTCCTACTGAAGTCCAATATCTCCCTCACAAACCCATTGAAGGTGCTTCATACAACAGCCTCTCACAGAATACAGAGAGGAAGTGAGAGCGGCACCGACTGAGAGAGACACAGAGAGCAGGAGAGCCGCATATTTGTGACTGTGGGTGCTCAAAGTTAACACATTCTGCTGGAGGAAAGTGTACTTTTTATACCCGCCTGTATGTTTATGTTATTTAGGATATTTAAACAAAAGCAACACTTTTTTTTTTTGCTTAATAAGTTATTTGAATTTGTGCCAATTTGATGAAGTACTGTGAAGAGTCTCTGTGCCATTTGTGGAGGATTACAGTATAAAATGTTCTCTCACTACTCAGCTCATATTCTCTAACTTGAGCAGCAGCACACAAATGTTTTTCGACAACTTGAAATCAGAATGTATGAATATGATGAAGTTCAGAGTCAACTCACTTTATCAAACCTGTATTTTCAGCCATGCTAGCAGCATGCCTTTAGAGATGACGCTGTCGTTTGGTCTGACAGGTAGTTTTGCACCCACATATTTCCCCAGTATAAGAAGCTTAATGGCTTTGGTGATACCTGACTTTTCCTGAAGCACCTCCAGCCGGTCAAGTTTTCAATTATTCGGTGAAACACTGTAGCTTCAAATCGGTTAGGTGGATTGGAGTCATCAAGTGCCACCACTTTTGACTTTAGATAGTTTTGTTGAAAGTGTTGAAACAGTGATGGTTTTCTGTTTTAGGGCCAGTGAATGATATCTATTAGCCAACCTGTTTCAAAGGGGACTGAACACTTTAAGAATATAACAACTTTAAAGATCCCCAGACTTTTGTTTAGCACAGTCATTGGGTCAAAAAATTCCTGATCAGCAGCTGTACTGTTTGTGCAAGTGCAAGCAGTAGCAAGAGTTAGCATGTTAATATGCAAAACTCAGCTGATGAACTTGATACATATAACCTTCTAAATATCAGCATGACTACTCTAATCATTGCATTGGGACCATGTTAACTTGCTAACATTAGCATTTAGCTCAAAGGACAGCTGTGCGTGCAGCCTCAAAGAGCCGCTGGAGTAGCCTTCTTGTTTTTAATTAAATGTCTTCCCCACATGACTCCTTGGTATTTATTAACTTAACCCTATCCTAACAACTTACAAGGACTATCGACAGAATATACTACTTTAGGAAAACAAGCATCACATCAAACATGTATTTAATACTAGAAAAACAGAGTAAAAATGTACACAGAAATTAAAAAAGCATGTTTTAAGAAGAGATTTCAAAGCAGAGACAGATGTAACAAACTGGAGTTTGGAAGCTTGGACTTTAAAAGCCGGGTGGCCCTTAGTCTTCAGTCGGGCAAACCCAGCTGATCAGAGAGGGCGCCCAGGCTCACAGGGGGTTAGTAAGTCAGTGATACAGCTAGGGGCCTGGTCATGTAGAGCTTAAAAAGATCCTAGTAAAGTTGTGAAAATGGAAATGGACAGGAAGTCTATGGGAGGCAAGTATCAGAGTTATGTGATCGTGTTTTATTGAGCCAGTGATAAGGCCAGTTGCAGCCTGAGATTTACCCGTGTAGTGAGCATTACAGAAGTCCAAACGGGACAGAACATAAGCATGAACAACCCCGTGTAGGAATGGGTATCGTTATTGTATCGATACTGTTATCAATATTACTCTCCATTACTGATGCAAAAAATAAAGACATTTACGTCTTTATTAGGGTGTCTGATAATGTGGCTCTGGAAGGGGGTTGTAACTGGGGTCATTCCTACATTAACCACAGTTAACATAAACAGTAAATGCAGTAACAGTAACAATCAGTACAAAGTTTTCTGGCTGTCTTGGCAACTTAAAATTCACACGTATGCAAGCTATCAGATAGTGCACTTAAAAACAACTCACTGTAGTGAAGGGAAGTAAGTCTTACAATAATCTTGATGACAGCTCTGTGACATCCTGATGTCATTGTCATTAACCCTGTGGGTGTCATTATAGGATAAAAATAAGTTAATTTTAGATATAAACTTGAGCTGTAACAAACAGGTGTGTGTGTTTCCTGTAAAATACAGATTGTGATGTAAAATTAGCATTAGCAATAGTTCAATCAAAAGCCCCGCTGCTCCTAAACGTCAGCATCCACCTACCTTCTGACTTGCTGTTGAGAGTGTCTTATTGTCCATACCACAAATGGTCCATCTTCGCTTGTTCCATCCTACAAAATTAGATTTTTTTTCACATACTTGAAAGCACTTACTCCCGGACACAAAAGCGCTACATCCTGGAGACATCTCTGCTTTCAGCACGTTGCCATGGTGTTTAAATACCTGTGTTTATCCCTTTATTACACAAACTTTTAAGTGCTCTGGGCCTGCTATTTTTACATTTTGTCCAAACTACTCTCACTAAAACTCGTGCGGGCTTCATGGTCAAATTCCACGTTTGAGGTCAAGCTCTGTGAAACACTGCAAACGTAAATGGAGGACAGGTTTTGTTATTCAGGCAGCTAATACGTTTCAGGTCTTTTTTACTTGGAATCCAGGCTGCTTTATACATAATCATGAACAATGTTATAGTCTGCGTCTCTGGAGATTGCTACCTCCATGATGCATGGAGGGAAAAAAGCCTTCCTGCACGAGTTCTATACTGACTTTAAGGAATGATTCACTGCAGCTTGTTTCTGATCTGCATGTATTTACTCGGGGTTGAAGTTAGACTCATATACGGCTGCTAATCTGCTCTCCTCCCCTCTCTCTCCCCCTGTTTGACATTTCAGCCTGAGGAAATGACTCTGCTCTGGCATTTCTTCACTGCTCTGGGGTAGCACAGCCCTATAGCTACTGTCATTTACACTTTTTAATGTGTGCGTAATGTGCCGCACTTTTCTGTTTAGTTAAACAATAGCTGACTTTCCTCTAAAGGGACAGAACGGGCAGTAAGAAGCGTCCCTCTGCATTTCACCTCTGCATGCACAGAGTTACAGCACGCACAGACGTACGCACACATTCGATGCATGTTGTACAGTACGAGCCAGCCAAAACCCTCAGTGTGTCACCTCTGTCATAGTGTTAATTAGACAGTGTCACCGTCTGTCCCCAGTGACATTTATTGCACATTTGAATATTTTACCCAGACAGATGGTAAGAATGTCAAGGCGTGACACTGAGTTATTAAGCCCTAGCCCTCTCCCTCGGCGACAGAATGCAGGGCTTGTCAGCACCCGATTGTTTTAATAACTCGCTGGCAGTATCGCAGCAAAGTTTGCCCTGACTCTCTGTGCTGCAGCTAGTTCCCAGGGCAAAGGTGAAAGAGCACCCGCACCTCGCACATGCCTATGATCGCACACATACTGGCACAGGCGTGAAAATCAGCTGAATGAGAATGCGCAGGAATTCCCTCACTGAATAAAAGAACAGGTAGCACGACTCTGCGAACCCTCTGCTGACATTATCCATCTGCAGGCTGCCACGCTTTTCTGTATCGCGTATGACCTTCAGCACTGCTAACACTCTTGTCAGATGTGCAGCTCAGCATAGATGTGCTCCATAACCTTAGAATATGATACCACAGTGTCACGCTGCAGTCGCTCTCACATACTGTACAGCTGCATATAAAAGCGCTCTCCCATGCAAACAAAGTGAGAAAGAAAAATACCACTTTAGAATAAAACAATAGTGTCTGCCAGGCAAACTGTCGTCGGAGTTGACTTGAGCAGCGCCACAAATTTGTTGAGGCCGTCAAACCGCACAAACTCAACAACAATCATTAAAAAGGTGTAAGCTGCTTTTCCTCGACACGTGAAGTAACGCTGACATGTCGGAGGATTTCAGAGGATGTATTTAGCCTTGTTGGCATGCCGCACACTCATAGCAGCAAGAGCAGGGGAAACCTGCTTAAATGAAGTTCTGCTGGCAGGTGCCGGGTTGGATCCTTTTCAGCTGATGATCAAACAATGGCAGATTGTGCGGCAGAAGCTGTGGCAACGATCCTTGCCGCGGAAGACTTATAGTAACCTGCGCGACGGGGAATAAATACCTGAGAGGTGCAGAGCTGTGACAATAAGTGGATTAAACAGTTAGTCAATCGAAGGAGAATTAAATGCCAAATATTTTTATAATCAGATTGAACCCGATCAGCCTTTTTTTCAAGCCCAAATGTCAAATGTTTCAAGCACTTTACCTAATTGTTTTGACATTTTCTTGTATGATCAATCAATAAATTGTTAAAATAATAGATCATGAAAATCATGGTAATTGCAGGCTATCAGGTGGCCACATTTAGCAAAAACTTTAGCAGTGTTTTTACACTGCTTTTACTAGGATGCAAGATCCACACATTTGTATCTAATATAAAATAAATAAGCTATTATAAAGGATTCCCCGTCAAGAGACAATCCAGCAAACCTCGTAAGTGTGTGAAAGTAGCCATAAAATAAACTGTGCCCACTTGTCAACATTACTGCATGCTACATTTGCTAAACGGACTCACTGTCACTTACAGATTACAGTGTAAAATTAGCATAGACAACTGAGCGAACGCAATTGCAGCGCTGGATTTTTGCATGATTCATTTTGCCATATTGAGGAGAAAGAGACGGAAATGGGGAATTCAAATTGTGCGAGGAACACAGAGGGAATGAAAAGAAGTGTGCCTGTCACAGCTGTGGAGTCCGTTGAAAATGGGCCCGCGTGTTGAGGAGAAACTCGACTTTGCTAGAGGTATTCTCATGTGTTCTTTAGTGGGTGTGAAGGCCCTTTAATGCAGATAAATACTGGATAAATATTGATTTATTTTGTGTGTATACTGTAACAGGCCTGTAACCCCCAAAGTGGACTCCTGGCATCCGCTGCTACTGCGTAAAAAATCTCTCTTCCTCTGTTGTTTTTGCAACAGTGCGAGTCTATAATATAAGCCAGGTTTGTTTAGTTATTCCGGTTATATCCTCCCCGCTGTCGCCGCGTCTCATTCCCACAGCTCATTCTCATCTTGTCCGTCATTTCTCCCCTGAGTTTTTGAGCTATGTGTAATTACCCAGTTTGTTTGCACCTTGGCTCTAACTGCCTGTCTTGTCACAGCCAAGCTTGTGTTCACAGGAAGCATTTCTCTGTGTGTGTAAGCTGAGGTTTGCATGCGCCCATCAGTCTTTTAGCAAACATGGGTGTGACAGGCAAGAGCATGCAACAGTGCAAGTGTGTTCCTCAGCACATGTGTGCGTCACCCCCAGCCCACTCTGGCAGACACAGAGAGACAGAGAGAGGGACCTTGTCGTCTCTAATCCCTTTGTTTTGAGTCAGATTAGAGCTTTGCGAGGCGTTTGCGAGGCCTGCAGAATGTGGATTTAGGGATTAGTCTAATAAACAGAGGCTCTGTGGCACTCTGCAGCCCAGTGTGGAGATTACACAGGCACCGAGAGCAAGGAAGAGAGAGAGGGGCGGTTTTTGTCCCCCCCCTTATTCATTTCCATCCTGACAAATGAGAGGATGAAAGGAGGAGAGAGACAGAGGAGAAAATGGAAGGTGGATGATGTCTCTTCACAGTTCCTGATCAGGGTGGCAACTTTCATCCGTCTTGCTCCCAGCAGGGACCCAAACTCTGAGTCACATATGCAAAGTTTGGGAAATGTAACCCTCATTCCTTACTCTTCTGTGACCTCAACAATACTTCATAATTACTGCATTCAGGCTGGCTGCTCACGGGGGACGTTCCCTCATTTAAATACAACACTCAGCAAACAATGCACAGAACAAGTATTCAGTATTAACTCAGAAAGAAAAGAGGAAAACAGTCAAAATCAGTGCATAAAAATTCACGTCTTCCCCACACTGTTGCTCAGCGTACATACAATAACATTGTAGCCAACAGCGTAGCTAAACTTAGTTTTTGTGACCATCCTATTTTAGTTGCAAAAACTTGAAACCCTCAAGGACTAGAATCACAGAGAATAAATCTAGTTTTATTTTTGTAAGTGACCTTATTGTTGTGTGGCAGCGCAGATGAAAGGCGGCCTAATTTGTAAAGTCTACAACTGACTTATTGTGTGCTCGCTTGCTAATGAGGGCCTCCAACATCTGAGGTATGAGCACTCTCTGCACAACAACCCTGCATTCAGGCAGAAGTTTTAGGACATTTATATGCAACATAAACCCCACTATGAAATCATGAAAAGCACCATGTGAATCTATCATTAGTGTTGTTCTGATACCAGAATCGGAAATGGCTAGATACGGCTGATAATGCAGTTTCAGGTACTGCAGTCATTGCACCAATCCAATACCCTAATATATCAGCCCCCCAAAATTCTCTCTCTCTGTTAGAAAGGGTGCTATAGGCCTACACAGCAATATGTATAAGTAAGGTAGTGATAATTGATTTAGAGTGGGAAAGAAGAAGTGGTTTCAGGTAAATTATCCCGTGACTACAGCAACGACAACAATGTGGCGTTAGCGGAGAGTGTAACCTTAGTCAAGCTAGCAAAATGTCAGTGTGTCGCCATCACACATTTTAAGATTTTTTCGTTCTGTGTTTCTTCAATAATCTTTGTCTGACACAGGAGAAAGATTGGAAGCGAGCTAAGCCTAAGCTAACTAAGCTAGCTAATTAGCTCAGGTTGTTTTAGGGCTAAGGACTCATTGTCCTTAGCGAAGCCATACAATTGGATGGTAATCATATCAATTCAGAATTGGTTTTACACAGCTGTTATAAGAAATATATTATGTTTATTTTTTCTTATTATACTGGTATTAGAGAGGTTTTAGGTATTGACCAATGACTGTATATATAGATGGACAACGCGTCTCCATCTGCTCTCATTGTACGAAATTGAAGCCAAAATAGCCCCCGTGATAGGCGCTGCCATCTTGCAATGGTCACGTCATTTGGTGACGTCAGAGTTGCACAGTAAAGATCGGTGGGTGGAGCCGCCGTAGCCACTTCCACTAACCAAAACTGACACTTAACTTACCGATAAAAACAGCAAGGATCCCGCACACATGCGTGTTTAACAGCAGAACAGCTTCTTGTGTTGGTCTAAGGTTAACGTTCACAGATATGGAATCTTCAATGACTGTAGTGATTGTTTTTGTGACGTCTCCTCTTACCGTTCCTCCTCTACTCTGCTAACCAGGAACAGATCGGCTGCAGGAGCCGTATTTGTCAACAGATCTGTCAATCATCCTTTTTACAGCATCAAATAACTAATTAAGAATAAACTTGTCAGAAAAATGAATGTAAATCAGCATGATAATAACTAGCTATAATGACAGAAACCATGTTTGATTCATGTCCCATCTGTTAACATGGAGGAGGCGGGCTTTATGGCCTATACTGCAGCCAGTCAGCAGGGGGTGATAGTGAGGGTTTGGCCTCACTTTTAGGGAGCTGTCATGTTGTCCATCTTTATATACAGTCTATGGTATTGGTCGATACTTAACTCTATGTATGGGAATCCAAACCAGAAAAAAAAATGTTTCTAACCTGAACATGCCAGCTTGTACACACACACAAGCGAAGAGCACGACAGATAACACTTAATAAGTGAGTGATTCTTTCCTGTTTGGCTGAAAGAGGTCCGGGAGGTAATGGGGCGAGGTGTGCGGTGGAAAGTGATGAAATGTTTCCTGTCCTGACGCCCCTCAGCTGTTGGCTCACAGATCATCTTGGATCCAAAATGGCTCACTGTTTCCAATTGAATTGGCGCCATGCACGCCGTCCCAGCCATCCCTCGCCTTGTGTGTATACATGTGATTAAGTCAAATTTTCATGTGCGCGTTTGTGTATGCGTGGGACGCCTTACGTGCGTGCGAGCACTTTCAATGCCACCCGAGATCGAAGACATGATTAATGACTCTTCATGGCGAGGAGCCTCTCAGTCAGAGCCCAGGCCAAAGCTCATACAAGGCGGATCTGTGTGTGTATGTGTGTGTGTAAGAAAGAGAATGATAGAGGTCATGTCGGTTTATAGATGTGGTTGCATACAAGAATATTTATATATGCAAATACATGTGAATACGACACATAAACACTTCTATGTCAGTCCAGGAAGTAATCAGAAAGCCCAGCTTTTCCCCTGACAGTGAAGCCCCCACGAGCCTTCTCTCTACACACACACATTTTTCACACATCTATACAGCTTAAATTTGTTCTCCATACAGTAAATTAAAAGTAAGTTGTACATAATGAGACATTTGTCGAAAAGCTATTAATTACTATAGTATATTAAAACTAATTATACTGTTCAGAACGCACTCACAGAAAAGACTTTACCACGAAGAGAAAATTAATCATAAGGATAATAAGGATTTACACTTAAAGATATGATGTCAATAGAAGCTGCTGGTAAGGACAATATAAACTTGTAATTGGATGAACTATATTATATTTTAATCTTAACCATATTTGGACCTCGAGTCTGAAGCTCCTCCTGGAACGAAATTGCTCGCAGGTTTCTGCTGGTTTGTAATTGAGTACGAGTCTCGCACAAAGGTTTGTTTTCCCTCTTTATTCTCACGCAACCTCTCTGTACTCGGCTCTCTCCCCGTCTCCTCTTTTGTCTCCCTCAGTCACTCTGTGTCTTCCTCGCTTTGTCTTTGTGAACAAACTGTGTAAACAACTTAATTTGAGCAGCGGCACAAAAACAGCAGAAAATTGAGCAAAACGCTTTATAGCCACAATTTTGTCTTTTGTGATAACGGGGGCCTTGTGTTCTCAATAGGCCTTATTTTGCTATTCAAATCTCTTTCAAATTAAAAGAGAGGGAGAGAGAGAAAGACAGCAAATGAAGAACTTCATCGCCTGTCGACAAAGAGTGTTGGAAGAGTGGATGAATTTTCTGATGGAAAGGCTCCATGCTGTGTTTTATCAGGCTTTTAGCCACCAGTCTTGTTGGCTGATTGTTGCTTTTGGTTTGGTTACAATTGAATTAAATGAGCCAGATAATGGCGGCTTTACTGGCACTTTTAATCCAACCATAAGATAAGATAAAAGAAAAGGATACAGAGGAGAAAAACACAGCATAGATCAAGAGCAAAACAAAAAACATTTCAGTGTTTCATGTTGCATTGAAAAAAAGTTTCACAGCATAAAAATGCAAATGGGATCTATAGACGACGTGGCAGCAGAAGGAAAATTAAATGATTGTTTTTGATTAGTTTAGAAAGAGATCAATGAAACATTTAATAGAAAAGTAAAAAAGGGGAATATAAAAAAAACATTATGACGTCTAAATAAACCCATTCATGCTGCATATACAGATGTAGCATTGAACAGGAATATAAAATTTAAAGTGATAAGAGAACTATTATACAAGCAGGGCCGCACATAAGGAGGGAAAAGGTTTCTGGGGCCCAGCCGCTAAGGGGGCCCGTGGATGTCAGCAATAACCTTATTCATCCTTTAAGCCCCTGGTTCTCAACTGCGGGGTCGGGACCCAAGCGTGGGTCACGGAGCTGTTTACGGTGGGATGTGCGCTTGAAAAATAGGACGGGCATAAAGTCTATGCTGCGCTTTTATTTTGAAGGACATGAGTTTCCTACAGTGTGACATGCATGCAGTAGTAGTGTAGTTTATTCACACTCCATGTATCCACTGATTGGGTAATCCCAGCCGCTGTTACATTTACATTCCTGAAACTTGATGAGCACGACAGTAGTTGGACTTTTTTAGTTTTTTTCTGAAGAGGGAATATTTTCCTCTCATGGACTGCGTCCTGCTGCTCCTTTTGGTTGACTATTGTTGTGTTTTGTGACGTTGACATACTGTGATGCTTTGTTCCATCTCAGCTCCAAATTGCACTACTTTTCATTTAATAAATTTGAGTGGTTGAAAATGTCGTCATTAAGGAGGTGGTGGTGGGTCCTGAGGTGAGACCAGTTGAGAACCACCATGATAAAAGTTTGAACCTAAATACTCACTTCTCATTAAAACAACAAAAGTTGTATATTTTTATTAAAATGTAGCCTGTTTTAGATTGTAAACACTCTCTTAAAATGGCATGACTCATTTTTCACATTTTCCACACATGACCTTAACTACTAGGTTTGCTGTGTTTTAGTGATTTCCTGCCAAATCAGGATACCAAAGTGGAAAGAGAAGAATAACAGGGAGCTAGCAAGGGCTCTTGAACCACACAATAATATAGTTAATGTAGTAAATATAGTGAAGACTCATTTAACACTAGAATTTATGCTTCACGTTCTCTGTGGATAATAATGATAAGGTGCCTGTACATGAGTCATGTTTTTATGTTGGGGTCAGGTTGGCCATGTTTTTAGAGAAGGCACGTGCGTGTGTATGAAGGACCCAAACACTGGACCTTTCAGGGGCCTAGCCATTTCTCTAGGCGGGCCTGTATATAAGTCAAATGGCAGATAATTAACTGATAAATACTTTGATAACTGTTTTTTTTTCTTACACATTTTCGTCTTTTCTTCTGGAGTTCCAGCTGCTAAATTGTGAGGACTTTATGCTTTAATTTGACAGATTATGTATAACAAGTTTTGGACTGGAAGTTGGACAAAAAAAGATGTCCCCTTTGGGAAAACAGGACATGAATTATGCAGTGTTTTCACATTTTACAGAGCAGGGAATTAATTGATTATTTGATAATACAGCCCTATGGTATATGATACACAGAGCTGTATATACTAAACAGCCAAACTGTGCCAGCTCTGTTTTGTCTGCAGTCAAATGTCAGCGAATGTAAGTAGCTTATCCAGAGAACCTGTCGTACTTGAGCGTCCTCCTGGTGAGCAGCAGTAGGAGTCATCTGGACAGGAAGCCTCCCACAGTGTGATGGCCCCTAAACAGCAACTACAGCAGCACTCACACACCGCCTCCGTGCTTATTTGTTTGATAAATGAGGTTCAGCGGCTGGATGGAATCTATGCAGCTAATTGTCTGTGGGTATCTAGCCAATGTACACGTAACCATTAGAGATGCAGTGAAATCATATGCACAGCCGGGCCGGGTCGATAGTGATGCTCATGTTTTTAGAGCTGGTTGGAACTTTCTTCATGCAGATTTGATGCATGATGCAACAAAACATAAAGTACCTGAGGCAATTTAAAGCCATAAATGCCATAATGCATCTACTGCTGAAATACTGCTGACCCGCTGCTGGCTTTTTGGTTTGACTATATTTTTTACTTTCAAGTTTGCCAGTAATTGGATGGAGGCCGACTGAATTAGCAGCCTGAAGAAGAGCCTGACCATCATTTTTAGGCAGAATAGTATAAATATTAATATGTACAAACGTATTGTGACAGAATTTGTTTGGATTTTGGCTGGTTAATGAAACTAGATGCTTATTTCTTCATGTGTAAGAAACACTTGAAGCATGCGATAACACATACGATTTTGGCAAGTAAAAAAAGCTGTTTCTTAAAATAGCTGCCTCTGTTTGAAGCCTTGTCCAGACTAGACTGTAAACACAGTTGCGTCCTTTTCTTTGCTATCTGGACCCTTTCAGGGGTTGATCACGTTGAATGGGAAACCATCTCGTTTGATGCTCGCTAATCCACTGATGTCATTAGCTTCCTATTAACTGGGTGTGATTTCTAGTTACAGTGGATTTACATTGTGTCATTTTCCATATTTTTTCATCCAAGGCACTTATTTGCAGAGAAAAGGCCATTATCTGCACCAAACTTCACCTCTGTAATTTCGAAAATGAATTCTCCACCCTCCCTGTCGTCTTCCAATTACTTTTCTCATTCTGCCTGGATTTCATGGTCACTTCACGGTCGCACGCATGTCTCTTTTCTCCTTCGCCTAACCACCCTCTCTCGCCTGTCGAGGATACGCAGATACTTGCAGACTCATGCACTGTTTTGTGTGTCTGTTTGTCCGTGTGGGTGTTTGTATATGAATATGCATGTATCAATGGGATAGACTGGTAGCTTACCGTGAAACCGTTGTTCTTTGTCAGACTGACAATAAGTCATTATAGGTCTGATAAATGAGATAATCCGTCTCAGTGTGATGATCAGAGGAGGTTGGATCGCTGTCACCGGAGTAATTAACAAGGAAAAGTTTGGCGTGTGTGAAGATGTGTGCTTCAGCGACCTTGAGGAAAACACCTGCGTGGGCGGCATGTGATTGATATGCGCTCTAGTTCTCGTGATTGACCCCCTTCTGCGTTCAATTTATCCATCTATCTCTCATTGTGTGTCCTTTCCCCTCTTACTCGACTCGATTACAACACACATAGACACACCTGCTGTGTTACACTATACATACGGCTATACAGCTGTATCTGTTACCAAAGCCATTTACACTGACTTTCAAAATTCAACATTTTGGGCAACTTTACTTTTCATTCAAGAAGTAGATAAGAAGATTGATACCAATCTCATGTCTAAATAGAGGCTGAATCAAGGGGGCAATTAGCCTAGCTTAGCATAAGACTGGAAGCAAGGGGTCTGAGGTTTTAGGATGTTTTTTTAGTGCTGCAGTTATTTCTTGTCTTGTCTTAGCTTGTCCCTCACTGCAATTTGTCAATTCCCATTTCTTACATCTCTATTTCTCAATAATAATTTTTTTTTCCTGTGTATAAATATCCATATTCTAAGCTAAATTAATATCTCTTATAGCATTTCATATTAGCAGCTATTAGTTGATTTTTCAAGCTTTTAGTCTGTGTAAAATGTAATCAGTGGTACACCATTTAGAACAATAATCCAGATTGTGTAGAAAATCCAACATCCTTACTGAGATGTTTTGCAGGACCCACTGTTTTCCCACATGTCAATGTTAGTTCGAAGCTTAATCCAAAACACATTTGGACTTGGTTAAAGTTCTTGACGATGTTTCACCTCTCATCCGAAAGGCTTCTTCAGTTCTAAACGACTTGTGGACGGAGCTAGAAATATATGCCTCTGTAGGTCAATGGCCTGTGAGTCCTCCATCGTGACCTCTCAGATTATGGACGAAGATGGAGACATTGCAGAAGTATTGTTTGTCAAGTAAATGGTGATGGACTGCACTTACATAATGCTTTTCTAGTCTTCTGACCACTCAAAGCGCTTTTACAGTACTTGTCACATTCACCCTTTCACACACACATCCACACACTGATGGTAAAGGCTGCAATCTAAAATGGCAATCTCCAATCAGGAACTAACTACATTCATCGACCAAAGGCTGTGCTTTTGGGACCAATTTAGGAGTTCTGTGTCTAGCCCAAGGACACTTCGACCTGTAGACTGTAGCAGTCAGGGATCGAACCGCCAACCTTCCAAATGGGAGATGACCGACTCTACCACTGTGCCACAGCCGCCCCTTAGCCCCTAAGTAATTTGTCCTTTTAGTTTGTCTGAGCGAATGGTGCGGGGAGCATATTTTTTAAATGATTCAGCTGTTTTATGCTAAGCTAGGATGATAACCAGCTATGTATTTAATGCACAGGCAGAAAAGCGGCAACAAAGCTCTCATTTAAATTTGAATAAAAAGGAAATCAACACATTTCCCCAAATTTTGAACCATTCCTTTAACACATTAATAGCTCTCACCTCCATCATATGCACTCAGCAGTCACACAGTACACGCTCTCACAGCTGCACACACTAACAAAGCCTTGTTTGCCCATCGTTTGCATAATGCCAGTCAGAATGTCGCCACATTTCCCGAGCCAGCATCCCTCTGTGTTTCCTCACCCTCCATTGAAAAGGTACGAACACATTAAGGTTGAACTCCTAATAGCCTGTGTGATGGATGCTGGAGCATAATGAGCTCTTTATGAGACTTAATACCTACTGTTAATCAATGGACATAGCAGGGCACTTTTCAATACTACCTTCTAAGCATTTTAAAATGAGCCCTCATTGAATAGATTGACTCACATTCTGTATCCGTCTCTCTTTTTTTTCCTCCCTTCTCATTCTTCCTCCGTCCCTGCATGCAATTAGTTGCATCACATAGTCTGAATCAAATGATGCCTGTTCCTTTGTTAAGCCCTTTCCTGCTCCGATATCAATACACACTGTCCAGACTGAGGGATATTTTGGTTAAAAATACAATGCTACGCTGTAATGCAGTGGGTGGATCAGACTTTCCTCGGCCTGAAGCGATAGAAACATGGCTGACCTATTTATTACCATAAATATCCCATACAGGCAGCTGCTTGAAGCGTTCCTGTCAATTACTGCTGGTTGTTGTATTGTTGTACTTTGATCTTTGGCTGCTAATGTAATGTGTAGCTCAAGGCCGCTGCACTGGTATCATGCTGTATTAGCATCATAATCATGTATAATCTCCATCCACAAGTATAACATTTGAATAGATTAAAAATGCGCCGGTTGTGATGTAATAGCGCCGGACAGATCAGACGTTAGACAATGCGAAGGTGAAGTTTTAGTGCACATGTTTAGCCGTGTTACAAGTTGTGTTACAAGCCGCGTCAGGGCTAGTTAACAATGCTATCTCAGCACAGGTACCTCCATACTGTATAGGTGCATTTGAGTGTGTTTGTTTCTTACGTTGTGTGTATCTGCGTCTGGCTGTGTTTGATTATCCCTTACAGCCTCTATGGGAGCAGGATTCATTCTCACTCTGATAATGAGGGAGAGACTAGCAATGCCCTCAAGTCATTTCTCCTCTTCTTCTCTCCTTCCTGTTGCATCCGGCAGCTTTTTTTTTTTTATTTCTTTCTCGCCTTCTTTTTCCAGCAGCCTCGATAATCTGTCTTTTTCTTCCCACCATTCTGTCTGTTTCCTTTCATACTTTTTTTTGTTTCTTCATTCTCTGTCCCATCTTGTTATCAGGGTTTTTCCTCGTGTGTTGCTGACATCACTCTAGAACATGTCTGAGTCACTCTCTGCTCTCGTGTCATAGATTTAAATGCTGGCTGACCATTTTTCATGAGCGCAGTCGATGGTTGACTATATCTCTGAGGACCAGAGCACTGGCAGCTCTGTTTCTCCCCACAATAGCCTTACTTATCCCGCATCAATACTCCGATGTGTTGTATATTTGCCTGGTTGCTCAAATGTCCATTCGCAGCACTCCCTCTTACCTAACTTTCCCTGTAGATCCTCCGGGGAGTGCAAAGCTAGAGTGAGTCACAGCAGTGCATCCATTAATTTTATACCAACCTTTCGCTGTCTTTTCCACTCTCTCCATCTCTCCCTCTCTCTATCTCTGTTTTCCAGGTGACTGAAGTGGAGACTGACATTACGGAGGCCCGCTAGGAGGCCCTTCCATCTCCCCCACCACCCTCTCCTCCTCCTCCTCCTCCTCCGTCGCATCCATCTCTTGTTCTCCTTGCATCTCTGCCCCCTCCCCTCCACCTCCGCCCAACCTCAGCATGGATCTGAAGGATCGTAGGCACCGCTCCCTGACCAGGGGTCGCTGCTCCAAAGACTCCCAGTACAACACGTCCTCCCTGGATGCAGACGAGTGTCGTGTGCCCACCCAGAAGTCGTACAGCTCCAGCGAGACGCTCAAGGCCTTCGACCACGAGCAGAGGCTGCACTATGGCGGCTGTGTGACTGACCTGGTTCACCACGAGGCCGATGAGTACTCCAGGCAAGGTGGGTTTGTGAAGCATCTCCTTTCAAGAGCTTTGCTACACTGCAGTTCAGGCTTTAAACCATGTAGTGCTGGAGAGGAGAAAAAAAACAGGGGAAAAACAAGGCAATTATATGACTAACGGAAGAGTTTAACTTTTGGGGTTATTTCTCATTTTGCAGATTGGTTCTTTTCAACAGTAAGAATGAAATATTGAAACCACTCTCATGACTGTGTGCTAGCTATGTAGTTTCAACCAGCAGCCAGTTAGCTTAGCTTAGCATTGAAACTGAAAAAAGGGGTAAACACAGCAACTCATACGCAAATTTTTAAGCATTTAATTTGCAACAAAATAAAAATTAAACAGCAATGACTGTATATATAGATGGACGACACGTGTCCATCTGCTCTCGTACAAAATTGATGCCAAAATATCCCTGTGACGGGTGCTGCCATCTTGCGATTGTGACGTCATTTGGAGTCAGAGCTGTAGAGTAGAGATCGGCGCTTGGAGCTGCCGTAGCCACTTCCGCTAACCAAAACACACACTTAACTTACTGGAAAAAAACAGCAAGGATCCAGCACGCTGGCATGTTTAACAGCAGCTTCCTCGTGTTGGTCTGAAGCAGACGTTCACAGATATGGAAACTTCAATGACTGAAGTGATTGTTTTAGTTATGTTTCCACTCGTCGTTGCTCTTCTACTCTGCTAATCCGGTACAGATCGGCAGCAGAGCTGTCAATCATCCTTTTTACAGCATCAGATAACTAATTAAAACTAAACTTGTCAGAAAAATGAACACTTGGACGTAAATCAGCATGATAAGAATTAACTGTGACTAGTTTGAAAAATGTATTTGTCATGTTTTTTGATTTTATAGTTGGACACATGTCCCATCTGTTAACATGGAGGAGGCGAGCTTATGACCTAGAGTGCGAGGTCGAAATGTTCTGGCTTCACATTCAGGGAGCCGTCATGTCGCCCGTCTTTTTATACAGTCTATGTTAAAAACAACAAGCTGCGGGTGTTCCATTCAGGGCCGCAACATGTTGATTTTACACTTTTTGTATGAAGTGTTAATTGGGCAGCTGTTTCCCCCTGCTTCCCATCTGTATGCTAGGCTAAGCTAACAGTCTGCTGTTGTTCATGTTGTACTGTATAGACACGAGGGTGGTATCAATTGTTTCATCTCAATCTGTGCAAGAAAGCAAATTGACACATTTTCCAAAACGTCATGGACCTAACGTTTTTTAAGGATGCATAAAGGTGAAGCGTAATAAAATTATGAACAGAACGGATAGTTTTGCAAGCTTCACTAAAAGGGCCTTTTATAGATGTAGTATGGCTCCAGGGTTTTAAAATACTTTCTAGATACAACCAATAATGAAGGCTGCCAAATGCAGCCAAAAAGCAAAAACTAGAAACTCAAGGATGAAGCAATTTCCTGTCAGATTTTACCAATTATTTCTGCTCTCAGTGCAGCTCCAGTAGACAAGTCATTTTCCTGTCCAGCACATATGGTCGGTGAGCCGAGCATTGCTCAACACTTTGAGAGCCCTTCCAGTCCTGTTGTGTGATTCCTACATTACTTTAACATCTGCTATCACACATTCAACAGTCACGTTGTTGCACATGTAAACATTTTCCCGATGTATACCACTTTTAGCTGCGGCATGTGTGTTTATTTTGAGGCCTCTTTGGCAAGCTGCTAATGTAATCAGATGGTGTAAATGCTGCACTTTGCTGCAGAGGACCAAAGCAGACCTTTAGCTCAGGCAGGCCTGTCATAATGAACTTCTGTATCCCCCGGTGGGCAAGTTAGCCGATAGGCCGATAGGTCATCTCTATAGGGGTGGGCCTGCTCTCATAGGCATGTCTTTAAACTGTGTGTGTGTGCATACGCGAATGTGTGTGTGTGCACATGTGTAGATGGCACAGGGACATGAAACAGGCGTTATTGATCCCTGGCTAGTGAAAGGAGTCAGACTCAATGGGATTGATCTGTGCTAAGCTCTGTTTTCTCTGCGTGGACACAGACAGGAGAGGAAGAGAGCTCAGAGCCAAACAGCACAACAATGCAGAAGGGAGAAAAATAACAGTAAATTCCCCTCCAAAATAAATATATAAATAAGTTGGCGAGTCCTTGATGGTGTTTTATAAATGGAACATCTTCATTAGAGCTAGAAAAAGGGACTTACTGTCAAGGTTTCATGTCGGCTTGTGTGTGGTTTCAAGCACTGAAAGAAATGGATCAATCTGACAGGTGTTTAAAGAAGAAGATGTTTAATGGCACACGCGCAGAGAAGAGGTGCTGCTTTAAAAAGAGAATACAGCAGGAGAGCGTACTTTCGTCTACAAAGGGAAAAAAGGGAAGCAGAGAAAATGGAGGATTGATTGGCGGGACGTATGTAAGCCTGGAAGTCACTGGTGTGTGCCGTCCGGACACACTCCACTGCTGCACCGAGCTGACCTCGCACCAGGCAATAGCTGGTCGATATCACAGTCCTCTCAGCCTATCAGCTCCTCCGAAAGCCCAGAGCCACAGATGCATCGTGGGAAGTGTGGCCACAGGAGACCAACAGTGTTGCAGCACCATATGGACTGTGACACCACGGGACGAGGAGAAGTGCTGGAAGGGAGGGAGAAAGAAAAAGGAGTTAGAGTGAGAAAGACGCGGCGAGAGAAGAAGGAGATAAATAGAGTTTTCTTCCATTTTTTCAGCTGAATATTTGTGTAAGTAATACATGAGGCAGAGAGAACGTGTTCTCATGTGAACAGCTTGTAGTTAAGAAGACGTGAGACAAGACAGAAACTTTATTTTCTCAACAATAACGACTAAAATTGCTCATAGGGGAGACTGGATTTAGTTAATGTCCTTGTTGTTTTATTGAATATCCAACAAATGGTTTGAAGGGAAGGTCTGAAATCGGAACTGACCTGCGATATTAGTAATTCATGCGCTGATGGGGCCACAGTAGAAAATATGATTAACTTTGATTAAATTATAATGATGTTGTTCTTTGGTTGGCTGAGCCATCATGCTGTTTCTGCTTCTTGTCGAGAAGTTTTGAGGTCGTCCGCAGCTATTCTCAGACTGTAATTCAGCCTCAGCGTTTATGTGTAGGGCAACCAATTTACAGTTCTGTGCAGTGTTAATACATATTGACTCGCCCCTTACAGCAGTCATTAGACTCATGTGTGAGACAAAAAGGTGTGAGCCATGCACAGGTGGGACCGGAGCACCCCTCACACATGAATATACACGAACAGGAAGTACAGCAGAGTTTCATATTGAGTTATTGAGTCGCCTACAGTAGTTTGGAGGAAAGTTCATACTCCACTGACATTTATCTTGATGAATTTCTCTGTTTTTGTTGCTTGTGGCTTCATTATCCCGCATGTACAGAGTAAACACTGCTCAGGCACAAAATGCAGGCACAAAGCACGTTTGACAAGTCAATTTTTTTGGCCCTTTTTTTCATCATTTTGAAAGATCATTTGCATTGAGTTATGCAGTGCAAATTATTAGGAGCACAGCAGATGTCCTGAGGATGTTTCCTGAGCCAAGTCACAGATCCTGGGATGTGATTCCTCAGGAACATGAACAATTTTCTTCAATTATCAGAATCATCTTTTCCACTGGAAGAACCGGTGTCTGATTTTGAGGATATTCAGGTTTTGCTATCATTTACAGAGCTTAAAGGTATAATTAGTAGGATTTTTCTTCAATTTTGTCAACAACACATTCAGACTGGGCCCCTCCTCCTGGGCTCTTCGTCACCTGAAGCTCACTCTCACTCTCTCCTGTGAGAACACGCCCACCTCGCCGAGCTAACACCAACAGCATCACAGTTACCTTTGTGCTAGCATGCTAACCGCCCGGTTAGAATTGCGCTAGCATACTTACCGCCAGTTACCGTTGCGCTAGCATGCTAACTGCTGTTTACCTTTGCGCTAGCATGATAACCATTGGTTTCCTCTGCACTAGCACAGTAACCGCCAGTTACCTTTGCGCTAGCATGCTTATCGCTGGTTACCTTTGCACTGGCATGCTAACCGCCGCTTAGCTTGTCCTACCCGGTTTGAGGCACCTACCTGTCCAACAGAAAGAAGGCAAACTCGGCATCGCTCTTTCGCCAGTTGCTAATTTGAACCACTCCCACACTCACCTATACGCTGTGATTGGCTCAGGGAACCACAACAGCGCCCCTCCTGAAAACGTCCTGTGCAAAGCAGAACAACAGAATAGATGCAGAGGGAAGGGTCTCACAAGGATCTGCACACACTCACCAACACACATATAGAGGCCCATAAGTGAGGATTTATATTTTATTATATTTGTAAAAGTCCATATTTTATTTTTCCTATTATTATACCTTTAAAGAAAGTGTATCTGTTCCTCTGAGTTTGTAAATGTGCACAAGAGTTCTGCTTCACCTGGCTATAGCTGTGGTCCTACTCCAAAGATATCATCGCCCTCTAAAATAACTTACTTACTGCACAACATTATGCATGACAAGCTTCACTGGAGTTTCAATGTTTCCTCAAGCAGAAATTCAGCTTAAAAAGGAACACCAGCTCCCTTTGGAACCATATTTTGAGTCTGTATATTTGTATTTTGCGTCTTTATACTTTCTGCAAGGACTCTTCTCTGTGGATTACCCTCTCAGTCCATTAGGAAACTGCTTTCTGCTCTTAGAGGATGTGAGAAGAGCTGATGTCAGTGACCTTTATAAAGGCCCGCCTTAAATCTACATGCTGGTAATGTATTCCTCCTACATCCATCACATTTATCCTGTTCCAACAGTTTTACATTTTGGCCCAAGTTTGTGTCTGCCTTTGCACATCCAGATTAACATAAACAGAGTTACATCTTTCTGTTTGTTCTGAGCTATATTTTCTTAGGGATGCGAGGAAATGTTTTGCTGACTGTACATCTGAATGAGAGGCAGACTACAGACATAAAACCAACTCGTTCCTTACTGATTTATCGACAGGAGGGCTTGTATGACTTCAGATTTTTTAAAGTGAACAGTCATGTGATTAAAGTCGAGTCGACGCAGACTAGTCGCTGATGGACTAAATGGACTGCACTTATCTAGTCTTGTGACCACTCAAAGCGCTTTTACACTTAATGTCACATTCACCCATTCACACACTGATGGCAGAGGCTGCTACGTAAAGTGTCCAACTGCCAATCAGTCCTACCACCGAGCCACAGCCGCCCCAACTGACGTCATGAATAAAACCACAGGAGAAGAGAATGCTTTGCAACAAGCAACAATATGTACTCGCAAAACTTAATGCATATGCTGCTGACAGCAGACAGCTTACACACATTATTTAGAAGCAATAATGTATGCAACAATAACGCAGTGAAGTCTGAGGCCTGGCTTTTTTCCCTTCTTGCAGGCTCACCTTCATTATCAGCCACGTCCTGGCTTTGGACATCCTCACCTAGAATTAAATTATGTACTAAGGTTACGACAGCCGAGCATTTTAGAACATAACACAATAAAGGATCCTTTAAAATGATTAAGCTGGCTGACTACTAAATATAAACGTTGGTGTTACATGGAAAAAATCTTAAGACAAACACGTTGCTTGTATTTACCTATTTTATCACTTTCCGAGACTATTTTTTAACAGTGAAATTTCTGTCATGAAGTGCTCAAGAGCAGGGAAACTGGACCCAAATGCAGGCGTAGGCAGGAAGGTGCAAAAATAAATAGATGTTTAATGACAACAGAATAGGCTTACAGAGTCCGGGTATGGCTCTATGCCGTCGCAGAAACGAGCTCGTTCCCCGCATTAAACTTAGTCATCCCTGATTCTGTGAGTGCTGGAGCCTTTGTTTTTCTAGGAAGTAAAACAAGACATGCCTTACATGGGAAAAGAACTACAAAATAAAACAGGAAACACTATAAACTCAGGACTGTGACAATGTCATGAAGCGGAAGCACCTGTGGCTGCGAGCGGCTCTCCCTCATCTTGTAGCAGGCTCTTTTCTGATGCAAATCTGGGCAGCCTCTCTTTTACTCTCCAGGATGAACTGATGATGCTTGAACTGTGGATTTAGCATACAGGCCACAATGGGGATGGATTCGGTCCACTCATTGGACTCCAGTTTGGGCGGTCTTCCAAATGCTGTCGCACCGTGTTCATGAAAGCAAGCACAGCTTCCAGGTCGGGTGCTCTGTCCTGAGTAGAGTGGTGCTGATCATGTTAAAAGTCACTGGATAGATGAAAGATAACCCCACGCATAACTCACACATCATTTCAGTAGCCACGGCCAAAGGTTGCAGCACTGGAATCAGCTCTTCCACCGACTTCCAGTGACTTCTGCACGCTTGATATAGTGACACAGATCCTTTGCTCAAACAGCCGCTGGAGCATGACAACTTGTTGACTTGTTGACTAGTCTGTGCAACCCCTTATTGACATTGTTGGTTTCTCCAATGACATTTAGATGTTAAAAGTTTTCTATAACAATCGACTGATTCAGCCGTGGAAAGCAAGCACAGATCAGATTTTCAGAGTGATATGTACTGTATTAGACTGGTATTTGTTTCCCCTGTTAAAGAAACAATTAGCCAGTGAGAGTCAGTATTAAGGATTTGATACAGCTGTACAAAGTGATGTAAGGGAAAAAATCCCCTCTTAAATCGACATATTTGTTTGATCATTTGTGATGTGACCTTTCATCCGCTACCCCAGCTTCAGTGTCAACTGGAAAGGATGGTTCACTCACATCTGATTGGGTGACATGACCCCTGACTCCAACAATTAATTGGCTTACATTTATTGACTAAATTGGACAGGGAAAACTACAATTGTAGAAGATATTGTTGCATGGTGCTGAAATCTCTATTTCAAATTGTGCTGTACGTTCCTGAACATGTGCACATTTCCAGTAAATCATGTTTTAGTTTATTTCTAGCATTTAAACACTCACTGTCCTAAACAGCTCCTTGAAGATTTTGATAAAGCGGCTTTGGTTGTTTTTTCCAACAGACCCCCCGCCTACAGAGGATCCCAACTGTGCTGTTTCCCCATTACACAGTTATTACCTGGTCTGCTTGGATAAGCACAGCCAAATAACACTTCCTTCCCGCACCATAACAAGCAGCAGCCTGGAAAGCCAATTACAGTGTTCACTATTTAACACCACGAAGAAAGAGAAAGATCTGCCTGCATGTTTGTTTCATTTTAAATGTATAATTCAGTGACTTTTTCTGGTTAGTTTGAGCTGAATACACATGGATCACTGCTGAACAGAAAATCCCTGACACTGACGTCCATACGCAAGACTTGCATCTAAACTAATAAGCCGCTATGGGCGTTGCACCTCTTCTGTCCTTTCACCCCTCCGTCTTCCTGATCTTTCAACCCATCCTGCACATCCGCTCGCATCGCATCCAGCATATCCCCGGCTTATGTCATCTCAGCAGGTCCACCTCTCGACAGCAGGCATTATCACAGCCTCTGCAGTCACTAGAAGCTTTGGCCTTTCCTTTTTCAAAAGATCTAAATGAGCCCCACTACATTCTCCTCTGCTGCTTTGCCCCCAGGGAAAGAAACCACACAGAGAATCCAGCATCCACCTGCCAGCCTTACTCCCTGGACAACACTCAACATCATCCGCCGGCCCTACTCATTCTGTCTCCCTCTCTCTCCCTCTCTCTCTCTGATGGTCTTTCCTTCCATCTTTCACTTTTTTCTCGCTTTCTTTTATGTCCTCTTTTGCTCTTCTGTCACACCTTTCATGTCTGCTTTCTCAGTCTCGTTCTTGTTCTCTCACCCTTGCTGTTCCTATATTGATGCTTTAGTGCTCATATCACACATTGGTTATGTTGAAGCCCTCAAAGCGAGCATACTGGGTGTGTCTTTGTGTTGTATTTCACACAGGGCTTTTCCCGCTGTCTGAGCTCTATAGGCTTGACCTCTCAATCATAGCTGCACAGAAATGTGCATAAATGTCCTTATACGACCAGAATAAACCCATTGAAACCCATAAGAGCTGGGAGAAAAACATACAGTGTAACTGCCATCATTACCTCATTCTGCAGTACCTTTCCTCCATCGTCTTGGATGGGACAAATGACTTCAAAGTCAAAAAACTCTGCCAAACTCTGCCACTCACATCCTGGCGTGATTGCCTCCCCTGCCTATTCAAGACCGAATGGCAAGGAAATTGCACTGCAGGTTGGTCAGGGGGAGGCTTTAGGCTGGAAAAGCATCCCCTGCTTCCTCTGTCTTCTCTATTCTTTGGGGAGAAAAGACTTCCAAGTATCTGCAAGAACAGCCCCAGCAGCCTCTCACAATGTGCCCTCTTCAGAGAGATGCAGGGACTAACCCAGACCCTGCTGCACCCCATGTTTATCCTGCTTTCAGAATCCTCCATGATGGCATAAGAGGACCTTGATGTATCAAGTCCTTGACCCCTTCAAATTAGTACTTTGCAGCAGGGATGGTTTTAAAATCTGCAAACTACTCTTGCAGATTTCATTCCATCCATGCAAACGCATGCTGTTGGTACAGAGGTGGTCCTGAGTGCCACGCTTTGAATCCTGGTAATGGTGCCTCTAGACAGCTTCCAGTGAGAAGCCATTAAGGGTTCTTATCCTTGTTGCTTCACTAGTGACTTCGTCTGTTTAGTCAGGGCTCCTGCACCGCAGTGGTTTGAACTAAGGGAATAGTATGTACCTGCCATGTGTTATGCCTCATGGTGAAGCTCATCGCTTGCAGCATGCTGATGACATCATGTGTCACAGAGGTAGCATATACCTGTCTGAAGCCCTCAACAGACAGTGACAGGTACTGCTAGGAATAAAGATTTGGAAAATATCACAATTGAGAGTAAAAATATGCAAACTCCACCAAAATATAATAAAATACAGAGTGTGTTTGACTGACATACGGTACATTTGCGAATGGCAAGGAAATTGCACTGCCGGGTGGTCGGGGACGCTTTATCCTAGAGAAGCATCCCCTGCTTCCTCTGTCTTCCCCATTCTTCGGGGAGAAGAGACATCTCAGTATCTGTAAGAACAGCAGCAGCAGCCTCTCACAATGTGCCCTCTTTAGTGAGATATAGGGACTAACCCTGACCCTGTAGAGAGCGCTTCCTATTTGATGGGTTTGCAAGATACTCTGAAATCGGATGACATGAACATGAAAGAGAATTACTTAGATTTTTTATCAAGTCCTTGACTACCTAAATGCGTACTTAGCAAGAAAGATGTCTGCAAAACCACCTTTGCAGACTTATTTCCATAAGAGAAAATGTTTGCAGTAAGTGTAGGTGGTTCTATCTACCTCTGCAAAACCCATGGTTTGAATACTGTGAGTGTTGCCCCTACGCAGCTTCCAACAAGCACAACTGGATGTAATCACCAGTGTGAGAATAAAGAAATTGAGAATAAAAACTGTGATAACTCCACAGAAATACGATATAATACAGAATGTGTGTTTGAACGTGTGTGTCGGAGCATTCCACTGGGTTACAGTCAATCTGGACCGCTCATGATCAAAGAGAGAACAAAGCAGCTGCATGCCATTAAAAATAAATGACGGTGAGATTAAATGCAATCCTTCCCCTCTTCCCCCGATCGCTCTTTATCTTTGTCTCCTCCCTGGCATTCTGCACCTCTGCCAGCTGCTGACACTCAGAAGCGTCCCGTAGCTGCAGAAACAGAGCAGAGGAGCCGCCGAAGAATATCCCGGGGCCGATTCCTTTCCTTCAATCCTTCACACACTCCCACTCTCTCCGTATATTCGCTCATGTATAGCCTGCAAACATGTGGGTTTGTACGTGTGGCCCAAACATTTGCAAGGAGATGTGTAAAGGGGGACTTAAGTCAAAGTAGCATCTGGTCCAGCATTTGGCGCTGGAGGAAGTAGACACTCAGTCTACTGTACGTCAAAAAGGCCGAGCATACAGACATTAGCCTGTTTCCCTGCAACACAGACGTGAGTGATTAATACTTGTTCTAATAACTTCACAAGATGACACATGTAAAGTTCAGCTCTATCAGAACTCTGTGTTCCCCTGGGATTCACTCTCAAATGTTATCCACACACGCCACAGCTTAGTTTGTCAAACTCTATCTATGCTAGGAAAGTGAAAGAGCTAGCTATTAGCGCTAATGTTGGCAAAGGTGCGTGCGCACATACACACACACACACACGCAAACACCGGGTAACAAATGAGACAAATAATAGGAAGGGGCCGGGGAAATGCATGCTGAAGGTGCCAGCTATTTAGCACCGCTGCTGGCTGTTATACACACACACACACCCTTGCGCAAGGTACAAACATACACACACAAATATTGGGTAACAAACAAGGCAATTAATTGACAGAGTCCGGGGAAATGCATGCTGACATCTGCAATTTTCTTCGACTAAAAATCATTTATTAGACAATGTTGTGTGGGTTTTGGGAGAGTTGAGTTAATCTATGTTTACTATGTAATGACCCTCTTTGACTCTGCTTTGGCAGCTTTTGATAAATGAGGCAGATTGTAAATGTCAGTGTTATCAAGTGTGTGTTTTTTTTTTCCCTTCCCCAGCCGAGTCGCTCGCTTCCTGGGCTGTAATTAAACATGTTCCCCAGCCGCAGAATTTAAATGTGCGTGTGTGTGCGCGTGGATGTGCGCCACGTTCCTTATACACGTGTATGTTTTGATGCCGTTTCTCTCGCTGCGCTTTTGTGACAAAATAGATAGCAGTTCAAATGATTTGCTTTACCACTGAAGTAGCTGCATGTGGAAATAAACTTCAATCACTGCAGGATTACCATACAGATGAAGACACTCTCTGAATTATGCTGCAGATTCAGGGAAGAGTTTCAGTATCGGTAGCCATGAGAATATGGAAGAATGACATATATATATATGTTAGTGATAATAGATCGGGCTGTACTGATATACAGAAATAACAGACAAGGCAGAGGAAATGAGTGTCACAAATCTTTCTCCTCCGCTCATTATTTGTACATCAATACAAATTGATAGAGAAAAGTATCAAAGCACTCTGTAGGTTACTCTTTGAATCTGTCACATATTATTCATATTATTCATATCTCAAGGGTCCTTTTTTGCAACAGGTTACATCTTCAAAGAAAAGATCAGAAAGATTGTATGCATTTGTACAGGATGAAACCAATAGTTTTAATAGCTTCACTTCACCTTGCTCTGCTTCTCCTCTGTGCTATACACGGCCAGCTCAGTCAATGGATATGTTAGCTGTTAACCTTGGCTTTACTTCAGTCAAGCATCTTCCAAGAAGATGGTAAGGCTTCTGTGTGATCAAGAAGATACAATTGCATATAAGATCCAGTGTCAGTTTGCATAGTGAATGCGAACCTGTGCTGGGTTGAAAAGAAAACTTCAGATGAATCCGTCCATTTATTTAGAAAATTACAAGCCTTTTTCCTCGTACAGGACGACAGGAAGCATAAAGAAGAAGCGCGGTTGCGATGGTTACCTGCAGTTTAAAATACAAATTGAGTTTGATTGGAGGTTAAACTCAAAATGTTTGATGTGTCCTCTTCAACCTACCAGCTGCTCATCGAGTATTTTGTGTTAGAATTGTTAAAAGCCCCCCTTAATATTTGTGAGTGAAGCTTTAGACCGAGGTATTCCGTGTACCCAGTTCAGAGAAGAGAAGAGTGGATACCAACGAACACACTGCAATGCACAAAGAGTTGGATGCTTAGGAGTCCAACATTTACGAGCCTTAAAGTGGCCTTTTAATGGCCTTGCATGCTTTGATAATTATTTTTCCTACATATCTGGATAGAGGACTCTTTTTGAATCCAAGAATAAACCTCTTAAATCCTACTTAGTTTTGAAGTTTTGTGACTCATTGTTTTCTAAATTAAATGGATTTATATATTCTATGTAATCTATTATCTTCAATGAATACTCCACAAGACTCAACATCTCCCTATTGATCTTACCTCCATATACCCTGCATGCTTGTTGTAGCCAACTGGAAACTGTTCAGTGTGTATTTATAGGTTGTTGTCTCTGCCTCTCAAGCCAAGTCAGATTTTCTGTAAGTGAAAATCACAGTCTACAGCATACAACACCCTCTACCCTTAGACTGTTAGTTTGATTAGGAAACAACCCCTGCCCAAAAAAGCCCCTTGAATGGAAAAATAGTAGAAGAAATCTTAAGAGGTGCTACAGAAAATAGATCCTTTTCCTCGGACAAACAGATATGCAACAGATGTTGTGGGTACATATAGTGTAGCAGCCCCAGCCAGAGCAATGATCTCTTGTGTTTGTGCTATAATGCCACAAACACACCATAAGAGCTGTGTAAAACACAAGACAGAAAGAAAACAATCTTACAAATAACCAAAACACACAAACAATAGTACCTTAGACCCCATAAATATGTATAACATAATCACACAACGTTTTAAACTATTTAGATATTCATTAAGTGAGCTATACAGTTAAAAGACTTTGAGTACAAATTTACCTGGTAAAAACAACAGTGAAAACAAATATACCAGCAAAGGTTAATCCCAAAAACAAACAATCTAAAACACATTACTAAATTAAATATACAAACAAATAAGCATAGCTTTGGTCTAACCAGCCTCAGCTAGCAAAGAGCTAGGCTAAGCTAGCGGAGGTTGTGTTGTTAGCAGGATGGAACTTCACATATCATCAACGAAAACGAACAAAATTAGACGAGAACTTTCACATGCAAACACTGTAACAGTCCAAATATAACAGATGTCATTACTTGTACACCCTCCAGCTGTATGTCTAAAATCGTGTGGTAAAGGATGATGAAGAAGAAACACTAAGCTGTAAACACGCTAGGACCTGTATTACATCTGTATCTTTAGCTGCTAAATGCTCTGCTATCTTTAGCTAGTTGCTAACTTTTTCGGTTTATAAGGGACCTTACTGCTGTTAGCTGTTGCTTGATGAGGTTAATCAGAGAGTGAATAGACTGTGAACCTGAACAGCTAAGCTGGGGATGATAAACCGAAGCGGCGACATTAAAGACGATCAAACTGTCGTGCGTGCTGCATTCAGTAGCAGTGAATGTAAATCATGAGCTACAGGATCATCATGTGTCGACCTGGCTGTAATTTCTGAGTGTAATTGAAAGTTTTATTTATAGAAGAGAAATAAACATTTTGTGCAACCTTAATAAAACATATTACCGCCTTCAAAATAAAAGCCTTAAAACCGTTTAACATATAATATAGAAACAACAGACTAACCTTATTGTGAAAATAAACATTGACCTATTTTGTCCCTTTTGAGGGTCTGTTACATATAAAGGAACAACAAATTGCAATACAAATTATTATTTAAAAAATAACAGACGTGGATTCAAGACTTATGAAGAAAAAAAAAAATGGGTTCACGAAGATGTTATGCAACTTTAGCTTAGCTTAGCTTAGCTTTACCTGATAATATGTATAACTTCTATCCCTACCGGTCCAAATATAAAAAAAATACCCTTTTGAAATGTGTCTTATTATTTGCTGCCATATTAAGTTTTCATAAAAGCCTTTAACATTATCTCCTTTTATGTAAGTGTCGTATTTCAGTGTTACAAGCCACAGTGAAGCATGTCTTCCATTCTAGTCAACTTTGGCCTCCTATTCATGGCTGAGAGGTGTTTCACTGCTCCCCGCTACACCTCTCAGTGACAAGAACTCCTCCTGAGCGCATGGTGTTGTGTCATGTCCTGTCATGTCCTGTCCAACCCAGACTGCTGTCTTCTGGGCGGGAGTAGAACTAGCCCAGGGATGGATGACATTTGTCACACCTATTTTGGTCTCCTCATTAGGAGGTGCAAGGGCCCCCGTGGCTCAGGCGGGAGCCAAAAGAACCGATGTCATCTGGGAGGTGTGGGAAGTGTTTGACCATGACACTCCTATTTGGGCAGATCTGTTAAGTTGCTAATGGGGGCGTTAATGTCGGGCCACATGCTATGGGGAATATATGTGTGTATGCACGTGTGTGTGTGTGTGTGTGTGTTTGTGAATTGGATTTTTGATAATCAACAACAAGCCGTATGAGGTTGAGTGTCAGTCTGCTGTCATCCTGTCAGGACATGTCAGTCACAGAGGGGAGGTAATGTTGTAACACATCTCGGCTGCTGCCACTCACTCGCTATCGACAGCAAGGGGCACTTATGGAGACAACAGAGTATGAAAGAGAATATTAAGGCAGATAGAAAATGAGCTGTTTAATGAAACAATTCAAATTTGCATGCACATTCAAATTTGATTAAACAATTATTTCACGTTCTTTTTTTCCCGGTGCACTATGGAAATGGATTTATTTTTTAATCAAACAAACCTGACCTTGATTCCTGACATGCAAATTTAGACGAATGTGTCGGCGTTTGAAGCAACAGTGCGAGTCCAAAGGCTTTGTTTACATAACAGAGCAAAATGCACCTGTTTAGTTTCCAGATTTCAAGATAAAGCGTTTTAATCTTGGCGGTATGATCTCCTACAAACCACTTTGTCTTTAATCCTGGAAAATAAGAGTCAGAGAATAATCTTCTTTCTGAGGGATGAGGCGTTTTTATCTGATGGTCATGAGAGTGATGTCTGAGATAAGATATTTAGCCAAAGAGAAAAGAAAGACGTCGACAGTAATGCTCGTAAGCTCTTTAATACTCCAAACACAGGGTTGAGAGCAAGTCAGGATATAAAATATATATATATATATATTTTTATGACTGATTTTGTTGCTGTTTTCTTAGTAGAGGCCCAATCAGTTATTGAATAATAGTTTGTATAGAATCAATGATGGCGTTTTTGAAATGCTTTGTGTGCACATGCCAAATGCATTGCTGTCGAGGATAGGGGAATATTGCATTTGGAGCAGACGATAATGACCATAACATTAGGCTAAAGCAACTGTGATATGTTAGTTAAAGTAGTTGCAGTTTTCTCGCCGCTTTCACCAGCAGACACAGAGCAACGTTAGCACTCTTTGTTAATGGTCATTTTTAACTTTATTTTTTTCACTCCTTCTTTTCCAAACATCTAAATTCATCAATACATCAATTATCTATGCTGCTTATGAAGAACACGAAGGTATACTTTATTAATCCCGAGGGGAAATTCAATGTTTTAACTCTTAATACATGTGCTAACAGGACTGTATGGACATGCATTAATGGAGAGATGTCAGAGTGAGGGGGCTGCACATGGACATGCGCCCCGAGCAGTGGGGGATTCGGTGCCTTGCTCAAGGACACCTCGTCTGTGCCCAGGAAATGATACAGCAGCTCTACAGCTGCCAGTCCCAATTTCCACGCTTGGTCCGTACCGAGACTTGAACCAGCCACCCTCCAGTTCCCAAGCCAATTCCCTACAGACTGAGCTACTGTCTAACTACCGTCAAGGGTACAGGGTCGCAGCAGGGCTGGCTGTCCCAGCTGTCATTATACACCCCGCCAGTCAATAACAGAGCTGACACCTACAGGCAATTTGGAGTCACCAACTAATGAGCCTGTCTTTGGACTGTGGGATGCACGGGGAGAACATGCAAACTCCACACAGAGAGGCCCATTTCGTCCGAAACCGGGTTTGGAACCAGGAACCTTTCAGCTTTGAGGCGACCGTGCAGCCTATCTCAATTTAATTTTAATTCATGCAGCTTGCACGTAAAAATAAACGCTACATCTGTATTACATCTGTATCTTCAGCTGCTAAAGGCTCTACTATGTTAATTAGCTGGCTTTGATGTTGCAGGTAACATATATGGTGGGTTTAATAGGGGCCTTTTTGGTGTAAGCTGTTGCTTGATGAGGAATGAGGTTAATCAGAGAGTGAATAGAGTGTGAACCTAAAAAGTAAAGCTGTGGGTGTCAAACCAAAACAGAGAGCTTAAAGACGATAAGACTGTCGCGTGTGTTGCATTCAAAGGCAATGAAAGTAAATCAGGAGCTACAGGATCGTCCGTGTAAACTCAAAGATAAACGGCTGCTTTTTCCTAGCTTTATTTATAGAAGAGAAGGAAACATTTTGTACATAAATATAAAATGTGATACCAAAGTTCTCACTATCAACACTTTTAGAGTTTTCCTTCATTAGCATCCTCACTTCTTATGTGTGGTCGCATGCACCCGTGCAACATTCACTTAATTTTATACACTACTTCACTTCATCACCATGGCAACCCTGATTTGTGAAGATGTTTATTAGTATTCTCCGCTGCTGCTGCTGCTGTGTGTTTGTGCAACTGAGTAATAATAGAACGTGTGGTAAATATAGCCAAACAACCATACCACCAACTCCGCTCTCGCTCACAGACGGCGTTGACCTTGACCCTCGACCTTTGAATAGCTTGTCTGCATGTTGAAGCCTAATGACTCCGCGTAGGTGCTTTCATTAAATCCACTCTGTTGGCTTATTACCCAGGTAAACACAGTACTCCTCTGCCTGCCTGCGCTCCGTCTCCTTCCTTTTTCTCTCCATCTCTCCCGGCAGAAAGTGTTTACCATGACCGAGGATTTCATCATCCTGCGCTACCTCAACTTATGATCCCCCTTTTTCGTCATCTGCTCGGCTCACTCTCTATTTTACTCCCTCTTTTTTCTCCCCCTTATCAACTTAAGAGGAAGAACATTTTTCTCCTCTTCACACAGTGTCGCGCCGCAGCAGTCTGTGAGGACTAAACTGCGGATCATTTTTCATTGTTTGACACTAAATAAATTCAATGACCAGGTCTTTCAAAATTCATGAATTCATGAATTTCTCTCACCCAAAGTCCAGCAATTGTCTCCGGACTGTTCCTACAGCCTGCTTTGCATATGTGTACATACTCATTTTCTCTTCTGTAATTTCATTGCTGTTTATACAAAGAGGGGAACATTTTAGAAGAGGTGATTTACATTAACACAGGCAGAGATGGACAAGAGTCTGATAGACGATGAACAGTGGCCGTGAGAATGAGAGGACTGTGTGTGTGAGAGGTGGGAGACAAGACGATAAAGAGGAAGACCATCCGTTTGTGATTACTTATGAGCTCAGTATAATATTCATGTATTTCTAATAGAAGTCCTACATTATTCTCATACACAGGTTTTGTATTCCATAAGTATTTGGGGGGGCTGTGGCTCAGAGGTAGAGTGGGTCACCCTGCAATCAGAAGCTTGGCAGTTCAATCCCCAGCTCCTACAGTTTACATACAGAAGTATTCTTAGGCAAGATTGCTTCCGAATTCCGAATTGCGGTGTGTGAATCTGCATGAATGGCAAGGCAAGTTTATTTATATGACACATTTCAGTAACAACACACAAGTGCTCTGTGTCTGCTGGTTAAAGTGTAGGCAAAACTGCAGCTACTGCAATTACTACTAACATGTTATAGTTGCCTAAGCTTAAAGTTCTAATCTCGAAGATCTCAGTTTCGTTCTCGTCACCTTTAGCGATAAACAGGAGAATTGCGGGAGCACACTTCATCGCGCATGTGTGACTCAGGTTGTAACTCTTGATTCTCCTCGCTGACGGTCGCTTTCCTTTTCAGACCGTTTGCCTTCATCTGAGCGTCGAATTTGTTTCTTTTTCTTTGGATTTTGACTTATTTTTGAAGTTGTATCTGTAGTCATCGATCTTTTCTTTGTTTGTTCAGCCATAGTAGATTACTGTTTACTCGCAACAGTAAACAGAAAAGCAGCTGCTTAGCTCCGCCTACCCTCTCTGGCAGACCAACCACTGCTGGCTGATGGAAAACGCGTCACTAACTGGGCGCCGCTTGTGATTTTTTCCGCAAAAGTTGCACCAGAGTCAGTCCATAATTCTGTAATTTAAAAGGCTTTCATCAGTGGGCCATAGGCTCTGTCACCATTGTGTTACCTCATTCAGCGATAGATAGTGACTTAACAGACATTTATTTACATGAAAATCTTCCAGATTATCACTTTAATCTTATGGATACCAATCATCTTGTATAACAATTAAGTAGTCAGAAGACTGCAGTCCATTTGTTGTTTACATATGTATATATACAGTACATGTACACAGGTGTTTTGATAGATTTTTAGCATTCAGTTTAAACAACTGTGCAGTTTGGAAAATGGACTCGAATGACAAATATTGTAATATTAAGCCTCTCTTGTTTAATCTTAACATCCCGCTCTTCTTCTCTTTCCTTTATTCTTTTAACAACGCATTGAAAGCAATGACTTTTGGTTTTATCAATTTGTCTTGTACTGAGCGACATCAGGGAGCGACAGTGTGACGGATTACGGAGCGCCTTCAGTTGGGATTTGATCCCAGGAGAGCAGGAACATGGGACCCCTGAAACTGCCTCTACTTTGTCATCTGTCCTGCTTCCCTGTCTCTTTCTTTGTTCTTGTGTCTATTGAAAGATTTCTTAAACTAAAGCTCTCTCTTATTAAGGAGGAGCAGACATATATGTTTTACTGCCTCCTAATTCACAGAGAAGAAAACACTAAAGCGAAATAGGTTTTTCAGGGATACTAAAGTGCAGTGCAAATTAATTTTCAATTGGATGTAAATGAAAATGGAAAATATTAAGAAATGACACATTTTGGCTTCTATTAGCCACAAATTCCACCGTTTTCTTGGCTGTGACACAGAAAATAAGGCTTTTACTGTTATTAACAGTAATTTCCGCTATTTCTGGGGATTGTCGGGGAGCCTACTGTGCACAGTTGCATTTTCTTCCTGATTTTGATGCATCCTCCACCCAGGAGCAAATCAGTTCACTGGTTCAGCACTTCAGGGCAAATCAGAACTTGTTGTGAAGCGGCGCTCCCTCCAAGGCTCGAAATGGCATGTCCGAGGGTGGCCTGCACTGTAAACTATCAGATCTGGGAAAAGCAACATAATTGCAAGCGCCGAAGCCCACATGCTCTGCCTGTTTTACATCCTTTACAGAAATTACACGGTGGGGTGAGGGAAAGTCAACCAGCATAATGCAGAGTCCTGCTGCCTATACTTTGCCTGTCAAACTGCTAACAAGCACAAATGATTTTTTAATGATAGGCCCCTCTATCCCACAAAGCTGTCTACTCACAAACAAGCATTCTCTCGCGCGCGCGCACACATACTGAACGTTGCACACGTTCACTCCCACACATCCATAATGAGTTTTATCAAGGGAAGTACATGTGGTTTAATGGATCACTGCAAATGCCAGTCCCACTCACACTATTGTGTTCAAGCTCCAGCAAGATGCTTCCTTTTCCCTTATGTCACTTACTTTTTGGAGACAGCGTGCGGTGCATGAACGCTCCAAATGATGATGTATCTTAGGTGCAGGAAACTCAAAGTCCCCACTGAGAAGAGAAACAAGTGAAGCGACCTGCTGCTTCTCACACGATAGGTCTTTATGAATCAGTTTAAACATGTACAATTCATAGTGTTCCTGTAGTTTGGTGCATTATAAGATGCTGGAGGCTGCATTGGTTTGGGCATATTTCTCCAAGAACAAAAGAGACAGTGAAATCTGAAGGAGCTGGAGAAACAGATGCATGACTTTGAAGGCTTGTCAGATGGAAAAACACAGCACGGTTGTTTGAAATATTGCGCGTTTGGATTTTCCTTCTTTGGATCTGATTGTGGCAATCGATACCATTCATGAGAAGATGATGAGAAACAGCTGAATTTTCTTGTTAAAACAGGAAGCTAATGCAGCTTGCTTCCGTTCTTATGATTCTTCATCTTCATTTGAATTTCATTCAGAAAACGCCGATTGAGTCCAATGCCGTATACATCCCATATTCTGTTTCAATGCACACTGTCATCTCGCAGACTGCATACATAGTAACTTTCATTTTCTCTCATGCTTACACACATTTCACGCTATTTTACCGTCTTTGTTTCTCCCCCTTCATTTCCGTTAGTGGAAATTATTCAGGGACGCATTCAAGATCATGCCGCTTCAGCCCTACTGCACAGCGATATGCAGATGTCTACACACACATACATATTATTAACCCACTTTTCACTTCTGCTGGGTCATTGTGTCTTGTGTCGAACTTGTTAGCTCAAAATAGCCTGTATTTCATTTGAATTTGATTCAGCATTAACTGATATAAAAACGCCTTCCACAGCTCGTATTCTGCTTCCTCGTGCGCTGAAACACAGCGACTGACTCACTGACAAATCATCATCATGTGTTTCTTTTCAAATCTGCCTCGTTTCTAACCATCCTTCCACTCCGTTCATCGTTCTTTCCCCCCCTCTATTAAAGAAATGCATTCAGGGAAGATTGTGCCGCTTTCGCCCTGTAGCGCAGTCTAATTCAGATGTATGACACATTCATATGAATGCACAGATCCACTGACAAACGTACATGTCAGCGTCGGCACAATGAACAGACGCAGATGTGCACATCCCAAGGCAGCTGCCGACGCTGCTCCGGGTTCAAAACACACATGAATGTGTTTTATAAGCGCAGCAGTGACGGCGACTGTGTTGTACCAAAAGAAAGGCATTGATCTGATTAGAATGCAGTGCCACATTTGCCCCCACATCTGTCATAATATCATGTTACGAACATGCGATTGGTTTTCCATTTGTGGAATAACTGAGATGGATTTTCATGTCTGCTTCGACCCGTCATACCAATCCATCTTTCTTTGAGTACATGTAGATTGCTACGGCATCGTCAGGCTGTGCCTGCTGCTGATGGTGATAAGGAGTGATTGGATTTTGCATGTGTAATCACTGGTTATGGGATGTTAATTGTACAAAGTGGTGGCCTGTGGGATGTAACATTAGATACGTGTGCTAAGGACTAACTCACACACGCACTCATGCACACTTTCATGTCGTGTAACTGCTTCCATGTAGGGTTTGTTTAGAGTAGAAGATGTGTTTGTGGCCCAATTATTGTCATTGTGGTTGGATGGGATGATTTGCATAAAGACTTATCCTCACTGTGATTGTGGAGTAGATGCTTTTCTCGTGAGTAGTTCAGTTACACACACATTTGCTGACTGATGTTAAAGACCTCGTGTGCTCTACTCTCTCAGGCCTCCTGGAGTTCTCTCCCGTCCTCCTACGATACTTCATCTCAGGTATGGGTTCAACGAATAGAGTTAGATCATCTGCATATAAAGTAGTGCTGTAGTGTCAATACTAACAGACTGTACAAGTCCGTAGTTTCATGTGTAGTAAAGATTCTTTTTGTCATCCTTTTTGATAAGTGGGAGGAAACGAGAAAGAAGCAAAGAAGATCAGAAACGGTAATGTTCCTTGATGTCTTGCAGTGGTTGGGTAGATTCTTGGCAAGCCGCAGCCTAGATGTGAGACCACCTGTGGAGTTATAGTTTGCGGCTGCTCTCTAGTCAAGTCCATCTGTTTGTCTGAGTTGAACTAGAAGAAGTAGAAGCCTTTTACCACTTCCCCCACTAAGTTTCCTTTCAGGCCCTCCCCCTCCTCATTACTTTCACAACTCTCAAGTTCTGGCGAGCTTGTGAAGAGCGGCCGTGAAGATCCAGCAGACGATTGTCATCTGTTTAATTCCTCTCCCTCTGATTGCGTCCGTACGCTTGATGAGTCACAGTTAACCCAGTCACACAGCTGTGTGATTCCCGGCGCTTTGATTCATACAGTGTGCCGTTACGATGCTATCCTCTCTTCACTCGCCTCTTCCTTTCCCCTCCCTCGCAAACTGCTAATGAAGTGAATCACAACTGTTTTTCCCCCGATCCCTTTACCCCAACAGCTGATGGTGAGCGATTGCATCCACAATACTCTTTTAATTAGTATAGAGAATAAATTGGTTGAGCATGCCTTTTTCCTTAATTGCTTTTTCCTCAGCTTGGATTTAATTGGGCTGCAGCACTGTTTATTGATCTCCTTTGATGTGCTTTAATTTGGATAATTTTATATATTTATTTTGGACTTGACGAGTTGGTTTGTCTTGAGGGGGAGAGTGTTAGGCAGCGGGGACGGTGCTGCGGCAGACTGCAGTATATTCACAGAGCCTGGGGTCCAGCGTGTGATGGCAACTAGGTGGGTAGATGATCAAACCGAGGAGGCAGAAAAGCAGCCCCACTACAGTCTGAGAGGCCTCCAGTGAGCAGCTCTTTGATCTCACATCAACATCTCATGAATGCCAATGCGGAGCAGTAAAGCGAGGGCGGCAGGCCTTCTAAGCCAGCCTTAACAGGCCTGCAGGCCACTACATATTCCTTCCAGCAGCTAGTTTGTAGTTTGTGCCTGATTCATGCTGCGTCATCTCTCCCCCTCCTGACTGCCACAACAAAGCCCAATTTTCAGCCTCCGCCTCCGTAGTTTCATAATTAGTGTGCTTCTCTGCGTGTGATTGTGGGTTTGTTTGCTAGATAAGCGTGCAAGCATTTGTTTATGTGAGTGCCTCCTTTCAACACTTATATTACTCTCTGCACGCCACCTTTGTAACTCGACGCTCTCCTCAACAGGCGGTAATTTCACCCTGGCCGAGCTGGGAGTGTGCGAGCCAACCCCACCTCCTCACCCCGCCGCCGTTCCCTACTGCCCCGACCTGGGCCTCCTCCAGAGGGGGTACTCCCTCAGCGCGGGCTCCGACGCCGACTCAGACCCCGAGGGGCCGCTGACTCCCGAGCGAGCCATCCAGCTGTGGGCCGGAAGAGGGAGGGTAAAGTCCCGCCGCAGCTCGGGAGTGTCCAGCCGCGATAACTCGGCCCTCACCCTCACCGACTCGGAGAATGATAACAAGTCTGACGACGAATCAGGTAGGACTGAAGACTCTTGAAACCATGGATGGTTTGTGTAAATACTGGCCCAATGATTTGAGGATGATGCGTCAGACTGATGTGGTATGACGGTTATGTATCGTGAATGTATTTCTGAGACACATTTGTCAATATTACTGAAATCTTCAGACTACCTCGCCAACAGACAACCCTTATATAAATTGGGAGTGAGTTGGATTTATGGATTGCTTCTGATCTGAAGAACAGTGGTTGGACCCCCAAGAGAGCCATCCTTATTTCCATCAATAGCACTTAGCCAAAGCCTGCTAACTCTACCCTCTTACACCACTCAGCTGCTAAGATCTCACCACTGGTCTGTCAGTCTTTAAAAGACTCTGCTGGGTTTAAAGGCAGCAACACTGGTGAATTTGAACTCCTGTGATCCAACAAAGAGATGCTGTCAGGCAGAAGCTATTCTTTACTTCTCAAGCGCATCCTTTCTTCGAATCTGTAAGTGTGAATGTGTGATGTTCCCTGAGGGAAGCTTCATCCGCTGGCAACTTTGTTTATTACCAACTTCCCATTTCCTTGTTAATCCTGACGCAGTCGTAAACCAGCGCTCGAGCTCCGCCGAGGTGTCAATGGAGGTTAATGAAAAGTGGATGGAAGGAAAAGCAACAGTCTAATTAATTGAATTCTCGGCAGCCGCGCATATCAGCTGTGGATCAACCTCTGTAGGACTGGGGGCCTCCGAATCAGAGACAACTTCTGTCGACTGATCAAACTACTCAACACCTATTAAACACGTCAAGGAACACCTTCCATGAGACGCGCCTCTCATCCCATCACCCGATAATTGCTTTGTGGTTAATTAACAAGCTAATCTTGCAGCCGCAGATATCAGCCACAGACGCCGCTCTCGCTCTCTCTGTCTCAGGGCCAGGAAGGAGAACGGCATTGAGCGCTCTGTCGCCGCCATTTCCAGACCTTGTAAAATTAGCTTCTTAATCCAGCGCTATATTGTGATAATCATTTGCCTGCGGTATGATGTCACCGAGTGTTGATTGTTGAGGCGATTAAAAGTTGTTTTTTCTTCGGTTCACAAGACGAAAGTTTGCCAAAAAATATCATTCATGGATGTTTTTGTGCGTCTGCGTTGACGCACTTTTCTATTGATGATTTGTGCAGAACATGAGTCAAATCAAAGTCAATTAAACTAATTGCAAGGCTCCAAAATTTCGCCTTCTATAGACGCATTCAGGGGAACCACCGGCTCATACCTTCAGCCTCGTCTCTTGGTGTTTTTTTTTACAGACCAGAGATTTAGATCAGGCGTCAGCGCTGCTGTTTCTGCCAGCATGAAGAGATCAGAGGCAGCGAGGCAGCGTGATAAAAGGACCAGGTGTGTGCCTGTGTCTGATCAAGTCAATTCGTTACTTACTTAGTTGCTCTGAATGAAGGAAATCTCACCCTCCGCTCCTGCATCTCCCCTCCAAACAGAACATCTGATACTGAAGGCGCGTCACACCTCAAAGCACCCAGAGGAAAGATTTCACTCCCACCAGACCTAAACGGCGCGTGTGCCCCGAGCAGTGTGGGTGCTGAAATTGCAAGTGTGTATGTGTGTGTGTGTTCGCTACTGAGTCTGTCATTGTCTTTCTATATGCTATTTTGTCTGTCTCAGGGTGTGAGAGTGCGTGTGATCCCAAACCATGCGGGTGTGTGTGTGGAAGTGTGAAACAGGAGCAACTGGAGTGTCAAAACAGCAAGAGGAAGATCTGAGGGTCTAATAATAGAGATTGACAGAGGCAGACAGAGAAACAACATCATAAACACATGCTAACAAATCAAAAAGACGGTGACGTGCTAAAACACCAAACAGCACGCCGCACCACTCTCATCTCGCAGCGTCTCTAACAAGCTTCAGAAGTCTCACCTCCACTCGCTTCTCCTCCTCCTCTTCATCTCCCTCCTCTCCCACCTTTCTTCTTCATCTTTCAAGCTCCTTCTTCTTCTTCTTCTGTCTTCTCTTTGCACATGCGGCGCCTCTCACCATCCCTCGTTATGCTCCTGTCAGTGCAGCTCGCCGGCGTGACTGACAGGTGTCAGTTTGAAGGTCTAGGGTTCCCCTTCAGGGCGGCAGCGTACATGTGGATGAAGGTGCGCACGTGGCCTACTGCAGATTTCACTACCAAAATAGAAAGCCTGGAGAAACGGTGACAGATATCACAAAGCTCAGGGAGAGAAGTATTTGTGTGTGTGTGTGTGTATGCTGCCTGTCAACAGGGCAACTGGCTGCAGCGTGAAAGATTGATATATTCACAGCTGTCTTTTGCCTCATAGCTTTAAACTCCATTAACAAATTTTGTTTAATGAAAAACAACAAACGAACTCCAACGTCTGTCACAACTCAACACGACTCCTTTCCAATATTTGAGGTTGCCTAACCACAAGTACTATTTTTAAATATTTGATTGCAGAGGAGCTGAACAGTCTGAAAAAAAATAAAAAACCTGGGTCGATAACAAATTAAAGAGTGTGATCTTCTGTATAGATAGCAGTCGTCAGTCACGGTGCCTGGTTCCTTTGCTGGTCTCAACCCAATTAGCACCACACGTATGCCCTGCGTAAACAACTAAAGTCACTTCTCTTGAATAAAGAACTTTGAATAGAGCTATAAGCTCTGTTAGTAGAACTCCTGCATAGTTATATAGGAAAACATGATGTATGCAATATGTGCGACTGCTTGTGTGTCTTTAAGTGCGTGTGAATGCAATGGAAAGATGGATACCCATGCGCCAAGTACAAACAGTTTTAAATGTCAAACATTGCAAACATGGCCCGGCAATGTTGTATCGATGAGAACTTTTTTTTCAAGTACTTGACCCTCTGTAGCACAACAAGGTAAATGTCTGCAAAAACGAATTAGTTAGTTGTTGTTTTTTTGTAGATTATTTTTTTGGCCTTTGGCTTTATTTATAGGACGGCTGAAGATAGACAGGAAATGTTGGGAGTAGAGAGTGGGGGATGACATGCACCAAATGATCGGCAGACCGGGAGTTGAACCTGCGATCAGTGCGACGAGGACTGTAGTCTCTGTACATGGGACACCTGCTCTACCAGCTGAGCTAAACCAGTGCTCCCCAAACAAATTAATTAGTATAACAAAAAAATTAGGGATGCACAATGTTGGATTTTTGTCCGATATCCGGTATGCCAACAATTTCCTACCCTTTTTGCCGATACTGATATACTAGGCGCATGTTTTTTCCCACCTAATTGCAGAGAACATCAAGTCTCCCCTGTAGTGGAATTGATATCATGCCTACTCTTATTGTGGTGGCCCACTGGCAGATGCAGAAAGAACATAATACAGTGCTTTTTAATATGTACACATTCACTGGGCAATATAAGAAAAGTGCTCAAACTTATGTTGTGTAAAAAATGCCATATTTGTTTGTTTTTTAGGGAATCATCGGGCATTTAGACATAATTAAAGCGATGTTTTATCATTGGAAAATATTGGCAGAAAAATGATATATCTGTCGAAGCCGATATGTCATTTTCAAGCCATAATCTGCAGATGCCGTTAATATCATGCATCCCTAAAAATTATCATTTGATGTTGTCAATTTTGATGCTATTTTTAACTATTTTGTCATTCTCACCATCACCATCGCTGAAAGGAGCTTGCCCTGTTGTCATGGTGATGGTTGGATTGTCATCACATGACATGATATTCGATCTTTAGTTACTTTAATTGGCTAGTTTAATAACGAAATGCTTTGAGTCATTACTTTGGGTAACTGTTCTTTTTATTATGATATAATACAATCATCATAATTAAAGAACAATAACAAAGAAATGTCATCCAGCCCTAATACGACACACGCGTATTCACAAAGATTGACTTTGAAAGCTCGGGAAAACTTTGCACAAAAACCACCAGAAGATAATTTTCCAGCAGAACAGCAGGTTCACAGTGGCTCCATGTGTCATGGAGACGAGGTAGTTTCCTCTGCAGACCTCTGGCACCTGTTCAATCACTCTCTAAACTAAAACTCTGGGAAATTATTTTTTCATTTGTTTTTTTCATTTACTGCTAAATTCCAATTACCGACAAGTATGTAAAGCCTTTTAAATTAGTTTCCTAAATGCAACTCAGGGGTTTCAAAGTTTCCCTACATCCAGCTTTATTGCCGAATATTGAATAAAGACACTTTGCTTTTATTGCCCCTTCCAGACACTATTAAAATAAAGAGACTAGAACGTTGACTTGGCACAGCCAGTACAAGTTTCATTTGCACAAGCAACACAGTGAGACAAACAAATATGGGCATAGAGAGCAGCTACTGGGAGGTTTTCATTTTGGCAAAGTGGAGGAAGAGATTTACTGTCACACTGTGCGCCGCCTCGTAAAACGTCCGTCTGGAAACACAGGCAGGAGAATAGGAGCGCTTGTAAATTCTCACACAGCCGTGCCTGATGGCTGCATCCAAACTGCATTGATCAGGAGGGGGAATGATTAAAACATGCATTAGATGAAATAAGATCAGGCTCTGACATTGATTTAGACCTGAAGCCCTGGGCCGACTTTATGGCTGAATCCATAGTCCAGCACTCTAACATGCTTGTGTGTGTGCGTGTGCGTGTGTGTGTGTGTGTGTGTGTGTGTGTGTGGGTCCATACGCCTCGGTGTTCCCTCTCGTTAAATAGCCGCCTGTTAGGAAACAGGCTGAATTTAATTCAACTTCAGTATTGTTTTCCATCAATAAATCTAAGCTTTGCTCATACAGCCGACTTCATAAACACACACACACACACCAGTGAACACACACACTCCACAGCCGAGGCCCAATCACACACGCATGCTGATTAGCTGCTTTCAGACCATCTCCCTCTCCTCCTTCCTCCTCTCGCCCAATCTCTCCATCTGGTCGACTGGATAATAAATCATAGGGTCGTATTGTGACGTATGTGACAGGATGTATTAATCTCGTAATTAGAGAATGAAAAGGTGGCGCTAAATTTAGTCTGGCCTTTCTGCCTAATCCTGCCCCGCGTCTGGGCATGCTCATTTGCCTGGTTTCCCTCTCTGGCACTTCTCCCTTTTTTTATGAGGATTTTTTTTCCCCCCTTAAAAGACGGTCTGTTTTATTATATTTATGTTAAACGTTATGCTAATTCTCTTTTCGACAAAGCAGAAAACTTTTAAAATTCCACTAAAAACATCTGCAGTCAAAAGTTCTGTTTTTTTTTTTTTTTTTTAGTAGCTGGAGCTGTAATTATGCTTTATAAAAGCCACATTGGGCAGAGTGATTCCTGATTAACTAATCAAATCTACTAGCACAGGTGGCAGAGTGCCTGCACCAGCGCTGTCCTCTTTATTCTCTTTTAGGGTACTGCGTGAATCCCACCACAAATCAACTAAATCAGCCGTGTCTTAGTCGGCTGACGTGCTACTTTAGTGCCGCGCTGAAAGGATTGTCTTGTAATCAAGGTAATTTAAGATAATGTTTAATTATGATCATTTCGATTCTGAATAAAAAGAGCTCTACACTTTCAGGATTATAATTATATGTCACACACATTGCAGGACCTACTTTTTCTCCCACCACAGCCACTCTCAACCTCGGTAACTCGGTCCATGCAGCTCCTGTCTATCAAATTCCAGCCACACTTATGTACTTGGACTTCTGGGGTCCCCTAAGACCACTGCTGTCCCCTCAGGGTCTCTGTGAGAGCGCGTGTGAGTGAGAAAGTGAGAGTGAGAGCTTGTGCGTGTGTGTTAGGAGGGTTGGGGGCATTAGCCTCTGATTGAGTTTTCAGAGAGCAACGTGGGGTGCGAAAGGCTCGACAATGGTCTAACAGAATTAGTAGCTTGTGATGAATGGTGTGTGAGAGCAGCACTGACAGCTCGCTTTCACAAACACACGACTGCGAGTGTGTGTGTGTGTAAGTGCCTTCATGTACGCCTCCATACTTCACCCACTGGTTCAAGGACTTTTTGTCCATGCAGCGAGAGCTACGCATGCTGGAGCGAGCAGAGTAGCGATGGGCGCACACGCACACGCATGTTGGAACGTCCATCTTTGGGTTAAGCCTGAGGTTTGTAAAAATGCCCTGCAGCCAGTATCAATAAAGATTGGTATATTTAACATACAGAACAGAGCGCTCATGCTCAAACACAGGGATGAATAAAAGAATAGACATTCACAGCCTTTGTCCTGACTCAATAAAGACATTGTTGGACCGGAGACGATGTAAGGTGAAGGCTGATTATACCCGCACACACACAAAGGCAGACACGCACAGGAAGGCAGGTGCACAAACACACAGATGCGTAAGAGCTGTGTTTAATAAAAGCCCGGGGATATTGATCACAGTAAAAGGATGCTAACTCGCATTAAAGGGAGGGAGGGCCGGAGTGAGAGAGAGAGGAAACATAAATGATGAAAAATCTGACTATAAAAGCATAAAAAAATGTGTTCTAAGGGAGTCTGAGGGAGTCACAGGAGCAGGAGAAATCTCAGCGGAGTCCGACTTGTAACTTGCTGACGACTACGCCGCCGCCCTAATAGGGAATTTAGTTAGCCGTAATGGCCTCTCATGCCATCTTCAGACCTGCCAGAGAAAGAGAGAGGGAAAAAAAGAAAGAGAGAGAGAGAGTGAAGGGAGAGAAGGAGCACTGAGAGCAAATTGAGAATTCTCCAGCCAATTATGAGTGATCATATTTTCCTCTGCGTGATGGCGGAACTACTTTTGTAGTTTAATGGTCAGCGCTGTGCTTCCTAATGAAGGCTGGAGGTATCAGATTGAGGGGAAGAAAGTGGTGAAAAAAAGAGGAATAAAAGGCCGCAGACACTTTATTTGTGTTTTTTTTTTGTCTCCACTTTGTGTCAGTCTTGCTTTCCTTTTTAAACACCGCTTTGTTTTCTGCTGTCCTCTCTTGATTTGTCATAATCTTTTTTTGTTTCTTTTCCTCTTTTTGTTTCCTAAACTCCTTCTCCTCCAGCTTACCTAGATGATGAGGAGGATGAGGATCCGTTTGGAGACTATGTAATCAGTAAGTCTCGTCTGACTGTAGCCTCTCTTAGATTTCTCGGCCCACCTCAGCTCTTTCTTCGTACCCGTGATTGTGTTTGATGTGATTGTCGTGCCGTGTTTGTGCGTGTGTGTGATTTTACTGTTTTGCTCGTAGGTTGATGATGTTATGAAGCCGGCTGTTGCACACAATGTAATAGCTCCTCTATCTCTCCGTGCCCCCCGGCTCGGAGAGCACAACATCACCCCTGCGTGAGGACAAAAGCTGGCTCTTTTTCAAAGTGTGATTGCGCATATTACCGTAATTATTGTTATATTCACACGTCCACAATCGAAACATTACATTTCCTTCAGCGCATTGTTAGGAGTTGTCAGGACGTTGGCGGTGGGTAGGTGCAAACAGGGACAGTAAAATAATTGGTTTCTGTACATTACTCCTGTTTTTCATCTGATACAAGGCGAGGCCATTGTTCTGTTTCACATGCCTCATCTACATTTACGAGCTGCTTTCATTATGATCTCCTGTTCATTAGCACACGTCCAACTGGTTAATCTCTTTGCACTTGATCAGAGAAAATTTCCCAGAGGGCGCTTCTTTTTTTTTTTCCCCTTCCCCTCCTCTTCTTCTTCCACAATCAGAAAGTCAGCCGTATTTACCCGCGTCTCTGGGATTGTTTGTCTCTATGAGCATGAATTAGTGTTAATGTTTGTGTTATTGGGTTGTGGGGTTTTCATCTGTTTTTATTGGAAGGATTATAAGGAGGGAGTGAGAGGAGAGCGCGTGCTGGAAAGCAAGGAAATTAACTGATGTGTATGAAAGGAGTTGAAGGTTATTTTTCATGCTATATGGTTGGAGTAAAAGGATTCTTGTGCGCACATTATGTACACGTCGGACTTATTACTTTAGGTCACAACCATAAAGTGAATAAGACATTCATGCACGTTGCAGCCTGAGACCTGAGGAGATAAGAGAGCACTGGTTCTCTTGCTTTGGATAATGTTAAGGCCAATCTTCTTAAAGCACTTCTAAATAGATAGGAAGACTTGAATTGAGGTACAGCTCACAGTTGAATTGGCTAACACACAAATACCTGCAGATAATAAAGTGTGAAACATGCTTAGAATCTGCTTTACCGTCCCGACCTACACGAGTGCTGTGTATGAATAATGGTGCTAAATGACACTGACACCTTTGAGTGAGATCGCTGTTAATATGAAGGCAGACTTTGCTCCTCTGGTTGAATTAAAACACTTATGTGAGGCAGAGTTATTACAGGTGATATTTGCTGATGTTAATTTCCCTCTATGCCTTATTTTATTACTTTCTGTCTGTTGAAAGGCGTCAGAAATATACAGCGTGCCGTGCACAGTTTCCTTGGTTTCTAGTAAGTAAATATTCACGACTTGCTTGGAAATGAAAGCCTTGAAATATATTTTATTTACCGTACAGCAGGTGTACAGTATACAATAACTGCAAAGGATCTTAACCTTTAGTGTGGTCTGATTTATTTCCTTTGAGAACCAATGTAAAGTCACTGACGGTGAAGCTTTTAGATAAAAGATGTACATTTACCCCTGAAATGTACTTTCCTTAAGACGTGTCAGAGACTACATAAGTGACAGTTCATCACTGATGCTGATAAAAAAAAAGATACAGCCAAAAGTCTGACACTTTACAAATCAAAAACTCCCGTTATACTTCCACCACGTCTGGAATTATTAAAGCAGTATTTCATTTTTTGGAATTTTTAAGATGTGAGATCTTCAGCAGCGATCAATTTCCACAAAGAATTAACCCATATGACACCACAGGGTTTTACATTCATTTCTAGCTTTAATTCCAATTTTAAAATGAGGGACACAAAGTTGTTCCGGCCTATATAATGAAAAATTAATGTAATTATTTTTCATATTAAATAGCCAAATAACCTTTGTCCTATTTCTCAAATTTCATCAACCAAAAGTACCGAATGCAACGCAACGATTGCTAAGCGATCAGTCAATCATTCACTCACACAGAAGTCAGAGTCACATGTCAATCGTCCAAAGAATGATGTACAACCAGCCGGGGATTGTAGAGGACAGCAGGCTACAGCGTCATCAATCTTCTGAACAGGAGGACAGAGGCTGTGGTGTTGGTGCTCGATACGCTGAGGTGCAAAGAACAGGCTTAAATCTCATGTACTGGTTCTGCTATTAAATATGCAACTTCTGCTCGATGTGTTGTTTGCAGAGCGGTCTGAACATACTGGAACGCACAGGTTTTTTCTTTATTACACTTATAAAGAGATTTACACCTGGCTGTAAAATGCCATCTGTATCCGACGGCGTACCTGTACAAACCCACTGACGATAAGACTTCTAAACTGCTCTTTTTATTGTGTTTGAAATTTTGCATGTAAAGTGAAAGTTACATTATCTAAATGGCTCTAGTGATGGCAGTGTTCATCTGCCGGTTGGGTGAATCGCCGTGAAATTTGGGGCACAAATCCCTTGTTCCCAGTGGGTTTTAATATCTTTGTAAATCCCCCTACTTCTCCTTTAATCTCCCTGTGAGGTTGATAGTTGTGGTTCTAAGTCAGACGTCTAAACCACAGATTTAAGATACATTACAGACATCCATGTTCCCCTATGGATGGGTTCTTGTTATTTGTTTGATCCCAAAGTTGCAGCAACACAACTTAGCTAGCTTAGATGTTAGCATGCTAACAAGCTAAATTAAGAAGCTGGCAATGAAGCCTATCAGCATGCTAATGTTTGTATTTCACCCAATGCACTGTGCAAAATTGCAGCATCAAAAAGCCGATATGTACACCTTTAGTTTTATGGTTCGTTGATACAAATAGATGTAAGAAAATCATCTCCAGATACTTTGAAGGGAAATACAAAAGAAAGTCAACAGCTTGTCAAAGAGAAACAAACAGCACCTTCAACCACGCATTATTAAAAATGCATTTAGTGTATTCTGCTCAAAGAAATCAGTGTGTGATGCAACATATTTGTTGAATAGTTTCATATCACATAAAAAGAGCTCTAAGAGGAGAATCAAGCACCAGCACGGTGTGAAATATGTGTTGTTGTCAGGCATGAAATGAAAGAAGCACAATGTCTGTTTGTTTTCCTTTATCCAGTAGTAATGTGTGTTATGGTAAATGGACTGTACTTACATAGTGTTATTCTAGTCTTTGCGACCACTCAGCGCTGACATGTAGCCTGGGGGAGCTGGGTATCGAACCTCCGACCTTCTGATTGAAAGATGACCGACGCTACCACTGAGCCACAGCCGCCCACAGTGTTGTGCATCAATAAACGCCATCGGAAAATACAGAGCGGCACCTCGAGCTGTAATGACAACCTCATTGATCTTTATTATTGTGTATTGAATCATCGTCTGCAGGAGAGGATCTGACTTTTATAATGCCATTAGGCCTCTGTTTACTACGAGCTTCTATCAAGTGTTTAATAGTGTGTAAAAGCCAGCGAGGGAGCTGATAATTTAAGTGAAAGAAAATGATTAACATCATATTAATTAATTAGTGTGTGTTGTCCTTTTCACCCGTTTTGTATGTCCCTCAGTGTTAACTCAAACTGTCTGTGCTCCTAAATGTTTCCAAATGATGCTATTAATATTTAACTTTGGAAGAATCCAACTTTTAAGCTATTTATTGGCTAATTTTAAAGGGGAAAACCTATTTTTAAGTAGTAAATATGAGGTCTTAAAGATCTGAGCTGGATTCTGTTGGATCTGCCGAATCGACAGTGGTAAAAAAGATGCTGACGTCTGTGAAGACATAAAGAAGTTTTCCATGTATTTTCCATGACAACAAAGCACAGTCTGATGGGGGAGTTACAGTTTGCAGACTGCTGACAGATCACAAACTGCATTTATTGTTTGGAAGTTTGCAGCCAAAGTGTCCTGAAGAAAAATCCTGTGGGACAAGTTGTAAAAAAAAAAGTACGAGCAGCGGAGGGCAATTTTTACGAGCGCAAATCAGAGTGAATGGAGGAGGGAAGCTGCGGGAGACCAGATATCATTCAGAGGTTGTTTTTTGTCGGTTTTAGAAGGAACCGTTCCAGCAGCTGTCACTTTATTGTTCCAGCATACAAATAAAAAAGAAATGAGAATCAGTATCATCATTAACAGACTGGAATCAACAGTGTAGTTAATAAACCTTCAGAGTCCCCCTTTTTACGTGTTTTAAAAATAGACCACATCCAGAAAAACTGCGCTTCCCTTTTAGCTTTTCCACTGTCTCTGCATCAACATGTAGCAGCTGTGCTCGCCGCTCGCTGCTTCCTCCTCCAGCAGAGTGATTATGACAGGCTGATTGGTGTTTTGTTTTCTTGGGGATGAGGAGATCAATGCGGGGCTGATAGCGAGGGCTGGGCCGGGAGCGGAGAGAAAGGATAAGAGAGAACGGGGATGAGGCCTTGTCGCTTTCGAGTAGGAAACAGGGATCAAGGGGGTTTAAGGGGGAGGGAAAGGATGGAGTTAAAGCAGAGGATAGAAAGAGGACAGAGCCGGGAATATGGGGGGGGATATTAGTGGATTGCAAGAGAGGATGGAGAGTGATGGATTAAGAAAGAGGGGAGCTAAGGAGGAGGAGCGATTGAGAGGAAGATCCAGATTTAACAGTACAGTAGAAGAGATGGCTGAGGATTAACATTCTATGACTGTCTGCAAGCACGGGGATAATCTCTGACCTCCTGCGGAGCTCTGTGGGAAGCCCACCACTGCCATGGGGGTTGAGGCCCACCACCAAGCCTGTCACTGTGTGCATTCATGAGTGTGTGTGTGTGCGCAAATGTGACTCTCGGTGTAGGTGTGGCAGGTGGAATGAGGCGCTGATTTCAGCCCCCACCATGCAGCGCTCTGAGCAGCTTGATGGAAATGCCCCACAGGTGGCGGGAAGAGGAGAGGGGTCGGGGGGCAGGGGAGAGGCGTTTTTCTTCAGTGTTCAGTAGTTTAACTCTCACTCTTTCATTTTTCCTTCATGAGTTAAAGAACTTCAATCCAGGATAATAAATGGACATGTTTTCCTTTCTTGTGAAATGAAGAGGAGTCAGTGCAGAGCTTCTGACAGAGTTTTAATCCATATTGATTTGTGCTTCATGCTGTCTCATCGAATGGAGCGCAGCGCCGCGGGGAGCCAAGCAGCACGGCGAGGCGAGGCGAGGCGAGGCATGCGTTACCTTGCAAGTCTCTGCCGGCCAGCGTTTGTTTATGTGTGGAACAAAAAAAGACATAGAGTGACTTATTAATAGATACAGTCTGAGAGCAAAGTGCACAGCCAGGCCTACATACTGTATATCGTATATTAGGAGGAGGAAGGAGGAAAACGTGGATGTGGAGGCTCGGCTGTGATTAAAATCGAGCCTCGAGCCTTCAGGTGTGCGGAGCAAATCTACATAATTAGCTCTGGTTGTTTCTCCCTGCTGTTATATTGGGAAATAGCAAAGTATTCATTGTTTTTCATCTTCAAATTGCAGTAAATTTGTTCAAATGAGATCCTATTGAATTTGAAAGCTGTTGACAGAAAGGATTGGCTTTTCTCACATGTTATTATAAGCACTTATAGTATAGTAGGAAACGGTTGCAAGGTTGGACTTGTACTCCCCGTTAGATCAAGCTATAAAGCCTGTTTCATACTCGGATTTGCTATTAAAACTATTTTACAGGAATCTTTCATGAGACTCTCTGATGTCCTTGTCTTGGGAAAAAAAATGGAAAAATGGATATTGCCTTTATTTTGTCAGAGGAGGAAAGAAACTCTAATCTCTGTACATTTCTCCTTTCCCACCAGCATTGATCCATCTCACTTTTTATCTTGTCAGAGACTGGTGTTCACACTGTGTCTGACACTCACACCACCTTATATTATGTATTTATTGCATTGTAAGTGTGCGTTCATGAACACGAACCCTTTGCTCAGCCACTGTTTGGGAAACCAAGCGGCGGCAGGGACCCTGATTAAAACCACACTGTTCAGCAGAAAGAAAAAGCGACGGCACTGATGTCAATATTTCTGTTAAAACCGTTTCTTCTCCACTCAATACTCGCTTTAATAGGTTTGCTTTGTTTTGCAGGGAGTCAAATGGGAGGAAGGAGAATAGATGAATAAATCTATATTAGAGTCTCTAACCCCTGATTGTGCTCGTCCTCTTGTTTTGCCACATAATACTCAGAGCTGGCTAATCATCAGACAAGTATCTGACTTTATCTTCCATCTCTGTAACTGAGCGGGGAGACAGCCTGGCTTCTCAGCTGGGCCCAAATCTCCCTTTCTGAACCCTTTCCATGGATAAGCCAAGTATCAGTTGTACATGCAATGGAGCCCAAGCCCAGGGAACAGAGGAATACCACGTTTTGGATCGTTATCAGCTGTTTTGGCCGCCTTGGCTTTGCAAATATGCGCTTGAGAAGTGTTTCAGAGTGTTGTCGCTCCTTCCTGTCTGCAGGTTGTAGCACTGGAAGGTTACTGCACTTTATGCAATAAGCTACCTGCCCCACCAGTTGCGATCAATAGTACACCCCGGTCACCTTCATGTGTGATCAATGGGTCAGCTACTTCAGCCACTGTCCCCTTGGTCCCTATGCAAAGTCATAACTATCTATTTTAGGGCAGACGGCTGCAAGTCAACAATCAATACCAATGCATACAGTACGACGTCCCAAGCTGATCTCTGAGATCAGTTGCAGGGCCAATCGAGGACTCTTAGATAGATTGGTATGAATGTATAAATGCAAATTATCCTTTCAGGCCACCATAGAAAGATGCACCATTACTGTCCATTGAAGCACTGTTGCAATTTAATGGAAATAATTTCAACTGTGTCTTTGGTTTAAAACAAAAGATGGCTTCACATGTATTTCCGGAACATTCTGCAGGATTACTTCACCACTAAAATGCTGCGTCTGGTTGAAAACTCATGCTGGGGATAAAGAGAGGCTGTCCAAATCCTGCCACAACACTTCAACACTGACACTCCTCAACTCAGAGAAATTATATTAAACACTTCAGGGGAGTGTGCAAAATGTTCCGCCAGGTTTAGGCTACAGTGTAGTAGGTAGAAAATCCCCACAAAGGACTATCTGTTAAATCAGAATGTGGATATGGGACACTGTACTTTCTATGACCCTAAAACCAAAGTTGCATCTGATATGGCTGCAGGTCAGCAGGGTTGGAGTAGGATTGGGGTTTGCCATCAATTTTAACGGATATTAAATAAGCCAGATAAAAGCCAAATAAAAAGAACACCTATAGTCTCATGTGAGCGAAATAAAATAAGTTTAGTATCTGAGAAAATTCAAATGGCCCAGATGGAGCCAAAATGTGCCCAAATGGCCAATTTGGAGATTCCGCCTGAACATGCCTCGACTAATACCTCTCTAACTTTGCTCTGCCTCACTTTATTTGCACCAATCTTGGCACAGGCAATGTTCAGATGTTGTTCTATGGATTTATATAGATTTTTTATGGGCAGCTGCATCATTCCAAATGGGGTATCCACTCTAAAAAAGTTTTGTTAGGCGATTATACCATGCTCCATCTTTATTTACTCTGACGCAGTAACATCGATTATGATTCTTGCACCTCTGCAGAAATCTCAAAACAGTTATCTTTATTATGATGCCAAGAGTTTTCATATAAACCTTGTAGTTGTAGAGATAAATTTTCATGCATGGACCCTAGGGATCCATCCATCCATCCATTATCTATACTGCTTGTTCTGTTCAGGGTCGCGGGGTCAACCTTTCACGCTCACACCTACGCCTACGGGCATTTAGAGTCACCACTGAACCTAACGAGCATGTCTGGGACTGCGGGAGGAAGCAGGAAGGCCCAGGGATGAAGAGGTTAAATTCTTTAAATGTATCAAATATAACACATTAGTATATTAGCAATTAACATAATAACATTGGTGTTCAAAGCATGGCGACAGCGTGGCAAAAGCTTTTATTTCCTCCTCTATAAACATTGAAAATTGCTGGTCAGTTTTGATGATATCGATGCTTTCTCTCCTTCTGACACAGTCATCGAGTCATATTTTCTCCGCACACCTCAGCAATGGACTGAATCAAAATCGTCCACCTCGATCAATATTAGCATGCTCAGTCACCTCTGGGCGTAATTAATGCAACCCGGCCCTCTCAACCTATTAAAAATGAATTGACCAATCGCAGATCGGTAGACAGCTATTCCCTCTCTTGTTCCTATCCAAAGACAGTGGAGACATGACATTGCTAAATATAACACTGAGGGCAAGAATCAGTGGGAAATCTGCAAAGGAGAACGCAGTGAATTTCTCACAGCATGTCTTTATCTCTTCAGCGTTATCTAATGTTCTGTTTCGAGTATCTTGTCACGAGTCTAGGTATTGATTTTGATTCAAGACCCCCCTCTCTTTCCTTTTCTTCTTTTCTTCCATCTCTGGAGGAACAGCATTGTGAAGTTCCTCATTAATGCAGCCGACCTGAGGGGCTGAGATCACTCCAGAAGCAGCACTTATTTGTCTGCTGCCACAGGACATATCCACCGCCTGGCTACTGTTTGCTTCTTTTTTCTTTTTTTTACCATATTTTATTCTCCTTTTTCCTCCAAAATAACTTCCTCCCCCTCTGTATTCAATCTCACAGTGTGTGTGTGTGTGTGTGTGTGTGTGTGTGTGTTTCCATGTGTTCCTTTGAGCAGCGAGGAGGCAGAGAAGCTATATCTGGCCCTATCAGAGCGAAAATGTCAGGAAGCGTGCAAAAAGGGAAAGATCTGTGTGTCTTTGCTCTGTAGATTCACCTGATCTTTCCGCCCTTTGCTCTGCCAATATCTCAGTATGTTTTTTTTTATTTATGCTACTACCTCAAATACTGTTTTTGTTGTGTTTGTTCGTGCTGAAGTTTGCGTAGGCATGCATGTCTGCGTGTGAGTCAAAGACAAGTGTTTGACTTTTTGAGCAGATTTCATTGCCGCCTTTCTTCTCCCCTCTCTCTTTCATTGCTTTTGTTCCCGCGTCTCTCAGTTCTTCACACATCTGCTGAGTCTTTTCAGCTTCTTTTTCCGCACAGAACTAAAATTCATCATGAAAGCATCCTGTGGCCTTCTGAGGTCGAATATGGAAGGCAGGCATCTTTCATTGTTGATTTTCTCTTTGATGCTTTTTCTTACATTTATATTCTGTGTTATTTATTTCACTTGGACAAACTTCTAGTTCAAGATGAAACAGGAGAGGCTATCTGTAACGTCAGCCACGCTCCATCGGGCTTTGAACTCGTCCTGCGCGCACAGCTTTGCCCACAACCCTTTACAGACACGCAGGAACGTCCGCACACACGCACACAAAACCACACATACATCAGTTAACAATTAGCCCTCAGTGTGCTTGACTCTGTATGTTAAGGACCCATCCAAAGATTGCTGGTGTGGGATGAGAGGTATGAAAAGTGAGAGATTACTCACCCTTTCCAATACACCCACACACACACACTAACACAGACGCACACGCTCACATCCGCACTCACCTCTTTCGCCCCGTCTCTGTCATGTGATTAAAAACAAAATCCTGTTCTGCGTTCTCAGGCCCACACATTTACACTGTGACACAGTGAGGTGCATGTTATGAGTGTAACTAGCTCTGTAGCAGTGTCACACAGCTAAGTCCCTGCCTAATCAGGCCACTTACACACACACACACACACACACACATGCACACACTTTGCGGAGGCCATGTGTTGGGATGGTGATAGAAGGTTGGCAGTTGGCAGACAGACAGCAGACGCTGTTCTTCGACATCAAACGTCTCAGAGCAGAATCATACTTTCATGCCTCTGCTCCCTCTCTCTCTTTCTCTCTCTCTGTCGCACACACACGCATCCGCACGCACACGCAAACACAACAACGCACATTTCCTCTGATCTCGCTGCCAAAACTCAAAAGCCTTAGCAGGACTAACACACACACACACTCGAGCAGGCACGCACGTACACACACCGACGTACACACGAGCGCGGAAAAGTGAATTAAATTTCGTCAGCCATTGTTGGAACCTTCTCTGTGTGTCGCAAGTACAAATTCCATGTGTGAAAATGATTCAGAATATCCCCCCCCCCCCCCCCCCCCCCCCCTTAAGACCTAATCCTGTCAAGCATCGTGATCCTATCTACCGCCAAAGACACACAAACAAACATAAACACAAGCAGACACACGTGCAGGGAACATACATTATTTCATAACATAACATAACATAACATAACAGGACAGCGAGTCAAAGCAGCTCCTGTGATATGTAGGTGAAATGAAAGGAAAGGCCGGAATTAATTAGCAGGGAACATAACCAATTCAGATGTGTCTATAAAGGTCATGAGGGGTCACTGAATGCTTTAATGAATATTGAAGTGATGTGAATCATTCGCTGTGGCCTTCACACTCTCTACATCTCAGCCCTTATGGCTGATTTAATACAGATTCTGCACTCTCCATCTCCATGATAAAAATGAGGGAATATATCCTGTTGAAACGGGGTTCATATCTTCAGTAAGGTTCCAAAGACTTTGATGATTCATGTTACGGGACACCAAAGCTCTTCTGTTTGTTTGTTGCAAGCCAAACACTTTACCGAGGGTGCGTTCGCACCGAAACTTGTTTGGCACAGTTCAAACAAACTCTGGTGTGTTTGTCTGCTTGGTTCGGTTCTTTTTGGGCTGGCATGAAAGCTGCAGGTTGAACTCAAACTAAACAAGCGCAACAAACAAACAAAACAGCCCAAATAAAATCATATGAAAAGGTGGGTTTTGGTACGGCACCAATTGGACTCCAGCTGGTGCATTTTATTTGCAACAGACCAAGCACCTAATTGTGTGACTTAAGAATATGTTCCAACGTTAGATGACTTTTAAACTCATTTGCTTATCATGGGAACTGTTGAAGATGCTATTTGTAATAGCAATCTAAATAGATCATTTGGTAACCTTTGATAACACATATGCACATCAGTATGTGAGTCCATTTCATTTGTTCAAGCAGAAAGTGAAAGTTAAACCGAAACAGGTTAAAGTTAGGTCAAGTTATAATCTCGAAGATCTCAGTTTCGTTTTCTTTGGCGGCACCTGTGGCGATAAACGACAATTGCAGGAGCACACAGACAGCAATGGACACAATAACACATGTGTGACTTCGACGGTCAGCTCCGGTTGTAACTCTTGATTTTCCTCGCTGACGGTCGCTTTCCTTTTTAGACTGTTTGTCTTCATCTGAGCGTCGATTTTGCTTCTTTTTCTTTGGATTTTCACATATTTTTGAAGTTTTGTTCAGCCATAGTAGATTACTGTTTACTCGCAACACTTGCAGAGACCGTAAAAGCAGCTGCTTAGCTCCGCCTACCCTCTCTGGCAGACCAACCACTGCTGGCTGAAGGAAAACGCGTCACTAACTTGGCGCCGCTTGTGATTTTTTCCGCGAATGTCTCACCAGACACCCAGTCTGTAACATTGCAAATGCACAGGCTTTCATCAGTGGGCCATAGGCTCAATCCCCATTGTGTTACCTCATTCAGCGATAGATAGTGATTTAACAGACATTTATTTAAATTAAAATCTTCTAGATTTCACTTTTAATACAGCCAGGCGCATCGCACCCGTAGATGTTATGGCCGTTGCTTACTTTTTACTGAGGAAGTCATTAATGAGAACATATTGGTCAAGTCAGATTGATTGAAAAGCGTTACAGCCAATCCCAGCTGTTTGACCATCCCTCCGGGCCCGCAAAGAGTTAAGAGCTGGAGCAGAGAGATACATGGATGGATGGAGGTCAAAATTGGCGGTAAGAGCCAGGTCCAGCTTAATGCAGAGGCGATATAGCCGGTCTCCTGGTGCGCCACGTTATGGAGGGTGCTGGCTTGAGCCTCAGATGTTTTGGAAATAGTCTCGGGTAAGATGTTAAATATAAGCCGACTGCAAGATTTACCCTCACTCTGCCACTCTCTCTCTCTCTCTTACACAACACCTCACTCGCTGTGCACTTCCTGACACAAGTTTCAATTAGAGATAATCAGGATAACTTTGTTGCAATGATGATATTGTGTGGCAGAGAATATGATTTTATACCATTTTCAGTGTGGGGCGTCAAATCCTAAACTCGCCATAATAGCCGGACCCTGCTCATGCCCCGCCCTTACAACCCCCACACTTTTAAAATCGCATAACAAATTACATAACAGCTTGTTTCCTTCCTGTCTCTACCTGTCCATCATTATTCACGACTTGACTTGCAGTTGCAGACTCGACTAACAACGCTCGTAATTTCTTCATGCTCTCTTTGTGACACCGGAGCGGATAAATAAACACACAAAGTGCAGTAAATCTCTACGAGCGCTGTTTGATTTCCTCTCATGGGTCAGTATGATGTTGATGAATGATGCAGGATGACAGGCGCCGAACCTGTCCGATACATGAGTTACCTGACAGTCGATGTAAGCGTGTTTGTTACTAGTCAGACCCGACCTGCAGGGAATGGCGTCAGTGTGCCACTCAGACCTTTTTTTCTTTAATTTGTCTCCTTCCTTTAAATAAAGTTCTTCTGTATAGCTAAATAAACCAAGATTGACCAGTTAATAAATTAAAGTTTTGTTTGTTAATCAAATGAGACTCTGTTATCGACTCCATTAGCGAGAAAACAGCAGAAAAGAATTAAGAGTGATGTAAACGTCTCGATTAAACCTTTGCTTGGCTCCGCTGAATAATAAGGGTCTCTTCTTCGTGATGGATGAACGCTAACAGACAGAGACAGAGAGTGGACTCAGACAGCAGACAAGATGGAGAGACATCACACAGGCATGATTGATAAGATGAAAAATGATTCATCGACTCGTCTTGACCCAGCAAGAGCAACAAATTGAGCCATGTGCGGCGAGTCGGCGAAGGCGGAATTGACTTCTTGTGTCTTAAAAAAAAAGTTTAGGGCATGCTTCATAAATCCGATCCACAGGAAGCGAGCAAACCTGTGCGTTAGGCGTCGTCTGTTTGTCGAGCTTTAGCACATTTGTGTCAGCACACGGGAGCAGGCTTGTGCACACATCTCCGCGTGGTGTGTGTGTGTAGAACCACCAGCAGATCCACTTTCCTGCACACAAATAGCCTTCACCTTGACAGTAGGCTGACTTAAGATGCAGTATTGATTCAAAGAGCAGCTGCACTCCATGTTTGTGTGTGCGTGGGTCAAGGAGCGGGGCCATATTTATTTGATGCGGTTTGCGCGCTTGTTTCAATGCACGTTAGCGCGCACGCGAATGTTTGCTAACGTCCTCTCCTCTGGAGAAAGTTGGTCGGCACCCTCTGCCCTTCAAAGTCATTTGGAATTCATCTGCAAGCCTGACCCTGACAGCTGTTTGTTTTTCCTCTCAGGAGACAGGAAGAGGAATGGATGGATTTTGGAGGGGGGGGTGTGGCTAATGACTGAGAAAGTGATAGATATCGGAGGGGACAGAAGAAGAATGGAAGTGAGACTTGGGCACAAACTTGCAATGGGGGACTGATTCTATTCCCGCCTTAGTGGCCTCAGAGCTGTTGTGCTTGTTGAGCATTTGAGACACACAAGACAATAAGCGAGGCTCTGAACAGCTTCTATTAGTATCCCTCATAGACCACTAGCTTGAATGTGTTGAATCTGCGAGCGCCGTGAATGCAAAGCAGAGCGAGGAAGAAGAGATAAAAGGACATGTAAGCTATCCCTGGGTGTAAATATAGGTTTTTCAGTAAGAGTCAAAGTGTACCGTATAAGTGTGTCATCTGGGATCAGCGCGGCAGAAAGTCTCAAAGCCTCTACAGCGGGGCGTGATGAAGAGGAAGCCCGGTGGGATGGAGAAGGTTTTGTCTTTTGTCTGCGCCGGGTGTAGGTGTAAGCGGATGAGTAAATGGACACAGAGGAGGAAGGAAGGATGCTGGGAGATGATATCGAGAAAACAGCGGAGAACAACAGCACCAAGAGGGAGAGAAGAGGAGCAGGGGAGTCAGAGGTGAAGGGAGAGCTAGGAGGAGGGAATGAGAGGGACGGGAGACTCGTGATTGGATAAATGGGCAGAGAGGAAAGGTGTCAGGGGAGAGGTGCTATCCTATTTTTACACTTCTCCTTCTGGGAGCCCCTATTCTCTCCATCTATCCATCATGATGACAGAAACCCCCAAACTCACTTTTTTCCCCCCTTTACCTCCTCGGCTTCTCTTCTACACTCCTTATGTTTCATTTTAAAAATCCAACAGTGCAATTTCAAGGATTTCTACTGTAATTAATATAGACTGTACGTTCACATAGAGATTGCTTATTGACTACAAATGCCTGTTTAAAGCATGCACACTTCACTCCCTGCAATGTGCTCACACACACACACACACACACACACACACTCCACTTTTACAGTGCTCCCCCTCCAAAGCCAATTCCTCCCCTCGCATGTTTTGCGGTCTTCTTCGCGATGTCACAAGCAATTAATTTGGCCATAGCTTGTGCGTATTGATCTGCGTGGCATAGGCATTGTAATCCATTCAGTCTGGTAAAGAGGCAGCATTCATGCCCAGTAAAGAGCCAGCTAAGGACACACACACACACACACACACTTTTCTTGCTGGAATCAATCCCTCACTTCCTGGAAAAAACATGCACACTTTCTTACAGCGTCTTGGCTCATTACTCCTGCTGTATTTGTGCATAATTGTCCGCTTTGTCCTTAAAAAAATACATTGAAATCTTGAGTGTGATGTTCGTTTGTGAGCGGACACAAGAACTTTTCCTCGAGCTGAGAATTCATGTGTGCTTTCCTGTCACACAGGGATCCACACAAGCTTTGTATTTGTTTGTACTGTGCTGTTTACTTAGCCGTGACAGGTTTGTTGCAGCGCTGCATGCGTGTGTTTGTGTGCTCTTTGTTAGAGTCTGATTATTTTCCCCACAGAGGGATTCATCATCTTTATCAGGCAGAAAAGAGAAAATTACAAGCCCATCAATCCTCGTGTTTGATCTGGCTCTCCCCTTCTGTCACTTGCTTTCTCTCTTCTATGTATCCATGTTTTTATTCACCCGGTTCTCCTCAGGCCCGCCGTGTCTATGATGTTGGGAGGTCATTTGTCTCTATGTTAGAGCTGTCCTGTTCCCGCTCATCCAATCCTGCTCCTCCAAACCCCCTCGGCTCCTCCTCATCTTCTCCAGATATGTGAGCGTCTGAGATTTGTCTGGCTTGTGCTTTGTTTTTATTTTCTCTTTTCATTAGGGGCATTAACATTCATGTAGGTCTCTAGCCACCCTGTCTGACTACAACATCTCTTTATTGTTATTTTCTAAATACCATTGCATGCTTGGCATCTGCAAAAAGGGCCACGCTGAGCCCATGAGTTTAGTTTTACACTCCACACGAATGAAACCAGAAGGGTGCCATTTATCACAAACAAGACGTCAAAGGAAACCTTTTGTCACAATAATTAGAGCTGCGAAATGAGTGTTGTGTCACACACAGCAGCTCAGCTGTGGTCAGGAGTTTCGAGCACTTTGTGTATCAGCCGTTCGACAGCTAATCCCAAACTGTGGCAGCTCCGCCTGTTTGCCAATCACAATGAAAGAGGCAGGATTTATACTCCCTGATAGGAAAGGCTGCCTGACAGGATCAGCAAAGAGTGAAAGAAGGAAGAGTGCAGTGCGAGGTGCACTGGCACAGGACAAATAAATGCAAAACCTCCTGTAATGATAGAATAACCTTATAGAAACCATAAAACGAGGTATTAAAATAAGAGGGGTTAGGATAAGTGATAGGGGACTATCCTTCTTGGTTACAGCAAGCGAATAATAGCAGGCGAAAGTCCAACATTGTACTGAAGATGGAAGAAAGAAAGAAGAAGATGGCAGAAAGAAAGAAAGACCTATGTATAAAGTTTAGTTACAAAAGTTGGTCAGCTATCATGAGTCCAGTTCCCATGAATCACAGCTACGCACCATGTTGGAGTTAATAGTCAGCCGAGAAACTTTGCAACAGGCTGACCACTTGTTGGCACTGCCAGTGAATATCTATTTTATTTTGCCAACAATAAAATGAATCGTGGAGTTTTATTTTGTAGCAAATGCATCAAGGGAGCACTCACACAGAGAACAAAGAATAATTCAGAGAAGTGTCTGTAATTTAAATGATTTCTATTTGATACATTTCATGGCTGTACAGACAAGAGACAAAATAATGCTAATGTGAACAGAGTGCAAACATTCCAGTCCTTGTTTGAGTTTCAATAGTGCAAAATGAAACATTGAGACACCTTATGTGGCTTACTCTGCAGCTATACCTAATCCATGGCTTGATTGAACACATGTATATTAACTGTATATTAATAAATTAACATGTTCTCTTCTTAAAGTAGTAATCTCGAAGATTTTCATTTAAATACATGTCTGTTAAAGCTGGAGTAGGTAACATTATTTAAACTAACCTTTTGTCATATTTGCTCAAACTTTAACTTTAAACATGTTCCTCTGGCTCCTCCCACTGCTCCTAATGGCATTTGCAAGAACCGAAGCTCCCGAAACACAACAACCAATCAGAGCCGAACAGTCTCTCAGGCTGCTGTCAATCACACGCTGCGCAGCACCACTCCTCCGCGCATGCTCACACGGTCAAGCTCAATTTCTTCAGTGTGCGCAGCGTCAGCCGGTTTGTGTCCACAAAGGCTTAAAAACAACCACCAGGAATGAAAAAACTGCCCATCTCTCCATTGCCAACTACGGCTTACACTAGAAAGACCGTTAAACCGAAGAAGACAAAAAAGGAAATGCAAGCTAAAAAGAAAGAGTTGGACCAAGACAGAAACAAAAGTAAACATTGGAGCAGCATTTCAGGGGTGGAGAGAGCTACGGGAGCTGAAAGGATTAAAAAGCGAAGCTGAGTTAGACAGTTTGGCTCAACAGGTAATTACCCCAGCTTAATTTCTGCTGTATTTGTTTCACATTGCTAAGATGTCTGCGGTTACTGTGACGCTTTGTTACGCTGGTGTTGCAGTCAGGCTAACATTAGCTAGTTCTCAGTGGTTGCTACTGTTTAGCATCGTTTCATGGCGGTGTGGCTGAAAATATGTTTGTGAAGTGTCCAGGCAGTGTTACCGTTTTAGACTTTCTACTGATAGTTCTGTGTGCCTGTGCTCTCAAGGCTAAATGTTCACAAAATCAGTGAGATACTGCCATGTTGGCTCTGTTTTTTCCATAGTTTCTGTTAGCAAACTAAGTGCTGGTGGTTTTGCCGCTGGTTTGATGCGTCTCTGCTTCTATAGTGTTGGTGGTGTAATACAACGGCTACGGTTGTTGTAATTTCAGGTTTTTCATTTCACAAGCTAAGCGGCTGCTTTTCTGGTCTCTGCAAGTGATGCGAGTAAACAGTAATCTACTATGGTTTGAACAAACAAAGAAAAGATTGATGACTACAGATACAACTTCAGAAATATGTGAAAATCCATGAAAAAGAAACAAATTAGATGCTCAGATGAAGGCAAACAGTCTGAAAAGGAAAGCGACCGTCAGCAAGAAAAAAAAATCACCGTGGACTTCACACATGCAACACTGTCTGGATATCTGGGAAGTGTGCTCTCGCAATTACCGTTTATTGCCATGGGTGCCGCCAAAGACAACGAAATTGAGATCTCCGAGATTATAACTTTAAAATACATTTATTTTTTACTTGTTTTACTTTCCTCTGAGGGCTCCACGGTGGTTAGCGCTGTTGCCTCACAGCTAGAAGGGTGCTCGTTCGAGTCCCAGTTCGGACAAAGTGGGCCTTTCTGTGTGTAGTTTGCATGTTCTCCCTGTGCATGTGTAGGTTCCCTCTGGGTACTCCAGCTTCCTTCCACAGTCCAAAGACATCCTTATTAATTGGTGACTATAAATTGGCTGTAGATGTGAGAGTGAAAAGATTGTCTGTCTCCATGTGTCAGCCCTGTCATTGACTGGCGATTCAAGGTGCGCGCCGCCTCGCGCTCAATGACAGCAGTGATCGTCTCGCACCTGAACAGGATAAGCGGCATAGATGGATGGATGGACTTTCCTCTGACCTCATTACAATTACTTTTTTGAAATGGGAACCCTTGTTCTATATAAGGTTAACAAAATATGTAAGTGACCATCAAGACTTGTAATTACACCAAATTTGGACGTACTTCCTGTTTTATGTGTTGTACTGGGTCTGCATGAACAAATACATACATCTTTAAGAGTCATTAACAGACAAATTAATGTAGAGCATGTTTTCTTTTCTAATGATTCAGTGATTCAGATCGATAGTGACCAGAGAGTTAGCCCGCTTATAAACACACCATTATTTCAAAGAGTTATTTCAAAACTAATGTATCAAACCATGTTTACAGCGCGAGTCTCGGGGCGCCAGCCAGAACTTTTGAAGCATTACATGTTTTCAAAATCCTGTTTATAAAGAATTCTTATAAAATTCAGAAGAATGGTGAAAAAGTAAGTATAATTATTAAAAGAAATAGCCCGGAGTCTCATAAAAATACAATTTAACTTTGTATGTATTTTGCATAATGTTTTTTTCCGTTGAAGCAAACACGAATATTTTGGTAGTTTGATGTTTTGTCAAAACATCCATATTTTTTTAAATTTTAATTTTAATATTAGATAAAATATATTTTACTATTTTATTTATCCCTGTATACAAAGCTCAGCTAACCAAACAGCTCGGATTTGTAGGTCAATAAACCTGTCAATCAATCAATCAGCTGCTTTGTGCCAGCATGTGTCTGCTCTTGACAATGTCCTTTGTCAAAAAAGACATTAACGTAATCTCCCAGATTTAAAGGTCAAGACGTTCGGCCCCCTCGCGGAGGAGAACGCTGGAACTCGAACCTCTCTCCTCACTTTGCACTGCGAGGCGATAACCTTCTCCCACTTGTCTTTCATTTCACCAAATCCTTTCTTTTGGCATCTCATGAAACACATCCCATCTGTGTGTGTCTGTGCTGTTTTTTTGCACCAGTCACACAGACAAATGAGCGTGGAGATGAAGGCTTTTTGATGTGGGTGTGCTCCGTGTGCGTGTCAGTGTGTCTGTGTCGGGTTCAAACAGCTTATTTGAATTTGTGAGCTCGACCAAAATTAGAGAAAGCACTCAACCTCCCTGCAGCCCAAAAATCCAGCCTCAATCCCCTTTTTTGCTTTTTAAATCAGGCTTTACAAACACCCTCCACTGCTCCTTCCATTCATCCATCTATCAATCCTCTGAAAACTCACAATTTCAATGATTTCAGTGGTGTGGAGTGGATTTTAGACCTAAAATCACTTGATTGGAATATGCAACAACATACTGTACTCGCTGTCCAAACACTGGTGTTGTTTTTGCCGTACTGAGCAAACGATTTTCTGTCTTGTTGTCACATCAGCTACAGTAAAATGCATGTGTGACTGCTTTGTTTTCCATTGTAGTTAAATTCAACAGTGTGAAAAGCCTCCAAAGTCACTTTTGGGAGCAAAAAACATCTGCTAAATGTTCACTTCTCGCTCTCCGAACCACAGCTGAACCAAGCTTTACCTGGTGTGAGCCTCAGCGTGTACGGCTGTGTGTGTGTGTGTGCTTGGCAGTGCAGAAACCCTGGCTAACCCCCTCTGCGCTTCCCAATGTCCTGTCTCTGAAGAGCTATGACCATTAAGCAGCTGTTCACTTCTAAAGCCACGGAAAAAAATGAGGGAGCGGCGAGAATGCAAATGAGTCTCGGTATGCGCCAAAAACTTCTCCGGAGGGACACAGTGTTAGGTCAGAGACACACACGGGCACATACAGTACAGGCACGTGCACACGCACACACTCACAGCTAGGTTAGTCTCCCATTTATGTAGTGCAAGGATCCTCCAGAGTATCAAATGATCTTTGTGTAACTACATTTCTCTTGGAATTGGAAAGCAGAGGCTTTAGAGTCCAATACATCTGATTAAACAGGCTCCAGGTAGAGACTTCGACTGTAACTACCTGTCTCAAGCAACACTGGTACCGTTTGATACAGAGCCTCTCTTTTCACTCCGTAATTGTTTGGTACACAGTCTATTAGGATGTGATTTTTTTATTACAAAGAAGGAGAGGATCACGCTGTGCAACCGAGCAAGGACATTGTTCTAAGGACGCTTCACATTTGTTCATAGAGCTGCTGCTTTGTGTCGCTGTCCGTGGTGCTGAAACCAGTCGGTGAAGGTTTGGCAGAGATTTTGGGGGGGGTGTACTGTGTGTTTTTGTCACCAAAAGCAAAGAGAACTCCTCTGTTGAATTAATCGCCTTCATAATGAGTGAAAAATCTCGTAGGTTTGTGTTTCCTTGCTGTTGTGATGTGCATTCTCCGCTGCTTCCTTCTTTCACCCTGAGATGTGATTAGTGTATAGCAGAGTCAGCCTCTGGGTAATGAGAATATATGTTGAAAGGTATAAAGCATTTGATGTTATTTCTTTCTGTGCCCTAGTTTTATTTATACTCCGACTTCCAGCAGGCCGACACTACTCATTCTCTGCCCTGTGGATTGAGGGATTTTTTTGTGTGTTTGTAGGCGTGGATCTTGGCTTGTGTGTACAGGTGTGTGTGCGTGTACTCCTTGTGCTCCCTCCCTAATAAGAGCTTAACCTTATTAATCACATTAGTGTGCTGAGGGTGGCTCTGGCGACACTCACACATGCTTGCGCAGACACACTGACACACACGGAGACATGCGCACACAGGCAGAGGCATGTCAATCTGTCATTAGTTAATAGCTCATTAGCACAAGGTGATTAATTACTCTGGCAGGGTGTGGGCATGAAGAGGATGGGGGGAGGAAGGAGGAAGGGGAAAAGGACCGTGGAGACAACAAGGCTTTTCGTTTAGGGAGCAGAGCGAGAGTCGGGGAGGGGGAGTGAGGAGAAAATGGTAACCTTCCATCGCGTCTCGCAGAGCCGGTTCTCGACTATCGATTCTGGATTCTGGAGCCTATATTGTGAGGGCCATTCATGCATGCGTGTGCACAGACTGTACCGCTCCTGCGCTCCTGAAGGTGTTTTGCTAGGCTGTGTTTTTCCCTGTGTCTCGCGGGGATCAGCTGTAAAGGTTAACTAGTCTTTTCTTAAGCTTTCAGCCTCATGACAAATGACCATGTTCAACCCACGGGGGCACCTTACAGCACACCTTTTCTCTCCATCTATTCCCCTCCCTCCTTCTCTTTTACTCTTTCTCTCTCCACCTGCTCTCCCTTGGCGTTTCAGTACAGGAGGCAGGTAGAAGGAGGAGAAGCAGGAGGAGGTAGGTGGATGGGAGCAGGCAAAGGTAAGAGGGAACAGAACAAAAGCTGTCACTAGGAAGAAAAGGGAGTGTGAGAGAGGCGGAGAAAAATAGGAAAATATGAAATAACATGCTGCGAGGGGGATAAATCGACAGCTTGCTATTTAAACTGCCTAGTTTGAGTTTGAGGAACATTCAAGTAAGAGTGAGGAGTGAGATGAGGGTGAGATTGAGTAAATCTGTATAAAAAGGCATAATAAGGAGAGGTTTTACTTCTCGTACTGTTACGAGATCCTCGCTCACCTCCGTCTGTGTGACCTTTACGCTCCCCCTCTTGTTCCGTGAGCACATTCTTCTCCTTCTCCTCCTCTTTACATCTTCTCCTTACATCCCCGCGCCTGCCCTCCATGCGCAAGGCCGGATGAACTCTCCAGTGAATCACGCTGAGTGGGAGCTCCCGTGTAGCCAACATATACATCTAATATATACGGTTATGCCAGGTATAATGGTGCTGAATGGCATTGATAAATAACCTGCATGAGAAAATGTATCACTTTGCCTCCACGCGTGTGTGTGTGTGCACATGTGTGTACGCGGAGATGGGTTAAAGTGTGTGTTTGAGTGTGTGTGTGCATGATGGAGTATTACAAGGTGTTGTCAAGAAAGCAATTTGTTTCTGTCTGAGATGGGTTTTTTTATCATGACAAATTGACGTGAACCTCATCTCGAAAAAATCCTGCGTCTCCCCCCGCTGATGCTACCCGGGCCGCACTCTCAACTTTAATATGATGAAGTCATAGCTGCAAACCAGCCCCCTCCCTCCCTCACTGCCTCCACACCTGCGTATAAAAGCGAGCGTACCTGCCGCCCCTTGATCTGCGCATACATTTGCGTGAGCACGTGCATTTGGGCTCAACGGTTACCAAATGTACGTTCACGCCGGGGTACTTGTGGCTCGTTGAGGATGATAGATGACGTCTGAAAATGTCACATGAATACGTTGAGAAGGTGTCTGACAAGGGCCCTCTGTAGCGGGTGGCTCATGGGTTGGCCTTTACCGCTCATCCCCTCCTCCCTTTTCAGCAACAACACACTCTCATGACACTACACACACCTGCTATAGCGTCCTCTCTATACCTGCAGTTCAACGCCTGTGAATGTGTGTACTATCTTTAATTTCATTGTTTCTTTTTCTGTCTAGACATGTGCAAAAAAAGAAAAAAAAACACCACTATTCTTGACAGTCTTTCCCCTAAATATCATTCTTCTTAGTCATATTGAATTACGTCTAAATGTGCGCTAAATGATGAACAGCCCTGCAGATGCAGCGCTGTCTAAATGCATAATAACTACTAAGTGACTTAAGTGATGTGTCATCTGCACACTGAATGTTGATCAATGCGTTCAGTAATGCAGCATTGTGTTAATCTTTCCATATGTTGATGAGCTACAGATGACCTCAGCCTGTTACATATGTGACAGGATGTCTGCCCTCTGCTGGGCACTGTGAGGACCTTCACTCACCTGCTAACCTGCCACCTGAGCTGGTGGCTGGAGCCAGAGAGAGAAGCACATCTTTATGCTGTGGAAGAGGCTTCATTTAGCCGGTTTGATGTTTTTTAGTTTGTCCTTGTATTTTTACAAGAGGACAAATTAATTTATCATTAATGTGAAAATGAGATGTGATTTACGCCTGGCTGTGTGGTGTGTGAGGTCTTTGTTTGGTTTCAGGGGCAGAGTTTTTGTCAGAGAGATGCTGCGTCTGTGGCTGCGTTTGTTTGACATTGTTCGTTTCCTATTTAGGGACATAATGTGAGATCTGACATATTACCGGCTTCATCGCCGCAGTGTCCTCTGCCCTTCCTCCCCTCCTGCCGCTCCTCATCTCTGCTTCACCGCCTTGTCTTTTCTCCTTTTACCCTCAACCCCATCTTTCCTCTCCTCCTCTCCTCTCCCCATTCCCTCGTGTATCCTATATCTGGTTTTATCCGTCCTCCTCCCTCTTTCCCCTTCGCCTTTGATGTGCATGCTTTGTCACATTCCCAGGATTCTGTCACTCTTTCACTCTCCAGCGCTCGTGGGCTTCATGGCTTTCTCCCGCCCTTGTTGCCACCTCCTCCTCCTCTTCCTCCTCCTCCTCTCTGCCACTACGCTTTCCCTCTTTCGCTGTCTCACCCCTACCCCCTTTTCTCTCTCCCTTTGGCTCATTCGTTAGCTCCCGCCGTCATCCTTCCTCCCCCTCCATCCTGGTGGTGCGGCGCTGCTGGGAGAGAGAGGAGAGAGGAGGAGAGAGAGAGAGAGCTTGCGCGCGCGTGTGTGTGTTGAGTCTGCTCTCAGTCTCAGCTGTGGGCAGATGGAGGATGGAGCCGCAGCCACATCTCTCCTTCTCTTTTGCTCTGCCTGCCACAGGCTGAAAGGCACTCTCTCTTTCTCTCTCAGTGTCTCCTCATCCATCCGTTCCCCTTTGCCTGAACCGGCCTCGATCTGTGACGGATTGAGCAAAAAAAAGGACTGAGGACTAGAAACAGGAGGGAGACTAAAAGACCTGCAGGACAGGAAAGGAGTGCAGGGCATTGAGCTCATCTTTTTCCCCCTCTGGTGTTTCTGTGTGTGGCGTTTGTCTCTGCAGTGCCACAGCTACACGTGTGCAAGTGTGTCGATCCACGCCACGCGAGCGTGTGTGTGTGTCTCTCGGGCTCCTGCTCTATCTCTCTCTCTCCCACCCTCTCTCTCCTCCTGCTCCGGCACTCAGCGAGCGGATTGTTCTTCACGGCGAACAGACGGAGAGGGGAGAAGAAAGGAAAACAAGAGTGAGGAAGAACAACAGCGAGGGGAGAGAGGACAGGCAGCAAGGACTTTGTGGAAAGAGAGGAGAAAACAGGGTGCAAAAAGATTGAGAATCAAGAAAAGAGGACTCTTCAGGGAGCGGAGAGGAGTGGAGTGTGGAGGAGAGGAGATAAGGGTAGAGGGTTAATCAGAAAGAGAGACAAGTACGGAGCGATGCATCACTCAGGCAACACCGGACGAGCCAAGACCCTCTCTCACGAGACAGGTAAGACCCTCGGATACTTCTTTGTCCCCGCAGCAGACAGATGCTATTGTGCTGTATTCTCTCCAGAGAACAGAGTGAGGAACAATGGAGCGTCGCTGTAACTTGACTGTAGCCAATCCCCGCGTTTCTTCTTCTCTGGATGGGAACACTCAAACAGAAAACCATCCTGAAATATCGCTCTATCGTCTTCCAACCTATGCATCTTGGATTTTAATGCCTGAATGTAATGTAGGTTACATGCACATATGGTAGAGTGTGTGTGTGTGTGAGAATATGTGTGTACCCGGCGGAGGCGGCGGCGCTGGTGATCAAACGGCATACATAGGAACAGAACTTGTCTTTGATGTGCGCTTGAAGTTATGATTGGCATCCGCGAATGTCAGTATGTGCTGCTCGTATGGGATTCTGCGCTGGTGTGTGCGCGTCCGTGTGTTCATTGGTCATTGATTTAAAGTCTGTGAATATGTAAGTGCGCACTTGTGTGTGTCGGCCCCGAGCTTTCTGGTGAGCACGTTCCAGTTGATGGTAATTACAGTGATTGACAGGTAGCTGATGGCGAGAAACGGACGGGACGCAGGCTGCCCCTGCTCAGCTTCAATCCATAATTTATTCATGTGTGTGTTCCTCAATATTTACAAGGTTATTTGCCTTTCTAATCCAGTGCTGATTAATTGATAGAATATTTAGATGTGGTGAGGATTTGATTTAAAGCTAAACTGCTCTGATTCGTCGCTGACTCCACTTGTGAAGGTGTAGGTTACATGAGACAGGAGGGGATGCTTTGTGTGACAGAACAGTTTGACCTCAGGGAAGAGGTTAAGTGTGTCTACTGTATATCTCTGCGTCTGCATCTATGTGTGTGTTTGTGCCTGCGTGTGTCATATAATAGTTGTTTGACTGCTTTGTGGGTGTGAGGGGATTGCTAGCACTCGTCAAGCTAATCAAACAGTTCCCACAGACAATCACAACATGGCACACACCCCTCTCAGCAGCTCCGACACATCTGCCTCCTTTCTGAACAAACATTCAGGATGTGTGTGTGTGTGTGTAAAACATAAAGGCAACATTGTCTAAGGCCTTTCACACGCTCACACACACACACAAATTCTCCGAGCCGCCCACATGCGTACACACAAACACAAAGACACCCACCAACACGTACGCACACACACATCTGTTACACGGATCCGGCCCAGCGGTGGATAAATGTGCCTTTCTGATTGCTGCCACAGACAGGACGTGATTGGCATGGCAGACCAGGGAATTAGCCATGGTTTCCATGGTGACTAATTAGCAGGGTCCTGACTGGTGGGCTTATGAAGACAGATGACAGATCGGTGGTTCACTTCCTGCTTTACCGAGCGGGTGGTCCCATTGGCTAGCGGGACCCCCTGCCATCTGAGACAGACAGACCCTCTGCAGGCCACCTCACACGTGTTCAGCTGTCACCAAACATGCAAATAGGAAGTAAAATTTAATGTTTTTCGGAGACAGTGGACACTTTGAAATCTTAGGATTCATTTTCATGCTGTGCTCGGAAACACTGGTGCGTCTTTGAGGAGGCATTTACATAAACTGCAACTTGTAATTCGGCCTAAATTAACTGATAGATTTATGGAAGTTTAAGTTTCCAAATTGTAGCGACCACTGCTTCACGCAGCAAACACCACATGTGCTCTGCTGTAGGCTAGCGCCACGCCAGACACACGCATATTTAAAGACTCATTCAGAAGACACCCTTTTCATGTGACAAAATAAACAAGTCAGACACGCTCACACACACTCACGCTGATTATGTAGCTATAGGGCATGTGAGAGAGAAATAGGTGTGATTGGGTCCATCTGTGGCAGAGAAAGAGAGAGAGAGAAAGCGAGGGAGAGGGAGAGAGAGACACAGAGAGAGCTCCATCTGTGGACACCTGCCCTTCCTCCGGGCTACCGTCCCTTTTTCTCTCAACTGCCAACAAGATCTGTGCGAGCGCAGGTGCGCATGTGTCTGCGCATTTTCACAAATCCGAGGAGGGTCTGTGTGGGTTTGGACACGTCTGAATCTTATTGTGAGGAATTTCACAGCGGGTCCAGCTCGTGTGAGGGGGCCCCTGCAGGAAAAGTTGAAATCAAAAGGACTCACGCTGAATTATGTAAATGCTGCTTGTAGTTTTGGGCTAAGATGTGTGCCTGTAGTTGGAGTTAAATGACCGCGAGCCTTTGACATGCCATAGTAGGGAAAGCACAGGTGTGTTTAATAACATTAACGACGGCTGGTGCTCCAGATTGGGTTATTGTGCAGGTTTGTTTACTGGTGTGGCTGACTGGGACATCGTTAACGTTATTAGCCACACCTGGGCCTCTCCTGGTGCGGCTAATTAAAATGCATGGCATGAAAAAGGTCAATTATACCGTATTTTCTACTCAAATATGATTATCTGTCTTCCAACCAGTAACATACTACCACTACCAAGTGATACTCACAGAGGCATGAATAATTGATGCTCCTGGACAGCCTACAACGCGCTGATGGGATCCTTAAAAACACACTGCCGGAGAAATTGATGATAACAGGTAGAAGAGAGTGAAGCCTCTCTCCCATTTCATTCAGCTATCCGTCCTGCCATTCTCCCCTCTCTCACTGTCTGTCTCTCAGTCAGGCACCAGCTCCACCTAATGGCCTCTACAGGTACTGAGACACACACACACACACACACACACACACACACACACAGTGACACAGACTCAGAGGAACACACACACATCCTTTGATTAAAATGACTCGAACGCGATTCCATTTCACCACCACGAGCGAGGTAGTTAGGAAGCCACTGAGATAATGGGCGTGATTTTTTTTTTTAAGAGGGGGGGGTCGGACGCTGTTTATTTGAGTAGAACCCCTCCACGCGTGGAGTGACGTGCAAGGGGGGGAGAGGAGGCCACAAAGGGAGAGGTGATTGGAGGAGGCGCGGAGTGGGAGAGAGAAAAAAAATAGCAAAGCGATTGAAGAAGACGTGCGTGTCGCGGCTAAACAAATAAGCATGTGTGGGAACAGATGGTAATAAAGTTCTCTGTTACAAGACTAGTGGCTCTTACGCACGCAGGCACGCACACGCGTAGACATGCAGACCCACACATGCACAGCTTGATTATGCGGAGTATCGGGGCCGTGAGTCATTAAGACTTTGCCTCAGTGAAGCTGACTCGAAAGTGAACAACGACAGTCATCTACAAAGGCCGGTCACTAGCAGTCATCTCTCTTTCTCCCTTCGCTCTCTTTACTCCGTCCATCTGTCTCTGTCTGCTTCGCTCCCTCTCCCCTCTTTGTTTCCACCTAGTTTGGCCTCTTTACTGACTCCTCTATTCTCTCCACCCACTGCTCCCCCCCCCCACTTCCCTCCATCATCTTCTTTCTTTGCTTCACTTTCTCCGTTCCTCTCTCTTGTGTTCCCCTCCTGCTTTAGGAAAATGAGTTTTTCTCTGCTTTCCATCCAGTCTTCTTTAAGCCAAAATGTGAGTGTGTGTGTGTTGATGTGTGAGGGCGATGTGTCCTCAATCACAGTGAAAGCATTTGTTTCCCTCTGCCAGTGGAGATAGATTATGTATTTCACTCCTTTTCCTCGCATTGGGGTTTTTTTCTCTCCCTCCATCACACGTTTTGTCCTCCCCACTCAAGGTCAGTGGGAAGATTGCTTTCAGCCCCCTGTGTCCTCCCCGACGCACTATGCTTTATTGTGTGTACGGGCCGTCAGCGCCTGTGCGTTTGTGTATAATGTGTGCGCTTTGATGGCTTTTGTGTGCATGTTTGAAATCATGTGGAAAAGGCGGGAGGAGGAGGAGGTGGGGGGGGTTGTGTGTGTGTGTGTGTGTGTGTTTTTTTTTATATATCGTTCAATCTGTCCCGTCTCTCATCAGGTAAGCACTTGTGTGTGGCTGCGTTTGTGTTGGGTGTCACGCTGATGGGAAAGCAGTCAGCCGGCAGTCAATCTCAGTTTTTCCAAGTCCGTTCTGAAGAAAAGGAAATGGGAAAGGAAATCGTTAAGATTAACACGTCAGATATTAAAACGTAAGGATCTTAGACTGTTTTTTTTTTTATTGAACCGACTTTTAAAATGTTTCAAAAAGGTTTCCCTCGCAAATTTTATGGATGCACTTTCCTATGTAAATATTTAACGCATATTGATTTTTTTTGAGTGTGTGTGTGTGTGTCTGCTATAGAGCGTGTGGCTGGTTTTTGTATGGACGGTTGGAGGTATTAATTTTCACAGTGGTGATTTGGGTGAGTAAAGGGCTGGCAAGCTAACCGGTGATCTCAGCATGCTTTTGAGCGTGTGCATGCATGTATGTGTGTGTGCGTGCGTGTGTGATCAGCGAGCTGGCTGCTTTTATGCTTCACTACCCTGGCTGCTCATCCATGTGCACCATCTGCATGTGGCGCTGCCATGTGTGTCACCTACACCCCAACACATCCCACTCCTCTCATATCTCCGAGCATCCCTCCATCCACACCTGACGCTGTCGAGTCATTGTCCTCTCATCGCCGCCTTTTTTCTGCTCACATTTAAAGAGCTCGTTTATAAAAAGAAGAAAGAAAACAAAAGCTGACATGGGAGTTAATTTAAATGCTTTCACTTACTTCACGCCGCATATTAATAAAGAAGAAGAATATTATTCATCATCTTCATTCACCTTTTAATTTTCCTCTAAGCAAGAAAGCATCATATCCTCAATCAGAGCAGCTGTGGAGGATGCAGTGTTATCCCATTTGTTAGCCATGCAACGCTAACCCGCTAAGTGATCGATCTGTGCCAGAGCTAACTATGTGACAGATGAAAGTGTCACAATTACAGTCATGCTGAAGTGACAAATTGATCCCAGCGTTTCTGCAGGAAAGGAGGTTTTGTCTTCGAGTTTCCATCCTTCATCTCCATGGCCTCATTATACCTTCTGGGGAGGCGGCGACAGCGGTGACTCATTGACTCATCACAGCGTTGTTTGTAGACTCAAAAACCCGACTAACCATTCTCCTCTCCATTCTTCATCTTATCTAATGTCCCCCATTCCTCCGCTATCTCTGCCTCTCTGCTGCTGCTCCCTCCCGTCCGCGTCTCCTCCTTCGCTGCACCTCCCTTCATCTTTAATATCCTTCCCCACCAAAACGCCGACTCTGGCTTTCTGAACTCTTCACCTCTCCCTTTGTTCTCTCCCCCTGCATCTCACCCTGCTTTCACTCTCCTCAGGTCTGTGTTATTAACATAAAAAAAGGAGGAGAAAGTACCCTTTTCCTCTAGCCCAGACTGAGTCACTCCGCCCCGACAGCTCCCGGGCCTGCCTCCCTGACTGTCACGTCGCGACAGATGTGAAAGCGATTTTGAGGGATGGGGTGAGGACAATGGCTCACGCGTTAGAGAGGTGCACTTTCAAAGAGTGTTGCTCCTGCTTGGAGACAGTCAGGTAGTTTGCCGCGCTGCTTCTGGAGAAAAATAGGTCAGATATTCGATTGTTTCACAAGCACTGAAGGGAAGTTGTTTTTGCTTAGCAATTGTGGAAAGGCAGAGGTGGCAGAAATACATACCATTTTTACTCAAGTAGAAATACAGATACCTGTGTATAAAAAAGGCTCTTGTAAAAGCAGAAGAACACATTTGATGCCTTTACTGGGGTAAAAATAAAGCACAGAATAAAAGCAGAAAGTAGCCCTCAGATGTACATTTCTACCGGCTGTTTCTGTGCAAAAATTTCAATTGAAGTCAAACTTCAACTGAAATAAAAGAAAATACAGAAAGTAGTAAACTTTAAATTTGCTCCAATGTGTGAATCAGTTAGATTCTGAGTCTCTTGCTGCTCTGAATCTGCTCTAACGTCGTTGGCATTGTTGGCTTGTTCACATTCGTCCATGTAGCTTCAAGTTCTCCCTGAAGGTCACTGAAGGCCTCGTCGCTGCAGTCAAGTTTCCCTTTCGTCTGTTACATCATGTTGTGTCTATCGGGTGTTTAAAGTGCTAATCTTGAAAATCACCTATGGCGATAAACGGTAATTGCGGGAGCACACTTCCCAGACATCCAGACAGTGTTGCATGTGTGACGCCGACAGTTGGCTCCGGTTGTAACTCTTGATTTTCCTCGCTGACGGTCGCTTTCCATCTTTTCTTTGTTTGTTCAGCCAGAGTAGATTTGCTGTTTACTCGCAACACTTAAAAAGGCCGAACACATTGGCCAAAATAGTACAGATATTTGTGTTAAAATTAAAACGCTGTCAGAAACAGTTATACTGAAGTACAGATACATGAAAACTCTACTCTAATGTCGTAATGAAGTAGAAGAACCTCAGTAACAAAATATTTGTATTACAATAAGCCGTCTGCCTTGTTTTGCAGAGCTTTACATCCACCCACTCTGTCACGTTCGTTTCCAACAAAGATATCATCGATTACACGTGTCCTTTAAATCACAGCGAGGACTGCGCGCCTCTCTTCTTCAGACAGTAATGCATTATAGAGTTAGTTTTATCACTTTCAAATTACTTTGATGAACACACCGAAATGACTCTTCTTGGAAAGAAAAGGTACATTAGCCGTCCATCAATTTTGTGAGGTGGGTGACACATTCGACTGAAATGTTTTTTCCCCTTTTCCCTCAATTAACTCCACGTAATGTGCTCACTTCCACGAAGAGATGATTAACTGGAGGAACATGGCAGCTTTTTTTCCTCCTCTTTTTCTTCCCACTGTGATATTCAGTCACAGCGTACGGGCCTGTGCAGCTCAGAGGAGCTTCCCCAGTACAGTATAGTAGCTCTGCTTTGAACTGTAGAAGGTGAAAGGACTTGTAAAGGTCAGTGTTGTGATACTTGAGTCACTATATGACTTTGTGACTCAATGTGTTACCGTTACATAACCCACTTTTGCTGTACATTACAAGCCTTAATGACTCCTTCACACAAACACACACACCAGACTCCAGCCGCCGTACTACAGAAGGTGTATTTGAGGAGACGGGACGCTGTGACCTTGCCGTAGGGATGATGACAAAGTGAAACTCAGTCTTTGCATGCGTGTGTTACAATGTGTGTGTGTTCCTAATGACCAAAGCTTAAGGGGGAGATGAGGGGAGATGGGCCGTGCAGCGGGGCAGAGGGGGCGGTGAAATGATTCCATCGATCATTCTTGATCACCTAAACAATGTCACACCGCACATCCATCTCTCTCCCGGTCCGCGTCTCTCCCTCTTTGTCCCTCATATTGACACACATTGTGACGCTCACCTCTTGTGTCTCTAACCTTTTTCTCTCCCCGCGCGCGTGTGTGTGTGCTTTGAGACTGATGCTGCAGTGATGGCACTGGCCAAATGCCAGCTCCTGCACAGTTCCATTAGCATTGCGAAGGCTGGCCGTAGATTGCTATTGATTGGCTATGGCCTCTATTCATAGGCTATTCAGGCAGCAGCACACACACATGGAGACACAAGTGCTCTGGAATAGGGTCTAGAGAATGTGAAACCAGACACACTCATGGGAGAAATTAAAAGGATTTTGTTGGATCCATTTGACTTCTAATGTGACTGACATCTGGTGAAATATTCCATCATTCCCACTGTAAAGATTTTACTGTTATATGAGGATGTCCTGAGATGACTCGCGCAGAATATTCTGTAGTGTAAAAAAAGAAAGAATGAGTGATTTGACTCAGCATTGGTTGGCGTGCTGTGTTGACTTGTCGGCTTCGACGGGGACTTGAGGACGCCGAGCTTGTCGATGGCGGAGCTTTTGGATTTTAGACAAATCAATGGAAAGCGACTGGACCCCGGAGCCACTTCTTAATGAGAAGCACAGCTCCACACTCCCTCCGTCTCCTCTCCTCCCGCTGTCTGTTTCTCACCCGCTGCTCTCTCTCCGTCTCTCACACTGTTTTTATTTTCTATCGCTCTCATTTCTCTCACCCTTTACCCTTCGCCCACTGGAGAACACGCACATATGCAAACACACATACACCTCCGGCTCCTTCTCCCGTATGCCTCTGGTTCTTATTTTCCTTGAGATATTCTTAGACAGCGCAGTGTCAGATCCTTTGGTGACAGTCCATTATGTGCAGAGGCTGCGCTTGTTCAATCTGCGAGTGTCACAGCGGCGACTGAGCTTCCATGTTTGCTTCAACAGTACGACTTCACTAGTGGGGTAACAATTAAAAGTGTAATAAGGTTTAATTAAACATGACATTTGATAATGCACATGTATGTATTGTTAGCATTATGTGTGTGCGTGCATGTACGAATGCATGCTCGTGTGTGTGTGTGTGTGTGTGTGTGTGTGTGTTTGGGTGTGTGTGTGAACACGTTGAGGGGATTAAGGATGTAATGCAGGATTATCCAGCAGGTAGACTTCCCACTTCTTCTGCAGAGGAGGAGATGGAGAGGCAGAGATGGAGGAACGAGAGTAAGAGCGGGAGGGATGGAGGAAAGAGTTAAAGGAGGATTTGATTTGAACTATTTTACATGCAAAAATTGTTTAAAAAGAAATTAAAAGTGAAGAATTAAAGACAAATGTTTGCACAAGGGAGATCAGTGGAGAAGAGCTCATTCCGAAGTCAATCACATCATAAGAAAGAAAGAATACATGGAGACACGTATAGGGACGAACACCTCAGATCCTTTAGCTAACGTGTTCCACAAGGTAACATGAAGACACACTGATCTTTGCTCTTACTCCGGGAGCGGCAAACAAACCATCTCAGGATGATTTAAGAGCCGTAGTAGTTTCATATTGTACGAGCGAGTCAGCCATGTATCTTGGGGCTGAGCCATTTAATGATTTATAGACGAGACGTAAGATTTTTTTTTTTACACTGTGACACACTGGAAGGCAACGTCAGAAGACCTGGAGTGTGTACGACAGGAGAAGAAGAATATAAATATACAAATAGACCTGGCAAAGAGCGGCACAAAAGTCGCTGAGGGAAAGACGGAGGGCGAAAGAAAAGGAGGAACAGATTAGGAGAGGCTGTGTTGGGGGATAATGGTTTTGTACTTTCCAGGTGAAGCACAAAATATTGAATTTTCAGACCCAGTAATGAGAGCAAATCACTCCCCCACCTGTTTTTTTTATTTGTATACTTGTGTTCGCGCTCTTGTCGTCAGCGTGCTTAACATTGTTAACTGCACACATCACTGTTTGAGTGTAACGACACATATTCCAATATAATGAGTCTTGAGTCATTGCCGTTGCACTGTTCAAAGTGGTTTTTATTTAGTGCTGCACACTGCTTCAAGGTCCCTGCTGCCTTTTGCTCACCAGTGTTAAATAAAACATAAGATGCGAGAGCAATGTGAGCAGAGGAACTCGTGTTTAAAGCGCACATAAGGGGACGCAGGCGATCGAACACACACACACTTACAGCACCATCCAGGGGGCGGGTAAAGGGTCTATCTGTAGCATTTTGTAATTGTTTTGGGCTAATCCTGGTTTTAATATGTCTCCCGCAGCAGGGGGGGCCGTCACGCTTAATAGACAACACGGATTTCTTTAATTACGTCTGTCTGCGCGTGTGTGTGTTCCACTGCGAGTGTCATGTGTGTTTAGAAAAAGAGCGAGAGGGTGTTTGAGTTTTCGAGCGCCACTTTGATGACAGTTTGTTTTGGGAGCTGCGCATACGTAGTGTAGTGAAAAAACTATAAGAGTTGTTGAGAGGACATGGAGGCATAGAAAGCGTCTGTGCGTATAGACACGACGCACACACACACGTGCAGCGAGTGAACCTTTGGCAGTACTTCTCCAGTCTGTTTGAAGTAGTGTCTCAAGGGAAACTATAGGACCGTGGCAGTGTTTCACCCACTCAAACGCACACACCGGCTCGCAGGGAGAGAGGGATTGCAGAGAGAAAAGGGAAAAAAGACAGACAGAGGAGACAGTAGGAGGAGTGTTCCTCCTCAAACACACTCCAGCTCGTCTCATCTGCTATCTCTCGGTCGCTCCCCGCGCAGACAGGGAGCGCTCAGAGAGCAGGTTCAGGTTGTTTACAGCCTCCCTGTGCTCATGCGTTCATATCTCCCTCTATCACACTCACTCCGACCGGGTGAGATTGAACAGCACGCAGGGGACACGGCGAGGATATTACCCAGCCTGCATTGGCATCAGAGAGGGGACTCTGCGTTTCCTTTTGTCGCGGTCTCAATTAGAATAGGCGGCCAGGAGGCGACGACCGCAGGAGCGCACACCAAAGCCTCCTGATAAAAGCCTCCACCCTCCAGAATATTTTAAAACACAGCTAGGTCTCTCCGCCCGAGCGTCAGTCCTCTCTGTCTGTTTTGTTAGCTGCGTGACCCGATCAAGGCCGCACAAATTTAAAGCACCACTTGCCAATTTCAGGCCCTGTAAACTCATCTTTGAGAACAAACAAACAATACAAGCAAATAAGGTGGCAAATAAATAAAGCGGGAAATCAGAAAAAAGCGAGAGTGACGGGCGAGTGAAAGGTATCAAAGGTGTTCTATTTTTTTGTCTTTCTCAAGGATGCCGTAAAAAGCAGCTCATTTTAATGTTTCTGTTTTCCAGCCTCTGCCAGCAGTGAGAGCGCAAATGCTTTTATTAAAACAATGGATACTGTCGTGAGAAAGAGCGCTTTGCTTAAAGCGTCGGGGGAATTCCGCCCTTAAGGTTATCTGGAAAAATAACTTAGCAGATGTTGAAGTCAGGTACAGGTGAAGTACGGGGGACGGATTGATTTGGAACAACCAAGGACGGACGTCAATTCTTTGAAAGCAGACATACAGGAAGTATTGGATCTGCCCTGGGTCGCGCTGCCCTGCCAAAAAATCACGCACATACTGTGATTGTTCACACGCACACATGCACAAAACAATCCCACTTAAAGACAGTGCTGCAACCTGCAAAGCTATTATTTTGCTCCTGCTCTTGTTGTGTCTTTGCCTCTTGTTTTCCATACAATTCCCCCTTAAACCTGTAATTTTCCAGCACCTCATGTATGAGTGATGGCACACGGACGAGGCGCTGCATCCATCCACGTCTATCATTTCCTGTCATCCTTCCCTCTTTCTCATTTCTCCAGACTTTCCCTCCCGGTGTCCCCTTGTATAGCAACGAAAGCAGCTAATGGAGAAGGAATGTACCTACACACAGGCACAGGTGGAGAAGCAGAGAGAGAGAGAGAGGGCGAGGATCAGAGAGGCATGTAGGCATAAAAGAGAGGCGAGCGGAAACAGAGGGAGAGAAACAGGAGCGGAGGCAGAATGTCGCATGGCGGAGCGGAGAGGAGAGTAAAAAGCTCTCAGTCATGTTGCCAATGTAACACCCTTGTTCCATGTGCTTATCGGCCGCTTCGGCTCCGAGTTGTAAAGTAGTTCGCGACTTAACTGAGACACCGACTCAGCGCAAGTCTGTCTGCACCGGTTGCATCAAAAATAGTGTGTGCATATTTTTAGGATATAAAGAGCTGTTACTAACAATTATGTTACTTATGGATTAAATTGATCAAATTGCTTGTGCTCGCTAATCTGGAGTCAAGAAGGCAAACACACATTTATAGACAGATTTTCAATTTGCAATGTTTATTATCATAATTGCATAATGCATGTTTAAGCTGGAGTCGAAAAAACAATACAATCAAAGTACTGAAGATAATACTTTATATCCTCATCTCGCAGTTTGTACTAACAACATAGGGATGGATTAGATTACATTCAACTTTATTGTACAGTACAAGCACTGAACAACGAAGGCCGTTTAGCATCTAACCAGAAGTGCAAAAAAGCTTTAAGGTGCTGAGTGTCAGAGCAGGTATGGAGTGTTATATATATATATATATATATATATATATATATATATATATATATATATGTATGTATATTAGGTGTGTACAGTAACAGAGGCAGATATTGGTCCTTATGTCGAGAATAAGCTGTTGGCTAGAATACAAACAAACACACACGCACGCACACATGTATATACATATACATACATATACATACATATACCTATACACACACATATATACATATACATATAAACATATATACACACATACATACAGTAGCCTACATACATACATATATATATACACATATATACAAACATTCATACATACGTACATATACATATACTCACATACACACACACACACATATATGTATATATATATACACATACATACATATACATTTGCACGTATACACACATACATACTGTACATGCAAACATACACATATATACACATACTGTATATATACATATGTATACATACATATACACATATACAGCCATTTTCACATATACACACAGACTCATATAAATACACATATACACATACAGATTAATTAAAATATATATAAATATAAATGAAGTAACAATAGAAATGCACATTTCTTCTCCTGTACAATATTTACATACTACCCATCTAAGCCTGCAGTGAAAGGTGCAGAGGTGTGTATGGATTGAAAAAGTCATTAAAAGTTATTATGTGTTGCTATAAAGTATTCAGTAATATAAATTATCCATAATATAAATTATTGTCAATTAATTATAAATGGATATATATTTTCTTGGTTTGTTAACAGCAGTATGATTGATAGCACACGCTTTCTTAAATAATGACCACATTTAGTAATGCTTTCATTGTACATCATGTGAAGATAATTAGTCCGACACATGCAGCCAATTATTCAAGGAGATGAGAATGAGATCTGATTGACTTCAGAAGTAAAATGTTAAGCCATGCTTCTGAAATATAAATCAGCATTATAACCCCTCCGCTCCCTTCCTTCCCTCTCCGTCCTTGATTTTGTTTCCATCCCTCTCCTGCCCTTCACCCTCTCTCCTCTCGCTCTCCTTCATCCTCTCGCTCTTCCCTCCAGTTCTAGAGGCAATTTTTTTCATCTCCACTTAGCTTTTAGTGCTCTTCTGTGCCCCACTCAAGGGGAATCCACCTCTTTCCAGACACAGCCTTATTTTAGCAACACAAGCTGATCCTTGGAGAGCACTGTCAGACCTCATACACTGCACCGTCTGCTCCTCTGTGTGTGTGTGTGTGTGTGTGTGTGTGTGTGTGTATGCCTGCATGTGCACATTTTACAATGTTACGAGACTGACAGGACATGCAGTGTCATCAAGAAAACATTCCCACAGGATGTTTGGAATTTCATTTTCTTCTTGTTTTTTTAATTTGGAGTGGTCGCAGCTTCCAGGTGAATTATTAATGAGATTGGGAATTGTCACTGTACCTCAGATCTCCCTCTGCTTCTTATGAAAGAGGTTCAAAGGAGCCAGAAAAGTCTCTGAGAACATTCCGGGTTTCCTCTGACATTCAGAGGCCTATCAGAGTCCCTGCTTCCCTTCCTGTTGTGTGCTCGTGTACGTGTGAGAAGACTCTTATTTCCATTTAAATATTCCTCATTTTTCTCACTTCTCCCTCCCCCGGCAAAAAACTAATCAGCCGTCCTCCTTCCATTCATCCTCCCTCCCTCTCTCTCTCTCTCTCCCTCCCCTTTCCCCCCCCCTCAGATCACCAGGTAAAGCAGCGTTCGGCTAACGGTGCAAAGAAAGACAGAACGTCTTCAGAAGCGTCACTGCGGGCCAAATGCCTTATTATGTCAGATTTACAAATTCCCCACTCCCGAGTCGGAGGGAAAAGTGACCTACATAACTACAGACCAGAAAAAAAAACACCAATGGCCCCATTCTCCTCTCCTCCTCTCGCCTCCGCTCCAATCCCTTGTTCTCTCTGTATCTCTGCTGCTCCTGCTCGCTGCTCTCTTTCTCTCTCATTTCGTCACCCCTCGTTTATCTCTATCCTTTCCCCGACAGCGGCTTGGTGAGTTATCGCCCCTCATTCAGATGAGAGGACTGGTGTGTATGATGGTCTGTTTTTTTTTCTGCATCAGTGTGTGCTCGCCTGCGTGTGTGTGTGTAAATGGTCGACGGTGCTAAAATGGTATGGTCGGTGGAGGGGGGTGGTTAGGTGATCCAACCGACCTGCTACTAGGTAAACACCATCTGTTCACACAAAATCTGCCCCCTCCGACACCACGACTAGAATAGAGTGATCCAATCGCACCTCGCCTCGCACACTTTTACAGTGCCAGGTTCACACCAAGGTGTGTGTGTGTGTGTGTGTGTGTGTGTGTGTGCGTGTGGGAGTGATGATAATAGATAATGACAGAAACGTTGGCTTGGATGTTTTGCATTTTGAGGTGTTGCTCTTTTACATTTTACAGCATAAAACACACACAGGAACATATTTTTCTCCTCCTGACTTTCTCTCAACCTCTCATCCCGCGTTCCTCTCTCTCTCTCTCCGTCTTATCTCTCTCTCTCTCTATCTGTGCTGTCAGTCGTCTGTCCGTCTTCTCTCCCACTCTCTCTCGGCCTGCGGTGGATTCGAGTCAAATCAATCAATTCAGGTTTCTTGGGCAGACCAGTGGTGTGGCAAGGAATTGACCTTTCGTTTCAGTGTGTGTGTGTGTGTGTGCGGAGGAGTGTGTGTTTGTACAGCAAGCAGAGGAAAGCAGTTAGAGCTAAGTCGCAATCTGCCTGCGAGCTGATGGTGCCATCGAGGGCGGCGGTGCCCCAAGCTAGCCACTAAGGACCTTGCACACAAACACAGGCGCACACACACAGCTTTCCACCCTCAGCTATAGCAGATATGACAAGTACACGGACTGTGGACACAGCATTAGCGCGGCTCTGTGTCTTTTTATAGCCTTTATGCTAAGCAGCATGCCGTTGCAGGCTCTCCGTTTTTTGCCCGACTGGGTATTGAGTGTATTGAGTGAGTGAGTTAGCCTGGGTTAAGTGGCTGTGCTTTAGGGCACAACAGTACTGCTGCGATCACTGGCTGCAGCTTTCGAACAAGCCCTGAAAAACAAGAAGAAGGGATCAAGAAAACACACACACACACACACTCGCACGCACAGAGAGAGCCGAGGACGAGCGGTGTGCGGGGAAGAGATGTTTGATTTTCTGTCATCCTTGTGTTTTTGCAAGATTGTCAATTTGTATTTCTCTCATTTCCACCTCTTTTATCCCACACTCTGAGCTATAGATTTCAAACCCCTCACACACAGACACACACACACACATTCACAAAGAGTGCCAGATGTGGCCTGACACTCCCCATTTATCCAGAAGGTGGGGGTTTAATAGAGATTTATAATGATTATCAAGAGACGGAGGAAGAATATATCGTCGCTGCTTAAAAGTCTACTGATATGGATGGACGCTGTGCGAGAATGATTGAGAATAAAAGAGTTCAGTGGAGGATATGTTAGGCAAGTATTGACAGAGAGCTATAAATGCACACCTAAAGCATCCTTGCTTTAGGTGTGTGTGTGTGTTTGTGCTGCAGGCTAGGTCACACAAACAAAGCCAAAAATCTGAGGGGCCAAAGCTGCTGGGGCTCTAACCTGAGGGCGAAGTACTGAAGGGAAATCCAGTGTGTGTGTGTGTGTGTGTGTCGATGCTTCACTCAGACTTACCCACTACTCATTTGCTCCATGCAGCCTCCATGATATCACGATAATGCACTGCGATTCTTACCTCTCACGGACCCGCCGCATCCTCCAGAGATTTTTCCGTGGCGGATTTCTTGGCCGACTCGAGCCTTCCACTCCTCCGCCGCTGTCTGTCTGTCCTCATCCCGCTGTTCCGCGCTAAAACAGCTCATAATTATTGTCTTAGCATCCTTCATGTATAATTTATCAGCCATTTAAAAGCGGAGGTGCATGCAATTAAATCTAGAGGGAGCTTCTGTCTTTCCAAATATCCCCTTCCCCTCGCTCCCTTTCATAATTCCTCCCCTCTCTCTCTCACATGCGCAGGAGCTTTCAGTCACTTCTTTTTACTCTTTGTGTTATTCTTTTACGCCGCATCCCGCTTCGTTCTGTCGCTTTCACTCACTTTTTGTGTCCATTCTGCCTTCCCTCTCCTTCTCCCTCTCCTTAATTTCTAAATATGTGTTGGAAATTGGATAAATCATGCAGAGGTGTTCTTGTTCTCCCTCTCCAGTTTCTTTTCATCCTTCACTCTTTTGCTCCCTTATTTCCCCCCCTCCCGGAGAGAAAGGAGAGGAGAGGCGCAGAGTAATTGGATTCCCCCTAATAGCGAGGGTAATGTTGACAGTACATAAATCCTGCCACTGAAATAGCGCCTCGTTTATCTTCTGATTTTGCCTCATTGTTTTTCGGCGCCTCTTTCCCACCCTCATCTTCCTCCCCCTCTAACTCCTGTATGTGCTATCCTCCCTCCTTCCTTCCTCACCCCTTCCTCCCTTCATCTCCCCCAGGGTCTCATCAGGTGGGCTTGATTGTCTAGATGGGCTCCGTATGGGACAATGCGTCTCCGCATAAATTGGTCGACATGGCATGGTTTGCAGCCGGGCAGATATTGGAAGGAACAAGGCGAGGAGGAACATAAACTGGAGACGCAGATTAAAGGGAACAAGCACATTGCGTCGGATATGTGACGCAACATAAGGCTTACAGGAAACAATGAAGGATGCATTTAACTCGCCTCAGAAGAAACAAAATCTGTTCCCTCTCTCACCCGACATGTTCTGCCTTCAGCTAAATCTGTGGTAAAGGAGCATGCATTTTATAGCACGTACAAATCAGCTCCATATATTAATGCAAATTTTAAAGAGGCTCTCCGGCGATTTTGTATTGAACTTCCATAAAGTTGGGAGACTCACAAGAGACTGATTTTAAAAAGAATGGTTGTTATTTGTGCAGCAGAAGCTGAGATATGCTGACATTCAACCTCTATCGTGGCCTTTAAACTCAAGAAATGCTGGCTCCTACATTTCCCATAATGCAACTTCTTAAAATCTCTTCTTTAATGCCCTTCCTGCCTTGAAAAATGACTTAATTGTTCAGAATTCACAATCCTAATTTGTCACTTTGCCTGATATAAATTTATAGTCTCTTCAAGCTGAGATAACACATATGACATCATTATGACATCATAATGGTCATTGTTTAGATCAATGACTACATATGTAAGATGGACAACGCGTCTCCATCTGCTCTCATTGTACCAAATTGATGCCCCTGTGACGGGCGCTGCCATCTTGCGGTGGTGACGTCATTTGAAGCCAGAGTTGTGCAGTAGAGATCGGCCACTTCCGCTAACCACTACCGTACATTGCCGAAAAAACAGCAAAGATTCCGCACGCCGGCGTGTTTAACAGCAGAACAGCTTCTTGTGTTGGTCTGAAGCAGCCGTTCACAAATATGTAAACTTCAATGACTGTAGTGATTGTTTTAGTTACGTTTCCTCTCACCGTTCCTCCTCTACTCTGCTAATCTGGAACAGATCGACTGCAGGAGGTGTATGCGTTAGCAGAGCTGTCAATCATCCTTTTTACAGCATCAAATAAGTAATTCATAAATAAACTTGTCAGAAAAACTTGGACGTAAATCAGCAGGATAAGAACTAACTATAATGACAGAAACCATGTTTGAGAAAAATGTATTTGACATGTATTGACGTGATTTATGACTCATGTCCCATCTGTTAACATGAAGGAGGCGGGCTTTATGACCTATACTGCAGCCAGTCAGCAGGGGGCGTCTCTTCAAGCTGAGATTACATATGATATTATTAAGACCTTGACAGAGGCACACTCACAGATTGAAGATTGCTAACTGTACATTTTAATGTCAAATTATTCAGCCAAATTACTCACCATGATGAGTAATCTGTACAATGATTTCAGCCCTTCTTGAAGGATGTATATGTGACATCATCCAAGAACAGGCCTCCGCATTGTTTTACAACCCACCAACAGAACCCAAAATACTGCTCAACCTGTACAGAAAGGGCCTTTAGGTAAAGGAAAGAGAAGTTGTAGGAGTGTGCGGTGAAAGATCAGAGCAAGAAAAGGTATGACTATCATAATATGGAAAGTTTATGCCACACTTCCTCTTCCCTCCTCTTCTCTCCTGTCCTCTAAAAATCAAACAACCTCATCAATAATTGGCAGGGAGTCTGGCACTTGATCAGCAATGATCGTCCCTTTATAGCAGCATTAGGTGCTTGTCACATGCACACACACACACGCGCGCGCATCCTCCCTTTGATGCTCTTTCATGATCCATCTCATTGACGCGAGAGTCCGGGTCAGGTCAGCTAATCAATCACCTGCGTGGCATTTGAATTGTTTGGTGTGTCTATAGGCTTCTTGTGTGCTCACACCTCTGAACTGCTCTCCTGCAAACAGAGATACACTGACAAGGTGCTCCGTGAGGGGAGGCGCTGGTTGCAAAGGGGAGATTTCTATAGGTTGAATAGTGGACTAGTTGCTGTTGACAAGACTGAGAGTGAAGCAACATCATCAAGGTCAAGCCTTGCTCTTTTATCCTCCCTGCCTTGCTTGCAGGGTCCACTCGCACCTTTCATATATGATAGCCTGGAGGAGCAGAGATGAAGAGGATGATTGTGTTTGAGCTATAGAGCAATGCATTTAGATGCTTTTTTCACACATATGGCTGCACAGACAGTCCATCTAAATCCAGGCCAGAAATGTGGTATTGTTCATCATCTCCCAGGGTGGTCTGCAGCCGCTCTTAACACACCACACAGTCGTTTAATTGGATTGTCAATCTGGGGAAGCCCACTTCCTCCTCTGTTTAACACTCTCACATGATAACGCGCCGCAGCCCTCGGGCGCTGTTACCTTAACCACACATCATAATCATATAATAATCAGATTTTATCTGTCACACAGCCAAGTCTCGGGTTGGATGCTAAAGAAGTGTTGGCGAGCGCATCTAAACCGAGCAGATGAAATAATCGCACAGAGAAGAAGAAGAAGAACAGGAAGGAAGCCATTTTGTCTTGTCCTCATGCCACCACTGCTGCCTCCAACCCCCTGCGCGCCGAGCTCTGACATCTTTCTACAGCCAATCAATAGGTCACATTTCTTATTACACCCTGCCACTCACCTACACAAGTTCCTGCTGGTACACGCGCGCAACACAAACACAGACACGCACACCCACACGAGCTACTAAACCAGCGTCCTCTTCTTTTTCAAGCTTTTTTCATCACCTCTCTCGCATGCTCCAATCCCTCTACAATCTCCTCACCTCTCCTCTGCCACCATGTTGCCATCTCTGCTCCTCTTTCACACCTCCTCCTCCTCTTTTTATTCCTCCTCCTCCTCCTCTCCTCTCATTTTCCACTTTGCTGCTCGCCCCTCATCAGTCAGTCAGCCTGCGGTCTGACGGAGACGCAGGGCTCTGATGGAGGCTGCCAGACTGTCAGGACATATCTATTCACCAACATACACACATGCATACACTTAACATGCAGCAAAAAGCAGCCGTGTTACCGAGTTCCATCTGAATTCCCGTGCGTTTATTTCTCCTAAATATGTCTCGCAGGCCTGTCGTCAGGAAGGGAAATTGTTTGCTGATGCGCGGACGTGATTCTCTTGACATTATAATTGGGAAGGTGTGCGGGGAGATAAACAAACTTTAAAGCCGTTGTTTGCGTTCGGAGCTCCAGTGTATGTGATATTGTAGATGTTATCTGGCTTATATTATAGTGCTGGACTGTTTCTCAAGGCCAACGTATAAGCAGTGTTGCCAGGCGCCCCTGTAAACAAACTCAGAGGCTGCGAGGATGCTCCCCGTAAAAGCTATCATTTAGTTTTTCCAGCTTTCGGATAAAATCAAAGGTTTGCCGATTTTTGCGCTTGACTTCAACTGTTTTTATATATCTCCGCCGCCTTCTATATTTGACCGGCGTGTTTTTATGAAGCAGGGTTTGGTCACTGTTTGTCAAGCCGGCGTTTAGCTCCTCGAAGGTATTGGAACAGGACTTATCTGCTCGATGAGGCGGCTTTGATAGCGAGTTTTTGCCTTCACACACGCAGCGGTATCAAAGGAGATATAATTTCTCTTTACAGAAATGAGTTTGATTCAGTCTCCGCTCTTGTAGCGCAGAGTAAACAGACGCAGCAGGCCTTTGGTTTGGCATACTGATGTCCTGTGGGAGTTGGTCTATGTGCAAAGATGAAAATATGCACAGTTTGATTCTGAGGAAAGATGTCCTCCACCCTGCCACTTTTCCCTCCTGCGCCGCGTCTCTTCCAGCGCTCTGTTTTCATCCCCCGTTCCCTTGTTAGCCTGTGTTCTGCGTCTCCAGGGTTTTGAGAGGAACTCGTGGGTGATCGGTATGTAGACCTTTGGCGTACGCCTGTGTGGATTCGTGTGTGGGAATATGCGCACGCTGGAAGTGAGATAATGCGATGCAAAGGCAAAAGGATGTGCAGTAGTAACAATGGCATCTGGTTGATTCTCCAGCAGGGACAGGGGCTGCAAAGCCAAATTCAGTCCCAGAGGCTTCCAAGTGCAGCTCCAACTACAGTCGATTCCTTTCTGGGAGGGTTTGAATGTGGAGATTTATAGAAAATGGGATGCAGGAACAGAAGAACAGACAGTGCTGGCCCTATAGGAGTCAATCTGTTCCCCTCTTTATTGTTGGAAAAGGAAAAACCCTCACGAAAAGAGGGCTCGGCTTTAGCCTCTTCTCTCCTGCTACCACTTTCTGTCGGGGATGTAGCAGCTAATCCACGACCACAAGTGCCTTCAAGCCCCTTCTGCTGCTCTCACTCGCACTGCTCCATACATGCATGCACGCCTTTTTGCTCCTTTTTTTGGGGGGGGGGACTGTATACAACAATCCACCAGTTAAACCTCCCTCCACTCCCTTTGTTTTCTCACATGTACTCATATGCTTGAGAGTCAAACTGGCAGGAAGGAGAACGTGTCGTGTTAGCTTGTGTCAAACAAAAAACTGTAAGAATGTTTTTCTTTCCTTTTTTCCTGTGCGAGTCTGTCGACGCACACGGCCCAAAACTCGACATTTTCCGCCGAAAGAAAACTTTTAGAAAAGCATTTGTTAAATGGATCATCAGTAAATGAGGCGCTGCCTGTTAAATGAAGAATCGAATAATGTGCAGTTAACGATAAACAGAACCTCATCATCAGCCCGGTCTAATGATAGTCTAATTGAATTTTTTCATGGCAAAGAATTAGAACGATCATTTTGACAGTGTGAGCCACGGGCTATGATGCAGCTCTGACTCGGGCGATAAAAATAGCGAGCCATTTGGATCTGTCATTTCCTGGGTGTTGTTTTTGCACGCCTTAATATTTTGTTGTTTTTAAGCTCCACTGTATCCCACGCTGCTGCATCAGACCTACAGTATAGCCTTTTTCTATTTTCCGCTCCAGTAAAGAACTGATTAAATTGTTATACTCTCTAACAAATTGTAACCCAGACAGATTAAATTTCCTCAGCGGAGAATGTATATGAAGCTCTTTGATGAAGTGCACTTTCTACTTTTCTTAGCGTTATCGCAGCACATACTGCGCTCGGCAGCCTGCTGCAGAGTTCGCCTCCAGATGTGACCCAACCCGGGCTGCCTCTGTCTCGGGGCAAGACGTGCCAGATGGGGAAGGGGAGGGGGGGCGGTTGCGGAGCGGTTAGATAGATGGAAGCCGGGGCCCCCCCCAGGCAAAGAGGAGCCCTGTGACATTGAGGGGCACAAGTGGCCGCAGAGCTGACAAGATGAGAAGTGATATGCCCTCGCCATTGCTGTCAGTCACGCCACCTCATTAGAGACAGAGAATAAGAGAGAGGGAAGACGGCAAGAGAGGAAATCTAGCAGTGGTATTTATGTTAGCGAGAAACCAATTTTTTTTTTTGTAGAATTACAATCATAGGAAGGCTCCACAGCTGTCAAGAAACCCAGTTCAAAGATTGTCGAATTAGCATACGGTGTGTTTGGCATACTAGCATAGCAATGAAGGCATACTGCGGAGGCAGCTAGCATGGATTTGATGCACCGGCTGCAAGGAGAGGAGGGAGGAGGATGCCGGAGGATGGAAGGTGGGACCGGCGGTGGGCGGCGGCGGGGGGGGGGAGATAACATGGAGGCATGAAATATTAACCCCTGGCTAAACACCCAGGCTTAGCCGTCTGTGAAATCCCACTGTGGACAATGCTAATACATGCATTCACAAGGGAGATGATAGGGCCGTGTTGCACCGCCAGATGGGAAGTGTGCATTAAGAAGCTCTCTCATGTATTCATACACCCATAATAGGATCTATAAGACGAAAATCCCAACAGTCATTTCAGGAGCGCAGACGGAACAATAGTGCAGAATTCAGAAGCGCGCGCACGCACGCACACACACGCGGTCTCTCCCACACACGCGCAGACACACAACCTCCTTTGCCTCTGAAGCTAAATAGTTGATTGATGGTCTAAGCTGTGAAGAAATGCTCTCCTTTATGTCTCTAAAGGTTTGTAATTGCTGCAGTGAAAGGATGCTCACTCGCCTGGAATATTGATCCTAATGGGATTACCATCCTCCACCAGAGAGAGGGTGATGGAGGGAAAGAGATGGAGGGAGGATGAGAGGGAGAGATGATGAGGGATCCGGAGAGAGAGAGGTGAACAGATAGACAGAGGGAGAAATCTAGTTTGTCCTTGCCGTTTTCTATTGATTTTTTTCCTCCCTCCTCTCTTACCACCATTCAGTAACGACTTCCGTGCGGGAACGATAAAGCATCGCTCTCGAAATCAGAGATAGAGAAAATACCAGGGATAGATATGAAGGAGGAGGAGAGAGGAAGCCTGTTTCTCAAGGGAGTGATCACGGCGGGGCGACGCAGCAGCGCTCCTCCCCTCCTGCTCCTCCGGGACGGTTGTTGTTGTTGTCGCTGTTTTTTTTTGGGGGTGCTGCTTATGTCCCGGCAGCTGCAAACAAAAGCAGGTTCAAGCAGGATGCGGAAGAGATAAGGTGAAAGATTGTTTTCAAAGAAAGAAGTGAGACTTATATAAGTGTGGAGCCGGAGGTGTGATGCCAACAGAAACTCAAATAGAGAACAACCATATGCTCTCAGTGGCCATATTGTAATTCTGGGACGAGTACAGCTCACTGCCTCTCCTGATTATTCTCATCACTGTGTTCTGATTTCACCCCGCCCTCTTCATCTCTGAATTAATCAGCGTGGAGGGCCATCAGCCTGTCTGTCATTCTGTCCGTCCATGCGCCCGCCTGTTTGACTGCAGTAACCCCAGATGGGAGGCACGGCCATCAGTGCGAGGCCAGACTGTCCTCTGCAGCTAATTGAAACGTTACGACGAGGGAGAGTCACGGAATCTGCATATGTGTGCGCCTCAGCTGATAGCCAATGTGTGTGTGTGTTTGAGCATTGGGGTGTGTGTGTCAGTCTGTTTCAGACCATAATGTTGGTCATCTGCCTGTGTTGTGACTAACTCCGGGCTCGCTCCATGCCGCTGAGCTCGAGCACTTAGTGGCGCTCGCACAAAAGTCACCTTTATGAATAATTATCAGAAAGCCATTATGTCCGTTCTGCGCCTCTTGATGTTCCTCAGCGGGAGTGTGTCTTTTCATAGTGGAATGTGTGTACGTGTGAGTCATTGTTTGGCTGGCTTTGAAAGTTTATTTTTTCCCAGTGGGGGTTCTCAGGGAGAAATGACTTTGCTGAGAGTTCGAAAGGGAAGAAAGAGGTAAGGATTATCCAGACGAAGACGTGGCGGGTGTGTGTGGGAGAGTGGGTGGAGGGCTGAGCAGCGACAACAAGCTCTGCAACAAAAGTGCAGCCAAAACAATAATAATGAATTGCAAAAGAAGAGAGAATATTGCCAAACCTACTTGGTGGAAACAGTCTGACTACACACACGTCTCTCTACCTGCCTGTGGGGGTGATTGTAAAAATGAGTTTTCAATACCTTCAAAGGCTTGTAATGCAGCCAGCAATTTCATTTTGACAGACATACTTCTGAGGGTGCAGGTATTTTTCTGCACCACAAAGGAAACTTACTGTTGTTCATGTGTGTGTGCGCGCGTGCATGCATGTGTGTGTGTGTGTGTGTGTGGACTCAGTAGTGATCAGACTCCCACAGTGCCGTCTCAGCCTTTAAGAACTGCAGGAGACTTGTAGAGGACAAAAAACAGCATGAAAGGAGAGAGAAAAAAGGAGGAAGGAGAGGAAGGGCAGCGGCAGGTTCACTTTCCAGCCGCGTGTTTGCATTACTTTGTGAAACTACACTTTTTGACGAGGAGGTCTTTGCGGGATGATTATCAGAGCGCTGACACAAATCCTGCTGATTTAAAATTGCTATTCAATATGATAAGCGGGCAGGATCTGAAAGCGAATTACTTCAGGTGAGGGACCAAGTTTTAAATAGACACATAGCCTCGCTTGCATCAGTCACATTCAGCCGTCAGATGGACGGTTTATTAACTGTGTGTCAACTCACAGTCCTGTTTGAGGAACATTTAAACACTGCTAACACGGCCAGATGTCCTCTTAGTCCACACAAACACACGCAGATGTTGATAATGTATGCTCAGATGTACATGTGCGGGCAACAAACTTGAGTCACCCAGCTGCTGGGCCTGCAATTGCGTCAAATACAGATAGTTTTAATAAATTCAAAAGGGAAGATGCACACAGGCCATTAGCAGCATCACCACTAGTGTTCCTGCAGGTGGTTGCTCCTCATGGCTGCGCGTACGACAGACTGACGGCCGGACGATGATCCCTTATGACATGTGCAGGCCACAAGGAGCCCTGTGGGCTTCCGAGGGCCGCACAGTCTCATTTTGGCGTGACATCACAGGCTGTGACCTCGGAGGAGGGGCGACGCTGAAGGCGGGAAGTGTCTTGTTTGATTGAGCGAAGCGAGAGTGAAGAAAGACGCGGAGATGATGATTTACTACGGAGAACCGTTCAACTCTATTTGTTCTGTCGTGGAAAGCAACAGATTGTGGAGAACAAACACACGGTTTGCATCTTTGTTTGTAAGCTACACAACTCTTATGGATAAAGATAACAAGGGAAATAATGCAGTCTGGCAAAGACAGGCAAGCATACTTAAAGCTGCATCTCTGAACTACAGGGATATATCATTGTGCATAATGTCAAATATTAAGCTAACTGTTAAAACCCAACAATGAAACTCCAATTTTCCCACGGATCTGCCAAGCGTTCAGCCTATTATTTTGTTTGATGCCCCGGTAACGGCCTTTAAAGAGGGGCTATTATGCTGTTTCACATTTTAAGACATGTTTATAATTTTAAAATGTTTGGAAAGTTTCAAATCTGTAGGTAAAAGTATGTTGGAGTAATCAACTTCTCAGCTCAGTCTGCAGGCTGCTGAGAACACCAGGGTTCACACAGTTTTTTCTACACGCTGCCTCAGCAGGCGTTGGAGAGCTGGCCAATCAGAGGAAAGCAGGCTTGTAGGGGCAGGGTTTCTTAAAGGGACAGAGCTGACTGAGTCCAAGGCTGTACGAGGGCCTGCACAGAGCACCAGTGTGTGAAAAATTATGAGTTTTTTCAACTCTAAATTATGCTAAGCTACTCAACAGGTATCACAGAGTAAAATATGAAGCTGTAAATTAGCATAATAACCCCCCTTTAAGTTAGATTGCTGTTTGCCTTACATCTCTCCCCAACTTTGTTTTCAGCCACATAAAATATAAAACCAGCACCAGCTGGCAAACTTAGAGGATAATTTAGCAGCTAGAGAGCCGAATAACTCCCTCAGGGATCGGTGGAAACCAAAGCAGAGCAAAAAGAGGAATTAATCTTTGGATTAATGTTTGTTAGTTCTGCCAGAAACAAAACTCCAAATAAATGTTCATGATCGCAGGCCGTGGTTTGCTTCCACTTTATAACTTAATTAGGCAATAATATGTCAAAAACATGTTATTCTTTACTTCTTGCAGAGTTTTGTCCGCGAGTGGCCACAAAGACTTACTTTACTGCTGCTTTAAAGGTCACAGTCATACACGGAAAGATGGTTGGTAATTAAAGTGGCAATGATAATGCAAATATTCCCACACAGTTGTCCTTCTGTGGTCTTTATAAGAGAATTACATCAGAAGTAGTGTGACAGAGTGACTGCACTGTAGAGGAGGATGGTGTGGATGGCTGGGGCGTGCAAAGTGTCTCATCTGACGCCTCACATCTCATCTGCAGCGCAGGCTGGTCTCCTCTGACCGTGTTTTCCTAACCTTTACCACGTAGTTTTCGTCACCTATCTTCACCGAAGCTTAGCTGCAGAGTCGGCAGGCTCACATGATTCATTTCCGTCGAGGTCTTAAGGGTAATTTTAGAAGGCAGTGACTAATAATCTACAGTATGAGGACTCGTTATCCAGTCATGACACGAGCGGAGCAGAAAGTCAAATCCTCCAACTCCTCGATCCTGCAGCTGCATGATCTCGGTGTTATGTGAAGTTCTCGTGTAAAGTTTTAGACCCCTCCTGCGTGGCCGTGAGCAGAGGGGGGGAAATCCAATGACGCAGATTATCTCTGATTGATGATGTATGGAGGACGGTGTGGATTATTCCTCTCCAGATTTATGGTGTCTGTGGAGGAGCCCCGTTTCTAACCTGGTGATTACGGCTCCGCAGGTTGTTCACACGTGTGTTTACGCGCATGAGTGCGTATTTTTCAGGACACAGTACCCTGAGACTGATGTGCTTTGTGTGTAATAAAGAAGCAGTATAATGAGATGCCTAACTTTCCCTCTTTGAATGATATTTTACATTAAAAATGTAAATTAAAAAGTCCCCCCCTCACCACACCCCAAACCCCCTTCTCCTCATCACCATGTCCAAAACAATTTTCTGCATGGCTCCCTTGCGGTAGTGGAATAGCCTGCATGCTTGCGCGTGTGTGTGTGTGCATGCGTGTGTGTATGTGTGTGTGTCCATCCTCGTCTGGACCCTAACTGATTGTGATTGCATTTCCATCGGATTTTCTCCCAGCAAGAAGCAGAGCAGGGCCCAGACGGAGAGATGGGATGAGAGGGAGGAAAACTCATCTCCCCTTCCCAGACGCAGTCCCTTCCAGAGTGTGTGGTCATGCACACACACACACACACGCACACACACACATACACTGTGAATGGTGTCCTCTATTACTTGGGGTATTAGCATCACTAATGAGGTGTGAGAGAGGGACAGAGATGGAGCAAGTGGAAAAGGAAAAGGAGGTGGATGAGGGAAACAGAGCCAGGGAGGAAGAGGAGTAACTATCCATCTCGTTGCAGGGTAATCGGTTAGAAAGGTAGAGTCAGAGGGGGATTTATTGAAAGAGTAAGGAGGGAGAGAAGTATGGAGGGAGCGACGGAGGGAAAGTAAAGTGAAAAAGTGCCGTGAGGAGGCTTTTCTTCCATCGAGGAGCATCTGCATCGTGGTCATGTTTTTGACTCCGCGGGTGTGTGCGTGTGCGTGATTTACATATGTGTGCTTATCATGCCTGATAATCCAGGAGGATTTCACGATTCATTGAGAGCGATGAAAGGAAATCCAGACTTGCTAACAATGCCTCTAATTGATGCTTTCACCCTTCCTACTCATATATGCTGTGCGTGCTTGTGTGTGCGTGTGTGTGTGCAGGATCACACTGCCGTTTCAGAGGCGCTGTACCCACTGGACACCTGTTCTGATAACTCAACATTGACAATCTTATTGTTCCAAGTGCTGCCTACACTGTAATTCCACATACAGCCTGTAATACACAAGTAATGAAACATCCCTCAGCTTTTATGTGTGCGTGCGTGCGCGTGATGTTTGGTGATGTGTGTCTGTGTTTTACCCCTGATAGCATCTTTGCTCCAGATAAACCTATTGTTCTTGCCTCTAACCACCATTATCCCGTTGTAGGGGAAAACTGTTTCCCGGCTTCAGTACAAAACCCCGAGAATTGCTCCTTATCCATCTCCTGTCTCGTCTTCTCGCCCGCCCCCGCCCTCCCTCCCCTCCCCTCCATCCACTTTTTTATTTCATCCTTTATTCATCTGTTTCCCCCTCTCTCCATCTGGCGCTCCTCTAACTTTTTTTTTTTTGTTCTCCCTGCACCTCATTTGCGCAATCACTCTCTTTCTTTTCATCCTTCCTCCTCTTTCCCTCCTCTTCCTGCCCTCTTTCCTTTTGTCTGTCATAGCTGGATCCAGCGCAGTCATTTGCTGCTATAGTCTGTAGCTAGAAGCCCTCTCACTGAGATAGATGCCTGCCTATGAAAGACATTTGTTTCCTTTACTGTCACTGTGCAATAATCAGCCACTCTAACGTAATCAACATATTGCCCTTGCGGTAAATACAGCTGAGCAAGTGGGTTTGTGTGGGCATGTGAACCTACGTGTGTGTGTGTGTGTGTGGGGAGGGGTGTGAGGGTTTGCTTTTGTGTTTGTGTGTACCTGCAGTTGTGTGTCTGTGCATATTTCTTTCCTCTTTTTTGGCAGTGCATGCAAATGCAGTTTCTCATGCATGCGTGCGCCATGTGACAGAGAGAGATGATTCTTGGTGAAAAAGCAGTTTGTTAGCGAATTAGAGTTAATTAGCCAACTTTCAGTTCCCAATGCTGTAATTGGGCCCATTTCTCTCTGTTTCCTCCAGCTGGCGTCTCTCATCCACTGCGGAGAAAGAAGGAGAGAGCGAGAGAGAGGAGGGCTAAGTCAGAGGAGCAGGGGGGGGAGATGGGGATGTATTACATGTCTGTAGGGGTCTGTGGAGTGCTAGCGATCCTACCCCCTGGGGGTAAGAACCACTTGCGCTGGGGATCGAGACAGTGAGAAGTATTAACTGAGAGATAATGACGAAAGGAAGGCTGATGGGAATGAAAATGCAAAAGAACGCGCGAGATGAGGGCGGGGGAGGAAGTGAAGAGGGGAGAGGCGGGGAAGGAGGGGGGCAAAGTGACAGAAATGTTGAAGGATGAGAGGGGAGGCTGCGAAATCATAAGGCATTACAAATTGAGGGAGCGGGATACACCGTGGAGCAGGGGTGCAAGGGGGTGGGGTTCGGGCACGCACGCACAAGAGCGGCTGTGTTCAAGTCCAGCTCGTCCAGAAGTTTGTCATACATTCTCTACAGCTGCCTAATAAACCCAGAAACGCCATGAAGATAACACTTAAAGAAAACGTTCTGCTTGTGAAAAAAGGCACACAAAAAAAAGAAAGTGAGGGATGGCAGAATGGGGGAGAAGCACGGGAGCAGCGAAGCGAAGAAGAAGTGATGAAAGCGGGGGAACAGGCCCTCTCTTGGTGCTGCAGCGTGATGATCAGTAGAGTCTAATGAAGGTGCAGATGTCCCACAGGAGTCCTGCGCACTCTTGACGACCACTGGGAATGGCAATTAATGCACAGTGTACTGAAGGAAGATGCATACGCACACGCCAGGCTGACGTGCTCATTCTTCAGATGCACGATTTACATGAAATGTATTACAGCCCCGCTTGCCATTGTCTAAATTCAAACACAGTGCAAACAATGTATGGTGCATTGAGCCTTGCTACACTTACCATCAGATTATATCAAGAAAATGGTAACCAGAGAGCAGTATTATGCCCCATTATTCCATATCAGCACAAGAGAATAGCACGCTGCTCAAGTGATTGCCTTCACCGTGCATGTAACCACCCAGAACTCCGGCAACACAACTCTTTCTTTAAACTGCACAAAGGAGCCGCGATCCCTCCGCTACGATGCCCTGCGTTATACATAAAAGCCCTTTAAGTGCAAGCGAATCCCTTCGCACTGCCCCTGTGCTCATTATCTTATTGATATTGCTATTGGTGAAGCATACAAGGCTCGGGTTGGAGGGGTCCCTGCACTGCGCATCAGCATGTGAATATGGGGGAACATTTAGTTTGTCACAGAGGGACCGCTCAGCTATGTAAAGATGGAAGGATAAACTGCTGAGACAGGAGAAAGGAGAGAAATGGACAGAGTGAGAGATAAGGAAGAGTGTGTGCAGAAGTCTTTACACAGACATCTGTGCGTGAATGAGTTTGTGTGCTAAGTAAATTTTACAAGCCAAATACGGCTGTGGTCCGCCCGCATCGGCCTCTGTACCGCTGAGAATGTGGCCTAACGGCACAACAAATAACACATGAGGTTGAGAGAAGGACGGGAGGGTGGTGTTAAAAGACCGGTGGGTGGATGACGTCAATATCGTCCCTGGCATTTACGCAGCAGGAGGTGGAAAATGGGCACTCCTCTGTTCCACCTCAACATCTTGTAGTGGAAGAAAGAGAGACAGGCTGAAAGTTTCTCCTTTTTCTTTTTTGCTTTTGTCCTCTTCTTTATCCAGTGAAATTACCTCGACCTTTGCATATGTCAATTGAAATTGTTCTTTCCTTCTCCTCATCTTTCATTCCGCTCGCTGCTCTACCTGTGCTGCCCGTTGGAAATGATTTTTCTTTCGTCTGAGGCTGCATAAAAGACCACATGAACATGTCTTCCGCTGCGGTGCCGGCCCCCCTCCTTACGTGCAACACACGTGCACAATAACAATAAAGCTACAAAGCGCGGCTCTGCATTCAGCACTGAGTGGTTTCGACCCGGAGTTCAGGCTTTCACTTGTAAAATTCCTCTGCTGTTAAAGGAGATTGACTCCAGTTATTTACTTTGGGCAATGATGTACAGTTTATTACAAAGGATGGAATAAACCATTACACGTGCACGCACACACACACTGACGCAATGATAGTTTAGTGTAAGACAGCAGAGGTGCTATCAGTTGTAGTTAAGGAGGAGGGGTCTTAGTTACCTCTAGGTTAATGATCCTCATTAATATGCGCTAATATACCCCAGGTCATGCAGTAATTAAAAATCTCATTCGACACTCTCAGCTTAAACTGACTGACTTGGCTTCGTCCTACAAAGATTAGCATTTATTATTTGTCTCCGAGGTCTGCACTTCATAGCGAGTGGGTGAGACTAACAGCCGAGTGTTGAATATTTGACTGGGCTGTCGGCCTCCTCCTGTGCCTAGTAAAATCTTTTGCATCTGCTTGGATGGGCACAACTGTTTATGAGCTGAATGGGTTTGCAGGTCGGGCCTTGGAGAGTTGCATCACGTTTGCAAGAGAGTGTTTGTGCAGAACGGGCACACAAACAAGCGCTCTGAAGTACACACTCAGGCGTACACCTACATGCACACCTGCAGGTGAAGTCCACCAGCGCGGGGACTTCCTTATTCCTCTGAGTCAGCTGATGTCAGCTGATGCAAGCTGTTATGTTAATTGTAAGGATGTGTGAGGATTGCGTGTACTTGCAAAAAAAAAAAATAGATACTCATCCTTATCCCTTACACACACACACACACACACTTTTGCACACATATAAATAGCGCATCATCCATGACCAAAGCAGCAGCAACTTCAAAGAGCAAAAACACGCATGGTAATCTCCCATGCCTCCCTCCGCCTTCCTCTCTGCACACTCAAAGAAAAAAATGCAAACAGCCCTTGAAGGGGAGGGAAGCGAGAAGATAGCCGGCCTGATTTTTGATACATCCATTAAAAAGTGCGGCGCAAGTTTCTCCTCGCCGCACCTTTTATTCTGTTTGAGCTCACAGTCTGCAAGTAATTAACATCTGATTTACCGAGGCAGCGGCTAATAATGCAATCAGCGACTGGGACGGCCTCCTAAGCACGTTCTGTAAGTGATGAGGAGCTCGAAAGGTCCAGTTCAGCAGCGGGATTCGTGTGTAATCCCAAAAAATATAATTTCTCTAATATTTAAAATGTCAATTCCATTAACTTTGCCCACAATTAAACTCAAACTGAGAAAATAAATTGAGCATCTAATGTGATAAAAATGCTAATGACTTATTTATAAGAAGGTTTGTAAAAGTTTTACAGGAGTAATATTAAAAGTTGCACAAAAGAAAGATTGCCTTGAAAAAGGCGAGCCGCCGTAATGTTTCATCTTTAGACCAGAGTCGGCCCCGTCGCTGCTGCTATAAAAGAGTCAGATGTTGTGTTCATTTATTCCTGGCTGCATCTTCTTCTTTCGGAGATAACACTTTTTTTGTCCCCAAACAAACTCCCTGCAGCTGCAGCCCGCATTGCCCTCACACTTAATTAACTTTTCTTTCCTTTGCCACAACCAGTGTTGTTTAAAGGCGAGAATTACCCCGCTAACAATGGCCCTCACAAACTGAAAGAGCCTTTTGTAAAATCCAGTGGAATCAACCAGAGTTATTGTGTCGGCTTGTTTTGTTTGTATTATTTGTGCCAGCCCTTTCCGAATTCATGTGCATAAAAGCAAGAGGCACACAAGGTGTACCTCAGATGACAGCCAAACTGTGCCTTCACGCTGCTGTGTCTCTTTGATAAATAACACACACATCTCAAAGGCGCGGAGTGCGTCTGAGCCGAGGCGCAGAAGGCTCAGTAAATTTGGCCCGGAGTGTGGAGACTGCAGCCTGTTCACCTTGAGAGAGAGAGCCAGGCTCAACAGTAAGCTAGTTAGAGGGAATATAATGTGGCTTATTGTCTTTTTCGGCTCTCCATCCTTTTTTCTGCTGTTGCTATAAATAGAGGCTGCAGAAAACATCAAAGAGAGGAGAGGTTTCTCTCTGCAACAGGCCACAGTACAGTCATTATCCGCTGGCTCTGAATGCATCACCCCTCTTTCCCACTCTAGTGGACTCTCCTTATGTGCATGCATGTGTTCGCTAATCGTCAAAGGAGACACTGCTGACTCAGCCTCACCAGCTCCGTCTCAGTCACATACACACACAAACACTTAATCCACATAATATAACATCAGACCAAAAGAGACTTCATTGAAATGGAGTTTATTCATGAGATTACAACACAACACGCTATCTCTGACTGCACAAGGTCGCAAACTGGCAGATCCCTGCGCCAACAAATCTGCATCGCTTACCATCTCGTCTTTCTCCCAGCGCTCCTCCTCCTCCTCCATCCGTTTCTTTTCTCTCTCCCTCGTTCACATCTTTTTTCTTTTCTTTCTTTCTTTGTTTTTCTGTTCTTTTATTGTCATAGCAACCATAACAATTGCGGGTTGTTTCAGTGGAGGCCCCGCTGTGTTGAATAGGTATTCGTGTAGGTACCTGCGCATGTGTGAAAGTGTGTCTGCAGGACTATTTCTGAGTGTTATTCAGTATGCATTTGATTCTTGATGACTGCTGTTATTTCAGATGCCGGGTGATTGTGGGTATTGTAGTTTTTTGCATGAGCCCTGTTTCCAAAAATGTAATGGCATGAGGCCTATCTTGAAAAGCAAATGTGGTTTGTCTCCTTTGTGAGTGAAATAAAGGCAGCTCCTGCCGACATTTGTGGAAGGAAATTGCCTTAATTCGAAGCTTTGATGACTCATATTTTAGTGCTGGATAATTAATGTTTAGCAAACATCAATTAGACTTTAACTCAAGGCTAAATTAACTGTAATTCACCTTTTTTACGTGACCAGCAGGTCAAAATGTGGCATCTGAATGCTACCTGTATCCTGCCCTATTAATCCTGCCTAATCGATGTCTTGTTATCTGCAGTTCAAAATGTGCTCTCATGTCACTTAACTCTACAAAATGCTGCAGCAGCATGGCAGATCGCAGCGTTTCATCCCGCTGATATTTTGCACCGTAACATCTAAAAGCTTTCACCAAGCCGAGATAACAAACACAGAAATATTGCTCCTCCAGATACAATATAAATCCACCAAGGTCCTTCCAAAGCTGCAAGCAGGTTTCTGTTGTTTTGTTAGTGTCCTCACTAAGTGCCAAGACCAAGTGCCAGCAGCAGTCATCAAAGAGCTCGTCCATATTTCACACTCAACCTTTCGCAGAAGTGAGAAAATATGGAAGCAGCTTTAGCTTGTAGCATAAAATCTCCTTCCAACTGTGTGAAACACTCCAATTTAATGCAAAAAAAACAGCTTCTGCCTGGCCCTTTAATTCATCCCTTTAAATCATTGTTCGCATTGCACAGTTGCTGTCACTGTATTTTATAATTTGAATAACAAATTTGGGAATAATTGGGTGGCATTTTTTTAAGCTTAAGTATCCTTTCTGTGACAACAAATGACTTCATTTTGTCCGCTTCCTGGTGCTCCATTATCATGTTTTATACCCTTTATATGTTTTTATTTTGCTGCTGATTTATTTTATTGTGTGTTCTGCCCTCAAGATTAAAATGAATTTTTTTTCTCCTGCTGCCAAATTGATTCCCAAATAGACATAAAGCATTTTATCGAACAGAGCAGCAGCAAACAGGCATACGTGTCGTTACACATTTTGTACGTTACTCACAGACACACGCACGCACACACATAAACAGATAATTCCCCCTCTGCAGATCTCCTCTTTTCAGCTGTTACAGGGCATGTTCAGAGGTAATGGAAGGCTGAGAGGATAGGTGTCTATCTCTCTGCACCTGGGATTGAGGGTCTGTGCGTGTTAGTGTGTTATCGTGCGCACATCCTTGTATATGTGTGCGTGCACCTATGAGCGATGAACACACGTGCGTGTGTTTGCATTTATGTGGGAGGAGGAGGCTATTTATTTTGATTGTTTTCAATGAGGGTCCAATGTGTAGAATCCATAACAATACCATCAATCCACGGCAGCAGCAGCAACATGGATGTAATTTATATGGTAATGCAGGCTCTTTGGTCGCCCCAAGTTACACAGTGGACATCTCTGACAATGGACAGCACGGGTGTGCTGCAGCATCCTAATGCTATATGTACAGCCACGAGTCACACGCGCACTTGCACTTCCCAACAACAGGGAGGCATGTTTCAATTAGCAGATGCAGATAGACGCTGTGCTGTGTTTGTGTGCGCGGGTCAAAAGGTCGAGTGTAGCGCTCCGTCTGTCCTCATCTCTCCTCCTCGCCGAATAAAAAAACAGCCACTCGAGCGAGGGCCGACCTTCTGAACCAGATATCTGTGTGACTCAGAGATGATCTGTTAGAGCTCCTGCTGCAGGTTCCTTTTATTGCGGCACCCTGTAGCGTACTAACTCACACTGGAAGTCACTTAGGTGCCATTGTCATGTAAAACGCTACAACCCTCAAAGGAGTTCTGAATGTTCTCGTTCAGATGAAGCTCACAACCCTGTCATTGAATTCATCATTACCGTGCCCTTCTTTAGAAACTTCTATGGGACATGTATTGGGTCTCCATCATTCCTACGCAATCCACAGAATACGAAGGTCAAAGGATATTGTTAAGAGACGACTAATCAACAGAGCCGATCACTCGTGAAAGGCCTCACAGTCAGTGGGAGCCGCCGTCAGCACGAGTGGGGTTTGATTCGAGATTGAAAAGATGGAACAAGGCGAAGGTTTTCTGCCTTTATCTATTCATGTCTCTCTTCTCTGCACGTGGAGTTGAAAGAATTCTTTCCGAGAATTTCTTCAAAGAATTCATTCAAAAAAAAAAATTCCTTTTGTGCACATGTTGAGCTTCAGTCTGTTGGCTGCAGTTTTCTCAGTTTGATACTGTAAGTCGATCATCTCAGGGCTCGTTTAAGGGCTGAATCAATTCTCTATTTTGATTTTGAAGATTTGAGCTCAGTTAGTCGAGCAGGCGACGCCTGTAGCTGCAGAGGCAAAGTCCTCGAAGCACCGGCCGCTGACTCGACTCCGACCTCAGCCCTTTGTTGCATGTCATCCTAACTCTCCGACTATCAACCATTTACAAAGAGTGATTTATCAGTGGGTAACAATACATGCACGGACGATCTCTTTGATTTAGACAAATATTAAGACCTACATATTTTGAGTCACCTGTCCACCTGACTGTAATGTGTTTTTTAATGTGTGATTGAGGGTCCATGAAAACTAGTCTCAAAACAAGAAGATAGAAAGCTTTATTATCACTGTATGAAATACAATGAGATTGTGAGTGCAGCTCCAGCTCGTGCTTTAGATTAAAACCTACATGTAGTGCACGCAGCTGTGAATAAAAGACAAACCTATAGAATCTATAGATAAAGACAAACACATACTGAAAGCAAAACGTGAAGGTACTTGCGCTTGATGTATAGAAAGGTAAGTATGTGTTATAGTACTGTAACTACTTTAAGTTAATAATGAATAAATAAATAAATGTAACATGAGGTAATTGCAGGTAAGATAAATACATACAGAGTAGGACAGCTGAAGTATAAGAATATATTTAGCTTCTGTAATGGTGAGCTGAAATAAAGGATATTAAGATGAAACAGCTAAAATAATAAACAGTAAAATACTAAGCATAAAGTATACATGGATAAATGGTCTTTACCTTAAAAATTGATTAAAAGTTTTAATAGTTTGTTCTAGCTAAAATTATAAATGGCTGTAAGGGTTAGAGGTCAGGGTTAGGGTTGTAGAAATAATTAGCTTAAAGTAACTAATAAATGATGGATAAACAGTTCACTCAGTTCAGTCAGACGGCTCACGTGTGTAACACTTTAAAATGTTTATTGCAGCAGCAGAACATAGCTTGTGTTTGGCTTCTGTGACCTCATCACTGCTTACTTGATCTATTTTACATACATGCAGCCGGAGCCTGCAGGTGGATGCTGAGGAGGTGATGTTGCGGTGGCGATGACAGAGCAGAGGGAGAGAGCAGGAAGTCTCGCAGCTTAAATAGAGTGCCAAATTGTTTGTCAGGTGAGCGTGACAGTGAAAGTTCTTTGAGAAAAAAAGAGGATTGTTAAATAACATTTAGTTTGGAAGATGATGCCAGGGTACTCGAGTTGATATAACAGAGCTGTGGGGAAACACAAGACAATCCAGGTATTTTTCATTCAAAGTACTTCTTATAATGTCTTAGTCATGATCCTGGAAGGAATATGACATCTGAGAGTGAACACTGCTGTAAAGTAGAACAAAACAGTGTGACGCCGTGAGTGAGGATAGCATCTTTTTCCCAGCCGCAAGGCGTCTTCAGCCTCAGCTGCGGGCTGTTTGTGCGGTTTGTGCGTGTGTGGAGGACCGGCCTGTTTGGGAAGAGGGCCCCCATAGTTTTGGAGTGATAGAGTGATGCAGGCGTGATGAAAGAGAGGAACGGAGCGCGAGCAGAGGAGAGCTGCAGGCCAGAGAAGAACCCAGACACTCCGTTACACATCAAAGAAAGAGCCGGTGATACAATCATCTCTTTAGGCTGCGACAGCCAACTTTATTAATTAAAACACGTCTGTTGAATCATCCTCTCATCTCTCCCCTTACTCGTTTTATCACTCATCTTCTGCACTGGCTCCGATTGCGAGAGAGAAAGAAATGAGGGGGAGGCTGTGGGAGAACACATTCGAGGTATCAAGCGGATGGATTCAAAACATCCTGGATAGGCTGTGACATCCATTTGTTGCTCGCGCGTGTGCAGACAACAACAGGTGTGCGTCTCGGCGCAGTCGAGCTAAATTTGAGGAATTAAAAAGGAATGAATGAGAGGAAAGAGGAGGCGAGGATTTGAGGAAAAAAGGGGGGAGGGGAGGAGGGGAACAGGAAGAGAGATGAGATGGAGGAGACAGACTGCACTGTATAGATAAATAGAGAAAAGGGCCCATTGTGTCAGCAGCTGTCATCACTAAATAGCCCTCAGATCACTGTCAGACACTTTCTCTCTCCACACACACACACACACGCACACACACTATACTGTATATGTGCATACTTCCACACACACACGCACTGACTGACAGCTCCCCCTCAGTCCAACATCTGTGCTGACAGCAGCCATGGTAATGAGTCTCTGCATGTGCCAGCATGGGTGTGTCGTTCCTTTTTCCTCCCTCTTCCCCCACGTCTTGCTCATTTCACGTCTCCCTTATCTTGTTGTTTCCCCCTCTTTTTCCTTTCGTTATTTTCGTCGTCTCAATAGAAGAGCGCGCTGATTGACTCAGCGGCATGTGCGACACGAGTAGCGGCTAAATGAGAACGACAAGTGTAAAGTTGCGCGGTGGGTCGGCGGGGCTGTTTTTTTCCCCGCGATCCAGGTGCGCTGCGTTTCACGTCGAGGTGTGGAGGAAGAGGGGGATGAAAGAAAGGGAGAGATGAAGAGATGATGAATGGCTCTCGTTAGAGGGGTAATTTGTCTCTCCTTGTCTGACTGGGCTCCAGCTGTCGCTCCATCCCTCGCTCCACTCCGCTCTCCTCGGCCTACCACTCCTCACCTCAGCCAGATGGGTGGACGGATGGACGGAGCGAGGGAGAGAGAGAGAGAGACAGAAATAGAGACAAGGACGAGTGGAGGCAAAGTTACCGAGCAGTCAACAAGCAGGATAATGTTCGATGTATACAACCATTGCACGGTAAAGAATGGCTGCATGGGGAAACAATGGATTGTACAGAGCTCATACTGAGATGATTCAATAGGGATCATACAGTAGCACAGCAACAGGCCGGTATGACTCACACACACACACACACACGTCCTGGTGCTCACACACTACGCTGATGATGGTGGTGTTTCTTTTTACATTGTTAGAAGCCATCAAGGGACTCCGCTAATGCCTTTAATACAGTACCACAGTGTTAGGATGACTACTTCTTCCCCCATGATACACTTATTTTTCACACTAATCAACACTTGCGCGAGAGAAGCGCAGATTCGGAGTGAGAGACTGGCTTCAGAGCGAAGGACTGAGAGATGTATACAGATGGCCGGGGAGGCGGCTGAAGGATGGCAACTCACGAAATCGTCAAGAGAACCACGCGAGCTCATCGCTAAGTCTTTGTTCTAATAACACAAAGCAATTTCCACTGACCTTTCTAGAAATGTAGCGGGCAGAAATGACTGAGTTAAGGATGCCCCACAGCATAATTGCTAAGGAGATTAAAGTTCCCTTAATTGCTTTTGGCCAACTAGTGCAATTTTTCCTTTTTTGTAATTAAAGTGATTTAAAATATTAATAACCACGCCCGCGTACGCGTAACCTTCTGTGCAGGAGCTCACACACCAAAATTGTGTAATAAAAACATGCAACAGCCATAAAACAATCTTTAAGTTTGCAGCTGCACACACACACGCACACACATTTGCGTACATATTTCCTCGCCTGTTGTCAGCGATAGCCTCATTATAGGTCCAGTGAAATATGCAAATAGCTCGATGCCTTCTCGCCATCAATCGAAGTGAGTGATCGATTCATTTAGATCAATCGCTTTTCTCTTTTTTTTTTCTTCCGCCCAAGTGTCCATGGCTTATTCCCTCAGTACCTCTTCATTTATTTCTCTTATGTCCTCCATCTTCCTCTCCTCCGTCCCCTCTTATTGCCTCCTCCCCTCCTAATTATCCTCCTCTATTGCTTTCTTCCCCGTTTTTTTTTTTATTGGCAATAAGTTTTGTCAGCTCATAGCTTCTGCTCTGCCTTGTTTTCTCTGTTCTCTTCTCCTTCCATTCATTTCTCTCTCTTTCACTCTCCATTCCCCCGGTCACCCCCTGTGACCTCGTCCCCTCTCTCTCTCTCTGTCTCTCCCTCTCTCCATCCGTCTCTCGCTGTTCCTCCCTGCCGCTCTCCTCTCCCCTCCTGTCGGCCACAGTGTTTGCTTTGCCATTGTTTATCCATTTTTCTCTGTTTGCGCTGATGAGATTGACCGGACACAAACACACACACACACGCGCGCGCACACACATACCTAAACAGAAGACAAGGCTGGCATCTCTCTGGGGTGTAGTTAACGTGGGGCTGTAGATCGATTCCAGCTCTGGTTTCTATGACGCAAAGCTCAAAGCTGCAGCAGTTTGGACGGCAGGACAGAGGTATCACTCTGCCTCCTTTTCTATCAAATACGTCTCTATAATGCCACAGTGGCACTTAGTCTCAAACGTGTATCTTCAATGATTAATGGGCTCCATTGTGAGGCAGCATAGATGGGCAGGTTAGCCAACAACTATGTCCAAGCACTTTGTTTCTTAAAGGATCTCTACATTAATCCTCCCCCCCCTCCCTCGCGCATCCAGGTTCTGTTTCCCTGATGCAAGCAATATTGCACCACCGCCTACAAAAAACGCGGCCCATCTATCATGGCCTTTACACATTTTGATTTCTATCAATACTCGGTGATGGGAAGGTGAGCGCTGTCAAATTACAATCACAGCACATCTGTATTCTGAAGAATTGTCAGTAAGAAAAGACGAAAGAAGAAAGGGAGAAAAAGTATGATGATGAATGTTCAGCTATCTCGTCTTTCTTCTTCAAGGTCTCACAACTTTTTCTCTCTTTTGTTGTCCTCTGTTCGAGTCCTCCTTTTTTTTTTTTTTTTTTTGCCTCTAAAAAGAAAAGTGATGAAAGAAGAAGCGGCTCGCTGAAAGGCTCCGCATTGTAGCTTCTCCATTTTTCCTTGTGAAGTTTTAGTGGTGAAACGAAAGAATGAGAGAAGTTTGTAAAACGAAGAGGGAGATATTGCTTTTTTTTGTTCTCCACCCTCTTACATTTTTACTTTGGAATGCCAAGGACAAGGCCGCGCGAAGAAAAGGAAAACAAGCTTTATTTGTAAAGCTGTTAAAAAAAAAAACCTTGTTGTTGCCTGAGGCCATCGTTCCAAATGTAGAATCAGGAGGAAATAAGTGATTATCAGCTCGTCAGAGTGTCTTCTTGGTCGGCTTTCTAATTAGCAGTGGTAATAACCTGAGTCCTTGGGTGGATTGGCTGGACTCAGTGGCCTCATTCTTATATTGTTGATTGATTGAGCTGCAAATATGGCAGACATAATTATTCTATATTTTGAGCCGTCTCTAAATAGAATTTATTAGATTTGTCTTTGTCCTTGATTCCAAACCTTTGGAGAGTCGAGTGAATTCTCTTCATCCCTCTTTTCCTCTCTCTGGTGGATGGGACAGCCTGATTGTGTCCACGCGTCCCAGGGCTCGCACTATTTAAAGACTTGGCTGTTAACTTTCTTTTGTCTTAGCCATGCAGAGGACAACCGTACAATGGGTACAATGTAGGTCCTCAAGAAAATCTTACATCATTTTATTTAAAGAAAGACCATAATGTAAAAGAAAAAAGAGCACATTCTTCCTTATAGTAATAAAACGTTACATTCTCTTGCTCTTGCTCGGGCTTACTTTGGTGCTTTACCTGGTCGGGTATGACTACTTGTGGAGGCAGATTGGCAGATACAGTACTGCTGTTTAACTACCATGAATGACTACCTTCATTGACTTTATGACTCTCTTTATTTGGGCTTTTGTTAAACTAAAATTTCATGTAATTTTGTAGTTATTACATGCAGCTATAGTCAGTGTTCTGCAAAAGCTACAAAGATCTATTTTATGTGTTTACAGTGGAACAACAGATGAACGGTCAAGTTTCAGTACGTCAAACATTTTAATTTGACATTTGTATGGGCTGAAAAAAAAAGAAAAAATTAATGTCCCTACATTTTTTCAAGAAAATTTAAGGAACACGGGGGCGCTGGATTAGCTCAGTGCTAGAACAGGCGCTCCATGTACAGAGGCAACAGTCCTCAGTGCACTGATCACAGACTCAACTCCCCGTTGTTGCATGTCATCCCCCACCCTCCTCTCTCTATATTCAGCTGTCCTATCTAAAAAGGCAAAAGCAACATATATTTATTTTGATGTTTTATTATTACCAGCAGTATCAGCAGTATAATGTATCCAAAATGACAAAGTGCTGGGTTTTATTTGTTCATTTGAAGACAGCAATCCATAGGCCTACAGAGAGCATCATCTCACTCCAGACGCCCTCCAGTGAAAATCAAGTTAACCTTGTAAACATCTCCATGTGGTGTTCTTCATAAGCAGTCCTCTCCATGGCTGGGCCTGTCTGCTTTTAAACTGCAGAGTACCAAGGACAGGCTGAACAACACGTTTTCAGATTGGCAGGTTTGAGACGTCACAAACCTAAGGAGCCAATCCCGTTAATGGACGGGGTGACGCTATGCATATCATTTTGTGTATCCTATGGCAACCACTTCAGCGATGCGCGAGCCAGCTGTAACCGTCATCGTAATTTTGCAAACTCATTGCTGACTAATAACGTTGACGTTACTACTGCTAATTACTACATTTCAAGCTAGCTAAGTTTCAACAAGTTGCCACTAATTGATGGCAGAGACGTGTTTTGTTTTCGCGACGGAGGGGGTGGTTGGAAATTTGCATATGGGCGGGGCCTATGCAGATTCAGGAGTTTTTAATGAGGGAGAAGGAGGAAATACCTTGGCAGGATTTTTACAAGGTAATTAAACATATCAGACACAATTGATTATTTCAAGCAGAGCATTTTCTTAAAACTGGAGCTGCTCTTCAAGCTGTGCCATCGTAACTGTGCCTTCCTTTATTTTTTTGAGTAGTATCATTCAAAGGATTTGTAAGAACAATGTGTTAAAACTAAGCTTAACTGAGCTTACCTTGGTGTAGTGTAAGCGGTGGATGCATTCGTAGATCTGTGGGCTTTTTGTGTGAATCTCTCTCTCTATCTAGTCTCTCCATCCTCAGCAAGCTTTCTCTGTTTGTCCTCAAGCTGCTTTACGTTTACCAGAGGCCTGTTCCAAGAAGGGGGACTGAAACACTTTGCTGCACAACCTGCAGCACGTATTTTAATACCAACCCATGTGCCAGATTTTTAAGGGTTAAGTGGGCTAACCAAATTAACAAAGAAAACTAAACACTTTCTAACTTGCGTCCCACCATGCAGATGCTCTGTTTTATATTGTTTTACAGCACCAGTCTGAGATTTCTGCTCCGCGCGCGTGTCTATTTTTACTCTCAGCACTACAGACGAAATCTAAAATAACACCAACAGCATTTTTCCCCTAAAACACAGTGCCCCAGTTACTCTTGATGCACGTGACTCATTGTCTAAAGTTTTCTCAGGAACGATTCTGATTTTAGATTTTTGAGAGATAAAAAACTTCTGACATATTTTTATTCTTTATCACTGAGAAAGAGGCAGAAATCTCAGAGACAGTTATAATAAAACAAGCACAGTCTGCATGGTGTAGATGAAATCTGGCTGATCATCCTCCTGATAGGTCAGTGAACCTGCCCTGGAACAGGCCCCTGTCTCACTGTCAGTCATTGCCATCTGTTTTGTCTAACGCCTCCCCTCCCTCCTTCTTCCCCCCCTTCTCTCTCTCTCCCTCCATCCTCCAGGTCGCCCACTCCCTCCAACCTCCTCCTCCTCACTGCTCCCTCCGTCCCTTCCGTCCTCCTCGTCCGCCCCCCACCACCCCTCCCCCGGCCCGTCTCCACCGATCAGGGAATGCCAGGTGCCCCTGCTGGAGAAAAACTCCACCCACACTCACCTGGAGCCCCACCCGGATGACTCATACATGCTCCGTGCTCAGCCCTCCTCCACGGGTAAGAGAGCTCTCATCCATTCATCCACCCTTTTGTTCTTCTCATTCGTTTTATTTCTCCATCAGTCATCCATCACCTGCGCCTCTGCTTTACGTCATTATGTGTCCATTTCCTGATCTGATTTAGCCGTCGCAATCTGCTTTAACTTAATGTCATATCTTGTTCTGTTAAGCATTTCTTTCTGCTTTCTGCCTTCCTCCAATGTCAGCATTAGTTTTTCCAGGATATAAGCAATTATGTGAAGGATCACTGTGGTTCAACTATGGTTCAGGTGGAGTTTTGTGGACTAGTGTTATACAGAGAAGTGTGACCTCTCGTGTACACAGAGAAGAGATGTTGTGATGTTGGCATATGCTGAATATTCATAGCCATGATAACATTTTATATGATGTTGTATTCCTGAAATATACATTTACTGATATCTACATTCATATTCTTGATACAATTTTACTTATATTTTAATTTATACCGTTTACATTTATTAAGTGCTGACTTTGATTTATTCTGCCGTGCTTACATTACATTTATTTAAACATTTGTATCAAACTGATTACAAGTGCAGATGCAGGATGGACAAGCGTCTCCATCTGCTCTCATTGTACAAAATTGATGCCAAAATAGCCCCCGTGACGGGCGCTGCCATCTTGCGATGGTGACGTCATTTGGAGCCAGAGACTGCGCAGTAGAGATCGGCGGGCCACTTCCGCTTACCAAAATGCACACTGAACTTACTTAAAAAAACAGCAAAGATCCCGCATGTCAGCGTGTTTAACAGCAGAACAGCTTCTTGAGTTGGTCTGAAGCAGACGTTCACAAGTATGGGAACTTCACTGACTGTAATGATTACGTATTAGTTACGTCTCCTCTCGCTGTTCCTCCTCTACTCAGCTCACCCTGAGCTGATCGGCTGCAGGAGCTGTATTTGTCAACAGAGCTGTCAATCATCCTTTTTACAGCATCAAACAATTAATTAAAAATAAACTTTTCAGAAAAATGAACACGTAAATCAGGAGGATACAGTCTATGATGCGTGATCGCTCTGAATCAAGAAAAAGAAATGGGAGAGGGTCACGGGGAGCAATTCTTTCCTGATTTCTATCCAAACAGTTACATCAGGTTTTTCCGCCCTCACCTTTGACCTTGATTTTTGGGGGGTCTGGGGATTATATTGTGAGAAATTATATTTTGGGAAAGAATGCTTTGCTTACGTGCTTAGCTTACTACGCTGGGGGAATTCTGCTCTTAAAGTTTATCTCGGAAAGAAAGCCCGGTAGATTGGTAACAGATATCAGGGAGCGTGGGAGAGACAATTTTGGACTAATGTACTGGAGCTCATCCAAGGACTGAGGTCAAAGCTACAGGAAAACATTGGATATGGCAAGCGTGTGTGTGTGTGTGTGTGTGTGTGTGTGTGTGCGTATATGTTGAGAATCTGAAAACCTTGGTAATGAACCATGATGTTTTGTCATCAGGAGGGTGTAAAAGCGAGCATGTTCTATGATTGTTCGGGTTTTTAGCATTAAACTTGTTCAAATCTGCAAGTCGTCATTTTTGTCCTTTTCTTTAGTCGATCTCTAAAATGTATTCTACCACATAATCATGGTCGATTATGGAAGTTATGGTTTTATAAGAGGGGAAATAAATCTTTTAAATGTCTTCATTCACAGAGTAATGTATCTATTTGTATATTTTTTAATGGTAAATGATCACCCAGGACGGGTGTGAAAGAGCTGCGTAAGCTAATGAGCTTTTATTCTGAAATCTGTCACTTTCTGAAAAAGCGCCATCAAGAAGCAGCACAAAAGAAAAGCTCTCTGCTCCTGATCTTGACTCCTTTTGTTGCTCACATAACAAAAAGCGAAAAAGCCCGAGCTGACAATTGTTAATCTGTTAATGGATTACATTTTAAATGGAACCCTCCCACCTTTGTCAACTATTGCCAGAAAACAATGATGCAAGTGAAAGCAACCCCTGCACTCTGCGGCGCTGCAGATTGGTTGCCACTGAGTAGGTGTGTTTGCACTTATTTTCCATACGACATTAATAATCCACCGGAAAGTGAAAGGTAAGGGGATGATGAATTTTAAGTGCCGGCAGGAGGATCACTGTAGCAGAGACACACTAGTTAGTCTCCCCGGCTCTGAGCTTCCTCTTTCATCATTGGACTCTCTCTCTGGCTGGCTGTTACAGGCCCTGTGTGCTTATATCAGCACCTCACAAGCATTCGTCTCGCCCATATCTGCACTGATGAGTTTGTTCATCAGCATACGCATTTATTCTCAACAATTAGCCACTGCGAGCCAACTCTCCCTGCCTCTCCAGCCCTCTCTGCCTCTCTTTCCCGCTCGTCCCTCTGTTTCTCCGTTCCTCCGTGCATCTGCACTTGTAATCAGTAGATATATTTAGCAGAGGCCTGATGGGAGGGAAGGGGGTGGGCAGAGAAGTCCTAATGTGATTTTTGGTGGAATACAATCTATTGTTAATGGCGTTAGGCTCTCCTTTGATCCAGTATAAATCTTCATTAGGGAAGGCCCGGGTCCCAGGTTCAAGAGCAACGTGATTAGGAGGCTTTTAAAATGACGTTACATCAGCCTTCTAATTGGTTTACTGTTTGCTGGGGCAACATCAATCATTAGCCCAGTAACCGCACAGCAAATAAATTCACTCTGCCACTGACACCCTAATGGCAGACACTGGCAAAGAGGGAGAGTGAGGCTCGCAGGCACACTCTCTCTTTCTCTCATTCTTGTTCGCATACACCCACACTCTCTGTTCTGGGGCTTCTTTCAGTCTCTGCTGAGCGTGAACACACAGAGACGGCGAGCAAAGAGACAAAGACAGAAAGAAGAAGAAGAAGAAAAAAAAAATACGTCGGAGAAGCAGGAAAAAGAGGCACAAAGAGGCAAATGGGAGCAGAGACAGAGAAAGCCAAACTTTGACTTTTGAAGTTGTTTAATGAGACATCTTGCATGAAGAAATCAGAAAGATGAGAGAAATATTAAATCCAATGCGCACCAGTGAAAATAGATGGAAAAAGCGACACAGACCAAGAGACAGAGGGAGTCAAAGAGACAAAAACAGAAAAGGGGGGAGGGATGTGAATGACGAGTGGTAAGCTGATGAGAGCTTAGAGGGTGAAAGAGAGAGATTTGGATGGAGGGAGAACAACATTCAGATGAAATTGCAAATTGCCACGTTTTCCAGCCAGGACTGCTGAACTAATGGGTGCAGAGAGAGTCCTTGGCTTTGGGGCGTCCATTAAAATCGACCTAAATGAGTTTAGAGTGGCAGCCTGGCACTGCATAAACACACCCTGGCATGTAGGAAGACACAGGAACGGCTGCTAGGAAATAAAACACCTATAACCCAGGATGGTTTATGCATGTGCTGTGAGTGTATGCCTGCCTGTGTGTGTGGTCCTGTAGAGAGAGGACGCTGGGCAGGAAATGAGCCTTACCAAGCCAGGCAGAAACTGACCACAGCGAGATAATCCTCAGGAAGCTGCATGCTGCTTGTATCTGTGTGTGTTTGTGTTTGCATGCTCGTGTGTGTTCCTGTAAAGTAGTCCACCATTACCTAAGCTAACAGGTGGACAGACATGACTTGTGTTCCTAGTGAAGCGTGACAGGTGAATGGGAACGGAACGCTGTTGCCGAGGATTGGCTGGGAATTGGGTCTGCGTATGTTTATGTGGGAATACTGTCTGGCTCGGAGCACCTGTCTGGGAACGCTCCCCCGGAACACAGGGGGGAGCTGAGACGGCCAAACGGAGCGTAGCGGATCGCTCCTGGAAAGAGGTAGCGTTAGCGCTGTCTCTGGCCATTCATTATGCATGGGGAATGCTAAGCTATTTTTAGCCGCATCTAAAGTGGCTAGCTATCTGCTGCCAGGGAAGCCACCTCAAGTCACTGCCGAAGCAATGAATGTTTAATGGCTTTGTTGAAACAAATCTACAGAAACAAAGGCACAACAACGACGCGTCCCCTTCATCTGCTCTAATGTTATTCTTCCTAATGGTGCTTATGTAAGGCTGACATTTGCGTAGCAGTGGGATGTTTTGCGTGTGTGTGTGTGGATAAAATGCACACATGCATTTCTGCTCATAGTGACTGTTTGTTTTTGGCTGGATTTGATGACTCTTCTCTAGCGGATTATTGCCTCCTAATTAGACAGAGATGACTAGCCAAGGCAGAGGCGTTGTGTGTGCGTGTGTGTTAATGTATGTGTGTGCCTGCATGTGTCTTTAACTTTTTTTTTTTTTGGTGCCTGTATGTGTTTGCATACATGTGTAATAAAGCCTTTGTGCAAGCCCCTCCTGCAGCATGCGTGTGTTTGTATGTGCGTCTCTGGGATTCACCTCGAGCTCTCCTTCCATCGCGCTCCGCCTCCGAGCGCTGCGAAGAATGACAAATGAGGGGCATGTGACATTCGGAGACAGAGGACATAAGAAGCAGCGGCACATGGGAATACACCACCTTAAACACAGGGAGCATAGCAATTAGCGCGGAGAGAAGGTGCGTGAAAAAGAATGAAGGTTGGCACATGTCTTTTTGGAAAAAAAGAAGGGTAGAAGCAAAGGATTATGAGGCGTGAAATAAAGAGATGGAGAGGCAGAGGGAAAGAGAAGGACAGGGGGAGAGAAGGGAGCTGAGCCCTGCAATGATCCCTTTTTAACTGCTGAATGGGCTTTTCTGTCCTGCACAGGCACGCACGCACGCACACATGCACATCCTACCCTGCGACTTTTCTCTGTTAACCACAGAAAATGTCAATAAACAGTTTGCCCATCCAGGCTGCAAAACAAACTGCCTTGGTGGGTTCCTGCTGCCAGCCGGCCACATACACACACGAACACACACACACACCTAGTGAGATTAATACGGTGCAGAGCTCCCCTGCCTCTCACTGATGTATGTGTGTGCTGTCTGCCTTCCATGTGAGGCAGGTTAGCAGACAGGCTAATGCTCCTCTGCTGATTGAGGCTCCTTTGAATTGGCGAGCACAATGAACTTCCAGGATTTAGCCTGAGCCAAACCCAGCAGCTTACAGCCATAACGTCCCCTCTCTGCAGACTCGGGGGACTCTGGACGCAGTAAAGTGGGTCAGGCTTCGGCAGCAGTCAGACGGGGGGCTCTGTGGCTGTGACAAACAGAAAATCTTTTCATGATCGCTGTTTACTTACTCTGGCGGGAGGAAAGAAAGGAGGAAAAGATAAAGTGGAATAAAATGTGATCTGCTTGGCTGCTCCCTAATTGCTCTATTTGGTCGCTGCATGTTTTGTCTTTTATCAGACTGGCTTCCTGGTTAAACGGTTGTTTCTATTAGCCTACCTGCGGGTTGTGTTTTAGCAGCCGGACAATTCATCTGCTAAGTCCCCCTCCCTTAATTTATTGGATCCACTTACCTCCGGCCTCCTCGTTACCGCGCGCTCCCTCCGTTCAAATCATTAGTCAGATTTGTGTTTCCGTGGCCAAAATAATTTGTTAAGGAGTTCTTAGCTTGCATTAAAAAGAATAAACAACCTTGTGCCTCGGCCTCGCTGCGCAGGGCGGGCCCCACTTCTCCCTGTGTTTTTGTTTTCTCCGGCAAACTCCAAGAATTCTTCGTACGGATTTGAAGTCTACATGAAAATGAATTTCTTTGACATCACTCCCGTCTGCTGAAGCAGTAAAAAGAAAGCAATTTGTCTCTGATCATAAATTTCTTGCAGCATGTCGAGAGACTTTTTTTTTCATTCTACCAAAGGCTATGCGACTTTTGGAAGAATAAAAGTGTTTTTTTTTTCCTGCGTGTGTAGCTGCAAGTTTCTACAAAAACAACAGTAAACATTAATAATGAGTCATTTGTGCGCTTTATTCTGAAAATATTGATTCAATGAGGAATAAAGACACAATCGCTTTCTATCATGTAACAATTCAGTTCAGTTAACCTGACAGAGCGTTAGGATTCTGCCGGGCCCAGGAGGCTATAAAGAGAGGAAAAGCATTGAATTACCAGCAGTACTTTTCTCTGCTTTACATTTTTCTGACATTATCTGCTGACACGTAATAGAATTTGCTGCTAGATGATAGATAATAGCTTTTCCATCTCTTCCTTTGAAGGGAAATGTTAAAATCTTAATTACAAAAAGTGTGTCGATGCGATGTGAGTGATATTGTTGAACAATACGGTCTCCCTGTGGTGCAGGGGTGCCTACGAGCGCACATGCACTCACACGCACGACAGGCAGGCATCCTCTTGCTAACACACACACTCAGGACACAACGGCGGAGCTAAGGCTACAAAAACATGTATTCCTCTTCCACACAAGTTGTGCCATATATTATTCATCCGAATTTGAATGAAAAAAGTGTTCAATATTTATAGCAGGAAAATGAACAAAGGAGAAACGCATGCATTTTTTTAATACACAGATTTAAACATGGGAGACAGCGGGGCAGTGTGTGAGCCGGGGACTGCCTTCTTCTTTCATGCATTACTTTCACTGTGACCATGCTCACACGTATGCATCCTAGCTTGTTAAACAGTATATGGATAAGAGTATTATGCAGATAGGTATAGTGGGAGCTGTATCACATTTACATTGGCATTGCAGAGTCAAAAGTTTATCTCAAAGTGCTTCACCTCTCAGCAAAGGAAGAACAAAATGCAAATAGCAGAAAGATCCTGCAGAAGAAACGATGCACTGCTGGAGGAGGAGGAGAGAGCAAAACTCTGCATGCTTAAATATCAATTTACAAACTGCATGTATGTTTGCATATGTGAGTGTATGCATGCATGTGTGTGTGTCTGTGTCTCCCAAGAGCATCTTTGCACGTGCAAACAGATGTTTTGTGTCCCTCCCGTGTCGCAGAGGTCAGGCCCCTTCCGTCGTTCTCTCGTCTCCCAACCCTCTTCTCTCCTTTCACGAGCATCTGTTCTTCGGGGCCATGTGGGTTACATCTGCAGCCCCAGCGGCGGCATGAATGAATCAGGTCACCTTACAAACTGGTCGCCATTACAGCTGGAGATACAAGGGAGCTCACTGCACCCTATATGCTCGGAACATCCCGTCTATAGGAAGCAAACGGGGGGCGAGATTAGCATACAGAGACAAAGTGCTATAAATACACTTTAAGCCTGCTTTGTTGGTGTTAGGCGGCTGCTGTGTGCATCTGCGTCGGCTTTATGTTACTTCTTCTGATTTATGCCTCTTAGGGATCTATGAATGACAAATATCAAAGCAAAAAAAGTGGACAGGGGAGTGTGACACATCCACTCGTCACCCTTTCTGCGTCTCCTCTCTAATTCAAGAGGAGATGCCAAATGAAAGAGGGCAAGTGTGACGGCGCAAAGGAGTTGCTTTTGTTGTTTCCACCTCAGCATATGTGTGCATATATGCTCTCACTGCCTCCTTTGATCAGTGCGACAAAGGTAATGTGCGACGAACAATCAGTGTAATGTACTCCGCGCTTAGATGTGTACAGTAACGATGAAAGAGCGGCGAGTAGCATTGATGAAAGAAAAAAGCTGACATAGTTGTAAAGCCAGAATTAAAAGCCACTTGTAACGTCATGACTTTGTGTGTTTTACAACAATCCCAACAGTATTATTCACACAGCATCAGGATAAAGACACAGGCGGTTGGTCGCGACATCTGAGGTGATTTGTGTGTGCAAACCAAACGTATGCTGATGCACAAGACGTGATGCAACCGTGTCAAGCTCTCCTATTATGTTTAGTATTTGGTTTATTGATTTTTCTGTACGCACACACACGCACAGACACACACACAAACGCTCGAGACAAGCTCATATCCCCTACTGATTCATAGAGAGAGAGAAAGAGGAGAGAGAGAGACAGAGATAGAAAGGTGATGTGTGAATGGGTGTTCTTGTCTGAGTCATCCGGGTTTGTTTTTCAGCTCTCTCACTCAACAGTCCATTAGCTCAGTGTTGGAAGGGCTGGTATTGGATTCTAGCTGACATGTTCCCCCAAGTCTGAGAGCAAGAGATGAGGGCACACGCTGTGCTGAGTGCTCTAATACCGCTCTCTCTCTCTCTCTCTCTCTCTCTCTCTCACACACACACACTTTCTTTTAGTCTTTCTCTTTCTTTCTTGAAAAAGAAAACAAGACAGAGGGGTGAGAGTGGAAGAGGAAGAAGCTAAAAATAAGATAAATAAGAATGTGAAAACATGTTTATGAAATTTCTTGTGTCTATTTAGCTGAATGTCTTCGTACAATAAGTTATCGACCATGTGGAAAACATGACACCTACTCCGACGAATGATTGCTGTGACAAAAGTAACACACAATGGAAAAATATTTAAAAAGCCTGTGGTTGGTTTAAATTTGTAGCATTTTGAAATGAAATCTTTTCCTCTCTTTTATTTCTATCACAAAGAAGTGTGGCGCTTAAATCGCTCTCTTTTCTTGTCTTCTTCCAGGGGCTGCCAACCACCACAGTCAGTCCACGCTACGGCCTCCACTGCCCCCTCCGCACAACCACCACACCTTATCCCACCAGTCTGCCAACAGCCTGAACAGAAACACCCTGAGAGGGGGACGCAACCCCATCCACGCCCCGGCCCCGGGCACTGGAGACGGGCCGACCACCCCGGAGTCGGTCCAGCTACAAGACAGCTGGGTGCTCAACAGTAACGTCCCGCTGGAGACCAGGTCAGAGGAAATATGTTCTCTTATCTATCTTTCTCTGTGTTTACACTTGTTTACCTGGCTCTAATACCCAGGGCCTCTTACAGTTAGCACAGCAGCAGAATAAGCCTTGGGTAATCAATAGCAAGGAATGAAAGGTCAGAGCAATGCTGCTTCAACAACATTCCTGTGAGCTCAGAGTGATGGTGTTGGACAGAAGTGCTCGGGGTAAAAAATATGAGCCGGCGATGATGTAGCGTTGGAGCAGAACTATTCGCTCACAAAGCAGGATATTTGTTAGGAATGTTAAGAATACAAACGCAACTAAAGAAAGGCAACCTTTTAGATCGCTGTCACGCGGCTGTTTGTAGCTGGTCACACAAGAAACATTTGACATGTACAGGTCCTTATGAAATGAGGAAGCGTGGTGATAGTTAGCAGGCTAGTGTAGCGGGCAAGCTAGCTGAAATCACGCTAGCGTAACAGTAATGCTAGCGTCATCCACACTGGGGCATGTGGAGTTGGCACCGTGTTGAATTTAAGGTAGCTGACATCATCATCAGGTTCCACCGTCATACAAATTATGTAACAAATGAATAAGAGATGAGTAACAGGACGGACCCTTCATACAAAGCTAAACCATCCTGTCTGTGTGAACTGTTTTCAATTTAACATTTAAAAAACAAGAAAGCCCATCGAGATTGAATCTTCTTTTCCGAGGGAGACTCAGCCACGACAGCACAACACTTTTACTTAATCTGCCCACTGCAAGAGGAAAAACCCACAAGGTCAAAAATTCTTGCAAATCTTCTCTACTTATAACACAACTGCTGAAACCCACTGCCGGTGACTCAGTAAAATAAAAGCTGAAGGTTTGAGAAAGTTTTACAATTAGTTTGGTATTATAATTGAGCCTAAAATAAGAAGAAGCAAAACACCTTCGATGACTGTGCTCTAACCGTTTGCCAGCTTGTGAATTAGAATATCCTCCACTGAGCCAGCGCTACGTTGTTAATGTTCTTTCTGGGATTTATACCTTTTACACTAATGCAAAGCATTCAGTCCAGAAAATTAGAAAGTTTACAATGTGTATGTTTGTGATTGGAATTACAGCTTGTTTACACGTGGTATTAGCATGCATCCTGCGTGGTTGGATCACAAGTTGACAGCTCTAAGTATGTCTGTTAACACCTGGCATTTAAATGCGTCTCCAAATGCATCTCCAGTGACCACTTGTGATCGGATCTCACTTCCCCAATCTATATGCAAATAAACACGTATCATCTTCATTATACAAAACATCAGCTGATGAAAAACTGTCATGCAGATTAGCAGCAGAGAGAGAGAGGCAGGGATCATGTGGGCAAGCGAGGGAGAGAAGCAGAGTGAATACGAACAGAAGTGTCGACTTGGTATAAAAACTTTCTTTGATCATGACACCTGATGTTACTCTACAGTTGTGAAGTATATCAATGAGTCAGCTCCATTGCAGACTGTTGTCTCTGTTTACAGTCGCAAACAGATCTGTGTTGTATACGCTCATCTTCACGGTCTGTATTCTCACAGAGCTGCATTATTATAAATCTATGACGAACTAGTAGTCGCATATCTCTCGCCAGCATCCAGCTGCTGTCTTGCAGTCATCATGCTGTGTTTGATAAATAAAATGCACTGTCCCTTAATGAATCTAGTCAGGAGGTTAAATGTCCCACAATCCTGTGCAAAACCCACTATAATGCATTAACTTTATGCTTGGTGACATTAGTCACAAAAAAAACAAAGAGTTTTACAAGACACAGCAGAGACGTCAAGATAGAATGACAGGCAAGTCATCTGTCAATCAATGTTATAGTTGCCCTGAGTCCAGGTGGTCCTTCATTGTGGCTCTGGACGCCTACACACTGCTGAAAGAATATGGACATGTGCCTCCAAGACCACTTCTGAAAATAGTCTGAGGGATCAGATCTCAATGTGTCCTCAATGCGTCACGGAATGCGCTTTCGTATGAACTTGTGATTGGACCACTCAGGACGCTCGTTAATACCAGGTGTTAACAGGGCCTTAGCGCATTTGGTCTGTAATGCAGTCATCCTGGGCTGCCAAGTCGTAAGGATCCATGTTGTTTACCATGCTTAGTTTGTCCAAATACCATAGCTTGGCATTGCGACACAGCACAAAGGGTTTGGATCAGGACAAAAGAGAAAGGCAGAGCACATAAACTTTTGAGAAACACTTGAGAAGTTCAACTGATTTGTCCTCAGAAGACCAGCATATTTTATAGCACATAAATGTTGTATCCTCGTTAATCTTTCACCTAATAGGTGAATGCTTCAGTTTTTAGTTCATTGAGCAAACACCAAACCACTGAATATCATGTACAAAGTGTCAGTGAGCGTCTCCCCTCCATCATTCAGTCAATATATGAAACGCTTATTTAAAAGAAAAATTGCTCTTGGCCTCTGATTAACAAAAGAGCGCTATTCAAATGCGTTACCTACAAAAATCTGCCATGTGTCAAAGCTGTTATGCACGCAACTTGGACCAGAGAGCAGGAAATACAAACCATTTCACACGCCGTACACATGTGCTTTTGCCAGCACACAAAGAACACTTACAGGGCAAACAGAGCATTCATGCAGAGTATTACTATTCATGAGGCATGCAGTGAGAGGGACACTGCCTACATGCTTCCTAGCATGCGCACGTTTGCTCTCTGAGCATTTACTCTGCAAGCTGTAGTTGTGTTTCTCCTGCTGGGCGCTGAAGCCTTCCAGCTCTGATGGTCCCGTATACGCTCCCCAGAGTGCCGGCCCTGTGCAGTATTTATGAGGCCTGGCCATGTTTAATTCAGCCCCACTGATCTCAGGTCTGTGCTAAACCTTTGCTGATGCATCGTGCCGGTATGCATGATGGGAAAGAGGCAGCATGGTGTTGAACAAGAATACCTTTGCCTTCAAATAGAAGCTATTTCAAGTCGCGAATGTTTATCCAGACCTGCGTTGCCATGGCGATGCGTGTCCAATTATATAGTTTCAGGAGAGAAGACATGTTTGACACTTCTTGTCTTGTCAAAAATGATGCAGAGACATCTTTGATGTTTCAGTTACCAAAATAAAGTTATAAATCCTATTTCACAGATTGTGATTGCCATCCGACAGATTAAAACAAAACAACACACACACACACACACACACACACACACACACACACACAAACACGCTGTTGAGCCGTCTGCTGTGCCAGTATTTGGTCATGTTCAGGTGGTGGGGTTGGGCATGGCTCAGAGCCTGTCGCAGTGAATGGAGCCCAAAGCAGCGAAACAGAGTTTCCAGCTCCGCCCTCCAGTCCAGATTGGGACTCCTCCCTTCTGGGCCCGGTGATGGCGGAGGCTGGGTGGGCTGGCTGGAGCTGCTGGAGCTTGTGACTGGGTCAGAGCCAGCCGGGCAGAGCCAGAGAGTCACACCATCCCCTCGCTGGCAGAGCCTTTCCTCCATCTCATTATAACCGGCAGCTAGGAGATGATGAGCGCACGTGCACGTCAGGGAGGAAGCGTGCGATTGTGTGCATTTCTGTGTATGTTTGCATCCGACCATGTGTGTTTTTCTCTGCCCGCGGCTGCTCCCAACTGTAATCATATGTAAATCTTGGCATTTGTTGTCCAGTCATTATAGTATATGTGTGTGCGTTTGTGCGTGTGTGTGTGTGTGTGTGTGTGTGTGTGGGTGTGTACGTGTGTGGGTGTGTGTGGGTGCTTCGGCTTGACCTGATAGTGTGACAGCGCTGAGAGGATGAAGATTGATCACCTAAGAACACCCCAGGGCTTGGATGACTGGCACAGAAAGAGAGAGATAGAAACAGACGAGGGGAGGAGCGGTGATAAAGCCGAGAAATATAAGTCGGGCGAGCGAGGGAGGTGGGTGGTGGCGGGGGGGGGGGGGGGGGGGGGGGGAGGAATGGTTTACGGTAGAGGAGGGAGAGATAAAGAGGGAGAGAAACGGAGAGAGGTGGTGATTGAAGGAGATTGTTTTGGGGAGTGTGTATGAAAGAAGATAGAAAGGCAGAGGAGGGAGATTGGGGCCCATAGAACATGGATACATTTACCAGTGTGAGATAAATGACTATAGATGGCTGCTGCCATTGTGTGTGTGTGTGTGTGAGCAAGAACCAGACAGAAAAAAATGTCCTTCTCCCTGTGCATGCGAGTGCACATGTGTGTACATGTGTTGCAGCATTTTGCAAGAAATCACCTGATTTCCAATTGGTCCCTTGGAGCCTCCTGGCGACTGATGCCAGCTTCAATCTCTCTCTGTGATCTCAGGACATACCTCCTCACCCCCTGCTCGCTGGGCTGTTGGCCACAGCTCTAGGGGAGAAATAAGATCACTGAGAGGGTTGCAGCATCTCAATTTATCTGGATGGAGCAGCGGAGGGCGGGGTGTTGTGCGGGGGCGCTATAGGTTACTTTCAAAGGCATTACCGAGGGGACAGATTCAGAGGTGCTACCTGTGGAAACCAACGGGGGTGGAGGGGAAGATGAAGGAGCTGGCTACAGAAAAACAGTAACTACTCCTGGATAATGAGGATTAAGCAGTAGCATTCAGGGTTTATTAACGATATGATTTTCTAGCCATACACAACATACAGTATTGTGAACACATCCCACTCTTTTCTAAGCTTAATCCAAAAGGCAGCTGGACTTCTTGAAGACGTTTCACCTCTCAACCATAAGGCTTCTTCAGTCCAAAACCGACAGGTAACCCTAACCCTAACCCTAACCCGTCTTCGAGAACTTCAACCAAGCCCAGTCGCCTTTTGGATTAAGTTAAGAATTACCGAGAACCTTCACAGACATCCCGCTCTGTCACATTGCTGCCATTACAAAGCAGGCTCTCTTTAACTGCATGTTCACGTGCCTCGGTAATATCTATCAGGAGATGTTTGTCATAGAGCTTTGATAGAAAACTCAGATGATTAATCCCCATCTTGTTAATGTTTATAAGATTGAAATTCTAACATCTAATTCCACCAACCGGAGCCGGTGGCACAGTGGCGCAGTGGTTATCACTGCAGCCTCACAGCAAGTTGGTTTGAATCTGCCTGCCAACTTCCTGTGTGGAGTTTGCATGTTCTCCCACTGCCTTTGTGGCTTCTCTCTAGGAACTCCAACTAACTCCAGCAGTTAATTGGCAACTCTAAATACCCGTAGGTGTGACTGTGAGCGTGAATGGTTGTGTCTTCATGTGTTACCTCTTGTCTGGAAACCTGTCCAGGATGTTCCTTGCCTCAGGCCCAGTGTTAGCTTGGAAGGCTCCAGGCCCTCAGAGTACAGCTAACAGGTAATTGGTTGCTCCTGGGATGTGATCAAAAGCTCCTGAACAGCTACTAAATTGACCTTGTGGTAAGATTTGAACAACTAAACGTATTTAGGAGGGGGGGTTTTTGCTTACCCTGTTTAATGATGTCACATCAGTCCAATCTGGTTGGTAGAGAAACATACCTTTTGATACCCTACAGGCAGCCATGGTAGATTTTCAATGGTGGTACAGCAGCGTAAGTGCCGAATCCCTCATGACAAAGAAACACAGGGCTTCCCCTACCTCGCATCTTTCTAATGACAGCCATTGAAGGTACAGGTCCAGCTGGACGTGCTATTCGGTATGTGCCCAACCGGTGATTGTCAAACTAACTTCAGCTGACATTGCAACATGCCGCTCTAATGAATTGCTGGGAAGCGAGCGTACAAGGTGATCCATCGATCAATCACTTGCCAAGTCTAATCAGATCAGATACTAACACATCTCACGCACTTGATGATGGTTTAAACAATCGTGTCACTCATTAAACATGAGTCCTCTGGCGTGTGATGTGTCACCACAGCTCATTTTCCCTGCAGCTTAAAAGGTCTGGTATTATATTTCACAAAAATGCAACAAATTCCTCTGACGCTAGGTATTCAAAAGCAATCAATCAAGAGCCATTTTTTCCCCTTAACACAAAATGTACTTGCTGGGCTATTAAGGAATCCACATGTGGAACACCTGCTGCCATCCTAAAACAAGGTGTCATTTGGTTCAACTGTTCCTTTCATTTGACAAAAATCTGCATCTCGGGATATTTGAATAGTAGATTGGATGCCTTGTATGTTTTTGCCTTTTTCACATTTCTCAAAGCCGTAGAATTTTTCCATGTCCCTCTTCAAAGCGACACTCGGCAAATGAATGCCCATTATACTGCATCCATCTGCCGCTTATTGTTTCCTTCAATTGTAGCAGGGAACAATTCTCGTGACGCTCTCATCCTCGAGCATTCTCCACTCCCTGAGCCCTTTGTTTCATTCTCAGATCTGACCGTTTTGCAGTCAACCCCCCACGCCGAGTCGACCTCTGTTAATTGTTCTCTACCTCTGATGATGATTCTCGGAGCGCTATCCTCAGCAACCACATGTTTGTGAGGGCTTATAAAATGACTGGTGTGTGCGCGTGTGCTTTCGAGAGCGCGTGTGTCAGTCCGCTCAAGGGGAATGCGAGCTTTGACTTCTTGCTAATTACCCAGCATGCTCTCTGTTCTGTGGTTAATTGTCCAGGTCCTCCTTTCTCTCAATGGGGAACATGGTTGGAATGGAGTGAAAACACATCCTCTGTTCTTCTATCTGTCTGTCTTCTAATCTACATCCTCCTCTCTTATGTCGCTTTGTGCTTCTTGGGGATGCAGATGAATTGTTTGGTAGCACATGAGGGCCGATCTCGGGAAAGAAAACCCACATATTTTTTTTTTAGTTTCTGCGTGGGTTGGCGCCTAACTTTGAGTCTGTGCAATATATGTGTCAGCGTGCAAGGGTATGCAACTTCTGCATGTACACGTGTGTGTTGCATGTGTACGACAGCATGCATGACACAAGGTGGCGATGGTTGGAGTTGATGTGGTAGGCGAATGGGAGGGTGGAGGTGTTGCCGCTGCTGGCAGCTCAGGAGAAAAAGGTGGGGGGTTTGAGGGGGGTCTCTGTCAGCTCTCTCTAATTATGTGTGACGTTTCCATGCTGGACCACTGTCAAAAAAGCCCACAATATTCACACAAAAACACACAGACACACATAGAAGCAAACACACACCCCAGCCTAATGATACAGAGTTGTGATTGCCGGCTGCCTGCTATGATAGAACCCCTCCATAGTCCTCCGCAACATAAATCAATGTCAATTACCTCCCCAGAGCACATTAGACACTTTCCATTCCTACTCGTAATTAGTATGGCCCATAGACATATTCCCATCCCACATCAAGCTCACAGTGGAGCTACTGCACACAAACAACAAAGCAAAAGAGTGAAAGGACTTAGTGTGCAAGTTCAAATACATACCAGCACATTTAATCATATACATTGTGTTGCATGGAATGAAAGTTATTCACCAGCTCACCCTCTCCTCGCAGTCACACACACATTAGTGGTATCGTAATTAATTACCCCTGGCCATGCCATCACAGAGCGCGACTGTGGCTGTGAAAATGAGTTGCAGCAAAGACACATGCTGGTTGACCTTGGAGTGTGTATATTTGTGCGTATACACGTGCTTTCCATGCGCGTCCATGCTTTTGTGAGAGAGTAGATTTATGCACGCATATTAAAATTGATGGCAGTGACACTGAGAGGCTGGTATTTTTAGACAATAACCTCATATTTCTTTGCATGCCATCTCCTTGCGCTCTTTCAGCCTCTATCTGTCTGGAGATTTTTTTTTTCCTACTTCTCATTCTCCTATTTTCCTTGGTGTCACGCAGCGTCCCTGACAGGTAAAGGGGGAAGAATGAGTAGAGACGAGGTGGAGGAGGAAAAAGGAGAGGAGATTCCAGCAGGATACCAATCCAACAATCAGTGGCATGAGAGGATGAGAGAGTACGAGAGAAACAGAGCACAGACTGGCTGAATAATTGATACAGAGTGGAACGTTGCTCCCAAACCGAATCTTTATGCTTTGAGCACATCACCTGTTTACACCAACTGTTTCCAGACGCGGCAGACACACGTACAGACACGCTGTTGTGAAACAGCAGTTATTAAAGACATCAAAAGAAAAGGAGACCACACAACAAAGTGCAGTTAAGCACTATCTTAAGTAGCAATCATCAGATCCAGCCACAGCAGTGGGTTATTACTGGTCCTGCTAGCGGAGTCTGAATAAAAGAGACGGTAAGATACAAGAAAAAGAACAAAGTAATGACACACATTTGTGCACAAACACCTGTTTGTTGACTCCATCTGACTTAGTGCCTGAAGTGAGGCACATGTCTTGGACCTGAGGCAGACTTTGCCAAGAATCTTGTGTCTTTAAACTCCACTTGACACTACCTCACAAAGAAAGAGATTTCGATCTAGACCTTAACTTTAACACCAATGACTTGTGGCTTTACTTGTACTAAGCCTTTTTTCTCAGCTAGCAATAGCTTTCTATCCTCCTAAAGCTTAAAGATTTAAAGTTATTTTAAGAGAAAGTGTACAGCAAGTAAACCCTTCATTCCTCTGACAAAGAACAGGCTTTGAATCAGTTCCACATTGTCGGTAAAGGTGAAAGAGGCAATGGACAGACAAAACAAGACGTCTCCGCTTGTTTCATACGTTATTGTGTAGTCGACCAAACACTCACAGCACCAAGCAAAACATGATTCAGAAGACAAAGACACAAAAAATTTCAACCGCACTTCACATTTGAGTAAACACAGAGAATAGTGAGTTAAGGCGAGCCGTAACGCGATTTAGCTAGCTAATGTTTAAGCCAATGTTAGCTAAGCACAAATCAATGAGCCCTCAACAATGTCAGGGTCATAATATCTTTGGGCTCAGATTTGGCGGCATAGATGATGTCTTTTTAAATCATAAAATACTTGGCAATATCTGATATTAGTGTTAGCTATCCGTCACCTAGCTAGCAGTAAAGTTAGCTTAACTGTGCGTCTGTTTCTAACTGCACATTGACTTATTTAAGACTGGAAATAAAGTGTAGGACGTGGTCGTGACTTGATTTGACTTTAACCTTCATAGACAAGTCTTTTTAATGTTGTCAGTTGTCATTATTACCTGTACTTTAGGCGTGCTTACTTTCGGTCTTACCTCCTAATAGAGGAGTTAGCTAAGAGTCTAGCTAATGCTTGACTTGACAACTTGGTAAAATGGTAAGTTTAATGGTACCAGAAGCAAAATAAATTTTGGAAAAATTCTGAAAGTAAGAATTGTTGTTTATCCGTGATAACATGGCCAACATCAAAACTGAAACGAGGCCCGGAGAGTTTTTTCTCTCTTAGCAGAATTGTCCGCACTCCCAAGGTCAGAAACGCACTGAGATAAAGGTAGAAAGAGCAAGAAATAAGTACCAGAGCATGCACACCAACACACAAACACACAAACAAGAAAGTTCCACAAAGACCAGGAGACAAAAAACTCCCTCTCCTCAGTCAAGTTTGAGGCAATAGAGTGACCTCGCTTCTCTGATCTGTCACACTCACCTGAGGGCTATCTTCTGTCGTACCACCTGGAGTCTGTGTGGGGGCTTCTCCTCGCTCCCCGTGCGTGCTGTGAGCGTGTCGAAAAAGATGTCACAAAAGTGTCGCGGAAGTTCTTCTTACTGTGTCCTTGAAAAGTTTCTTCAAGTGCAGTCTTTCATTTTCGCACTAATATCGATATTTCTACAAGGTCAGATCAGAAAATAAGGCTGAAAAGAAGGCGGGAGGGACACCTTTTCAGGAATGAATGGAGGAAACATGAGTGGAGAAACAGTTAGATGGAGAAATGTGAAAGCAAAAGCAACAGGAGGGAGAAAGAGTAGCGGCCTTGGGTGAGCAGGTGCAGTGGTAGCAGAGGATAATAGGTAATATAAAGAAAGGGATGATGGTTCAAATCCCTCTTTTATCCTCTCTCTGAGCTCTGACCCCATCGGGGCGATGAGGACAGGAAAGGAGGGAGGCAGTGGTCATAAGTGGGGTGAATGGAGCCGAATCGAGGGGAGAGAAAAAAAGGAGTAGAGCAGGTGGAGGTTAAAAAGAGACCTTGGACTGGAACGAGCTGAATTGGAGACTAAATCAGTTCAAGGATGTTCAAACCCATATGGCAGGAAAGGTTCATCGGAAAGAGAAATTGGACAGAAGCTTGCACATATGTGACCCTGTCATCTGGCCTGTATTGGGTGGCAGATTGGTGTGTCTGCTCCGTGTTTACCTCTCCAGAGTGTATTTTTAACCCTTACATCAGCACCTTTACGTCATCTTTTTGTGACCTTTTCTCTCTCTTTTTTTTTTCTCTCTTTAGGCACTTCTTGTTCAAGACGTCGTCAGGAACCACCCCTCTCTTCAGTAGCTCCTCCCCCGGTTACCCCCTGACCTCGGGAACGGTGTATTCTCCGCCCCCTCGCCTGCTACCCAGAAACACCTTCTCCCGCTCGGCCTTCAAGCTAAAGAAGCCGTCCAAGTACTGCAGCTGGAAATGTGCCGCGGTGACCGCCATCGCAGCTGCTGCGCTGCTGGCCATCCTACTGTCCTACTTCATCGGTAAGTGATCACAGAGCCGAGTTTTATTCATGAAGATTAATCACATTCGTTTCAATTAAAGGGTTTCACACAGGCCACTAAAATGTGAGAGTACACCAGAAGTATCTCTAAATGAACACATGCTTAGTCACACGTGAATATCTTTTATTTCAGGTTGGTTTGTCCTGTTTGCTCAGCACTGACCCAGACATGAAATCTGCCTTTTTTTCCATTCAAACCGCAGCAAAAAAAAAAAAGTGTTTGTGCCTAAACACAAAGCAATTTTCTGAAGCGTGAGCTTTTTCGCTGTAGCCAAAGTCAAAATCAGACTCAGCAGGAGCCCTGGCCTCCACTCAGCAGCAGTAAACAGCCTGTCAGACATACAGAAAGATACATAAACTGCACCATAGTGGGGCTGTTTCCGCAAGCAGGTATCAGTCAAGGCAGGAATCCTAACAGACCCCAGCAGGGACATGGATGTTTTTTACTGATCTGAAGCCAATACAAGATAGTCATCCTTAAAGGAACGGCGGATACTCAGAGGAGAGCTCTTACCGAGTCTCTCAGGAAGAGATGGCTGTCTACAAGTGGATGTGTTGGAAGGAGAGAGAGAGAGAGAGAGAGCATAGCTTAGAGCGTGTGGGCGTTTGTGTGGGCGTGGATTTTATTCCTCCTTGACCTCATTCACTGGACAAGAAATGGCAGACCTGCATGTGTCTGTGTGTGCCTGTGTGTTTGTAAAGTAGACAATAGAAAGGAGGAGGAAACAGATGATGCATGTATGTTTGAATGTGTGTACGTGTGCGTGTGTGTGTGAGTGAGGAGGCAGATGTGTCACTGAGCCGTTGATTGGCCTCTTACCCCAGAGACCAGAGGCAACAGATGGGGGGATCTTTGGAAACAGTAACATCAGCAGAAAGAACAACCCCCTTATTGCCTGCGCATACATTATTAATCTAGTTTTACATTATTTATAAATATATATAGATATATATTAATATATTTATACGTCATCATCCATCAAAGCATCCAAAGTGAGTGTGCATAACAGTGTGTGTGGGTTTTGCTCACCAGGATGTGTCCAAATTGCTTATGTGCACTCAAGTCTGTGCCTGCTGTGTGCATGTGCTCGTGTGTGTGTGTGTGTGTGTGTGCCCTTGAGAGTGGTGTGTGTCCTCCAGAGCAGATCAAGGCCCCCTCGCCTGGGGCACACAGACAGATCCATCCTCTCCTGAGCCCTACACGGTCACACTGTGCTGGACAGCCACATATGGAGCTGCAAAAACAGGAGAGGGGAGAGGGGAGGAAGGCTGCAACTACCGCAAAGTTCACAGCACCTCCCCCTCCCGTAGATACTTGAGGGCAGAGACGTAGTGGAGCGTACAAACATCGGTTTATCCATCTTATTTTATTAGCAGAAAATTGCACACTTGGGGCTTTAATGACGCAAACATTTGTTTTTATCAGAGAACATATATTTGTTAATAAAATAAGCTGCTATAAGTTAAATAAAGAAGTAATTAGGAAGAGAAATCAAAAATTGTTCTTATCTGAGAACATAATTGCTGTCTTATCCACGTTTCTTCATCACTGCATCAGTGTTAGTGTGCCATCTGGATACTTGCCAGGTACATACAACTTGTTTACAATAGTGCCTGTCTGTCTTAGTAATTGGTAGCATTAGCTTATACGCCGCACAAAGAATGCGTAATGTATAGGTGTATTTATAGATGCAAAGAGACTGCTGCTTTTTATCTCTATACAGTGTGAATGTGCGGCTTAAATTTGCATCTTTGAATTAATTTCAGTGAGTTAGGAGCAGTTTTCCTTTAAGCTCCACTCTCTGTGTATTTACTGTTTTATAATGCGCCAAAAGTCAGCGCTTTACCGCCAAACTTAATTGTGCAAGTGGCTATAATTCTGTAAGCAGCACAAGGCTGAATCGTACTTTATTGCTATTATTACGTCTGCTAACTCTGTGGCCTCTTTTCAGCTGCTGTAAGGAAACCGTTTTGCTCTGCTGTGTTGTCTGTGCCGAACAGAGCTGTAGCAGTGCTGCCAAGCCTGAAACCCTTGTGTTTACCTAGCTTTTTGTACCGTTAATCGTGCAGCGAGTTTCAGTCGGAGGAGTTCACTGCTCATAAGGGGGGTTTTGTGCTACCTTGTCTGTGTGTTTTGTAAGTGTGTTTGCGTGTGTGTGCGTGGGAGCCCAATACTCACTGGGGGGATTGTTCAGAGCACCCAGAGCCATGCAGCGTGAAGAGGACCCCTCTGAGGCGTCCACCCAGGAGCCCACTCATAAATTACAACAGGACACATGTGCCTGAACAGCACTTTTTTTGTGCACGTGTGTGTGCTTCCCTAAGAAAAACCTAAGAGATGAGTGAGCTTGTGAGGCTTTTAAGGCGTGCCGGCCTTCAAACGAGTTCTTACTTTTATTTCTCGAGACCACAAATAAGCTTCAGATATTGACTTAGCAATCGTCCACAAACACACACGTACGCAGGCACACCGAGAACCTTTTAGAAAAGGAAGGGACCCAGCATGCTTCAGGAGGAGCACAGTAGACGACATCTCTTTGAAGCTTATTCACTGTGTCCTACTGCTGGAATGGAGCCGTGGGGACGAGATAAGCACACACACACGTGGATACACAACATGGAAAAACATGTGCAGCTGTGTGTGTGTGTGTGTGTGTGGTAATGTAAATGTGTGTTTGTGCGAGGTAGAGAGAGGTAAAGCATTTGGTTCCCGGCTCCAGCAGAGTATGGCCTCCTCTTTACGTGTGAAGGAATGACTGAACGGTTGGAGGGAGGAGGATAAACGAGAGTGCTTGTTCTTCATTCCCCTGGCGTCTTGTTTGCTTGCTCCGCATGGAGCACCGGAGCCAAAGGAGAGGTGGTTGCTAGGATACAGGTGAGCGGTTGGCATACAGGGGGAAAGACGGGTCCGTCATTGTGAACGGCAACCTGGAGAGAGCGAGATAGAGGAAGGCGAAGGGAGAGGAAGAACGAAAAGTGTTGAATAGAGTTGGAGCAGAGAGGAAGAAAGGAGATGCGTCATTGTTAACATGTAGCCAGAGCAAAAAGGAGGAGAGAAAGAGGAGGATAGATGACTGGGGAGAAGGAGGAGAGACGGGGGAGAGGAGGGCTGATGCAGATATGTCACTGTTGGCGCCGTAAGGGATGAGAGTGCGAGATTGGAGCAGGAGCAGGAGAGGAGCGAGGTCTGTTGTTTGCACTGCCGAGAAAAAGAAGTGGAGCTGCTGGGGAGGAGGAGCAGGAGTGACAAGACAGCCAGGTGTGGAGAGGAGAAGCTGAGGGGAGGCAGAAGGAGGAGAGATGAAGGAGAGCGTGGCCTCCCGAGGCTCCGTCACCTGGAATATCTGTGGGACTAATGTCTCCTAATTGATCACAGCGAGCGGAGAACAGAGGGAGCGTGACAGAGAGAGGAGAGGACAGAGGGAGACTGTGGAGGACGAGAACAGGGGGATGATGACAAAAGAAGTTAGGAGGGATGAAAAGATAGAAGGATGAAAGCCTCAGAGGAGAGAAAAATGTACAGAGAGGGGGAAAAACAGACAGGAAAAGAGATGCATTGTGGGTAGGAATGAGAGGAAAGGCGGGTTTGATACATAGATGAAAGATCGAGGACATGTCAGAGTAGTTGAGCCCAGGTGGAATGTTTTTACACACACACACACACACACACACACACACACGCGCGCACACACACATACACAGGTGTGCCCTTGAATACAATGAGTAAACTTGCTAGCGGGCGCTTGTGTCACCTTTGCAGGGGTGTTTGGTGTGAATGTGTGTGTGATGGCTGAATTTGTCGGGCGCAGTAGCACTCTCCACATGGTATTGTCACCACTGATGAATGGGAGCACAGACACGCACGCACACACGCACACACACACACACGTGATGTATTTTTAGTCTTACTCTCAGCTCCCCTGTCTGTTGATTAAACAGACCCACACACGCACACACACAGACACACACACACACTGTCATCGAGGTTGACCTTCATGCCTCTAAGCCGACCGCTTTCCATCCATCACTGCTGTCTCGCTGTTCCAGACTGATCACAATCGCTTACTGCCCATTCGTCCCGGTTATAAGTGTCTCACTCCAGCGCGTTCACACCGCTGCTGGCTTACATAATAACATGTTAATGACTGTAATAATGTCCAATTTTATAAAGCTCTGCTTAAATATGCCAGCCATTACTCTAATAACAGCAGTTAGCATTATTTTAAAAACTCTTGAATGTGTTTCTCATTAATCAGAATGTGGGAGATGCTGTGAGAAAAAGTAATAATATCACAGCTGACAAAAAAAAAACATGGTGGCATTTCAGGAGAGTGTGTCCCCGCATTATTCTAGTGTGGTTTTTTATCTAATGCAGGTATACATGTGGAGAGGAAAATGAAATAATATAAAAGTAAAGGTTAAATTTGTTTATTAGGATTTATTAAAGACACTAACTTGGCTCACAGGCCTTCGTCTGGGATCAAATTCACAGTGTGAAAAACACAGCATGGCTGTATCAACCAGTCAAAAAGCAGTCGTATTTAAAACATCTAAGACAGATCAAAATTGATTAAGATATCAACTCTTAAAGGACCAGATCACTTTGAAAGAATTTCCTCACATTTTATGTCAATAATCCTCCAAATTATATATATTTTTCTTCACAAAAAGACACTGATCCTCACAGATTGGTATATATATATATTAGTCTTGCCGGATTGACAGCTTAAAGAGCAGCTCCATTCATGTTTTAAGACATAAAATGCTCTGCTTGAAATAATAAATTGTGTCTGATGATACGTTTAATTACCTTCTAAAAATCCTCCCAAGGCATCTCCTCCTTCTCCCTCATTAAAAATTCCTGAATCTGTATAGTCCCCGCCCACTATGCACATTTCCAACCGCCCCCTCCGTCGCAAAACAAAACACGTCTCTGCCATCATTTAGCGGCAACTTGCTGAAACTTAGCTAGCTTGAAATGTAGTAATTAGTTGTAGAAATGTTAACGTTAGTAGTCAGTAGTGAGTTACAGCTGGCTCGCGCATCGCCAAAGTGGTTTCCATAGGTTACACATAATGATATGCATAGCGTCATCCCGTCCATTAACCGGAATGGCTCCTTAGGTTTGTGACGTCTCAAACCTGCCAATCTGAAAACGTGTTGTTCAGCCTGTCCTTGGTACACTGCAGTTTAAAAGCAGACAGGCCCAGCCATGGAGATGACTGCTGATGTTGTCCCTGATATGTCTTGTAGCACATGAAGAACACCACATGGAGATGTTTACACGGTTAAACCCTGATTTTCACTGGAGGGGGGCTTTAATACAGCCTTTACTTGGTTTCTTGTTACCTTTTTTAGTAAAGCTTTCAAACAAAAAGTAATGTTCCCTTCTTGGATTTGAATAGTTTTGGCAAAGATATTAGAGGAAACATTATTCATCAAATTACAAAAAAACAGCAAAAACTGGGCACACACTAAAAGTCATACAGTATTGTAGCAGGAATATGATTATTTCAGCTCATGTTTCATGAGTTGTAAGCTATTGGACCAAAGTTTGATGTTTCCATCTTGAAGTGTTTCATCTAAATCGTTTTCAGAGGCTTGAAGATGTTAATCTATTCATTATTTCACAATAAAAAAACAAAGTTTTGACACAAACAAGAAAATCAAATGTTTCAGAATCATTCTCTTCTTTCCTCGCTTTTTATTCATCTTGCAGCCTCACAAGAGTCTTTGTGACCCGTCGGGGGGTCTCAACCCGGGAGCTTGTCTATGAGTTGCGAGTTGTTACCACAAAGAAATGTTCCCTTGTTGGATTGTTTCATTCTGTGATGTGCTGAGGTGGAACTAAGATTAAACGGAAATCAGAGGAGTCACACGCCGCTGCAGCAGAAATATGAATAAACCCTGGGGGGTCCTGACCCAAAGTTTGCCTTCGTACTTCTGTTAAAAGAGAGAAAGCAATGAGAGAATGCAAATGAGTAGCTAATTACATATCAAAGTTTTTACATTTTTCATGAACTATCTAATTTCTCCCACTTTTTAACAAACAGAGAGCCCCTGAGTAAGTGGCCTGTCTGCTTGAGTGGTGTCGCACCTGCAGGTCTCGCAATGTGGCTGCTTTCCAAACGCAGCACCTTGACCCCAAAGTCCCCTCTCACTCTGCATGTGGCTTCCCTTCTGCTGATCCAAGGTGGAACAGCTAGAGGTCAGGATGTGTCGCTCATGCCAGTGTGTGCGTGCGTGTCATTATACTTTCGGTGTGTGCGCTGAGGTGCGAGCACGGCCGGGCATATGGTGAATTCAGGAACCTGGGCATAAGGATCAGACGTGGAGCGGGTGTCTGAAGCAGCAGGGCCTGTCGCAGTGATAAAGGTTGGGATCTTACCACACGATGCCAGTCCAGGAAAAGGGCAGGGCATGGCCAGGACCAGGCGCAAGGTGCTATACCATCTGCACTGAGGGATAAATGGGTCGCCTGCACTGGTCAGGTGACACAAAGCATGGTTCACACTTGTTCCGACGGTACGTGGTGTAAACATCAGTGTCCGTCTTTGACTCTCTGGACGTGCATAAAAGGAAATATTTTTGATGTGAGTATGAATGCAGCATTTGCAGGTTGACGTCACTGCTGAGCGTCAGTTGCATGGGCCCATTTCATTCATCTATTTCCTCATTCATTTATTCATTAGCGCTGGTCTTATCGGACCAATCGTTAGTCCAATTAGGCCCGTGGTGTTTCACTAGTCCTGTGTTCCAAACAGGAGATGGATGAAGGCAAAGTGAAAGAAATCCCCATCCTGTCCTCTCCTCTCTCTCTGTCTCTCATTTTCCTTTGCGTCTCTACCTCCGTTGGCCTCCAGAACGCACTCCTTCCTCCATCTTTCTTCCTCACTCATTCTCTCTCACTCTCTGATCTGCGATAAGATAGCATAGTTCCTCATATCCTGTTTCTAATACAGATCGATGAGAGGGAAAGGACTGAGGTAGGGAGGGGATGAGACGCAGCAGAGTGGGTTGATGTGGAGAGGATGAAGGCGAGGCGGGTGGGGAGGGAGGGGGGGGGTCAGGGTGGAGATATCTGAAGAGGAAATGAGGATTCAGAAAGGAGGACATCACTCAGATTCACATCTCTTTTCATTTAGCCCATCACACGCGCGCGTGCACGCACACGCACGCGCGCACGGCTGCATCTGCGTCAGGCCGTCTCAATATTTCAGTGCCAATAAGGAAGCCGTTTTCTGCTGTGTGATTGAGTGAGTTGCCGTCTCCCTCCCTGCCAGACACACACTGTGTTCTTGCAGGTGAGAGCTGCAAGCAACTCGCGTAACCTTTTGTGTTGCAGTCAATTACAGTTCAGTTGCATCAGCTGGGTGAGGAGGTCCCGTCGGGGGTTGCAGTGTGTGTGTGCCGGCGTGCGTGCAGGCGGGCGGGCGTGCACTTGTTGTTAATATCATGCAATTTTAAGCATGCATACACAGATGCACACACACACACAGTCACACACTTAGTAGCAGAGAAAATGTCTCGCTCAGTTTATATGACCCCCAAGGGCAACAGCCAACCGCCGCCCCCGTCGCTCTGTCTGAGACTCTAAATGATCTCAGCAAGCAGCGCCTTCAGAACTTAGTGAGAGAGAGAGCTACTTTATTTATAGACTACATAAGTGGATATTGTGTTGTAAACTCTAAGAAATATCCCAAATGGCCGGAATACAGAGAATCTAAGGCGGCGCGCTGCTTTTTCCTCAGTCCCTCCGATATTAGCCATGCAGGCCTGTGCTGCAGAGATAGAGGACGAGGTGCGACTGATACTGAAGGAAGCAGAGGAGGTGTGTTCTCTCAGGTGGCTGCTTTTTGTGCATGTGTTTTGGTTTGGACAACAAAATGTCTAGCAGCTTGCTAAATGAGGGCCTTGGAGATGAAAGGGAGGGGGGCGGCAAGGTAGAAAGGCAGGGAAGCAGGCTTCCTAAACCAATTAGCAGCCGGGCTCTGGATGGGGGGCTAGCTACAATTACCGCCCTAATTGAGGTCAGAGTTGTTAATTTAGTGGTGAATTAGAACAGTTAATATGCATTTATCAGGATGGCCAGGGGAGACGGCGAAGAAAAGTGTGCTGCCTACGCGTGTGTGCGTGCAAACACTTGTGCTCTTTGTGTAATTTCAGTCGCATTGCAAGAGATTACGCAGGAAAAAAACATGCAAGAGGCCGTCCTCTGCTTTTGGTGCAATTAGGAGCAGAGCAGTCGGTTCAATTGGAGATGCTGCCGTTTAAATAGGCAATGATATGGTTGAGGTGAGACGGAAAACGGGCGAGAGACATTAGAACAAAGGGAGAGAGAGGGAGTTTGAACAGTTGGAACATGTTCCAGAGAACAGAATGATGATGATACAATATTTTCCAGTCAGGGGACCCTCGGTGCACAAAGTCACCTTTCTCCATCTCTGCCGCTCTCTCCTTCCTCTCATGCAGAAATCCATTTACACCCTTTAACTCGGAGACGTATAAATATTTCGGCAAACACATGTAGCCTACACACCAGCATTGTATTTCTGTCTGATTGCCCGTGTTGTGAACCACTTACTGTCAGAGGATGAATCACGACCATCTTTTCTCACCCAACCAGTCAATGAATACAGGGCCACTCATCCTTTAAATCTTTTCTCTCCACTTGCCATCTTCCTCTCCCTCCCTCATCTCATCCGCCGAGGCCCTTATTCATCTCTTCCTCTCTTCTCTGCAACATCATCTGTAGCCTGTTTCCCTGCTCTTTTTTTTTTAACCTCAGGGGATTTTATATGTTCTTTAATATTCTCTCAGTTCTTGCTGTCCTCCAGTATTCTCTCTGTTCAGCTCCTCTTCTCTGCCAAGGTTCAGCACGATTTCTCCGAGAGCTCCTGACCGTTGCCCCCTCTCCGAGGCCGGCCGCCACCTCCTCCTTTTCATCTCCCTTGTCACTCCGTCCATCAAACCGTCCTTTTTTTTTCTCCTGTCCTTTTTTCGTCACAGGATCACGTGTGCCGCTGCTGTTTCAGATGCGCTCTTTTGCAGACGATACCGGCAAGCACTTTGCCTTTCTGAATTATGCATCGAGATTACATAAAAAAAAACCTCATGAAGCAGCTGATCTATTTTTAATCCCACTGGTTTTGCTTGTTAAACCTGCTTCGCTGTGATCTTTCCTCGTGCATGTGTGTGTGTAAATGTGTGTTTTTCTGTGTGTTAAAATGAACATGAGAGAAGGTTTTAAAAAAGTCAGACTGTCTCTCTTGTTCTCTGTCAAGTGAATTCATTTCAGACAGGCTTTACTGGCATGGCATTTAATAAAGCCTTCCAATGCAGCTTGAAAACAGTAATTACGGCAATTATGATCCGAAAAGAAAATGCTTAAAATTATGGCAACACAAAGCTAAATACATCAATTCCAGCGGTTTCATTTTGGCTTAAATTACACCCTCACAAAGTTACAAGTGTTGTTAAAAAAGTGGGATGGAACGTGTAAAGAGAGCGATAACAAGTGTGTCTTTTTGTCCCTCTTTCTTTCTCCGTCTGTCTCTCCTGCTCCAAAGAAACCTGTTGACAAAACGTTGGCTTTGTGCTCCTGTCGCCAAGGAGTAAGAGTGCCATCTATCGGTCAGCTTCTCACAGCCACCCAGGGGGGGAAAAATCAGAGAGGGAAGAAAAACCTCATTTGGGGAAAACCACACATGTGCACCGACCCTGCAACACACACACAATGAACAGGCAAACACAATAAGCTAACTATAGGGCCGACTGATGTGTTCCTGGGGATGACCTAGATTGAGAGCACCGTCACAATAGACTCACTATTGCTTACTGTCTCTTGCTGATTCAATGGGTAATCTTTCCATCGACTGCTCCCCTTGATACCATCTTTGCGCGTGCGTGCGCCTGCACGTGTGCGCGGATGCATGTCTGCGTTATCTACAAGAAAGGACAGGCGGAGATAAGAAGAAATGGCAGAGGAAAAGGGGTGGGGGTTAAAAGGGAAAAGAGGGAGCGGGATGAAGGTCAGCGCGATGAGAGAAAAGAGGGCAAGAGGTGGATGTAGGAGAAAAGAGGGGGAGGAAGGACACTGTAGTTCCTCTGCATTCTCTCCCTCTCCTCAGTCTCTCTTGTTCTCTATACCGATCCCCCCCTCCGCCGATGAAAAATAAAAAAGAGCTGACAGTGGAGGCCCGGGCAGCAGCCGAGGTGTCAGCGCTTTCCTTTGACCAGGAGCGAGGGAGGGGAGATAGAGGGAAACAGAAGAAACGTAAAAAAAAGGGAAGAAACAAAGAATAACAGAGAGAGAGAGAGAGAGAGGGGACATGGAGGGTGAGAATGAGTCTGCCCCTGCAGCAATACCAAAAGCCGCATCCTCCTTTTCTTGCAAGTTTTACGCTCATCCCTGTGTGTGCAAACCTAAGGCGGGTGGAGATAGAATTTGACAAGAGGGAAATTGATTCTCAGGCTTCAGATGCAGGTGTTAGAAGGAGCATGTGGTGGGGATAAGGCCAACGCTGAGAGGCATGCAATAACACCTACATAATGCATTGAACACAACCGCACATACATCCCATGTGCATCCCCCAAAGCTCACGTCAAACTATTCATGTATGCTTACAACACTGCAGGTGCATTGTTCCTTTTTCCTGCAACATTGTTTTAAATATTCAAACAGGAGAAAACAACGTTGTTCTACTCAGAAGGTAGTTCAAAAGCATTTGAGATCATTTACGACACTCAAAGGAAACCTGTCGCCCCCTAAAAAAAAATGCACAATCACTTAACTTCTACTTCTTCAGGAGGGGAAGCAACTGTTTTCTCACCGTTCGTTCTCTTTGCACTGTTTCCTCTCCTGTTTTTTCTGGGAGGAGGAGAAACTTGGCAGCATAAGGCTATGGAGGGAAGACGCACAGGAGGAGCGAAGAAAAAAAAAGGCTGACAAAGTGAAGAGCGAACACACTCGAGCAGTCTTATTCCTTCACTGCACAATAACACACAACGCAGGACAAAAGAACGGGAGCAGGTATAGAGGAGAGTCATGGTGCGATCTCTTCAGAGACCAATCTGTCACTTGCTCTCCGCGAGATGGTGTAAAGGCTCCAAAATAAAAGCCGGAGACGCTGTCAAGTTGAAAGAAGACTGTGAGAGGTGGAGGTAAAGAAACGGGAACAAAAGGAACGATCTTTATTGTTTTTAATTGTCTGTTTTGTAAGACTCGCCTCCGTTTTTGTGCTGTAGGTTACCTGCCACTTTGTTAACAGCGTTTCTTGATTGATATGCACCAACACGAGAATAAAAGCAGCGCTCTATTAAAGCGGCGCTTGTTTCCGTATAAATGACAGATCAGACATGGAGGGTTGGCCTCCTGTATTTCTTTTTTGGCTTGATGAGCCTTCAAATGTGGCTTTTTTTTATACCCGACTGTAGAGAAATTCAAGTCACAGTATGTCCTCACACTCTCTCTCTCCTCCTTCTTCTGCCTCTCTCTCCATCTCTCTTTTGTGCGCAGCGATCAACTTGCTGGGTTTGAACTGGCAGCTGAAGCCGTCCGACGGCCCGGTGTTAAACAACGGACTGGGAGCTGGCCTGCCTGTCAACAGTGATGTGGCCACGCTGCCCTCTGGAGGCAGAGGTAAGAACTACCAGCACACACAACACGCAGAAAAATCCTCACTGTGCATGTCGAGTTACTAGGCAAAACTCAGCTCTGTAAGACGTTACAACGTGTTCACGGAAGGATGAGGCTGGAGATAACCACATTTCTTTTTCTAAATATCAACAATCCCATGAGAAGACCAAAAGCAAACACTGAATTACCCACAAACCAACATTTTCCCTCCTTTAGTTTATTTTGACATACCACACATACGCCCTAGTGCTGTAAATACCCACTAGCATGCGAAATGTGTATAAATCCGCAGCTGAAAATAGTCCGCAGCAAATGCAGCTTTTACCCCAAACATAAACCAATACAGTTTGACCTATTTTTGAAGATTTATGTCTTCAGATGGAACAAATTTGCCCGTGGCTGAGAGCCACAGACAGGAGGAGAGTCCGAACGCGCTGAAGGACAGACAAACACATTGTTTGATTTGTTACACCAGCCTTTTAAATGCTGTTTTTATGCTGTCTTTAATGCACTAAAGCAGTCTAGTAGATTTCTTTCGCACCCAAACAGGCTCAAACCCACTAAGATATTTTCATAATTCATGCCACAGTACTAGCTGTGCTATCAGTGTGTGCTGTTTAACCACTCCGCTGAGTTGTGTCGAGCTAGCTTTATCGTCTCAGTCAGCAGCGAAAGTAAAACACCAACTGCACGCCCCCCTCCCGTGTTTCTTTTAAGGCCCCCATGCGGTTCTCCATCTATTCTTCTTTCTCTCGCTCAATCTCGCTCTGTAACACACACAGCATGTACTATAGGTACGTGTGGGCTGCTGCTCTGTGTCTGTATTCTGTATTAATGAGAGGACTGTTGTGTTGTGTTCCCCAGCCGTCTAGGCCAGATGCTGCTGTTGTTCTTCTCATTGTTACTTTTTATTTCTTCGCTATTCTGCACACAAACACACACACACACACACACACGTCTTTTTCTGTCTGGGCCCCAACACTGTGCGCTGTTAGATGACTGACCTGATTGCAGGATGCTGTGTGTTTCTGCGCGCCTGCCTGCGCGTCTGCTTGGAAAGCTGTGCCCTGCAGTTCCAGCCCGCTCTCGTTTTAGCCGAGACAACAAAGTCCACAGTCTTGCCGGCTTTTCTACAAAGGCATCATTTTGCATCCCACTGTCACATGTAACAACAATCATTGTTGCATAAACTGTAGACACACAGTTTGCAAAGCTAACGGGGCTCGTCCTCTACTATTCGATGGCCGTGAATTTTTACAGCAGATTATTTAAACTGTGATGATTAACTATTGACTGAAACAATCGATGCCTATAATCACAGATTATGCAGTTTCTTTTCCCCTGGCTCCAGGTCCGTGGGCCGGCCGGAACAGCAGTATAGACACGGGAAACATCGAGGTCGGGCGGCGGGTCACCCAAGAAGTCCCTCCAGGAGTGTTCTGGAGGTCCCTGCTCCACCTCAGCACACCCCAGTTCCTCAAGTTCAACATCTCCCTCGGCAAGGACGCCCTGTTCGGAGTGTACATCCGCAAGGGCCTGCCTCCCTCGCACGCACAGGTAACATCTGGCCCCGGCTAGATTTCCATCCTCTACACCTTTAGGCGATTGGATTAATCACAGAATTATCCTTTAATCACGAGGAATCCTTTATCTTCATATTGATCAGCGTAAATGGAGAATATATTATTAAATAGTAGCTTGTGTCATGGGACGTCTTAAAATTCATTTGTGATTCATTATAATAGTTGTTTGAAAAAACTCATTTAGTCGAGGATTTACACTTAATTAAATTTCACAGTAATGTAAGTTTTACTGCCTCTTATTAATTAGAAACCATTCAATTAACAGCAGATTTGATTTGTAGAATGAAATTATTGCCACCGTTACACAGGCTGACCTGACTTAAGCTGCTAAAGACCATGAAGTTGTGGCTCCTCTGCAGCAATAAAAAGTAGTGTTTGCAGCAGAAAGCCGAAGAGAACGACAGCCCTCAAGATCTCTGTGTCGCACTCTTCATGCTTCCCTGGCGATTTCCAGTCACACTTATTTCCCTTACTTCTTAATCCCCCTACATATACAACTGTAGGTCATTTTTCAAAGTCTAAAAAGTGCCAACACAGCACTTCATAGTCGAATCATAGATTTCATACTTGCAATCGCACTTCCACTCAACCCAAACCTCTCTTTCTTCCTGTCTTTCTTCCTCCTGCAGTATGACTATATGGAGCGCCTGGACGGGAAGGAGAAGTGGAGCGTGGTCGAGTCTCCGCGGGAGAGGAGGAGCATCCAAACTGTGGTCCTCAATGAGGCGGTGTTTGTCCAGTACCTGGACGCCGGTGCCTGGCACCTGGCCTTCTACAACGACGGCCGGGAGAGAGAGACAGTTTCCTTCAGCACAAACGTCATGGGTGAGACAGAGGGGAAAGTTGTAGTAGCGGACGGAGGGAGGGGATTTGATGGGTCGGTAAGAGGGTGTTTTGCACCGTCATTTAGGAAATAGAATAAGTAGAGACAAGAGGCTATTGGCTACAATTGATGCTGATTTAGAGAGTGCTCCACCGATTTAGCATCGGCACTCCTGCAGTGCAACACTGTCAGCCTCTTGATGGACAGTTTTATACTTTAAAGTATAAAAATCAATGCGATAGATCCAGAGATCTCGCCCTTTTTCTCCATAGACTCTCCCTCCTTGTCAAAACCAAGGGGGTTTTATGCAGGCGTTTTATGCTAGTAGCGACTAATGTAGCCCGGAGCTACTAGCCTCAAGCAGAGTCTTGGAGCGGTCTGCAGAGGTCTGCTCGGCTCACTTTCTTCTAACTCCACACATCCTTTTTCAGACTTGTAGGCTTAAAACCCAACAGACACTGACTCATGTGACATCACTTGAGGCTGTTTATTACACGTCCTCCAGAGCCTTTACAGCATATGCAGTAGCATTCCTCGGGACCTGTAAACAGACTTTGATGTGTAAAATTGGTGGAGTGTTTCTTTAAGAGGGACATGGTAGCATTTCTTTCCCCAATTTGTCAAAGACTTTACACATTCACGGGGTGCAAAAACACTCACCAGTTGAATGTGCACAGTGTTGCCAATGGCAAGACGACTTTAGCAACATTGTCAAGCAGGCAGGACCGCTTAGTGAGCTCAGAGATTTGTTTTTGCCAAATCGTCGCAGGATAAATTGATCGAATGCAGTCAAAAACAAAAGTAGTTTTATCAGAAAGTGTAGAATCACTTTGGTGGTGTTTGTTCATGTGTGAAGACAATGAAAATTAACCAGCAGCAGAAAATCAATTGTCTCGACCCAAATCTGAAACCAGAACAAAGATGAATCCAAATAAAATACCACCACAACCCTGTAAATTGGTTGTTTTCTCGGAGCTGGAACGGCGCCCCATATAATTTCAATTGTGTTGGAGGCTCGAGAGCGAGAACAAGGAGGATGGATAGAAAGAGTCAAGCCGAGGGAAAGAATCCTTCACTGTCAATATCTGGCGGTGGAGCTTTCAGCAGTAGGAGTTAGAGGAGAGAAGGAGAGGAAGAGGCGGCCAGGGCAGAATTAGAGTGAGTAGTGAGAGGGGGGGGAGCCGGAGGAAAGACTATAATGGCGGGGGCAAAGCCAGAATGGAGTGAAGTGGAGTGAAGGACGGGAGGAGGAGGAGCTGAAGAGGGGAGTGAAAGACAGGGTGGCATTAGGGTAAGAGGGAGACGTGGGGATGAGATTTTTTGGGGGGGAAATTGCTGAGGACAAAAAAGGAGAGAGGAAGTGTTAGAGAGGAAGGGCAGCGTGGATGGGATGAGTAATGCTTTGTGTAGGACGAGTGGAAGCTGGGAAAGGCGGAAGGGACGGGTAAAAGTCCAAAAAGCCTCTTTATCATTGGCATCGACCCTGTTTCCTTCCACCAAACTGTTCCACTCTGGTAAGTGGGTTAAGAGGCACTAAAGGGTGGATGGAGCACGGAAGTCACGTACGCACGAGGCCAGAAACACTCACGCAAAGTTCACTAGATTCTACCTAGCTGCACCCGAACAAACACACACCTGAATGAAGTATTTATGACCTCGGTGGGGCCTGAGTGAGGAGGAAATACACAAAAAAAATAGGGAAAGCGCCAGAATAGACCTCTGCTCTTCTTTTCGGATACAGTGTGCAGAGATATTACAGAAAGGTAAAGGATAGCAGCTGTGAAAAGAGATGCATTGACTCTTTGAGATGGGCATTTGATGTCAGTGTGACTGTGAGATTGCAACGCCTTGACTCCATTTGTCGTATCTTAAACACTGAATGGTGCCAATGTTTTAATCGAACGCTTTTGATGCCTGCCATCAAAAACTCTCTCACCCCTCCCCTCTCTCTCTCTCTCTCTCTCTCTCTCTCTCTCTGTCTCACTTTGTCTCCTTCACAGATTCAGTGCAAGAGTGCCCGCGCAATTGCCATGGTAACGGAGAGTGTAATTCTGGCGTGTGCCACTGCTTCCCAGGATTCCACGGCATGGACTGCTCCAAAGGTATTAGCTGCTTTGCAAATGTGTTTCTCCCCGTCGTCAAAAAAAATCGGTCCATCTTGCCATCTAATTAGACGAGCGGGCACATTTCAGCTCCGTGCGGCGAGTAAGAGAGGATTAGGGAGCGGTAAGATGGCGCGTGGCCTTAGGTGGAGCCGAGACAAGATGACTGATGATGAATGGCAGCTCCCCCGGCTAACGTCTCCCTGGCTCGCCGCTCACCTGGGATAGACAGCTTTGATGAATAGTTTAGTTACCTCTGCCTGTAATTACTCTTCATGTCACTGCCACTCGCCAGCCCCTTAACCACTCTATTCACCCCCCTGATGGTGAAGTGCAGGGGGGGGTTAGGCGGGTGTGGGTGTGTGTGGGTGGGCGGTGTTGCTCTTCACTGCTTTGAGAATCTCTAAAAAGGCTGCTAATTGTTTTCCTTTTGTCACACTCTGGGTTTAATCTCCCTTCTCCTCCCTGTCTCCTCTCCTCCAGCGGCCTGCCCGGTGCTCTGCAGCGGCAACGGCCAATACGACAAGGGCTCCTGTGTGTGCTACAGCGGCTGGAAGGGCCCAGAGTGCGATGTCCCCGTCACGCAGTGCATCGACCCTCTTTGCAGCGGCCACGGCACCTGCACCGACGGCAACTGCGTGTGCTCCATCGGCTATAAAGGGGCGAACTGCGCAGAGGGTGAGCGGAGGCAGGGTTACGGCACGGTGATCCTCAAGGATGTGTGATAGTTTCATTAAAGCGCCTGTGCTCGTGGGTTTTGACAAGTCAGAGTGATTATTTTGAAAGGAACATGAGTGTTTGCACCACAAACAAACACATCTCACACATCCACAACCTTACCTCCAGATAGACAGCTCATCACGGCGTAATCTTACTGTCTGTTCCCTCCATATATACAGATGAAGTATGATGCTGCAGCCAACACATCAGGCATTTTATTAAGGTGTGAAATTGCTTCTATTGATCGTTTTTAAAGAAGGATCAGGCCCCCACATTCTCTGTCGTCACAAAGATATAACACAGGAGAGCTGGACTGGGAGTCAGGGCAGAGGTGCGAGGTGAATATGTATGAAGAAACAGAGAACTGAAGAAAGGGAGAGTATAGAGCGCAGTGTGCCGAGGGGTGAGGATGAAGAGAGGGAAAGAAAGCAGCAGAGTGACAGACAGAAGAAGTCAAGACACAGGGCCGGAGAACAAGGTCAGCATTTTCTCCTGCTCTTCATTTTTTTCCCTCCATCTCCCTCTCATCCAATTTTTTTTCCCGCCTCTCCTCTGGTCTCAAATCTGATATTCATCACAGCAGAGTCCCTCAAACAATTTACCTGGAGTGCCAGCGACATGAAAATCGATAGCTGTGATCCGCCGTTTCTGCCAGGCAAACAGAAAATGGAGGGGACGGTGTTATGTGCGAGCCCGTGCTGTTACGAATGTGTGTGTGTGTGCGTGTGCGCCGGGGTCAATCACGCCTGGGGTAGGGGGAGGAGGAGGAGTGGCGGCGAGGGAGGTGTCAGAGAAAAGAGGACGAGAGGAAAGGAGGGAAAGTTAGAGCGAACGGGACGGAGCATCGAGAGGACGCCAGAGGAGGGGTGGGTGGGCGCTTTGCCGGGAGGAGGTAATTTGTCAAATTGGTTTTCACTCACTGCTCGGACTCGGAGCTGCCTGTCAACCTGGCAGACTGACAGTGTCAGATTCTCCCTCATGTATTAGCACATACACGCATACACACTAATGCATACACAAGCACTCACACCTAATAATGCGTCAGCGCGGCTCGCTGCTCTTTCAGAGTGGAATGCATTTGCTGCTCTGCCCCAATTATAGACTCAGCTATTCATTATTGTGTGCTTTAATTGCCTTAGTAATATGCCTGGTAATATTTTCTTTTATTTCATTATCTTTCTGTGTACACAAAGAATGAAAATATGTCCTCTGCCACACGTCTTTCTAGTTAAAAACGCATAATATTTAATTTGTTTTTAACATTAGCCCTAATGTGACATTCTCCTGCTTCTGTTGTTTTATACTCATTTAGTTTGTCTCTGTATTCTTTCCCCACATTGGTGTATCTCTGGCTTAATGCAGTGGATTGCCTGGATCCGACGTGTTCCAACAATGGCATCTGTGTGAACGGGGAGTGCCACTGTAAGCCAGGCTGGGGAGGGCTGCACTGCGAGCTGCCGAGGGCCCAGTGCCCGGACCAGTGCCACGGCCACGGGGCCTTCATACCAGACACTGGGCTGTGCAGCTGCGACCCCAACTGGATGGGACCCGACTGCTCGATGGGTGAGTGCGACTGCAGAGCTATCAGAGACGTAGTAAAGGAAAGCGTGGCGACCGACTGCCTCTTCTCATCGTATTTTGTAGTCCCTGTAGGACACATGGCTAATTAGTTCAGCATTATGTTTCATACTGTTTTGCTTTTTTAACTGTATTTGGATGAAACCAACGAGACCACAAACAATACAAACATACTGAGAACTAAGATACAGCAACTGTTATATTGTCTGAGCCAAATTGGAACTAACAGGAAGAAAATGTGACATGTTTTTTACTGTCAAGGCTATAAAATCATCTCCCAGTGACGGTACGCTTATGGCAGCTTTTTACGATTATCAGGGCAGCGCTTAAAATCAAAAATGGACAAAGCGGGGCTTCTTCTTCTTTTTTTACATAGAACATTTCACTACAATGGGTGGCACATAAAAGAGGCAACTTGCGTAAAAGAATATAATAAATAATAAATGAAATACCAAAAAAAAAAAGGAGCAACAACAACAAAGGAAACAAAGAAGCAGGAAGAATAACCACCCACAAACAACACCGACAAACACAGAACATACCCCGCAACTCGCCCACAGACAAAAAACACATACCCGCACTGACACAGCAGCTGATCTTAAGCCTCAGAAAATAAAAAAGATCTTGTTTTTACTTTCAAACAACACAGCTGTGACATGGTTGTTTGTTCCAGACAGAGAGGCCAAAGTAAAAGCAGCATCATCTTGATCTTCTGGGTAAATTAAAACGCCTCTGCATGACGACCTGGAGATGTGTTGTCACTTAGGATGTCAGACGTGAAATATCAGAGGCTTTATAGATTATTAATAGAAGTTTGGGATTGTTTTTGTGTTCGCCCGGGAGCCAATGAGGAGATTTAAGTTTAGCAAAGATAAATGACTCTTTAAAGGGCCAGTTCGCCAATTCCCAGTCCTCTCATGCTATTATGGAGAGCTAATTCCATTATGCTAGAATAAAAATGCAATTTGGCTCTGTGCCTTTGGAGGACGCTATCCGCTTCTCGAATGGGCCCTGGAAAACCTCCGCCAGACGTGAAACACACAGGCAGCTTGCTAAACTACACATCTAGGACGCCCGCCTCGGATATAATCATTCGTTCCGTGAGGTGCCTTGAAACGCTGCCTGCTCTCCTGTATTCCCTCCCATTCCACATTTATAACTGAGTCATGTCTCATTCAAAATCATCAGGTTTGAAATGTAGACTGAAGTCCCCAAGATTTTTTATACAATCCACCGGTATATTCTCGTCGTATTTCAGATTCTGTACCGCTCTGAGCTGTTGCCTGCTGCGAAACGGTAGTATTCCACTCCAGCGTCTCTCGCTGGGCTGTTCCTTTCAGAGGGAGGGGCGCAATGCATGCTGGGAGTTGTAGGAATGTAGAATGGGCGAAACCACGAGCTGTTTGTACAACTTTCTCCACAGCTATGGCGCCAATTATATTATTCTATCGATTACAGAGAACACCAGCTTTGACTGACAGTGGCTGCTCCTTTAAGTCAGTGACATGAATGTTGCAGGTGTGTTTGTGTTGTAGGTAGTGACACATACAGTTAAGACAAGATAGAATAGTGTGTGTGGGAAGGCAGGAGGAAAACGGATGAGTCACTTCCTGTATGTTAGGCTCATAATTCCCAGCTGCGCCCCTGGAAGGATTGAGAAAAGAACTTGTATATTGCTTGAAAAGTAGCTGAGCTCATGTTCAGATGTCTTCTGTCATAAAATACTTAACTCCATCCATCCCTTATCCCAGTAAAATAAAACAGTTAAGCTGCAACTGTTAGAGACTCAGCCACCAAGCTGCACGCTGCTTCCCGTCGCAGGATAACAAACCGAGCTGCAGACTTTGTAATGAGAGAAGCAATACTTAACTTTAATAAAGACAACATTGTTCCACGCTGCAGGATCCCTCAGCAAGTGTGTTTCAAAACATCTGTACATACTTCATTCCCGCACAGTCGGGGTCCTGAATACATGAGCGGGATTGTCACATCACACCACATGCACCGTCGCTGCCTGCAACATCTGAGCCTCCCAAACAGTGATTGTAATGGAGGCTCAGGAAATAACCCTTCTCTTCACAAAACCATAAGCACTGATTCTAATTAAAGGTGTGTGTTGGGGAATTGTGTTCAGTGTGATGCGGATTTAACTGTTTTTTTGTGTGTCGCTTTGATCGTGTTCAGCTTTGGGCACTTTCTAGGGTAACTTTAGTTACTGTCACTGGGTGTTTTTTTATTAGCAGGTAAAAACTGAGGTTTCATAATAAAAGTGTGTGGACATCCTGGTTACATATCTGCACAGTTTTAAATGCATTTCAATAATTACATTCCAACATGGTGTTTTAACAACTCATGTGAGCAACAATGCATGTAACCCAGGCATCTAAAACATGTAACCCACCAAATCCCTGCTGTGACACTTATTACAAATAACGATAACATTTAAGTCTAAAAAATAATATTTGTAACAAAAATAATTCTTTGTTCCTCCAGAGGTGTGCTCAGTCGACTGTGGCACACATGGAGTGTGTATGGGCGGAGCTTGTCGCTGCGAGGAGGGCTGGACCGGCGCAGGCTGTGACCAGCGCGTGTGCAACCCGCTCTGCATCAAACACGGAACCTGCAAAGACGGGAAGTGCCAGTGTCACCAGGGCTGGAACGGAGAGCACTGCACCATCGGTAAGCGCCTCTGTGTACTTGAGCGTGCGTGGGGGAGCTGTGTGTTTGATGTGTGTCTGCGTGTCAACACGTGGGTGTGCACAGAAACACCAGCACCCAGTCAGACTAAAGAGGCAGCTCCTTTGGAAATGAGAAGTGGAGGCAAAAGGGAGACCTTGGGGAATCAAAAGAGAGGGGGGGGCTGACGTAGGAGGTGGGCGAAACAGAGAAGAGAGGAGCAAACTTCTTAGAAGTGGGGGTGGGAGGATTACAAAAGAACATGATTTAGCCGTTTTTAGGTTGCCTCTCAACTGGGGACCCCGGGAGTCTTAGTTTCTGTGGCCTTTGAAACACCAAAGTTCTGAGATGAAAGGTAAAACTCCTCACCTCACTGTGATCAAAAAAAAGATCTCTCTCACATTGTTTGTGTGTGTGCATGCACACAGTTGTGCCTGTGCGTGTGTGTTTATGTCAGTCAATCACTGTCTCATACTGACATCACTGTCACTGTGGATGGATGAGTGCCAGATTCCTTTGATTCACCCACAGTGCCTTTAGATACCAAAAAGTCTGATTTCCTTGTCACCAGAAGCACTGTGATTGCGATCTGAATCACACACACACAAACAGACACTAACACACACACAAAGCTACACATATATATGCACGCACGCACACGCACTTCAACACATATATTCGCACAGGGGAATAACAGTTTATGATCTGCGCATTTCCCCCATCAGAAAGTAGGGCAGCTTTGACTGCAGCATCAGCCCGAGATCAAAGAGTTGTCAGGCCTCAGCTTGGTGCAAAGCACACTTCACTAGCACCAGACACTCTCAGCGTTAGCTTATCCAAGCTTGCCTGTTGTTCATTTCAGCTCTGCATGATGTTGCTTGCATTTATTAAAAAAATACTCTCCCCATCTCTTACCTTCTGCACGTTTTCTCCCACTGCAGACCATGGGAGCATGGTTGACAAAGCAGGTACCGTATCTGACTCTGGTGTTTTGTTTCTTAGCCTGTGGTGGTAGAAGCTAGCTGCTGCATTTGTGGGTTTTGGCCTGGCTTGGCTCTGTAGACTCTGTGGTGCTATCTGTCCGTAGATTAGGGTGCCAGCCTCAATGATAACTCCCTACGTGTAGCGCACTCCCATTTACAGCAGTGCGCTACAGGCAGGGCCAGCTGTCATTGAGCCTAGATGTGTTGTGGGGTACCGTAGAGCCGAGTGTGGTATCAGCAGTGTTGAGGGGCTGTGCTGTGAATGTGTGGATGTGCATGCGTGTGAGTGAGTGTGTCCTTCTCCATATTTCTAATATGGAAACACAAACACATAATGCTGCTCAGGTATTCTGGTCATGTATTGCATAAACACAGCTGCTTCACATGAGGGGGAAAACGATGGAAGCCGTAAAAAACTTTTGAGGTAATTGGTGAATTTCATAGGCCACTGATGCAAGGCCGTGATGTGTCGTCAAAAAACGCAGAGCTGTTGAGTGTGTGTGTGTTCACGTTCGGGTTACACTTGCAGCCATGGTAGAATAGTTAATAAATTTATATCGTGTGCACATGTTGGTGTTTGATTGTGCGTGTGTGACTCAGCGATTAATTCCAGATTCTCTATCTTTTCATCAAACCCATCCCCTCCAGCATGGAGAAACACTTTAGTCAGATCACACACAGATAAACAGAATCGTGGCTAAGGTTAAGGCATCGGCGCAAACGGAGAAGGCTGCAGGTCCGGGGTGAGTTGTCTCTCACGCACAGGGAGAATGCTTAATAGATAGCCCCGCAGCTGAACCTCTGTCGGAGCGGCACAGATTGCCTGACAGTACAGGTCCCCGGAGCACCGTTGAGAGTGTCCTCTCACCCTCTACGCTTAATGGAATAGCTCTCATTGTTTTATGAAGAGCCGGCCCAGAGAAAAGGTAAATCGCAGGGTTAAAGAGGGAGCGAGACGGAGAGGGAGAGTAAAGAAGAAACAGATGGAGTCAAAGGGAAGCGGGTCAAAGAACATGCGGGGTAAAGCAATCAGTGTAATTTCTAAGATAGCTTATTAAGGACAAGGAGGGAGCAGATGAGTGGAGGTTTATCTGAGTAAGTGCAGAGATATCTTTCCCATCCTTGAGCTGAGGTCTTGGATTTATGGCTGTGACCTTTCCTGCATGACCTTTAGAGCGGACGGAGCTGGAAACAGGGGAAATGGAGAAAAAGGTGGAACTTTTTCAGCACAAAGTCTCGACTCAGTTTTCTTTGGTGCACTTTGTTCTCATCCTTTCTGTCTCTATCTCTCCCTCTCTCCGTCTCTCACTTTCTCTTTCTCTCTCCTTCCTTGGGAGTTTTACAAAGTATCTTTCTCTATCCAGCCATACTCCCCGACACCTACACCCGCACACACCACGCAAGAGTGTGTGTGTGCTGACCCATAATCCAAGGCAATTTCTCCTCCTTTTTAAGGGGATTTCATCAGAGTCCAACCACATTAGAGGGGAGGGTGGACTTAATAGTTTCTGAAATCCCACTTTATTCTAGTTAGTATGAGGGGGTATCGACTAGGCCACGGCATTAAAGAGAGAGGAGCCTCATGCCGGCCTGCCCAGGCAAGCCGATCAATGCCGGCTATGGATTGTCCTGTCCGGGTGCTTCATAAGTATTTGGCTGCTTTAAATGGCAACTCCATTTAACAGGCAATCACTGCTAACTGCCTTTGTTCCCTGAGCTCAATACTAAGGGACAATCTATTCCAGCCTGACTGTTAATACAGCGTCATGAGCAGTCCCCTGATGCAGAAAATGGTAATAATTAAAGATAAAAACCTTTGATTTGATTCCTCTTGTTGAGCTGAAAAACGTGGTTAAGCGTCTCTGCGCCTCCCCGCCTCTTATTGGGACTTGAAACAAGATGGCGCACTGTCTCTCTCAAAGTCCTTTGTTGACTTTCCTTCATCGCCTGGTGTTTGAGACATATGATAAAATGCCAATCGGGGTGAAACGCCTGTTAATTTAGCCGCTGCCACGGTTTAGATTGCACTATTTGTATTCATAATGCATGTCTTTATTGATGAAGCGATTTGTTAGAGGGCAAAATCCTACAGTGCAACTTGAGTGAAAATATGTTCATTAATCTGCCGAGCAGGACTCAATGAAAAGCATTTCATATTCATAATCTCTTACTGGGTTATTTTGTCCTTCCTCACCCTGTGTCGGCACGCTACCACTGAGTGGGAAATGTCAGGTTATATCTCCAGGGTGCGTCGTGCTGAGTGTGTGTGCGTGTGTGTGAGTAAGTGCCACTGCGTGCATGCACGTATTGTTTTATCAGTCAACCCTGTCTTTGCCTCCATCTCCCGTGGGTAGACTTAAAAGTGTCTCATCCTGCTCCCTCATTTATTGAGGAGGAAATCACTGTGACAAGTTTGTTTGAGGCTCTTTGTGCTGCAGGAGAAAACATTGTCATTGTGTGTCATCATGCCTTTTTGTTTCTTCCCTCTCCCTGATAGATTATAATGTGGCCAACACACAGTCTTGTGTTCGAGCAAAGGTTCGATTTAGAGGAATATAAGAAAATGGGGAGACAAGAGAGGAATGTAAAAACCTTCTTTTAAAGGCATCGATGGGGAACATGGTCTCAGCGTGGAGGCAAACTATCAAATGGAATATTAAAATGTGATAATGAGCTTTCAGGACAAAAAAAGAATGTGTTTCTGTGTTTTTATTTGGACCCAATTTAGGAATAGTCATTTTGAAATATAGTTTTAGACTTTCTGGCCAAGAGTTAGATAAGAAGGTTGATACTGTCTGATATCTGCCTCTTCAATATAAGGCTGGAGCCAACAGACAGTTAGCTTAGCTTAGCATAGGGACCTGAGAAAAACAAGAAAAACAGTGGGGAAAAGCTAGCTGGTTTTTTATTTCTCAAGTGAAAATAACAAAAAAAATGAGGATGCACAGGCCAGGCTCAAGTACATATTGTGCAGGTTGCCTGACAACCACGTAGCAACAACAACACTTCAGGAAGTCACACTCGCTCTCTGCTAAGATAAAGTTGTTCACATAACCTCTATGCACACGTTTGTTTGTTTGGTTAAACAAACAAGATGTAACATTAAAGTGATAATCTGGAAGATTTTCATTTAAATAAATGTCTGTTAAAGTCACTGTCTATCCATGAATGAGGTAACACAATGGTGATTGAGCCTATGGCCCACTGATGAAAGCCTTTGCATTTGCATTATTACAGACTGTTAGTCCAGTTAGTGACGTGTTTTCCATCAGCCAGCAGAGGTTGGTCTGCCAGAGAGGGTAGGCGGAGCTAAGCGGCTGCTTTTCCGGTCTCTGCAAGTGTTGTTTGTAAACAGTAATCTACTGTGGCTGAACAAACAAAGAAAAGATGGATGACTACAGATACAACTTCAACAATAAGTGAAAATCCAAAGAATAAGAAAACTCGACGCTCAGATGAAGCAAACAGTCTGAAAAGGAAAGCGACCGTCAGCGAGGAAAATCAAGAGTTACAACCGGAGCCAACCGTGGACGTCACACATGCAACACTGTTTGGGTATCTGGGAAGTGTGCTCCCCGAATTACCGGTTATCGCCATAGGTGCCGCCAAAGAGAACGAAACTGAGATCTTCGAGATTATCACATTAACATTAGTAAAGGTGCTGAAAGGTACATTTTGTTTCCTTTAGACTGAGCCAAGCTTGCTGTTCCAAACTTTAAAAAAGCTAAGATGGCTTCATGTTCATATTGAGTGGGCGATTATAAGAGTGGTATCAATCCCCTCTTGTCATTCTGTGCTAGAAGTGAATAAGCCAATTTTTTTCAAAATGTCAAACTACTCTTCAAAATTTCTTCAAGATTAAAACCAGCGAAAAGTTACCAGATATGTCTTCTGGCAAAATGGTACTGCCCTCAGTAATTGCAAATTTCCTTATCCACACTCCCTTCAAATGTCTGCTTTTCTTTGCCTTAAAGTCACTCTTGAGTTGAGGGTGGCCTTGCTATGCTAGTTAAAGAACTTTCTTGGCTCCAGGCCCTCAGATTCTGGTAGGGCTTTTTTGCATAAGCTAAAGTGAAGGTTTATTAGTTCATAGACACGCACATACACACGCGCGCACACACGCACACACACACACCATTGAACATAATCTCATTCTCTCATGAGAAAGCGTTACTCTGAGGCCATCAGAATCCCATTACCTACACTGAATCATAAGTAAGAGAGAGAGGTGGAGCGAGCGAGAGCAAGAGAGAGAGAGAGGGTTCATGGGGTTCTATCTAGTAAGTGAATCAGGTGATCTATCCACCTCTGTCCTCACATACACACACGACAGCAGCCGTCCCGAAGGTGTGGATAGGAAGGTGTGCGTTGAAATTGACCTGCAGAATTGGATTGATTCTTGAACAATCAATACTTACACTTTGCTACCTTGTGGTTTATTAAATCGAGTGAGCCTCATTGGTCTATCATAACCATATGAGCATGTGTGTATGTGTGTGTGTGTGTAAGAATGTGTGCGTTCATCTGTGTATCACTGATGATAAAACAAACAAGCATCACCTTGCCTCTCTCTCACCTTCCCTCCCCCCTCTACTCTCTCTCTCTCTCTCCTCCTGTCCTCTCCTCGCAGACGGCTGCCCTAACCTGTGTAACGGGAACGGACAGTGCACCATGGGGCAGCAGAGTTGGCATTGTGAATGTCAGACAGGCTGGAGGGGCCCCGGCTGCAGCGTTGCCATGGAGACCTCCTGTGCAGATAACAAGGACAACGAAGGAGGTGAAGTGGGGAGAATCAGGAGAACATTTGGGTAGAACTTATAAAAATTACTCTCGGAAATATAGCTCGGAAAAGGAATAAAGGACGATGGAGGGAAAATAATCAATTATAACAAGAAAGAGTATTAAGATAGAGGTCTCATGAGAGGAGCCCTCTACTGTCGGCGAAATTAAAATTTCCTCTGTGAGAGAATCCAAGATAATCAAAATATTAATAATAATGGAAGAAGCAGACGTAGCTGTTTTGTATTCCCTGCACTTCCACCTCATCATTTCTCTTTTTCGTGATCGCAGATGGACTGACAGACTGCATGGACCCAGACTGCTGCATCCAGAGTCCCTGTCAGAACAGCCCACTGTGTCGGGGCTCCAGGGACCCTCTCCTGGTCATCCAGCAAAGCCCGACGTCCCAGGTCCGCGTCCGCTCCTTCTACGACCGCGTCAAGATGCTTGTGGGACGAGAAAGCACCCATATCCTCCCTGGAGAGAACCCATTCAACTCAAGGTAAACACACAGGCGACAGTAATGTATTATTAGTATTTATAGTAATAACAGACAAGAGACACTAAAGGCCTGGAAGAGCTTCAGTACGCAAGAGTTGCAGCATCAAAACCAAGCTTGCGACTTTACCATTGCCTTAACAAAGCTAGACAGCCTTGAGGGCATCTTTAGCTTTGAAGGGATGTGTGGGTGGGGTATAATTTTAAGAGGGCTTTGAAGAATTTTTCTGATCACTCATAAGTGGAAATGACTTTTTGAGCCTTGAGCTCTGACTTTGGAAGAACCACCAATTTTGAGCTGTAGAGAACCGCTCACATCCACTGCACTGCCCTTTACAAGCATATGTAGATGTGGAAAACAAGGGAGGAACTAATGAATGAGAGCAAACTTTTTTTTTTTTTTTTTACAAACGCACACTTTTGAACTCGGATATCACTCTACTAGATATTTTTATAGGATGAAATTGGTTTAATTGGTCCCCCAAATCATATTTGATTTGATACATTTATGAAAAGGCCCCTCAGTGAGTCGCCAAAGATTGAACATACATACAGTATACTGTAAATGACGTGTACTTAAAGATAAATAAGGCACTCAAAGTGGTCGAGTGCACATTCATTAAAAATGTTTTTTCATTGCATTTGCCAATGATGTTAAAACATGATTGCATAGCTCGTGAGATTACATGTGTCACAGATTCTTACCACTTTGAATGCTCATAGAAGCTTTGACATTTATGTGAGTAAATGTCTGCCCTGAATTAAACCTCACTAACTGCAGATTCAACAACGCAAATATTAAACAGAATGGTTCACAGAGTCCGCCACAATTCCCAGCGCCAAAGCAGAACCAGCCAAGGTTCTTGCTAGAGCTGTGAAGCACTGTCCAAGGTGCTGATTCTTGCATGCGTACATTTGAGCATGCCAGCATCTGGTGTTTCCAAAGGAAATAACTCATCAAAGTGAGGATAAACTAGCTAGTTTAAATGTTAATCTATGTGTAGCAGTTCTCCAGGACGCACACACACACATCCATCTACATTGTCACGGTTTGTTTACATGATTGACATGAGCTAATGTAGATGGCGGGGCTTGCTGATTGTTTCTAATTAATGAGTGGTGGAAGACCAGAGCAATAAATGAGTGGCTAAATTGGATGATTGAATGACGGGGAGATTAATCAAACAGGATGATTGATGGTTCGGAAGGTTTGGCTGATAGATAAACTATCTCCCTCTCACTCTGTCTCTTCTCTCTCCTTTCAGTCTGGCATCTCTAATCCGGGGTCAGGTGTTGACTACGGATGGAACCCCTCTGGTGGGGGTGAACGTGTCTTTTGTCAACTATCCCCACTACGGCTACACGCTGACACGGCAGGACGGAATGTATGTACAACAGCTCCCCGGCACTGCTTGCTGAATCTGTGATACTACCTCGCCACATAGGCTGTATTATCAGATTAGATTAGATTACATTAGATTAGATTACGTTAGATTAGATTAAATTAGAAAACCGTAATGATCCCATGAGGAAAGTAGGCCGTCTAAGTCAAAAATAATTACATATCACAAAGAGAAGGGATTTCAAATAAAACAACACAACTGAGAATTAAAACACCACAGTCTCCTAAGTGAAACTATATTAATAAAAAAGATAACTGAGATCACAATAAAATGAAAGAAAGGAAAAGTAATATATTGTTCCAGAGAAATGAGAACAAATGCTGGAAATAGGACTTGATTTTACGAGAGGCAATGTTTTATTTCAGGTCACAACGTTTCACTGAAGATAAACGTGTGAAACCAAATAAAAGTGTCATTATAACAAACTTTTAGAGCAAACTTTGAAGAAACTTTGAACCCTTTGCTTGAAAAGTCTTTCTGAATGCATTTGGTTAACTCACCTGACATGTCTTTCTATTCCTTCTGCAGGGATCCCGATATCTGGGGAGTTTTATGCTGCTTTAATTTGACTTTTCTGTCCAATTTTCCCCCAACAAGTTCTATTGAATTCTAGTCTGACTGACATCCGTAACATGTTATTTCAAAGTTTGATACTGACCTCCCCTAATTGTACAGCGTCTGTGTTTCCTGTCTCAGGTTCTTAATGCACCCTTCTCCTCCTCTTATCAATGATTTCTTTGCAGGATTTTCTCCCAGTCAGGCCGAGCTGACGTGGAAGCATCTGAACTTCGACTAACATTTAATTGACCTTGTGTTTCAGGAGCAGTTACTCGCCAGTTTCACGGACTTGAACGAACATGTTCTGATGTCCCTGTCTGACCTTGTTTAGTTTTGATGAGTGCTTTTTTTCCTTCCAGTTGTTAGCGGCTCTTGGCCACAGCAGTTCCGGACACTTTCGTGGCGCCTCAAACATGTGTATACGACCTTTTTCTGTGCTAGTCATTAACCCACAGCTGTTAAACATAATATGGTGACAAAAGGTTAAAGGAGAGCGTTGAGTGAAGTCAATTATACACTGCACCAGTGTTCTAACATTTTATTACAGTCTTTTAACTGTTGTCTACAGTCTGCCTAGACTTGAATGTTGTGAGAGTGTGTTGTACCATATTGAAATAATATAATGTTGTGAAAAATTTATTCCAGGTCTTGTTTTGTCAATGAATTATTCCTAAAGCAGTGGAGTTAATATTTTATTAGAAGAAACAAACACTGAGAGTTGAGTCCAAATAACAGTCCACTACAACACTCCTCATCTGTACCTCATCCTGTTCTTGCAAACCTCTCCAGGTTTGACCTGATAGCTAACGGTGGTGCATCTCTGACTCTGCGGTTCGAGCGCGCCCCCTTCCTGAGCCAGGAGCGCACGGTGTGGCTGCCCTGGAGCCAGTTTTATGCTATGGACACTCTGGTGCTTAAGACAGAAGAGAACACGATCCCGGGCTGTGACCTGAGCGGCTTCGTCAGGCCTGACCCTCTTGTGATTGCATCCCCTCTCTCCTCCTTCTTCAGCTCCAAGCCAGGGGAGAAACCCATCATACCGGAGACACAGGTGCGGTACCACTGACCTCTGGCAGCTGGCTAATCTCCCTTCTGGTTCCCTCGCTCTATTGCCACTCTCCTGTATGCCTGCCTCCTGTAGCTCTCTGTCTCCTTTCGCTTCCATAGCTTTTCCCCCCATTTGTTCCCTCTTTCCGTATTTCTTTTATTTCTTCCATTGTTTTTTTCCCTTTTTTGTCCTTCAGCCGTCAGTGGAAGCGTGACCCCCATTACTCCCTCTCCCTCTAATCCGCCCTAATCCCTCTCTCCTGTCATCTCCTCTCTTTGTCTTCCAGGTGCTGCATGAGCAGATCGAGGTGCCTGGCACAAGTCTAAAGCTGTGCTACCTCAGCTCCAGGACGCAGGGTTACCGCTCCCTGCTCAAGGTGACCATGACTCCAGCCGTGGTGTCTATGGGCCTGCTGAAGGTTCACCTGATGGTTGCAGTTGAAGGACACCTTTTCCAGAAGTGGTTCCATGCCTCTCCAAACTTGGCGTACACCTACATCTGGGATAAGACTGACGCATATGGCCAGAGGGTCTACGGGCTTTCTGAAGCTGTTGGTGAGTGGAAGGGGTGGATGGAATAGGAGCTATATTGTGTGTAACGAGCATTTTCTCTCTCTGGATAAAAAGCTCTACCAGTAAGGCAGCACTTGCTATGACAGAGGGAGAGAGCGCTAATTAGGGAGCTTGAAGGAGAGATAATATGCCAGAAACCCTGCCTCCAACCACTATGCAGCATAGCCACAGTTAAGTGCTTTTTTTTCATACATACGTCTATTTTTCATTGAAGCCGCGTGTGGTTCAGTCAGCCAGCCGTAACTGCGATGAAGGGTTATTAGCCATCAGGGTGAGTTAGCAGTTAGCTACTGGAGCAGCAAGCAGGAGTCCAGGGGAGCCTCAGTGCTATTACACTCTGCTGTCACAGTTGCTCACAGATGCTGTCAGGCAAACACTGCTGTCAGGCCACAGATGCAGTGGACATCTGGGGCTTCAGTGTGGGCTCAAATCATGAGGGGCATTCTGTTTGAAAAATTACATTCAGACAAAGATCCCATAGTCCCCCAGAGTAAGTGTAATTTCACATTTCTCACAGAATATAAAGCACAGATTGTTCATGATTGAGTGAGTGTGGATTCAGATGGAGGTATACTTTATTATTGTTTGCAGTGAAGTTGAAAAGGTGGTGCCAACAGCACTTTCACTGCGAGTCAAGTGGAAGCTGATGTGTTAACACTCCTTTCCTTTTCACGAGGCGACACGTGCATTCACAGATGCATTGCACTGTACGTACACGTCAACGCAGACAATCACAGAGTAGTTTCAACAGGAGGCGGTTAATCTACTGCCTCACAACTTTTTTCTTACTTTCCTTCCTGTTTTTCTTTCTACATTTAACCAAATCAACAGAGACTCTGTCAGCATATGTGTTTGATTGGAGAATAATGTTTCACCCTGGAATCCGGTGTGGCCTGTAGGTTTAAAGGGCGCCTGGGTAATCTGTCCAATTAACAAGGTTTTTAATTGATTTACCGGAGCATGTGAGGGTGTTAGGTAGGTGTGAATGCAGATTTCAGTACAGGTGCTAACTAGATTGTCTGTGTATCACACGTTTCACAACTTAACTTCTCATGAAGTTTCCTCTTCCTGGTGTTTCTGTCATGTTTTTGTTTTATCTGTCCTGTTTTTGTATCACTCATGTCTTTATCTTCCCCCTCTTAGTATCGGTGGGCTATGAGTATGAGTCCTGTGCCAGCCTCATCCTCTGGGAGAAAAGGACGGCCATTCTGCAAGGCTACGAACTGGATCCGACCAGTCTGGGCGGCTGGTCACTCAACAAGCATCACATACTGAACACACGCAGTGGTATGTATCTCTTAAATGAGCACAAACTTTTCCAGTTTCCGTCTGTTTATATTTAGCCATCTCCCAATGTGTAGCAGGTTTACAGTACTGTATATCTCACAACACCTGCTATTGTCTTGGGGAGGGCGGAAACCACACTGTGCTTCCTGTGGCTCACATGGAGCTGCCAGGCGTCTCTTTTTACCTGTCAGTGCAGATTTTCACAGGAAGAGTTTGTGTTGTCTCACCTAGCTCGACTGCCTCATCCACTCACACCAGCCCTACTGTGTAAACATGCGCTCCAACCAATCGACGGCAGGTACTCGAGCAGAGGGGGTCCGCAGAGGGGCAGAGTTACATTTTGCAGGGGCAGAATCAGGAGGGGGAGTCATTCTTGATGCATCATCTGCTATACCATTATCTCCACTCTGTGCGGTAATAAGCATGGAAATATAAATGGGCTGATGCACTGATGTTCACCTGCTGTGACAATCGATGTGCTAATGGAAAGGACACAAGTGGAGACCCAGTGGTGTATAGCGGTATTTTTAGAAGTGAGGGGAAGCATCCACACCTGTACAGTAGAATAATGTTTTTCCTGGGAATCATGCAAAGCTACACTGTTCGACTACGGCCATTATAAAGACTTATGTTATGCAGACAATAAAATGTGACTCATATCAGCTGCTTGTGAAGAACAGTGACGAACCGAACACACAAGTAAAGTTTAGATTGCCAACATAGTTAAAAGAGGTTTTAAGAACAAGTGACTACAGCTTTGCTAAATGCTAAATGCTAACATGCCCCCTCTGACGTTGCTAATATACTGATGTCGGGAAATAATTCATGTTTTTTTTATTTATATAGCACCATAAAATAACAAAAGATATCTTAGAACACTTTACAAATAGAGCAGGTCTGGACTGTACTCTTTGTTAACCATCTTAGCACAGTGGTTCTCAACTGGTCTCACCTCAGGACCCACCACCACCTCAATGATGAATTGGACCCAAATTTATTACATTTTTTAACCATTCAAATGTATGTAATTTAATGACCTGAGACGCAGTGAAACATTACAGTATGCCAACATCACAAAACACAACAGTGTAATAGTCAACCAAAATGACATACAGGCAGTAGTGCATAAGAACATATTCCCTCTACAATTCATTCACTTAGCAGCCTTTTTTCAACAGAAATGAACTGAAAGTGCAGCTACTGTAGGGCTCATCAAGTTTGAAGAACTGTAGCTGTAACTGTAGCTTGGATTACCCAATCAGTGGATACATGGAGTGTGAATAAACTACACTACTACTGAACGCACGTCAAAGGATACACATGTTCTTTGCAGCATAGCAGCTTATTTCAAGAGCACATCCGCAACCCACTGAAAACAGTTCCAAGACCTACTTTTGTGGGGTTTAGCATGTTGAATGATTTCATTTTCTCATTCTTAATTTCTAAGCTTAATCCAAAAGGCAACTGGACTTGGTTTAAGTTCTTGAAGACGTTTCACCTCTCATCCGAAAGGCGTCTTCAAGAACAAGTCCAGTTGCCTTTTGGATTAAGCTTAGAATTACCATGACCTGGATGACTGAGAACCATAATTAAAGTTTAGTGGGTGAGGAGAATGTCATTAGTTTGGGATGGACAAATTCAAATTTTGACATGGTGATGCTGTTTGAACAACAATGAAGGGACAACCAGAGTTATCACGATTCATCACCAGAGTGACATGAATTTTTGACATTTTACTCGCCTACAAAGATGCCAACCTCATGGTAGTGCTGGAAGTAATGAGAATTATGGAAATCACCAAAGTCAGTAGAATGTATCTTCCTGGTACCATGAATGTCTGTACACATTTCAATGGCAATTTATGTTGAGATCTTCAAAGCGATGGATAGCCATCCCTAGAGCTACGTGGCTAGCTAGCACTGCTAAAAAGTAGCAGCATAATCTTCCAGCATGTATTGCAACTCAAACTGTTTCTAAACATCCTCAAACTGGCACAGTCACCCTAATCCACTCATGTTTCTCTCCACTCTGTCTCCTGTCCAGGCATCCTCCACAAGGGAAGTGGTGAGAACGTCTTTGTGACGGAGCAGCCCCCAGTAATGACCAGCGTCATGGGAAACGGCCGGAGGCGCAGTATCTCCTGCCCCAGCTGTAACGGCCTGGCAGACGGCAACAAGCTGCTGGCACCGGTCGCTTTGGCAATGGGCACCGATGGCAGTCTCTATGTCGGGGATCTGAACTTTGTACGCAGGGTTTACCCGTCTATGAACACGACTGGCATCCTGGAATTAAGGTATGAACACAAATTCAAGTAGAGTTAGGATCTAGAGGTTTTCTTAAGTTGCAGGAGAAATACTGATGGATATAAGAAGGGCTTGTTTGGATTTAAGTAAGACGAGGGGGAGCAGACCAGATGTTTTCAGTACATGTAGAATTGCATCCTCACTTTTAACAGACAAAAGTAAGGTGAGACTCAGGGGACGGCACGATGGAAGTAGAATTAAACACTGCTCTAGATACGATTTCTCCAGGGTGTTTTTACCCATGGTTAAATTCTGCTGTTCACACCACAGCCAGCTCTGTGTTGCTCTCTGTAGGTTGCTCTCAACAGACTGTGTGAATTAACATTTGTTTTGTTGTGCTTTTATCTCACTTTCTCCCTTGAAGGAACAAAGATTTCAGACACAGGTAAGATCCTTATCACGATGAATTAACTTTCGCACGTTCCAGCAACCATAGCAGCCGTGCAGTACCTGAAAGCATCCCTCAGTGAAAATATATCACAATCTATCAAGTGACCTTTTAATCATGTCTTTTTTATGTCACTGCAGTAATAACCCAACCCATAAGTACTTCCTGGCAGTGGATCCGGTCTCTGGGGCTTTGTTCATCTCGGATACCAACTCCCGCAGAATTTACCGTGTTCGCTCATTAACCGGAGGCCGCCTGCTGTCGGACAACGCAGAGGTGGTTGCTGGGACGGGGGAGCAGTGTCTGCCCTTTGATGAACGCTGCGGTGACGGAGGCAAAGCAACTGAAGCGACACTCATGAGCCCCAAAGGTGAGCCACGGAGAAATGGTGTAGAAAATTAGTCGCCAACCATTTGATAGTAAAATAATTGTTTTAGTCAATTTCAACATTGTTGTTTCTAAAAATGAGACCGTCGGTGCTTTTCTTTGTTATTTATCATTAAAAGTGAATATCTTTTGGGTTTTGAACAAATCATTAACCAGCAGTTTTAAATCAAAATTGTAAATGGGCTGTACTTATATAGTGCTTTTCCAGCCTTATGACCACCCAAAGTGCTTTTACACACACGTTCACACACTGATGGCAGAGGCTGCTCATCAGGACTCACTTAAACCATTTAGCCACACACCGATGACTATGCCTTTTTGGGTTTAGTGTCTTGCCCAAGGACACTTGACAAGTAGACTGCAGGAGCTGAGGATCAAACCGTCAACCTTCCAATTGGAAGTCGACCCGCTCTACCTCTGAGCCACTAAAATAATTGATAAAGAATCTTCAGGGAGGTACCATAAGGCCAGTAGGGAATAACTTATATATTATAGTTATAATCTCGCAGATCTCAGTTTTGTTCTCTTTGGCAATAAACGGTAATTGTGGGAGCACACTTCCCGGATATCCAAACAGTGTCACATGTGTGACGTCCACATTTGGCTCCGGTTGTAACTCTTGATTTTCCTCGCTGACGGTCGCTTTCCTTTTCAAACTGTTTGCCTTCATCTGAGCGTCAAGTTTGTTTCTTTTTCTTTGGATTTTCACTTATTGTTGAAGTTGTATCTGTAGTCATTGATCTTTTCTTTGTTTGTTCAGCCATAGTAGATTACTGTTTACTCGCAACACTTGCAGAGATCAGAAAAGCAGCCGCTTAGCTCCGCCTACCCTCTCTGGCAGACCAACCTCTGCTGGGTGATGGAAAAAGCATCACTAGCTGGGCGCCGCTTGGGATTTTTTCCGCCAAAGTCGCCACAGACACCCAGTCCATAATTCTGCAAATGTAAAGGCTTTCATCAGTGGGCCATAGGCTCAATCACCATTGTTACCTCATTCGGCGATAGATAGTGATTTAACAGACATTTATTTAAATGAAAATCTTCTAGATTATCACTTTGAGTCATAATTATTGAACAGTCTTTTGTTGAATTTCAGTTAATCCATAAGCTTTTCATTCTCAGTGAGGTATGCAGGTTTTTATGATTGTCCGTTCTTTTCAAATCCAGCTTTTCTCAGACCCATAGTTACATAATTATCTACAATTTTTTCGCAGACATCTAAACCGAAGCTGCCATAAATTTCCCTCGATCAGAATCTAATATTTTCTCACAATGCACCATTCTTGTGAATCAACTAAAGCGGGCCAGAGACAGAAGGAGGTTATAAACCAGGTTAATGTTGAACTTATTAATGGAATTACTTTTGTGGATCATTGGATCATAGAACATTGTGACACCAAACTGTCAAGGATGTCACACTGTCACATTTCCTCAGTCAGTGACACAAGTGTGTGTACATGTGGGACTGCAGATGTTAGTGTACACAGTATGTGTGTGTGTGTGTGAGGAGTGTTTGTGAGAGACGATGGCAGAGAACGGAGAAGACAATGAGCCACTGATTCCCTCTAACCTGTCACAGGAAAAGTCAGCCAGCGCACAACAGCTCATCTCGCCCTCTCTCTGTCTCCCTACCTCTCTCTCCCTCTTTCTCTCTCTCATTTGCTCTGTGCCCTTCGCTGTATCCTCCATCTGTTGTTGTGTATCTCAGTGCGTCTACAAGTTATTTCGGGGCACTGTTGCCTCACACAAACACACCTGTCTGAAATCCTGCTGCCTGTTAGACCGATAAGGCTGACACCGCACCGCTGGTAAACGCTAGGGGAAGTGAAACAAATGAAAAGTAGAAAGGTGGGGGTGACACCAAAAAAAGCAGGGAGAAGAAACTAAGGAAGGAAGTAGAGACTGCACAGGATAACTTGTCTTGCTAAAGAATCTGATTGCAGTCTAAAATCGCCCTCTGGGAGGAGCATGAGCTCAGCTCCGCATCCCGATGACTCATCCCAAAAACTAACACTCCTCTAACAGTTCAATGCCCGCTCCATCACTTTGTTCCCTCTCATTCGGTGAGGCATTGAGCAATTCAGCTGTCAGGGCTGCTATCTGTTTTCAGCCAGTGGAAAGAGTGAAGTTTAATTGACTAAAAATGTCTACGGGTTGCCCGCAGCGCTTGAGTTATGAGTCGTCACTCACGGTGTTCATCTCTGCTTTGACAGGTATCGCGGTGGATAAAAACGGCCTGATGTACTTTGTGGACGCCACCATGATCCGAAAGGTGGACCAGAACGGCATCATCTCCACTCTGCTGGGGGCCAACGATCTGACTGCCGTGCGGCCGCTGAGCTGTGACAACAGCATGGACGTCAGCCAGGTACGACGGTTAGGAAAGAAGCGCAGGACAGACGAGAGGTGATGGTGTGATAGATGATGATCTAACGGCCCCCGTGAGTGCTGAGCTATGACGATTGCGTGGACACATGCCAGCCAAGGCCTGAGGTCGGGGAGGGACTGATTTAGGGTGGGATTAAAGAGTCCATTGATACATTAATGGATCGAAAGAGAGTGAGGACTGCAGTCACTTTAAAAAATGAAGAAGAGAGTACTATGAACCTTGGCATCCTTTCAAAACCCTCCCCCAACATGGACGTCCTCTCATGTTTGACTTTCTTTCTGCCCCGCAGGTTCGTCTCGAGTGGCCCACGGACTTAGCAGTGAACCCCATGGACAACTCTCTCTACGTCCTGGAAAACAATGTCATCCTACGCATCACTGAGAACCACCAGGTCTGTTACACATGGCTGGATGGCCATTGCAAACCCTTAGAGTGGACACTCACTGTAGGCTTTTGACAGGATTTAGTCCCAATTAGTCTTCCACGGCCCAATTTGAAAGTAAAAGTTCAAGTTTTAACATAGTTTCATAAGTTTTGCAGCGGTGGCAATATAACTGATTAATTAGCTGCAGGAATATTCTACTCTCTGGAATCTCGCTTCATTGTGGAAAGTTTTATTCGCACTCTTTTAACCTCTGCTCACATCCCCACATCCTGCAGGTGAGCATCATAGCGGGTCGGCCCATGCATTGTCAAGTGCCGGGAATAGACTACAGCCTCAGCAAGCTGGCCATACACGCGGCCCTGGAGAGCGCCACAGCCATCGCCCTGTCCCACACCGGCATCCTCTACATCGCCGAGACAGACGAGAAGAAGATCAACAGAGTGAGACAGGTGAGAGAGGTTCTGCACTTAGCTGTGTGGTTGTTTTAAATTTGTTTTTTCTTTAACTATAAAGTTATTTCGTGGCAGAACTGACAGCACAGCTGCTCCGGCCATGTGGGTGTTTTTAGATATTGTGAGATTGCTTCAGATCTCCAGACACTACATTCAGTTCAGGGACTTCTACTTTTTTCAATTTCTCTGTTTTGATAACTCAAGACGACTTTTTGCTTTTGATAATGCATTTTCTTTCAACGAGTTGTAACTTTTTTGCCATCTCATCATTCCTCTTCCATTTTCTGTCCCTGCGTTTTTCATAGGTGAGCACTAATGGAGAAATCTCTCTCCTGGCTGGAGCTGCCTCCGACTGCGACTGCAAGAATGATGTCAACTGCAACTGCTTCTACGGCGATGACGGCTACGCCCCGGACGCCGGCTTGAACTCCCCCACCTCCTTGGCCGTGTCCCCTGATGGGACGCTCTTCATCGCAGACCTCAACAATATCCGCATCAGAGCCGTGCGAGCCAACCGCCCGGGCCCTGCCGTCTCAAGCGTGGGGTACGGAGGATCCGCACAGTACGAGGTCGCATCGCCCAGGGAGCAGGAGCTGTACGTCTTCAACGGGGAGGGGCTTCACATCCAGACTATCAGCCTGGTGACAGGGGAGCCACTTTTCAACTTCACCTACGGCACTGATGGAGAGCTGGCCATGCTGGTGGATAACTGCAACAACACCGTGAAGGTGAGGAGGGACGGACAGGGCCAGGGAAGCGGAGCCGGCCTGCTCAGGCTGGTGCTGCTGCCCGAGAACCAAGTGGTGACCCTCGGACTGGACCCCACAGGCGGGCTGCGCAGCGTGTCAGCCATGGGCCAGGAGGTGGCTCTGATGGGCTACAGCGGCAACACGGGCCTCCTGGCTACCAAAGCTGATGAGACTGGATGGACCACATTTTACCAGTGAGTGTTTGTGAAAGTGAGAGAGTGTTAAGAATATGTGTTTGTATAATTCGAGCTCTTTTCCACACATGTGAAACACAAAATGAATGAGCTTCACAGGTTTTATGTTGATCACGTTCCAGTGCATTCCCAATTATTCATCTGGTTACTTACACAGTGTAACGCTGCCCCCAAGTGGTAGCTCTTATAACTACAGCTGCAAGGTTGTGTTCCTTCTGCGTTTGTGCCTGTGTTTGTCAGCATACATTTAATTTGCACTCACTGCCTAGTTTATGTTTATATCATATCTATATTGTATTGTAGTGTTTTATCATTTGTACTCTTTAGAATGTATGTAGATATTTTTTTCTATTATAGATCTCTTCTATTCTGATGCTGCATTTTAATCTATTATTCTATTCTATTCTATCTATTATTGCTGTAACACAACAACAACAAGTAAGAACATCTACCCATCTATCTATCGCTCTAAATGTCTCTTCCCCCCTCTCTCCCTCACCCCTTATCTCCCAGGTACGACAGCGAGGGTCGCCTGACCAACGTGACGTACCCCACGGGCATGGTGACAAGCCTCCACCGCGAGATTGAGCGCTCAATCAACATCGACATTGAAAGCTCAAGCAGGGACGACGACGTCACAGTCATCACCAACCTGTCCTCGGTCGAAGCCTCGTACACTGTGGTGCAAGGTAGAGACGCGCTCAGCATGTACAGGGGGAATAAACTGTTGTGTGGCACGAAGGTGGACAAATGAAGGGCTCAGATCCTCAGCATGGGGCAAAATAAATCCGATTAAAAATAATCTTTAATTATCTTAAGTAGATAGAGGTGCATAAATAAGTTAAAATATGTTTTATCTTTTCATATGTTATTGATATATTGATGAGATGCACAGAGAGTCAAGAGCTACTTAATCTTCATATTCAAAAACATGGCCGCCCCATGTGAGAGTGAATATGCGCCGGCCCGCCGCCTCTAATTGAAAGTCTTGTAATTTTCACTCAGTTATGTGAATGCTCCAGGAGATTATTTTCCTTCCCCTACCGACACCCAGCCCGCTCTCACTCCCTCTCATGGAGTAAAATTACCAATATATAGTTGTTAATCCCAGCTGGGATCATCCTGCTTTTGAATATCATCACAGAAAAATTCATTAACTCATGTAGAGTGAATCCTCCTCATCCCTCAAGCTTTCTTCTCTCTCTCGCACACACGTACGCACTGTCATACAAATACAGCTCTCAACCAGTTCCCATGATCCCTGAGCTTATTTGGTCTGTTTAGAGAGTAAGAAGGAGAAGGAGAGTAATTGCCTCCCTTCCCTTGACCAGTGCGTGTGGTGTGACGGAAGTGTGTACGCAGGCTGTGCACTATATGAGTCTGAAGGCCTCCGAGAGAATGCGCTGTAGATGTATTCTGTGATCCACCTGCATTGCGGGAGGAAAGCGGGCGAGTTGTTCACAGAGCTGTAAGTCATTTAAGGTTTCCAGCGCACTGTGTGGGTTTCAGCACAGCTCTCTGCTGACATACTCACTTAACCATCTCCCTCTCTTTCCGCTCTTTCTCGCTCTCTTCATTAACTCCTGCACAGTGAATTCTCCTTGGCCCTCGAGCTCCCGTTCCTCTCCCTCTCTTTCCCTCTCCCTCGCTTCGGTTTTATTACGAGGTTGTTCAGACAGAGAGAGCAGGAGAGATTTATCTAAAGGCTGTTGCTGCCAAGTCAATGGAAAAAAGCTTCACTTGTCTGTTTGAGGCATTGTTAAAATGTGCCTGGAGCTTTATTACAAATTGGCCTTATGGATTACTGTCATTTGTGGCGGGGCTTCAAAGGGAGACACCATCTGATCCCCTCACCTTTTGTAAAAGAAATAAAGAAAAGATCCCACGCTGCATATGCCGGATATTTCTTAGCTGAAAAACAATTTAATCTTTCTCTCAATCGCATCATTGTGATCAGGACGTCTGTTTTTCAGACATCAGAGGGAAAAAATAGCCTCAGAATTAGGCATGGGCTTATCTGTTTCCATGAGACTGAGTCATTACACTGTGGAGATAGGGAGATCGTGGAGAGATGTCAGTTTAAGCCGGACTGTTTTCATTCAGAACATTCAGAGTTTTTATAAATACAAAACAGATCCTTTAATATTTGATACCTGGTGTTTACTGATATGAGTATTCAGGCTTTTGAACATCTCCTTTTCTTAATTTCAGATGTCAGAAGGGCATAAACAAAACCAGCTGTTTTTGTAGTCTTTAAAAGTACATAGACTGAAAAGTATGTAGTCTTTCCTTAAAAGGCCAGTTCAACCTCAGTCCTATCATGCTATTATGGGGAGCTAATGCCATTATGGTAGGAAAAAAGATGCAATTTCTTTATGTGTCTTTGGAGGACGCTATCCGCTTCTCCAATGGACCCTGGAAAACCTCTACCAGAATACGTAAAACATGTCATCTGGCGGAGGCCAGGGAGCTCGCTAAACTACACTTCCTCAATCTAGGACGCCCGCCTCCGATGCCATGTGTCGTTCTAAATCGTCAGGTTTGAAATGTAGACCTGAAGATATTTTAGATGATCCACCGGTATATTCTCGTCATATTAGGATTCTGTACCGCTCTGAGCCATTACCTGCAGTGAAACAGTAGTATTTCACTCCGGCGTCTCTCGCTGGGACGTTCCTTTAAGAGGGAGGGGCGCAATGCATGCTGGGTGTTGTAGGAATGTAGAATGAGCGAAACTATGAGCAATTTTCTCCACAGCTATGGCGCCAATTTAAAATATTATTTCTTCTATTGATTACAGCGAACACCAGCTTTGACTGACAGTGGCTTTTTCCAGGGGGGGGCTGCTCCTTTAACCTGAATGTAAAAGGGATGTGCAGTACAGAAATGAAGGAAAACTAACGTTAGAAAACAATTGCTTTGAACCTGAATAAGGCTAAAGATCATGCAAGCTAGTTTAAAAGAAAAAAAACGTTGTTATGTTTTAAATAAAATAATTGTGGGTCGGCAGTATTATACTGCAATGAGTGCATCCTTCTGATCAAGAGGTTTTGACCAGCTGTAATCAATTCTTTGTAAATTTCATCTCATCTTTTTTTTCTCTCTCAAAAAAAAAGACTAACGTGCCAGGAAGCAATAAACATGATGAACTTGTCCGGTTCCCAAAATCCATATCCCCCTCATCTTTATGCCCTCATCCAGATTCCTTTGTCTTTCTGTCACATTAATGACCACAGGTCAGTGAAATAAGTGAGGAACCTTCCACACTGCAGGAGACTTATTAAAAGAGCAGGATTTCTAATCACACACTTCTGTTTGTAGATTAGCTGGGGTTGGCGTCTGACATGCTCTCTTAAACAGGTAGCATTTAAATGCAATTGGTCGATGCCCATGCTAACCTTATATCTGTGTGTCTCCCTCTACAGACCAGGTGAGGAACAGCTACCAGCTGTGTAACAACGGCACCCTGAGAGTCATGTACGCCAATGGTATGGGCATCAGCTTTCACACAGAGCCACACATCCTCGCAGGCTCCGTCAGCCCTACGATCGGCCGCAGGAACATCACCCTGCCCACTGACAACGGCCTCAACTCCATCGAATGGCGTCTGCGCAAGGAGCAGACCAAGGGCAAGATCACTGTGTTTGGAAGGAAGCTGAGAGTGAGTTGACCCTTGTTAAGCTTCAGTGGCCTTGTTAGGACACATAACTGGAGTAAAAAGTTCACTTTTAACATTTCCTCTCCTTTTCCCTTCTCTTTAGGCTCACGGCCGCAATCTTCTCTCCATTGACTTTGACCGCAACACACGCACAGAGAAGATTTACGACGACCACCGGAAGTTCACGCTGCGCATCATGTACGATGCTCAGGGTCGCCCAGCTATGTGGCTGCCCAGCAGCAGCCTCGCTGTTGTCAATGTGTCGTATTCTACAACCGGACAGCTTGTTGGGCTGCAGCGGGGCAGCATGAGCGAGAGGACCGAGTTTGACCCACAGGGACGCATTCTGTCTCGCTCTTTCGTGGACGGGAAGGTGTGGAGCTACAGCTACCTTGACAAAGTGAGTTCATTTATCTTTAGAACTGTCATATAGCTATCATATCTTGCCAAGGAGAGGCAATAGCAGGAATGAATAGTCATTTGGATTGCAGGAATAACTCAAATGATACATCATTTTTATGGTTATGAAGATTCAAGTTTGTCAGCTAAGAGCAAATTACTCCTGGTGCTATTTCGCAGGAGGCGAGCCACCCATAGATAACACTTTTATATTAATCTGTATTTTGTCTTCCTCTCTGCTTCCAGTCCATGGTGCTGCTCCTGCAGAGCCAGAGACAGTACATCTTTGAGTTTGACGCCTCGGGTCGGGTCACAGCTGTCACCATGCCCAGCGTTGCCCGCCACACCATGTTCACACACGTGTCAGTCGGCTACATCCGCAACACCTATAACCCTCCAGAGAGCAACGCCTCCATCATCCACGACTTCAGCGAGGACGGACGACCTCAGGCCTCGCACTTCCTGGGCACCGGCCGCCGTGTCCTCTACAAGTACGGCAAGCTGGCCAAGCTGTCGGAGATCGTGTACGACAGCACCGCCGTCACTTTCGGCTACGACGAGACAGCTGGTGTGCTGAAGATGGTCAACCTGCAGAGCGGGGGCTTCTCGTGCACCATCCGCTACCGCAAAATGGGCCCGCTTATCGACAAGCAGATCTACCGCTTCAGTGAGGAGGGGATGGTCAACGCACGGTTTGACTACACCTACCACGACAACAGCTTCCGCATCGCCAGCATGAAGCCGGTCATCAGTGAGACTCCGCTTCCTGTCGACCTCTACCGATACGACGAGATCTCTGGAAAGGTGCAGAAATGTTTCTCTTGATGTACTTTGTCTGTTAATAATAACTTTGATATCCCAGGACTGACCTTTTCTCCGAACAATTCTACCCCTCCTTTAGGTGGAGCACTTTGGAAAGTTCGGGGTCATATACTACGACATTAATCAAATCATCACCACAGCTGTCATGACGCTGAGCAAGCATTTCGACACCCACGGTCGCATCAAGGAGGTCCAGTACGAGATCTTCCGCTCACTCATGTACTGGATGACGGTGCAGTACGACAGCATGGGACGGGTGGTGAAGAGAGAGCTCAAGATTGGGCCTTACGCCAACACCACTCAGTACCGCTATGATTATGACGGAGATGGACAGCTCAGTGGTGTCAAGGTGAAGATTCAGCCTCATCTTTGTGTTTATGACGCCCACAAAGACTCTGATTTGTCTTTGCCATTACATCTCTCTGTTTATTGAATCACATAAACAAACGTCCTTGTTTTTCCCAGGTGAATGACTGGTCCACTTGGCGCTACAGCTACGACCTGAACGGCAACCTCCACCTGCTGAACCCCGGGAACAGTGCCCGCATCCTGCCGCTCCGCTACGACCTCAGAGACCGCATCACGCGCCTGGGAGATGTCCAGTACCGCATGGATGAAGACGGCTACCTCAGCCAGCGTGGTTCAGACGTTTTTGACTACAACTCCAAAGGTCAGCTGCTGAGGGCCTACAACCGAGGGCCCAACGGCTGGAGCGTCGTGTATCACTACGACGGGCTGGGACGCAGGGTGTCCACGAGGAACAGCCTGGGACAGCACCTCCAGTTCTTCTACGCTGACCTCAACCACCCAACCAGGGTCACACACATCTTCAATCACTCCAGCTCGGACATCTCGTCTCTCTATTACGACCTGCAGGTAGAGAGGGGTCATATCTACCAACATCCTTGTCTTATACTTTCACACATCAGCATTTTAAATCATCCTGTCTCTTTATCAGGGTCATTTGTTCGCCATGGAAGTGAGCAGTGGAGAGGAATATTACATTGCTTCTGACAACACTGGCACACCGCTGGCTGTCTTCAGCAGCAACGGACAAATGATCAAACAGGTAAAACACAAAACTTTGAATGTCACTTTAATTGCAATCAATTACTGCTACAAAAAGTCTTAAAACTGTGCAGAAGAATCAGCACGAAACCGCACATGGCAAAAGGCTCCTCCGGGGAAGCTCCTCTGTGCCTGACACATTGTTCTGACCTTTCTCAGAGGCAGAGCCCAGAATAACCAGAAGCAAATTGATTCTGCTTGTGTCACACAGGTGCAGTACACAGCGTACGGAGAAGTGTACTTGGACTCCAACCCGGAGTTCCAGCTGGTGGTGGGTTTCCACGGTGGTCTGTACGACCCTCTGACGAAGCTGGTCCACTTCACCCAGCGAGACTACGACGTCCTGGCCGGGCGCTGGACCTCGCCCGACTACAGCATCTGGCCCAAGATCGGGAAGGATCCCTCTCCGTTTAATTTGTACATGTTCAAGAACAACAACCCGCTCAGTGACATGCTGGATGTCAAAAATTATGTCACAGGTAAAAGATGAATTAGAATGGTGCACGTTGTATTTACTCTGTTTTGAGTGGCAAAACAAATTTAATGTTTTCCACAAAATATTTTCTAAAGTTAGCATCATATTTGTTTAGACTTGAGTAGAATAGTCAGGTGAAATCAACACTGATACCTCTGGTGTGCAGAAAAAAACAGTTACGGACAAGAAAGTTTGAGCAGGTAACGATGTACTACAGCTGGCGCAGTTGCTGCTAGCCTTGCATAACAACCAGATGAGTCACAGGAGTAAACACACTTTCACTTTTTAATGAGGAAAAATGATTCATTTGCAACCTTGTTTAACTTTGTTACTCAGCGAATGAATTTTTCATCCTGTCTGCCGTAGATGTGAAGAGCTGGCTGGTGATGTTTGGCTTCCAGCTCAGTAACATAATCCCAGGGTTCCCTCGACACTCGCTCTACTTTGTGGAGCCACCGTACGAGCTGCAGGCCACCCAGCACTGTGAGAACGGACAGGTATGAGCCAGCGTGCTGAATTTATTGTCGACAGAATCAAAGCCAATATTAACCACATGATCGTGATTCAGCTTTTCCCATGAATGTTCGTGTCAATACAGAAACCAGTCATCTTTTACAACAACATTCAAGTAGTCAGTTGAAAAAGCTTTTTTCTGTTTCCCATGTAGCTCATCACCGGCGTGCAGCAGGCAGCGGAGCGTCACAACCAGGCCTTCATGGCCCTGGAGGGTCGTCTCCTTAACAAGGAACGGCGAAGACGCAAGGACAAACCCGGTCACTGGTTCGGCACCAGCACTCCCATAATAGGCCGGGGAGTAATGCTGGCTCTGAAGGAAGGTCGAGTTGTGGCCGGCGTGTCCGCTTTGGCCAGTGACGACAGCCGTAAGGTGGCTCTGGTGCTCAACGGTGCCCAGTATCTTGAAGGCACCCATTACACCCAGGACGGGAAGGACTGTCACTACTTTGTGAAAGTGGGCTCTGCTGACAGCGACCTGTTAGCCCTGGGGCTAACCAACGGGCGTAAGTCCCTGGAGAGCGGCATCAACGTGACGGTGAGCGGCCGCTCGAGGAGAGGAGTGACTGTAGAGTTTGCAGTCCCGTCGTTAGTACTGAGCGTTCGGTACGGGCTCGCTGTGGACGTGGTGGATGAAGAGAAGGTAAGACTGTTGGAGCTGGCCCGCCAGAGAGCCCTGGCAGGGGCCTGGGCGAAGGAGCAGCAGAGGGCCAGGGACGGGAAGGGGGGCAGTCGCCTGTGGACCGAGGGGGAGAGACAGCAGCTCCTAACGACAGGCAGAGTACAAGGCTACGATGGCTACTATGTACTGCCTGTGGAGCAGTACCCAGAACTGGCTGACAGCAGCAACAACATCCAGTTCCTCAGACAGAACGAGATGGGCAAGAGGTAACAGCCCTGAGGAGCAGACTCTTCCTTTTCTCCCACTCTCACTTCTCTAGATCCTGCTCCTTATTCCTACCCAGCCTCCTCAACCCTACTCCTTTGAAAACCCATGGAGATTTAACCAACAAAACGGGGTTACTCACGGAACGCTGCAGGGACTTTTGACAAGAATGACTTATCAGAAAACATATTAATTTTACTGCCACAGGCAAAAAATCTAACGTTTGGTCAAATGGCTCTTTTTTTGAAAAACTTTGAACAACTGAAAAAGCACTGAAGAACTTTAAGAACTGATGCTTAGTGAATAAGAAAATTCCCCTTTTTAAAAAAGATAGTGATATTTTCGCCCATATTTTTTGGGTCACACTGAGAGCGGCCATGACAGCTACTGAACACACAGTGGAGTTGTACCGCGCTGGCTTCTGCGCTGAAGGCTTGTCTGTCTCTAACGAACACTGACGGCACAGGGACCAAAGTGGAGACAAAGCCCCTCCAGAGTGCAGCGATTACAACTTCACCATCAACCGAGGACATCATAAACAGCGACAGACAAGGCAATGTTAAAGGTCGTCCAATACTATGAGTCGTCTCCCTGTCTCAGGCCTCCCATCGTCCACCAAGGACCAGCCCGCTGCTGCTGAGGCAGCTCACATCCAACCAAGCAACACACAAGCTAACGGCATCGAGAACAAATCCAAGCTGTTAACGGACTAGAAAATAAACTTTTTAAAAAAACAAAGTCAAAAAAAGTGATGGCTATATTTGTGGACAGTGGTATCACACAGCATTGTTTATTTTGAAATGGGGAGAAGAATCATATTACTACATATGTGTCCGCCTACACTAAATTTCAGGATGTTGCGTATACTGTAGATGCCGTAGTTTTGTACGTTTCAGTCGCGGTAGAATTGTGAGACTTTCACCAAGGCACTTCTGTACAGAACGATCAAACACACAACTCACAGAGTCCGGAAAACATGCTAAGTTAGTATTTATTTTATTTTAATCTTTTTTATTTATTTATTCTTAGTACTATATGACAATCATGAATGAGTCACCAGTTCTATTCCAAATGAACATTAATGGATGAGTTTATTTTCTTTTGTAAAATATGTAAGAAATGTTCATTTTGTTTTTGTATTAATTTCAGTTTGCTGCCAGGGCAAATAATAGTCACTCTCAAAAAGAATAATTTATGTAATAAAGTGTTTTAAAAAACGGTTTATACTTTAAATAAAGTCTTTAAAACTGTGAAATCTGTTTTTTCGAAATATATTTCGATGTACAGTGTATAGACCTACCTTTATGCAGCACAGTAGAATATTGTCAAGAATATCGAGTTTTATATTTCTAAGAGGAAGTGGCTTGTAATGTGCAAAATCTTTAGCTGGTCTTACTACTCTAGAGTTTTGTGGCACTCTAATATTCCATATCTACAATATCGAACCCCAGTTTGTTGTTTTTGACTGTTTTTTGTTTGGAAGCAGAGATATTTCTGTCCTAGATCCCGACAGCAGTAGCAGTAATGGATCCCTCTCACTGTGAAGAGACTCGTGCTGGATGTCATAATGTACCAAATCAGTATTATCAAAGGATGATTCTTATACATTCACTGAAACGAGACTCTTCTGAGAACCTTATCAATAAAACATAATTGTTTACTTCAACTGAGCCATGTGTAGTTCACTTTCATCTCATTTTTGTGTTTGAAGTTGTTGATGTTCTCCTCACAGTTGCAACTTCCGCCAGACTTTATGACATACATTCCCATTAGCTGCATTTCAAAGCAAACTTTGGTTTGTTGCTGTTCTGGAAAACTTTTATTAATAGTATTTTCCCTTTCTGTCAATTATGCATCAATCTCACTGACTAAGTACATTTGTGCTCAAGATATTCTTGTTTGAAAAAAACCCCACACAGCTACTGTTGTCCTCTTCCAAACACATCTTTTTCTTAACACACATTCACAGAGGACAGTATTTTTAAGGCTGACTGTTTCATCGATTCTGATGTGCTGTTAAGCAGCCATTACAATTACCTCTGATAAGTGTGTACAGATAAATGTTTTTCCTGGCAGATTAAACTCTACTATTGAATTTGCGTTGCCTCAACCCCTTTCAGCAGCGGCAGAAGAAGTCAAAGTGTCCATTTAAAATATTTTATAACAACAATGGATCAAGTGGTTATGTATAATGTAAAAGGAGTCCCTCCAGTAATGAAGCCGCTGAGAAATATCACCATATCCTGCGGTTCCACACAGCTGTCTCGTTAAACGATGTTAAAGGCTTGGGTAAAGCTGCGGCAGAGAACGTTTTTCAAAATAAAAGCTCTAAAATACGCTGTATACTACCTGCAGCACCATACAGCAGGCAGACAAAGTAAACAGCTAGCCAGTGAGTATAGCAAAGTATTTAGCACTGGACACAAACATGGTTCTAAATGAGTGTTTATGTTGCTCCCTATGTGCTGGATGTGTAAATGTAAAACTGTTATTTACAGCTAACACGTCGCCGTATAAAAACTAGAAGGTGATAATGTGTGAATGCTCACAGCTTGTTTCTGGCGCCCCCAAGTGGCCAACTGAAACAAGTTATTGCAGTTTTAGCTAAAAGTGGCATCATCTATCCAAGTCCTTCATGTCACTTAAAGGAAATGACAGAAGCACCAGCCACTAAAAGTACTGTGTCAAAAATAAATGTACTCATTATGCCAAACTTTAATGTTGCAGTTAGTCATGGTGGGGTTAATTTATTTCTTTATACTTTTTGGTAGTTTCATTCTTAAGAATGCACCATATTTTAAAACGGATCCTTTTTTTTAATGTTAAAACCTTAATCTGAAAAGTAACTACTCATTAATGAAGAGAGGGAGAAACACAATATTTCCCTCTGAAGAGTATTAATTAGCATAATATGGAAATACTCAACTTTAGTACAAGTTCAATAGTAGTACAATAGTAAATGTACGAGTAACTTTTCACCACTGCTCATAAGGTCCTGTGCCATATGAGGCCATGTCACCACATTTTGTGTAATATTGTCTCTCCGGTGCTTCATTAGCTTCCCTTCAGAAAAACATATCCTTAATGCACCAGGCAGGCAGCCATGCTGCAACCAACATCCTGCACGAGCAGCTGTGTTATAAATAGTTGAATGGATCCGGCCAGGCCCCGGGCGGCTACAGTATACTGATCTATACTCTCACTCCCCTTGAACCTCCCACACACCACTCCCACAATTCTGCTGCAAGCCCCCAAACACAAATGACAAAGTCCTCCATCTTAATGGGAATAAATTATTTTAATGCAAGATTCTCATCTAAAGCAAAAAGGCATTAACAAGTCATTTGGTTTCTTCGGTTTAGCAATCACAACTTTTTTTCACATTTTAGATTTTATCTCCAAGGTAATAAAAATAATATTGGAATAATTCTTCATATCAAGATCACCATGAAAATAAGGAACATTGAGGCCATCATATGTGAACAGTAATCAAACATAAATCACTGCCATCATCAAAAATGCATTCCATTTATTGTCATATGATTTAACTTGAAGACAAACGTCGGCAAAAAACAGCTTCTGTGCAAATGAAAGGGATACATTTCAAGCATCAGCTTCTTAAGAGCGCCCCGTGGCTCATTACCAGCCAGGGTCTTGGTGGCCTTTGGGGTTTGGAGGGGATAAGGGGTTGTCCTTGGCGACGGGAAGAAGCATTGCTTAATGTGGGGTCAGGGAGGGAGGGAGATGGCTGAGAGGGCAGGCAGGAGTAGTTTCTTACAGAGGTAATCATTATAAAGTGCCAAAGAGCCTCACACTAGATGAGCCTGAGATCCAAGTACACTGTATATGTGTGTGGGTGGGTGTGTGTGTCTGTGTATCTACCATGGCGTTTGTGTGTGGGTGTAGGTGTTGGTGTAAGATTTCAGTGAGGAGCCTGAGATTCAGGTTATGCTTAGAAGCTCAGTTACAAGCTGCTACAGAGTTCCCCCTGTACAGGGTCAGTCAGTCTGTCAGTGCTGAGGGCTTCACATTAAGGGGGAATAACCAGACGTCCATATGGGATCAAGGCTTTTATTTATAGACGGGCACAAGACTTGTCGAGGAAATAAGGGGGAGTGTTTCTAAGGGAGAGTGAGGTGTAAGGCAGACGGGGGTCAGGGAGATGGGGCTTGAGGCACAGAAATGGGGGACAAGAGGGTAATGGGAGTGAACAGTTGGGGAATACGTTATGTCAGCATGTCCCAGAGACAGCAGCAACACAGAGCTGTCCAGCAGGCTGTCAGGCATGTGTCCGCTGTGTCGTCTCTTCTCCTGTCCTCCACCACGTACACTGGAGAGTAAAAAAGGAAAGAAGGGTGCAGGAAGAGAGAAGAAGGGTCAATAAGATGAAAAAGAAAAGTACGGTGGACAATTTGAAGAAAGCAATTTCTGTTCTAAAGCTGCAGAACTACAGAGATTATTTCTAGAATTATGCCGTCAAGTCTTTAGCAGAGAATTCAAGTGGGACCACGGCTAATAATTACGTTCATCATGGGAGACACCTCACCATGGTAATACCATAGCAGCCAAGAGCCATGATCAGACTGCGTTACAGTCGAGTAACGTTGCTTCGAGGTGTCATTAAACCAATGAGGAGAGCTTTCAGAACGACACAACTCCAAGCCCCAACGAGGCACTTCCCCTAACTTTACACGTAGAGCAGTGACTGTACAGTCAACGCATCTGTGAAAGGATTACGTTACACATATGTTAGCTTTACCATCTGTCCCTGACAAAAAAAAAAAAACAAGTCAAACCACAGGCCTGAGTAAACACTTCTCCCCTTCCTTTTGTTTGCGATTAATCATTCATATGGAGGGAAACACTCAGCCAGCTTTTAACAACCGTGTGCACTGACTCATGACATGGGTGAGTGTGTTACCAAGGAGAAAAGCTCCTCGTCGAGAGATAAGTGAAGCTAGCTGGTCATACTGAATCATACTGAAGTCTGATACTATCACGCGAAAGACCTGGTTAATGATTTGCCAGAATTTAATAATAAATCCATAAAAATTATTCAAAGCAAGAATCTCGAGAGCAGAACATTCGTCTTTGATCAGCCAGAAGAGGCTTCTCTCAAGTCAGTTACACAAGCAGTAACACCTCGCTGCTGTCTTTTATTCATACATAAAGGTGTTAACTGAGATCTCTGGAAGCTACACGGTTCTCTTTGCATATTAACTTAGAATATTTTGGAGAGACATGTGTGCTTTTTTGTTTCACAGCTTGTGCTACATTTTATCCTGGATGCTCAGTTGGAAGGTGTTCCTGCATTAACGCACCTTTTATCTTAAACCTGTTTTGACTTCACACAACTTACTCCTTAATTGCTTACTTTACATACTAACAGGCACTGCATTTTTTTTTACAGTCAAAGTGGTTGGAATAATTCCTTCATTAATAAATCAGTCAAAAGATAGAAAATTAATGGCCAACTACTTTGGTAAATGATAAAACACTTGAGCTAAAAGACGACAACATTTGATGGTTTCAGATTCTCAATTGGGATAGCTTGTCCTTGTTTTACACTGCAGTAATCTCTATTTACTGATTCTACATAGAAATGTAGACTGTAAAAATGTAGAATTTGTAGGCAGTGGTTCCAAGTCTTCTGGTTTCCATCTGTAGTCAGAGTTATATTGACCAATCACGTATCAGCAGGCTGCGGCGTATGCAGGAAAAACAGTCCACGTGTAGAGCAAAAGCAGACAGAGCGTCATGCGCCGTAATGACATCCCGACTCCCATCTGACAACGACTTGGCTTCGTATTAATCTCTATAAACAGATACCTGCAACCAGTTCAGCTAACAATCCGATCTAGATCAAAAATTAAACTTAAGATAAATTCCCTTGACGTTGTGTCAGGAAAGCATTTAGATTTCCCGACTTCATTTGAATGCATCAGAAATGCGCGATCAGACCTTCATTCAACAAACGAGCATTTTAAAAAGTAGTTTTCTTCTCCTCTCGCGGACAGACCTGACAGAGCTTCTATTTACTTTTTACAAATCTGCAGCATGATGTTGTAATTTTGGTGAGATAAGACCCGTTCATTAAAGTAAATCACAAGAAAAACGGTTTCTATTTTCGGGTTCATACCGCAGTAGTTAGGCAGAGTGGTGTGTGTAACTTAGTATTTACAGTGACACTAAAGGTGACTGCTCACTGCACAGACAACGCCCAACTCAACTCAACATTGTACAGATGAACAGGCGCTCCTCTGGGGGATTTAATGAGCCCGACTGATACTAGATTTTGTGGCCGACGTCGATTGCGATATTAGGTAGTAAAAAAATTCCGATAGCGATATATCGGCCAATACATATATATATCTATATCTATATAGATATATAGATATAGATATATAGATATCTATACATAGATATCTATACATAGATATATATATCTATATATCTATATATCTATCTATCTATATATATAGATATATACTGTAGCTAAACGTGTGTTTATTGTAGGTATTATTAAAATTCAAAATCTGAAAAGTTATTGTCACATTTGCATGACGTACAAAATTCAAATAAAATAGTGTTTCTGTAACAACTTAAATAGCACCAAAATAAATAATCAAATTAAATAGGAGTATAACACAAAAAAAAGTTTCTTTTTTAATTCCCCACCTTCACACAGTGCTGCTACAGATAAAAGTCACTAAAGACAGACCAGCTCATTTGGCATTCTTATACTGTTAATAATAGTAATAAAAGGCTTAATGAGCAGGGTTTTCCTTATTAAATATTCCCTCTTAATCAACATTATAATCCAGGAGAAGTGTGAGCTGGTGTCTGTATCTGCAGAGGATCTGTCTTTCATCTGTGTTTCTATTTTTTTTATTCTGCTCTGTTTGGGGCATTTTGGCCTATCTATGGACGGTCTATCGCGGGGCAGTGGTCTGGAGCTAAGCCACAGTGACATGGCTATCTGTCTGCTCTCTCTAACACTGTTACATCGTAACTTTAGCATCTTTATGAGACGTGAAACTTCATAAGACCACTTCATTTACTGTTCTGTGAATGAGAACAGTCCGCACGCGCCTCGCTGCTGTAGGGAGCAATGACTGTATATAGATGGACAACACGTCTCCATATGCTCCCATTGGAAAAAATTGATGCCAAAATAGCCCCTGTGATAGGCGCTGCCATCTTGCGATGGCGACGTCATATGGAGCCAGAGACTGCGCAGTAGAGATCGGCGAGTGAAGCGGCCGTAGCCACTTCCACTAACCCAAACACACACTTAACTTACCGAAAAAGCAGCAAGGATCCCGCACGCCGGCGTGTTTAACAGCACAATAGCTTCTCTGTGTCGGTCTGAGGTAAACGTTCACAGGTATGGAACCTTCAATGACTGTAGTGATTGTTTTAGTTATGTTTCCACTCACGGATCGTCCTCTACTCTCCTCACCCAGAACTCAACAGAGCTGTCAATCATCATTTTGACAGCATCAAATAACTAATTAAAAATAAACTTGTCAGAAAAATGAACACTTGGACGTAAATCAGCATGATAAGAACTTACTATAATGACAGAAACTCATGTCCCATCTGTTAACATGGAGGAGGCGGGCTTTATGACCTATACTGCAGCCAGTCAGCAGGGGGTGCCCAAAATGTTTTGGCTTCACTTTTAGGGAGCTGTCATGTCGTCCATCTTTTTATACAGTCTATGGTAAGGAGCTGCAGGTGTGACTGAGGGCGGAGTACACAGACGCGCACAGTCTGCAGCAGCAAATAAAACCCTGTATCTTCCTGCGGGGTTGTACGGAGGTGTAGCCATGTAAGCTTGTTGTTTCGAGCATAACTGCTGTGAAACTGGCAGACAATAAAGCTTAAAGCTCCTGTACCTTCGTTACTATCGAACTTAAAACTAACAGAGAGTGAGACTGCACACGGGATCTCTTCTGCGCAGTTTAGATGTGCAAAGGGTAGAAACAGCGGTGCTCCGACAGCAAGCTTACTTCTGCTGATGACTGATTTTAACATGAGTTTGTTGTTCACAATGTTTCGTTCTATATGGGAAAGATAACACTTTCCTTCGCACCTGTGTCTGCTGCTATGCTCAGCTGTGACGCGCACTCTGGCAGCGATAGGGACGTCCTCATTTTCCCCATCATGCCTGCCGCCTAGTGCTGACTGAGTAGTTTAAGTCGTTAAGCAAAGAAAAGGACTTTTGAAAAAACTAAACTGTGACAGGCAATTTTTCATCACTTTCTGGCAGTACATAAACCAAACAAATAATCTCTGTATCTGGGAAATGGATGTCTTTGAACTTTGAACAAGCTAAAGCTAAAAATAATGTCTTTTCTCTTATATTGTCCAAGCCAGCATGAATAACACGAGGACCTTGAAACCAAAGATGCCAGTTGGAATTCAGCCATTCATTTTATTATTTAAACCTGTGCTTTTCCTACTGTGACACAGTAAGCTGTGTTCTGTAAAAAAGAGTTCTTAGGGAGGTCATAGACGGGTTGCTGCAACCTGCAAGACAGGATCCCATGACCAGCAGAGATGGCCAAAGGCACCAGATTTCAGTTCATATAAGAAGCCATTTGTTTTGTGTAAGACCAGTAGGAATTCCCCCCTGCGTTATGATTATTCTTGCCAACACTAAGTCTACTCGATCAGAGTTTTGGACAAAGTCCCTTACCAATTTCTAATTCAAAGGTGTTTTATCACAGAAATGCAGCACAATCTTTGCTGAATGTAATGTGTGTGACTTCGACAAGCTTTGGTGGATTAAAAATCAGATAATATAGATGGCATAGCTCCGTGGGAATAAGACCACAAATCTAATTTTCAGAAATCAATATCTTCCAGTGTGTCCAGTGCAACATTTTGTAAACAAAATCTGATAAAACAACATGATACAACCCAGCCAATGTGGTCTCGTCTATTAGATATCATTTTAATAAGTGTCACAGTTATTAGTGGTCAGCCGCCAGTCAACACACTAGCAGATGGGCTTGCTAGTGGTGGTTCTAGCTCGCTCAGATATGTCATCAGTCAAGTGACCCTCGCCTTGATAGTTGTAGAGTGTCTTGTCATTCCCCTGATGCAGCCATATATTCCCAGACAACAGGCCCACTATGAGGAAAACATTCCTGCAAACTGACAATGAAACAAACCTCCTCCTTCTTGCACATTTTTGTAAGGAGTCTGCAGATTTGCTACATGCCCCTGACACTTTTGAAAAGGCTGGACTCACAATTCTGGAAATTAACAAATCGGTGTCAACACCTGACCTTGAGACATACACCCCTCCTATCAGTGGTCTTCCAACTATTCTATCCTGACACCATTATGAGTACTGTATTTATTTCATTGTGTGTTGTGTGGTACCACTCACCTGTGTTTTTGGGGGCTTCCCCATACATTGGCCCAGGAGGGGGTCCTCCCTGCCACCCAAACTGTGGTTGTCCAGGGTACCCTTGATAAGGGCCTGGGCCAGGATAAGGACCTCCAGGGCCCATTTGTCCTGCAGGGTAGTTCGGGTAGGCTGGATTGGGCTGCTCCATGTTCACCGGGTATCCCTGTGCAGGATAACCCTGAGCAGGGTATCCTTGTGGAGGAGGACCCTGGGCTGGGTAGCCTGGAGCAGTGGGGCCACTGCCTGGGTATGGAGGGGGCTGCTCAAAATTCATCTTTGGGTTCAACAATCACCTATATAAGAAAAAAATGAAGACAGATTTTGTAAAATTGAAACAAAAATACAAAACCATAGGTTGCAGTTTTCTGAATAGATGTGATTTCTTAATAAAATAGATTCAACGTAGTTCTATTTTGTTCAATACAACTGAAACTCAGAACAATGCAGGGTATTGTATAGTCAGTAGAAAAAAGTAATTGAGTGAGTGAATGAGTTAATCAGCCCCTACAGTCACATGAGGCACTAAATTCCTCAGAGTCTTGATGGAACATTTTCAGGCAGGCACAGAAATGACACAGCTGTTTCCCAGAACAGAGAAGTAGGCCTACATACCAGAAAGATGTTTTCCCTAACTCTAATATATCTCTTGCTATTGCAGTTTCATATGGGAACAAACTATAGCCTCCATACACCTACACAGGAAAGACAAGCACAGCATAAGACTTCATAATTTGTTGAGGGTGTCTTATGAGTCACTGGTCGATCACAACCCACATCAGCTCTACCACAGATAAGCATCGTTATCTTACTGTTAACACACAGACGATGAAATAAAGGAGTCATCGTCACAGTGTGCAGACTGAGGCTAATCAATTCAACCATGGGACAGAGGAGAAGAGAAGAGACCATACATACATGCACTGGTTGCAACTTCACACTTCTATCTACGCAGGAAAACAAGCATGAAAGGTGACACGTCTAATTCTCAGCATCGCACTTTTTTTCCCTTTCCATATGATGTGTGAAAACAGAAGGAAGACAATTTGATGCCGTTACTTATCCAGGAAGTGTTTCAATGTTAGCCCGTTTAGGATACGCAATCAACGCTTGCGATCAGTGTCGAAAGGTTATTTGTTCCACTCCGGACCTCGTGAGAAGGAAGTGCACTACTCAGCCTAGCACCAATGGCTTCTGATGAGGCAGATCCTGGTCCATCACTGCCCTCATGCTAGCCTTCATTAGTGGATTTGCTCATGTGGAACAGCCATAACAAAGGAAAGGGGGTCAGATGGAAAAGTGCATCTCTGCTAGGCCTCTAAGGATCAGTCATGTTGTATATGTACACTATAAACATCTAAACAGCACTCCAACTCCTTCCTGCTAAGCTTCTCTATCAACATCCAATCTAGTGTCTACAACAAGTACCTGCAAACTGATTGTGTCAAGGGGCTTGTCTTGAATTAGTAGGCACAAACTGGTAGCCAAGGCTATTAAGACTAGTTATATTATATTATAGGGTTGAAATGAATCAACATTTTTTATATTCTGTTTCTTAATTTGGTAATAATATTAACAAGGTTTAAGATTTGCGCTTGGGTAATGCTGTACTTTATGCACTGCTTAGTACATTTCATATTAACGTCAAATCACCATGTAAGTGAAAGAAAAAATGGATCCATGGGAAAAAGAAGGGTCAAACTGCTAACTCAAATTTGCTACTTCCTGTTTTAACATCAGCAATAAGCCTTACTGCACACTGCTTTTATTCACAAGATGGCTGGACATTCATCACCTGAATGTGTTCTTAGGGCTACTGACAGATGGCGAGGCCTCTGTAACTATGGTTACCATGTACCCAGAGGAACAGAATGATCCCTGATGATTTGTTTTTGTTGTACCTTGAGGCAGTGTGAGTAGTAAAATAACACAATTATCACATCTCTTTCTCTCCGTAAACTGGGAAGCTTCTTTTGTTAGGTACAGGATCTATGTTCCAGCTCACCTGTGACTGGAGAGTGTTGCGTTACTGGTTAGCGCCCAAGAAAAGGGCTTCTTTCAAAGGGCGCTTACAAATAATCTGTAATCTGACACCGATAGGCTAGTCTACAGCGTCAAAGTTCACCTTGTGGGTAACCTTGCCTTTATTGTACCAATATAAAGCTACACCAGTGTTCGAAATCAGATTAACATTTAATTAGAAGTGATCTAAAGGTCTTGGCTCAGATGAAAGTTTGCACAGTGTGTGGATGTTTTCTGTACGAGCATATGATCATTTGCATGTGCTTCATTTGTTTTTCCCCTGTTGGACTGCAAGAATAAGCCAGTGAGCTCAGACAATGTTTCCACAACAGTATCATGGTGATAGTATCACACACAGAGCTACATGGCCAGTCACCTGACAGGTCGAGAAATGCACTTATCTGAATCCATAATATGCCTCTGATCCTAATGGCAGTATATATGTTGACAAAGGAGTAAACGTGCATATTTAGTTCACTAACAAATATGTTATTATACTGGCAGCAAAGCTGCTTAACAGGTGGAAGTTAATAACCTAAATGCTTCATAAGTCTGTGGTAGAGGCAAAACAAGGCACTGAATCAAATAAATCCAGAATAAACACTGTAAACTCATTCAGGGCAGCTAGTGTCAGCTGTGAAACTAATAACGATAAATGTTGGTAAAATACAAGAGCAATTGTGTAACAGGACATCAAGTGGACTAGTATGGATTAGAAGTTCCTTTTTTTAAATGGAAGTTTAACAGGAAATGTATTGTCCATTCCAGCTAAGCATGTGACACAACAGATTCTTAGTGTTATCCTCAAATGTATGGCCTTATGTGGCAGGTCTTAATAAACAAGCCTATTTTGGCCTACTTTAGACATAAGGAGACTCATATAATCGAGACCATGTATAACTACTCAAGCTGCACTATCCGTGTTAAACAGCAGCAACTCTGTAGCCTGGTAACCTGTTTACTTTCCCACCGCCTGGAGACATCACAAGACCAAGGCTGGGTGTATACCAAGACACCCCATTGGACCTAATTAGGAACACACGCGCCAAGTCACGACAAACTGGTAAAATATCAATAATATATTTTACAGTTGCGTTACCAAAATCTTTGTTCCAAAAAAATACCAATTTGTCTTAAAAACATGAATTGGATCTTGGCCATTAAGCTAGTTTATCGTTAGCTTAATATTACTATATTTGCGTTTATTAGATTTATAGGCCTAGGTTTACATTCATTTTTCGCCATATGTTACGTTTAGAAATTACTAAAAGCTACGAACATATGCCAAAAGGAAAATCAACCTGCAGGCCACAACCCACCATAGCACTATCCAGTTTTCTAGCCCCCTAAGTTCATGATGACTAGGCTCATAAACACAAAAAAATAAGAATTACGTGCCTGTGTGGACCACCTACCTTTAAATAAATAGTTCCGGTCAGTTGTAGAGAGCAGGAGTTTCTATTCAGAAAGAAACTACACCTGTATTTGGCGATTCCTTTTTTCCTTTTTTTTTTTTTTTTTTACCGCAATGAGCGACCCTCTTGTCTGTTGAAGCCGTTGGCAGTATGTGAAACTCAGTGCGTATAACGTTTGCGGGACGTGACGTAATTTCAAGGGAACGGCATGAGGAGCAACAAAAGACGGGATTGGTTGCAGGGACAGCCGCTGCTCATTGCGTCCAATCAAAATCCAGAGCGATGAACAGGAGGGACGTCAGGAAAAAGCAATGACTCCTTATCATCTGACTGAATAAATGATTAAATAGACTACATCACCGAGTCAGTGACGAAATAAACACAAGTCATGAGGATGACTGAGTAGTAAATGTTAATCATTAATCAGTGACGTGAGTTGCTCTTCCTTGGAAATTTAATGTCTTTCAATACTTGTGTGGAAACTTGGCGGCGCTTACAGCCTACGTTATCAATAATGTCATATACATTTTGAATACAATAGGCCTATAATTGTGTCTATATATCAACAAATGTTATTCAGGCCTAGCCACACCGTTTTGTTTTTATTACGATTTAACAGCAGACCTGTTTGGTTGAAGTGCATTGCCTGTTTTCTACCAGTAGATGTCAGACTACTCGTAGTCTTTACTTCTCTGAAGTGAAGGCTGCTGCTGTTCTCTTGAAGTGGCAATGAGTTGCTAAACAGCTAAAGATTCTAATGAAAGCTTGACCCTCTAATATAGCCTTTGAGGGGCACTTAAGTTTTTGATTTAGAAGATACATTTCAACTGTTTAAAAATATTGCCAAAAACACAAAATAACAATGGTAAGATATAATTTACATACAGGACAGCTTTGCAATAATGACACACTTGACACTTTATAGAATCCTATTCTGTCATCTCTACGTAATTGGAAATAATGTGCTGATTTAAGAGTGTACTTTCTTTCAAGCTTTGAAAAGCTTTTGGAAAAAGCTTTGACTATGGGGCCCCTTTGTACATGACACACTTACAGTCAGTGTCAGTCAGTGCTCATTTTAGGCTGGCAGCAATGAGACAGCCAACAGAGGGAAGACCACGTGCAGACACTCGCATACACAGCATTTACTTTATTGTGAGTTTCTGTACATCGTCAGCACATGCAAGCCAGTTGTCAAAGAAATGTCTTGATTATCTATTTAAGATAAAGGTAGCAATACGACTGCTTGAAAACATTGCAAGCCAATATCCCGCTTTCATGCATACGCATTACACAAAGACAAAAAGGAAGGGGGGCAGAGTTGTGAAACATCATCTCAGTTCCTCTATCAGACATGACATGAATACAGTATAGTAGCATACCAGCAGCCAGCGAGCGTGACAGCTGCCATTGACAGTGGAATAGTCTCCATTCTGCAAGGTGATACCAGACCATGAAGCGACAGGTGATAAGTCTTGCACCATGAGTCTATATAATAGGTACATCAACAGACATTGTTGTTTACCAGTGATGCCCCCAAGAAACAAGGACCTGACCTTTGACATATATACCCTAAGCTATTTTTAGAACTAGTTCAAAGTTATGAATGGAAAAGATGTTGGTGAAAGGTACTGTTACTTGTGACATATTTTGCAGTAGCCTGGCAGCAGCTGTTAAAAGTCTAACCAGAAACTCTTCTCAGGCCGAGATCCTGCAACAAACAGCAAAGGAATCAATAGATTTATCTTAATAATACCAAATATGATTTATTGCAACTCATTGCAATCAGTATTTTCATGTAAAACATATTTGTTGTATATATATATATGATATAAGGAACCTCTTACAGCCTGTGTGTCAGATTTTAAAATGCAGCATTGATCTAAGAGTTTAATACCGATTTACTGGTTTACTCAACAGGATGCAGTCTGTAAAACAGTTGGCTGACTTTCTCCAAATGCAAATTATGAAGTAAATGTGATGTAAATTTAAGTTTGAGCATGTGTGTCCCTGTCTGAGACCGGCCACCACCCACCCCCTCCCTGTCATGATAGATGTCACTGAGCAGGCCCCGTGTTTCAGTGTCTGTTTACATCGTCACCCCGGCAATTCAGCCCAAGCCTGCGACAGCTTCAACAGGTCCAGCTGACAAAAATAGAGCCTCAGCTACCAGTCCAACTCTACCCAACCCTCTTACAGGGAACGTGGAAGGGGAGCAGGGGGTATAGGAGGGGGAGGGAGATGTAAGGGGGGGATACTTTGTGTATGGAAAGGGCAAGTTTACCAGGGTTCGTTGAAGCTCAGATGGAAGGTCGAGATATTCGTCTGGAGTGAAGTTGTTTACAGTGCAACAAGGCAGGTACTTTTCTAAAACAGCATGTCATGGATTCATGACAATCAAACCCCTTACTGGTTCTCCACAAGCCATGCTTAAGTATTTTCAAACAGGAGAAAGCTGAACCTTGTCACATTTATGCTTGCGGCCAATATTTGTATTGAATGTAATGTGTGTGATGCAATTAAACAGCACTATATACTTTGTGTTTTATTTTGAAATGATGACCATGTATACGTCTGAAAAGTGTCTTTTTATCACATTGTAACAATATGGGTTTTTTTTGAGTATATAACATTTGTAGACAATAAAAAAGCCTTGCCAAGAGTTTGTTGACACTTTTGGCCCTAGCGATCAATCAGTGATTGATACCTTGTCCATAAAGTTACTGACAAGCTTATGTGTCACTGTCACATGCCCAGACATAAACATCCGAGGAGGGACCCTCCCCTCTGACCAACGGATTATCACTGCTAGGAATATGTCGTGATCTAATGTACTTTATAAATTCATAGGTTATTATGGTTTTAATTTATGTGCAGGTGTGAAAAACTATCCAGGATGTTTCCTTAACAATTATGTGATAAGTGGTTATGCTGTACACATATAATTTGATCAGCATGACAAATACAGAGTGGCAGTCATGCGATTCTGGAGATGGATAAAGGAGGCCGATTTTGCATGCACAAATCTTGTGATTTGCCCAAACAAACACATTAAACGTGTAATCACAATGACACGTGCATTTGTCCCCATTTGTTTTTTTGTCATGTGAGCGCTATTTTTAAGCCAGAGAGTCGACAGTCTTTTTACCTTATGATGTACCTTATAATGAAATCATTTGTCATCATTGGTTTTAGTCGGTCCTTCAAAGTCTGAAGGCATTTTGATAAAGGTAAAGGCATATATAGTTGACAAGTGTTAATGTATTGTAAGGTTAGACAACATGGTTGTACATTCTAGTCCCTGTCACCACAACGTGTGTGGGGGTGTGTGTATGCAAAAGGACTGTGAGGTTTTTCGTAATACATTTAAGTATCATTTTCAGTTCTATAGCTCCACGTACCATGCAGGAAGATGCCAGACAGGAAATCCTTCAAATCAGCATGACGGGGAGAAGTGGTTATTTCACCAGTCACCTGGCACCTGGCACTGTTCTCACATGTCCCTTGTACAAACATACACACACTTGTTCAAACAGTACATTCAGGTCAAACCGCACGTTTGACAAAAAGAGCCAAGTGCACACAAACTGAAGGTTGATTAAGTATTACCTAATTTTTTTGGAAAAAAGTTATCCTTTCACTCTGCACTGATGTGAGTCCAGCGTTGCATCCAGAATTTGTTGGCACGGTAACCCTGTGGTACACAGAAAGTTTGCTTTGCATCTTAGAAGATTTGAAACAAACGAACTGAGCACACATTTAACCCGCTGAGCTTATAAATAAAAGAGTGAAAACCTGCTATTAAAACAATAAATCCCAAAACTCAGTTATTAGCTTAAATACAACACAGAGTGGTTGCAAGTCACATCTGCACAGCTGAGATGACAGACTGACCCCAACATCACTTAGATGCACATGACTGTCTGCTTATCTGTTCTCACCTACATACTGCACCAAAGATCAGCTATAGCTTTAAATACAAGTTGTGTTGTAACTGGAGCTTCAAAACAAATATTTATACCCAAACTGCTTCAACAAACGCTTCCGTTTATCCATAATTACATATTTAAGGAACTACCTGGACAATTAACAGCAAGTGTGGAGCCCCACCACTTCATTACAGAGTGGTTTCAATGTGTCTGGCCTTTGGGTAGCAGCTGCCCTCATTCCTTAAGACCAAGCCTACTCCTATAGTCAACTTCACTAATCTACAGATCAGAATTTGGAACAAGCAGGCATACCTCGCCTTGACCCTGTTCCGAGTTTGAGAGGTTGAATACATCATGCACACGGTTCTGGGAAGCCTCTAGCCTTCAGTAACATGCACTAGTCGTTTACTTTTGTCAAATAAAACTGAAAATGTTCATCATAAGCTAAAACTTTTGCATCATTAGATATGAGCTGTAAAGTGAAATATCAGATGTATGCTAAATGAATTATCCCATCCTAAGCAATACAAAGTATTCTTATGTTTGACCTTTATGCTACTAGCCTCAAGCCACTCCTTCAGTGCCTAATCAATTCAACACACATGGACCAACTGTCTGTCAGTGTGAGGGGGTTCACAAAAACACTCCATACATGAGACGTTACGCAAGTCATTAACTGCTTAACATGTAGGTTTCTGTGGCCACATGTTCCGTTACACAAGGTGCTTTAAGGGTGTTGCATACAAGATCTCTTTGATACATATACTGGGACACATCAGCGCTGCATGCATTGGGTTTCAAGTGGCAACATTTCATGACAGGAAATATGAACATTTTGAAACCACACATTAAATTTGAGGAACTTCTACATTGTATGAAAATAGTTGAAAATGTGTTATAGGTTTTATGTTGCAAGGACTAAATGAGGCCTTTATTCACAAGAAATTTGTAAACAAAGATAACTGTTTTATTACACTTGACAGCATAGACGCAAAGAACAACACCATGCTAAACATGACTCAAAATACAATGTGATATACATCTAATGATAAAATAAACACAGATGCGTTTACTAACAGTTCAAACAGCCTTTATTTGAAATTATTCACATTTCACCTCTTCCTCCATACAAAACAGAGCAGGAGCTACATTTCAGTAGGCCTTGGCCCCCACTATAAGGAGAAACTTGTTTGCCTGTAACAAACAAAGTAAATCATCCTCTTTGGGGGGAAAACAACAAAACAACTGATTCCTGCAGTGGAAAACTCTACATGTCGTAATGTAATCATCTTATATTCCCCAACTTAAAAAATAGGCTTACATGGTACAATTTTCTTATTTACAAAAGATAAAAAAAGTTAAATCAAAATGGATTTTTTCAATCCTGCTGCAGCTCCCGAGTGAGTGAGCAACCAAGCAAGCCATTTAATACCATTTCTGTCCTTTACAGTTTTTGCTAGGGTCAAAAACACCCTACAGTTTTTCAATTCTTTTTGGTTCCTCACAAAAGCTTTTATTTAAAAAAACAAAAAGTGAAAAAAAAAGAAGCTTTATAAGTAATGCATTACAGTCATTAATGACCTTGGAGTTGTTTTAACTAATAACTCTCCATAGGAGGTAATTCTGGTGCTCAGATGTCCATCTCAAACTGGTTGTCATCTGTTGAAGAGAGACAGAACAAACAGTTACAGATTAAGAGGGGAGATATTTAACAATCAGCTGACGGTTATCATGAGTGTTTGCAATGCAAGCACAACCACACCTTCACTCACTGCAGCAAAGCTCACGAGTGCACACACCTTATCAATGCATAAATAACTGGCAAGGAAAAAGAACATGAGGCTGTACTAAAAAGGGGGGCTGCAAACATGTCGTCTTTGTGTTTACCAATCCAGAAAAGTAGGACGGAGTAAAGAAAGGGGGTCAGCCCTAATCCCCAAGGTCTTATGTTTGACAGGAGGAATGGAGAGGGGAAGATTGATGGTTAAATGTATTTTTAATGATTCTAGCTGTTTCAACTTGTTCATGAGAAAAACGCTTTGGTCACACGGCCATTAAAAGCCCCACAAGAGAATCATAGTCAAATCGCGGTCTTTAAACCCCAAAAAAGTATTACATTATATTCTCTCGTGAGTAGCGCTTTCATTAAAACAATACATTTGCTAAATAACTTATTTTTTTACCCAATAGGAAAAACAACTCTACAGCTGACATTTAAAGCCTCAAAGGCAATCTTATACAGATCGGAATATATGGTGATTGTTGAGTTATATTCCACTGGCCTAGTTTTGAATGCTTGTTAAAGCCCCTGAAGGCACAGCCCCTGAAGTTACACATGGTGATAAAGACAGAACACTTCTGTCCCTGTCCTCAACAAAGAACAGCTGCTGCACTGCTGAAATATAGACATGGCAATGCAGGGACACATGCTGCAACTATCTGCTGCATTATCACCTACTGAACACTGATAACGTCACGTAAAGACTCCTGCAAATCATTGGTGAGAGCATCACATTTAGATGGAAATGCATTATTTGCAAGGGAAAATGATTGGGTGTTTTTCATATAAGATGAGGCTACAAAAAAAACCGCCGGAGATATTTTAATTAAAATAAAATAACACAAGAAGCTTCAGGGATGAGAGGCAGAGACGTGGCATGTTATGGTACAGACACCTGAATGTATTTGCACACATGAACATGGGAATGTGTGTTTACCTGTTAAGTAACTCTACTCCATAAAAACTAATCAAGCTCAGAGCAAACAAGAACTACACAGTGGTATGTTTACCTGCAATATCCTTCTCGTCCTCTTCCGCCTCCTCTTTCAGATCCTGTAATTTTCCCATGGGGTGTATAGCAGGTACTGTGACCCCTGGGATCTGGGGCAGACAGCATGGGGGAGTTCGGGCAAGAGGAGAGTTTCTACAATCCAACAGAAACTTCCTGTCATAGATGATGCGGGTACCTGCAATTTAAAAGAAAAAAAGAAAATGTAGTGCTTGACCTGCAGTAGAAACTTAAATCTAGCTCCCTGAAAAGAAATGCTCTAAAAAAGAGGAACACAAGTGACCGATAAGTTTTATATCACATAATCAAATAAAAGCTGTGTTATTACAAAAGCATATTTGATTCTTGGAAAGGTGCACATCTGTGGAGTGAGTTATTATTATCCTCTACTGGAGAGTATTTGAGTTGAAAAAGGGAGGTTCTGTATTTGCACAGACGGGAGGGACGAACTCTGGCAGTGCAGGGAGTTCTTGGAAATCAGAGCACAAAACATTCTCTCTTTGAAGCATGGGGCCTTGGGATGAATGCCACATGTTTTGTTCTTTGACAGGGTAAAAACTTTAACATTGACAGCCGACACAACTGGCTTTAGTATGTATCTAGGGATGGCATTTGAGACCCGATTTAAGCATGAAGCTGCACAGAAAACCAGCAGCTTGCCTCCTCCCAAAATCTACTTGGCATGCCTCATGTCTGTCAACATTTGGACTTGGGCCAACTCCAAGCAAAAACAGTGTCATAAATAGCATGTTGTAATAAGTTTGACATGGACGTGACTGAGTCAAGGAATGCTCTGTGCTGCTATATTGGAGTTTGAACTGTTATGTACAGTATCTGCTCAACCTCTCTACAAGGAAAAACATGTTATGTAATAACTGAGGGGTGAGCCTGTCCTGGACAAAGGAGAGCAAAGCCGAGGGAAAACGTTGGGGTGAGAAGAAGGGGGTTTGGAATGCAAGCTATAGCACAAGCATTGCATAGCAAGGCAGCATTAAGAGTGTGGAGGAGTTTTGTAAAAACAAAAGGGGTCAGTCCAGAAACACATGGCATGACCAAAGAAGAAATGCAAAATGTGTTGCATGCACACTAAGCAAAATACAAGTCAAAACTGTGTTGTAACTTCCTATAACTCCTGTGTTTACCAGTGTAGTCTAATAAAAAAAAAAAACCCACTGCTCTAATCCCCATGCATTAGACATTTCCTCTCCCCCCTCCTTTTAACTTGTACAGAATGTTCCCTACTGTTCCTGAAATGCAAAGCAGAGAGCAGCGGGGATAGGACAGCCTACAAGTCCTCCACCACTGCAGAAGCCAATCACCTTGCCATACTGGACACATACACCTTCTTCAAATCACGAGTCACAGGTTACACATGTTGTCTAGTTGTTTGCAGACATCAGTGTTTTTGATGTAGCAACAAGTGACACTGTGCTCTGACCTCAGTGCCTTTTGTTTTTATATTTCAATTTGTTTTATAATACAAATACTCAAACTTGCTGCATGAAATCAAAAGAAACTACTATTGTTGTACTACCAGTAAAATATGTAGATGTGTTTGTTAAAATGTATTATCGATCTGCTTTTTAAATTTCAAAATAAGTAGTATTGAAACATGGTTGCAATCATTGCATATGATGTACAAGCACTTCAGATTTTCACGTGAAGTACTTTGGTTCACATAGTTCCCTATTCCATATCAACAAACGACAGAAAACTTGTTGACAATAAGAGCAGGGTGGGGGTGGGGGACAGCCAACTGTCACTGGAGAATGTGAGCAACAAGGCTTTTATCCAAATTTAGCCTATTTTTAGCTCAAAAGTGTTTACAACTTAATATAATTACTTTATTGTGCTAAAGCTGCATTTGGCTAAACACCATTTTAATTAGATACTTAGTTTAGTTGTTTTATGTATGTTTGTATTGTTTGCAACATATCGCGAGAGCTTGTCGTTGAGCGTGAGTGTTTGCACGTATGCAAAGAGTTACAGTTACTACAGTTGGCTAACTTTTCTCATCAAGTTTGATGCTGCGAACACTTTTCAAAGGACAAAAGTTGACTAAATATGAAACAAAATTATATAAAAAGAGTGTTTCAAGAGTTCTTACCTCCAGGCGTGGTGGAGAAGAGGGTCCCCCCAGGTGTCTGGCTGTAACAGTCGGGTAGCTGGGACCAGTCCTTCAGTGTGAGCACCTTGGTGGGGATGGGGCAGCTTTTAACTTCTTTTGTGCCAGTCGACATGCTAGCTTCTGCGTCGATACTGCAGAGTTGGTAAACTGCTTTTAAAGGTCCTCAAAGACGCAAGATAACGCTCGCTCACGGTCTTGAACAAAGACAAAGGACTTCAAAGTTGTACGTGTCTGACAACTAACTAATGCTAAAGTAAGAGTTATGCTGCACTAACTTGTAAACTGATGAAGTCGATCTCAGAGTTGGGGCCAGTTGGTGTCCGTCTCTACAAGCAGCTACCAAACGCTACCATGTGCTGTATTTGTAGCACCCACAGCTGCAGCTACCACTCGTGATGTTTTTGTGCAAGAGCCATGAGACACGTGGGGCAAGGGCTGTCTGGTGCGAGTGTTTTGCTGCAAAGCGCAGTCCGTGGGGGCGGTGTTTACAATGGAGCGAAGAGGAAAGGTATCTGTTCATTATCATGTGTTTATGATGAGAAGTACAAAAGCAAGACCTGGTCTTATACGTAACTATGAGATCTAACACTACAGGAGACTAGGAAGTAAAGAAAGGGCTTTGCACGATAAATAAACAGTGCAGAACTAAAACTGACAGTTTCGTGCAGTACAACAGGATATAGGTTTGAAAGCATGAATTTCCACACTGCAAGGAATCAAAAAATGTTTGATTGCTAGTAAAATAAATATGTGATTAAAAATGTAATGATGCAAATAAAAACATGTTGTTTGCAATTCAAAACGTTAGTCTATTGAATTCATATTTCTGCTCTTGAAACAAAAATGTTGTTTGCAAATTCAAAAATGTGCAATTTGCTTTGGGATCTCAAAGTTTGGATTTCAGTTAAACTGAATCTTTGGGGCTTGGCTGAAAGATGTAAGACTCTACTGGCCAGACTCCATTGGACCGACACCGTGGTATCCACTGTAAGAATGCAAGGGTGGGAGATTTGAATGCCATGGAAAAGAGTCAAAACGTGTGCTCAAACTGGTGCATGTTGACTGCATTTGTTCAACAATGTGGTGTTGCAAAGGGTAACTGCTAGCAAAGCTCAGTTATCTGACTTTTATCACTTGCTCATCATAGGAACATTATGTGCCCAGCCTACCTGTCAGCCTGCATGAGGTTGTGCAAGTAGCTTCCAGTTAACAAGATTGTTTGGTTTTAACAATCTATCATCAAACAATCTAATTTATCAGCCTGTAGGTGGCTTTCTTAACCAAACTTACTTCCTCATCTTAGGTATTAAACCAGCTCATCTGTGTCATTCACATCCGACCAATTTTATGCTCATTTGAAATTCTACTAATCAATCAGCAGCAGCAGCAGACAAAAACACAGATCTGTGAGGATAGATGAGGAGACAAATGCCTTCCACACTTTAAAATATGAAACAAACATACATGCAACTTTTCCATCGTGTTTTCTACACTGATTTTCCCTTTTTGTGTTTTGATTTGAGCTTACTCAACTATGTCACCTTGTTGCACCATCTTATTCTGCAGTGGTAAAATAAAGCAACACCTGACTGGAGAATGGGCGCCACCTATTGCTTGTCTTGGTTATAGGTATAGGAATGTTGCTGATGGTTTAATTGGCTTAAGTTCATTGCTAAAGTGAGGTATTTTGTCCTTTTTCCCACTCAATGATGACACTTTCCCTTGTCTTTATGGCAGAATGGATCTTACCACCAACCTGGCAGATCACAGGCCCAGTTAGGCTGTATACATTTGGGGCACAGAGTGACAAGATGTTTTACCCAATCAGCAGCAAGGTGTATAAACTCATCAAACCATCCCTCTATTTTCTTTCTGATATGGACAATTAAGTCTAGATGCAAAACCCTGCTTATTAAAAAGGTTGTCTAAAACGAGTGTTATGTCTTTACCATAGAATGTGCTGGTACAGAGCCCTTTTAGTTGAATGGATCGTCATGCATCTGTGCAGCAGGCAAAGTACTATGCAAACATCTGGTGGTGATGCTGTTGCGCAGAGCAGGCTGTGATCCTAACTTTGACCTTCACATGCCCTCTGCAGACTGTGAAGGTCATACTTAGTGGTAAAGTCACGGCCGCTTGTTTGTATCATTCTCAAGGGATCTGAGCCTAATCAGGATTTGGTGGTGAAGAAACCAAAAGACTCAAAACTTTAAATACTATTGTGGATCAAATCTTTTGTCAAAGTTGGTTAAAAGTTCAGTGTAAAAATGTAATTTCTTAAGGTATTTGCAGTGAGCAGTAATAGTTTTTGCAGGAAGTTTATGTTGAAGGCATGCTTGCATTGTGCAACCAACTTAAAAAATGCCCCCAGATTTGAAGAGACCTTAATGTAACAAAACTTTTTTCTATATGTGAATGAGTGAAGACCTAGGTCAACATGGGCATTAAGGAAATTGCTGTCCAAGGCTTCTTTGGTTTGCAAAACATGTTAATCTCCACATTGTTCATGTTACTCACAGGACAATGCTGCCCTCCACAGGCGTTTGAATGTGTGGAACAGTGTGAACTTTTTTTCATGCTTTTCTCAATAGTTTCAGATCTCTGACCCACTTCAACCACATGTATAGGGCCTTGTTGTTATCTCATGCAATAAATGATGAGCTTTTTGTCTATGGTAATGTGATGCATAATTGTATCTTTTTCTATGTTATTGTTATTTTGTTGATAATGATATTATGGATAAAAAAAAGTACACAAACTAAGAAACAGAGAATGAATGTAAGATCCAAAGCTGTGCAGGCCTTGCCGGTAGATATTTTTCTCCTTGGTTCAGAAATATAAGTCTAGTGGAAATGCAAAGCATTGGAAGTTAAGACCGTGTGTTTAGTTCATTACTTATAAAGCCTCTATTTTCTCTGTAAAATATAAAACAATGTACAGGAAGAAAGAAATTGCATAAAATATTGCTCCAATATTGTGTTTCATCTAGACCATTAATCTTAAAGACTAAAATCAAAGCTCTTTGTAGTTGCAAAATCCACTTCCAGTTCCTGTTCAGTTTCCTGTAAGAAAATTAATTCCCCAACCACTAGAGGGCGACATCGACAGCAATACTTCTATTCCACTGTTTTTTGTCTGATATCATAATTATATCATAGTGAGATGTTTCTCATTTATTTTTGAACATATTATATACTGATATTTAATGTTACTGTTATAGAGGTGTTAATGTAAATGTACAATTTCAGTATTACAATCTGAAGACAACATGTGCTGATGACCTGTATTTACCTTACAAATGCATTCTATCTCTGTTTTGCAAGAGCTGAAATTGCTTGTTAATTTGCTTACATTTTGTGACATCAGAGTTTTGAAATCAGTAATTGCCTGGTATGCAATGAACTTTTAAAACGAAAAATATTTAGATTCAAGATTTTTTTAAGAGGAGCTGGATAGCTTTATTGGAACATTATGAGGCTATTATTCATTGAGATATGTTTTACTCAAACACTGGATTAATGTACTATCTAAATGCATACATGTAAAATAATGATATGTAAGTTTACCATGAAGATGCCCTGGGCACTATATAACTGAGCATAAAGGCCTACAGGAGATAGTCTCTAGTATTATTTTTAGACTATAAGAGGGTAGTGATTCAACAACAGATCTAGTCAGTAGTATGTTTTTTCTGCTTTTACTGATAAATATATGTTTACACAAAATACACCCATTTCACTCGGATATACAAACCAACAATATAAACATGAAAGACATTTACTTAGACGCCTCAATGTCAATAACATCTAAGAACAGAGGCGGCATTTACTTCCTGTAATATATTTGTCATCAGACGTAAGGGGGAAAAAACGACGCTAAATCCGCTTCGGTCGCTCATTGGTCCAGAAATATGGAATCAGATGACGTAGTAGTTCCGGGTGTCTCGGCCCTGTGAAAAGGTAACTTTCGGTCATTTCTGGGTAGTGAGACGATGGTGGTAGAGACACCATTGACCGGGTTTTCCGCTGTTCAAGGTAAGAGAGTATCCAGCCAGCCAGTTAAGAAGGGTATCACTCTCCTAGCTGGCCGTTGTGATCCTATTACTACCTTTATCCGTTTGTAGGTTTATGTTTGGGTTAATTTGTGTGGGCAATGTTGAATTGGTTTAGCAACGTCCTCAGTAGAACGTTAATTGAATTGCCAACGGTTGCTCAATGATACAAGCTGTACCAGCAGCGCGTGGCGGCTTTTGTCATCACATCGTCTTCCATCCCGCTCTTCTCCTATTGTCAAATAACCGCGGTACGTTTGTCTGAGGACATTAAATTCCCCTTACAGAGAGTTGTGCTATATTCCTTTATTTTTGGTTTTATTGAAACACAGCGTTTTAGTGGCTTGAATACGTCAAGTCTAGTGAGTATAGGAAAGAAATCATACCTTTTTTATAATTTAATTTATATGGTTTACATTAGCAATATTAGTCCAATATGGCTACGTCACGTTGCCATGGAAACATCTTATTTATATGTGACGAGTGTATGACAGAACATTTGCACAATTTAGCCCAATGTAACAGCCGTCATTAAGTGTGACACATCATCTCAGTGTTAATGTTGTCTCACCATGCTGTCTTTATGGGCTTATTTTTCACAGCGGACATTTTGCCTTCTAACAGGAGGAAGAGCACAGTTAATTCTTCTGTTAATAATAACTTTAACAATGATTTTGTATTATTCAGGTGTCTGATAAAGCCATGACAGGCATTCACAGCATGCGCACAACCAGGAACATGAAATTGAAGTAGCTAAATGGAATACAGCCATCATTAATTTCACTATAAACATCTGCACTTTTCCTGCTGTGATATGCTAACAAGTCTTCTGTGAAAAGGGCTTATTAAGAGATGATGTGGCAGAATATTTGCTTCGCTCCAGGCATAATGTTCCGCACATGAAGTCATTTACAGTTAGCTCAAGTCTCACAGACCCTTAAAAGCAGAAAAACTTGTCGCCAAAGTCACCGAGCAACGTTTTCACAGCAACTTTATTAGCTGGGAGTGAATGTAAGCTACTTTATGCTGTTATTACACAAGAATGTTAACTAGTGTTCTAAAAGCCTGAGGCAGAAGGTCCGACCTACAAACGTAACTTCACCATCCTTTTTTTTTAACCTTCTGGAGTACAGTCAGATGTTTTTCTTTGAGATATACAGACTCTAATGTGACGCAGATCAGAACTGTGATTCACTGAAATGTGAATCACACTTTGTGCAAGGAAAGGGATGGTTTGCTACATTCAGTACATTACATACTGTATCATAAATTAGATGGGGTAGCTGAGTAAATACAAAGTTAGTTCCAAATAGAAGAAGTGGCTTATTTTATGTAATGATGTGGAAGTCATATCTTTCTACATCTGTTTTGTGATATACAAGTAGGTCCCACATGACAGCTGTAACAACAATTACTTCTTCTTTTTCCTGTCTTCAGTGGTCTTCTGTTACTGTACCCTCTAAGGTTATTAGCGAGCTAAGCTTGTCCTGGAGTGACCTCTTCACTGACCACTGAGTGGGGTGAGCTTCAAGAGTATTGTCATTGGTTGTCTGTAGCTCGATCCTCTTCAGCATAACTCGCAGGGCTGTGGTCATTGGACAGTAGTCTGGTCAGAGGGGTCATGTCTCAACACTGCTTCATCCCTCCATGACCTCTCAGATAACCTTGCCTTTGTTGTGAAAAGGGAGGCAAGAGTTTTGACACTAAAAAGGGAGGGAGGGAGGAATCATATACTGTTGAAACACACCCTCCTAGAAGGATGTATTAGGAGGAGTATTGAGGCTGAGCGTGATACAGAGGCTGTTTGGTACAGGGCAAGAAGGAGGTGAGTACCGATGAGCACTGAGTGTACTTCTTATCAGTATAGCAGTGTAGATAACTTTTAGATGCAGGTGATATAACCTTTAGTAGGTAGATCGCTTCTATGGTTCACAAATTATAGTTTAGTCAGGTGTTTTTGTTTTTATAAGTGTGCCACCAGACAACCAACTTCCTCTAACAGACAGCTGTTAGCATGTGACTGAAATGTGGGGTAAAATTCAATTCTGCTTTGGTGAGTTTTTTGATGATGAAGGAACTTTTTCTGATTGTGTTTTCTTTTTTTCCCCAACTTAAGGTTTAGCATCTGGGGCAAAGAGGACCTAACTGTTTCCGTTCTCCTAACACACCTTTAAGATCTCAGTATCAGAACTTGTCTTACCACCACTGCTGCTCAGTTCCCTTCCCTTCCACAAGTACTCTTCCTCAGAACACTATGGGTCTCCAGTCAGACTCAGTTCTCCAGTCTATCCTCCTCTTTCCAATCCACCTTCTGGTATGGCTGTACTCCGTCCTCTCCTTCCTGCCCTGGTACTTCATCACCGGTGCCGGGGAAAGACAAGCTCAGTCCAGGCGGATAAAGGCCCGTTCAACCACAGGCTGTGCAGAGGGGCCGTATCGCTCTGTAGACCACTTTGATTCCTTGGCCACGGAGGACTTCCCAGGCAAGAACACGCTGGATAAGCTGTTCGACCATGCTGTGCAGCGCTTTGGACAAGAGAATTGTCTCGGCACCCGAGATGTACTAAGTGAAGAGAATGAGGTTCAGCCAAATGGAAAAGTATTTAAAAAGGTAAGGATTCATATTACTACTTTTATTATTTCTTCGTATTGGATGCTTCAAGATGTCTGATGATTCTCTATTTCCTTCCAGCTCATACTGGGGGAGTATAGATGGCTCTCTTATGATGAAACTGACTCTTTAGTCAGCCAGTTTGGCAGTGGGTTGGCAGCTCTGGAGCAACAGCCGAAAAGCAGTATTGCAATCTTTTGTGAAACCAGAGCAGAGTGGATGATCACTGCCCAGGCATGCTTCAGACGCAATTTCCCATGTAAGTATATTACAGTATAGTAGAAGATGTTATTTTATAAAGTGTGAATAATGTATTAACTGCTTTGTTTTTAATGGACATTACAGTGGTGACATTCTACGCCACACTGGGAGATGAGGCGATTGCATTTGGACTTAATGAGACAGGAGTCACACATCTTGTTACCAGCGCCTACCTACTGGAGAATAAACTGAAAGTGAGTCTTACTTTTACATAACAGAACCTTTACAGAACTGCTCCATCTCAGTTTAAGAGAAGAAAAGATCAAGCTATGTCTTTCGCTATACCAATCTCTAATAATGGGACAAAATATTTAATTTAATTAACATCAAAGTAAAATGAAGCCACATGGTTGAATGAATGCACACAGTATGTTGGAATGCACTTACAGTGATCATCTGGAAGATTTTGTCGCGCCCAGTTAGTGACGCGTTTTCCATCACCCAGCAGTGGTTGGTCTTTTCCGCTCTCTGCAAGTGTAAACAGTAATCTACTATGGCTGAACAAACAGAAAAGATTGATGACTGCAGGTACTACTTCAACAATAAGTGAAAATCCAAAGAAAAAGAAACAAATTTGACACTCAGATGAAGCAAACAGTCTAAAAAGGAAAGCGACCGTCAGCGAGGAAAATCAAGAGTTACAACCAGAGCCAGCCGTGGACGTCACACATGCAGCACTGTCTGGCTATCTGTGAAGTGTGCTCCCGCGATTACCGTTTATAACCATCGGTGCTACCAAAGAGAACACAACTGAGATCTGCGAGATTATAACTATAATATTATTCCCTACTGGCCTTATGGTACCTCCCTGAAGATTCTTTATAGATTAGTTCAGTGGCTCAGAGGTAGAGCGGGTTGTCTTACAATTGGAAGGTTGACGGTTTGACCCTCAGCTCCTGCAGTCCACTTGTCGAGTCTAGCAACCGTCAGCGAGGAAAATCAACATATTATGCTTATAGAGACATTTTTAAATTAGGCTTAGCAAAATGTGTCATGACAGAGCAGTGTGACAAAGGTTAGGAAAATACAGTTGAAATAAATAGAGCATTGTCAATGGGCTATAATGCAAAGAATTTAACTAGTAGGTCAAATCGCTGCATTATAGAAACTATGTCAGTGAAAATAGAACTGGAAATCAAATGTCAAAGGGAATCATGTGCGTGGGTATCCTGTTGTGACAGCAGCTTTGTCCTCTCTTATTGTTCAGAATGTGCTTCCACTGATCCCCAAACTGAAGCATGTGATCTACGTGGACGAGAAGAAAGTGAGCACAGAAGGCTACCCAGCAGGACTGTCCATCCACAGCATGCAGGCCGTACAAGAGCTGGGCTCGCTGCCTGAGAACAGTGTGTATTTCTCTTATTACCTTGGTTGTGATTCTTCGTCCAATACGGGAGCGTAAAAACCTCACAAACAGAGTACTGGACAATAACTGTTTGTTTGTCTTTCAGTGGCCAGAGCGATTGTGAAGCCCCAGTCCTCTGATCTGGCTGTGGTGATGTACACCAGCGGCTCTACAGGAAGACCCAAAGGAGTCATGATTGTCCACAGCAACCTTATTGCAGGAATGACAGGCCAGTGTGAACGCATTCCTGGACTCGGGTAAGTTCCAGTGTTTTTCACTATATTTGATTTAGTATAGTATAATGTTCACAACAGGGTTTCTTTCACCAATCACCTGCCAGGATTAACCTTCTCCTACTGAAAAGCTCATATCTCCAGCATTCTCTTCCAACTAAAACATTTGGTTTCGAAGCTGCCAAATAGATAACTGTAGAAGTTTCCATATAAATGTTCTGGGTCAGGCTCCCATAAGCAAAATAACCAAAACTGGACAGCTTCCTAGAGGTGTAAGGAGGCTGAAAGTGAATATATGAAACAGTGCTATCTATATTACAATCTGTGAACCAAGGATCCACTGTCAAAGATGGTCAGGGTCAACATTGGAAAACGGAACAGAAAACATGTAGTGACTGCCGGCCTTGACCTCTGCTTTCTCTCTGCAGGCCTGAGGATACGTACATAGCCTATCTCCCCCTGGCTCATGTTCTTGAAATGACAGCTGAGATCTCCTGTGTCACATATGGTTGTCGGATTGGCTACTCTTCCCCCCAGACGCTGTCAGACCAGGTAATACCCAGCACCCTAATACTTGTTCCTAACATAACTGGGTGTGGTTACTGATAATATATTATTGTATTAAGCTTCATCAGTGTTGCTGTCTTTTATAATCAGTGCCTTTTAACTATATTTTTTTTGTTCCCTTTAGTCAACAAAGATAAAGAAAGGAAGTAAAGGAGACTGCTCTGTGCTCAAACCCACCCTGATGGCAGCTGTGCCCGTAAGAATCCTGCTTTATATTCTTCCCTATGTCCATCACTCACTTCTGTTCTCCTCTCTCTGTTTGCTCAGTTGTACACACATTCATTTTTCTAACCTAGTCATTATCAAATGTTTAAATAAATTCTTTGTGTTTTCTCCTTTTGAAAGGAAATTATGGATCGCATCAACAAGAATGTGATGAGCAAGGTGCAGGAAATGAATTTCATCCAGAAGAAGCTATTTACGCTGGGCTACAAATATAAACTCGATCAGATAAAGAGAGGTTATGACGCACCCTTGTGCAATGCGTAAGAAACCACTTGTTTTCCCTTCAGTTTTTCTCAGAAATGTATTTGAGTTTTTCAACAGGAAATCTAACAAACAGAACTTTGTCTTTGCAGCCTGTTGTTCAGGAAAGTGAAGAAGCTTCTGGGAGGACGAGTGAGGATGATGCTGTCTGGAGGAGCCCCCCTGTCCGCAGCCACTCAGCGATTCATGAATGTATGTTTCTGTTGTCCGGTGGGACAGGGCTATGGCCTCACTGAAACCTGTGGAGCTGGAACCATCACAGAGGGTAAGAGCAGATTTAAAGCATAGAGTAAGACGAGTGTGGAGCTGGTAATGAATAACCATGTATTAAAGGATATTATCTTACTTTACAGTTGCAGACGTCAGCACTGGACGTGTTGGAGCCCCTCTTCTCTGCTGTGAGATCAAACTCAGGGACTGGGCTGAAGGTATGGCTGAGAAACAGGCCTAAATATACTGAACTCAGGGTGCAGTATGAGAAGTATTTTTTAATCACAATTATTTCTAATTTTACTACTTTTTATCTTTCCCTCAGGTGGCTACACCAGCAAAGACAAGCCAAACCCAAGAGGGGAGATCCTGATCGGTGGTCCCAATGTAACCATGGGTTACTACAGGAACGAGAGCAACGTGCAGGACTTTTTTGTCGATGAAAGAGGTCAGAGATGGTTCTGCACTGGAGACGTCGGCGAGATATACCCAGATGGCTGTCTACAAATAGTGGGTGTGTATATTTGTTCTCATAGCAACCTCACACAGCTATCATCTGATGGTGTTCGTGAAAGACACACTATTCATACCTAATTTCATAGCACTTATCTGAAGTCAATGTGGTTGAAACTTCTGACAGGAAAAGTGTTTGTTGATAACAGAGCATTTGTTGAGAACACATTTTTTTTATTTCCCCTTCAGATCGTAAGAAAGACTTGGTGAAACTGCAGGCTGGGGAGTATGTGTCGCTCGGGAAAGTCGAGTCTGCTCTGAAAAACTGCTCTCTCATAGACAACATCTGTGCTTACGCAAACAGGTAAGAAGGTCGCCTTAATGTATTAAAGATGCAAAAGCAGCTCTGTATATTCTTAAAGTGAAAAATCCTACTGGTGTGCTGCATGTTTCACCTTTTCAAAAACATCAAACACTTCATCAAGTTAAGAAGCCACCTCATGTCAACTTTAATTACGCCAATGTCAGTAATCTGGGGAGACGCACAGTTGGAGAGAGTTTATTTAGACTGATTTAAAAAAAGAGAAACTGGTTTAAACCTGTCTGAACCAGGGTAAAAAGTCTAATTTAGGTCCTGGAATAAAGTAGATGCAAAGTAAAGCAATTTGTGACATTTGTAAGAGCTTGCAGCAAGAAACCGCATGTCCTTCATACTTATTAAGCAACAAATTCCTGTGTCCTCTACCTAAAGTGCGTAGGGGCTTTTGTAAGAGATATGTTGGAAACTCTTTTAAATCACTGTTACAAATATTTGTTAACTCTATTTAAAATGTTTATGAGCTTGGAAAAATGGATGAATTATACACATACACTTGAACTGTCATAAAGTCCTTGTATGGACTTTAGTACTGTATTAACCAAATGCATTCACCATGCTTTGACATATTACAACAACTCCTCTGAGCTCTTTGACTTTTATCAGGGTTTACACTTTATCGCTCTTAACCTCATCTTTTATCACTTCCTTCTTGACTACAATTTCAACTTTCAGTTTTCTTCATCTTGTCACTACAACTACGACCTTAACTGACTACTGTTAAATATGAGCAGTGAGCATGCATCCTTTTGTGTAACTTTCTCCTATGCTTTTTATGAACCCTGTTTCTGCTGTTCACAGTGAACAGAACTACGTGATCAGCTTTGTGGTTCCCAACCAGAAAAGGTTAACAGAGCTGGCCAGACAGAGAGGCATAGTGGCAACATTGGAGGAGCTCTGCACCCACCCCGAAATGGAAAGGGAAGTTCTGAAGGAGATCAAGGAAGTTGCTGTTAACAGTAAGAGTTTTCAATGCTTTTTCATAATATGACTGCTTTTGTGATAAGACTGGAATAACTATATTTGCTTTTATGCAACCTTCTTAGATCTGTTCTTCTCTCTGACTTAAAATGTCCTTTCAGTTTATGCACCAATAGTTTAGTATAGTAGCGCAAATAACTTCTTGCATGTTATAAATGTGGGTTTGACTCATGCTTTTGTTCCTGTTCCCCTTTTTATCCATGCAGTTAAACTCCAGCGCTTTGAGATTCCAGTAAAGGTGCATCTGAGTCCAGAACCGTGGACCCCAGAGACGGGTCTTGTCACAGATGCGTTCAAGCTGAAGAGGAAAGAGCTGAAGAACCACTATCTCCACCACATAGAGAGGATGTACGGAGGCAAATAACTCCCAACAATTTCACCCAGGAGTCCATGTTACAACATAACCACTGTTCTGATCTGTAAATAATACTCCGGTACCCAGATGAATTTATATGCTGTTTGTGTACCACATGCGTCCAAATGGAAATGTCTTGAACAGGAAAGCTGAAGCTGTCAATATCTGTAGCTTTTCACCCATATGTGCTGCTTCTTGTTCTTGTTTGTAGTTTTGATTGTCAAAGAGATGCACACACGTGGCAACTCTTAGCCCACAAAAAGCGGCCAAGACCATTACAGCACTTAACTGCCATCCACTTGAATCTGTTGGAACCTAGTTTGTAGCTAATTAAAAAGTACCACTGTCCTCAATATGTTGCTGATGCTTCGTTGTTACTTCCATTGAAAATGCTAACAACCGTCATCATCACGGAGGCTTGTAAATGCTCTTTTGTAAAGTTGGAGTACTGATGTTACTGTGCCTTCAGTCTGCAATACTTGTGTAGTCAAGCAGAACTAAGTGGCATCTAGATAAACATTTATAGTTTATGCTTTTGTTACAAAAATGGCTTTACTGCCATGTCACGTTTACAGCTTCAGGTAAAATATACCCACAAAGAGAAACACCGACATGAATCGAAGAGAAAAAGTTACTCACAATCATGTCTGCTTATCCATTTATTATTTTCTGACTGTTGTGTTACCTTTTTGTTTTTGTTATTGTGTCAGTTTATTCAGAAAATAAGACCAAAATGTGCAAACATAAATGACTCAGGAAGATAAGCAAATGTTTTAATATATGAAACTGTCAAAAAGTGGGTTGCTTATATAGAAAGCACTTCAATTAAAATTGTTTTAGGCACCTTATTTATTTAAGAGCAAGCATGCTTAACTACTAATATGCTTACTAGTATAAGCTAGTTAGAACTGGCATACTGTAATAGTTATACCTCAGTTAACAGGTTAATGTACAATTTGGTATAAGGTTATCTGAAGCTACATCTGTTCATTTTAATATAGGAGTGTTTTCTATGTGTTTTTCAAGTGTTGTGTTAACGGATTTGCATCATTAAAAGTTTGAGGACACAGTCACTTACAGTTGGTTGTTTGGTGATCCTATTTGTATTTATAACTCCGTCATTATGATCACATGCCTTGTTCAACATTTTAGGAATAAACATCTTTTCATATTCAGTGTTGTATGACTGTGATTTTATTACAAAACAAATAGAAACAAACTGTGTTGATTATCAATGAGTTTTCAACATATAAGATGAGAAGAGCCTCAGCTGTTCCAGTCTTGAAATCTGAAACAGTCACTTGCAATTTTCCAAACAGGCTGGTCATTGTTTGGTGAAGCCTGAGCCGTCAAAAGAAAGTTCTGGTTGAAGAAGCGCGGTTTGTTCCCTTCAAACTTGACTGTCCCACCAGTCACCACGAGCAGTGTCGTCTGGCCTTGGGTAGCTTGTTCTGAGAATGAAGAAAGGTTCAATTGATGCTTGATTAGCATGCCTTCACTACAAGAACATTATGTTAACAAAGACCTTGCCTAGATTGTTTCACACTTTTATTTGACTTAAATGCCAAACACTCGATTCTCCCCATCACATTTACACAGTTCTCCATGCTTGGAGACATATCTGGAAACCATCAATAGCACTTAAATGCTAATTAACTTGGAGATTCCCTGGCTTACCATGAACTGGCTGACAGTCCAGTGTTTGAACTTGGAACTCGCTTGAGGGCAGTGCCTCAAAAAACTCGCCCAGAGCATCCTGTCCTGACACTGCATTCCCATTCCACACCAAGGTTGCCTTGTCCAGGTACAGCCGGGTCAAGTTCTGAGAAATATGAGTCAGTAAATAATTATAGTTAACAAATGGAGCAAAGATGATGTGCTTAAAAACACGACCAATTCTGAATTTTGCATGCCAATACTGATAAAGAGATGTAAGTATAACTAATTTAATATGATATGATAATCAAATTGATTGAGGAACAATTAAAGTTTTGTTTAAGGATCTCTTGAAGATGTATTTATGTGTTGAATGGGGCATTTTGCAGATGACAAATACAGCCGTCACTGCTCTCTGCTGGGCAAACCATGTAATGGCGACACTAAAAGTGACGTAGACGTATGTCTGGCAATTTTGGACATAATTTTATTATAATTAGCTGATACGTATATGCGTCAATATGTATATATTTGAACATAAAATCTAAAATCTGCCATGCCGATCAAAGCTTATCGGTCCAGCTTTAGGGTTCTCATACAACGATATAAAGTTACAAGAGCTAGTTAGTGATGTTTTCGAATTGAGAGAACAAACCAAACCATAACTCACCCTTCTTTTCTTATCCATGCAGTCGTAGTAAATGTTGACAAATTCTTCTGAATATCTGCATGACTGGTCAACATGGGTACGGAAATCCTGTAAGGAAAAATGCTAATAATTTAAAAGTGAACTGACGAACAATGAGCGACTGTTCATCATTGGAAGCGCACATTGGTAACTAGCTAGCTAACGTTAGCAAACATTTCCTTAGCTACTAGATTTCAGCATAGAAGAACAGAGGAAGTTTCACACTTACCAGCGTGCTCGCCATTTGTACACATAAATGTATCGGAACGTTACTGAACACAACTATCAGCAGGATAGTGGAAAATCTTTTATAATAATTAATTAAACTGGCTTTTCTTCCCCTTGCTCATTTAATAGCTAACAAGAGAGCCATTTTGACGTATGTATTACTTCCTGTGGCTACCAACTATACCTACCAAAATAATTTGTATTTTTGTTGAAATGCAATGAATGCCACAGATAGCCTTGTTACAGACATCTGAATCACAATTTGAACTTTTTAGCGATACAAACAGAGTAACTAACGTATTAATGATAAGAAATACGTGGCATTTCCGTTTCATTTCATTGCTCGTGCAATGAAAGTACATTTAATTTGAAGAAGAAAAATTGACCCATGCGGAAGTTGAGTTCATAATTTCCTGAGTCATTGCTCCCCGGGTTCAAATCTGAAACCAAACATCTCCCAAGCATCCTCACCAGTGCTACTTTAAATTTAGTTCGATTATTAAAGTATATCTAACAATGGAGGGTTCTGTATCAAATGTGGAGGTCTGTAATTTTGCGTACACGGGACAGTTTGATAAATTAAAACAGTGCATCTTGTCAGATAAAACGCTCGCCTGTAAAACGGACCAGGTAAGAACTCATATTTTGAAATAATGACCATGCCAAGTAACATTTTTTACATTTTTATCACCCTCTTTCTGTCATTTCAGGACCACAGAACCGCCCTTCACTGGGCTTGTTCTGCTGGCCACACCAAGATTGTGGAGTTTCTGCTTGACTTTGGAGTCGAAGTGAATCTGCAAGATGATGTAAGTTTATGGTTCTTAAATAGAAAGAAGGTAAATGTTATTGTTACTTTCTGTATAGATATAGTTGGATGCAGTATTTCGATCTTCTTTGGTGATGGAGGTATAACAGTTAATACAGTCAGTAACAGATAGGTACACTTTACAATATTATATAGTCCAAATACAACAACAACCCAAACTCTGGCTTGAAGATTGCCAACAGTAGAATCAATACATTACTGAAACTCACTCTTTAACCCTTGAACTTTCTTTTTACAACAGCCAACTGAAGAATATTTTATTTAAAGCTGCAGTGAGGAACTTTGGGTTTGTGTTGATTTTGGCCCCCCGTGGACAATGCCGTACCTCTTATCTCTTTGCTGATTTTGTCCTGTAAATGCTTAAGTGGTGGGTTTTAACTTAAAATCTCATCCTGCTTCCTTTAATAGTCATATGTATCACTCACTTTAAAATTTTGCCCTGTAAAATGTTAATAAAGGCAGCGTGCAGTTAATCACTTCGTCTGACACCTACCCAGCGCCAACAGTTTAAGGCATTAAAAATTACTTTATAGAAATAATCAGTCATGTTGATTCAGTCTGTTTCATAGCCAGTGAAAAACTCCTCACAGCAGCTTTAACTCATTTTATAAATGAACATATGTTTTAAACATAAAAGTGTAAGATGTATTCACATTTCTTGTGTAACCTTCCAGGCTTCGTGGACCCCCCTTCACATTGCAGCATCTGCTGGCAGAGAAGACATAGTGAGAGCTCTAATATCCAAAGGAGCGCAGCTGAATTCAATTAATCAAAATGGATGCACCCCTCTGCACTATGCTGCCTCAAAAGACAGATATGAGGTAAGTTTCCCAAGTTGCAGTAGTAGCTGATTATTTGATCTAGGGCTGAACAATTCAAAAAATATATCTATTTACGATTATTTTGACTTATAATGCGATTTTGATATGATTTGCGATATTAAAGGGAATGATCATTTTTACATCATTATTCTCATTTTCATTGGAAAATATGAATTAGTGACTATGGTATGATTTTTGCAGGGATCTGTACCAAGTGAAGATATTTGATACTTTCGTCTGTGTATGATGTGGAGGCCAGAGAATCTCCGCAACACAATATTTATATACTATATAAATATTTTAACACACATTTCACCCTTAAAAATATTGTGCCACCTGCGATTTGAAAATTGCAGTAGCCCATATTGCGATTTCGATTTAATTTCATCTAATTGTTCAGCCCTAGTTTGAGCTACATGATGCCACAAGGCTGTGCTACACGCTGGTAATATTCTTTTTGCGTTGTGTTTCTTCAGTGTCTCGTATGTTGCTCTGTATATGTTATCAAAATAGTTTTTTGACAGGAGTGTTATATTCCCAATATATTGATTCATTTCCAGATAGCAAGTTCACACTGCTATCAACGTCTGCAATATTTTGTGATAGGTGCTCTTAAGTGTCTACTAGGGATGGGGCATTATATGTTTGAGAAACAACAGCAGTGTCTACAAGTAAGTCTAAAGTAGCATAGTAGTAGCATTATCAGTTCTGAATCAGAAGCTTCTTTATGAGGAAATACCAACTGATAGACTTTTGTAAGGGTTTCCCCTATTATTTATTTGGAGCTACACATATGACATGATAGTGGTAATGATGATGATGATGATGTCACATATTTTAGAACGACATGCTAAGAGTGAAAAAGCCTTGAAGAAAGTGGAAAACCCTACCTTAACCTGAAGTTTGTAGAGACTTTCCCCAACTATTTTAGTGATGTATGAAAAAAGTACAGTCTGCCTCATTTCCACATTGAAGTATCACTTTCTTATTCTGAGGTAAACGGAGTTAAAACAACTGTGAAGGTCAGGATTTTTTTGGAACTAGGTTTATTTGTAAGTTTTTTCCCAGGGGTTATCGTGTTCTCTGACATATGTCCTTAAAACCTCAGACTGACATTAATATTACCTTCTCTAAATGCAGACAACTTCCGCTTTGTTTTCTGTTTTTTACTTTAATATGCAGTAATAATCCAAAGATGCAGTTCGTCACTGATTGTATTATTTCCTGTTAATACAAATGTCCATTTATAGGTACACATGTCTTATATCCTATCTGCCAAAACGATACACTACATATGTTGTGAATGTATTCATTGGATGAAATGAGTAACTTGGGGTTTTATGTAAAAACTGTGGTATACCTTTCTGAAATCAGGATCTGAAAACGTATAGTCCGTGAGAAAGGGGAAGTCACTGAAATAAAAAAGGTAGATACTTGTCATTTACTTGTGAGTAAAAACAGCTTTTCCCATTACAGATTGCCCTGATGTTGTTGGAAAATGGAGCTGATCCAAATGCTACAGATAAGTATGAGTCCACTCCCCTCCACAGAGCGTCTGCCAAGGGCAACTACCGCCTCATCCAGCTGCTTCTCAAACAGAGTGCCTCAACCAACATCCAAGACTCGCAGGGCAACACACCACTGTATGTATGAATAAGAATTTTTATAAACATTGTGGACGTTGACCATAGACTGTATATAAAGACGGACGACATGACAGCTCCCTAAAAGTGAACCAAAACATTTCGAGGACCCCCTGCTGACTGGCTGCAGTATAGGTCATAAAGCCCACCTCCTCCATGTTAACAGATAAGACATGAGTCAGACTATAAAATCAAAATACACCTCAAATAAATGTTTCTCAAACATGGTTCTGTCATTATAGTTAGTTCTTATCATGCTGATTTACGTCCAAGTGTTCATTTTTATGACAAGTTTATTTTTAATTAGTTATTTGATGCTGTAAAAAGGATGATTGACAGCTCTGTTGATAAATACGGCTCCTGCAGCCGATCTGTTTTGGATTAGCAGAGTGGAGGAGGAACGGTGAGAGGAGACGTAACTAAAACAATCACTACAGTCATTGAAGATTCCCACATCTGTGAGCACCTGTTTACGACCAACCCGAATATACCGACGTACGGGATCCTTGCAGTTTTTTTTTCCGGTAATTTAAGTGTGTGTTTTGGTTAGCTGAACATGGCTACGGCAGCTCCACCCGGCGATCTCTACTGCACAACTCCGGCTCCAAATGACGTCACCATCACAAGATGACGGCGCCTGTCACGGGGGGCTATTTTGGCATCAATTTCGTACAATGAGACGCGTCGTCCATCTGGGTTTACAGTCGTTGACACAAACAAATGCATGGTCTTAAGATATCCAGCCACAGCTAGAAGGTGTTTTAATTGCTCTAAATTTAAGATATAATTCTGAGATTTTTACCTCCACCCTTATACAGTGTTAAGCAAGTTAAACAGAATTTATAAGGTGTATTTTACAACTTTAAGGTAAAAAACATTTAAGCATATATAACTTTTTTTTTCAACAGCCACCTAGCGTGTGATGAGGAGCGTGTTGAAGCAGCCAAGGTGCTTGTTGAACATGGGGCCAGCATCTACATTGAGAACAAGGAGGAGAAGACCCCTCTTCAGTTAGCCAAGGGCGGCCTGGGCAACCTACTTCGTCGGATTGTGGAGGGATGATGCATTCGCTTTGTCCTAGCTCGCATCCCCACCCTCGCCAAGTTACATTCTGAGAATTCTTATCCCACTCAATCCTCCCTGAGCGGCCTGGTGTGACACTTTCAGATGTGTAACAGGTGGAAGATGAGACTCTCCCAGGGACAACAGTTGGACTGTACTGCATCGTGCTCAGGTGGGAAGGTGACGTTTCTCAGACTTGAGGTGTCTGTTCAAAGAAGCACTCTCTGCTGCATTGAGCTCAGTCTATCCAACTCAGCAGCCTAGTTTACATGAGGTTTGAAATGTTGAAAAATGTTGAATAAAAATGAGTATTCTGCCTATTAATACAGTATTAATTAATTGATTGATTAATTGTTTGTATTTACATACATTTGGTTGATTTAAGCAATATCACATGAGAGGGAGTGACGCTATACTAAACATCATCATGTTGATTCCATCATAGGCACGAGGCTGAAGATAATCAGCCATGATGATATTCAGTACATCACAACCTGGAGTGTGATATTGCTTTTATACGACAGTTATACAAGCAGCAAATACTGTAGTAGTAAACAGTAATAATCATCCACAACTTAACTGAAACTGGACTTTTGTTGCCAAGCAACCCAAACATTCTCCTGCATTCTGTGTCTACAGGTTACCACAGATCAGCTACTTTGTATGATATATATTTATCTGTTGGTTTAATTCATCATACAATCAGTGAAATAAGAGTCTGCTGTGTGTTTTAGAGGTACCAGCCTGATCAATGTAGACTTAGACGTTCTGCAGTAACGTTTATTAACAGTATTCAGAACACCTGGCTGAGGCGGAGTGATGATGTCATACGGTATGTGTCTATATCAACACTCTGGAATGGAATGCATCTTGTCCAGTCAGATATTGGTCAGAACTGACTGTTGTATAATTAATGCTGGGTTGCACCAACAAGGATTAATTTAATCTAAGATTAGTTCTAATCAGAGTTTAGTGAAACTAGGTTTAAAATGAGTAAATCCAGATTTTAACATTAAGTGGAGCTCTGTTGCACAATTAAAAAACTAATCTCTGTTTAGTTAATCCAAGTTTAGTGTCGTAAACCGAAATTAAAATCAGTTTAATCAATATGGAGATGCTTGCTTACCCAAATTAAAATAAATAGATAAATAAATAAAAAGGTTAATAAATAAATGAATAAAAATGAATACATCCGTGTGCTGTCTGGACCTAGTAAGTATAAAAGGGGGGAAAACGCTAACTTTCGGCTGCTCTGTGTTCCTTAACATTGTAACAACTAAATGCTACATTGTTTGCTCGCTATATTATTGTTACTGATATTGTTATACTATTGTGTGCTGGACTGGCTATTGCCCTAGACACTCTGCTGACAATTTGGACAGACAGTAAAATTGTGTAGACCAAACCGGTCCCAGTCCAACCTCTGGAAACATACGTAAAAATTTCAGGGCCACCAGGAGTTGGAGCGTTGGTGGTACTGCTGCATTTCTTTAACTACCATGTTCGACAGTTGTTCTAATCTTCCTGTTCTGCTTGATAACAGTTTTGTGAACCGGTATCTTGACTGAAATTCAGCAGCATCGTAAAACTCAATTGGGTTGAGTCTGTCCCTCAATTTCCATCGAGGAACTTCATTATTTGAAAAGTTAAACCTCCTCAAGTGTAAGTTTAAAGTTAATACTGGATCACATTTTTAATTGGAGTTTGAAGGTTTGGTGCAACAGAATTAAATTTGATTTGGTTTAGAGTAAAAACTAAACTTAGGTTTTATCTCATAATTTTAAACTAGTTTTAAAGTTTGGTGCAACAGAATTTAAAGTCAAACCATGATTTAATCGTGTTTAAAAATGAATCCTTGTTGGTGCGGCCCAGCCTAAGAGTATACCAAACTCAAGACAGACTGGATTGGTCAGGTGTTACGTAGCATGCCCTCTTAGTGTTAGGGTTAGGGTTAGGGTTAGGCTGGCTTTGATTACACATGAAAAGTATAACATTTTAAGAGCAAGACTTTCTCCACAACATAAACAAAATTATGGGATGAATTGTTGCTGTTCATCAGTTATTTTAATCAGTTTCTGCACAGAGCTCAAAACTACCATCTTAAACAATGTTCCAAAAGACAGAGCCATTCAATTACAGATGAGGGGTCTGGGCTTTTTATTAGACAACAAGAGACTGGACAACCCGAGGATTTGGCAGAGAAACATGCAAACGCTTGGCTCAAACACATGAACTTAAACGTCACTATGTGTATCGTAAGAGGGCCGAGTATGCACTGTTAAAGCTAAAAATACATTTAAATGAAAGTGGGGGAAGTCATGGAAAGTTATAAAAATGGTCCTTCCTGAATTATCACCAGACCAGAAAGAGGATTTGAAAAGTTCCATGGCAGAACATGAGGTTAGGGCAGGTTTCTTGTCAATGGAAACGGGGAACTTTATAAATGTAGTAGAAGTAGCTAGTAGCTACAAGCAATATGCTGATACATTGGCACCAGCAATTACAAATACTCATCAAAGAGCATTATAATTATAGGGCAGCTACCAGGAACATTTAATATTACACTGATTTCATTGATTCTCAAATAAGAGAAGGATTCTCCATGACCCCGGAAGTTTTTTAGATATATAACTTATTAATTTAAAATAATCTGTGAAACGGAAACGCACAGAAAGTTCCTAAAGAATATTCAGCTTGCCCTGAGGAGGAAGGATAGCAAGACAAGGAGTCAAGGAAGGAAACTTAAAACTACAACTCTCTAAGGGTTTGGGCAAGCGTAAAAGGAATATACTTTATCGGGAAAAAAACCTAAGCCTGTCTGTTTAGACAAATGGCTAGAGAATGGAGTTCATGTGATTAACATGTTATTCATAAAGCTTCAACACAATATTTCAGTCGTGTTAATAGCCTAAAGATCAATATAATTTGATAAAATGGAAATCTCTACAGCTAAGGAGCAGAAAATTATCCATTCAATGGATTCATAGGGAGGATAATGAAAATCAATTGCACTACCTTTTTAAACCCTCCTGGCATACTGCATTCAGCTTTAATATTCCATAACAAGTCAGAGCATAATCAAAGTAAAAGGTGGGAGCGTGTAAGTTTCATATGGAAAAAGGATTTTGTCAGTGACATTGAGGAGAAAATGTGGCAGGAACTTGCCCCCACGTGGGTGTCTCAAAACAGCTTTCATTTACACTTTCATATTATCCTGTACATTTAAATGGAGCTATTACAATGTTGTGCTTTGTATGATTGAAATGAAATAAAGGAAATGAAGGAGCAACACCGCATTACATATGCATCATAATTTATTCGATTATTTTAGGCTTTTAAAATCTTAATAGAAAAAGTTGTAAGAGATGTTAAATGGAGTAAAAAGTAGCCTACAACTTTTCTCTAGAGAGCTCTATGTAGTGAAGTAGTAGAGGTATAACGTGGTAAAATCATTCAAGTAACGTCCTGAATATTATGTAAAAAATATATGTGGAAAGAAACCGAAGTGGGCCTACTTTTCGAGTAAAGATATTTTCATCCCAACACAATGACATATTCAACAGCCTATTCTCCCTGCTGTTCTCAGGTCGAAGGTAGAGGTCCCTAAAGGCACTCACCAGCAGACTGAGGGACAGCTTTTTCCACCAGTCCGTAAGACTTCTAAATGAATAAGACCTCAAGGTACACAAATAAAACCCCTTTTGTGCGATACTCACTTGTTAATGTGCAGTATCTACCAGTGAATGTACATTTCTGCCTCTGCCTTAAATGTGTATATTTTTAAATGTGTATACTTTTGCCTACGTTGTATATTTAGAAAAATGTACATATTTCTAATATATATCTTTATTTTTATGTTGTCTTATTCCTGCATCATTTTTTGCTGGTATATTTTATTATATATGTAATATTAACTCTATAATTCGAGCCTTCCAGCATAAGAATTTCACACAGTTGCACTTGTATAAACGAAGTGACAGTAAACGTCTTGAATCTTGAAAACATTCAACAAATGTGAACATATGTTTTGAAGCAATACAACCAACCATAAAATAGGCTGTGTTATGTTTAACAATAAAATAAAAATAAATCATTGTATTGGGGGTTTCGCTGGAAAATCCCCTCCTTCACTTAGCAAAGAGATACTTAACATCTTTGTTCCGAAATGTCATGACGACACTATCTTAGATGCGCATGACGTGGTGTGCAGCAGGGTTGCCAGGTCCGCGGTTTTTCCGCTGAATTGGGCTACTTTTTAAGTGTTGCCGCGGGTGGAAATTTTTGTCCGCTGGTTGGGTAAACCTGTTTTGCATGCAAATTACATGAATAATAGGCCATATATATCTATATATCTATAAATAGAAATCCTTAATTTTTGGTATTATTTTAGATTAAATAATGTATTTATACCCAAATCCTACCAAACGGACTCCAGATCATTCAGCACTACACACAATGGACATGGGACATGCATGCCCACATAACAAACCCACACACTCTACTTTGCCACACAGTTAGCTAGCTTAAATTGCACACAGTCCGTATCCGTTCGGTGCACTGTGTGCTGTCAGCTGGCCAGCTATTGTCAGCAGAAACACCTGCAGCGGAATCCGTTAACAAGCCGGACAATTCAAGCTAGCAACTCCGGTCGGGGAGAAACATGACGCCCGGTAAGTGGGAAAAATACGGGAAGAAATACACAAGGGACTGGTAAAGTGAAAACGGAATCAAAGAATGGATAGGATGTGTGTGGCTGGAGATAATACAAGAGCTTTTTGTCGGTGTTGTATAACCGAGACAGAAGGAGGTGACAGGAGTTGTCCATGATGGATGCCAGTTTTGATAGCATCCTCCTCTCACCCACCTCTATGACCGTCTGAGTTTAATTAATCTGTGTATTTTATAATGCATTTGGCAATGATAGCAATGCTCTTAGACTTTAAAAGCAGTGCATATGGTTTGACAGGGGTACATTTTGAGTTCCAGTATTGGGGTGGTTTTATTGGCCGTTGGGCTGGTTTTGTCACACAGACCTGGCAACCCTGGTGCGCAGTATGAATCCCAGCAGCTTTCACTTCCTGAAAACGAGGCAAATAAATAGTCCTCTTTAATCACTGGATTCTCCTGTAGACGGTGGTCACACCAAGGGTGACTGAAATTATAGACAGTGGAGCTGACTGGACTGTTTTAACGGTAATTATTGAGGTTTTGCAATGATAGTTTATCAAATAACTTTTTGACCTAACGTTACGTTGTGCTATGCTAAGCTAACGTAGCTATCTAACGTTCGTGACTAGTGTTGGTTTACATCTCCGTAACAGCATAAGGGCACTAGTCAACATTTCTATACCGTACTGATTTGCGTAACTATAGATTACAATGTTGCTTTATTCGTCCGACCAGTGACTTATAGAGTGAATGTCAAACGGTGGTTAGCAGGGTGTCAGCTGTCAGACGCAGGCAGCAGTCAGTCCGCTTTAATCTGCGTTTACCTCCCACAAACTGTGGAGTTGCTTTGTTGCTATTGTTTAACTCAAAGCTAAGCGACGTTTCTGGAATTTGTGGGGCCAGTCGGTAATACAAGTGCAGACAGTACAGACAGTGCAGAGTTATGACTTGCTATCACATGGTTAAACACCGCTGACGCCATGAACTTACAATATTGTGAGAAGCTGTTTTGAGTGAATCAGCTGCAACGAGTCTCTTTACAAATAGTATCTGAACTTTGCTTTTAATCTGGTGATTGTTTTTTTTTTAAGAATGCCGACATGGAAGGCAGTCCAAAGATCACAAGCTGCACCCCTCAATAAAGTAAATATGCTGCAATAGATATCAGTGGATCAATAAGTGGTTACTTAACTAGTGCTGATATGCAGTGGTCACAAAATAAGTCAGATACATCAAGATGTTATATTGCGTTCTGCTTTGGGATTATGTTGTTCAGACCTTTCTGATTACTTTAGTTCTTGTTTGTAACCTTTAAGACACAGTTGCTTGTAAAGTTGTTTGCTGTACCTAGCTGGACTTGAATCTTCTTATGGCATACGCATGTGATCTTAAGTAAATATAGAAAACCTTAGAAACCTACGGCTATGTAACAGCAGTAGAATAACCAAAACATAAAAGTTCCACCCTCTGGGAAAATATGTATAAATAGGGGTGTGGTGTGCTTCCCATGATGTGTTGCAACATGATTTATTTAATTATGAGTAAACAGCATGTACCTTTGCTAACTATAGTAATACAATGTCACACCTCCACGGTCCTATAGATAGAATTAGACTTATTTCATTATCAGTGTATGCCTTTATGTCCTTTGTCTTCCTTTAATAGGATATGTTATTGCTGTCTTTTAGCACAGTGTGTGTTCTTGGGTTGTAAAGGGATACACCCTGTTCATTACTAGTGTACTGCAGTGTACCAAACCGGTAGACAATCCTACCTCTCTTGTGCCCATCCCTCAGATGGAATATCCAATGCCTCTCTTAGAGGCACAGTGACCCTCTGAGAGCCTGCTTTCAAGCAGAAACTAATTCTACCATTGAATGTTCTGACTTTTACATTGACTACTTTTTGTGTGTGTGTCATAACTTTTTGCCTTTTTAGATTTTTAATTTTAAGCCATAGGCTACTTGGTTCAACTTTTTCTATGTTAAATGTTCAACTGTAAAAAAATTCAACATTTATGTTTAGTTTTTTTGACCATTTTTTAAATTTCTGTTTTTTCTGCAGACACTCTGTCTATCAGGTTGGTTCACTGTGCGGTTTCCTGCCTGGCTCTATCATGTCTGAGATCGGACAAGACAGCAATTTGGAGACGGATTACTTTGATGATTTTTCCCTGATGAACAGTCGCCTGGACTCTTTCCAGGGCTCCAGCCTTGCCCAGCAGGTGTCACCAGTAAGACTAGCCCGGGCTGGCTTCTACTTCACTGGCCAGGCCGATCGTGTCCGCTGTTTCTGCTGCCAGAAGACTGTGGAGAACTGGTGCACGGAAGACACACCTGTGGAGAGGCATAAAGAGGTAATCATAGTAGTAATGAAAAGCAAATGTGATTAACTTTTGTGAAATTATTTTTTCAAAATAGAAAAATCATATTTTTTACATTTGTTGTTACAGGTTTCACCAACATGCATGTTTCTCAGCTGCACCCACCGCCCCAGTTTTAGCCCAAATTCTGAGACCAGACTGACCAACGGTTCCACCTACAATGAGGAAGCTGAGGACATGGCATATCGGCTGAGAACAGGGGAGGTAGTTGATGAGTCCACTTACCCAATGGTCCCTCACATGAGGAGTGAGGAGGCTCGGCTTCAAACCTTCTCGTCTTGGCCCTCTGCTGCTCCTGTGAGACCCCGAGACCTGGCCGAAGCCGGCCTCTACTACTTACGAGAGAGCGACCGGGTGCAGTGCTTCTGCTGTGGTGGCATGCTGGGCGGCTGGGAAACGGGGGACACTGCCTGGGGAGAACACACCACACATTTTCCCAACTGCTTCTTCATCCTTGGGCACGATGTGGGCAACATCCCATTCCAGGGGGGTACAGAGGAGGAGGGCGGCAGTAGCCAACGTGTAAACAATCATGCTCCTATGGGAAGTTTTGAGGAGAGGCTCAACAGCTTTGCAGGTGTCCAGCACCCTATAGACCATGAGAGGCTTGCCAGAGCAGGCTTCTACAGCACAGGTAGAGCACTGATAGTCAATAGAAAAATTTAGCAACATTTCAAAACAATTAATGGGTCAATATTTTGTCTAATATTTGATCATAGTTATAAATGGAAGCAAGTTTTAAATTGTGTGTCACCTTGCAGGGACAGGAGACAGAGTGCTGTGTTTCTGCTGTGGTGGAGGTTTGAAAGGCTGGCAGCCTGAGGAAGACCCTTGGGAAGAACACGCCAAAAACTACCCAGGGTAAGAACTACATCTTCCTTGCACCTATTGTAGCTGTGGCATTTACTTTTGTTGGCAAATAGTTAATGTTTTCATTTTTCTTATCAGATGCAGCTTCCTGTTGGCAGAAAAAGGACAGGAATTTGTAAACAGCATCCAGCTACAAGACCCACGACGAAGCAGACCTGTAAGAATTCACTGCTTCTGCACGCACAAAAGAAACCAGGATGTTTTTGGCTTTGCCAAGTAATCAGAGAATTTTAACATAGTGATTTTCTGCCCAGTGATGTGCTCACCTTGTTGCTAACCATGTGTTTACTTGTAGCACATGTGCTACAGACAAAAGAACACCTAAGATAGCTAACGTATTGCTCGTAGATTGTTCCCAGAAATTAACTCTTCACACAAGTGAAAGTAAGAAAAAGCTAAAAAAAAAATATAGTGCGTTCAAAAATATTATTACAGATCAACTGAAAGTATTAAGACCTACTCCGGTTTTTTTATGTGGTCTGGTTCTTTCTGTAAAGTAAACATAGAGGGTTTAGATCTTTGCTTCCAGCCACTCAGAGTTTACTTTCACATTTTTAAGTTTGTGTAAAACAGTATTTACATGCCTAAAGTACTTAAGCTAATATGAAACTTCATCAATGTGAATTTGACAAATAGAGTTCTGTAGATATCCATACTAAAATGTGTCTTTGTCTTTTTGTTTTGCTGTAGCACAGCAAGTGAACATTCCCTCCTTTGTGCTCACAAAGGAGGGAATTTTGTACTAAAAAGGCAATAATGATAAGAAACACATACTGGTGTCAGTTGAACTTTAATTCATTACACAGGACAAGGACCGATTTTGTTGCCAGTGTCTCACAATGTAGCAACTTCTAGAGGGGATTACATTGAAGCTATTATGGACAGAAAGAACATTTACAACAAAAAATAACTCAATGAACATGTGGGCATTGGAACACAGTTTTTTTTATTAAGTTCATCTTAAAACAATTTGTTTAAATGATACTACTTGATAATGTTAACATGTTCTCTGGACAAATATAATCATTGGCTCAGTTGATAAATAGATAGAGATTTTGATGTCACTCTGGCTTTGGTTTTACTTAAATATTTCTGAAAATAACTTTGAACATGTTTGTTTCCAGACTCCAAGTCATCAGAATGGATTTTCAGGACATAAGAACGGTAAACATTTACATTGATTAGCTATCCTTTTCATTCCAGTGCAATACAGTGTACAGGTAACACATTAAAAACCTTTATAAAACAAGCATCTGTGTTCACTGATAATTTCCTCTTTGTGTCCAGAGGTGCTGTGCTCCCCCATAGCTCAGAAGGCCATAGCAATGGGTGTAGAGCCCAGTGTGGTGGAGAAGACCATCTTGGACAAAATCGGTAGAACAGGCTCAGGATACTCCAACCTGGAAGAACTTATGGAGGATCTTCTTAACAACACACCAGCGAGTGATGCTTCCAAATCACAGGGTCAAGGTACTGTACATCCTTCATCCAGAACCAGGTTCTTAGATTAAACAAATCCTTGGAAGCAGTGATTTAAATTTGAGCAAACGCATCTTTTATCTTTCAGATGAGGACCCACTGGAGAAACTACGGAAGCTACAGAGGGAGAAACAGTGCAAAATATGTATGGACCGAGATATATGTATTGTCCTCATTCCATGCGGTCATCTGGTCACCTGTAAGGAGTGTTCAGAGTCGCTCTTCAAGTGTCCGATCTGCTGTGGAGCCATAACTCAGAAGATCAAGACCTATAACGCTTAAGGGAATCACAGACTCCTGCCCCATTTCAATGCTGCTTTTTCACAATCTTTATAATATTTTATTTTAATAATAAATGTAGATAACCTGTAATTTATAAATACATATATATATATATATATATATATATATATATATATATATATATATTCACAAGGCTGTGTTGTTCATATGAGTATGAAGCTGAAGAATGAGTAAATGTCACAAGAAAACACTATTTTCACAATCATTGACATCATAAATAGCCGTTGATATTGTGAGGACATTTTTCACAATTGCTGGTGTAGATTAATGAGTAGTTCCACCTGTAAATACACACTTTCAGTTCCCATTTTAAAACTGTCTCTTGCCAGAGGTGCCTTTCTCTAGGTTTATGTACTTGGGTATAATTGTGTTGTTTTATTTTGGTCATTTGACATTTTTAATTGAGGTGGATATGGGTTGTAAAATCAGTCAGTTCCATATGCTCATGTAACCCACTCATCTGTTTTTGTCTACCGTACCTAATGTAATAGATTTCATTTTTCTCAATGTTTGCCGCTCTGTTAAGAAGTAAGATTTGCTTTCTAACTGACTACAATGACTTTGGTTTAGGGCCTGAAATGACTCTGTGTGGTGTGAAATAAATTTACCATTCCATCCATAAATGTGTTGTGTCATCAATAGTGAATATACTTTAAGAATTGGACCTGAATTATGTTATTCTTTGATTACATTTTGCATTATTGTGACATTAACTGGTTGGATTTGGTGTTTAGAGGAAACCAACTCTGCCAAATAACCAACTTAGAAAGGGTTTGTATAGCTTTGTAAAACAATGTTGAATTTGACTAATTAGTTACTCTATGTTTACTGACAGTTATATTTGTAATTAACTTTTATCAGATGAGGTTTGAAGGCACTGAAAATTTTTATGTCGCATTAGAACCCAAGTACTGTTAATGTCCTGGTAATGTTTAAGGGAGAAGTTTGCAGGCATGTCAGAGTATATTTCACTATAGTTACATAGATGGGGAACGTTTAATATAAAAGAATGAAGTTGTGTTGGTTCAAGTGAAATCATTATAGTTATATCTAAAAAAAAAAATAAAAGGAAAAGAAAAAAGTAGAAGGAAGTAAGTCGGTATTTTGCCGAATTTGTTCATACTAATTAACTTTATTTAGTTCCTCCTGTCGTTTCAGAAAGCACTCGAGCAGCAGTCTTGAGATGTAGTACCTTTTATACACCACTAGATGTCAGCTCACGACGGTGTATCTAAGGCGGGTGCTGTGGCCGCTAGGTGGCAGCTCTGCACCAGGATTTCCTCCTCCCAGGTCGTCGAAACAACAAACCGAACTACGGAGCGAGCGGGGTGAGAGAACGTCCGAAACCGCCTCTGACCGCGACTTTTAAACTCTTTTTTTCACAATTGTTGAGGCATTCAGACGGAGACTGTATAAGAATAGTCAAAGTTAGGAACCTGCCGGGACAACATTTCACAACAAGGTAAGTTAGCTGTAAAATGGCGGAGAGCTATCTGGAAGTTAGTTGATTTGTATTTTGCTAGCCGTCTCGCTAGCCTGTTAGCTCCTGATGAGCCCAGAGCGCGGAGGTCTGCTGAACCAAGCCGCTCCGCTAGCTCGCGGTACGAGGCTACTTAGCAAGCTAACGAACTGAATTTTTGGCACAGCACCGCAAAATATTTGTTTTATAACCGAAAGGAATGCTTTATTGTTTCAAGTGACTTAGTTGCACTTTATATATTTGTAAACAAAGTGTTTGTTGCTTATGCAATACGGCAGTGGAACTCCCGAGGCAAGATGGAGGACGCAAGGACGTGATGTTTTTTTAGGTAACGTTAGCATTAGCTGTTAGCATAGCTAACTGCTGGGAGTTATTATCAGCTCGTTATTTGCAGTACACGCTTTGATTAATGCTTAATTTTCGAGTAAGCACTTGATACGACTTCTCTGACAGCAGTAAGTTATTGTACCTGGAAACGCGAGAGGCTGGTGTTATTGTGTAGAAGCCGATGTTAGCACGCGCTGTTACAGTACGGCTGCGTTGTTTTGTTATTATGGTCCTCGTACGGTAGAGCTAACAAATGCTGGCATGTTCTCAAATTTAAACGATAATGCACGGTGCATGCCTGACGCCCTTCTTGCTAAGTTGATCACAGTTTGTTCGCGTAAAGTGGTGCATGTTTACTTTATCACATTTAAACCAGCGGACGAGGAAAAGACGCCAACCCCTCGGTTGCTTAGCTTGTGGCGCGAGCGTTAGCGGCGCACCGGCGTCGATTTTGACAGGAGCCGCCGGAAAGCGCAGCCGCGCCGGCGTCAATGGAGAGAGCTGAGCCGGTAGTTTGAAGCACAGTTGACTCTCAGGACTGCTCACTATTAGATTCAAGAATTCCGTGTAATTTAAAATCTCAATTTCTCACTCCGTAGTAACAAGTTTATGAGATACTCTGGCAGATTTGGCGCCACTTTTTTAGTCTACACCCAGAGAGTCTCTGCTTCATCTCATGCAGAATTTCTTCACTATCAAGGATATGGGCACGATAAGAGACACTTGCACCGATAAAAAATCTCTTAAGTTACAACTCACGAAGTCGTAACTACATTATTGATATAGATGGTGTTACATGGGTCTACGTTGTGTGAGGAACGTGCGTCGATCATTATTCATAAAATGTGTGCTTTGTAAGATTACAATTATGCACATGTGGGCCTTTATGTTCAGGATTTTGTTAGAAAGGATCCTATGACTATCAATGATTTCCAATCATATTAGACTATTATCTTGAAAGTTTACTCACTTCTCATAAATGCTGCTACAAGTAAAGAATGACACACAAGTGTGTCATCATTGCGTGCAATGGGACTGAAAGACGACCTACTGCACCCAGAGGGGGTAAATGAGGGGTGGAGTTTAGATTTTCCCTTTTCAAGACTGAACAGTTTTCGCCAGGGTGTTTTTATTTACTTTATCGACCATAAAGAAACATTTACATGTGTTTCTGAATTATGGAATAAGTATGAATCATAGTTTCCAAAGTTACTCCTGCTCTCTCTTTTGATGTATGTGCCACTAATTTACACATCACAACCATGCCACAGTTTCTCTGTGGCCTGCAGTATCTTGTTGATGTTGGTACTGCCTTTTGATTGGTCGAGATATGTATGGGGCGGATAGGGCAGTGCCATATTTGGCCATTGAGGAAGACACTTCAATGTTCTTGCGTGACGTTGAACGTAAAGCAGGGGGAGCGGAGAAAGAGAGGGAGCCAATGGCTAGACAGTTGAGCGTGACAGCGGCATTTGGGTCCGCCCCCTGTTACCATGTGAAACAGTTTTTTTTTTCTCTGAACGGCATCAAAGAAACATTTGCTTACTACAGAGTATGTCATTTCTATCAACACACATAAGGTTGATGTTTGCTTTTGCATAATTTATTCTTCCTGTGTATTGAAATACTTAATAGGTCTGTAGGTTCAGCTCTCTAAATTACTGTCTTTTATATTCTAGGTCACATGCAACCTCTTCTGTGTTGAATTTTCTGAGGATCTCAAGCCAGTCATAAGTTGAAGTTGTCCAGAAGATGTTACAGAAATGATAGCAGCACCAGAAATACCATCAGAGTACGCCTATACTCAGTAAGTGCCTACTTCCACTTTTATTATAAGGTTGATGTTTATATGATGACTAATTCTAACATTTGCTCCTGTCTTCAGCGATACAGACACCCGATTCTCTTCAGACACAGACTTTTCTGAGGATCTTGATGGAAGGATTGCAGGCCCAGCGAAGGGAAAGGTAAAGAAAGCACAAATGGCTCTCTGGTCTTGGTCTGGGTTTGAAAATTGTTCTTTATTAACACTATGTTTTGTCCTTTGCTTAGAGATATTTGTAACTTTTCTATATAACTTGCTTAATCTAATTTGTGATTCTCACACTAATTGTTATTGTCTTCTTTTCTGTTCCAGGGTGGAAAGAAGGGGAAGAAAGCAGCAGGGGAGAAAGGCAAAGGAGGGAAGGGAGCGGGCCGGATAAATGGCCATCATCAGGAGAATGGCATGGAAAACATGATGCTGTTCGAGGTGGTGAAACTGGGCAGGAGTGCAATGCAGGTAGGAATGACAAGGACTCTGGCATGCCACTGTTTTAACAATCTGTTTTCTCAGTCCTTACACTTGATGATTTTTAAATTTGTTTATTCATATCATCCTGCAGTCTGTCGTTGATGACTGGATTGAGTCTTACAAACACGACAGAGATGTTGCGCTACTAGATCTCATCAATTTCTTTATCCAGTGCTCAGGATGTAAAGGTATGTGTGTGCCTGTTTCAGTCATCCTATTTCATATTTGGCTCCTTTACACACATTTTGCAAAACACTTGAATCTGTCCTACAGATTGTGTCCTTCACATCCACTCAAAACATTTGGTACACTCTCCTCCCCGAGTTGCCCTTTATATTTAATAAATTGTCGTCTCTCTGACCCCTCTGTGATCATCAGGTGTTGTCAGCGGAGAAATGTTCCGCAACATGCAGAACTCTGAGATCATCCGACGAATGACAGAGGAATTTGATGAGGTAACTTCTCTTTTTCCAGTAAAATATCATCAAAGTCATCATACACATTATTTAATTTGCAAAGGACAGTAGATATGTGTTACCTTTTAAAGGATGGCGATAACAACAAATTAAATTGAAACCACCTGTCATCATTTCATTTACTGATGTTCTTCCCTCTGTGGCCTCTGTAGGACAGCGGGGACTACCCTCTAACCATAGCAGGACCCCAGTGGAAGAAGTTCAAATCAAGTTTTTGTGAATTCATCGCGGTGCTAGTGCGCCAGTGTCAATACAGTATCATCTATGATGAGTACATGATGGACACAGTCATCTCCCTTCTCACCGGTCTATCGGACTCTCAAGTCCGAGCCTTCAGACACACCTCAACACTGGCAGGTAAGATGAAGTGTGTGTGTGTCTTAAATGTTATAGAGTAGTTAGCTGGTTGGGAAACAGCCAGCATGGAGGGTTCTGGGGGCACAGTATCCCTTGGACAGTGTTTGCTTATCAAGGTTAATTAAAGTGCTCACTTGTATTTCAAGGGTTTGGCTCTCGTACGTTCATTATTCAGTAATATTTCTATTTAACTGTACAAGTATTTTTATGTCAGTAAAGCTGACCAACACATTTATCTTGAATAAGATTTCAGCTTATTTGAACCACATAGAGCAGGTCGTACTGGACCCAGGCAAGGTAAACTTTATACTTAATTTAGCCAAAAGTGAATTGATCGATATTCTTAGTGTTTTTAGATCTACAGAATTTCCGATATAGCACCATCCAAGATCTAATTACTTCTTTCTTTCTTTTTATTTATTTATTCTTTTTTGTGTAACTTTTTTTTTATTGAGTTTTGCAATGAACAATAACAGTCACAGACAGAATACAGCAGGTCCAAAGGGAATAGTTCAACATCACAATAGTTTGCAAAGCTTTGTGGGTTGCTCTACTGCTTTTCACAGAGAGACGGTACACAGAGTATCAAGATCTAATTTCTTAAATATTTCGAAATAATTTTCTCCCTGTTAGAAATAAATGGTTTTCTAATTTCCAACATCTAATTGGCCTGTAGGGTGAAGGCCCTTAAACATGTTGTTTTATTGTGTGGTGCCATGCAGTTCAGTAAAGTTTACATGTCAGCTAGTACCGTATGTAGCACATCCTTGACACTACAGACAAACACAAAGTGGCAATCCAGGTAAACTTGCACACTCTGTGCTGTAAGCCATGTTATTAGATTAAAGAGTTTATAATCTTTTTATATCTTAATGTTACTTGTTGTGTTCTTGGCAGCAATGAAGCTGATGACAGCCCTGGTGAATGTAGCTCTCAACCTGAGCATCAACATGGACAACACCCAGCGTCAGTATGAGGCCGAGAGGAATAAAATGGTGGCCAAAAGGGCAAATGACAGGCTGGAGCTGCTCCTGCAGAAACGCAAAGAGGTAAGATCGACCAATTGGAAATTTGCTGTCTATGTTTAATACACCTCAAACCTTAACACACGTCTTTTTCATTAAGATATACACTGGAATTTTCCAGACTGCTCCAAACTGGTACTGCGATATGTTTGCTTTGCTCTTTGTTTCCGTGATAAACACCCATACAGAGTTGAGGAAAATGTTGTTTTTCGCTGGTACCAGCATTGAAGCAGATAGTATTCTCCACCGGTGGAGTCAGAGCATTTCTAACAACACAGCGGATTGTTACGTAGACCAACTTCTGTTTTTCAGAAGATATTTTGCCTGTAATGATGCAAACAAATTGCTTTCCTCTTAGTTAAGTAAACTGCAAGCGAGGCAGTGTTTTAAGATTGTGTGCGGAATTAAATGTGAGCAGTCATAATCCAACTTTTGAAAAGAAGTATTTAACAGTGTCTTACACAATATCAGTCACAGCATCTGTCTCATATTATTGATCTTTCTGTCTTAAGGCAGCCTTTATTTTTGTACTAAATTCATGACAAGAATTGAAGCAAAATTTCAATAAGAACTTTAATTGTAACCAGAATTGATCAAAAGCTTAACATTTTCTAACCTGAAAGTTACCTCCTCATACATGCCACTTCCTTCAGGTAAAGCATGAAAGGCCTCTGCACACAGCCACCCTGCAACCCAAGCTAACCAGTCAAAGTGTTGGAGCAGATATTTGTGAACTACTCTTGCTTGGGACAATAAATCTGTTCCATTTTTAGACCTGCAACACCTCTGTAGGTGGTAAACCTGCAGTGACTGTGTTAGTACTGAGTGTTATTCAGCTAGCATTGTCAGTTTATTAGGTTATATAACAGCAGGCCCCACTGGGCATCCATCTGTTAGTTCACTGTGCAGTCGCACCGCAGCATGATGGAGTAGTTGGCGGTCACACATGTCTTGTAATGTTAACAAGGCCTTGTCAGTTATGCTTTATGTTTTTGTTCTGCTTTGATTTCAGCTCCAAGAAAATCAGGACGAGATTGAAAACATGATGAATGCAATATTCAAAGGAGTGTTTGTTCATCGATATCGGTATGACCTCCCATTGTGTTTAATATAGCTATCATAAAACATAATAACTTTTACTTGTTGCTAAACCTGCTTTGAAACATTGTTTGTCTAACAAATCTTTTGTTTTCACAGTGATTCGATAGCAGAAATCAGGGCAATCTGTATAGAAGAGATTGGTGTGTGGATGAAACTGTATAGCGATGCCTTCCTCAACGACAGCTATCTGAAGTATGTGGGATGGACAATGCATGATAAGGTGGGTCACAGCAACCTTTTGGCTGCACTTTTTTTAAGTTTCTTTAAAGCCACTACACATCCATGGTTAAAAAAAAAATTTTTTTTTAGAGTTTTCTTTTGAACATGCCTCCTAACTGGACCGTATTAGTGTGAATACAACGTAATACATTATATTTGATGTCTTATAAGCCAAAATGGCAACACCCACATGGGTGTGAGCATCTGTGCAAGACACAATTTGGGACTCAATTGTAGCCACAAAAATTCACAACACAGGACTGAAAACTGATGTTACTTCAGTGTTAAAGTGTCAGGTCTTGGTGGGAAACAAAAACAGGTACATCTTTTTTATTCCTAAAGTTTCCTGTGGTTGAAGGTTGTTTTATTTCAGTTATTTTTGTAATGACAGGACAGAAAAAAGCGTATGTTTTTCAGTTTTGATGAGTTTCGGAACGCTTTTCATCTCGACTTTCAACTTGACTTTCGAACATACATACATTATACATTATTTACTCAGCGTACTGTACTGCAATGACTCTTCTCTGTCTGTTATCTCATTCTCTATTCCAGCAAGGTGAAGTACGTCTGAAGTGTCTGACAGCTCTGCAGGGCCTCTACTACAACAGAGAACTCAATGCAAGACTGGAACTCTTCACCAGCCGCTTTAAGGTCAGCACCACCTGCTGGACAACTTGAACACAACAAATTCAACTTTATTCTTTCACTTTCTTGCACAACAACCAATGCTGAGCCGATGCTTTATGGACACACATATTGATTGAACTGACAGAGTTTAACTTATCGAATGAGTCATTTTTGCCAAATGACTCTTTAAATCTGTCGTCTCTCTCTTTCCACAGGATCGCATTGTCTCCATGACCCTTGACAAAGAGTACGACGTCGCAGTACAAGCTATTAAACTACTCACTCTAGTCCTGAAGTAAGTGGCTGTTCTTGATGCTATTTAATAATGCTGTTTTATTACCAACTATCACCACATATCAGTGGGAGGTAGTCTGTACTTCCTTATTGGCACGTTGAGAATACATCTAGAACATGTGTGCTGCTGTTGAACTCATGTTGACTGATTCTTTTGGTTTGTCTCTGCAGTAGTACGGATGAGGTGTTGACCCCAGAGGACTGTGAGAGTGTCTATCACTTGGTCTACTCAGCACACAGACCTGTCGCCATTGCAGCTGGAGAGTTCCTCTTCAAGAAGTATGTTAAACAAAAACTTGTCACTAATAAGAGTATGCTCTATGTGTATCACTGAACAGAGAAGCATTGAGTAGCTTTAGGAAAATTAGGGAGGCAGGTTAGTGAGGAGGAGAAAAAAACGGGCTTTCATCATAGTTTTGTAGGATGGGCAATGAGATTGTAAAGAGTAGCTTAACATCCCATGAAACCTTGTCTGCTGACCACCACTAGTTAAACTTTAAACTTGCTGCACTGAAGTACAGATGGACCAGATGGCATCACTTTTGGATGTTACCGGCACAAAAAAGAGTAACAACAAAACCCCAAAACACCTCTCAGTGATGCTGCAGGTGTTCAGAAGTAAAGCAGGCTTGAGACTTTCAATCAGAAAGGGCATCAAAATTCTGCTTTTCAGCCTGGTGTGAAAATACTTTTTAAGATGTATTTGAGACAAGGTGTTGATGTAACATACATCAATATGTGGTTGATGAAAAAGACACAAATTACTGTAAAATCCGGAATATAAGTCGCATTGGAATATAAGACACAGTCTTTTTTAGGGGGTGAAAAGGATTTCTAGAGCTTTTTATTAATAAAAACGTTTATACAAGTTATTTCAACACTATTTCAATTTATTTTCATTTAAAACACTGTCAAAACACACACAAATTATAGCCTACTATATGTTTTCGTTATGTCGAGTTTGCAATCCTGCTAGCTACCGGAGAGGTAGTTGAGCTACAGTAAAAGTACAGTTGCTTGTTGTGAGAGTGGCGGCTGAACTGGCGATCATAAATGCCCATGTCCATGATGAAGCTTTAGTTAGATCATAGCGCCATCATCTGGGTAAAATACCTATCTTTGCATTTTATACTGGTCACACCAGATAAAGGACGCCGCCCACTTTTTAGATTAAGACATGTATTTAAAATGCGTCTTATACACTGAATATTACGGTAATTACTTTTGCATGCATACAAACAAAACTTGGACTCTCTTTGAATTGGTTGTCTAACTTCCCATGAGGAAATAAAAAAACGATTCAATTTAAAACTCAGAAATCAACATTGTAAAGTTGCTTATAATAACCCGTCCCTGTTGGAAGTTAAAGTCAGTCAGTGAGTTTTAATTCAGCAGGCCCTTTGCTGCTTCCAAGAAATGCAGTTTGTGGTTATGTGGCATGTGTTTGATTCTCAACTAACGATTAATATTCTCTTTCAGACTCTTTAGCCAGCGGGAACCTGAGGAGGAAGGTGCCCCCAAGAGAAGAGGCAGACAAAGCCCCAATGCAAACCTCATTAAGACCACTGTCTTCTTCTTCCTGGAGAGTGAGGTATGTGATCAAGCTATGTCCTTGACTTTCTCTGTCTTTAGTAAAGGTATTTAAACAGTTGAATAATCAATTATTTTTATCCCTGAATATCTCTACTTAGCTCCATGAGCATGCAGCGTACCTGGTGGACTCCCTCTGGGAATGTGGTGCAGAGCTACTGAAGGACTGGGAGTGTATGATCAGCTTACTGCTAGATGACCCTTTGCCAGGAGAGGAAGGTATGGACCTGCCTTCTTGCAGGCTTACATCACTTGTATGTTGTTCAAAGCACAAACTGGACATAGATCATGCTGATTGCTTTGTGGTTTTTTGGCAGCTCTTACAGACAGACAAGAGACAGCTTTGATTGAGATCATGCTGTGCACTGTACGCCAGGCTGCTGAATGTCACCCACCTGTTGGAAGAGGCACAGGGAAGAGGGTAAGAGTGGCTATCACGCTTTGTGTAGTGGATGATTCGGCTGTTTTCTTTTTACACGAACCTGAATGTTCTGAGATTGTCATAATGACAGTTGTGTTCAACACGTACTTAAAGGGGCCATGTCTTTAGAATGGATATTCACATATTTTCATGGGTTTCACATTTTTGTTGTTTACTGTTCACAGTGAAAAAGTGAAAACTGCATAATTGCGTGTTTTTCCAGAATTACATGTTTAAAAAGGTCGCCTCTGAAATGGGCCGTTCAGAACAGCTGCAGGTTTCTAAGTAGAACCTTGCTTTCGCTGCTATCGACCAATCGTCATTCACCGTCATTCACCGTCATTCACCTCAGGCGGCCTTCTTGCTCTAGCTTGTAGTCAAGTCGTTGTCAAGATTTCAGCTTACCATTCAGATACCTCCTGGCGATCCTGGCTGAATAACCGATCCCAGAGCTTCCATTTTTTTCTACAACTTTGAAGTCAGTAGTCCCTTTTACACTGCATGTACAAGGCGGGGTTATTATGCCTCGGTTACATTTCGTCTTCTATGTAAAATGCACAGAGGTGGAATGGTGGGGCAAAGTCATTCCACCTCTGAGCCGGCAGCAGATGTAATAACAGAGGCGAAACAGCGTCAGTGTAAAGAGTGGAGCCGGCAGGACGGAACAGCGCCTTATGTGTGTGAAGCCGGTGCCGTTTGTTAACACCTTGCGCACGTTTTGCTTCCACAACGTTGGAGCGATTTGTAAAAACACACACTGGGACAGCTTTACGCTGTTGTGTATTTCAATGTAAAATGGCAAAGGCTGCATGATGGTGGAGCTTCGTTACGGCGCTGAGGCGGAACCGCAGTGTAAAAAGGGCCAAGGTTCATCTCACAAGGCTTTTCAAAGTAGATGTTAAAATGATGGACAGACGGTGTTTAATTTTACATTGAAGGCTTGAGGCTTTTTCAGGAATTAATTTAAACATGGGACTAGTAAACTTTATCTCCACAAGTGTGACAAAATCTGCACATGGCAAATATAAATATAGCTGATGTTAAAATTAATCAGAGATAGCCTGTTGGAAGCTCAACTTTATAAAATGTTAAAAGTAGATCTTTTGCATGCATGGATGCTCAGCAGGTGTGAGAGCATGCATCTCACTATTTTACTATGTTCAGGTGATGACGGCAAAAGAGAAGAAGACTCAGCTGGATGACAGAACCAGAATGACAGAGCTGTTTGCTGTGGCTTTGCCCCCTCTACTGGCCAAGGTTTGTTACGTCCACTCTACAGTATGTTCTCAATAAGCAATCCTATGAAGGGCTGTACATGGTTAGTTAATCAGAAAATATCATTAAGTTGAATATTTGTTCTTCAGTACGCTGTGGATTCAGAGAAGGTGACGAACTTGTTGCAGCTGCCTCAGTTCTTCGACCTGGAAATTTATACCACAGGGCGTCTGGAGAAGGTAAGAAACACGTACACAACTGTACAAATCAATTAAGAAAATTGATCACTTAGTTTAATATGATAATTAAAGAGAACATTTTTCACTCTCTTCCTATAATCCAGCACCTGGAGTCTCTGCTGCGGCAGATCAGGGAAATTGTGGAGAAGCACACAGACACTGAAGTTTTGGAGGCCTGCTCCAAGACTTACCACGCCCTCTGCAATGAGGAGTTCACAATCTTTAACAGGGTGGACATTGCCCGCTCCCAGTTGCTGGATGAGCTGGTGGACAAGTTCAACAGGCTACTGGAGGATTTTCTACAAGAGGTCAGAACTCCTAAAAACTATGTTTATACTCATGGTATGGTTTCCATCCAACACGCAACATCTACACGCTTAACATTACAACATCTATTGTTTCCTTTTGTTGTTTTGTATCATTGCTTTAATCTTTCTTCTGGCCCCCTTGAATAAGCATCTAAATTGGTGTTATATATTCAAACTCAAATTCAAGTGCAAAAAAGACCCTTTCCCTCAAATTTTTTTTAATTTACGTGACAGTGACACCAAACATGCACGCGCATTTTGCAACTGGTGTGTGCCGCGCAACCCACCGTCTCTCTGCAGCACAGAGGCAAGGAGAGCGAGAGGAGAAATCCTGTTTATTCCAAAAAAACGCTTTATTGCTGGCATAATACTACTACAGTTATAATTACAGTGGACTTGGTGTGGAGCACCTTTTTACCTCTAGGTTTTGGAGCTCAGTGCTGTTACTGTAAGAGCTACCATTACCTGTCAAGAAGGAACAGGGCAACCTCTGCATCACTTTGCTCTTCAGCCCCTTACACTCCCACTCATCTGATCCCTCTTTTTATTTAGGGCTCTCTTTGTAGCTTTTTTTTCTCCTCCACTGTCTTCCTTCTTTTTGCTTCTTTAGCAGTATATGCCGTTGTCGGCAAAGGAGGTACAGGTAATTGAACGCAAGTTCCCATAGCTCCTGACTGACACACAACTTCTGCACGTACGCCGCTGACACAAGTCACGTGGAAGCTAGACGACACTAGTTTGTACAGAGTTGTTGTGATTGGCCTGTTGCGTGGAAAGCTATTTTGATTGGTTGTATTTAATTTGTTAAAAAACTCTACCGGTCTGAATCAAACAAAGGGATTGCAGTGTGTTTGTTTGAATTTTCTCAAATACTCAGAACATACTGTACGGGGTTGACATACTCTTTATTTGAGAGACAGAAAAACAAACACTATGATGAAGCTCATCAGATAAATTTTATCTGAGGAATCTTAAATCTTGCATTTGTATCCGTTTTAGATGATCTGTGTATCTGTTGATCTGTAAAATTTAACACAGTTGCCTAATTTCTCTTTCCAGGGTGAAGATGCAGATGAAGATGATGCTTATCAAGTTTTGTCAACTCTAAAAAGGATCACAGCATTTCACAAGTATGAAATCTATTCTTTCTGGAGTAAATGTCTCCTAACACCTCATCTCCCCTGTACCCTCTCCCATTCAAACAATGATTTACCAGTGATTCTGTGCACATGTGTCTGAAACCGGCTGCGTCTATCAAATCTTTTGCAGTGCTCATGACCTGTCGGGGTGGGACCTCTTCACCAGCAACTTCAAGCTTCTCAACACAGGCATAGAGAATGGAGACATGCCAGAGCAGGTTAATAATACTGATGCACTAAGTGACGTCAGAGGACTCAACAAATGGTAAATGTTTGACTAATGATTAATATTAACTGATATATTGTTTGTCTGTTGCGAGCAGATAGTCATCCACTCTCTGCAGTGTACCCACTACGTGATCTTATGGCATCTGGCCAAGTCTTCTGAGGGCAGCTCCAGGAAGGTGAGATCCCTGAAAGGCAACTTTAATGGCCCTATTCTGCACAGCGTTTAGAATAATTAGATGGGTGTATATGTAATGTTAAGCACTGCTGCATTTTTGTTTTAATCAGGACGACCTGGTGACCCTGAGGAAGCAGATGAGGGCATTCTGTATGATGTGTCAGCGCTACCTCACCAACGTCAACACAGCGGTCAAAGAACAGGTGACACAGACATAAAATAAACAACAAATCTGTTGTAGTAGAACAAGTGACTTCAATCCATGTCCTTGTTTTTATGGCTATGTGTGGGGGAGTGTGTAATGATACTCAAAAACAAGCTTTAAACTTGATTTACAGAGACTCTTTGTATTGCACCTTGAAAGTTAACTTTTTGTCCCCGTCCCCCCGTCTCTTCCTCTGATAGGCCTTCACCATCCTGTGTGATCTCCTGCTCATCTTCAGTCACCAGATGGTGTCCGGAGGCAGGGAGCACCTGGAGCCCCTGGTCTATTCCCCAGAGGACTCGCTGCAGTCTGAACTGCTCTCCTTCATCCTGAACCACGTCTTCATTGACCAAGATGATGACACAAATAGCACAGGTACAAATGCAAATATGCTCTACTACAATAGGCAAGGGTGTCTTTTCAAAGCAGCCCTGTAGAACTTGTGTCTTGTTTTTCCTATCATCTCAGATGGGCAGCAGGACGATGAAGCAGTGAAGATCGAAGCTCTGCATAAGAGGAGAAACCTCCTGGCTGCCTACTGTAAACTGATTATCTACTGTGTGGTAGAAATGAAGACTGGAGCTGACATCTTTAAACAGTACATGAGGGTAAGTTGAGAGAATACAGATGTGAGTTATTCACTGTAAATGTGTTATAAGGAGGGCTACGCAGGAGTCACACACTTTATTAGACCCGTTTGTTATTGAGCGAATTGAAGTGTAAATCTGTGAACGCAGGGATTGAAGTTCTCTGTTGCTGCGACGGATTTACATCAATCGAATCATTTTATTCATATCCAGAGGTCATGTATGCATTCAGTGTAGACCCGATGGGGGAGAAAAGCAGTGGTGGGAGGGGGATAACATGAAGAAAAAGAAAAAAACATTTATACCCAAAAAGTCATTAATGTGAGTCATTTCGTAATAGTTCACTATTCGATATCTGTGGCATTTGTATGGGCCAAACGGAGCTTTGATCTTGTCTGCTATATAACATCCTCTAGAGATATCCTCTACTTTTCTCTGCGAATAGTAAGCTTTTATTTTGAAAGGGAACATTATGCGCTATAACTACAGTTATTTACACGGGAATTATACCCGTCGCATGCCAGAGTTTGCCATGAATCCAGGTTGATTACCTGCAGCTGGAGCAGACACAACGTTACCGCGGAGCCCTTCGCTTACACCATCCGATGGTGAACTCACTTCGACACGACGTGCATACGGGACAGTAGTCACTGCCTTACAGAGTAACGCAACATAACACTGCAGACTGTAGGAGCCGACCCTCTTATTAGCGTGAGCTACTTTCATGGCAATTCTAAACTGATGAAAGTAACAAATTATTAATAATTTTCTTCAGTTTCTGAATTCCTGTTTTCTTCTTCAAAGGCTGCTCCTAACGTTACTCAACTACATCTAAGAAGCATAAATAATACTTTTTACCAGAGTAAATTTGCGTGATAGATTAAGTTACTTCACACATTTAGAATAATACAAAATATAAGGAATAAATAAATTATCAATAAAGCTTAACTGGTCACAATGAGGCAATTCACAAACCATTCAAGAGTGTGACAAGTAACATAAAATAGATTAATGTATTAAAAAGGCCTTCAGTCGCTGCAGCATCTAAGTGATGAACATAATTCAATAATTATAATCCTATAATATATGCCCCTATATCATTCTACATAATGAGCCCTTTAACCCCTGACGTTTATTTTTTGTACCTTAACTTCTGTCAGTAACGTTCGTATTACTCCTTGTAGGCTAATTAAGTAAAAGACCTGTGTTTGTTCGAGTCTGTTACTTATTTGTACAGTATATGATGTTTTGTCCTAGTATTCTAAATTCAAAACACTCTAAAAGGCTTCATCAGATTTTTCTCCTGGGGGAGAAAGCTCCCAGACCCCCTGCCAACTTTTACTTATATTTCTAATCACCCTAAAATACTAACAGTTTGCTGGACTTAAAGCTGTCCCATAGGAATTTAACATGTACTACTACTTTGTTTTGCAGCCGTTAAATGCTATTGTTGGGAACTTGCGGGGGGGATAAAATTCAGTTAAAAGATTTTTTTCTCGCTTTAATCCCTGCGAACATATACAGAGATAATCCTTCATGCTGAGTTATGTTCTTTTCTTTTGCAGTATTATAATGATTACGGTGACATCATCAAGGAGACAATGAGTAAGACTCGGCAAATCGACAAGATCCAATGTGCCAAGACACTCATCCTCAGTTTGCAGCAGGTCGGTGTGCACACTCATGAAGAATTCATACAGTTATTTGTCTCATTTTCAAGAGACTGTTGACCCATTGTTCCGTGCATCTCTCTCTGCTAGCTTTTCAATGAAATGCTGTCTGAACTGGGTCATGGGTTTGATCGCTCCTCCTCTGCATTCTGTGGAATCAAAGAGTTGGCCCGTCGTTTTTCACTAACCTTTGGCCTCGACCAAGTCAAGACCAGAGACGCCATCGCTATGCTTCACAAGTAAGGCTTCATCCTGCTCTTCTTTCATTTTTGGCCTTGCATCTGGAAACTGTCACGTTAGACAAATGACTCCTTAAATACTGTGATTCCTCTTGCCCTCTGGATTTAAGAGAGGCTTAAGTGATACTATGTAGCACTTTGCCTCTCCCCATGCACTGAAAGTATTTTAGAAAAGCTACTTACGGCTGTTAAAATGCAATTATTTTTCATGTAGCCTTGACCTTTTCCAGTGACACATGTTGTTTCTTTTTAATTGAGTGTTTGAAAACACACACATTTGCTTCATTCTCGTGCGTGGATTATTAAATATAAAACCCCAATGAAAAGCTGATGCACGTACATTTACTGTGTCAGTTCAGTCACTTCTTTCACTTGTGCATCCTATAGTTACAGTATAATATTTGTTATGCTGGGTATGCAGCAGGCATTAGAGTAAATATTCTGCATTGTTTCAACCTAGTGTTTAAATTGTAACTTGCAAATAAGTACAGATGTCTGCTTACAAATGCTTAAAATCACTAGGATTGTATTGTTTCTATTGTCTTTTGTTGAGTTTTGATGTACAGTTTGGGTCAACACTGTCCATGGAACAATTATCTTTCTCTGCTCACAGTTATTCTTCCTCTCCGTCTCTGTGCATCTTTTAGGGATGGTATCGAGTTTGCATTTAAGGATCCGAGTCCCCAGGGAGAAGGAGGCCCTCCCCTCAACCTGGCTTTCTTGGACATCCTCAGCGAGTTTTCCTCCAAGCTTATGAGACAAGACAAGAGGACTGTGTAAGTTTTTTCTACTGAGCTGACAGGTGGGAGGCTTCAGTGTCTCAGTGCAACAGGTGTTTGTGACAACTGGTGCAACTGGTGTTTCTGATGCGTGAGTGGTTGATGTGAGGCCTCAAGTTGGTATGTGCACCTGGTTTTGTATGTTACGTTTTTCACGTGTATGCATGAATTTGTTCATTCTGTCGATGTGACCTCCCGCTTCTCCCCAGCCACATGTACCTGGAGCGCTTCATGACGTTCCAGATGGCACTGCAGCGAGAGGACTGCTGGCTTCCCCTCATCTCCTACAGGAATTCCCTGCAGGCGGGTGGTGATGACGACACCATGTCTGTGATGAGTGGCTACTCCAGCAGAGGCTCCTCAATCCGCTCCAAGAAGACCAAGCCTCCTGCTGCTACAGCTGGAACTTCAGCAGCCAAACGGAAGCTGCCCGAAGGTATCGCACTCTCAGGAATCAACAGAATAATTTATAAGGTTTAATAGCGGGGTTAATAACTTTTTTGTCGTTCTTGTTTTTCCCAAAATTGGCATTGACTTTTAGTTCTAAAGTTTTACGCAATTATGCAGGTACCTGCAAAACATCAATCAGTTCAGACTCCTGAACACATTCCAATGCACAAACACTGGGAGTAAGTCTTCATGAGAAGCACCTACATTATAGCCCAGCCATGATGTTACAAAAGCAGAGTTGGAGCCCAGATTAACCCAAATGCGGTCGTACTAGCCTGGCTCAGCCAGCCAAGCTGATGGGTGAGGAGATTAAACAGCAGATGGTGGGAGAGAGTCACACGGCTCCTTACAGTCACACAGCCTCATTTAAATCCAGGTCTGTGTATGATTGTATGTCGTTGTGTTTGTTAAAGACCTGCTCATGATCAAGCATGATCTCGTGAAGTGTTACAAGGCGTTTCCCACAATGCTCTGAGAGGAAACAGCAGTTCATGAGATGCTCCACTCGAGGCTGACATTATAGTGTAGTCAAAGTCAAATTGGTGCCTGCAGTGGTTATCAGATATTTCCTTTGTAATTTTTAGTTGCCTTGGTTTTTCTGACATTTGGATTATTCTGGCATATTCTCCTTAATTGTGAATTCATATCCACACAATATGTAAATGAAAGACCTCAGTGACTGTTCAGTCATTTTCATCTCATACTTTTTCACGACCCTTTGAAAATGTCGTATTTGAAATAGTTATACCAACTTCATGCTATCTCTCGATACATCTTTCTTTTTAAAAACAGACGAGCTTTGAAAACTTTTGGAAAACTTTTATATCGTACCCAGTGACAGTCCTCAATATGCTCAGGGTTTATGCTTAAAATGGCAAATGTCTTGCTCTCAATACAAGTATTTGTGAATGTGTTAGTCTAACACTTTGGCCTTCCTTTGCAGAGGAGAGCAGCACCAGCGAGGTGTGGCAGCAGAGCATGCAGACCCCAGTCATGTTGCCGTCCCCCCACCTCACCTCCACTGCCATGCGAGACCCTAAGAGGGGTCGTGATGACAGCTTCATGGGGGTCTACCCCCTCCCTCACGACCAGCAGCAGCCCCACCAACACCCGCAGCACCATCAACAGACGCCTCAGCACCACCAGACACCCATGGATTACAAGTATGCATGCTTGACTGTTGCATTCCTTAAGTGTAACGGTGCAGCCGGTTCACAGTTTGATACATTAGACATCACAGAAGGTCACAGATCAGTACAGACAAGATATGTTTTTAAACGTGAATAAACACAACTTTGCTGTGCATATTTTAAGTCCTGCCTTGGCCCTTTCCTTGCTATATTTTTACACTTTTAGCTTTCACAGTTTAACATTTACTTTTCTCCTCCTCATCTACTGTTGCCCCAGCGTTTCAGAAACTCTTTGATGGCCATTTTCTTTTCATTAATAATCTGTTATATCGTCGCATCCTGATGCTTCCATCCACAAGATTTTATAGATATATTTAGGCCCATATCCAGAAGCATCATTAAGTTCAGTAGATCATGTATTCTCTAAGAATCAGTGGCCTGGAATATGAGCCAAAACACATTAGGACGGGGTTCAATGTAATTTTCCATTTGCATGCTATTAATTTTGAGGGCAAACGGTGGCAAATGTTCTTACTTACCAGCCTGCCAAGTACTGGACCTACTGGGACAGTGAATGACTAGTTTATACTTCCAAACTGACTTTTCATAGGCGTTAGGCCAGTGAGCCAACATCTGTGTAGTTCAACTGTATAAAAAAATATGTGGATTTGCTTATTAAATTGTTTTTGTGCTTTTAGTTCCCAGGTGTCGTGGATGCTAGCTCAGAGACAGCAAGAAGAGGCACGCCAGCAGCAGGAAAGAGCCATGAACTACGCCAAGCTCAGGACCAATCTGCAGCATGCAATGTAAGACGGCGCGCACCCGCACAGAGGCGCCTGTGAGCATCTGTAAAGGAGGTTTTTACTCAATCCGTCTCTTTTTATTGTTTTTGCAGTCGTCGCAGCACTGGGCTTATGGAGGAGGATGAAGAGCCAATTGTGGAGGATGTGATGATGTCATCTGAGGGTCGTATGGATGACCTCAATGAAGGCATGGACTTTGACACAATGGACATTGACCTGGTAAGAAGCATATGCAATTGAAAAAAAGCGTTTATGAGTTTGTACTTAATTTGATATATATTATAATTCAAATGTTTTTATTTTAAATGCATGTTGCATTCAGTGCACAAACAAAACAGTGGTTTCCTACTCAGGTTTGTATTTTGATACCCGTTCCACTTCAGTGTCCTGTTTTGCTTCCCCTCACCTGCATGCCTTACTGAAATTCAGACTGTCTCAGCAGATACGTTTACCAAGCTAAGAGGCATTTTTTCATCTCTTTTAAACACCAACTAAATATCCATTAAGAGGAAACATGGAAACATTAGTTGCTCTTATTTTCTTTTCTTTTTTTCTTACTAATGTAACATCTGGTATTAGGACAGTAGGGCCAGATGCTACATCTGGGGACTCAGCATGGTCTGATTATTTTACAGTTGCTACAAGGACTGCAATGTCATGAGGCAAGAAACAACTGTTTGAAATATAATTTAATTCTGGATTACTCAGAGGGCAAACATGTAAGAACATCTTTTTTTGCTTCAAAAGGGTCTCATTAAGCCCTGTTGGTTAACAGCATCTCACAGCATCGCAGTTTCTCAGGCCGCTGGCTGCCCAAAGATCCTGCTTGCCTGACTGGGTTGTAACTGCCTCAGAAACCAATATGGTTGAGATTAGTCAGTGAAAACATATGATGTGGTGTGTTTTTTGTGATGTTTTTTATTTGAATAATCTTCATGGCTGGTTGTTTTAAAGACCAACATTAAGTAATTTCTTGTCAATGCCAGTAATCTTAGCATCCCTAGCAAAATACCGCAGTCTGTCTTTTCCATGGTTTAATGGCTCAATAGTTTGTAGAGTTGTCCATCCCTGTAGGCAGTTTCTTTTGTTTTTTTCTATTCAGCTTAACCAACAGAATCAACTTCTTTATGACAAAGACCAGAATCTCTCCTGATTTAATTACATATTGTCGACTGCTTTGCATGCATTCACTCTGTCGGCATGGGGAATAAACAGTCCGTTACTGTAAGGGAAGACTGAATTGTTTAGCATGCAACGATTGCTAATGAGCAGCTTGTGAGCATTATTGCATCTAACTCCAAAATGAAGACATAGGAAATCATCAAACGGGGTTGTTGGCGATGTGGAAGGATACGTCTCGCTTTTGGTTTTTAAAAGATGATGAAATGTGTACTGTTGTTGACAGCGTCTTGCAACTGTTGGTACAACATCAGGCAACATGACTAATTTCTTTGATCATTTAGGCCAACACCACAGAACCATGTATTCTAAGTGAAAGCCAGAACATAATTTTATCAAAGACAAATGTCTATTTTAGATGCTTGCGCGTGCGCTGCTTCTCCATGTGAAAGGCTCCACATGTCACGTTGAATAAACCAGAAAGCCGAAGAACTGGCCTACTTTCATTTTATTCATTCTTTAAATGTGGACACGTTTCTCTCTAAATTGAGCTGCAGCAGTCCAGTGCTGCAAATAATTTCTGGAATTTAACTTTTTCCTTTTAAATATTGTAACATATGTTTCCAAAATCCATGTTATCACATTGTACTTCTGTTTTCCCCCTGTATCATTCATTTTAAGTATGGGTAAAGATTGTTGTGTTTTATGTTTTATGTTTTTTTCTCTCTTTCAGCCACCCTCTAAAAACCGCCGGGAGAGGTCTGAGCTCAAGCCAGACTACTTCGACCCTGCTTCTATCATGGATGAATCGGTAAAGAGCCATCTCCCCTCACTTACACTGTTTCATCTACATATGTAGTGCCACAAACAAATGCCAGTACTCTCATGGAGACTGCAGGTGTGTTTGTGTAGGGGCCAGCTGGAGGAGCCTGTGAGGCACAATGAGAGCTGACACAACTTGTGATTTCCTCAAAACAAACAGAGTTGGACTAAAATTAGTATAACTCTATGGACGTAGATCGAGAAGAGATGGCTCGCCATCAGTCACATTACATGGACCACTTGTAAGCGTGTTGTATTTGGGGCGCTCAGTGAGGCTGCGTGAAACATGAGGACAAGTTCAGATGACCAGCCTGCATGCACTGTGGCCAAACAGGAATTTTTTCAATTGCAAAAGCACAATGTTTGCCTGTGTAAACATGCCAAACTGAATTTATTTCAGTGTGCACTGCTGGCCATAAATTCTTGTTTTAACATGTCCCAACCTTAAGACTGGGTATTTGTTCTTACACTGTGCTGTGAAATGCAACGTTCCTCAGACACTCTCTCAGAATAGATCAGAGAAAAATGTGTGGGTGTTTTGTGTCAACTTTTTATTTCATTGTCACAAAAAACATTACAGCAGAAAACAGTTTTTTCCTCAAACACTTTGCGTCTTGTTCCATTAAGCTTTTTCCGGAGTAAAAACACAGAACACTTAGCTGTTCAGCTTTTACCACTTGACACAACTCGCTGCACCCGTGCTCAGAACAAGTCTGCCTCAGATCCTTTTTCCGCTCTGAAAACACAGCGTTAGTATTGATGTGGATGTGAATGAGATTTTATTTGAAACAGCAGACAGTCGGATGCATTCAGTGCAGTGTGATTTTAAAAAGGTTGAGACGTTTCTTTCTGTTTTGAGACAATCACAGAAAATAGTATGACTTGTTTGGCAGCAACAGTAACCACCAAGGAGACACTCTGGCACCCTGGATGTCAGCTGACCCGACCAGTTGGTTGGACAAAAATGAACTTAACTTAACTGCAGATTATTAAGTTAATCATAGCTTGATAATATAAATTAAATTTCCGGTAGCAAATAGTTGTCTAACACACTTAGGCCATTATTCATGTAAAGTTTCCTACTATTCATCCTCACATGCATAAGTTTTCCAATATCAGCGTGTCGTATGCCTGCAAGTTTCTTTGATATTGAAAATCCAACTGGTTATTAAAGCCTGTGTTTTGTTTCTTCCAGGTCCTTGGGGTGTCCATGTTTTAAGCTAATATCCAGATGATTTTGACGCTGGGACAACAGAAGAGGCGCTTTGTATTTAAAGAGAATTTTAGATGCGAAAACAGAAGTGTTTTCTGTAAGAAAAAACAAAACATAAAAAAAATCTGGCTTGTACTCCACGTGGACCAACGACAACCCACACTCAGTGTTGCTTGCTCAGAGAGGACTTTGTTTCAAATATTTACTTTTATAATCTTGGGTAAGCTCTTCCTGTTCAGAAATAGTGTAACAGGCCACTTCCAAACCTATTAGAGATGAGACATGTCTGAAGAAAAATCCATAATAGCTTTTTTTTCTCCTTTCCTTTTTTTAAACGGGGATGAATTGGTGTGTTTAACTTAAGAAACATTTTTGTTTATGTCTAACCCTTTTTACAATTGTAGTAAGTTACCAGGTGTGAAGTAGTAATTTATAAACAGACTGTAGTAGCTTGCTTGTACTGTGTTAGCCAAGTGGATGGAGGTCTTTATGTTTCTGTGCTCTTTTTTTTTTTTTTTTTCCTCCCTCTAAGTTTCTTTTCCCTGTTGTTGGGCCAAATTTAAGGTCCTGAAAACCACTGGTGGTTAAGATGGTGAGACGTCACATAGAATCAGTCATGATCCCTTTATGCTGTGAAGATTCCCAGAGTCCCCTGAACGCTCCACACTGTTAAAGCAGTAAGTCCCAGAGCTTACCCCAAGATTTGGACCACTCCTTAACCACCATCTACCAGTAGAGAAAAGTGCCCCCTCCCCAACAGCGAGCAGATTCTTGTCCCAGTGGTGCCACTGTGTGGGCTCTGGCAGAAAGCGGCTCGGTCAAAGAATTACACATCTCTTTCTCTTTAAAATCCAGCAGCATAATGTTGAAATGGGTATCTACATTTTAAATAAAAGTTATATATGAATCGGTGCTGATTTTATATATGTGCTTTTTGTTTTCTTATTTTAGACTTTTCAACCTTCAGTCACAAAGTTTGAGAAATGTGTAAGTAAAACAAAAAATGAAAGCATGTGAAGCCATGCATCAAGGAAGATTTTTAAATTTGTATTTTTACGTTTTTTTTTTTCTTTTTGTCTTGATAATGTCTTCGGGTTTCTACCTTTTTTCCTACATGTAAATTAGTTTGGATAAAACTAATGAAAAGACTTGTGAAATTCAGCTTTAAGGTTTTCTCAACATTAAAAAAAAGTCCTGTCACAAAATACTTAAAGATTTCAAATGTTAAACGTTAAAGGTAGTCATTCAGACAATACTGAAGATGAGTTATTCAGCAGCGCTGTGGCAGCTAGACAAAGCTTAGATTTTGACATATATTTGTCACACACAAGTTTTAATGAAATGTTTTGTCTACTGAGGTTGTTATTTTGTAGTCATTCCATGCTTAAGCCTTAAACATGCTTGTGAAGGTCACCTTCTCTCACAGTAATCTTCCATGTCAGAGGATCGGTCATGTTTAAAGGTGGATAATTGGCTTCTTTAGAACATGAAACATGAGGTGGTCAGATGTAATGTGATAAAGTAGATGAACAGCCTATATGTGTTTTGCCTAATTATTTTATGTAAGTAAAAAAGAAAATTCTTTTAAGGAAAAAGTACTGTTTATTGTTTGTTACTTACCACTACATTGGTATAAATTCTTATTAGATCATGTGTATATATACAAAATTTAATTTTTTTCCTTCCTTTTGGCCATTTCTGTGTTTTATTTTTTCTGCACTCTTGCCTACACTCTAAGTTGTTGTCTATTATCCCATCCTCTTTCAGTCACTCTGTTTTCTGATTTGTACTTGTCTGGAGACAGTAACTTTTGAATAAAAATCAACACATTTCATCTGTGCTACTTTTTACTTTGAACCACAATGACCCAACTACGACTAATAATCAGATCCAGGCTGCACAGTGTGCCATACGTTGTGGTTCAACCTTTGCACTTTAAATGTGGATTGAAGGTTTAAACAAAAGAGTTTGGGTTACACTTGAATGGCTCAAGGGGGCAGTATAGTCCAAGACAAATACCCATCCCCACAACGCTGCCACTATTACTGTACATGGTGTCATACTTTCCTCTAAAAGCTATGAATATGCATTTCCAGGCACTCTAAATCTTCAGTGCACACATCTCTGTATGCGACAGCTTTTACATTTGTGTCGACTATCAAAAGGGCCCATCCACGCGCAAGCAACGTCTTGTTCTGCGGAAACAAAGAGTGCCATAGTTGCTGTAATGATAAAAGTGAGGATATGAGGTAGCAGAAGAAAGGATGAAAGCAGCGCAGACTTCTGTGTTAAGTGCATGATTAATAAAGCGGAGCTCAGATCAATGCAGGTGTGTTAGAATAGGACGCTGTGGAGAGCTCCCCTTCATGTCCAGCCTGTGATACATGAAGAGGCTCATCTATCAGTGCGTCAGTCTGCCTGTCACATGTCGGCTGTCAGAATAATGTGCAGGAAAGCACTTACCTCGGCAGCCCTGCTTCATTGTCTTCTGAGCTGTCAGCCCTTTTTGTAACGCGCTGTTAGGGGTCTTCATGCAGAAAGGGACCAAAGAGAACATGAGGTTGGTGTAAAGCTGTTGTCAAAGCAGCTTTATGCAAGTTTTTTTGCGTCCGCATTTTGTCCATTTCTCCCCTCTTTTCTCTCTTATGATTGCTTCCCACAGCAGTGCATCTGCATGGGTTTAGCGGGTTAAGATGTGAGGCCGAGGTCAGGGCTGCTGAGTTTAAATCAGAGCCTCGGCCTCTGCAGGGCTTCAAGCTTGTATTTACTCCTGATAACCCACAGGCCCTATCAGTTTAGCTGGTGTTGAGACCTCAAAGAGGGTCAAGGAGGGCTGGCAAATCATGATTCACACTTACATGTGCAGAGTTCACTGAGGAGCCTAGTCTTACAGGATCTTAAAAGGAATTTCATGGCAGTTTAAAAACACCTTGAATCTATATTTAAAGCATCCACGCTTTCATGATAGTGATTACAACTCTTGCAAGAGCTCTTGTACATGGAGGACAAGACTTAGCCAGGATTCTGCAAGAAGATAAATCACAGCTTTTTAATTCCGTGGATAAATCATCAATGAGAGCATTGGCTGTAATCTCCTCGGCTTGTAAGGGCAGAGGAAAGCAGCTGACCCTGGCAAATAATTTACCAGGACTTCAGATTAGGAACACAGGCACACACGCACGCAGATAGAGCAACTTCCAGGCCACTGACGCTTACATGTCCGGACTCATCTCCCTGCGCCTCATCGTGCACTCCAGCACACCCCATCCTTGACATTTCTAAACTGTTTCCCTCCAACAATGTGCTGTACACCCAATAAAATATCTGGTAACCAAATAAACGGAAAGAATCTCCTCTGGATTAAGAGGAGACGCTCCGTGGGCCGTAACAGAGATGTCAAGGTGAATGTGAAATGAGAAAAGGATCAATGCCCTTCATTATGAGGAGCAGGTTTCAGGAGACAGGCCAGAACAGGTCAGAGATTCCTGTGGAAAGCTATGAATAGAGCGCCGTGGGAACCTACTGTCTGCCTCCTGTCGGTTTACTTGGTATTGACACACGGGCAGGGCGGCTGAAGGTATGCTGAATGAGTGAACGAGTGACAGGGCTATTGTACTTAGAGGACAGAAGCGGGAGGATTAGTCTCTCTCTGACACTGAGGGCTGAGATGGTCCAGTGTGTGGAGGGAATCTGTCATCAGCAGGGCCGCAGGTGGTCCCGAGGTCTGAGCAGGGCATTCGACCCTGTGAAGCGAGAAAACAAGTCTTGTTTTCAGCAGGGAGCAGGGTGATATTTACCCTGGGTTACCCTGGAATCTCATTCTCTACACCTTCTCTCCTCACCTCACAGCATTGTTTGGGAGCCACTTTCGCTTCTCCCTGTGGGCCTGAGCTCGGCGCTGAGGAGGAAAAGTGGTTTTCCCCCTCGCAGAAACAGAAAACAAGATTATGGTTTCTCAATTAGAAGAAAAACTCTGAAAACATGCAAGCTGCTGAGGAAGCAGCGCGCCACACGAAGCCTACATTTCTACGCTTGCGGTTTCAAATCCCTTGAAGCTCATTCAAAGGTGACCTGCGGATGACTGAACGTAATTCTGGGCCAAGCCAGCTCTGCTAAATCATGAGTCTCAGTAAAGTTTGGATGAGTGTCTTATAAGGGCGTGATGAGACAGGCGCCATAAAGATGACGGAGAGCCCTGCATGTCACCAGCCCCTGCCAGGAAACCCCAGTGATGAACGAGGGCCAGGACACCTCGGCTAATAAGACTCATCTCTTTAATTGGCTCCATGATACGGCTGTGCAAATGGCCAAGGTGTGGGTGTGTGCACGATAAATGTCCACATCTGCGCTATGTCCATTTGTGCATGTGTGTGTGAGTGTGCAGGGGGAATGCACTGGGTGTGTCTGCATGTGTATGTGTAGGCGAGCTGCCCGTGCATGTGCCTGTGATTAGCTTTTCCTCTTCCCGTCTGTGCTGATACAAGCCAGCGATGAGGTAGGGAAGCCTCATTAGAAAGAGAGCACTTCTATTGCTGGCCAAGATTTAACACCTCACCCAATAATAATTTATTCAATCTATTCTTAAGTATTGCATGCGCTGGTAGATAGGGGTTAGGTTATGTAAGAGTGCGACAGAGCCTAGTTTGAATGTGATATGATGATAATTATAAATCCAAGGGAGACGACAGATGGTGAGGTACTTTAAAGGTTCAGCAGGTATAAGTATTACTACTCTGCTGCTGCCAGATCAGTCCCCGGGAGAGCGAGTCGGGAAAAAGGGAAAAAAATTAGAGGCAGTCAAAGACGAGAAGAGAGAGTGCAGACACAGTAAGAGAGAGCTGGTCCTTGTTAGCACACCATTCATCAGTCTTGTGAGGTCAGGGAGCCCTGAGGGGTGGCGGGTGACCCCTCACCTCTCACCCCTGACCCCCCAGCCAGCACCTGGAGCTGAGGCATTTCCTCATAACATTAACTTGTTACATTTTGTCTCTATAACCGTTTCATGACCGGCAGGGCTGCGGCCTTTCAGCTCGCGTAGAGCCGCCTTTAAACGGTTGTAAATTTGAGCGGTATCTCCACTTTGCATCGCAGGAAATATGTACCAGCTCGCTCTGCCGTTCAAACGCATATTTGGTTGACCCGAGGCGAATGGGAGTGGACGGCACCAAGAGGAAGGAGGAAATGCAGAGAGGACAGGGAGGTACAGGAGACAAGAACAGGGGGGGAGGAGGGAGGTCAGGGTCACAGCTGCGATAAAGAGGTCAGAATGAAAGATGTTGCTTCAGTCTGGTGGTGAGGAAAATAAACATCCTCCTAAAAATAGTTGTGAGACCTTTTCATCTGTCACCGCTGTTGCTTTAGCCAGGTGTGAGCAACTTTTTCTCACAGATACAGACCTGGAATCCAATAATGATGCAAACTCGGATTATAATGTAAAAAATGTGTTCCAGGGCTTTGATCCGGACTTTTCTGGAGTTCATAGGCCATTTGACAAACACAGTCACTGATTATCTTAACCCCTCCAATAAATATGACATGCCGGTCTTAACGTCACAACAGCCCGACTATTAAATCTTCAACTCTGACCTCCTCCCCCAAACCGAGCTGTTGACCTCCCGTCTCTCCATATGTCTTAATTTCCTGTGAAGAATTCATCCTGAGCCGAGCAGAGCTGCTTGTAAATCAGTTATTTTGTCTGCCTGATTGACAGATTGCGATGTGAATGAGCCCGAATGCTGGAGGCAAACAAGACAAGCAGGAACACACACCCCCCGTGCCGCCCTCTGCCTATCTTTCATTCTCTGTTTCTCTATATGCCCCCCTCGCTTCTTCCGGTGCCCCTCCTTCCTTTATTTATGCCTGCAGAGCCACTTTGTTGTGCTTTTAGTGGCTGGGTTTGTAGATGGAGCAGATGCTGGAGCTGATATTCCCTGATCCTGCAGCGAGCCTAGATAAGAGCAGATTTATGCCAGAGTGAGGGAGCATGGGAGTAATTGCCGAGGCTTTGATGATGCGGCTGAGAGCACTCGTGTACCCTCGGCTGCTTACTAACAAGGACATCCTCGGATTTAGGAGTTTGTCTCTGTGGTTTTAAAGTGTGTTTTTTGGTGTATATCATTGGTTGCCAAAGGTGTGGTTGTGCAGCGGTGCGTGCAAAGGTGCAATGCTGCCTTTTGGTTCTGCATGCGCACAAGTGTACATAAGCTGTGACTTCCTTTATTTTAGAGGCGTATCACAATTAGAGCCTTGTGTGTTTGTGTGTGGGAATTACACAGCAGACTACAGACTTCCACCAGGCTTTGCACGGCCTCTTTATTTATAGATGCACAGAAACATGCTCGGCTGACAACATATGACATAATCAGGGTGACAGATAGCATTCTGCAGATAAGGTTATCTCAATGTGATTTTCTTTGGTTCAAATATATGCACATTTTCCCAGAAACAGATGACAGCACCATCTAGGTTTGAAATAAAGACACATCGGGAGGATGTTTCTCTCCCAGCGCAGTCATAACGAGAGCTAGGCCCGCACGCCTGGCTTCCGTACTACCTCCTAAAATATAAATACATGATCAAAGCTGCAGCAGCCTACGCCGTTACACTGCACCTGCCAGGGGAAACAAGGCAGAGCTGATTAGGTTGTATGGGGCTACTTTATTCTGTTCTCTGATTAGAGATGGACTCTAATGGCTCTTCAGCTGAGCATTGAAGAGAGATGAATCATCTGCTCAGTGTCCCCAGGTGATGATGTCACTGAGGAGTTGTCAGTGACACCAGGCAGCAACAATGACATGTTGATCCCAGGGGGCTTTGGAGCCTGACCTGACTCTTGACTGGTGTAAGTGGGCTCAGACAGGACAGATACCATGTGCGCACACACACACACATGATCACACGCATACCTAAGGGCACAATACACTCACAAATCTTATCTTTCTGCCTGCCCTGGCCATCACCCCGGGTCTTCCTGTTTTTCTCAGGGGCCCTGAAAGATTCCAAACTCCCTGCAGCCTTCAGCGGAGTCGTGCGCGGCTATTAGCTCTGCTGGGAGAGACACTTTGAGGAGCATCTACTGTAGAGAGAGGGGTGATAAGTGGAAGATCATTAGAAGCCGCGAGTCTGGGCCAAACTGAATTAGATGACGCACGCCACAAGATCATAACCCAGGCCAAAAACGGTAAGGACACTGGGATCAAATTAGATGCTAAACCCCTCTGTGTCATTTAGCTACAATAATTTCTTCAACCCGTCAGCTCTGTGGGCTACTTGTTTCACTTCCAATCCCACCAAAGAGAGCAAGCGCTCAGTTCAGAGGGGGAGCGCAATGAGTCAGATCCTCTGCTCCAATTATATCTGCATCCTGCAGTCGGCCTTTTAAAGCAAACACACATCCTCGCAGAAGACAAAAACACACACAGGCAGAAAGACACACTTTGAAATCCACACTGCACGCATAGCTGCCAAGAAACGCATGTAGCAGTCAGAAAATAACAGGCTGGAAAACAGAATCACACACACACTCACACACCACTTGAGCAGGAGCTTGTTGACCATCACACGGCCAAGGGACTGTGAAGAAGAGGAGGAGGGGGGCGCTGAGCTCACAGAGGTCGCTTTGAAGTTTCTATTCAGGTCTTTGTCCCATTCAGACTGCTTGGCAGTAGACATCTCTACTAGAGGCCCGGCCCCTCCCATCGTCACACCGTGCCCTCACACACACACACACACACACTGAGAGAGAAAAGGAGGCACGTCCGCAGGTCCTGTCCATCACACAGGCCTTAATTAGAGTGGATTCGAATGCACCCTTTTGTACCCTTCTCACTCTCTCCTCTTTCTTTAACCCCCACCCTCACTCATTCCACTCTCTTTCACCGGCTCCCACCCTCTCTCTTTCTCTCATTCCTCCCTCTCTCCCCTAACCCTTTTTCACTTTTGTTGCCCTCCTTTTTCTTGGCAGGGAGTGAGGCACCTCTTCAGACGTTTTCTTCTCTGTGCCTTGAGCCCCCTTCTATTCCCCTCTTCTCTCTTGCGCGCCCACCACCCTCCCACCCAGTCTGGAAGCTGAGTGTGACCTAATGTTTGACAGACAAGTAGCCTTGGAGAAAAGACTCATCTATCAGAGGCTTGTAATTCTATTAGAATGGACAGAACATCCCCCCCAGGCCACCATTTGGCATATTCTCTCCATCAATTTAGCTCTTCTCTAAACCCTCTGGGCCACGGGCTTACAAAATCCAGTTTACGCTAACAAATAATCACAGCGAGTTAATAATGTGTGTGTGTGCCTGTGTGTGTGTGCGCTAACTTTCTTCCTACTTTTTCATCTTGAATTGTTGAGCGCCGAGTTCTTTGATATTTCGCATCAAAGAACAATTTCTCTTTTCAAATTCTAATCTCATCTGAGAGGCTAAAAAGGTATAATGGAGGGAACTGTGGGGAGTTAAGATAGGGGGATCACATTCAGCTACTAATCAGGATTGTTATCAAGATCCTGAGATGTTTATATGTAGACAAAAATGGCTACGCCAAACATCTATTGTCTTGGCTTGTTATTAGATTTAATTACTGATATGAGGAGAGAAGAGAGGAGAAGAGGGTTAGCTTACATCTCCTGCTGGGATGTTAAATCAGGGAGGACATGTTTAGCGCAGATTGTTATTTGTCTGTAATCAGTGCCTTCCTGTCAGTCATGATGGCTGAGATGAGTAAGAGGAGGAGGTAGAGCGAAGGGAGGAGAGAGGAGGAAGACGTCTGGACAGCAATCAAGCGTACCACAAACAGGAAATGGAAGTCTGCGGATGCCCCAGCTGTCGTGTTTGGCCTCTGTGCTGCTACAGTTAAATCAAAGCAGCATGAGTCGCTCATACAACAACTTTCAAGTGTCAGCCTCTGAAAATAGTCCGTTTACATTATCAGAGTTTTCCCACTGTTTCAGTCGGCCCAGTGTTTGGACTCACGCTCTTGTGTTTCCTTTAGTGGACACTTTACTGTGTGTGAGACGGGACGGAAAACATGCTGCTAAGTGCTTGTGTGTTTTTGTGAGGGTGTGTTATCTCAGTGGTTAATGGCTGTTCGATATTGATTACAGCTGGAAAGTCCGGATCACATGTTCCTCGTCCCCTCCAGATAACGAGGGTTAACCACTTGACCTCGTGCATGCCAAAGGGGCTCCGCTCATACCTGGATCCGTCCCCCCGGCTGAAGCCGCGTCTCCCACAGCTCCGCGGAGGCCGCAGCCCTCTGGTCTCCGGCCTGGCCCGTAGATCACGGCTGTGTCACGGAGACACACCAGAGGGAAATGTGCCAGACTTCATTAAGGGCAGATTAAAAGCAAGAGGAGGCCACTTTAACTGTGATTTATTTTCGCTGTGAGGTTGCTGGGCTGACTGCAGGCCCGCAGTGGCTTCAGCCTGGAATGGTGATGTCATGGTTTCAGTGTTTGCTAAGTGTAAATATCAGATTGGGAAGGAACTTTGTCCTCAGCCGCAGAGTTCATCTTGGAGAGAGGGAAACAAAGGCTACACAGAATGACTAACTAGTCTCCGTTTTAAAGCTGAGACAAATCATTAGAAGATTAACAGAATATTAATCTGCAACCACTCTGATTACTGATTCATCTTTGCATCATTTATTAAGCAAAAAGAGACATATTGTCTGCTTTCAGCCGTCAAACTCAGAGGACTTCTCTCTGTTTCATATCGTCTTGAACTGAATATTTGCGGCCGTGCTTGTGGAATGCCGCTCTGTGTAGTCACCACTTTGTCTCGCCTTTCATAGAGTGGCATGAAATTATGCATTCATGGCTCCTATGAATTTTATTTATCCTTTGAGTTTTCTCTTGTGCTCCTTTTATTATTTTTATTTAATTGGACAGCTGAACAGAGAGAGGACGTGTGGTGAGGAGAGAGTGCGGGAAGACATGCGATCAGTGCGTTGAGGACTGTAGCCTCTGTACATGGGGCGCCTGCTCTTACCAAATGAGCTAAACCAGTGCTCCCCTCCTGCGCTACTTACAGGCTAAACATACCAATTTTTTTTTACTACAGTTCATAGATTTGCACCAAATTTTGAACCGTTATTTGTGGGCTCTAAAGTATGAATCGTAATGGGCGCCGGTTTGGCCCAGCGGTTGGGTCGGCGGCCCATGTGCAGAGGCCGTAGTCCTTGATGCGGCGGCCCTGGGTTCAATAACTTTGGTTATCCTCTGAGTTTTCCTTACGTGCCACCAATGAGCAAAAGTTTCCTCTTATTTTGTGAAAGATCTAAAGTAGATAGATTTTCATTGCTCCAATAGGATGAATCCTTATGACTTTGGTGACCTTGTAACTCTTCCCCTGTAACCATGAGGTTCAGGTTTGTTGCTTCAAGTGAGATATCTCAACCACTGTTGGATATATATATATATATAAGGTTATATAGTAGATATTCAGGGTTCCCAGAGGATGAACCATTATGCATTTGGTGATCCCGTAACGTTTCCCCTGCTGCCAGCATGATATTGCCATTTGTGGTTTCCAATGAATGTCTTTAAAACTATTGGTTAAATAGCCATAAATTGTTTGTTAGACATTCATGGTGCCCAGAGGATGAATATTCAGAACTTTGGTTTTCCTCTGACTTTTCCTCTTGTGTCACCAGCAGGTCAAAGTTTTCATTTGTTTTGTGAAATATCTCTACTACAGAAATATGCACATTTATTTGTAGGTTTCCATAGTTCCCAGAGGATGAATCCTTATGACTTTGGTGATACTGTAACTTTTTCCCTTGTGCCACCATGAAGCTGACATGGTGGTTGTTTCAAGTGTAATGCGTCAACAACTATTGGACAGATTGCTTCGTAATTTGTTGCAAACATTCGTGGTGCCCAGAGGAGGAATCCTGAAGGTTTATGTTAACATGTGAATTTCCCCTCATGAGGTCACATGCTAAACTAAGCTGGCGAACATTATTCCTTTAATGTTAGCATTGCCTTTGTGTGTGTATGTTAGCATTCAGCTCAGAGGTCCACTCCCCTTTAGTATAACTTCACAGAACATTCAGACACTTAAACTTTCTGAGTCTTGAACTGTCGGTCAGACGAAAACAAGCTGCCTGAAGATGCTTGATGTCTTGGCCTCTGGGTAATGGAGCTTGGCATTTTCTGCATATCAACCTAAATGATTAATTAATGAATCAAAGACACATTTATGAATTATGAAACGTGTTCTTTATTCAGCCCGACTCCACTTTGAAGGGTCTGCAGAGTGTCTGTGTGTGAGCTCCAGTGGTATGAAAGTACATTCAGACTATTAATAGCAGCACTAATCACAGCCACATATACACATTAACATGATGACCTCATTTCTTGAGAATGCCACTATATTTCATAGGTGGCTGTCTGAGGGGGGAAGGAAATCAAATTGTGTTGCATGGCATGTGTGAGCGTAAGACGCTACGTTCAATACCCTGGTTGCAAAAGATTCCTGCTACATTATATCTTCTGTAAAGCCTTTGTGTACTGTTTATGTATCATGTGGATCGTCCATTATCTTCTACATAGCCACCATAATCCTCTTGTCCTGTATATGACGGTGTGTTTTCTGTCACGTGTGCTGTTGTAAAAGATTATATTATATTCCTCTTTAAGGCAGACACTGTATTATATTGCACTTGTCTTGTAAAGTGTTCATTCTGGTGTTGCCAGTCAGTGGTTCGATCCCACTGTTACAACAACGGCACGGATTGTCCACTGTCATACTCCCATTGGCCACTCAGCTCTGGCCGCAGCTGTGGCATTCAGCAAAATGTACACAGGAGGCGTCCTCATTGGCTCGCAGCAGATCAGGTATCTCCCTGCGACCCACCGGTTGGTCAGCGAGGTATCAGGTGTCCCAGACGCCCTGGCCGTCAGACGGGGCATACCAGCTCTGTGGCAACTGGCCTGTGTTTGCTGTCACTATGACAACACTCTGATGGTTTATGGGCAGGCTTCTGAGGATGCAGCAATGGCAAAACTCCAGCAACACTTGTAGTACAAAGAACAACTTTATGACCTCTTAACACCTTTTCCACTCTCCATGCACCTTGGACATAGGTGGCATACTCTGATGCAGCCATGGCTCCAACCGCTGTGGCTCTCTCACACACACATACATAAATCCACAGAGGTAAACTGAGCGCATAATCATTCGGGTGTGAAGTTGATTATTGTTTTACAAAGATTTATGGGCTGTCAAGGCACAACAGGATGTTATAAAAATAATTCCAGGAAACACAAGACATGTCTTTAAATGTCTGTTATCCTTCCTTTCCAATTACACTGAATTCCCCTCCTGTATTCCATGAATCGATTTCATCACAACCATTAGGGGGCGGCATTGATTGAATAACAGGCAACAAAATTAAGAGAAACTCTCCTTCTTCTTCTCTCCCTCACACACACACACACACACACGCACACACACACACACACACACATACACACACACACAAAGGGGGCACAGACATGGACATGATCAATTATGTGTCAAGCATTTCTTCCTCAATGAATGAATGGCCCAATGACTATAGGCTACCGACCGTCTATTGTCTATTGACACTGGAGACTAAGTTCTCATGCAGTTCATTATCCCAAACGGGGACAACTAGAAAGGGATCCAAAGAGACCATTAATCATCATTCCTTTCAAAGTGGAAGAAAGAGGAGACCAAAATAACAGATACTGTAACCCAATACAGTAAACACGACAGATTGTTGCAGAAAATAGAAGTTTATTATAGCATTACACTCACATTAAAGCCTATTTTTAAAGTGAAAACGTCACAAAATCCAACTTAGCACAGACATAATTATAATTCCCCATTGTGGCATAAATGTTAAGTGCGAGATCCACAGGGATAAGCAGGTTCAGGACTTAAAGGGGCCAAACTTTTTCCTCCTGTAAGCACTTTTACGCACGCTCCAATAGCCTATCACGCTCCTTTTCCTCACCAAAGCTTTCAGTATGACGAATAACTTCAAAGTCCATTTCAATTTGGGTCGATGGCTCGGGCCGCGATGGTGGAGGGGGGAGAGGGGGGTGGAGATGTGGGGTCAACCCAATAACAGACTCCCTCCCCTCCCTCAAACTACCCACCACCAACCCCTCCACGTCCCCATAAATGCCTTCGCTTCCTGCTTCCAAGTTCGGACAGAGCGCTGTGATTGGCCGCGGCTCGCACTGTGGGCTGTCCCCCTTCGCTCTCCTCGACTCGGGTTACAGTTGAGCTCGAGCTGCTGCACACACCGGAGCGCAGAGACTGTTGTTCACGGTTTAAAAAAAAAACCACACACACACCGGCGTGGAAATGTTGGCAAGCGGATTTAGAGGCACCGAGCGGGCTGGCGCGCGGGTTTAACCCTCCCTCGGCACTTTTTGAGTCCGAGCTCCGACAAACAAGGTGCGGAGACGTTCGGTGTTTTTACGCACTGGCCACGCAGCATGCCCGAGTTGGAATAGAGGCGACCCTGCTGGAGCGCAACACGCACGCGGAACGGCGCTGAGAGCCGGGAGGGATATTTACAATAGAAACTCAATTCCGTAGCGAAGAAGAATAGCAGAGGGAGGAGGAGTGAAAGATAACACTGGAATGAAGTGGACCCCGGGATTCCCAGCGTGCTGCGGAGTTGTGACTGATGGATGAATGTGGTCATCTGTAGGCTATATTCAGCGACAGGTACAGACACCATCAGGGGAGCTTTGACAAAGACACGGCGCAGCGCTTCATCGGCAGCCGCATCGCCAGATTGTGGCTTCCAGAAACTGTGCGATCGCTTAGATCTGTTTCACCGCACATGAGATCGCATCATTGAGTGGTCTCTACTGAGTAATAAGGTCGCGAGGGCTGTTTTCGTCTGAGCTACAGGTCAAGCAGGACACTCGGGGGCTGCTTTCCTCCCAGATCCCACCAAGAACCGGGGGCTTCTTTGCACGTCCTGCGGACAGTTCAGTCAAGGACACGGGGGCCTGGAGCAGATTTTTAAGAAGTCGGACAGAAGGACATGTATCTGATATCGACCTCACATGCTCCCGACTGATCGTAGCTCACCTTCCCACCGGGCGAACCACAGATAAAGGCTGCCAGGCGCACTGTCCGACGCTCTGAGTTACCAGCTCACTGTCTGTACATTTAGCAGAATGGCGGGACTCGGCTGTTGGAAGTATTATCTCTGGATCTTTATTTTAATGTGCAGGTCGGCGTTACCTTCTGCCAAATCGCTGGAGACTATAATTTGGAGCTCGCAGAATTCCAAGTAAGTCTCGTATTTCATTTGTGCAAGCATACCAAAACTCACTGGGTGTGTGCGTAATGGAGGACTGACATTACTGGAAAAGTTGCCATTGTGTGCAAGCTGGGTTAAATGTTCTGTTAAATGTGGCAATTATCTTAAAAAGGTCATAATTTATTTAAATGTAATTGTCGTTCCTGCGCCGCAGAGTTTTGTGTTGACTTAATTCTCAGAGGGGAATTTCCCAACACCACAGAAACACAGTAGGTAGAGGCTTATACAACAAACAGTAGGCCTCACTTAAAACACAATGATAGATGGATAATTATGGTAATTTATGACAATATAACACGCACCTTTTTATTACCAGATTGAGGGCAAAGTCTGCTTTGACAGCTTCTTTATCAGAGTTGTGAGAGTTTGTCCACTTCTTCAGACATTCTTGTAAAAGATCTAATTAACTGAGAGGAGAATGAGGGAGAAAAGTCAAGGAAGAGTGCCAAGTGTGTCAAGGTGTAGCTGGATGGAGGATATTTCTCCTCCCAGGCCGCCTCAGGAGCCCAGAGTATGGGCTGCTCTGCTCCTGAGAGGGCCCCACTGCTGCGTCCCAGCTCGCCACTGTGTGAGTTTAGTTTGCCCACACAGAATGTGTGATAAGATGGTTCCAGATATCACAGAAAGAAATGCTTGAAATGAATTTAATTTCCCCTAATTATCCTGGCTTGGATCCAGCCCAATTTCTCCACATCAAAACAAGGGCAAGTTTCTCCAAAGCAAGCAGCTGAAGCCAGACAGTTTTCTTAAAATTCATATTATTCCCTTCAAAAACACGCAGAGTGAGCCCAGACTGCTGATAATAAAATCCGCTCTGGTAACAATTATCACCCACTTAGACTTGACTCCCACATTTGGATGATGTTGGAAAGCATGCATAAGGGGAAAATGCACTCAAAAGAAAGAGTGAAACCCTCTCCTGTATTTCTGCATGGAGCCGAGGAGCTGACCTTCATGTGAGCTCACAGCACCGAGGGGAAATGGAGAGTAGCTCGACCAGCTTATAACTAGAACTTACTCATTCAAGTGAATCCATGATTTATCCCCCAAATGTCAGATGTCATAGGAGCTCGTTGTGCAGTCAGTGGGTATGAATATTGCTGCCACGTTCACTGGAGTGTGTATAGATAGTGTGTGTGTGTGTGGCCTGGTCCTAATGGTAAGACTACTACGGCCCATCAGCTTTTATTTGACTGCGGAGGTAGTGGAACAATGAGCGTCATCAGACGCAGATATAAGACCCACACATACATCCCATGCGCACAAAAACCCACACCTTGTGTCATTCACTGGGAAGACGGATGAAAAAAAGTGGGGGAGACATTTATTGATTGATGATGTCACCTGCGGGGAATGTCTTAGAAGGTTACCACGCTGGTTTAGGGATTGGAAGATCATTTCTCCATCTGTTCCTCCGCTCTGCTCCTTGTAAAATCCCCATGCCGGCTGAATATTTCATAAAGTTCACAGTGGAACAATAATGCACTCCGCAAAGTGTTCTCTCAACCTAATTATCCTGCTGCTCTGCGCTTACAAAACAATAGACAATTATCTTTCTGTGTGGAGGCTTTGCAATAACAAAAGACAAACCTGTTTTTCTTCTGAAATGTATCAGTCAGCGGCGGCGTCCGATTGGCAATAAAAAAGGGAATACTTGTACAGCAATCAGCATCTGTCTTCACTGTTTGTTGTTTTAAGCTCCATCTCTTTGTCTTGGCCCGTATTACAGCTCAGCGATAACACAGAGAGAGAGGCCTATAGAAATGTACAGTACACTATCTGGTGACTTATCTAGATTTACGACTTCTTACTTCCTGTTCCCACTTTGGGGAGCGCTGCTGCCTCAGCTAATAAATTAATCTGGCCCTCTGCTTGCACACTGTAGCACATACACACAGAATATAACAATACAAGCTGCTCCCTACAGGCCATGAGTTATGAGACAAAGTATAGGAAACCAGCAGGTTTGGGCCACTATGGTGTGTGTGTGTTTTCCCTGCTTTATGTGTGTGTGTGTGCAGGCTTATGAGCGGGCCCCTCCAAGCGGTCCTGCTGTTATGGATTTCCATGTGAGGATGCTATCACTCCCTCTCCTGCATTATCAATAACTAGGGTTTGCTTAATTGATTTCCTCCCAGCGTGCTTGAACAGGCAACATACATCATCACTGTAGCGCCGTCTGGAAAGAAGAAGAAGAAGAAGAAGAAGAAGGAGGAGAAACATCCCCGAGTGCAAACTTTGCTGCGGGATGTTTGGGACCTTTTTGATATTTAATTTGAGGGTGGATGAGTGAAATGGTGAGGGGGGCGGAGGTGAGGAGGGGAGTTTTTTGGGTGAAGGCGCAGCCGTGCAGAAGAAGGCTGGATGTGTCAACGTCCCCAGTCAGTAAGGAACCGTCTAACATTTGATCAGAGCAAATCGGATTAGTTCTCATTTAGCTGAGTGGGATTAGGCCAGAAAATGTCACTTTGTTATGACTGATCACGTCTCATCGGTTTTTCTGAGGCTAGCACAGCAATGTACAGGCATGCTTCATACACACACACACATTTGCAGTGTGCTCAGGAATGCTGCAGTGATGCCAATTTAATGATAATCTGACAAGGTTGCTATGAGTGGCTCCTGCACGTCCTCTAACCCTCCTTCGCTAATATTTACCTCATGACCCGAAGCCACCGCAGCCTGTTTGCAGCAGCTCAGGAGACAAACAAGATGATGGGAGAGAGATGGGAAAACACACTCGCACACACACCTCTGAAAACACACAGCGAGGAAACAGCCACGGGCAGGCCGGGAGTCTGCTGCACTGGTTTTGAACTCCTCGCATTTTCGGCGAGGCTTGGAAACGGTTTGCAGACATTTTCTGGCCTCCGTGTCGGATTCGAAGCCCACAAAATAGCATAACAGAGAGAGAGAGAGGCGTTTGTGTCGATAAAAGTCAGCTAAAGCCTCTGTTGCTGTGGGTCTTTACTTACTCATCTTATTTTGATGTCTATTGACCTCAGCTGCCTTGGCGCTCAGTTTAACAGTTCACTGGTTTGGTTTATAGCGTGCTTGTGTGGTTTAAAGGTTGAGTGAGTTTGATGATTAAGCTGGATTTGATTAACACTTGGAAATTTAGTGGCATTTAGAAGACCTGCAATTTTTTTCTAAAGGAAAAAAAATAATTGTGTTAGATTTTTTTAACAGGAAAAAAAGGGGGATGATGAGGTGGTTAGTTTATGTAAATTACCTTTTAAAAACAACATCATCTCATTCGGCTGCTATTACTAGAGAAGGGTTCACAGAAGGCCTAATTAAGTTCAAGTTTTGTTTTCATAATTAGCTTTTTCCGATAAGATAATTGTGGGAAAAATCGTTTTTCCTTCCAGGTAATTAGGAAAAAAACAAACATCTGCCTTATCTTTGTTTGAGAAGCAGATGCAATCAAAACAAACGTTTTAAAGGTTCGCTCTCGACCCCCGAGAAACCTCCTGAGAAGCGGTGTCCCGAAAAGCTTCACCGAGCTGCCATTTAAATCTCAACAAGTTTCAGTATGTTAAAAAAAACAAACTGCAACAGCACAACATGAAACTAACGCAACCTGTTGAGCGAGAGCAGGATGAAACTTCAGGACGAGAGCAGGAACAGGACTGCGAGGCCGGCGGACGCTCCCCTCCTGCTTTGCCGCAGTGTGGGTCACTGCTGAAAGGGTCAGAGGCCTGTTTTTGTTTCTCTCCTGCCCCGCGCCCTGCTGCTTGCCCCCGTTACCCCTCACGATACACACCTTCTCTCTCCTTGCCTTCCCCGATTCCCCCCTTTCTCCCCCTTTTGACTCTGATCGTGTTTCCCTCTGATAAAGATCTCATTACACACAGAGAGGACTTAGAGCCCGAGCCCCACTCAGAGAGGACGAGAGCGGCCCGACCAATAAGAAATACTTGTGGAGAGCAACTGGCCCTCGCTGCTGTAAAGGCACCCTGTGTCTCGCTCGGAGGACAGCTGCGTTTGCTTTTACGTGTGTGCACTTCTGTGTGGACATGTCTGTTGTTTCAGCGGTGTGGAGCGTCAGGCTCCTCATTTGGTTATCTTCGTGAGGCACCTGGGCTCAGAAAGGGGGATCCGGCGCTTTAGGTTATTTCAGGGAAAAAATGCAGTTTTCCATCTTGGTTTTTCTCCACAGATGGACTCACTTTATCCGCTGGTGGTTTGGCTGCCACATCACTGAAAACTGATCATTCTGCTTTTTGTGTGCTGTGATGCGTTTCTTTATATTCAAGCAGTGGCGTGCATGAAACCCAGATTCATTCCCCAGCTTTGGGACGAGAAGCATTCACAACTATCCTTCTTATTATTTTGCGCACGTATGAGAGCCCTACTCGTCCTCATGATGAAGATCTAAAGTTAGTTTTCTTTAAAGACATACTGCAGGGGGTTGATTCACAACTGGAGGAGCGGCTGAATGCAGTGAATCACTTGGAAGAAGAATGGAAAAGATGAGTCTGTTAGCTGATCAAAAACAACCAACCACAGCTTTGATAATCCATCAGGGAGAGGCAGCATTGATAAAATCTTTCACCACAGTAATAACACATTGCAGTATATAACATTACCTAGAAACTCAGTTGAGAAACTGTTCGTGGTTGAACTGAAGTGTCAGGAATGTCTGAGGGGAGTTTCTTTCATCCTGAGAATTAAAAACCTGACAGATTAAAATACTCCGTCACACTGATGAAACAATCCTGTTAATTCAACCGAATAACACCACAGTTTTATTAAATATTATGAAGATTATAAAACCGTCTAACTGTTGACAAATTAATATTTCTGGTATGAACATCGTCCACACCTATAATTAATAATGACTCACTTCTGAGTGTTCAAACAAAAACGTTTCCAGCTTCCTAGATTCAACAGTTTCTGTCTACATTTTAGAAACTAAATGACTAATGAGCTTAAAAAATAAATACAAAATAATTTTGTTGCAGCCCTGAACAAACAATAAATTCATTTTCTTTATTCTGGGAACAGAGCTTGAAACTAGACGCTCACGTAGGCGTGACAGACAGGGGCTTAGCTCGTCTGTTGTGAGTCACAGAAACTATGAGACCTGTTGAAACTTTGTGCTGCTCGTCATAACTGTTGGTTTAATAAAAACCACATTAATCTAAAAGCCAGCGGGCCAATATACACACAGAGTGTTGCATATTTGGACTGTAATTTTAGTAATTACTTAATAATTGTGTAAAGTAAATTGCAGCTCAGTTCATTTGTACTTTTTATGTGTTCCTGCTGCAATTAAAGAACACTAAGTCTCTTATGAAAGGGACAAGTATGAGCTTATGGACGTGAATGAGTGCTTGAGAGTGCGCGTCGTTGTGCCATTGTTCTTTGTCCGGCCACAGCGGAGCATTAAGGAAGTGTTAGAAGCGTGCCAGTGTGCCCCCTGTGAAAGTGTTGAGGGCCGAGCGGTGGACGAGTGTGGAGTGGCTGAACAGTGGCTTCCTTACAGGCAGTTAGCGACCCGGCTTCATTAGACAGAAGCCTGGCTGGCAACAACCAGGAAGTTCCCATCAGCTCCGACGCTGCCAAGCAGAGGCACAGGCGCTGGAGCTGGAAAGCTTCCCTTAAGATCTCAGCTGAATCAAGGGAAAATGTAGGGATGCAGAGTTACAGGAAGTGGGGGAAAGAAGTTGGGCAAAAGCGAGGAAAAGTCTGCCTTTTGTTTGCCATCTTAGTTCTTTTACATAAGAGCAGCTGAAAATAAGGGGATTAAACAGGAGAGGAAAGGAAGCTGATGTAGAGCGTTGAAACGCGGCCCTGGGCTCAACCGCACATCCTTTCAGTCCAGCGTAGAGCTCCCAGATTACTTCCATGTGTCAGTGCGAGGGGGAAAGAGAGGGAGAAAGGAAGAAAAGGGGACAGGGAGAGAGGAGTTGAGCGATTGAAAAGCGAGCGGGCTCGGATTGGTGCAGATCAGCGTCGGTGTTGGACAGTGGAACGGATCTGTGTGACAGCCATCTCTAAAACCATTACCCCTGCGGCTCCGACTCGGGAACTCGTAACCTCCTCCTCTGGACTGACCTCATAGACTTAACTCTTTCTCAGAGAACCCCTCTGTGCTGCGGAGGCAGACCTGATCAGACGCCAGGCCCAAGCAGCGGGCAGGCAACCTTTACAGCCAGCTGCACTGCAACTCCTGTAAGACGTCATGAGTTGTCACCAGCATACAGGCAGCGAGGGATCTGTTTCCCCACCTTTGTGGCCCTCTGAAGACTTTTGTGGGAGGTTTGTGTGCCAGCACTTTGGGGAAAGGGATTTTAAAGAAATGACATAAATAGATGGGATGGGAGTTAGAGAGCATGTTTATTAACAAATAAAAACGTCTCGGTCTTGCTGAAAAAATGTAGGCCGTAAATTATGACGCAAGTCTTGGCAACTTTCCCCTCATTTCTTCAGAGCTGGAGAACAAAATTACAAAACCTTCATTTAGAATATCGTCCATTAAAGTCTGTTTTTAGCTTTGTTAGAAATTTAACACAAAACCCAGAAAAGTATTGAAGACAAAAAAAAGGTAAAGACATAAAACATTTTTTCAGATAACCTTAAGACGTAAAATACGTCTCAGTATCGTCCTCAAATTTCAGCACGTAAAATAAATCAGCGAGGAGTTATGAGGCCGGAGCCGAGACGCCAAACACAAGCTGTGTTTTGCTGCTGCAATAAACATTTCAAACTATAACAGAAGTGAGTTGTCTGACTGAACTTGCTTTAGTTGGATCTTTTAACAGTGTCTACAAAATGCCCCCAAAAATGTTTAACCAACAATTTAAGGTTAACATACTGACTTTACTTTTACTGAAGCTTTCAAACATTTAAAAGGAAAAAAAACAGAAATACATTTTTTATTTAATTATATTTTATTTAATTACTTTATTTTAAAATAGCTAAAAGTATTTTTTCCTACTTTTTTTGCATCCTGTGAAGTAGGCACGCAGTTCAGCGCCCCCCCAAAAAAGTTGACCTAGAGTTAAGATGACTTTTAAAAAACTTTCCAAGGTCAAGAATAAACTTTAACCTTCTACTAAAATATTAATTTCTGCTCCAAATATAATATAACATAATACAATATAATATAATATAATGTGTATTATTGTAACTGTTGAATCACTTACCTGTGGCTCTTCAAGTGGAACCAAAGTGAGCCTAAGTTTTCTAACAGATCATATTTTAGCGACTGGATGAAGCATGACCGAGCCGTGCCGGCCCTGAACGTATCATTAATGATCATCAGGCCGCTCTTTGTTCACTGTTATGCGTACACTAATGGAGTGACAGTGTAATTGAATGGAGTGGTGGGATAATAGAATGATAGAATGATAAAGTAATGGAGTAGTGTGGTAGCAGCCCCGTTTTCCCAGGGGATACCCCCCGTAAGTGTGTCAGTATGGCAGATGGGCGGTCTGTAACAACCCCCCTCCCCATGTTAATTATAAAGCATCATAATCCATCTATGGCATACAGAGGCAGGACATGGAGACTATTAGGGGGAGCATGGAAATGGCACAGTGTATAATCCTCAGGACTTTACCACTATTAGGCTCCCCAGGCATCGAGCAAAAACCACTCATTTCTCCAGTAATCTTGTTCCAGCAGTCCCATTCTGCTCCGAGTGTGTGCGTGCATGTGTCTGTACATTTTCAGATGTTAACTGAAAGTTTGATTTATCTTTGATTTTTTCCCCCTCGCTTTATCTGTTTTCCCACCATGCCCACAAGCAAGACAGACAGCGCGAAAAGCATGCGAGTCTGTGTGTGTGTGTGTGTGTGTGAGTGTGCATGCATGCCTCCGTTAACCCATTCTGCCAAGTCTTGGCTCAGCCTTTTCTAAGCAAACTCCCAGCATGATCCCGGTCCCCCTTGTGCTGGTGAGAGGAGCTGGAAGAAAAGGCCTTTAGGGACTCCTGCGGCTCCCAGGCCCGGCCCCGGCCCCTCCGCCCACGAGGGCCGGGCCTGGGATTTGCTGCGCGCCGGGGCTCTGTGTGGCAGCTGTGACTGACGCTTCAATCGCCTCTCCCCGGGACACCCCAGTGCAACCCTGCATTCCCTTTCACACCTCGGAAACGGGGGGAAAAAGACAATTACACACATATTCAGCAACCTCCCTCTCCCAGTCTCTGCACAATGCTGCATTTCTGATGTACGGCCATTTACCAGAGCTATAAAAACATTTCTAAAGTTTCTGTGTTTTGCAAATAAGTCCTCTTTCTAAACAAATTGCAAATTAGTTTAGCTGTCTGGACAACCTGTCTGCTTTTTATTATCTATTTTAAATTGCTCTTGTTTATTTGATTCTTTTTCTGAGTCGCCCTTTTCTTGAGTAAACAGAGCAACTAAATTATTTCCTTTGCATTTCCCTTGATATTTAGGAAATGTAAGTAATGGAAAAAGATTTGAGCCTAAAAGTGGAGTTAATGCTATCATGTATGGATCGTCTGTAAATTGAGTTTGTCTCTGGGCTATTGGAGCAGGGACTCGTAAGCCAGCGGGATTTAAGTCTCTTAATTGAATTATTTTGATTGCTGACTTGATTGATGGAGTCAGATGCGCAGCGTTTTCCATGACTTTTTGTCCGACTAATTCTTCTTCCAATAGAGCCATACCAGACAGATACAATAGGAACCTGCAATCAATCACAACTGCAACCCCGAGCATTTTGTTTTCAGAGAAATGTGCCTGCCATCAGGTCCGAGTTCCACAAGCCAACCAGACAACGCAAAACCAACAATGACATCAGATAGTAGAGCACTCTAAAGTCTAATCTTCCCATAATGCCATGCTAAACCCCACAGAGACCCACGGCAGGGAGAAAGGCTTTTTTTTTATGCCCCGGCGCTGCTCCTCCTCCCATGGCCTCTGGCTCTATGTGTGTGTGTGTGTGGTTGTGTGTGTGTCCGTGCATGTTGGGAGGAGAAAAAGAATTCAAGAGTGAATGGAGATGTCACTGTCAGACTCTGGCCTCCACATGAATCCGCTCCAGAGTGGCCATATTGGCAGCTTGTGTGTGTGTTGAGTGAGCGAGCCTGTCGGGGGTCTGCCGTTTCCCCTCCACGCCGAGTTCTTACGGCTGTGATTGGAGCGCAGCGGGACACAGGTCTATATTTCATCCCATTCATATGAGGGAGGCCGTTTCATCTCGCACACACATGTTTCCCATTAGACGTGTGTTTATTCTCCCCCATGATGTGCTTTGCCATGGAAGCCTCTCATGTCTCCGATATTGGAAATAGGAGTGAAGGTCTGCTTAAGCAAACACAATATCCCAAACTTCTCTCGCTTTATGAACTTTGCTGAGAATAAGAGCGAAGGCTCGGTGTTGACTCGATTTAATGAGTAACCGTGGTAGTTTTCCCTCTTAAAGCTGTGTAATATAATATTTCACACTGTGATTTTAACTCGCTAATCTTAATGTGGGCTTCTCTTTCAGCGCTTTGCTGTCTTCCTTTTTTCCCCCTGCACTGAAAACTACTTTTAGCTACTCCTCATCCGTCTCTCACGTCCCCCACTGTGAAACATGACAGCACAAACCTCCGCCACATCACTCCTCTCTTCTCCTCTCCTGTCTCCGAGATGAAAGCTCTTCTTCGCAGACAAACCTCTGTGAGCCCTTTCCTGTGCGCCCGGCCCGTGCTTGTGCTGCTGCTGCTTTTAGTAGCTCTGTTTGCTGCATATTCTGATTTATTTATACATCTCTGATTGTAGCACCTCGTGCATGTCAAGAATCTCAAAGTCTGCACCTCTCCATGTGCATTATGCGGCCTGAGTCAAATTCTTATTTGAAATATACATGAATGCATGAATATATTTATTGTTGAGAAGGCCCTGTGCATCCGGGAGAGTCTCATTTCCTGTAGTGGCCCTGCTCTGGAATGGAGTGGCGTGATCCTTGAAGGCGCCCCACATGCGGCCACCAAATAGAGCCGGCTGGTGCACCGCTCACACAATGGAATGGCGGAGGGAAGGGAAATGATTTGGCTCCTATTTGAGGGGCTGGAGCAGTCGCTTCAAAGCGGCGTGCCTGGCTGAGGCTTTAACCGGCCTTCTCTCTGCATTAGATGTGCGTCCTGTGATGAGCCTTTGAAGGGTGCGGGCAGTTCTGGCTGGGAGATTGCGATTGCACTGCGCGGGTGTTGTGGTCCAGGGCCTTGAAAAGAGACTTGCAAGTCGCTGGCTTCAACAGGATTGTGGCGCTCCACTCAGCGTTGCTTAAAGAGGGTCGACTGAAACGTGTTGACCCCAAAGCTGCAATGTGACAAGGGGAACAGCGGCTGTGTCACGTTTGGATCTCCGCACACACACACATATATCACAGCGGAAGGTAGTGTGGATATGTGCGTGTGTGTGTTCACTAGCTCAGGAGTCAGCTGCGGTTAGCTTGTACAGATTAAGGCTTGAGTGTGCATTACAGATGGCTGTAATAATGATCAGATAGCCCTTGTAATGGAGACGGCCCAGTTTGTAATGGCTTCCTAAAACAACACATGGAGTGTCTTTACGAGGCCACAATCCGCCCGGTTATCGCAGAGCAAACTGTGTGTGTGAGAATAGTATCATGTCAAACAAGCTATTTATTAGCACACACATCACACACATTTCATTTTAACACCGACAGCCTGCATCTTGCCTGCGCTGGGCTTGTTAAAGGCGAGTGTTATCAGAGGAGACACAGACTCCCGCTGCACCAGTTAGGCCGTCCTCCCCTTTTACATTCACTGTTAATGAGCCTAATGATGTGTGTCTCCGCGATTGCATCAGTCAATATGCTGTTCAATATGGGTTTTAGAAGCCCACTGACAACTTAAGCATGTCCGCCTGGATAAGATCTCCCATCCAAGGGAGGAAAGATAGAGCAACTAATTTGTCTTGGATTGGATGGGACATGTGTAGCTGTCTTAAACAATCATGAGCTGAGATTGTAAGCAGAGAATAGACCTGTCACTCAGATTCTCTGATAAGAAGCTGCTTTTAAGTCACAGAAGGCAGCTGTGTATTAAAGACACTGTGTCCTAGTTATAACGGCGTCTGGCGCTTTGTTAGACGGAGGTTTGTTGTCTGTTTGGTGTGGATAGTTTTCAGCTTTTTTTTGGTCTGTCTGTTGTTTTCCTGTTTGATTTCTGTGGGAGTTTAGCTTCAGTTAAAAACAGTTTTTACGCTTCAGACGGGGCTCAGATGCAGTTTTATGTCAGGAGGTGTTAAGTATGTTGGAGACCAGGGACATTTAGCTTTATGCTTTATTGCAGAGTTGCCTTAGGAGTTTATTCGTCTCTGCGTAGTGATTACAGATGTGCCTTTTTTATTTCTACTGCGCCTTTTCACTGCATCTGGCTTATTACTCACATTAGTTAGTGCTGCTCTCAACACTGAGGTAATCTCTATTTTGGCACATTTAGTTTACAGGCCTAATGCTGGTTTCTCCTCTGAAAAAAAAAGCACAAGCAGAGACCCTCATGACACTGATAAAAGCTGTTTCTTTTATAAACCACACAGCTTTTGATTGATCTGTCCTTTGGTCTTGATCCCTGGGCTTGGCTGATTAAACCTATCCATCAGCCGCTCTTATCAGCGCCCTAACAGATCGACTGCAGGACACTGAACTAAAACCCGTGTATTGTTGTTACACAGAAAAAGTCAAAGGCTAAGGACAGGGAGGGGAGACATTTACCAGGAATCCTCCCGACAAGGCCCTGCTAACAATGACCAAAAGAAATCCCCTCTGTGTTTTTTAAAGAAATAAATGGCTTTAGGATAACTGTCTGTCATGCTATTGTCATAAGTGAGCTGCATTCAACACATTTTTTCCCATGCAGATTGGAATAACCTCGAAATGAGGTCGTACAGTGGCATTGCAGATTGTGACACACAAGTGTTTCCCCTCAAGAGGGAAATCAGAAAGTAATGTTTCCTGTCCTCAGAGTGTCAGCTCCCCACCAGCGATACGACCCTGCCCCCGGTCACAACTCACGCAGACATCAGCCAGATAATGACATCTCTTTCACTGACAGGCTGTCAGTCAAATGCCTCCGCAAGCATCCACACATTAACACACACACACACACGCACACTTGGCCGTACACTTGCAGGCTCGCTCTCGTGCTCACTTGAAAACGAGGGCAGACGTGCGCGGTCGCCGTTATGAATCATCTGAATGATTTGCAAGTCAAATATCCAGTTTCATAAGACGTGCCTGTTATTTTCTGAAATAAATTTGAGTTCCTCGTCTTCCGGGTGACTGTTAAAGCAAATACATCAAGGCGACTAAAACGTGGATGATTGCATGTCACTTTGCTCTCATTTATCTGCAAGCATCTATTACCATCATGTTGTCAAGTCAATGAAAACAGCATCGGAAGAGCCGGCAGATGGGCTTTTAGAATTCACAGATGTATGATTTCAGGACATTTTGTCGGAGATAAACTCTCTTTATCTTTAAGCTTATCTTTATTTTCTTTAATTGATTTACTTAACATCCGGAAAACAAATGATTTCACATGGCTGAACATAAACAAGAACGGTTATGGTGGATAAGGATCATATCGCAGCCTGCATGCCACTTTATCATCACGTTACAGCATGTCTTAATCAGATAGCGCTGAAGTTTGCAACTTATGCCTCATCCAGAAACGATCAACTTCAGTTTACATAGTCAGAAATTCATGTTGAAAGAAGATGGTTTATTGGAATCATGTTGTAACATGCCCAGCAGAAGCAGGTGTGGACCTGCTAGCTCGCCTACTTGCCTCTGGTGATTTTGGGGGGAGGGGGCAGGGGGGGGTGTGTGTGAACGCTAAAATGCTAGGCAGGAGAAGTTGCCTGCGTGGCACATTCATTAACCTGGTATCTAGCTAATCTCCTGGCTAATTCATTTAGGCCTCCGAGCACTCCTGTGTATTAATATCCTCTCCTCGCTGCAGCTCGTGGGATGCAGTAGGAGCGTAGCCATGGCGATGATTGTGTCATTATTTTGCAGTCAGATGAGTGATATCCCAGAGGGCTGTAGCTGGGTTGTCCGGGCCAGTTGAGAGCGTCTGATTAGAATTGCAAATGGCGGCCAAGTGTTGTGTTTATTGTGTGTCTCAATATTGGAGACAATCAGGCGAATCAAAGCCCTCAGCTGGAGAGATGGGACTGAGGCACGGTGGGCCTCTCTGGTTGGCACCATGTCCTCGGTGCTTGCACAGCCCCCCCCTCTCCCTCTCCTTCTCTCTGTTGCCTTCTCTCCCGGTCGACTTTGTCGTGTGTTTAGGTCCTGAAGTAGGTAGACACAGCTGGAGAAAGAGAAGAAGAGACAGAAAGAGCCACTAAATCTAGTGCACTCAATCATGTGTAGTGTGGCGGCCCTCTCCCACAGCTGAGAAATATTAAACACGCTTTATGATAATGAAAGCGCCGGCGACAGACATAAATATCAGAGGCAAAGTGCTGAAGGATTAAAATGTCTTGTACGTTTGCTCATAACACAAATTTGTCATTGATTTCATGGCTTCTTGAATCGTTAGAGACAGAATCATCAGCTTTCCATCAGTGGAATTTCTTTTTTTTTCCTCCGAGGCCTGTCTGTGATGAGGTATATCAGGTCACATATTAGGGGCTCGGGAACATTCAGATGCCTCCATGCATCTCGGGTGTCAAGCCCCGCAAATGGAACCTATTGGCAGCGCGCCCTTGTTATGGCTGGGTGACGGACTGTGGTGTAAAGTGCCCTAAACACACATTTTCTCCGCAAATCACTTGTGAATTGTTCTTCCTCAACGATTGGCCATTACCCCATTATTGACTCACTGTTTGTTCAAGATTCGGCGAAATCCATCTGAAAGCCATCCAGCGCTGTTGTGTGAGACAGGAAAGTAGTGTTTTAGCTCAGCGTGTAATTCACTCTGTCAGTTGCACACAGAGAGGCCTATCTTCTCTTGTTTCGCTACTGTTGGCTTTTAAAGAATGTATAATGTACATGCACACGCAGGAATGTGTGTGTCTGTGTGTGCGTGCGTGTGCACTCATGCATGCATATGTCCCTGTCGGAACACAGGATAATTCCTCAGGTCATACATGCTCCCCATATAGCACCGCATGACCAGTCACAACAGGCATGTGTGGGGCCCAGGTACGGGCATGCACAGAGAACAGGTATCGCTACAGGGAAATGACTGTTAAAGCCAAGTTTTATTGCACCACACACGTTCTCTCAAGCTCGCGCTGCTCAAGGCTATATGAAAAAGTTAAGAGGAATGTGTCCACGATCTCTTCGGAAATCCCTTAGATTTACCGCCATCTTACCGTGGCTTGGCCACAGCTATCATAGGGCCCGCATCTCTGTGATGTGATCAAGAGTCACCAGCTTTCCAAGGCAACAGTCAGTGCATGTGTGAAGTTGCAGCTCACGGCCTGTTTCGACAGCGTGATGTGCCGTTGAGCTTGACAAGCAGTTGATGAGAGATCCTTACAATTGTGTGTGTGTGTGTGTGTGTGTGTGAGGAGAAAAAAGAGAATGCTTGAGAGGGAGAGTGTGTGTCAGATCACCGACGTGGCTGTTTGTGAGTGTGTGAAACCGAGGAGAGAGTTCATGAGGTGACATCTCGTCAGCTGTTTGACTTTCCCAGTTTCCCAGGGAAGCAGTTTCAAGAACAATGCAGAAGAAAAAACCACCAACCACCACAATTGAAATGCCACATTAAGAAAAAAAAAAGGGCGCTGTTTGTTGGTGACTGAATTATTGCCGTTGCTCGAGATTGGAGACAGGGGAAATGTGTGAGTGACTGCACTGTGCTTGTAGTAGACACATATCACCTACCGGACTCTTCTACCCATCCATCTCCCAGCGCTCCTCACAATAGCAGGAATACATTAAAAAAGAGTGAGTCAGGAGGGAAGGGGACGCAAGATAAATATTGTGTTAGTATTTTCCCTCCCTCTCCCGTGCAATTGTCTTCCACACTGACAGATGAACAATGAGAGTATTTTGAACTTTGCTGCGTGCAATCTTTTACTCCGGGGTTCAGAACCGTGCTGTCAAAGCCAGACGTGTTCTGGCAGAGATTGATTGATTTGCTTTCTGTGCACCATGTCTTCCCTTTGTTCTCTCAGGAAGGCTCTCCGGTCTTCCAGACTCTCTCTAGCTGTGTCCTATTAACACCTGTTAACAACACATGGACTCATAAAATATCGATTCATTTCCCCCTTGATCATAAAGTGCGGCTATAAAAATTCAAACTGGAAGCAGCTCATTCTGTAGCTTAAAATAGACAAACCGAAGTCTTTCTGTAGCAGCAGAACACGTGCGTAAGACGAGTTGGGGAAGGCAAAAAATAATAATCGTAGGCTCTGATATCATGTCATTACTGTAACAGAAACAGTTTGACATTCTGGGAAGTGCACGCTTTTGCTTTCTTGCCAAAAGTGAGTTTAAAAGGTTGATATCACTCGTGTTTGTGTGCTAATCATGAAGCTACAGCTAGCATTCAGTTAGCTTAACCTAATGACTTGAAACAGCTAGCCTGGCTTTGTCCACAGCTGCCTTCCAGCACCTCTGAAGCGTACTAATGAACATAATATCCCATTTGTTAAATATGTGCAAAAACCAAAGTGTAGAAAGGACGTTTAACAGTGTTACAGGTGGTGCTGGTCAGACTTTGTTACCTCCCGGCAGAGCCAGGCAAGCTGTTCCCCTTATTGTTTTTTTAATCTTTTTGCTAAGCTAACAAGCTGCTGCCTCCTGCTTCATATATACTGCACCGATATGAGAGTGCTACCAATCTTCTCATCTAACTCTAGGCAAGGAAGTGAATAAGTATATATATCACAACATGTGGAGGAAAAAAACCCTCATTAGCAATGGGTGTCAGGTTTGTTTGCGAGATGTCTTGTGGCTGCTCGCTCGCTGATTTGATTCCCAGATGTGTCGCTGCCAAAAAACAGCTGAGCGGGGAACTGAACCCCCCTCCCCTCTGAGAGCCGACTCATTCCTAGCACGAGTTTGAAAAATTAGCCAACTTTAGCTTCAAAACATTGCCTGACTCTCATCTTCAATCAGCCTTTCACTTTGCTTCCTTATTCAGTCTGAAGCAGCGATCCCTCGAGTCATTTTAAACCACGCTGAGGAGGAGGGCAATTGTTAAAAATTGAATCTAAGCATGACTGGCTCAATCTATGCCAAACAGAATTTAAATAACTGATGTATAATATGGAGCTGTGTGTGTTTGTTAGCGCATGTGATGTGCTGATTGAGTCGCAGCATTAAGGTTTTTCTGAGAAATGTTTTCAGAGGGATATCGATGAGGTCGGAGATACAGAGCAGAAAATGGCCGCTGGTTAACAACCCGGCAAGCTGCGTGGGCTTGATAATGGTTATGATTCTTTTTCTCTTTAGTTTCTCCTCCGCTCCCCCAAGTGGGACTGAAACACAATCGGGCGAGTGTGAGAGATGCTATTGTTCATCTGGGTGGTTCTCCTGCTTTCTCCACTCCGGCTCTGCTCGGCACTGATTACAACCTTGCATCCTGGTCCAGCTCTTGACTCTCTGCTCTGCAGCTCCTCGTCCTGAGGGATTCCTCTCTGTACGGCTGTCCAGCCCCCCCCTCCAACCATACGCGCACGCATACCAACTCTGGCACGTTTGGTGTGCCTGGCACGCTATCACACACACACACACACACACCCACTCCGCCACGTATGACCACACGTATATCTGCACACAGAGTCACACAAACACGCTCACACATACAGTGTGTTCGGGCCAGGCGGGTTTGGCAGCGACTGTAGACTGGGCCTGTGGAGAGATCTTTACGGAGCATGCAGAGCCCATCTGTGGCTGCTCCTCAGTGATGGGAGGCAGCTGGCTGTGTGTGTGTGTTTGTGTATGTGTTTGCGCTTGTGTGTGTGTTGTGTCGAGGCCAGGGAAGGAACTGGGGAAGGAGGAGAGAGGCTTGTGTGTGTTTGTGTCACAGAGCAACCCAGAATGAGGGCTAAACTCGGGCTGAAACTGACCCAAAGTCTCTTGACTAGCGGAGCCAAACCTTCTCCTCTCCTCTCTTCTGCTTCTCACCCCTCGGCCCTCCAGCTGGAAGAGCTCAGTCCCTGGGCTTCCCGGATGAATAAGTGGAGATTCAGAGAGCAACAGTCTGGGCCTTCTCTTCCTGTCAGTGATACCGTGGATGACGTTCAATCACAACCGCATACACCCATGCTCGCTTAACTCCCCTGCTCTTAGAGAGGGATGGGCTCAGCATGGACAGAAACCACAGAGGCCATAAGAAGAAACAGATTATGCTCTTTCTCCTCCCTAATGACTTCTGACACTCCTTTCGCTCAACAGTCCTCTTCAGCCTGTTCCTCTAGCAACAACGTCCACTTCTGTCCTCCTCGCGGCAAGGCCATCTGGGCGTCATCTTGTTAGCTCATTACGGCCGCTGACGGTGTGATGCTGGTCCCTCATGTGACAGCGATCTAGGGCGAGCATACTGAGCTTGTTGAGTTGGTGAACTAGCTGAGCATGAGAGGTGTGTGTCCGCCTCGCTCATGTGTGTGTGTGTGATATAACTCGCCTGTGTGCAACTGTTATGAGTCACGCTGAATGTGATTTGCTCTGCATGCCAGCGTGTTGACTGAGCTAACTGAAGCTAGAGAGTGTTTGTCTGTGTCTGTGAGAGAGAGAGGGTGTCTGTGTTCACACGTACAAAAGCGGTTCTCTGCGGGGTGGAATTCAGGATATTCTTTTTTCCTCTGACATCTTCATTTATGTGCCTCTAATGGGGACAGCATGGAGGGAAAATACCCAGCTTTCTGCTTTCCAGCAAGTCACCGTTGCCAAGTCTGGAGTTTAAATGCAACTTGAATGAGTTTATAGTTTATCCAATACAACTATCCGTTGGCGAGTTTGTCCTGCGTTTCTATAATAAGGGTCAAATCCTTCCTGCTTTGCTAAACAATTCTGGAGCCAGATGGGCCTTGTTTTGCTTAATTTCAGGTTCCTTGTGTGTGTTCGAGTGGCTGTGTGTGTGTGTGGCCTGCGCCAGCATTGAGGCGACTTGTTTACCGTGTTTGACATGTGAGGAAATCGGTTTGTGTACACTGCGGGGCGTGTGTTTATGTGTGTGTGTTTACAGTCAGGCCTTCCTAAGAACATCTTCCCCTGCGACAGCCTGACAGAAGCCAGCTATGTATACAAGCACGCGGGTCGAGCCCGGGGCTACGAGCGCAGAACTGTGACCAGCTCACCTTCTCACAGCCTCTACAGGGAGACTGGTCAAACTGGTTTCAGCTCTGTTAGTCATATAGCCGACTGCTCACGTGACCCGACGGCATTGTAAATGTGGCGAACTCCTCTGGAGCCGTGCAAACACACTGACAGTTTGATGATACGTGCCTTCCTTCCAAGAATGAAGTGATCACACGGTGTCAACATCTCTCGGAGGATCTTAACCACACATCAAGAGGGGAAGCCATTTCAGAAGCTGCTGCTTGAATGTTTCCATTGTGAGGCCGAGCGAGCATGCAGCTCTATCTTGATGGATCTGAAAGCGGTTTAAGGCTGAAACAGTCCCAGCTAGCAGACAATTATTTAATATTGATCGACTTGAACGGGAACAGGATGCATTTGTACCCTGTGATTACACCAAACGTAGACTGCCTCAGGCTCGTGAATCGGCGGTAAATCCCCGCCCCGCACGAGCTCGACGACAATGCTCTTTGCATAACACGGCTTTGTGCTCTTTACAGACTTCCCTGTAACCCTGCCGTGTGGGTGAATTACTGCAATATTTCCAGAGAAGCTGTAAAACGCATCATATGGAATATTGATGGAAACGGCTGTAAATATGGTGCCATATGGAAAGTGTCATTTGTAATAATAGGGGGGAAGTGTTCACACTGATTTTGTGGATAATGTAAGGAGAAATGATAATTGGTGAGGGAACACTTTTCCTGGTGTGATAATTAGCACGCTGAGAGCGAGGGGAATAGAGTACCTGTTGCGGCGCGCGTGTTTGTTTTTACATGATGCACTCATGTGCCGCAAAGGCCAGAGAGGGAGACTGAGTGTCGGGCTGCAGGAATAAGATAGAAAGAAGAAGATGCAGCACCTGCGTCCTGTCTGTTGGCATTTTCCCCTGGTATAGAGATGGATCGGCCTGTATAGGTAGTCAAGAATAATTGATTTTAATTTATATGTATGGCGTGTTCATGCTGCTGCTCAGGAGGAACAAATCAATTTGACACCATTCTGTTGATATGAGCCGTTTGTGCCTCATTCTCTCACAGTTCCTGTGTCTCGGGTCCATTCATTCAGCGGCCGCGGCTGCCTGCCAGTGCTATGCTCGGGGCAGAGGCCTGAGTTGACTGGACGGGGGTGGAGAGCACAGGGGGGGGAGGGCTGGTTTGAGGCTCTGTAAGGGGCTTTGAGTGGGCCTGAGTGTAGGCGGCGTTTTATATGAAAGTCGGTGAGGGCAGGGCGCTTGAATAGGGGTGGCTGGGAAGTTGTGCTGGGAAGGTCCAGGATGCACCCCACAGTGCTTTTGTGTGCTCTCACATCCGTGTGTGTGTGTGTGTGTGTACGGGGAGGTGGGGGGTCAGTAGCATATGTGAGATCATGTGCTCATATTCACCAGTGGAATGTAAAAAGAGAGAGGAGGGGGTTCTCCTCTCTTTTCCTCCGCTTCGTTGTTTTCTGTTCCCTCTCTGCTGTGCTGTAGCCGAGTCCTGTTTGTATAAGCTCTTTACAGGATTGTGCACGCTGAGGAGCCATCCAGATGAAACAAAACCAACCTCATTTGGTTGTTTTGAAAATGATTCCCTTTATTTTGTTTGGTTCAGGCAGATCCACCTCGTTTGACATGAGGGGAATAAAGGCGCTCTCCCGTTCAGGGTCATTTCCCAGAAACATCGTTTGTATCTGCACGGCTCTTCCTCTGTGCACTCAAACTTCTTTCATCAACAGGTCTCCAGACAACATGAATGAAAGACGCAATTCAAACGTCCTTTTCCCCCCTTTTTCCCTTTCGACCTTCTCAAAAGTACAATAATCTTCAGTCACTCGTCTCCTCCTCTCCATTGCGTGGCTGTGTGTAGCACCGGAGTGGCGCTGATTAAGCCAACAGAGAGACAAACGGGAGACAAAGTCCCAACCCACCAGTTTAGTTTCACATCCTGGACTGGAGCTGGGCTGCAGCTTGCCAAGTGGAGGGCTTTTAAACTGGGCTAAACACTAATTGCTGCCCTATTTCTTTTATGTTGCTTCTTTCCCATCTGCGATGGCGCTTCCAGACCTCCACAGCAGCCAGAGCCTCATTATAGCAGACAGTTAACAAAGGCTGGGAAACAGAAGCAGAGAATTCACTTAGGATAGCTATCTAACCGCCAAGTAGGAGGCCTGCTCGGAAAATTGAATCAATGACAGGGGCCGGCTTGTGATTAAATCCTTCAGGGATATTAAGATATTATGATTTTGGAAATCTTAATTATTCATCTAAATTGTTGCGGCTCGCTTTGATAATGGAATAAATGGGTTGTAAAACAGGGAAGTGGGGTGTAAGGCTCATTGTTTTATTAGAGAGCCGGGTTTTAAAGTATTTTAACACTTCTGAAACAAAAGATTTGAAAAAAAAGTTGCCAACAATTACCCCTCAAATAAACCGAAAACACCGACTTCTCGAGTGAAACAAGCCGAGCTCTAATTGTGATGTTTGCCTGCTCGTTCTCTTCCCCCCCCATGTTTGATGCTTGTTTTTCTGTAGGTGTTTTTTTTCATGTGTAGAGAGAGCGAGTGGGGGAGTGAGGGGGAGGCGGGTGAGAGAAAACAGAATGAGGGAGATGTTGAAGAGGTGAATGAGAGGGAAGGATAAAGCTAGAGGGAATGAGATTGGGGAGTCGAAAATAGAGGGGGCTGAGATTGGGGGGGGGGCGGAGAGGGGGTGGTCAGCAACAAAGCCTAATGTTGCCATGGAAACTTGTTTATGCCTCACTGATGCATCTTGTAGATCCAATTAGAGACTGATTGTGTCTGTGTCTTCATAGACACACGCACGTGTACCCCGGCATGCTGCGCACACACACACACACACACGCGCAAGCATGCATGAAAACATATGTACACTCACACACACACACACACACACGAAGCACATGCAGAGTGTTGCTCCTGAAAAGCAGCAAATTGTTAGGGAGGCAGGGACAAAGGATACCCCGCGTTCTCGCTCTTATCAGCCCTTGAATTAGCGCAACCCCTCCCCTCACCCCCAGCTCGCTCCTCACCCCATGATCATCAGACAATAGCGTGGAAATAACGTCTCACCCGCTCCCAAGCCTCGCATTAGAGGTCCTATCCACACTTGCTTTCATGACATCATATTCAGGCAAAAAAAAAAAAATGGGGGTCTGACGGAGAGGATTTTGCAAATTTCATGTTGCATTTATCTCTTTTGTGAATGAACTCATTTATTTGGTAATGTCCCTGTCCAAGAAGAATGGCCATGAATGTTGAAAAGGCCCTAATCCAATCATGTTCATTTTCATGGGGGGTATTTCTTCTGAAAATGGGACTTTTTAAATGATCATTTCTCACAATGGTTGGCCGTTAGCCAGTGTTTAACATCAGACGAGGAGGGATGGCGATCGTAATCCCCCCTACACTCACACACTCCTCTATCAGTCTCTTACAGGAGGCATCACAATCCTCCCTTCCCCGGGCCTGTCTGAAGAGTCAGTTATTTAGTGGTGAAATGATGTGTGTGATGATGAAATGAGGGGCTGTAGATAAGGTGAGATTACTCTGTGAGAGGAGGAGAAGGGAGAGAGAGAGAGACAGAGAGGGGCCCGGCCCCTGATGTCTTGTTAAAACGTAAGGGATCAGAAAGAACAACAAATGCATTGCGCGCTGCTAAATCCTGCTTAAATCCGCTGGCATGGGCAGATCTAGCAGATAGCCCCGCTGCTGTGCTCGCTGTCTGCGACCACAACACACACACACGCACACACATACACACAAGTACATAAACACACCCGTGGTCAGTCCGGCTGTCTGGGTTAATGCTTGGCTAACTGGGACAGCAGAGCTGAACCATGTTGACATTTTAAGCCTCAAACAAGTCCAGAACAATGATTCAGCCCGTCTGCCCCCCCATCAGACCGCAACCTCAGCCCATTTTGCTGACCGACTCGCACACATACACACACAAGCAGACGAGCATAAACATACACACCACTGCCCAAACACACTGCAAGTACTCAGTGTACCCCCGCCCCCTCTTTTCACACACACTTACACACACACAGTGGGTCTCCTCCTGTTCTCCACCTTTTGTGAATAAAAGAGAACAAGGGCTGATCTGATTGAGTTGGCAGCAGAGAGCGAGGTGGAGAGGTACAGTAAGGCCAGATGGATTATCTTAATCCTCCACTAGATGATCATGGCAGTGGGAAGATGAACCCGGAAGCCTTAACCTCCCGGCTGACCCCGGCGCTTTGTTTTCTTCCAAAAACGCAGCCCTCTGAAGTGCGAGCAGCATAGGTATTATGCGGAGAAACCAGACTTATATGGAACTCTGGAAATATGAAAAAATAATCTGTTGCATACCTTGGATGTAATCCTATCTGTGGCCGTGTCTGCGGCAGCCATTTTGTGTTTGGCCATTTTGTTTCCCTCCTTGCACTCTTGTGGTATGCTTTGATTCAGATCCAAGTATGAAAAGAAACTTTAGAGGCTTTGTGTGAAACGGTCTGTCGACGAATGCTGAACACTGTCAAGCTGCTACATGTAATGTTTTTAGTGGGGCCAAATTAACTCTGCTTTGCCTAAAGCCCATGCCAGACACATCTAAACCCATAACTCTTTTAGCTCAAAGTATCAGGACTGTATAAACTGTTGTTGAATTATGTGGCTGCTGTTCCAGACTTCCTGTGTTACGTGTCAGTAACAGTCTATTTTTTCCTCGTCCCTCAGGTTTGTGGCTGGAAAGGGCCTGGTGATCTACCCGGACATCGGGGACAAGCTGGACATCATCTGTCCCAAAGCGGACCAGGGCAGAGACTACGAGTTCTACAAGCTGTACCTGGTGAAGAGGGAGCAGGCAGAGAGCTGCAGCACAGTCCTGGATCCTAATGTCCTGGTCAACTGTAACAAGCCTGAGAAGGACATCAAGTTCACCATCAAGTTCCAGGAGTTCAGCCCCAACTACATGGGCCTGGAGTTCAAGAGGAACGTCAACTACTACATCACCTGTAAGTCTGTCTCTGAGGATGATTTATGGTTCATATTTAGCTCTCTAACCTTCATTTAACCAGAGAAGCCTGGCTGAACAATCCGAGTAATAATGTCTGCTTCACACTCAGTTACACACGGTCACACCTGGGAGTTTCCTAGTAAAACTGTATATTAATGGCTGCTGCAGCAGCTCCATAGAAACAACTGGAGGTGACGTGCTTTGCTTATGGCGTAGCAGTTTGTTCAAGATACAAACTGCAACCACAACAGTGGCTCTGTAAAAATTCAAATGCAAAATGCAAATGTTGTTTTTATTTCTTTAAGCACTCACAAATAATGCACCGCTAACAGGGCTGCAGAGCAAGAGGCATCCTGGAACTCCACTGCTGTTTTAAAAAGACATTATGCGTACATTCAGGGCAAAATTTGCCATTTCTATTAAATTGAGCCTTACTGCAAAAAAACCATCCAATTCTCAAACAGCCACGCGCAATTCAAGTGAATTATTTGCATCTTTAAAGAGTGTGTTGTAACTACAGCGCTGTATTTACAAGGGGTGTCATGCCCAGACTTTCCAGCGATCATTACAATCCCACCTTTGAGAGGCTAAAGAAATAAATATGTCGCTAAATGCCGTCTGTAAATAATATTTTGACATGGCCTGGAGTCGTTCAGCACGATGGGGAAGACAGGACTATTTTCTCTGCTGTCCTTGCTGCCTCACAGGGAGGGATGTGCGTCAAACACGGCGAACCTTGCATCCTTTCAGTCCAGTCTGGGCTTCACAATAACCTGGAAAAAGAGCCGTCCCCTCCCCGTCCCTGCTCGTCATCTGTATGTGGATAGAATTAAACTCTGTCAGCGTGACAGCACAGCTCTCGCAGCAGAGAGTGGAGGTGCTGACAGCTCCTCTCCACGATCAGACGTATAACAAGAGCAAATTGCACTGAGCTGCAGAACTTTATGGGTCTGTTTGTGCTGGAATATCGTTAGCGCAATATCCGTTGTGAATCCAACCTTGAGACGGGGCAGAGAGCTGGGGCTCGGGATGCACGATTCATGGTGGTATCAGCTGCTGCAATCCACTCGGCTCTTAGTTTCCAGTGCTTAGAGAATGGTGAATGAGTGTTTATTGGCATTTGAATGTAGCTTTGCTTTTAAGGGAAGATACTATTTCCCTGTGTATAGCACCATAAATATAGTTTTTCCAGGAGAATTCCCTGGAAATGATGAGAAAGTGATTCACCTAAATGAGGCATTGCCCAAAGTGCAATCTGAAGCAAGCCGTTTTGCCTGGTGAGTACTTTCACTTTGGGATTTGGGTCATTCTCCGGGCTCCTGGCCTGAGCCATAGTTATGCATGGAAAGGGGGGGTGTGTCTGAGTAGCTGCTGACATCAGAGGAGAGTTTGTTTCAGGACTGGGTGTTGGCTGCTTTGTTTCAGCCAGATTCTTTGTCACAGCCAGGTTCTTGGCCAAGCCATCCTGCAGTAATTACCACAGGTAGAGCAACAGGACTCATGGCTGTGGAAAAGCTGGAAATGCAGGAGAGACGGGCTCTCCGGTGAGTCCTGTAGCCTGGCCTGAACCTCAATAATGCCAACAGGTTCAGCAGGGGGTGCAGGAGGAGCTGGAACCAAGGTAGAGTCTGGTTCTCTGGTTGGTTTGGGTTCTTTCTCCGGGCTGGATATTTCATGAATATCCTCTCTTGCCTGAACCCCAGAAATGGACAGAGGTTCAGCAGGGTGTCTCAGGAGAAGCTGGAGTCCAGTTCTTGAATTTGTTCTTGGTTCTTCTCCATGCTGGGATTTTCATTTACAACTTCCCTGGCCTGAGCCTGAGCCATGGATGCAGGTTCAGCAGGGGGTGTCAGAGGAGCTGCTAGAGGTGACACCTCAGCAGAGTTGGTCTCTGAACTGGGTGACAGCTGCTCCTCGCTTACAGCCAGGTTAAACTTATCCTGGACTGCAGTGTTGGCTGAAGGTTCGACAGTGGAGGTCAGATGAGCTGGCACTTCAAGGCTCTGGGGTTGAAACATCCCACAAATCTGCTCCTCTGCGATCTCAACAATGTCACTCAGCAGCACTGGTGAGAAACTGCTCACAGAGACGTCATGTGGACACGCCTGTCTGATCGTTGTTAAGATCGACTCGACAATTTCATCCAGGCTGGAGCGGGAGACGTTGGTCTGACCTGGTCCAGGTCCACGACAGCCTTTGTAACCCCAGCAGACATTTTACTGAGCCGCTGGGAAGGCATGTTTAAGAGAAGGCATGGAAGCACCCAGAAGCCCTGCAGGACTCTGGGAACAACCTCCAGCACCACCTGTTGTGGACGGAGCAGTGTGACGCTGGGGGCCTGCCGCTGCCTCTCTTGCAGGATCTTTGCATAGTCTTGCACCATGCTGAGGACTTCATGATGTCTGAGGGTTACAGTCATTAAAATCTAAATTTAAATGACTTCAGAAAATCACATATTAACCGTTAATGATGAATGTCAAATGTGACTCAGCTGAAATTAGGTGGTGAGGCCTCAGGGGAGTTGAGGAGGATCTTGGCTTTAAACTGAACATCCCTCATTTTGTTGCTGACGTTGACTGACAAAACATGAAACATTAACGTTAGATTAACGTTGACATATCTAGAGGGAAAATATGTATGGGTGTTAAGATTGAGCGTAAACGACTCTGAGATTTAGGATTCTCGTCTGACAAGTGTCAGTAGAGATTTTGCATCCTGCTCATCAAATCCCTCAAAGCTCAAACTCAAATAGACACAATATAGGTCTTTACTCTCTCTGAGAGTATTGTAAGTGTTACATGAGCAGAGGTTTTGTTTGACTGTCTCAGATGCATGTCTTCAGCAGTCACCTGAGGTGAGAGCTGGTGGTTCTTCCCTCAGCAGTGCAATCTAAGAAATAAAAAACACAGAGCCTATTAGCAGTCTCATGTCTGTTTGGGCTTGTAAGGATAGCAGGGCTTACCTGATATTTGTAACTCCTCATATGCCAGCAGATCTGCTGAGCCCGGTTTAATACGGTTGTGTCAAACAACACCTTTGAAGTGAATAAAATATCATTTTTAGATTTAGTTTTTTGAAAATAAACCTGAAAATGATTCAAGCCTAACTCCAATAAAAAATGAAACTCTGACATTTCCTGATGTTAGAATCCCCTTCTTCCTACAAAGGCAAAGGCAATTGCTTTTTGTTGCTGTATACCACAGTACAGAAGAATAATCGATTCAAAGCAACAACAAATTTCACAGATACATCTCTGAAGAGTGGACTCGAGAGCAGCCAACACGGTCAATCACACTGGCACAAACGAGCAGACTGAGCTCAGTGGGAACTGTGTAGTAGAATTCTGATCAGTGAGTCAGTGAGGCTGCAGAACAGAACTCTTTCTGTCGAACATCCCGGTCGGTCGCCAAGGGAGATGCTTCCCTTTGCATCTATACTGTTGTTAAATAAAGTGTAAAGTCTGTAACCACCCCGAGGACACTGCTGTGTAATGCTGCATGCATAATACAGATTTTAAATCCATTTGGTCATCGCAACCCCATTTGATGTTGCCATGAGGCGTTATTAATTACATCCCCGCTTTGTTTCCCATTGAACGCCTCTGGAAGCTATACTTTCCTGCAAAGTATACGGCTAAATATATTTTATATTTCATGTCAACTAATCCCATGAAAACGCCAAAGAGGACACTAACTTGATCCTGTTAGCACACGTTAAAAGTCTATAACTTATTCCTCTGTGACATCCATTGTTGTCCAGGAGCTAATGAAACTCATCAAAGAAGCACACGATTATATAATCGTTCATTCAATGAACATTGACGCTCAGAGTTTATTTTGAGTGTATTTCACATACAAATGCCCTGGTGCCGTAAATACACTCTAAAAGGCACCAACTGTGTTTTAATCCATAATTAAAAGAGTCTCATTAAATCCATTGTTAAACCCAGTTCCCAGCTGTTTTAGCAAATTACTATTTGACTCAGTGAAACAGATATATTTGAATTTGTATCTTTAAAAGCAACAACTGTTCTAGCACATAACTGTGGATTCAGACAGACATAGTCCAGTGTTTTATTTGCAGGCCGAAGCAACAGTTCATGTGTGGGATGAGGTATCGACAACCTCCATGCTGTTTCCCATCTTGTTAGCTCATTAGCAAAAGAAGGAGCAGAAGCAAAAACATAATCTCATAATTCAAAAGACACTGCTACTTAAGCTTTATCTAAATGTCACTGCAGCTCGTCATTTCCTGGACCGACTCGAGCAGTTTTCTAAAATCATAACATGTGTTGTGGTCGCCTCGGTCTGAGGATACTGTCAGTTTGATGCTCTGCCATATCTGTAATTGATTCCTCATTGAGGCTCAGAAATGATCAGAGATGACTCTGACATTAGAGAGACAATGTCGAAACTTGCATGCAACAAGCTCCCTGAGGCTGGGAAGGTCTGGCGCAGCGAGGAGCCAACAGAGGCTCTGAAAGAAATAAGGAATGAATGTCGCGCTAATTGTCTCTTGTTAATAAATTAAAGTCTGGTCGGGAAAGCAGGGTAGTCTGACTTTCTGAATATGCTTCTCTTTCACGTTCATCATACCTTCTTACTATCTGAATATGTTGGAGAACTATTTGAACCATTTCATACAGCATCTTTTAAAGTTTTAAAAAGCCTCCGAAGATAAAAAAGTTAAATCTCCTCCGTGCTAACAAAATAAACCCAAGCTATGTTTTTTCTTACAGTAAAAATAGCTTTTATATCATCTCACTTTGAAGGAAAAAATCCATGCTTAATTAAATCTCACATATGTTTTGCTTTTGATCTGCAGCAGTTCAATCGATATTTGTGAACTCTCCCTCAGAGCCAGAATTCAGGGAAGCATGAAGTTTGTGATGTTATCGTGCGACAGTTTTAGAGGAGGGGCTGGTGGTGCGGGACTCCTGTGGCAGCATATCATGTGGACTTTAAGGAATATTTCTCTGAGCTTTATTGCACCCACATGTCTTTAGAAAACACCTTGGGCATTTTGGGCGTCTGCTCAAAGTTTTCCCTTAGCCGGCTGTTAGCGGTGCTGCTCCACATATTGTCTCCTGATTACATCATAAATATTTTAACTAACTCTATTAGTGGCGTGTGCGTGGGCATGCATGACTAAAGTTTGAACCAACATCAAGGAGAAAACAACTTAACCTTAGGTTGAATTTGCTTTTACACAGCACTAAAAATACTACACAGTCGCTCCGAACTGTGAACTCATGACTACAGGCAGCTATAAATCCTTCACGGTGGCAGGCTGGACGTGCAGAAACCAGCCTGATGGTGGATCATCATTAGGCTCATATACTGTAACGTCCCCGCGTCAGCAGTAATCGGCTGTAGTATTTGTCTTGGTATTATGTTAATGTTGTTGTCCTTTGCAACAGAAAGAGCTGGCGTTATTTATTCCACTGCAGCCTGCGCGTACACCCTGACACACTTCATCTATCATTAAGATAATGACCATGCTCGGTTTCTTTACGCGCTTTTAATATATGTGTGTTTTCTTAAGAGAGCAAGAAAGGGACAGCTTGCACCTGCTCGGAGCGCACTATTCCTGCTCTTCCTGTACATTACAGTCATGTGTGTGTTTGTGTGTGTGTTGAGGCCCCTTTGGGCCAGCTTATCCCCGCCTAGAAGATGTGAGTGCGTTATCCCACCGTCTCTGCTGGGAATGCGGTCGGGCCGGCCAGCAGAGCGGTGTAAATCTGCTCGGCCTATAAAGACCCGGCTTATCTGCCCTGATTAACGTGGCAGCCGCGGTTTGAGACGAGAAGAAGATGCATAGGGAGTGGACATTCCTCTGAATCTTCCAGCACTCTTTTTCTTGTCCACCCTCAGGTCTCCCACCCTGTTTGTCTTTTCCTTGATCATCCCCGCCCCTCCCCCACCCCCTTACTCCTGCTCCTTCCATGGGGTAGAATAAGCAACAAAAGGTGTGGGGTAAAGTAAGCAACAAATGGTACATGTGTGTATATATTTGTGTGTGTGTCCCGTGCCTTGGTGTCACCGCAGGGGACCCCGTCCACTCGGTCCCGTCTATCCTGGCTGAGCTCTGACAGGAGTCGTGGGGGGGGTTAAAGGTCAAAACTCATGGACGAGGGGTCGCGGAAACACAGCAGGGGCTCCGTAATGATAACCCTCCACTGATCTAAACCGCAGGCCTGCACCAGCCTGTGCTGTCCATCAGCACCCCCAACCCCCTATGTACACACACACACACACACACACACCTTCCCACCCCCCTGTTGCATGAGCGAACAAACTGGTTGTATTTCATTGCGTTGTCTAAACACAGGATATGGAATGAGCTGTTTGTGAGGAAAAATGGCTGCGCTGTGTTTAGGGGTTAGAGTCAGGAGAGAAGTGATTTTAGACAGGAGGCTTTTAAGGAGAAGGAAATATAATGGAGAAAATGAGCAACAGAGCGAGAAGAGAGGGAAGGGACAAGCATACATACCCGCACACACACGCACACACACACACACACACACACACACACATATATACAGACAGGCTTTATACGTCCCAAGCGGAGCCCAAAAAAAAGTCCCTCCATTTTCTTACCCATTCCCTCCTCATTGAAATAATGTACCATGACTGCTCTGTGATATGTTTTCAGTGGTTAGTTGGGCCAGTGAGTCTGTTCTATATAAGGCTAAGGCCATGAGGCAGTAAACAGAAGCAGCCTGTCGTCATGCACCCCTCTTCTGCCTTGATTTTCCTGTGTAGTGGGCAGGGTAAGCCTGATCCCTACTGACAGCTGTCACTCTCCATCTCGGTGTACCATCGTGGTCTCCGACACACGCCGACTTCCCCACCAGAATACTGCCGCAGAGGAGCGCGCCGCTACCTCACCTCCAGAAGATTGTCTCAGTGACATATACATAGAATATAATGCCCGCTCGCAGCAAACAGCAAGGTTGTTTTCATTCCTCTCGCTGAGGTTATTTGACTTTGCAGGTAAATCCAGCCACACTTCAGGAAACACACGGCAGCTTATTTTTTATTAGAGGATAAATCGGTTATGGAAATGCACTTCTTATTTCCTGATTCGTCCAAACATGTTCTGATGCGGCCTTTGAGGAACATCTGACAAACCGCATGTGAGGCGGTGGGATGATCTTCCTGCAGGGCTCTCACCTGACAGGATTAGGGTTAGGAGGCATGTTGCATATCTCTAACATCCATGCTCTTTTGCGTGGGCTCGCTTCTGTACAAATGTTATTTGCTCAACAACCTACACATAATGCACCCCTCCATCCAGATACCCGCGAAGGAATCCTCCTTGATCGGGCGGTATGCATGCAATTCATTCTTTTTTTGCTTCACTCGTGTTCCTTTTTATTTGCCCTTGGGAGAGTTGAAGGTCAAGGTTGAAATCCCCGGCCAGGCTGCAGCGGATCACAAGATCCCCGCCTGCCCTATATCTGCAGGGACGTAAACACTCCAACATATGTGCACACGCGCGCTCCCACGCAGGTACACGCATTAATAATGCAAGTGAGCTGAGCATGAACACACAAATGCAGGCTCGTACACAGAATTTAAACGGTGGCAGCTGTATAACTCCATTTTTTGCAGTGCTATAACAGTAATCTGATCAGAAAGAAAAGTGTTAAATGTCATCTTTTGGAGCTAACATAAAATTAGCATAATCAAATCACAGCTATTTAGAAAAAAGGGCGGCTGCATTTGTCAGCGCGGCACGTTTGAGAAAGACAAAGGCATTTTGATTGTCACATCAGAGGGATCCAAATAACTCTCGCATTTCTAACTCGCAATTAAAACGAATGTTTTTTTTTTTCTTTCTTTTAAACGCTAACTGTTAACATCTGGTAACCTCCCTCAGTAAACTCACGCTGAAATATTTTAATTACAGGCGAGAGACGCTGCAGGATTTTGTGGACTCTCCCGAATACATGTTACAAGCGAAGAACAAAGGACGTATTGTGTTGTTGCATATTCAGCAGAGCGCAAACAAGGTTTTTTTTTGTCCGAGAACATTTCTATAAGTCTTAATTTAAACGCTAAATGTTTTAGGATGTAAAAAACTTAATAGCTAAAAAAATGTTTGATTGACAGATTGCATACATTAAAAATCCATCACAGAGCCTGTAATAGGGATTTGTATCAGCTCACGAAAAGGTGTCATTCATACCTTAACATTATTTAAATGCGGTGCTATCGTTTGGTTCCAGCACATATCATCGTTTTTCAATTAGTAAAATCAGTGGTGGGCTGACTTCAAGTAGCTGTCATTGATGTTGCAGATTAGAGTTTTAAGCAGTAAGCCTTAAAGGATTCCATTTTCAAAGTCATCCCTGCTAACGGGTCAGGTTAGCACCGGTGGAGCAGCCTGGCCTGGGATAAGGAGATTTAACCCCCCCCCACCGTGAGGGAATATGGCCCAGTGTTTATTAGAGTGCCAGTGTAATATATGACTTTCTGCTTGCTTTGCAAATCTATCCAGGCTGCCTCCGCTACTTCTCCTTTGGATATTTCATTCAGAGAGGGTTAGCAGGCACAGCGTTATTGTCGCTGGTTATTGCCTTTCGTTTATTACAGAGGAGTTTGTTTAGAGTGGAGGGGGGCGTGTGGGGGTTTGGGAGAGGCGGGGGACGGGGGGCGTGAGGACTTTCTTTTAGAGGGAGGGCTGCTCACGTGGCTGTACAAGTGAATGGTAACCATTGGTTACGAGCTGAACCGTCGCTGTTAGATGAAGCTGATATATTCATGTATTCATCTCAATTAGTCCGCTTCGTGCATCTTCAAATGCAGACACTCATCCCTCCTCGGCTGTGCTCCATGCTTATCTTATTAGAATATTTTATCCTACGTGCAACCTCTCTCTCTCTCTCTCACGCGCGCTGTCATCCCTCGCTCCCACTCATCCACCCGTCCCTTTCTTCTTCCATTATATTTGGAAGTAGTGCGAGTGTGTGCTTGTCTGTGCGTAGAGGTGCTGTGGGAAGTCTGTGTTTGAGTCATTTTTGTTAACCGATATCTAAGATCTCCTTTCAGCGCGCAGGCCACGAGGAGACCACAGAGCGAACTCTGCGAACAACAAAACTGTTGAGTTTCTTTTCCCCCCGCTCAGCGAACAAAAACCGTGTACGTCGACGACTCACTCTTTTCTCTCCGACGACTTTCAGTTGTTTAAAGTAGCTTCTTGGTTTTCTTCCACTTTATCCGCTCTGTAGAAACCATCTCTGTGGTTTTGCAAGCCCTTAAATAGCTTCAAGCGAAAGGAGAGGAGACATCTTTAGACTGCTGGAGGGAGGCATGTTTGGAGTGGAGTCCATGGTGATTTGGAAAAGTAAATGTAGGACGCGAGGAGATGAGCATCATTGTCAATAAGGCAAATTATATCGGACAATGGTGTATTTCTGTGTAGAAAACATAAGTGCAAGATAAAACAAAGACAACCCATAATCTAAAACACTCTGGAAAAGCACATTTCCTTTTCCATCTGAGATGTCTGAGGTTGTTTGCCCTCTGCTTTGCCAACAACACATATTCTCAGTGTCTTTCTTCTGCGGCCAATAGCTAAGCTCAAATCACAGCTCTCTGTCTCTCAGATGGAACTCGCTCTCCCTCTCCACCATCCCCAGAACAGTGGTTTCTCTTTTCCAAGGCACACTCTGAAATGGCTTTGTTTTCCGACAGCCATTCAGTGGCACCCTCAGCTGAGGCCTGCCAAGAAGTCCGCCTCCCCGAGCTGGAGCCTGGGCTTGTTTACACAAACTCATCGGAGAAATATGGATGTGTAATTATAGAGGTTGTTAGTTTTAATGTCGCATCCTTGCTATGGAAACCGCTGAATGCTTGGTCAGCTTCGACGAGGGGCGGCTGATGAAACCCTGACCGGGGATGGCGTGAAACATTTCTGCGGAAAACGTGTTGGGGGAGAGAGAGAGAGAGAGAGAGAGAGAGAGAAAAAGGAGCTTCTTGATGGAAACGAATCAGCGCCGAGCAAAGCAAACAAACATGAATCACGAGGCGGTGATAGAGACTGCTGTGGTTGTCCAACGCATAAATACACAGTCTAAATACTGCTCTGCAGGCCGGGACCAAGCCCGTTTCTGTGAATTCAGCTCGGTGGCAAAATGTCCGTGTTCCATTCCAGCCCGACCACAAGCACACAAACACGGCAACAGAAGCAGACAAACACACAAGAGGCGTGTGCGCACAAACACACAGGCATAAATAAGAACAGAGCCACATAAGCAAATTCAAATATATATACACTCATAAGCTCTCACTAGCATGCAAATAGATGCTCACACAAAGACACAATGCGCTCTCACCAACCATCCTGCTTCTATCTGCAGCCATTAGCTTGCGTAATAAAAGCTGCTGAATGCATTGTGCATTAGTTGCACATGCACATTCAATTCTCTATATCCGAGCTGAGCGCGAGACATTTCCAGTCAGCGGTCCCATGGGTGTCAATGTGTATGCTGTCAATGTTTGTGCAAGCGTACCATGATGGATGGATTGATGGATGCTGGGGGGGGAGAAAGAGCGGCATGTCTTCAAATAAAAGCGTGATGTGTTTGCGTTCAGGCCGCCGCAGCGAGTTGATGATTTTGTCGACGGCGAGGGAACAATTTTTACTTCCCAAACACACAGGTCCAATTTCTCTCTCTCTCTCTCTCTCTCTCTCTCTCTCTTTCTGCTCCTCTTTCCCTTTTTCTTCTGCAACTCAATCTGTCTCCCCCTCCGCCTCGCCATTCCACCTATTTTCTCTCCTTTCTTAGATCTTACCCTCCATCCCCCCCGTCCCTCCTCCTCTCCCCATCCCTCCTGCACAGTGACAGATCCTTCAGGAAATTGTTTCGAGTCTGCCAGACATTTTTGTGTTGTAGCTGTTTATTTGTGCTGGGGGGGGCACGGGGAGGGGCAAGAGCCTCAGCTTCCCCTCCGCTCTCGGACTAGAGGTTAAGCTCCCGAACTCCTGCACCGCCCCGCGCCAAAAAACACTGATCCTCGATCGACGTGGCTTTACCGTGTAACCAATACCAGGGATGAGGAGAGAGGAGCACCAGAGAGGATGTAATCAGTGTGCGTGTGCGTGTGTTTGTATATGTGCGTCAGCTACCGGCTTTGTGTGTATTAGGATGTAATCAGCAGCATTTTCTCTGTGGTCGGCTGTGCTCTCTGATTGGGGTTTTGGCGAATAACAGGGGAAGGGAGGAAGCGTGTTTCTTTTCCTGCTTCTTGCGTTGCAGCCTGCTCGGCCTCGGAGCCGGAGGAGCCTCGCTGTGGTTTGGAGCCGCGCTCGGAGCTCTGGCGCTTTACACACCAGCTTCATCCGACCCCTTCTTTCTAATATAAATCCGTCTTCCTATCTGCCATCTCGGTGTCTGTGTGTGTCTGCTCAATCTGCTCTGACACGGGTCCCATGTTGGCTGCAGTCAGCTTTGTTCACTCGCCTCCATGTTAGCAGGTACAGGAGATTCCCCTAGGGTTTTTAGGCGCACAGGCTCACACAGTCACAGTCACAGGGACACACGCACGCCCACACACATGTGCACTGTCCTCTTTCTCTCTCTCTCTCCCTATCTCCGCCTTTGTTCTGCAGATTTCTGCTTTTGCGGACAACAGATGGGCTGACATCGACTCTCTCCTTAATAACAAGTACACTGTCTGTCTCTCGCTCCGTCTCTGACATCTCTCCCTCTCTCTCTGTCCATCTCCGGTTCTTTACCGTCTCTGCGCAGCGCTGTAATCTCTTCTGTGCTGAAACGATTCGTCCGTTATTCCTTTCATTCATTTATCAAGCAAAAAAACCCCCCGAAACATTCACTCTCTCCAGCCTCTCGACTGTGAGGACACGCTGCCCTTTTCTGTTTTCATTATTTTAAATTGAGCATCTTTTTGTTTTGGACTGCTGCTCGGACAAAATGACAGGGTCTGAATCATGACCTTGTGATTGTGGTCGCCATTTTTCATTGTTTCCTGGCATGTCTTTGGCTAGAAAATCCATGTATCCGAAAAATAATAATCTGCATGGGGAAAATAGTGAGCTGCAGCCCTAAATCTTTCCCTTTTTTGTGTTTCTCTGCCCTGATCATCAACCAGGCAGCCTCATTACCCTGATGGCCCTTTTTTCCTAACCTGAGCCATTACACTCAGCCTGTCTCTCCCCCTGCACGTTGCATCACTGCACCGTTCCCTCTTACTTAGAATACCTCATTGGGTTTATTTTGCATCTCCTATTTGCAATGGTAAGCGCTGAGCCTGCGGTAAGAGTTATTGTTTGTTTATTTGTTTGTTGCCCATCTCTGATGTGTGTTATTGTGCTGTGGAACACAAGGCTGGCTCAGTTGTCATAACTCTCTTCTGGAGGCCAGATTGAAAAGGTCAGCGAAAATGATGCTACTCTCTACACAGAGGATGAATGGACACAGTGTAGGAGCTTCACACGCTGATGAGCCACACACACACACACACACACGGACAGACACTCAGTCATCATAATAAATTTGCATAAATGTGCTGAAACACCCTCGGCCCCCGCGAGCACAATTTTTTAATGCACCAGCCAAGCAGCAAGTTCTCAGAGGAACTTTGTCCTACGCCGTTCATGTTGGTTAACTTGTTCCGGGGTTTTAGCTCTGGTTTCCCTTGGGTGTGTGTGTGTGCGCGCGTGTGTGTGCGTGGTTGCTCACAGATTAGCTCTTTAGTTAGTCTAGATTTTGGTGCCTCCTGGCCTTTGACATACCACCACTATCTCCCACTGCATTCCGATCCATCCCAGCGCTTCTTTTATCAGGCAGCGCAGGCTGATTTGTGGCTCGTGGACCTTCAGATCCAGGCAGGCGACTCCTCTCCGGAGTCCAGAGTCCCATATCACCTTTGTAGACGAGCACAAAGGCCAGAGAGAAGACGGAGAGGATCAGCTTTATCATCTGCTGGGATTTAGCGAGTGAACCGAGGTTCACCCTCGTGTGATTATCAGTGCAAATGAAGCAAAACGAGAACTTCAATGAGCGTCCTGCTGAGTAACAAGCTCACCAAGAGACCTTCTGTGTGCATGTGTCAGCTGATTACACACGTGTAACCTGACGATAGCAATACCACCCACTGATGTAGATGTTAGCGCATGTTTAAAGAACATAAGGGATTTATAATGGGCTAGGATTAATACAAAGGACATTTAAAGGACAACCAAAGCACTATCCTCTTTATCGCTTATAAACTTTAATTACAAAAGAAGTTCTTTAGAAAACTGTTAATTAGTTTGTTCTTAAAGTTTTTGTGTTTAAATCGAATGAGAATATTGTGAATACTTTTGCTTTAGGGGCAAACTAGTTTCCAATCATTTTAATAAAATGCACCCCTCATATTCTAAATATACCCACAGCCGGGAGCTCAAACGCTGGGTTCACATGCACACTGTTTTGTCATTCTGATTGAAATCCCTTGTTGATCGGAACAACTGTGCACATTAAGCATTCGGTTCGGCACCTTTTATATCAACTATCTTCTGTTCAGCGCAGTAGTTGCAACAGCGTGACGATGCTTACTGCTACTGTTAGCAGTGGAGAGGAGAAGACGGCCTACTCTGCGAAGCATAAGCTTATTACTGCCACTGCCTCCTCCTAAGACCAGAACTTGCTGGATGAAGGTCCGCAGCAAAGATTGGTGGCAGGTCTCTTAATGTGTGAATTAAAGATATGCCCTCCGAGGTTGTCCAGGTTAACTTGGATGCCGCCATCTTGTGAAACGTCCATCAGCACGCATGTACGTTAAAACGGAGAGCATGCACAGAAGAATGCGGTCAGGACGCAATCGAGTCAATTAGTTTACTTGGTACAATTTTTTGTCTGCTCGGTTTATGAAAAGGTTTAAATCTCTGCAAACGATCGGTTTGGGCCTTTTTATTCTGATTGAGGTGTTTATATGGAGCCTTTTTATTCGGTTTGAGCTTTTAAACCGACTATAATCAAAATATTAGTCTCCATGTAAACCCAGCGAGTGTCTAGATTGCAGGCTGTGATGCATGCCAGTTGTTCCAACTGTTTCAGCGCTCCTTATTTTCTATGTCATCCATCCCAAGCATTACATACGCTCGTAATTTCTCTCTATTATGAAATGTATGCACATATTTCTGTGCAGCCACTTCTTTCTGGGCAGTTACTCTTCATATTGTCAACAGATAGTTGTCTCTTTAGTCCACCGTTTCTCTTGGCCTCCCCCCAACTCTCCATGATGTTTAATGGAGAATGAAAAGTGAGGAATATGCTTCACTTCTCTGAGCATAACTTCCCCAGAATGCTGTCATCCCTTGACAAGGCCAAAGGAAATGCTTAACCAAAGCTCCAATATTATTACAAATACAAACTAGCCATGCGTTAATCTGCTACAATGAAGTAAGAAGGAGCAGAGGAAGTCATGTGGACTGCTTGCTGGTGTGGATTAGTGAGCATTTGGTGGAGAAGAGTGGGCATCTCGCCAACTAATACCTGTGATAAGGGAAACACTGGGTCTGTGATGGGATTAATGAAACGCTAATGTGTAACCCCCCTCTGTCTTTAGCAGGGATGAGACTCTGTGTACTCATTGATAGCTACACACACACAAGCACACAAACAAGCCTTAAGCGCGCACACACATCGGTTGAGCTCGAGATAAACAGTAACTCAGCAACTCCCACATGAACAATATTAACCTTTAGCTTTTTAGAGAGTGTGTGTGTGTGTGTGTGTGTGTGTGTGTGTGTGTGTGCGCTTCAGCATGTGTTGCATGTCTTCTAACCTTTAGCTCTAACCAATAGGAAGGTGAAATGCTGGTCTTTTCTCTCTGACCTATTTTCCCTGCTGCCTTCTGCTTATTCCTCTAAACACGCAACGTTTCAGCTGCTATTAGTCAAATGATGCGCTGTCTGCGAGCCGAGTTCAGATGCATGTGTGTGTGTGTGTGTTTGCTGGGGGTTTTTGTGATGTTTGTGTGTGTGCAGATCTCAGAATGTGTTTGTTCACCTGCTAGTCTTGTGTATTCAAGTGTTAATAAGTGTGTGTGCCCACCAGGGCTGCGCCAGTTTTTGTTTTAAGTAATCATCTAATTGATACGGAGCGACGTTCACAGCTAACAAAGAAAAATAACAGTATCCCCCTTGCCTGAGCTGGTGTGTCTCCTTTTATGGCTACATTAAGTCTGTGCTTTTTAGCTATAAACAACTGCTGGTCATTTGAAGCCGAACAGAGTTACTGCAGGCCACTTCTCCAGGCTGCTTCCCCTGATTTTACTCGGCACATGATTTGTGTAAAACTGCTGACGTTTTCTGCGGCTGCAGCTTGATGATATCGGTGAAAAGAGCCATTACAGCCAATTAGCTACTCTGTCATTAGGGAGGGTTGTGTGGGCTACTGGCAACTTCTCCACACAACAGAAACACATTATCGCTGAAAAAGCTGCTAAAGTTGAAATATCTAAAAATGTTCCATATTAGAAAGAGCAGTGTCGAGGCAGACAGCCTGCTTATGAAATTATTGTTGGAGGCTTCGGCTGCTGTCGCTGCTTCTCATAACTTTAATACTACATGCAACAGCTTATAGTATTATAAGCTGTAAGTCTCCCTCCCTCAGGTTACTCTGTTTTATTGTGCCAATCGACCGCGTACAAAATTCTATGATCTGAACTCCCTCGGTGCACACCTGTCAGATTATGTGGGGTTTTGGCTCAGAAGCGTGCTCGCACATTTTCAGCAGGCCTCTTCCATCATTCGTGTGTGTCGTGTGCGTGTGGAAGGCGGTGGCAAGGGGGGTGGCGGGAGAAAGGTTGAGGATGCGATGCGCTCCAAGATGAGTCTGTCTGCATCTGTCATGTTGGAGTGTGCTCAGTCTGTTCGTGTTTGAGACAGATGACTTGCTCCGCTCCCCAAGGTCCGCCTGTTATTCTGCGTCCTTTATCTCCTCCTGATCCGACAGACGGCCTGCACCCGGTGTGTACTTTTGCTTGTTTGTGTGTTGGCTTGAGTGTGCGTATATTAAAACTCGGCCTGTCTTGTGTGTTTCCTTGTGACTGCACATATAGGACATTATATGATTTTGTGTATGTGTGTGTGTGAGGGGATGTATTGGGAAGTTTAGTGCTGCGTACAGGAGCAGGGGGCTTTGCAGCATGCTGAGTTGGGAAATGGAGAGTGGAAAGTGCAGCGGTGTAAAAGCTGTGCCCTGCTGGATTCACCGGAGAGGTGACACAAAGACACCCGCGGCTAAATGATGCAGAAGCTCTCTGTGTCTGCAGGCTTTGAGGCTTGTACAGACACTCTCAGAGGCACACACAGACACTTTGGGAGGCGCTGACAGGTCCTCTGCAGAGGTTAAAAGCTGTCATAAGTAGTCTTGAAGCACAAGCCCAGTGGTGCTGGACACGGAAGTCCATAATGCCCAACCTTTGGCTCTGCAATCTGGGACTGTCTTGACTGATGTGCAGGGACCACACACTCGCAAGGACACACACACGGAACCCCCAGTCAAACTCATATATTCCCAAACACTTGAAGACATACAGTAAATGCAGACACAAATTTTGCACTCATGCATGTATCTGTCCGTGCATGCACACACACACGCTCAAACACACATAAATGTACACACAGACACACACACACCTCAACAAAGGGATGCTCAGTTGCACCGAGGCCAAAGCACACACACAACGAGACACTCAAGGGAGCATGCAAGAGAAATAGTGAGTGTTAGTGAGGCAGAAGCAAGCTGGCACACACACATAATCACACACACACACACACACACATATGCTTCCTCTGCTTCACAGAGAGAGATCACCTCCCACTTCTTCTTCTTTCCAAACTGAGCTCTCCTCCTCCTTCTCTCAACTCCTCACTTCATCACCTCCTTCCATATTCCCTCACCGACATATGCATGCACGCACAGTCACCCCCATCCACTGCCACACACACACATGCATACGCAAACTCGCACACACACTCGCATGCAAGTACACTTCAGACAGATCAAGTCTCACTCCTCCCCGGCTCGCACACTCTCTCGTCTTCAAAAAAAGGAATCTCCCGCTTCCTCTCCTGCCCCCCCCCACCCCTCACTCCTCTTTCCATCCCCTCTCTAAACACCTCACCCCCCAACACACACACCTCCACTTCACCTCCCTCCCTCACCCATGCACAGCACCACCACTCCTCCTCCCCCCCACCCCACGCTAGCCCATAGTGCTCTCTGCTGGAAGGATTTAGAGGTACCCTGTAATTTTGGTGCCGGAGGAGCTCTTAAGTCCTGCCTGATCTCCTGGCTACGCAGCCAGTTTGTGCGTGTGTGTGTGTGTTTGCGCGTATTTTTGTGTGTGTGCACGCACATTACAGTGTGTGCTTCTGTGCGTGTTAGCTGCTGTGGGCCCAAATGCTAACATGTCTGTATATTTTTTCGCAACCATTTCAAGTGTGGTTGTATTCTTGTGTGTGCAGCCGTGCGTGCTTTTTGCTTGCGTGTCTGTATGAGTGTGTGTGTGTGTGTGTGTGTGAGAGAGAGAGAGGAAGCAGTGTAATCAGGGCACAGGAGAGGAGCTCCCCCTCTGGCTGTATGCTGAAGCAGTGAGCTGAGCAACAGTTGTGTGCAGTGGGCCGCTAACCACCTTAAACCCTGACACTAATGCTGCTACCTGCTCGGCGTACACGCAGCCGAGCGGCTCCTGGGAACAGGCAGCACGCAGCGATATTAGAGCTGCTACATGGTGATGCTCTGCACAAACTAACTGGAGAAAAGCGCCGTTGTTGTACGTGAAGATGAGAAAATCAGCTGTGTCCCTGCACATTACTCCAAACCACATTTATTCAAACCTAAATTCAATATTGGGTTTTGAAACTTGCACTAGTGTCAAAGTTATTACTCATTTATATTGTCTGCCAGTTTTTATTATTTAAAAGAAACAGGAGAAGAAAACATTGGCCGAGCCGAGCGCGCCTAATTCATCTGAGATGATATGAGAAGTCTGAATGAATTTTCTTCGCCGATGCCAAACCTGTTCGGGAGGCTATGTGGGAGAGACGGCGAGCGAGAGGTTGGAGGTTGATTACTGATTTCCATTTCTATTTCGAGGACAAAGAAATGGAAGGCTGATGGGCTGGGACATCTATTTAGATCCATTTCATTCTGCCATAATCAGGCTTTAGCCATGTCCTAATACTCTGGATTAGAAAAGGTTCAAAGTGCAAACATCTAGATCCCTCAGTATTATTCCAGTCTGCCAGCCTCACTCTGAATGTGTTTGTGCGGGTGTGTGTGTGTGCACGTGCGTGCTTGCATGCATGCCAGATCTGCTGGGGAGGGTTATCTCTGGAATCGGGCCCATAAACCTAATCTAACCCTCTCTGTGCTCATTCAGGAGTGAAATATTTTGTGCAAATAGGCTCTCTTTTCCTTCTCCCCCACTTCGAGTCTGGTTCGCAAATGTAAACAAAAATGGAGATAGGAATATCGCAGGTATGAGAAATAGCCAATTCAGTTGTGCCGCTCTGTTTGATGCAGACACACGCGCCTGACACGGCTGTGTTTAACTCCCTGCTTTGCCTCAAATGGATGAAACAGCTCTGTGTGCTGCTGTTTTTCCTTGATGCTAAGTGTGAGTGATCAGATCGTGCTTGTGCCTGTTTATGTATTTAGCTTTCTATTTTTTTTCTGAAAATGTAGACGTTATTGCCGGTGGTTACTGTGACTACCCGGGTGCCTGCTCGGCTCGTCTAAGTGGAAGTCTGAATGCTGTGGAGAATGGGGGGGCGGTGTGTGAAAGGTAGCCAATGAATGTCACCTCTCATCCACTTTCTCATTAAACAACCTGCTCTCTGTCTGTCACATGGGCTGTTTCTATCCCCTCATTCGGCGCTTTGGGCAGATGTCGTGCACGACGGAACGTGCACGCTCGCATAGACAGGGGAGCACGCGCACGCACACGTACACACCGCACATCGTCGCTGTATGAAAGCGAGCCCCCCTGGGCTGGACAGGAATAATAAGCAGCAGATGATTCATGATGGAGATGGCGAATGTATTCAGCAGGACCACCTGAGTGACCTCATTTAGCAGACCTGAGAATAAATATAGACCACCGCATCGCACTCTAGCCTAAGCTGGTGTCGCCTCGACCGGTCGGCTCTGCGTCTCTCACACATCTCCCACTCTTCCCGTCGGGGGCAACTATGGCAGCAGTCTTTCCACTCCGCCCAGCACGTCCTTGTGAAATCTGCGTATATGCAAGCGTGTGCATTTACACACTCATGTTAATATGCTAGCTGGGGTGATGTATGTGTGGTATTGGAACAGGAGCCTTTGTTGCAGGCCAGATATTTCCCCTGTTAGGCTTTCTGTTGGCTGATACATTTGTTCTGTCGATATTTCCCAACATCAACATTTGGCACCTGGTTTCTCTTATGACTTCAGCAGCTGTAGATCTTTTGTTCTCCCACTAGTCACTCTGCGGCCAATGCTCCACACCCACAAAGAGGGCCTTAAATCATACAAAAAAACCCGCTCCGGAGCCGACCGCTTTATTAAAAAAAGCAACATTCCTTCATGCAATGACCAGTTCCTCCGGTATTCTGGACCGCGAAGGCTGAACCCGTTTGTTCCACCAAATCATTACCAGCAGAATGGGCGTTTCTTTGTTCTTCGTACTGGCGCTGCTTTATCCCCTTGTGTTTTTATCTCCGCCGAGACACACAGGAAGACCCAATTCCCCAGTTTCCTCTTTCCAAAACACGCCATGACCGTCGGCCTTTTAATATCTGGAAATCCAGATTTGGATTAACGTCAGAATGCGGGGATGAAATGAGGGAGAGAGAGAGAGAGGGTTAGAGAGGGAGGAGAAGCGGCGATAGAGTGAGTGAGAGGCTTTCAGATTAAAAAAACAAGCTGGCAGTGTGTCCTTGTTGTCTAGTAGGGTTAGAGCGTCTGACAAACCTGGCTGGCATCTCCTTTTGAGTGAACTCTGACATGACAGATGTAAACACACTGATAGCAGACAGCGGTTAAAATGATGAAATCCGAGTCTGTGGGGCTTTTTTTTATTCTTTTAATGCTCATCAGCTGTTTCTGTAGTCGATTGCCATCTTGAGTAGAAGTTAAAAGACGCATTCACACGAGGAAATGTAGTTAAAATTGAACACGCTTAATCGGATTATAAATTCCCAGCGGTTCAGTAAAGGCCTTAAATCGTTTGACATTTAAATGGCCCGATTACAAACAACATATAAAGTGATCATCTCTTTATAAATCCAGATCAATTTCAGTTGTTTGCCTAAACAGGAGCCGAGACGTGCCCACTTATCATCATGCCACATCAGTGATGCAGGGGCCCGCTCAGCCAGCCTGAAGGAATAGTTAATTTAGATGACAGAAGTAAGTTAACACTCCGCAGATTTGCTCTCCCTGAGTGGATCTAAAATTCATAGCATGACGCTCACTCTTAGTCAGATTATTCAAGCGCCTTTGAGCTCCATCTTCAAAGAGCTCATTTTTGTCTAACCTTGCCCTGGAAATGTAAAAAATTGAAAGAAGAGGAGAAACCGGCAGGATGAGGTCAGCACTCGTGGCAGCGTCTGGGCCGCTCGGTGCCGCGAGACGCTCTGTGCCTTTAAGACTGGAAACAGGCCTGTTCACCTCTCCGTCTTTGAATGTTCCCTTTAGAAGAGACATGCTCGCTGCATAGACTCTACATAAATCATAAGACTCACTTAGCCTTGAGTGTTCATTCACATTAATGTCCCACGTAAATTTCAAATCTTTTTGTTCCTGCTCGGCTCTGGGCTCGGCCGGCCCCCCCCCTCGTATATATTTCAGCGTCCGGTTCGGGCGGTCGTGTTGAGTCTACAGCCGGGGGAATTCGCCAAAGCGCTCCTGACACAGTGTTATCACAATGCTGCTCACAAATTATCGCGTCGCTCCGTCCACACTCACAAAATGTTGTGGTTCTGCTTGAAATTTAGAGCCTGGGTAAGATCTGATAATGAAACATAATATTAGTGCAATTCATTATTTAGTTTTCTTCAATTTCAGCGGAGCTCAAAGCCGAATTCCCACAGGGCAACAAATGTCAACATTAATAATTCTCTGGAATGACAAGGCATGAATCAACTAGATGAGCTTTTCCGCCGGCTGCAGCGCCAAATTTCAACACGGCTTGATATAACATCAGTTTATAAATGCATGTAGAAACATTGAAACATCATGCTAGCTGAGTGAGTATTACAGTGTTTGTAGTACATTGTTTGGACCCACCCAACCCCCCCACTCTTACAGCCTGTAGCTCAGTCTGCCTCCCTTTGTGCCATCATTAGATAAGCACCCTCTCCAAGACTATCTCATCATAATGAGGGTGCCATCTGAAGCAATCACCCAGGGAGATGGTCATTGAGTTAAGAGGGAGGGAAGGGGAGGGGTAGAGTTAGATACCGCAGATAAAAAACTAAATGAAGTGAAAAAACAGAGAGAGAGAGACGTAGACGGGCAGTGCAGGAAGAGAAACAAAAGCATATCGAAGGAAGGGAGTAAGTTGAAACAGCAGACTAAGCGGAGATGGAGATCATTTGGGGAATTCCAAAATTAGAGCTGCCATCGCATGCGCCCACACAGGCGCGCACCACACACACACACACACTCACGACTGCCTTGTGCGTAACTGCTCCGTGTTAAGGTCAGAGTCACACTCTGTCTCCCTAGGTCATTATCATGGGCCCTAAAATAGACAGCCAATTGTGTCACAGCGTCTGAAGTGAATGTGACATTGAATAAACAACCCTCGACCCTGAGCTCCTCGCTCAAGTCAGAGCAGAACACACGCTTTAAAACAAACGGAGAGAGGCAGACGCACACACGCACACACAGAAAACGCACCGATATTAAAATGGACGCACAAACATTAAGGAGGCATTTAGCTATCAGCACTAGCAGCAAGTAATGACACATGTGGCTCAGAGGGAGTAAGCTGCTCCAGGACTTGGCAAGCAGCTGGAACTCTCGCTGGCATGTCTCACTGCTCAGCTATGCTCAGACAGAACACACACACACTCACACACTCACACAGGTCTGACCATGTTCCTCAGCCTCTCTCTGTAGGTTCTAATGTTGTTCCATTCATTTGACTTCACTTTATTGTGTTAATGAGAGATACCGTAGAGAGGAGCCGGAGCCTGATTGAGGGTGAGAACGGCTAATCACTGGAACAGCTAATCAGTGCTTGTCGTAAATATTGATTAGTTCGGTGCGTTATGGACGTGCTCATTAACCAGTGTGTCATCTTCTCTCCTCCTCCTCCACCTCCTCCTTCTTTTCACTCCCTCTTCTTGTCCTTCAACCCTTCCTCTCCTCCTCCTCCTCCTCCTCCTCCAGCAACCTCCAACGGTACGGTCGAGGGCCTGGAGAACCGGGAGGGAGGCGCGTGCAAGAGCCGAGCCATGAAAGTCATCATGAAAGTCGGACAAGGTAAATGTGCACTCACCTCACATGTAGAACACAATACAGAGCTGCTGCCTTAAAGCCATGTTTCACTTTGGTGTGACATTCTCATTTATCGCTATGTGTGCCGAGCGTGACTTTGTCCGCCACCGGCCTCTGACAGGACCGCTTCTCTATGACGGAGAAGTTGTGAAATGAATTGGCCGCCAGTAACAATGTTTTTTTTTCTGATGTGACTTTTAAGAGGCATTGGCAATAATTTAATATTACCATTTATTTATTTATTGATGATATATTTAAATTATTTAATCATTTTTAAAAAATCAGGACTCCAAATGAATGATTCTCAGCAAATCATAAAAACTAAATTTAGTTTAATTTAACCTTTGAACCCAACCTTATGTCATGGGTTATTCTGCATACATTTGCATGTTAAATATTAAATATTTAAATCATTTAATATTTAAGAATACAGTGATAAATATCCCAGTCATGTCTCCCAGCCCTACCATTAGCAACCACTTAAAAATATAGTAGTAAACATAAAGTAAACACATGGTTAGCGCGCAGTTTAATTTCACAGCTTATAACACAAAATAGAAACATAAAAAATAAGAAATGTCCTCTTTTAATTTTTTATTTAAAAGACATAAGTGATACCAACACTTAACACTTTACAATGTAACATAAAAGGAGAAATTTATTGCTTCAGTTGACTACATTCACCAGCCGACCGACCCAACATCCACATAAAACATGGCAAAAATTCCCTTTAATGAATGATTGATATCGCAGAGTAACAGAGCTGCAATCATATTTAAGGATACACCATTACACACATTAACAAATCCCCACAGTGTGTCGTAAAATATTTATTAGCAGTTAGTCCAAAAATAGTTCCCGGCAGGTTGAAAACTGTATTTAATAAACTCATGAAGACTTGTTGAATTTATCTTTATTTATAATAAATAAAAAGTTTAAGCAAAAATAAACTCCTCACTCGACGTCACTTACTTCTTTTATTTTTCATCCTTCAGCCACGTCTTGTTGCCTTCATGGATGGAGTTTGCTTAATTAATGAGAGGAATACAGTATTATAATTAAAGCACATACAATAAACATTGTACGTAAATATTTAAACATTAAATCGCTTTAATATTAAATGGAATGTGGAATTAATATATAATATTAATATGAATATATAATAAAAATAAGATAATTAATGAAAATAAAAATAAATACTTAATATTTTTATTGAACACATTTATTATACAACATTATCTCAGCAATCATTTATTTGCTTTCTAAACAAACTCACAGATGTTTCACAGATTTTAGTCGTTCACAAAAACATTATCAAACAATAAAAAAATCATATTTTAAGCCTTCAGCTCCATTAAAGTGTATAACTATGTAACAGACTATTTATTTTTTTATGTATACTGTTTGAAAATGTTGGGTTTAAATGACTTGTTACCAAAGAAAACATTTTAGAATAGATTAGAAGTTTATTAACCCTGGAGAACATTCTCGTGCCAGGTTGCTCTAAAGTTACAGTAAAAAAACAGAAATACAGAATGACCAACATAAAAGTGAAATATACAATATAAAGTGTAAAGACATTACATAGTGACAATAGTACAATAAGATATTTACAGAATTAAGCTGAGTTAAATGTTGTATTTGCAGTAAAAATAAGAAGTAAAGAAAACCTTACATTGCATGAGGTAATGACTTAAGATGACATAAATATGTAATAGTGCAAAGTCAGTTTTAACAAGTTATATTGCACAGGATAGTGAATGTTAAGTAATTTACACATAGTAATAAATAAGTAGCAGTATTGCACATGATGATGCACTCTATAAATATAAATAAAGCCCCTGATATTGAGGGAGATATCGCACATGATAATGAACATAATATAACCTGATATTAAAAAGTGTTTTTGCACATGATATATTATAGCTGTAAGGGAGAAGTTACACGCGTCAATGAAAAGATCCTTCATGCTCCATTTTTCCTCCTGCTGAGCGGGGAGGAGTTACACAGTCTGATGGCCACAGGTAGAAGAGACGTCCTGTGGCGCTCTGTGGTGCTCCTCAGTGGTCTACCACTGAAGGTGCTCTAGTAGGACTCCAGTGGGGCTTGCCGGGGATGAAAGGTGTAAAAAAAAAAGTTTTTATCATCACTTTCAACAAATTAGTTATTTAGTGAGTCATGAAGACTGGATTTGTCTACTGTGAAAGCTTTTGCAAGACACCATACTGAGGTAACTATTGCTTTAATGTCCCTTGTTGTATAAGGCCATAGCAGGCAACAGTGGAAATCAATGAGCAGGATGCTTTATGCGCTGCAGTCATGGATTTATAGGGTCTTGCTTCACTGTTATGAAGCGCCCTGATTTGTAGGTATTTAGTTAAGTCTGCCAGAACACTCCCAACCAGTCTGTTTCTCCGTCTACAGTCAGTTTCTCAGTTGAAAATAATACTATGAATCAGTATCATGCTGCACAATTACTGCCACTATTAGTCCGATACAGTAGTGCTGAATAAACCATTTAGCAAACATAAACAGTTCGTACAAATAGTGAGCTCATTAAGAAATAACATCCAAATAAGTCATGACTTCACTTCCACATGGTAACAAGGCCTCTGATGTTCCTCAGCTGCTCCTCAGCCTGATTGTTCTGCAGCCATCACACAGCGAGGGTTGTTTGAATTTGGTACGTCAGTGCGCCGCCTAAAAATGCTGGAAGTAAACAAGCGAGCTTTGTTTGGATATTCTTGGACACAACATTTGGTTTGCATCATACATTTCACTTTTAGACGCAGTTTTACTCAATATGTGGACATCCATATCCTGCGTCTGACAGAGTACAGTACACAGATGTGTTACAGTGTAAACATTCCCCCCATCATCAGTGTGGTTGTTTTGACCAAAAGGAGACACTGAGAGGAACATCTGCCCGCCTCGATGATCTGATTCCAGCTTAAGAGTGGATATCAACATGTCAAAAATAAATTGAGACTAGCTGAGAAATCTTCAGTGTGTGTGTGTGTGTGCTGATATTTGAATGCTGGCTTGTGGGATGACAGCAGTGCATCCTGGCAGTCAGTGGGAGAATAGAAGCTAACAAGCTGCTGATGCTAGCAAGGTCTGAGTCGGAACAAATTCAGCAGATACAGTGAAAAATACCCACAATCATCTCACCAACAGACAGGCATTGCATTATCTCTCCATGTAGGTCAATTTGAGCATCCGACAGCCCCGGATTGCAACACCCGCGCCAAATGACAACACAGCTGCAGCGATGCAGCAACACAGGCTTTAACACAAAACTATTAACCGGGAGAGAAACAAATCCCTGAACTCACATTTAATGAGAGTTGAAAGGAAATGTCTTATTCGAGGAAAAGTTCTAGGAAAGTTCCTCTCAGCTCGACTCTGTTTCTGTGGCTGCCGGCTGTTCCTCAACTTCGCCAGAGCCGTGCGCTCATTTCCAAAACCGTCCGAAGCGAGCTGTCACTCACAATCAGTGTGCCCTATAAACCTTGTTAGAAAAGATGCTGTCGGCCCGGCTGCTACTACTTTTAATTCTATTTCTGTGAGAGGAATTTTTGATGCATAATGTGTCCGTCCAGCCCAGTAACTATTAGAGGAGAGGACATGAGGAATTAGAGCATCGGCTTTGATTTAACTCTTGTGTGCAAATTTAAGATGATTTGTTTCCCCTTAGGACTGCAACTAATGACTTTTTTTTAAATGATTGATTCGTGGGTTGGAGCTGATTATTTAATGGATTAATAAATGAATCTTTTACATGTCAGAAAATACTGGAAAGGCCAACATGCTCATACTTTTAAACTTGTTAAGGAGTGTCTGTGCTGAGAGGATTTTAATACTTCCTTTACCGCTGTTATCAAACCAGCAAACAGTAAAGATATGTATGGCCTCTTAAGATATAAGATGAAAATGTATTAATGTTTGTTATCTAGCAAATAACTCCAAATATTTCTCGCCTGTGAAATGTTAAAATGTGCTGCTCAGCTCTGCTGTGTTTATTCTAATGAAACAAAGTTTCCTTGTAGACATTTGGTGGGACAAAACAAGTCATCTGCACATGTAAGCCTGGTCTCTTTTAACACGATTTAATGGGCTATGAGATCAGTTAATTGAAGAAACTGTCAAAAGATAAGTGACTATTGAAACAGTTGTTATTTACAGCCTTATAAATCGACTCGCAGCCACTCTGGATGTTGTTTTAACAAGCACAAAAGAACCTGGGTTCGGCTTGGCTCTGACCCCAGCTGCTATTATGTTTAAGCCACATTTCCTCCGTCTCTGCCGCTGAATGCCAACACTTCCTGTGGCCAAGTCCCCGAGATCGCCCCATATGTCCACTCGCTCTCCTCTGTACTTTTCTCTATGGATTATATTTTGGTGACTCACCCGGAGTGCGATTCGAGCACATTCTTTTACTGTTACATTTTTTTATGGCGACACTCCCAGGCGCAATCACGTTGAATCATCTGTTCTGGGAAATGATGCACTCTGACACGTCGATATCTAATTGTACTTTAAATGCCTCGTGTTCCGTCTTTTGTCTTTATAAAAGATACAAAGTAAGAAAGGAAGTGAAATTGATTGAAGGGGAAAATACGTGGAGGCCATATTTTATACATCCATCGCTGTTCTGCACTCTCTTTCCCCTCCACCACATCATGTCACTGTGCTCATTAAAAATATGTTGACTCACCGCCTCGCACGCATCCCCCACCCCCCTTGTTTTCTCCCTCTCTACCTCTCCCAACATCTTCTCTCTCTTCTTTCGCTCGATCATTGTCTCCCTCTCTCTTTCTCTCACTCCTCCTCCTCCTCCCTCCGCCTTCTCCCTCCTTCTGGCGGTTTGGCAGTTCTGAGGTAGTTGCTGTCTGCATAGCTAAGGGAAATGTCAGCAGTACACACAGAAAAATGGGTCAGAACATTAGAACGCTCCCTGCACATGCTCAGTGACACACAGTGTTGGGGCTATGTGCACGATAGTGAATCAGATCACTGTGTCCTCTCGTATCCCCTACCACACATGAATGTTGCCACTTCTCACTCCTGTCTTTTCTCATCAATTATTGACGGTGCAAAACAGCTCACGGCTAAGTTCACCACTGCTGCAATCAGTGTGGAGCAATGCGGTGGTCTGGACATGGAGAAGATAGAGGAGGAGAGGAGATCAATTTGTTAATAGTGTGCCTATGTTTGCCAAACGCCAAAAGAAAAATGCTGCGCATGAATTTATGATCCCTCTTTGTCTTTCCTCTTCCCATGTTTCCTCCCTCTTTCGCCTCTTTTCTACCCTTCATGTCTTCCAGACATCCCCCACCAAAATCATTTCCCAACTGTGGTGGAAATATAAAATAGACTGCTAGACTGTCAGGTCCTTTTTTAAATCGCACACACATTCGCACACATACACAGTCATGCACGGCCACACGCATGCCAACAGGGACTAAAATGTAAATTGCCTCCCCACGCGCCCTCCTCCTCTCTATTTCTCACACACACCCCTTGAGCAGGCCTTCGGGCAGATGCAGATAAGGCCAGATAGAGGAGAGGCATCTGATAGCGTACTGTGGAATCCATCAGACCGGCTTCAGTAATAGTTTATAACTGTCTTCTGTCTGCCGGCCCTGCCCTCGTAAAAGCCACACCGCGGACCCACCAGTGTTTACCGCACAAAGACTTCAAAGTGCGTGTGCTGAAATCACAACAGACAGACAGATAAACTGTCTGTTTCCTTTGCGTTCCCCTCTGAGCTTATGCAGCCCCCCCCTCCTCTGCTCTTCTCCTTGTCTCCCCCTTCTCCTTCCTGTGCTCCTCTCCTCTTCAGAAGTGTGCCTCTTTCAGGCAGAGTTAAAGCCAGAGCAATAAATAAGGCATATTATGGCCTTTTAACGTGATGAATAATGTAAAACAATAAAAAGTTAATATATAACTACTTTACCCTCATTCTGCCATGCCTAAGTGTATTGTAAGAATATCCTAGGTGTGGGTTGCTATGTGTGTGCACACGTGTGTGTGTGTGCGTGTGCGCCTTGCTCTCATGAATGTGTCAGTGTTGGAAAAGCCTGTCTGAGTGTTTGCTGAAGGAGCTGCTGATGTAGATGTGAGCTCATTTTTTACGACAGGACAGGGATACTGGCGTGTTCCACAGACGTTCGCTAACTTGTCCTTCCTCTTTCTGTGCTTTCATCTCCACTTCTGAGACACTTTCAACACATGCAAAGATAACCTTCTCTCTGTGTATAAAAGACATATCAAAAGATAATAAAAAATAATCCTTGCAGATGCAGGGGAACAAGTCATTGTAATTCAGTACACGCATCTCGCCAAGGCTGAGTTTCTGTGTGTTTTTTGTTTTCCCACAGTCCCAAACGCAGCGAACCCCGTGGAGCCGGAGACTCCAGAAGACAACGCCATACCCGAGTCCAGTCCCAGTCCGCCTGACCGGGATCAAAACGGACCAGCGATGCCAGGAAACCCTGGTGAGCAGATTGACAGGCCGACATTTTACCCATAAAGTGCAGCCTCACACTCTTTGCATAACGCTTTCAACTCTCTGGAGTGCAAATATTTTAGTAAAATAAAGGTTTTTGAAATGTAAAAACAGAATGTTCACAGCCTCAAGGGCTCCTCTAATAATTAATCACAATTAGCCTGAAAAGAGAAAATAAAAATCATAGTTGAGTTTCCCTATGTAAGCAGTCTCTTATATGGATTTTTCATGCTGCAGGCATTCCTTTGATTTCTCGAGGGTCAACATGAGAAAAAAGGTGTAAAACCGATGTTGTAGAGTATGAAGCAACAGCCACCAAGAAGCAGCTTGCTTTCAAACAAGTAGAAACCCAGCCTTAAACAAACGCAGCTCAACATGCGCCGCTTTCCTCTTTCATTCAGTACACAAAGGGTGTGCTGCACCCAAGGAGACTCAAAGACACAGCCTTTTATTATATATCTTTTTAAACTTCATTAGACTTGCAAATAAATGAAGATTAAAAGCAGAGATAATTGAAGCAGTCACTCGAGCCTGCGCGGATGCTCTGGGCCCTCCCTGTTTCCTGTTTAGCAGCACCTTTCATAGCTGCTTTCCACAGGAGGCACCGCTCCTCAACTTTTTGACTTACTCCACAACTTTGCCGCAAACTTCCTCCGAGTACAGGCTGTTCTGCCTGTCCCAATGTGATAAGCCGTCCTCATTTAATAGTTGCTTATTTGACATTAGTTGCTCTATAAAAAGATTTCCTAATGTCACTTTTCCCTAAACCCCGGCTTTTACCTGTCTGCCATTGTTAGATCAGTGATTATGTCAAGTGAAGAAGTGGAGGGTGGAATGAAGGACGTGTCATTGTGGTTTGAGGGGCTGATATTTCAGGAATGAAATGTCTGACAGCATCTCTCCCGCTCTCTCCACTGCCCAGAATGTCGAAAAATTCCCCGCGCCTCTGATTTCACCGATAAGGCAGGAATCAGGAGCTTTCAGTGATGTCATTTAGACGTGATAAGACGTAAGGCGCAGTTATCCCCCTCCTCAATAAAAGCTTAAGTGCATAGTGGTCAGCAGAGTGCGGAGACACAGTCATTAGTGGGGACGGCAGTCTCCGGAGGTACGAGGCCTTTGTGTGCCTGGTGGGGGGGTGGTGGTGGACAGTAAGGAGGAGGTGGCGGTGGTGGTGGTGGTGGGAGGAGGAGGAGGTGAGTGCTGCTCTTTGGCAGCAGCTGCACGCATACATGGAAAACAGATTTGGTTCTTCTCGGATTTCAGTCACTGGAGGAGCCAGTCATTCTCTCTCTCATCCAGTAACAGCCCCCTCCTCCCCCGTCCGTCCTGCCCCCCCTTGACAAAAGGATAAAATAAAATCAGATGTTCAGATATGCCCTGCTCATTTTTTTTTCTTTTACCATATCTCACTTGGCCTTTGCCATTCAAAGGCGGCCTCGACATGTCATACAAGTTTCCCCGGCTCAATCCTATCAGGGCAGGGATCTTTGCTGTGTTGAGTGACGGCTGCGGATTTCATTAGGAGGCTATTTTGATGGAGCTAATTCTATTAGATTACATCAATGGGGCTGTTAGTCATGTAAAGCAAACAACAAAGGGGGATGTGATCACAGTTGATTTAGGCACAGAACAGTTAGATTTGCTCATGACAGGTCAGGGGCGGCTTCCTGTAAATGCTCTTCGGGAGTCTCTAAGGGACTGTATGAAAATTGCATGGGTGGGGAGGGATGCCGAATCTCTTATACAAATAAGCACGGAGGGAAGTTTCTTCACCCGCACCCTCTGTTAGAAAATAACCGCAATACCAAATACCTCCAATATAATATGTGTAACAAAAATGTTAAAATCCAGCCACTCTCTATTTTCAAGCGCGGAGCTGCTATACGAACTGTTATTACAGCCACCACATGTGTGAACTGTAACAGGCTCCAGCTTTGTGCCAAGTGCTTGAGCAATATATTTCCAGCCCACGCCTTATCGTCTGCAGATGACAAAAAGCACCTTTATGGAGCGCATGAAAGCCATCTTTTGATGTACCTATTTGATCTCTTTTGATACTATAAATCTCACAAGTATAAAAAAGAAATATGGGGTAAGGAAAAAAAACACTTTGCCATGTTTTTTAAAAAAAAAGTTAAACCATCCTCCCTCTTTTCTGAGCCTGTGCCCTCTATCATAATTTTCCCACAGTCCCTAATCCCTCTCTCTCTTTTATTTCTCTCTCCAGACCACATGAATCAGGACCAGTCTGGTTCCTCTGCAAACTCGGACGGCAACTTCAAATGGGCCATGTTCTCCGCCATCGGGGCCGGCTGCATCATCTTCCTCCTGCTCATCCTCCTCCTCGTCATCCTGCTCATCAAGATGCGCAAGCGCGCCAGGAAAAACGCCCACTCACAGCCCCGCCCCTCAGCGCTGTCACTCAGCACCCTGTCCAATCCCAAACTGCCCGGGGGCACGGCTGGCACGGAGCCCAGTGACATCATCATTCCGCTGCGGACAGAGAACAACTACTGCCCTCACTATGAGAAGGTGAGCGGCGACTATGGCCACCCTGTCTACATCGTCCAGGAGATGCCCCCGCAGAGCCCTGCCAACATCTACTACAAAGTCTGACACGCTCCGCACAGCCAGCCACCCCGTCAGGAGAGAGAATGAGAGGAGCGCTTGATTTATGTTCTTGGGAAGGACACTTTCCTTTGCATTTTATGGGACTTGATGCCTCTTCGAGCCCGTGTTATTTCTACCACCTGCTGCACAAATCTGGAGAGACACGCACTGACCAGTAACCAGCGGGGTTGTGAGCTGACTGTTGAGAGAGGTTTATTCTGTTTGTTTGGGTTGTTTGACAATCCCCCCCCTCCCTTCCTCCTCCTCCTCCTCCCCTTACCTCCCACCTTCTACATCTCCCTGATGCGCTCTGAATGGGGGGCGGGGCTAGAGCGAGCCAACAGATGGAACTCTAGCTTCGTGGTTCGCTGTCCCCTTTAACGGGCAGGATATAACTTATCTCAGTTCCCTGAAGTACAGTCTGTGCTACACCCAATTAAACACACCATCCTAGCACACTAGCCAGGAGCAGGCAGACACGGGCCCCGGATGCCACTCAGCCTGCAGTTTGTGTGCGAGCATAAAACGTGTGTGTGTCTCTGCGTGCATGTGTGCGTGTGTGTTAGTCAGGGCTCCGTGCTGGGCCAGGGAACTCTCCAGATAGCTCAGGTATCAGACACAGTGTGTGAAATGATGTGTTCCTCTCCCTTCGCACCTCTGATGTTTGCCTTACTTACTATTTTTGATGGAGGATTTCCTCGAACCCTGATTCAGTTCACAAAGCAGTTGTATTTTGTTAGACTTTTCCTACAAGTGCACAATGTATAGAGTTGAATAGATCATCATTATAACTCCATCAGTCACCTCCCATGTCATCCATTGTACTCACGTTTTTTTTTCCCTGAGAGCGTACCTTGACCCGGACTGTTGATCTCGAGGTGTGTATGTGTACGTGTGTGTGTTCTCCCTTCTCCACTGGTCTGATATGAGCTTTACCATTACCCTGGTATTTATGACCTACTTGTGTGTATTTGAGGGTGCGCCCTCTGTGAGTGTGTGTGTGTGTTTCGGCATGTCAGGACTGGTTTCGTATCTGGGCAGACTTATTAGCTTAGGTGCAGAACACTAAGTTACTGTATGGCAAGCTGCAAGAACAGGACAGACACACCGACACGATGACAGACAGACAAGCCGTAGATCTTACAACACCTTTCGTGTGCTCCAGTTGGCACGCATGGAAGGTTTTATGTGTCTGATGAGCTCTCTGGGAGCTGTTTTTTAAGACAGCAGGCAGGTTGATATCTGTTTGTTCTGGCTTCTGGTGCTACGGTGTAAGCATCAAATAGTTAGTTTGGTGCCTGCTGCCTGGGCGAGATGGGCGTAGGTTGGTGCTGATTGGCTGGCCTACATAGGTAGCATGCCCTATATATAAGTTGGATGGCGGCAGCTACGGCTGAACATTGGGATACAGTATCGTCAGATGCCAATTGGCTGCCATCTGTAGCTGAGTCGGTGGAGTGCGCAGTCGTGGCGTCGCCGGCGTGTGACTAATCTATGTGCCATCTCGGTGCCCACACTCACCAGCCGGGGAGGAGAGAGAGAGAGGAGAGAATGTTCCTGTGACTTGGCTTTAACCTGAGAGGAAGACGGTGTTGATGGGGATGAGGGGGGGTAATGGGTGAGGTGTTGGGCGGTGGTACTTTAGCATTAATTTTTCCATCCTCTCACCAGTTGTGCTGTGAATAAAAATGCTGTGCAGGATATTCCAGTCAAGGTGTTCAGCCGGCGAGGAGGACACTGCAGCTCAGCTATCACACAGCCCAGGGCAGCAGCACCGAGACAGGATTTACTGCAGCTGGGTGTGTGCGCGTGTGCACGCCCAAGCTGGCTTTCAGGTGCTGATGGTGTTCAAATCTGTCTGCGTGCACATGTTGGTGCATCTATGTGTGAGCGCTCATTTGTGCTTACATTTGCAGCTTTTTCTTTGCGTGTGTATGTGTGTGTGTTTGTGAATGTGTCTGTGGTCGAGCAGATGAACAGTCTTGTTTTGGGATTGGATCTAGGTGCTCCAAACAGTGTGGCTGCCAAAGTACGGAGCGCCGCAGTCCCAGTTAATGATGTGTGAGAGGAGAGGGGAGCAGATAAGGACAGCTATTCCTCAGCACACAGACACGAGCTGACGTTTGACGCACATGTGCACACACACGCACAGACACGCGAGACTGACGGGTCCAGGTTTATCTCCAGTCAAACGGTCAGACTGCCAGTTGATGTTTTTCCACCGGCAGACACCTATCATCCGCTGCCACATACTATTGCCATCCACGGATACACACTGCTGAGTTAAAAGGCAGCCCAGCTTGAAGACTCGGGGAAGACTCCAGTGGCTTTTGCGTGTCGTTAACCTCAGAGTTAACAACCTAAACAGCTGCTCGTGCTTTTGTGGTCCTGTGTTTTAACTCAGCATGCAGCCCTCAGTGGCCCTCTGTGAAACACATCGACATCAAATGTTTTTGTTTCGGATCGCTGCGCATCCACTCACCTACACCAGCCAAGGGAGTCATTACCAAATTACCACCAACCATATCTCATTTTTATTCATTCTCGTGACCACTTAATGTTATTCAATTGTTTGGGAATAAAAAATTAAAAAGAGAGAAATGTAAATATATGGATAGAGCCCAATTTAAGATGTAATTTCACCTGAACACTGCTCATAAGAAAAATTTAAGATTAGATTTTTGTAATGGAGGATGTTTGTAAATAGCTGTCTTTTTAAAGTGTGTTTTGTATGAATCCTTGCATTTTTGTCTCTGTTTGCAATATGTTTTTATTTCTTTTTCTTTTAGACTTCAACTGAATATTGCAACGGACACACAAGCTGTCTTTTTTTCGCAGCGTCCAGTATTGTCAAAAAAAGTCTTTGTTACCACACGTGTTAAAATAAATGGGGTTCAGAGTTTTTACATCGCCATTCAACAGGATTCTAGTTTCTCAGAAACTGTTCGGGACTGAAGCTCTGTCAGCGCGCCGCTTTGAAATGGATAGGTCATTGAAACTATGAATGATAAGGCCACTTCCCTGTTGGAGACAGCACTTAGCTCTGCGTATGAAGACTGTGTTATTCCACTGCCTTTGAGTTACCTACACCTTCCACTCCATTATAAGACGTAACAAAAACATTTTGGTGCAGAAAGATTAATCTCTTCTCAGTTTTAATAAGTCTATCGGGCTAGACGGAGAGAGAGAGAGAGAGAGAAAATGGGCCGCGTATGAGAGTGTGACCGTTTTGCGCTCGCCAATAAATCATCCGGTTTACACCACTCATTATCTCCCAGGCGGTCCTTTGTTTTAAAGTTGCTCTCTCCCTCCTTTCCTAATTTAGCTCAAAGATGTTGGCTCATGGTTTGAGCCCCACTGTAGGTTGATTTCTGCTATTGTTCAAAGCCACAGTATTATTTTTCAATGTGCATGTGTAAGCAAAACCTGTTGAATTTGTTTCCCTTTGTTTGAATCATAACTGTCAAGTTTTGTTATTTTATTTTAATTTTTTTTTTTTTTGCCACTCACTTTCTCGCCGCTTCTCAGCGTAACCTATTGGCACCAGCTACAATGGAAATAACGTTCCACCAGTTTGGAAACTACCGCATATTGATAAATAAAATTTTTCCCATGGAACTTGTTCTGGAGAGATGTTTTTATTTCCTACTCCGACTTTGTTCTGCATTTAAGCTTCAGAGATGTGGGTAAGAGATTTCATCTGCTGTCTCACTGACCACCTTGGTGCATGTTGGGAGCATAAACCAGCCGCCCACGCTCACTCTACTCCCCTCTCAGCCCCCCCAAAACCCTCACCTCAGGGGTCAGTGCTGCACAGATGGGTTTGTTCTGATACATTAGTCAGATTGAAATCACAAGCAGGCTTCATAAATTCATATTCGGGGAGTATGGACACGCCTTTTTGCATAGTAACTAATACCCGTATCAACCCGCTCTGCCCTGGTGTCCTCCAAAATTACATTTCTTCATACATGATTAAATCTGATTGGCTGCACTCGGCATTTCCATTGCGTTTTGTCTGAAATTACAGTCTGCATTTAGCCGACTGAGGAACAAACTCCGGGTCCTCTGTGAAAGCAGAGATGGCATGAAATGTTATTAAAGTGATTGGGCATTTTCTCTGACAAACACATCAGTGTTTGTGGGCATGGCTGCTTTCGTGAGGCTGATGATGTGAGCAGAGACGGACAGAGTGGGCGAGTGAAGAGACTGATGGCAGGAGAGAGAAAAAAGTCAGGGCAATGGGAGACATAATGTGCCTGTGGCTTCTCTCTGCACCCCCTCCCCTCCACTCCCACCCCCACCCTCGCTGTTTCTCTCTGTGCCCCGGGGCAGGTACGTTCATCTGGTTTCCTGGCTCGGTCCCGAGACGCCCCCATAGATCTACGTTACTGTGGGTTTATTAAAACCTTCCCCCCACTGAGCTACTGTGTGACTGCATGTTTTTCTGCAGAACTGTATGTCTCTCTCCCCCTCTCTCTCTCCCTCTCTCGCTCTCTCTGTCTATGAGTGTGTGTGCATTTGCCACAGGGTGCTTCTGGTGTTCTACAACAGAGTCAACATCACAAAAATAAGGAACTATACGGTTGCAGCGTGCACTGCAGCATTTTTACCCTTCATTTTTTTGGGAAAACACAAGCTCTAAATGTGTATTAAATTAAATACATGCGTCATATTTCATAGTTCAGTGGGTTCAACAGTTGAGACGATCTTTTTAATGCTGGGCATGTTTTATATGCACAGAACTCTGCACAGTTAGAAGATATAAGCAGTTAACAATGGTTAAAACGCGTCGTCTCTTTAGTGTAATTGATTTGCATCCTTTTACACGTCAGTATTTGAGCGTTTGCCCGCTCAGGCTCCACTTAATTTGCATATTTAAACACCAGCACAGTTTTAAACTGCTGCTAAAACACCCTGGTGAGTATTCACTTGATGTGAGCATGTGTAATTCCCCACATTGTGTTTTTTTATTGTGTAACATGGTGGCTCACATGTCTTTATAGATGAAACAAGTCACCTGGGACAGCAACAGCTGCCAGCAGTTTGAGGTGGCTTGGGAACAATTTAACTTACACTCGTTTTCATCCATGACCATGAATACTAATCGTGAACAGCACTTTCAAAGAAGGTTTTTTTTTGTCCCGGCTTAGTTTTTCTAACAGTTGGTAATGTGGAAAAGTAAAGTAAATCACTGGAGATTATAAAGGAGTCACTTCTGAGGCATTGCCACGTACAAGCAGAGCAAACTCTCATTTTTATTACAGAAATTATGTTGAACTTTTTCTTAGGCTTACAAAAATTGCATAATATAAATTCATAGCGTGTGCCCACTGTAGTAATTACTTTCAACGTGATGTAAACTAAATGAGCACAGAGTCCTTTAAGGTGAGGAAGCATAGATTAATGCCTTTTTTGAGCTGAGTAATTCATTTTAGATTGCACTGTTAGCCGCAGATGATCACCAACCGGTTTTTGCATTAGCATAGTTTGCTTATCATTTTTGTTTGCTACATCACTGCCTGCGAGGCGAGTCACTTTCGGGGCTGTCGGGGGCCACGAGGGCAGAGGAGCTTGTAAAGAAGCCATGAATGGAAAATAAAGTTGTCAGTGGGAGATGTAAAGTGATAGCTAACCAGATGAGGGAAAGAATTCAGCAACACTGCTACGAATCCTTTAACAGTGTAAGTTGGCACCGCTTCTTAGTTTCCTCTCACGTTATTTCACACACTCCACTCCCACACAAAATCTGCTGCATGTGCACACGCTCTCCCCCCCCTTGATCTGTCGAAGCAAGCAAGTTCAAAACTCTGCAACTTCTCAACTGTGACCGAACATCCGGGGAGAGAGGGAGGCCGTCAATAAAGCTCTTAAACGATTTGGTGTGCCATCACCTAATGTTTTTTCACAGGGCTCGTGCAGGAGACTCGTAACTCACACCGGAATCAATATGACATGCTATGGGACATGTTCGTTCTCATGTAATGTACACATACATATTTAATGAGTTAATGCATCACTCGACAGTCATAAATAATGCAGGCCCACTAATGCCTTTCATCAAATGCTGCTCATCAAATATCAAGCAGATTTTTGGTCAATCTCAGAGCGACACAGGAAACCTGAGCCTGCGCAGAGAAACAGAAACCGGGAGAAGAAAAAGCCTGAAAGGAGAGTTCATTAGTCAAACAGTAACATATGGATCGTTCATGAAAGGGCTAATTAATGGGATTCAAATTCCAATCAATGCCGGGACTATATCTAAACAACGTTCCTCTTTAATCCTCTCACAGGGGCAGGAAATGGAAATTCCACCAAAGTGGTTCTCTTGGGTTATGCTTCATTTTTCTGTTTCATTACACACATGCACGCGCACACACACACACACGCACACGCACACAGCCGTCAGCCACTTATTGATGGCATTGTTATGACCAGAACATGCCTGATCAGGCCTGGGCCATGGCAAGGATCCAGGTCTGACCGAGACTCATCAATCATACACAGAGTGCAAGAACCTGAGAGACTTACACACATAACAAAAAACGCACACACACACTTATGGGAGGAATAGCCGGGGCGGCTGGCTGCTGGGTCACAGGTGTGGAAGAAAGTGGGAATTATTCCTCTCTTTCTTTCCCTCCCTGCTCCCCTTTTAAAGAGAAACAGCTCGCTCTCTCCGCCGCCCGCTCTCCCACGTCTTTGAAAACATCCTATTTCCATCCACTTTCCCTTCACCCAATTTAAAACCCACACTTCATGCGCCCCCTCAGCATCACCACCCCTCTCCTCCTCCATCTCCTAGTCTCAATTAGGCCATGCCTCGAATCTCAGGCATTATCTCTGCTGGCCATTTATATAACATGACTCCAAAACGCATTTGCACAATTTTCCAATTACAGTATTATGCCTTGAAGCTTTCGTTCCTTCTGTCTCTCTCATTTCCCCCCCTTTCACTCAAACTGCTCTTGATGTTTAACACTACAAAAGAGTCACCCGGCAAATGCAGACACACGTTTGTACTTTAAAGTAATGGCCTCCCTCTTCTTTATGCATTGTTGGTGTTTACGAAACTTTATTTTCAGGCTACATCAAGGACTTGTGTCCCGGCCTTGGCTGATTGACAGGTGGGTGAAGGACAAAAACCGGGAAGGTTTGTGAGGCACAAAAACTAAATTAAAGTCTTCACATTTTTAAAATACAATTGAACGCTCTCTCTCATGCACTGTGTCTGTGTTGCACTATGACTTTATGTACATGAAAACCTGACTGTACTGGATACAAACTGGGGAATATTAAACAAGAATCTGAGGATATCGAACCAACACCAGGAAGAAGGTTAGTAAAGTTTGAATTTTAACACTTTGCCAGGTTTTCAAGGTGAGGAATATACTTGAATTCGAAAGTAGCTTAGCAGAAGTTGAGCCAGAAAAACTGACCATCTTGACGCTCATTAATTATTCACACTCCCTCTCTCTCCTCAGCTGACTGTGTGCGCTTTCAGTTTAACCAATCACACTTTGCCACGACCTTTAAGAGCCAATCAGGTCATCGCTGTCGAAGTTTCAAACCGTCCCTCTCGGCTGCAGTCAGTTGACATTTCAGTCAAACAGATGCGACCCTCCTCCACCGCATCCACGTCCTCCAGTATACTCAACACATTCAGCACCCAGGGGTCCTTCGACCACGGTCATCAGAAGCCCTGCGCCACATCACATCCATCCACATCTACAGCATTGCTCTTCAATCCTTTAACTAGAGCAATACGATCATCGGTGCCCCATTAAAGTGATGATGTCAAGATGTAGTCTAATCACCAAAGACTACACATATAGTTCAGCACTTGTTCCACACAGATAGATAAGGACGATCATAATGAAAAGTTAAAATACATACAGTAACATATAAGAATAATAATTATCATCATTTTATTTACCATACATTTGTATGGATCTGATCATGATCCTTGATATGGAGGATACACATCCATCAATTGTCTATACTGCTTATCCTGTTTAAGGTCGCAGTGGGGCTGGAGCCATTGGGTGAGAGGCAGGGTCACAGGGCTGACACATAGAGACAGACAACTACGTCCGAACAGAGATTTGAACCAGGAACCGTCTAGCTGTGAGGCGACAGCACTAACCACTGCACCACCATGCAGCCTGTAAATATATGTATTATATTAACATGGATATCGTATGTATGTGTCACATTTTACAAGATAGATTTAGGTACTATACTCATGAATAGATATTTATAATAAAAAAATAATACATATAATACAATGTTAAATGATCCAGTCATCATATTTATGTCTTCTCTCCTGGCCTCTCACACATACTCACTGAGTGGTCTGGATAGATTGACTGACGTGTGTGTCAAAATGAAAACTTTTCTGATCACCTTCATTCCACAGCGTCATGAAGGCCTCTATCTGCTCTCAGTGAGTGCATGTGCACCCCCCCTGACCTTTGACCTTATGCATTCATGCATATTACTAGCTAGCTAATCTCTATTTACAGATTCTACATAGAAATGTAGAATCTGTAGGCAGGGGATTTTTAGTACGGGAAGTGTTCTGCTTTTCCGTTTGTACTACACTCGTAGGTCGAGTGACCAATCATGTATCAGCAGGCTGCGGCGTATGCAGGAAAAACAGTCTGTGAGGAGAGCAAATGCAGGCAGAACGTTAGCGGCGTGATGACATCCCAGCCATCTGATGACAATTTAGCTTCTTATTTATTTCCATACACAGATACCGGCAGCAAGTTCAGCTTACAAACTGTTCTAGATCTAAAATTCCCCTGAAGCTGTGTCACGAAATGCCGTGCAGCGTTTAGATTTCCCAACTTCCTTGAATGCATCAGAAATGATCGATTTGACCTCCGTAGTTTTCTTCTCCTCTTGAGGACAGACCTGACAGAGCTACTTTTTACTAATTTGCATCATGATGTTGAATTTGGCAAAGGTAAGACCCGTTAATTAAAGTGACACACAAGAAAAACGTTTTCTTTTTCACGTTCATACCATGAAATAAGCCAGAGTGAAGCCTGTGTGTGTAACTTACTACTATTTACAGTGAAAGAAACACTCACTAGAAACAGATGAACGGACGCTCCTCAGGGGGATTCAATGAACCAAGAAATGGCATTAATTGTGCAGATAAGTCTGGGGGGGCGAAATTCGCTACACTTTTGAACTAATGTTTATCTAAAAGCTGGCTGAACCGGACACGCCCGACATGTTCACCGTTGTCCCCGGAGGCTATGTGAGACTATAGCTGTTGGTTGATAGCTAGCTAACTTTTTACCTGCTCATCAGCTGCTAGAAAAAAAGATGGATTTTGTTATCGCTTATGCAACATAACAGGGATGTCATTTCAATGAAAACTTTCTGGCTAACATAATTTTAAACCAGGCTTTGGGCAGGATCCACAGAAAGGAAGGTGTACTGCACACCCTGCAGAAAGTAGATCCTCTGAACTCTGCTCCTGCCTGGTTATCTTACATTTTTTGTTGAAGTACCCTGAACAAAAACCCACAGGATATTGCTGATAAACTTCAGGACAGTATATATCATAACCAGAAAAACTGACAATATTGAATACAATCCTGAGGATATTGAATGAAAGTTTAAGAATATTAAATAAGAATCTGAGATTCTAGAAAGAAATAATGAGCCTGAGAATATTGACTGAACAAAAACCTGAGAAGATCAAATACAAAATGAGACTATTGACTGACAACCTGAGGAACATCGAGCTGAAACCAGAGCATATTGACGAACATTTAGAGAAAACTTGAGAGCATTAAATGAAAACTGAGAATACTGAATCACGACACCTGAAAGATAATACACAAATAAGAATATTAAACAAAAACGTGAGAGTATTGAATGATATACTAAATGGATTATATACAAATACATGTGAAAAAATTAATCTTGATATATCTGACGCACAGTCCGACCAAAATCAAATTCAGCTGAAATGTGTTCAATCCTTTTCCAGGAAAAGACGTAATAGTAGTTAAAGTATTGTTCCCAGAGTTTTACTGCATGTAGTCATATGATCAGTACATTGGATTTTCACAACCTTGTAGCTGCAGTCATTAGGCCTTAATGCTGTTAGGTATCTGTCGCGAACTCTGTCCGTTATGATTACAAAGAGCTGCACTTCCGGCTTCTCCGGGGTGGCTGCTGAGAGCTGACTGGCCTATTGTATCAGTTCCTGGAAACCCAAGCTAATACAGGCGTGAGTGACCACCCATCTGCAAACTAACTGACCTAAATACTGGGCAACATCTGTGGGGGCAGAGATGGTGGATGCTGACGGATAGATATGTGTGTGCGCATGCCCGTGTGTGTCTCTCTCTCTGCCAGCGTGTGTGACAATGACAGCGTCAGAATAATAACATCTCTCGCTCAGTGCGGCAGTGAAGGATCTCTCAATGTCACTCGGCTTGAAGAGAGCAAAACAGACCTTTTATATCGGCGCTTTTTAAGCTTAACAGACGAAATTCGCAGCAAATACCCAGCTGAGAAATTAAAACTGAGAAGAGCAGTCAGGGAGCATCATGAGCGGGCGCAGACATGCCTTTGTGCTCCCTGCGCTGCTGCGGCTGCACAGCGGTTGACAGGACGCATTAGAGAATCCCTCAGTGAAGGGTGACTGACCTAAACATGTGACCTAAGTGCTGCCCTACTTTTAAAGGGTGCCACATGAGATCAAGATTTTCCTCGGCTGTAGTGTATTACTGGCTCCAGCCCAGCATGCTTCAGCGTTTTGGGGACAAACTACAGTACACAACCCAGTTTTTTTTGCAGCAGTTTAAGCAGCTTTGGGGGAACATTGTTACTGGGGCAACTTGTTTTTCCCACACGCAAGCTGACATCAGTGAGACATCAGTGGAAACGCGGGGGGTAACTGAATATTCATGAAGGGCAGGGACCCATTTCAGCCCGATGAACACTCCCTCCCTCTCTCTAACTTGCACAAGCACACTCACACAAACACACATGGGCCGGTTGCAAAATGGTACGCACACACGAAGAGCAAGGACTTGTTCCATACCAGCAGGCACATACTCATCTCACGCCTCGCTGCACTCATTCATATCAAAAGCGCATGCTCATTACATACAACAGCGGAACACACACACACACACACACATGCACAAACGCCTCATACAACTCATCCAACTTGACTTCTCTCATAAAGACATAATAAACATTTGAACAATATCTCTTAGCAGCGGCTCCTTATGAATCCATTAGCTCAATAAGAGTGTTTCTTGTTTCATTATGAAACGACTGCTTAAAAACGGCTTAAGGCAAAATCTGCCAGATGCAAAAAAGCAATGAGAAGAGACAGCTCAGCTTCAAGCAGATGGTTCCTAGCTGCAGCTAACAGCTGGATTCATGTTTCCCTGTTCATGCCGACATTGTTTGACATCGTGATTATTAAACAGGCCCGTTTCAGCGCTGTTCCTCCTCTGTGTTATTCTGATATTGGTATGCAGAGGCGGCGGCGGGAGGAGGGGGAGGAGGAGGAGGATTGGACGGTGCGATGAGAGGATAGACTTGGATGTGATGAGAGGCTGAGGGCAGTCAGTCAGTCTGGACGTTTGGCACAGAGACAGCGGATTCCATTTCCATGCCAATCTGCCTTGTCTCTTTCTGAATCAGACTTGACCTTCACAGGCTGATGACTCCAGAGGCCTGGGACCGGGACACGCTTTCTGCCTTAAACCAGAAACACGCACACCGAGATATGTAACAGCATGAAGCGTGCACAATGGGAAAAACATTCCCGTCTGTTCACTCGCAACTGTATTTGCACACACGCACACGCAGCCATAAGTAAGCACACACAGAAAAGCTTAAACCATCAGAAAAAAAGTCTCTCCCTTGATTTACTGTAAAGGAGTGATACAAAGGATTGAAACGAGACCAGATCGTCTTCAGAGAGCCAACCCTCTGAGCAGATGGCTCTGTTTTTCATCTTGCCTCTCATGAGAGCTCATTTTCTGTGCTCTGTTCAGCTATTTCACTGTTTTTCACCATTTGAGTTTGTTTCTATAAAACACCAACAGAATCCAGTTCAACAAAACAAATAACAAACAAAACAAACGACTCTCCAGAGGTTCTTTTGTCTTCCTCCTGCAGGTTTTAAACCTCCCCCCTCTCCCTCTCCTGCTGCTACAACTATAACCACCCGAGGTCCAGGTACCCAGCACCCGTCCTGTCTGCCCCCATCCCCCCCTCTGTGTTTAAAGCCAGGCTGAGATAGACCTTTTACAAGTCGCCTAATGAAAGTGACTCCGGGCCCTCTGGTTAATTGACCACCTTTAATGAGTGTCAAACTGCGGCGGTCATTAGACTGGGGGTTACTATGGGTCACCGCTGGGGTGAGACAGAAAGTAAGAAAGAGAGAAAACAAGGGAGAAAGAGAGAAAGCAGGTCGGCCGTTCAAGAAACAAGCACAAATTATTTTCCTTGTCCTGGGCTCTGGGTTGTGTTGCCGTGCTTGTGTGTGAACAGCGTTATTCACAGCGTGCATGCATTATGTGCACAGCCTAAGGCCAGCACCTGTCTTGCTAACCATCGCTGACAAAACACAGAGAGCAGCGGCCATATGGGTGGAAATTCTTTCATATCTAATATTCAGCATCCAGATCTGTCCCTCATGTCTTCGCAGACCTCCTCTTGTTTCCTGCCTTTTCCAGTGGCTCGCCTCTTCTTGACGAACAAATCTAATAAAGCAGAAAATAGAAAAAATGTCCCTCTGTTTTTGCATGAGCCTGCTGGGCTGTCTGTCATATTCCATCTCTCTCTTATGATTTAGGAACCTGGGGCTGTAAATGACCACTATCATCTAGTCTGTCATCGCTGATAGGGGACAGATTTCAGCTTTCATGTGTTGCAGATGATCATGATTCTGCTTTAAAGGCGTGCATTTACTGTTGATGACCTCATTTCAAAATCATATTGCAAACAAACACAATGTCCTTGTCCTTTATTTTTGTGTACTGTGCTCCTCAAGGGTACTCGCAGACACGCTCGTACACGTCTGCGCGCACACACCTAAAGCCCCCCTGTGTTATTGGATTGAAATGGAGCCCACCACACATTTCCTTGGAGTATTGATTTAATCAACTGCATATCATGTTGAGACCCGTATCATCTGATGCAACACACACCACCGGCAGCGAAAAGAAGCGATCCATCACCATTTAGCGGGACAGGCCCTTGTAGTCTAAACACGGAACCATTACGCATGGTTTAACATGGACACTTTGACCTCTGGGAGGTGACAAGGTCAATGACATCGTTAGAGAGGAGTCAGTCTGTGTGCCGGAGCGAGACTAATTGCTATCAGACCTCAATCACAGCTAATAAGTGCTTAGATTTGTTTCGATACTCATATTATCCACTTCTAATATCCTGATAGATTTGTTGTCGTTTCGTGCCAACGCAGGGAGAAGCTGTTTGAACCTCTTTTGGGTTTGTTGCTACGGTAGCTCAGTAGATCCCTTTATCCCAAGGCTCTGTTAGTCCATTCAAAGGTAGCTAAGCTTACAAAATAGCTAGAGGGTGATTTCCCACACACAGATAAAGCCCAGACTTGAAAATCACTTTCAAAGCAGGCTCCCCTCTTAAGATGCTTTGAAGCCCAGGAGAAGAGCTTGAAAAAGCCACGCATGGGAACCCGAAATCTCCTGAGTTTAACAGAAATATTAAACTTTTTTTATCCCTCTCTCTTGGCCTGCAGTCTGGCCTGATGCTGGGGTTCACGTCTGCGGGGTCGGGGTCTTGTCACACCAACGTGGGCTCGACCTGGAGGCGCCACACACCGCCCGCTCATCACAGCTTTGTCAGCGACCTCACTGGACCATGAACGCAGACAGACCACTCCGGAATGTCGGCAGGGCCGGTATCGACCTCTGCGCTCAAATGGACAAGCGCACAGATGAGCGCATGCAAACACACACACACACACATATGAGCAGAAGTAATCTGATCCAATGACACAGGAGCTGCCTCAGTGTGCGGCTAACTGCCTTATCTCCCTCTGGCCGCGCTCCTCTTTCCTCTCAACATTCTTTCAGGTATTTGGCGGAGACCTTTTCTCTTTGTCTGCCCTTTTCAAAGACCTGCTTTATGCTGGGAGCCCTCCAGCCGTCGTGCTGCAATCTCCTCTCTCCCTCTCTTTCTTTCTGCCCACACATCTCCCGAACTTGCTTCCTCACTTTCTCTTTCTCACCCACCCCCCCTAACCCTGTCTCTCACATCCCTCTCTCCTACACTCTAATTTCTCTCCACTATCCCAGCACTGAATTGAAGATACAGTGCCACCTGTGCAGAGTCCCAGAGGTGTGTGTGTGTGTGAGCGAGAGAGAGTGAGGGACGGGGGGTCATGCAGTTCCTGGTCCATGACGTCCAGACAGAAGTAGACGGGGGTTAGACTAATGGGACCTGTGATCTGGTCTCTGAAACGGAGCGACAACGGCCTCCTTTGAAGAGACAGGTGGAGTGTTTCTGGATATGTATGGGGGAGGATGGCAATCAGTGTGCATGTGTGAAGGGCCATCCAGCATCTTCAAAAACCAGCAGACTAATCTGTCATGGGATAACTGACTAATGATCACACTTCAGAAAGCAATTGCACCCTGCTACCTACACAGATGCTCTTTCCCGGGGTGATCTATGAATATTTTTTTTGCACACGCTCCTATATGAATACAATCAACACAATACCTGCGCAGCTTTTGGAGAGCTTTCGGACTAATCAGCTCTGACAAGTGGAACAAAACAATTTAATACAGGGCTGATTTCACATCTGAGCGGCTCGTCATTTACATAAGCTTTCCACAGTCTGCTCACTGAGCTGCGACAGGCATGTGGTGCGCCTGGAGAGACCGGAAGGCTGCTCCAACTATTCTGCCCCCTCTCTATCTGACCTCACCAAGGAGAAAACTACACATGCGGCACTACATGCAAAGACTCATTAGGATACACATGTGTGCAGATCTTAGCCCACAGTCACCCTGTTTCCATCACACACACACACATATAGCGTGCATGCACGTACACACTTTTAGTGTCCTGTGGTTAGTAGGGAGAGGAAGCAGTGGCGCGTCTCACTGCTGACTTAATGTCTTTTAACAGTTTGGCTCCAGGACCAGGGGTTGGTCAGGGCTGAGCTAAAGCCAAAACTGGGCCTGATCATCTGTGACGGGGAGAAAAACCTCCGGCAAAGTGTGTGTGTGAGTGTGATGTGCATGTCCTCTCTATCGCTCTCTCTCCTCTCCTCATTTTCTCTGTTTCAGTCTCCCTGCATCTGCATGTGTGTGCATGAAGTGTGCAGAGTGTGTGGGACGCTTCGCTGGTGGAAGCTACAGGGGACAGAAACAGCGGCGGACTGAATTACCCTGGACAAAGCCATCGACAGAGGCATTAAAGTGACAATAGAATATTTACAGCACACAGAGCTGATTCACTCTGCCGCCTAATATGCAGCACATCAATATCCTGAAGAACGCTAGTAACACACTGCAGTGCATCGCGGTGAAAATTAGCCTGGCGTACAGTCTCGCAGACACACATTTGCACGCACACACACAGAAGAAAGTACTAACTGGTGCTGACTTGAAGGCAAACCGGGAGGGATCTGGAGCAGAGCGGAGCAGAGCAGAGCGGGGAAATAACTGCTGCTCTGCTTGAGTAAGTTTCCTCTCAGCGCTGAGGAGAATAGATTGCTGTGTCTCCTTGCATAGCTTTACCTCTCAGGTGGCCTACAGGACACCAAGTCACCTTGTCGTTTAATATCAGACACACTAGAACAGCTGTACCTTAGGAATGTTTATGCTGGTGGGGATGGGTGGCATAATTACGTGCGGCCCTGAGTGTATATGCGTGCGTGCTCGTGCATGTTTGGAAATGATTTGAAGTTCATAGCTCAAAGGCCCCGGGTTATCCCGATCCCCCAGAGCGCCTCACGAAAATCTGCATCGGATCACACAAACATGTCATTCAGTTTGCTAACTTTTCTCCCCAACCGCTAACCGCTGGTCCTTTCCTCCGCACTCACAGCCACTTAGATCATGCTCACATGCACGACAGACCTCTCTACTCCTGTCTCAGTTTCACAGTCCAGAGCTGCCGAAATAGCCAACATATGTTTGGAGAATGAATGTGCAGCTTGGAGGTCAAACAGCTACGCGGTGCGCCGCTCTGGGCTCATTTCGTTAAGTACAGACCGTCACATACTTAGCTTGATTATTAAGAAACTCTCTCTACAGTTGCTCTACGCTGGTTTTTGAATATTTTATATCATTCATAATTCACCAGCTCAGGAAAATTAAGAGCACTTAGAATGGTTGTAATTTGAGAGAAGAAACGAGTCGGCGGAGTGCTGCACGGTGACAGTGATGTATTTACGCTACACTGATGAGAAAAGTACAAATTGCTGTGTTACATGCATTAGAGGAGAAATAGAGACTGATATATTGCACTTTGGCATACAACACAGAGCAGTGAAGTGTTGAAATACACCGAACTGTACTCCAGGAGTGCGGCCACTATTAAATGAGCCCTTTTCTGCAGCGTTTGGCATTAAACATACTGTGTGAGAAGATCTAAAGGAGGGAGCTGCAGTCTGTCTGCAGAGCTACATTACTGTCAGGTGATGATCCCTGTCTTCCCATCAAAAACAAGAAAGATCTACAGAACCTACAGAAATGAAGGTTTAAAACAAAACAAATGGGCCGTGTGAAAGTGATCTTTTTGCCATATTACACAAAGAGTGACTCATAACACCGTGTTTGACGAACAGGAGGCGGAGGCCGTCCAACACCAACAGTTTGGGGTTCGTCTTAAGCTGGATCAACTGTATATTTGGTGCGGCACCATGGCATCAGGGTCATTCTTTAGAGATTTCAGGGGGATGAACTGGTGGATTTTCCATTTGCTGAAAAATGGTCTGACAGCCGCTCTCTTGCATGCGAATAATGACGGCAAGAGCTGCAATAGCGTGACACCGTAAAATCTGACTTTGTACCAGAGGACTCTGCTCATTTCCTGTTGCCGTCTTTTAACATTTAGCACAATTTTTCCGACATAATGTAGTTGACTCAACATAACCGAAGTACAAACAAGGTAATAACCAGTCAGAAAACAGATTGTGAGGCTTTAAAACGATCCTGACAAACAAAGTTGGTGGGAAAACCAGATCAGAAAACAATGGAAAATATCTGTTTGGTCCTTTTTATTGTTTAATAGTAAATGCCACACAAATATCTGCAGAATCCAAACCAATTACACTAAATGTCATAAACGACAAGAAGTCTCGCAGCTAAAACCCAATGTGGTAATGTTTACACATGTTACAAGTTTACTGTTCAGACATGAAAATGTTTATCTGATGATTACTGAATATCTTAGTGTTTTATATTATAGATCAAAAGTCTCTTTTATATGAGACACTATGTTCCCGCTGGTCGCAATTACCACCGCTCGTAAAACACCCTCTTCCCATAAACTTTATTTAATTTTGAAACATATTCCGACGCGACGCAGCCCAACGAGCGTAATTTATGTAGGTTCATTTCTGAGAAGAAAAGGGGATTAAATCGAGTAAATTAGGCAAAGCCGTCGAGTTTTGTGTTACAGTAACAGATGTTTGGAAATGAGTTTGACTAGCATGCTATAAACTTTTCAGACGCGTCTCTTGTCAGCTCCAGCTGAAAAAAGATTGAATATCTCACTATGACAAATTAAAACCAGTTGTGTTAATAATTCACAGCAAATGGTGCGTGACTAGATTATTTATCTTGCGTAAGGAAGAAATCAAAGTTTGAAAATACTGTAACTTTCTCTAAGTGTCCTTTTTTTTTGCAGTTTATCATCTGGTGTGAAAATAAAAAGGCGAGTAGAGAAACTTTCCTCTCCACCACATGCGACTGGAACAAGCCGAGGAGTAAAACCAGCCCCACTGTGAGATGTTTAACCTTCGCCTCAGCGCCGAGTCGGAGCAGAAGCAGAACCCCGAGCAGCACCGAGGAGGTGTGGATGTTGACCAACAACAGACGACAGATGAAAGAGTCCAGCCTGTCTGCTGTCCTTCATTAGGACTTGTCCGGGATGCAGCTGGATGTACTTACCTTTAATAGTGCTGATAATTAGCCCTGCCATTCTACACTCTCCCCACGTAAACACACTGCCACTCACACACACACTGAACCACACACACACACACACACACACACACACACACACACGCCGCAGAGTTTATTACTTGGAAGGGAATCATTATCAGGGATAATTTGAAAGCAATTTTGAGGCTCACCTATTACCTCTGTTTTGGTTCCTCCTGGTCATTAGCAGAGCTGTCAGGAAGATTGAATATTACACATTTAGAGGGGGGTCCCTGACTCCAGGTGTCAGGAGAGGTTAGGTAGAGCAAACGCAATGACAGACCATCACACAGAGAGCCACGGCCTGTCCCCTGAACTGCACCTACACTTGTGATTCTTGTTGAAAAATGAGTTTGGTTTGCAATTTGGCCCGTTTGTGTATTCATCACCTGCCGGCTGAGATAATTCTGGGCACTGATCGGCTAAGCCAGTTGTGCCAGAGGTGCAGGAGGAAGTTAAACACGTCTCGCCGCAGTTTTTTTCCTTTTTTTACTGTGAAGATTAATCACTGTTTCAGGAGTGGAATATCAATAAAGGGCCCAATTATGAATTTGAGGTGCGGCCATTGTCTGTGGACGACTCCCTCTTTGCCAGATTAATTATGAGGCTGCGTCTTACCTGCTGATTTTATTAAACCTTTTCATGTCTCAACTTCCATCTATTCTTTGGGCATTAATATGCAGATCAAAAAAGAGACAGATTTTCTCTGGCAAACAGCGAGGTCATGCTTCAAATTAGCATATTACTAATCTACATAAAATTGCTCCAAAGACACCGTCTTGTTAGAGTCGCAGCTCTGGGTGCAGTTTCACGTCGACTGAACCGTGACAAGGCTGAGTGGGCTTGTTATTCTAAATGTAACACTATTAACTTTACACCGGTACATTCCATGCTATACGCCTGCATATATTTCATCCAAATGACGCTGCGTTCAGGCTCTGTGATTTACAACTCTTTGTATTGGTTATCAGGCCATTTTAAACTTCACTCACTCAACTGTTTCAGCTTAAAGTATTAAAGAGTGAAATTGAAAGACAGAGAGGGCTGTCTTTGCCGATGTGTGGAGGCTTATGGAGACACAGTATGTGGAAGCAGGCAAGCCTCGGCCTATGAATAATCTGCCCGAGTGTTGTTGATATTTACTAGCTGAATGCAAATGTCATCGTCTCAACAGATCGTCTTTCCCCTTGTGCCCGCTGCTCGGCTCTGTTTTGTATTCTCTCAGCACTTTAAGGTAAAGCCGGAGAAAATTAAATCATGAAATCATTACCGGGAAAGGTCAAAACATAAATATTTCATAATCTGATATTTTCTACGTAGGATTGAGTTTATGCACGGTGACGCTAAGGCTGAGAGAATACAGAAATATCAGGCTACTGTGTCTTTATCTGAGCTAAGCAGGTTCATGCTGTGATGGCAGGAGAAAGGCCTTCAGTTTTTTGCTGAATGTCCAAACTGAGACCAGAGTTTGGACAATGAGGGATGAAAAAAGTAGAGCCGCAAGCACTTCTTTGTAGTCTCTGCTCCAGCTGTCTTGCATAAGTTAATCCTTTTTACCACTTCAGGCAGATCAATAAGGTCCTATACCTGCTAGTCCAACTAATAAAACGGTCGGGTAACCCTAGTCTCTGCAGCGTGTCCTGGGGTGCTGAGGCCCACAAGTCTGTGCACTGGGGCTCCCCACACCCTTCCCTTTCTTAATGATCAGGATTAGAAAGGCTGGGGCCTCTACTGTAGGAGGAAGCAGCTGCTTCCATGCTCATTATAACCTCACAAGTCCATAGAGTGGTAACAGCTGGAACACACGTTTCAGAGGGAGAGAGCTGGGATACTACCAAGATCTCATGTGGCCATGTGCATTCCACATTGAGCGGTGAGCTGCAGCGCTGCGGCATCGCATGACAAGCGGATGACAGAGAACAGAAGTGAGGTGATGGATGCATTAACAGAATCATTTGTTTAGGTGTTTTGTAATTTGATTTTATCAGGTGACGCCCGCTTATTGTGGATTCTTATCAACCTCCCATTACTTTCTTGTCTTCTCATAATCACCAAACTTTCCGTGTAGATGAAGAGATGGATCTGCGGCACAATAACAACAGAGGATCACTTAATAGAGCGCTTTAATCAAGAGCTGTGGTGTAGTTAAATGACATCTCTTATCTCCGGCAGACTATATCTGCTGCTGCGACTGATGATGGCAAGATGAGGTGCGCTAATGAAAGGGATGGTGGAGTACACTGATAAGGCTGCCTCAGTCCAGACTCAAATATTACTTTAATGACTTGATCATCCTTTGCATTTATAATGGGACCGAGCTTGTCTGCCCTGCCTTGATAAAACGGTAACAGTGTGCAGCAATGACAGGCCATTTGCCGACATGAAGTCTCACTGCTGTACCTGCACTGAGACTCAGAAGTACTGCAAATGCAAAACTGCAGTGAAACGAAGACGTGTGGACACTTAACTGAAACGTTTATAAACTGAGCGGCTGGAGCTGCCTCTCTTGACATCTCCTAAATATGTAGAAATTGAGTTTGCTCCCATTTAAGTTGTCTGAGCGCATCTATTTTCTTTCTCGCATCAAACCGCCCCCCCCCTGCTGCGAGAATGTGAAAAATCCCTGCTGGCTGGCAGGGCCAAGGCTGGGGCTGAGGCGAGACGGACTCTGTAAAATTACCCGACGCCTCGCCTTCTATAATTCTCCACTAATTGTCTGGAAGGCTCTGCATTCAGGTGTGGAATAATACTGACCGAGTGGCGTATTGAAATTCCACTGCTCTGCTCCCTGGGGTCACATTCACAATATGCAGCTCCACAGAGCTGTGAATCTGGAGTTTAGCCTTCTGCATGAGGTAATGAAGAGCCGCACGCATTCAGAAGAGTTCCTCCTCCACCGTGATGAGGCAGTGGCACCTTTGGGCCTATTATCGCAGTACTGCTATGACAGGTACAGACGCTTCACACCAAGACACCCTGAACTTTCATTACAGAGCACCTCTAAGGAGGCGCTGGAATCATAACAAGGACTTTTATGTTTCTACATCCATCCTATCATGCCGGGGATAGAGCTCCAGTAATAGGATGACACAGAGAGAGAGGAGAGAGGAGAAAAGAAAAGAAGTAAAACAAATGAACTCAAGCACAAAAAGAGAAGGTAATTGAAAATAAGCACAACAATAGGAACAGTGGAAAAAAAAGAACAGGTTTTGCATAATAAAGTAGTACATAACAAAAGCTCCACAGCAGGCCTAAAGCAACTCCATAGCAAGCCTCCTTTCCATTGTAACCCTGCTATTCAATGTATGGGCACCATGTGGGTACGCATACATCCTGTACCACTCACCCCCCCATGATGACTAATGAAGTTGACACAGGGCTTTCAACTATTCATGACTTGAGGCCTGAATTATTTGTCGGGTTGATGTATGCAGGCAAACTGTGTTTCCAGAAGAGATGTGTCCCCCTCTGTGGGAATCTCCTGACTAGGCGTGCCTTTGATTTCAGAAACACTGTCTCTGTTTCCTACATCAGCCCCGCGCAGTTTACAGCAACTCCTTGGGGTGGACGCTCGGTGCAGCTGTGGGCATGTGAGAGAGGAGATGGAGAGACAGAGGGAAGATGCTAAGCTAAAGCTCATTACGCGTCTTGCTTACAGGCCTTGTGTGGATATTCTATTAGCCATATCTAAAGTGTAATTGTACCATTGAGGGGGGGAGGACACAATGTTGTCGGGATGCCAAGCTTTCTCTCAGCGACTAGCGAAGTGTGGTAATCTCACACACCATCTCATTACAGTTTAAACCCCCAGCAGCTGCTCGCATTAGACTTTTATTACACGCTGCCGCTCACAGCTGTGCTGGCATAGCCCCGGACAGGATGGTGAGAGACGGGAACAAAGACAGACAGACACAGGGATTCCAGCACAACATTTGGCTCCCATCAGAAAAGTGGAAATATCGAAGCAGAGGGTTGTAATGACCCTAACAGCTTCTCAGTGTGATAACTCCGCAGCCCCCTCTGCTCCAGACCCTAAACCAAGGCCAAGGACAGTCGCACAGATGGACCAAGTCAAACCCAGTCAGATTGGGATTCAATCAAAACTGCCGGAGCAGTGGTCATGCAAGAGCTTCACGCCGGGACAGCTTTCATAAGCATTTGTCTCGTTCTGAAAGCAGCATGTGGCGGTGGTACTCTGTTATCTCAACAGTCACATCTGTTTTAAGAGGCTGCGAGTGTGCGTGTGTGTGGTGCACGTGTGTGTCTCTTTGCGTGTATACAGGCCATAAGCACAACAGGTTGAATAAATGTACAGGGACATATATATTTTATAATGTCTTATGTAGAAAGGAAGTCAGAGGTCAAAGGTCAAAACTCACCTGGAGAGAATTTTATCAACTTTTTTATATATATATATATATATAAAAGTAGCCAAATACAAGTAGATAGGTTATTAAAAGCTCTATAAGGTTATTTTCTTTATTTTAGATTAAAAAACTAAGATTTGAAAACCTGGATGCTCAAACTCTCATGAGTTATTGTTGTTTAGTTTTGTATTAAGTTTATATTCATGTTCAGATATCATTTCCTGTTTCACTTTGTCTTGCGTGTTGATCCACTTCCTGCCTTTGTGTGTTTTCCCACTTGTTTGATTGCGTGCCCCGCCCTCATTGTTTCCACTTGCTCCTTGATTGTCTCTCCTGTGCTTGATTAGCCTCACATCCCCAGTGTATTAAGTCTTCAGCTGTGTCCCAATCCAGGTGCTGCAGCCTTCGAAGGCCGTATTTGAAGGCCGATTGTGTCAATGCATTGTGTCGAAGGCTGTCCCAATTTGAAGGCTCCTTCAAATGCGTCCTCCTTTTCCCGGTCCACCAAGGATGCTTCGGATGCATCCTTCGTGGCCCAATGTATCCTGAGATTTATTCCGCGCCACTTCAAATGAGATGGCGGACTCTTACACAGCTGAGGAATACACTTTTACATGTAAACGTTTTTGGGTTTTAACACAGTCGAATAGCTAGTGTTACACATTTCAAAAAACAAATGAGCCCTTTAAACAAATTGTCTTTCAAACAATAGGTCAGGTTATAAGTTACGTGACGTTAGTTATGCTAGCTAGTTAGCCCGCTAGCTACCTGTGCTAGATGACAGGAACGGCGTTTGGTGCAAGGGTAAGGGCAGGAAATGCTGGTGACACAAACAGGAAATCTTCCATATACCAGACCGTCTCATTTCAGTTAGCGGTCTACGCAGGCTATGAACGCCGCATCCCCTGTAGACCGTTTTTCCTTGTGGCTCTCCTTCTGTTTCCTGTTTGGGTTATATTTTCAGTTTGACCTGTTTTGGGACTTTTGATGCCCTGGACAATGACCATAAGCCTTTTTGTTTTGCCCTTTTGTTTTGTTTTGGTCTTTCAATAAATATATATCTTAGTCTGCATCTGTGTCCTCTCCCTTTTTGTTCAATCTCAAACAAGACAAACAAACAAAAAAATACCAGTGATATCTTTTCTTATGATAGTAGCCATAGTGAGAAATGATTTTCTAGATTGTTAGAAACATAAAAAATGTTAAGTTAAAGCCCCCCTCCAGTGAAAATCCAGCGTTTAGCATATCAGGGACAACATCAGCAGTCATCTCCATGGCTGGGCCTGTCTGCTTTTAAACTGCAGTGTACCAAGGACAGGCTGAACAACACGCTTTCAGATTGGCAGGTTTGAGACGTCACAAACCTAAAGAGCCAATCCCGTTAATGGACGTGGTGACGCTATGCATATCATTATGTGTAACCCATGGCAACCACTTCGGCGATGTTGAGCCAGCTGTAACCGTCATCAAAATGTTTGCAAACTCACAACTGACTGCTAACGTAAAATTTGCTGTAATTTTACAAAAAGAAAAACGTGGTTCATGGTGGGCGGGGACTATGCAGATTCAAGAATTTTTAATGAGAGAGAAGGCGATAGCGTGGGAGGATTTTTCCAAGTTCAAGATGTTATCTTGAAGATTGCAGTTTTGTTCTCTTTTGTGGCACTTTTGGCAAGATGGGAGACAGGATGACACTTAACCAGACGTCTACGGTTGGCTCCCTTTGTTATGGTTGTACCTTGACGGTCGCTTTCCTTTTTAGACTGTTTGCTTCATCTGAGCGTCCAATTTGTTTCTTTTTCTTTGGATTTTCACTTATTTTTGAACTTGTATCTGTAGTCATCGATCTTTTCTTTGTTTGTTCAGCCATAGCAGATTACTGTTTACTCGCAACACTTGTGTGATTTTTTCCGGGAATGTCGCCAAAGACGCCCAGTCTGTAATACTGCAAATGCAAAGGCTTTCATCAGAGGGCCATAGGCTCAATCACCATTGTGTTCCCTCATTCTGTGATAGGTAGTGACTTAACATTTATTTACATGAAAATCTTAAAGATTATAACTTTAAACATATTTTGCAGGAAAACATATCAGACACAATTTATTATTTCGAGCAGAGTATTCTACATGTTTGAAAACATACCTGGAGCTGGTCTTTAAAAATACAATATGTGAAGTATAGTCGTCGTAAAAGTCACTGAACAGTGAGCTCATTGTGGTGTTGTAACACTTCATATTGAAACAGGTATGTATACAGGTGTGATTGGAAAAAAGTCTTAATTTTGTGAGTTAAATAAGATTAAACTTTCCTTTTATGATGAACAGTGTTTAAAATAGTTCATGTTCCTGATCTTGCATGTTTGGAATATCTCTCTAAAGCCGGGGTAGGAGAAGAGTAAGACATGATATATAGGGTTGCTGCTTAGATTTGGTCCACTTCATATATAAAGTGTTAGGCACAACTGGATGCAGATGTGTGTGCATTTATTCATGTATTGAGTCTTGTGCTTCGTGGCTGTTGTAAGTTTGTATACTCTCGTACCGTGGGATATATCCTGGAGGCTGATTTGTGGGAGGTTTATGTTTATGTATGTGTTGGATGATGTTTATGTTACGTACGTTTGAAAGAGATTTATGTATTGTGCTGTTAGACGGTGATGGGTTAACATGCCACAGTGTTTGGGTTGTTGTTGGTTAATGCGTCTAAATAATCCCCTGAGGGGTGGGTTATGTAAATGACCAGACGTGGAAATTAAATGTGCTTTCACTCAGTCATTACGATGCTTATAAAGATTTTATTGGAGGATTTTACTGTTCTTTATAGTTTTCAATTAAGAAATGAATAAAAGATAACAGAATTGTTTTTAATTTAACAATAAACAACAAAGACAAAAAATAGACCCTTTTTCAGTAATTATATTTCATTTTTAATAAAGAAACTCTTTGTGTTTGTAATATATTTGACGAGAGACGGTGAGAGGATCTAATTTGAAGAAGCTCTGGTGTCTACTTGGTAATTTATTTTAGGTCTGGGGAGAGATTATTGACCCCTCCTGGTATTTCTGGCTTGTGTGTGTAGAGAGAGAGCAAAAATAATTCTGGTTTAACAGAGAAAATAACTTCCCTGATAAAAAAGCAGAATACCAAGACACCATTTAGTCTTCATAATTGGCCTGAGTAGCATGGAATGGTTAATATCCTGGAGAGTGTTCATATTATTTTCCCCCCCTGTGTATTTATACAGCGGGCAGGAGGAACAAAACAACACAAACACAACAGAATCTAATACAGCAGCACCAACATTCAAAGCTTAAAAACATACATGGAATTAACAGCAGACAGTCACACGAGCTTCACTATATTTTGTGATTAAATCAAGCTGCCATGTCGTACAGGTGTTCCCATTATTGCGCCTGTATTCGTCTATTCCGGCACTTTCTCCCTGTGTGGCTGTCAGTCTGTGCAGGCTCAGTGTGTGTGCGCCTCGCCCGTGTGTCTCACCTTGACTTCAGTGTGAATGCGGCGTACTTGCAGAGGACACTGGGACACAGAGCCCAGCTGGGGAGGGAGATGAAGCACAGCTGGGGATAATTAAACCCAGCACTGTCTCCGCGAAGGGGCCGGGCAGCCGGGGCCGGTCTGGTGTCCCCCCTGACAGAGCAGCTTGGATCTGGACCGACTACACCGCAGTCCTGTGTTCGCAGATCAGAGGAAGAGGCATTGAATCTGACAGCAGCTCAGCGGTGGAAATGTGTCTGGATAAAGACCCAAACACACAGCTTGACTATGTTGTTGTTTCCCTAAATGAACAATACAACGCGATGCCACTCATATGCTCTCGTCTGTGCAGTGATAGACAGAGCACGAGTGCAGGCATCTGAGAGCATAATTGGCCAGAGTACTGATAGCAGGGAGGTTAACTGGAGCAGACCTGGCCCGCTTTATCAGCCCTAAATTCGCCTTGGCTCCGTATGAAGCATGGAAGCCGGCCATATCACAGCCAGGGCGAGCCCAGCGTCAAGCTGCGGCTGGGGTTTGTCTAATGTGAGGAATGCTTTTTCCTGTTTTTCCTCCAAGTCTGATTAATTTACAATGGCAGCGCTCTCTGTCTCTGCCACGCTGGTTCTGTATCATTGGAAATGAAAAGGTTTACTTTGGATGTTGTGTTAGAAAAGTGAAACCAACTCCAGATCGCCCGGATATCTTTTTAAAAACCTCTGCAGCACGCCAACTCAAACAGCTTTAGATTGAATGACTCGACCTGTCCCATATTTAATAAGCCTGTACGTGGTGCGATGATAAAACAGCACTTTCCAACGCCATCAAACTGCTCTCCGTTGCCAAAGCTGCCGAGGTGAATGACCTAGCGCACAAAAATTGCAGCGTGATTAATCAGGAGAGGCTTTGGGGGGAACGTACAGCCGGCTGTGCCTGTGCTATCACCGCTGTTTTCACTTCCCACTGTTTGTTAGAATAAGTTAGACTGCTGAATGGAACCGTTTGATTACAGAGGCATTGAGTTGGCTCATTAATGATGCTGTTAATGGCGTCCTCCATCATTTTGGAAACACTATGTTGTTGCACGAGCAGTCAATACAGCAGCCATTTCACTGCCTTTATTAAGTTACACTTTACTGGTCTGTAAAATTTGACTGCAGACATTTTATTTGCCACTTCTTGATAGCTTTGCTTGAATTACAGGCGGTGTGGAGCACGGAGGGGCATCTATCTAAACGTGGGCATATCTTGCACTTGCCTGGTTGTAAATAACATCTCTTACCTGCTATTTGCCGACTTCATTGCAACCTTTACTTGTAGGTTACTTTGTCTCCTTTGTCGTAAAAAGAATGGCACAAGGCCAGCGGGAGATCATTAGCTGCGTTAGGTCAGTTATTTTCCCGATCACAGCCGTGATGGCTGGTCTGAGAATGTGCAATATGTCTTCATCACAGGAATCATTATAATGTATTCCTCTGTAGTGGAAAGCCCGATCACATCAGTCGTAAGTGAGTGGCTACAGGATTTTTGATTAAATCCCAAGGTGCAGACTTAGATGAAATGAGTTTCATTGGCAGCGATATTACCATTTATTGCCTGAGCTTTCACAAGAAATGGTATTTTAACAAAGCAAAGCTCCTCTTACCGTCGCCGTCGATTTCCAGGACAAGCACAGATCTCACAGGAAGCTGTCAGCTGATCAACACACACATACAGACACGCAAACATGTGAACGCAGCCTGATCAGGCAGACATGAGTCGCAAAATAGACTCTGGATGTGTTATCAAGCGTATTAGGAGCACAACTGATAAACTCTGCAAGCAGAGCAGCTCACAAACAAGTCATGTGTTTGTTCATTTGGCCTTCGTATTTGCTCCAGTCTCTGTAACCAACAGAGAATGAGGACGACACTTGTTTCATATCAGGTAACTATAGAGATTAGCAAACATGCTCTCCCGCTTCATTTGCCATCGCGGGCGCTGATAACAGCCCTCCCTGCCTCTGTTCTACACAAACAGGGCGCAAACCAAACATTTTAATTTCGCTGCATCTTCATGTCTTTGAAAGCATCATTAAACCCAGGCCTAATAAACGCAGCTAACCATGATGGATGTCTGAACAGCTCCATAGTCCTCTTCCTGCCCTGATGGAGATAAGTTGTTTCTGCAATGCTTCATGCCTTGTGACGTCTCCTCCGGGTTGTTGAGGGGAGGAAGCCCAATCCAGCCCTCGAATCCATCAGGCTTTAGCAGGGGGGCTCTATACAGCTTGTTAGAGTAACACGTATGACCATGTAGGAGCCCTAATGAGCGGTGAGCTAGCCGGGAGAACCGTGTCTGGACGACAGAGAACATAAATCTCCTGTCCTGTTCTGCGCCCCGGGGACCGCACGAACACCAAAATTGTGTGAGCGTGAATCCACAGCGTGTGTGTGTGTGTGTGTGTATGTCTGAGAGCAGAGAATGTGTGTGCACACAAACACACACACACACACAATGCAGATGACTAGAGCAGTATCCTCCCGGGAGTCTCATCTAGCATAGTTGAAAGAAGCAGGTTGTTTGAATTATGATCTAACAATAGTGTTCCACTCCCACGCTATAAATGAATCCAATCCCGGCATATCTATCATTAACACAGTGCTCGCACTCAGCTTGCTGCTTTTTATTTGGAATGAGTTTTGGAAATCAATCTACACATACTCTGCTCTGCACACGCCTCCCTGCAGCTTATTACAAGGTTATAATAATTCCTCTGTTTTTAGATCCCCTGTACATAAACCAAAGTCTATGGCATTGATCAGGTTTAGAGCGTCTCACTTCCTTCCTGCTTCCTGCGAGAACTCCGTCTGCTATGTTTATCTCCTGTGCCCGGCTGATATAGAGTAACATGTAGACTGGCCGTCTTTTTCCTCACACACACGTCCCTCCGCCTTGCAGGGCAACTGTGAAGTATGTAATGAAGGAGTGAAACTCCATTTATGTATTGATTAAGTTTACCCCTTCTGCAGTGGGATATGAGCTGGTGTGCAGCTTTAAATAAAACTGTGTGCTCATGTCTGGGTGTCTGCACTGGAGAGGCACAGAGAGAGAGAAGGAGAGAGCGAGCGAGAGAGAGGGACGTATGGACAGTGTTGCATGCATGTGGGCCACAGGAATGTGTTACAGAGTGTGTGTGCGTGAGAGGGAGAGACACTGTATGTGTGAGTTACACAGCCCCGGGGAGCTGCTATGGTCATATTTTAATAACTCACAGTATGTTGGATTATGTACTGTGGGCTTGTAATATCACACCGTCAGGGCAAAGCCCTTACAGATCCTCTGTTAGCTGGCCCTTAGCAGAAATAAAACACATATCAGGGGACTCGCCAAAACATTGTTTTCAGTTCTGCAGCACTTGTGAAAATGTGAGCTCCCACATGATTCCAGTTCAAAGGTACGCTTTTGCCATTTTGTCTGCCTCAGCACGCAGCGCTCTCTCTCTCAGCTACAATGAACAGAGCTCCAGGTTTAATAGGTCTTAAGTAGCGCACCCCCTTTGCTGCCTTTGAAGAGCAAACACTCTCTCGCTCTCTCTCTCACACATACACACACACACATATATATATAGTATATATATACACACACATTGCTGTGTGAGCAATAAAAGCTGAGGAACAGTGGCTAGTTCTCTCTCTGACACATCAAAAGGAGAGCTAAGGGGAGTAATGTGTGGAATGATGTGTGTGTAGACCAAGGCCGGGATGCCATTCATGGTTGTAGTGTTGTGGTTTTAACTGCCGCAGGAAGCTTTAAGGCTGCGGCTGGCAACTTTATACAGTAGTTTTAACACATAGCCTGCTGCAATCTCAAGTGATGTCTGTGTATTAAAGATTTTTTTCCCCCGCCTGAACAAAGTCCAGAAAATACAGCTATATGACAGTCATGTGCTCAGAAGAATAGCAGCAATAAGACATCACGTAGCTCACTCTATAAAGCAATAACCATAAACAACAAACCATAACCCACATTGAGAAACATCCTGAAAGCGAAACTGAACTGGATGCACACACACACATACACACACACACACAGCATGGGTGCATCTGTGTGGGTGTGTGCTTGCATGTAAGCACATATGCATGTTCACGTGTCTGACTGTGAGCTATCGGATAACTCAGGCACTGAAGGAGAAGGGGAAAGTTACAATTAGCCTCCCGCCGAAAGCGTAGCCTCATCCTACGAGGCATGTTTACGCTTTAGTCATGCGGTAATTACATATGTCGTCTTTTGTTTTCTATTCCCCATAAAGTGGGGAACATAATGAGGGAAAAAGCAAATTAGACGGAGAAAAAAAACAGATACTACGCTGTGCTCTTTTTGTCTTCAAGCTCATTTAGGCCTCCGAGAACGTCTACGGGGTTTGAAATGGAAGGAGAGGAGGGGAAGAGAGGACTGTAAACAGGGACTTTGCTGCTCCAGATGGGAAACTTCTGTTAGACCGTAATGAGAATGCATAATGACGCAAACAAGCTTGATGGAGCTAGACATGGCAGCGCCTCATTCAGGAATATGATACCAAAAAAAAAAAACCCTCTTAACTTCTTTCCTCCTTTTCTTGTTTTATTCACTATGATATCCATTCCCAGCCATAAGTGGAAGTGAAATGTCTTCATTAAATGTTAAAGGAACATGTTTCGTTTCTTTTTCATTCCCCTTTCTTTCCCCAGCCGTTGCCCAATAGGGAGAGACGATGAAAGGCGAGTACAAATGATAAAAAAACAATGAATAGGAGTGACTGCTCCTAATGGGACTGTTTTCAGCAGCTGCATTAACAAGCCTGTTTGATTTGCTTCTCCTAAGTGAAGTTGTCAGCCCATGTGTCCAGCGTGCTATGTTTAGGACGTCTAAAAGAGTTGTGTTTTCTGGCACCGGCTGATAATAAATGCTAAAGGGGTGACCTTACGTCTCCTTCCTCGATGTTGCTCTACGGTCACTCTCAAAACAGAGCCAGAAATCCTCCTGAGCCGAGGTCAAGAATCCATCAGCGGGGTTTTTTACAATAACACGCATTTCCATACAGACTCTGTGAGAACCAGGCCTGAGGGAAGCAGAGCCCCTCTCTAAACACCATAAAGCAGCGTATTACGCTCATTTGAATGTGCCACGTGTTAAATAAGGTTAAAATACTTGCACCTCTCTTAGTGTGGTTCTTTACATATGCAAATGTGAGAATGCTGGATTGTCTGCTTTAATTTCCATAATGTGAATCATGAATGTGCCTTAGATGTGCTTGGTTGATTTTCCAGCTGTGCTCAGAAAGAAAATCCATATTTGGCACTGTAAAAGGGAATTAAGATTAGAGTTGTGCAAGGAGGGCCAGATTACACACACACACACACACACACACACACACACACATATATAGAGTAGTAGACACACATACATGCATAAAAAGACACTAGCTTTTCATAGAGCAGTGTATTGTGAAAGAGTCCTATGATTGTGAATTACTTTAGCATGACTGTTTTGATGAGAATGCATCGCCTTGTCCTTGGAAATGTGGAACAGCAGTCGATATGGTCCTACAGACGGGGTAATGCTCTCCACTGTGAAGGCAAAGACGCCGTTTGACTGACGAAACAATGGAGAAGCGGAGTGGTGGGGGGATTCTTCTGCAGAGTCTGCATTATTGGATTTGGATTGTAACATGGTAGTATCAAGTTAGGCTGAGAGGGCCTGTGAATATCATGTTGGAATCACAATAGACAAGGGCCGATTGTTATTGCACGGCACTTCCATTAATAATTCAATCATTTGACCCGTGACATGATTTCCCGTAAAACAATCTGATCCTCTGAGGGTTCATGGAGATATTTAGAATCTATGAGTTTGTGTGGTACGTGTGTGTGTGTGTGTGTGTGTGTATCTGTTTTGACCTTCCCAGTATGACACAGAACCGTAGCCTGAGGCTACAAGTATAAGATTTAAAGGAGAGGAGAGACAAGATATCAGAAAGTGTGTGCTGCAGCATTTCCAGAACTTTAGATGTGCCTGCCCCTCGGGTGCAGCAATAAGCACGGCACAGAAATGGAAGGACTTACACAAACTATGCACTTAAAACTGAGCAGCACTCTGGGAGGATAAGCAGGAAATCTCAACAATGTATGCAGAGTGCATTAAGTATAAAAAACAGTGTGTGAGCGAGTGTAAACAAAGCGCTGTAATATCATAACACATTGTTTTAGGGATCAGTACTGACAGAGGAAACGCCGCTGCGCCAGCTCAGGCCGGCTCCACCGCAAACACGCGCACACATGCAGACGTAGACGAATGGTGGGCGAGAGCGAACACACATTTGCACGTACACACAAAAGTAACAACATGCTCATGTGCACGCGCAGGAAAAAGCAGGGGTGCCATCTATCAGGCTGCAGACGGGGAGCCTTGGAAGGGGAAATCTGTCCTGTGATGGCTGTAAATGAGGGCTGTGGCGGCGCTGTCACATTGCGTTTGGCTGGGACACAGGAGCTACGAGGGGCGGAGGGCATGGACACTGTGTACTGATATAATGAACTTGGGAGATGGCTGGAGCATAGGCAGCCACTGTGATTCTGTCACAGCTAGTGGTGCTCCACTGCTGCAACAAAAAAAAAGAAAGGGAAGGAAGAAGGGAAGGAGAGAAAGTAAATTGAGTGCAGAGAAGAAAAGAGCGAGGAAGAGGCAAAGGCAATGATCAAGACAGAAAAACAGAATGAGAGGCAGAGGAAGGCTGGGAATGCATAAGCAGCCCTGCAGAAAAACAAGGCGCTAATCGCTGTTGGATTGGTGAGGCAATACCAGTATTATACCAGAAGAATATTTACTCTAATTAGAGGCGGCTAATGTGTCTCCAGGTATAAAGGCTGTCAGCACTTTCCTGAGAATAATTAGAAGCACAGAGCATGCATTGTCCAGGAGAGCGCTGCACTGCTCCCTTTGTACATCATTAACAGTTCACTGACAACAAAAGCCGAGTTAATAGAATGTAATGTGGTCTCCTCACCCATCCGTTTGTTCAACTGGTCATTAGTGTAATGCAGAATAATTCCTTCCTTCTGTGCTTCAACCCAAAAACTCAGTGACTCCTCCTCCTCCTCCCATGTGCCCCTCTGCTAGCTTTTTTTTAAAGTCCAGCCTCCATTTCCCTCTCTGTCCCCTAGACGGAGAAACCTCTCTCTCCCTCTCTCTCCAGCCTCCGTCCTCCATATCAAGATGATAAACATGATTTCACGGCGCGTTACAATAATCAGTCTTCATAAAACACACAAAATCCTCTATAAAAGAATTAATTCTGCGTCGGAGAGACAGAGCCAAATGTATAGATTTACAATTCCACACTCGAGTTCCCCACCGTGTTTTAATGCATCATAAACACTTGGTGTTTTTTGGTCTCTGTTCCAATAAAAACAGAGAGCGCGGGGGTGTAATATCTGGAGCTGGGGGAAATTAAAGCTGAAGTTCCTCTCCTCCTCAGTGCACTCCCAGCTCTCTCTCTCTGTCTCACACACACACACGCGCACGCACACACACGGTTAATCAGCAGCCCAGAGAGAAATCTAAGACCACATCTACACCCAGTGGAGGGAACCTGATACAACCACATCTTTCCCCCCCTCCCCACATTCCCCTCTTTCTCTTAATCATCAACACACACATGCCGCTGATAAATTAGACGCAAGGTTCAGTATGATTAACTAAAGTTAATGAAGACTGAAAGTGATCTCAAACAAGGTAACCGTAGACGGGAAGTCTTTGAGAAACCACGAGGGCTGCATGAGGAAACCTGGTGGACGCTCTCTTTTTTTTCCATTTGTGCCTCTGCAGCTATTTCCAAAAGTCCTTTCGGTGTGCGGCGACAAACATAACCCTTCTGACTGGAGGAAAAATAAATCATACTTTCAAGTGAAGACAAATGCCTTATCCGTTGGGAGTAGCCTCAGGCTATAGTCATAATGGCCTCTCTCTCTCTTTATTTCTGCCTCGCTCCCTCTCTTCCTTCCTTTTTGTCTCAGAGCGGGGAGTTTCCCTGAACTAGTTTTAAACATTCACCCAGACTAGCCTTACACAGCACAAAACTAGCTCAGAAACAAGCTGGCTTTAAGACTTATTTCGTGGTGAACTCCAGGACGGTGAGGAGCACTCCAGCACCCGGGGGAAAAACTGCTGCTCAGCAGCAATTTCGAGCATCTTCCACTGTCAAAACACAATTACCCTCCGTGCATGGCACGAGGTCGTTACTCATGTCTGATCTCGTGTCGCAGCTATAAAACGGTGGATTTCCTAGCACTGCTGTCACTGTGTGTGTTTGGACCGGCTCAGGCTTGGCTCGGGACGGGCCAGCTGCAGAAGTCTGTCTCCTCTCCTCTCTCCCCTCCTCTGCTCTCAGTGCTATCAGGTTGCCACTCCTCCTCCTTCAGCCCATTACACAGGCCTCTTTATGCTGCGCTAAAAGCTGCTCATGTTCAAACACTCCTGGGAAAAGCTCCTTAAAACACGTCAGGATGAGAGGCCCTGTCTGGTAAAATATTAATAGGAAGTTAATTGGTTGTTAATGGACTGGTGCTTGGGTTGGAATCGCCCTCCATTAGATAGGCCACCGAAACAACCTATTCAGGGGTGTCATCTTACAACCTCCGCGATCTAATTGTTTCCCGGTCACTGTAGCCGTGAGTTGCGGTAACCTGGTGTTAAAGACATTATTGATGGAGTTATATGGAAGGTCCTGCAAGAAGTATTGTACTGTGTAGGCGGTTGGTTACTTTAGCATCAAGTTTTAACTATCTCCACTCCTCCTTTCTTCTGTGTCATCCTCTCCTCGTCCAAAGCCACGTTGAAACTCCTCTCTCCCGTTAATCTTTCCCCAATCTCCACATGAGGAAACAGTTCAATCTTTTGTTGTTTGCGGCCAGCGTGTTTGTGCTCTCCGTGGTTCTCTTTACCCAACAGGAAAAATCCCTCTTCTGCTAGAGTAGGCATGTAATATTGATGCAGAGCAGACTCGGAGAAACACAGAAATCAAATGGAATCCAAACTAAGTTCAAATGTCGACAACAACACATACATTTTTGATCATTGCAAACCTACAAGACGCCATTCCTTTTAAGGGAAGCCACAGGGGCATGTGTAGCAGAGTATATTTAGAAATAAGTGATATTTCAGCATGTCTTTCAATCCCGACCTCGTTCAGCTCCGATTCATTTATGAGAGGGACAAATACTTGTTGAAAGAGGTCGTTCAGGAAATGGGACTTAAAATGGCGGTAGAGGTTACCCAGACAGGCCGCCTTTTTACAGTTCAGGCTTTTAAATGCAGCATGTAAAAATAAACCAGCTCTGAAAGAGATGTCTTTCTTTTTTTCACCCCGCAGACACGAGTAAATATTATTGTAGGGAGCGTATTTTTACGGAAATCTTTTCTTTTCTATGAATACACTTTAAAAACACACATTCAGACGTAGTTCAAAATAGCTTTTACTTTAAAATCCTCCAACATTTAACCCTGAGTTAGACTTCTGATTAAGATACGGTGTTTATTTACTCGTCCCCTTAAATGCTTTGGCTTCCCCTCTCGTGACTGTGACAATTTAATGGTAACCTTGTTCAAACACTGACTAAATCCGTGTCCAATTACATTACGAAGCAAATGTCAATGGATCTAACAGATGTTGTCCTACTAACAGCACTACCACCGAGTTTCAGTTTACTGGTGTAGTTCCAGCCGTGTCCACTAGGTGGTGCTAAAACACAGGCAGCGGTTTCTGATGCCGGATCAGCAGACATGGCTGTTTGTAACTGGATAAATAGAGGAAATAAATCAGCCAGGCCTCCTGCTTTGACTGTGTGATATGTTCTGGTGTCCTGCTGAGATCTATTACCTGGCTGGGTGGAGACTGAGATAATCCTGAGGGTGGGTAATGCAGCGGTAGAAAAGACCTGTCTGTCTGTTGTTCTCTAAAGCCTGTCTGTCCACTCGACTGCACTGCAGACTGAAATAATTCTGCTGGACAGAAAAACAAGAAGACTGTATTTTCATTATGCACTCAAAGAGGCTACACTGTACTACGACTGCGACATTTTCTTTCATCTCTGCGGCATTATCAACAAAGACCGAGAAAGAGATACACACTCATGCTTCAGTTTAATTACATGTTAAGCCGTCGATGTTGCAACAAATTAACAGAGTTTGGCTCGACCTTTAACATTCAGCAAAAATGTCAGAAAGACACAATGAAACACGCGATGATACACAACAAAGCACTGGCAAAGAACACTTTAGGAAACAGTAGAAAAGTTACAACAGTATGAAATGTCAGCTCAGGAAAATTAGACTTGAATAAGGTTTGACACTTAAAAACAAGCAAACTTTAAAAAAAAACATTTTTGTGTTTTGTGCCCAAACATTTTCTTCACTGTTTTCTGTGTGCCCTTTTGACACCACGATACTCATAAATATACATTTTAAATTTGCATTAACGCAGCCACTTACAGTTTAAAAGTCTTTTCATTTTGTCGACTTAAAAGTATTAGCCGACCATTATTTTTTTATGGATGATAACAGCTTATAAAATGGTTTCATTTGCCCTCAGGCGAGACAGCTTCTTAGCATGCATGCCACGACCGTATATTAACTGTCAATCAACAACTTTGCTCATGTCAGGTGCACACAATTACAGTCATTGTGGAGGAAGCGAGTCCAAATGTCGCGCTACGGCACACACACACAAGCTACGATGTGAAACGTGTTTTTCTCGTTATGTTTTGAAGTGAAATGTTGTCAGTTATCAAAATGAAGAGGTGTACATGCCAGGTGGTCTGCATTCGATGGCTCGAGTGGAGGAATGCATGCTAAAAAGTGCTTTTAGTCAGCTCCAGAAACATTCGATGTGCGTGATACAGATTACAGTTATTAAGAAGAACAGATTAGATGCAATTAGATTACAAGAGACTGGAAGAATGTGCGGTATGCCCCTCTGATCATTTACACTCACAGTGTCCCACTCACCCTGTAGGTAAAAGGGGGCTTTTACTTCTCTCACCTCATAAAAGCATAAAGCCTTCCTAGCTGTTTCAGCATACCAGAAAATGGCTGAAGGATTGGGCACTGCAGCTTAAGTGACATAAAGGACAATCACCGACACTCGTCTCTAGGCTGTATTGTGGAAAAGGATGGGTCTGACCATGCCCGAGAGGATCTTGGGCACATGAACGCTCACAATCTCCGAGATCATCTCTGGGAAGTTGACACGCGTCTGCAGGGACTGAGCCTGGATGAACAGATCGTAGGTGAACTGGTGTAACTTCCTCACAATCTGGGAATAAAAAAGGGAGCGAGAGAGAGGCAGAGTTCACACGGAGGTTACAGGTAACAAAGATGACACGCTTAAATGTGTACGGCATTGAAAGAAGAACAAAGCCCGCAGATAAAAGAGGAAATAACAAATGACATTGAAGCCTGTCTCTTGACACAAGCTTTAAGGGATGATTTAAAATGATGACACCCATTGTGGCGCTCTAAGCTCCCCAGACAGGGTAAAGCCGAAGGGGTCTGAACGGCTAAGTCTTGATCAACTCTGGTTTTCTGCCTAAAGGGGCTGTGCTGCCCTCTAGCTCATACGGCATTAGAAGATCTGAGACGTGAGTGGGACACAGACAAAGCTGAGCCTTTAGGGGTGAATCCACAGTGAAAGACACGGGGGTAAAGTCGCTGCAGCACTGCTCTCTTTTGGAGGAAACTTTACAGCTCCTCTGATCACGCCCCAATCACAGTCAGGAGTTTGTGACATTGAATTGTTTTTGATCAATAAGCAGTAAACGTTCTCCTCGTACTAAGGAGGAAAGCAGCTGATCTACGCCCTCTAGTGGTCACATCCAGACCAAGAAGCATCTGTTATGTCTCTATTAACCAGATCTGAACAAATGATTACAGATGCATGTGAGCAGGCCTGTACGGTGATACATGTTAAACTATTACCCTCATCATTACAAATATAATTGTTAAAGGTTTTATGCACTCCTGCACAAACATAATGAGCTTCTCCAGCGTGTCTTTATGTTAAATTAAAAAGATGGTCTCAGAGCTTTCTTTCAGGAAAAGCAGACTTATCTTTATTCATCACATTCATTTTAAAGGTTTTTATGGCTGATTTTTTTTTATTCGTTTTTAATAAAAACATCTAAATTTAATTAAGAATAATAACATGTACAGTAGCTGTTCACATGTATTTTAAAACATGCACCAAAACTGTGTACTCTTCCATAACTGACCTAACTACATTGTGGATTGACTACAGACAACTGTGATACATCTATTTGTTTGTACAAATGTATGTGTATTTATGTTTACACTTTCACTGTTTAATGTGATATTTCTACATTTTATTTTTATTTCATTTTATTTGTTTTTTCTTCCTCATTTTAGTTTTAAATAATTTGTCTTTATGTATTTTGTAGGATGTGGTATAAAAATGGGCAACATACAAGTGTTTTTGTATTTTTGTATTTCATAATATATGTATTACGAAGTGGTTATGTTGTTGAGAAAATGGAAAATAAAATTACATTTTAAAAAGTGTTTTTAGTTTGGTGTAAATACAGGTGTGTTTTTTAAGGATTATTTTCATCTAATAGCTTTTCTTGTCTTTGCGTTAAAGCTTTTTTTGTTTACTTTTAATAAAACCACATTTAATACTACCACAACTAAAATTACACAATTTAGTAAATTGCCGGTCACACGACACACTACCTAATATCAAACTTTTTAAATACAGTTCAATGTTTGACCCGCCGATAAAACAGTTACAGCCTTCATGACGAAGGCTTCACTTTTTCAGGCACTTCACCACCAGACGGCTGAAAGGGAAGGGTTAAGATCCTCTCTGGAGATAGTCAACCATCCATAGCTAACTGATGTGCCAAAATAAAAACATGTGAGAATAATTTACATTCTAGTTCAAAGTTTTTCTTTTTGTGCTTTGATTTCTCCATGATTATTCTGGGGGGGGGGAAACATTGTTGAAAACTCCTCCTCCTTCACAAGTAGCCAGGAGGGCAGACATCACATACTGGCACACACTTTGGTTTATAACACTCAGGTTTAATTCTGTAATATTCATTGCCTAGGGGTGGCTAAAGTATAAATCCTGCAGAAACAACTATTTGCCTTGTCTAATGGAGCACAGTCATAAGTTTACATGATGCTTTCTTGCTAATACAGTAACTAGAGTTGGACTGGAAATGCAGTCTGCAGCTACTGATAATAATCAGAACCGGATTGGGATGCTTTGCATCACTGACAATGTGCATCATAATATTTATGTTTGATGTTGCAATGCTACCACCAGAGGGTGACTCTTTCATTTTCTCTCTGACTGGCAACAAGTATACAAGAACTACAACCAGAGTCATATGACCCTTTGGTATGTGATTAACCTGAGAGGAGGGCTGGGGAGCTCTGCACAGACTGGAGGTGTAGCTCAGGTTATCACTGGAGAAAACAATCTGTCACTGAACTTGCCTGCCTCTATTTTAAATGTAATGACTGATAGGCTTAATTGAAGTAATCCAGCATTCAAATGAGCAGATCTAATGTATCATAGTTTGTAAGTAATTAAGTGAGTCAACACTGTAAGTCAAAGACAGTGTTTGTTTACTCGGGAGTCGAACTTTGCGCTCCATTATTTCCCGCTCTAGCAGCTTCTGTGACACTTGCACATTTATATAATAAATGGTATGTTTTTCTATGGGAGGCAGAATGGTGTCTATTACCGACTGGAGGTAATCCAGCAGCTGTGTGAGCTGAAACAGTCTCTGTGTACGGGTGGTCTCTCCGCAGTGGCTGGCCAAGCGGTCCAGCTCCTTGATGTAGGAGGTCCGCAGTTCATCAAAACAGCGCTGGCTTTTCAGGCCCTCCCCTGGCACTGTGACCACAAAGCCAGAACACAACAATAACTCTCACAGACTTTATCCATCCCATCAATTCTCTGAGGTATGGTTGCACTCTATTGTACTCATATTTTACTTTCTGAGTTGACATTCAGCCTATTATTTCAGACATGGTCCCAGCTGACTCACTGATGCTGAAGAGGACCAGGGCCTTCATGCAGAGGAACTCCTCCTGGGTGACCTTCAGCTTGCAGAACCTCTGGGACAGCAGCTTCATCCTCACACAGTGTTCATACATACTGGACACTTGCATCCGCTGGCTGTGGGTGAAAAAGAAAAACCGGATGAGAGGAGAAGGAGCACAAGGTGCGACAAAGGGAGAGGGGAGAAGCCAAAAGAGGGTCAGGACAAGAGATACAGAAAGATGGAAGACGATACATGGTGGCAGAAGAGAGAGCGCAGAAAAAAGAGGAAAAGATTTGAGGTGAGAAAAAATGAGTAAGATGGATAATGGAAAAAGAGAACGACAGAGAGGCAGAGAAAAATGAGGGTCAGCAACAAGGGCAGGCGTCTCCATTACCATGCAGGTCAGAGGCAGCCCAGTAGAGTGACAGAGGTCTAATGCAGAAAGAATGAGTGTTTTGCTAATGTTGCACGAAAGGCCAAGTGAAAGCTGCTCTGAGGGCCTGTGCCCGGCTTTAGCATTCTGAGAAACACCCTCCTTCAACTCTGAAAACAATTTACTGATAAGAAGCGGAGGAATTGTTATTCATGTTCATCGTGTACGATGATTTTCAAAGTCTGCGTTAAGTTTTTAAAAAGTACAAAGTAAAGACAAAAGAGTGGAGCTGAAGTGTCAGAAGCGTTTTGAAAGAGGCTGGAGGAGGTTGAGGTGCGAATCAACGCCGTCGCAGCTCTGATGATGGGTTCTTAAAGATGAAACGGAATAAATCATCTGAGGTGATCCCTCTGCGGCCACGTATATCAGACGCAAAGGAAATGGTGAGAAACAGACTTGTTTACTGTCGCGCCTAAAACAGATGACATGTGATTTTGAAATCTTCCTCTGAAGCTTGTGCTCCCAGGTGCCTTTCTCTCTAATACAGATGACAGGTGAAATCCCACGATATTACAACAAACCTCATGTCACGATGATTGTTACGGCTGTTTAGGCCCAAAGAAACTTTTTTGTTTGATGAAGAGACTGTGCCAGACACGACAAACGTCTATAAACTTTATTTGACCCAAACACTTAAATGAACTCTAAAGAAGAACACCATGTAAAGTAGAGCTGCCACGATTAATCTGCAACAATTTTGATAATCAAATTTAGTCATTTTTTCTAGGAAAAATGTTGGTTTAAGCTTCTTAAATGTATAAATATGCTGCATATCATTTCTGACCTCTAATGAAGAGTCTTTAGGTTGTGGACTGGTTGGACGAAAGAAGCAATCGAAGATGTCACTTTGGGTTCTAAGAAATTGTGATGAGCTCTTTGCACTTTTGTTTTTATAGACTTAAAGTTTCATCGATTAATCATGAAAATAATCAGGTTAATCGCTAACGAATAAAAACGTGTGTTGCAGCTCTGAAGGGACAACATTTCCTGACTTACTCATTGAAGACCAGGTCTGGAGCGAAGTAGAGCATGGAGCTGTTAGTAAGCGTGTAGGACCTCCAGCCCAAAGCGAACACCATCACCCCCATCCACGACAGCTGAATCAGGGACATCTGGTCGTCCACATGCAGGTCACGGAAACCTGTTGGAAACATGTATTATTTCAAACATCTCCTAATTCCTGAAACATAATGACACAGCTCTTCAAAGTTCAATCATGTGAACGCTTCAGACGTAAAACAACACAGACATTACAGCATGGACGCATTGCTGGCCATTTTCAGCCTTCAGCTTAAATAGGAACATACCTCCCTCTAGTGGTTCATATTTGAACAGACTGGTTTGCTTGGCTTAAAATTGGCTGCTCCAACAGGGAAGTGTAACTGGCATAAACTCCTGGTGAGGACTTGTGAGCAGGATCTTGAACTCATGCCTAACTGTGATTATTTACTGTCTTATGGCTTCATAGCTCGTCTCAATCACTGTGAACTTTGGAGTTGTTCAAGTAATTCTCTGTTTGTGATTTGCTTCTCTCTCTCTTGCTCAATATAAGTAAGGTCTTGCAGTGTTTTGCTTGGCGTAAAATACGAACAGATTTATTTTATTTTATTTTACGGACCCTGAAGAGACAAAATATAGAAATAAAGTGCATGGCGCTTTGGCAAAATCACATACATGTAGACTGGATCAGTTTTCAGTGGGTGACCTTGGCCTGGCTACTTTACCTGGTATTGCCTTGGCCCAGCGCACCACGGTTACCAGCTGTCTTTCCCCAAGCTCATTGAGGCTGGTGAGCAAGGACGCAGGGCTGTCTGGCAGGGCATGGTCATGTCCGGCATTCACCACAGCCGGCTCGATGGCCTGCAAGACACTGAGCAGGGAGAAGCAGGAGCGCAAGGTCGGGGGGATGCCTAGAGCCAGGGCCTGTGACGCTGCTGAGGATACACAGACAAAATAAAAATAGCTGCATAAAAGGAAAATAACATCACATCTGTTATAGTTTGATACTTCAGCATATATGACACTAATACTCACATTGAGCCCTGGCAGCTGCACTTCCCGGATCCAAGATGAAATCTCTCCTTCCTGCACGTTCTCCTCGTTCTCCAGGACCCCAAGACCCCTGAGCTTGCTCTTCGTCTCCGTTCCTGCTCTGTCCGGCTCCCTTCAGCCTGCGACCTAGAATCCACCAGACAATACAGACAAGTAGAAGACAGACAAAAGGGTAAAAGGGAGATAAGAAGGTTTCATTACAAGTTGTTATGTCTGATCATTATACAAGAGATAGCTGGAAAAATCTGGAAAAAACTGCAGTAGAAGTTTGTAAAGTGGCCTCTACTTCAATGCTCTTTTGGCCTTTGCTAAAATGCATTTGTCACACTGTATTTAAGCCAGAACATCTAAATTGTAAGTTCTGATCCAATGCATGTGCAGTATCTGACCACCCTGACCCCATTTTCCAAACACACTCAACAAATTCTTACTTTTCTCTTTCTCTCATCTTCAGTTTCTCACCTTTCAGGCTCATCCCCGACATGAAGCATCTCTTTAAACGGCACGAGGCACAATTTTTCCGCCGCAGTTTGTCGATGGTGCAGTCGTTCCGGCTGGCACACAGGTGGTTCTGCTTACCTGGTGGCACACAAAAGTCTCGGGGGATGAGGGAGAGAGTTCAACAATGCCTAGGCTTCCACTCATAGCAACGATATGTGGGCGTTTGCTGATAACAAATAACTCGCCCTCATGAAGTCAGGTCACTGTGCCCTGTTTGCATGAGCCAGCGAGTGGGTGAAAGAAATTAAATCAGCGGATGAGAAATCGTGCGTGTGCACTCGTGTGATTATGTGCGTGTGACACCCACCTGCGGCAGCCCTCTTGAAGAACACTTTGCAGCTGCCACAGGTGACTGCTCCATAGTGACAACCTGAGGCATCGTCCCCGCACACCTGACACACTCTCCGGTCTGACAGGTACACACCTGGAAACAAATCCTCATGCCTGTGTACACACACACACACACACACACACACACACACACACACACACACACACAATGAGCTGTTTTTAAGGGTTCACAGATGGGCATAGCTTGTACATTTTTGAAAACATTTTTATCTCAGACAGCCATAATAAATAAGTGCAGATGGGGTCAAACTGATGTGTTAACATCAGGTCAACAGGTCGGTCTTTTCAGTGTTTGTTTGCCTGTTATTCAGAGCACGTATTCCCTTAATTCAGTAATTGTAGATTTCCCAAAGCTATGATTAATTTTATGGCACATAAAGTTTTGCAGGAATCTGTAATTAAAAGTCAGAACAGGAATTTCAGACTATTTTTTAAGAAAGTGGAAACAGACCAATTTCTTTCATGCCAAGCACAGAGCAACAGGTGCTGTATCTCTGGTTTACAGCAACACTGATATTTGTGGAGTTAGTCACAGCACAAATACGGACAGTGCCGGAAAGTTAGGAATAAGGTGAACTTTGATTCAGTCTAGCTGCACGTAGAAACACAACTTGGCCAAGGCCAAGAAGAGCACGCGGCAAGCGCTGCAAGAGCAGGAATAATTAAATGTGTCTGCTGCCGAAATGTGAATGGTTCCATGATACATCAGCATAAAGCACTGTAATGAACAATACAGAATAATCATGTTTATTGCATTTGATTTATGTGTGCTGTCTTGTAGCAATTCCGGTGATGCTCTGCAGCCCTCTACATAAATACCAAGTATGAGATGAAGAAGTACAGTGCAGCCTTATTATGAATTTAATAAAGCATCTAATTCAAAGCATTATGTCTACATAAAGTGACCAAATCCAGGAATGCACTGCCAACTGTAAAGCATGGCTCATTGAAGTGTGGTCACAAGACATGCTGCAGTTGTCCTTTTGTTTCAGAATAAAGCAAGATGAGACTGAATGAGCGGCAGAAAATAATTTGTGTCTCTCTCTTGACAGGACTTCTGTCCTGACCTGATGCCAGTGAAAAGACCAAATCTTTGTTAAGAGCTGATATTTACCTGAAACTGCGATCTGTGCAATTCACCCAGACTGAAGGTTCTGTCTTGATATTGGAAAAGTTGGCATGTCCTTGGAGAATTGCACTTTGGTAACTTTCCACTTGACCGTACCCTTGTGCCACCGCTGCTCGCGTGCCACCTTTACCAGCCTGCTCACTCTTGTTGTACCACGCACAGTGGCATTCCTGCCTGGATCCTAGAGGGACTTGGCCACTGTTACAATATTTGCACAGCGAATTATGCCCGTGAGATGCGCCTCTCTCTGGCTCGGATCGTCCGCTATATGCGCACCACGTACCCGGGGTCTCTCTGTAGTGGTCTGGAGTGGCAGAGTACGCAGAGTATGATTCCAAAGGTAAGGGAGCGTCCACCCGTGAGGGCGCGGGCAGCTCATTTACCGGGCTCATAAACAAGTTTGATTCCTTGCAAACATATGCTGATATCAGTGGACCACGCGCGCTGTCCATTTCGCTCGACCTGAGCAGCTCCATGCAGCTCACCTGCTGTATGCCATCCTCGTCCTCTCTTAGGTTAGTGTCATCCAACAGGAGCCGGCTGCCTTCAGAGTTCATGTTTCGAGCCGCCCCTAACTCCTGCACTCCTCGGGAACTATTCTCCACAGCGGGCTCGAAGTCTGCGAAGGCGCTGCTGGAGCACTGGTTCGTGTTGTTGAGCGGAGAGGAGACCGTATCCAAACCCAAGGACACCGACACTGCCTTACTGAGCTCAACACTACTCGGGCACGCACAAGGGTCCGCATTATCAAAGAAATCCCGCTCATTCATTATTAAATAGTTTCCTCTTAAGCAGACGAGCTCGAGGGAAATACTTCAGCTCGCGCTGGTACAGTTAGAGCAGTGCGCTGGTTGCGCGGAGAGCAAATAAAAAAACACTTTCTAGGCAAGAAAACGCCTACCCTGCGAGACTCCGGTCATATGTCTCAGCGGAGAGGAAACTCAGAGACCTCGTCTACGTAGGCTGTTACACGGAAGGGACGTCCCGTCGATTTGTTCTGTCGGTGAAGGGTTGGGAACTTTTGAAGAAGTAACCGCTTTTTACATCGGGGCAACAGGCTGTCTGCCTCCACTTGATAAGTAACTGTTGGAAAACGGAAAGGAGGACTTTGAACTCTGGCACGTTGGACGGTTTACATACTGAACAGCAGCCCTAAATATTAACTTATCTCAATTGAAATCACAGCGCCGCGCCTCCCGCTATTTCGCTGTAAAACTAACCGACGGTCTCGCGAGAATAGCCAGGATTTAACAGTGTCTGTATATCACAATACTGTGAAACATCAAACAGGCCGCTGCAATGTCCCTAAGCAGCACCCGATGATAGCAGCCATGTATTTACAGAATACAATTATGTTCCTCCCATATAGTTTGACTCTAACTACTTAATTTCAGAATCAGAAATACTTTATTAATCCACGGGGGTAATTTTGTTGGTATCCTTTTTTTATAGCAAGTTTTTAAAGATAATAGAAATTACTAATTAAAAGCAAAAGCATAATCTTTCTTTCTATGCATGGCCAATGGAGGCTCTATTAGTCACATTAATTTTCATCTGTTTATTTTCAGACAGCAGAACAAGAGAAGGGTGACTCTTTAGGTAGCCAGAGAAACATCATTAAACAAATCAAATTCATAAAATAAAAAGAAAATATTAGTTTATTTCTGGACAGTCTGGGTAGCTGCGTTGTTACTGGCAACCCTGCTTTTTGCAAGAGTGGAGGCAGTGACATGGCAGAGGTACAGGGATGAGAGTAGCACTTATTTTATTTTTCCGTTCATTTTTGATGCAAAGACAAACATATTTGAAGGTGATTATTTGCATTTATTTTTGATTGCAGCTCATCGCAACAGTTTGCCTCAGGAAGCTGATGCGGACTCACAATGGGAACTGATGCACACTGGACACATTGCCGGAGTTTCTCTGTTATTTTATTTATGCGAACAAAGGATTTACCATTTAGCTGGAATACTAAGTGTCTTAAATGTCATTTTTTCCATAAATCAATATTAAAAGGTTTTCATCGGTTGCCGTTTTGAGATTGCAAATGTGTGTAATGAGATTTCATAAATTACAGCATAGATGATATCTTTGTCAGCAACATGGTAGTAGACAATGAATGCATTTTTGTCCCTATGAAAAAAAAAGGGGTGGTTAAAGACAGCTGTCATTTCTGCAAGGACTTGTTTCCAGATTAAATGGCATTAAAATTAAAATAGTGGAATTAAAGGCATCAAAGCACAGTAACAAAATCATCTGCTGTCATATTTAACCTTTTCTACCTATGTAATAGTCTGCACCTACACATCTCTCAATCATCTATCCTTATCTTGCTTTCAGTGCAAGTGGGCCTGCAGCAGCCTCTCTCACATGGACTCAAATTCGTCAATGCGTTGTTTGGTGTTGCCCTGGCGAATCATGCGTAGGGTCTTGTACTTGTCGCGGCCCGCCTTCACATTCTCGGCATGGATCAGGTCATTGAGGGTCCTTTTGGTCTCATCTATAGCTCCAGCCAGCTCACTGCTCAGGAACTGAAAGAGAACACAAACACACAGTGAAAGAAATCCTCTCTCCTGAGACTCTTTGGGAGACTATTCAGAAGCCTTGCCCCTCTCCCCTCACCCCTTCACTCCCCTCAATCCCAATCTGAAGACACTCTATTGTCCATCATTATTAAGTCCATTTTACTGTCGAGTCCTCTATGCAACATCATATTTTGTTTTGGTTGCGAGATAGAGACCAATTTTATTCCAGTTGTCGGCCTGGATGGGCTGGATAAGATTTGCAACCGGCATGAAATCAACAAAATGATAATGTACCTGCAGAAATGTTTAATTAACTAGAGTGCACTTAGTTCTTGGTGAAACACAGTTTTTGGTCGCAATTAAGCTGCCATCTTTACAGCAGAGTTCAGACCTCTATATGACTGTAAGAACACAGAGCAACAAATGTACCAAAACTTTTTCAGAATCCCTGACAACAACGCAGCAACAAAAATGTGCTTCTAAACCACAGAATTGTCGGGGTGCTGCAAAGGAGTGGCAGCTACCATGGCTGAATATGCTTAACAAAGACACACATCATGCAAGTGCATCTGCCCCATACCTCTTATTAAGCTTAATTAAACATAAGCCTAAAAAATGACCATCAAAATACAACCACAGTCAGTGACTGACAGACAGAGATTCTCTGGAAATGAGAGAGTGAGTCAACAGCAAGCGGCTCTGTGAGGCTGTACTTCGGGACAGTGATGCTTTGAGCTAAAGCTCTCTGTCAGGTAATGCTGACATACTAATGTTAACCAGTTATATTTTCCATGTTCACCAGCTAAATCTAGCTTGTTAGCAACATTTGAATGCTAGGACTAAACACAAAGTACAGGTGAGTATGATGAGTATGCCAACAGTTTTGCAGCTATTTATTCACATATCAAAGTACTGGGCTAATTGGATTTTGACCTAGCAACGGCGCTAGATGAAATACAACCAAGGTTATGTGAAATTATCCCCAACAGATATTCAATATACTTATTAAATTTCCCCACATAGCATTCAAGATTTGTTGCAAGATCTTACCCAAAACATGCGACAAGCAGTGTAGCATTAAAGGGAAAGACAGGGCCTTACCAAAGTCAGGAGGATTTCTTAGGCTATTTTTTAGGCCACTGCACGACTACAAAAGTTGTAAAAGAGAAGAACAGGGAAGACGGGTGCTCATTTAATAGCCTTGTTTTGTTGCAACGTGCATCAAGAAACCATTATAGTAACTCCATATTTAAGTAATGACGCAGTGGTCTCAGCATGCCAAATAAATAAAGCACATTATTTACTGAACTTAGAAGCACTTAATAAGGAAATGGAAGGTGTTTCTGATTCAATCGCACTCTTTATAGTTCAAGAAAAAACCTGGCCTGTTAATCTCTTGCTGAACCTGACCTCTGACCTGAAGGGCGAGTAAGAGAACAGCAAATCTGCAAAATATTACATATTCGACTATTGTCACTTGACCTTACCTTAAGGTTATTCTGCAGTCTCTGGTTCTTCTGGGCCTCTGTTACTCTCTTCTCCTCGCTGCGATCTCGGACCATGCCCGGAGAAGTCAGCTCGGCGCTCGCCTCCGCACTGCTCTCGTCCGTCTCGTCGTGCTCATGCATATGAGGGTGGACGGAATCCTGGATGTGGACACCCATGAGTTTAGTCTTCAGCACCTCTTTGGTTCGCCTCAAATCAGCCTCTACCACGATCGCCTGTCAACACACACGACTTACTGTGAAGCACTGATGTTGGTTATATTTAAGTGCAAGTAGCCCCCTGAATGTGGCCCCAAAATGTCTTGTTACGGTAACCTGAAAGCTCCTATTTATGTCCCAAAACTAGACGCGAAATATAAAGAAATCAAACCACACTGGACTTTTCTGTCTCTGGAACAAAAATATAAATCTCACCAAAACATTTTCATTTGGGTAGAAAGCCAGTTTAACTCCCATGCAGCACACTCAAGAATGACAGTGAAATTGCCAAAAAAACATCATCTATGACTATGACTAATCGTTATTCCAAATAATCAAAGGCAGACAGTCTCCCATGCTCATAAGACAACTCAAATAAGGCACCAACACAGTATTACAAATAACTCCAATCATGTGACATGAAAGTTAAGCACTCTGTAACTGTATGCAAAGATTTAGATGCCATTTAGAGAAATCAGATATATAAATTATATCAACATATTATGTTTTTTAGCCTAGTACAGCTTCACAGACTGACTTGCAACATGTAACACTTCAGTAACACCATTACATCCTTAAAACCACAGTTTAAAGTCTACTGATATACTTGTCTGTGTTTGCCGCCTTGCTTCTATTTAACCACGATCTAACACTTAGTAGTGTCAGACATCGCTCTCTGCTCATGTTTGATTCATCCTTTATCTCTCTCATGGTTCTTTCATTAATTCTCACCCTTTTCTGCCATCTCTTTGCCTCGTCATCCTTTTTCTTCTTGGCGTCTTCCAGCAGGGAGATCTTAGAGGTAAGCTCTGCCAGCTCAGTGGCCTATACACACACACACACAATGGGAAGAGAGTTAAGAGTGCTCCTGATCTAAGGTCATTGTGCTCTGTCTGTGGGTGCACATGTGTGTCAAAGAGAGAGAGCGCGTGTGTGCGTGTTTGTGCGTGCACGGGTGTGTTCAAAATGCAGCGTCATGGCCTTTCTATTCAGTCAGCTAAAATATACTATCATGCTGAGTTTGTGAGTCACATAATGACATTACCTTTCTGGCCTTGTTTCTAGCTGAGAGGTAGACTTGATCAATATATGTAAATATACCATAATGAGTCCTTAATCAAAATAGAAACTAGTCTTAGACTGAATTTTTTTTTTTTTTTTCAGTCTCCAGGTATGAAGAAAATCATTTTATCTATTCATTTGAAACTGAACGTGTGTTTTGCATAAGTACCAGGCTCTCCTGGCTCTTTATCTGGGATTCAGATTGGTGTAACAGGGCCGCTTTAGCTTCCATTGCACCTCTGCGCTCCTTGTCCAGACGCTCGGCCTCCTCCTGAGCAATTTTCCTCTCTTTCTCTAACTCAAGAGCTCTGCGAGTCTGCTCCTCCAGCTCTGAAACACACATGCACACACGTGCAAAAACATCCGACACACAAAACCAGACATGCCCACATAACGTAAGCTTCGTGGAGATCCTAGAAGCACAAACATTTCAATATACTATGTTCTTTAACTGAAAAAACAAAATTCAAGTTGAGAAACATTTGTATTCAGAAAGTTGCCAGACCATCTTGAGCTCTCTTTGTCTGCTCTTCAATCTGTCTCAATCTCTCCATCAGCTCCATGGTCTCACGAGCAATCTTCTCTGTTTCCTTCTCAGCATTTTCTCGCTTTTTTTTCTCACTCTCGAGCAGAGCCCTGACAGGAGAATTGTGCATAAATACACATCTGAAAAAACTTTATCTCCTGACAGTTCTTTCTTAAAGCAGAGAGAACACATTGTAAACTGTAAAAAGCTTCATTAGTTCCTCGTTCCTTACCTCTCCTTCTGCCTCTTGTTCTTCTCCTCTCTGGCTTGGGCCTTCATCTGCTGCACCTCGATGGTGTCAGGTTTACGTCTGCGCATGTACAGGTCGTGGTTCCCCATACACAAGGACAAGATACGTTTGTTGATGCGGAGACGAGGCACGTAAAAAACAAAGTCCTTTAACACACAAAGAAGAAATCTGTGAATGCCTTTGGGGTTGATTCAGGACACGTCATTAACATCTCAGATCTGCCTAGTTAAGCCTGGGTTTATATAATCTGAAGAGGCCGGTTTGTTTGGGAGAATTTCATAAATGTGTTCTAAGCTCTTGGACGCTCCTCCTGATTCTGCTCATGCAGTCAGAAGCCAAACTGAAGTGTGAGGCTAAATTCATGTTTGTGTATGAGATCAAGTAGCAGCTGCTCTCATTACACTACTAGCTGTAATTTATGCATTTGCAAAATTAGTAACTTCATAAGTAACACCGCTACAGGAAATTCTCCCACCTTCTGTTTTAAAACTCACAGTGAATAAATATGAAGCGAGCCAGCGAGGATCTTGAATGTAGACGTGAGAATTCTTTCATAAATATTGCTAATGCTAAAATGAGCGCTCACACATTAGACCCTAAGAGCTGGAGAGGGAGCAGCTACTTAATCCCATCCACAAACAACCATGAACTGAGTTCCACTTAGATAAGCTCACAGTTACAGCATACCATCAAGCCGCACAAAAGGCTTCCAGTTTGTCTGGCTTATGGGTATGAAGTATGAAAAAGCTAACTGCCAAAAGCAAACTCACTTTTGTCATGGTCGCACATCAGTAAAGACGAGCAATGAATACCATGCAAAGATGTAGTTCAGATAACTCAAAGCTGCCGCAGATAAATCACTTAACGACCACTCATAACGATGTTTGTTCACATACCGGAGCTTTCCTGTCGATTGGTTTGATGAGGAACTTCTTATCATTGAAGGAAATATTTCTAATCTCACTCCAGGGGAAGCCAATCTTTGGGGTCATCCTGAAAAATGTTGGCATGGTTCACCATTAGTCAATTTTATAGTAACAGCATCAGAGAACATTATACATACACAAATTTAAAACAAATAGCTACGACATTAAGAGAGGGAAAGTCAGACGAGACATAAGCAGGCTACCTAGCGTCTTTATGAGGCTGCACATAGCACACAGGTGTTTTGAGCTAAATGCTAATGTCAGCATGCTAGCCTACAAATAGCTATGCAAATTTACCATTTTCACCATCTTAGTTCAGCTTTTAAACAAGGTATTACTTGCTAATAAGCACTAAAAGGTGAAACTGTGGCTGATGGAATTACTCTGAGTTAATGGGTTGAGTATTTGGTCATAAACTAAAGTACAAAGTGGAAATATTAACCTGATTATAGCACTAGATTAAAGCTAAATATACACTATGGTGAAAAGTTGTTTTTGCTTATTGTTTGTTATTGTAGATGTTGATGTTTACTTGTTAGATGTGACACCACAAGCGAGTTTGCAATCTAAACATAAGCATAAAAGCCACTTACAGAAGTATAATGTCGGAATTTAAAACCTCCTTATAGATGCTGATTTTTTCAAGAAAGGTAAAGAAGTACTTTATTTTTTTATTTCAGACCCGGGGGGATCCATATCACATAACACAAAAAACAAACACACACACAAAAGAGAAAAAAAAGAAAAATACAAAGCCTTCCACAATGTTCAATGTCTAACATACAGACATGTTCGCCAATGGTTCCACAGTCTGGAAGAAAATCTGACAGAACTGCGTACAGGGTTAGCCAGCATAGCGATCTGATTCAGATGCCCTACACATAAATCTATACATCAGGTTACGTAAAAACAGCAGAGCAGGTAGGTACCCCGACACTGACAAACATATGGCTTGCACTAGAGCTTCTTGAAGCTCTCAGCAGCAGCCTCATGCTGTCATTATAAGCCACTGGGAGTTTTCTAATGCTGCCTTGTTTATAACGACACCACAGGTAGGCAGTATACAAAGGTGTTATACGCTCTAAAGAGTTAGATCTTCACAGATACAGAGCACATGCTAAACTTACGACACAGCATGTTCGCTTTAGCTTACAGCTTCCAACGCTGCCTATAGATATCCCGGTCATTTGCGATAATATGGCCAAAATATATAATCTCACTGCACACACTGAGTGCAGTGCCAGACAGATAGAAGTCAGGGAAGGTTGACTTTCTGTCTTCTCGACTTCTGACAGTCATGATCTTACTCTTTTTAGCGTTGTATTTTATATCAAAATCAGCAGCATACTGTGTGCATATTCTCAGAAGCTGTTGGAGACCAGCACTATATGGGCTAAAAATGACCAAATCATCTGCGTACATAAGGTGATTAATTGGTGAGTCACCAATCCTACAACCTGTACCACATGTATTTAAAACCAAAGACAAATCATTCATATATATATTAAAAAGAAAAGGAGACAAAATTCCTCCCCCTGGCAAACACCATTGGTCACATGGAAGGGAACAGATGTTACATTCCCCCATCTCACTCTCATTGTCTGATGCAAGTACCAATAAACCAAGATTCTAATTTAAAAACCAGGGACCCCATTTTTAGACAATTTTAAAAATAATTTCTCATGATTAACACAATCAAATGCTTTAGAAGCATCAATGAAGAACATGAACGTGGTGGAATTTTGCCTATTATATTTATCTAAAATTTCCTTTAGTGCAAAAATACATAAATCGGTGGCATGCTTTGGTTTACGACCAAATTGGATGTCAGAAGACAGGACGTACTTCTAAAGTCTACACAGTCGTCAGTCTGTCTCCAGCACTTTGGACATGACACTGGCCAGAGCTATTCACCTATAATAATCTGAGCTGTTCAGCTTCCTGATTCCTAGATTTGCTCTCAAGACATTTTAAGTAGTTCAATTTAATTATTGTGGAGGAATCAGACACAAATTGTTATTTAAAACAAAGTCTTGAAGTATGTCTGACAGGATCACGATTACTTCAATAACAATTCAAACTGAGCGTCTCAGCCAAGTTTCATGACGGTGTGGCAAACTTTACCTCACATCTGATTGTGAATCAAAAATGTCAACATGTTGGTTGCACAACAGGAAAAGTTAGTACAAAAATGACATTGTGACTATTCTTCTGCCAGGGACAGTGGCCATTTGTATCACAAGATGTTTCACTAAAAACCCCCAAATGTCAAAGAAATGCTAGATACAAAGTCAGGAAATCCCCAAAGCTATTGAATGTCTGCACAAATTTCATCATTCTAATAGTTGTTGACAAAATTCACTTTGAACCAAAATAGTTGAATGACCAACCAAAGGCAAGCCCATGCTGCTAGCTAGCTTCAGTGAAAAGTGTTTAACCTAATGTAAACATCTCCATGTGGTGGTTTTCATGTGCTACAAGACATATCAGGGACAACATCAGCAGTCATCTCCATGGCTGGGCCTGTCTGCTTTTAAACGGCAGTGTACCAAGGACAGGCTGAACAACAAACCTAAAGAGCCAACCCCGTTAATGTCACTATGCATATCATTATGTGAAACTTATGGCAAGCACTTCAGCGATGCACGAGCCAGCTGTAACCGTCATCGTAATTTTTGCAAACTCACTACTGACTACTAACGTTAACGTTACTGCTACTTATGACTACATTTCAAGCTAGCTAAGTTTCAACAAGTTGCCACTAAATGATGGCAGAGATGTGTTTTGTTTTCAGCTGTAATTTTACAAAAGGAGAAATGTAGCACCTAGTGGGCGGGGCCTATGCAGATTTAGGAATTTTTAATGAGGGAGAAGGAGGAGATGCCTTGGGAGGATTTTTTAAAGGTAATTTAACGTATTTTGCAGGAAAAAACATATCAGACACAATTTATTGTTTCAAGCAGAGCATTTTAGGTCTTAAAACATGACTGGAGCTGGTCTTTAAGCATACATTGTTAGACTATAAGTTGGTTAGAGACATGTACGTTTTTAAATGGTGACCTACTTGTCCTTTTTGTCATAGATGTTCAGCCCCAGCGCGTCCACTCCCAGCCACAGCTCTGATCCTTTCTTGTTCTTGATGCTGAAGTAGTTGACCCCGTACATCTCCAGATCCTGGGCTATCTTCAGGTACTCCAGCATGGCATCTTCTCTGTTGTGCAGAGCAATTCAAATGAACCTGAGACTATTTGCAAAAAATGAAATCCTAACTCTGTTAGTAAGACTGTAATACCTCAGCAGTCCCTTGTGCTCTTGATGCCACACCTGGATCCTTTCCTCCCACTGATTCTTATTCAGCTTGTGCTGCTCCAAAACCCTAGTGTTATGAGAGAAGAAGACACATGAGTTAGAATTCAGCTGACTGAAACTGGAATTAAGCTGAACCTTGGTTAACACTGGTCTCAATAGGACTTAGTGCCTTTGTGGCAGCAGCTTCTCTTTTGCCAGGTATCCCGGGACGTGAAAGTCGTCTCTGTAGTCTCCATGTTTGACCTGAACTGCATACGAGGCCAAGAGCACCGCAGTCTCAGGGGGACAGTACATGTCATCATTAAGGATGCTCTCCTTTACCTAAAACACAGAAAAAAAACTCTTAAGGATCTGCTTTGACACATCGGTTCCTAATATTTTATGATGTCTGTGTACTCTAGTGTGTGTTTTGTGCACCTGGTTCAATTTTTTGGTGTAAATACTCCCTTATGTAAAACCCACAAGGGGTTACAGGATCTGAGTGAGTCATAGTGGAACCCCCACTGCTCGTTAAGGTGGGATCAGCATCTTGTTTTGATTGAGATTCCTTATTGCATCTGCAGGGTACCAAGGCTCTCACAAGACATGTGCATTGTTTTCTAGATTCTTCCACATGTTCAACTCGACTGTATCAAATGAAGTTCTTTAAAATGTATCAATAGCAAATTAATGGTTTGGGATCATTGTACTAAAGTATAATTAGGGGACGAATAAGAGTTATTTGCTAAGTCAATCATTACCATCCAATGTCAGGGGTGTACATTTACAACACAATTTCCTTTATTATCCTTGTAAGTGTACTCATCTCCAACCTGCAGAAAGAAGAGGCGCTGTGTTGCCTCCTGGATCAGTTCATCTGCCACATCCTCCGGGTAAAACTTGGCCCTGAACTTTATCAACAACGGGTTGTCCCTCTTCACATCTTGTGCTGTCACCTGGGATTGGCATCCCACAGGAGAGGGATGCCCGAATAAAGAAATAGGTACTAATTAGCCTCACTGGGTTGACACAATATCATTATGAAAACCATAACCATGATTACATCTTCATTTAAATCCAGCTGTCAGGGGAGTTAAGCTATGCCAACAAGTGAAAGGAAGTTACACTCCTCACCCTCTTGTTCAGCTTGAGCCAGGTGGAGAAGCCTTTGCTGTCCTGATACTGGAGGCCAAAGAACCAGGTTTCCCTCAGCCCGATGGTCTTCACTATCTAAACATGACAATAAATAACATGATCACACTTGCCTGTCAAAGGCCCAGTTTGATAGTAATGCACAGTGTACCTGGTCAAACAGCTGTTTGCCAGTCGTGCTGGGCAGGATGGCAAACTCCAGCTCAGCATCCATGGTTGTAACGCGGACATTTATCTGCCAGAGAAAACAGTCACACTGAGATATAGGAGCAAACATCCCTGCTGTCCATTCAACTGTGTCACTGGTGAAGCACCAAGGAACATGCAGGGCAACAACTGGGACTGAAGTACTTCAGTTTTGTCTTTGAAACAATGCTTGTTGGTTCTTTGACAGCAAAATGACCAAAAAGAGTTCCTTACATTCTTCTGTTCAACCAGGAGCATCCAATCGCAAGAGGTAGGTGGGGACTACAATCAAAAAATGAAGCCCACAGTATATTTTAGACTTAATTTATAAGTATTAACGACTGTGTCAACACAATGACACCCATATAGTGGTTATTTTGAAAAGTAACAAACCATATACACATCTGCATTTGTTTGTATAGACTGACTTAGAAAGCAGGTCAGAGGAGAAAATCTTTGCTCCATTCCTGATACATTTTTCTGAGAGTAAAAAGCAAGACAGGCCTTCATTTGTGGTTAAATAATAATAGTAGTAGCAAACATAATATTTATAGTAATAAAAGTGATGTACTTGTAAGCCTTGCTGAACATATTTTTTCAGTCAAAATTAATGAAAACAAGAACAGTAGGATTAACTTTTCACACTTTTGTTTATGTAGATGAGGTTACAACACACAATAAATCCAGGAACACAAACGCAACACATCAGAGACAACTGGCAACTAGGCAAGATATCACCGTACGTTTAGCCCTAAAATCACAAGTTTACAGACACATTCCTTCACTTCCTGTCTCTTTAAATTACCAAGCAGGTTCACAAATTCCAATCAAACCACCACAGAGAAAAAATAACTACTTGAACTACATGTGAAACACATCTAAAATACAGATATAAAAAAAATGAAAGGAGCTACTTACAGTAGACATTTGTATTTTTTTAATCTCTAGCCGTAACACTTCTTCAGAGAGGCGCTTGTAGTAGCCTTTTTGCTGCGGAGTCATATGAAACTGCTTGCAATACCTACAAGGATTATACTGAATGAGAAAGGACCATTGTATTATTCCCAAGTACTTCTCTCTGGTTAATCCAATGGCAGACCAAGGCCCAAGCGATTTAAAGAGGCAAGCTTCATCTTCTGTGAAAGGTTTTCCCTTTAAATTGATAAAGTGTTGACTGTGTATCACTCATTTAGGACCAAGACAGGATCTCAGACAAACGTGTTTATGCAGGCACCTAGATCAACATTAACCTAGCAGCACCTGATGTTCCAGTAACAGTGAAGGTGCCAGCACATCGCGCTAATCTATTTATCCTTCCAGTTAATGTTTTAAGCATATGTTGTTATACAGTCATTTTAAGAGTGGTGCGGAGGTGTGTTTGGTTTGTTGGTCTGTTGCTACCTGCTCTAACAGCATGTGCTAATGTTAGGCTAACAGGGCTGTAGCCAGGAATTTAGGGGAACGGAGGTCTTTATGTTTTTTAACAGAGTGAAAAGAATGGACTCTTACATTTGGGTACTTTGGCACTAAATTAATTTTATTTAATTGTCTAAAGATGTTTTGTTTTCCCAAACATGAAAGAATTTAAGAAAAATATTGATTTTCAGACAAATCAGGCATTGGTTTTAAAATAAGTAACAATTACTTGAGTGTTTCTATCACCAGTAACTTTTTGTTATTTTGCATATAAACTGTGGCATTAGCTCATTAGGAGTGTTTAAAAGTGCTCAAGATGCCAAATGTTTGGAATCAGATCAGCCTCAAACTACAACATTAACATGCTGTACTGATTTGATGGGCTACATACCCAATGCCAAGCAATGTAAGGTGTCCCATGATGAACAATGTAACAGTTTTCTGTTGTTTTTTTACCTTTTCAGAAGTCTGCAGCGAGGATCATGTATTGCTTTAATGTAACATTAATGTTATTGTGGACTGACGTCATTTCGGTGTAACAGCCGGTTTATATGGAAGCCCGTTTCCGCCACTTGGATGAAAAAAGGTCCTGTAAGTCATTATAAGGAGATACTTTCTCAATATTTTGACTTAGTATCTCAAAAATAATCTCAATATTTTGACTTAGTATCTCAATATTTCGACTTAGTATCTCAATATAATGACTTAGTATCTTAAAATAATGACTTAGTAATGACTTAGATAATAAGTCATTATATTGAGATACCAAGTCAAAATACTGAGAAAGTATCTCAATATAATAACTTACAGGACCTTTTCATTTTAAATCCATGTGGCGGAAACGGGCTTCCATAGTTTTAAACTTGAATAGGAAGTGAACGTTCCTTTTTAATCACTGCTATGTGTGGCAGGCGGCTCGTGGTTATACTCTCCACACGTAGCCCCAGTTTCACATTGCGCGCGCGTGCTTGAGTGCGCGCTCACATCTGCTATTGTGTTTTTATCAACAAGGAGACCACCGTGGCCCCAGGGGTAACTGAGCTGGCCAACTGAAAGACAAGAGACTGCTAAACCATGGCGGACGAACAAGAAATAATGTGCAAATTAGAAAATATCTTGGAAATACGGTAAGACTTGAACGTGATATGAAAATGATTGGTGGTAAGCAGAGAAACGTTATCTTAGCTAACGTTAGCTGGCCGAGGATGAGCCCCTTGGCTTCGCTTTTGTTACTGTGCTAGCTAAAATTAGCCGGGTCTGCTGGCACTCTTGTCTCAGATAGATTTTTCCTATTCTTGTTACAGCGTGTTTCCGACAGATTAGGCAAGCATTCACTACGGCGGAAACAAGGCGTGAATACAAATAAGCTTTAGTTAAGCTACATGTTCAGATCGCACGTTCAACAATGTCCCAGATGTGTATCAACAAAATGCCAGATGTGCGTTGCTAATTAATTCTGTGGGTAAGCTAGCTACTTTGTTAGCAAGCTTATCTGTCTGTCATTAATTCACCGGTGGTTTGTTTGGTCTTATAACTTCCCTGCAGGCGGGCTTAATAAAAGAAAAAAACAGATTTACAGACCTCATTAATTCATTTGCTTAAAACATAAATTCTAGGCTGTTGAAATTGGCCATTCTGTTTAAGATTAATTCAAAACGTCTCTAAAGTTGTTTGTCTTTTTTACTCAAGTTCAAAGCACTGCATAACAGATGGAAAAGATTTTGTGATGTTTTCAATCTTGTTGTTTTTGTGAGAAAACTTTATTTTTGTTTTCTCATCTGCATCATGGTGAGAAATAATCTGACAGCTGGTATCTTTTGTTTGGGCCATTGGCTGCAGGAACAAGACTATCCAGATGCAGAAAATCAAATCTCGTCTTAAGGTTGAATTTGAGGCTCTGGAGTCTGAGGAGAAGCATCTGAAAGAGTACAAACAAGAGATGGATCTGCTTCTACAAGAGAAAATGGCACATGTGGAGGAGCTGAGGCTCATCCATGCCGATATCAATGTGGTGAGTGAGTACTACATTCAGGGATAAGCAAATGTTCCTGAAATCTTAAATTAGTGTAACTAGCAATGTTAGAACAACAATAAATAGAAAAATAGTAAATGCAATTTCAGTGATTGCATTATTTTCAGTGTAAAGATAATAGGCACAACCAAAAATGTCTTATACTGAGCATATTACAAAGCATATGTTTTTTTTTTTTAAATACCCACTCCTTTCCTCTCAGATGGAGAGCACCATCAAGCAGTCAGAGAATGACCTGAATAAACTGCTAGAAACAACTCGCCGCCTACACGATGAGTACAAACCTCTGAAGGAGCATGTGGATGCCCTCAGGATGACTTTGGGTCTACACAGACTCCCAAACCTGAACGAAGAAGAGGAGAAGCTCTCCCTGGAGTCAGTATACACACAAAAACAGACACATACACACACTAAAATGCATGCAAGGCACAATGAAAGTCTTTTAAAGAGAAGTCCCTTGATACACTTTGTGGTGTGTTTACAACTATTTTTTAATGTCATGTGTCATGGTGTTTTTTGCAACCTATTAACAGTCAAAATCACATAATTCACAAACACAATGTGCGTTGTCTATTTAATTTGTGGACATAAATGAATATTATCTACTGTGCAATCACACAGATTGTCAAACATATGTTGTACAGAAAGTAAAACAGGAAACACAGTTCCAGTACAAATGAGAAGTGGCAATATACAGCAGGTGGCAGACTCAGTAGTTATTTTCGATGGTCACTTTCGAGGTACATTAGCATGCTTTTAAAGAGTGATGACCAGCAACAGATGACCTTTCAGTGAGCATTGACATAGTTTTACAGAGCAGAATGTAGAGCATGGTGTACTATCCATGAAAAAGAATTAAAACAAGTATCTACCAGGGAAAATTGTTTCACTCACCATGCAAAGGTCAAAGTAATTCAGGCTCACGTGAACATAATGAGCAGAATTGTTCACTTTGTTCAGCCACAACTTCTTGTAAAATAGAATGAAGATAAATGGTCCAAGACCGGAGCCCTGTGGTGCACCACGTGTTATCAGTTATATATAATTTAATATAGTCAGTTAATATAAATTCAAAGAAGATCATTTGATACAACGTCGCTGTTGCCATTTATCAATAACTGAATCAACATCTGAAATATGTTATTAACATTCAAGACTTCAAGCAAAAGTCTGGCAAAAGTTAGCAAATGGGCTTCAATAAAATAAGGCAGATCACTTTTCTTGCAAGGGGTGCACATGGACTGTCTTAAAATAATGAGACACAACCAGCAGTCAGGGAGCAGTGCGGTTGCTAAGTAATTAAAAAAGTAAAAGAATTCAGTTGATGCAATGTCCACAGACAACATCAACAGATCAGCCTCATATAAGTTACTATATTCTGATGAGGGCAGCAAGTGTAAATAAAGTGGGAAATCCTAGATCTGAATTCTCGAAGGCCAGGAATGCTTGGCTGCCAATTAGTGAGACCACAGGGACACTAGAGGTTGATGGGTCCACCAAGCAGTGTGTATACAAATAAACATTGGGGTCCTCGTTTAAAACCAATTACTGATGTAGCTGTTACAGATGAAATGTAGTCAATTTACGTAAAACGGATGATGTCTTATGGCCTGCTCTTTTTCCTGGAGCAACAGTATCAGAATCAAGTTTATTGCCAAGTAGGTTTACACATAGAAAGAATTTGTCTTGGTGTTTTGGTGCAAGAACAATTAACACATAAGTAGAATAAAAATAAGTAAAAAGCTGAAATAAAATAAGTTAAAAGATAGACAAAAAAGCAATATAATACAAAATATGTAGAAGAGGTATAATTAAAGAGCTGTACAGATGTGCAGGTTTGTGCAAGATGATGGTAGTGCAATATTTAACAGTATAAAATTAAACAGTGCAATGTAAACATACATTATGTAGTCCACTGTGTGTTATCGCATACATCTGCAGTATCAATGATCAAGGATGAAAGTCCTTCAATTTATATACACAATCCTCTGTCAAAGGCCAAGATGTTATCATGTAGTTAAATTGTAGTTCATTTGTGAAAACCATTTGATGCAGCATCACTGTGGGCATGAGTCGATTTTCCCCTGTCTCCAGCTTGAATGAGCTGAATAGCTAAAGCTAAGTAGCTTTCAGCCTTTAGTTTAAAACGCATTGCAAAATGTGACGTTGAAACTGAGGTTATGAATAGCAGAATGAACACGTCTGTTTGGCGGTTGGGGAAAGTACAGATTATTACAGCAAAGCATTTTATTGGCTGCTTTAGGACCACGAGCAAACTCTTTAAAGGTTGCTTTTGACTTGACAGATAATCGGAGGTCATGAGTTGCGGGTCAGCTGTTTTTTAATAGAAAAGTTTCTGATCAGATGCTCTGTTCAGTTTTTCTGATTTCCAGGATAAACAGCAGTTTCCTGTCCTTCGTCACCATGGTGTCTGAGGTTTTATCTCATTAAAATGCAGATAACACAGTGGAGATTTTTCTTAAGACAGTGTGAGTAGTAGCAAAGTAATAAATACATTTGAGATGGTTTGATTGTGAGGCAGTGTATTTCTATGTTATTTCTATCAGGGTTATTAGTCATTTGCCTTTTTTCTTTATTAAATGTTTAACAGGCTTTTAAAGCCACAATGTAAAGTATTGACAGCTACATCTTTGTATTTAGTCAAGTTTGTAGGATGTTGCTTTTATGTGGAAAAGGATGTTTCTTCAGATTCCATATTTGATGCTATGAACACAAAAACATTTCCACCCACTGTATTAGGGTGGCAACAAATGCTCAAAAGCAGATACCTTGACACCATGGAAAATGAAATCAACTTTACAACATTGTCATTACTAGAAAATAGAGGGAACAAATGGAAAATTCATTTTGTAATTAAGGTGAACGGACCATTTAAGTGCTTCAAAAATGAGGTAGTGCTAATGGCAGATGCTGACATTAAAAGCGCTAAATTGAATTTTATTCACGTTCGCCCATGTTCTTTCTTAATCAACACTTAAGATGTTAGAGTCTCAGCAGGTAATCTAACGTTCTTTAACATGTCTCGGTGGTAATGTGGTGGACATTTGAATAGCTAGGCTTTAAGGCTTTAAGAGAATTATCTGAGAGGTGTTCTCTTGGTGGTCTTGGACACGTTTTTCTTTTGTTTTTGTCTATTATGAAAATCAGGTCCAACCAAATTTCTCCTCCATTTTTCCAGGTTGTTTGGCTTCGGAATTTGGCAAAGATGCCGGAGAAATCCATTGAATCCCTGTTAAAACTCACAAATGCCCTTGTTATCCACAACACTGGGGGGGGCGACAGTTTGACTCCCAGCAGCACAAACTGCAGTCTGACAACCATTAGGGGATCCATCCGTTATTCATCCTGTGGGGATCAATACAGTTATTGTTATTAACAGAAAATGATATTGAAATTAGATAGTTTAATATGAAGGGGATCTGTCATGATGGGGCGATATAAGTTCAACTAGATTTTTGATTGTATTATCTGTGTACATGATGCTGGGGTGAAAACTAGAACAGAGGTCAGTGCGTGGCTCTTTAAGCTTTGGCTCTTTAAGCTGTGGCTTCAGAACAATGTGCCACTGGCCTGGAGCTCTTATGATGACTGACTTGTTTATTTATGGCCAGGGGTGTTAAATGGAGCCATGGGGCACATTCGTGTTTTGGTGTACACGATGACAGTGCTATTAGAGGGTGGCCATTGAAACTCTCAAGGAACCTGTTTTCTTTAATTGTAAGGACAAAAAAAGCCAGTAGTGGTTCTGACATTGATGATGTGGTCCCTCACTTGCAGGTAAAACTGTCCTGACATTCCTGCTTCTTTTTCGATATTTTCTGACTTGAGAGTGCATTGGGAATTACAGAAGAGATTGTAGAGTAACTTTTTGGTTGGTAATGGTGATGGATGCACTGAAAATTGAATTTTTATTCGCATAAAGAGCTTTAGTTGTGAGAAAGTGTGTTGGGCCACTGCTGCTCTGCACGCTGACAGCCTTGTTGGCAGGCTAGCTCGTCAGTTTGGCCGTGTACTGTGTGGAAGCTCAGATGATGAGTTCATTTCTGGCCAGATGGTTGCTGTCTCTCCTTTCCTTCTCAGTTGCGTGCTCCTTGATGTTCCCTGAGATACTCGGAGGGTTGAGGCTTATCACTTTTGTTCTTTGCTGGTTTTACTTCAGAGACGGAACTCATCAGGGAGAAAGATTTATGATCATGTCTGAGTGATGAAGATGTTGAACATCTCTTATCTCTTGCACACCTCTGCTGCCAGCCAAGTAATTCTAGGGTAATTTTACCCAACAGTAATAGTGCCCACTGTAATTGTTTTACAAGGTGTAATGGAGCAACCTTGCAGAAAATTAAATCCCATCTCATTGCCTGCTGGGTGTACATTTTAAGATACTACGCGAGGGTGATATCAGCATACAAATGAGAACTCTGCTGCTCAGAGATATTAACTCATATCAAAACTAAAATGATTAAGAATCCATGTCAAATAAATGTGTATAAACTGAAATATAAAATGTGTGTTAATTTGACAGGTAGCCTTAATATTTGCTGCTTTCGTGGATCATGGTAGCAAGAAATACAACCCATTAAATTGGTACTGTGAAAGCTCTATCACAAGCCTATTTTGAGAGAAACCAGAGAGCGTAAAGAAATGGGATATCACTTTTTTTTACTTTTGAAAATGGGCCAGTCAGGCATAAAGTCCAAGGCCAAATTTCTTTCCCAGCCCTCCCCTGCCCACACGCACACACACACGCACGCACGCATGCAGACAAACACTCTCACAATGACTGTACTTTTGCTCAGAGTTGCACATAAAAAGAGGATGCGTGAGATCGACTACAATGTTCTCCAATTTAAGTCTCCTTTGTATTTGGTTTTGCCACTCCACATCTCTAGATACACAGCGTAGATGGGATAATCTCAACTGTGATATGATTCAGAAGCTCTAAATAAGAATCACAGCTAGCCAGGTTTCTCTCTTTCTTTGCTTTCAACAGTTACTTTGAGAAGCAGAAAGCAGAGTGGCAGAAGGAGCCGCATGAGCCAGCCATCCCAGAATCCCTTGCTGCCGCTGCAGCCGCAGCACAGCAGCTTCAGGTGTCCAGGAAGCAGGATGCACGCCAGACGGCCACCTTCAGACAGCAACCCCCACCTATGAAGGTAATCTACTAAGGACCTGAAATGTCTGCAGAGATGTGAAAAAAAAATCACATTTTTGAAGTTGAAAAAATTGATTGATCGTCTGGCCCAATAGAGCAGCAGCCACTTTCAATCAAGGACTAGGTTACAGTCTATTAGGCAGTACTTTTTTTCTTAAGAATGAAGAAGAAATGTGATTTTCTGAGATATAATTTGCTTTTAGCTGTGTCTTATTATCATTAACTTCTTAAGGGAATCTACGCAGGCAACGTATTTGAAGCGTATTTTTGACACGTGTGCCGGGACAGAACCGTGCCAATGTTATTCAATGCTACAATCTCCACCAGCCGCATATGCTGCGCGGGAGGCGGCTGTAATACGCAACTAATTTTCTGCTGCTCCGTTCATTTTACGCGTCTATTTTCCCCCGCTGCTGCGCGTCAGTGAAGCGTAGAAAGCCATTGACTGCTATATAAATACATATCCACAACCAAGGAATTGCCAACTTCGATATCAGTTTCCAATTGAAGTTATTGATTGGCTAGATGGGCAGGCAAGATTAACTACAAAGAGCAGTGAATATGTACATTTCCTCAGCATCTGGGTAAACCAATCGTATTAATTCATTCTCATTTGACTCCTACATCCAACATAAATACAGAATTTAAGCACAATTAAGAAATAACCGGCAGACTGCACACTTTTTGGGCTCACTGCAGCCCCTATTTATGGCCAGGAATCTCAATTACCATTGGCTAAAGCTGGGACTCATCTCTGCTGTAGTCGCAGTCGGTTTAGATTGCAAAATAGATGCTGCCGTGATGCTTGCGTGTCACGCACGTTTCTCTGACACTACTAGTGTTGGTGTAGATTCCCGGTTATACTCAGGTACAACCTGACAAAGCTGCTTACTTATCTCAACAACACAGCAAGAACATAATGGTGATTGCTAAATATCTCCCCTTCTCTCTAGGCTTGCCTGTCGTGCCACCAGCAGATTCATCGTAATGCTCCCATCTGCCCATTGTGCAAGGCCAAGAGCCGTTCCCGCAACCCAAAGAAGCCCAAGAGGAAGCCAGATGAGTAGATCCTTGTCTTCATTCAGCTTCAGTACGGTTTAAAGGGACCTGGTCCAATACACTGATCTAAGATCAGCCATGTACGTCCCAATATATGGCTGAAATAACAGGTCTGTGCTTCAGGATAATTCCACAATGAGTCCCCACTTGAACAAATTGTCTTAGTACCTTTTTGCATAAGATGTCAAGTTGATCGAAGGTCTGGTGTCGTTTGTTTTTATCAGTGCTTTGGATGTGTTTATGTCATTGTATGACTTCTGTAGTAGCTTTACTAGCCCCTAACCATGTAACGGCAATAATGCAAAAAAGGCCTTGACAAAATGTCCAATTAATTATTGCCCATATTGTTAATTTGCTTAGATATCGTACTGTACTTTGTATCTTTCTTTGCAATGCATGTGTGCTTCTATGGCTGTTCTGTGTGTGTTTTTGTGCCAATATAAAAATCAGACAGGTTTAATTACAAAGTCAAATAAAACACAATGTATTAATGTTTACAGTGTTAAATTAACTACAAACTGGAAAGAAAAAGACAGACACATTTGCTCTGAAAAGTGTTGTTGTGTGTTTAACTTTAATACAGTGAAAAGAAAATAAATGGCTGTTTTGTAATCACCTTGTTAGCATGTCCTTTTTTTTACACTCAAAACAAAGGCTAGACAGTCACTTCAGTTAGCGAGTAGTGTGAACATAAACACAGCTGTAACTTAGCGGAGGAACCGAGGACACCACTATTAGCATATGGATTAGTGTTTTTCGGGGAATGAGCCTGTTTGTCAAAATAAAGAGGTAGAAATATGTTTGACTTCCCCACAACATTTTCCCTTTCATTGTATTAATACCGTGCCTGTCATGTCTGCAGCTATCTGTCTGAAGAAGGACAGCGAGGGCTTGCTAAATGAGTTCCTGTAGCGTTTTTGTCAGGGTAACCCCTCATTTCATCTGTTGCCAGGGCAACTCCACGTTCCTTAGTCGTTGCTAAGGCAACCCCAGGTTGCTGTGACCTGCATATCTACACCAAGTAGTTCCTCCCAAATCCAGTGAGGGGCATCAGAGGGCTTTGGGAGATTTTGCACAAATTCCCCCATCAGGCGCACTCCTTTAACAGAGTTAACATGTTTTAGTTAATAAACAGTCAATCTGATCAGTGCAATTAACTGTTAATCAAATATTAGTTTTCAGTTAGGGACTGCTCGTGCTCGTCTGTCCTCAAAGTCTCTTACTTCAGTACTCAAGTGTGTGTTTAGTCTGCCCTTCAGTGTTTGGAACTGCAGTTGTGTCTTCTTCCTCCTGATAAAACTTTTCAAGGCCAGAGAAGCCTGTTCCTGCTCACACACGCTGCAGACAGCGGGATCATGGAGCTCCACCTCTGCTGCCTGCCACAGGAGATAAAACACGTGTGAGTGGAGAAGTACAGTGTTCTTCTATCATAATGACAACCACATGCCATAAATGAGTCATATTAGAGCTGCTGCTAACCCGCCTCATCTCCTCCTTGAAAGTTTTGAGCCTCAGCATTGAAATGAATTGAGGTGGGACGGGTCGGTGTGCGGGGCCTTGACACGTGAGGCTGAGGGAGGTTTGCCCTCCCTCTCGTGCGGAACAGACCGGCAGAGGGAGGTTACACTCTCGGCGATCTCTGGGTCTCACTCTGAACTCATCCCCGGCTTGAATTTGTCTCTCACATTCGCTCCTCTGCCTCCCTCCGGCTCCTTTGTGTCTCCTCCTCTCCTCTTCTGAGGACGACTGACGGTGCTGCTCTTTGCTTCGGACGACAGAAATCATTCTGTTTAAGTGGTTTTTTTCGGCTTCCTCCTCCATTTTGTAAAAATACAGCACCTTGGAAAGCCGTTTTGGCTTCATACTGACCGGAAACTCATCACTAACGTTTGACAAGTGACGTAACCTGTAAATGAGCAGCGGTCCCGTTTTCTTTTTTCTTTGGCTGTGAAATAAAAACGATTTTAAACATGAAACAAAGGGCTTTGTCAAAAATGGCTTTCTTTTATTCAAACTGTTTACACGCCCTCTTCTTTTTGTGTCTACTACAGCTGCACTCTCTGACATCTGCGGATCACTACCGCCACCTGATGGTTGACAAGGGCACGAGAAGCATGTTGACGTCTAAATAAATGGGTAAATAAGACCCATTTATTTATAATTAAATTATTTAATTGTTATTTTTTCCTCACATGAATACCAAAAACGGACACTTCTGCATTAATCACTTAAATGATTTTATTATTGTTTCGCATCTTTGTATTGTCATGTCTGTCTGTAATTTTGTGTTTTGCTGCTGTCTAAGCAGGTCTATCTTGAGAACGAGACCTTGTGTCTCAGTGAGATTACCTGTCTGAATAAAAAAATAAAATGTTTAATGTAAAAAGAATAATCATCATGCCATTATTACTAACATTAAAAGGGAAGGTAAAAGTTGTACTATTTAATGTTTAATTTTCACAATTATTCAGTGCTTTAACAAGACAGCACTACAGTTCTTACTTAACTACACTGTCATTTGCTCACTATTCCTGGACTAGTGATGTGACGTTGGCGAACGATCTGATTCTTTTGAACGGCTTCGTTCATGAGTCTCACCTCGGATCTTATGGCTCCGTTCCTTTCCGAGAGCCGAAGCTCCCTTCTAAGAGCCGTAGCTCCCCACACGATCCTGCATAAAGAGTCACGATGGCTGCATTTAAAGCAAATCTTTGTACCTGTATCTAATTGTTTCATGTCTGTCTGCTGAAATAAATAGTTCCCTCGTGTATTTGTCCAATGCCAGGAATCTGGACTCTTGTGCCATCTGCTGAGAGAATGTGGTGTGTCACAGCCTGCCTTCTAAACATGGGACAGTATGAAGACATTGGCGGGTTTGGCAGAGGAACAGCTGACTGGCTGCTCCTCTGAAGCTTCTGACAGTCACACAGCTGACACTAAAATGGCTGCCTCGGTGTGAACCAGGGAAACAGGGTCATTAACAGGGAACAAACAGCAAAGTTATACCCTTTCTTGTTGATTATTTGGCTTTATCACAAGGGTTGTTGTGTTTTTATCACCAGTGGGGGGTTATAACAGGCTTCTCCGCGCACCGTTAGACACAGACGTTTCCATTTTGTTTGTTTTTATTCCTGACACAGGGAAAGACAGTCACACTCACCAATCACCGCCTGAGTGTCACACTTGTATCACCTTTCTAATTATAAACCTGAGCCTGGACTCTCCAAGAATGGAAGTTACCCAGGCCCATCTGTGGCCTAAAATTAGCCCCCCCTACCCCCCAGAAAGGAGCCCTTGCCCCCTATGTCTGTTAACACACACACAGTCACTTAGACACACACAAACCATACTACACTTTTCTCAACTGTGGGAGCATCACACACTTTTTGGAGGACCTTTCTTTCCGTCTTCCACGTGGCAAATGATGGACTTTTGAAACTGATTTTCTCTCCTGTCTGTGGATAGAACATCAGGGAGCGATTAGAGGAGGTAAGAGTCTTGTTGCACTTATTTGCAGCTGGTTGTGTTTGGCAATTTGTTTCTGCTTAGTAAATTCTGAGGACCATATGTGGAAAAGCCTTTTTTTAGTATCTTTGAGGAAAAACTACATTAATATATGTCTTTAAAGCCATGTGTCTTATATCTGCTCAGCGTATTTAGGCTATATTGATGTGATTTGACATGTAAACAAACTGCACTGTCTTATGGTGGCCCTGTGTGATCATGTCAAGAAGTCTAAGTCATGAAGTTATTCCCTGTGTTGATACAAAAATCATGCCCCACAAAAACAACCCCAAATGCCAAGAGTCTGTCAGCAGTGAATTGGCTTTATTATCTTCTTTCTCTGCTATTTTGGCCGTTGCAGATGGAATTGCTCTGACTTGCACCAGCCTGGGGAAACATTATGGTTCTGGGCCAAGCTGTCAACATGAGTTTGATGGACATTTCAAAGATCTTCTCCATGCTGCAGCCTAAGGAGGAGGATGAGGACAACGAGCAGTGCCAGGCTTTGAACAACGCTGTGAGCGGCGACGACGTGACTCTGCTCGCCGAGCTGCTGTCTCAGGAGAGTTACAGGAGGTCTATCAATGCTCGGAGCGGGTGGGGGGTCCCGGTCACCCCCCTGCGCACTGCTGCGGCTCTGGGACACCTGAGGTGCTTGGAGTTGTTGTTGGAGCACGGTGCAGAGGTGAGATACAGAGAGCTTTTAGTTGTTCAGATTGTAGATAAGGATGGTGAGACGGATCTTTAGAGCAGGTGTAGGGGGGAGGGGTGGGACACTACAGCTGCTACATTACTGCATTCTTCATTAATGCTTTAGATTAAGGCCTATGAGTGGAAATATTCTGTACTTACTGCATACCTAAAAGTACAAGAGAATATGTATAGGAAACAAAGGGGTGAAGAAAATAGTCGAGACACAAATAGTAGAGAAACCAAGGCCCCTAAAACCAAAGAAAATTAAGGCTCCTCGAAAAGGGACACCATCTGCCTTATCACATGGATCTCTGGTAATAAACATCAAAATATTACCAAATTTGGACTGGATGTTCACAGACAGTTCCTTCTTACAATAAAGAAAAGTTTTATTAATATCTTTAACTGTCTTTGAAATTAACACACATTATAGGTGAAAATGTAATCTGAAAATCAAAAATCAAAAGGTATGTATGTCAAAGTCTGCCAGTTTTTAATTAAGAAGAATCAAAAGATGTCATGTATATCTCCTACAGACTGTTATCAGTAGGTGATTTGACTTTTCGGTTCACCTTTAGATGCCACTAGCCCCTAACAGTGGAGACAGCACTTTAAAAAATGGGGCCCTGTTGATGTTAATGTGTTAGGACACAGATTAAGCAAAAAACAAAGTATAATATAATATAACTATATATTATGCTATATTTAGTGAAAAACTTCTCTTTCACTCTAAATACATTCCAAATGTTGCACTTTGTTCTACCTCGGCTCAGGCCTTTTTGGGGTTTGTTCCTCTACTAAAAGAGGGTACCAGCACCCTGACCCTTTAACATAAGCTAGGTCACAAAAAGGAGTCAAAACACAGAATATAGGGGCACTTACATTTAGTTGAAAAACTGACTATAATGACAAAAACTACAGTGAAAAGCGGGTGAACAGGGACCTATACGTCACTTGCAAAACACTTTATAATAATAATTAATACATTTTAAAAAATGTTTCATTACAATTAGTACATATACAATTCTGCTATAAATGTTAATATTATAATTTAATTTCATTATCAAGCCCCCCTTGTTCCTGCCTTGTTTCCCAAGAAAATGACCTTTGTACCCTGGAATAAAAAAACATCACCCCTTATTTTCGGACCTTTTGTCTTCCTCCCTCATGAATCAAATACGCATTATTGATGGCCTGTATGCACCAAATATCTATACACAGCAACTCGCAGTGTGTAACCTTCCCATTCTTCCTGCAGCTCTTTTTTGTATTTATCAAAGTACAAACAGTAAGAAATTACAGTAGAAATTTTCACTAGTTTGTTTCATTAAATTTGCTGCATTAAATAGCTAGCTATGAATAATGGATTAAACGACTAAGTGTGTTATGAAATGGCTCAGTTCTGGACAAGTTATGTCCCAACTTTGCATTTCACCTCATTTCTATGGATACCTTTGGTGTCTTTTGCTCTTTGTTTTGGATTTCCATTTTTTTAAGTTGACTGTATTAATTTTGTATCCAGACGCAGCAGGCAGCAGCTATGAAAAACCCACACTGTGACCAGTACTCAATGGCATATGGACAGTGTTAGCGGTTAGCCAAAGAACTAGCGGAGCATTTAGCTGGTAGAAAGTCTGATATTTCCCATAGGAACTGATGAAAGCCAAAACAGAGTGAAAAAAGGGAATGGACATAGTAACCCGAGGAAAAAAATCTGTGTTTACTGGATGTCTTAATATGAAATTCACAAACTAGAGTTGTGAGAATATGCAAGTGTTGTGTCCCCAAAAAACCTAAAAGTTCAGTTAATGCTTCATAGTGCACTCAAAGAAATGACATGTTGGTGTTCTGCTGTGTCTGATTTCAGACTGACAGCCTGGACGTGAAGGCCCAGACTCCTCTGTTCACAGCTGTCAGTGGGAAACACATAGACTGTGTGGTCGCGCTGCTGAAGGCCGGAGCCGATCCTAACGGCAGCCAGTACAACAACTGCTCCCCGGTGCTGACTGCCGCTCGTGAAGGCGACCTGGACATTCTCAGAGAGCTGCTGCGTTTCGGAGCCGAGTTGGACGTCAAGCCCAAAGTCCCAGAGTGGGCCTCCAACGCGACAGCCTGCAGAGGGCCCCTTTATATCTCAGCTGTTTACGGACACCTGGGCTGCTTTAAACTGCTCCTGCTCCACGGGGCAAACCCCAACTACAACTGCACAGACGAGAAGATGCTGGCCCGGATAAAGCAGCCAAAGACGGTTCTGGAGGTGTGTCTGCGGTACGGCTGCGGGGTGGAGTACATCCAGCTTCTCATAGACTTTGGGGCCGATGTGTATCTGCCAACACTGATCATTGACAAGACTACAAAGCAGAATGAAGCTCTGGTTCTGCTGCTCAAAGAGAGAGGTGAGACAATGATTGTAGCTTATTAAATATTTATTGAATTGTCTTAAAATGCTCACATTAATCCACCTTTATTTGCCTGTTTCTGCTCCAGTTTGCCCCAAAACACTGATGTCACAGACTCGCATTGCATTACGAAGTCACATCCCCTCTGCCGACAAGGAGCCTGCCATCGACAGTTTGGACATTCCTCTCATCCTGAGGAACTACCTGAACCACGGCACCTCTGAACTCATGTCATGCTAACATTAGCATCAAAACATATGGCCGGTGACATTCTTTTTAACCCCATTGCTGCACAGCCGTAAGTAGGACAAGATAACGGACATTTATACAACCAACCCTGATGTGTGACATTTTTTACTGGCTCCTTTAGAGGTCACTGTGCCCTGCCTGTGCTGTACATTCTTGTTTTTACGTTTCATACATGAAGGTTGTGACTTGTACGTATTTATTAAATAGCCGAGGTTTAAATAGATATTTTAAAACTCCCAAGTTCATTGATTTATCCTCATCCAACAATGAAGGATGGTCAGCCTGAAGGGCTCCATGTTTCAATGTCCTTGGAAAGTGTAACACCACAGTTGGCCACTAGAGACCACAGTAAGACAGCTGATTACTCGAATCCAAATTGAGACATTATTATGAAATTGGAACATCCGTTAAAGGCCTTTTGCATCACCTTTGGCGCCGTCTTTGTAACAGGTAACATTACACATTAAAATATATTAAACAACACACATTTGGAGAAACATACACACACTCACAGACACACACACACACTCACAGACACACACAGAGAGACAAGACAGTGTCTGCGTCGCACCAGGACGTCTCAGATCTCAGCTAAAAAACAGGCTTCTGTCTGTGGACTTCAAAACACAAGGCAGCAGAGTGATCAGCCCAGAAGTCAGCGCGGCCAGCTGGGAGATTGTATTTGCATAAGTCTCATTATTTATTGATTACAGCATAGTTCTTTGCAGCCTACAAGTTTGTTGAAAGATTTCCTCTGTGACTCACCAACGCCATCCTTAAAAAGTTTGTTATGTTTGTGTGCCCTTAAATCCTCCCTCAGCAGTACTTCCAATGCTGTCGGGAATGGCTCCTACAAACAGGAAATGATGTCATACAACAGGAAACCCAGCACAATGCTCGCACTCACACATACCGACGCCTCGGCCCGCAGTTCTGTAGAGGTTTTATTTTCAACAAAAGTACAGCTATATCAGATATGGATTTATTTTTACAGCAAAGTACAACATATTCCCAGTGCTTCTGATTACATCAAAACATATAATGTACATACAGTTGACATCTCCACTCTCCCATTCACAGTTTCTGGATTGAATAGGCATTATTTTTCATTTCTACAACAAATAATCAAACTCAAAGGCCAGCAAGAAAGAAAATGACAAATGTTTGCATATGGTGACAAAGGATGTAGATACTGTGAGTAAAGTTTTCTGTGATAGGCAAAAATCCAGACCTCAAACTAGATGGTAATATACAATGAATAGATTCCAAACGTGGGATGTCAGTCTTCTGTTCACCTTGTTGTCATTGAACACCACATGTGTATATGGCTCATTGAAGACTCTGTTGTACCCTGACTATTCTGAAAGAACACAGGACTGCATAACCAACTGCAACTGAGTTCCTACTGAGGACGCTGCTAGGCTAAAAGTGAGTGAACGCGCTTAGCGGCTCATGTACACCCTGTACTCAGAGGAATTACGTAAATCTGAGCAACCTCTGATGCATCCGAATGACGCTCTGCTAACTTGGCTGTCTTGGTTTTATGACCGGATAGAGAGAGAGAGAAAAAAGAGAAGACTGTCCTCTCGGCTCTCGGGACAAGGTCAGAAAGAGAATTATATAAGAAAATAAATGCATTATATACATCCTTTTAACAATGTGGCCAAAATGGTACTACGTAATACTGCATTCAATAAATACAAGTGAGGAATTAATTTCTACTGTCAAGTCATTGTACTTCAAAGAATCATTTCTTAAGTAGAAACAAGAGCATGATATGAATTAAAATGAAGTACTGTGTGTGTGTGTGTGTGTGTGCGTCTTCAGGATTATGTTTATTTTTAGCTCCTCCCGAGAGGTTCTGCATTTATTCAGCTCTTCTGCTTGACTACAAATCTATACACGAACACCCATGATCAGTGCTAACTCCTATTTGGTTCACTGTTGTCATAGAAAAATGATACCCGTTTTGCCTCAGCGTTTAATGGTTTCTCCAAAACAAAAATCACCAGCAGTTTCGACCATGACATTGTAGGTTGAAGTCAAAGAAATCAAAGATTAAAATCAATGTTACAGTTTATAACGCCCATTATATGTGGGCAAAAGAGAGCATCAGTGCCTTTCATTTCACCTATCAACAGTTCAGTCTTTGATTCGGCACGAGGGAAGGTGTCCCCCCCCTCCGCTTGACAATAAATAAAAACAGAAGCTACGACCTGTGATGTGACGTGAGCAGGAGACAGGTGGACAGAGAAAAGAACTCCCTTCAGTGAGATGGCATGGGTTCACAAATGAATGGTTCCGTGTTGTGGAAAAATCCCCCATTGGAAGTTAAATGAAACTAAACAATCTGTTAAGAGTTGTCTTAAGTCTCATGCAAAATATTGGATGCCACAAGCATGCATTTACCTGGTACTGAGGTCTACCGCACGCTAGAACTGGAACAACATTCGTCTCCAACGCAAAATACCAATATCCAAATATATGATCTGTCCTTTGTACAGTATTTACAGTGTGTAGCTGATAAAGGTAAAATAGATGATTCTTCTTTTGATTCATAACGCACTGTTAATAATATACTTCGAGATGTGAAACCTAGCTTGACTAATGAATCTGTTTCCTACGATATACTCAAATAAACCGTCTTTCAGCATGTTAAATAGATAATAAAGGAAATCTACGTACGCTTCTAAACATCTGAAATTAGAATTAACTCTTTTGTGCAATATAATTACGGCTATGTTAGTGTGATAGAATATAACAATAAGATGTTTTTTAAGTGTTTCAGTCAGACAGCACAGTATCTACTCATATGGAAAAAGGCCTGACCTCTGTCCGAGTGGATCTCATGCACTGGGGAACGAGGAATTCCCAGTGTGTATGAGAAAGAGAGAGAGAGAGAGAGAGAAAGAAAGAGAGAGATGCGAGTCCCAGACTGAAGGGAAAATACATGACTAATTCAAATCTGCCTGTGAAACTGAATAGATAATCACTAGTGGAATGCTGGAAGGCACTGTTAGATAGCATCTCTCTTCTCCGCAGCAGAACGGGCCAGCAAGTGCGTATGATTATGTGTCTGTGTGTGTGTGTTTGCTTGCATGCTTGTGTCTGTATGTTGGTACTGGTGGTGGCGTGGAATAGGGGAATGGGGAGGGAGCGGTGGGGGTGGGCGTAGCACGGGACCTGAGGTTATCTTGGCCTGGGAACCATATCTTCTTTTTTTTTTTTTATGCTGTGCCAGACCAGGGAGTTATCTTCCAAAGCAATCTCACTGGGAGCCATCTCTTCAGACACCAGCAGCCAACTCACCCATTTCTCAACTTTCTTTACTGAAACAAAAACATAAATTACACAACATACAAAGCAAGTCTAAGGTCTTTTTTTCCAATAGGTTATAAGGCCTATAAGAAGGCAAACAAATGACATAGAACGATATATAACTCTTTCATATCACGTTGTAGTGAATAGTGAAGATATATAATGATATATCACATTGCACAAGTTGTCATACTGTATATGCACGGTCCATCAGGTGATATAATTCAACACAAACTGTTTGAATCTGTATCTGAGGTCAAAAAATGATCACAAACCATGTAAAATGTGTCACTTACATTCCAACCGTAGAAAAGAAAACACCTTTATGATGTAACTCGGCACTTTCTCCGCAGTAGATCTAACGCCTCTCTCTTGGAGTTGCACGGGATCTCGCCCACAGCAGCTTTGGGGACAGTGTTGACTAAACAAATCAATCTGACCAGGCCTAAGTCCTTTGCAAATCACTTAACAGTGGCGAGCTAACGGCCAGAACATTGGATCAGATCCGGAAAACAACGTGACGGGGAGGAGTGCCAAGATTTGAAGCTGCAGTCTTCAGAGACGCATGAATCTGTCAGAGGACACCTGCATGCTACAGATTAAATTCACCTTTCTGCCTCTCTGTGGTATTGGCTCACACTTCTGCAGTGTACTTTCTCTCACTGCTGGCTCACAACCAACTGATATGCTTGTCCTGTTCATTTATTACTCCTGCCTTTTTGTCCAACCGCTTCCCCTTGTGCTGGTTAGGGTTCTTTCTAATTTCTCACCGCTCTTATCAAATGACAAAAAAGTACATCTCAGACAGAATGTGTGCTGTGCTTTTTACAATGTGAGCAATACAAAATAATCAACTGAAGAAGTCTTTCTTTTTCACCGCTGACGTGAGAAAGAGATATTATTTTAAACCTTGGCCAATCCATCAGCTTCACTTTTAGCTCTTTCCGGAGGTAGGCTGTGCTCTTTCCAAACACCCAGTGAGCTGCCAGCACAGTGCTACAGGGGTGGTCTCTGGGGAGAGTGGGGAGGGGCTCTGACACAAGGCAGGTGGACCGCAGCCTGCATATCTCCTGCTCCCAGCTGTTTCATCTGAGCGGCGAGCTCTCTGTCAAATGCAACCCACAGCCCCCCCGGTGTGATCGGTTATGAATACCCTGTCAAAAGTGGTTGGTGAAAGGATGTAAATATTCTATTGATGTTCCAACTATTGATTTGTTCCCTGACCCATCGTATCATGGCCAATGGCAGGTTTCCAAAAGAATGAAGCTCTGCCTCCGAGAGCCACTGACTCACAGAGGCTGAGCAGGTGGGTAGAGAGATAGAGAGGACAAGAGAGGGATGCAGAGAGAGAGAGAGAGAGAGAGAGAGAGAGAGAGAGAGAGAGAGAGAGGGAAACACTGTGAACGTCACACTTGGTGAAGAGAGGGCTACTATATGCAAACAGCTCGAGAGAGGAGCGTGGAGCGTTGAGAGAGTGAGATCCAGACGCAGACATCAGTGAAGCGAGATTGCCTGAGCAGTCTGTGATCGGTGGCAGAATGGATCTAACTCAGAGAAGATGCTGACAGTCGAGCTTCGCAGGTCCTTCAGACGCCGCAGCCGGTAGCCGAGGCCCGTCGTCGTTTGATCTCACATTCAGAAGAATGCAGCGAGCAATCTCACATAGCAGCACAGCAAGATCCCAGCTTTTGGAAAACAATCATACTACCCAGAATGCCCTGGCGTGGCCTTGTGTTTCTCTCTGGATGATGGATAATAAATGAAATAATATAACAATCTCAATAACTCCAGGACATTCAGATGGCGTGAAGATGCAGAATCCGAGGGAAAGAGTTCATGACAGTCGACTCAGCTGGAGAGGCATGATAACTAAGAACTTTACTAACATATATGAATTGTAAAAGTTTATTTTTTCGCAATTTCTCAAGTCTTCAGTCCTCTTGCTGCGTCCAATCACTCTCAATATTAACATTGGTCCTTAACTTTGAAGTCTCTTGTGTATGTGTGTTTCATATTTTCTTCATCAAGGGACACGATCATCCAGTGTTTAGTGCTTCTAAGAAAAATAGCTGGTCCTTCAGAAGAGTCTGCGTTTCTCTATTTCTTAAATGGAGCTAATCTACTAAAATTCTGCCAGAAAGGAGCCTGGCCTCTTTTGGATTGACTGAATTCAAAAACCTCTCCTTGTGCCATGTCCTCCGTTACCTCATACTGCCCCGCACTGAGGGGGTCCTGGGGGGGCGGGTATGAGGGGGGCGTGCACCTGTTTACACCTAAGAAGGCAGGTGCGAAAAAAGCAAGAAGGGGGCGTGGGGGGGGAAAGGGGGACAAGGAGGCGGTGCAGGGCACAAAGCGAAAGAGAAAAAAGGAGGGAGGTGGATAGCAAACAGGAAACATTGTCAGTAATGTGTCTCAAACAGGCACAACAACACAACACCAAGTCATGCATCCAAAGAAAACAAGCACACAGACAAACAAAATGAGCCTTCACTGTTAACATTCCTGCATATTAAACCTGAGATATGATACGATATGATCATATGATGACGGCTGAATTGGGAGAAAGTGAAATTCAGCTCAGCAATGACACAAGGGGAGACTTAAGGTGCTATTCGAACAAACTCTGTAGCAGGCAAACAAGAGAACGGACAGATTACATCCGATACGATGATGGGACCAGGCATTTGGACAAGGGACATTGTTCTTCCGTGTTTGTAGACAGCACATTTGTTTGAATAGCACCCTCGACACTTGAGAACACAAGAGTGGCGAAAATAGAGCCAACAAAAAGCCGTTAATATGCGTTTAACTACAGTCTACGATGTCATTAAGCTACAGCCTACAAGCATCACAACTAAGCTAGTGCAATTAAAAAATTAGATACAATCAATATTTGGAGATGAAATATTCAAAAGTTGCCATGGCATCTTAGGAAAGAATGCAAAGATGAGAAACAGTGTCTTTTGTTACGGGTATTTTGCCAAACACTGTTGTCGCAGTTAGAAGGGTTCGATCTCTTTGTGTTGGTGGGACCTGTTTATCTTGCTAGCCAAGATAGTGCTTGTAAACAGATTGGACAGTGACGGCATGCTCCAATGTTAATCACAACACCTCCCAATGCTGCTTAGCAGTTGCCATGGCATCTTATTGTGCTAGCTCTAAGGAGAACTCTAATGCATATACCTTTATCATTCTCAAACCATGTCCATACAACATGGCCCTCTTTCTCAAGATGAAATCTATAAATGAATCTGAAATTCAAGAGAGTACTTCACCTTGTGCCAGCCATGTACACATACAGCACTTAGAAACACACAACATATACTTCTGACAGACATCTACAGGGAACCTAACGTCAGAGAGAACATTCCAGCAGTGGTCATTGGTTAATCAATACTTTAATGGATGGTCATGCTTATCGTGAAACTGGCAATAGCAGAACATCAGTAATGGTAAATGTACAAACATCTAGCCTAGCACTAAAACGGCTAAATCTTAAAGGGCGATGCCAGCAGTTTGGACATGTGGGTCCTCTGACTGATGCGTGTCAGGAAGTAGCGTCTTCAATGACCTGTTTGACATGTGTTCCTGTTACTGAGGTAGCTGCTAGCTGTTGGAGTTATCTGTAACTTATTAAATCACAAAGTTAGACAAATTAACATGATTACTGTGATGTGTCTCCTGACTTCAGAGCGTCATGTTAGATCGAACAATGTAGCATGATCCTTGCTCCTTCATCACAAGAACATAGGCGCCAAAAAGTGTGTTTTCTTTGTTTATAATTTGGCAATCTGGATGTAAAAGTAAGCAATAAGTACCAACAACCACACTAACTCAGTAAAAGAAAAAAATGCAAACAGGTGTCTGAGGTCATACATTCTTCCAAGACAAGCGTGACACAGGACCCACATGTCAAGAACACTGGTATCTCCCTTTAAACTCAATACGTCATGCAAACAGCCCTCTGTCTTTTCATTGATGCTTAACAGCTGCCTTACAACTCATCTCAAGTCATCCTCAGGTATGGGCTGACGTACATTTAACTACAAGTGAGAATAGTGAGAGTTACATAGCGAGACGACATGTATCCACTTGACTTTTCTAGCTTACTCCGTACACAGATAGTCTTAGGTCCATTCTTAAACAAAGAAGCGTGTTTAAAAAAAGGTGTAGAAAGTAAAAAAAGAGAGCAGGTTAAAGGAAGAGTAAACAGCGATGAGAAGACAGAGCACACCAGCGAGGAAAAGAAAAGGAAAATCACCTGATATCTTCTTGTTGCCTCACCTTTCTGTTTGGTCACCTTTCTCACTGTCATGGCCGCCTGTCGCTTCTGGTACTCAGAGATCTCAAAACCTAAACAACAAAGATATTTTATGTTTCACAAATGCTCCACACCAGTACAGTTTTTCAGATACTTAAAGCTGCTGTGAGGAACTTTTGGTTTGTGTTGATTTTGGCGCCCCCTGTGGACAAAGCCGCACCTCTTATCCCTTTGCTGTTCTTGTCCTGGACATGGTGTGTGGTACGTGGTTTTTAACAAAAAATCTCATCCTGCTTTCTTTAACCGTCACATGTATCACTCACTTTAAAAGTTTTGCCCTGGAAAATGTAACAAAGGCAGCGTGCAGTTAATCGCTTCGTCAGGCATTAAAAATAACTGTATAGAAATAACCAATCTTGTTGCTGATGGTCTGGTTTGCTTTTGTAGCTCATATAGAGGCATCTGTATTACATTTAGTCTGTTTCATTACCAGATAAAAACTCCTCACAGGGGCTTCTCTGATACAGCCTAAAATGCTGACTCAGGTATCCGCCAGTGCGCAAATCCATGCACCAATCTAGGACTGTCATTAGCCCCCCCAAAAGGTCTTGTTTTTGCACATCCAAAACAGTAGCCCACACAGCAAAGATATATTACGGATGCAACAAGCAACTACGGTATAAGCGGCAAAAACAGAACAGATTTCAGTTTAATTATCACGTCACAAAAGTGTGTAGCTAGTGGAGAGAGTGTAACCAGCTGGGATTTTTTTTGTTCTAAGAACGTTTTGAGAATGTTACACGCAATTTTCTGGTAATGTTTTGAGCTGGAAGTTTTTATTTGGTTCCCAGAATGTAGCAGAACATTCTGAAAAGATCCTCAGAATGTTGCAGTGAGCATGTTCTACCTTTGTTTTTATATAACATTGAGCAAATGTTTTATTAAAGGCGTTCTGACATCCCAGGCCTCAATAACATCCTGAAAACATCTTCACAATGTTGCAGTTAAAATGTTTTGTCTTAGTTTAAGTTTTAACGTTACAAGAACTTTATTTGAAATGATAAACATCCTTAAAACGTTCTTTGAATATTAGATTAAAACGTTCTCTTTGAAACGTAATTAGAACTTGTAGGTAATGTTAGCCAATGTTATGGGAACGTTCCTTGCTAGCTGGGTAATTAGTCAAAACTTGTGTTTTACCATCACATATTTAAATGCTGTTTGTTTAAATTCAAAGTAAAAATAATTAAAACCAGCTAAAACACACAATTTCGAAAGTTTCATGTTAAAAACAGGGATTCTCCGACACTCTTCAGTGGATAGAGGGCATAAAGAGGTGCAGCTAGCTGAGCTAACACAGTGTTAGCTAACGTTAGTGTTAGCTCAGCTATCTTTAAGTGCTCAGCTTGTTTTCAGGGTTTATATTCAGGGTGCTTGACCAGGCCATAAAACAATGTTAGCACTAATATAACATCCATACACATTGGTATTGGAGGGGTACTTGATATCAGCCAAGACTATAAAGTCTAGGTATCAGGAGGGTAAAAATAGAATCAGAACATCTCTACAGCTGTTATGTGTCCAAAAAGGATCTACTTGACTTAAAAACATCTGTGGAGAATAGTTTTGCTTTTCACAATAAAGTCCATTAACCTTACAGTAATACAATGTGTCTGTTCTAACAATATATGCAGCATGTTTGAGAACATTTTGAGCACGACCCTGTCAGTCAGAGGTTAATGTTATGTACACTACACAGTGACTTCCTGTTTTTGCTAAAGAAAGTCACCTTGTAGTGTGCTGCTGCTGCTGCTGCCGCAGCAACTACAACATGTAACTGAAGCTCCAATGGCCATTGTGAATGAAACTAGTGCTTTCCAAACAGGGAGGTGCGTGACTAACCAATTTTCTCATCCTCCTGCACCATCTTCCTCTCCTCGTGGAAGGCCCTGAGCCAGCGAATCTTCTCCTCCGGCTTCTTGGCCAGGAAGATGTGGATCTCCTCGCTGTCTTTGTTGCACAATTTGAAGGCGTTCTTCACGCTGACGTTGAAGTCATCATCCCGCCCGTCTATGGCGTCCCGCACTTCGTAGCGATCCATGTCGATGCGTCCTTTATAGTACAGGATGTCCCGGCGTATCAGATCCTGGGGAAGAGCAGGGATGATGTCTGTTAATGTGTGTGTGTATGTGTGTGGTTGTGTGTGTGCTGAACCATAGAGGTGTCAACAAGCATCCCTCCCCTGTTATCCTGAGAGTCTGTCTTATGCAACCCTTTCCATCTGCTGCCCAAACATACAAACACCTTCCACACACATTGCAGAACGCAATATTTCACAGCTAATCTGCTTGGCACAAGCTATCAGAAAATGTAGAAATTACTATTTCAACAATAGTAAGTATACATACTATGTTTGCTGTACACCAGTAAAATCGAATGCACAACCCAACAACCACACAGTGACAGGTCTTGTCTTTGTAAGGCTTGTAATTGTAGGGTTTTCATGAATTATGCCAGATGGGTGTTACATCAATTTTTGTTCATTTTAAAAAGTTGTTGGTTTATCACAGATTTAATAATCTCTGGGACAATAAAAATGAAAAATAAAACATGCAAAAAATTCTATCTCAGCCTCCCAGAGCCCCGTCTACATCACCACTGTCACTGTGGTGTCTAAGACATGCATTGTGTCCAGAATCACTCCCTCGTCCACTCAGTCACTTCTCCCTATATGATGGACATTCAGCAGTTAACTTAACAGCTACCAGCAAATAAACATTTTGGACACTTAGTCATGGTCATCATTTTGCATCATCATACATGTCATAGTTGTAGAAAGGTAAGTTTCACTACTTAAACACAAAGCTTTGTATTTTATGCATGCCATGGTCGATGCTTTTTTGGTTCTGTTGTGAAACTTTTAAAGTCGAGCTGAAACGGCATTTCGAGAGTATCTAGCTTCCGTATCGTGAAGTATTTGAAACAGGAAGTGCAGGCGGGACATACCATTAGGGGGATTTGATTTGATCGTTGAGAAGTGGGCATAGACAGACATTCTCCACAGCGCAGTAGCTAGCTAACTGACCGAGCGTTCTTGGTGCTCTGCGGCTAAATGTTGCAGATTGATTGACAGGTGGATATCATGACTTATTGGTTGGTCCTAGCTTAGGTAAGCACACGTGAAATTTAGTTTGACAGGAAGAAAAAATGATCTGATTTTGATATAAGAATATGTTGTCAAATAGATGCACAATATTACCGGGGATGTGTAAAATGACATTTTTCATTTCACCTCGACTTTAAGGGCCAAATATAAATAAAGACTTTATTAACACTGACTTTAAAAAGTGGTTGTCTGAAGGTAAAGGCTAAATTGGTTGCCAATAAGTGACTTGAGTGATTCATTTCCAAGTATCACTATTAATGCTTACACTACAGTTGCTCTACACAATATATGAAATCTATGGATCTATATCTATATATATATATATAATCTATATATATTATATCTTCATATACCCTCATACAGCCTCTGCCTGAAACGACTCAGTCAGCTCTGTCCCTTCTGTCCCGAACCCTGCTGAGGCTGCACTTTGTGATGTCACAAAGACAAAAACCTGACACAGACAAAAACCTGTCTGAAACCTGGCATTCACAGCAGCCTGCAGACTGAGCTGAGAAGCCCGGGGATTACTCCAACATACTTTTAAAACTTCACCCACGTTTAGTCTGGACGTTTCAACATTGTAAAATTATATATATGACTTAAAATGTGAAACAGCATAACACTCACTCTTTATTAAATATTTTCAACTATCATTGCAGGTCAGCAGCCATCTTTTTTATCATTTCCTACATCACCATCATCAAAGCATCCCTCAAAGCAGTGTAAATTCTTCTGATGAGCTATTTTGTCTAACAAACATTCATTTTATTATCACTTAGATAAAAAAGAAAGTCAATCCTCACATTGCAGAGCAGCAATCAGAGCATGCTGGGCATTATGCTTAAAAAAATACAACTGATTAAACTGATTTTCTCCTGTCAACTAACTAATTCTTCTAGCTCTGCAGCAGTCCATCAACCAAAAATAACCTTAACCTATGTGACTTTTGGAAAATACAAGAATACAATGTCCAAATGAAAAAAAACAGATGCAGCCATCGCCTTAGGACCAAATAACATCCAGTCACACTCTGAGGTCAAGGGAGGTAAAAAGAACAAATAAAGCACAGCGTCTTTAATAAGCACACAGGGACGAATCTGCATCTGTGTGCTGATAAGGGAGAGATGGGAGGAGAGATGGAGAGCTACATGCAACGTGTTACTAACACACCCCGAGGGCTGCCATTACACATGTTGTACTTAGGTTGCTGCAGAGGGATGTGTAGAACAAAGACTGGAATTTATAATTCAGTGTGTCTTGGAGCAGAATTAATTCAGGTGATGAGATCAGCTCACAAACATCGTATCAGGCAGAAATACTGGGGTTCATTTTGAGTGTCAGAGATGACGGGGGCAGAGGAAGGTAAGAAAGAGAGAAAATCACTATATCTAAAGGTATTTGTTCATTTCGTCTGTGTGTGTGTCTGTGTAATGGTTTGAATTATTGTTCCTCTCTGTGTACACGTGTGTGCGTGGGATGACGCAGTTATCCAGCCCCTAAGTGTTTGTGTGTGTGTCTCTCTGCATTTGAGCCTGCGTCTCTGTGTGCATGTGTTACAGAGTCTAGCCAAGCATGAACATCCATCTGACAGGAGAGCACAGCCTTGGTGCATTAGAGCCCAAAGTACCAAAGCTCCATTTTGTAAAAGGTGCAGAAGATTTGAGCGCATCTTCACCGAGGGCTGGTGCGTCTCAGTATTATATAATCCTTCTGCAGCTTACGAGTGAGGTTGATGAAGTCACATTGTCTCCAAGCACCTCAGTCACCAGCCATGTGATACACAACTTTCAAGACCACAGACTGAGGGTGTGTTTTAGCTTATCAGCTTGTTTTTCAGCCAACACTACTCTTCAAAATAAGGAAGAAAGGGAACAAAGAGAGAGAGAGTGCCTACCTTCTTACAGAGGACCAGCTGGTGATCAAAGAGGAAGAAGACTCGCTGCTGGCTGCGTCCATACGGCTGATAGATCCATGACAACTCCCCAGTGTAGATGAGCTCCGAGCTCCTGTCCAAGATATCATCTCCCTAGACACAAACACACACACACACCCACAATGCAGAAACTTAAAAATAAAGAACATACTCATAGATGAAACTATGTCTTTCATGCAACTGCCAAAAGCTGAAAGCCTAAAATAACTTATTTTACACGTACAGTGAAGTGCATCCTGATTAGCAGTTCTCAGCCTGAGACGACAGGCTGAGAAAATGACTTCTTTGGCTCTGAAGGAGTTTTTGTAAAGTCTAAGAAATGTACCCTGATTATGTCATAGTGTTGTCATCAGCCAGAAACAGAAAGCCTGCTTTACAAACTGGGACATACAGATGTTTACCTGGAAAGGGAAGTCAATCACAAAGGGCTGTGAAGTTGCATTGTGGTAAATATAGGATCCACTGTTTTGGAAGATTGACCGATACTTTCGAGCTTGAATTAAGGATATCACAGCCTCTTATTTATTCTATTTTTAACCTCATTTGTGTGTCTCTTAGAAGCATCCAAACTTTGCAAAAATGCAAGCTAAATTGCTGGACTACTTTTTTAACTGAAGACAATCATTTTATCTGCTTTAGACAGTCAGTCATCTTGTGCAGGGTTATGTCGACATCTGAAAGTTACAAGAAAAACATTTGAGAAGTTGAAAGAGGGATTTAGGGAATTTTATAAAACATTGTATTATTGAGTAAAAAGCAAGCGTCAACCTCCGGTGTTAGAAAAAATGAAGCCAATGCGTAAGAGCAAAAAACTGCAGCTCCTTGAGTGGCCACTGGAGGCTGGCTCCAGAAACCAAGAAATAACATTATGGCAGATGGGAAAATGACCATTTTTACAGCAGAACTAAACATGTTGGTGGATGACAGGTGGATCCTGCTGGCTGTCTGCTAGACGTCAGCACAGACACACAGACACTGAGCTTAACTTCACCTGTTTGTGTTGTTGGAGCCTTTTGGGGATTTTTTCATTCAAAGTTTGGACAAATAATCTCTCTCTCTCTCTCTGTGGGATTTATGGAACGTTATGGCCGTGCAAGAAGTCTGAGCTCCAGCTTTTCGGTGAGTTAAATGCTAGTGTTATTGTATTGATATATTTTTAGCACTAATTAGCAGGTATACTGTGCTCGCCATCCCTGGCTCATAAGCCTGTTCAGTGTTTATCAAACATTTATTTAATCATCGCTTTTCCACAGGGAGATTACAGCGGAACGTAGTGATGAGAAGATCGGTAGTTTCCCTTTACGTGCCGTCCACCTGCTGCTATCTCACCGGGCGAGTGAGCGAGCGACCAGTCCGCTACTTCTTTGGTCTAATAAAGTGCAGCCAGTCACCACCATAAACAGAATCTCCTCTGTGGGAAAGACGAAGTTAAACTAGCTCATTCACGAGTTAGGGGTCAGCTACAGAAACAGACTGTTTAGCTCTGATAAGTTGGCGTTTCTCAACCACTTGCTTTTCTCCAGCACCACCCTCTCATCCAAATTTGGTCACTTCAGGCTCCAGTAAGCACAACATGGCGGGTGACGTCACGCTGGCTACGTCTATTATTCATACAGTCTATGGTAAAAAGTCTGTTTTCCTTTCTGTCTCCTGAAAGCTAAAAAATTCATGGAAAACATTGAAGCATTTATCCAAAGAATGAATCTGAACTGCATGCTCAAAGACTAAATTAGATGTTTTCCTAAAGTAGGTTGTAAAAAGTGTTTACATTTAGTGACAGATAAATGCAGTAAAACTGAAGTTTTCCGTCTCTAGGCGAAATCTGCGACTAAACAGATGGCCTAAACAGATCTGACCAGATTTAGCTAATAAAACAACATCAGTGGACAGAAGATGCTTTGTAATTACTTCACAGTCAGTACATGCACAAACCTCCCAGTCCAGAACAGAGGCCTGCCACTGAGCGATCTTGTCGATGTTTTCCAGCCTCCGCTTCCTCTCGTTGATCTGCTGAGTGACGTTCCGCATTACTGCCAGTGCTGCTGCCACGTATCGATAGTCACTACGGACACAATGTACACATAATTACTCCTGGGGTGTTAGGGGAAAAGTTATAGCTCTTGGAGATCTGCCACTCTTTAAAAAAAAGACATGTGATGTTGCAGCAGTGAATGATGTGAAGTAGCCTATAAAAGACTTGGGTTATAAACTTAAGTAACAGCTGTAAGTCTGCTGGAACACAGTCAAAATAACGCACAGCCATTTAATTCCAATCAGCCACTTTCTCTATCTGCAGTTAACTCTGACTGCGTCTATGCTAACTGAGCTGGATTTATCCCTCTGGCTTAGATGTGCTACGGATCCAATCCTCACTTTGGAAGATAATGCATGTGAGTGTGTGTGTGACAGAGAGCGGGCCTATATCTGGCAGATTCCCCACATCTCCCAACAGTCGAACACTGTGATCTGGCAGGCCTCGCTGGCAGAGCTGGCACCTGTCCCTCTCTGGCTGCGAACGCATGGTTAGTGAATGACCTGGAGCTGGCTGAGACACGCTGAATCATTTACACCATGTTTTTCTGTGGGTTTGCACGCATGAGTTTGCACATCTGGATTCTGGAGATCATCTGCAAATGTTTATATTGTGTACTATGCTTCCGAGCTGTGCAGGCAGTGCGTGGAGAATACTTGTAAACCAGCCAGCTAAAGCCTAAATTCATATTTAATCTGCAATCTATTTATATCCAGAGTTCTGTGCAATGATCCTACAACCACTGGGTATGAGTTGCACTTCTCTAACATACATCCAACTGAGTTTCCTTGATGCATCTATTTCCTCTTGAAAATTCACAGAAAGCTGTTTCTAACTGTGTAAACAACATTTGTTTCAGTTCATGCATGTATAATCAGCACTTCAGTACAATAAGCCCAACACCTGCAACGTAGCACAATGCATCTGGAACACAATGATGCATCAGTAATGCCTTCTATCTAGAAACAAATGTTCTACCATCAAACAGCAACTCATTCAGCAGATTAAATGTGACCTCAGCCAAACGCGTACAGTACCTGTGCTCCTGTGCAGTGTATTTGAGAAGCTCGGCCAGCTGGAGTGGATATTTGCAGATTTTCTGGACAGGGGTGAGCAGGAAGCCATCGATGGCGATGTCAATCATTTGCTGGAGGAGACGACAGGCCTCGAAGAAGTGCTGGTACCTGCCATCCCTCATCAGTTTGCTCAGCTCCATGCAGGCGTCCAAATGGTTGTTACAGTATTCAGAATAGATCCAGAAACCATCTTGCTGTAGAGTAAATAAGTGAAAAGATGCATGATGAGAAAATATAAAAATCCATAATGAATTCTCTCTTAAGTAAAACATGCTTGGGAGAGGAGTGCCAATGTGTACAGAAAGCTGCTACAGATGTTTAAATTTTCATTAGCGCTGTTTTCTTGAGATGTAATCATCTTTTTATCTGTAGATAAACTTGTTCCTAATTATCTCTACAACTTAACTGTTATCTTATTATAACAAGACACATCTCATTAGCAATAATCGCTCTCAGCTGGACAGATGTTTACATACACTTTTAATGACAGTATATCTAACTCACGTGTTCTAAAAAGCACGGCCCGATTTCAGAGAGGTGCGGGTCCTCTGTGTTGTACTGTTTCTCCAAGTCTCTAACAAATCCCATCTGGAAGCGGTAGATGTCCTCGATGTTCCCAAAGATGACCTTCAGCTGGTCGTCATTGAACATGTCCACACGCTTCCTGCACTGGCGCAGGTAGCCCTGCAACAATATGGGTTACAACTATTGTGAGGCTTTCAATGATGATACAGGCTGAGTAGGAACATGATACAGAAAAAGGCCTGCTACATTGCAGCACTATCTTTGTTAACACTTTGTAATAAACATGTAAAGTATTTCCTGAAGACTAATGCACTGGAATCAAAGTTCAAAATGAGTCCAGGTTAAAATGAAATATTTAGCAGCTTCTGTCGAGTCCAACAATTTCCTATAAGTTGAACTGTGGCCCCAATTTGTCAGTCCAATTCTTGTGGTTAATTAAATGCCCTGAAGCTTTGGCACATAGGGAAAAGATTTGCTGTAAGAGGTAGGTTTTTTGCTATTTCACACTTCACTACCCAGAATTCCCTTTGTTGTTTTTGTAAAATACATAAGCTCAGCCTTTTTGTTTTGTTTCCAAAGGTCAAGTTCAATGTGATGCTTTAAAATTGAGGCAAAGTATTAAATTGGGGAATCTTCGATTTTTTAAGTGTTTCTTTCCAAACTTAATGACTGCTCTCAAAATGTTGTGTATGAGAACTGTATGATCTATGTTTTATTACAGGAAGCTCAATGATAGCACCCTGAGTGACTAGCACAGCCTCCACAGTCATCGGTGTTCCATTACACACCAGGAAAAATCAGCTTAAAGGCATTTTGACTTCTTGCACAGAGGGATATCACAGCAATGTTTATCACTAACCAGGTGTCCTCATTCTAAGTTTTAACTACATGAAACATAAGTAATAGCAATGCCATTTAACTGCCTTGTCTATTTCTGTTTATGGCAACTTGAAAACGCTGGGTCCTCCCTGAGGCAGGTCGTGTTGAGGTTTAAAGGTCAAATTTACGCTTTATTGCAACTTCTTGTAAACATCACGCTTCACTGACGAAAGGTATACAGCAGATTAAAGAAAGATGAACAGATAAGCAAGAATTTGCACGACATCTTGCCCACCCAGTCCTGATGCTAAGGTATTTTTCTCTGTAATTCTAATAGGACAGGTATGTATGTAAGCCCTTAGCGGACATGCATCCATACATTATATTTACTCCGTTTTCCTGTGATAACGTGTTATTATTGGTAGTTTTCTCGAGATCTCGACTGATTTATCACTTTATCATGACATAACGATGCGACACCACCATAACGTCAGAGGATCATAACTCGTTGTAAAAGCACAAAACAGACCTAAAAACAGGCTTCACTTCAGTGTGGGCAATGGCAGCATGGCATGTCCAGTGACAAGCCAACTGCTTTGTTTTCTAGATCGCCGGAAAATTATCACGAGAAAACGAGCTTTGTTATACCGAGATAACGAGAAAAATTAATCTGTAATAATGGGAAAAACAGCTCGAGAGGTCTCGAGAAAATTACCAGAAATTACTCGTTATCATGGGAAAACGGAGCAAATAAAATGAATGGATGGATGTCCGCTAAGGGCTTCCGTAGCTATGTAACTAGCACTAATGCAATTTTGTGAAAAACTAATAGTAATATATTACTAGTATGTTATATCGTTCCTGTGAGCAGTAAGTCAAACAGAGTGTCAGAGAATATAACTATTTTATGTTTTACATTATAAAACAGGGGCAGAGGACCAGTTATGAATGACTTTGTCATACTCACAAAGAAAATAAACTGTCCTATGTTTGATACTGTATCTGTAATGTGCTTGAACATACATTAATGTTTAAGGCTAATCAGTGAAAGAGCACTGTGCCATGTAAGGCCAGGTCTGTACACATATTAGACTAAGTTTATAGTTGATCTAAAATGTACACTGAAAACGATTTAAATGGTCAATGGTAAATGGACAGTATGCTCAAAGCGCTTTTACACTACATGTCACATTGTTTTTGCGTTCACACACTGATGGCAAAGGCCTAACTGCCAATCTCTATGCTCAGTCACACACTGAAGGCTCTGCCCTCAGGAGCATTTTGGGGTTCAGTGTCTTGCCCAACGACACTTGGACATGTGACTGTAGCAGTCAGGGATCGGACCTCCAACCTTCTGATTGAGAAGAAGGAAATTTACTATATTTAAATGTTAGTCTGTAAATAAAGTGACCAGATCTGTGTATTGAGTCTTTATGTAAGGCTTACAATCCTCCTAATAATTAATTAAATAACAAGCTGTTTGTTTGATTTCATTAGGTGTGAATTCGAGCTCGTCTCTTCAGCATGATTCATACTGTAATGACAAATTGAATCTGGACTAAATCAGTCCAAGTGTGGCAGCTGCCACTACTGTGTCCAACTGACGAATTGTGTTTTCATATCTAAGAAAAAAAGGGAATTATTTTTGGACTGTTTTGAGATCAACAGAAAAAATATGCCTTGAATAAAAGTGTGAATGTGGGAGTGTTAAGAATAATGTAGCATCAAAAGCGCTGCTTCTCCTCTCGCACACGCTTCAGTTAATTAATTTCATTTCCATTATCTTCCTTCTCATCTCCTTGGTATTAAAGTGCAGGAACAGTAGTGTGTATGTGTGTGTGTGTTGATGGATGTGTGCACGTGTTCAGTACCTCGCAGATGTCCTTGAGGTGTTTGATGTAGTGTCTCTCTGTGCTCATGATCTCATTGATGACGTTAGCTCTCATCTGGTCTCGATTCTGGAGGGGCGAGCCCAGACACAGGCAGTCATTGGTCGGGTCCAGGTGCCCGTTCTGCACCTCGCTGGTCCCCTCGGACGGCTCCCCTCCCCCATCCTCCTGGTTCACCCACAGCTGAGTGCAAACACATTCGCACACACACACAGAGCCACACACACGTGCACTTGAATAAGAGATGCGCATAAAGTTTAAAGTGCATAAATCTGATTAAAAAAAGGTGTTAGTACACATACATGTAGGTATTTATATCACACAATCTTTGCCACAAGAGTGGAGCTACTCACTCCTGATGAGCACACCACATACATGAACACACATCTCACACACGCAGACGTTCTGTTAGAGGGACAGTGAGTAAGACTGTTGGTCCAAAAAGGTGAGAGACACACTGTCAGACACTCCCGAGTCTTAAAAAAGAAGTTATTTTTCTGAGACTAGTAGCCAGAGGGTAGTCACGGCCTAACTTTGGCCCTGTGTGTGACTCAAAAAAGTCTCCTGTCCTGCACTCATGCATGCACTTGCACACAACCTCACAAGTCCCTCACCTGGCATGCACTCTCCAACACGCGCGCGCTCACACACACACACACACAGATCCACAAACAGTACATTGTGTATTTCAGTCTCGCTCATAGAAAGGGCCAGGTGAGCGTGGTTTCAGATGTCCAGCAGCCAACACCTGATGACACACAGTTTGCCAAGAGAACATCAAAGAACCGACGGGTAGAATGCCAAACACAAGATGAGAAATGCAGCGCCACAGACAAGCAGAGTGACGGGTGGTAGAGCACTGACTGCAGACGAGAACTACTAGCGCAGCGTTAAGACTGAGAAATAGTCAGAGTCAATAGTAAATAGAGGACTGAAAAAATTGTCACTGTTTATAATAGAAATAATGAATGTTGGCAGGAGTAATGATTCCAAATGAAACTTATTCTATATTTAGATTTTTGTAAATTTTAAGTTGAGGCAGTTAAGAAGACTATTTTTTACTTTTGACTCATCAGTTCTTCCTCTCTATCGACCCCGTTGAAGATGATGTGATTACGTCATGGGAACGTTAATGTTCTGTAATGTCGAGGGCACGTTGTGTGGACAGACTGGAGCGGGCGGGTGGGCGGGCAGGCTGGATGGGTGGATGAAGCTGGGAAAACGCACCTTTGACGTGGTGTTTTGGAACCGTGGAGTTGCTATGGGGTTGATATAGAAAACCTGTTTTGTTTGGGGCTGAGGAGGGTGGGGTTCCACCTTGGAGAGAGAGAATGACAGAACAGAAAGATACTTTTTGGTCGACAGTCAGTCAGCCTGTCTGCCCTGCCCTCTCAGGAGTGAACATGGAAGGGTGGACAGGTGGGAATGGCCATGAGGAGTGTCTGTGGGGGTGCTCTGCTGTGGGAAGCCTGTACCTACAACAACGATGCTAATTCTCCCCTCAGTAAGCTAGTCCAAGAATCAGACCTTTGTGTCGGGTTAAGTAGAGCTCAGATACGGGTGAGATTATATAATCACGATGTGAAGTGAGGACGATGTAAATTTAAGTGATTTCAAGGGTAGCAGTTGAAGGTGATGCCAAGCTAGAAAAAGGGGCTCATCAGCATCTCTGTCTCGTTGTCCCTGAACACCCGATAAAGGCACTTAGCTAGCTGTTCTCTCATCTCCTCAGTGTTATGTATTATTAAAATACAGCATTATCCAACTGTGTGTATCTGTGTGTGGGGCAAGCATATCTACGTGTGTGTTTTTCAGCATGTTTTTTTTCGTGTATGTGACAGAAGTCTTGTGCACCTTCCTCTGTGTATTCAGCAGCTTGCGTGCATATGTTCATGTGCCTCCATTTCTGTGAGTGTGTGGGTGTGTGTTGTGTCTATGGTCGCTGGCCAGCCATGGCTGCAGCTAACTCACCCGTACAAAGCTGGCAGGGAACCATCCTTCCTCCTCATCAATCTGGCCCCACCACCAGTCTTTGTTGGAGGCGTCCAGCACCTTGATGACGTCACCGGCCTTAAACGCCAACTCCCGGTCCGCCATGGTCACATGGTCCCATACCGCCTCAGCGTTGACGATTGAACCTCCACTTATCAACTGGGGAAACGGGAGGGAGAGATATCTTATGCTTTATTCTCATTAAACAGAGCCACCGCTGTGGAGACACCACAGAAACAGCATGAACAGTGGCGCAGACACTGACCAATAAACATGGATCAACCTGATCTAAAACGGCATGTTAATCAAATCTGAAAGGGACTCTAATTCAGAACTCAGCCTCATTTGTGTGAATCCTTGTTGCTTAACCCACTCAGATTAATAATAGATGCAAATACACACCCTCAAAGCCAGGGCCCACTAGCAGCTTAGGGATTGCTAATAGAACAACACAATAGCCGACACTGAACACAGCACAGCACAACAAAATACAACCACACAAAAAAGGCAGCGCCATTAGCGGAGAAACAACACAGCGCTCATAAACACAGCACCAGTCTCCACAGTAATTGGCCCATTATGACATTAGAATAATTACATGTGTTAATGCAATATAAATGCTGAGGAGCAAACAAATGTGAAGGGATAATCTCCCTTCCTTCGTGCTGTCACCAGAGCTTGTTATTTAATCTGCAGCACAGGCTTTGACAAAACATGGAAGCATGACTCACCAAACTCGTTCTATTGATTTTAGCATCATGAATAAATAATGTGGACATAATGCGACAATAAAATGTTTAAGGTGCACAACTGTGTAAATGTACTTTGCTTTAGCGGTATGTGTTGGGCGACGTTTGTGAGGGCAGTGTCAGGTGATCAGTATTCTTACAGGGGTTTGAAGAGGCTAAAGGTTGTTCTCATTAAAGGACAAGAGACAGCGGACAATGTTCCTGAGAGCGACCCGAGTCTGACATCATCCATCTACCGAACAGCCTCACCATCCATCACACGAAGCTTTGTTGTGCTGAGGCGTGCACAAACACGCATAAAAGCACTCACACGTGCAGCCACACTTTTACCTTCTTATACATTAAAGCCCCTGTATGCCTCCGTGGCACAGCTCCAAATGTTTGTTCCAATTGCTCCCTCCAAGGTAGCGCTCATCAGCAGTCTCCCGTCCAGAGCTAACCATGCATTCATTCCCTCGGGCTGTGGGCAGAGCAGCCAGCGCTAACCAAGCCTGACAGGAGCTGCTTAGGCTCTAGGTAAGGAGTTATCAAAGGCCTGGAGACAAGGATGTCACATGGATGGACATTAAATTACTGCTTTACTTGTATAAAGGCCTTTGCATATTAAGAATGAGCTTGTTATAGTTTCATTGCTTTGCCTCTTATAAAATGAAATCCCTTGAACCTTTTAAAATGCACCTCATCACTCCAGCGCAAAAAGTGCTATTCCACCTAATGCTGATGCAGGGTGTTTGTAGAAACAGCAGTTGTGTGTGCGTGTGTTGTTTGTATTCAACCGAACCCCCCCAGGAGGATCTAAGCTCTCAGACTCAGCAGCTACGTTGCCCCTTCAACCTGTAGACGAGCCAACCTCCCTGATGGCTCACTGAGACAGCTACAGGGGGAAATAAGCCAATCTGGGCAGAGGAGTGAGCACAGGGAGGGACGCCCGTGCCTGGAAGGGAAAGAACAGCCGTCGTCATGGCGACAGATGAGGATGCTTCACTGGTATTGACAAGATGATGGGATGAGGCAAGGACACTTCAGGAGGCACCGGAATATTTCCAAATTTAGGTGCGTGTGTGAGCAGACACACACAGAGTGACCGCTGAGTAACTGCAGAGGCCCTCTGTTATTGAATCTCAGAGAGAGGAGCCAATCACATTAGAGAGTACACCAACATCATTTCCATGTCAGAGCAAAACGCAGAGGCACATCATGTAGGCCCCCACATGCAGGTTTTAGATCAAAGATATCGCTGAGTAGGTTGATTCAATCAGGTATCACATGGGGCTGGGAGCTGGGGTAACAATAGCTCCAGCACATGTCTCAAAGCTCTCTGCTCCAGGAGGAGAGGAGGATTAATGTAAAAACATGTGTCACACTGCCACGGAGACGTCAGTACAGCTCTGAAATTATGTGTTCATTCAGGAAAAAGAATCGGCACAGGAAAAGCTAAATCAGTTCTACTTGACCGTCACCATCTGACACCCGGACCTCTGCTTGAGAGAGCACCACAGAGCGGATGAGCCTCAGCACTGAGGTCAGTCCTGCTTCTTCACTGTAATGTCTGCTCTCCCTAATCCACCACCCCCTCCACACACACACACCCTCTAACCCCCCCTCCAGCACCACTCCATTTTCAGCACCATTCACTCCAAGCACAATCTCTCCAGTCCCCATCAATCTGCTGTAATATAGGCAACAGACAGAGAGAGACAGATAGAGATCCATCCACAGCCAATGTTCCACCCTGCTCACTTTTCTCCTTCCCCCTCATCCCTCCATCTCCCTGATGAGATCAGCACTGCCCTCTCCAATACATTGCATCCCTTTTCCCCCCTTCTTCATGTCTGAATAAATTAAAAGCATTACATAATCAATCTTCCCAATTCCTGCCTCAGCTCACCCTCACACCTGATCAAAAGGCTCACAGTAAACAGAGAGAAGTCTTGCCACAACACTCATCATCACCTGTGTGTCTAGCAGCTGTAACGACCTATGTCATCATTATAGTTACACTGCAGTTACAACATCAAAGATCAGAGGGCGAAACTGCCGTCTTTAAACCGCAAAACCTGTATTTGGGTCAATGCAAATGAATGCAGAGGAATCGTTCCCTGTACGTGGACATAAAGACAACGCTTTCTGTTTCACGTCCAATCACAGAAAACTGCAAAAGAAATATGATATTACAGAAAGCCGATACACTGCCTTATATCATCTTTGCAGCACAACACATCAGCATTCACTGCACTGGCAGCTCCACTGCATTCCAACATCCTCCTCTATCTGTAGCTAAAGCACATCTGCAGCAAAGCACCTACAGCATCCCTGAGCAAACACACACACACACACATGCGCGCCTTAAGTCAGCCTTACCATGTTTGTGGCATGTAACTGTTCAGAGAGTGTATGCATGGAGAAGTCCGGTTCATACAATCATGATAATTAAATCTCTTTCTGAAGTGGTCGAGGTGATGGTCCTCCGCATGAGCCGAGCCTGAGATGTCGAGTAACAAGGTGCTGTATTCCAGAAAGAGGCTTCTCTTTCCGACGCACCGTGTGAGTCTCGCGGTCCGTCCTCCCTGTGTCTGCCAACCCTGTTATGTAATACACTTATACCCCGAGTCTGGGAGCCAATCAAAGATGCTCTGCCTAAAACCAGTGAGAAATACACACACATCCCCTCACACGCTGTTGTCTCGCTCGCACACACACCATCCGCACATTGACACTTCTGACTGCACAGCATTTAACAGAACTCTATTAGAAGGCACCTGGCCCCCAGGGGGATTACAAATGTGTGAGCACTCGGGACTCGTGTGCACGCCTCGGATTCAAAGAGGATCTACAGATAACAGGCACACACACACACGCACAAGCGACATAACATGCTCACAAGCTTCCATGTGAGCACACATCTGTAAGTAGCACTGTGTTATCGCTGCTAGCCAAGCGAGCCCTAACCGCCGCAGTATCCAACATTATGATGCTGTGTTTACAGTCCTGCGGGGGTCCCTGCTAGGTAGGATGTTTATCCTTTGAACCACAGTGATGAAAACACCGGCCCACATGCCACTGCATGTGACGGATGCTCCTGAAACATTACCTACAGTACAGCATTTGCCACTTAACTAGCAGCACACAAAAACACACAGCACTTAGCCTGGAGTGTGAGAGAGAGCACATACAGTATCTTTAAAAACTCAGCCAGCCTACCGTCCCTATTAATAGGACCGCCATGGACAGCTCTGGGATAGGCTTTTAGCATATCTATTTCTGACACTCATTCAACATTCATGACACCTGCCTCCATCCCTTTATTAGATTATAGCGCTGCATCTAGAGGAGAAAGGATATAGGATTCTTTATCTCCATATGAGATCTCTTTTCACTTATAAGACATTTCATCCGCTCAGATTTATGCACATTTATCATATTTATTTCATCCGTCACTATTCGGTGCAGGTGGAGTAATATGTTGGCTTCAGATACAGGTGCTATATTAAAATGTTGCATGTGGAAATGTGAATATTGTGGGCTATGAAATGGGAGCTGAGTTTAGCTGCATCTAAAATGGGGGAAACCTGGAGTGACGGAGGCCCTCCTTTATTAGGCCTAGCCCTGCCTGCTATTGGTTACTGTTCAGCTGAGATTACAATGATCCTCCAGAGTCTATGATCAGCAGCACAAACCTCTCACGAGCACCGCTATTTCCTACAAATATCCCCTTTTACTTCAGAGCTAGAGACTACAGCTCAGCTATTAGCTGCCATATTGTGGATGTGGCTACAGTGAATCACATTAGGAAAACAAGTCCTGACGCAGCAGTGAGCTGCTGTTAATAAAAGAGCATCACATTCACTTTTTATCTAAATATTTCATTATTATAGAGTCAAATCCATGCGCATAATCCACAGTGTACAACATGGAGGAGAGAGGGAGATCGACGTGGGGGGGGACATGTTTATATGGGGGGATATGATTTTCCAGTCACCACAGAGAAGGTAAGAGCATCACAGATCTGTATCCGCACAACTACCACCACCACCAGACAACACTAGCTACCACAAACGGTGAGAGGACACAAGACATAACGAAGGATTGGGGAGGGGGGTAACAGAAATACATTATGTTGTACCAACGTCATTCATTTCAACGCGTAGCCGTGATGGAGCGCCGGGTGTCCCCGCTCTCGACCAACGCGCACTGCCTTTCTCTCCTCTCCTGTGAGAAAGCGTGGTGCGCTGCGAACCGGGCCCCAAGCGCAGATCCATTAACGAGTACCGAGGATGAACATCAACAGCACGTTCACAAGCACCAGAACCGCGATCACCGTAAACACCGCGCAAGTCTGGACATCCAAGGCCATGGCGCAGCGCTGCGGGCCGATGCTGAGCTGCGCTCTCAGTGACGGCTGGTATTCAGCTCCCCCGTCAAGACACGTAGCCTCAAAGCGACCGAGCAATCCACCATTACAGTTAGGCAAGAAATGAAAAAAAGATGCCCCTACGCCTCTTCACACTACGCGATGTAATTCATAAAGGCACGGGAAGAGATGCATCATCCTCACCATCATCATCGTCATCAGTCTGCACCGCGATTTCTCCCCGCTAGTCAACACCTGCCGGTGTTTCGCCTCTTCCCCTAAACCAAGCGACTCTCAGGCCAACAGATTCTCAAAGCAAACAAGAGAGAGGCTGTGCGCAGGCTGTCCGCAGCTGCCGAGCTGCCTTCCGGTGAGTGGGGACCGTAGAGAGATCGGCTGTGAGGCTGAGAGGCGGTCCTGCATTAATACTGATCAGCGCTCCGCTGCCAGACTGCCGGCTTCAGCCATCACCTACAGTCGGGGGAGGGGCACAGCCAGCCCCTCGCTCACTACATCGACCACTGTGGCCAGAATCATAACCTCATTCATCTCCCACCCCGGCTAAAAATACCACCGTGCCCTGGTGATTTATCATTTATCATTAAGAGCCCGTGATGAAGGGGAATAAATGTCACAATAATTGATGCACGTTCCTCAAAGTGATCACCATCTTATAATTTTATTGGCATAATGTCAGCCTCTCCTGCCACTTTGTCCGTGGCCAAGCATCAATCAGATACAGTGTGCCCAGTTGATCTGATCATCAACCACATTTACACTCTGCACACTGGTGCACGCAGCCATCACTTTAAGGTGTCATCTATGGAGGAATTCAAAGGTATCCCTTAATCAAATGTGGGGAAAGACAAGACAAGTTTGAATCTTTTGGTGGTTTGATGCACAATTGTTTTATGTTGTTTAAAAAGTCACTTTATTAAGTCAGAAGAGTTATTATATCAAATGAGCTGGATTAGACTCTCTGGTCTCTTTATTTTCAGTCCCTGGCAAAATACACATGTGTGTATGCTTTAAATTGACCAGGGCCACGTGGAGCATTCAGGGGACACTGAATAATCTCCTGCTTAACCTGCAATGATATCAAATTGTTAACTAAAAAGTGTTTTCTGTATACAGGGCAACAGTTACAGAGTTATGGGGGTCTTATAGCTGCATTTTTGCTAAGTGCCTAAACTAAAAGAAAAACTGTATCCTACATTTCATAAAGTGTAACTCCACAAACTTTTTTGGTTAAATCCTGCAGTTACTTGCTCTTGGGGCATAATCAGGGGTATTTTCTTGTCCACGATAAAGCTGGATCAGAGCCACAGAGGACTGAGATCTGTGTTTACAGGATGAGTGGTCCCTGTGACTTGTAAACTGATCTAGACGTGTTAAATCAGCAAGGCTTCCCTTCAATTTAATAACCACACACACTGTATAATGTAGTGAGACAAGACAATTGAGTGCATTTTAAGAGGTTTGTAAAAACAGTTTCATTGTACAGAATTTATTGTGAATGATGATGCAAAAAAAATGGAGAATAGGGAATAGTGAAATGCCCTAACCGACAGTGTAGGTGGGCAGGCCAGTGAGGGATCATATTATGGTTTTTGCACTGTGGTTCCAACCTCATTACCACCACTGCAGTTCCCCTGAGCAACTTTGCTAACCTTAAACTGCCCTGGTGGAGCTGCTCTAGTGTCCCTCAGGTCAGACTGTGGCTGCAGACCACACCTCCATGGAGATGTGTGACTGAAAATGTGAAGCAGGAAATAATCTGAAATAAAGCCACGGGCGCAGAGAACCCTGCAAAAATAAAAGGTGCAAAAATAGCAGAAACATGCACGGCTCCAAACCTCAAGTAGGCGGTGTCTATCTGCAGTCCTTCAAACTAAACAAACAATACAGTCATTTTTGTAACAGGAAATTATTTTCAAAAGCACTGAGGTTTGCCCAAAACTTACAGTGAAGCTCATTTCCAAGTCACGTGACGCCCCGGGGCAGAAATTTTCCATCATGATAAACACAGACTTTACTAAAGAAACAACTGTAACTGTAATTCCTGAGCATCGCACACACATTCAAATATCGACCCAAACTGTCACAACCAATATAAATCTGCCCACTTTAATTTTAAAGGTCACAGATGAGCTGTATGAACGTATTATTCTCTTGGATTCATCTTTTGTGCCGTTCTTGTAGCAGTACAGTGCAGTGGCGAGGTTCTTGTGGATAGTCAGAGAGGACAGAGGTCGTTTTTAGCTTGACATTTTGTTACTTACAATTAATTTTAAAGGCTAACTTATCATGGCAGGAAAAATATATCAAAATATCAGAACAAATCCTTAAGATTCATGTGCTTTATATGTTTATCACGCTGGGATACACACACATAATCACAGTAGTTGCAGCTAGCTTAGTTAGCTTTTAACACCCATGGCCAACACAACAAACCTGGTTGGGGGTCGATATCTTAAGATAAAAATATAGTGGTTTGTAACATGAGTCGGGTTGATGTGCCATATTACTTTTGGCAATGAAACTGCTGTTGGAGTCATCTGTAACACTGTGAATTAATGCAGGCTACAGCTGAAGTTCTCCAAAAAGGAGCAAGCCACCTCCCACACCCACAGGAGGTAAGTGTTTGGTATTCACGCCATATTTTTCCAGGGAAGTTTTTCCTTTAAGGCTCAGTGTTGGGTGAGTTGTGAGTGACAGTACAAAATAGCTCCGGCTCCCATCTGATGCACCTGTTTGCTATTGGCATGCACATCATTATTTCCTCCGTGCTCACAGCGATGCGTCAGGTGATCATTCTGTGCGCATCCTGGCCTGCACGACTTTACCATGTGTCTGTATCGCTCGTTATCATCACATTGTGAAGAGAAACCCACATGATCATGAATGACTTCATACAGGAAGATCTGTTTAACTCTGTCCCAAAAAAGCCACTATCCAGTCAACCATCCAGCACATGCACACACACTCTACAAACTACGCCCTGCCTTCACATTCAGCCCAGAGCTTTGGGAGGGATCAGAAGACCTCAGAATAAGTTGAAAAGAATAACACACAAAGAGTGCACTGTATCAGTATTTTTAAAGCCATAAATAATTTCCAGGGCACTCTCTGCACATACATGCTGATAAAAGCCATTGCTCCTGAAAGCCAGGCTTTCAGTGAGATGCAGAGAGCATCACAGCTGAGATATGACAACCGTCCTAAAACAAGCTTTTTTTTTTCCTGCTCTGTGCTTGTGTGATTTCATGTGTGTGTGTGTGAAATGCAGTGTGAGCAGATTACATAAGCCTGCCCTACCTCTGTGGGCTCCCTCTCCAATCTCCCTGACATTTAGACAACAAAGGTCACATCTGAAAGTCTAAATCTGCACAGACACCAATGCTAATATACTCATACATATACAGCAGAGAGGGAGAGGTTGTAAAAAATGTAAAAACGGCAGAATATCTCCCACAGCAGAGAATCACGTGTCAAATTAGACTGAACTTCAACTTACTGTACATGAATTGCATGCACAAAAAGCACAGATGCAGTTAATCCATATTAATTGCTTAATTTCAAGATCTGTCTGATGGGGAGGACGCAGTGTTGACACCAGTGGTTTTAGTTTGAGGCTGCTGTTGCACAACGTCTTTAGATTTATCTATTTTTATGTAAGCACATTTAGCTTTTAAGAAGTCTGAAAAAAACAAGAGCACATTTAATGTAATACAATTACACTCAATGACCTCAATCCTGGCCGTGGTCAGCTAGTTGGGTCATCACTTTTCAAAGAGAAGTGCAACAAAAATGTAAGCTTTAAGGGTAATTCTGGTCTGTTTCTTTTTCATATTTTGGTTTAAATTTTAAACAAACATTCTGAAATTGCTCCAGCTTCAGCCAGCAGTCGGACAATATGCCATAATAGCTGCACTATAATTCTTGAGAGCTTAGCACGTCTACTAAGTAGTGTCTAATAACATTGCAGAAAGGTTCCCTACAGTGATGGACCTTTTTGTTAAAGCTCCTGTGAGGAACTTTCGGTTGGTGTTGATTTTGGCGCCCCCTGTGGACAAAGCTGTACCTTTCTCTTCGCCTATTTTGTCCTGTACAGTCATATGTATCACTCACTGTGAATCTTCTCCTAAACAAAGGCAGCGTGCAGTTAATCACTTCGTCTGACACCTACCCCCCCGCCAGCAGTTTCAGGCATTATATATAATCAATCTTGTCGCTCATGGTTTGGTTTGCTTTTGTAGCTCATATAGAGTAAACTGAATTAATTTCAGTGAGTTCATAATGAGCAGAAAACTCCCCACAGGAGCTTTAAAGAGTAAGATACTCTTTAAAATCCCATTGCAGAACAAGAGTTGCTTTTCTACGTCTGCTCAGTAGGTTTGTTTTTGTGTTATTGTGTTGTATCTAAACTTACCATAAAAGGTAGTCACAAAATATAACAAACAAACTAACCAGTCGAGATATCGGTAGACCAGAAACTCCAAAAGGTGAAATTATATGTGTTTGTCATTGAAGGCTGGTCGCTTCGAAGAGATCTATTAAGCAGCTGTGTCTGGTTGGAAGATACGGCTCTTATCTGTGTATGTCGGGTCCTTTTCTGTCATTTTATCAGACACTCTGATTAACAATTTGAGCCTGTGAGTGAAATAAAGGGACTTTTTTTTTGTTGCAGCCATTACAGCCCATTTTACAGCTGCGCTCTGAAGTAGTGTACCGGAGCCATTTCAAAAGTCTTTTAGCTATTAGTCATTTAGAACCATTTTGACCAGAAAAAGGGACCCAGAAAAACTTTAATAATAACAGCAAGATAGAAATATGCTGATATGCCCATACATATCAACTTAGTCCTCCATCTTTTCATTGAAATTGCTTTAGGGACGTCTTTGCAGCCATTATTGAAAGGAGGAATAATCACAATGATAAATAAACCTTTCCATGTACATTTGGGCATGTGAGTAGTGAATCAAGATAGTGAAAAAAGGGAATCTATACCTAAATGATCTTGCAGAGGAACTTCATTAAAGCTCTTTGTATTTGTAATCCCATCCTTTCTGCAGCTTCTCTAAGCTTACAACTAGTTTTACCCGAGAGAAAGGGTAAAATGTTCTTTGTTTTTAACTCTGTTTTGTGTCTGTCTACGCCCTAATTACGAGGTTGTGATCTAATGTCTATTACAGTAGCTAATGCATCAAGCTGACAGTCAATCTCATGATCTCACCCTTCACCCCCACGTGTCAAAATGACCCCGAACCTCTCTCACAGAAGCAGCTGCTCACTCCGCACTTGATTGGGACGTCTTTCCCGTGAGAGACCCACTCCAGTGCACATCGGATGCCACGGTCCAATTAAGCCGAGGGGAGATGATAATGACATCAGCAAATAACAGAGGCTGATCTAATGTCATCAAACTGGACTCTCTCCAGAGCCCGAGTGTGCCTCCAGATCCTGTCAATGAGCATTACAAAGAGACGTGAGCACAAAGCACATCCTCGACACCTTTCCCTGCACAAGGTTGATGCAATGTTGCCGAAAAGGCTCGGTGTAATTACACTACTGCCCCAGCGCAATCATTCCGTTTATGCCTCCGGGCAACATCTCCTCATTATAGTTCGTAGTATCCTGGTCGGATGTGGACAGGAAGCTCGGCTACTTTAGGCAGTGGTCATTTGCCATCATTGCCATAGTGACGATTTTACGAGGACCTATGTTTGAACCTCTCACCTTCAGATGAAAGACGTTTAAAATATTCATGACCTTCTATATTTTAAGTTAAGATAAGATGTTAAGCACCAGTTGAATGCACTAAATTTAATGTATGATATTCATCTCATTCCTCTCTGCGGGTCCTTTTTAAATTCTACAAAAGGACTTCTAATTTTAGTCCAAGCAAATGAATCTGTTTGTGGTCAGTAGGTATTCGGCTAATGGACGGCAAAGCCCACCACGCCCATTTCCCCTCCAGTCTGCTCCAGTTCTTTTGTTCCCCTCCCATCCCCACGTCAACCACACTGGCTTCCTGCTTCCTCCCAGGCCTTCCAGCCACAAAGCGCCCTAAAAATAAACTGCCGGACTTTTCCTGAACACAGTTTTGTTACCATTGTTCAGACATCAGCTGTTTATTCGTTCAGCTCAATTTGGCTGTTAGGGGAGTCAGTGGGTCAGAGCATCGAGAATATTAAGAAAATAGTAAGTGATAGATGAGATGAAAGAGGTTGGTCATGCCAAGTAGGGTGGAGAAAATGGGGTTAAAGACAGCACAAGTGATATAATAATGTTTCAAGACCGAATGGCTCCAGGAGAAATATTCCTGCTCGTTCATGCCATGGCTGTGGGACCAATAAAAATGAATTATTATTAAATGACATCCCAATTCAATGTCTGTGTTTTCTGGAGACTGTAGAACAAGATGAATGTACCCTGCGACTGTGTTCTCCACTCAGCCCCCAGTGAGTCTGCATAACATTGTGAGGTTCTCGCAGCGAAAGAGACGGCACAGAGCGTCTGTACAGAAACTGACAGGATTTAGGGTATATAAAGTCTCTAGTGGAATAAAACAGGCACTTGAAGACAAGCCTGCAGAAGGAAAACATAAAATATGAAGCTAATTTAATTCACTTCTCACCTGTTTGCCACCTTTCACTGCTGGAAACCTGCTCATTTCTCTGCTACTTTGACAAATGTATTCCATTTGCTGAGGGAAAGTTGGTTTACTGCGACATTAATAATTGAAAACATACAAATCTGAGAACTATATTTCAAATCTCTTCGGCTCTACCTCTATTAGAAACACAGATTATGTTAAAACCACATTTGGTGAAACGTCAGTCGATTATATCTTCCAGACAGAGCCAGGCTAGCTGTTTCCCCCTGATTCTAGTGTCTATGCTAAGTCATGCTTAGCGGCTTCAGGCTGTAGCTTCATATTTATCCTACAGACAGGATAGTGTCGATGTGTCGTCTTACTCTCGAGAGGAAAGCCTCTAAAATGTCCCAACTTTCAGTTTGTACTGTCTTATATCTATATATAATTTTATAGTGGTGCAGTGGTTCTCAGCTGGTCTAGCCCACAGACTGTATAAAAAGATGGACGACATGACAGCTCCCTAAAAGTGAAGCCAAACCCTCTCTATCACCCCCTGCTGACTGGCTGCAGTATAGGTCATAAAGCCCGCCTCCTCCATGTTATCAGATGGGACATGAGTCAAACTATAAAATCAAAACCCACACCAAATAAATGTTTCTCAACATGGTTTCTGTGATTATAGTTAGTTCTTATCATGCTGATTTACATCCAAGTGTTCATTTTTCTTACAAGTTTATTTTTAATTAGTTATTTGATGCTGTAAAAAGGATGATTGACAGCTTGACAAATATGACTCCTCCAGCTGATCTGGAGGAACGGAGGAAACGTAACTAAAAAAATCACTACAGTCATTAATGTTTCCATACCTGGGAACAACACAAAGAAGCTGTTCTGCTGTTAAACACACCAACATGCCGGATCAATTTTTTCCAGTAATTCAAGTGTGTGTTTTGGTTAGTGTAAGTGCCTACGGCAGCTCCACCAGCCGATCTCTACTGTGCAGACTCTGGTTTAAAATGACGTCACCATCGCAAGATGGCAGCACCTATCACAGGGGCTATTTTGGCATCAATTGTGTACAATGAGAGCAGATAGAGACGCATCGTCCATCTTTATATACAGTCATTGGTCTAGCCTCAGGACCCACCACCACCTCCAAATCGCAACCCAAATTTCTCAACCACTCAAATTTATTTAATAAAAAATAGTGCAGTGTGGACCTGAGACGGTCACAATGAATTACATTAGCAGCCTTTTTTCCACAGAAATAAACTAAAAAAAATGCAACATAAATGCAACTACTGTAAGGCTCATCAAGGTTCAAGAATGTAACTCTAGATGGGATTACCCAATTAGTGGATACATGGAGTGTGAATAAACTACACTACTACTGCATGCACGTCAAAGGAAACCCATAAAAGCGCAGCATAGACTTTTTGAACTTCTTTTTATCAAGCACACATCCACAACCCACTAAAAACAGCTCTGCGACCCACTTTTGGGTCCCGACCCACCACTTGAGAACCATGGATTTATAGTAGTACCTATTCACCACTTTTGATGTAATTAGATCAACATTTGCATCTTGTTTGAACTTATTTTCCAACCAGTGGGCTGAACACTCATTTTTCAAACACAAGTTGCTTCCTTTAAATATGCCCTAAGACACCTCTTTGAAGAGTACAAAATGCACTAAAAACATTAAAAAAACAGCAAGCTCAAATCCCCGAAGCTGCTTCTCTCACTCTTCAATAAATGTGTGGTAAGTTTGGAATGTCTGTAAATTTACCAAAGAGGGGAAACAGTGCGTCTGCCACTGTAACAAGCTCCCCAAAGACAGTATTGTAGCGTCTCACAAACTGCAACAAAAAGGGCGCATTAAGGCACACTGCTGAAAACACAGACTGATATTTATTTATGTTTCGCCTCACCACCGGTGCCAGTGTGGACTTAAATAAAGCCCAGAGATTGGTCATTTGAGAGCCAGCTGTGGGGTTTGGGATGAAATCAAATGACCGAAGCTGGGATTTGGTTGGCTGCCTAAGCCCACACTGCTTTACTGTACTTCTACTGCGCTGGTTGTGAGTGTACTTAGCGTGCCTGCTAGTGTCAGCATTCATCAGAGCACTGTCAGCCACCTGCGGCCCCAAACACCAGGAGGTAAGAGCAGTGGTGCCTTCCCATCCTTCCCCAGTTATGTGGCTGCTGCATTCGCATGCAACGTTTGATGGGTACTTGTACTGCGTTTGGACACAGACTACTCTCTGCTTAGATTCTTATTGCTAGATTTCTGGTGAAGATTGTCACATCACCTGAGAAAAAGTAGGAAAGCTGGGTTTGGCAGCAGCATACGCACTCACCCTAATCAACATTCATGCCCACCACTTGCCAATGTAACTCACTCTTATAGGGGGGTGAGTTGTGTAAGAAAATCTACAGCTCCACCTGTCCTCTGAGCTAAAATGATTTTACATTCTCGCTGCTTCCACACCACGAGAGTTCAAAAGCAGAGCAGCGGATTGAAATGCAAAACGCTGCAGTGAAACGATATTTGGGTGCAGAGTTATTTTGCATTCAGTGTTTCTCAGCAGCGTAGATCTCATTGATAGGAAAAAGTCTTCCATAAACACTTCGTAGACTTACAACATAATATATGACTGCACACAGGCATGGACGCACATGAGGACTTGAATGCATATGACAGGTCACAGGAAGCAGGTGTTTTCACATGCCTGGAGGGAGGAATGGGATGAAGTGAAGAGGGGTGAGACAAGGTGCGGGAGCAAAGAAAAAACAGTGGGGGAGAGCTAACTTGATCCGTGGAGAGGTGAAAATAGAGATGGAAGAGATGGAGGGAGGTATGACTAGCTCCGGGGTCAGGATGGAGAGGGGGAATGAAGAAGAAGTACAAGGAGTGAGGGGGTTGCGTAATACGTGTATGTGATGGAGGGTTTACTCTGACGCCACATGTGGTGTAGCAGGAAGTCAGAGAGGTCAGAGGCAGAAAAGTAAAGCTAAATAATGTACACAGGAAGTGGCAGCTGCCACAAAAATACAAGCAATCTTGTAGAGGCCTGCAGGATACATTCTAACTAGCAAAACACTGTACAGGCAGTTAGCTTCTGTCTCATTGTTTCAGGGCAGGGGATGAAGGTTGGAGGTATGGATTCTATTCAGGGTACAAATACACAATCGACCAATGTTTAGATGCTAGCGATTGTCTAGCTTTAAATGTACAAAAAAAGTGTTTCTAAAAAGATGGCTGTTTCTTTATCGAAGCAACGGTCTATAAGTAGTCAAAAGAGTCAAAAGAAAATGATGTGTGTATACATTACTTGTGGGAAATTTCCAAGAAAGATCGAGTGTGCGTATAAAACACAGACAATATACGCAAAACACTCATGATCCCCAACAACAGCCAGCAGATATTAGTGTGTATGTTGACAAAGCAGCGAGATGACAACCCCTAATCACATCGGAGTAATGTATTGTCATGGATGAGTGTAAATACTTGCCAGTGTGGTTTCCTCTGTGTTTGGCCCACAATGTCACTGTTGGTTACATTTGTTGAACTTGGTGTATCGAGCATGAGAGCTGACCATGCATATAATGTGCATAGCAGAGGCCAAATTATGCTTAAGGGAATACACATTGGGAATGTTATTATTACAATAGTATAAAACATCTGTACATTTTTGTTCATCGAGTGTTTCATGAGCTGTTGCTATGTTACCAAAGTTATTGGATATCCTGTGTGAGCACTTTGGCCTAAGGGTGGCGCAAGAGAGCGCTGATGTCCAACAAGTGAAATATTTTGTGCTCAGTAAAATTCCAACACCGTCAGCTGATGACAGAATGTTTCTTTGTAAATTCACCTTAATATAATTTTACAGATAATTGTATAATATAATAAGGGCTGCACGGTGCTGCAGTGGTTAGCGCTGGCGCCTCACAGCTAGAAGGCTCCGCGTTCAAATTCCAGTTCGGACGTAGTGGGCCTTTCTGTGTGCAGTTTGCATGTTCCTCCCACAGTCTAAAGACATGCTCAGTAGGTTAACTGGTGACTCTAAATTGCCCGTAAGTGCGAGTGTGAAAGCTCTATAACCGCTTTCCCACTGGTCAAAAAACCCGCTAACACCCGCTAACTCCCAGCTTTTTTGCTTAATGGGAAAGGTTACAATCAGCATTCAGACCCGGGTCAAATTACTCTGCAGTAGACCCGGGTAATTATCCCTTGGCTCCGATCGGCATTGATGGGAACACAAAACCCGTGTCGACACACTAATCCCCTACCTCTTTCCAGGTAGGTGTCCTCCTTGTCATCTCACCTACAATACCGCCTGTCTTCGTCCAAGCCGGGCTTGAACATCGTTACAAATTTGTCGGTGCCGGGTTTAATACACAGACTGAATGAGTAATAGATACAATAACGACCTAACCACCGTAACACCTTCACTGTTCACTAACCCTGTTTTGGGCACGTTTGTGATGTCAGACGGTGACGCAGCAGAAAAGAGACCGAAAGGAGTATACTTCACTGGCAATGGGAACAGAGACAAATCTGCGTCAACACGCTAATTTCAATGGGAAGCGGGAATATGTGTCAGCCCTGTGATTGACTGGCAATCAGTCCAGGGTGTACTCCGCCTAATGACAGCTGGGATAGGCTCTAGCCCCTCGCGACCTTGAAGGGGATAAGCAGTATAGATAATAGATGGATGGATGGATAATTTAAATAGGAACAAGTAGAAGATTTTCCTCTAAAGATTACAGACGGATATGAAGAATATTGACCTGTAACACGTTGAGACTTTCAGGAATATAACACACACTGCCAGTACAAACAACCTCCTCTCTAAAATGCAAAGGACTGCAGAAAGGTAAGGTGTAGGTGTGATGTTGTATTGTCATGAGATATAGAATATACAATTATATGCTATTATTATAGTATAAAAAATTTAAAGTTGTAAAAAAAAAAAATAAGAATGAAAGTGAAAGTTATCAGTGGTATTAAAACATGCACAGACAGTTCCATAATCTCCCTGTGAAACACCATATCATATTTCAGCCTGTGGGGTGTCTGCTCCTTGATTGGGTTTCATGATAAAAACAGATGATTATATTACACAAGGTGACATTCCTCTGTGTTGACTTAAGACAAGAAAATGTCTCTCCCCTGATGTAAACCTGTCCAATAGCTATGAAAACAAACACTGTATTACACACACAGTAGAGGCTGATGACTGTGGATAAAGTCACCTTAGCAGCCTGGGAAAACGATCACAAATGATACAACTGATGCTGGATAGCAAGCGCTACAGCGCCTTAGGCTTAAATGGTCTCACAACAAAAATCACTGCATGTTTGGACATTACTTAAACCGTCTACCAATGTGTCCCCACTGTCTCGCTGTGCCAGCAGCATAATAGCAGGAGACGAAGGCATGGAAGATACACTGACCCTGATAGATAAACCGAATGTGCTCCAAAAAAGCACAAACACAAATCTGTACATGCACGGGCATGCAGGTTCTTACAAAATACAGAGTGAGATGTGGAGATACTGTAAAACAGGATTCACCAGTGAGCATGAGAATTAACACAGAGCACAGTTCCTCCCGTCCCCGGGAACATGCAGCCCTCTGAGGTAAAAGTGGAAATGTTTTTTTTTGTTGTAGGGAGCACAGGAAACCCTCTCAACAGTTATATAAGAGAAAAGGCCCTGAGCCTATCTGTCTCTCTCGCTAACACACACAAACACAGACAACACATAAGCATGGCGTTGCACGCTTATGCATACAACAACAACAACAACAGTCATGCACACACCTGACAGGCAGAAACCATTCTTTGGAAGACACAGCCCGGGGACGCTGTGACACAACCACCTGCTCAGATTCAGTCTGCAGCGCTGCTATTTATCGGAGCCACTGCATTCTTAAAAAACAGTATTAGCTGGTCTCTGCAGAAAGCCACAGCAGATACGTGCCTGCGCTTTTGTGTGAGAAACAAAGTTGAATGAAAACTGATAAAAGATCCTAGGTTGACTTTTGCAGATTGTACATTCATGCAGTTATTTTAAGGAAGACCTATTCTCATGGTTTGTCTCACAGTGCTCTAAAAGAAAGCCCGGGGTGAAACAAATGCCACACATTCACAGTGTGTTTGACAGAGATATCACTAGCTGGTGCTATTCATTGCTTACCAAATAATGTGGCTGTCAATGCAGTGACTCATACACCCTGACAGATGAATTCTGAATCCATCAGGAAAGCATGTGAAGTGTGTGTATGTGTTGTGGAGAGATGTATCATGAGGTCTGGGGCCTCGGAGGCAGATATAAACAGAAACTTTGCGCGTTGTTGTTAAATGAACATATGAGGACTGGTGCTCCAACAGAAGTAGTTGTTCAACTCAAATGTGTCCCTTTTCATCACTGCCCTTCTATTAGGCCAACTGGCCGCTGCCTGCTGACTCATGCGTTAATAATAAATAGATAGCATTGCATAACATGATTATGACCACGCAGACCTAGGTTAGTCCAAACTTAATCATATACGATTTCTGTTGAAACTCTTAATCTGCACGAAGCTTTTAATAAGACAGTCCCCCTTAGTGACAATTTGACAGCAGAGCTTCGGGCACAGCATTAGTAACACACAGGGAACTGTCCTCTCATCTTCATAGGAGTTATCAAAGACTGGTATTGCTTTTTTTTAAAGAGGAGAGGAGAGGAGAGGAGAGGAGAGGCGAGGCGAGGAGAGGAGAGGAGAGGAGAGGAGAGAGGGCAGCAACTGGGGGAGAAATCCATTTAAATGAAAGGGAGAAGAGAGGCGTCAGCATTAGCGGCTAATCCACTGCAGTGAGAATGCTTTCTCTCTGCCTGCGGCCTCTAGGCTCCAGCAGTCATCCTAACAGGAAGACTGTAACACACACTGCACTGTATTTCAAACAGCAGATCCCATCCTGACATGAGATCCATACCAAATAAACAATGCATGACTTACCAGAAATAAAACACAGATTTAATCGTGAAGCATCATCCATCCACGTGACTGCACTACAGCTGCGTTACCACATTATGCCATAACGTGCATTTAAAGCATATAAGTAAATATGTATATTTATGCTACCTGCATGCTCAAGATGCAGTCATAAATCCCAGCAATTGAGCCTGCCACAAATGAACCACAAATGAAAGCCATTCAAACACACACAACACATTTCCAGCGCTGCGAGTCCACGTTCCCTACCCCAGGGGAGGGCCACGACACAAAAGTGCACATACAAAGGGAGCATCTCTCTTCCCCTCTCTGTTTCTCTCCCACCCCTTTTTCTCTCTCTCACCCACACACTTTCTCTATTTAGCTCACACTTAAAAAGGCTGCCTAAAGATAGAAGCAAGAAGATGAACAGGAGCCAGCGAGTGTCATGGCAACAACGTGCAGTGGCTCACAAACACTATTTAGACCAGCAAGAAGAAGAAGTTATAATCAAAGCCTTTAGGCAGTAGTATCACCCCTTCAAAGACACAGTTTACTAAATTTCAATGCGGAGACGTGCCAGGCCTGGAAGCCGGGGGCTCATAATTCCACAGTTGAATAGACAGCATCTTGTGAAAATGGCCAGCTTATTGTACTACAGATGTTGTGGTTAATTCTCACTGACTCCTAATAGTCTCAATAGTCTGCTGTAGAAAATGTAAGCTCTTCCCACATAGCTATACAGCGCTGCTCACAGAACATGTCTTGTATTAGTTATAACTTTAAGTGGGAGGGCTTCTGTCATACTAAATGCTAATTCATCTGTGTTTATAACTCTGAGTGAAACATGACGTATGATGCTCTTCACTCAATCAAAGAGTGTAAAGTCAAACTTTGCATGTGATACTCTGCTAAGACTTAATTTACAATGTTCAAATACTCATGTAAATAGTGTTCATCCCTGTGCATTGCAGCTCTGCAAGTATAGATGTTGGACACAGCCCCAGAAATGTTCACTACCCTGTCAGGATGTTTCAGAGAAACTCTGCATCTCCCTCCACGAGAATCCCCCCGAGGCCACTTGCACATCAAAGCACCGATTCTGAAATGCCGGGTTTCTCCTCCTGAGTAGTATTATTCCAAAGTATTCTGAAGGTAATTTTACACAACTGAAAAAGACATGTTACACTTTTCACAGATTCCAGCACACCAGGTGTATGAGAAGAATTCAATGTGGTCTCTATTTCTGTGTGAAATTCAGACAGTTTGTCTGCATGAGCTCTCGACAGATTAAAAAAACCATCTGAAATGTTTGCTGCCCACTTCAGGATGAGTAATGGCCTAAGAGTACAGGATGACATTAATCCACGTGGCCACCATCTTCACGGATCAGTTCCTTTCATTATCTGATGAAACAGTGACCAGTGCCCTGTCATCCACATATTACCAGTATCACTGAGAGGTTATTTATCCATCATACTCCGACCTTTTCAAACATTCAATTATCTCATCTACATTAGCATATACTGTATGTGGAAGGTAGACATACTGAGCATGATGGGAATGTATGTGTGTGTGTCTATAAGTGCTTAAATAAATACATGATGGTCACAGTGTTTTTATACATCTGAACCAGAGATGCACGATATTATCGGCACGTTATCATTGCAGATTATGGCTTGAAAATGACACATCGGCATCAGCAGATATGTCATTTTTCTGCTGATTTTTTCCACCGCTAAAACAACGCTTAAATATGTCCAAATGCTCGATGATTCCCTAAAATAGCTTGACGTAATGCTGCGACATTAACCCGGCACAATGTCTCTTCCATCAAGCGTGAAGAAGAGGTGCAAAATGTCTGCGGTACGGCAGTTTTTCCAAAGTTTCCGAAACAGACAGCAAGGTTGCTATTTGCAATGGTTGCTCAGCCAAAGGGGCCAAATGTCATCATCATAGCCTGTCTTAGTTGTATGAATATTAGTTTTATTTGAAGGAAAATGTTACATACAAATAAATATGGCATTTTGAACATAACCTAAGTTTAAGTTTTTTCTGCATCTGCTAGTGGGCCACTACAATAAGAGTAGGCAGGATATCAATTCCACTGCAGGGGACACTTGATGTTGTCTGCAATTAGGTGGAAAAAAAAATGTGCCTAATATATCGGTTTTGAAATCGTCAATTGGCAAAAAGGGTTGGAAAATATCAGTGGCAAAAACTCCAATATGGTGCATCCCTGATCTAAACATACTGTGTTGTGCATAATCTGAAGGCCTGTAAATAAAGCCTGACAAAGGAAATAATAGTGACTAGATCATTTAGTATTTAGGTGTGTGTGTTTATGTGGGTGTGTGTTTGACTCACAATGTTGACCTGCAGCGGTTCTGAACCAGGTCTCAACAACCTCCTCCTCCTGCAGCTACCAGAGCCTCCAGAGCGAAGACGCACAGACGATGATGACTGACCGATGTCTGGTTGACACACACATGCAGACAGACAGGCAAACAGATGAGCAATTTCTCAAACATCAACAGTCTGCATATTAATGTGAAATTAAAATATGCAAAGGTACCTGAGTGGGGCAGGAGCAGCGCCAAGGCAGTGAGAGTGCTGGGGGGCAGCGGCAGGGAGCGGCACCGCTGGAGAGACACCCTGAGTGGGGGCTCTAGCGGTGACACACCCGGGGGGCGAGACAAGGCCTATAGAGTACTGAGTTGTTAGGACATCTCCTATATTGCATACAGTGTTACTTTGATGCACACACACAAGGTTGAGTTCACACATTCCCCTGTCCTTCACTTTAATAAAAAAAGTTCTTCCTTTACCGCCCTGTCCCCCCGTTTTTTGCAGTAAATTAAACTATTTCACATTCAGCAAGTCTATTCTGGTGCATTGGTCGGTGTGCATGCCCCGCAGCAAACCATGAGAGACTATACATCATGCCAACCAGGCGGTCTCTCAGGTTAAAATGAACTGACTCTGAGTTAGGGCAATGAGAGGTAGAGCTTATGGGAGCGATGAGGCAGAAAATTGGCCACAGAGAAAGGCTGGGAGTGAGGGAGAGAGAAAGAGAAGCCACAAAGAAAGAAAGAGGAAGAAAGAGTGAGAGGGAGGGAGGGAGAAAAAAGAGAAAGAGAGGGGGAGGTGAGCGGAGGGAAAAGCAGTATCCAGAAATACAGGCCTCTATAAATGGGGCAGAGGATGCATGCATTGTTGCAGCTAACAGTGAGTGGTGAATAAATACTGGGTTAGCATTGGACTGCCCTTTAAAGCCTGTAGTGTCTGTTTGATTCATTATGGGCTCAGGCTATATTTATCAGTGAGTTAGTAGAGACTAGTACTGTGACTCCACTTCATTTTCTTCATATAAGAAGGTGATATATTGATTTCTATTTCATACAAATACTTGAATTTATGTGACTGACTGCAGGTTTGTCATTTTTACATCCCTGTTAACTTCCAGTGAAATTATACATAAATGCCTGTGTGTCATTAGACATCTTACTCTGTGATGCAGCTCCGTTGACTGTGTCTCCCTAGTAACACTGGTCTCTATCACAGAGCAAGGCCTGGAGCGAGCGCCCATCCGTCTCTGCCCTGGAGAGAGTTGCATTGTGGGAGCAGGCCTGCGTCTTCGCCGGCATAGGGAGCCAACTTCACTATAGTGGCTGTAGAGTTCTCGTTCTGGGTTGGGCCTCCACAGGTCCACAAATACAGCTGAGGCCGGGCGGGGACGAGGCCGCAGGGGCCTGAGACGTACAGAGGTCTTCTCTGTGCTTGAGTGGGGCACTGCTGGGCACGGCTGTCTTACACTGGAGCCTGTCTGGCTGGCAATCTGCTCACACAGCTGTGATTGGCACACATACTCAGCAGTTTGGCCCAGATAAAGGTGCAACATTGATTTTCTTGTGTTGGGAATAGTAAGGAATGTCTCTATAGATTCAACAAATACATCCCATAATGCTTTTAAAGAGATTCCACCTGCCAAGAGCTCATGTTCCTAATTGCAACGCATCTGTAGTTAGCCACAAGTGCCAAGATTGCCCCTTAATGGCAGTTAAATTTAAGAGAAGCAAAACAATAAACAGGTAGATTTAATATGTAAACAGTCGGTGATAAGGGAGAAGGGTTTTCCTGGAATCATCCACTCCCTTCAATTATTGCAGGACTGCACTTTTAACACCCTTCCCACCGCGCAGATTCCCACAGCTCATGCCCTTGCATAATAAACCCCCATGAAAAGTGTGCTGAGTATTGAGATGTCACATCTCATTTTGTCATTAGGAGTTTGGGCTAACATGTCCTGACTCGTTGGTGTGACTAGAAGGGAGATGACTAATGTTTCCACTGGAGTGAGAAGGGAAGGGTGCTGTCATGAAGTGCAGACGTCACAGAGCTCTGGGGCCACTGCAGCCACAAACGGACAGCTTTATGGGAAGTAGGGTTTCCTTGCGTGGTACACAAGGAGGGCTAGCAGGAAAGGACAAACTCCTCTAATATGTTGTTATTCAGCACAGTAATTACTGGCTGTTTCCTCCTCTCTCCAACAGATGGGGCAAAAGGACAACTGTAGAATAGGTGCCCAATTCATGTCCTCACAGGCTGGTTGGTGTCTTGAATGTTTTTGTTTCTCCCTGTCAGTTATGGAACCACACCTACACTCATATCATGAGGAAATGAGGAAGTACCATTTATATTCTAGATGTTTGTTGATGGTTTTAAGAAGCAAGAGCATGACCATGGTTAAAACAGTTACATAAATGATGTTTGGAGCATTTATGCAGTAATTACATGATGCATGCCGTTGGCAATGTTAATGATGTGTAAAAAGCCTGCAATGGAATGTATTCATGACATTAATGTGAGACACATTATACACGGACATGCTAATCTCTTAAAAAAATATCAAAATAGTAGCTTTTTAAAACACAAATTACTGATGTATTTAGCAAATACATTTATTAAAATTCAGTCGCTGGTAATGAACTCTGCTCATTTTGTATTCAAAGTCACATACCTTAAATATTTCCTCTGTGGAATCTGACGCTGGGACACTATTGGTTGTGCTCTCTTTATCACCTTGTTGTGATTGGACATTTACTTCCTGTCTCTGGTGGGAGTCAGGTGGAGCATCCCTGGAATCTTGCTCATTTCCTGGCTGTCTCTCTACCTTTTCCTCCTGACAGAGAGAATTCATTGGCGCCCTTTCAACCTCTGCCTCTTTTTCAGTCTCTGTGTTTGGACATGACTGGGAGATATGATTCTCTACTGTGGTTGTGGACATGTAGTTTATCTCTTTGTGTATATGTTTGTCTGTGCCCTCAGAATTCTGAAGGCCATTGACAGCTCGAGGTGCTGAGCATGCCCTAAAGGCTTTCAGGACCACCTTAGGGGATCCTCCACCTGCCACAGGTGCTGGAGCCTCACTGTCAAAGCTACTGGAGTGTGAGGATTTAGCGGTCACTGGTGATGACGGAATAGGCTGGGATTTTGGGAGTCCTTCACTGTGAAGTGTCAGGGACACGCTGTGAATGTTGTCCGCTGTGCGCTGTGGGGCCCGAGGGGTGCTCATCTGAGTCCTCTCTCCCTCTGGAGGAGAGAAGGAGTGTGACGTTGTCCGCCACTTCCTGGCTGTCTCTGCTACACTGTTAAAAAATTTAAACAGACCACCAAAGTGTCCCTTGTTGTCAGAGTGTTTCGGAGGTGGTGGTTGAAAGTCTCTGACATTCTCAAAGTCTACAGAACCATAGTCTGAGTCCAAGGTTTTATCCAAAGAAGGAAGCTCAGAGTCAAAGCTCCGCTCTGAGTACACAGGATTGTTCTTCCCCAAAAGGGAAATCCTCCTCAGGTAACTCCACACATCCTTGTGCCTCCTTCCTCTACCCTGGTGGGTGCTCGGGCTACATTTAACGCTGGGATCTTCACAGCTAGCAGCTGTTTTGTTACAGTTTGTTGAATTGTTGTGGCTTCTTTTAGCATAGCAAACTCGTTCTGATGGTTTACAACCATTCTGAGTAACAGCCTCGCCCAGTACAGTGGGCTGGTGGCCTTCTATAGGAGCTGTGAAGTCAAGGTCTTCAAATGAGCAGTCAAACTCTGCTGTGTAACCAGCATACGAGTGCCTCTTGCCACGGTGTTTCAGTGTGCCCCTGCTGGACTGCTGAGGAGTGCCAATGTCGCCGCAGAAAGATTCCTCATCCACAAAGGAACTGCTGAACTTGGAAGTGGACAGTTTCCCTGTCTTCCCTCTAAACACAGAGGGGGATTTAAGCTTCTTGAAGGAGCGAACTTTGTCAGCAAACGAGAGTTTAGGGATGGAAGCCTCCCCGGGCAGGATCATGGAGTGGGGTCTGCGCTCCAGCTCTGAGACAGCTCTTTTTCGGTTCAAGATCTTCCAGATGCCCCCTGTCGCACGGGGCCTCCGGTTGACCTCCTGTCTGTCCTTGACAGGGGTCTGAGAAGAGGCAGCTTGGGTCTCTCCCTGCCCCTCTGCAGGCCCTGGCCCGGTCTCCTGAATATAAACACTGCTGGTCTCATTCTCCACGTCCAGAGAAACATTAAACACTCGGTTGACAAACCCATTAGGGTTGTTGCTTTCAGGCGCAGGGTTGTCTGTCTGCTCCATCCTCTCTCATTCTACAGTGTCAGCTATCAGCTCCAGTAGACATCATGTCTCAGGCCTCTGTCTTTCCTCCCTCAAATACCTGGAGGAACAAAAGCACATTTCAGAAGTATTAAACTGACTGCCTTATCTTTTCATTTCATGTTTATTCTGTCTTGCTAAGAATGCCTTTAGATGTAGGCCAAAAATGCCAAATATGCCAAACTATATCATGTCAAATATTCTCAGGGGAGGATCTGCATTTTATCTACACAGGAGGTCAAGAATAGTCGATATGTAGCCTACTGCCCCTTAAACACTAGAAAACAGTAAAGGCATTACGTCCTATTTTGTGATTTTCAAATGATGGCTTTTGTACCATGAGTCAACATCACCCACAGCCCCCCATATTTGGTCCACATTATCCAAAGTAATTATTTGAGACACAGTCCCTCGTCCACCATGTAAACCAGGAGGCTGCGTTGTCATGGAAACACTCACTACGGAGATGTCTGGTTATTTCAGGCCTGTGACATCATCATCACAGCTCAGATAAGCTCCTTCTGAAGAAGAGGATGCTCGGCAAGTGCTACACTACTACATGTTAATTACCCCCTTTTCATAATCCCTTTAATGTATGGAAGCCTCGTGTGTAATTGGGGCCTCCAGCACACATCTTTGTTGTTACATGAGATCATTACCAAAGATTTGTTGCATTTAAGCTGCCTTTTTTAGCAGAATGTCACAATTTAATTTATAAGCTTTTTTACAGATAAGCTTTACAAGGAATGCTATTGGACATGTAGGCTGAGGCTACTCTGTCATTTAAAAAAACCCCGTCATATCATGATAATGGTCATTTTCTTCTTTTTTTGGTAATGTAGCAATTAAACGTAAAGTGTTAATGTAGTATTCAAACGTTAAGTGTTGTAATGTAGCATTTACACGTAAAATGCTAACCTGTGTGTCTCTTTTCTTTTGACTCTTTTTATCCGGTTATTATGATAGCACTATATATTTCTTAGCCTGCTTTGAAGTATGCTAATGGCATAAACTAACTTCTAAAATATACATTAAGACGCATTTTTGTTGTTTTTAGTTTCCATAGGCTAATTTACACACTCTAAAAACTTAAGGTAACTAATTTAGCAGGTCGGTTTCCGTCTACTGACAGTTTATAGCAGCGACAGGGTTAGATGGGCTGGGCGTCCGACAGTTGTATTCATATTTTTAAATATGGCGTCATTAATGCGACATTAAGTTTTTTTTATTTTTAGGACAGTTGCTTTATAATTAGTTAAGCGTTAACTTAATTGACGTTAACGCTTCTTTAAAGTTAATAAACCGTCCGTATATGATAGACTTCTTCATAAAGTAAAATGAAGTTTGCCCGCTAAAAGTGTATTTCTTTACTATATATCCGTCCAGGTTCAACTTACCAACAGAAGAATCCCCCCGTTTAAAAGGGCATCGTCGCTGCTGTCCTTAAAGTCAATACAAACACCGGCTAAACTTCTCCAGCGTACTTCACGGGCTTAACTTTTATCCATGCGCAACGCGGAGGCAATGTTGCGGACAGCGACTCCTTTGAAGCTCTCATGTGTTAGGTTTTTGCCTCCAAACTTCGTCAGCTACCATCAAACTGAGAGAAACTCCCCAAGTTAGCGACAGACCGGTGAACTCTTGCCCTGTAAGCTCCTGCAGACGCCGACACTGTGATTTGTGATAAAGCTCTCACGCAGACAGAGCAGCGCACACACCAACACACCCTCTGAACACACACACACACAGACAACACACAGTCAAACCCACACATACCTACACACTCAAGTGCCTGTCGTGATAAATATCAAGTTTAGTTAAGTGGTTTTATAAATTAGCTTAAGGATATTGCTTAACATATATTTGTTACTTTTTTACATTTTTTTTAATGTGTTTATCCTTACGTTCCTTCACATTCAAAACCATATCCTGTATAGCCTAGCATATATTTTTGATGTATTAATACTTTTCTTTTAATCCAATTCATGAGTAGTTTTTTTTAAGAGGTACTTATAATTTCTAAGAGAACATCAGTGAAAATAAGTGATTGACTGAACTCTGCTCTCACTAGCTGATCCTCCTTTGGGATTTGCGTTGAATGTGAAAATCCTTCCATTGAAATGACACAATGGGGAGAGGGAGCTCAGGGGGGAAACTGAAGGAATTCACAAAAACTAAACAGCACCAGAGCTCCAGAGCCGTGAAAGAGGAGATGGTGGAAGAAGGGGCCTAAATTTAAACATTTCCTCTTTGTCCTGTTTTGGTCCCATTGTCATCGCATGGCGTTCTCCCTTCTGCACAGGAAGGAGTGGATCTGACATCAACGCTCTCAGGCTGACAATGCCAGGAAGTCTGTCTGAGCGTATGTAAATATCTCTATGTGTCCATGCTTCCCTTGCTTGCCCGAAGAGCCGCTCTCCTCTGTGTGGCCCTCTCCCTGAAGCGCCTTTAAGTACTTGAGGGTGTAGTAGTAGTAGTAGCAACATCGTGATTTACATGCTGCACTTCCCGCATAAGTCATCTACAGCTGTCACTGCGATTTACAGCAACCTCATCTTCAAATGACCTCTCCTCTGATGCAGCATCTTTACTATGTATACCTAATGGAACCTTTATAATACAAACTGTACTTATATCAGTGTTATTGTTCCACTGTTTCTCATCAGTAAGGCCCCTTTTCCTCATATTTTTGCGTTGACTAACTATTTGTTGTTCTCCTTCGCTCCCGTTCCCTCGCTTCTTCCCTCCCTCCCCCTGACTCACTCACTTCCTCACAACCCCAAGCAGTCTTCCTGTTGTCCCCTCCCGTCACAAAAGACATCCTGGCTCAAGCGAGCCAAATGTTTCAGCTCAGATTTGGTTGAAACAGACATTAAACTAACCTCTTATCTCCAGAACATAAATGTATCCAAACATTTGTCCTGAACGACAGAAAGCATGAGGGGAAAAAAAGGGAAAGTGAGCGATGAATGGAGGGAGGCAGATGTTAATTTTTGTTGACTTTTGGCGAGCTGTGTACATTACAGCGAGTTTACTTTGTTGCCCGTTTATCGTGAGTGTTGAGCGCTCTTTGAAATGATGTCATTGGCCTCTCATTTTCAGAACAATCGACCTCTTCCTCCTCTTCCTATGACACGGTCCCTGCCGGTGGGTTTGGTGGAGATTACGGGAGACAAACACTCGCTGAGTTTAGGCCCAGCTGTAATTATTTCACCAGTCTTTGTCAAAGCCGCTGAGTGAAAACAGGCTGCCGTGAAAAAGCTGGCCAGACAGGGAGGGCGAGCAGGAGGAGGAGGGGGGTTGTAGATATGTTGTGATATCAAATGAAAGGCTTACTAAAGCCTGGGAACAGGATTCGGGAGGTGTTACTCGTGTGAGAACAGCTGGGAGCTCAGTCATATTTTGTTTTCAACGCAGGTGTTTAGGAACACTTTGTGGCTGTGTACTGCGTATCCTTAGATGGACGGATTGCTCACTGATGCTAATGACGCTGCGATGGCTCCTTATATGTTAAAGTGAGCTAGCACACACACACACACACACACACACACACACACACACAGACGGATTAACTATTCTGCCCACTTTAGGTATAAAATATGCCAGGTAGTAGTTGCCTCCAGTGGTAGAGGAGAGTTTGAATTACACTGGCATTCCTGACATTCCCTCTGCGCTGACCTGCATACTTCCCTGGCCTGGCTGCACATGGCACTAAACACACACACAGACACACACAAGTCAATCCCAGCAGCTCACAGATGCTTTCATCTTAACTGCATTCACTTTGGGATAATCAATCACTTCGGCCCCTCGCATACATACGTACCAGCTCACATGGCACACACATGGACCACAAACTGGAATGTTAACATGCGGAACGGTTTGATGTCGTTGGTGATGGGAAGATGTCATAAACAGCTTGTCCAGCAGCCATCTTAAACACAGTGAGAAGGAGAGAGGGACGTAGGGAGGAAGAAGGAATGAGATGGACCGGACAGGGGGAGTGTGTGTGTGTGTGTGTGTGTGTGTGTGTGTGTGTGTGTGTGTGTGTGTGTGTGTGTGTGTGTGGCTTTCAGCTGGGGACTTTCAGCCATTATCAGGATGAATCTGAAAACAGGAAGGGGGGTTCCATTAAACAAGACGAGCGGAAGACGACCACAGTTCTACTTCCTGTTTTAGAGCGAGGGAGGAAACAGCAGATTTTTTAGGAATTCAAATCAGAATCAACACTCCGGAAAGAACATCTTTGTAACACATAAAAGACTCTTATTTTTCAGCTAATTAAAAGCATTATGGGTTCATTTGTGTACTTCTGTCCACTTTTTTGTCTATTTTGGGGCTTTAGTGAAGCAGTTCCCAGCTTTCCTTTGTGCTAATGCTGCAGTCAAAAGTCAAATGTGTGATGAGGCAGATGTTTATCCCCGTTCTGTATCTGTGTGATTGTTTATCTGGCGCTGTATCTCGCTGCACAGGCCTTGGGCTGAACTGGACTTGGCTGTGTTTTTTGGGTCAGCTGCAGTGAGAGAAAAGCAGTCTGGCACAAAATCACATCATTTCTGTTCATCTGGGTGCTTCCACTCCTACAGAGAACAAAGTTTGTGATTGGGAAAGCCCAGGGGACGCGGTGATAAAGGGAGGAGTGGTAGTCAGCGGAGGAGGGATATTTAACTGAGGAGATAAAAGCCTGCACATCATGCTGTGTCTTCTCAGCACAATATGCCAGTATTGTTGAACAGAGTGAAAGGTTGAGGTCTAAAGCGAGATTTGGCTCAATTAGTAGTGTGAGTGATAATAAACTGGCACTCCTCTCACTGATAATGTTCTGTTAGCACTGTCCGCTTTATCTCCTTGATGAATGTTGACCTCTGACCACACCATCGACTCTGGTCAGTGTCCTCTGTGCTGGTCAGGCTGTAAAAACACTGGATTGGACAGTCTGGTTATTTAATAGAGTTGTGCAACAGCCACATTTTTAGGCCTATCAATTATCGCTGGATATAATCCCTTCCTCTGTCCCTCTCTATCTCCCTGTCCTTGGTGCAGCATCTTAAACATGTCCTAGTTAGAGGCGGAGGGATATGCACGGCGAGTGTGCATCGCTCTTCCAAATCCTTTCCTGCACAGTCTCGGTCTTCTAACAGAGAGAAGGAGAGAGCAGGGATGTCATTTTGTCAAGTTTACATCGTAATTAACCAGTTTCAACAAGCAGGTTCACAACAAATCCCTTACATAGTCAGATGATACTTTACATTTGATTGTAATCAAAGAACTAATTTGTCGTAGGACATTTTAAATCATTCAAATGGCCAAACATTGCTGAAAGGGTTCAGCAGCAGGTCATGTTTATTAATGACTGACTATTTACCTGCGTTTGAGCACATAGAGTCTAATATACGTATAATACGACCCATAAACAAAATGTGGAGGATGAATCGTGGAACACCTGCCAGGATGATGTTGCTTTTATCCTCTTTCATCCTTCAGTTGTTTGCATTGCATGTAGTTTGTTATGTTTCATTTATAATGACGTACCAGTTTGTTTTGGTGTACGCATTCCTCTCCACATGTGCACCCCTCCTAGCCATCCAGACAAACCCCCCCCGCTCCTTCAAGCACACTTAGATCCTCTCCGTGAGGGTGATGTAACACCCATGTAGAAGTTGTTAGACTCGCCTTTAATCCAAAAGAGGAAATCCACTTGAGTGAAGAGAGACATCTAGAGGAACCAAGTGAAACTGTCTCCTGTTATATCTGCTGGCAAGGAACGACCATTTTTCACGTGTCATATTTGATGCATGTCTTATAAAAATAAATATACAAAGGCCTTTCTGCAGGGTGAGTTGCGTCTCACTTAAATATGCTGTCCCTTTAAATGTTAATCCTTTATATTAGATGTGTATGAAGCTGTCTGTGCACCAGCCTGCAGTTAGGAGCTTCTACCACATGATGGCACTCTGGCTCTTTCACAGGACCATAGATGCATCTTACCGGTGGAGCAGCGGATTACAACACAATCTTTTATTATTAAAAATCAGATATAGCGTACATTTGAGAATATTGTCTATTTCAGGAGTAATACCACACAGGCAAATCCACGTTTCAGGGGAATCAAACTGATAGAGTGAAACCAGAGGAATTGATCTAAAATGATGAAATGAAATTGACCAATTTTGCTATGAGATTTTTAATTAACTGCTAGAGTTCCGGGGTTTAGTTCATTCCCTCATTGAATTATTGGAAGTTGTTAGGTAGGTTCAATAAGAAACGGCTACCAAACCTGATTAAGGGCCGTGATTGTGCGCTGCACTGGTCTGCACCTGATTTTAGGCCCAGTATTAAAGAGCGTGGCACCCTAAGGCTTCAAGCTCAGTGCCCTGTAATGAATGTGTAGTTACATGTGCAGTAAGTCCAGAGATACAGCCAGTCATATGTGTAACCACGACTCCTCTCCATTGGGATACAGCCCTTAGCCGTGTGTCAATCAATGGATCATGGTCATACTGCTGGAGCTGTGACCACAGATACATTTTTGAGGAGATGTGCCTCAGGCTAAAAAGTAATTTGGTGTGAAAGTAAAGAATTAGACCTCGGAGATGTGGCTAGCATTAAAGTTAGATGTGATTAAAGCTACAGGCATCGATTGCATCTCTGTTACAAGGTACCGAGCTTCGGGATGTTCTGCAGAAAAGGGGAATCGCTGTTCAATTCCATGATTTTCCACTGTAACACTGTGAGAAGATTTCATTTGCTTCACACGTTGGCAAAGAGACTCGGTCAAAAAAGAAAGAAAGAAACATGGTCGTACACGTCGGCTCGCCAATTTCATAAAATCCGAGGACGCCTAATTGATACAAGTAAAGTAATAGCTTCGTTTAAATTAAAAGCTACAAGTCAGGTGGAACTTTCTCATTTATTATTCAGTGAAGCACATCGTCCTTGCTTAAAGGCCTTAAGAGGCAAGATAAGAGGCTTTTTAATCTGTGTATGGGAGACATACGTCTGTCTCAGCTCTCACTTCCAATCAGCCGAGAAAGACAAGGTGAAATCCGCAGAGACAATGTGCAGAAGTGTTTCTGTGTCCCATATGTCTTTATCCAGTTGGCCCGGGTGCACATTCATATATTTATACGTGCTTATTGAGTGTACGCCGTATGTGAGGGGGGTAAAAAAGGTATCTTATTTATTAGCCGGGAAACCATTGAGGAGGTTAGAGCACAGCACTCTAAGCTGAAGCCACTTTCGCTTTCATGTTAGCAGCTGTCCAAGCCCAAAATGGCCAATTACCATCATTTCTCTGCTGGTGGTGGTAATGTTAGGGAGATAGTCAGAGAGAGAGAGAGAGAGAGACCAGGAGCAGATGAGGCATAGGCAGCCGAGATAAGCCGGGAAATAAAACCATATTTCCACAGCATGGAAATCAGACAACATCCACCATGACAGAAGGTGAATCCATCATCTGCAAAGGAAATAGATTCAATTAGATGGGTCCTTCTGGTGTGTGGATATATACCGAGATTGTTTTTATGGTAATAATGATTGTAATTGCAACATCTCTGAGCCCTTTCACATTGATTATGCAGTGTAAATAAGCAGAGAAGCTCATACTGACATTGTATATACGTAAACACAAATATATATGGAACAAGGGAGGAAGAAAGAGAGAGAAGAAAGGGAAAAACGATTGTGCGGAATCGCTGCATATTCAAGTCTGTAAGCATGCATGTTATTATTATTGAGAGCAAGATGAAGACGAAGTTTCCCCCAGAGACTCCTCCACTGATCTGTGCCTCAGCGTCTCAGTCTGATCTTTGCCAGGAGGTAAATGCTGTTAGAGCTTGAAAGATAGCGCGTGCACTATTTCTTATGGGAAACATATGATATTCACTTAGAAGCGGCATGATGTTTTCATCGCGCTTAATCACAGTCCAAAAAAGCTAATCAATGTGTGTCAATCAAAGGCAGGCACTGTGAATGCTTAAAAAGTAAACATCAGAGGATTATGTTCAAATCTCTCAATTTTGATAACCCCTGAAGGAACACGCTGCTTTACAGGCGACAACCGCGGCGCCCCACAGCCTCCACGACACAGCAAACAGTTTGTGAAAGAGATGACATTTCTCAGTTAGGTCAGATGAAAGATTGCCTCACGTCTTTTCATCAAGATTGATAATGCGGCACGCAGTATTACATGTGGGTGACTTTGGTTGCTACTGAAAAGGAATATAGAGTCTGTTTTCTGACCTTTCATTCGACCGGCTAGACCTTACCCGCGGATTGACATCAATATCAGACAGTCTTGTCTGAGGGAGGAAAAAAAGAAAGCACACCATTTTGTTGACTGAGTGTGATCGGGGAGTGAAAGCGAACAGTGGCAGAGGGTTTAAAATCACCTGTATGGGAGAGGGAGGATGCTGAGATTAGAGGGAAAAGGAGCGGCAGACCTGAATGTTAATGTCACAAAAAAACAGAAAATCAAACCAGTTAAAATATTTCAAAGAGCACAAGTTGAAAGATTCTGATTGCCCTCTGTGGTCCGGCCTCAAGCTGAGACCTCGTTCATTTTCATTTTAGGTCCTCGCATGAAAAGTAATCAAGCTCTCCTCTCGCTGAGTTTATTTTCATTTGATTAATTCTGATGCGTCTCTGCCCAGCCTGCGCCGATAACAATGAGGGTTGCATGTCTCACTGCCTCCATCTGTCCTCCCAGAACATGTCTGGGAACACAACATCACCCGAACACCAGAACGGTTAATCTGCCTTATTTACTTCTCCCAATATGGCTGCTTTGTCACACACGTCGTTTGTCCTCCAGGATAAATATTTCCCCAGCATCGGTGCACACTAAATGTTGATTTATCCTCAGCCTGTTAAACTGGCCGATCTGCATATGGCGTGTTTGTGTTTTGTCAGGAAGCATCCACTGTGACAATATATACTATAATTATCATCTAAGTGTGACAGCGTAGCTGGAATCCATTCAGCGGTCTGCAGAGACCTGGGTGTGTGTGTTTGTGTATGAACTTAGTTGTCATTTTGTTGCTGTGTATTGAAGATGTCTCCTCTGACAAAGGGCTGATTTAATAGGAGAACAGTTTAATGTTGTCTGGTTCCATTGTAATGAACAAGATCTCCACTCATTTTGCCCTCCTCAAAGGAGAGGAACGAGCGGGGAGTCGGAGGAAGAGAGAATAAGAAAGAGACGGAGATCTTGTTCGTCGTCTTGCTATTTGTGTAGCTGGAAGAAAGAGAATTTGGATCAGGCCATTTAACTTAATGCTCTCTCTTCTTTGCTAACGGTCTGAAGATAATTAGTATTACTAATCAAAACACTTGTGTCGCCTCTCCCCTGGTGTGTCATATCCCCCCAGGGCCATTGTAAACTGTCGATTGCTATGAAGGCCACTCAATTGTTCCTTTTATGTTTCCATTGGATATACACGGGCTAATGTATTTCCCATCAGCTCTGTTTAGTGTTGCTGTCTTAATGTCCTCAGCTGAGTTTGGATGAATCAACAAACATCACATTAAGACACTTTAATCACCACCATATTCTCCTGGTTTGGATTGAAATGTGTAAACCAATCTTAATTGGACAGATGTAATTGGATAGAATCAAGTGTCTGGCATGAGCAGGAAAATCATCCATTTAAGCGATAAGTTGTAATTGGCTCAATGAATCGATGAAGTAATAATCTATTAAGAGAAAATGTATGTACCATTGTGATGACTGGTCATTATTTGAACAATTTTAGCAGGTAAATATACTAAAGATTTATTTGTTGGTCTTTATTATATATATTTTTTTATGGGTTGCAACTAGAAATTATTAAAATGTCAGGAAGTTGTGGGGAAATGTCCATGAGCCTTAGAGTCCATGTAGTCCATTGTGACGTCTAACCGACAGTCTAAACCCCACAGATATTCAGTTTATTATAATACAGAGAGTAATCCTTGTATTTGAATAGTAAAACCTTTAACGTTCAGACATTTTGTCTTGTTAAATAACAGAAAGGATTAATAGGTTATCAGAATTTCCCAGAATTTATTCCACCAATTATTTTCTAAGCTTTTCAGCTCTTGTCATAAATTTTAATTGTTTTGTCAGACAAAGACATCACTGTTGGTTCTTGTAAGTCTCTGTAATTGTTTCTGATAATTTAAAGATTACTTTTATATAAAACCCAAAACTAAGAGTCTTTAGACATCTTAGCAGCTCTTTAAGGCTGTTTAGGTACACTGTGTTGAACCATAAAAAGATGGATGACATGACAGCTCCCTGAAAGTGAAGCCAAATCATCTTGAACGCCCCCTGCTGACTGGCTGCAGTTTAGCTCATAAAGATTCAAACCTTTATTTAAGCCTCACTGAGGTTTCCCTTATTTGCAATGATGTTGACATACAGAGAATGACACAATTAAAACAACTAAAAACACAATACTCAGTAAAAACAATTTCAAGCTGAGGTGAAGTGGTTTGATACCATCACCTTCATCTGTCCAAGAGAAATTAGAGTGACGATCCTGATAGTGTTGTTAGTAATTCCTTTAGCACAATAACTAAAGGCGGATTTTACAAATTCAGAGTAAACGCCAGTAGAGCTAGTTCTGTAGGTTCCAGTGGTTCAGTTCAGCATGGATGATATGTAGGGTGGTGAATGTACAATAAAGGATTTAAAGCCCGCCTCCTCCACGCTAACAGATAAGAGATGGGTCAGTAGACACACCAAATAAATGTTTCTCAAACATGGTTTGTCATTATAGTTAGTTCTTATCATGCTGATTTACATCCAAGAGCTCATTTTTTGACCAAGTTTATTTTTAATTATTTATTTGATGGTGTAAAAATGATGATTGACAGCTCTGTTGACAAATTCGGCTCCTGCAGCCGATCTGTTCCTGATTAGCAGAGTGGAGGAGGGACGACAAGAGGAGACATAACTAAAACAATCACTACAGTCATTGAAGTTTACATATCTGTGATCGTCTGCTTCAGACCAACTCAAAGAAGCTGTTCTGCTGTTGATTGTGCCAACATGAGGGAACTTTGCGGTAAGTTAAAAGTATGTTTTGTACTTCTGTACTTCTATACCGTGGCTCCACCAGCCGATCTCTACTGCGCAGACTCTGGCTCTAAATGCGCTTTTGAACAGTGAGAGCAGGTGGAGTCGCGTCGTCCATCTTTACATGCAGTCATATGAACATGGTCAGCAACATGGTCACACTGACAATGCTCATAATGATTGATGATGAATTTTTCATCATCTCAGTTTGACACCATTCAAACCTTTACTTATTTGCATATATGTAGCAGAAGTCATGTCAGTCAATCAAATTCTTTTTAGATATTTTGCTCTGAAGTACAAACACAGAAGACAGTGGAATTCATTCTCTGTGCAGAATGAATGAATACAAAATGTTATGGCAGTCCATCCGATAGTTGCTCAGATATTTCAGTCCTGACCAAAGTGGTGGATTGACTGAAATTGACATTCACAAAGCTGTGGCTGAAACTGAAGCGGGGGAAAACCTTGGACTTGCCATGTGTCCACGTCCCAGTTTGAGAATTTTTCATTAAACCTGAAGTTCACTTCTTGAATAAACCAAGGTGTTGTTGCCATGAGGGGACTACCGAACCCAGAAGACATTACATAGCACAATTATACAAGAGTAAAACGGCAGAGTCATATTAGACCAGGTGATTTACAATCCCAAATATGATCAATTACCAGTGATTTATGGAGTTACTTAGTAAGTAAGTCGCAAAGGACGCCAACAGTATATCGCAGGTTTCTCTTCTCTCTGCACCAGCTCTTTCGCTGGTTGTCGCTTTACTCATAATGTTGAAGAGAGGAGGAGAATGGAGGTGTGTGACTTCATCTCAATAAATTACAGCCTGTCATGGATTATAGATTAATTAGTCTGTCTTTACCTGAGAGCAATGAGTGGAATCCAGTGGTGAAAAGACCAATTTTACACATCTCTGATTAAATACTGTCAAATTACTTGGTAGAGATATGAGCCCGGAGGAAATGTTGGACTTTTACTTTTGTTTTTACTCTGGGAGACTTAATTGGATAAGAGTGGGGCTTCAGGTCTACTGGGCTGTGTGTTACGAAGTTATAGTGAATCCATTTCTGTATAATGTGAATTGATATTGTGAATTTGACAAATTTGAAATCAAAAGTAACAAACTCTTTCTGCCTCGGAAGACATTGTGCACCTGGATGCTGTAAAAGGCTTGTATAGAGTGTTCAATACCCTGCAATACCAGGCTAAATATCTGAAGTACCTGTGAATGTGGCCGAGCACCTATATGGTTTTAGCTGCACAACAAGAAAAAGTAATGATGCATAGTTCCCAAGGTTTCCTTAGTTTCATGAGTTTTATCTCCACCACATTGCAACGTTCAAAAAATCAATGCCTTTACAGCTAGATATATGTCCTTGTGATGTTGCAGAAGAATATTGAGTATTATCCAAGCAAACCTCAGAACAATCACAATATCCTTTCATGCCTTTGTATTGTACAGTATCGATTCCCATGCACAGTGATGTTGTACATAGAGGTGAACTCTATATAAGTAAGGTTAGCCATCATTCTTATAGCTGAGAGCATGATTCAAGATTTATACTTATTTTTCCCCTAAAAGTTATTTTTTCTGAATAAAATTGTAGCCCTGAGCCGGTCGGCGGGTCTGAAGGACACGATATAAAGTTCACAGCCACTGTCTGTTCATCTTGAATGTTCATAACAAAGTCTACGCTTACTCAGAAACTCGCTGCAGGAATATGGTTTCTTCCAAACGCAATCTTCCCCTTGACTGCCTCGCGAATTAGCAATAGCTTATAACGTGGTCGCAGCGTTAGCACCAACAACGTAATTTTACAGACCAAACATGGATTCCAAACAACTCACTCTCAAAGTAGTACATACCAACAAATACATTTAATTAGCAGTTTCCCTCTCCCGTCCCCTCTCTCCCTGATATGTTAGGAAAAAGGTAAGTGATTGGCTGTCTCTCCTTGAGTGACACCTGTCTAAACCAGTAAAATAACTCTAAGCAGTGGATGACAGGTTCAAGGACTGCTCAAAATTGACAGCTTTTCCAGTTATTTATTAGTCCTCACTGATATAAATGTGAGAATATTATGAACCGTACAGTTTAGAACTGGTTCCAAAGACAACATTAATTTAAACCCCATAAATGCAAATAGGAAAATAAAAGTAAAAGTTGACAGGGTACTACAACATAAAATATCCATTACTATATATAACCTGCTAGCTGGTAGCCGCTGGCTAGTGCATAGTGTGGAATGAAGGATGTACTGTTTTCCTATAGATAAGAGCAGCCATGCGTCACTTCCTGTTCGCCAGAATGACCATGATGCTAAAGTGCTGCAGGACCTGTAGTCTGCCTCTGTCACCAGATTCTTTGCACATTCACAAACGAAATTGGCGATTTTCATGTCACATCTCACATAAAATGCGGTGAAAATCATTGTATGAAGTGAGCACTTCACCAACGCCTCTTATGAAAACCAAATGTAAAAAAAACTTAAACTGCTGGTTACACCTAGCTTATGTAAGGAAATAGCCTACTCGATAATATTATCATTTTTATCCCGTGAGTACGGCTATATTAACCACTACATTGCAGCCTACATTACTACACTATGCATTACTACAAATAAAAACTTTTTAATAGTGACGATCTAACTCAGTAGGGATGCACCGATACCGATACCAGTATCGGGTTTCGGAGCTGAAGTACTCGTACTCATAGTACTCGTAAATCTATGCCGATACAACCGCATCCGATACCACTTTACGGAGTGTAACATAAACAAGAAGGCAAACTAACTTACATATTCATGGACGCACACACAAGATAAGAAGAGTCCATAGGCGATTCATAGATGCAGTAAACAAGTCCGGGCATGTCTCCCTCACTGCCGGGGATGCGCTGTGTAGTGCTGCGTTCAGGTGCGCTCCGAAACGGGCGTGCTCATCACGTGACCTTTTTTACACTATAAGTGGTATGCTGTGTTATACTGAAATCCACTGAATGTGTTTTAGGTTATATGAAAGTAAAATGTGTAGCAGTGTCATGTTGTCAGTGTCAACAGTTGCATCGATTTACTTTGTTACAGTCAGAAAGTGAGGAACATCTAATGACAATGAAACATGCTTTTAAAGTCATTACGAGAACTGTGATGATATTATGAAGTACTCATGTCGGTACTCGGTATCAGCAAGTACCCAAATGTAAGTACTTGTACTTGGTTTGAAAAAAGTGGTATCAGTGCATCCCTATAACTCAGGTATCACGGTTTAACAACACAGCAGTGTATGTGATGCCAGTTTATGACACCTCTGTTCACAAGATGGGGATGTGCATCATTTATGATGAAGGCAGACATGAGAGGACACTCATGTCCCCTTATAACCTTGATTATTTTAATGTCACAAAGCCAATCGTTGATCAGAAAAGTCATAATACAGCTGTTTTGGATGTGGGCACTTAATAGCGTTAAAACTGTTCAGTATTTATTATTTTAAGTTATCAAACAGTCAAAGACCCCAGAATTCCTATGTACAGCCATTCATATTAGAGGGACTGCTTTCACTCAAAAGGGGGCGGGTCCACACCTTTGTGTCACCTTGTTTTGTTCTCTAACTCACAAGTTATCAAGAATGTTTGAATGCATAGGCTTTAAAGGAGGATTTTTATTTATGTAAATGACATACATTTCGGTGGTCAGTTGTGGTCAAGCTGCTGCCAGCGGGAGTCGCTCATTTTTAACAGCAACAGAAGTTTCCTTTATGGTAATTTCACCTAAAATTGGAGACCTGTCAATGTTGTGTTTATTCCAAGCATAGATATTGACACGGCGCCAAAGAATTAATTTACCTCACTTGAAAAACATCATTATTCATGAGTCACCTTTTGCAGGAAAATCACTGATCATCCAAAAAGCTGTTGAGAGCTATAAGCCTGGATCAAAACACAACAAGACAGTGAGAGTGGCTGCGAGTAACAATCCCTGGAGAGAAAGCAACCTTGATGGGTTTCAGACACTGCTGCTGTCTGACAGGGTTGTTTGGTCTCTCCCTTGTGTCACTATTCATGAAACCTCTCAGAAAAAAACACAGATCAAACTAGCCTTAGTGCTCCTGGTGCTTGATGATAGAAAATTACATCTAAATAAAATATGAAAACCGAGCGTGCTTGAAAGTTTTGTCAGCTGTTTATTGTCAGATATGTGCACAGTATGTGACAACTGAGGAGGCAGCATGCGTGTATTTGAAATGCAAAAAAAAGTTTGCTAATTTGAAATCTCATGAATATTCAGATGTAAAGGTAGGGCAGCCTCACTCTTGGAAGATGTTTCAGAGTGTTCCAGCTTTACTCATCTGTCACACACTTTGTACTCTGCAAGAACTCCTCTGGGAGAGGGTTCATATGTTTTGCAAAAGACTCCTTTCAACATGAGCTTTTGGCAAGCGATCAGCCCCTTAGCCATCTCAGCTGTGATATGTGTGTGGAGCTTCTGCATAATAAGAAAGCGGTATTAAGCGTGAAATATATCATTATTCCTCATTTTGCTAGTCTTCTAAACTCATCAGCACAAGTCCGACCATAGAGGATAAGATGCTCCCACAGCTGCCGTGATTATGCGCAATATACACTCATTCTGCATGTATGCATAATTCAGCTGCACGTGTGTTTGCGTGCTTACATTTGTATGTGCATGCGTGGGTGTGTGTCCCAGTGAGACGGGATTAAGCGAAGATAGAGTTTTCAGAGTAGAACCGATCTCTCAGAGAGACGGGGGTCTCTGGGCTCTTAGTGCTGAGCCCCACTTCTCCTCCTCAGAATTTCCCTCCCACTCCTCTCAGCTCCATGCTTAAATACTGCGGGGCCTTGGGATGAAACCTGGATACAACTCTGAGGTCTCAGGGTTGTGGTTCCCATTTAAAATCAGCAGGAATCTTCTTTTTCTACAAGTAGAGAAAGAGTGAGAAATCTGCTAGTGGATGTATAAAAGATACTAGGTATCTATCTCGGATCTCGGTGGGTGTCAGACTTTAAAACAACAAAGAAAAACTTTTGAGCCCAGCAGACAGTATTTGAAGGATGAACCGAGACAGTTTGGAGAATGTCCCTGTCATATTCGAGGGCAGAAAACAACACCAAAAACCTGTGATGTTTATGTTTTTCATCACCCAGTGTCCGTGGGAGAGCGAGGGAGCTGTTTTTTTCTCTCCCTTGTTTCGCGCACAGAGCGAAATTGCAGAGACAAGCAGACATTACCTTGCAAAGTCAAGACCCAACATTTGCGATGTGTATTGACATATCGATTTTCCTTGGCAGCTATTGGCAGACGGAGTAAGGAGGATGGGGCCGTGTGTGCGGGTCCACGGGAGCTCGGTGAGATCCAGGCAGCATTATGCACACCAAGAGAATGAGGCTTAGCATATATTGAGTGTTTATGCTGCGGAATAGAAAGTGTGGAGCACCTTTGCTTAAACTCACTGACTGTTAAATTGGGCTTAACTAAAAATCCCTCTTACACAAACAGAAAGTGATCCAGGGCTTTTTTCCCTCTCTCTTTTCTGCATAAATCTTTTTCATGTGGGCGTTTTTGCAAAATTCGTTCTATTTTCCTTATTGACGGGCCTCTTTGCTTTACATGAAATGCACAAATAGAAGCGTATAAGAAATAGATGAAGTAGAGAGGGGGTATTGGCAATAGATGAAGGATAATGTGTTGAAAGAGGTGATCTTGAGGAGAGTGAAGGATATCCATTGTTTGCCTTCTTAAGGGCAGGGCACACATGGGGGACAGAGCTGGAGTGTATGTGGATTAGAGTGAGGATCTGTCCTGAATATATAACCAACCCAAGGACTCTCTTCTCCTCTCCTCTCTTCACCTCTTGAACAAGGGCCATTAAAGGAGAAGTGAGACTGTAAAATATTAACATTCTTAAAGTATTCTTACTGGACATCTCTTTGATGTGAGCAGATAGCAAGAGGAACATACAGCAAGCATGACGCTTGTGCAGTGTGCTCACGTTTCTTGCCTGATGTAAAATGGGTCAAAAGTAGAAATCATACTTTGGGATACATTTTTTATGGGCTGGTTATGAGCAGGGATGGGGAAAGTAGTGCATGTCATAACATATTTGGATTAAAGGTGATACAAAGGTGTAAAAGAGACTACAACATAGCGCAACCATAAGTTGACTCAAAACAAAATACAACATTTATGATGTAAAGAATACAATAGTTCTTTCCCTTCGGGGGGTTTGTATCAGTGTTTCGCTAAACTAGATTCCATATGAATGACATATCAAACAGAATAGATGATCAAACAACTGCACAAGCAATCATTCATGTACAGTGAGGGAAATTATTATTTGATCACTTACAGATTTTGCAAGTTTGCCCGCTGACAAAGAAATGAACGGTCTCTAATTTTGATGGTAGGTTAATTTTAACCTTGAGAGACAGAATATTAAAAAAAATATATCACATTATATAAAAGTTATAAATTGATTTGCATTTGAGTGGAAAAAGTATTTGATCCCCTCGCAAAACTTGACTTAGTACTTGGTGGAGAAACCCTTGTTGGCAAGCACAGAGGTCAGACGTTTCTTGTAGTGGGTCACCAGGTTTGCGCATATCTCAGGAGGGATTTTGGTCCTCTCCTCTTTGCAAATCCTCTCCAAATCCTCAAGGTTTCGAGGCCACTCGAAGCTTCAGCTCCCTCCACAGATTTTCTATGAGGTCAAGGTCTGGGACTGGCTAGGCCACTCCATGACCTTAATGTGCTTCTTCTTGAGCCACTCCTTTGTTGCCTTGGCCGTATGTTTTGGGTCATTGCCATGCTGGAAGACCCATTCACGACCCGTTCTCAGTGTCCTGGCTGAGGGAAGGAGGTTGTCGCCCAAGATTTCATGGTACATGGCCCCGTCCATCTTCCCCTCGATGCGGTGAAGTCGTCCTGTCCTCTTAGCAGAGAAACAACCCCAGAGCATAATGTTTCCACCTCCATGCTTGACGGTGAGGATGGTGTTCTTGGGCTATAGTCAGCATTTCTCTTCCTCCAAACACGGCGAGTCGAGTTGATGCCAAAGAACTCGATTTTGGTCTCATCTCATCGCATCACATTCTGCCAAGCCTTCTCTGAATCATTCAGGTGTTCATTGGCAAACTTCACACGGGCCTGTACATATGCCTTCTTGAGCAGGGGAACCCTGTGGGCGCTGCAGGATTTCAATCCACTACAGACGTGTGTGTTACCAATGGTCTTCTTGGTGACTGTGGTCCCAGCTGCCTTAAGATCACTAACAAGCTCCTCCCGTGTAGCTCTGGGCTGATCCCTCACCTTTCTCATGATCATCGACCCCACAAGGCGAGATCTTGCTTGGAGCCCCAGACCGAGGGCGGCTGATGGTTATTTCAACAGTTGTCTCCTTCTCACCAAGCTGCTTGCTGATGGTCTTGTAGCCCATTCCAGCCTTGTGCAGGTCTACAATCTTGTCCCTGATGTCCTTAGACAGCTCTTTGGTCTTGCCCATGGTGGAGAGGTTGGAATCTGATTGATTGACTGATTCTGTGGACAGGTGTCTTTTATACAGGTAACGAGTTAGGAGTGCTTTCTTAAAGTGAGATGACTAACCTGTGTGCCTCATGGGCACATAACCAGTCTTTGGGAGCCAGAATTCTTACTGGTTGCTAGGAGATCAAATACGTATTCCACTCAATCAAATGCAAATCAGTTTATAACTTTTATATCTCTGTTTGTTTCTTTGTCAGTGGGCAAACTTAGATTTGTTATTGTCTTGCTCAGTAGCATAGTCTTAATTTTGTGCACTTTACACAGTCTCTTTGTGGAAACATACTGTCTCTTAAAGTATTCCTGTGCCATGCATTCCAATTTGCTGTGTGCTCTTGTTTGCTGGCAATTAAGAGCTTAACACAGTAAATCATTGCTTCAGCTGCACGGAGCACGCAGATGGCATGAGTAATAAGGAACATGACCAATTATTCCAAACTGTTACGATTCCTTTTTTTTTTTTATTTTATAAAACGTCCAGTGTCCAACAGCATAAATTAATGCATTAGATTCTCAGTATAACAAGGGGTGAATAGCACATTTCCACTGCACCCACCCCCTCACTGACCTCTTGCTGATAACAGCCTGAGCGGGTTATTGTGTTCGATTTGTTTATTGTGCTCAGAGTATGCAGCTCAGGAGCGATTTAACCTCGGTGACGAATGTACCGCTCGCAGATAAAATGTATTTGTGGATTGGTGTACAGGGTTATACTCATGTGCAAACACACACAAACAAAGGTTTGACGGAGGGTAGCTTGCTCCAATAAAACTAGACATATCTTTTCCCCCAGTACCATGAAATTCAAGACAAATTATGCATTTTGCAATGTATGTTTAAAACAAGAGTTTGACATTTTGGGAAAATACGCCTACTTGTTTGCGTTCCAAGAGAAATGGGGAAAATCTACTTAGCTCTGTCCAAAGATAACAAAATCCACCCACCAGCCCCTCTAAAGCTGTCTTATTAACACGACATATCTCGTGTGTTTCAGCTCGCCTCTGTCCTGCTGTTGTTACATGTCCAAGCTAGCCATGACCCCTATTCACCCATACATTCGCCTCTGTTGTTGAGCTTTGACATTTAACCAGCAAAGGTTAGGGCTTCTGGGAAATGGTGTTGGGCTGCTAAAGCACAGAAACAGTAGAAGCAGTGTGTGGATAGGTGTTTACAACATATTGTTAAGAATGGCTCTGCTCCAAGGCTGGATTTCTACTGATTAGTGTTGTGACAAATGTTAATGAGAATTTAAATGAGGTTTTCATACTTCTCGAACAGAACCAAGGATTCCCAGTTCCACTTCAGCTTGTCTATAAGGCTGCATCCAGAAGTCAGTTAGTTTGGCTTAGCATTAAGTCTGTTAACAAGGGGGAAACCTGGCCAAGAAATATGCTGGCACACAACACTATGTAAAACAACAACTTCTTGTTTTAACACAGCTCTTTGTACGGATTAAAACAAACATGATAGAACTTGTTAATTAGTGAGCTTTAGATGTGCTGATAAACAGACAAAAGCCAAGCTAGCTGTTTCCCACACATTCCAGCTAAGCTAAGATGCTAGCTGTGGCGTCATATTGACTGTACAGATATCAAAGCGGTGGGCTATTGATGTTTCAAGTGAGTAAGTGTGTTTTTCTAAATGGTAAACTTCTTATATCATGCTGGAATTACAAGACAGTATTGTATTTACCACTGTGAGAGAATAATGCCACCTCATTACAGACTGTGGCTTTATTTCAACTCCCCTCTCTTGTGTCTCTGTCACAGAAGAAGCCATATATTTAAGTAGCGGTGTGGCAGGTGAAGCATTCACACTTGTTACTCTCATCTCAGTATCTTCCATAACCCTTCCTGGTAAAAAAAACACATGTATTTGGATTCACACAGTGACAGAAGCTTAGAAACCCACACTAACACATGCTGGTGTAACACATTGCAGTTATGTTTCAGTTGATGCTGGAGGGCTGACGGTAAGACACAGCTTACCCCCAACCGAGCAGGCATGACTTAGCCTGAGTTTTACAACCAGCCTTATTGATTTACTCATTATCTTCTTCACAGGCGATCCCCCTGTAGGGGATCAAAGGCCATCACTCTATTTTTTTCTATTCTGCTCATATTATATCCTGAATAGATACAGCTTAAAGGGTCAGCACATTTTTAGACTTACCTGCAGTGGTACGCAGATTACTAGGTTTTATTTCAGATGTTTTCAGAACTACTTACAATGTCAGACATATACCTCAAGAACACTGGTAACATTAAGGTTTGTGGATTAGCCGGATAATCCACAAACTAGACAGAGGTGTTCCAGGTCATGTTTTTAAATGTAATTTGTTTAAATCTTTGAGCACAGACTGGGACAGCTGTTTCAGTTCACATGTTGAAATCTCGGTACATTAAACTGAGAACACCATGGAAGAAAAAGGAGAGAATAGGTGATTTTGGCAGACTGACCAACATCTAAATCAACCAACTAGGCCATCAACCTATGATATTCTTTTCTAGCTTCAAGGTTTATTTCAGTCAGCTTCAGAAACACTCTCTAATACTCAGATGAGAGAACAGCTAAAAGTCCTCTAAAGCCCCGTTCCCACTGGTCAAAAAACCCGCTAACACCCGCTAACACCCGGCTTTTTTGCTTAACGGGAAAGGTTACAATTGGCATTCTGACCGGGTTCAAATGACTCTGCAGTAGACTCGGGTAATTATCGCCTCGGCTCTCATCGGCATTGATGGGAACACAAAACCTGTGTTGACACGTTAATCTCCGCTCCCTTTCCAGCATGATGCTATGACGCACACAGCTACAAATTCCGTCCGTCTCCGTCCGAGCAGCGTCCGAGCAGCGTCTCGAACATCGTTCCAAATTTGTCAACGGCAAGTTTGATAAACAGACTAAATGAGTAATAGATACAATAAAGACCTTACCACCAAAACATCTTCACCGGCCTCCAGGCATTCTTACCAAAGAGTATAATGTAAGTTTTTTGTGCGTACTATTGTTTAATAGCCCTGTTTCTGACGCGTCTGAGACGTTAGTTAGTGACGCAGCAGAAAAGAGACCAAACGGAGTATATGCCACTCGCAAAGGGAAAAGAGACAATCGGCATGTATTTGCGTCAACGTTAACGCGTTAATTTTGGTGGGAAAGAGGTATTAATGACTGCATGCTTCAGTCATATCACATGATTTTAACCATGATCAGTGTTGGGGGTAAGGCGTAACTTTTTTTTTACTGCGTTACTTTTGTAATTTACAAGTAATCTGTTGCTTAGTTACTTTTTATACAAAGTAATCCGTTACTGACCCTTTTCCTTTTGTCTCCACAAAAAAAGAAATTCCCAAAGCACTGTTTCTGTTTCTCTCCTACTTCTTGGCAGGTAAATGCGCACCAGTGGAAGGTAAACACAGCTGTGTCAGTGCGAATGCATAGCTAGCTAATTCAACTAGCGAGATGGCAGAGAGGACAGTATTCACTTTGTGGAAATATTTCCACTGTTTTGAATTTTTGGGCGAAAGGGACAAGAACAACATGACAGTGAAATGTAAGTTGTGCCTGGAGGATAAGTGCTCGTCAGCTGTGAAGAGCTCTACTTCAAATTTGAAGAAGCTGCTGATTTAATTCTATCCTCTGTTGGTCTTTTTTGTCCCATATTGATCATTGTTTCTGCTGTTTTCTATTCTGATCTAAGTTGAGAAAACTGAGCAGCCAACCTCCAGGGCTGAAAACTGAAACCACTGAAGGGTTGGTAATAATCTCGAAGATTTTCATTAGATAAATGTCTGTTAAGTCACTGTCTATCACTGAATGAGGTACCACAATGATGATTGAGCCTATGGCCTACTAATGAAAGCCTTTGCATTTGCAGTATTACAGACTGGGTGTCTGTGGCAACTTCCGCGGACAAAATCACAAGCGGCGCCCAGTTAGTGACGTGTTTTCCATCACCCAGCAGTGGTTGGTCTGCCAGAGAGGGTAGGCGGAGCTAAGCGGCTGCTTTTCCGGTCTCTGCAAGTGTTGCGAGTAAACAGTAATCTACTATGGCTGAACAAACAAAGTAAAGATGGATGACTACAGATACAACTTCAACAATAAGTGAAAATCCAAAGAAAAAGAAACAAATTTGACGCTCAGATGAAGGCAAACAGTCTGAAAGGGAAAGCGACCGTCAGCCAGGAAAATCAAGAGTTACAACCAGCCAACCGTGGACGTCACACGTGTCACTGTCTGTCTGGACTTATATATATATGTGTGCTCCCACAATTACCGTTTATCACCCTTGGGGCCGCCAAAGACAATAAAACTGAGATCTTCGAGATTACCACTTTAAGTTCTAAGTTCGATTTTGAAACAGCCGTTGAGAAAACCATGTCACCTTCTCAAGGTTGCAATCCTGATCATCATCATTTAACCATCCAAAACATCCTCTACACATGACTGGGTTGTTTTCTGAACTCTTATATTCTCATCTTAACTCTCTAATTTTAGAAAAAGATAATCTCCAGCCGTCTTTGAACATTCCAGTGTTCTGCATTATATGGATGCTGATGCAAACACTGACAGACTCAGCTTGAGAATCAACGTGATATTCCTTTGTTTATGCTGATGGTATTAACAGTCAGCACAAATCACATCAGGAAGGAACTGTGTCATTGTGCAATAATTGGAATTATGCAAATAGTCACAAGGCAGCACTTGGTAATAAGCACTCTTATTCATAAATTTCCTTTTTTATTATTAGTTCACTCTGAGGCATGGACGAGCTTTTTATCATTTATGTGGTATTCATTATTTTCTGTCACCACCTTATGTTGCTTTTATTGTGCCGACTTGTAAACAGAAGGACAAGAAAAAAACAAGTGCATCCTATTGAACAATGAGCAGGGAAACAAAGTTAACAGTCAAAGAAGCTTTTCATGCATAAGTGTTGATTTCTCAGGGGAGGATCAGCAGGCACTTTTTCTCTCCCTCCCAATTCGATCCACTCCTTCGCTGCTGTAAAGTTAGGCTCTGAAGAGACGGAGGAGAAATCCATACGTGTCTCTGTCTGGCCATTGATATTCTCCTTACTCCCTTCTTTTTCTCCACACCTCCATCACCCCATCTCTCCCTCTCCCTTGTTCTTGCTCTCTCAGTGGGTCCTTGGTGGCCAATCCATCCTCACGCCCTCCACCGGCCGGGTCAGGACATCTTATATCCCATGGATTCACACTTCCTCTCCCTCCCCAGCCGCGCGCACCCAGGAAACAGCCCCTCCAACCCACCCACTCCTCTGCTCTTTATCTCCTCTCCTCCAACCTCACATCAATCCTACAATCCTCAGCTTTTCTCTTTTCACCTTCACCATGCTCTTTCGCCTCTTTTTATTTGCTTTTTTAAATTTTTTAGTCTACAGCGCTGCTTCTATTTCCCCTTTAAGCGCATGAAAAACACTTACCTGCAGGCAGAAGAACACATAATAGTTCTCCCGCCCACCACCACTTATGACCTCCAATTAGTCTGAATAATCAGAAGAGCTCTATTTTACATAACGTTTCTTTTGCATACAAGACTTTTGCTTATAAATGGATTTTGAAGAGCTATTTTAGATAGATAGATAGATAGATAGATAGAAAGATAGATGCTATTTTACAGATAGATAGATAGATAGATAGATGCTATTTTATAGATAGATAGTCCACAACACGTTAGCTTAGCTTATATGAAGCTAGCCTCTACCCTACCCTATAACTCCAAATTATTCATACATAAGTTGTGTTTTCCTAGCATTCTTGCTAATGTTAGCCACCAGTAAAATTGGATGTGTATGTGCATTTAGTAGATTAATATGTCATTACCTATATTAATAATACATTTGATAGATAGATAGATAGATAGATAACTTTGTAACATTTAAGTACAGTCGACTTGCTCACTGTCTACAACACTTTAGCTTAGCCTAGCAAGCCAGAAACGTAGCTAGCCTCTACTGAAGGAAGCGAAACATGGTGCCCTAAAACTCCATTGTATTTATAAATACAATGTTACTATTTAATTTTGCAGATGCTTTGTCCAAAGTGACGAACGTATCTGAGAGAAAACAAATTGTGATTACAGCTAGCTTGCTAATGCTAGCCACTGTTAGGCCATCTACTTCTTGTGTTTTGTTAGCTGGGCTAAAGTTCAGCTACATGTTGATGATAAGTAAATACCTCCAAATGGCTGGTGTAATGGTGCCCCACAATGTCAAATTATAGGCTATTTATGTGTTGAATACAGAAAAAGTGATGCGCATTTAGTAGAACAATATGTGAAAAACGATGTAATACATTTTCGATCGATAGTTTCATTAAGAGTCAGCATTGCACAAGCTAAATAGAAACAGGGAGACTACAGCAGCTTGGGGAGAATGTGTTCAGGTAAGCACCATATTGGTCTAGCTAATATATTCATAATCCAAATGTATTACGGGAGAAGGAAACAGCCTGTCTTTGAGTTTGGAGTAAAGAAGCCTGAGCTGGACTGACTTTAAAGCACCAGAGAAATAAAAAAAAGAACTCTGACAAGCTTTCTTCATTTCAACACTATCGAAGCAAAAAAAGAAAATGGCATCCTCAACACTAATATTGACCTGGTAAGCAAATCGCTGTGGGTCCACATAATCGTCTGCCAAATGTCTAAAAATGCAACAATCTTCCTGAACGTTTTTCATTACGTTTGAAGTGATCGGAAGATTTGAGCGTAGCAGTTTTTGTCTTGAAGGGAGAGGATGTCACATGTAAACGAATAATATTCTTCTTCTTCTACGACAGCATCTGGTGTTTGGCTCTCCTTGTATTGCTTTTAAATGTAGCCTTCCTTTTTGGTCATGCTGTGCCTAACCTCATTCTGTCACAACAACACCCCAGCGAGAGCAGTGTAAGGTAATAAAAATCTAGATTAATGTGCAATTTAATGTATACATAAACTCACACCTGGACTGGCTGGTGTTACTGTAACTGGAAGGCTGCGACTGTGGGGATGGTCTCGATACATTGCATTAATGCAGCTACTTTTTCTTTGCCTGACATGCAGAGGAAATTAGGCCGTTACACACTGCCACACACAATCTTGGGCCATTTCCAGTGAAATAATTAGGAAAGTAGAAAAAAAGAACTTGTTAAGTACAATTAAACAACTCAGACCTGACTTAGACGCTGCGTTTCTTGTCTTGGTTGGCCTTTTAGAGTATAAAGATTGAAATTAGGCTGCAAAATTTCCCTCTTGCTTTTTCTTACTAGTTATTAGTCATTCTGAAAGGTGCTAACATTCAATTGTAGAACCTTTTGAGAGAAAGGGTCAAATTATCCCCCAAAGGTTGCATATTAAAATTCTGCACAGCGTTCCTCAGGCTTTTTATTTTAAAAGCAGCATGAAAACTTCACTCAGCCCCCTCCAAAAAAAGGGGTGCATCTCTTAATTACTGACATAGAGCCAATTTGCGTCGAGCGTGTCTCTCAGCAGATAATGATAATCATTATAATTGCTTGAAGCGTTTGTTTCATGCAGCAAAAGCAATAATGTTCACTCAGATCTTCTATAATAAAGGCTCAGCACTTGGCTTCCTCCAAGCTGTTATACAGTGACTGGACGTGAATAATCATTAGTGGAATTGAAATGCAGGGGTAAATACATGGCTGTGTCTGTCCTCTCCTCTGTACTGCCTGTCTCTTTTTTGTCGGTCCCTGGGTACAGCGCCAAAGACTGATCAAAGACTGACTCTGATTCACTCTGAATGATCAAGGAGAAGAGACAGGGAGCTCTGTGATTACCGAGCATTGACGTTGTATCAATTTCAATCTTTTCACAATACGCGCCTGTCACACACAAGGTGTATTATGCACTCTGTCTGATCACCTGGGATCCAGTCGTGCGGGCGTTATTGATCATGAGGGATATTCCTGCATTTTTCATGAGGGGGAATACATTTTGTGATCAAAAGTGCCACTGGCTCAAATCCACTGATTGCCGTGAAAGATAAGGGTTGGAGAAGTGAAAGAGGCATGCTCTTTTCTTTGCAGCAACTATAGCCCCACTGGTTTGAAGCAATAGTTCGACACTTTGACAAATAGACCCCAGTTAGACTTGCTGTGATGTGAAAACCAAAAGAGTGAAAACAAAAACAAGGTAGTGCTTCTGTGGGGATTTATGTTTTTTTTCCTATCCGTTTCTTTGCCCAGAACGGCGACTGTTTCAAGTCTTTATGGTAAGTGAAGCTAACCAGCGGGTGAATGAAACTTTAAATTTACAGATTTCAATGTGGCATCAATCCTTTCATCTGACTCGAGGAAGCAAAGGAAGAAATCAAATAGATTTATATTCCCCAAAAGGTTGACCCACTCCATATAGCAAGAAACATATCCCTGAACTGCTCCAATGCCTAGAGGCTAAATGTAGAACAGAAAGATCTGAAACAAAGCAAAGCAGCCGGCCTCGCTCTGTCATAGGAAACAAATGTGTCTTCAAGTGCCCTCAGTTCATTTATTAACATGTTCGTTTATTTAGTACAATATCTTTTGGTTTTATGGAGTGTTATGTGCCAGACAACTTCTTGGCAGCAACAGTCTATATGTCTGTGACCTTTCAAACATCTTGTTGACTTTTGTGCTGCTTCCACGGCCTACTTTGTTAAATGTTGAACATTGACTGTATAAAAGTAGTGGACACAGCCAAAGGGAACTCACCAGCTGGTTTGTGAACTACCCCTTTGGCAGTGTGGCCGTCACCATGTTGGTTTTTTTGGAACGAGAAAGGATCATATTTGGAAGATGGGGATGGATACCCATTGCTGCACATCTATCCAAGTTGACAGGCCACTGTGAGTTTCCAATGAAAGATACAGCTTGCCATATTGTTGATTCAATTCTAAATGGGACCATTATTTAAACATTGACATGCTGTATTAAAGGCTTGAAACAAGCGGCTGAGACCATAAAGTCATTAGTTAAAAGTTTAGTGAAGCAATAAATCAACTGAGAACCAGGGACATTTTCCTATCTGGTTTCATACAGACTCTTGTTAACGTTTTATATTAAGGTCCTTGTAATAAGTGTTAGTTAATAGGTAATAAGGCCCTTGTAAGTCCTTATAAGATGCTTATATAAACATTAAATTATGTTAATAAGACTATATAAGTGTTAATAATAGTATCATAATCATGTTTGTTGTCAGATTATGAGACATTTATAAGCACTTATAAGAAATGTGCAAATAATTTATGGACAGCTTAAGAGCATTAATAAAAGCCTTATGTACTGATTTATTTACATTTTATCAACATTGACCCCCCATGTAGTGCTCATTACAGATGGGAGCTGCAAAAAGCATAGTTAACTGTTAATAAGGGCATACAATGATTTATTAACCTTTATAAGGCACTGTTCTCGCTTTAGATCCAGTAGCTGCCAAAAGCAAAATTAACTGTTAATAAGCACATCGTTATTTGCTAATTGCTGCATAATAAAGAATGTATTAATCTTAATAAAGTAACAGTAAAGCTTAGTAAAGACTTAACAATAACAAGTTAAGTGAATAAGACTAAATGAATGAGTTTATAGTGCAATTATAAACAGTTATAAGAAACTTATAAGGTGTTTATTAACACTCTTAAGCTGTCTATAAATTGTTTACAAGTTTCTTATAAGTGCTTATAAATGTCTTATAATCTAATCATTAACATTATTATGATACTATTATTAACACTTGTATAGTCTCAATAACATAATGTTAATATGCATCTTATAAGGACTTAAAAGGGTCTTATTGCCTATTAACAAACGCCTTTTACAAGCACCTTACAGTTTTCATTTAAATAAATGTCTGTTAAGTCACTATCTATCACCGAATGAGGTAAGACAAATGTGATTGAGACATTCGTAGAAAAAATCAAGTTAGTGACACTTTTTCCATCACCCAGCAGTGGTTGGTCTGCCATAGAGGGTAGGCAGAGCTAAGCGGCTGCTTTTCCGGTCTCTGCAAGTGTTAAACTGTAAACAGTAGTAAACAGTAATCTACTTTGGCTGAACAAACAAATAAAAGATGACTACAGATACAACTTCAAAAATAAGTGAAAATCCAAAGAAAAAGAAACAAATTGGACGCTCAGATGAAGGCAAAACAGTCTACAGGAAAGCCACCGTCAGCGAGGATAATCAAGAGTTACAACTGGAGCCAACTGTGGACGTCACACATGCAACACTGTCTGGATATCTGGGAAGTGTGCTCCTGCAATTACCGTTTATCACCATAGGTGCCACCAAAGAGAACAAAATTGAGATCTTGAGATTATAACTTTAATAAATAGCATTACCAGACATTTTTTTTAGGTTGCAACCAGTGGAGTATCCCCCTACTGGCCACTTGAAAGAATGCAGGTTAAATTTTTGCGTTGAATTCACTTTTAAAACCAGAAGATATGTCCATTTCTGATGAACAGTAGAGCGGAGAGCTGCTTCTTGGACACTTGAAACAAACTGTGGTGCTTTTGATGGGATTACAAGATTGCTCAAAATCAGCGCTGGCAACCGTGTCATAGCTGGAATGAGACGCAATCATCATCTCATGAATTGTGAAACCAAACTGTTGGTAAGAAACTTCATTTATATTCAAAGAACAAAAGACACAATGCAAAGAACAAAAAATACAGCCTTGGAAAAAACCTTATTCAATATGTTATTTCGCCCACTTTATATGCCAACATTTTTTCTAACACCATTGTTTTATTTGCTTTTAACAAACAGCATTTCCCATAAGCCCTTGACCTTTATGAGCAGAACATCACAGCTTAACAACAGAGGCGAGTCTAGCAAAAGCTTTTTTGGGAAATATGTAAATAATGTACCCTCACATCATCCACAAAACAAGAATATATTCCAAGTCAAATGGAGTGGTTAGAGAAAACACAGGAACATTTCCATCCAGTGAAATGTATTTAGTTGTCACAGCATGGTTGTTGCATGGTATGAGGATCACAGCACCGCAGCAACAGAGATGTGAGGCGTCTTATTACAAGAGGGAAACTTCTCTCCTGAGGTGACTGAGCCGTTTTGTTTTGGTTGTGGTCTAGTGGTTTACTTTAGTCTACAGGTGCCATGAATAAAACATTGAGACCTGTTAGAAGAGGCACCTTGGCTGGAGGGTCAGCTGTCCAACTGCATCTGGAGAATAGCGGAGCACCCCATCAGGAGAAGTGCGCCGAATCGCTGCCGTTTGATGGAAAAAGCTGCAGGGGCAAGATAGTGGGAGATTGGGTGCAAATTTAAAGCCCCGTGTTGCATATCCACAGGTAGGCTGCTGCAGGGTAATACCCTTTGAGGATTACATCAATATTGGAGCTAAACATGTAATCATACACTGAGGCCATGCTCCGGATCCATCTGGATAACCTTCAGTCCCATCAGAGCGAATTGCCTCTGCCCGAATGTTGCGTCTTGGAATTATTCATAGGGGAAGCTGATGAACATGACAAAACATTCGAATTTAATCTCAGTATGCATGACAGAGGACGGATTTTCAAAACAAAACAGTGTTTGTGCTGCTCAAAGCTTTCCTGGGACGCCGTACAGATTCACGAGAACAAGAAAATTCAGTGTAAAAACACGGCTTTATTGTGTTCTTATGTGCCGTGACCAGTTTAATCACTGAATCTGAGAATCAACAGTCTATTTAAGGCCCTCGTCTCAGGCATGAAGTAAGCCGAATGGATTTGAGATACAATCCTGTAACTTTCACTGTCACTTAATTGCAAGACTACTCCTTTGATTAACTCTCTGCCTTTCTCCGTCTCTCTGTCCCTCTGGGAAATGAGGAGGGAGGGGAGGTAGGGGGGCATATAAGACATGACTGACAGCTCGTAGTTTATCAACAGCTGCCGAAAGCTCCGCTCTACTATAGCAGATGTTCTCTTAAGGATTAAATCTGCCTAAATAACTTGATAGCTAAATGCAATATGAGATCCACTCAATGAGTGTAATTCTCCCTGCAAAAACTTGATTAACTAATTAAAAGTTTTTTTGCCTATCGTAGTAATTGTAGCTGTTTGGATGGTCAGGACAGCTATGGCATGCAGCAAAGGTTTTCACGTCTTTTTAATATAAAGGAGGAAATGATTTCAGGTTGGGAAAAGTCAGGTCATGTCTCCCTCTGGTTGGGTCAAGAGGTCAGCCAGCTTATGCAGAATCTCTGCGGTAGGTAAGGATATTCATATACCCACTTTAAATTCCCCTTATGCTCCAAGGTAGTGAAGGAGCTATGCCACCTCTGTTTAGATCAGAGGCAGGTTTTCGCAGTGTTGGATTCAGATTAGAACACTGTTAGGGCTAACAGGCAATGAAAGGGCCCATGTAAACCAAAGGCAACAGTTTCTCTCAGTGGTGATATTAATGCATCTGTAGGAATACTGCACTACAACATCCAAGTGTTTACATGCACACTTGTATTATGTTATTGTAATCCAGGTTGTTTGCAAGTGCTTAAATTTACCTGTGTTGCCTAACCGCCTCTAGCGCTAGAATTTACCTGTGTTGCCTAAACGCCTCTAGCGCTAGAATTTACCTGTGTTGCCTAAACGCCTCTAGCGCTAGAATTTACCTGTGTTGCCTAAACGCCTCTAGCGCTAGAATTTACCTGTGTTCCCTAAATGCACACAGACACTAGGCTTCTGCACACCTGCGCAGAGCGTCTCCCCTCGCCAGTGCAGCGCCGACGATTCTAATGTTGGCAAGGAATTATAATGTTGTACGTTTGTTTAAGACAAAGTTGACTGGTGTGTAGCCAGAGGAAAAGACAGGAAACGGATAAGTTCAACAGTAGCTGGCGAAATAGTCTCTGGGAGGAACTCCGGCCGGCGTTTCTCTCTGTGAAATGTGAAAGGTCAAATATGTGAGTTAATTTAGTAGTGTGGCTACGTGTACAAAAAAAAATATGACAGTTTAGTTCATATAGGAATAGTTATTTTAAAAGGTTTAATTTCATGTTTGTTTGTTTTTTGAGGGACACATCTTCCGTGATCTTGTGGAGCTGTTTTACCTTCCACCTGGACTCTCATCTTCTATGCCTTCATCTCGTTGGGACGCTGATGTGTGGAGGACATCGTGTGCTGTTCCAAGGGGCGGTATGGAGCCAGGGAATCTTTCTAAGGAGAACACGGTTTTCATTATATTTTTCCCTGAGATCTCAGAATTTATTTTTGTTGTTGAGCCCAAGACAGACAAAAAACTGGAACTGATTTCAAAAGGGGACTTGAGTTTGACATACATTCAAAACAAAGGAACTTAAAGTAGGAAATAGGAGTGTGAAGGACTGCTAATTATAGCACTTTGGTCTAACAAGGATACATTTAATTTGTTGTGAAGCACTGAGCATTTTGGTTACATATAATGTGTGTGACACTTCCTAAGTTCTAATTTACTGCCATTTACTGAATACTGGACTCATTTTATTTTTTATTTTTTATTTAATTGTATTTGGTCATTTAAGTTTTGCATCTAACAAGGGCTTTTGTCAAGCAGAGACCGGAAAAACAGCCGCTTAGCTCCGCCTACCCTCTCTGGCGGACCAACCACTGTTGGGTGATGGAAAACGCGTCACTAACTGGGCGCCGCTTTTGATTTTTTTCTGCCAAAGTCGCCACAGACACCCAGTCTGTAATACTGCAAATGCAAAGGCTTTCAGTAGTGGGCCATAGGCTCAATCACCATTGTGTTACCTCATTTAGCGATAGATAGTGACTTAACAGATTGATTTAAATGGAAACTTTCAAGATTATTACTTTAATATCAAATGGGCATTGCAGTGATTAAACTTTTTATACCCAAAAAGTTGGGTGTAAAAAGTCTTAAATAAGAAATATAAACATATAATATACAAACATTTTCAGAACTTTTGTAGGTTTAGTTGTGGTTGCCTGCATTGTCCTGGAAGCAGATGTGGAAAAGGAATCCACAGTCTTTACTCAAGAAGCAGCACAAATGATTTTGTGTGGGGGGAAAAGGCTCTGGTAAAGTTGGAAGTAATAATTCAACATCTTTAAAAAATTAAAAGTGATAAAAGTTGTGAAATGTATTTCAGTAATAAAGTAAAAAGCAGCCCTCTGAAGGACATGTCTAGAGGCTGTTTTTGTACAAAGCAAACATAACCTTACCTCATATTTTGGAGGCTATAAAACATAAATAAGTTGAACGTCAAATAACAGAACAACTATACTGAACCAAAAAGAACTCACTTTGCTCCAGTGCACAGATCAGTCAGAGGGGATGTCTCGCTGCTCCGATGTTGGCTGGTCCACTTTATCCATGTTACTGCAGGTTCTCCCTGTCGGACACAGACGTCACAGTCAGTATAGACGTCTGGTCTCTGGCTGTTTAGTCTTGAAACGTCTGTTACCTGGTTCTCACTATGTTTTGTCTGTTGGGCATGATAAGCACTGATGGATAAGTCTTCTCTATGTGTTATTGTCCCGTCTGCTGAGGGAATTCAGAATGATTGATTATTTCCCTCAAATGTGCTAACGCTAAAGTAACAGGCCTGCTTTGAAAATGTAGGAAATACACATATTTGTGTTCTGATGTGAGGGTACAAAAAGAAAAACAGATAAACAAATACTCACTCCTACATTTCCCATCATGCAACCAGCATCTTTTCATTATAAACGCGTTGTTTGCTGAACATCATCAGGGTTATTTCCTCAGTAGCCACACAGACCTTCTCTAACAGTTTAAAAAGGGCGAGCGTTGCTCTCCATCACTACTAATCTGACCTTTATAGGTCAGTTCAGCGGAAGGCCCCTTTAATGAAGAAGCTCATTTGAACCACTTTATACACTGTTTGGTGGTTAAATAAGTAACAAGTAATGGCTTATTTTTAAATGAATATTCTGCACCTACAGCAGCTGAGTAGAAGAATAAAGTAGTGTAAAAAGTACAGGTCATGTTGAAGTTTTGCAAAGCTGAAGTAAACACGCAGTACTTGAATTGGATGTGGCTGCCAAAGTCCCTCTGAAATGCAGATACTGTGAGAATGATACCTACACCAAACAAGCACTCTCTCTCCGTCGGTGGGTCTCCATCTGCTGAAGTTATTCTTCTGTTTACTCTGGTTCATAAAAGTATCCTCTTGTCTCCACGGTGAACAGCATTTCGTGGTTTAGTTCATAATGACTCATATTTATTCTTCCTGTTTTTGATGTCTCTTCCATAAACCGCTGACATGAACAGCTGCTCTGCATCTCAATGCAGCGCGCAGCATGCGTAGTAATACACAAATTGTACGGTTGAGAAAAACGTAGTGGCAAAGGAGAGGGCCGTCTGATGGTATGATAAAGCTGTACAATATTCAGAATATAGCTGAACACTTAAAATGATATTGATTTTTCTTAGGTGGGGCTTAAATATGTTTTGCTGCAAACCTTGTCTACAGCTGTTTATACCCTCTGTGTGGGTAATGCGGACAACTACTCCAGGCGGGGGCCATGCCGACTGCCATCTACTGGACAAAAGTCATCCATGCCTTCATATCCTCCCGTCTGATTACTGCAACTTGTCATATTTTTGTATCAACCAGTCTCAACTAATCCAAAATGCAGCAGCAGGAGTTTTGAGTCCCATTCTTGCCTCCCTACAGTGTCTGCCTGATAGCTACAGAATTAATTTTAAAATCATGTTGTTTGAGGCATTCGATGGTTTGCCCCCCTGCTACATCACAGAACTCATGTCCTCATGTCAAACCGTCAGAGAACTAAGTCTGATCAAAGACTTCTGTCTGTCCAGAGATGAAGGACGAAGTGTTACGGGGACAGGGCCTTTTCTATCCCTGCTCCACAACAAGTGACTTCTCTTCCACCCACCATCCCATTCTCCCAAGAGTCAACCTAAAACTCGCTTCTACTTATTCGCTTTTAACTGTGCTGAACTCAACCGGTTCAGGTCCTTCTCCTGAAGTCTTTACTATCATTTGTCATTAGAATTGTTATTGTGATTACTGTCATTGTTCTTATTCTTATGAGTATTACTATTGGTAACAGTAGTAGTAGTAGTAGTAGTAGTAGTACTAGTAGACAATGTCTATTGCTACTGATATTATTCTTCGTATTTATTATAAATCTTTTCACAACTCTCCTCTTTTTTCCTCACTGTATGTAATCTACTCACAATTGATAAGTGTCCGATACAAGCCCAATTCAAATAATGAGAACCACACCTTTAACCTCCTATAATCCATAGACGAACATATGATTGTTGGCTATTACTGTCTTAAACTGGTTGCAGTCTGAGGAAGGATAATTGGGAACATGTAAAAAAAATCTATAGTCTATGGGATCCATCTCGATTGAAAAAAAAGAAAGTGGACTTAACTTAATAATAAATAGAAATGATACTTATTACACTCTTTATCTTAAGATGAACTTTGTGTTAAATTAATTAAAACTGCCAAAATATGTGTTCAGTGAGAGACACTGCGCAGCCTTTGCCTCGGGCATCATACTGTATTTTATTTTGCAGCAACAGCAGAAATCACACCTAACTTTTTAATTACACCCTTGAGAAGCGCAGTTGACCTGTACAGTGATGTCTGCCCGTCTCCGCGCGGGCTCCCCAGGCCAACCTCGGGTCATCCCGTCCTCCCCGGACCCTCGAGATCGTCTCCTCAATGAGGCCTCGAGTGCTGATGGAGTCTGCAAGTGTGACCCATGAAGTGGTCCACCCTTCCCCTGTTCACAACAGAGGACCCACTCCTCCTCTAATTTAATCCTCTGAGCTTTGAGGCTGAGGTAGATGCAGTTCACACACACACACACACAGGTTTTTCTCTCATTCTTTTGTAGCATTAAAAGAAGCGTGCAGTCTGTACAGAAGAAGCATTATAGACATGTGCTTTACTTTGAATTTTAGCTCAAATTTGATGTAGTTTTTGCTCTATTTTTGAGGTAACTTGAATGCCCAGCTCATCTTTTCCATGTCTTTATATGTATTTCCACCTGCATGACTCAGACAGGATTGTAATATGTTCAAGGTTAAGGTGTGAATGTACATGATGTGTCATAGAAGAAAGAAAACAGGCAGTTTCCCCTCTGTATCCTGTTCTTGTCAGTATTCATCTCTTGTATATGACCACGAGGTGACTGTATTCATGGACATATAATATGCAGAGTTATGGCTGTTTGTGTGCGCATGCATTAGCATTACTTTTGTGTCTGAGGATAAATCCAGGCACTCACCTTTGTTTATGCGTGTCATTTCATGCATGCGACCGTGTGTTAATATACCAGACCAGGCCTATTTGCATGCAAGTTTTACTGTCATTCAAATCATTTATTCGCCTCCCGGCCTACAGCGCGGCTTCTGGCCTGCAGCTTTGTACCAGCAGCTGGGTTTCACAGCCTTCCCCAGGCTTCCCCCACAATCTCTCGCTCTTTATCATGCACGGCACACCGCTGGACTACTGCAGACGCAGAACACTTCATCACCGCAGCCTGCAGAGAGAAGCAGAGACAGACTGGAGGATGGGCTCAGGGTTCAAGAAGACCCCTATTAGGATGGGATATCCCGTAGGCTGGCTGGCTAAGCTCAGTGGTTTCTGCCATGGTTTTAAATATAAGTTAAAGGATGACGGCGTAAAATAGGATGTCCTCATGTTTTAATAGTATTTGCAAATGGCTCGGTGATAAGGTTACGGATCAACTCCATTTTAATTCACTCAAACCAGCAGGCGTTTCCCCCTTTAAATTCCAGCCTGAGGGGATATCTGCGGCTAACAGCCTTGTGGAGAGGTTTGAGCGCAGAATACTGTCAGAGGACATCTCCGCTGAGAAAAAATGTTGAGTTGAGACAGAGGGGAGCGGAGGAGGGAGACTGTTTCCTGGTGTCAGCTCTAACTGGGCTGGGAGTATTCAAGCTTCTCTCAGGTACACTGATATCATCCCTGACTGCCTGCTGCGGAGAGAAACAGTTGCACCGAGGTGTCAGCTTTAAGTGGGTTGGGGAGTTTTGTCACCGATCAGCCATCAGAATTTCACACTGGCTCTTCACTGAGAGATGTGTGGACCTCCTCCCTCTTCTATTTTTGTTTGTCTTCCTTTAATTTCTGTCTACTTCTCTCCCTTTATTTACTTCCTTTTCAGCGTCTCCTCTCCTCTCCTCTCCTCCCTCAGGAGAGTGAATAATCTCTTTCACTATCATGGATAATGGCCGCTCTCTATAACAGAGCTGTCTCTCCAATTCATCAGGTCTGACCTTCAGAGTGCATCTTGATGAGTGCCGAAAGTAATGACACCGCTGCAGTCTACGACACCCGTATAAGAAATACCCATTGTGGTGAGGGAGGATAATCAAATCAGGTTTGCATCTGATGTGGCTGCTTGATCTGATTTTTTTGTGATGATACATTCAGAGAGGGTTCGGCTTTGTTGCTTTTCTTTATAAGGAGTTTTGCTACAATGCTGCGTACTCTCAGACCTCTCATTTCATTTGCACAGTATGATTTTCACTGCATCTGAAGCTAGTCCTTGAGAGCGCTTTGTTATTCAACAAAGCAAAGCAAAATGAATTTGTCCATGTTTTCAAGATGTATATTAAAGGGTTACAGTGTCCCTGCAGGCACCGAGAGCAGAGAAAGGAAAAGGGTTGGCGGTGTAGCAGCGCAGGCTGATCTCTACAGAGACTTCTCTATTGTCTGTCTGTACGTCTGCTCCGCTCCCTGCCAAGCCGCCGCAGAGATGGAAGCACGAGCGGAGTCGCTGCCTCATAAAGGACATTCTCTCTCCCCGCTCCAGGTTCTGGGCTGCCGTTCAACCGTAGGCAGACTGCTTCCTGCGTGTGTGGGTAGAACAACTCTATATCATCTGTTGGTTTGAATAGACAGCCCTTTGTAGGGGGGCTTAGTGTATGTTTGTCACAGACCCAGCCAACACATGTTTGACAGTGATCAAATATTTGTGGTGTGTGTGGAACCTCCCACTCAAAGCAGTGAAGGGCAGCTCCATCAAATCAATACATATCAGTTTTAAGGGATGAAAATGATGATAAATGGGCGAGGGGACGGATGAGCAATGGCCTGTTGTCTCATGGCTGCGTCGGCTGTTTTCTCCGGGGATGAACACCGCGGCGCAGTGCAACATTCGACTTTTAGCATTTCAAATTTGCTAAATCCTGATTAGCAGGGGCCCTAATTACAGAGGCAGGATTATTTGGTTGCACACGTAGTTAGGCTTAATAGTTAGTTAGACTGCAGTTTGTCACAGTGTTAGTGCACATGTCCATCTCCGGCAGTGAGGAATCATCCCCCGGAATGATCCCTGACGGCAGCGGCAGGAGTCTTCTATCTCTGAGCTAATGAAACCATCCTGACACATCATTCTCCCAACACTAACTTTTATCTCCTGTCCTCCTGCAGACTGCACTAAAATGACCATTATTCTTTCTGCGGCCGCGTCTCTCCGTGTGTGTATGCGCGTGTTTGTGTGTGTTTATGCCTATTGCCTATGTATGCGTGAACAGCCCTCTCTATTCATCAAGATGTCATCTGTAATGGCTGCTAAATTAACCATGTGTTTCAGGGAGCAAAGCTGGCTTGATAAATCTCTCTGAGGCAGGAGGTGTGTGTGGTCCACTCCCATCCACCTCTGCTGTGACCTTTATCAGGTGGGGAATCCTCTGCTACCCAGAGCTCTCCAACAGTATATCCAAAGAGAACATTTGTTATCACGTAGTCAGCTGATCAAAGCATGAATTAAATGTTATTTTGGGGTATTTTGGAACGATAGGTTATTAAACATTTTGTAGAAAGACCCAGTCAGACAAAATTACCCCAAACGGAATCTTGAATGTTGGTGCTTTCTCTCCACTCACAGTAATTGTTTTCAGCAAATAGGCTCAGATAAACGATCCCATTCTCACTCCGAAGTCGTTGAATTCCAACGCTTTGTCACGGCCCTTAACGTCCTGTACAAGGTACCCTTTAGTGGCTGAATGAGACTTCTCAACCAGGAGACTGGCATTAGTTTTTAGTCGTTTTTCTAACCAATCAGGCAGATTAACTCAAACCACCTTTTAGAAAGGGGGGAAAAAGACAGACACTACCATGTGCCTCTGAATGCGACGCCAAAGGGGTGAGACAGCACTACAGTATTTGATGACATTGGAACTGATGCTACATAAAAAGCATCAGACAAAACGTTGAGTTAGAATTTAGGCTCTCAGAAGACATATTTTTGGATGGAGATCAAAGAGAAGCTAAAAAAAGTGTAAATATTGGACTTGACTCTCAATGAGTATTAATGCTGCTTACTGTAATGTGAAGGTTCAATGTGAGGTGGATGGATCACTCATCCCAGCTTACAGGGAACGTTCCCATAACATCGGCTAACATTACCTACAAGTTCTAATTATGTTTGAAAGAAAACGTTTTAATCTAATATTCAAAGAATGTTTTAAGGATGTTTATCATTTCAAATAAAGTTCTTGTAACGTTAAAACTAAGACAAAACGTTTTAACTGCAACATTGTGAAGACATGTTCAGGATGTGATTGAGGCCTTTGTTGCTAATCTCATGTCACTGAACTAACCAATCAGAGTCTAGGATGAGTTAGCTCAAGGTAAACGTAAGGGAAACAACAGAGGTAGATTCAGCATATTACAGAGACAGTTATATAGATGTGTCAGGAAAATATTCAAACATGTAAATAATAACTTTTGTAAATACAAATGTTCACTGTACAAACACTGTCAATATATGTTTATAACTTTAGTCAAATATCACTGCTGTCGAGCAGAAACCTTGTATCTCTATATTTCAACATTTTAAATTGTTTTTTAAAGCATAAGCGTGAGTAGATATAAACACAGGTAACTGACTTTATTGACAATCATTGCATTGTCACAGTTGTAAGTATTTAAACTAATTTTTCTTTAATTTGGAGATATGAGGTTTCTGCCCGATAGCAGCGATATATGAATTCACTTTATTTCTAAAGCAAACATGACCACAATAACTCTTAACTATTACAACACGCTGATGATATGTAAATAACACAAATGACAACTTGAGGCAATCGGAGAAACTGTCATGATGATATGTTACAGCGTTTGTTCTTCCACACTGTTAAAACTCAGTGGCAGAGTTATAAAAATAAAAATAAAAATGCAAACAAACGCTGCTTTTAAATCTGTTCATAAGATATTTGTAAACATGGCCGACCTCTCGCCTCTTACTTTAGTCCTAATGTGCACTCTTCTCTCGATGTGGGCACGTCAGGGTTAATTTCATGGCTTAAAAGATCGACGGAAAATCTCCAAATTGTCTGTGTTTCACACGTCAGCATCTCCATCAACGCTCTCCTGACATCCTTTAGGTGTGTTGCATCAGTAAATAACAAATGTTAGCCATGGTACCTCACTGCAGTGCACATTATAAGCTCAGCCCCTTCAGTGGCAATCTTCAATATACCAAAAAAAAATAATAGATGCATAATAAAAGATTTTTCTATAATAATAAAAAGTAATTTATGATGGGACAGATAATAAATCAGAGAAATATGTCTCACTTTAGCGAGGTGAGATGAGGTCAAAACATTGAGTCTCATTGAGTAACAGGTCAGACATGTGGCGAGCATCTTTACAGACCATCCACAAGTTTATGATGAACAACAAAAAGCAGAAAAACAACAATCTAAATGCAGTAATGACACTGAGGAGGAAAAAGGGATCAAGGTATCGCACTGTAATGATTTTTGGCAGAGCTTCAGAAAACCTGGCGAGGCTTTAAGTAAAAGCAAAATAAAACAAGGGTGCCTGTAACACAGAGGGAGAACACAACAAAAGGAGCCGTATCCTGCGGTGCAGATTGATTCCTATCAGCTGGTACATAGACAGTGACCTGCGGGGAGAGCTTATCTTGGCTCATACTCTATCTCCCTTACATTTTGATCCCACCGCTTCAGGGTCTGGACCGGTTGGGAGGAACAGGGGGAAAAGGAGTTGGCTGGATGGATAGATGGTAGATGAGTGGATAGTTGTTTGAAAGAAGGGGAGTTTGGTTGAAGGAAAGGAAAATGGGGTAAGGGAGGTAGTGGGAGTGCTACTGGAGAAAGTCTGATAGATAGGGGACCGAGTGGTGAACATCAGGAGGGAAGGACGGAGTGAGAGGGAAGAGTTATCAGGCCATGATCAGCAGATGGGAGGGCAGGGAGAGAGGAGCGAGAGGGACAGCTGGAGAGATGGAGGAGATAAAGCGGAGAGGGGGAGAGATGAAGAAGAGATGCGTGGAGACGGGCTGGCATGTTTAAGAAAGAAAATAAAAGATGAAAACGGCGGAGCGTAGATGTGGCGAAAACAAAGGGAGGAGGAGAGCAGATGCTGACAGAGGAGAGGATGATAAAGTGTTCACGTTAGCCAGCTAACACGTTCACTGCAGGGTGGCGGGAGAGGCAGTCACGTATATGCACATGGCCAGTCAAATGGAGAGATGCTGAGAGGATGGAGGAGGAGATAGAACGGGTGTTTATTAGCTTAAGTTAAGACGCATAGGACATTTTATGATTGCAGCATTTACTGGTGCAATATTAAATCCTTGAGAATATTCCCTGTATAGTTTTTCCTGCATCTTATTGCAACTGGAATTTTCCAGATTTCCCTTTTATATTAATTAGCACAAGTGCGATCAGTGCTGATTCACTGAGCCTGACCTTCCCTCCCAGCTCATTACTCCTTCACAAGTAGATCCCGTTCACCGTCAATTAACCAACTTTTAATGAAGAGAAGGGCTGTTGAGCAAGACCTACAACTGCTCTGCTGGTATTGTAACACACCACTACTTTTACTGCCTTTAATGACAACCTGCAAGTGTCATCGCATAAGAACACAGTTTGAAGAAGCCGGCGATAATAGTCGTAAAGGGCACAAGCAAGAAGGCGGGTTGTAACATTTCTGTGTGGAGTTTGTGTGTTCTTTTTGTGCTCGTAAGAGTTTCTACGGATGCTGCGGCACTTCTTTAGTAGGTGTGACAGCGTAAAGCTGGGCGTGTGCTGTTTGTTATCGATCTTTTTTTAACTCGCACTAAATGCTTGAAATGTCTTTTCTGAATGGCCTGAGCCTGCAGCTTTTATACTCGCACCCGTGGACTGTATAAAAAGATGTTCCAGTAGTTGAACTTTCCATAACCTTGAATATCTGCTTCAGACTAATAACTATATATGAAGGTTACGCATGTCCAACTCATCTTGATGAAGCTTAATGAAGCCAAATGCACCCAGAAGCGGGCGCTGCCATGTTGCACATTTGGAGTCTGAGCAGTAGAGATCGGCTAAAGACGCGGTATTGATGTCCCGCCCCTTCCGCTAACCAAAACACACATTTAACTTACCTCCAAAACGGCAAAAATCCCTGCTCAGTCAGCAGCAGAGCAGCTTCTTGTGTTGGTCTGAAGCAGATATTGACAGAGTTTAAAGACTGTATTGATTGTTTCAGTTATGTTTCCTGTCGCCGTTCCTCCTCTACTCTGCTGCTCAGGAACACGCTGGCTGCAGGAGCCGTATTTGTCAACAGAGCTGTCAATCATCCTTTTTATAGCATCAAATAACTAATTAAAACTAATCTTGTCAGAAGAATAAACACTTGGACATAAATCAGCATGATAAGAACTAACTATAATGACAGAAACCATGTTTGAGAATTTATTTGTTATAGTTTGACTCATGTCTCATCTGTTAACATGGAGGAGGCAGCTTTATGACCTATACTGCAGCCAGTCAGCAGGGGGCGATAGAGAGTTTTGGCTTCACTTTTAGGGAGCTGTCATGTTTTTATACAGTCTATGCTTCAGACCAACACAAGAAGCTGTTCTGCTGTAGACTGTGCCGACATGAGGGATCTTCTAATACCAGGGCTCCACCAGCTGATCCCTACTGCACAGACTCCAGCTGTGCAAGATGTAGCAGCACCCGCCTCAGGGGGACTTTTTGCTTTACTTTAGTGCAAAGAGAGGAGGTGGAGATGTGTCGTCCATCTTCATGTACAGTCAGTGCTCACACTGTACCGCGCATGAAAGCATGCGCCCCCTGGTATGTTTTGTCAGATCATAATTCCAACATAAAGTATTTAAATGTTTATTATAATGTTTAAAACAACAGGAAGACAGTTTTTTTTTTAACATTTCTAATAAGAATGGAAAGTAACAGAAATATAGGAAAACAAAAGTTATACAAGTAAGTTATGGATCAGCAGATGGCTGGAAGATGCAGACAGTGGGATGTGTCTGTTCTGCAGAAAACGTACATTTTAAATCACAGAGTCTCAGGCAAGATTCAATTTTAGCTACAAGTTACATAAAATATTTGAGAAGTAATATTAAAACAAGCTCACCACAGTTTACAACAGATTTTGTCAAAGCAGCCATGTGAGAATCAAAGAACTGATCGAGCACACCACAAGACAGCTGACCAAAAAATGATTCATTCAGGCAGTTAAAGCTGCTACGAAGAACCTTTATTGTGTGTGATTGGCGCCCCCTGTGGATGGATGTGGTACGCCTCCTGTTGTAACAATCTCCATCTAGTCAGCTTGAGCATTCTCCAGGAAGAAGGTAAAGAAAGAGGCAACTTCTTTGATTCTAAATCTCTTTAATGTTTGCAGAAAGCACATTATAGTGTTTTAATGTGTGTCCTTGTAAGATAGATAACACTTTGCACAATGTTCTGGTTATATTCATACACTTTGTTTAGCCTACAGCTAAGATTTGCTTAGCAAAGTTCCCTTGTAATGTAAAGTATTCACAGGCAAACAGTAAGATATATGTTGGTAGGAAGGCCATTGGTTTTTTTTAAGCCAGTTGTTTTACTGTAATTCCCACGGTGGCCTACATTGACTGCACACAGCATGTCTCGCAATGTATTTCATGAATAAAGTAAAGATAGCGCGTACCTGTCTTGGAGGAAGAGGGCAAATTCAGGGTGAGTTTCTAACCAAGGTTGACTCATGCTTTTCTCTGGGCTCCATCCCTCTCTATTTCTACAGTCAACTCTCAGCCTTTTATCTCTTTGCTGATCCTGTATGTGCGTGCGTAGGATTCACTCAAGACAAATTCTGTCCTGCTTCCTATTCACTGTCAAACTAGCTGTGAAACTTTGCAGGAGAAAATTTAAACAAACGGCCCTGAGGTCTGTGTGCTGTAAACTGCTGGTGAGTGCTGTGACAGATATTTTAAGAGAAAACACTTCTTGCTGATAGCCTGGTTTGCTTTTTTAGGTTCATATAGAGGTACTATACATCAGTATTAAATTGAGAACGTTTGTTACCAGTTAATCTAGCCCTGTCAAATGACACCGAATGTAACAGAATTTTAAAGAGGGGGTATTATGCTGTTTCACATTTTTAGACATATAAAATGTTGCAATTTTGAATGTGGGTGAAGTTTCAAATCTGTAGGTCAAAGTATGTCGGAGTAATCACTCCAAAAGTCGCTAGAATAGTAGCCATATGCCAATTTGCATATTGGTGGCGTCATCGCGTACTCATTTGCATAACACTTAGTGGCTGTGAGCGCAGCAGCCCGCTGCCCTGACTGCCTGCGCAGTGCTGCTGCACACGGGACAAGAGGAGAGAGCTACTCGGAGCTGGTGGCAGAGGAGCCGTGTACTGTGATTACTCTGAGCAGCATACATGGGATTGAATAATAATGTAATGTATTTCACAGGTCTAAAAAAGGCCACTCAATTTCTCGTTAGTTGCTTTTTAGAAAAATAAGTGGCCACGAGGGTCTAAAAAGTCGCTATATCTAGCAAGAAAATCACTGCATTGGCAACACTGTGTGTGACGTCACAAATCCCTTCTGAGAGCTGTAACTCCACAACACATCCAGTTGTAATGATGCTACAATTAGGAAACATTGATAAATATTGTGGTTATGGCAACTGTAAAATGTTGAAAGAAAGTGGCCTGGGTTAAGCAACTTAAACAATAAAAAGGCGTGCGCACTTTGGTCTCTCTGCAAAGAAAATATTCTTTCCTTTCTATTTTAAGAGAGCACTACTTCCTGCATTACTAGTGGTGAATGGCATTAGATGGAAAATGTCAAATGCATAATTGCTAAATATGGTTGTATACTGCTCGGGGATGCTAAGCTGATCTGTGAGTGTAAATTGCTGTCTGTCTTTCAGTGTTGTGGTAGACTGGCGGCCTGACCAGGGTGCACAGTATCAGTGGCAGTCAGGCCATCATACATCATACAGTGTTGTAGCAGCAGAGTCGGTGCAAGTAGCTGTAACATCCTCGCAGTTATGGGGTGTTTATCACAACAACATGTAGTTATTTTTCTGCTTGGCTTCCATCTGTTTTGCAATCCAAATTTGAATAGACAGAGTTCAATGTCTCTGCACATTATTCAGAGCAGTTTAATACTTATCTGGTGACAATAATGTGGTAGAAAGTTTTTCACAACAAATTGCAAGCAAGTATGGAAGAGAATGTTCGAACAAAGAGTATTATCCTTACTAGAACTGTGCATGTTTCTTTCAATTGAGATGTAGTTTAATCAAGATGGCATTTATGAAAAAGCACAGTCAGACTTTTTAGGAATTATGCTCTTAATGCTGACATTTAAAGGAAAGTCATTACAGCAGCTTTGACCTGCAGGTTTGGAGTCCTTAGATAACCTTGTTAATAGCGAGTGCAGGTAAAAAAGAACTGTTCTCACCCTTGATCTTTCGTACTCGAGCTCAACTGCTTTTAACTGTGTTCAGCGGAGTCGGTGAATGTGTCTGTTGGAGAACATTTTGATTGGTTGGCTGGTTTTCTTGGCTGGTATTTTGCTCAAAATCCATTACCCATTTGGTGGAGGCAGACATGTAGAACAAGGACAGGCGGAAGGCTGGAGTGAGTCAGACACCCAAGGTTTATGCCATTACTAGTTAAAGGAGGCTGTGGTATTTGTGACAGGATACAAAATATGACAAGGAAGAAAGGATCTCTTTTAATGGACACTTATCCTGACACTAAATATGAATGTTAACATTTTTAACATCTCAGTAGGAAGAAAAGTCTTTGCTGTAAAAACGCCAAAAGCTCCAGTTTGCATTTGGATAGTTGACCCTCGTCTTTGAGAAGAACCTCTTAGGGGTTTGTTGATTTGTTTTTGCTTTTCTTCTCAGACCAAACCAAAAGAAGCTGTCAGAAAAATTGCAGAAAAATATGTGCACACATAACCAGCGAAATCTAAACTTTTGGAGGGCGATAATTGCCTCTCACTCAAGAGAAGTAATAGCCGGAGTTCATAAGAGGTTTGTGAGCATGTGCGGAGAAATATTCATTTTTCATAGGTTGAGACTTTTATAGGAGAACTTGAATAGAGAAGCGGGTGGAGAGAAAACATCAGTGTGCACATGTGATGCAACCTACAAAGAACATCTGGTGGTGGTAAAAGATTAAATCTCGTCTGTTTTTTTCTCAACCTCATTGCACAGAAAGAAGACAAATTTAAGAGAACTCCATTTACCTAAGAGATTAAAGAATCATTTTTTTATCCGAGGCGATTCATTCTATTGGCAAAACAGCAAACAATGCATAAATGATTTAAGTTATCCCCGTGCAGAGCAGATGGCAGCAGAGAGGCTGATTCTAGGTTAAATCAGGATACATTCGGTTATTATTTCATTTTTAAATAGGCTGCTATATATGTGTGTGCTCACGCAGCTTCTGGGTTAAATGCTTAATACTCTGTGATTCAGGGAGCGATCGTGTGGCTGTGCTCGGTGCTGCACCTGCTGCACAGGTCGACATTTGTTTTCTGTGCTCATAAGAAGGAGAAGTAGAGAACATGCTCGGCTGTTTGAAGGGTTGGTGGAGGGCAAAAAGCATCAGCATGCACACAGTGTAAAATATGTGTGCCAAGATTTTGTTTTCTGCCTTCATTACATCTCTAACCTTGACCTTAACTCTTCATATTTCTTTCAACAATTTCCAAACTTTTGAAGCTATGACCTTTGTAAATATTCATAAAAAATATAAAATATTTGAACGGCACAGAGAGCTAGTGGAAGTACATTTGGGGGCAGTGTGCTATAATGCAAGGTTTTTACTCGTTGAACTGCAGAATAAAGAGTGTGCGTCTCTGCGCGCATGTGGTTTGCCTTGAGTTTCTGTGCTGCCGCATTATCTCTGCATGTTGGATGGGAGAGGTCACAGCTGAAGGCGAAGCTCTGCTATTCCATGTGAAGAGGCTGCTTGTTGTGGAGCCCAGCTTGCTGCTCTAATGAACTCTTTCACCTGCCGCAGCCTTCGCTCTGTTGTCAGGAGCTGAGGGCCAAAGTCGAACACAACAGCGCGATGCAGTACGAAGCGGCATTTAGTGAGTAATCAGGCTCGGCAGAGGCGGCAGAAGCAGCAGCACACTTTCTTTCTGTGATATTTTCGTCGCATGTTATGACCTACAACAGAGACATGCTGAGATTTTTTTTAACAGTAAGTGTTCTCAGCAGAAAAACAACAGAATTGCTGGTGAAAATGTTTTCCTGACAAGTGGCTTCTTGTGGTTTTGCAAATAATGATTGTCCTCCCCCAGCGGCAGAAGCAGAAGCAGCGTGTTTTTGTTTTAAAGCTGCAAAACCTCAACAAAAGGAGGTCAGGGGGTCTTTTGGGGAGTTTAAAGTGTACAACTCCAACACTAGAAAATGTGTCTACATCCTGTTTTTCCTCTTCAACAATGGATTCTTTTAATCATGCAGGAGATGTTTCCCCAACTTTAACACAGCTGTTACTGTCACTTTTCCGAACTTTAGTAGAAAGACAAGCCCATTGGTATTCTATTTATTTGTAGTTATTCTCAATAAATCTCATGAAAAGATTAAAACATTTGAGTCCATCTCTTAGTCTCTAACCTGTCTGTGGCACTTCTTCCTCATGTAAATGGAAATCTTTACATAAACATTAAAGCCTTTTAAATGACATCATCGGCCAACACCTCCCCCACCAGTGTCTGTTGCTCAGGACCGACATCCTTATGTTCCCCGTAGAGTCTAAGCGCCAAAGACTTCTGACCATGATTCATTACCACATCATCTTTGTAAAATGAACCCTTACTTTATTCACTTGTTTTCCTGATTGAACTAGAAGTTCGTGTCAATGTTGTGATAAGTAAATGTCATCTCAGCCAATACAAAAAAGTACTCTATTGATATTAAGAATGTGAGTAAACATGACATACAAGCTGTGTCCCAATCCACGGGCTGCATCGTTCGGAGGAGGCGGTCCACGGAGGATGCTCCATTCATAGCCTGCGTAGACCGTTAAAGCCGAACTGAAATGAGACGGTCTGGTCTACGGACGATTTCCTGTTTGCATCACCAGCTGTTCCCTTGCCCTTCTGTCACCAAATGCTGCTCCTGTCGCCTAGCAACAGGTAGCTAGTGGGCTAGCTAGTTAACCTATTATTTTAAAGACAATTTTTTCATTTTAAGGCTGCTTTTGTTATTTTTAACATGTGTAACGCTACCTATTCAATTGAGTTGAACTAAAAACGTTTACATTTCAAAAGTATTCAAAGTGTATTCCTCAGCTGCGTAAGACTCCGCTATCTCGTTTGAATTGGTGCGCAATGAATCTCGGGATACATTGGGCCACAAAGGATGCATCCGATGGATCCTTCTTCTGAAGGAGCCTTTGAATTGGGACATCCTTCAACGCACGCTTTTCGAAGGCTGCAGCCCCTAGTTTTAGACGCATCTGCTTTTTAGCTGTGTACTCACAGGTTGTTTTATTACGTTGCACTTCTGGGCCATTAAAGGTACTAAGTTTGGTCAACAAATAGCCTGTAGAGATGATGCCTTTTAAATGTAATCTGAAAGGAAGTCTGACATAAGCAAAGAGAATAACTAACTATGTATAAACTTAATCTTAAGAAGAACTTAATGATAACGGTGGTGCAGTGATTGGTGCTGTCGCCTCACACTTAGAAGGACGTGGACTGAAACTCCGTCCGTATGCTCGTTAGGGTAATTGGTGACTCTGAAATTGCCTATGAGCGAATTGTTGATTGACTGGCGACCAGTCCGGGGTGCACCACAGCTGAGATTGGCTGAGAACTGTTTTTGTTTTTAGTTCAAACTACTATTTTTACAGTGTGGGCAGTGTAGTTTTTAATAACTGCTACTCAAACAGGAATTAATTCTAAATCTTTAGGGAACTATTTAACTTCTTCTTTAGGTCCTCCATTGAAATTTACAGCAGCAAGAGGTGAATGTGGGATGGACTAAAAATAAACTATCCCATGTTTTTGTCATATAGTGCAAGAACGTGGCTCCTCCTTTGTCGTCTTTAGAAAACAATGGCCTGCCTTTCTTTCCCCTCCCTAAGTCGTGCCCCTTTTCGCTCTGTGCACCACTAACACATGACCAAGCAGAAGAGCCTCGGTCAATTATCCTTCTTTTCTCTTATACTTATATTCTTTGTGCTAGACTCATCAATGTTGAAAAGAGAGCCCATTTTGCAGACGGTTTGAAGATGTTGCCGGGGGACCTATTAAAGCCACACTGAGTGTTTACTTTATTCCCAGCGCTGAAAAGAAAGTGACATGTTGACAGTGTTCAAAGCGAGCAGAAGGAGCTGGAGACTAAGGAGGGCTGAAGAGTCGTTAATAGAATAAACTTATTATAGGTTTATGTCTTTAACTGTAAGAGGAGAAAATATGATGTTTAAAAAGAGTTATCTTTGTGGTTGTGAACTACAAATCAAACTTTAAACTGACAGCTCACCATTGGCAAACTCTGCTCTTGTTCTTTTTTGCATTTTGAGAAATTTGAAAAACTTTTTTCTGCTGTTCCAACCGTTTATCATTTTCCATTTATCTGATGCAAATCAGTTGGCAGGCTCTCGAAACTTGCTGAAGGCGTGCGATGCATCACATTGAACATTTGTCCAAAGTTTTTTTGTTTTTTGTCAAAGTTTATTATCATAATTTGGTAATTCAATACAGACTTTTAGATGATTCTGCTTCACCCTTTAACGATGCTGCAGATCTGACTGAACTCGATGCATACTTGATGTGGACCTTCTCCCCCTGTCAGACCCATCTTTGATAACAGATTACATAACTGAAACAACAGCTACCCTTTGTCTCTCTGCCATAAAACTGTTAAATGTTGACTGTGAGTCAGATGATGATCAGTCATCTGTATAAAAACTGGTGACTGACAATGTTGATGTTTTAAGCACTTATGATTTGGTTTGATAATGATGGCTGGATGCACTCCAAGTTCTTTCACCTCTCTACTGGTTTTAAAGCATGTGTGTGGGGGTTTGCATATTTTTGTATTCTTATTTAAAGTGCTAATCTCAAAGACCTCAGTTTTGTTCTCTTTGGCGGCACCTATGGTGATAAACGGTAATTGCAGGAGCACACTTCCCAGATATCCAGACAGTGCTGCATGTGTGACGTCCACGGTTGGCTCCGGTTGTAACTCTTGATTTCCCTCGCTGACGGTCGCTTTCTGCTTTTCCTTTCTGTGAATCATTTTTCAACACAAAAAGGTTGGTCTGCTTCTTGATTTTTATATTAAACAAATTGTCAACAAAATATGTAAAATATAAATTTCATTTAAAATTTCTGAAGGCATCGAACAAGAACAAGCTGTTGCGCTGGCAGCGCCTATTTTCGATGCCAAACCAATGCAGTTCAGCGTTTTATACGCTCAGTGTCCTCAGCACAAAGGCGCTCTCACTGTCAGCTGTTTTCTGTCATGTCCCCCACAGCGCTCGCAGTTAAAAATAGTTCAACTTTTAGAGCACTGCAGCGCTTGTCAATGTCACTTCTCCCTCACCGACCAATCAAAATGAAGAAGGGTTAGGTATCATGCCCAGGTATCAACTTTGTCAACAGCAATCGCGGAGGAGAAGACAAACCTTTCGTTTTTTCGAGGGTCCAATTTCCAGGTTTAGAGCTGCTAACGCCAGGACACGACTCCTCTCCATTGATTTTATGTTTCCTTTTAAAATTCCCTTGAATTAAAGCAAATACAAAGCATACAGAGCAATTTAAAACTGACTCAATACCAAGGGAAGTGGAACTTTCGTAACCTAGCAACAGTGAGCGTCGGTGAGAGGCAGAGGCGGTTGTGGGCGCTGCCAGCACAAAAAACGCTGTTAGTAGACACAGACCCTAAGACGGTCTTCTCTGTTGAAAAATGTTTATTTTTTATCAGTTGAGACTTTTATGAGAAAATATTATGAGAAATGAATAAGTCTGTCGTCAACGTGACATTCTCCTCAGTCCTTCAGAGGCACCACGCATATTTACAATGGTCGGAAGATGAATGTTGAACCAAATAAGATTTCCCCGTCGGCCCCCTGCATCTGACAAATCAATGGGAGCCAATAGGTGTCAATGAGGGGCCAAAACTCAATTGAACCTCTCAGCTGCCCCAGTTGTCTCACACATATCAATAGGTGTTTGTAGCTCTACATCAACTTTAATGAAGTCTGTCCCTTTCTCTTCTCGCACCTTTTAATCTTGTATTGACGTTTCTCGCCGGCCTTGTGATAACAGCTTCTAAGTCACCTTTATGGAGGCAGCAAATAAAGTGGTAACTACAGCTGTTGAAAGGCCGTCAGAGGCAACAGAGCTAGTAAAAAAAGAAATATGTAATAGGATTCTCTTTATCCCTGATGGAGGAGAGGTACTTCACAGACAACTATTGGGAGAAAATTGAGGCGAGATTGAAATTGTTTTTGATGTCTTCCTATGTTAGATTGGGGCGTTTTCCTTTTTTTCTCCCTTCAGCCGCCTCATTGTGCGGACACAGTCTGGCTGTTTTTTGATGGTTGGCAAGCAGGAGCTGGGCTGGAACTGCAGGTGCAGCACAATACCGAACATCTGCATCCGTGTCTCGGTGGACAGAAAGCGGGCATTAAAACCCGAGAAGCCAAAGCAAAATGGAACGGCATCTGTCCTCTGTGTTTAATGCGTGCCGACCCCTCCATTGTGATGTAGATAAGCGTCACCCCGGCAGCACCTCAGGTGATTAACCGCGCCGTGTTTGTGAGAGATTGTATAAACAAACAGGTGTCCTCCGCTCCCTCTGCAGCTCATTATAACTCTGCTCATTTGCTTTTGGTTTGTTTTATTGCAGCTTTATCAACGGTATGGTGACTATTCTGAAAGAATAGCACGCTCGCGATGTGACTAACTAAGTAATGTATGTGTGCATATGTGTGTGGGTTTCTGTGCACCTGTGTGTGAGAGGGCGAGTGTGCATATGTTCAGCATAGCGTCCCGGGCTTATTGGGGCTCTTTCCCAGTCTCTAATGGGGTGTGGAGAGAGCAGTTCTGCATCTCCTCTCTGTGAAATGTAACTCAGGCAGACAGGCCGTGTTGGCTAATGGCAGGTGAGAGATTGAAATGCTTCTCGAAAAGGACAAAAACAGGACTCTTCGGCGTGCCAATGTCGGCTTTTAACATACCCCGAACAAAGGATCTCTGGCAGGAGAAATGATACAGAAGACAGGAACACAATGAAGTCTAATGTGGCTCACAGTGAACTCAGGCACAATGGAGTATTGTTAAGTAACCGAGGTAGGCTGCCGCTGGAGCTTTGGGGGGATGTGATCATGCGTGTGCTTATATGTGCACATGCTCACATGAGTCGTAGAGTGGGTGGCTCTGCAGCATTCTGCAGAAAAACCTCTGCATCAGCATCTTCTCTTGCGACCAATTAGCTCCAACATTCAAAATAAAATTCAAATAACTTTTCTCCATTTGCATCTTTTTTACATTTGCTTATCTCTCATTCAACCGGCAGCACTTTCTCTGCCTCCCAGGCTTTCTTCAGCTGCAGTGATGTCACACCTGCAAGATAATTGGATAAACTCAATTCAAAGCAAAAAAAAAAAAGCTCATGGAAACCAAGACAGTGAGGCACCATTTAACTGCTGCAGAAATGGGGCATTGCTGAATACGCTCAGGATGGGAATGCTAACCCGGCACCTCATTTGAGTTGGGGAATTTAAAAAGCATCATCATTATTTAATGATCCAATTTATCTTGACATTAATGTGTTTTTGTTTAGATTTAAAAAGCACTTTGCCAGATCTTGTTTCAGCCACTTACCTCATGCAGCCGAACTGTTTCAGAGCCGAGTTGTTTTATCAAAAGGGAAGATGCTTTTTGTGCGTCTTTGTGGTGCATGTATGGAAAAGTGTGTCTCCACTGTACATGCAGGAGCAATTTTCCAACCCTCCGATCCCAACTGTCAGAACTCTGCCATCGCTGTGGATCAATTCCCTCTGAATCCGGATGAATTATTAATGCCCACATTCTGTTTTTTTACTGATGGGGAAATCATTTAAGATGGATTTTTTTTCCAGCTCCAAATGAATTCATCAGTTGTTTAAGGTGTCAATATTATTCCCAGATATTGCTCCGGTAGAGAGAAGCGCTGATCAGGATTCCTGACATGGTGACATTGCTACTCTGACCTTGAGCCGGATACTTAACCCAGCATGCGTCGATACATATTCATTGACACCCTCGCACCACCAGGCAGCCATGTGTACACAGTACGCTGAATTGTAATGTGTATCTGCAGGCATGCACTAGCGGCTGCGGAGGTTTAAACTGCTTCCACTTTCATAATGACTTAATTAAAGTTTAAATTTAATTCAGCATCTTTAGAGGCTGGATGAAAGAGGATTCCCCCGTCAGTGCCTCCATAATTCTGCAGGAAAGTGAGTTAAGAGGCAAATGATATTGTTAGCTTAATGTCAAGGGTGGTGCCAGCGGTGCTGCGAGGCAGTGATTGACGGCTGTGTTTGTGCGAGACCTCAGCCAGGACAGGATGAATGGAGCACAGTTAGTGTTGCCAGCTGAGATCAATAGGCTACAGTCTCAGGTAAGCACTGTGGCTTCACCCCTTTGGGTATTTCCTCAAACGATGATAAATGCGAGGTGTTGGTTGGTTTGAAATGTGATATTTTTCATTTGTCACAATATATCATGTCATATCAGTGATTATACAGGGAAAGAAATGAGGAACAGAGGCCACTGTGAGGCATTATTCCATTATCTCGTTGAAAAAATGTTTCGCACAGCCTCAGTGGACCCCGATAACAGCGAGGCAATATCAACAGCAGGATATTAGAAATCCATGTTAAAAGTTTTCTGCACTTCAATTGTTCTGGTGAAAAATATCAAAGAAAAGCAGCAAAGCTAAGTCGGTGTCAGCAGTAAACTCAAGCTCGTCCCACAAGGGTCCGTGCGTTTTGTGCAGGCTTAATAAGATGCTGTAGTGAGTCATGTGTTGCATGTGGAGAGGAGAGAAGAAAGGGAGGGGAGATCTCCCTGCAACATGACCGCCTCGTCCGCCTGTTGGAGCAGCAAGCCAACCACACCAGCACCCGCGGGACCTATCAGCATCCCGGGCAGACAACAAATGGCTTTACTGCCCGGTGCCGTATAGCGACCACAGAGGGAGCGGGGCTCTGGGAACGACCTGTAAACCAAACACATCACCACATTCAATCTGTTGCCTTATTAATCTAATCAACGGCTCATTCAGGGCTCCTCGGAGACAGCCATCACTGCACTGCAGAGAAAATGGAACAGACAATGACAGTCTGCTCCATTGAAAACAGTTTTGCTGATTTCTTTCCAATTAAAGTGTAAAACAGTGATGTGAGGGATTTCAAGAGTCAGCTCCGCTCCTGTGAAAACATGTTTTATGAGATTGAAAGCTGAAGGTCCTGGCCGACGGAAACAATGCAGCGGCGGGACCTTGAACAACTTCTCTCAGCTTGGATTTGATGCTGCACTTACTGAAGACAAAGAACAAACACGACAAACATCCATCTTTTCATGCAACATTAGCATTTACAAAGAACATTTTAGAAGATACAACAAGGCTCAACATTTTAAGGCATTACTGCACAGGCATCACGCTGAAACATGACAAACAAAGCGGGAACATGAACAGGAAGTAATGACTATAGATATGATGGAAGAAGAAAGAAGAGCATTAAAAATGAATGGAAACAATATCATGGTTTGAATAAGAGACAGTGGCAAAAAAAAGGGTAGTATAACAAGTTTGTATAAAATTTTCATGCATAATATCCCTAATCCATTGGGATTAACAGGAAGTAGCAGCATCTCTCACTTTAAGTAGTGAAAATCTTCCTCTCAGTGAGGCAAGAGCAACTCTTGAATGTTGATGTCAATGATGGCAGACGAGCTGAATAAGTAAAGCCAAGATTATAAACCAAGGAGAAGCAGCTTCAATGTTACAGATAGGCTGAAAACATGGATTTTATCTTATTTTATTTTGTCAATATAACTGCATTTTGGCTCCAATTATCGTCTAGACTTCAAAATGAAAACTACAATTTCCCAGATCCCGATTTTGGCATCTTGAGTTGTTTTTTTCCCCCAGCCACCTGTCCAAAGTCAAAGATATTCAATTTACACAAAACACTAAATGACTACAAATCCTCACGTTGTGAGAGAGGGAATACTGAATATGTCACATTTACTCTTTAAACGATGGTTAAAGGTATAATCAGTAGGATGTTTCCTTGCATTTTTTCAACAACACATTCTCCTCCTGGGCTCTTTACCACCAGAACTTCACTGTCAGTCTCTCGTGCGATAACACGCCCACCCCGCCGAGCTAACACCGACAGCATCACGGTTACCGTTGCGCTAGCATGCTAACCGCTGGTTAGCTTGTCCTACCTGGTTTGAGGCACCTACCTGTCTAACAGGGAGAAGGCCAACTCTGCATCGCTCTTTCGCCATGTTCGCCGGTCTGAATGGGGCCCAGTTGCTAATTTGAACCACTCCAACCTCACCTCTACGCTGTGATTGGCTCAGGGAACCACAACAGCGCCCCTTGTGAAAACATCCTGTGCAGAGCAACAGAATAGATGCAGAGGGAAGGGTCTCATGAGGGTCTGCACGCACACTCACCAACACACATGTATAGAGGCCCAGAAGTGATGATTTATATTATATTATATTTGTAAAAGTCTATATTTTATTTTTCTAGGAAAATCATACTTATTATACCTTTAAATCTATAAAAAGTATTTTATTATAAAAACAGTTATGGGGGGCGCTTGTTTCGATCAGTTAGTAGAGCAGGTGCCCCATGTACAGAGGCTACAGTCCTCGGCACACTGATGGCAGGCTCGACTCCCGGTCTGCCGGTCGTTTAATGCATGTCATCCCCCACTTTTCCTGTCTCTCTTCAGCTGTCCTGTCTAATAAAGGCAACAAAGGAATAACTGTTGTGGGGTATATATTTTTGGGAACATACCTAAGCAAATAGAAATATAGGTCCAGTCTCCAGTCTGTGCAATTTTAATTGTAATGATAACATATTCAAGAACATCCTTATTGGAGCATCCTTTTACATGCATAAAATGGGTAAATATCTCATTATGTGTCAGTTATGTGGGTGTTTGATTGAATTATAGGTATTTTTCTTTTAAGATTATTTTTTTGGCTTTATTAAATAGAACAGCTGAAAAGAGACAGGAAATGTGGGGAGGAGAGAGTGGGGGATGACATGCACCAAATGGTCACAGGCCGGGAATCGCACCCGCGATCAATGCGCCACGGACTGTTGCTTCTATGGGGCACCATGCTCTACCTACTGAGCTAAACCAGCGTCCTGAATTGTAGGCATCTTTAAAAAGAGCCAGGTTATACCGATTTATCAGCCAGTTAGGGGAGAAATATGCAAAGTGATTATTTTAAGTATTTCTTTTGAACAATTATTGATTTAAAACACAATAAAATGGCAGGTAATGAGATAGTGCTATGTGCCCTAGCATCTACGGAGACCGAGAGTGGACATGATAAACTTCAGATTTCAGTACAAGAGTGAAAAAGGAAGTTCTGTTTCTTGAACATAAATTGGTAAATGGTAAATGGCTGTATTTAAAATAGTGCTTCTCGAGTCTTATGACCACTCACAGTCATGGCAGCGGCTGCTATGCAAAGTGCCAATCTCCAATCAGTGTGCCTTCACGAGCAATTTGGGGTTCAGTGTCTTGCCCAAGGACACTTTGACATGTGACTGTAGCAGTCAGGAATCGAACCCCCAACCTTTCAGTTGAGAGACGACCCACTCTACCAATGAGCCACAGCTGCTCCAATATGAGGAGGAGGATTCCAAATATATGTTGACACTTTTTATTTACGTTTGATCAGAAGTTAACTGACAGAACTAGTCACATTTGTTGTCTCCGCTGGCATCCCCGTGATCATGTATTAAAACGAGGACGCTAACTCTGTGTCAGCTCGCTGCGGCGTTTCGGTGAATCTGTAAATTCACCAGCTGCTCTCGCTGTTTTATCCCACAACTCAATAATGGCTCTGGCTCAGGCTGTATTTACAGGATAATGAAAGGGTGCAGCGCTCGCTCTCGCAATGCTCACACACCCAACCAGCCGGCAGTCACATCCAGGCCAACAAAAGTGGCACACATTCGCACACACTTGTTGGCACGCATCTGCACACACTTCAATCACAGACACACACCTGTGAAGGCAGCGATCACAGTTTGCGCTCGCAGGGTTCATGTTTGTCTCATTTAGCGGCTATTGTTGTGATGGTAGAAGTTGTATGCAAACACGTCGAGAGCAGAGACAGACAAGTTTGGATTAGCCGTGAGCTGTTCACCGTCTGAAATTAAAAAACAAAGTGACCACAAATTAAATGTTAGTTTGTTGTGAAACATTTTGTCTGCTGGGATTTGTTTGCTCCAACGCCACTGCTGTGTTCAGAGCAGCATAATTGAGTTGTTTGTTTAGTGTTCAGATTTTCCACAAAGATGAGTTTTGTGACAACTGGAGGCAAATGTGAAATCTTTTTTTGTGTGAAATTAGTTATACGGCCAGAATGATGAAACATTACAGCTTGTGTTTAGGGTTATTGTTTTGTTGCATTCTGAAACTCGATTCAGAAATACATCCAGTACAGGTCTGTGATAAATCCATTATCTATACCGCTCATGTTCAGGGTCGCAGGGGGGCTGGTGCCGATCCCAGCTGACATTGGGTGAGAGGCGGGGTACACCCTGGATTGATCGCCAGTCATTCACAGGGCTGACAGATAGGCCGCCTTCCACTGGTCAAAAAACCCGCTAACATTCGTCTTTTTTGCTTAGTGGGAAAGGCTACAACTGGCATTCAGACACGGGTCAAATGACTCTGCAGTAGACCCGGGTAATTATTGCCATTGAACACAAAGCCTGTGTCGACACTAATCTTCTACCTCTTTCCAGCGCGATGCTATGCTCCATCGGTAACTTCTGTCGTCTCAGCTACAAATTCCGCCTGTGTCCGTCCGAGCAGCGCTCGAACATCGTTCCAAATTTGTTGGCGCTCACTTTGATAAACAGACTGAGTAATAGCTACAATAAAGACGTAACCACCGTAACATCTTCACTGTTCAGTGAGAGACTGCTCCTTCCAAAGTGCAGGACTAACCGACTGAAGAACTCCTTTGTCCCTCATGCCATCAGGCTGTACAACTCCTCACTTAGGGGGAGGAGGTAACAGGGACAGACTCTCTCACAAGCGGTAGCCACTAATTCAGCTCACAAAGTTAATAGTAGTTAACTTCTTTTATTCAATAGTAATATTTATTTATTTCTCAAAGGGTCATATGTGCAATAAAAATCTGTCAATGTGCAATAATCTCTCACCACAGTGCAATAACCTAATACCACAGTGCAATAACCTAATTTAGTTTAATTGAACTATTACCCACTGTTTACTTGTACATTTTCTAAGAGTGTATATTTTATATATTTTGTTATCTAATTTTGTACTTTTTTATATATATATATATATATCGATAGATATATATATTTTGATCTTTATTTTTTACCCTCTGTGTGCTGATTCTTTCCTATTGTATTGTACTGTATAAGCTGCTGGAGACTGAATTTCCCAGAGGGAGTCATCCCAAAGGGATCAATAAAGTTGAGTCTAAGTCTAAGTTTACTAACCCGGGTGCGTTTCGGGCGTGTAAATGGTAAATGGTAAATAGACTGTACTTGTATAGCGCTTTTCTAGTCTTTGCGACCACTCAAAGCTGCTTTTACACTACATATCACATTCACCCATTCACACACTGATGGCAGAGGCTGCTACGTAAAGTGCCCGACTGTCAATCAGATATCACATTCATACCCGTTGGCTATGCCACCGGGAGCAATTTGGGATTCAGTGTCTTGCCCAAGGACACTTCGACATGTAGCCTGAGGGAGCTGGGGATCGAACCTCCGACCTTACGATTGAAAGACGACCGACTATTCCACTAAGCCACAGCCGCCCCGTGTGTTTGTGACTCCAGATGGTGATGCAGCAGAAAAGAGACCGACAGGAGTATACTCCACTGGCAATGGGAAAAGAGACAATCAGCATCTATTAGTGGGTCTTCCCGGGTCCGAAAAACCTGCATCAACGCGTTAAATTCAGAGAACCTTTCACGCTCCCACTCACACCTACATGCAGTTTTAGAGTCGTCCATGAACCTAACGAGCATGTCTTTGGCCTGTGGGAGAAAACCGGAGAACCTGGAGGCAACCCACGCATGCAGAACACGGAGAACATGCAAGCTCCAGACAGAAAGGACCACTTCGTCTGAACTGTGATTCCAACCATGTAGCTGTGAGGCGACAGCGCTAACCACTGCACCACCAGTGCAACTCTGTCTGTGATAAAAGAAGCAAAAAGTTCTCTAAAAGAATTCAGTGTTCAAAAATATGCTGACTTATAGCATTAAAGCACCCTTTGAGAAAGCCTTTTTAACAATCAGTGGCTCAGAACAGAGCCATGATGATTTTAAAACAACTGAAGAAGGAAATTTGGGAAGAAGAGAAAGACAAATGTTCTGATTCCCATATCCATCCATTATCCATACCGCTGATCCTGTTCTGGGTCGTAGGCGGTCGGGGCCTATCCCAGCTCTCATTGGGCGAGAGGCGGGGTACACCTGGACTGATCTCCAGTCAATCACAGGGCTGACACATAGAGAAAAACCTTCACGCTCACATTCACACCTACAATTTTAGAGTCACCAATGAACCTAGCGAGCATGTCTTTGGACTGTGGGAGGAAGCCGGAGGAAAACCATGCACGCACCTGACAAACACGCAAACTCCACTCCAGAAACTTTACAGCTTAGACAAGGTTGTGTACAGTTGTTATCGGTGAGAAATGTTGCAGGGAGTTGAATGCGTTATCAGCTAATTGCCGTGTAGGAGGTTGGATTCTTGTCTCCTTTTTCCTCATGTCAAAGTGTCCTTGAGAAAGACACTGAACCCCGAGCGGCTCCTAGCAAGGCCGGCAACACAGCAGCTCGTGTGAATGGCTGATGAATGGTGAATGGCTCAAGCAAATTATAAAGCACTTTTGTCTGTGAGGTTACAAAAGCACTATAGAAGTGAATGTGTTTACAATTTACTAGCTATATACCATATTGACACATGCGCGCAGAAGCTTCTTACATAATACAGCAACACATAGGGTTTGTTATGGCTGTATATATGGCAAGGACACAACTAACTACAACTTATAAAGCTGAAAGAATCAGTCTGATGATATTCTATATGTCTCTTATTATCACAAAAAAGCACAAAGCCTTTGATTTGAGTCTCCTGGTGTTGCATATATTCATCCACAGCTGAAAATAGTCCCAGAGAAACACGCTATTTACATCACTTTGAATACCCACTGCTAAAAACTACAACGCCCAGCTGTTTTAAAAAGTTCCTAAGCCTTTTTCAAAAGCAGCAAACTTCATGTTTGCGACTTGTTTTTATAGATTTTCCTTGACAGGCATTATACACAGACAGCACAGGGAGCACTGACTGTGTTGAGGGACAGTCTAGCTCATTGTTTGTTTCCGTCTTTTCATAAGGTTTGTGGACATTCTATAAAACATCGCCACCCGCTTCCTTTAAAAAGGATCACTAAGTTTTTATATTAGGTCATTGCTGTCTTTCATAGTCCTCCTGTACTTTGTGTGGGTTCTGCACATTTCTAAAGACGGAGATGAACGCCGGGTCGGCAGAGTCACACAGGGTCGCAGTCATGTCCTACAGGCCAATAATGCTTGTGACAAATGTCAGCGTCTGTGCAGTTACTGTGAACCTGTATAGATTTATTGATCCCTCCTCTTTTTGTTTCCGTTTGGTTCACCGAAGCTCTCCCTCAAGTTTTATGCCCACTGTGGGTCATAAATATTTCCTGGAGTCAGCAGCATCCCTCCATTTTTTACACCTTCTCTCACCTCTTCCCTTTTGTGTGGATGGCCTCTTCCTTTTCACTGGATTTGTTTTGTCCCTCTTGTTTCGGCCCGGGCTAATCTCCGTCATCGGCACAGCTTTGGCCTGCTCTTTCACCCTCCCACTCCTGGAAAGACTGTTTGTAGTAAAGATTGTAATCTAACTGCTAATCTTTATGGCTTTCTCCAGGGCAGCGCGCTGAGCCCGGCTGATGGATTTGCTCGAGATGTAGAAACTCTCTGGAGTCTTGGAAGTTCTTTGTGAGCCGGGTTCGAAGGAAGAAGTTTTCACACATATTCAGATGCGCCAGCTGTCACTACCGGAGTTGTCAAATGGGGAGCCAAAAGGTGTGTCATGTTGTATTTGTTTAATGATGATGCTCATTACTTATAACTCCTCACACTACTCCGTTTTCCTTACCGTATAGTGAGCCAATTATTCCAAAAAGCTGAGGAAGATGCGTGTCTGAAATCTTGTGCTCCCCCTTCTCTTCCTCTCCTGCCTAGCAAAGCAACATATATCTGTCATAATGAGGAGCAAGCAGTGCTTTACCACCAAGCTGCCTCATTGCTAACATAACACACAAAGAGATTTACTAATGCAGGCTGTTAACACAGCCAGTTTTATACACGGCCTGGTTTTATACAGCAGTACAGCAAGCAGTCCCTGGACAGCATGCATTATACACATCTAATTAAGTCTTCACATGTCTATAATAAACCACATTATGCCTTTGGGGCTAGAGGGCAGGTCAGGAGCTGGCGTTCAGTCTGTGTTAGACAGCCAGTTGTCGGTGCGATTTTGTCAGTGTGTGTGTGTGTGTGTGCACGTGTCTGTTTGTAGAATCGCGCCTATGATAGCTATTTAACTTTCGCTAATTAACCCAGAATAAATCAGGGCAGCACAGTAAATATTTGTCGCCGGGGAGGGAGCAAGGGGACGGAGACGTCTCTGTAGTGCCATCATGCCGCCAGTTGACGCGCAAGGAGCGCTAGGAGTGTACGGAGTGTACGGAGGGGGGATCGTGCGCCTGAGTGAGAGATGCAAAAAGAGGGGGACAGATTGAAGCACAGAGACACAGAGAGGGAGATGAAGAGTGAGCGAGGCTGAGGAGGGCAGCCGGCCAGCTGTTGGGATAGTTTGATTGGCCTGTGGAGAGCTGCCTCTGTCTTTTCATGGCACCAGTAAAGTGCAGGGCTCCCAGTGGCAGGTGGCGGCTGCCCATCGTCCGCCTCCCCTGAGACGGCAGAGGCAAAGATCACCAGTCGCTTGGCTCTTTTTTATTAAACACCTTCATGGTCTGCGGCTCCACAGCTACCAACAAGAAAACAGGGAGGCTTCTCACAGAGAATACCTGATCAGCACATAAAAGTCTAAAACAATTTTTAATAGTGCAGCGCCAGTGAACTTTCTATTGCCTTCTCTGACATCAAAGGCTCGGAAGACTAGATGCTACAAATCAGAAGCGCTTCAAACAGCCCACACAGATTTACACAGGTCGCTTCAAACGGGGCATAAAGTGCGGCGTACTTGCCTGTCCTTCATGAAGCCGAGCCTGGCAGCTGGACGGATGAGGGTACAGTAAAGCAGGGAAAAGAATAGGCCTGTAAGTGCTCTGAGTGCTTTTCCCCCAGCAGCTTGACAGCCAGGTCTCGGTGACCGTGTTTGTGACAATCAGGCTACCCTCACATCATCGGTTGGTTTAGTTGTTGCCATGGCAACGTGCGGTACAGTTACTCCCGCTTAGGTGCCAGCGTCGGCTCCATCTGAGTCGATGGTCCTGATGTTTGCTGTCGGCGGTGCCAGAAAACTAAACTTCCAAATTGCTAGCAATACAAAGCAAAGCAAACTCCATTATTCTGCGTGTCTCCATCTCACTTTTTCTCATTTTTCACTCTATCTGCCTCCTCTGTCTCTCTCCAGAGGGGTGTAATTCAATTCTCTGAATACACTACGGGGAGGAGGAGTGTGAAGACTCATTTAAGCCTCCATAACACTTGTGAGTTTTTGTACCAAATGTTACTTATTTTCATTGGCTTCGAGTCTTGGAAGTCTCTCATTTGTTTTTTCTGCCTTTGCCCAGTATTTCAAATATTCTGAAGATTATTTTTCTTGGAATCAGAGATGGAAGTAGAGCAAAGAAAAGTACAAACTCTGTTCAGAAATCTGCAAAGAGAAATATAATTTGTTGCTGGAGACGTTGGTCGAAATAACATCATTTGTGCCAAAATCAATAGTTTTTAATGAGGAGCAAAAGTGTCTCAATAGTTTCCTGCTCTCTTTGTACATGTTAAATGGTCTTTGAATAGTTCTTAAACAATATTTATGATAGAAAAAAAAGGGTAAGAAATGATTGATAGTTGCCGTATCAGCCTGTTAGGCTATTATCCAGAGAAAATGAGTGTGTGGTTCACTCCTTAAACGACTCCCTTTGTTATTCAAATTAACCCCATTGTACCACGTCAGCGCCATGAAGGCAGAGCAAAGCAGCAAAAGTTGTCCAGCGAATTACGCAAAGGTGAGACAGACTGATGGGACAAAAGCTTTGAAAGGCATATTGTAACAGGGCTGCTCCTCAGAAAGGTTATCTCCCTCGCCTGTCCTTGAGCTTTCAAGCGAGTCAGCGGACATTTTGCAGAGTGAAATCCATGTCTGTAGATATAGGTTTATATATAGAAAGTAGGCGAACTCTTACCAAAAGGCCGTCCATATGTAATTAGGATTATAGTCACATTCAAATGGAGTGCTTACTTGGCTCCGTGGTGCGAGCTGTGGCACTGAAAGCGTTCTGCATGTGGATATGAGCTGGCAGGAAGGGCAGGATGTGGGTTGGCAAGAAGGGCACCGTGTCACTCCCGACCTCTCGGAGGGGCTTCGCTGTGAGCGAAAACGATGACATGCGTCATGCTCCGCCAAGCTCCCGCACTGTAATAATACCCAATTATAACCTGGACTAATTGCAATGGCGCTTTGTTTTTCTTTCTGTTATTTCAGAAAGCTGACAGCAACAACTCATGGAAGGATCGATGGCGGATTACGAGGCTCATGGAGCTGCATAGAGAAGAGGGCTCAGACTGAGGCTGCAGCTCTCATTAAAACCCGGCCTGATCTCCGCCAAGCCCTGGGAAAGGAGGGGTGAGAAAGGCAAGAAAAACCAGGAAGACAGCGGAGAGGAAAAAGGGGAAGCTAGGAGAAGAAAAAAGCAGAGCGAAAAGTTAACTGTCCCCTTTGGACACGGCCTCTGCTGGACTCTTATAAATGGGTATTGTTCCCCATGAAGCACACAGTGACTGTTTACAGTTTCCCATAAAGGAGGGCTTTATTCCTGCTCAGGGATGCATTGTGACAAGATAATTTGAATAGCCGAGGTCTTACCACAAAGCTATAAACATTTACGGGCAGTTGACATGGAGAATAAAGAATGAGCCATGTAACCTCTGCAGGATGCCGCCTGACTCCTGATGACACAACCAACGCTCAGTCGACTACTCCGAGCCCGACTACCTTCATCAGCGTACCGGAGATGGAGCGCAAAAGGGAGGGAGGGCGGAGTGAGACAGGGAGAGAATGCAAACAAGTTAATAAACAGAAGCAAAGAAAGATAGATGGAGAGAGTGATAGCTAAAGAGAGGCGATGCAAGGTCTTTGATGTCCCCTTTGATTGGTTCCACAATGAAATGGCGGTGTCTTGTTTTTATGTTTTATCACAGGAGTGGAGCGCCGGAGCAGACCCGCGGGAGCAGCCAGACATGAGGCTGAATTCGATTAGACAGTAATCGGAGATGGACAGGCAGTGGTGCAGTCAGTGTCAGCAACCCGAAGGGACTCCATAAGCAAACTATCACCATGACTTTCCATTTCATGCCATTCATCGCGGTGGCCGTTAAGCGTGTTTGCAATCCACGCTCCATGTTCCAGAGCCGGGCTGTGTTTCAGGGTTTGTTTTTCATTCCCTCTACTGCCCTCAGGAGTGCGAGCAGTAATAATATCAGGTGATAAGAGAGGCACAGAGTCATTAATGAATTACCTACCAGCCTGATCTCAGAGCTGCATGTGCCATCTCCTAGGGCGAAGCAGCAAATCTAAGGTCTCGGGGAAATCTCCTCATTGTATTGCATTTTTTCTCTCCCACATCTACGCACAATCGTCTCCCTCCCTTTGTATCGCCTCCTCTCTCCCGAGCTGCTATTTTCCTCCTGCCTCTCGCTTGGCATTCTGTGCGTTTTCCAAGATGTTTCCAGCGTAACCAATGATTAACAATTACACCAGTGCATCTAATTAATGCTGGCTAATTATGAGGTTGAGATGCTGACAGAGAACGGGGGGCAGGACGGGGGGGAAGATTGCAGCATCTGAAATAATCAGGAGAGAAGAAGAGGTTTCAGAAAGAGAGAAGACGGAGAGAGAGAGGCAGAAGATTTGGAGTGAGCGTCTTAATTAGCATGCTCAGTTTTTTGTCTCAAGACCCTGAGCTTATTACATAAAAATATGGATAACTTGTGCATAAAATTGTAGATGGTACACTCGCTCATCTCATTTGTAGGCCATGTGGATCACGCTGAAAAAAGAGAAGAAAACTGGATGTGTTTTTTTTCCTTCTGTACTGGACGGGGATTATGTTCTAACCACACAAGGTCCCTGGAGTGTAAGGGAAACTCAAGCCATAATTATGTCTATAAAATGCCCACAGATTTTTAATCATAAGCTAATTTTCTGTTCATTTGTCACCGACTGCTAAACCAAAGCGCCGAACCAAAATACCTTGCAGGAGACACACACCAAACCTTTAATGCATATAAATCACTCCATCCTCTTCATTTACTCACATTTTTTTTCTCCTCACCATCCTCTACAGAAGCCCACCACGGACCCCAACCCACTTCCCCAACCACAAGCAATACTTCATCAGGAAAATAGCCAAGAAAAACGACCTCTCTCCATGCTCATAATGAGGCCGCATGGAGCATTCATTAGCATAGTCGGTGTCTGCAGCCCTACGGTATGTCGGAGCTTTATGTTCAATGACGTTTTTATTCCTACAACCATTCTGTAAGGGTTCCATAATAATGTCCAAGGAAGAAAACACATCATATATTAAAGGAACATGATTTTTGCTTCCTATTCAAATGAGCACATCTGAAGAGAGCGACGGCAGAGGAACAAAAGGGTTGGGGGAATTACCCAGAGAATAGTAATTATATTCAGAGGAGCCTGTGATTTAGAGTGCATGTTTGTTGTTTTCGTCTTCCTGTGCAGAGCAGAGGTAGGAAGCTATGCCGCTCGGAGCTGTGACATCGGTCCTCCCTGGTCTTCCGAAGTGTATTAAACTATATGATTGACAATGATTGAAACCACAAGGAGCCTGAGGCAAATTACCCGGGCTGAGGCTCAGTTCTGCTTGTCGGCTGTCTCTCTGCTTTTACAATTCGTGTGAAGCTTTTGAAAATATTTGTTTGTCATACAAATGCAGTGCACGGGCAAAAGAGAGGACAGTGCAAAGAGGCGCTTTAACACCCTGTAAGGCAGGGTAGCACCCGATGATTTCTGAGCTAACACAGAGGCCTCATCAAACACAGTGAAAACAGCAGCAGCAGGGGAGCCGGGGCCAATAAGCCCGACTCCAGTGATGTTTGTCAATATGATGTTGAACACGAGGGGGTTTGTTTAGCGGTGTCAAAGCACCTATTTGTGTTTGAGATGTTGGACTCAATACTGCTTCCACTCAGGCAGACCTGAGCCTGAGTGGATTCCCATCTATTTTCCAAGCGCTCACCCTTTAAGTGTCAAGGTATGGAGCGCTAAGTTCGATGGGAAACTTAAATAGTAAATCGATGGCGCTGCATTTTTATTCCACAAGTTGTTATTAGTCAATATTCTACATCAATCATCCCCAGCTCTATCTTTAAGCAGCGTCATTAGTCCTGCATTCATTTCTGACCGTGCCATCAAATATACATTTACAAAATACCAAACAGCTTACTTCAGAGCTGAACGCACTTTTCCACGGCGCGTTTCAACATCAAAATTTCAAAACTCAGAAAAAGGCGGCCTGCAAACCTTGAATTCTGAAGCCGTCTTTACTTAAAAGTCCATTAAGTTGTAGCGAGCTGTGAATGGTGCGAATTTAAATGCGAACAGAAAGGCATATTAAACCCTTCCCTTTTTTTATAAGTGACATTTTTGTTAACCGCAGCTTAATAATGATTTCTTTCTGGAGTTGTGAGGAGCTGAACTTTGAGCATTTAGTTGCAGGCTTTCTGCAGAACTAAATGTCCAGTTAATTAGTTTCCCGTGCGCGCGGGGGTGTCCGCTTTACAAATCACGGACTCAGTGCCGTTCGGGGGCAGCCAGATGTAGTTGTCAGAGGACAATAGATGAAAAATTCCTCTAATATTGCTCCTCTTCTAAAGCGGCTGTGGCGCGAGGGTCTCTGGCAATCCCGCTTCCTGTGAGACAAACAGTTTTATCTTGGGGAATAAGTAGCAGCAGCCCTTAGCATGAGGGTACAGTACATTTCATCCATTGTATATGATGTAATAGGCATATCCAGTGTAGTAAACATTAGGGGGAAATAGCTCACTGAATACTGTTATGAAAGTCAATAGGGCTGCAATAACATAAATCAATGGCAGACAACAGCCCAAAGCTGAGGCAATGTTCTACTAAATTAGGCATGTAACAATTACAGTGGTGCATTTTTTTTACCTCTCGTGCGCGACCTTTGATTACGGCTCTGTCAGTGGGGGGTAGATCACTTCATGCCTGACCAGGATGATTAGTGCAGGTAGTGCAGGGTTCGGAATTTATGAGCCAAACGTGTGCATGTGTGTGTAACTTCGTGTGCTCATGCATGCATTTATGAGGTAGATTTTGAGGGAGTTTGGTGGGGGTGGAAGGGGAAGGGGCGAGGGGGGGGATTAGTGTTGTGTTACCTGATGTCATTAAGGCGGCGAGGGAGGGGAGAGGAGGGGAGGGGAGACAAATAATTTCATGGGTATTTGCTGTTTACAATCTTCTGTTCTGTGCGGTCTTAAGCTGCGGTGTGAATTGCAGACATATCTCATATTCTCTTTCAATTGTAGCCTGGGGGAGATTTCTATTCTTTCCCCAAAGCCTTAAATAACACGCTCCATAACATTTTTCATGTAGTGACCCTCTGTTCGAGGCTGCATGTTGAATATTTTAATACGCTAAGATCTTAAACCTTTTTACAGCGCTCTCCCTCCACATTTTATTCCCCGGCTCCGGCTAAAATCGCAAACAGTAGTGTATCAAAACAAAAAGAATTGCCTTTAATCCCTCCGCCTGGCGTTTACAAGGGTCATTATTACTTTTGAAGACTTTATGCAAAATGATGAGCTAGGTAAAGCACCTTCTGAGGGGAACCCTTGGTAATTGACCTTGCTGTCTTGAGCCTAGTCAGCAAGCAATAAAGAATGGTTAAATGTTAAGGCAGAGAACTAAAGTGCTTGAAGGGCTACACGTACTCTGCATTAACGAAATAATGGCCCAGCTTATTTCATATTCCGTGTGAAACCAAGGTCACCATTCGCTGTTGTTTAATAGGCATGTGCGGGTGCAAAGCTCTGATTTGAACAAGTGTGGATGTTTGTGTGTGTGTGTGTGTTTAGAAGTGGAACAAAAAGCAGGAGCGTGTGTGTGTGTGTGTTTGTGTGCACGTGCGCCGGCATGTGTGCGCTCATGTGTGCATATCTAAGTATCTGGGAGGCTTTCCATGCCAGCGAGAAAATGAATATTGGAATGATTACCAGTTGATTAACGATCCGGCTTAACAGGTATATGAGGCTTCTGATTTAACAATGCAGATATATCAGCGCGGTGATTAAAACTAAAATTAGAAATGCAATGACAAGGCACCTGAATGATTTAAATCAAAGTCTCTTTTAGGTAGCAGCTCGGTGTCACATGTTAAAGATTAATTCAGCCACAGTTTGAAGTGTTTTATTTAAACCATAAGGATGTCCGCTTATTTCTAATCTTCTCATTTAAACTCTCCGCGCGACACACAAATAAATGTGACATGCTATAAAGGGGATGAATGGGAGTATATTGCAGCAAGCCACTTATTTTTCTCCTGTGTGTTTAACCGCAGACAGCTTTCGATTCTTGCAGATTCCTCATCAAATTGTTTCTAATGGAGCAATTTGAATGTGAGCTCTTAGCATCCAGCTGTCAAAACTCGTCGGCGCGGCCCTTTGGCCAGGCGCGACAGAAACGGAGCACGTGATTGGTCTAATTGAGGTGACATTTCCTCGTTTCTATGGAGAAGGTCACAACACAGTCGCTGTGAGTAGGTGCTGATGTCTCTGCCTCTTTTCCCCGTCCCGCTGTACAAACAGACACATCCATCTGAAGCTATTAAAATCGTGTCTGCCTGCCCTCCTACGTCCTACTGTGATTATCATCTATTACAGCCCGGCACCACTGAGACGCCACTCGCGTTACAGGCAGCTGGCTGACGAGCTTAACAGGGTTCGCCATAGGTTACACCTGCAAGTGTTAATGCGGTCAGTGACCATGGAGCGGGCATGGAAGACAGTGGCGGGATTCCTCAGGGGAAACACACGGGAACCTGCACTGACACCGCAAAGTGTTTTACTTTATGGTTGCAGCAATCTCTCAGGAGTTGAACAGGGGGGATACAGATGATGAGGCAGGAATCAGTAAATACAGAATTTAACGACTCCTGTCAGGGAGGGAGCCACACCAGTTGCATACAAATGTTTTAAGACCAGTTTTCAGGCTTGTTTAAGGGCTAGTTCACTTTAATAACAAATAGTTAGAGGGCTTACTGCTCTTATCCCAAGGAGACTGTTGTTTGTGTTTCCTGCAGCATTTAATAACCAACTAAACAGCAATATGTTTACCTAGCTATTGAGGAAATTGACATTGTTACGGTTTCAGTAGAAACAAAAGGTGAGCACCCAGAAGCAGACTTAGATATAAGGTTTAATTAAATAAAAGGCAAAAATGCACAAACAAAATCTAAACTCCAACAAAAGACAAAAAAGAAAAAAATCAAAAGACACAGCAAAAAAACTTACACAAAACCAGGAAACAGGTAGTCCAAGGGAACACAAGGAGCCACGAGGAAATCAGGGGAGGCACGAAGATAATCCACAGGAAGGACGACAACGAACTAAGACCGGGACAAGGGAAGACAAAGACTAAATACACTGGGGACGTGAAACTAATCGGGCACAGGTGAGACAATCAAGGGAGCAGGTGAAAACAATAAGGGCAGGGCACATAATCCAACAGGCGGGAAACACACAAAGGCAGGAAGTCAAACAAGACAAAACATACATAGGGTAAGAACTACAAAATAAAACAGGAAACACTAAAAACCAAACTCAGGACTGTGACAGCAGAACTCAAGGAGATAATCTCTGGACAATGGAACACAGATGAATTACATAAATAAACAAGACTAAATCAAGAACACAATATATTAAATACAAAATTAAACAATAAGAACTCATGACAGACATAATGGAAAATGTTCAGTATGAGGGCGCTGGGTCATTGTATAGAGATCTTCATGTTGCACTCACAGTGTTAACTACAAGACAAGAGATGTCATTTAAAATAAAGGTACAGATTATGTGTCATATTTATCTCAAGTGTCATGGACTGATGGCAGAAATATGAGAGACTGATATATTACACATTTAGTTTGCCTTCTTTTGAATCACTCTCATATCTGTCCATGCTTAGCTTAGCTTAGCATGAAAGCTGGACGCAGGCGGAAACAGCCAACCCAACTCTGTTTAAATCACATGTAATGATCTGTGTTCCTGCAGCTGTGAAGCTCACTTATTAACACGTTATATTGTGTTTAATTCATATGTAAACCAGTAGAAATGTGAAAATGAAAAGTTTTGGCTTCACAATCATGTGCAGTATAATGACTTTTTAATAGTGCGACGTTGCTATGCAACCAGCATGATGAAGTGTGGATTAAGAGGCCTAGGTGCCAGGGGCTGCATGGTGGTGGTGCAGTGGTTCATGCTGTCACCTCACAGCTAGGAGGTTGCTGGTTCGAAATACAGTTTCGGACATAGTGGACCTTTCTGTGTGGAGTTTGCATGTTCTCCCTGTGCATGTAATCCAGCTTCCTCCCACAGTCTTAAAACATACTCAGGTTACGAGAGCACATCACCCCGGTTTTAGCATCTATTCATTGGCTCCCGGTTCGTTTTCGGATTGATTTAAAAATTCTTCTCTTTGTTTTTAAATGTTTTCATGGTCTTGCCCCTCAGTATCTGTCTGACCTGCTTCGGCCGTACGCTCCCTCACGCTCCCTCAGGTCAGCAGATCAGTTATTGTTAGTCGTCCCAAAGACGAAGAGGAAGTCGAGAGGGGACCGAGCCTTTTCAGTTGCTGCCCCAAAACTCTGGAATGAGTTGCCCTTGCACATTAGGCAGGTCGACTCACTTCCTGCTTTTAAATCCTCTCTTAAAACACATTTTTTCTCTTTGGCTTTTGACTCAGTTTGAGATGCTGGCTTTAATTGTTTTCTTCTATTGTTTTAACTGTTTTGTGTTTTTAGGTGTGTGTACGGCACTTTAGCCAACTCTGTTATTTTAAAGTGCTCTATAAATAAAGTTGAGTTGAGTTGAGTTCAGTTGAGGTTGGGTTCATTGGTTACTCTAAAATCGCCTGTAGGTGTGAATGTGAGCAGCGCCTTGACCGGCGATCTTGTCCAATGATAGCTGGGATTGGACCCAGCCCCCCCGCGACCCTGAACAGGATAAGCGGTATAGATAATGGAATAATGGATGGATGAAGAGGTGCTTATGGTGGGTATAGTAGTGCCCTGAACAGACTACCTAATTCACTCCACTTTTAGTCTTTATGCTAAGCTAGCCTAAGTGCCTGCTGGTTTCAATCTCATGTTAAAAACAAATAGAGTGCTAAATAAAACTGTAACATTGTAAGATAAGAGCGGTATCAATCTTCTTAACTCTGAGTAAGAAAGCAAACGTTTACTACAAAAACCTCGGCAGAAAGTGCCTAAATGAGACACATTATATTTAGATTGAAGAAGCCATTCGATGAAAAAAGTGCAATATTGACTCAGTATCAAAGTACACTCACTACTTAAAGGGTTAATTGTCCAGAATTACAACCCCTAAAAAGGATCAATAAATCATCTCTGGTGGTATCCAGCCATAAAGATAGTAGAAGCTTTGTTTACTATAGCCTCGAACTTTTTATGCACCCAAATACAACAATAGTCCCATGTGGTGCTGTGATGTGATGTGGACAGTATTTCTGGAAAGAGATGTCGCTGCAGAGTTTTTTAAGTATAATGTATTGGTGCTGTGTACACATCAATTTCCCCCATTGTTTTGGTGCGATGGGAAATATCTCCGAAACAGATTTCTAAAAACATGGACACATTGAATTTAAACAATCCGCAGGGATTGGTACACTGGGGTAAAACAGAATAACTTTTATTTGTTTGTTTATTTTTTCTTGCTCCTGATAAACAAACTAGAAGATGATTTGAAAAATAATACGTTTCAAGCGCCTCTTGTTGTCTCATCAGTCCGCTCATTGTTTTCCTCTGCCTGTCAGACACACCTCCTGTTTGACGCACTTTTTGTCTCCGCAGTTTTGCGTCGTCTTCATTCTGCATCTCACTGATTAGTTTTGATCAATAGGAGACAATTCAATTTACAAGTCTGTCACTTTGCAAAACAAAACTGTGTGAAAAATAATTATTGGGCCGCAGTCATTGTTTGGTCCAATTATAACTGATTTTCTACCTGTCAGAGTGTCTTTCCTTTCACTTCTGCTTCCCGTACACACGCTGGATCAAATATACGGCCTTACTTTCATTCATTCATTCATTATTTCATGAGCGAAGCAGGGTTCAGCCAGGAGGACGTCAGCTAGTGTCATGTGAGAGGCATATCACCGTGAATCCCGCAAAGAGAAAATTACAGCGATGCATTCAGGTGTCCCCTCAGCCGTGCGCTCGGAGTGCTTCTGGGGGCTGAGGGGGAGGCAAAGTGGATGTGACAGGCTTAGATTAAATGCCAGAGACCGGGCGTTTCTCACACACACTGCAGCCTCCTGGACAGCAGCCTAATTAGGCACTTCCATGCTCTGCCATCAGCTCTTCCAACAAAATGCGCCCTCCAAAAACACATTTGTTAATGTAACAAAATGTAACACTGAGATACAGTGCTGCTCCGAGGAGGAGAGACAAACCTCAGACTCTGATAATAGTCCAATTAGCTCCTTGAAGTTCATTAATTGCGGATTGATTTTGCGATTTTTCTCATTTATTTCGCTCTGTTGTGGTATTATCTTCTCTCTTTCCACTTCATCTGCTATAGACGCGTGAGATTTTTCAGTCAGCACATCATCAGGCGTATTGTGGCACACTTTAAGATGAAATCAGCTCCTATATTTCTCTGAGAACATGTCAGTCTGTATCACCAAGAGAAGGTCAGGTGTTTTTCCCAGGCATAGCAAACCTAAATACCATCTCCATCTCAGATAAAGCGTTCTTCTCGGGTATTATCACGTCAGGTATAGAGCTGAATTCTCTCTGCTCTATCTGCTCTGATATCTGTTCATATTCCTCTGCGCAGACATACCGGACAGGAAATAAATCTGATTATGGAGTGCATGGGGTAATGTTCAATAATAAAAAGTATTATTTGCCAAGATCAATGTGTGTCGCCGAAGCGATAAAGTACAATGAATGGAAAGTGCTGGAAGCCTGCAGTAAATTTTGATGCGTTGTGATATTGAACACATTGTGACAACATACTGCTTGCCAGGGCTGTAAAACATCTTCCAACAGGCTGTTGAACATCCGCTCGCTACATCCTTACACACCATGACTGCCATACATCAAGGCTGGGCCGCAGCATGCAAAGGCTAAGTGTGTGAGGGATTACATGGCAAGCTGCAAAATAGAACAGCACTACATATTCATCAGGGGAGAGTGGGCTTTGCGTGCGAGTGCGTGTGTGTGGAGTTAATGTCATGAGGCCTGCACATATATAAGTGTTTGTGCGTGACAGGAGGAGGGAAAGTTCAATCAATCATTCAATTAAAGCTGCGCGTGACAGTGACGTGAAACTCTCTGACTGATGGATGGACCGAATCTTCTCAAGTCAGAGGTTTTAGGATCACTCCGGCTCTGTGACATTCAAACGAACAATCAACACGCCCCGATCACGTAGAGCCCGACCGGCAGAAAACTTTTCCCCGCGCCTCATCTACCTCCCGTGGCCCTGGACTGCGCGCGCCGCGCTGCCCTCAAAGCCCCCACTGTTGGGAGGCTCAGGGTATTTAAGAATGTTATCTCTAATGCACAGATGTCTTAAAGGTCCCGCTGGAATAGGCCTGCAATTTTCCCTCCTAATTAAAAATTAATTAAATCGGCTGTGGCTCTAGCCAGGCATAAAGCTGAAGGCCGTGGTTACCGCCACTGGAAACGCAATCATTTATTTAACTCAATTACAGGAAGCCACAGCAGGATCCTCCGCCACTGATGTCACCTGGAGAGTCAGGGTGGCTGTACCGTGCAGGCAGAGCACCTGACCGTCCATCCTCGCACACGCACACACGTGCGCTTCCTGATGTAACTTCCCCGTTCACCTGAGACCTCAGAGAGAAAACTCAAGCCAGGCTGCTTGGCATGCTGCGTGCATCCTCTCGCTCCATCCACTCTGTTGTGATTAATACATACATAGTCATAGAGATATCCTTTGTCACCTGTTTTCCCTCCCTCATCCCCAGGGGGCTGATTTGTGGTGATTGATCAGAGATTCAGACACAGGATCAATAAGGCTTTCACCTCTCCCTTGGCAAGAGCAAGGGGCTCAGTGATGGCCCACTATGCTGTCCAATTATTCAGTAATGGAACACTGGAACCTGCCCAACACTATTAACACGCTGGACGCTGGGGAAAGCAAGTAGCACTGCTAATTGTTGGGTTACATTGTAAACTGTGACAACTGTGCACTGCCCTAATTCCTCCCTTTCTGTGTCTTTAGCGCTAACAAAGAAGCGTTACTTAAGCACTTCTCTATTAGACCTAAATATTCCTGAGTGCAGATACAATTACCACACTGTATCCACTGTCTGTATGCAGCGGTGGTGACCTCTGCACTCCTTATACGCTTAGTCGTCTGCAGTATTGACAGTGAGGGAGTTTAAGCCTACAATGAGCTAACGCTAATTGTCATTTGCTTCGGATGCAAACGTGGCTAAAATGTGAATGAAGTCTGGTTTAAACTGTTCATTAATTAAAGTCAACATGTCTGCTCCATAGGTAAATTCAGTCTAAGCCCCGTCTCTCTTCAAGACCTTAGTGCAAAATCAACATGGATATAAAATGTCTCGCATAGTTTGACCTCATTTGCTGAGTTTATTATCAAAGGAAACAGAGCAAATCAAGTTAAACGATGCCCTTATTTAAAAAGGGATAAAGATCTCGCTCTTTAGCGTAATCTGTCTCTTACCTTTTGTTCTCACTGTAATGTTTACATCCCTCCAGGATAGCAGAATTTCTCAATTTGCCACAGCCTGGCGGGAATGTTAAAGAAATCAAACGCACGTCTGAACAGATGAAGACATGTACAACGCCGCTCCCGGCTACGTTGACGCTTCTGTATTATGTTGCAAGAGACCTGGCGTAGTCGGACTCGACGCATCATCTGTGTGTTTCACTGCTCATTGGTTTGTTTGATTATTAATTAGCCTCAAGTGAATGTGGCGGGGGTTTTTTTAGACGTACATTTGAATGTAGGAATTAGTTCTGCTACATCGGGACTCAGTGAGATGTCAGTAATCACAGCTCTTAAGTGTGATGTGCTACGCCCTTTCTCATTATGCGCAAATCACATTATTCTGTTCTGGTGATTAACACTGTTTACACATTTTCCCCCCTTTTGCTTTCAGGGTGCACTGTGGTGGAGATAACCACAGAGCTCAAACAACCAAAGACCACCTACTAGACTGCGAAGTGCACGACACAAACCTCCAACAGATACACAGGGTTTCATATTCCCTGCATTGTAATGCAATATGTTTGAGCTTTGTAGAAGAGAAAGCGGTGCTCCGCTGGGAATCTCAGCGTTAGGATGTTTCAGTACCCAGTGTTACACAGCTCATGATGATGTACACCAACCCCAGACAGATAGTGGTGTGTGATGTAGCTGCCTGCAGATATGCCTTTGGTTGCCTGCAAAGCAGTCTCTGTGGTTCAGGGACCTCTGGTGCTCTGAGTTTTCTGCTACATATCATCACATCGTCAGGGCAGACCTTTCAGAGTGAATCCACGGCTGTACTGTATCTCATATATGCGGGGAGGGAGAGTTTGAGTTAATGTGCTTCTTTAGAAGCATGTAGCTAGCATGTAGCGGTTACTATAGATACATATATATATATATGTGTGTATGTATCAGCTACATATCTGCCTTTGCAAAGCAACACAACAGAAAAAACAAGCAACAAGTAAACCACTGTGTTTGTTAATATTGTTTTACAGTAACAGGGCTACTGCTGCCATGAATAAAAACATCATTCACTTACCTTTATCCTTTATTCAGCATGTCGAAGGAGAAAGAGAAAATGTCGAACAGTCATGTTGTGCTATTTTTGTGATTTGCAAGTGATTCAGTGTGTTTCATAACCTGCTATTTTCAACATAACTACACACTCAGAAAATGTGTAATATTGTGCCTTTGTCGATACCCACTGGTTAGGCCCTTCTCCAAATACTAAATAACAACAACAAAACCTCTTTCAGCTTTCAGCACCTAGCTTAAAGCCACTGAATCAGTAATGCCATCACCAGTCAGCCTGTCTCATCCAGTCAGACCGGCCCTTTGGGTGCAGAATCAAAAGGCGACTATTGTAAAGTGGCCAGTGAAAGTTGCTTTAGTGTGTTGCCCAATTCTGATCTTTGCTTTTTCTTTGCTTCGCATCCTTTTCCCTTTGGCTGAGATTCTCCCTGTCTCCGTGTCTCCACCGCAGGGATGATCATTATTCTTCCAAAACGCTTCCAATATTACCTCATTTGGTGTTTTGATTATGCAACGTCTCACATTTCAAAGCTGCCATGGATGCAGTGTTGGCGAGTGACAGAATATATTTGCAGAACACTATAATTTAAATGTCCATGTATGAATCATGCACGACTTTATCCTTACATTAGAGGGAAATAGTGTATGTTGTACTCCAGTCCACTCCTGTGACAGCCATAATTATAAGCTAGATTTATAAGATTTTCATACATTATGAACTCCACCTCAATCTGTTAGTGTGACATTTCATTCAGTAATGCATCAGGAATAATAATCCCATTACATTTTTGACACTAAAATTTGACTTTTTTGGACAACAGTGTTGAGCTTGAAAGGATTGAGGATTCGGCAAGTGCTAAGTTATCAAAGCTAAACAGTCCATGCCCATGGCTGTCCATGTGTTTGCAAAGAATGAGATTCTATTTGTAGTGGTAGCTAACCAGGGTTGTTTATTTATTAGCCTTAATAAACTAAGAGAGCGTGTGGAGCACAGCGAACTCGCCCACATCTATGGTGGGAGAGTGAGAGGCTGGTCAATGAGACCAACTGGGCTACTTCTCATCACTATGGTAAAACACCTTCTCTGCTCTTCTCTGAATCCCAACTACAGTGGACCCTACATATAAATCAATGTATGACGAACAATGAACAAGCTAACAAGCCAGGTATAGTAAGAACAGACTCAATGCCTGCTAATGCTAACATAAAAAATTATACGGAAAAAGCTTGATCATCTTGGACTGCCTGCTAATACTATCTATCAGCAGCTGCTGAAACCACCAACCACTAGGTGGCGTGTAGCAGAGGGCGAACGCGAGAACGAGTCATAAAATGTGGCAGAATTAGTAGGAGTTGTTGACGTTCAGTGTATTAGACGGCGATGGAAACAGTCACGGCATTGTATAGTGTTAGCTAGGTACAGTATAATGGCGAAAGAAAATCATGTTCAGTCACTGAAAGATGTATCTCAGCAGCAGCTGGCCAAGAAACGCTGCACACTGGGCCCAGGTGAACTCCAGAGGCTAGCTACAGAGGTGAGACCGAAGCTAAATGTGTGGTGTTGCTCTTTTACAATGTTTTTAATCATAGTAGTGCTGTCTTGTCAGGAAAGTGGGCAACAGTAGACGCTTCATTTGTCATATGCACGGAGATGCAAAGTAAAACGTGGTGAAATAAAGAAGATGCTGTGCCAGAATATCAAAGGGATCAATAAAATAACAATAAGATCAGTAAATACAAAAGGTAAAGATTACAATAAAATGAGATACAATTACTAATGCAAGATGAACTACAGATTGGTGACAAATTAGGAAAAAACAACATGAAGTGTCTCAGTATGGAGTCAGGTCACTACAAGCCTCCAGAACAGCTTCAGTGCTCCTTGCTAAATCTGTTTATATATACACAATCTTTATTTTATCATTAATAAAGATATAATAATAGTTGACTTAACTTGTTTCTGTAAGCAGACATAAATAATCCTTATTTTTTTACACAGCAAGAAAGTATCTTACAATGTTGAATATCTGTTTGGGAGTATCCAAAAGACTGTATTCCACAGAAAGGTTATATGGCTTTGTGTACGTATGCTTCATTTTTGTTATAGCCCCTCCTGGAGAAAAATGCACCAGCTGCCACTGGTCTCACCTTTGCCGAAATTTCAACATCATGATGCAGATCTGTAAAAGGTAAAAATGAAGCTTTGTCAGGTCTGTCATCAAGAGGAGAATAAAACTACTATTAAAATGCTTGTTTGTTGAACGGAGGTTGGATCGATCATGATGCATTCAAGGAAGCCGGGAAATGTAAACGCTGAGCAGCTTTCATGACACAACTTCAAGGGAATTTATCTTAAGTTGAATTTTAGATCTAGAACAGATTTTTAGCTGTTAGCATGCAGATGTCTGTTTATAGAGATTAATAAGAAGATCACGTGATGGGAGTCGGGATGTCGTTACGGCGGATTACGTTCCGCCTGCTTTTGGTCTCCTCACGGACTCCTGCATACGTTGCAGCCTGCTGATACATTATTGGTCAACATTACTCGGACTACAAACATACTAGAAATGGAAACCAGAACACTTAGAACTGTAGAATCTGTTGGCAGGGGCGAGAATCTGTAAAAAGAGATTAGCCAGATCCTGATGGGAGATAGACACTTAGCAGCTTGACATAGCAGCCTTTGCCATCAGTTTAGGAATGTACACCCATTCACACACACATTCCTACATTGATGGCAGATGGCATTGACTGCTCAACAGTCAATCAGTAATCATTCACACACCACTGGCTATGCCACCAGGAGCAATTTTTTGCCCAAGGACACTTCGACATGGAGACTGAGGAAGCTGGGGATCGAACCCTCTGATTGAAGGACGACCGACTCTACCACTGAGCCGTAGAGTGAATGTGAAATGTAATGTAGAATTATTTGAGGGGTCTGAAGACTAGAAAAGAGCAATATAAGTGCAGCTCATTTACCATTTTTACCATTACTTCTCTTGCAGGGTGAAGCAACATGGGCTGTCTTATTGAGCATCTCTGCAGCTGTGCACTGTAAGGTGTATTAATCAGGTTTGATGCTTCCATATTGCAACAACAGTTAAAAACACATGAATTTCTGAATTATATTTGCAGCAAAGATTCCTGTTTGGGGGATTTAAACAAGGACAGAGTTAGATAACAATAGTCAAATGTTTCATGTCATAATACTGGCTCCCCTTCACCTGGTAACACACTATAATTTCATGACTTTTGGCTACAGGCAAAGTCACTGGATCGACAGGAGAGTGTGATCCCAGCAGCATTGTTTGTCATCATTGCCCTTTGAGTCTCATTGGTTCATAGGCTTACTGCCCGAGGCCTTGTATTGTGTAATAATGCTTTTTTTTTTTTTTTCTCAATCAATGAATAATTTCATTGCCCACATATTACAGGCTGTGAGCGCTTAAAGCTGAGCTGTATGTGTGGGAAATGACTTTTTTTAGTATTATGTAAATGTCACCTATTTTAAGTTCCTGACAATTTCTGAGAGGTAACGTTCAAACAAAATGCTGTTTTCAAATCTTGCACAAATGCCTTATTTCAGACCTTTCACTCACCACACACAAAAGAACGTCTGCTCGTGTGTGCGCGCAGGGTTTGAATTGCTTTCCTTGTTCGATTTTTTAAAAGCATATCCACTGCTGCATGGGGCGCCCAGTCAGAGGAGGAAACTGAAGAAACCTGTAGACTTAGTGAAGCTTTTGTTTGAGATTTTTTACCAGCCGAATTTCTTCTCCCCGGGATGTTTCCAGGGTATGTTGCGGTAATTGTAAAGATATCAGGTGTTGAATCCAGAGGAAAGGTCAGATGGTGAATTAATAAAAACACGCTGCAGCCGCTCTCAGCTTTAATAATGTCACTGTCTTAATTAACTCACCTATCACACGTCAGGCAGAAAATCCGTCTCCGCTCAGAAAAATATCTGTGAAACTATTTAACAAGGTTAAATCAAAGTGACAGAAGAGTTTATTGTACGTGTGTTTGAGCGTGTCACTGCCTTGGGTTGTAGGCTCTCGCTTCATTGACAGCCTGTGTGTGAAAGTGTTAACAGAGAAGTGTTTCACACCTTGCCAACTGATGCCCCATCACTGATCACAGAGCGCCGTGCTCTCTCACCCTGCTGGGCTCATTGACGCCTTCTGGATCAGCTTAGCGGTTTTTATATCGGAGCGCAGAACCCAAATCCAGTCCTTTATCATTATCAATTGATGTGTTTTGAAGTCACCGCGCACACACAAGGACACACACGTGCACGCCATGTGGGTGCAACTCAATACCCCGGCTTTTCAGGCTGGACCTGCCCCTTCTCTTCTTGTTACCGTCAAACTTGGCAGGAGGCTGGAGGGCTTCTTGTGCCACAGAACAGAACGTTCCATAAATAAAACACCACTCCTGTTATTTTTAATATGACATACTTTTCAGGCCACCTGAAACTTTCATTTTAAACTCATAAGACACAGCGAAAAGGAAGTCAGATTGATTGTAGCAACCCTAATGAGCCATGAAACATCAATTCCCACATGAACGTCTCATGTTAATTATGTTATGACATATAGACTCACAGGCTTCACACGTGACAGCATGAATATCTTCCAGTGTTCCCCATGTGCAAAGTAAATATTTCACACACTTGTTCCACATGTTTTCCATGTGACCAAATGTGTCTTTCCACGTATGGTATAAAGTTCACGTAGTTAATACTCCTAGGAGAGAACAGGGCATATATTGCTTCCCATTATGCATCAAATTGCCTCAAACAGAGGGATCGTGAATTACATAAGACCAACACCAACCTCCCTCTTAGCCCCATCACTTCCCCTCCCTTTGCCTTGCACAGGGTGTCCTGTGTCTTTTGGGAATTAAGGGGTAAAGGTCATCTAGCCCTCTATATGGAACGTTTTCAGGTGCAAACTCTAAACAAGGTGGTCGAAGAAAAACATTCAGAAATCTTTGCAAAGGCAGTGTGAGATGGAAAATGGCTACCGATGCCAGGGAAGAAGGATTTCTTTTGAAATAAGAGTTTGAAGAAGTTTGAATATATTGATTTATAATAGATGCAAAGTAATGTGCATTTTAATTCAAATGATTTGAAAGTTAAAGTACAGTTATCCAACCATCCATCCATTATACTGCTTACCCTGTTCAGGGTCACAGGGAGCCTATCCCAGCTGTCATTGGGTGAGAGGCGGTGGTACTCCCTGGGTTGACTGCCAGTCAATCACAGAGCTAACACATAGACACCCTCACATCACGCTTACGGCAATTTTAGAGTCACCAATGAACCTAATGAGCCTGTCTTTGGACTGAGGGAGGAAGCCGGAGTACCCGGAGAGAACCCACGCATGCACAGGGTGAACATGCAAACTCCACAGAGAAAGGCCCACTACGTCCGAACCGGGATTCGAACTAGGAACCGTCTAGCTGTGAGGCGACCGCGCAGCCCTTAAAGTGCAGTTATTTAATGCATATTTTATAATTTGGACAAATGTTATTGTGAGGCTTTGGCAAATGTTGTACTTAAAGCTCCTGTGAGGAACTTTTGGTTTGTGTTGATTTTGGCGCCCCCTGTGGACAAAGCTGTACCTCTTATCTCTTTTCTGATTTTGTCCTGTACATGCTGAAGTGGTGGCTTTTAACAACAAATCTCATCCTGCTTTCTTTAACCGTCATATGTATCACTCACTTTAAATGTTTGCCCTTGAAAATGTAAACAAAGGCAGCGTGCAGTTAATCACATCGTCTGACACCTACCCCCCCGCCAGCAGTTTCAGGCATTAAATATACCTCTACAGAAATAATCAATCTTGTTCCTGATGGTCTGGTTTGCTTTTCAGTCTGTTTCATAACCAGCAAAAAACTCACAGGAGCTTTAAAATACTGTAACTTTTGAAAACACTGACTTGACCTAAGCAGCCCTGGCTGCTGCAGCCTCACATTATCTTCGGTTAACCTTTAGAACACAGTTTTCTATCAGTCTGTGGACTTTGTCCCCATCACTTTAACTTTGAGTGCTTATGAAGATAGCTTTTAATGGCCTGTATGAACAGGAGGATTTATTACAGAAAGCAAAAACTGCAACACCTGAATCATCCTGCCCACTTCAGACCAGAGATAAAAGCAGCGACAAAAACACAAGTAAAAAATGTGCTTGGTTTAGCTCACCAATAATGTGTTCCAACCTTGGTTGAAAAATAAAGTTCTCAGACCAGGAAGTTGATGTTTTCATGGCCTTAAAGTTAGAAAAGCGTCGTGTTTTGGCTCATTGCAGGGTGAGACAATGGGATGAAAACAATTGCAGAGACCAGTGCTATTTTTGCAAGTGTTTCACTTTAATATAATACTGAGAAAAAAACCCTCCTTTTCTAGTCTCTGTAAGCAGCAGGAGGATGATCATTCAGAGCAGGGCCGATAAGTCACCCTATTGTTGCTTTCTAACCCGTCCTCATTCTGCAGACTTCCTCTGAGTCACGGGCGGCTGAGTCAAGGGCAGCTGAATCCTCGTTGTGATACATGGAAATACTAAATGTGTGCAGGAAGAACTTATCAAGAGTAGTCTGGTGATATTTCTGGGTTTCAGAGATGCTTCATAAAACCACATGTTTTGCGACCTGCTCGGATAATTGTGATACCTTTGAAAGATGGTTCAGGAATCGATGTGACTCACAGAGCTCCTGCGAGGACTAATGGCTCATCTGATACCTCTGAGAAATCCTCTAACATGAAGTTGGCGGTACTAAACTTTAGTCTGTTAGCCATGACAACTTTATCTTCAGGACGCAAGAACTGAGATAACCTTACCGTCGAGATCAGGTGTTTCTATTGACTTTTAACTTTTAATTGCAGTATATAGCAGTCTTATAAACTAGAGTTACAAAGTGCTTTGACAAACAAGCAATCACGAACACAGTACACAACTAAAGAACCCAAACTACATGGCCAGACGCATCAAGACAATAAAGTTAATGTGAAGTTAAAGCAATTGGACAAAAGATGTAGAATGTAAAAACAAACAGCAATAAAAGCAATAAAAAAAAAGAAATATGAAGAAATAAATGCAGCGAAACAAAAACAACAAATGTCACACACGACATCACATAAAAGCAAGTCTATAAAAGTAACTTTTAAGAAGAGGTGTCACTGACTCTGCAGCCTCGTCTCCTCAGGCAGGTCGTTCCAAAGCTGAGGGGGACCTGATGGCTGAAGCACGACCTGCTTCACATTTAAGCCTCGACTTTGGAACGACCAGAAGGGCCTCACCTGAGGATGTCAGGCTGTGAGCTGGCTCATAAGGTGTCAACGATTCTGCTATGTAGCTCGGAGCCAGACCCGCACAAGCTTTAAAGTGTTAAAGCTGTGAGACGCTCAGAATGTGTGCTTGTAGCTCGTAGCTCGTATGTCACAGCTTGTAACGTCAGGTTCACACATGCAGACTTTTTAAGTACTGTACACGTACACAAACAGTTTCTACAGCTGCAAAAAACTTCTTACCCATTTGCAAATCTCATCTGTGAGCACAAAATATTTCTAAACCTTCAAAATGTATTTACAAATTGACAAACCTGAATGTGTCACATTTCTTTTACGCACTCACAAATAAACTTTTTCACATTCATACAAAAGGTGAAGTTCAACTGGGGGCTGTGGAATTATCTGTTCACATTATTTTGTGAGCTCAAAATCTTTTTGACCTTTATTTGACTCCATAGTCGAAGTTGACATAAGACGAACTGGCACAGACGGGAAGGAACACAGAGTCTAATGCTGCGTTCCAGACAACTGGGAACTCGAGTTTTTTTCCGACCTCCGACTAGAAAAATTGCTCTGGAAAGCCAGTCGAAGTCGGAGTTCCTGCTTGTGAACACGGAGCAGATTCGTCTACCCTGACTTCACGAGAATCCGATTTCTGCCTTCACACAACAACGGCCGCACCCATAGAGAGGCACATCGTTACTGGTAAACTATCAGCTGAAAAGCAACATTATATATGTTTGCCTGCATTTGACTGATAAACAACTATGATATAGTAACACTTGTTCTGCATGAAAATGTTTATGAAAGTTCTCTGAAAGTTTTCTTCCCTCCACAAGTTATTCTGGAAAACGTTAAAAACGCTAAAAAACAAGTTACATTGGCTTAAGACTTACCAAAGACACATCAGTTCGCCACGTTCAGCCATGTTTTTTATTTACGTTTGGCGTCTTGCACCTGGAATGCTTTGAGTTCGGAAGATGGAAATTTCTCAAGTTGCCAGTTGTCTGGAACACAGCATAAATACACACGGGTAATCAGACACAGGTGAGAACACTTATACCCCTTTCCCACCTAAATGTAGCGTGCTGACGCAGGTTTTTCAGACCCAGGAAGACCTGCTTATAGATGCTGATTGTCCCTTTTCCCATTGCCAGTGAAGTATACTCCTTTTGGTCTCTTTTCTGGTGTGTCACCGTCTGACGTCACAAACGCACCAGAGACAGGGTTATTAAACAGTGAAGATGTTACAGTGGTTAGGTCTTTATTGTATCTATTACTCATTCAGTCTGTTTATCAAACTCTGCGCCGACAAATTTGGAACGATGTTCGAGCGCTGCTCGGACGGAGACGGGTGGGATTTGTAGCTGAGATGACGAGGAGTCGCAGAAGTTACCAACGGAGATTAGTGTGTTGACACAGGTTTTGTGTTCCCATCAATGCCGATCGGAGCTGCGTGTTAGCAGGTTTTTTGACCAGTAGGACAGAGGCGAACAATAAGGGTGGGGCACACAATTACCAATGCGGGAAAAAACAAGGAAGGAAGCAAAGCAACACAATGGTGGTGAATGACAAAATAAAACAGGAAATGATACTAAACAACCAAATACAAAACTAAACAAGGATCATCCATCTATTATCGATACAGTTTATCTTGTTCAGGGTCGTGGGGGGCTGGAGCCAATCCCAGCTGTCATTGGGCGAGAGGCAGGATTACACCTGGACTGATTGCCAGTCAATCACAGAGCTGACACATATAGACACGCTCACACTCACACCTATGGGCAATTTTTAGCGTCACCAATGAACCTAATGAGCATGTCCTTGACTGTGGGAGGAAGCCGGAGAACCCATAAGGAACCCACGCATGCACGGGGAGAACATGCAACCTCCACACAGAAAGGCCCACTTTGTCCAAATCGGGGAACCTTCTAGCTGTGAGGCAACAGCGCTAACCACCGTGCAGCCCTAAACAAGGATCATCCATGACAGAAACTGGAAGCTAATGTAGTGAAGCGAGGATTAGGGTGCTGTGATGTCGTCTGTTAAAACCAGTAAGAAGCCGAGCTGCTGCACTGTGGACTCGTTGGAGGCGAGGGAGAGGCTTTTTCTTTTTCCTGCAGTCTGATTTAAAGTCTATGTCTTCTTTTAACTGTTTTTAATAGTTATTATCTCATTGTAATTTTTACCCCATAAGGCATTTCTCAACTGTTGTTTTGAAATGTGTTCCCTAAATGAATGGGCTTGAAAACTCTTGTGTAATGCAGTTTAATAATGTTCAACTGGGCTGAACTATTTAAAATAATCTCCACCTTCTTCTACAGCAATACAACACACAAGAAAAGAAGTATGGAGTATTTAGTCAAAGCTGGAGTAACATTTACTATGGTAAAACTAAATACTATTGTTAAACATGTAGTTCCCTACAAAGTGTTTTTGAGGAGATAAAAACGTAGTTCAGTTCAGTTCAGTGCTTTCACACTCACGCAGACAGACATCAATCAAACTGAGAGTTAGAAACAGCTTACTTTAAAAAGGGCACCCAGTGATTTATTATGTCACTCCCATAAAGTCAGGGTAGTTGTTACAGACAGGTTTAAAAGCAAAGGCAGTGCTATCCTTTTAACCTCTAGTTTAAGAGTCAAGGCCTCAAAGGGCTGAATCCTACGTAGATAATATAACTCACTCAGCCTCATTAGACCCTCCCTGCTTCTCTGCATCTTTCAAACTCCATACTGGTGAAAAATCTTCCATCTCAAGTCCGAATCAGCATCAACCCTAATGAAACAATAAAGGATTGGAAATTTGAAAATCTTCCTCCACAGCCACAGAACGCCTGACTCAGCTGTTTTAATTGTAGCACTCCTTGAAAGTGAACTTCATGTGTAAAGTCAGTGAAGTGCTCGATAAAAAATGTGTTTTCTTGGATCCTCTCGAAGCTGTCCTACAGTCCACAAACTGGTTTAATTTCTTCCAGCTGCAAACAGCTCCTCTGCTTCATTTGTGCATTGCATTGTGGGACAAAATGTCCATCAACTACACACTTGAGCACAAGTGAATTTAGTATGCACGCTGTTATCTTTGAGTATGCTTAATTTCAACACTTTAGCATTGTGAATGCTCTGCATACTGAAAACAAGTTGCACTTAGTATGTAGTCTAAGAAGGTTTGCAGGATGTGACTTCAGTTTTACTGCTGGATTTCAGCACCATGGACAGAGTTACACAGAGTTTTGCTGTTTCATGTTTGAGCTCCGGCTCCTGAAGGGGAAATTCATGTTCCACTTGCCTCCGCAGAGAGCACAGGTTAGCACCACAACAGCGCCCCTCGAGCGGCTGGGGATTAAGTAAAATGCTCAAGGACACTTAAGGAAGGTAAATGCTTGCTGTCACTGGGGCTTGAGCTTAAGCCCTCTGCTTGAAAGATGGTTACTTTGCTCAGTATGCAGTGACAGCTTTATTAGATCATGCAAAAGCAGGAAGAAAGCAGGATGTGGAATTACAGTATTTGTTGTAAGATAGATTTAAATCAACAGTATGAGCAGAATGTGCTTGATATGCATCTCCAGGACGGCCCAAGGACAGAACCCTGCTGACCAGTAATACCATTAATATATTTTATCTCTTGTGTGCTCTCTTGTAATTACCCTTCTCCCTCAAGGCAAAACCTTGCTCCTTGGCAAAACCATTCGGTGTGTCTCTCCTTTCTTGATTCAAACACATAGAGTCAAACACGTACACGAATAAAGACCCCTTTTAACAGCTGGGATGCTGCCAGCCTGTGTTTGTGCTGCTGCTGATAATATGCCACCAGTATATTTGTCAACCTCCCCAACACCCCCTGCTCTCATACTCCAAAGGGAAATAGCTGTGCCAGCGTATACACAGCGGCACCACGTGCACACACGCAAGTGAAACCTTATACACATGCAGGTACATCAACAAGTAGGCCCTGTGGATGCTTAAATATGAATGTAGACACGCACGCCGCACACACACACACACAAGCACCTGTTGAGAGACGCAAAACAAAGAGAAGAGTAAATATTGAGTACAGCTGGAATGGATTGCCAGATGGACGTGCTGTATCTCTTCCTCGTGCACGCACGCCTATCTCATTCAAATTTTACATTCACGTCTAATTAGGAATAGCTCTTTCTGTCGACTCATTATCAGTGTTTGACCTTTTGCTTTGGCTGTTTGAGGAGCCGAGCAGCAGTCGACGGGTGGCCGGTGATAATAGCTCATCATTTAGCTCAACACATGCTGATTAAATAAGATAGGGCCCACGCTTCCAGCGGCCTGTTGTTCCCAGAAGGCTAAGTCAATTTGGGAGCACCTTAACGTAAAGATACTTGGACAACAATAAGGTTTCCTCAAGCTGAGCGAGAGCAAGACGACAAAACAAGATCAAACACTCCCCGTGCTTATACTGGGACTTTTTTTTCCCCCCTTTCAAAATTTTTTTCAAGCCTCTTTTATGCAAAGTCTCATTGGCATGAATTAATAATAACACTTCAAACAGATGCAAATTCATTGTACTGTGTCCTCTCCTGCTCTGACAAATGCTGAGGTATGTAGGCAGGCTCCATCCCATTCTGTTGCTGTGATTAATTCTCTCGGGAGCGGGCTGCCTATGCCAAAACTGCAAAACTTTTGGCCTTTTGCACCCTAAGTTTTATGGAGTATTTACATAATGTATATTGATCCCTACGACAAGTGCACAACAAGTTATCCGCTAAGTATCCTCACATTTAGGTTCATGTACATCATTTAAGAATATCTTAAATTTAGCTTAAAAATAAGCTGCACAGAAATATACGTGAGACGGAGAGAGACATGCACGACACGCACACAAATGTTGGCAGGAAAGTAGGCTCGGTATGTCTTTCATAAGCTGTATCTGTGTGTGGGCTGCTGTGGCATGCATAAAATATTATTTTCTCAACAAGTCGAGGTTGTGGAGGAGTTAGTTCAGGAAGGGGTGGGAGAGAAGGCCAGGGGATATACAATATTTGGGCAGCTGACAGCTGCGTGCGTGTACGTGTGTGTGGGAGTCTTAGAAACGGGAGTGGGAGTCGCTGGCGTTTGAAATGCAATGAGGTGCGTTTGAAAGGCGCTCCTGTCACAGGTAAGCAGGGGAGCGAGAGCAAGAAGTGTGCGCTGATAAAAGGAGGAGAGGAGAAGTGCCCATGCTTTAGGGTGGCATACGCTATCTGAGGGCTTTTTGCACAGACTGAGGAAAGCACTCAACACTACACACACTTAAATACAAAAAGCCCCCCTGAAACATACGCATACACTTTGATCCTTATGGGAACCGTCCTCAGATTTTAGGGGTCCAAAGCAGAAAGCATGTTTTAGCCCTGGTTTTGGGACCAAAGGGTGTGTGCGCCAGTGTGTGTTGGTGCTTTGTTTAAGCCCAGAACAAAGACTTGATTCCATTGTTCAAGGTGATCGAGGGAAGCTCTTGATGTTCTCTTCACTTTCATGCATACTGTAAGGATAAAGATATGCCTTATAAATCAATAATTCCTGCGTCACGTGCTCGGTGCAGTGATGTCCTCCCCTGTATCGCTCTGTGTCCTCTGAAGTGCAATCTCCAGCCGCTCTTCACTAGCTATTGAATGTCACTGCACTGCTGGTTAAAAATATTGCTTTCTCTCAAATCCCCCTCAGTTTATACATGTGGATTTAATGTAGAATTTATTAATGTCATGCCCTTTCAGGGATATGACTAATTAAGAGAGAAAGGCTTGAAGGAGAAAGTGTCACCGGGGTGAAGCTATAAAGCTGTTTCATCTGTCAACACATTGAAACTGGTTCACATCGCTCGCACATCAGGGCTCTTACTGTTAGTGATTAATCAATAGATACCTCTCTGTGTTGCTTCTTTTCTTCCCTTTCCCTTTTCTGAGGGGAAATTGATGACAGGCTCAGAAAAGGACAGCCTTTGAAACTGCTGTCAGAGTTTGTGTGTTTTTGGGGACAGATTATACCACCCTTTTTGATTTCCCAAACACTTATCTGCCTCTGCAAGTGCTAAAATACCAGCGGAAGTGAAAAAGTAATAATTGAAGATGAAATTCCTGGCCTGTTGCCCGTAGGTTGAAGGCTGTGGAGGTGTAATTTGGTTGTGACTGCTCGGAGGAAATGTAAAATGAAATCTGTGAGAATTTATGGCGGTGGAGCACATGCATCGGAAAGGTCATCGCTTTGTCATTTAAAAAAAGATTTCAATAAATGGTTGGCTCTGTCTGCGGTGAGGCGCCGGAGCTGTGGGGCCGACTGGGTGGAGCCTGGTGGAGAAAGGAGAGAGTGATGGAGCATCTCCATAACACCCAACTGGAGGAAGAATACTGTAGTTAAGTCTTAACGCGCCTGGAGATAAGACATCTGGGAGGGCAGAATTATACTGTATCTCTGGTGCAGCTGGCGAGTATTGTTGACAGCATTGATCTGAGATCCCTCATTACAGAATAAGAGAAACCCCTACAGCGACGTCACCCTGGAGAGGGATGGAGCCAGGCGAGGGGGAATGGGGAGAAGAAGAAGGGGGAAAGACGTGAGGAGAGAGACTTTCAGAAGGAAACATGGGTCGGAGGAGGCGAGGGAAATAAAGGAAGACAGAGAGAAAATCAGCACGAAGTGGAGAGAAAGAAATGAGTGGATAATTGTTAGTTTGTAGTTACAGCATGCAACATTCACCTTGTGTTCTATGGTGGAAGGATTGATCACTATCCAATCGATCACAGCCTACGAGGAACACTGCGTTCCGAGGAGAAAAACTGTGTTGGCTTTGCAGTTTGCATGTAGCAGACTAAATAATGCTCATGGAAACTGCCTCCAGCTGTGAAGTGAAGTAGTGCAGGGATACTTAAAATCCGATATTACTGCTGAGGCTCCGAGTAGCATTAAGTCGCGGATGCATTACGGATCTATCTCTTGTCTCCTGACGCTATTTAGAGCGTAATATATCCCTGCAATTCAGGTTGTAACAGATGTGTCACACGGAAAGGCGTGAGATGCTTCTAATCGGGGGGAGGGATATCAGGACAGCTTCCCATCAAAGTTATTCTCACCAGACTCTGCTTTAGCATTCACAACAGCAACAGTAGCTTTCTCTTCACTCTCACATCGCTTTTATGGAGTACCAGCTCTAAATCCACCTCAGTTCCCCATCCCTCCCTGTACGCTCAGCTGGGCTTCCATGTCGTCCAAATAGGGCAGGAATAATTGGATCAGCAAACATGGACTCTTGGTCTCCTGTTTGTTCCCACTGACAATTTTCTTTTCTCCAGATGAGATACTTTTTAATTAGGTTATATCGTTTTTAATGCAATTTACATTACAAGCAGATGACATCAGTTATAATGCAACTGACGTTATGTCTGAAATGCACTCCAAGCTGCTCTGTAGAGCATCTGTGGCTCTAATGATGCTAATTATCGGATAAAATGTCGGCTGGGTCTGTTTGCTAACTTCCCTTTCCACGAGAGCTCCATGTCGGATGTATTACATTAGAAGATCACACCAGTCCTCTCCAAACCATACCCTTGTGATGTAAAATGCTACCTCCAGCTTCTACGTGTCATATTTTCCAGAATAAGTAAGGACTATGTTTTTCTGCTTGCCGTCTGCACATCTATTATCTCACCTCTATAGACCACGATGATAAAAAAGAATCACAGTAAAAACTGTGACATTTCAAATCCCTGCATTGAACTGGTTGTCAAGGAGATGTCTCAGTGAGATGTGTCGGGCAGAAGAGGAACTGCTCTTTTAAAAGAGCGTTTACCCAGCTGCTGGAGGTGTAATGTGCCTGCCATTAGGACTCTGCGGGCTAACATGGAGGCTCAGAAACATGCAGCTCTTCATCATGGGGGCTACGCTATCAGACTCTGCGGAGGTCTCCGGACTTCTGATCAAAATCCATTAAAATGTTCTGCAGTCATTGTTAAGGAGCAGCCTGGCAGCCGCATACGACAAACACAAACTCAGATTCAAAGACCTTTTCCTGTCGCCCGCGCACCCTCGGATCTTTAAATTCTCCGTCCTGATCCGCTGGACCGGCTGCCTCCGTTTAGAGACAACTGGTGATGAAACTGATGGAAAGTGCCAAAACCTATTGTTGATAAAAGATGCATAGTGCTGTGTTGTGTTGGGGGATATGGCGAGACAGGCAGAGAGGCAGATAGACTGAAGCAGCTGTCAAAATGGTTGTTTGTAGCCCCGCGCGAACCGTGCATTGGGGAAATAATAAACTGCATCATTAGAACCCCTGTCATTCACAAGTTGTTTGTACCAGCCACCGACTCATGGCTGTAAATACCCCAGCCTCTGCTGCACACAGAGAGCACAGGTCAGAATCATTAGGTGGCTCATTTAGCAAAGGAAAACACATATTAGGAGATGATCTGCAGGTGTTTTTCAAACTAGGCCCACTGCAGCAATACATTAGCATCAAAATGAGCCTTTTATTTATATGTTTAGCTCTTTAAAGACCGTTTTTTCTTCTGTTTTAATCACAGGAGCCTCTGTTTTCTTACTCCTAACAATCAGCAGCTTCCCCAAAGCCTGCGTGCTTTTATAATATGGAGCATTTTGTGATGAATATGCACTTTCGAAAGCTCTCGGCCCTGTTGCTCCTTGGAATTACTTGTTTTTTGATATTTGGAAATATATTCAGCTGAAAGGTTACAAAAGCAGCAGCACTTGCAGAAAATAGGGAAAATACCAAAACTTGTGCCGTTCAGGCTGTTTTAATGAGTCAGCATTCCAGCACAGGACAACAGTGCAGCCATATGGCATCACCTGAATGAGCCTAACCAGCGATCCAGACGACCTCCTGACGTGAGAGAGCCTGTGCCTGTGTGTGTTTGTGTCTGTGGCCGCTCGGTGCCACACCCCCTTCTCCTCGGTGCGGTGGTATGATCCAGGGATGCTGTTATAGCGGCACCGAGCCTCACCAGCAACAGCATCGCCCGTCAGCCTCCTCGGGTTCAACTGCGGCTAAACGCACCGCGCCGGGCTCCCTGTCACACAGCACAGCGGAGCAGCAAGGAGATCCCTCTCCCTCTCCGCGCAAAATCGTCTCTCCCTCCGCCTCTATCGGCATTTGAGAGCGAGCATCATCAGCATCAGCACCGCCGCCTCGAAACCAGACCAGCAGGCACACAGAAAAAGGTGTCTCATCCACATTTTTAGCAGGAGCACCACGTCTCAAGGCACATTTCTACCGCGGGGATTGCACCGTCTTCAGCATTTGCAGGCTTCTTAGAGCATGGAATCGGACTAAAGGAATGGCTTTACGTCGGAAAGGTAAGCGGCACGTTCAGTTCTGGCCTTTACTGGGCTCAGTGGGTGAGATCGGCTACGGTGCTGCTTGGCTAAACGAGGCTCGGGTGGCTGAGACAACGTGAGTTCACGGGAAATGTTTATTATCAGCTGTTCAGATGTGCTATGGCTCGTGTGTGTGCGCGCGCGTGTGTGCATGTCAACGTGTGTGACAGGGAGAGAGAGAGAGAGAGAGAGAGAGAGAGAGGTGGAGAGGGAGCGTGTGTGTGTGTGCTCGTGTGTGTTCATGGTGCGGTTTTATGAGAATCAGTGCGCCTCCTTTGAAGTATAGTGATGCAGACTTTGTGCACAAACCTGACGTGCAGGTCTGAACGATGACATCCCCGGTACAGAGCTGCAGCATGCCTGCTTCATGTGTGCAAGTCGTGTTCGTTTCGGTTCAGCGAACGAACGTAGCCTTGAGTTGTTTTGCTCCAGTTCTGGCTCCGTCCACTCCATCTCCATCAGCACTAAGGTAGCCTAATGATGCCAGCAGGGCCACCGGAGATCCAGGGGGTGTAGATCTCTCTGACGCGCGCCTTCTGTCTTCCAACATCCACGCAGCCTTTACCGGGCCCGGGCCAGACACCAGCAGCTCCACCACCACCAGCACCAGCAGCAGCTCCACCAGGTCCAACAGGCACGTCAGGACACATTTCAACACCGTGACCTGCTTCTCTCTGCTGGTTTTCACACCTCACGCATGAACTTCTCCCCTCCTGCATGATGCTGCAGCCGGTGGAGCTATTCCGTGACTAAACCCATTCAACTCCATGCTATCTGTTTTTCCCACACTGGCTGTGTTTTAAACGTGCGAATGGTAGCTAAATAATTAACATCAGCAAGTGCATTTTGATAAATCATAATTATTGTGAAGGCAGTGAAAATTGCAGCAGTATGGATGTGCTCCGATGGATTTAAATTAGACCTCCTCACTCCTCTCCTTCACAGCAGATTATAAATAATTGCTTGGAATAAACCACTGGAGGCATATTTCCAATAGATTAATAAATAAATAAGCAAAATAAATTAATAATAATAATAGAAATAAGATTTCTGATTAATTGTCTTAAGATATTCTTCCATTCAAACTTTAAAAAAACACGCCATACTTGTCCTGCAAGGCTTTTTAATGTGGCTTTACTTTGGAGGAGCTGTAGACCTTTAATTTGAAAATGCACATTGTAATCAGAAACTTTAATTTGTCAATGCAATACAAAGGTCATTTAATGCACCAGTCCTCCAGCCACTGTCAAACAACTCTTGATGTTCAGTTTGTTTCACCCATCAGACCAACAAGGCTATTTTAAGATCCAAAACTAAACTATCACCAGCTTTAATTAACAGCTTTGAATGCACGTTGTGCCGGCGCTGTACTATGTGTCACTGCCCTACCTGACGCTGCTGCTCACAATGACGCGGGCGCCGTGCTTAATTCTTCCTCTGCTCGCACGTTATTGATAGTGATGATAAAAACGAGGCAGTCTGTCTTTGCTCTTGGTGATTAATAGGGAGCATCTGTGTATGGAGGTTAGATAATACACAAACACACACACACACGCACACACTCTCTCTCCTCCTGGGCTCTTTCCTACACACAAACACTTGGAGTCACATGGAGAAGGAGATGATGTATGGGAGCTGGGGAGGATGATGATTGTAATCCTGCTTTCATTTCTCCCTCTGTACTGTACTGTAGTCATGATGAGCTGTGTGTGTCATAGCTTGGGGCTGCTCATACTATCCTCTGGTGTGTGTGCGCGCATGTGTGTGTAAAAGTGTGTGTGCTTGTTGTCCACATGTGGCTGGTATTTTAGGCCCTGCAGGCCGCTGCACTGGAGGCGCTGATGAGCGGTGATTAAGTGCAGACTTTAAATGCCACACCCATTAGGACAACGCCTTTACAATTAGAGGACTGCTCTTTGAATTGAAATGTCACTCCACCAATTATATGTCGCGCACATGCCACAGTCATTGGCATATCTGTCAGTCAACATGACTAATCAATCAGGCAGATATTTAGGATTTCTTGCAGCTCCACTTGTGCCAAAACTCTCTGGTTGCCCTCAGCAGCACTTAGCGGTTAGCAGTCGTTGCTATGCTAATTACCATCTTCAGCTGTTGCACACTTTTTAATATTCTGACTTGTAGTTAAGCAGGTGGTGCGTATGGTGTTTTGGAAAGCAAAAAATGCAGCTCAGCTTCTTTGGCTGGGAGTCGCATCATTATTTCAGTGCAACTTCCTGACAATTCAGGCCCCGAGTGCAGACTGCTAGGATACTGCCGTTTTTCTGTCAGCACATCCCATTGTCCTGAGTCAAGAAACACTGACAAAAAAAATCTTGGCTTGTGTCTAATAATTTGTGTTTTTCTGAGATTTGAGTGATATTGCATGGCCTTTGGATAGCGCAGCGCCGAGCGAGACAGCGGGGGAGTTCTTTTTGTTATCCAGCCCTGCATTATTTATGAATTTTCATTCCAGGAATGCAGTAGCCCCTGGCACTGTAATGCTCCTCTCTCCCATGGAATCGCTCACACATTTCCCTCCTGCCCAACAAGTTTGCTGCAAAAACAAAATTTCCTTAATAAAATTGGGGTCATGAATTAGAGAGGGGACAACGTGAAATGCATCGGAGGTTGTTTATTATATTGAGTACATCACTTAGAGCTGCAGTCAGAGTTTAAGCTCGCAGGCGATACCAGGCCCGCTGGGAGTTTTTATCCCCCCCCCTCTCCCTCTGCATGTCCATCATATGGAAAGAATGTAATTGCTGGAGAGGCATAAAATGTGTCACAGTGTTCGCCACCCTGCTGATAATTTCAAAGTAAAAGAACCCGTGCGAGTCGGGTAATAAGGCTGCTCGACCACTAGACTCACACACACGCACACACTTGGAGATGTAACCATTGTACAACTTCAAATATTTACCTTCTTGCTGCAATACTGCTCCATCCTCAAGAGGAATTGTTTAACAAATCCTGCAGTGCTAATTAGGGTTTCCTCTTTTCACTCGTCTGCAGTCGGCCTCTGCAGCGAGGAAGCAGCCAGCAGCGCGATCACAAACAGTGAAATATAAGCAGTATAATATCACCAAATCACCCTGTAAAAATCTTATATGGCAGTATAGGCCCAGTGTTTACAGCAGACAATTAATGCAACCTGCACTGCAAAGCATTCTGGGCAATGTAGCATATTTAGTGATCATGAGCTGTGAGTATGAAAAGCTTTGGTCCAACATATGTTCATTATTTTTAGGAAGTGATTGACAGCATATTTTTAAAAAAGAACAGTGTCCTGTTTAGGGACATAATGAAGTCTTTAACAGACGGAGTGGGCTTTTATTTTGTACACATACGTCTCAACATAAAAATATTTTTTTCCGAGGGTTATATAAGATTTTGTAGATTGAAAGAGACTTCATTCATCAACGGGATTCTCTTACTTCTGCTACCTTTTTCACTATTTAGCACAGAACGAACACCAAACATTTCCAACAGCAGGCCACGGTGTGAAAACAAACTCAAAGTCTGCTTTGTTTTTTTTCTTCAGTCTGATAGGATTTCAAAATAAAATAGTGTTTGTTTCAGCGTGGAAACCAAAAGCAAGACCAACAGCAACACAGACAGGGACAGAAATAGTATCAAAACCAAAAATCACCTTCAGTTACCAGTGCCGCAACCAAGCACACAACACACACACACACACACGTGCACACACACACAAACATACAGTTTAGGCCCGGGGCGTTACGCTTTAAAGTATCTGGCAAAGTCTCAACTGGCGTCTCCAGCCCTCTATTCTTGCTTGTCTTCCTCCATTGTGCTGTGGGCAAGAGTCAAGAACTGTATAGGGAGGGGGGGGCTGTTGTGTGAGTTTTGTGTTGTGAAAATGCAGTCACAGTCTCCCTTCGCTCCCCTCTACCTTCAAACTCCCCCTCTCCCTCCTCCTCCTCCTCCCACATCCCCTCAAACCCCCCCTTCTTTTAAATTCTAGTCAGAAGACTGAAGGATCAGAGACACGAGAGGCTTACTGGTCAAGTCCACTCTACTTCTCTTTAAAATATGAGATTAATTTGTCAAGAGGAGTGTGCGTGTGTGCGCGTGTGTGTGTTAAGAGGAGTGCTGATGAAACACACCTGGCTAGAGGGCTGCTGAGACAGAGGAGCAATAGGACTGATGTTGATTTAAGTGTATGGCAATTCTTAAGGACGTCATCTGTGATGTAGTTTTAAGCTGCAGTTTACAACCTTTTTCTGAATGATTGATGGATGTACTGATTATTTTCTACATTCATTGATTCATTAATTGGTATAAGATATCAGAAAATTGGTAAAATTAAAGGTGACTTCTAATTTTTCTTTGCTGTCTGAACAAAATCCGAAGAACTCATCTAAAACGCACATTTGAGAAGCTGGAACATCGTAATTTATGACTTCTTTGTGTGAAATTGTGCTTAATTTAAAATTGATTAGACTGTTTTTCTGACTAATCCAACAGTGGACAAATGGCTGCCGCTTTAATTAAGAGTTTTGCAAGGTATTCCTTTCATTTTATCCACCCTCGCTGTGGTTCTGCTCTGGTGTTCGTTATATTTCATCCAACCCTTGTTACGTGTACTGTGGACACAAACCACAAAACCGTGCGTCCTATTGTCTAGGCTGCACACACACACACACACACACACACACACACACACACACACACACACTGTGTCGGCACACTAACTCACTCGGACACACACACACACCTACAGGGACACATTTCTCACCGTGAAATTTTTATTCATCAAGTCAGTGGACAACTTAAGAAGAAGAAAAATCAATTTTTGTTTCCTGCGCGATTTATCACCTCATAAATTGTCCTTCCCTTCAAAGCGCACGTGTTGTCGTCAAAATAATTAAGTTAAAATCCATTACATTTGCTTTGATTTTATGCTGCTTCTGTTGACACCGAGGACAAAAAGGAGGCGGCCGATTCTACCTGACATGATACAGCCCGCAGCGTTTCACCTTCACTTTAATCAATGCAAAGACAATGATCAGGGACGGATTCAGGCTACATCACATCCGTGAGTCACTCAGCGAAACCTTGAACAAAAACAACTGATTATTATTTCTTTAGTTGCAGCTAACGAAGGGATTTAAGTGGAGGTGAAGTGACCACACGCCTGCTACACGTTAGCCCACAGTAAAACATCAACAACACCTACATTTGCACCTTAAGGCCATGATTAATACCTCAATATGAATAAGTTGCATCTGCAGCTTTGTTGCATGCCCACAGAATGAAGTGATTTATTCAGCAACATAAAACACAGTGATGGTATACTGTACATCTCGCCTCTAAACGAGTTCATCTGTTTCCTGCTGACTGGTAAATAGCCTCGTGTGTATCATCAGTAATATTCATAGCTCTACTTTCTAGATGATCATGAATTATTAACTCATTGAAAAGATGAATAGCTCCAAAACGGTGCTTGATGCATCTCTGCTGGAAGCCATGTATAAAACACAATACGGCACCGAAACGCCACAATCAAGTTCAGTATGTTTCGCAGCGTTTGTGCAGGGGAGTTGTTTTTGTTGTCGAGGTTTAATTTCAGAATGAGCCCTGATCCACCGTGAACTCTGGGATGTATTTCAAGTGCGTGTATCATCGCCCAAATTGACTCCTAACTGCAGAGACACATATTCTCAGCTGATCGGCAGCCAAAACGCCAAGCCAAACTGCACAAAGAAAAGTGATTTGAGCAAAAAAAAAAACATCAATTCCAAGAAAATCATGGCAGCAGTGTTGAGCCGTGTTTCAAGTAAAGCAGACCTAATACATGTTGTCTGCAGATGCAACAATCCTGAAATCCCTTATTTTACAGCGTGTACTCGCTGCATGTCATCCACACCGGATGTGCTTGGAGAAAGGAATTCTGCGTTTTTTGTTCCCTTTAATGGGCTCAGACGACGCCGTGATTCGTCTGACAAGCAACAAAATGAGAAATGCAAATACTTAAGGAACATGCTCGACGCAGCTTTGACTGGCAAATCTGGAGAAAAGAAGAGCCCACAAAGAAATAAGATACAGGATATTAGAAACAAAAGCACGCTATAAGATACTAAGGAGGAAAGTGCTTAAACTGATTCCCTGCCATTTCCAAGCGGCAGATACATTTTACAGTATGTGCTATTGATTTCAAGCTTAAATGATTTGTTTATCTGGAAAGCTGCGACTCCTATCCTCGCTGGTATGCGGCTCACGCATGCAGGAGGCGAAAGCTTCAGGGCGAAAGCATCGCTTACATTCTAACAACTTAGTGAATGTTAAAAATCCGCTATATTTCTCTGAGAGAAGTGGTTAACAAACTGTATATACCATACACAGCAGCATAACCCTGAGGTGCATAGACAGTATGCGTTGCTATGGCCTGAACAGGCCTTCAAAAGGAATGTATTCAGCCCCCACACATCCACGTCTCAACAGCTCACAAAAGAGCAGCACCAGGACCACAGTTTGTTCCCCGACTGAGTCTTGTGGCCTTTGTGGAGCTGCTCCTCTCTTTGTCGAGAAGCATTTTTTTTTTTTCTCCTGCGCGAGAGCTGCTGAATGCTGTCTGTGTCCTCAGACTGCGAGAAACAGAGAGGAGGTGGAGGAGGCTGAGAGCAGATCTGAGGAGCAGGAGGAGCCACGGGGACGACTCGGGACTTTCACGCTAGAAACATCCCAAAATTTCTCCTCTCACGTCGTCCCGTTTTTTTCCCCCACATGACAAGCGTCACGTTGTAACAGCGTAGATAGAAGATTAGCCCACTTAGCATTCAGGAATCAATCTGCAACGCTGCTCAACAGCTACTAGTACATCTTTTCAGCTACTCCTCTGCAGCTAATGCTCCTCACTCATTTCTCTGTAATCAACAACTTCATAAAGTAGACGCGCAGGAAATACTGTCCAAACAGCTAATCGCCAAATCCAATTTGAGAAATCAATGCTATTGATTCATCAATTAATTCTGCGTCTGCAATGCCGCCACTTTGCTTTGCTTTGGGTGTCGGAGGTTTTTAGCGGTCAAATGCATTATTGAAAGAGGCTTTTTACCAAGCAGTGGCTGATGCAGAGAGCTTAGGAGGTTGTCAGTCTTGATGTAAAGCTTTATTTGCAAAGCGAGTCAGTGTGAACAGCCTTTTAGTCCTGCTAGGAGGACAGTGACATGAATTTATCTTGCGAGAGAGGAGGAATATCAAATGTGTTGAATAAGGCTTTGCCTTGTCAGGAATATTGATTAAGTGGTTTTGGGTGGTGTCTCTTGCTCCGTGCGTGTGTCTGTGTATTTGTGGCTAGGTAATGCGGCGCGCGTGAATGCACACGCAGGCCGTGTGTGCCGCTGCATAATCTGCGTCTTTTGTGTTTTTTTGTTTGCTCCTTGGTGTGGCGGAGGGGAATCAGCAGAGGGCTTTAGATCACAGAGCAGGAGTAGATGTGGATATCATGAAAAGGAAGTGGTAGTCTGGACAGCAGCAGTGGGTAGAAAGAAATCTCCCACCTATGCAGCAGTCGAGATCTGAGAGAAAGAAGAAAAGTTTTACCCTTAGTCGAGATATAAAAACAGCCTTTGAAAAGTTAAAGCTCGCCTGCTCCCTCGCTTTAGGCCACATTCAGAGGGCATGAATAGTGTAGGACCTTATGGATTTCTCCACACTGCTCATGCGTGCCACGCCGGTGTGGGATTTGACCCATGTCCACTATAAATAGTCAAATGGTCCAGGATGGTTTCTCAGCTTCTGACAGCTCCTGACAAGCGCCGATCTGCGCTGCGAGTTGACACACACACGCACGCACACACACGCGCTTTGTCTTCTGCGTCTGTGTCACGCTCTTTTTACTGACACCAGTGGGCACACGCTCTGACTCGCCGGGCCTGTTGTATCACCTATTTGACTTGATTTGTACATACAGACATTAACCTTGGATGCTACCTTGCGAGGACAAATGCAGGTGTAGGCCATGCACAGGAGGCTGATTGGTAAAGACGCCGCATCACATAGAAACAACGAGCAAAGGGTTCACAGTCTTTACTGAAAAGGCCAGTGAAGACTGTTGATTCTGGCGGTGCGGGGGCGTTCGAGTGTGTTGTTTGTTGGTAAGTGTGAAATGCTATAAGTGTGTGTGGGCGCGGGGGCACTGAGTCTGTCTGCTGTCGCTGATGGTCGGTTAGGTTTTTATCTTTGAATCTTTGAAGGGTTACAGAATGTATGGACAGGTCGAGGTTCTCTCTCTCTGTGTGTGTGTGTGTGTGTGTGTGTGTGTGTGTGTGTGTGTGTGTGTGTGTGTGTGTTGGTATACAGGGCTGTATGCGTTCTGCTGGTAAACCCGGCATTAGCAGCAAGAGATTTCAGGCTTGGTCAGCTATGAAAGCACAACTACGTGACGAGAGTGCTGCCGCCGCCCACAGATAGCTCGCCCTTATCCACTAATTAAAACCCTCTATCAGTCCATGTCTCACTTGGCAATCTCTCTATCCTTCAATTCCCCCTATTTTCACTGTGAAATCTCTCCATCTCTCATTATCTATCCATCACTCTCTTTATCCTTATTCTCCATTCATCCCTCCCTCCCTCCCTCCGTCCTCTCGCCAGGAGCTGGGGGCTCCCAGTGGGCGGCGTTGTGTTTTGTTGTGTTTCGGGTGGTTTAGGTATAACAGGGTCCTGTGGGTCCTTCAGGGCTTCTCGTCTGAGGTGTCCCTGTCATATGCCTGAGGAGCCATGGCGGCGCTAACGAATAGAACAGATAGATTTTTTTAAGCTCTACCTCCCCCCCCATCTTTTCACACACACACATTCACATACACACCCTCACTCCAGGAGAGGCATCTCTCTCTGACAGCTCACTGTTTACTCCCGTAGGACCTGCAGCCTGGATCTGCATTTGCAGCAACAGACTGCGCCTCGATTCCTTCTGATGATTAAGCCATCATTATGGTAGACAAAATGGAAACCTGCAAGCAACAACGGGATTGTCAAGACTTGAGTTAGGCGCATCTGCAGCGACGTACAACGACAGTTTTATGTATGTTTTTCTCAAGGTTTCTCATCGGCATTCCTGCGGCTCGCGAGGCCTGTTTAGTGAGCGGGATTAGCTCGCCTCTCTGCAAACAAGCTTCTTGGAAATGTGCAAAGGCCAGAGCTAACAAAGATAGTAGCTCCCTGCTCACTGGGGGTCTCCAGGCTGTTATGAAAATAAGACCTTCTCTGCATGGTGGAAATGTATTAGTAATCCTGGAACTATACTGTATCAATAAGCTGAGGAGCTAATATTGTTGGACGGCGCTCTGCTCTCCCCATCCTCTTTGTTTATTTACCAATGTGAAACTCAATTTCTCTGCCGCCACCGCCGCCGTCCTCCCTCCGCCTTTTCTCTTTTTCTCCCATTCTGCATGCCCTCTCCTCTTGTCCGTCGCGATTTCAGCGCATTCATTTGAGATCGGAGAGAGTAAATCGGTTTTGACTTGCCCTCACGGTCCTTGCCTTTACGCATGACGATCCCCGCCGTTGCCGTTTGTGGTATTGTTGTTCTGGTCGGACATCTCGGGGCCCCTCCCTCCTCCCGAGAAGACTCGGAGCGTAAATCCTGTTTAAAAGCAAGTGTGGACGTGAGCCTCGATCGCTTCTCTAAGCAGATTTGCAAAAAACAACACGCTGGCCCGTGGTTGCACTGTTCGAGCAAATGGATGGTTGAGGGGATCAAGTGGGTGAAGAGTCCCATTAGATATTATTGCAGCCGTGGATTATCACTCTCTCGTGTTTGTGTGAAAGCGAAAGTGATAAGAGACAGAAAGAGAAGGGTTAGCGAGGGGGGGGGCATGTAATGCGATGCATGTGTTTCACTCAGTGTTGTCACTTTGTATTAATTTTAAACCGAGCGGTGAAGAGTTCATTACACACTGATGAATTATAGATTAGAATTAAATTAGAAATAAAATAACATAAACATACATTGTCACTGCATACAACTACTCCCTGTTAATCCTTTCACAGCGCAAACAATCCGACATGAAAAGCATCGTTAACTCCTTCCTCGCTTCGTTTTCCTGCATTCTGTGACAGTTGCGTATCAATAAGTAAGTGAGCGCACACGCAGCGCTGCACTGTGGCTGGTACAGTACGGAGAGAATGCATTAATCATTGAAGTGTATGAATTTTACATTCTTGAGTCCTGCATGGAGATGATTAAGATCAGTGGTTAGTCACTGGCAGTACAGTGATGCAATAAGTCCAGCACTTAGTTAGCTTCACAGAGGGATCCCTCGGTGCACCACGTGGTCCCCGCCGCTACAGCAACATACAAAAATGATGAGGGAGACCATATCTTGTCGTGACGGTTTTGAATATTCCTGTATTAAAAATTAACTCGAACATGCTGCTAATTATTCCGACATCCTCAGACCCCGCAGTTTGTTTTCTGCGAGCCTGCAGCACCCGCTACGCCACAAAGGTGGCTCTTCCTCAACCGCAAATCAAGGCTGGTGCTGCGCTCAGGTGGCACATGCCGGCTTGTCCTACAGAACGCCGATGTGTCTTGTTTGAAGTGAGCTTGGCTCTAGGAAACAACCTCCAGGTTTTGACATCAAAACCAAGAATCAAACCCCCTAATGGGCACCCCACTGTGGGGTAGAATTAGCGAGAATAACCCCCGCCAGCAGGCTTACTTCTCTAAATGCGGCGGCCTCCGAGGACGAGGTGGAGGGTGGAAAGCATGTTAGGTAGGAGGGGGCGAGCGAGGATGAGAGGGAAGGAGGAGGGAGGGCAGAGGTGGGCTGGTACAAGAAGGAAGGATGGTGAAAGAGAGATGAAAGAGGGGCAGGGGGCAACAAGCAGAGAGGTGTGTTTTAACTTTATTTCATATTTTACCTGTCGATTTACAAGCAGCGCTACACGTACTGAGTCAAATGTTCACTAGATGGTTTGTGTTCGTGCAAACACACGACAGGGGAACAAGATGGTGCTCCCGCATGCAGGATTGCATGCTTTCATTCCCGCGTGTAAACGTGTGACAGACATGAAACGGGACAGAGAGCCTCAGTAGAGACAGACAGCAGTCAGTGCCTGCAGCACGCTCAGAGCTCACAGGGTAATGTATACTCGCTCCTCGCCGTACCAGAGAGAAGGTGACACCAGTCAATCCCACTCTGACAGGGCAGCACAGATAATAGTGGGCTTTGATTCCCAGCAATAACTCCTGCCAATCAAAAGGAAAGGCGTCGTGATTGCAGGGCAGTGTGTGTATGTGTGGGAGCTTACAGTATGCTACAGTGTGACATGATAATTACATGCAAAAGGTTTTTTTTCCAACAAAGACCGATGCTGCCGAAAAGATATGGATATAGAAGTTTGTTGCATAATATGTGTGGCAGAGAGCCAAATGATGAATGAGGGTCTGATGAAGGGATGACGAGGGGGGTAAGGGTTGACAGATGAAAGGGTGAAGGGATGAAGAGATCAGGGTGAGGGTTGAGGGATGAAGAGATGAGGGCAAGGATAGAGGGATAAAGAGATGAGAAAAGGGTGGATGAAGAAATGAGGGTTTAAGAGTCAAGGGAAGAAGGGGTGAAGAGGTGAGGGTGAGGGTAGAGAGATGAAAGGATAAAGGGATATAGAGATGATGGTAAAGGTCGAGAGATGGAGGGATGAAAAGAGCAGAGTAAGAGTAGAGAGATAAATGGATGAAGAGATTCGGGTAGAGTTTGAAGGATGGAGGGATGAAGTGAAGGGGGGAAGGGTAGATGGATGGAGGGATGAAGAGAGGAGTGAAAGAGTGGATGGATCAGTAAGAGTCCAGAGATAAAATGATGAGAGAGAAGAGTGTAAGGATCTAGGGATGGAGAGATGAGGGGATGAAGACATGAGGGTAAGGGTTGAGGGATAGAGGGATGAAGAGAGGAGGGTAAGGGTTGAGGGATGAGGGGGTGAGGACATGAGGGTAAGGGTCTAAAAAAGAAGGGATGAAGAGGTGAGGGTAGAGGAATGAAGGGATTAGGGTAAGGGTCGAGGGATGAATAGATGAAGAGATGAGGGTAAAAGTTGTGGGATGGAGGGATGAAGAGAGGGGGGTAAGGGTCGAAGGATGGAGGGATTAGGCGAAGGGTCAAGGGATCAAGAGATAAAGAGATGTAGACATGAGGGTAAGGGTTGAGGGATAGAGGGATGAAGAGAGGAGAGTAGGGGTTGAGGGATGAGGGGATAAGGACATGAGGGTAAGGGTCTAAAGAAGAAGGGATGAAGAGGTGAGGGTAGAGGAATGAAGGGATTAGGGTAAGGGTCAAGGGATGGAGGTATGAAGAGTGGAGGGTAAGGGTTGAGGGGTTGAGGGATGGAGGGATGAAAAGAGGAGATAAAGGGTTAAGGGATGGAGGGATGAGGGGATCAAGGAGAGGAAAGTAATTGCAGTCGAGGTTGGACGGATGGAGGAGAGAGATGAGAAGGTACAGATATACATACAGCATTTAAAGGGGATGTGTCTGTGTGTTATAATACTACATTTAAAGGGGATGTCTGTGTGTTATAATACTACATTTAAAGGGGATGTCTGTGTGTTATAATACTACATTTAAAGGGGATGTCTGTGTGTTATAATACTACATTTAAAGGCGATGTCCTGTGTTTTAGCATCAAAGAGAAAACGCCAGAGCCGAATGGAAGGAGAGACAAATGTGCAGCTTTTACAGATCATCTGCGCTATGATAATGTCTGCAGGGGTTGAGGGTGTGTGTGGGATGAACGTGCGAGCGGCTTGGCCCAATTTTTGACTCTTTGCTGGCAGGGGTCGGAAGGGTGGTCGCCGTGTGGGCGTGTGTGCGCGACAACTGGTCTGTGCGTGTGCATGCATGTGGGGAATGAGGAGGGTGAGTGTGAGGCCAGGGTTTGGAGTCTTTCAGGTGGAATAAAAGCATTACTGCAGTGGTAGAAAGGTCAGCTGTAAACTTGTATCAGACTAGTGGTGATCACCCTGTGCTGCAGATCTCTGAGGTATTGAGCAGGCACGCTCTAATGGCTTTGATATATGGACTACAGGACTCCCTGAAGAGGTCAATACCATAGCACTTTGTCTCTATGAGCAATGACCCTCTCAAGCTCCATTTAGAAGCTTTATATCTGCAGGAAATAGGCTGGAAAGGCCTCAGGCAGGGCACGGTGAAAGAGAACTAATATGAATGAAGTATTTTCTAATCACTTCTTCTATGCTCTAATCGTTGTCCCAATCAATCATCGGTTATGGCCGTACGAGCATATTGTGCCGGACGTTATCAGGAAGGGATTTTGATGTGGTTGAGAGAAGAACAAAAGGATCTGAGCTGAATAGAGCTGAAAGAGCTGATTTATCATTCCTCCATTTGGAAGGGCACTGACACTGTAAAGACTGGTTTCTCACAGTGTTTCATCATTACTTAAGAATCTGGTGAGTCACAGTGTTTAATGAGAGTGACAGACGGGGGGGCTAAGCTACAAATTTGTTGATTTATCCACAACTTGTCAATGGTGTCTGTAAAAAGGAGATAAAGCCAGAATACAGTAGCTGAAGGAAACGGAAACGACAACTGACAGAACAAAAAGCTGTGTGTGTGTTTTTAGCCAATTTCTCCTCAAACACATGCGGACATAATGGCCACCATCGCGGTCCCTTCTGAGTGTATTGATTTGGAACTAACCTTTGGTGTGAAATATGAAAGGAGCCAAATACTGTTTATGAATGTCTGCTGTAATTGGAATGAGCAGATGTTGCAATATTGTTCCGCTGTGTTCAATAACAGACTTCTTGTGCTATTTTTCTCCTCCATTCTGTCTGCTCAACCCCCTGTTTCCTTTCATTTTCCTCTGCTGGCCCATCCTTCTTCCTCCCCGCTCCTCCCTCCCCTCCATCCTTTCTCACCTGCAGACTCTGTGCTCTGTGCTGTGGCTGTGCTGAGTGACTAAGTGGAGCCCTATAAGCCATGGAGGAGATGGACAGTAAACCCTACCAGCCGTTGTCTAAGGGCCGCCATGAAATGGAGATGTCCTACACCAGCTCGTCCGACGAGAGCGAAGACGGCCGCGCCCACCACCGCTCCTACACCTCCCGCGAAACCCTGCCTGACTACACGCATGAGCTACGCCTCACCCTCGGATCACACCGGGAGAGACAGAGCAACTACAGCCAGCCTCAGCCAGGTAGCACACTCACGGCACGCCGAGAATGAACTTATTTACCTTGAAATATATACATGCACTGTTCCAAAGATGCTGTGTAGGCACACAGGTGGTTACAGGCTCAAAAAGATACACACAAACACACACACACACTGAAGTCTTTAAAAGGGCCTATGTGAATTACCTATTACAGTCCACAATGAGCCAGAAGGACAGTCAGAGGCAGCCAATTACCCCTTCTCCACAGAGGTGATATTTCTCTCCCACAGCTAAACTAGGTCAACCCCAAACCTCTCTGGCCTCACCTGGGGTGGAAAACCACCCTTCATTACACACACACTCCCAGATACAGACATAAGCGGACATAGGCACACATACGAACGCACGTTGACACATACACACCGCAAAATTCTTCCCTGCTGGTGACAGGAGGAGAAATGGGCCAGCGCGTGCTGTGATGGATGGCCTTTATGCAGGTCATGTGTGGTGTTAAGAGAGAAGCCGCACCTCATCAGGAGCATGCCGCTGTGCAGGGTTCATAGTGATCAATAGACACTTTTTCCACTACTCCAACCTCCTGCTACTCTGCGAGGCCTACCCACCATGCTAACAAGCAACATTAGCCATTCACGACGGTTACCAGCGCTGACAAGCAGGCCGCTCCGGGGATTTCAAGGTTTGAATGCCACCTTCTATAGATTTTGTCGTATTGTTCGCACTGCAGCAGCGCGATGGCCATTAGCAATAATCATGTCGCTGCGATGTTGTCCTCAACATCGTGGTGTCAGAAAGTACTAGCTTTTTTTTCCCCAAACAGTTACTCAGCCTTTCCGTTTCCCCCACAAACAACATCGCCTGCCATCAGTGTCATATGGTAAGGTGCGAAAGACCCCCCAAAGCAGCCTTTGAAATGTCAATGGCAGCCGGTTCTGTGAAGCACATCTGTTCATCTTTGGGCTACAGAGTTATATATAGTATACCCTACCTAAGTAACCAACTGTTAAGGGGGGACGTTGCCTCCAGTGACGTTTTTAATGGATTACGGTGTTCCTGACAAAGATCAGCCAATTTGTTTCTCCTCTAATTCCCCTCCCATGTTCTTCACTTTTTCCTGCATCTTGCCCTCTCCTCCTTTCCTTTCCTTCTCTTCTCCGAGCTGTTCCAAATGCCTCTCTGTCCATTATATTTAACATCACATCTCCGCTCTTCTCAACGTAGCCTCTGTCTCTCTTTATCTTTTTCAGAAAGATACGACTGCTGGATAGAATGAACAGATAGATGCGTGATCATTCTTCAGCACATAACAGCTGACTGCAGTAATGACTTTTTTGTTTGCCTATTAATTAACTCAAATTAATGATCTCAAGTCTTCAACAATTTGTTTGGAAGAGCCTGAATGAGTTACAGTATGAATGTGTAAATTATTTATAGCCCCACGAGAGTCTGATCATCTGAGTCTGCGTGGACTTTTTTACCAGCTAATGGAAGATATTTAATAAAATTACATGAATGTGGATAAACACATCTGTTGGTTTGCTTCCAGATATAAGAAATACAAAATGTGAATATTTGTATCAATTACCTCACACTGGAAAAAAGGATTTTTGAGGGTAGTAAATAAAACCCATTCAAATTGTGTGAATTATACTAAAAGTAAATTGAAAGTAAAGTTTACCTGCATTACCTAATTTTCAACAGTGACATATACAAACCAAAATAACATAGCAGGCTGAGGCTGGATTAAGTGCTGAACGACTTTGAAAAAAGAATTATATTGACTAATATTGCGATTTCGATATGATTTGTGATATTAAATTGAATGATAATTTTTTCATTTATTATACTCATTTTCATTGAAAAACATTACAATGATTCTGGTGTGTCTTCTGCATGGATCTGTACCAAACAACGGACAACAACGGACAAACATTTGATACTGACGTCTGCGTATGTGAAGTTAAGATTCCTGTTGCCGCCGGTGAGCAACATCATAAGCCTCCGACATGTTTGTTGTTTTTTTGTTGACATCTCTGTCATACCGAGATGCATCATAAATCATTGGCAAATCAATGACGTTGATTAATTGTTCCTACATTATTCTGCTGTTTCCTTTTAAATTTTAGTGCAGAATTTTAAATATGCTTGTTTTGACACGGAAGAATAGAGTGCAGGCACGTTCACGAACATTCGAATCTTATGGCTCCATTCATAAGATCCCTTCAAAGAGCCGTATTTCCCAACAGCACTGTGTATCATAGAGTGAATCAAAGTGTTCATATATAGTCAGATATACAAGACAATCTGTAGTCGGCATGTCTGTATATGACAGTGCATTTTAATTTGCAGCCCTCTCTTGGCACTTACACTGGCAGACTTTCCAGAATATTAATAAGTAAATTAACACGAGCAGGCTAATGTTGATTATAATTTATTTGAGCACCTTTTTAAGCGCTGTCACCTCAGAGCTAGAAATCCTAGTTTGAACCTTGGTGCAGACAAAGTGGGAAAAGTTGTCTGTCTCTATGTGTCAAGAGTTGTTATTCCTCCTTATTACTCCCATATGTAGTTGTGTAATCTAATGAGAAATGTTAAGTAAAGGTTTACCTAATTTATTTTAGTGTATCGTAGTTGTTAAACTTACTCTTCACTCAAAACATAAGGTAAAATTTACTCAGTCAAATAAAGTGCAAATTGTTACCTCAATTTTACTGATTAGATTCTATAGGCTTTTTATAGTGCATGATACAGTTGATTATCGTGTTTCCGAACTCAAAAAATATTACGTTTCATGTCACTTTGGTTAACTAACAGATGATAAGTTAAATGTTCTTTTTTATGCCTTTTCTTAAAAGACTCTTTAATTGCTTTTTGATGCTCAGTCGCAGTTTAGGAGAATATTATCAAGATGGAATTATTTTACCTGAAAAATATGCAGAGGAAGTTCTGCTTTTTACTTTCTCTCACACAACAACAAATCTACCAATCACATGGCAGTGCAACCTTCACATTACCTGAGAGGCAGAATTCAGGGCAAATGCTGTCACTCCCATAGCCTGTCATTGCTAAGAGTGCATTATAGAAATGAAAAGTCTCTTGGATAAGTGTGTCATTATTTTAACATCTCATGGTTTCTCATGTGGATTATGGTGACTACATAGAAACAGTTGCCTCAGGTATGAAAGTATCTGGCTCCAGATTTCTCTGTTAATTTGATTTATTTAAGAGTATTCATCATTAAAGTGAAGTCACCAGTTTTGCTTGCATGATAAAAACACCCTGGTTACTCCACCCCTCCTCTCCCAGTCGGGTAAACAGAATTAGCTGTGTTTATCGTGCATTACATTCAGGTCTGAGAAGCACAAATTAAGGCCCCGATTGCTTTGGCAGCCATTATGATTCTTAGTACATCCAACATTGGGTGAAAGTCGTGTTTAGGATTTAAATGGTCAATTTTTCTGACTGAAATGGAAGGAAATTGGAAGTTTAAGAAAAATCACTTTCCCTCTAATCATCTGCTAAAACCTCCTCCTGTATTATACATTTGTTTCAAAACAAAGACGCCTTTTCAGTTTACAGTCAGTCCATGTTTGTTGCTACGGGGAAATAGCCTATTTGCTCCTGAATTGCCCTCTTGCAGCCAATTTGAGCTAAACAGTGGTGTGTAGTGGTGACCAATCTTGCGCCGCTTTAATTCCAGCAGAACAGTGTGTGAACCACAGTTGGTCCCGACCCCATCAAACAGGCACAGCGGGACACAACACTGGTCAATGGAGTGGTCAACAGGACTGTGGCTTTTATTGAAACACTGCGGTCTGTGTTCAGAGGACCTGACCTAACACACATATTAACTGCACTAAGTGAGGAGGGGAAGAAGTCTTTCTCTTTCCGGAGCTCTCAGTGGAGCCTATACGGAGCGCGGCTACAATAGCATCTGTATAGATTTCAATTTATGGCAGGGTTTTTTTAAATTCCATCAGTTCCATCACTTGTACATTTTAAACAGAAAGCTCAGGTGGCGAGGAAGAAAATTTACTCAACTGCCTCTGCAGGGGAAAAAAAAGAGTAGAGCTCAATTGAATAGAATTGAATTGAAGTGTAACCAGAGGACTAACACAGTATATCTGATGTTCTCAGATAACAGGGTGATGCCTGGGATTGGAGGGCGTTCTAATACCTGAAAGCATATGAGGCTCAATTTTTCCCTCAGTCTGAGTCAATATTAATAAGGTTTGATCTTTATCTGATCTCTTCACCCCACCAAGGAGAATATAGATGAGATCAGTGCTCTGTTTGAGCAGCAGTTCAATACATCTCCAGCTCGATAACACACATCAGGCAGCATGAACAGGATATAGCTGCGCCGCAAATGGTTAAGAAAAATCCAGGGTGGCATTTTGATTTGGACTTCTGCTGCTAAACTTAATAAATGCTTGCTCAAATAGCAGCCTGTCTCTTGACATAATTTGGGTGGCGTTCAGTGTTTGGCTTGTAAATGCCTGTCGCTAACAAACACCTGGTCAGCTTAGCTGCTGAAGCAAATAAAAACACATGCCGGTATTAGAGGCTTTACAGCTAGCTGATCTCAATCTGCATGCCTCTGCTCCTTTTCCAGATCTAGACTTCTGTAAGGCCGGGCAGCTGAGGAGCCCAGACTACCACATCCACCAACAGCAGCAGCAGCAGCAGCAGCAGCAGCATCAGGAGGAGGAGGAGGAGGCGTTGTGCTCCGGGCCGGCCGCTCACATCCACGGCCGCGGCTACTCCCTGGGCGTGGGCTCCGACGTGGACACGGAGCCGGAGGTGGACCCCTCGCCTGCTCACGGCATGCAGCACATGTGGATGCGCGGCCTCAAGTCCGAGCAGAGCTCTTGCCTGACGAGCCGAGCTAACTCTGCCCTCTCTCTCACCGACACTGAACATGACAGGAAGTCCGAGCCCGACAATGGTGAGTTAAATACTTTCTTCTTACTGTGAGAGCGGATTGTTCATCACTCTTCTGCTGAACGCCCAGGGGAGAAACAAATTCGGCTTAGAAGAGACTATAGTGCATTTGATGATTCATTTTTGTGCTTGTAAGCAGCACACAGCATGTGCTGGAGTCAGACACTTACATGCATACGGTCTCATGTTATTAAGAGAAGAAAGTTTTCAGTGGGCAATTCAAGGGAAAACAAGTTATAACATTAGAACCCTTTTTAAGTTTGGAGTTAGAGCCTTGGGCAATTACGTGATTGAAATTCTCAGTCGGACCTAATGCTAATGCTGAAGTTCCTCTCTCTTTGAAAGCTCTTTGATGTGACTAAATACATCGAAGGTGCTGTTGGTTATTTAGCCTCTTAGTAAGCTCGTATCGGAGGTGAACCTGAGGTCGACGGGGGATAGGAGCCGAGGAAAGTCCGGTGACGAACATCCTCTGCATATCTCTTTGAAAGGATTGAATATCCATTGGAAGCTGAGGCAGATTTTGGTTTAAGGCTTTGAGGCAAAAGGAATAGTAGGGGTCGGACGTCTACAGTATCTGACTGGCTGCCTGAGGGCAGCTGACAGCCGCCTCTGTGGGAGAAACTACAGCCTGGGAGGAAGGAGAAGTTGAGAGGCGGGGGTGAAGATATGGGGCCAACTAGAGAAGAGCCTGGGATGGTGCCAGCTATCTGTCTTGCACTGCTGGGCTTGGCTTGGCTCCCCGCAGATGGAGAGTTAGTTAGAGGTGCACACAAACAAAGACGGAGCTCTCCAACCCATCCCCAAGGGCACTGTCTGTTTATGTGCCGCAAAAAAGGTGGAACGTATTCAGTGGCTGGGAAGAGGAAGGGTGACAGAGGAAGAGAGAGGGGGGGGGAGAAAAGGGAATTTGAGAGGAGAAGAATAAGAGACAAGGAGAGCAAAATATGCTAATGAGAGAATAGAAATGGTAATGTAATGGTATAATTAGAATGAGAATAAAAGGGAATGAGTGGTTGAGGGTAAAACAGGTGAAGGAGAAGCTGGTTTCGAGTGAGTGCCAGACAAAGAAAAAGGAGAGGACTAGAGGAAGTTCGTGTTAAGAAGGGTTTAGGATGTGCTTGTTTATGTTTTGGACCCACCCAGGGGTGCTTTTTAATGACAGACGGATCGGCCATGGAGCCAGCCTTTTGCAAAATCATGAGATAGAAGTGGAGAGAGAGAGAGAGGGAGCGCTAGCAGCATTACACAGTAATCAATTTGTGATGGCTGTGTGCATATGGACCAAAGTTATTACCATTTGAGATGAGGGACTTCATCTTTATCCAGGGTCAGAATGAAAGCTGCAAAAGGCGGAGGCAGATGGGCACGGAGCAGAAACAGAGGCAAATGAGGATGGATGAAGTCACAGGAGTGAGGGGAGAGGATTTAAATGTTCAAAGCATTTGGCTTTGCTGCTACAATGCACCAGGAAAGCTGGTTTATGTGTGGATTTCATATGTCACATGAAGAGCTGTACATTATGTTCTAGGGCTCTCCAACCCTTGACACAATCTCTCCAAAGTACACGCTCTTCCCTTCGCCCCGCTCCCCGCGTTTTTCTCCCGCATTGGTATAATTTACTTGGCAACCTTTTTTCCCCCTCTCCACCACCAACACCCCATTTATTCTCATCCTCTTCCTGTCCATCTCTCTCTGACACGTGGCCAGGTGTGTCCATGCGTGGCTTCCCCTAATAGGAAATGCATTATGGATGTCACATTTCTCTCCATCAGCACAACAAAGTCTCATATGCCCCTCTGTTCCCAGTGATAATAAAAGTTAGAGCCACTCGCAAAAAAAGATGTTGGCGTAAAGGGGCTGAAATCAAAAAGCTAACGTCCCTGCCAAAATGAAAGTGCATTTTAAGTCGGGCCGACCTTGCACTCCCTTTGTCTTCAGAGCGTGCCCCCTCCCAAACCCATTAATGATGTCAGCTTCAAACTGGCAGGAATCCTTTTGTTCCTGGTCTGATTGAAGCTGACAAGTCAATTTAGTCAGTTTGGGTGTGTGTGTTTGTGTGTGTGTGTTTATGTGTGGAGAGAGGGAGCGACGGGTTAAGAAGAGTAAAGCAGAAAGAGATTCGGTTTGTGTGTGATGCCACGTTTGTACAGATGTCTATGTTTATTGTCTTTCATGTGTGTGTGTTTGCGATGGGATGGTGGTATGTGTATGTGTGTGTGTGTGTGTGTGTGTGTGTGAGAGAGGAGTGTGTGTGGGCATGTCCAACTCTGACACCTCCCTTGAGGAAGGCTGTAGGTGTTCTCGAGCACGAGTCAGACCTACTGACAAACTCAGGAAAACATCAACCTCCCGGATTGACGACAGTGCACCGTCAGAACGGAGGAGATTGGCAGTAAAAAGACAAAGTGTAGTTCAGCTAGAGTTTACTGCTGACACACATACACACACACACACACACACAGACGTGCGCGCACACACACACACACACACACACACATATACAGTGCTTGGCCAAAAGTGTATGGACTTAGACTTTTTGATTCCTAAACTATTGACACAAATCCGTCCGTGTTTGAAAGCTTCTGCACTTTGAACTTGACTGCAGGAGTTTAAGTGAGGTTGGCCACAGATGGTTGGCAACAAGACCTGGCTTTGTGAGGTCTGTTTGAGCAAAGCAAGTAAGTTCTTCTGAACCAAATTACTAAAACTATTTCTTTCTTGACTTCACTCAATATGTAGTGTCCAGGAGAGGTGTTTTTGCCTGTATTTTTAGCCTAAGGAGAGAGAAGGCTAGCTGGTTCCCCCCGCTTCCAGTCTCTATGCTAAGCTAGGCTAACTGCCTCCTTGCTCTGACTACCAATTAGACACACAGACAGGGTGAACATTTTTAGACAGAGAAAGATCTAGCGTTCCAGTTTATTTCCAAGATAATGGATTGGGTTAAATACAGATCTATTTAGAAGTGTTGGTAGCTGTTTTCAACTAAGGCTAGTTAGGCTAGCTGATTCCAAGGGCGTAGAATTGGGTAAGGATGGTGGGGACATGTCCCTTCCAATATACAGAAATGACTGAATTGTCCCTACCAATAATTTTGGCAACAAACTAATATATGATACGCGTAACTGTTGCACTGTCAACCTGCGGAGGAGTCGTGCATATGAGACAGCCATCACTCTGTCTGTCACTGTAAACAACTCCAGTCTACAGTTCAGTTCATACACTTCACTAAACTGAAATTTATACAGCTGAACATGTCTTGTGCTTAAAATACCACTTTTTGCTTTGCACATGCATGCCCACTCTCTCTCTCTCTCTCTCTCTCGCTCTCTCTCTCTCTCTCTCTCTCTCTCTCTCTCTCTCTCTCTCTCTCTCTCGCTCTCTCTCTCGCTCTCTCTCTCTCTCTCTCTGAGGGAGTGCAGTTAGTGTAAATATTATTCAGACTAATATAAACTAATATCGCTGCCTGGATGCCTTTGGTGACAGTGGGACATCTGAAATGAAAACACCTCGTCATCAAAAGTTACGTTCATCCATTATTATGATTAATGGATAAAATAAAGGATAAAACCTATTTACTGCTACAAAAACCAGTTACTGAGGAGGAGATAAAGACAGAGATTAGAGTTCATAGACTAAAGTCATTTCTTCTTTTCAGCTTCAAGCAGTGATGAAACAATAATAACTTGTTTGTGAATTCATAATAATTCCTTAATAAGGCAGCGAGAGAGCAGATGAAGCAATAATAATTCTGTCCTCACTCTCTGTCAACAATCTACTAAGAGACTGCTAGGAGATATAATGACATGAATATTCATTTTTTAAATCTTGCTAAAAAAATAATAATATCCCCACCAGTGATACAATGAAAACTCTGCCCTTGGCTGTTTCCCCCTGCTTCCAGTCCCTATGCTAAGCTAGGCTAATTGCCTCATTGCTTTAAATGCATATTCAACACAGAGGCCGGTGAGAGGACTTTTTAAACTCTCAAGTAAAAAATGGTATTTCTGAAAATTCTGAACTCCCCCTATAATCAATGGGAAATTCTTCCTCTGCAATGACATTAATTGAATAGCAGAATTGATAGTTGAAATAATCGCAGTGAGAAAGAGAAAAGGAGGGCTGATTAGAGGGGGAGCGGATAGATTTGGTGTCAGTCTTCTGAGTTGCTGCAGTTTGGACTAATTAAAAAAAACTACATTAGCTTTATTATCTGAGTTACAACACTGTCTTACAATGAGATGCTAATTAATTGACCACTTTTCATTAGTTTAATCAGTTGCAGATTTACTCTGGGCTTTTGTCTATCTTTTTTTTTTCTCCACTTTTGGGATTGACACACGGGCACGCAGCAGGCCGCCTTCTGCTTTTACATAACTGCACTTTTTATACATCGTCCTCCGAGCAGAAAGGGTTCTCAGGCAAATGCAAACAGCAGTCCAATGAAAGGCGCTATCACTCATTATGGTAGATAACGTTCTGTGCTAAAATGCAAATATCTGTGTAATTGCCATGGCCTGAGTAAGCACTTGATTCTGATTGGCCGTAGGACGTCCATTATTTTTGAAAAACTTGACAACTGTCTGATCGCTGTGCTAAATTAATACACTAGAAAGGTTTGAGTGTTTCATTTCTGCCATACACTGCAGATAATGGCTTAAAGAAAATGGGATTTCAAATTGCCTCAAACATTTAGAGTTCCCGAGTTAGCAATCAAGCCTTATGAAAGCTGCAGAACTGAAAACACGGTTCAGTATGGAAGTAATCCCCCCTGCATGAGGCATGTCAGCCCGCATCTGCTGATCTGACCGGGCAAAGCCACCGTGCTGCAGCTGCGACAAACACAACATGACTCTGGGACATTAAGAAGCATTAAAATAAGACATAACACATATAAATAAATAAAGATATGCACCAGTTTTACTCTGTATAATATTTATTCTCTGTTAGCAGGCTGATATGGGATGAATATTTCAAAGCAGGATGTTGCCCAATGAATAATAAAGCGCTAGGATCATGTGATCTAACGCTCAATGGAGACAAAGTAATTTGAACAGAAACGCAAGACCCTTCCTTGTTAATTGTCATCAGCCATGAATTTATTTACACTCGACAGCCTGGCCCTCTCGAATTCAATTTGAGCACACTCATTTCTCAAACGATTCTTCCTCCAAGTATTAATTCCTTTTGTTCGTGTGTGAAACATGCATTTTCCAACTGTGCAATTGTCCAAGACGGATGGCAAAACTGCCAACGATTAACAAGTTTTATCCTCTCAAAATTTCCTGCTTTCACAGTTTCATATACATTTGGGAAATGGATTGTTGTTCACACAACACGAGCAATTTGGAGCAGCCCAAAATCAAGAAATATGCATAAGGAGAGATCTTGTAAATGAATTTGCAAATGTTTTCAGCACAGTGCTTTCCAGCTGTACTGAACACTTACTGCTAATTCAAAATGTGCTATAATTGCAAGAGAAAGGGGGCAGAGTTTTTCACATCTTTCCTCCCTAATTTCCATCTCATATAAAGTGCTTGTCCAATAATTGAAGGGTAAGCTAAATGAATATTCTCTGCCTTGACTGAGAGTGAGAAAGTTACGCTGCAAAGGAGTAAAGTAGACGCCTGCCAGGTCCTTACTTACCAACACTAAATGAGCCATATTGGCCTAAAATTTATAGCTGCCATTAGACCTTCAACTAAAGTTGTGTTTTTCATAGTGAAGCTTTTGCCCTTGCCTTGAAAGATGACAAGCATGAATGTTACCTTAAACATAAATGTTACATGCTGGCTCTAAACTAGGTCTTTTGAGGGCCCGTGGGACTGCACAATGTCATAGAGGGCCCTCGTATCCTTTATAAACATGGGCCATTATTTTTATAATGATGTGCCAAAGTTTTGCAGTCAAGTTTGGCCAAGTTGTGTTAAAGTAAGTGTTGCAGGAGGTTAGCAAGGGTGTGGAGACAAAGGGTGGTAGAGTAGAGTGAAAAGCTGACCTTACGGTTTAATGAGCAGGCACGCGGCACAGGAAGAGGCGGAGGGAGGGCGCCGGGAGAAGATAGCGGACCCAGAAGATCGCTGGCAAGTAAAGACATTGCAGAGAGCCATCATCAGAAAAGCCTGGCATGGTTTGGCTTTTATACTAAATTAGATTTTAGCAAGCAATCATTTGATACCTGTTAAAGCCACGTTTTGGAGAGCATTTAGATGAAACTGATGGAACCTGGTGAAATAGCAACAGGTGTTAGAGAGAATTAGATTTCAGATGGGAGTCAGATTTTCAGGATTTCTCTACTTTATGATGCAATTCCGACATTTATTAGGCAATCTGAACTTTTAATTAGATAGTGAGGGAATTACAAATGTTTCATGTAAGCTCCCTTATCCAAAAGTGTAAGATAAGAGCATTTAAGCAATGTGAATGAGACGGGTTTTATGTGTTTTTTTCCCCCTCTGATGTTGGAAGACACAAATCTCCTCTTGGCAGCTCTGCAGCCGTGATAACCTCAGTGGAATCGGGAAACTACAATACCCTCAGAGATAGAGACATCCTCAGATGTGCCAATGCAACCACACATATACACATGCACAGACACACAAGCTGCATCCTTGTGTCTCCTCTAAGCTCCCTGGTGTGTTTGTGTGTGCGTGCAAGCCGAGGTCTAAGTGGCAACACCAGGCAAACAGCAGCACACTCTAAGTTCCTTCTTGCCTTCCCAAGGCCCAAGGGGTTTTGCAGGAATGGATTTGTCTATTAGCTCGTAAAGAACATTGCTCAGTGCCATATCGATCATCTGAGCTGTAACGTTTAGGGTCTTTAAGTTGTAGAGTTGATCTAGTGGTACACGGACTCCCCTGGCTATTTTACCAGAGTGAGAGATGATCAACTTAACCCTGGTGCCGCGCTTGGCCAGAGGAAACGCTATAAACACGTCCGCTGGAGCCAGAAACCGTTTTTATTGAACCGCCCGTTCAGCCATCCAGGAGAGGCTGAAGAGCTACCATGAATCCGCCAGGTGCCTCGTTGTAGCAAAGGCGCAGTTGTTTGGTTTCCCTCTCTAATAGCAGTCTCATCACGCAGTTATCCATGCAGGCTTCTGCTCCTGACAAGCTGTCAGGATGTTGGACCCCACCCTGTTGTCCTAATGATGGGCCTTTACAGCTCACTGATCCAAAGGAAGACCTACTGGACTGTACTACTGGTTGATGGGGGATAAGGGATATATGTGTGTGTGTGTGTGTGTGTGTGTGTGTGTGTGTAGGAGAGAGGGAGAGAGAAGAGAGAAAGAGGGCTAATTTTCTGTTTCTGTCTCTCTCTCTGTAAATGCCTACACCCCTCCCTCATCCCTCATCCCGCTGCCATGGCAACAGTCATCAAATCAGAACATCAGCCGTAGCTTTCATCTCACTCTGTCCACCGGCTGCCTACAGGCTGTCTGTATACATAAACTGTGTGATGGAAACATCACAGGGTCCGACCGCTTCTTGCCATTTTAATAAGCGGTCACGTCCCTTGAAATACCGTGATCACCTCCACAGCAGAGAGGGCGAGAGCAGGTAGTGTTTTTTTTTTTTAATAAACAGCCGAATAAGCGGGCTTAAAACTGTTTCCAGCTCCCAGCGCTGTTGGAGTATTAAAATGACAGGAGGGCATGGTGAGTGGCACATGAATAAGCTCCCAGCAGAAAGGAACAATAGCCCCGAGAGTGTACCGAGAGATTAGTGCAAATCAGAGTGTTCTGCATTGGGGGAGAGAGAGGCTGAGAGGGGGCGGAGGACACAAAGGTACCTGTACTGTACGGACACACACACACACACGCTCACTCAGAGGCCCACACATGCTCCTGCTGTTTTGTGTTCCATGTGAGGGGTCAGTTTATTTTGGAGGGTTGGTATAAAAAATGTATCAAAGCTGGATCGACCAGGAAATGGTTGTCATGGAGGGGAGAGCGAAATTACAATTTTCGAAATTGGAAATTTTCATCTCGTTTTTTTTTTTTTGCGTGAGGTGTCTCTGTGAAGGCAGAGAAAAGAGGACAGCTGCTGTGAATGGGCAGCACGAAAGCCTAATTGAACAATGGCGAAAGGAAAAGAAAAGTAAGCAAATCAGGACCTTTATGTCCAACACAATGCCGTCCTCAGCGTCTGAATGGGACCTGTCGCTGAGCAGGCGTCTGCTGTGAAAAAGCTCGTCTGAATAACGAAGCCACAGGTTCATTGTTATTCTGATAATCAGAATTGTCATCTGGAGCCCGGGTAGGGATTTGAATGCATTCGCCAAGAGGATGAGTGATAGTAATGGCAGCGTAGTGGTTTCCCCACCATTAACAATCGCTGCCATTTTAGTTTAACTGCTTGTAGTAATAGCAGCTCCTCTGTCGCAGCCGTCGGGATACTGCCAGGGATACTTCTGCCATAGCTGCGCCGGCGCCAGTGTTAAGGGCTGCCATCACAGCCGTGGTGCCAGTAGTAAAGGCTGTTGTTACATGGCACGGTGCCCTGAGCCTGTCAGACCTCCAGGGTGTGTACACCACCTGTCATTATCAGCTCTCAGCCCTGGCAGCTACGGACGGCTAATGGTCTACTGGGTCTCGCCCAACAATCTGCTGACCAGTATGAGTGCTGCTGGTGGGATCGCTGGGCACCTACGCACACGTGTCCCACGTTTACGGGCACACGATCATGAACACGCAGACACATGTAGAAGCTCGAGGTTTGTATTCAAGAAGGAACAAAAACGAATTGTAACGAGGCGCTTTCACTCCTTCACTTTGCCCTGGCGTGGACTTCTCCTCACTGGAGAAGTGTCTGTATGATTTATAGGATTTGATTGGAACCTTTGTCACAAGCTTTTAATTGAAAAAGCCACAATAGGACTTTGGACAGCGATTAATTGTTACGGTTAATTAAGGTAAACATTAAATGAAGAGAGTTTTAATTGGTTTCTCTTGATGAGGGTAGGGATCTGGGGTGACCAGAATCTGCATATGTAAATAACTGAAAACTCCTCCAGGCCTTGGCTTAACTCTCTCTCTCTTTCTATTTCTGTTGATTTGTCTCTCTTCCGTCACTGTCTATCTGTCTTATTCTCTGCACACAACCATGTATGCATGCTACCACACGCCCCCGCTTAACCCACGCAAACAAATACACAAACAAAATCACACATCGTGGTCCCGACCAAGCTGTCAGCAATACAAATGGGGTGCTTTTGTCATGTGACATTGATGTGATGTATGTTCATGCTAAATGCTAAACTGGCGTTCCCTGAAGACATACATTTGTTAAGATGAGACATGACAGATTGGCAGAAGACATCACCTTCATATTTACAATACTTGGCGTTATCCCAAGGCCCCCCCAAACGTTTATTTTTAGCATTTTACTTTGGAAAGAGGATGTCGTTTGTGCACCCACTGGTGCTCATCATAGCATGTTTGATTGACCACTTTCTCCTTGCGGTAAAGATTCATTTATATGCTGTCAGACTGTGGCGAGGATTGCACTGTGTACATATGGAAAATATAACAGATTCATCAAATAGCTGTGTCTTTCTTTCTATTTTTTTCACGTCCTCTGAGCAGCTGCCACCTGAGCCAAAGCAGAGGGCGTTAAAAGCGCACCCAATCACTTTACCAGATAGATCACCCTAACACCAGATAGATAATCATGCTGTTAAATAAATAGCTGCTTAAAATGCTTCAGAATGCTGCTAAAAGCATGAGCATTTTATGGGTGACTCGGGAAAAGAGAGTGCTCGTGTCAGGGGGAGGGGTGCTGCTGGATTTGCATCGCGGCCCGAAAGTGTGTGTGCATGTATCTACGTGTGCGGACGAGGCCAGCAGACAATTGGACGGCTGCGTGGTCACCCGGTCACCCTGCTGCAGTGGAAAAGCTTCTCATGGCCAACGCGCGGCTCGTGCCAGTGTTTCACAAAAACTGAATGTGCTCACGCTGTCCAAACAGATGCTCAATGCCATTTCCAGATACTGTTTACGTGCGTGCGCGTGTGTGTCGGGTGGGGTTGGTGTGTGTGGGAGTGAATGTGCACTGCGTATTTGTGTGTCCATGTGGTACCAAGTGAGTGTGCACTTTGTGTTCATGTCTTTGTGTGAGTGTATTTTGTTCCAAACAGATGTTTTTTTCCAGTGTGTGTGTGTACGAGCTGATTCAGATCAACACCAGCCGGTGCAGTGAGTCTGGCCAAGGTGGATAATATTCAGTACACTGTGGCCAATACTACACACACACACACACACACACAAACACACACACACACACACACACACACACACACACAAACACACACACACACACACACTCGTACATGAGATGTAGATATAGTACATGAGGGGGCAGAGACTTACATTTAAGTTCACATTTTAAGTATTAGCTGACTCCTCGCTGCAAGTGCAAACAGCAGATTAACTCAACATGAATCATCATGATTGCAAGTAGCGAGGTAATAAAGAAATTGCAAGCAATCATTAAGAAAAGGTAGGATGGAAACTTAAGAGCATAATTAAATTCAAATGCATGAGGATGTTTAGGTGGTTGGGAGGCATACGGTGAAGACACGGTCTTCATTTCAGTCCGGGGGGGAGGTGGTGGGACTGAAGTTCTTTGTTGCTCCAGCTCTTCAATGCTCCAACCCCAAGAGGAAAAGGCCCGAAGCATGGGATGTAATATTTAAAAGGGTAAATATTTTTAATATGAACATTGTAACAGTGGAAGAAAAAGAAAAAAAACATAACCCTCACCCAACCTCTTCTTCGCCATGTCAATTTTGCAATCCTGCTAGCTACCGGTGCTGTAGCTAGCTGTAGCTAGCAGCCTTTGATGACGTTGATTGTTGTGAAGGTGGCGGCTGCACTGGCGTTCATGACGGTGCATGTCTGTGACGAAGCGTTAGCAACAAGTAAGTTAGTTTCCTCGCTTAAAACAACGAGGAAAACAGCAGTGCGGCATATTGTAAATAGGAGATGTTGTAGCGGCTCGAACCCAAACAGTTTAATGCAGAGATGCGTAACAGAGGAGTCACAACTGTATAGCGCCATCGTCTGGGTAAAATACCGGAACACAATAAAATACCTCTCTCCATTTTATACTGGTATATTGGTCGCACTGGTATATAGGACGCAGCCCACTTTTTCGATGAAAACAATTATTAAAAGTGCTTCTTATACACCGAATGTTACGGTACGTGATTATGGAAAAACATGCAAATACCCACAAAATGTCACAGATTGACCTAAAATCTTTATTTTTCTATGTTTTAAAGGATTTATATCAATTCTAAGTAATTTCTTTTGTTATAACATTTACAAAGACAAACAGACTTTTGTTGACTCGTACCACCCTCACCCAGATTTTTCCAGGTGCTTCCCCAGGGGTTTTACCAGTGTACACCTGCATATTCCAGGCATAGCTGGACTGTGCATCACATGCTGCCCATATTTTGTTGACATATTTCACCGGTTTGCTTCATACGTATTGTCTGAAGGGACAGAGCCCATGAAACCCAACCAGACATTCATCCAGAGTCACGTGGGGGCCTGGGTTGTAAAGCAAGGGTAATCACTGAGCACACTTGTCTCATACATCCAGTATTGCTGCGAGTGTGTCACGTTCTCATCGGCCCTGCCTCGTTTCCCTGTCACCAAAGCATACGATACTTATGAAGACATGAAATGTCTTAAGAGACATAGTGGCTGGAAATATTGCCCTCCCAGTGTCAACACTCCAAAGCTGCTGTTGCTTCGCCTTCTGACTCGTACACTCCGCCTAATGAGCAACCCAATGCAGGCTTGCAAGTTGGTCACATCCAAGTCTTTCCCACTGTCCTCATTCACGCGCCTCCCCTCTAAATTTGTCTTCTCAAGTATATCCTTCTCAATCGATGGTGAAGAGCTCAAATGCTGACTTTATGTCTTGGACATGGCTGACAGCTTTCTCTGTAGAGACAGCATGAAGAGAGAGCAAACAGAGCACCAGGAGAAATGGTTTAGAAGGCTAACTGTGCAAGCTTTTATATGTTTGCTCCTCCCCTGAACTACCAATATCCTTGCAGGAACCATATGTCGCCAACCTCACAGCATGGGAAATATCTAAATTCCCGTGGGCACTAAGCCATAATATTGATACTTCTTATATGTTTTATACAACTAAAACAGCCGGGGGTCAAATTGACCCCAAGGAACACCAATGAGTACAAAATGTATACAGGACATTGAAAACATATAATCATGATCGTCTTATGTTTACCAAGTTTTCCCCAATAAATTAGGAAAAGTCATTAAAGACCCCCTCCAGGTACAATCAAGTGTTTAACCTTGTAAACATCTCCATGAGGTGTTTCTCATGTGCTACAAGTAATATCAGGGACAACATAAGCAGTCATCTCCACGGCTGGGCCTGTCTGCTTTTAAACTGCAGTGTACCAAGGACAGGCTGAACAACACGTTTTCAGATTGGCAGGTTTGAGACGTCACAAACCTAAGGAGCCAATCCTGTTAATGGACGGGGTGACGCTATGCATATCATTATGTGTAACCTATGGCAACCACTTTAGTGATGTGCGAGCCAGCTGTAACCGTCATCGTAATTTTTGCAATTGCATAAACTCTACTAACGTTAACGTTACTACTAATGACTACATTTCAAGCTAGCTAAGTTTCAACAAGTTGCCACTAAACGATGGCAGAGACGTGTTTTCATTTCGCGATGGAGGGGGCGGTTGGAAACGTCTCTTTCTGGCATTTTCATAAATTCAAACCGAACCCTCTCCTCCCCTTTCGCTCTCCCATTCCGCACCCTTCCCTCCCATACCTCACTGTCTCTTCCTCTGTCACTTTTTCTGTCCTCTTATCTAAAGGGCCTTGAGGGGGTTCGTCGTGCCCGGGTGCTACGACGGATCCCCAAAGAAGCCTCCCCAAAACGACGGCATCAAGAAGTTTAACAACACTGAATTCAACATTATCAATTCAATATAAATAAATATTGTTAAATTGCGTTCTGTCGACGGTGTGGCCCTTGCTAGTGAATTAAAGGATGTTAAACATAACTGGGGTCTAATTGACTCCAACCATTAAAGGAGGGTTAAGTGTTAGCTCCCTGAGTTGGTTGAAGAGGCTCTTAGTAGCTGACTTGGCCTTGCAGTAACACTGCAAGTTGTTGCTGTAGGTTAAAGCTAGCCAGATATGCTAACATTTGAAGCTTAATTTAGGCTTCTGCATAGTTAAAGCCACTCTTTTGAGTTCTGCTCTTGTGTTTTGGGTTTCTGAAAGGCTAAAAATTGTACGACCTTACAAATAATTAACTCTTACTATGGCCCTACTCCACTTAAGCATGTGGAGAAATCCAAAGCTTCAGCTTCATGTGCTTAGCTTTAGTTGCTAAACTGGGAATTGCTGTTCTGGGAAAGTTTAAAGCAAACGGTGGGTGGATTGATTTAATTTGCTACTTTTTTTATTACACAGCATATATGTTGAAGCTTGAGCAACACTTTCTCATTCCGTTAGCCGATTCCCCTTTAGTCCATGTGACCTCAGGGTGCATTATAATCTGTTCAAAGAACTACAAATCTGTGGTTTTTAGACCGAGCAGATATGCTCCAACAATTCTTAAGGTCTCCCTCCCTCCCTGGAGGAGCTGGTGTTATATTCGAGATACATTCATCTTTTGTTTTTCTGTCTGGAGTGGAATAAAGGGACCGACCGCAGCCCCGCCTGAGCGAGGAGGATCCCTGTACGATTTGGGAACGAGCAGAAATGAGTCCAGCGTGTGAGATGTGCTGAGAGATGATCACCTCGGGGATGCATGAGGCGAGCCCCCTTGTAGCCGCAGAGCGAGGGAGAGATAATGGGGTACGCGGCTGACAATAGGTGGATGCGGTTCTTCTTTCCAGTCTTATTTTGGGTCAGCACCAGAGATGGGTCAGCACGCAGTCGGAGCGGAGGAAACAGGGGGAGGAAGAATGAATGAGAGTAATATCTCATATGTCTGTCCTTGCCCCCGATTGCCCTCAGTCAAATCCTCACCATTATGCTTTCATGCCTGATTTATGTGATGTGGGTGATGTAGCAGTATCTTTTCTTTCTGCTTTACAAGGCAGGAAACAGAAGGGTAGGACAACAACCATAAAGATTTTTGGAGCTGTTTTTATTACCTGTGCAAAATAGAGTCATCAAAAAAGCAACTAAATATAAATCTTGGATTGGATTACTAAAACCTCTTGTCCGTATAGCCCAGGGCGATGCTACTTCTCCTCCTGTGGTGTGATCTTGAGTGGGCAGGGCTTATGCAAGAGCTATTTACATCAGGACCGTCGCGGCTGAATGGATTTCCCCTGATATCTCAGGCAGGGGGGGAGGAACGAAACAGCGAGGGGGGCCAGCGGGTGTGATGTGCGATTTATCAAATATATATCTGCAGCTGTATGCTACATTAGCGGAATGAATGCAGGGTGATGTGTGAATGTTTGGCCAGCGGCAGAGACGGAAACCAAGGAAGGAAAGAAGTCTATAGATCAATCTGCTCATGACTGCTTCGCGGCCACGAGAGGCAACTCTCTGTGGGAAGGTTCAGCACAGACGGAGGTCGTGATTGCATGAATGCAACACGGGCTGTAATCGCTGGTGAAATGAACACGCAGGAGCTGCAATCATCGGTTAATACTTTAATGAAGACGTGATGGCTCAGAGATCAAAACCTCTCCAGCTGAGTTTGCTGCTCCAGCTAATTTTACTTATACAAGCACGGAGTGGCTGTACACTCCAGCATATTGAGCTAAAATATTTATTTTTGTAAAGCCAATTCTTTCATGCTGTAGTGTGCACTTTGCAATTTAAAGTGTTTTTTTTTTTGGTGCAACTATTTACTGGATGCAGCCAAGAGGGAACAGTCTTGTTAAATGAATGCCAGAGAGTTCCTGCTAAAGGTCTACTTTAAACTCTGTTTTGCCAACGGTTGACATCAGGGATCATCCCTGCACAGAGCTTTTGTTCATTTTTCAAGTCTCCTCTCTCCCTCCATTTCTCAACACCTACCAGTATCATCAGCCACAGACTCCAACCACCCGTGGCGAATGTGAATTAACAGACGGCATGCTGCTCGCAGCACCCTGCTTGCCACTGAAACAGATTCATCACAAAGACCTAGATACCGCCTTCTCTCACTAATACACACACGCACAGACTTTCACCTTAGAATAGCACCTCACATATCATACATCCATGGCGTAACATTCCTCACACTTACACACTGTACTTTGTGATGAAGAGAACAATAACTCTGCACAATGCGGCGATGCCTTCTCGGTTTCTGAGTTTGTGAGTTAGCAGCATCGACAAAGTGATTCTCGCTGTTTTCTTATCAAAGCCCCTGATCTGCTTAAAATACATCTCTGTTAACATCCTCTCTATAGTTGCCACTTTTATATATGAGTGGGAGATGCTAGAAAATCAATGTCCATCGGAAGTTGAAAGGAAGAGTGGGGCGGGTTTGCCCACAGGTCAGAGGTGCATTGTGGGATATTGACTAGTCCCCTGTGCTGCAGCAGGCGCGTTGAGAAAACACATCTACACGAATATTATCGACACAGGCAGCACAGCCCTGTACCTCAGTGAAGTGGACAGATACTTTATTATCCTGTGAGAGGAAATTCGTTTTCACAGCCAATACCTGAAAAACACTGAACACACTCAAATGGAAGTGTACAGGAGGGGTTCATGTTTGTACCAAAAAGCTCATTTTTCACACGGTGCACCAGAATGGACCCTGATGAGAATTGATATGTACCTTTGATCCACCTTAAAGATTTTTCCTATAGTTAAAGGAGAAAAAATGGATGTAATTCAGGCTCAATTGAAGGTTTTGGCATCATGCAGTGCTTCTGATTGGGATAAACACACCACCAGACATATTTCACAGTGTTTGTTGGTGTGGGATTATGTTCGTGTCCGCAGCGGTTGCTGGCTAGAGGGTCACCTGAGTGATGGGCATGGGTTCTGGGAGGAATACTCTACATTATTTTACAGGATTCTTGCTTTTGCTTTTTCTTATTTGTTTTACTAACAAGACATATCTCAGTTTATATATTTATAAGGGTGGTACAGTGGAGCAGTGGTTAGCTCACCTCACAGCAAGCAAGTTGTTTTGAATCCTGGTTCAGCCATGCCGGGGCCTTTCTGTGTGGAGTTTGCATGTTCTCCTTGTGTCTGCATAGCTTCTCTCCGGGTACTTCGACTTCCTCCAACAGTCCAAAAACATGCTCGTTAACCTCATTGTTGACTCTAAAATTGCCCGCAGGTGTGAATGTGAGCATGGTTGTCTGTCTCTATGTGTCAGCCCTGTGATTGACTGGTTACCTGTTCAAGGTGTACGCCCAGCCCCCACGCAGTGTCGGGAGTTACTTTAAAAATGTATTCTGATACAGTTACTAATTACCTGTTAAAAAATGTAATCAGTAACGTGATCCAACTATCACAATTTTAACGTATGTAATATGTGAATGCCCGTTTAAATTAGTAATGGTAATTACGCACATTTAAATGTACTTTGTTAAGTCTGCTGTTCTCACGACTTCACACTCAAACTTTTTCCAGTCTGGAGCTTATGTTTTTATCCACACCATCTTGGGAGCAGCCATCACCAGAGTCTTTAGTCGTAGAAGAAGACGAAAGGTTAGCTAACATTTTAACTGGAATTCTGTGCAGCTAACGTTAGCCGCTGGTCTTAACTGTAAACGTTTCTTAAATTAGATGTCGAGTCCTTGGACAATGACATCTGGAAGGCAGAACTTGCACTGTGCTGGGATTTTGCTCCCATTTCCACCCAGTGAAAGTATTTTTTTCACTACAGGCCATGGCAACCATGGACTGTTGATGGCAACCATAGACTGTTGATGGCAACCATGGACTGTTGATGGCAACCATAGACTGTTGATGGCAACCATGGACTGTTGATGGCAACCATAGACTGTTGATGGCAACCATAGACTGTTGATGACAACCATAGACTGCTGATGGCAACCATAGACTGTTGATGACAACCAGAGACTGTTGATGGCAACCATAGACTGTTGATGACAACCAGAGACTGTTGATGGCAACCATAGACTGTTGATGGCAACCATAGACTGCTGATGGCAACCATAGACTGCTGATGGCAACCATAGACTGTTGATGACAACCAGAGACTGTTGATGGCAACCAGAGACTGTTGATGGCAACCATAGACTGTTGATGGCAACCAGAGACTGTTGATGGCAACCATAGGCTGTTGATGACAACCAGAGACTGTTGATGGCAACCAGAGACTGTTGATGGCAACTTTGAGGAGCGCTGTTGTGAGACTTGTGTCGCGATGTGTCGTAACGTGTGCGTACAGGTGCGTGGTATTATGGTCAGATGGACGGTTTAGAAATGAGACGGCAGATGTTACAGAGCATCTTTGGTTTTTATATTGTCTATTTTAAAATTATAATCCTGTTAGTAATCCCCATTTTTAATAAATGTATCTGTAATCTAATAACCTCTTCTTTGTCTGTGACTGTAACAGGATACAGTTGCCTTTTTTTGTATCCTAATTATGCAACGCTACTTGTATTCTGTTACTCACCAAGTCTGCCCTCACGCGACCCTTAACAAGATAAGCAGCAGAGATAATGAATGTTTTTAAGTTCATTTTAATCCATTGGAAACACTATTGCACCTTTGCAGTTAGACAAACTTACTCACAAGAAATACCACTGTTTTGTAAGAGTACAGGGTTATGCACGAGGGAAAACCTGCTGTACTCGAGTCATATAGAGCAGTCATAGGAAGATGTGATGAAACTCCAAGGTGTGGGTCAATGTCGGCCAAAGCTGTGGCTGAACTCCTCGGAGATAATACTTTTTTCATAGAACAAAAAACACAGAGTGCTAAAGTATACTTGGGACATAATAAGTCATGCAGCATATAAAAGGTAAACACCATAACTTCAGAGCTCTTTGTAAAGAGTGCTTTAATCTGGATTGCCTGTCTGAGATGTTATTATCGTGAATAATGGTGCCGAACAGAATGGAGAACATGACACAAAGGGCATCTGAAGTTCAGCCAAATCAAGCATTAAGAAAATGCTTCCGTGACTTAATTATTTAACTCTTATTGCTGTGATGAATCCTAGAGATGACTTCAAGCCCTCTGTGGCTTAACTATCTCGCCCAGTGGTTCACAAACTTTTTCTGCAGGGCCCCCCTTTGGTAGATGAAAATGTTTTCAAGCCCCCCTACCCCTCACCATGCTCATTGACACATACATCAATATACACTAACACACGTTATCAGACACGTGCTGCTCCCCCATCTCTTTTAACATGCGCCTTGCAGTGGCACCGGAGTGGATACTTTTTGCGGCTTCACCTGCAGTGCACCCACTGCGTATGCTGGGGTGGGCTAATACTTTGAGGCACACCAGCACTACGGTCTCTCTTCATTACCCACTGTTGTTCTGGTGAAGCCGAGGGAGAGATGTGACTCTTTATATTTCATTGGCTTTGTTTTAGTAGTTGTGACGTTTGGTATAGATTCATCATCAGCCTTCCGTTTACCTGGCAGTCCTTGGACAAGCTTTTCTAGCAGTGCTAACTGTGTGCATTGTTTTTATTGAGACTTGCCGCCAAATTCAAGTATTTACAAGCAAGTTGCAATATGTAAATTTGCCACTTTAAAGAGTCATGTCCTTAAAAAACATAATGGGTAAAACAACTGAAAATGGGAGTACTTTTTTATTATGTATGAGCTGAAACCAAGAATTCAGCAAACATTTATCACAAATAATTTAGCATTACGGGGCGACAAGGTCACAGTGCGCAGACATGTAAACGTAATGGAACCATTAATGCACAAGTGCATTAAAGCAACAGTTGCATAGCAAGGACATGAAGCCTCTGCCAAAGCATGTTCTGCACGTGTGTCTGGACGGGATGCAGCTGAAACACAGGATAAGGGGCTGTTCAAGGTTGTGTGAAATAATGAACGAGATATATTGCAAAGCCAACATTCTGCTAGCATTCTACACTCCCCTTCTGGAAATAGAGACTATTCAGGCTTGTTCTGCTTCTAAGAGCTGCCCAGAAGCCTGTCATTTCACATTAAAGTAGCCTAGCATTACTGCTTTCATGGATTTAGTCCTCCCTGGACAGCAGATGATATATTTATGTATAGATTTGAGATGGGAGGCTGACAAGGTTGTCTACTCATCCCACATTAGCTTCTAGGTGTGTGTGCATAAGAGTGTGTGTAATGCATACACGTGTGCCCTTGTGAGTGTTTGTAACTTACGGGGTACAATGCATTTCCATTATGAGGCATATGCCACCATGTGTTATGGTGAGCCGGGCTGTTGGCTGTTACTGTGACTGTCACATCTATAGACGCAAAGGGAAGGGGATATTTCCTGTTTAGATGCCGCCAATTTCCTCTTCATGCATGGTGCACAGACACATAACACACCCACAAGCACACACAATTGATAGATTTATTATAGCGTGTCAGGAAAGTGCAGGCTTCACATTTCAGCAAAATGGACCCATTTGGCGGGCGAACGACTGCAACCCCCCTCCCCTCCTAACTCTTCTCAACCCCACTTTCTCCCACCCCACCCATCAGCCCCCGCATGCCAGCCCACTCAGCCGAATCTGGAGCGGGACCGAATACATGTTTCTGTCACAAGCTTCGTGTCAGCTTTTTTACATGAGCAGGAGAAATGGGGAAAGAACAGGTCATTCTGACAGTCGGAATCACTCTGTGTGGATCTTAAATGTTTTACGGCCTTAATGGGCCTCCAGAAATAGATGCAGTGCTAATGTCCTCTGACTCTAGGAAAAAAAAGGGGAAGAATGTGTCTGTGCTAAGTGTATGTATTTGTGTGCCCGGGACCTTGTGTGAGGGTTCGCGCATGTCCGTTTGTGTCTGTCGCTGCCCCTGTGTGCGATTCAAATGGGCTTAAGTGAGGGATTCACGCATGCAAATGAAGCCACTTAAATCTGGGTCCTTTTTCCCCTTCTATCTCAGAGGAGACCCTATTCTCTATTTAAAGCACCACTTTGACATCAGCCCTATGGAGGCGAGGCCCGATGGGGCTTTGGTCTTAAGTGGTGCACTATAGACTATAAGGAATCATCCAGATTTGCCTTATATAATCTCCCATCCTTAGAGATATCCACAACAAATCTTCAACAAGCTCCTCGACTGATGCAGACACTCAACTTAACCCATCGCCCAGCTTGAGCATTAAGCATTACCTTTTGAAGAAGTGTTCAATATTGTGGGATTCCTGGCACTCGGTACTTCCAGACAGCATTCGCTGCTTTAGAACAGTTAACCATCTCTCAGCATGGTTCCTCCTCTCCAGACAGACTCTGACTTAGAATATTGATCCCACTGCTAGCTGTATCCTTACCCCTCAGACAATCCATACTAAATGTATTAGCTGTGGAGAGAGCTACAATGTCCTCTGCAGCTAATCATATTTAGCCACAGAGAGAGGTATCTTTAAAGAAACAGCCTATTTCAGAGCTGGAGTGAATTGTCCAGACCAGAGGATGGAGCCGCAGTTTGCAACATCAAAAGGTGGGCTTCAGAGGACGGAGCATTAGAAGACAATTTGGGTTCGTCTCCAAACATTAAGGCCTGAAGTGCATGTGCTGGCGTACGCAAGCAAATGCACGTATGTTCCCGCATATACAGGAGTAATTTAGATGCACCTTGTATGATTTTTCATCCTTTCTCCTCTGTCTGCCTTGTCTCACACACACAAATGTGCACATACACACTGTTATGCATCACAGCGAGCATCATACAGCAGAGCTGCTCTGATTGTCGAGTGGGGCAATCAAAGGCTTTGATGCTAATCAGAGCTCTCTGTCCTGCCGGTTGGGGATGATGGTGGAAATATACAATAAAGAAAAGGTTTTATAGCAGGTGCCCGATGCCTGGCTGATGTGATTGCTCTCTGGTTCATTCACGGGGTAGCAGGGGATAGAAATCAGCCTTCAGCTCGGGGAGCAGGGCTGCACACCGGCGTGTGTGAGCTCCTAATTCAGTGCCACATGTAATGAGCTTTGGATTCAGGCCCCCATCATGCATGCAGTTTTCCGCCTAATCTGCTAAATACTTTGTGAACCAGTCATTACATTTGTTTGGGTTGATTTCCACACTGCTACTTCTGTGGAGATGACAGTCGTACTTTGTTTGGCGGCATCTCCTGCAAAACCGCTCCGATAACACCTGTGCCGCTTGATGCAGCGAGCGTATTCCTGGCACTCATCTCCTCTCTCGGTAGGGGGGCTGCCGGTGATGTGTGTTTTTCTAACCGTTGATTTCTCTGACTGTGCTCGGAGCGCTTCTGTGTTCATCTCTACCTGTCTTTGCTCTTGCCAGAACCTTTTTGGACATTTGTGCCGTTGCGTTATGGTTTTGTGTGTCTGTTTGTTTGTGTATGTATGAGGGAGAGAGAAGGAGACAAAGAGAGCAAGGAAGAGAAGGGTGAATTGTTGATCGTCCATTTCCGTTTTTTTTTTTTGCCTGCATACATGTGCTTGCGAGTGCGTACGTGCATGCGTCACCTCTGCCTCTTGGTTGACAGGCTGCTGTTCAGCCTTCTGACAGACAGTTCCATTAAATCACGCTGCAGTCGTAACCCACAGTGACAGGACGCCATTGCCTCCCTGGGATTCCTCCATCAGGGTCTCTCATGCGCTTAACGAGGAAGTAAACATGCTAAATTGTCTGTTGGAGATGAAGAGGAGAGGCTGTCTTAATGCCGCTTGTCACGTGGGATGTCCGCACATCTTTGTTCGCTTGAATGACGCACTCATCTTGAATGAGAATACACGACATTTATGTAAAACTTTTGTGCTGCCAAAAAAAGATAATAGGCTCAGATATGTGGGCTGTGCATAATGACACATCTGCAAACCGTCTGAGAGTGCCACTTCTCAAATTATGTTGGGGTAAAATATAACACCAACGACCAAACCTCTGAAATGGTAGGACTCATACTGCATGTGCAGAAAGATTTTATTCATTTGACACTTAACATTGAGCTTCAAAAATAACTGCCTGTTTGACCACAGCCTCTCTGGCAGCCTTCCACAAAGCTCTTTGTGGCTTTTTGATGGTTGCAAATAGTACTGCAGACAAACTTTAAGTACAGAGTCAGGGTGCAGATGTGCTTTTGTTGCAGGTAGAGAAGGCGAGAATAACAGCTGCTCCTTTGACGACTCCTCTAATAGACGACTTCTGCATTTGAAGACGTCGTTGTTTGTTGCGAATCTTCCTGCAGATTGAGGCAGAGTCTGCCTGCGAGTTGCCTGGTGAGAAAACACTGAGTGGATTTTGAAGAGGTGTTGAGTGCAGGGGATGATGGCTCTGCTTGTTCCTTTAAAGGTTATTTTAAGCTGCAGACCTGCAGGGTGTATGTGGTGTGTGTGTGTGTGTGTGTGTGTGTGTGTGTGTGGTGTGTGTGTCAGGGTTGTGTTTTAATTAGAGAGACAGGAGTGTGTCCTTGGGCTGCCGCAGAGGGTCAGGAGAACCTGGTAGTCTGGGAGAGCAGCGGCTGGGACAAGTCTGGCAGGCCTGCTAAACACCCATTACCAAGACGTGTAGATGCACTCAGGAGCGCGCGCTAACGCCCACACCCGTACACACCCATTCAAACACAAACGCACATACGCGTCCTGGTCTTGGCGCCATTCCTGTTGGCCAGCGATACCATGGTAACTGAGCAGCCTGCATCTCCATGTGTTCCATGGCCTTCTCTCGTCTCTGAAAGCAAAATTACCACTGGCACTACTCTGGGGAGATGGAGAAAGGCAAGAGAGAGGTGGGCAGATTGAGAAGGGCAGCAGGAGGTGGAGTGGAAGGAGCAGGGGGAGGTTTAGAGGGAGGTGAGGGGAATTGAAAGAAGAAAAGGTTGAGAGGGGAGAGGGAGGAAGCGTCTGACATTTATGTTCCAGGCCAACAGAAAATGCCACTTCAGGCTGGCATCCCTCTTTCATTCTCTTTTGCTCTCTCCAGCCTCCCTCTGACCCCACGCTCGCCTTCCACACCTACTTCCATACTTCTCGCTCCATGCCCGCCACCTTCCATCGGTCACTTCTACACCCATTTCCCTGCATCAACACCTCCCAGTTTTCATATGTCTACCACGTGACCTCTGGCTTTCATCCAGCCATTTCTTCATCTCCCCTCAGTCATTTCCATATCACAGGCCTTCACCTATGCCACATCACGCTCCTCTTTCGTCAGCTTTCCTCTTTGATTCTTCGCCTCTGAATCCTCTTTAACCTCCCATTTCTTTCCTTTCCATACCTGTATTTGCATCTCCTCCTTTCTCTCCTCCCCTCCCCCGCTAATCCCCTCCTCACCCTCTCCTCACACACCTCTGGTGTGCCTAGCCTGGGTCCCAGCCGATGATGGGACTCATAAAGCCTCCCAGATGAGGCGATAGCTAATGGCTGTTGAATAATGCATGGCAGGCAGGATTTAGAGAGCCCAGTCTATTAGCCTGACCAAATACTCTGGGCTTTTATTAAAGACCAACACTTACAATTACAAACTACATTAAGGCCGGGGTCCTGTCTCAGCTCCCCCCTTCTCTCGCCATTCGTCGCTGTCTCCGAGCTCATAGCTAAGGCAGATTATTATCTTATGCTTTTTAAGATTTTATAGCCATGCACAGCCGACCCTTTTAGAAGGGGTCACTGACAGTCTTTTCTGGTTGTTGTGTCTTTTTTTATGTTATTGTGTCAGAGGTTCGTGGCCCTTTTTATAAGCAGAGTTGTAGATAGAAAAAAGAAGTGAGCAGAGAGAGCAGCCGTGTCACGTTTTCACTGTTAGCGTTCAGTCTGAAAGCGGAGGATTGATGCACATATGTAGGCTTTTTATGTCTCTGCCGGCTGCGGATTGTTGGTTTTTGTGGCTGTTTCTGCAGTCGTGTCCTAGAGTTAGAGAAAGGCTGCGTGTGTGTGTGTGTGTGTGTGTAAGATATTGAGAAACACAGGCGTTTAAATGTGTATGCATGGTGTACACACCTGTATTCCGCCCTACGCTCCACTGCTGCAGTCGTCATCATCTTCTAGATGGATTTTAATTTTCTCTATGGTTACTGTTGCTGCTGCAGACGAGGCTCCCTCGCACATCATTCCACATGATTATACACAAATGTTAATGGCTGCTAATAGCTATAAATGTCTGGAAGTGTGTGTTCTGTAAATGGCTTCTGAATAGTCATAAAGTGTTGCTAGCTAATGGCTATCCAAACATCCTTCTACCTGGCTACGTTTAAGTGCACACTTAGCTGTCCCTCTCTAATAGCGTATTGACCTATCTCCTAATTTTGAGATTGCCGTGCAAGGTTTCATCTTGCATTTGCATACTTCATCCAGACACGTCTGCATATTCTTGACAGGTTTGCAGAGCTAGGTGTTTCGTGTGCCCTACAGTCACTTGAAGTATTTTCAGAATGAGACCGTAGTCATGGGATCAACGTTCAGAGGGCTACTTCCATCTTGTCAGCCCAAGGGTTCTGTTTTTATATGCTGGCAGATCTTCTAATCATGTAATTCAGGAAACCTAGGGGACATCCAGGCCATGTCAGACACATAAGACAAGATAGATTGATGTCAGGCGGTTTAACACAGAAAGTGTCAACCCTAAACCCTTGATCCATCTCCATATCCTCAGCTGAGGTCCCTCGTCTGCCACATGTCTGCAGACTGCGAGTAAGTGATTACACGTCTGATCCACCGACGATCGGATGAAAAGCTGCCGCTTAATTTGTGGCCCAAACATCAACCTCATGTGCTCCCACTTCCTGTTTGTTTCTGTGAATGTGTGTGTTTTTCTGAGCCAGTGTGAGTGTCCTTATAGCTGATGGTGATTTAATCTGATCTCCTGGCTGACCCTGTGGCCGGTTTTACTCAATTGACTGCACTCTAGTTTACCTTAAATGTCACCGACTTTTAAAACAGGGTTTAAAAAAAGCATCAAAATTTGCTTTCATGAACATTTATTTAAATTGAAATGTGGTCCAAACGTGTGAAAAATTAACTGGTTCATATTAGGGCTGTCACTTTTCCCCATACAGCGCTTCTGAGGTGCGTTAGTGTTGAGATGATCAGTTCTGTAGCACGGTCGTATACTAGAAGCGTAGCTCTGTTTTGGGAAGAGAGAAGTGCGTGAGAGTGGGGTGGTAGAGCATGTGAGAGAGAGAACGGAAGTGTGTTTGCACGAGTTAGCTAATGCTAATGTACACTTTAGGCTATGTTTGTGCATAATAAAGCCCACGACTCCTCAAGACTCAAGCCGCGCTCCCTTGTCTTGCTTGCTGCTGGCGTGCTAAAGTGACGTGAGCTAGCCCCGAAGCTAGCGACAGCTTCAACCCTGGAGCAGAACAACATTAAGTCCCCCCCGTGAGTACGTTCGGGACGCTGAAGCAGGAACGGTTAACAACGTCTTGGCTCGTTAAGTTTCCTCCAATGGTTTGTAGCAGGCAGCGTGTTATCGCCATCTGTTGGAATATAAGGCACACTACTTTAAACATGAGAGTATATTGGGACTCTGAGAAGGAGATTACTAATTTGTTCGTGGGCAAGCATTTTCTGCTGTCACATCATTACAGTTCAAACTGTTAATATTTCACCAGGTTGGAACGATAGCCTATATAGCATTTCGACTGAGAAGTGACAGCCCTAGTTAATATAGGGAAGCTAGGGGAGCTGATCCAACAGTGAGACAAACGGCTACATGAATGCACAACCAGTTTCACAATTCTAGTGAAATTTATTAAAAAAGAAAAAATATCTGAAAAACGGACCTGCACTGAATTACTTACCATAATACATTTAGTCTTATCTCATTGTGCGACCTGCGGCTTAACTGCTATACCTCCATTCTCCAGCTACACGCCTTCTTTGTGCCAGCCCTCCCTGAACATGAAAAATTAAAAAATGTCAGCCTCAACTGCGTCTAGAACAGTCTGAAATATTTATTCGCAGTCATAAAATCATAAAATATGGCACCGCAAGTGAGGTTAGAGACAAGAGCATTCAACCCGAGGATTACACCGTTAGCATTAGCAGCTAACAGTACTTCCAAAGTAAACTAACCCCGAAATGCCCCGAATGTTGAGTGGAATAACTGAAGCCATGAGAGCAGTGTTGTATAAAGTATTCATCTGAAAGCATGATACTGATCTGGAAATACAACAGAGAGCTGACAGCTTGTAAGTGGAAAAAAAACATCCTTACTAAGACGTCCTAACGAGTTACGCAGTGTATCACTACCCATGATACGCCTGCTATGTTAGTGTGGCAGCAGACATCATTTCTCAGTCTGTATTTCAGAATAAAAGGAGGAATATTGATTTATAATTAAGTTCCCCAATATTAATACCTTAGCAAATCCATATCTGAGCCAAATCAATACTAAATCATAACAGAATGGAATCACATAGAATTAACTTGTGTTGTTTTTTCTGTATCATTTAAATGGTTGCATAACCTATCTGCAGGAGATAAACACCCCTAACTAGAGATGTTATCAAGGCTTTAAGCATAAGAAATGGTGCACAAAAGGGTCACTGAAGCTGTTTCTCAATCCAGGGGCTGCAGCCTTCAAAGGTTGTCCCAATTCGAAGGTTTCCTCTGTTTCCCAGGCTGCGAAGGATCCATCGTGTGCATCCTTCACAGCCCAACATATCCCAAGATGCATTGCATGCCAATTCAAACGAAATGGCGGACTTTTATGTGGCTGAGGAATACACTCTTAAATGTAAGAGGTTTTGGTTTCAGCTCAATCAAATTGCTGCGTAACACGTGTTATAACAAAAGTATAATAAGTCGGATTTTTCCTTGCATTTTGTCAACAACACATTCAAACTGGGCCCCTCCTCCTGGGCTCTTCATCACCAGAAGCTCACTCTCACTCTCTCGTGTGAAAACTAGCCCACCCTGCTGAGCTAACACCGACAGCATCATGGTTACCTTTGCGCTACCATGCTAACCACCGGTTACCGTTGCGCCAGCATGCTAATCACTGGTTAGCTTTGCGCTAGCATGCTAGCCACTGGTTAGCTTGTTCTACCCGGTTTGAGGCACCTACCTGTCCAACAGAAAGAAGGCCAACTCTGCATCGCTCTTTTGCCATGTTCGCCTGAAGGAGGCCCAGTTGCTAATTTGAATCACTCCCACACTCACCTGTATGCTGTGATTGGCTCAGGGAACCACAACAGTGCCCCTCCTGAAAACGTCCTGTGCAAAGCAAAACAACAGAATAGATGCAGAGGGAAGGATCTCACAAGGGTCTGCACACACACTCACCAACACACATGTATAGAGACCCATAAGTGATGATTTATATTATATTTGTAAAAGTCTATATTTTAATACTTATTATACCCTTAACTTACTCGACCTTAGTTATGCTAGCTAGTTAGCCCGCTAGCAACCTGTTGCTAGACATCAGGAGCGGTGTTTGGGTACGTGAGGGTAAGGGCGGGAACAGCTGGTGACGCAAACAGGAAATGCTCCGTAGACCAGACCGTCTCATTTCAGTTCGGCTTTAACGGTCTATGCAGGCTATGAATGGAGCATCCTCCATAGACCGCCTCCTCTGAGGGCTGCAGCGCGTGGATTGGGACACAGCTTGTATGTCTTGTTTTCCTCTTTATCTATCAAAGAATATACTTGAATTCAAAAAGTAAGAAAAGCACGATGTCAGTCTTGATTAGGAGAAATCATGTCCCCAAAAGAAAGTGTTGGTTGGTGTTTTTGCTGAAAGAGGAACATGTGATTTGGAGGCGGGATGAGCACAAAAGGTAGGTATCAAGCGGGCCTGCAGATATTCTGATTACGTGACTATGATACTTTAACAAATGACTCAAAAATCTGTGTGTGTTTGTTCGCTGTAGGCGTGTATTGAGACAGCAGAGGACTGTGGTGTCTTATCTTAGTTAACTGTACACCTCTGTCTCTCTGGAGGCACGCAGGGAGCAGAGGGCAACTGCAGTCTGATGTGGGGCATCTGTTCCCACATTTGTTAAGCCTCTCCTGGTGTGTGTGCGTGTTTTTAAGAGAGATAGAAAAAGAGAGACAGACGGAGCGTGCCGAAAGAGTGCAAAAGCGTAAGCACGCGTGTGCGCTGTGATCGGTGTGATAGGTGCGTTCGGTGGAGTGGAACGGCAAGGTGTTGATGCACTAGAGGGCAAGTGCTGACTTGTCATTGGTCCGTGTTAATGTTGACCCCGGGCGGTGGCTGCACTCACCTCATTGACCGCAAGATGGCCGCTGGTCGAGGCTGCAGGTGGTGCTGAAGACACATCTCTTTCCCCCTCATTCTCTCCCTCTCTCTTCTGCGCACGCTTTGTGTCTTTATCACGCTCACCATCTATTAAATGTAACAGTCGGAATACCAAGCAGCCCCCACATTCACATTCCCGTCCTCCTGTGCGCAGTGCATATATACCTCTTTCTGAATGCTCCGCTTTCCATACTGTAATCTCAGAGGGGACATTACATGCATAATCTACTCTATAATAAGAGTCTAGTTGGCCCCGGATGCCTGGTTAAGATAGGATGGGAGATGTGTTAATTAGACTCATTTACAGCAGGAGCTAGAAAAGAGCAGGACCCCTTCACAGATGACCTGCTTCTCCTTGAGAAGAGCCACCGTGTTACTGATCAAAGTTTCACATGGAAATCCACCGGGAATGTGGAGGTGAGCCGAGGTGGTACCAGTGGACTTCTCTGAGTCACGAGCAGAGCTGGTAGACGTAATGGGAATAGGAATTATTGACTGGAGCGGCGTGGTATGGAAATAGTGTCTCTGGTGTGCCATCACGGAGACGGAGAGCTTATAGTACCCTGATTTATGACCGCTGTGGAGAATTGAGTGCTTCATAAAGATTTGCCGCTGGCTGAGATGGAGTAATCAGTGAAGTGATCTGACTTTGGTGGATCACAGTTACAGCGAGTTGTAAAGTCAGTTACAATGCTCTGACATTGTCTGTCGGACAATGCATGCGAGAGGAGTTGGAGTCTAACTCTGGCCCTCTGTCAAGGTCATATGGATTAGAAATGATTGGGTTTCCAATACTCTTCTGGGGAGTTCTGCATGATGAATCATCACTTCATTCCAAATCGACACCAATTAAGAAGGGTTTGTTTATTCCGCTGTGGGACATGCTGTGGATGTTCGCTTGGAACAAGCTTTTTCACCCCCTTTCTCTGTTCACAAGCAACACTGTGGCTTTTGCAGGGATTATGATAATGTGTGTGTGTGTTGGTGTTTTCCTATCTGCGCATGCTTCCTGTGCACTGTGGGATTTGTATTTGTTTCAGGCCTGTGGATTCACATTTTTTTTGCACACTCGCACACTTGTGCAAGGTTGTGTGTGTGTGTGTCCACATTGGCACGCGTGTCCACCGTCATGTCACTCAGTGTTTACTGTGTAGACCTGCTCTGTTTGTGCCGGTCGCTTCATGTCTGTAAGACATGCTATATGAAAAGTGAGGTTGTGGAGCCCAGCGCCGGAGCCAGTGAATTCATTTGCATTCATTCCACTGCCTGTCTCTCCTCAGAGCCCATTCTAATTACCAGCAGCTCAGGTCTGCTACAACACTGCGCATACTCTCTGCCTCTCTCCCCCAGTGAAAAAACGGGCTGCTGGTGGTGCATTCCTGTAGCTTTGATACTACTCTCTCTTTAGCCTGCCAGGAATCTCTTCATGTCGGTTTGTTTGCTGTCAAACCCAGACACTTTCTCCTGTTTTAACGTCACAGTCGGAGGAAATATAGCGTATGCATGTGTGTGCAAGTGAAACTCCTCCATGCTCTGCGTGTGCTTGCTGGGATTGTTTTGGGAAGGAGGGAGATGCAGCGTGTGCTTGTATACGTGAGAGAGAGCGAGAGGGACGGAGCAGGAGAATCATGAGGCTTGTAAAAGATGAATGTGTGCACTAATCACCTTAATGGCCATTGTGGCGTCTCACCTCCTGAGTCTCAAACACCTTGTCACGCCCTCTTCCTGGTGATGCAAATTTTTACTAAGGCTATAACTCACATGACATCACGCCAATACTGAGCATGTTCCGAAGCGCTTCTAGATACTTATGCATGCATGTATGCACACTCATGGACGTATGACATGCACCAATGCACACACATACGTGCACACAAACACCTGCACAGCTCCACGGCAGGTGGCAATGACCGGGCACCCTGCTGCAGAGACAAGGTCAGGAAGGATCAGGACACTGCTGTGCTCTCAGGAGAGATGAGCTGAGCTCAGCTAGCTAGGCTACATCCAGGCAAACTTGCACTAACCTCCACAGTGAAGCAGCCAACATTCATTAAGATCAGATAAAGTTTGGTCGGGTAGTTCATTTGTGCGAAACATTGTCTTATTAATTGCAAGTTTTAAACAGATCATTTAAATAGCAAAGGACTGAAGGAGGCTGCACTTCTGAAAATGTAATTTGAGCGCGGGCCCCTGCAGTGAAGTGTTTGAGTGATGGTAAGCCTCTTGCTGTAGAGCACAGGCGGCAGACTCAGGAGGTTTCGCGTCCTCTCCAGGGAAATGCAACTTTCAGAATCACCTGCAGCCTAAACATGATTGTGGAGCAGCTCCAGAGTTGTTTTTGAAGATGGGGTACAAACAAGCAATTACACAAATATGCACACAGATATACACCTTCATGCAAATGCACGACGCACGTAGAGATACACAAACACGGCTGCACGCACAGTGAGCGAGTCCTCGGGTCTGAATAAGCCGGATGATGCATGGCTGCTAATTATCAGCCTCTGTATGAAAATCGACTGGCTTCCGTATGAGAGGGGAAAAGCTCTTAGAGCACTCCGTTTCTTCATTTGTATTTTCTTGCTTTAATTGGACAACATGATTGTGTCACTCTGTTAAATGGAGATCCCACCGTTTATCCTCTGTGTCTGCAGAGATGAATCAATGGCTGTTTTTATTCTAATTGCAGTCTCGGAGCCCGCTGTCATCAACGTAATTATCAGTGTTTCTGTCGCCATCGCCGCTGTTTTCACCATCTTTGTTATCACTGTTATTACCGATGTTATCGTCATAATCTCCGTTATTTTCATCACCGCCAACGCTGCTATTATCAGCAACATCATCATCAACGTCATCGTCGTCGCCACGATCATTAGCGATATTAGTCCCTCTTATCAGACACTCGCTATCGTTACTATCAATATTACCATCCTTCACACCAACTTCATCTGCAGCCGACCAATGAAAGGAGTCATTTTGGAAGTTTTAATGAGATAATGTGTTATCTCTAGTCAGGAGCGATATTAAGACAAAGACAAATTATTAGAGAGTCAGATGGTCAGCTAGGCCAGGGTCCCATCTCATTACTGCTAAAAAGAAGAACAAAAAAAACACTGAGTTCTAATTTCAGTTGTCTGACCTTTTTATGGGGTTAATTATTTATTTCATCCGAGCACAGCAGTGGAATAAACTTTGTGGCAATTTAATGCAAGTCAATTAAGAAGCGAGATAGATGAAAAGCTATCCTGGGGGAAATTATTAAGCTTTTATTTTTAGAGTGGGGTGGATGATGTGGGTTTTTTTCTGGGATTGGTCCAACAATAGTGTTAAATGTTCTCTAAAACGATCGCATTCTTCTGTTCGACAGGCGGGGTTTGATATTGTTGAGGTCAGGCTCTATGGATTTTATACGCCTTCCCTGTAATAAGTGAAATTAACTCTGCACTGGAGCGCTGCACGGGCACAATAATGTAGGGAGGGAGAGGAGGAGGAAGGGGTGTGAGCAAACACAGAGATGGAAGAAGAGGAGGAAACCTGGTTAAATATGAGGCTTTAATGTTATTGTGGCTCAAGTTTTTGTGGTCTGCAACGCACAAAAACCTGGTGGTGTTTTCTTCTTAAAGAAGCTTTACAATCTGTGTTTGCAGCTTCCACCATTTAGGGGCCGTACAGAAATGATTGGGAAGGAAGGGGGGGTTGAATGTTTAATAAAAAATCCTCTAAAATAATACCCTGTTCAGTGGCTTTTGACATAAAAAAAAAAAAGAATAAACTCACCTAACTATCTCAAACAATATGCTGTTTATGGCAAAAATTAGCAAATGATGATTATTCATGCAGCTGCTCTGTTATTTTGTATAAAGAGCTGCTAAAAAAACAGCTATTAAAGTGATTAAATGAGTGGACAGAAAAAGGCTGCTGATTTTAATGAGATAAATAAAGTTGCGAGACAGACTGTTGTGCTTTGCACAGGGCAGATCACGATCATGATTTTGGCTTTCCACAAGTAATTGATTGACGGTGATACTGACATGAAAATGTGTGCTTCGCCCGTGGAAAACTCTGCTACATATCAAATAAAGCACCTCCCTACCAGCCGCTCCCCCAGGGGGCGACAGAGAGGTTTTGGTTTCACTTTTGGGGGAGCTGGCATGGCATGTCATAAGCGCCTACCTTGCAGCAACAGTTTAGGGTGGAAGAGTAGACAACAGAGACCGGTGTGACCATGTTAACTTGCGACTTTCAGCAGAATGCGTCTGTGGTTGTCGTGGTTACAGCAGCTGTTGAAAATGGGAAGAGAACACGTAGTTGCCCTCGTGAATGCCTCTTTGTTGTTTTTCATTACTATCTCAAAAAATATTATATTAAGTGATGTTAAAGGGGGGGTATTATGCTAATTATCATTTCACTCTGTGATACCTGTGGAGTAGCTTAGCATAATTTACAGTAAAAAATAAACGTTTTCTCTCACTGGTGCTCGGTGCAGGCCCTCATACAGCCTCTGCCTGAAACCACTCAGTCAGCTCTGTGCCTTTAAGAAACCCCGCCCCTACAAGCCCACTTTCTTCTGATGCGTGTGTGATGCTGCGCATTGAAAAAACAGTGTAAAACCTGGCGTTCACAGCAGCCTGCAGACTGAGCGGAGAAGCCTGGGGATTACTCCAACATACTTTTACCTACAGATTTAAAACTCCACCCACGTTTAGTCTGGACCTCCAACACTGTACAATTATATGTCTTAAAATGTGAAACGGCATAATACCCCCTCTTTAAGTAAGACCTAATAATATGCAAAGAGTGCATGAAACCTGTGTCTGTGCTGCAAAGCAACACAACTAACTTATTCAACCACCTGAAAAACACAACTCCAAGTGCAGTATGGTTAGTGTGTGAAGGCCAAGAGGAATAATGTCGCTACTCCCCGTCGTTGTTGAGCGTGAAGTCAGACATCCATAACAGCTTGACCCCCTATCCACCCAACTCCCAAAGACACACAAATTGGAAATTATTTGCAATTTGCATTGGATTTGGCCTCTAGATGATGCACCAAATTTAAAGATATAATGTCAAAGATTTTCATTTCAATAAATGTCGGTTATCTATCGCCGAATCAGGGAGCACAATGATGATAGAGCCTATGGCCCACTGATGAAAGCCTTTTCATTTGCAGAATATAGTATTATTATGGACTGGGTGTCTGTGGCGACATTCACAGAAAAAATCACAAGCAGCGCCCAGTTAGGGAGGCGTTTTCCATCCATCTGGTCTGCCAGAGAGGGTAGGCGGAGCTATAATCGTGCAGCCCTAGCTGTGCATATGACTAACCTTTATTATGAGCAACGCACACAAAAAGCTGATTATTATTTTGATGTAACACAATCACATTTTTATAAAACTTAGTTATGTTAATGTTAATATTGGATGAGAAAGTTCATAAGTGCATTCCCCCTTTTTGACCCCTCTAATAATTTCTAAACACTCCCTTACTGTTTAGGATTAGTAACATTTCAGACTGACATGTTTTCTTCTGAACACGTCTCACTGTTGCTTCTTAAATGTTCTTTGCTCCAATTACAAAAAGCATGTACAGGTAATTCTGAACATCTGCCGCACTCATCCAGACTGAGGGTGGAACATTTTAATGACGAGCATGACGAGCCTTCATAAACATCACTGCATGAAGATTATATTTTTCAGGCGATTCATTTTTTATTCAAGCAGTGTTGAACCTGCATGTTAATATCCCTTACAAAGAATCCCACCATCATGACAGCTCAGTCATTGCACACATTACCATTACTGTGTGTGCGTGTGTGTATGCTTGAGTCATTTATTACTCTGCTCTTCTCTCATTACATTAGTATGACTCGGCTTTAAAGGCCTAAATTGTCATAAATACTTAATGTTTTGCGCGTTTTCAGGTCCATCTCACCTACAGTAATGCATTTTTAATACCTAACCCAAATACCTGTTACCTGTTACATTTCCCAGTAAATCCCCCCAGATCTCCCTCTCGCTGGCTGTTAAACGCTTTTCCTCACATCTTGCTTATGTAACCAAAAGCTGATGATTCCAGGAAAATATCTCATAAGCGACTTTCCAAAAGTGTCTGGAGGGCTAAGTCTCAGAGGAACCCCAGGGAGGAGGATGCTCGACACTGTCACGACTGTCATCTAGAGCTTTAACGGCCCCTCCCATCAATTCTATCAGCTCCCCGCAGAGTTGATTTGATGTTTTTGTACCCCTGGCCAACCTGCCAAATACTGCCCAGCCTCTGCCCTACATCGCCCGCTCTATTTAGGTTACATACCATGTAACACATCATCACAGCGTGCGTGTTTGATTTGTCTTTGTTGGAAAGAGAACGACGGGAAGAACGACTTAGCAACTGTTTCTCTGCCATTTGTGTGAGAACAGAGGAATTGAGTCAGTTTGTGGATCTTTTGTGAGCGGAGACCCAAAGCTGCCTTAGCTAAGCCCTTTAAAGCACCATCTGGCAGCCCGGGCCCCTGTGTCACCCTACTCACCAAGATTACATTCTCCCCTGGCCCCGCATCCCTGTCCTCTCTCCTCCCCTCCCGTCCACTTTGCACTCTCGCCTGCATTCCCCTCACATGCGGCCAACACGGACGCAGCAGGTGGAGTTGTGGCGACTGTGCAGCCAGACTTCAGGTTTTCTCTGAAGTTAAAATTATTCATAAACTAGAAGTCACATACGAGGCAGAATAAACTGTTTGTGCTGGGAAGTAATTTCTGATTTTCCTGTTCTTAAACACCAAACAATGTTCGGAACGCAGAGAGATGATTCTGACTCATGTGGCTCATGGCTCAGGAAAAAAACCCAACACATTTCCCTGCAGATTAATTATATCACATCCATACATATAGAATTAAACACTGAAAATTACAGTGTCAAACATCTCTTAAGCCAACCCCATTATGCATAAAGATCAGTTTACTCATCCAAGAGTGCTGCTCTGCCTATGGAAACAGATTATGTCCTCTGTGGATCTGGAGGAGTTTCTAAAGTCTGAACAAACGACCCTGTTGAAAATTCTCGTCAGGGTTGTCTTAGACCTTAGATTGGAGCCTTCGCTATGAACTTTGACCTGAAGTTTGAAAGACGTGGGCATTTACCTAAGATAAGATAGATACAACTTTACTTGTAAGGACATTCTAGTGCCAGATACCTCCAGAATCATGACACAAAATAAGAGTAACACCAAAATAATAACTCAAATATTAGTGAAATATGAAATATAAAGTGTATACAGGTTCAGTGCAAAGATAATGGGACCACCACCTAGCGTGGGAAGCAGCTTGATAGAGAATGTTTCAGTGCTACATACATATAAGTGGCTTCAATTGTTTGAGTTGATACACATATATTTTATATCCACAGAAAACTAATCCTTAAAGACCCCCTCCAGTGAACATCAAGTGTTTAACATCTTCCATGTGGTGTTCTTCATGTGCTACAAGACATATCAGGGACAACATCAGCAGTCATCTCCATGGCTGGGCCTGTCTGCTTTTAAACTGCAGTGTACCAAGGACAGGCTGAACAACACCTTTTCAGATTGGCAGGTTTGAGATGTCACAAACCTAAGGAGCCAATCCCGTTAATGGACAGGGTGACGCTATGCATATCATTATGTGTAACCTATGGCAACCACTTCTGCGATGCACGAGCCAGCTGTAACTGTCAACGTCATTTTTGCAAACTCACTACTGACTACTGACGTTGACGTTACTACGACTAATTACTACATTTCAAGCTAGCTAAGTTTCTACAAGTTGCCACTAAACGATGGCAGAGACTTGCTTTGTTTTGCAACGGAGGGGGCGGTTGGAAATGTGCGTAGTGGGCGTGGCCTATGCAGATTCAGGAATTTTTAATGAGGGAGAAGGAGGAGATGCCTTGGGAGGATTTTCAAGGTAATTAAACATATTTTGCAGAAAAAACATATCAGACACAATTTATAATTTCAAGCAGAGCATTTTATATGTCTTTAAACATGACTGGAGCTGCTCTGTAACATTCATTTGACACACACATTGCTCCATAGTAAAATCTGCATGTACAAATTAGCACATGACCGCAAACAGCAACTAACATATTTATACTCACCAAACAAATGACCTACATATAGGATATGTTGCTGACACTCTTAAAGCTACTAAACAGCACATGAAATAATTCCAACTTCCAAATAAGCTTCACCTTGACGAGTACAACATTAAAATAATGCGTCCTTGTTCATCCACAAGCAATGATGCTCAAATATGTATCATACAAACACTCTGAAAGGGCTGTTTTGCATAATGGTGTGATAATATACCTTTCTTTACTTTCCCATAATCCTTTAAATGATTTGTATACAATCTTACATAGGTTTATTTTTAATAAAGCATGTTTAAACTAAGGTATATTTCCTTCATGTAAAGGCTCTGAGTAAGGCTTGTAGCAGTGCGTGTGACATTTAGAGCGAGCATTTGTATCAAAAGGAGCCGGCAACATTGTTGATGTGTTTTGATTCAGGGACACGCCTGTGGCTGACAGGTGCACATTGTGATGTCTAAGAGAATTTGGCAGCGTTGAATAAATCAAAACTTTGCTTTGGCAGAAATGTTCACAGTGGTTTTTACAATTTCTGACTCTCTCGTTCTGTTCTCGAGTCTGAGTCAAGTCTGAAGTCAACAGAGTAACGTTCAAGACAAGTCTTAAGCTGATTCGATGCCTCGAGCGCGACCATTGCTAACTCATCGCCCAGCACTGGGAATGCTCTGCGTGTGATTTTTCTTTTTTTTTTTTATGATGAATGTTTAAAACATCTACCTCCAGAAAAAAAAAAACCTTGAAGCGAGGGATTTCTGGCTGGACTCAAAGGACTCCCAGTTACTGATGAATCAGAAAGTCTGCTAAAAACTGAAGCACCACTTTAAAGCTCCTGCTGCATTACAATGACACACTCTGCAGCGCTGCTCCAAAAATGTTCTGTCACTTTTCCCAAAGCATGTAATTTTTAATACTCAGAGGTGGTTCAGACAAAAATAACTTCCATTTCCCACATCCATTAGATGAGCCTAAACAGCACCTCCAGGTGATGACACAAATACACTTCCTGTCATTTTACCAGGTCTCATATAGCAGCTGTTTATGCGCAGTGTGATTAGCTGTAGAAGCCGTCTCTTGATTCACTGAGAACAAGCAGGTTGTGTTTTTATATAGGACAAAGCAATATGATGCATTTTCTCAGGAGACTTCAGTTATTAAGGTTTGTACAGGAGGTGTGTATTGCAGCGTAAATATATCACATCCACAGTTTCTCAAACTACATGTTGCCACACACTTTCAGCTGTTGTTATTCAAAAGGAACATGCGAAACATGCCAGAAATATCTCATTTTACGTGCGAGCGTGTAATGTGCATTATAGCAGATGGCTCAGAGCGATAAACAACAATGGAGCAGGGAGGTTCAGTTAGAACCCCCTGCATGTTTCTGTGACACCATGAAAGAAATGAGAGTGAGTAATGGCTTGTCACGAGTAAAGACGAGATAATTTCATCGTGTCTGTATGCAGAATGGAGACACATATTTTATCACAGGGTTTGAAACAAAGACGGTTCAGCTATGTTGGAAGATCAATAACCGCCGCGCAGCGTGTTGTGAAAGATGAAAAACTTGATTTGTTTGAAAAGCAAATTGACAGAATTTTTACAGTCGTTCTGGAAATACTGGTGTCGAATGTGCAGATTTATACGCGCGCAGGAAGCAGAGGAATCGTCATAAGTGCGACGATAACAGCGTTCAAAATGCTATTTCAGCTGGACAGATGGCATCACGGAGAAATTACGGTGACAGTGTTTATAGACTGAATAGTTCCTGTCCTGCCATTGCATTCCTACAACACTGCAATGATGTATATCTTGTAAATGTGTATTTTGAACAAGTGCGAGTCATAAAACCTGATGTCTATGTGTCTGTCGATGAACACTGGTGGATATGACATCGTTTATTGTCTCACATGTCTGTGCAGGAAACAATAGTCTAATTTAGTGTGAAGAGATCGAGCAATATGACTTTTAACATTGCTTGAATGTTTCAGCCCGCGCACAGATTCAGTGTTCCGGGAATGTCGACAATAAAACGTTCCATAACTGTTTCCCTGCAATATTTGAAGAAGACGCTGCCTCAATTTCAGACATAACAGCAGCTGAAGTAGAGAGCCGAGCCACATGAAGGTTTTTATGCTGCAATAGAAAGTGTCGAAAGCAAAACAAGATTATTTAATTCTTTTCTCAGTTTTCATCAGGCCAGAATCACAACATCTGTTCTCTGCTGTTGTCTGTGTATTACTTACAGTCGAATCGGGAGGACTGTGGTGTTCTCCCAGGTGGGCTACATTTCCGGATACTAAATTATTGCTGGCATTTTGGCAGCAAATAGAGTTGTGGGAGAATACTGTCTGTCTACCAGAATCTGGACGCCTTTGTCCTTTACACGGCTTTGAGACTAATGTTACATTTGTTGTCAATACAGCTGGACTGTATCGCTCTTTTGGGACTGGGGATTTGCCATGTTCGTAGAGCCATGCTGCAACCATATGGCATGGGCTGTCCCCATAAACACTCATAACTAATAATGTCCCAGGATGCCTCGTGCACACTGGTGAATACATACCGACACATATAAACAGGTGCGTGCCCATTGATATCCATGCCAAAGAGTCTCATCTGCAGTCGCCTGCGTAGACACTCGTTCACACATTAAACAAACATATGTGCGCACATTTCATTTGGCAAAACTGTAATTAGCTGCCTGCTTCTCAAAGACCCGAAGAGAGGAAAGCAGCAGGAGGGGAGAAACAGGGGAGAGGGGGAGTTATGGTGAAAGAGAATGATAAATGATGGATGGAGAGAGACCCCGAGGTTACCAGTGTGAGGGAGTTACAGCTGGCTAGCTCATTCCGTCGAGCTACAGATCTCATAATAAACATCACATGGGTAGTTTGGGCTGGCGGGTGCAGATTAAGCCAGAGCTGTTAGCTCTTTAAAGACTGCTCAATGTTGCAGGCAGCCAAGAACCTATTTATAGGGTGGCTGGAAGTGTATCAAAGCAGGTAGGAAGGGAAGATGCTGGACAGGCACAGTATTCAAGCTGATTTATGTCCCTCAATCAGTGTAATAACAATAAACTGTCAACTAACACGCCACTTTTATTTGTAATTTATGGCACTGCGCTCCTAATAAACCTTTCTTTATTTCTCCCCTGTCCCTCCCTCCTCCTCCTCTGCCTCTCTCTGTCTCTCTGCACAGAGCTGCCCAGCAGTCCAGGTGGTCAGTTCACATTCCGCCCGCTGCCCCCGCCTCCGCCTCCACCCCACGCCTGCACTTGTGCCCGCCCGGCGCCCTACACTCAAGTCAGCCTGCAGAGGAAGACCATGCCAACGCGGTGCCAGGCCAGTCAGGGCAGCCAGGGGGCAGACACCAGCTCGAGCACAGACCAGGCGCAGCTTCACAACAGCTGGGTGCTCAACAGCAACATTCCCCTAGAGACCAGGTAAGGAACGCCACAAATTCCCTGGAAATGCTGCCTTAAAGGTCCTTTTCAGTGTTTTTAATGCATGTGGACAAAAAGAGTTTACAGAATATAAAACAAATACAGGGCTTCTTTCCAAGATGCGTCAGTCCGTAGCAGCGGTTATGTCATTTTGCAAAGAAGCCCTTCAAATGAAAAATATCTTCAAGGCAAATTGCCCTACTTCAACATAATGTCACTTGATTTCTTTAATCTCACAAATGAGGATCATTGGATTAAAGAAAATTCTTTCATCAGGAGTGTGAGTTGGCAGAGTTTCAGAATTTCTTAAAGAAATCAGAGTCGAATGATTAAGAATGAATGTTGGACTAAAGGATTTGGACGTGTTCTGCACGTGTAGAAAGGAGTAAGTGGAGCACCAGGCAGGCCTCTGGGGTATTATTACAGGACTCTGCACACCATCAAAGTCAAAACGACTCTCTCAGGTTTTTTAAGTTCTTTTCATTCTCTTACCCCCCACTGCAGACACATTTACCAGGGGACCAGCATCACACTTTGTAATAGCGATAAAAACAGCGAGATTCAGTTTCTAGTAGAAAACCTCTCTTCAGGAACACATTGTTATTCCACGTCCACGTCAAGTGAAGTGCCCGACAAAAATATTCTCAAATGCTGCAGAGTTACTGGAATCCCGTCCCATCAAACAGAATTAACAATTTGCTTTCTGCATAAGTTATAATTGATCAGAGAATTATTTAGGAGATCCTCATTTGTGAGATTGGATTCGAGAAGAAGCAGCAAGGTGCAAAAGAATACGTTTGCATGTTTAATGAGAGCTGCTCGCGGCAGCTGAGTTCGGGTATTATGAGTGAGGATGAGATTGGCAGGCTGCCACAGCCGAAGAAGATGCTTTAATAAGTTATGCATTAGGCCATAATTAGATCTTACCTCATTTAAAGGAAAGGAAGAATAAAATTAGATTCACTGACAATTTAAATTAATCATCGGCCAGACATGAGAATTAATGTAAAAGACTTGTCAGAAGTGCATTGTAATTGCATTACTCAGCTGTGTGTGTTTGCTTTCAATGAAAAGACAGCAAAAACAAAAATCCACGCTTTATTTTTCTGCGCGTCTCAAATCGTTCAGAGAATATTTGCAGAACATAAAGAAGTCGCTCCCAAAGAGAGATGTGATTATAAAACCTAATTTCCGCAGTGGCTCCGTATATTGGATGGTGCCTTTTTCTAGTAATACATTTTTGCATTTGGGAGTTTATAGTCAAATAAGTTTCATTTGATAGTGCGCTATTAGTTCTGAACCATAAAATGTAATTATATTCATAGTCAATAGAATAGTATCCCTTCATAACATAATTCAGATATTATTGGCTCTTTTCTATCTGGCTTTTGGGGGGTTGAGGACAAAAAATGACTTCACTGTTTAACAGTTTTAGGTTGGATTTAATATTTCTCGGATACACTTCTAATCTAATGATTTTATACTTTAGCTCCTACACGGATGCTGCAGCTATCAGCTCAATCTCAGGCATGAGATTAAAGATTTATCCACTATTTACAAACTTGACATGACGCCTCACGCAGATGGAATTCTAATGAATGCTATGACCTTAATAAAAATGGCAAAAGAAGGATATCTTGTTGTTGTCAGGTACACTTCACCTTTCCTCGATGCGGATTTGATGAATCTGTATTGAAATGTATTGACGTTACGTCAGCAGAGATTAAGATTGTTTGAAGTGTGCATAGATTTCCTTTTCAGCTGCATATCCGTTATGTTTCTTGAGAGGCCGGCTTGTGTAAGTGGCAGGATACAGATATGGATATTCAATATATCTGACCGGGGCTCACACTGGGTGTGTTAAGAGGCATAACAAATGTTGGGACTGTAATAAATTGACTGGTGCCCTGCCTTCTCTCCTACCTCTTATCAGTAAGAGGTGAGACTACTTGGATCACACATCGTGCATGTGCAGCTACACACCACACACACACTGCACGCACCTGTACCCCGAGCACATAGGCCTCCACCTACACACACAGTCACTCGCACGTATCAAGGTAGAGACAGCCTTTGGGCGCTAGTCTCGGACCTCCTGGAGAGCGGGAACTCTCATTTTCTTCCTGTCTCCGGGGAAATCTGCCCTCTGATATGAATGCAGAGCTTCCTGGGCGTCGCCCCTGGATATTGTCTGTGAAGATCAAAGGCAGGGAGCCAGGAAGAACAGTGAAGCCTTTTTAAAAGCACCTCACAAGAAGACAAGAGTTCCCAACGCGTTGACAAATGCAATTTCTTCAGATGGATTCTGATCCCATTTTGCTCTAATCCACCTTCAGCAGAGCAATAAAAGCAGCACAGTGGGCTCGACCTGTGTACTGGCCTCACAAACGTGAAAACGCTCACCCTGTTTGATATCTCTTTGTGTATGCTGGTCTTATGAGGGCATCTTTAAGCAGAGTTATGTTTGAGTGTGCGCGCACGCGTGTTGTCCCAAGTTTATTTCTGGCTTCACAGAGTTGAACTACCATTGACCCTTAGGTGTGTGCTTGTACCATGTGCAGCCTCCTGTGTCCCCCATCTGACTCACAGCCTTCAGCAGACGCTGGATGGATGAAGAGAGGGAGGAAAGGGGGGGGAGGCAAACAGTGAAAGATGGATGTCATCTGTCTCTCATGTTAAACACAGCCACAGGGCCACATTATAGACAGACGGAGAGAGAAACACACAGAAACAAATGGGGGAAAAAAGAGAATTCAAGTGAATAAAGAAACACAAGCGCACAGACAGAAACTAAACAGCAAAATCATCCATCTTACCCCAAACTAAGTCAGTAATTGACTCCCAAAAAAGAAAGATTCACATAAAAATAGTGCCAGTGAGGGGAGATTTTTTAAGTGCATTAAACCTGTCTCCTTTTGTCTCCTCTATTTGCCTCTTTTGTTTTGTTTAATTGTAATTGTTTCTAGTTTTGTTGCTCTCAAGCCTGTTTTGCCCTGTAAAAGCACATTAAATTACCTTTATGTTTGAAAAGTCCGATAGAAATACACTCGCCTGGCTTAACCTTGAGATAATTTCATCTGTTTGCTATGCAAATCACTATGTTCTAAGAATTTTCATGTAATTTGCATGACAAAAGTGCCACCGTCTGCTTTATTCTTTCATGCATCATGATACTGAAACTTACTTACAGAAAATTCTTAAAACTCTCACCCCGGAGACAGAATTTTGTCTTTGCTTTTTAAAGCAAAATCCATCTTCAACGCTGAATATGAGACTAAATGACTTGAGAAGATGGATGTGTTTTTGCCGTGAATGGGGGCAAATGGACGAGGAACAGGGCGGGAGCAGTCTGGTATCCAAAGACGGTGTCAGTCTGCTGTCTGGCCCCGCTTTAATGGCCTGTCCTCTGAGGGCTCTTCAGAGACCGCGCTCCTACCAGCAGCCTGTGACCTCACAACCTTCGTGCACGGACAGAATAACACTCTGGGAAGCCGCACGTCCGCCTCGACATATCGCACTCACAGGCGATATTAACCCTCGGAGAGCGCGGTAACCTGGGGCAATCATTGCTGCCGGAGAATTCCAGGAGCGCTAGGATATTTTTTGTTATGGAAAACACACACACACTGCAGAGAGAAAAACAATGATTCATCCCTGGTATTTCTGCCTCTGATGTTTCCTCCAGTATAACCACTCTTTGTTTCCCTGCACCAGCAGCCTTTTGTTCATTTTTTGATGGAAGTCAATACGGCCGGAACAAGCTGCGACTGCTTATAATTGCCTTCCCAGATCCACTTTTCCAAATTGCATAATTTCCTAGCCCCCACATCTCTGCTTCCTCATCTGGCACCCTCCAACCCTCGGCCTCCATTATCCAAACACAATATAGATGAAATGCTACCTCCATTAATTGCCCCTCAGCTTAGTCTCCTATCATCCTCCGCCATCTCACGTTCTCTTTTTTTCATAATGAAAATGAACCTCATCTTGGTTTAACTAATACAGCCGTATAACTTAAGTAGTCGCTTTGATGAGTCAAAAAGGAATAGGTGAGTCATTGATCTTTTGCTGCCAGGGCTTTTTCATTCTCTTTCATATCAGTGCTGCTCTGCATTACAGTCCCTGCTCATAATGTTGCACCAGAAAGGCACTTTGTCAAATTTGGGCTTCCTCTCTGATGAAGGACTCGGACTGGGAAAGAGTTTTTAGTTTCATATTCTGCGGCTAATGCAGTCTCCTCCGTGTGTCGTGGGTGTATCAAATAACAGTTTGTAGCAATGTTGTTTTCTATTGTTTAACTGGTTGTTGTGCACTAAATGTGAATAATGTCCGTGTTTTATATTTGTCACATATATTGCTCATGAAGTTGGGAGTTTATGGTGGAACATAATATAAATTGCAAGAGGAATCGTAGCTCTTAGGGACTTTCTTAGACTACTTTCTCTCCTGATTTTAGCTGTCTAGATGAATCTTTGATGATGCATTACTTGCAAGTTTAAAAGACCACTTAAATTAAAAGCAGACAAACATGTGGGATATTAAAGGTTTCACTGAGTTCTAGGCAGAACTGAGAGCTTTTCTGGACTGTGGAGGTTTAAAAGGACCGTATCCTCATACACTTCAATGGCAAAGTAGAACAGCCTGTCCTGTGTGTGATATCTGAATCCTGAGCCAGCCCGTGTGCTTCATTTTTAAAAGAACAGGAGAGGGGTCTCCTCTAAAATCCCCCACCTTGGGGGCCCTTTAAATGAGTTTCAGTCAGGCGTACTTCAGAGTGAGACTGAATTCCACTGAGTGCAGATTTGCATAAATAGAATCAGAATAAGGTACCAGATACCCGAGAAAAGAAGATGTGTGTGCTAGCTAAGCTAATTGGCAGGGATTGAAACCCTGTCCTAGTTAGTCCTGGACAGAAGCTTTGATTATTTTCAAATTTTACGCTATTATTATTTATGCTAAAATCTGCTTCAGAAAGACACAAAAACAGTAATCTCAGAGTGGCAGGTATGGGGGGAAAAGCAGTGGCTATAAGCTGAGGACAGGAATTAACTGCAGCCTTTTTCTGTCAAAATGTCGAGCACAGGGCTGAAGAATGATACCTCACATTCAAGAAATGTGGATTTGGTGTTTTATTTTCTTGCCTTTCCAGAACCAAAAGGATAAACAGTGTGAGGAATGGATTAAACAGTGTGTTTATCTGCTTTAAAGTCAGCCGCAATCATTAGCATGTCTCTCTAACTAGCTCATTAACTGCAGGAGTAACTGAATGTTACTCCTAAGGCCAAGGAGCACATTATTAATTCCCTGTATTAGTTTGTGCAGTTACAGGTTATGTTTTTAAAAAGCTTCATTCATTTCTAGGACTTTCACTGTGTAGTATTTTGGAGTTTAAGTCAACACTAGCTTGAGTCTAAACATTAGCTTAATTAGCTAGCTAGCCACAGCTGATACCATCTGCTAGCGACAGTTTCATTTTGGCTGCCTAAATCAACAGTTGCCAGTTAGAAATGAGAGGTCTGCTTTTGTCCGCCTCTGTGTGAAATCAAAAACCATTGCTTAAGCAATCATTTAGGATTTTAAGAGGGAAATCTGCCACATTGTAAGCTTCATATGTGCCTACAAAGGATTGACAGGCGTAGAAGTGGAGGGGCTTACTGAAGGGTCAAGTTTAAAGGAATTTTCTCTTTGTGCTTCTCCCACAGACACTTCCTGTTCAAGCAGGGCTCTGGTTCATCAGCTCTGCTGTCTGGGGCGGGGCAGGGTTACCCCCTGACGTCTGGGACAGTGTACTCCCCTCCACCCCGGCCTCTGCCGCGCAGCAGCGTGACCAGACCACTGTTTACCTTCAACAAGCCTCACCGCTGCTGCAACTGGAAGTGTACAGCCCTGTCTGCATCGCTCCTCACTCTCACCCTGGCCCTGTTGCTCACATACGTCATCGGTGAGTTACTGTAATAATCGACTGTCAGATCACAAGATTGTTGCATTTAGCTTCATTACAAAGTGTTCTTTTGTTTGAGCTGATTTTAATTAGAGAACAAACATTTTCAATGAGATCGCTAGAGGGGTCAGAAAATTGGGAGGCTGCCTAATTAATTCAAAAAAAGAATCAATAAAAAATACAGAAGCAAAACCCAACAGTGGTTTTTATACACACAAAATGTTGCAGGCATCAAAGGGTGAAAAAAGAAAGGAACAAGAAACAGAAGGGGAGATCGATAGGGATCAAAGCAGGACTGCTGAAAATTTTACACTTTTACTTTGAAGGAGTCGGCTTTAAAAGCAGCAGGTAATGTATTCCAGTGTGAACCTCTGTAGGATATTCTAAATTGTAAATTAGCTGTCCTCGACCAAAACACACAAACTTGTAATTATTCCTTGATGAATGCACACCGACAGTAAGTGCTAACTCATTCAATGTTTTTGTCTCATACACACCCACAGCTGCACTAGCTCTCACACACGTTGTATTACTCTTCAAGCTTTCCAGCCTTGCGGCTTTTCTTTTATAAATCTAGCTTCCTAGCTCATGTCAGTGCTGTTTTAAATATTCTTATGTTTTTTAATTGTTCATTTAATATGAATCTTTAATATGGATTTTTTAATTGTTTCAATTTGAGGTTTTGTAAGTAAACGCTTCTTATTATATTTTAAACACATTAGTTGCAGTATTGCTGCTTTTATTTGAGTATAGGATGTGAATACTTCCTCCACCACTGCTAATGACGCAGCATCTTTTCTTATGAGCGTAGATTTATTCCATTTTTTATGATTGATACTAATTAAAAACGATTTGAATTTTCAAATCAAAAAGTTTCTGTAGTCATTCTTCAATCTGGAAGATGATCAGCAGAGTTTGTCAAAGTCAAATACCATATTAATTAGTTGATCCCGTCCGATTGCTCTGATGTTCATTGTCAACCTTGGCCCAGCCCTCCACCTCAGCACACCGCCCTAAAGTGCAGATATCACAGCCCTCCACCCAGCCGGTTCATTTCCCTCCTGTGGCGGTGCTCAAGGTCACGCCGGAGCAAGCGGGGGTTCGCATTAATCACACACACACATACTTACACACACACACACATCACAGACAGACATCACACGCACACTGGCGAATCCATGCAGATTAATCCCCAGGCTGAACCATGCTATTCCATTAATGTCCCGGCCCCGGTAATTAGTGCATTAGTGAGGAGTGTGAGTGATGACTTGGAGACGACATCACCTTTTAATTGGTGTCATGCTCCACTCCTGCTTGGCAATGATCGATCTCTGTGTTGACATCACCATGGCAACCGCACCAAGACGTATGGGATGTAAGCATAGATGATATGTAAGCCTGTAAATCAAAGATATTCTAATAGCGAGATTAAAGTGGTCATGGACTTAATGTCTTTGTCTGGGGGGAGAGGTTGAGACACAGGCCACCAGATGATTAGGTTCCCTCATTACATAATGATTCAGTCATTTTAATGAATTAATTAACAGCCACTCACAGACGGACAAAAAAGGATTCTCCTCCAGTGGTTTTACACTTTTTCATCTTCATCAAATAATACCCATGTTTACTTTGGCTGTATTTACTGATTTTGAGTCTGTATCTCATTAAAACAGTTTTTTTATTGAAGATTAATTATTATTATCATGGAAATTATAATAAGAAACAGAATAAATAATATCCAGTGTGTAATATATGATAATGAATTGGCCTTTATTCCAAATATAATCAGCTCCTTCAGGGGATTCTACTGTACTCGGGCAATTGTGCATATTTATCTTATTGTCTTATTGAATGTGTTTCTCAGTGGGTTTTTAAATAGATTTTTGACTTTCTTTTCTTTTCTAATACCCCTTGCACCACTTGATTATTAAACAGAAAATGTAATTTTCCAGCAAAAACACCACATATTTCTTTCAGCTTCTTCATTAAGAGAATTTCCTACTTTGTCCTATGTAATAAAAAGGGAAATATATTTACATTTTGTAGTGTTGGTCTGACCACAAAGCTATTTTTTAGACAAAAGAAATAATTGTCGGACATTTTATAAACCAAATGATTAATCAAGAAAATTATAGATTAATTGATATTTAGTAAAAGTACTTTATTTTCAGTCCTGCATGTGAGTATTTCCAAATATCTTCTCCTGCTGTATAAAACTTCTGTGTGTGTTGTCAGCATGATGCTGCAGACTCTGCTAACTTAACCAAGATGTTTGCAACATTAGGAAAAAGAAAGACATATTCCTTTATAGTCGTGCCAAGCTGGAGTCCAACATTTGAGAAAGCTGGAGATGCTTCCCCCTCTTGGTGAAAATCATCTTAACACAGCTGTTACTTTTGGCTGAATCTTCATCTTTACTCAAGATGCCTGGCCAAACCTTACACTTCTAGCTGCAGCCTACCGTGGAGCAGCATGTTACTGAGCTGGAAACCGATCTCACGTGCTAAGTGGAGGCACGGATTGACCAGAAGTGCAACAGTAAGGTCTTTGCAGCAGATCTGGATGTAGCTCTGACATTGATTATTTGAAGCAAATCCTCATACATTAGCAGATCCAATTTTAGTACTTATTTGCAGTCTTTGAAGCTCTTTGCGAGTTATATGACTTGTATATTGATTTGGGGAAAAGTAACCCGGCAAATAATGAGGCAATAATATTAAGTCTCAAATTAAGGTTTCCAATTAGCACAACAATAGGACGATGCATGATTACGGAGATAATGCTGTGCCTAAGTGATTGCAGCGTATGCCCCCTGTTGTGATTAGCTAACGCAGTCCTCCTCTCTTTCTTTACTGCCCTCTCTCCTCTCCTCCTATACCCCCTAGTGTTGCAAGGGCTGCGAATAGCTTTGTTAATTTGTTTATCTCCCAACGTACCCCTCCCTCATGCAGTCGTAGCTTGTTATTAAGCACAACACGGCCATCAGATATGAGCAGCAGGCATTATGATAGCGAACGGGGCATTTAAGGAGAGATAGAGGACAGATTAAGATTGCATCTGTAATCTTGAGGAATATTGCTGCTGACAACACTACCAGTAACTCATTTTCTATTCTAAGCCTCATTTAGGATCTGCCTCTGTAAAAACCTACCTTCTATTGCTCTATCGTGCTGTCAGAAAACGCTAATTAGAGTATTTTCAGCATTAATGAATGTCTTGCTGTTTTAAACAGTTACAATCCCCCGTTGTTGAATCCAATATGAGGAGAGGGCGGGATGTGTCAGTTCTCTATGGCAACAGGAAGAAGCGTTTGACGCAAGTGAAATGAGCAAGTCAGCGGCACCCTGCAATCAAATAATCACCTCCAGATCACATTTTAGCACACACAGCATCGCAGACAGTGCACACTTTAAGCTAAGACCCTCTTTATGTGCAAGATGAGCTGCTTCGGGGGACCTGGTGCTTCCATAAAGAAGCAAATGACTCGTTAGTGGATTTAAGTTCATTATTTTCACACTATTTCTTTCAGTAAATCTGCTTTCACAGTTTGAGGGCAATTCAAAGCATCTGCCTCAAAAATGAGCCATTATTCGCTGGGGTCAAACTCAGTACAGTCTCCAATTGAACCCACAGGAAGACAGATGGTGTGTCTGGGTGTTTATTAGAGCTACAAACTAACCATTATTTCCTTTATCAATAAATCTGCAGATTATCTTCTTGTTTTGCTCTCGCACAGCCTAAGGTGATGCTTTCAATGGCTTCCGTGGCCAACAAAAGATATTAACTTTTACAAGACAAATCAGCTCATCCATTCTGTACACGTATCATTAATTGTATATCTAAATAGTTGCGTGCATTCAACAATTTCCTTTGAGATAATGAATGACTTTGTGCTATCTAACAATATGTCAATCCAATAATTGTAATGACTTTTAATGTTTTAAGGAAAAATGTATTTGAAACCAACAAAACTGCAGAATTTTTCAATTATCTCTGATGAATTTTGATCAATTTTCCGTTTTCTGCTTCTGAGAATCTTAGCTGTGATTATTTTCTGTTATTTCATAGTGAATGATTAAAAAAAACTGTTGAAGATGGGACTCTGTTGGCATTTTATACATGTTACACATTCTATAATCGGTTAAAATGATCCAAGGAAATGGATTTTGTGAATAGCTGATGTAGCTCTGCTCACAAATATACGCACTTCGTGCTTCTGAAGTCACTCCCCCTTGATCTCGATTCCACCTTCAAACGTCCTAGCAGGCCTCGTCTGTCTCGTCATCTAATCATGAATTAAGTGCCTCTTCTGTTCTAAGTTATCGACCAACCAACACGTAAGAAATTTATAACCAGGCAAAAATGTAGAATTTATGGCAGGAAGACATTTACTCTGAAACATTAACTCACATTTAACGATGTCATAGGTCATGAAAGTTAGGGACTGATGTTCAGACTATAATGACCTATGGAGACCACTGAGCATCATTATAAGAATCATTATGTCTTTTTTTTCTCTTTGTGCTAAGATTATAAACCACAACATGCAGACAGTATCGTAGCAACTGTAATGCTAAAAATAAAGGTTCCAACAAAGCATACATTAGCAAATTAATAAGTAATAAGCTAACCCCTGCTTTTTGCAAGAGTTAAATGTGCGGTGTCACCACAGACGGCAGAGACGTAACACGATGGGAAATTAAGCCTATTTTTTTTTTCACCCTTTCAGCTGCTGCATCTGCCATCACATTCTGACAGTCATTGAAGAGACTGTGTAAAGTCTGGTGTTACCAGACAAGCTATTGCTCTGCTCATGTGAGCCAGTGTTCACCAAATATACAACAAATAACATGTTTGAAGTAGAAAAGCATTAATGGCTTTAAATTAATATATTTTCTGACAAAGGCAGAAACAGGTAACAGCTTTATTCATTTCTAATATATATAAACCTTTATTTCTTTAGTTACCAATGCATTTGCAGTAAGCTATTTTTCTACAACATTAGATGGGTTGCCCCAATGTTGCAGGTGGCTTCCACATGATTTATGCTAAATGTACTATTGTTTGCTCCATAATTTCAACGTGTGGATGTAATTATTGTAAACATGAATCAATATCAGCTTAACATTTAAATAGGTGACAGGCTCAATTAGCAAAACAAAAAAAAACTGCCCCCTTTTTCTGTTGCAAATGGTTCAGTCCGCACCTGCACCTGATTGATCCTAAGGTGTGTCTGTCGATTTTTTTCTATCGATGTTGCATTACAGTTATGCTAAAATTAGTCTGCCCAGCAGGCAAATGCAAAGCAGAGAGAAATAAAAAAAACAGAGGAGGGAAAGTCGTGTTTCTGTCAGAGGAAAGGTGAGTTACGAGCTACATAATATGTCAGTCCGTTTTAAGCTAGCAGTGATACTCATGACGTTGTTGTGTGAGCCTTCTGTTGACTGTGGAAATCTGTTTGGATCAGGATTTGCTCTATTTTTGAGACCCAGACAAGAAGCAGATTTAGAAAGCAGAAAAGAGAGAGTGGGAAAACACAACAATTAGCTTTTAATTAGCTGTAAATATAGCCGTGAAAGCACTTCAAGTTTTAGAGTGCGGGGGTTAAGAAGCAAAACAATTGAGACCATTGATTGTTGGCTCATCACAGTGGCTCACACTAATGCAGTAACTTTATGATTCAGACTTACTGCCGGGCGGTTGACTGAACCTGGCTCTAAACCTGCATAAGTAGCAGCTGTTACAGTATGTGAACAGGAGAGCTGTATCTGATGAAAGTACCTTAAGAAAGTAGCTGAGGCCAGCTTAAAAAGTTGCTAAAATTGTTGCTAAGGTTTTTTTTAAATTCAAAGCATACAGGGGCTCTGGATATTGCTAAATCTAGCTACTAAGTTGCTAAATTGTGAAGAGGATTCGAATGTGTAGCTGAGGTCAGATGATGGCTGAATATATATAGTGATAGCCTATATATAATTGCAAACAATTAAAATGCTATCAGTTGGTTTGTCGTCTTTACACTGGGTGCATAATGTGGATACCTTTGATATATTGAGAGGGCAGAAGCAGGTCTTTTACCATTTGATAAAGTTTTAATGAAACAAACAGCTTAGTGGCTTCTAATGTTAAGTAAAATGTGATTATTATGGCAAGGTAGTTGACCTTTTATTACGATAGAATTAGCCTACATCTTGTCTGGGATATAGTTGAGTTATTGTTGAAAGAAGAGTACAACAGATTTAGATTAATATCATAATGACATTACGTCATACAATCTTTCAGACTCCATAATTGTACAGTCGTATAGGCATTCTACTTATAAGATAATGTCAGAGTAGGCAAAAACATTTAATGATGCCTGAATTCTCATTAGCTGTTTCCATTTCAGAGACTTGGTATTGTGCATGTAGGCTCATTGTTACTCCTTCGTGGCTCATGGGGACACTTGAATAGTACAAATCCATAATTAATTACATTAGTAACACCTGTGTTTTTCCTGCCATGACAAGTCAAAACATCTGCTGTCAAAAGGGAATATGGTCTTATATCTCGGTGACAGCACTAAAGAAATTGCCCACAAATTCAGGGTTTGTATCAACCAGCACAACCAGTGTCCTTGGGCAACAGACTGGAAATAATATTAAAATAACAGTACAATTTTATATCTGTCAGCTTTAGCACCACCACTCACCCGATTGTTATTATTGTGTTTAAGTATCGAATCCAAATGTATTTATAAAGCACATTTAATAACAGCAAAAGTTGTACAACCAAAGTGATGTACAATCAAACATAAAAGACATAAAAACAACTCGATAAAACACGAAGACCAATTTAAAGCTCCTGTGAGGAATTTTTCGCTGGTTATGAAACAGACTGAAATTAATTCTGATGACTCTATATGACCAACAAAAGCAAACCAGACCATCAGCGACAAGATTGATTATTTCTATAGAGTTACTTTTAATGCCTCAAACTGCTGGCAGGAGTAGGTGTCAAATGAAGCGATTAACTGCACGCTGCCTTTGTTACATTTCCCAGGGCAAACGTTAAAGTGAGTGATACATATGACTGTTAAAGAAAGCTTGATGAGATTTTTTGTTAAAAACCACCACTTAAGCATGTACAGGACAGAATCAGCAAAGAGATGAGAGGTACGCTTTAACAACCCTTTGAACGCATGCGCTAAACTGCTCATGGTACATCCTTGTACTTTTGTTTTACTTACACAGGGAGACCATAACAAACTGGGCAGCTTCTGTCACATGCAAACATTACACCCTTTGGAATGGATAGGTCTGCTGGAAACACTAGGAATAGGCCAACAGATGATCCCTGACTATTCACAGGTCCCAAATGGAGCCTTATATTAGGAATATGATGATATATTTTAAAATAAAAAAAAGCGACTTTTTTGGGTGCTACTTTAATTCAGTCTTAATGTGCAAAGCAATTAGTAATGTCCCAACAGAAAGGCAGAGTACAAATCTCCTTGGCCTCATTTTTCAGTGTACTGACAAAACAGGACAAAGAAGCAGAGACTTTAAACAAATCCATGCGATAGCACAGACATGCCCAAAATAAAAGGATACTCCAAATGGAAAAGCCCAAATGTGCTGATTCACTCAGAAGAAGATGTGCTACTTTTATTCAGCCTGCACTGAGTCCCACATGCAATCAGACAGCACGATCTGCAGGCCATACTTTACTTTGTGGGATTGAACTGAGTAGGATAAATATGCTTCAAAGTGTTTTAAACATTGCGTAACATCAGTTCCTGAGGCTTGAGGTAGGTGGTATAGAGCAGAAGTCAATATGCAGATTAGTAGAATGGTAATTGCAGTGCATTCATTAGCTTGTATCAACTTTGTATATTAATAATAACCTCAGTGGAGTTAACAGTCTGCAAAGTGGGGATAACAGTCTGTTCTGATGGCAGGTGGTGGGCAGGAGGCCAGAGCAGTATGTGTACAGAGGTAAAGTCGGAGGGTCAGCTGAGTCCGGTGATGGCTGTCTGGATGAAGCTGTTGTAGTGTTGAGTCGGCCCGGCCATAATGAAACGTTACTTCCTCCCTAAGGAAACTTCTTGAACAGGTGGTCGTCTGTTTGTCTGGGATCAGCTGCGATCCTCTTCATTGTGCAGCTCTGTCAAGGAGGGCAACTGGCAACCAATTATCCCCTCAGCAATGCTGAGTGGGTAAGATTGGCTGCTACAGCTTGTTTCCAGTAGGGCCTGGAAACTAGAGCCCTTTCTATTAGCACTGTTCTGGCTCAGCACAGTTCGGTTGGACAGAAAAACGCTGTTACACACAGTGTCTTACTCACAGTACAACAATGCTGCCATGTTCTGCATCACGTATTGGCATTATTCGCTTTCTCTAAACAGATGTTTGTAATCGGTTCCATAATTATATACGTCACTGAGAGTCACCATGTGTGCCTAAATGTGTGTGTTTTATTGGGTTTGTAATATGTACTTACGGCTTATCATTTTCAGTTTGTAGTATTCAAACAAAGACAGAAAATCTGGACATTTACTGGCATCTGTTTTGATTAAAAATCAGTCACATAAATATGTTAGTTTTATTTAAAAAACATGACATTTTTGTAAATCATTTCCTGTTTCTGTTTTTTTGGAGGCGTTGGAGCTTGTCTGTGACAAACTTTGTGTGGGTTGGGGTTCTTTCAGCAAATGTTTTGGGTGCACAGGAACAGAAATTTATGGTGAATATTATATAAAAGATTTTGTGTAATTCTTTTGCTGCTCAACAAAATTATAGTTTTCTTTAAGCCACAAACACTGATCCATACACAGGTTTATCTGCATCCAAATGTCTCTGTGCGTAAACTTGGGCATGCCCATGAAGACGCATGAGTGACTTTATGATTGGGATTGTGTGTGTGCTCCCGTGTGTGTGTGTGTTCTCCTCAGCCCCAGCTTCATTCAGCCAGCTGCTTCATGCCTCATTGGGGTCCGTATTGATTGGTCCAGTTTCTCTTTGTTTTCAGTCCTCTATTTCGGTCATCTCACGCAGCTCTAAGAAACCCGCTGGCCTTTACTAAAACTGCCCTAACAGCTACAGAGGCCTTTGGTAAAATTGCTTTAAATGGCCAGACAGACTGTGGTCAGAAAGCTCTGAATGGTGAGAGAGCCCTTTGGTAAAATGTCTCCAGAAGGTCAGAGAGGCTGCAATGAAATAGCCTCAATAGCTCCAATAGTTCAACCAGGCAAGACAAGCGTACACACATGCAGGCGGACGTGCACGTAACTGACACTCCTTTTTCCCCCCTTCTCATCCTCGCTATGACATGCACACGCACAAATGTAGTCACACGCCCACGCACAAACATCAAGGGATGCAGCTTTACGTGACTGTGTGCAGCACTTGTGAGTTGCTGTTTGTCTGCAGTGTTTTAGCTCTCAGTGGTGCTTGATGGTGTTTGCCGGAGGGGATTCTAACATGGCGCCGATCTCCTGCTCATTTAACACTATTCTGTCTGTTGTAACATGACTCAGCTTTCAGAGAAGGACCAGATCAGTAAGACAGCGAGTGGGAGACAGACAGGGAGAGAGGGCGACTCTGACAGAGCGGGAGAGGGGGCGTGATTAGGAAAGAAAGAACAACAGAGAAATGCGTGAAGCAGAATGCTGTGATCTGTTGGACTTGGTGTACCGTCGCTGCTGTGACTAACTAGATGACAGCGACAGCGAGTTTCACTGGTAAATAAACGCCAGGATATACAGCAAATCTCATCATTCGAGATGTGAGAAGTGTGTCACCACCTCCGCTCTTCTTTTATCCCTCCTCCCGTCATTTTTATCCCTTTTATCCAGACAGGACTTCCAGATTAGCAAGGTCACACCAGTGACGATGAGTCCCGAGGTTTACGCCGGTGAAGACGGTGCAGAGTGAGGCTCTGCTCCTGCTCACACACCGCACACAAGCAAATGTCAGCCGGCGCACACTCACACACGCAAACACACACACTTAAACAATCATGACAGTTGTATTAGTAGCTTTCAAGAGGTCGGCGGAGGGGAGTAAGAAAAACACTTTAGCACCTCTTGTCTGTCAGAGTGGAGCGAGGGCCGACAGGCGAATAGGCGGGAGGGCAGACAGACCCCCGGGCTCTCAGTCTCTACTCCAACGTTGACTTAGACACAGATGGCTCTGAAGTCTCTCTCCTTCACTCTCCTTCACACTTGTTTTCCCCATTTGTCTCTCGCCTTCTCCTCCGTCTTACTCCCCACTCTGCCTCTCCCTGTGCCTTTTATCTCCCTCTGCCCTTCTTTCCCGCGCTGCCTTTCTTTCTCCCATCCCTCAGAAGTTGTGGCTTAGCTAGAGGCTGACACAGCCATGCAGAACTTGGATGAGAAATTGCTTTTACTGTACATGCTAAACTACACACTAAATCGAATGACTGATGCTCTTGAAAGTGTTTGCTGCAGGGCAAAGCCAGCTGTAGTCTTTGGTTGTCAGATGGAATATAGTTGGCGGTTAGCTATGTGTATGAGCGAAAAAGAACTTGGCAATCAGGCCAGGGTGCGTTTCCGCTTCTGCGAGAGTATTGATAAATCATTTTTAACTGACTGCGGCGCTACCTTGGCTGTAATGGTTATCGATAAGACAGTATATTCACAGTCAATCTCACCCATTGTGTCCCTCAGCCCAGCCAGGCACTGTTACAAACACCAGATAGCTGCATGTGGTGTAACACATTACACAGGAATGCACATACACACACACACGCACACACTGACAATTTTCTCTCTCTATCTCCTACTCTTTCTCCCACCACGAGTGTGAAATCTAATCATCACTGGAGCACACAATCATTTCTATCTAATCTGGAGACACACACATGCCTGACAACAACAATAGCAAGAGCTGCAGCAGCAACTGCAAGCTAGCATTATCTCTGCTCCTACCAGCTCCAGTGGCTTTTAAAAAGCCGCCTATCTGGAGTGAACGAGGAGGAATTTAGCGGTTCAGATCGGTTAGAATCAAGATATGGAATCCATACGTCTTTGCATTCCTGCTGTTCATGTACAACAGCTGTAATGGAGCGGTAGTTATCTAAGCCACCTTTTATTCGCCATTTTCCACCAGCTCGGATCCTTCTGTTCTTTTTATTTCTCTCCCTGGCAGTTTAAGTAAACCCGTAAAAGCCACATCAAGCACTTCTTTCTCTTACTACTGAACTACCCCGGTGTCTCCCTACACCCTGCACTGTTCTCTTCAGCCTGCCACATCCTCTGCACACATCTCTGCGGGGCAGCCGAAAGCGAGGGTACAGTACAGAACCCCCTCACAGCAGTGCCGTCCTATTACCTCTGGCAGTCATCTCACTGTCACGCTGATCAATGATTCATGTGTGAGAGGGCCTCGGCCTGTTAGCTCGCTGCACTGCTGCTCGCTGTCGCCACAGTGCTGCCGCCGCTGCTGCTCGCGCTATAATGACTGGGCTCACTCCGAATCTCCCTCCAACATGTTATGTGTGTTGACGGTTATGTGCGGTTTTGCAAGAGCGCGTGAGAGAAAGATGGACACTGAGAGAGAGATGGATAGACAGACAGAGGGAAAAGAGAGCGAGAGTGAAGGTTCATGCTGAGCACATGCTGCTCACATAACTAACTGCATGCTGTGCCCTAGTGTGTGTCTGTGCCAGTGTGTGTGAATTTTTGTATCCACACTAAGGATCAAGAACAGAGTAGATAGTGCAGTTAGGAAGTGAGGGGAACTGCTGATACTGGAGGCATTTTTACAAAGGTGGATTCTCATTTTAAAATGTGTTTTTAATGACGTGCCAAATGTGCATTAACACAGAAAACAGCCAACTTAAGCATACGACTGCAACCATCATTGAGTATATTCTCCCCTAGTTTTTATCTGTTCTCTCAGCTGACTGATTGTTTTAAAAACCTACTATCTGTCAGGCTTCTATATATTTCTGGTTTCACCATCCGTGTTAATTATTTCATCGATTTCTCTAAATACTACTAAAGCCAGCATCCTATCTGCAGCAGCTGTGGGGGAAAGGAAGCCCGTCAATTGCAAGAATTACATCTGTCGCAAATTCACAATACTTTGTTGTTGCAACCGGTTACAAAAATGTGTGTCATGGTTGCGTAATTCCTCTAACTTCAACCCAGAATGTGACAGGAAACTCAGTTCAAGGAATAGTTTGACATTTGGAATATGAAGATTTGGTTTCTTGCCAAGAGTTAGATGAGAACATTTATACCACTGTCACGGTGCTGCTGGTAAAACTGTGTTACATTAAGACCGGGCTAGCTGTTTCACCCTGTACACAGTCTTTATGCTAAGCTAGGCTAAGATAAGATCGTTCTTTATTGATCTGCAGAGGGGGAAATTTGGGAGTTGGAACAGCACAAAGACAAAGTAGCAAGAAGGCAAATACAAGATAAAAAAAAAAAAAAACTGGTATACTAAAGTGACATAGTATGGGATAAAGTGACATATATTAATCATATATGTCACTTTATCCCATACCAAATTTCCCCCTCTGGAGATCAATAAAGAAAGCAGCATTTAGCAATATGAAATAGTACAGTATAATGAGGTATAACATATAGGCCTTGTGCAATATATGATGGTGGCAAATAAATACAGTCTGGTATACAGTAAGGAGTGAACAAAGTACACAACTTCATTACTTGTGTCAAAGTATAGATACTCCTGGTCAATGTGACTCCAATACAAGTGAAGGTTGCTCAGTCAAATTAGTACTTGAGTTAAAGTACTGGAGTACCTGCTGTTAAAAATACTTCAAACTACTTCTTAATAAAATCTCAAAACATTTTATTCTCACAAAGCATGAGAGCAGCCAAGAATACATGGGCGTACGTTCTGAAAACCTTATTTACATTTCTAAACTCACATGCTCCAGATTTCCACATTTGCAGCTCCAAAATAATCAGAATAATAATAGGAACAACCAAAGCTGCGTGATGACCAGGGAAAATGTCTGCCGTGGCCATCATTAGCACCGCTAAATGAACTGTCTGATCTGAGTGATGTTTGCTCTGCGTTCAACAGTGGAGACGCGTGAGGTACAGGCACGGCAACACCACTTAGACAAACCACACGCAGAACTACACCAACACAGTTTATTGTGTTTAGGATTTTAGAAAAGGGAATTCATCAGCTGACTTCAGAGCAAAAGTGGCGAGTAACGAGAACATTCATAGAAATGTAGTGGAGTCAAAAGTACGATATTTGTCTTTCAAATGTTGTGGAGTGAAAGTGATAAGTTTCCCCAAAGTATAATCCTCAAGTAAAGTACAGATACTCAAAACATGTGCTTAAGTATGTACATTTACTTTGTTACTGTCCATCCCTGATTACAGTATGTAATGTAGTATGACACGATCAGCTTCAGTCGGTAGCTTCATGTTCACAGACATGAGAGTGATCCTGTTCTTCTCCTTTAAACCAAATAAATGTAATTCACTTATCGTCAAACTAAACTGCTGATGGTGCAGGTTTTTATGAGCAGTCATGGAGGGGCTCTGTGTAAAAAAAACCTTTTTATTACCTTTTAAGTTGATGTTTTTCTTGCATGCTACATAATTAGAAACGAGTAAAACTGGGAAATCTGCCTGCGTGGGGTCTCGACAGGGGCCCGTATAAAGTTCTTGCCCTGGGACCCCCTGGTTGATTTTACTGGCCCTGCTTTGGAGTTTTAATTTGATTAACTTAACTTTTTGTTTGTTGTTTTATTGACCTTTTATAAAAGCAGATATACTTACACAGTTGCTCATTTTACACAATAATCAGAACTCAAAGTCCACGAGGAAAGAAAAGAATATTTAATGGACCTTGAGTTTGGATAAACTATGTTTTTAAGGTCAATAATAAACCTTCAAGCTCAGCTGCTCGTTTTTATTTTAATTAAGTTTTATGCACATGCACACCTTGGAAGAGCTCCAACTGCTGATTACCTTCAGCAAATGAACGGGGTTCGTGTTTGCAGAATCCTTGATGTCAGAAACTTCTTCCACTTTTTCACCCAATATAAAACAAAGTTTAAACACCCAGCCGTGTCCTTGCCCAGAGCGCCATAAGTACTAAATTTTAAAATACCCTGAATTTACTTTGTTCTTTTAAGTGAAGAACAACAAACATGTCAGCTCGAGTCTTTTTTATTGCCATGAGGACTTTGGGTCCTTAAAAGTACAAGAGCATACACGCAGACTTGCACCCTTCACCACCATCCTCTCCTCATCAAGTTCCCCGGTCCTTATCCCTCCTCGCTTCAGTGTGTGTGTGTGTGTGTGTGCGTGCTCCGTGACTCTAGATGCTAAGTGTTCCAGCAAAAGGTCAACAGCCATAAAACAAGAGAGCGGGAGAGACGGAGAGAAAGAGGCTGATGAGGAGGAGCAGGAGAAGTAGGGTCTGAGGGGCTTTTGAGGAGGGATGGAGTGGTGAAGAGGAGAAGATAGGAGAGCCGGCGAGGACTGCTGCTGCAGAGTCATTACTGGAGTGGTTAACACTTGGGTAACGGAGGTGTGTGTGCGTTGGGAGGGGCAGCAGAGAACAAGGAAAGGAAAGAAAAGCAATTGAGATGAGAGGAAGTACGGAGAGAATGGAGCATGAGAGATTGAATGGTGGAAACGCTAAATGTATCAGTTTGGGAATAAGTTGTCATCCCTCACTGAGCACTCTTACAGTCTAATTTATGAAACCATGATAGGTTGTTCCACTCGGCTGCGTAATATGATGCAGTACAAACAGTGATGATGCATACAAACCTACATTTGTAGATACAACACTATATTTCATGTTTAATTCCAACAGAAGAGAGTTGATAGCAGCTGTGGTTTACAGGAAATCTCAGCAGGATAGTTTTTAAATCCATCAGTGTTCAAGGAAATCTAATCACTTTATTTTTCTGTAAGTTTATCTCGATACCTGCTTGTTTTTCTCGCACCTCTTTGATAAAGACCAAGTACTTAAAGCAATAGACAACGAGAAGGGATTTTTGTTTTACTCTGGAAACTAAACCCATGAAATTGAATGTACACGGCTGATTATTTGGGATGCTTTTTTTTAGTTTCCAGCAACCGAGTGAGTCATCACAACTGATTTCACAGAGAAGTGTTAATGAGAAAATCCCCCTCACTGCATCATTTAAAACAGAAAATAAGAAAACTACAGTGAAGGAGGAAAAAAAAAAAGCAGAGATGTATTAAAATGAGTGACTGGTACTCGGATGTGAAGAACGTGTGCGTGTCCATGTCTGGTCTCGTCACAGGCTGACAGTTCAATTAGTCTGAATTAAATGATGCACGACGTCTCCCTCATGGCCGTAGTAATCGTCAGTGTTCTGCTTTGAAGCGCGCATATTGTGCATGAGTAGATAGCTAAACCAACAGTGGCCACGGCTAGTCATGTTGAAATGTTGGACTGTATGATTTGCAGATCCCCAAAGATGCAGAAGTGGAGCATGGGACCAAATTGGCTTCACGTCTCGCAGCTCATCACAAATTTGCTTTATTTTTCAGAGAAAATAGTTCCTTTTTTTTTCTTCTCTCCTGTGCGTCTGCAGCAGGAAGTGACTCGAACGGCTTTGAACTATCTGGAGTTTTAATTAGGTATTCCTCATCAGCTGGGGATCAAGTGTGGGTGAGCGCGTAGGTGTGTCTGTGTGGGTGTGTGCATTCATGCATACATGGAAATAGGAGGCATGTTTGTGCACTTGTGTGCGCGTGCTGTACCTGTGTGATCGCGTCGGTCACGGTGTGAAATAGTGAATTTGTTTTTAACCAAGCAGCCATTTTGTGCGAGCGTTAGCAAGCGCTTGTCAAGTGCTTTTTTGTGGGTGTCGGCAATCAGCAGACACAAGACAGACAGTGAAGACGTTTGAAGTCGTTAGAAGTTCCTTACCTTGATCTGCATGCAGCAGCCATCCTGTGACTGCCACCAGCGCATAGCAACTTTGTGATTTGACTCGTTGCTTTTGTTTGATGTTCCGAATGTGTCAGAGGTGAAAAAAAACCTGCGCTGATAGATTTCATTTGCTTTGTTCTTCATATCAGCAAAGGGACATTACCTTTGGAGATTCTTTTCAAGTTATAAACTAAAGCAGTGGTGGAGCACAATCTCACATTAATGGAACCTGATGATTGGTCGGAGCAAGGTGAATGTTGTACTGAATATTTTATTGACAGCCTTGCAAGGCGCTAATTAATTTCCTTAATGGGCAGGTGTTAGTTGTTTTTATTTAATAGCATGCTGGATTGTCGTCCTAGTAAACAGTTTTATAAGTGGGAGGGGGAATCCAGCATCCACCCATAGCCTTTGTTGTTTAAAAGGCCCATATGGATTGTGAATCGGCAGCAGCTTTCAAAGCATCATTAGTCATGCATAAAAGACTGTGTTAGCGCTTTAATACCAGCTCTGGGCTCGGGCTCCAAAGATCTGCTATAATTGCCCACCTCTGCTACGTTCCGTGTTCACGTGTGCATGTGTACATGCATATACGAAACATGTGTGTATCAGAGTTAATGTGCCTGTGTTTTTTATGTATTAGTTAATTGTCCCTTGCCTTCCTGGGCACTAATAAGCGCATAAACTAAGTGAGAGCTCTGAGATGGGCATTAAAAGAAGCGTCAGACACACCCCTCTGCATGCTCTGAATAATGATCTTCTTTTCCTCTCTCTTTGGCTGGCTGTGTGTGTGTGTCTGTGTCTGTGTGACTGTGTGTAGCGGTCCACCTGTTAGGTCTGACCTGGCATCTGCGGCACGGCGAGAGCCAGCTGTATGAGAACGGCCTGAGCTCAGCAGACCATCAACAGGACGACCGCAGCAAAACCAGACCCACCAGCTCCATCCACCTGCTGGACACACTCAACCCTGAAAACACACACGCTGGTGACAGAGGTGAGCTGACACGCACACAGCATACACCATAATAACAGATGTTCTGCGCTCTGCTATTGACAGGATTTGCTTGTCAGAAACAACAAAGCAAATGTTAAACAGTAATTTGTTATTTATTAAATAATAGATGAACTCAATGAACATTGGCTTAAAGCACTTTACTCCAGCAATAAGTTAAATGTGCAGTTAAAGTTTGACCTTATTTTCAGATACAGTAAAATTCTGTGTATAAGACGCACTTTAATACTTTTTTTTTTCATCTAAAAAGTGGGCTGCGTCCTATATACCAGTATAAAATGCAGAGAGAGGTGTGTTATTGTGTTACGGTTTGTTACCCAGACGATGGTGCTTTCCGGGTGTTAAGTGGTGACGTCACACCTCCGCGTTAAACTGTTTCAGGGTCTGAGCCGCTACGTCACCTATTTACAATATGTCTCAGTGCTGTTTTTCTTGCAGTGTAAAGCGATTTGATTGATGCTAACGCTTCGTCACTGACATGCACCGTCATGATCGACAGTGCAGCTGCCATCCTCACAACAATCAGCGTTAACATAGGCTGCCAGCTACCGCTAGCTACAGCACTGGTAGCTAGCAGGATTGCAAACGCGACATGGTGGGAACAGATGGTAGGCTGTAATTTGTGTGTTTTAAATGTGTTTTAAATGAAAACAAATTGAAATAGTGCTGAAATAACTTGTATACACATTTTTATTAATGAATAGCTGTAAACATATTTTCTCCTCTCTTTTTTCCTCTGGGAAAAAGCAGAGGGAAAAGAGACTGCGTCTTATATTCCAGTGCAATTTATATTCCAGATTTTACGGTAATTCATAAATGTAAGAAAATCTGATCAAAGTTACCTTGAAGCATATATTTCTCTAAAGACTAGCCCAGACCTGCTCGGGTTAGTTCTCTTTAAATCTTAAACAGCTGCAGTCAGTGATACAATCAATCGAAGCGACAGAAACGGTTTCTTCTCTTCCTACGTGAAAGATCTTTTTGCTGCTGCATCCTCAAATTGACTGCATTCTGACATGGGCTGCTCTGTCTGCTTAATTAAAATCTTAGGTACAGCATTTTTAGTCTTAATGGTAACTTCAGTGATTTAAACATCAAAGTATGTTTACAGAGAGTTCAAATGCAGAAGAGGAAAGTTGTATTAAGTTTTTGTGGCTCCAGAAAAAGTTGTGCAATGTCTGATAAATTTTCTTTAGTGGTGACACATGAGTCATCCTCTGTTCAGGCAGAAATTCGATTAGTCTTTCACCTCTATTCCCTGGTTGGACAAAGGATTTGCACATCAGGACCGCTTTTGGCCTCCGCTACCAAAGTCTTTGTTTAAACAGGAAAAAAGTCTTGTTGAGAAAAAAAGAAGTGAGCTTACAAGACCTCTGTGGCCCCGCATCGCTTCTCGAGCAGCCTGAAACCATGTTAGCTACTTCTAGCACAACACGACCAAAACTCCAACCGAACTGTTGCCAGTTGATTTGCATTGTGGGTAATGTTTGAGGCAGGTTTTGACAGGAAAGAGGAACGCATGGAATAAAAAATTGAATATTTCTGTTATGCTGCATCAAGTTTGACCCTTTTTTAAAATGTCCTTGGTGCATCTGACAATGTTGCAAGAGTGCAATTCTAAATCAGTGGAGTACCCTTTAAGTATCAGCACAGTATTCCAGTAAACACATTTGTTTTTAATGTAGTACAATAAATAAAAAACAAAGAATAACTTTGAACCTATCTGTAGCCTCACTGCAGCTGCTGCACCCAACACTTTTTTCTTTTTAAATGTCACCTACATAAAATTACAGAACAAAACATTGAGAATTCAGTTTATTCAAAATACAACAGGAGCATAAAGTCTGACTTCCATCCTTTAGAGGCGGTTGTGCCGCGCGTGCAGCACAATCCAACTGATAATAACTTTCATTCTGTCTGTGACATAAACAGACTGACTTTGTTTAAATGTCAAAGCTGCTAAATTGTAGGTTGCGTCTTATATATAAACACATATTTTCATTATTTATAATACAAAGGAGGTTTACATTGCTAATGTACACTTGATGTAATGTTTGCCATCTAAGCACTTCAACATGTTAAGCTAACAGTGGGTTTTAGCAGGATTAATTTCATCTCTAGTTGCGTCTGCCCTCTTCTGCTTTGTTTATCACAGTGATTTTCTGTAATGTTAAACTCCCTGTTTACTTCTTCTTCTGCTTCTGTGATTCTGCTTCTGTGATTTACTTCACTGTGAATTGATGTGAATAGTTTTTGATGTCAAGGACTGTGTTTCCAAATTCCTTAAATAAAACGTGACTGAGTTGGCTCGCATTAGCTACAAGCAGGCTTTATGAAACTCTGCCTCATGAACACCCTTTATTAAACACCCTTGGGCCGAGTCTACACGTAAACACGTACAGGTCAGCTCAAATACAGCCTGTAAAACTTTCTCAGAGTGTCTTTGTACTCCTGTTTTTCTGTTTCTGCTAATTAAACAGAAATCCTGCCAGCACGCTCAAACATGTTTGTTCATTTGAAGCGCGATTATTAAAATAGAGGTAAGACTAGTAAATCCCCTTGAAATGTAAATATGAACATTTAAACATCACAGTAGAAACATATTAAGAGTGACTTTTTATCCATCGGCTCGAATTCCAATCAGCTTCTGTTGCATTAGGAGTCTGGCTTGCATTCATAACACACCCGGCACAATGAATGTTCCAATAGGATAGAGAGACATCAGTCCAGAGATCAGCCTTGAACTGATTACTCATTTATTAGAAAGGCAAGGTAATTGGTTAATCATGTTCCCTCTTAGCCAGTCCGTGACTGGAATAGCCGTTTTCCACTCTGCTGTCTCTCAACTAGCCAGAGGAATTACTAACACCAATTTAACCCCATGACACGGGACATTAATTGTGAGTGTTCCAGGTCATGAAGTCAGGCAGGACACAGCAACCTTCACGCTCAGCCTCCCTCTGATGGATATTACATTGGATGCTGTTGGAGCCCATGTTCAGCACTTATACAGAGAGAGTGCGAGCCAAACTGCAGCCCGCTGCAATTTAGGCAACCTGGGACGTCCCTAAAGCAACTATTCCTGATGAATCCTCACATTCGGAGGATTAACGCTCTCATCAGTAGTTAAATCCTCCGATAGAGCGCGCAGGGGTCATGGAATTCACTTCCGAGCGTTGCGTCACAACAATCTATTGTTTCAGCTCCTATTGCTTTATATGCTTGATGAAAGCTGGGAAATCAAAATGGGCAAAGCTAAGCCGTTGATGCAGGGGGCTCAGATTAATAAAATTGGCACGGTGGAGGTGGTCCCCGGGCAGAGGAGGGCCAGAGAGATTAGAGATTAGACTGTAATCCAGTGTGGCAGATTATCACGCTCATCCTGCTGTACCCATCACCTCTCACACCAAGAGACCACACAATCCCCGAGATTACACAGCGAAGGATGGTGAGGGGAGGCTGCGGGGAATGGGAATGATAAAAACATCACATGGCAGGGAGAGAGACGAGTGAGAGTGATGGGGGGAGGGAAGAGTGATTGATGGGAACCAGTCTACCTGAAGGATGTTCCAGATATCCACCATTAAAGTGGCACAAGCTAAATGATTGGCGACATTAAAATACAATTTTCATGGGACAACTTATTAGCCATTTTCATGTCTTTTATCTGCAAAACAAATAAAGCAAGCAGCAAAATGTTCTTTTTTATTTCGGGATAATTGATTTTATTCTTTGGCACTGCTATAAACACAAATAAGAACATACTGAGGAGAGCTGAGGAGGCTGATTGGAGGATAGTTATCAGCTTCTGCATGTTTTAATATCAGCTGATGACACAGTTGGGAGAGATGAAACGAGCTCGGGAAATGATTGGAAGGTAGTAATCTTCTTGTATTTTTAGTGATGTTTTTATGTCGGTGCCATAAAGATAGGCGCTCTTTTTGATTTGCTGCCTCTTCCCCAAAGTCAGGATTCTAATCTACCTTACGACGCAGCTTGCAGCACGGTGAAAGATACTAATTGACGTGTTGTGTCATCTTTGTATGGCTAGTGTCTTGTCAAGGAATGCACGCTGCGTTTTATGTTCTTCGCGCTATCTCTCCTGCAGTTTCCAGAGATCACCAGGAGCCCTTCTTAGTCCTCCACACATAAAAGCCTCTCTAATTAGTGCTACATTAATTGCCACTCACCCCATGATAATCAACCTCAGGCTGATGTGCATGTGCGAAAGTGCACACACTCCATATTTCCCCCTTTTTTTTTTCTACTTCAATATCTGACATGCATGCGGACATGCCCACAGACACACACACATGCACACACACATAGAGATTCCTCTGGTGCAGATGAAAGCAGTGGAGCCCAGAGAAGAAATGTTCTGTCAGTGGATTCCCTGCCTTAATGAAGTACGTTGAAGTTGGCGAATAATATTTCACTCAACGTGGAAGGGCGGATATATTAATGATATGAAATGATACAAACTGACATACAGTAGAGCCGCATAATTCCTCATTATAATGCGAAGATGATGAAATGTGGAGCTCGTGGAATGCCATCTGAGCCTATGCGATGATTGTATAAACCACTGTATGAAAGGAGAGTTAGTGCTGAATTGTTTTCACTCGATCTGATGGTGTGGTTGGAAATGGTGTGCAGATGGATGGAATGTGACACAGACAGAGAGGAGGGCTCTTAAAGAGCACATCAATATTCCAGACTGCGTGCAGAGAGGGTTGAGGGAGTGAGGCTGAGCAGTGTGTATGTGTGCAGAAGAGTAAGAAAGTGTGTGCACAGCGTATGCATGTCTGTGGGGGAGAGAGGAGATGTGTCTGTGGGAGGGATGATCGGTGCATGTGTGCAAATGCTGATGGACTGGTCCCTGTTACACTGGTCTCATTGATTTTCTCACGCTGGGATACAGTCTCGGGATGTAACACACACACCCACATACACAGAGACACGCACGCAGAGAAAGTATAGATCATTTAGTGAACCCCCCGCTTGAGCGCCTCAAGTTGAGAAAGCCTAACAGCAGCAACACTTCTGTCTGTTACTCAGCCTGCATTCAAAACATCCCGGCCAAATATAGAAGCAGGAGAAATTAAACATGATTCCAGGCTGCAGTCAGTATTTACAGTGGAGATGACAGATTTTATGAAGAGCGGGGGGCTTTGTAGTACCCACTCTTGACATTTGAGTCGTGGATTGATGTGTACGTTTCTGACATCAAATGCAAATAATAAATAAATAAATCAAAATCAATTTTTGTCTTCTTGGTAAACAGACGGGAACTCTGCAGCAAAACTAATACTTTTTTTGAAAAACAGTTTGGCCTCAGGCGGTTAGTCAGAGTTTGGGGGTACTTTACTTAAGTATTTCCATGTTATGACACTGCTCTAATTTTGTAATTACTTTACTTTGCTAATGGCAATTTTAGATTTTTAGGATTTTGCTTAAAAAACAGATGGGCATGTTATTGATCTAACCTTCTAATAGTAAAGGGGCCGTATCTTTTAAATGGATATTCTTATATTTCACATGGGTTTCACATTTTTGTTGTTTATTGTTCACAGTGAAAAAGTGTGTTTTTCCAGAATTACATATTTAAAAAGGTCACCTCTGAAATGGGCCGTTCAGAACAGCTGCAGGTTTCTACGTAGAACCTTGCTTTCACTGAAATCGACCAATCGTCATTCACCTCAGGCGGCCTTCTTGCACGAGCTTGTAGTCAAGTCGTCAAGATTTCAGCTTACCATTCTGATACCTCCTGGCGATTCTGGCTCGTACATATAAGGCCGAATACCCAATCCTAGAGCAGCCGTGTTTTCTACAACTTTGGGGTGACAGTGCAGTGCGACCCTTCTCACACCTGGGATTGCGCACGTTAAGCGGTCACCCCAAATACTGTCAGCCAATCGTGTCTATGGTCGAACCTTTGAAAACGGCTTGTTCATTTCAGGAGGAAGGAGAGGCTCCGAGGAATAATTAAATTAAAATGTGTTCACGATTTTTTTAAACGAAACAAACTTTACCAACATGATTCAAAAACACATTAGAGTAATAGAAAATTGATTGCATAGCTAAAATATGTCCCCTTTAAGTAATTGGAATGAGCTCCACCATGACATCAGCAAAATTCTATTTACATACTGATGCATAAGCATTAACATTCAGTGTCGGGGTCCCAAATATATCCTGAGGGCTCACAAGAAGAATCCAAGAATGACAATGAATCATATCAGGTTTTTTTTTTTCTCCGTAATATTTTCTGATAAACTTTATTGAATTCTTGTGAACCACCGATGCTGCAGGGCTTTTTGAACCCTTCAAATAAAACAACCCATGAAGGAAAACTCACTCTTTGGTCGTACTGCTCACAGGTCCTGACCACCCCGAGGCGTAATGTTAGCAAAGAATGGTGGCAAGTACACACTGATTTCTTGTCAGGGTCACATGCCTAAATGTTCAGAGCCACTGCTCGACTACATTAATTATTCATAACTAAACTAAGCAAAAATCCCTCTCATCTCTTTTATTAAGAAGTGAAAAAATCCTTATTGTAATTCATTAGACAAATACAGTTTATAACTGAGCCCGATGCAAGTTCGCAAAAACAGGTGCATTCATTAGTGATCCCACAACTTCCAGTGTGAAGCTGATGTAGAAAACACACTTTAAGAGCCCTCGTGTAGAGAAGCAGAGACGCTTCTGCTGCTGAGAGAATAAAAACATAAGGATTTAGGTCTTGATTAAATCGAGTAGAATGAATATTAAGTGAGCTCTGCTTTGCTCCTTCCAGGCCGCTGCCCAGACTAGATTAGTGCAAGCTTAGTAGAGAGCAATAAAAAACCCACAAGTGCTCCGTCCATGTGTCAATTTATACAACATATATTACATGTGTAACAATGTAAGGGCTCTCACAGTGTCGTGGACTGAGTGAGTTTGTGAACAAGGCAGACTTGTCCGTCACAGACGTAGCCCGAGGCCTGATGGTAGAAGGTGAGGACGGCAGAGTAATGGAAGGCCCTAAGGCCAACAGCATTATCTTCTCCTGACTCTGACTGACACTCATTAGGCTGCACAGTGGAGAGAGGAGGCTGAAAGCTTATTAAGCCAACTGCTCAAAAGGCCCTTAATTGAATCCAAGTAATTATAGAGACCTTGCCCATTGTGATATTTTTATTCATCCTGCGGCAAACTCAATCTCTCTCGCATTTGGAACACTATTAATGTTGTCTGCACCAATGTGTGTGAGATCCACACACAGGCCTATATGCTTCAATATCGACTAACATTGGCGCACACACACACACAGTTCCGGTCCCCCCAGACATGTCCTGTCACTAAGACCCCGGCTGCACTTTTAGTCTGTTCTCTGCTTCATTAGAATCTGAGGGATAATAACATTAATTGCAAAGACAGTTTAGTTCCTTTGAAAATAGATTACAGGTGTAATTGTTTTACCTGAATAACCCGTAGGCAAGAGAAATTAATTAGACCTTGTGTCCCAAGTCCTAATGTAGCTCATCTCTTTCGTTGGCCTGGCGCATACACACAGACCAGACACACAAAGCGGCCACAGACGCACAACTGACTGTCAGACAAACGGGCAGGCAAAGTCACACTTGATGAAACACACACTTTAAAAGCAGAACGGAGGTGACGATGCGGTGATGTTAGCTAGTCATTAGCTGTTAGAGAAGTTAGGAGTTCAAACCCAAAAGCATTGTAATCCAGGCGTCCTGTGGCAGAGCAACTTTTCAAGGGCTAATTTAGGAGAAAATATTGCACTGTGCACATGTGTTAGCATACTGCGGGTGAGCTGTGTCAATGGGGGCATTAGCTGGGTTATGTGCACACCATGCCGCACTACCATTATAATTGGCTGAGGCAGCATCATTATTATACTGTTCAGTGTGTTGGTTCTAAGCGACTCTGCCCACTAACCCGTTATCATTTCCATCAAGGGCACGTTGTGCTTGATGGCAGACATGAATGAGCCACGCGACACTTTCATCGCCCCTTTAAACGAGCTCCACATTTTGAAATAAAACCTTAATACTCTTTTTGCTTACAACACGCTTCTGCTGCCAGCTAATGATGAAAAGCACACAAGGAGATTTATGCGACGCTATTTATTTATATTTTTGTTCGAAGAAACGATAGCAAGTGTGAATTTCAAGCTGCTTTTTTGCTTATAAAAGCCACAAGATAGAAAGGTGTGAAGAAATTTTACCTCCCCACTCGCATATTGGCTTGTTTAAGCTTGTCCTCTTGCCTGCCAAGTAGGAATAAACAGAGATTTTCTGTTTTGAAAGATATTTTCAAGGAATGCTCTCAGGTTTTGTGCTAAGATACACGGGGCTGCGATGCTGCTGGAGCACAGTGATTGACAACAGTAATCTTAGCAGCTGGGGAGGCCTGGAGGAGCCCTAGTCACCGTGAGATCTGTCTGGTTTCTCTGGGACTTCCAAAATGCCTCGATCCTCTCGTCTTTTTACTGAAGCTGCGGTATTACTCGCGGCTGCTGAGACAGAAGGAGCGAGAGATGCAAAGAGGGTTTTCTTCTTTCTTGCATCAGCAGCTGTAACTTGACACGGCCACCTCCTCTTTGGGCATGCTCCTCTCCTCTCTTCTACTCCCCCACCCCTTTTTCTTTCTCCGTTCTACAACTCCCCAGCCCCCTCGTCTCTCACACTCTACCACCCAATCCTCGCCGCTGACCTGAACGCCGCTTTCTGTCCCCGTATTACATCAGACTTGGAGAGGCGCTATACAGTAATTAGCATCAGAAGGACCTGCCTGCTCATCTGCCCGCCAGCCTGCCAGTCAGCCTGCTCACCAGCCCGCCTGCATGCCTGTCTGCCTACCTCTATTCTGCCAACTGCCATGCCCTATTCATATCCTATTCATCTGTTTTTGAATAAAAGGCTGCTTTCCTCAGGACATCCATCCCTCTGCTGGCCTTTATTTTTTTTGTGGCGAGGCACGGGAGTGAGGATTAGCATTAAACGGAATAGACTGCTGAGGTAGATTCAGCAGGAATGCATGAATGCATACCTTAGTTCTGCCAAGCTGCCTTTATCCTGTTTGGTAGAGATTTTAGTGCAGGGACAATTTGTGCTTCATACGGACACCTGCCTCTTTTTCTCTTTCATTACAAACCTTTTTGAACTCTCTTTTTGTTCTCATCCTCCTCTCATGTTTCCCTCCCTTTGTCTTTCTTCCTCGTCCTCTATCAAGCTCGAAAGCTTGTCACAGCCGAGTCAAGTTCAATCAATTAACCAATTAGTCAATTTATTTTTTTTCATTCCCTTTGTCCGTAGAAGAAGAGATGAAGGAGACGGAAGATAAAAAGATAAAGTCAATGCTTGGCATTTATTAGCATGATGTGTGACATTTTGCCGGAGCAGGTCTTAAAAGTCAGAATTTTGGAAGGAAAGAAATAAGAGTCAGAGCCGTGCTGCAGCTCTGTGAGGCTGAACACAGGCACAGTGCTGCTTAAGGCTAAATACAGACATGCCCATGTTAGCATACTGCATTGACAAGGCAAATTAGCCAGTATAATGTTAGCATGTTTACCATCTCTTGTTAGCTTAACACATTTAAACATATGTGCAGAGAGGTCTTGAACATGTGTTATGCATGAAGAGATCAGGAAAGTTTCTTTGCTTTATTACAACAGCAGCAAGCAACTAGCAGAGCTGGCTTCACTTGGTTGTTCAGTAAAAGTTTTAAGAGCTGAATTTATTCACATCCCTAGACTCCAGTAAACTCATCAAAGAAAACATTGAAGTGTGTTTTGCCTCTTTAGAAAGAAGCGAAAAGACCAAGAGTCTACAGCCGCGCATGCAGCCCTGTGATATGCGAGTGTGTGGTTAGTCACACTGATGCTTCCCACTAAAGTTCACATCTCTGTGCTAACTTGTTTGCATTTACAATGTTAACACGCTGCTACTTAGCAGGTGTGATGTTTAATACGTTTTGCATCTTAGGTTTGCATTTTAGCATGCTAACATTTGCCAATGATACAAAGGTGGGCTTTTGAAAGTGTCAGAAAGCTTATTTATTTGTTTCATAGCAAGTTAAAAAAAATATAAAAGTTTGACCTTCTGATTGAGCTACATAAAAAAAAACAAGTTATGACAATATATCCTGAAAGGGACACACTACATCCCACAGTTCATGTCAATCAATCCAGCAATTGTTGAGACATTCACTCAAAGGCACAAATGTCAACCTGGATGTAATGCCAGATGAAAAGTCAGGTAGATCACCAGAGTAAGCCTACATGCTCTGGGCACAATGGATGTACAAAATGCCATTGCGTTTCATTTCAGTCTGGACCAGACCAACCCAAACGCGACTATGCAGAGCCGCGTAGCTAACTGTGCTAAGAGAGAACTGCGGCAGTAGAAACAGGAGCTCGTCGCAGGTCTGCGCTCTCTACCTCCCTAACCGTGTGACAGCACATGTGATATATGCTGGCTGGCTGGCCTGCGGGTGGGCATGGTGTCGCCATAATGGAGTGGTAAAACTGCAGGCATTATAGATTGAGAGCGAGCATCCTCGTCCATGAATCTGCCCCTAACTGTTCTTCTGCCTTTGTGGCCGTAACGATCGGCCGGCTCCCCTCTGTCACCGTATTTCCTCCATCTTAGTTTAGAAGCAGAGATATATCTCTCCATAAAGGCCGACACAAAGAGGGCTGGAGAGCCTCGCCTGCTTCGCTACACAAAAGAGTCAGGCCTGGTGGTTGATAAAGGCTTATGGAGAGGAGAGGAGCTGATGGCCAGGGGACTGTTGGAAAGACCTATTCTCTTCACACACAAAACACGCTCTCACTCAAGACACTATCTTTGTGCCGTGACACGTTTGTGAATGCGTGCGTGTGTGTGCGTGCGTGTGTGCGTACCCCTGCCCCCCTCACTTTCCCTCATCCACCTCTCTGTCTCTTTCCTTTCACACACATGCTAACACGCGCTCTTTCTTTCTTGTTAGACGATGCTAATATAGCACATGACAAAGCCCCGGTAGACAGCTCTCAGACAAAACACTTCCTTTCTAAAGCAGTTCATCTTTATGCAGAGCCTATCCAAAGGATTGCCAAAGCAAGGTCTCTTAAAAAAAGGATTTTCACCTGCGCTCAGTCATTCCTGATTTCCATTCAGTCTCACTTCATTAGTACGGCCGCTGATCACGATGATGTTTGACAACATCAGGTTTGTTATTAATTGCTCCCTCTGATACTGAATAAAACTCCCTGTCTACTTCGACAAATCTGCAGTATGCGACTTAACGATATCACCTGTGTGTGTGTGTGGTTTTTCTCTGCAGAGAAATGGGTGCGAGGCCGAGCGATCGACCGTGGCGAGGTCGACATTGGAACCCAGCAGAGCCAGGCAATCCCACCGGGACTCTTTTGGAGGTTTCATATGACTGTGCACCATCCGACCTACATCAAGTTTAACCTGTCTCTCTCGCACAATGCGCTGCTGGGGGTCTATGGACGCAGGAATATACCGCCTACACACACTCAGGTAAAGGAGATGCTGTCGTAGCAGACTGGTCACACAGACAGGCTTTTTAAACAAAGTTTAAACCTCGCACCACATCCACACTCATGCACCTTTTTCTCTCTGTTTTGGCAACACGAGGCAGGTTTATGAGAGAGTTCACAGCCAAGTGTGATAGTTTTTAAAAATCTGGCCTCACTTCAAGTGCATTTTCAAAGACAATTATGTGTTTGGTGTTATGTTTGTGCCAGATGGGGTGATTGAATATTTTAACCACACATTAAGATTTATTTCACAAGCATATCAATGTAAGATTTTAGAGAAAATATTATCTTAGATAAATAGACAAATAGAAATCTCTTCTGCGCTTAATACATATTAAAAAAGGCAGACAATATTGGTAGTTTCTCCCCTCCTCTTTTATTTTATTAAGCTAAGCGGATTCTATTTCACTTCAGAATATTGAAAAGAAGTGAATCTATCTTCATTCGATCACCATGACGTTCACTAGCGATTCTGACCATCTTCAGTTCAGTAGCAATCTCGGATCCCATCGGCTATAGCCTGACGACGATACAGCCTCGTGGGAAACCGGTGTAGCCAGCAGTTAGCAATAAACGACCTTCAGCCAAGACTTCCTTTTCCGCGTGCTGCATTGTTACAGAAAAAGAAACTGAAATTTCAAAATCATGATGCAGATTATTAAAAAGTAAAAATGAAGCTTTGTCAGGTCTGTCCTCAAGAGGAGAAAACAACTTTTAAAATTCTCGTTTGTTGAATGGAGGTTGGATCGATCTGATGCATGCTTTCGTGACACAGCGTCAAGGGAATTCATTTCAAGTTGAATTGTAGATCTAGAACGGATTATTAGCTGTTAGCATTCAGCTGTCCGTTTATAGAGATTAATAAGAAGCTAAATCATCGTCAGATAACGCTGGTGGGAGCCGGGATGTCATTACGGCGGATTACATCCGCCTGCTTTCGCTCTCCATACGTTTTTCTTGCATACGCCTCAGCCTGCTGATACATGATTGGTCAATATTACTCGGAATACAAGCAAAATACACACGGAAACCAGAACACTTGCCGTCCCTAAAATCCACATCCCTGCCTAAACAGAGTTTAGTTCAGTAGTAAGTTACTTACATTGCTGGTTCAAGCTGTTCCTTTAGATCAGATCAAAACAATGCCTTCACAAGCCCCGTTTATATGGCGCTGCTTAGCTGCCACCTGTTTGCAGCTGTGTTATAACATCATGATTGTTTCTGTGGTTCAAACACTTCTTCCTGTAAGCTGAGCCGATAACAGAGCTCTCAGTCTAAAAGATACTGATTTGGTGATTGGACACCTTTAGTAACACCACCTCAAGAAGTGGCAAGGCATTGAGAACGTCTACCTTGCTGTGGTGTGAGGTACATTTTACTTCATGTGTTTGTGCAGCTGTGAGAAGTAACTCCCTGTCACCTCTCACCCTGTCTGTGATCATCGTTTTAAATGTCAGTAAAGCCAATCACACAACACAGGTGTCGATGAACTGTAGTTTTATTTGTTTTGTCAGACAAGCTTGAATACATAAAACAACAATTTAAACAATTTCTCAGTGCAGCAAAGCAGGAATTACTGCCCGCCTCGCCAACAGGTAAAATTTATGAGCCATGAACAAAATCGCTTTTATACTTGTTATGACAAGAAAAAAATAGAAAGAATGTAAATGAGTACAATTAAAGTGTGACTTCAGCTGTATTAACAGAGATTTGCAATGCAGCGTAATCCGGCCTTTTCCGTCACGCTACCAGATGTTGACTGTGTTGCAATCTTTTGTTATTTGTCCGCTAACAGAAGAGGAAGAGGAGATTTTGTCTATTTCCCCATGTGGACGGACAGCATCACATAAACAAGTTACCAAGTGTACACCCATATCATTTTCACAGGGAAACAGCAATTTCTGATTCAGTTAGCCTAGTGTGAATAAAATGTCTCCGACACATTTTCAGAAACAATACACACACACACAGAGACGCACACACAGGCGCACACACAGGCGCCCATGCTTTATCCAGTGTAGAACAACATTGTTCCCTGCAAGAAGCACATACAGACAAAAATACAACACACACTGAGTCATCTGCTTTTTAACATCAGTGAGCCCCGGCTCTCGCCTGCATGAAGAGGTCTAATTAGCTGTTTTTGACACTACTGTGACACACAGCCCTCAGGGGGAATAAGACTCAGCGAGAGCTCGCTAGTTCAAGGAGGTTTTCGTATGGAGAGGGAGGGAGGGAGGGAGGGAGAGACGAGGGTGGTGGGGAAAGTTAAAGAGGGTGAGAAAGAAGCACAAAGAGGTATTGACACATGATGTTATAGTCTGTTTCGTTTTAAGACCTGGGTGGTAAAGTCCGGCTATGCTAAGGCTGCATGTGAAGTTACTGAAGGGACTTCAGTGTGTCTGGAAGAGGACAGAGCTGCCATGGATGACAGTTTCTCTTTTTCATGTTTCACAATTTGCATCTGATATCCACATCTAATGCTATTCCCCAGCTTCTCGTATGCAGGCCGTTTCCAATAGCATACAATTTTCAGTTTCACAAATCCAACAACAGTCACACACCACTGCGAAGGGTTTGGCTTGCAAATTTATGTTGCATTAATGCAGTTTTTTGTGAATTCCCGCCTTGCTCAATTCAATTGGATGACAATGCCGTTGTCTGATTGTATTCAGTTCGACTTTGTGAAATTGCTGGACGGGAAGGCGCTGCCCAGGTCCTTGACTGATCCCGTCTCAACTGCCAAATCTCCCAAAGGCCTGCTGCTGAGCGGCCTCCAAGAAACAGGCTTCATCGAGTACATGGACCCGGGCACATGGCACCTCGCTCTCTACAACGACGGACGGAACCTGGAGCAGGTGGTGCTCCACAGCACTCCCATAGGTGAGGAGAATTATTACAGATTCACTCATAATGGCGGCTTTTCTTCCCTGTCTGAATATTTTCTCTACTCTGACAGTTGTAAAATTGTATTATGTGTACATATCACTGTTGGTATCTCAGGGTCGCGTCACTCTCCTGTCCTCTCTCCCTTTTTATCTGTTGATGTGCAGAAAACATAAGGACATGGCCAAGAGCGGTTTGAAACTCATTGACATTTGAAGGGAACTTTTCCTGTTATAAGAGTGAGCTTGGCATGGCGAGAGACAGCCGTTCGAAAGGGGAGGACAGCTCCTGTAGTAATGACAGGGCTTGCTAACTGCAGCTCATTGCTATGACACACACGGATGGCAGTGTAAATTGAAGGATGTGAATAATGCAGGAGTACGTGGCTGAATATAGACAAGTGGATAATTACCAGGGCAGTTTCTTCACTCCCACTTTGTCCAGCTCTCCTTAAGAGAATGCAGTGTTGAAATAACAAAAAAAAAGTGTAGTAGCACAGTTCCCTCATGGTGATTTATATGAAGCTCACAGGTAATATGGCAATTATAAGCGTGCAATCTGATGAACAGATATAATGAGAAGCACTCCAGCAAACAGACTCTATTGGGAGTTTTGTCCCGCTGACTCGTAAGCGGCCATGCATTATTTAGTTTCTATGTCATTCAGTAAAGGATCAGGAGCTCTGCAGCCAGCTTCCACAATGCTTATGCTAAATACGTGTTACACCAACCTCTCAAAAGCCAAAGTTGTAAGCCAATCATTAAACAGCTCGGTAGTGTGAAAACACTGCACTGAAAACATCTTTGATCCTCGTATTGACACAGGCCTTTATATAATGACTGACAGCATGCGACAGCTAAACACAGATTTTATTTCAGAGCTGTCAAACAGTCGTTGAGTCGTGTGCTGTCTGCAAAGTCTGGAACATACAAAACCTATTTTGAGCTCACGTGTTATGTGCTAAACAGGAAACAGCAGCGCTTACAAAGAGTAAACTTTCCTCTTCCTCTTCAATAATCAAAACAAATACAGACACAGCAGATGGGCTCGGAAAAAGCAGCATTTAGTCCAATTAGGTTTTCCAAATGATTCATCAACTGATTCCGCCTGAAAGGGGAAAATAATATTAATGGATTGATGTCAAAGGTCATTTCAATGCCCATTTGCACCTCTAACGAGGTTTAGGAACAGACAGTGTGCCGTTTTGGAGGCAGAAAATCAAAACCGCTGAGCGACAGAACAATAAATCCTAATAAGAGACGTAGTATATTGTAGCCCAGAGTGCAGCTTTATGAGGAGACGAGGGGGAAATGAGATGATCTCTGTCGGGAAATCGAGCTTTCCTGCAGCAAATAGTAACTGGATACAAGCAGGGGAAAGAGAGTATAAATAAGGGGGGAGCAAAGGACTGTCGTAAAAAATAAATAAATAGAATAAAATAAAATCAATACGGTGTAAGAGTATGACAAAGAACATAAAGACAACAACACTATGTGACATGAAACTGATGTACAGAAATGTGCATGCTCTCGCAGAAACAAGAGGATATATACTATATGTAAAACATTTGTGTAACGAGGTATGTGATTACACGAGACAGAAAGCTTCATAGTTAATCACGATAATCCTTTAAAGGTAAAAGAACAAAGACGCAAGTTATGGCAGAAAAATCAAAGCCACGTGTGTTTGGTGAGCTGATACCTGACCTGTATAAGTCACAAGACATTAAGGTGCTCTGTCATCCATTCACAGACCATCACACACACGCACGCGCGCACACACACAGCATTCAGTTACATCTTAACTCTGCTGCTGAGCAGGACAGAAAATTGTCGGCACAAAAGCTGATATATATACACACAGTAATACATGCTGATATGTGTATAAACTCAACAGTTATGTCTCAGTGATTATGAGCATAAATGGTGCAGATATAAGCTTTAAAAAAAACTAAAAAGAAGACAGACAATCCGCTGATTTTAAAAGATATTATAATGATTTTCTCTATAGTGATGTGTCAGCAGATGCAGAGGAAAGCTTTCTTTCTCCTCCACTGTTATTGACATTTACATGTGACCCACAGAAGCTCCAGCTTAATGATTTCTGCCATTTCACTACCTCCACTCCAGCCCCATCTTCTTTTAATTCTCCTCAGCCTGTACCCAGGCACAGAGTGTCGCTTCCTGCAGGGCTATTAATTATGCATAATTGCTATACTTCAGCTGCCATCACACGTCCCCTCGAATATTATATCTTTAACACAATGGCCCAAAAAGTATGAGAAAAAGTTGTGCGTAGAGAACCGGAAGTTTCTCAAAATAGATGAAAAAAAAAAAAGGTGGTTAGCCGCTGTAGCGGACGGATACTTCTAGTTAGCTCAGCAGCCATTTAATTTTTTCATAAATTCATAAAGCTCAAGGGTCATAAAGCATGGCTGGAACTTTACGGGCTCATAAAGTACAATTGGAATGCTTATTTGACCAATCAGATCACTTGGCTGGAAGCACCTATTTTATAATAGCATTTAACTGCAATAACTAATGGCATGAGTGATTTCTAACTGGGAAGGGTTTAGTCAGTGGAAAGAACCGAGTGGATGCCCACACACACACACACACACACACACACTCTTCAAACCATAACAAATAAAGACATGGCTCTCCATACATTACCTGTTAATTGCCTGAAGATTTTTATAGTTGAGACATTGACCCGGGAGATACGAAGCTTATATCACTGTGACAACCCCGCACCTTACAGCCTCGTGAGCGCTCTGACGGATCTCTCCTCTCCTGTGGATTAAAAAGAACTCCGTGACCTTGCAGATGAGTTTTTGTTCAGTGCATGTGTCAGGTGCCAGATACAATATTGGAATTTGTGTATGTGAGGCTTTTTTTTTTTTTTTTCAAGAGAGAAAGAGACGGATATGGAAAAAGGTTTGTGAGTCCTCCTGACTGTGTGGGAGAAAAGATGATTGCCACTCCTTCTCTCCATCAGTGTGACGATGACAGGTGATGGAGGTGAAAATGACTTTGGTTTCTGTAGTGATGCGCCGCTGTGGAGGATAACGCTGTGCTGTCGGCTACTGGCAGGGCCTGTCTCATTAGCATGTGTCACACGCGCCTCAAGGCGGGTGTCACATAATAACTTTGCGTGCATGTGTTTGTAAATGCATGCGTGTGTATGTGTGAGCGCAAGCCATGCCACTGAAGGATTTGTCTTCCATGCTCCCTGAACAGAGCAAAGCCAGGGGACTGCAGTGGTTTGACTCTGGAGTCGATCCCACGATCAGAGGAGGCGAGCAGGACGGCACAGGGTCAAATAAAGGATGACATCCTTGACACTCATTTTAATTACTCTATCTAGCTTAGATAGAGCTCGCCTGGCACCAGACAGCCAGCAGCACAGTTCAAATCCCCAACTCTGCCCGCCTCTGGGTACTTCTCCTCCAGGATCTTCCATCTCGAGTAGAGCTGACAGTGCTCAGCCCATAATGCTCTAAAAGCGTAGAAGTGCTCTTCCTCTTTATCTGTCTTCGCCATGCCGTCTGTACCCAAAGAATGAGACGTGACATGATGGACGTATCAATGGGAGAAAAGGAGAACGGTGAAAGGAAGGCAGCTAATTGAAGTCCAATGGAGGAGTATGACGAAACCTTTAGCCTACAGAAGGATAGAATGAAAAACACTGCCAGATCTGACAAAGCTCTACTCGGAACAAGCGGCATACTGATCTCCGGCATGGCGAGAGTGCAGCTTAAGAGCAACGCAGTATCAGCCATTCTCCACCAACATGTGCACTCTCAATGTCAGGCTTTATGTTGTTCAATCTCGTTCCAAACTGCGCCCTTGTAAACAGTTTGTTGATTAAGCCTTGATGTTTGTAAATTTGCGTGCAGTGTGTTTCCAACCTGTAATGCAGTATAATGTGCTTAGTGCTACTGAGTGTAAGTGAGTGCTTGGCCAGTCCCCAGAGAGTGATAGCAGCTGGATCAGACTAATCTAATATAGCCCCCGAGTCTGGGGAGCCATCCATTGCTTATCAGATCTCTCATTCAATAACCGAGAGCTATGCCAGCTGATGGAGCTACATGTGGAACATCTTCAAGTTTAGGTTTTTTATCTGCCTTTTATGTCTAATTTGTGAATGTGTGTGTGTTTGTGTGTGTGTGTGCATGCATGTGTGTGTGTGTGTGTTTGCTTGCAGACTCGATGGATGGTTGCTCCACGGACTGTAATGGAAACGGAGAGTGTGTGGCTGGACACTGCCACTGCTTCGCTGGATTCTTGGGTCCAGACTGTGCCAAAGGTAAGAGATATCTGATAAAGGATAAGGCCGATATTGGTTTATGTTATTCCAACTGGCAACAAACACAAAAAAAAACAGGTATTAATAACAGATCTCAATATTTGTATCAATCCAATCAGTCCTACAAACACACCCACCCTGCTTCTCTCTCTTCTTTTCTCTCTTTTCACTCACCAACTATTTCCAGTCGCTTCCATTCTGCTGATTCACAGGTGCTGTAAAGCTATCCGAACTTCCTACACATACTTAAGTTTCACATTAAAAGCCTCCAAGCAATTTAAAGTGCACAACCTGTGCAGATGTTCGAAACATCTGCAGGAAATGTTAAGTTTTATTGACAGCAACTTCAAAGTGCGAGAGATTAGTAGAGTGGGAGTAACCAAAATTAAGTAGTGCATGGAAACACTTCCAGAGCAGCAGATTACAGAAAGAGATATGGCTAGTGAAAAAACACAGAAACACATTATTCTTAATTATGCAAATGCAAGCTACTAGAGTGCAGGGAAAGTTTATTTTTTACATGCTTTTATAGAACATGTATTTGTTTGTTGGGCCACACCCCTTAATAGGGCTGCACAATATATTGTTTAACAATCGCAAAATACACAACAAATATTCACATCGCAGGACGTGTGATAGTGAAGCAAATTAAGTGAAACACGTCAAGCTGCTACTTTTTTGTTCCTCGGTGCAAAACAAAGTTTCTCGCTTTTAAGGACAAATCCACAGGAAAAGTCCGTCTGATATCACACTAGTGCAGCTCTTCAACTGAGCAAACAGAACTCACCGCTGAGTCTGTCTCTCACCTGCCTGTAAACTGTAAACAAGCACGAAAAGTTACGTCTCCTGCTTCCTGTCGGCACACATAACCTCACACCGTGTATGTGCTGCAAGTGTAGCCGCTGAAAGAAAACACTCCACGGTACGTCTGCTCTGTGAACTGTCCGTTTATGTAGCCACAGCGTTAAGCAGCACTGGGACTGACCGCTGTTAACGGGAATACTCTCACTTATAAGCCACCTTGTGTAGTGTCAATCATCTTGCCGACATCATCTGTTACGTGTGAGGTTGTGTGCCGTCAAGAATCAGTTTTCGTTTCCAAAAGTTGCTGTTCCCGAGCTGATCACATTGATGAAACTTACATTTGAGCACCGTTAGAAATGGTTGTTGACATACCGTATAAGTAACACAACTGCAACCCATAAGTCTGTATTTATTTAATATTCAAAGTTTTTTTTCTTTCTCTACTTTTTTATCAGGGTGTCAGAGTCTGAACCAAGAGTGATAAAAGTAGGAGAGGGTTTTTGTTTTGTTAGAAGCAAATAGATCCCAAATAATAAAAAGTATTATTGTTGATTGTTTATATGAACATGAAAGCACACTGTGTTTATCTTATAATTTCCTGTATTTTTTAAAATTGAAATAAATTTTGCATTAATATCGCAGAACAAAAAGATATCACGATGTATGTTCTTTTCCAATATCATGCAGCCCTACTCCTCAGTATTATTTTAAAACCTCAAAATGTGGGATTGATTCAGAAACAAGCCACAGCGGCCATGTTCATCAGCATGAAAGCACATGTTAACCAGGGCAACAGCGTGGCTCATTGATGTGCTTTTGGACAGCAGTAGAGATCTATAGCACAGAGGATTAAGCTAAAACAGGCTCTTTTGGATGTCTTTCATTCTCCTTTTCATTTAGTTTCCTCTGTTCCTCCTTCTCTCCCTCCTGCTGTCCATCTTTGTAAAATTACTGTTGTTGTAGCTGTCTCATTGTGTTGAAACAGCTGATATGATATCACACCCTATGATTTATTTACGCTCATCATTTATTCATCCCTTCCTCTCATCTTTGCTCATTTGCTCGTGTTACAATATTCTCTGTTTGAAAAGTTAGACAGCAAGTTTTGGCAAGAGTTGTAAAAGAAGTGTGAATTTATTACTGTGGGGTACAGAGTGTTAGATCGAACAAAGGATCAAACAAACACATAGCACGTGCTTGCACCCATGAACACACAGGGCCTTCATTGCAAATTATCCCAGAAAGAAGCTGTTGGTCCTGGATCTTCTTTCTAATCCATTTGAAGTCTGGAGCTGCCATATTTCCTCTTCCTGCAGCGAGTACGAGGAGTGTAACTGTCAGTGCGTCATCACACACTCGCTGACTTTATTCTACCTGGCTGTCATTACATTAGCCACACCGCTCTCCATCTCTGCATGGAGATAGCTCTGCTTTCCACCCGCGTTCTATAAACCCCTAATGCTCCATTTCCTAATCTTCAGTTTTCACGATTGTTTTCACGGCCTGTTCAGAGCGAGTGAGGTGACGTTGGGGGGATTTTCTACAATTCCTGGGTTGCTGTGGTAGCCAGGCTCAGGTGGTGCTTGAGTAAATTGAAACAGCGTGAGGGATAAACTGGAGTGTGTGTGTATATATACGTGTGTGTGCGCGTGTCTGTGTGAGAGAAAGAAAGAGAGGGAGACTGGGGCTGCTTGAGGATTTGCTGAATCCGCGCACTAGCTGAGATAAGAGAGCGTAGCCCCACTCACGGTAGGTTACTGCGGTCTCCCAGCTAATATACTGCAGCACTGTGTGTGTGTTTGCATGTGTGTACTACTGAATACGTGGTTGTAATCTGTGTTTGTCCCGTTGCAGATTCATGTCCCGTGTTGTGCAGCGGCAACGGCGTGTACGAAAAAGGAAGGTGTGTGTGCCTGGCGGGGTGGAAAGGGGCGGAGTGTAACGTGGAGGAAGGTCAGTGTATCGACCCCACCTGCTCCAACCACGGCTCCTGCATCCAGGGAATCTGCATATGCAGTCCAGCCTACAAGGGGGTTAACTGTGAACAAGGTAGATACACACTACATCCTGTCACATCTGCACCACAAATATTGCTCCACTTATATGAATTAAAATGACCTTGCAAACTCGAAGCGTTTTAATCAAGCCGAGTGAAATCAGTTCTAGCAATTTTAATTTATATACCCCAAAATCACAAATCACACATTTATGAATACAAAATAGAGGGTGCACCATCTGTCCAGGTAAATGAAAAACTTTAAAAAGGGAAAAGTTGCCTGGTATTTTTTTTGCTTCTGTAGAATCTCTGCCCACATCCACCCAGTTTCCAGCTGCAGCAGGCATCTGTTTACTGCCTGTCCAGCACCAAAGGGCAGGCAGACAAAGTTAGGGACTAGCAGGAGAACATAATGAAACATTTAGCAGCTAAAGAGGAGGATAATTACCTCAGGGATTCGTCAAAAAGGGGAATGAATATTAGACTAACCAGTGGTCAAAAAACCCGGCTTTTTTTGCTTAGTGGGAAAGGCTACAATCGGCATTCAGACCCAGGTCAAATGTCTCTGCAGTAGACCCGGGTAATTATCGCCTCGGCTCTGATCGGCATTGATGGGAACAAAAAACCTGTGTCGACACGCTAATCTCCACCCCCTTTCCGGCGCGATGCTTTGACACGTCTCCTTGTCATCTCAGCTACAAATTCCGCTGTCTCAGCACTCGAACATCGTTCCAAATTTGTCAGCGCCGAGTTTGATAAACAGACTGAATGAGTAATAGATACAATAAAGACCTAACCACCGTAACATCTTCACTGGCCTCCCTGCTGCTTACCAAAGAATATAATGTTCTTTGTGTGTGTTTACTAACCCTGTTTCCACCATGCTTGTGACATCAGAGAGTGACGCAGCAGAGAAGTGACTGAAAGGAGTTTACTCCACTGGCAATGGGAAAAGAGACGATTGGCATTCATTAGCGGGTCTTCCCGGGTCTGATAAACCGCGCTAATTTTGGTGGGAAAGGGGTATTATACATCAGGCAGACATAAACGCAACTCAAAGGATTTCCCTCGAGTAGCCAACAATCAGGTAATGTCGCTTTAAAGAAACTAAACTGCTCCTCTTCTTCGTCTCAGTGTCGGCATTTAACAACTTTCTTGTCAAAAAGAAAAAAAGCAGAGATCATAGACACTGCTGGAATCTGTAGAACTTTATCTCTTGTCAGCGAAGGCACAAGATGTCAGTCAATTATAAATGTCTATTAGTCAACCAAGGACTTGTATAAAAAGAGTCCTTCCCACATCTAATGCATCTTTTTCATGCAGCACAGAGCGAGCAGAAGGCTGCTCGTCTGCACAGCCAGGGCTACAGTTCAATCAGGAACAAATGAAACATTTTCAGCTCTAAAAAAGGACAAGTAAAAGAGGTGTTTTTGAGGAGCTACAAAAGCTTTGTACATGCAAGCAAAAAAAGTAGTTTCAAACTTTTCTTTCCCAATAAAGGCTGTCCTGGAACATTTATACTACCACCCACACGCCACATTATGCTGTTTCTAAGCAACTGAAGCTGTCCTTAAAATAACAGCTTTGTATGTATTTACTGTACATGTTGTTAAATACTGTAAATATATTCTGTATGTCCACATAAAGTAGGGAGTGAAAAATGGCCTTGGGTTGTTATGACAAAGTATAAATAATTCAGCTCGCTCAGGTAGAGCACCAAACACTTACAGTGAACCAGCATTGTGCCTTTGTCATTTCCTCCACATGCAGCCGAGTATTGTTAAACCACCCAATAAATTAGCAAAAACAAACAAAGCCATAATATTTAAAACAATTACGATGTTACAATTGATCATAACGTGATAGCACAGCTGTCCAGATGCCCGCCCTGCTGTTGCCTTCGGTATCTGGGCCTGTGGAGACCGAGTCAGGTGTTTGACCTTGAGCGGTGGAGCTGAGCTGAGCCGAGCTGAACTGTGCTGAGCTTTGGCTTGGCGCTCAGAGCTGTAATTACACACACTAACACAGTGTAGCAGAGACCACCATGACACACACACGCTCACACAGACCAACCCATTTCAGCCCTTATCAAAGCCTCAGTTCTAAGTGTCCTATGAAGTGTAATGTTGTGGAACAGATACAGGGATTGTAGCGAGGGTGGTTAACTCCTGGATGGGATGCAAAGAACACCGCTTTCATACTCGGTGAACTGATGATTATAATGAGGCAGGCACCCCCCCTCAACCCTCAACCCCTCCGCCCCTCCGCCCTTTCACTCCCTCCCTTCACCTCTGACTCATTCTCGCTTTTCCATTTGTCCTCTCTCTCTCTCCCCGCAGTGGACTGCGTAGACCCACAGTGCGGCGGGCACGGCGTGTGCGTTCGCGGCGCGTGCGTGTGCTCGGCAGGCTGGGCAGGAGTGAGCTGTGATGACCCGCTGCCAGCCTGTCAGGAGCAGTGTTCAGGACATGGCACCTATCTCCCTGAGTCAGACACCTGCGCCTGCCAGCCCAACTGGACTGGACCAGACTGCTACACTGGTAAAACCTCGGGATTATTGTTCACCCGCAGAAAAAACAACGACAATTGCCACTGCACATCACTAGTTTGCCAGTGTTCTTGTAGCACGCATGGTCTTGCCAGATACTATTTTCTGGGGATTTGATAGACATGAGAGAGAAATATGGATTGGAGCCACTCTGTGAAATGTGTCTGTGTGTGTGTTTGCGTGTGTGTTTTTTGCACTCTCTTCATGCTGGTTGTAAATGAGATTTCCCCTCATGACTGTCTGACGGAAGCACTCTGTAGCCCCCCCCCCGCCCCTCTTACATAGCACTTATTATACTCTGCATTTACACTGTAACAGACATATACTCTTGCACACACACACACGCTCATGTACGTGCACACTCGCAAATATTCCCTTCAGCTAAATGAGGGTAAAAAAGGCAGCCGAGAGAACGGAAAAGACCTCTACTTTCACTTTGCTGCGAGGCCTTTGAGAGGCGGTGACTCTGAGGAACACTCGGCTTGGTATTTAAAAGCTTGCTGATGTTTATTGCATAGCTTTTTACCTGCACGCTACCTATCAGTTAGTGTGTGGATCCCGAGTAAGATTTCCTCCATCTACAACTGCCTTAACCTTCCACACTCGGTAAACTCTGCCGGCTTACAAAGACTAAAATTGTATAGCGATTGTGAAGAAAAGGCAGTGGGCTGGTGAAAAGCGAAACACGTGTGCTGTAGTGTCTAAAGTATGGAATGCAGTACTCTGCAGAACACAGTGAGGAAAGTGTCCTTGTCCTTGCAGTGTAGCCTGACCGCGAGGAAAAGAGCCATTATAGCGCTGACTTTCATCTGTTTCCACCACACTAACTTAACACTGGTGTTGGGAGGGATCCGCTTTGCCATGCACACCAATGATTTGCAGGCAATTGGCATTAGCTCCTGCTCTGAGGTGCATGCATGCCTTATTATAGTGATATAGCCCGTGATAATGATATACCGTGGCTGAATATCTGAGATATGAGAGGCCTCTCTCTACCTGCCGGGCTTTTAATCAAAAGGGCCGAGCAATTCTACGTCCTGGTCTTGTTGAAGCATAGCTAAGCTAATGTAATTCTAATAGAGAGCTGAAAAACTCTCCAACTTTAATCCACTTTTACCTCCCTCTCCATGCTATGTATATTTAAATTGAAATAACTTTTTACTGCAGCTGGATAAGTAGTCTTTGTGTGCCTCCAGCACTTTGCTCTCTTTACTGATGGATGAGGCTTTGCTTCTGCAGAGAGAGAGAGAGAGAGAGGGGCGCGCAGAGGAAAGGAAATAGACAAAAAGGGGAGGAAAGAATTTTAAAGGGATGTTGCAAGAGACAGAGGGAGGGGCCCGGGATACTGCAAAGAGAAAGCTGACAGAGACAAAGATGGAGAGATGAGGAAAAAGAAAGGGGTATTAACACACCGGCCAAATCTGATCAAAATGTCAGAAAAGAATAATAGAAGTGGATTGAAGTCCCTGTAGTTTAAATATGCAGTGCAAATACGAATCATTTGGCTGTTATTATGAGTCTATTCACTCTTCCTCTCCTTCAGGGAGCTCAGCTATTAGAGGTGGGAAAATTGTGTATTGTGAGAAAGTAGACTTTTTAGTCTCTTAAGGTTATCCTTTTTCTATCGCTTGTTTTTTTCTCTCACATATATCCGATGGCTCACCCCCAACTCTGATTTTTTTTCATTCTCCCTCTCTCCGTGTCCCCTGTGCCTCTTTTACCTTTTCTTCCAATGTTTAATTCCACCATTTGTTCCCCTCCCTCTCATTCTCTCTTCCTCTCACACTTACGCTTTTTTTTTTTTTTCCTTTTCTCACGCATACCTACCCCCACCCACCTGTTTCGGCAGAGCTGTGCCCGGTGCCATGTGGCAGCCATGGTGTTTGCTCAGAGGGCCAGTGCCAGTGCGAGGAGGGTTGGATCGGCGCTGCGTGCGACCAGAGAGCGTGCCATCCTCGCTGCGAAGAACACGGCCAGTGCCACGACGGGACCTGCATCTGCCAGCCTGGCTGGGAGGGAGAGCACTGTAACATTGGTGAGTGTGTGTGCGCGTGTGGGAGTGTTTAATTATTGCTCGAGATATTTTGATCAGTATGATTAATAGGATAAAAAAGGTGTTGCTGTTGTTGGAATAATTTCCATGTACAATTCTGCTTTCTCGTACCAAAATTCTCACTTTCTCTTCCCACCACAGTTACTCACGATTTGGACGTTGTGGTGAAAGGTAATTTTTCTTTTTTTTTATTATTTAAATGTCATGTTGTGTTCCTTTAACTTGCTCACAAATGCAGACAAAATGTGTGTCTGTGTGTTAACATGTGACATACCTTATTAGACGGCTGCCCAGGGTTGTGCAGTGGGCATGGGCGCTGTACCCTGGAGCAGAGCGGCTGGCGCTGCGTCTGCCAGACTGGATGGAGTGGGCCTGGATGCAGCGTTGTCATGGAAACTGACTGCAGTGATGGAACAGACAATGACGGAGGTGACATTCTAACATCATCTATCATTTTCTATCTCTTTTTCTCTTTCTTACCTCTTTTATTCGTGTTTCTGTGGCAGATCGTCCACTCCGCTCCCTCACTTCTCCTCCTGTTTCTCCTGCTGAAAATCTGCCTCATTGTTCTTCCCCTTCATCTCCCTGTGCTGTCCCAGTCCTGCTGAGACTCCTGTAGAGTCCTGCTGGTCATTATTATACTGAATATGTATTTGTGTGTGCGAGTGTGTGCGTTTTTGCGAGTGTATATGTCTGTTTTTTCTCCTATCACAGCTAAATGTCTAATATGCATACCACCTGCCAGGATAAAAGGCACTCAGAGAAATTGTCACAAGTCTAAATACAGCAAACCATGCAGAATAGATTCTGCTTCTTTGGTTATGAGGCTGTTTGGTGACAGGTGAGGGTGTGTGTCGCTCACTCTCGTAGCTGTGTTGTTCTATCCTCAGGTGAAGAGATAAGAAAAGAACATTCCTGCAGTAGCGCAAAAACTCTGCTCATTACAATAATTTCCTCGCCATTTCAGTCCCATCTAATGCTGTTCCCCCAAAAACGTTACAACTTTAAAGAATATAGTTCTCTCAACTGTGCCCATTCACTTTGAAACTCCATCAAATATCCATTATGGACTTGCCTGTTAAACCGCGGCTGTAATCCATCATTGCAAACAAGGTAGGGTCGCTTTTGTTTGGAATAAAAGCTTCTTTTTTTTCTGTGTCTGGTTCCACGTTTGGTGATGAGTGGCGTTTGAATCAGTGCACACAGCAGCGGGAAACCTCAAACGCATAAATTCTTATTTGTAGTCCTTTTTCAGGTGGTGTTCGGGTGCTGATAGCTGCAATGTTTCCGTTCTTTTCCTCCCGCACATTGTTTACCAAAGCTGCATGAGTTACTGAGCCAACACTTCAGGGAGGCTGTGTAGATGGCTGCTGAAAACATGGATTACAGGTCCTTACCCTGGATTATAACCTCACAGACGTACTATAAAAAATGCCTTGTGGACGATAAAATAGGGGCTGAATAAAGGAGTCTTACAAGGACCGTGGCCCACCAACAGTCTAAGACTGATGGTTTTTCTATTGTAATAAGGGATTATGTTCTATCTTATTGTTCTGATCTGTGTTGGTAATAATGGATGTTAAAGCTGTGGTGTTAAAGATATACAGCACTCCAACAAAATGAACCTTTCTGGAGTGGCACTCAAAACAGTTTTGAACATAAAAGTCAATTTACTGGTTATGACAACAACTAATTGGTCCATGGAAACAGTTGCATAATGTTTTGTTTGGCTCTGAAACAAAGTCAAGTTCAAGTCGACTCCAAGTGCAAGTCAAGTTGCACTTAGAGTCGCCCCCTTTTTAAAATAATACAAACCAAGATTGTAGAGTTTAAAGTATTTATAAAACATTATACTTTCTTGTACAGAGTAATATGAGGAGATCTCCACAGTTCTCTATCTGCCTTCTTAATATAAGAAGCCATAAGTTATTTAAGTCGTATCATTACAGTGAGCTTGAGTGATAGTGCCGATTCTTTTGAACGGCTCTTTGGTGCAAACGACGGGAAGCGAGTTGTAGGTGAGAGATGTTCGTTTTATAGTTGTGCCCAAATTTCACTACCCGCCCTGAATCCACTCCCCTTCACGCCGAATCACCACAGGCAGCTTTTTTCAACTGCATCTCTGCTACACTAGGTCACGTGTGGCGGAATCATGTCACCACAACATAATGCCGACGGTGAGCAACATTATAACCCTCAGCCAAGTTTGTTGTTTTTTTGTTGACATCTCTGTAGTCATACAGAGTTGTATCATAAATCATTGGCGAATCAATGACATTGATTAATTGTTCCTACATTATTCTGCTGTTTCCTTTTACATTTTAAAAGTGCAGAATGTTAAATATGCGTGTGTGTTGACGCGGGAGAATACAGTGCCGGCACGTTTGCGAGGCTGACCACTCTCTCACCTCATAGTGTTGATGAGCTGTTCTTTTGAACGGCTCTCGGAAAGGAACGGAGCCATAAGATGTGGCTCCCTTCTAAGAGCCGTAATTCCCAACACTAGAAAGTGATTCCAGGAAGTCACTGCACTCGACCACGAGTTTGTCATACAAACCCCGATCAAACCATAAACTGTCATTGTGCATTTATGTATGGATTAAACAAAAGACAGATAAATCAGAGAGCTGCAGACGTCCTATTAGGCGAATTTAATTGCTTCTAAACAGATTCAAGCTTCCTGTTTCCCCTTGTTTCCAGTCTTTATGCTAGGCTGGGCTAACAGGCTGCTTCAGCTCCATATTGACTGGAAACACAAGAGAGCAGCATCAGAGATCACCAAGCAGCAGAAAAGCATGTTTCCCAGAATGTCTGACCATTCTCCTCATAATTGGGCGTTGACAGACCGGGTTGGAGGGTTACTTTAAAAATGTATTCCAATACAGTTACCTAATGTACCTGTTAAAAATGTAATCAGTAACCTAAACAAAGTATCACAATTTTAAAGTAATGGATTGGATCACTTCAACACTAAATCTGCAAATAAAGAATACGTTTCAATACTTTTGTAATGTGCAAATGCCCGTTTAAATTAATTCCGGTAATTATGCACATTTAAATGTGTTTTGTTAACTGTGCTGTTCACACTACCTCACACTTCAAGTAAACTGCCATAAACTTATTCCAGTCGGGAGATTGTGCTTTACTCACACTGTCCCCGCCAGAGCAACAAACTCTTTTTCAGTTGTAGAAGAAGACGACAGGTTAGCTAACATTTTAACTGGAATTCTGTGCAGCTGATGTTAGCTGTGTCGAGAGAGACATTGAGTCCTTGGATAATGACAGCACTTTCACAGCTGGAAGGCAGACGTTGCACTGTACTGCAATGTTGCTCCTTTTTTCTCCAAGACAAAATGATGACGAAATTTCAACCCAGTGAAAACATTTGTTTCACCACAGGCCGTGGCCATAGACTGTTGATGGCAACCAGAGACTGTTGATGGCAACTTTGAGGAGCGCTGTTGTGAGACTTGTGTGTTGTGATGTGTCGTAACGTGTGCGTGCAGCTGCACAGTATTATCAGAGACGGTCAGATGGCATTAGAAATGAGACGGCAGATGTTACAGAGCATCTTTGATTTTATATTGTTTATTTTAAAATTGTTATCCTGCTAGTAATCCCCATTTTAGTGTATTTATAATTTAATTACCTCTTTTTCTGTAGCTGTAACAGAATACTGTTGCCTTTTTTTTAATCCTAATTACGTAACGCCGTTACTTGTATTTCATTACTCCCCAAGCCTGTTACAGGCAAGGAGGCACTAACAGGAGGTGCTAACAGGTGCTTTAGGTTGCATTATGGGAAGTGTAGGATGCTGTGTTTATGTAGCTGTGACTATTATACGGACTAAAAGTCAAGATACCTCCCCCATTCTGTCTTCTCTTATAAGCCCCTATGGAAGTGCAATACTGACTCTTTAAATGCATATGTGATTAGATTTAATATTTCCTTTCCGTCTGTGTGAACAGGCTAAGCAGAGGTCGAGGTGGTGAGTGGGTGGATGATGGGACAGGCTTCTCTCTATCAAACAAAAAAAAAGTCATTAACATAAATATGGTATATGCAGAAAGGGATATACTGTACAGCATTATATAGTATTAAAATGCCATATGAATATTGATGAACTTTCTCAAGTATCTGCAGGTATCAAACCATTCAGCTTAGGGATGATTATGCTGGAGAAAGACTCACCAACAAAGCCTTATGGACACCATTTATACTTCTCTTATCTTTCTATCCTACCTCTCCGTAAAGCCTTTCAAACACCATAATTTTCTGCCACACAATTCGACCATCTCCCTTAATTGGCAGATATACTGAAGGCTCTCATAGGCGCCTCTCGCAGCAATCTTTGTGTCTGTGAAGATAGACAGAGATGGAAAGATGCTATCACAAGTAATCAGAGAATAAAGAGGAACTTTGAAGAGGGAGTTTCAATTATTCTGTCTGGATGAGAGAGAGAAGTATTGTTCTTTCTCTTGGAAAAAAACACGAGGCAGAGACATCACATGCACATACATATTTATAGCTATTACATATGTTGAAAAACAGCATTTATACCCGGCTTCATTGTGTACAACGATTAACAAGGACGCCTGCATAATAAGGTACAAACCTGTCTGCTCTTTTAACAACAATGATTTCAGAAATTCAATTAATAGTGTGCTTTCAAGTTGAAGTAGTGAATCTTATGGAAATCAACCATTGTACTATGCTACCTTTGTAGGAGGAGGTTATAATAGAATATTGTTGGCCTTTGGCTCTGCGCTCTGCGGTCAGATGCATTTAAATGTCAGCACTGTTTCCTGCCTTTTCAGAAACAGGCTTGAAATAGGAAACACAAATGCCAGCCGGGCTCCTATTACCTGCAAGCCTGGCTTTGTATGTGCGGCTCTTTGTTTACGCTGGACTTCCAGGGTTCACATTTAAAGAATGCTGGTGATTCAGCTCTGATTTATAGCAGTGGATGCTTTAATTGTATGCTGATGGCCCCTAATGAATCGCTTTTGATTGATACTTGTGATAATGATGAAGCATGAGCAGTTCATTGTTGTAGATTAGATTACCCGAGTGGAGTTTCTAACCAGCCAGCAGTTTAACAATTATTTCTTGGCAGTTCTGAGGTTTTATGGTCTTGTCTTGGTGCCTTTGCACAGCAGATATTTACAGAAACTTGGCCTTTTAGAATTTAAATTTGTTCTTAACCCCTTCAGTCACTTAAATCTGTTGAAGAGGTTATTAACAAGGCATAACAAAGATTTTAATGGCTCATGTATATTCAGTGCAAACATTTTAAGTGCCCTCTAAAAAAAGCTACTCTCTAAACATGTATTTTATTTTGTAAATCTTTCACTTCCTGTCCATTACAGATGGCCTGGTGGACTGCGTCGACCCCGACTGTTGTGAGCAACTGAGTTGCGGCTCCGACCCTCTGTGTCACGGCTCGGCCGACCCTTTGGCCCTCCTGCAGCAGAGCCCGCTGCCCACCACCACACCCCCCTCGCCCACCAGCACACACACTCACAGCTTTTACCGCCGCATACGCTTCCTCCTTGGCAAAGCAGCCACACACACTCTCCCTGGAGACGTGCCCTTTGATACCAGGTATGTGCTTGTTTACTCTTTGTGTGGCTGCATGTGCGTGTGCATGCCAATACCTCCATGTAATTGTTTTGTAGGTCTGTGTCCTTGAGTTGTTCTGCTGTATAGTTTGTTGAAAGAGTAGTAGATGATGAAGTAAATACACCTGTGTTCACGCATTGAATCGTCCATTACCTATTATTTGTTTAATGAGAGTGTGTTTGCATGTGAATGAGGCTTTTCATGTGTTCACATGCCTTTGCATTCATTGTAGTAGTGTGCGTTCCCCTGGAGATTAACAGTCACATGGCAGTGCTTTGTCCTCAAGTATCAGTATCAGGCCACAACTGTCGAGCTTGTTTGTAACATATTCATGCTTAATGTATCACTCCACACCAGTCATGAGGTGTCACCATTAATTTTTCAGAGACCTCTCACTGCAATCTTAGAGAGGAAATACATCTCACTGACATGATGATGACCTAGAAAGGTCTTATTGAAAACAAGAAGGGATGCTTCCCCGAAAGATGGCGAAGTGCATTTTTCCCCCCCGGTTCGCCCGTAGAATAAACAAATAAATTAATTATGTGGCTGTTTTTTCAGAAGGGAAATCGATGGCAGCTTTCAGAACAGGAGTAACAAACGGGGCGACGTAGCCACCCGGGGAAACCTCACCATCCTTCATTTATCCCCCTTCTGGAACAGAGCAGATAGTCTTCATCTTGAATGTGTGTGTGTGTGCGCAACACATGTGTCTGAATCTGTCTTCATTTGACCAGTTCAGCGATTATTTCAGATTTAAGCAGTGTGTTTCACACTTTACCCACAAAGTCATGATGAATATCTCAAAGCAGTGGAGATGTGACTGATAGCTTCAGGGCTATTTAAAGAACAACACAGCCCTTTTTTGCTGCAGGTACCACTGTCACTATGATATAAACACCATGTGGAATTTTCTTTTTTTTATATGACAGGGTGTTGAAAGGTTTTACTGTGGGTGAAGCTATATTTATGGTCCTTGTATCCTGGCAATCTCTGGCAGATTTCTCTGTGAATCGTACTGAGCAGAATAAACCCAGTAGCTTTTTCTTCATGCACAAGGTCGTTTGGCTAGCGCGTCACAATATGCCTCTCTCTCCAAACAATGATTATGTTCTCCATCATTGTAAACCTGTCATCTCTCCTCTCTCTGTGTACCTCATTCTCTCCGACTCTCTCTTTTTCTCTCTTTCTCTCTCTCTCTCTCTCTCTCTCTTCCTGTCTTTGTTTTTCCAGTCGGGTAGCCGTGATTCGAGGTAGCGTGGTGTTGCAGGACGGCTCTCCTCTGGTGGGAGTCAATATTACCTTTCCACAGCATCCAGAGTACGGTTACACTATCAGCAGGCAGGATGGAAGGTAGAGACACCCATAGCCAAAATACTTAAAAGATATGCTTCTCTTATCCCCCATGTAGTCCAATCTGATTCTCTCTTACTCCTGTTTGACTGTAGTTTTGACTTGGTGACCTTGGGCACGATGTCCATGACCCTGATGTTCCAGCGCCCACCCTTCCTGCCACAGACGCGCACCATCTGGACCCCTAACAACAACTTCCTGGTTCTGGATCAGGTGACCATGTCCAGGGAGGAAGCTCAACCTCTTAAATGCGATATCAGGAGTGTTTTAAGTCCCTACCCGCTGGTCCTGCCCTACCCGCTCCCAAGATACACAGGAGCGTGTGCAGAGAAGGGGCCAGCAGTACCTGAGCTACAGGTACTACTTCACTACATTGTATCAATGCACTGCTTTATGGTTACAGATGGCAGACAGGAAGGATGAAGCTGAGGCTCAATTTGTTACAGCTCAACAACAAACCAACCCGGTCTCACAGGGTTTGTAAATTTAGCCTGGTTCATTTTTGCATCATGCAAATAAGGAATGAAAAAGAAATGCAAATTTGTGCTCCATCCATGTACTTCCTCACAACCCAAGCAAATGAGGTGGCTGAAGGTCAGGTGAGGAGGTCAGACTTGTGATTATACACCAACCCTCCAATGTGACTCCAAAGAGTTCTTTTTTTACAGTGACTAAAAATGCAGCCGGAGTCTATTAAGATTCTCGGTGCGCAGAGAGTCCTTTTCTTGTTACCTGGACACACGACAGACTGAAGAAAGGGTCACATCCAATATGTGCGATGGTCACAGGATCCTTTTGTGGCAAAGTTTTTACTTGTTAATAGTATTGCTCACATCCACAACACATCATCTGCACTCCAAAGTTCAAGCTCATTTTAGAAAATGAGACGACACCTGGATGAACAGACTGTCAAAAGGAAGGAACATTTTATCCTCATGACAAATAACACCTCGGGACAAACAGGCAGCGAGCAAAGGATGGAAGGAACAGTACTCGGTGTTCGCTGTGAGCTTAGCAACTCCTACTGTGTTCACCTGTGTTAATAAATGGAATCAAAGCCTTAAAGTCCTTTGATGAAAATGTGGAAGAGATAGTCATCTTGGAGATTATTAAATATTAGTTAATCACCGACTCAAACGGCATCTGATTTTAGGCCAGAACATATTAAAGCAGATGAATGAATGTTTGCTGCTCTGCTAATTAACGGTTTATCAGAGAGATGATGAGGCTTCTGTTTGCTAGTCTGAGTTAAAGGATAAATAACAGTTTTTTTCCCACATTTTCTTAAAAGAAACCCGTCATTTGTTCATTAAAAATGTTTCCCTTAAAAAGAAAAGAACAAAGTCATTAGTTGAAATAATTTTTATGCTTATTAATAACACATATTTGGTAGATTTAGTGCACCTTACTGTGTGAGCTATTTCATTCCGTACCTGCCACTGGCACTTATTACATTAGCTCATTATATAAATACAAAGTAACGATAAATCACCTTTCCTTTTTATATTATTCTCTCACTCTCATTTCTTGTTAATCCTCTTTTCATCACCTGTATTTCTCACTCTGCTTCCCATCCTGTTCTCCCCAGGCGGTGCAGGAAGAAGTTTCAATCCCAGGAGCCTTTGTGAAGTTGAACTATTTGAGCACCCGTGCTGCAGGCTACCTCTCTCTGCTGCGAATCCTCCTCACTCCTCCCTCCCCATCCTCCCCCATCTCCCCCCTCGGCGGGCTGTCCAAGGTGCACGTCCGCGCATCGGTCCAGGGGAGGTTGTACCAGCGGTGGTACCCTGCAGGGCCTGGCCTGGTCCACAGGCTGGTCTGGAACAAGACTGATGTTTATGGGCAGGAGGTCTGGGGCCTCACTCATGCAACTGGTAGGTAGAAACTACATTTACATATGTTTATCTTAAATAAGAGACAAATAAGAAAACATCTGAAACCGATTGCAACTGATCCTCTCATTTCATATTCCGTCCTCTCTTCACTGCGTCTGCCGGATTTGAAGGCAAAAATCCCAGTAAAATATTTGGCAAACATCTGAGCCATGACGAGAGTGCGCACTCGTCAACCAAATGAAAATCGTGAATGAGAAATGATCATAAAAAATATTCAAAAAGTCAATTTGTCAGTCCATTAATTCACATCCAAATAATCTTGTTTTCATTAAAAGTATGTGGACTGATAAGCAAAAATGAGACTTCAATTATTAAAAATGATCGCCCTCTATTCCAGCAGGTTTAATAAAGTAGTCCCTTCATTAAAATATTATCATTTAACAATTATATTAATCATTTCCAGTGGACGCAGTCGTGTGTATTATTCTACATCTGGGCGTGACAGAGAAAGTTCTGCCTCAGCTTTGTTGTTTCAGAGTTTATTAAAGGCTGTTTTAGTTGCTTGGCTATAATTTATGAGTTACATGAACCTTTTTTGATATTCAGCCATTTATTGGACTTATGTCAACTAGAAGGGAGTACATTTTTTTTCGCTTTGTTGCAAAGTGTTAGATGACAATATCAATACCACTCTCACGTCTGAGTGTTATTTATGGAAGAGGAGCCAGCTGTCAGTTTGTTTAATTTAGAATAAAATCTACAAGCATGCAGGACTCTGTCTGCACCTACTAGCACTCTAAAGCTGACTAATTAACACATCTAAATGTAACTAGTGTTTTTTCTGTTATTATCCCAAACACAAACAGAATTGTTAAAATGGCATGTTGTGGTTTTGCGGGGACTAACGTGCTGTGAATGTTTCTTGGCGGAAGAGAGACACGACACTGTTTACCAAAATATTATAATAGAAATTAAATTACTTCTAAAACAACAAACTTGTTTTTGCATTTCTGTTTGTGGAGGGATTAAACAAACAAGATGAAATATGGTGGGTGTTAGGTGAGCTCTGGAGGTGTTGGTAGGCAGGTTTGTTCATTTTAAATACAGCCAGGCTAGTGTTTCCCCTGTTTCAGTCTTTATTATAAGCCGCCCTTGCCTACCCTTCCTCCAGCTTCATCGCTGATGCACAGATATAGTGCTATCAATCTTCCTATATAACTCCTGACAGGAATGACTGAGGGCGCTTTCACACCTAAAGTCTGTTTGTTTGATCTGAATCAAAGACTAAAATGTTACAATGTTGCATTTTGCCTCAAGTTTAGTTTGGGTTCACTCTGCAGCTTTTATCAGCCGACCAAGAGTTTTGATGGGTGAGGAAACTGCCCTCTGATTGGTCAGAATTTCCACGTGGGCAAACTCCCTTAAGTAAACAGAGAGAGAGAGTGCGCTCCTCAATCACAGTCGACACGATCGCGGAGTTTCTTTTACTTTTAACCAACATCGTTCCACAGATCGATCATACTCCTTTAGTTTTTCACTGAACAGTTTGAACACCTCCGTGTTTTTGTGCGTTTCCACAAGCATTTGTGAAAATGTCGGGTCAGCCCATTCTTCTATTTCCTCATCGCTCCCCCACGTTTATCCTCTACTCATCTTGCTGCCTGGCTGCGTGGCTGTCTCTGCAAGTGTCAGCACCGTTAACAACCCACAATGCACAGGATTTTGGTTTGCTTCCTAAATTAGATCCTATTTTAAGTCTGTTTATGTTCTCATCTGATTTGAACTGGACCGTGGTTCATTTGGAAACGGACCGAGTACTGTCAGTGGACCATTGCCCGGTGCTTTGGTCCGCACCAGAGTTCGAATGCGTGTTCTCACCTGTCCAGATTTTCCGAGTAAAGTCCAAATGTCTGGACCAAAGCTGTCAGGTGTGTTTTTAACTACTCTTTAAGACAGTGGTTCTCAAAGTGGGGTCCTAGGACCCCTGGAGGTCCGTGAACCATAGCCTGGGGGTCCGCAAAATAATTATAATAAATTATAAAATTGTGCTGTATCATTAAAACTAAAAATCTACAGATGAGGACGATTTGGGCCAATGAAACAAGCATATTGTGTCCATTACTCCCGCCCACATGAGCGTTGGACCAATAGAAACTGACGTGATTGTGACACATAAAGTAAATCTGTCATGAATCACTCAGCTCACTCAGCTCACAACGAACCGTTCCTGCAGCTGTCTTGCTGCTGTTAATTTTCTGAAAGCTTTTAAGATCAATTACTTGACAAGTGTAAATGCTGTCAAGTGTTAGCCCAAGAGTCCACAAGCAGTTTGAATAAAATGAGCCTCTGTTTTAAAGTATAGAAGTGATATCAACATGTTTTTCTGTTTATCACTATGAAACAGGTCTGAAGTATTTAGGAGTGCATATGGTAGTGCATATGCTTAGTCGGTGTTTGATTATGAGGGGGTCCTTAGAAAATGTTCTCCCCTGTAAGGGGTCCCTGGCCCCAAATAGTGTGAGAACCCCTGCTAAGACATGACTCATGTAAGGTCATTGTTTTATATGGCTTAGTCTCGTTGGCAAAGTGTTTCCAGACAGAGATTTCCTGACATATATAATACATAAACATTAAATACAGTCTATCGCTTCTCAGTCCATCTATCCTCTGAAATAAGATGTTGCGATAAACTGTGTCAGCCCCAGTTTACTTGATCCCGCTCCTGATTAACTCTCACTTCTTTGACCGACTGCTTTAATAACGTGGTTTCACAAAAGCCTGATTGGAAGTTGCCGTGTAAAAATAATTGACTGCTCAGCAGCCGGTTGTTAATGCAGTCTCCTGCTGGCATATAAGAAATGATAATTGCGTGATAATAAATAATTATAGCCATATCTAGGTATGTTTTCTTTCATTCTGGTTTGACAGGGGCAAAAATAAGATAATGCATGGCTCCCCATAGTCCTGATATCATTAGACAGGAAACTCACTACATTAAATAAACGCAGTACGTGTAATTGGAGTTAAAGGCCAGCAGTAAAGACTCGCTTTCACCTCTCCAGGACCTTCAGCGCTGACAGAAGAGAAGACGAGAGTTGTGTAGAGGAAAATAAATGGAAAGATGGATGGCTCTACATAGATACTGTGCAGTAACTGGCAGTAAAGATAGGATCTGCAGTGGCAGGGAGATAACACTCTGGACAGAACTGCCTCTATGGAGAAAAATATGTGCAAGTGCAAAACACAAATCTGTGCCTGAAAATAGTTTATGAATGTGGCCCATTGTTTATTTCTCCCCAACGTCCTCTTTAATCCGTGCAAAAAAAGATGCACTGTGTGTGTAACTGTTACTGTTATTGCACCTGCAGTTCATTATGGTGTTTTAAGCTATTAAGACTTCAACCTTTGACCTTTCTATTGGTCATTTAAGGTATAATGTTTCCGCTATCTGTGTTCACCACTCGGTTGTAGACAAACAGTTGAGTTGCGAGAGAGCTTTTCATAAGCACTGAGGTATCGCAGACATACCAGAAGCTTTGTCCACTCGAGTGTTCGGTCTCGTACAAAGATTGCATCTCTCCATCCCGAGGCTTTCTCCCTCCTCCTGATCCTTCCCCTCCGCGCCTTATCTGTTTGAGCTGCATTTCATCTGCTCCAGCTCTCTCCTGATCTCTCACCTCTTCTCAACTCCAATGATCCCGTTTTTTATTTGCCCTGCTTTGCTGAGCCCGTCTTACTCCCTCCACAGCCCGCCTCTCCCCCTCTTTCCTCACTCTGTTTCCTGTGTAGATGTCCTCTACTGAACCTTTTCTTCTTTCTGCTTATTTCCTCCGTTCTCTCTGATCTCCCCTGTTACCTCACTTCTGTTCTCTCCTGCCCTCCCTTGTTCTCTTTTCTTTACTCTTGTTTTTCCCATGATCCTTCACTCTCTGTAGTGGGGGCTGCCCTAAATACGTGTATACATTTAAAAAACCAGCTGACAGATGTAGATTGTAGTTAGATGCCCGGTCTTCAGAATCAGCAGCGGTCAATACTTTTTTTCTGCAGAGTTGAAAAGTGGAATAATGTGTTTTTGAGTTTTCAGAGAAAAAGAACATAAACAAAATATTTTGGAAGAAGTGCGCTGAGCTGTCCACTCGCTCTGACAAGGTGGACTTAGGACAGCGAGAAGAAGCACTCATTTTTTGTCATCAAAAATGCAGTGTGCTTGCAGATTGGCAGCCCTGCAGCCTCGACCGCCCCTCTCCTCACACAGCAAGTCGCCAAGATATCAAGCCAGGCGAGAAAATGTCACCGTGCCCAAGTGACACCAAAACAGAGCCCAGTGGATTTACAGGATGAAATCCACCATGCAGTGTGAAAAACAGCACGATGCTTTGTACATGCAACTGGTGCTGTGCAGATGTTCAGTAACATGCTGCAGCACTCTCACTACTGGATGTTTTTCCTGAAACTCTACCAATTTTATAGATTTGATTGAACCATAACAGATTAATGCATCCACAATTACCGTATTGGTCCGAGTATAAGACGTTTTTTTTCCCCTTGACATACATCTGAAAAAGAAGGGTTGTCTTATATTCTGGGTTTAGACTTTAAAGGGCTAATAAACAGTACGTTCACAACAGCAGCCAGGGTTTATGACTGAGGCCAGCCGTCACTCACAACTACAGTGCCAGGGGGATGAAAGATGGAGGGACACAGTGATTGGCATAAATGGCAATGGCATAAAAGTAGGCGAAGTTAACCAACAACTGAGGCAGAGTTAAAAGGCTCCTTCAGATGTGGCTGACAATTGCGTCCTCCTTTTCCCAGTCCACAAAGGATCCATCGGGTGCATCCTTTGCGGCCCAACGTAAGATGCATTGCGCACCAATTCAAACGAAATGGCAGACTTTTACCCGGCCGAGGAATAAACGTTTAAATGTAAAAGTTTTTGGTTTTAATTCAGTTGAATAGCTAGCGTTACACATGTTCAAAAAAAACAAATGAGCCCTTTAAACAAATTATTTTTTTAAATAACAGGTTAAATCACGTGCCGTTAGTTATGCCCGCTAGCTACCTGTTGCTAGGCAACAGGAGTGGCGTTTGGTGATGCAAGGGTAAGGGCGGGAACAGCTGGTGACACAAACATGAAATCCTCTGTAGACCAGACCGGCGCATTTCAGTTAGGCTTCAAAGGTCATGCAGGCTATGAATGGTTGCATCCTCCGTAGACCGCCTCCTTCGAATGCTGCAGCCCGTGGATTGGGACACAGCTAATAGTGGCCGATTCACTGCTCAAAGCATGCTGGGTCATCTAGCGAAGCGCACCAGGCAAGCGGCGCCACTTTCTAGCAGCTTTTCTCCCTCATTATGTCACATTCATCCATTATAGGAAAACAGCGTTATACTGTTAAGTATACAAGCTGTTTTTATTGAAAAGACTTTGTCAATTCACCCCAATAAGTGACTAACGAGGCTGGACTGACGCAAGTGTAGGCGAATTACTCGCGTGCAGTGTGTCCGCACCGTTAGTCCGGCCCTCCACACCATGGCTAAGTTCCCAGGAGTCCCCCAGGACCGGACCTGCCCTCCTCGGCCCGGAAAAGTGCCGCAACGGGCGCTACAGTCTTAACTACCTAGATGGTAACAGACAAAATCATACCGTGGTTCTCAAAGCGGCTGCTTCCAAAAGATTGACAGGAGAGACTGTGGGCATGTTACTGAAAAACACAACGGAGGTATGCCCATTACCAGACCTATTTCAAGAGTGCCTCACTTCACTTTGATTTGTTAATGATTTATTGAAACTTTTAAAGGTATTTTATTGAATTTAAATGAAACAATTTAACCATAAAGATTGTATTTAAAAGGTAAAATGAAATTGTTTTCTTTATAAAAACAAATTTGGTCTTTTAAAGTCTTTTAAGAAAAGGAGGGGTTGTGTTATAGTCATGGTCGTCTTATATTCGGAAGAATGCGGTACTTGAAAATAAATATTTTTATCAGAAATTATTAAGGTATAAATTACCAGTCTACTGGGTTTCACTCTGGCTGCAGCTCCTGGAGCTTCCCTCCTAATCTGTGCTAATGGTTCCCAGTCCTTTCTGGCACTAAAACACAGACACACATGGACACACACATGAGCCAAGACATGTGTGCATGCACCATGTTCTCACACTGAGCCAGCGAGCGGGAGAAGGGGAGATCATGCTCTGTTTGCTGGGGTGAACACATTGCCCGAGGCTCCAGCAGAACAGAATGAAAGCTTTCACCTGTGAGATATTGAATGTGCATTCATATTGTTTGTGAGGGAGTGTGTATATGTGTGTGTTTGTGTCCTTTCATGTGATATAGCTACAGTAATATTCGGTTGTGAAGCAGCTCTCGAAACACTGACACTTTCCCTTTGAGATTGCTTCGCCCGTTTTGTCCTGGAAAAGTCTCGTTCTGCAAATAAAGTCCTGTTTTATTGTCCTTTTTTAATGGAAATGTATTTATGGCAACTTTTAATGCGTTTTCTATAAGGGTGGATGGTTTCCAGGCCATGAAACAGGCTCTTCAAGGGGGCTGCAATGTGACTTTAATGCCCACAAATTACACAACACTAATCTGTCACATTTTGAGACATGTTTTTTAATTTTACTGCAGTATAAATTTAAACTCATTGCCTCTCGTTCTGCCCTTCAAAAACACAACACCACAAGCCTTTCAGAGCTTAGGACGCTCAAATTGAAACAAATGAACCTTTTAAATGAACTCAGAGATAGTTCCACAACTAAAAACTTTCACTCGACACTATAAGGTTCCTTTTTCTCTTTCGCAATCCCCAATGTCCCAAATTACCCATTTCTTTCTCTCCCCAATCACTTTATCGATTGTACCCATTGAGTAGAAGATTTAAGTCGGCCCCGGTGAGCCTGCTGAGAGTTTCTCTCCATGTTAGAGGGAATCTCCTGGGTTTGTACATAACGCGAGAGCCCCTACTTACGTATTCCGCCACATCTGCTAGTCTGTGTGCTGACTTAGCTCCCCACGTTCCCTTGAGTGCTTGCCAATTCATAGGCATGTTGGTTTACTATGAAGTAAGTTAAAAGAGACCACTACAAGCAGTGACTGACAGCAACAACTATTCCTCGACCAAGTTTGTGTCAGACGTGTCAAGCTGTCCTTGTTGTACAGCATCTCATTACCTTTATTTAAGCAATGTTTTAGCATTTAAATGTCACTAAGTTTACTGTGCTGTGCTTGAGCTCCTGCTGCTTTAATTATATGTATTTAAAACACAGTTTGATAACTTATGAAAATAAAGACTTCTTACATTAAGGCTGTTCAGTATAACGTTAGAGGGGTCTGTCAGAGTGAATAGACCACAGACAAAGATCACCCAGCGCTGTAGCTCTCCTCATATTTAACTTGCTGTGTCTTTAGGCTCATTACTTTGGTTTCACAGCCCTCAAACTATCATCTGAGTTGTTTCTTAACACAGCAGGCAGCTGTCTCCAGTGTAAAAGCTCCAATAAAGTCACTACTGAATACCTGCTAGCACCGACTCTAAACATCCTGGTGTTCTTATACTGGTGTTGGGTGTTCTCATCTATAATAATGCACCATACAGTATCATTTCAGAGCTTCTTTTATTGTATATAACATTATTGGATTATAAGATTTAATGTTTTAATTTTGTGTGTCATTTAGACTAAGTCTACTCAGTTTTCTCATCTATATAAATGCATCATAAAGATCTTATATGATAATCATGTGTTTTTTCTAGAAACTGTTTATCTGCACAGAAAGTATAGCTGTTAAAGTAGCGTGAAATGAAGGTACTCAAATCCCAGAGCTTTTTACAAACATAGTAGTAGAGTAGTCAGCCAGTGGGAAAAAGTAACCAGCCAGAGTGGTCCGAGGTCAAGCCCCCCCAGAGAAACCTTGTATGTGGCTGACCTCATCACGTCAATTGGCGCTTTTGTGGGCAATGTGTTACAAGGACTGTCCTTATGAGGCCGATGACTACGTGTTTGACAGCAGGTGCGTGCTGCGGACGTAGGTGAGAGCAGCGGAGGAGCAGCGCCGCCTACTCCCCGGACAGAGTTTTTTTTAACCCCAGTTAGTGAATTATTGCAAAGCAGAATTAGGCCTCTTTTGGGTTTTCTCTGTGCCCACCCAGTTTGTAAACAGCTTTTCATTTTTATAACAATACCAATTCTTGATCAGAATTAGAGCTTATTTATTATTTCTAACTATTTATTTAGACCTTCGCTGAAAGGTTTAGCATTTTACTTATTACTCTATATATGGCTATGCTTCAAATTTCAATTAGACGGCCATCTCGGATCCTATCGGCTGTAGTCAGATGACAATGTAGCCTCTGGGCACAACAGTGAACATGCCGGGGCGTGTAGCCGGCGGTTAGCAAAATGATTTACTTTTCTGCGTGCTGCATTGTTTACAGAAAAGTATTCCGTTTTTCTTGTGATTGACTTTAATAAACGTGTCTTACCTTTGCCGACATTTCAACATCATGATGCAGATTTGTAAAAAGTAAAAATGGAGCTTTGTCAGGTTGAACGGAGGTCGGATCGATCATTTCTGGTGCATTTGAGGAAGTTGGGGAATCTGAATGCTGAACAGCTTTCATGACACCGCGTCAGGGAATTTATATCTAGTTGAATTTTAGATCTACAACAGATTGTTAGCTGTTAGCATGCAGATGTCTGTTCATAGAGATTAATAAGAAGCTAAATCGTCGTCAGATCACGCTGATGGGAGTCGGGATGTCATTACACTGCATTACGTTCTGTCTGCTTTTGCTCTCCTCACGGGCTGTTTTTCCTGCATACGCCGCAGCCTGCTGATACGTGATTGGTCAATATTACTCGCACTACAAGCGTAGTTCAAACAGAACACTTGCCTTCCCGGAAATCCACGTCCCTGCCTACAGATTCTACATTTCTATGTAGAATCTGTAAATAGAGATTAATTAGATGGTAATCTGCAGGAGAAATAAAGAAGAGGAAAATAATCATCCCCTTATCATTTTGACCCTGACAGATGTGATAGCACTATAGCACTTTCTACTGTTAAAGCAACAGGCATACAATTAGCAAAAATTACAAACAGAAGGCTACAGTAGGCTGACTATTTGTAGTGCATCTTGGAGATTGCTCTGCTGTAAGATCACAATGTAGGCTATATAAAGGTGATTCATTGATTTGTTCATTGATTAAGCCCATGAACGTCTGCGTGGAGTATTGGGAACACTTCGTCACGCATCACATTGCTGCCACCGGTGTTTCTGGTGTTTTCCGAATGAGCCCGTAACGACGATGACCGCTCTCTGTGCAGTGACTTCTCCATTCTTCCTCTTGTCTTCATTTATTTTGCTAATATCTATCGAATACTGAAGTCTGCTCTCCGCCCAATCCGCTCTATCGGCCCCCGCCAATTCCCACACTGACACACTCCGAGCATGCAGGGGCGGGGTTGACATTGATAGAAAGGCATCTTTCTCATGCTCGTATTGATTTGAAGCCGAGGCGAGTGCTTGATTTATGTGTTGCTTTCTGTATTTATGTGTGATTATGTGTTTCAGATTGACATGTATGTTTAATTTTAATGTGTTTACGTGTCTTCCTCAGCTCCCACGGCTTTGTTACCTGCTGCCTTTAAACCTATTCCAAGTCTGAAGTGGTAAATTTTCTGTCAGAACATATTTTATCCTGCCAAGCCAAAAAAAGCTGTTGATAGTTGTTAGTTGTAGTGGGAAGCTGCACAGCGTATCATTACAACTAAGAGGCCAAGCAGCTAATTCTAGGGCTCCTTCATGAGGACGGGCTCCTCCTGATTACGCCTCCACTTCTCACTGATCTCTCTCAAACACAAACACTGATGAGGTCTCGCTACAGGCCTTTCATCTGTCTCACCACTCGGTACTGTGCAGTTTTAAAAGAGCTGGGGGATGTGTGTGCTTGTGTGTCTAAAGTCTGGCTTTCAAGTTCTGAACAAATGCCATTACATAGTGTACAGACATTTTTCTGTTGGAGCTGTAGTGTTAGACACAGCAGAGGGGTGAGACTACAGAGGCGGTTCGACATAGCCTGGCTTGCTTTGTGTAAGCTGGGTTGAGGAAACCATAAACCCCAATCACAGATGAGGGGTATCACAACATTGATTATCCTTTTTCTTAGGTAAACTGGGTTAAAAAAGAAGAAGAAGAAAGAGAACATGACATTGGAAACTCAACATACCTCGTAACCCATTCATCTCTTAACTAGCCCTCTGGTCTGCAGCACACTGGCTTGGTTACAGTCCATAACATCAAGACCTCTCATGTGTTTGCCTTTCAGTTTCTGTCGGCTACGAGTACGAGTCATGTCCCGGCTTTATCCAATGGGAGAGGAGGACCGCTCTGATGCAGGGATTCGAGCTGGTCCCCTCAAACCTGGGAGGCTGGTCGCTGGACAAACACCACGCGCTCAACATTCACAGTGGTGAGAACAAACAATGTGCTTGTGTTGTGTTTGAGTTTGTTTTAGTTTTGGCAGATAAAGGATAGCTGCTGCCCTTGTCCCCCTTTTCAAATGCATTATTGAAATGAATGTATTGAGTTTGTTTTTCGGGAACACATGGAAATTGTTCTCCCTTTGACTTATTCAAACACTGCGCATCTAAAATAAATAACCGTCAGAATAAACATGAAAAAAAATGTATTTTTTGTTGACTTTTTTGACATTTACAGAGGAATACATAAAATCACACACAGCCCTGAAAATGTCAAAGATAAATTCCAGGAAACATTCCCCATGCAGTGCTTGAAGTGAAGATAGCAGAAATGCAGGAGTCCGGGACAGAACTACTACTTCATACGACCCACACAAGCCAGCAAAACAAAGAGCAATAGAAGCTGATTGAGGACAAGTATTTTATATATGTCTGAACTAATTCCCTTCCTCCTCCTCAGGAATCCTTCACAAGGGAAACGGGGAGAACGTCTTCCTCTCCCAGCAGCCTCCTGTCATCAGCACTGTGATGGGGAACGGTTTTTACCGCAGCGTCCCCTGCAGTCCGAGCTGCAGTGGCGCCGCTCGGGACATGATGCTGTTCGCCCCTGTGGCACTGGCCAACGGCCCTGACGGCTCGCTCTACGTGGGGGACTTCAACTTCATCCGCAGGGTGCATCCAGATGGATACACCAGAACCATCCTGGAACTCAAGTACGACTCATGATTGTGTTGTATTTGTGTGTGATGAGAGTACACAGATCTTAGGATGGATCTCCCGCAGAGGGATTCTGAGCACTGGATTGACTCGAGCACAATTAAACCAAATTAGCTTGGCTGATATGGGTTAGTATGGCATTAGCACGGCTGGCATCTGTGGTTGCGATCTGTTTGATCTCAGTAGAATACGTTCAGAAGTTTGTCCTCATCCAGAAGCGCAGTGTGCAAGGTTTAGACATCACAGACTCTAATCTACCTCTTTAGGATGTGAGAGAGGCTGAAAGTCTTTGGCGTGAAACAAAGATATTTTTTTTCTGTGGATTATGACGATGATATCTCCAACCGCGCTGCAGGCACTACATTCTCTATTTCTGTATTTTCTCAAGCGTAGAATCTCGATGGGATTGCACAGTCATTTGTCCTGTAAAGTGTTCTCCTTATGTAACTTTACTCTCTTATTCTCTGTTATTATTGTATTCCCGACTAATATTTCTGGTTCAGACGGAGGTTTCTTTGTGTCTGTATTTGATACTTCCTTGTCCTCTGGGAAGAAATGCCAAAAGCTTCCTGTTTAGGTTAATATTTAATGTGAAACAATGTAGCCAACTAAATCAACCCTAATCTCACTTTATGATGGAAAATGGGCTCATTGTAGTCTATGAAATTCTGAGTGACTCTCGTTAGCATCATAAATGATTGTTTTTTTCCTTCTCTTTCTCCCCTTTTACACGATCCTTTGTGGCGTATTATCAGGAACCGGGACACCAGACACAGGTGAGAACTGCCGATTAACACCTTTATGTACATGCACAAGATAAAATCTAACACGTTTTTTTTGTAACTTGTATAACAGCACTGACCTGACACACCAACACACCAACCGCACAATCTGCATACACTCAGGTTGCAGTCAGATCTATCAAATCCTCATTTAAATTTCACGAGGAGATATTAAATTTTTAAATTGGAAATGGGCCAAAATGTCAAGGATTTCATGCTTCAGAGGATTACTGAAAGTCTGATTGCAGGATGCAGCAGTTCCCTCTCTTCCTGAGCTGGACTGAGAGCCCGAGGCCCTGTATGGCCTCGACATCGTCCCTGGCCCGGAGCCTTAATGGTGGTGTGAGCTCTATACACTGTGTTCGACAGGAGATTAGACAGATGTTATAGGGCCTGCGTGTGTGTGTGTGTGTGTGTGTGGCTGTTTGTGTGTCTGTGTGCTCCACTATCAGAGGTTATATCGAACGGGTTGTGCGTGTGTGCTCTGTGAGAGAGACACAGCAGGTTTATCCGATTTAAGCGGAGAGAGGATTTTTCAAGATGCCAAATCTCCAGGATGCCAAAGTTTCCAACCATGCTAAAAGGATCACCTGGCAGCGTGTTCATGGTTGTACTGTATGGGTGGGTGTGTACATATGGCCTCAGGTTGGAAAATGTGAGCGTGCACAAACCGTGATAAATTTCTCCTCTTTAGCCTAAGCCTGTGATTCCCAACCACAGGTACCTTTACCCCAGGGGGTCATTCTGCAGTTGCCAGGGGCTAAGTCCCAAGATTGTAGAGTAGCTCAACTAATTAGTCCAAATAGAAATCATGCTTGTACAAACAAAGTTGCATATTAGGTCAAATGTTTAATTTGAGAAAATTTGTGAAAATTAGTCTGTGGAGCAAGCAGGGTTGGAGTGTTACTTTTATAATGTATTCTGATACAGTTAATAATTACCTGTTAAAGAATGTAATCAGTAACCTGATCCAAGTATCACAGTTTAAAAGTAACATAACTGATTAACCATTGGAATACTTAAATACTAAAGTATACATTTCAATACTTTTGTAATGTGCAAATGCCCGTTTAAATTAATAGCGGTTATTATGCACATTTAAATGTACTTTGTTAAGTCTGCTGTTCTCACTACTTCACACTCAAACTTCAAGTAAACTGCCAGAAACTTAATCCAGTCCGGAGCTTCTGTTTTAACCCTCACCATCCCGGCCGCAGCAGAGTCACAAACTATTTTTCAGTAGTAGAAGAAGACGTGTTGTAACGTGTGCGTGCAGGTGCATGGTATTATCAGAGATGGTCAGATGGACACTTTAGAAATGAGACGCCAGATGTTATAGAGCATCTTTGGTTTTATATCGTCTTCATCTTAAAATTATAATCCTGTTTGTAATCCCCATTTTTGATAAATGTATCTGTAATCTAATTACCATTTTTTTTTCTGTAACTGTAACAGAATACAGTTGCCTTTTTTTGTATCCTTATTCCTTTATGTCCGTTACTCCCCAAACCTGCGAGCAAGGGAGAAGAAGTTTAAACAGCTAGCCTAAGCAGGCTAATAGATACATGATTAAATGGAGAGCTAAATGTACAAGAATATGCTATTGTTATTATGTTAGTGAAAGGTAATTGATAAATAGCTGAAATAGTTAGCTTCAATGGGTATATGACTGAGCTAGCTAAAAGTAGCCAAATGGATAAGCAGTAAAAACAGCTAGCTAAAATAAATGGATAAATAAGAGCCAATAGAAATGGGAAACAGGTGAAATAGTAAGATAAAGTAATGGATACATTGTTGAAATAACTAAAAACAAATCTGTTTGCAGACAGTTCCCTAATGTAATGACTAAATGGCTAAAAAGCTTTAGTAATGACTTAATGGCTAAAAAGGTTAGCTTTAAGTGCTAGTAGTGCAAATGGGAACTTAGCTTATGTAATCACTAACATCAGCTGAATGAAAACAATGTAACATCCACTAGTATATCCGCTTTTATGCTTTTATTGATAGTAATGCATATTCAGCTATAAACAGTTCAAAGAACCACTTTTGAGACATGAAAGCTGGTGTCAATGAAGGGGTACTTCATTTAATCCGACAGAGCTGTGGGCGTACATTAAAAACACACTGGGAAGGAACTACTGGTTTTAGCCCGCAGCAACTGGATTCTTCAGAAGGCACTTTGGCTGCCCTCTCCTCACCCTGGAGGTTTCTCCTTTAGTTCCTGCTTCCTCCTTTTTTTCCTCCCGCAGCAGCTTTTTACTGTTAGCAGCATGTTAGTGTTTCTCTTTCATTCTATACTATTGTTCTTCCAAGTTAGATACATTAATTATTCATCCATAGTCAGCTTTCAAAGCTTTTCCCTCCACATTCTTCCCAGCAAAGTGCCTATCAGCCAACAGGCCTTCAAAACAAGGTGCTCTCTGAGGGGAGACAATATGGGATGTACTCACTGTAAAACCATTGTCTGTTCTTTCCCTTCAAGAGTTTGAGCGAGGAGTAGAGCAAATAGGGGAGGAAGTCCTATACAATATTATCTGAGAGCCCAGACGGTCGATTCAGAGAGACAGAGCAGTCGGATCACTATGTCTATCAACTCTGATCATTATTTTGTTATTATGTGTCGAGGGAACAAGGGATGCAAGAGCCAGGTTGTTTGTGCTGCAGTTGTTATGGTTGTTCATCTCCCTTCCACTGGATACATTTATGTTGAGCATCTAATTGAGTAAAAGACAGATGAAGTGATTTGTAATCTGTTATATGATCCGTGCATTGCTGGTGGTAGCTTCAAGAGGCCCAACAAATATGATATTCTGCGCTGAGCAGTGGCACACTTTGAAACTCGGTGAATAACTCTCTCAGGATCAAGTTTAAATTATGTATGTGCAGTTCAGTGCAGAGCTCTGTAAACAGTTATGCACTTAATGGACGAGATGACTGACAGCACCCTAGCCTGTGTGGCCGTGTTTTTCATTCTGGGCTGTGAGAAGGTTTAGGTTGGTATCAGAGAGAAGTTTTCTCTTAGTAGAGGAAAGGTTAGAGGGGGCAGAATATTCTCACAGTGTGCCACTGCTGTCCAAAGCAAACAGGAAATAGAAGAAGCGATTAGTAACCTGAGAGAAAATGTTAAGTAGCAAAAAAATATAGAAATAATGTTTTTTAGATCAGTTAAAAGTGTAAATGTGCTTTTAATTGAGAAAGAAGTGCAGAAGCATAACATTTGCCATGTTTTCCTTGACATTGAAATTTCCTCTGTCAGACTTACTTCATTGAAAGTGAAAAAAGGCTTTTTTACAGAGTGTCTTTGAGATTAATTGGCAGGAAGCCTTTGACCAGACCCGGCTGACATTAGATATCACACCACAAAGTAAGAGCTTGGCTCTCTATTAGTTACAATGTGCAAAATTTAAATTATCTCTTAGTTTTTTTTTTGCGATAACTGTTTCTAGTCTGAATAATACAAAACAACAGACTATGTCAGAGGGTTTAATGTAATTACTGAACTGCAGACTATATGTACTGAATAAAGTCAAGTCCTCTCTGTACGGCTGCATGCCCACAGGGCTGGCAATCCTCCTACACAAGTACAGTACGCAGCGCACAGTCAATATGAGGGTAAATGAAGTCAGTGTTCACGGTGTGCTAACCTAAGCCTGAGGCTTAACTGAGGACAAAAGACAAAGTTTTATTAACACAATGTAAAGTAGATAATTCCATACAATAGCTTTTTCTCATCACAACACACTGTATGTTTGAGTCCTTCACTGAATAGACCAAGCCTTGTGTCCACTCTCACCTCAAATACAAAAGCAGCGAGAACAATAGACGATTATGCGTCCACATGGCTCATGTGGCTGAGGCCAAATTTAGCTGTATGACTGTTCAGGGTTTCATTTTGGTCCTGGACCTTTGTTGCATGTTCCCCCCACTCCCTGTTATTGTGCTTCCTGTTTTCCCATTTCCCTGGCTTTATGCTGGACCATGTTCCATCGCAGTAAACATAAAATGAAGCATCAGAGACGTTTTAGAACTATCACATGAAATATAAAACACATCAAATCAAAAACAGAAACAAACAATTCTCAAAATGCACCACTCGACTCTTTCAACATCATACCATAGAAATGTTGTAGAAGGAGGATGCAGCTTACGGTGGGATTTACGACACACATGAATTATGCTATTCTCCACTTTATCCAGTCTACACATACGTCTTTACATAAGGGGGAATTCACTAAGAATGAGTTGCGGCCGGTGATAGCTCCATAAATTGCGCATCACTTGCCCCCGCTATCTGCTCGGTGTCAAGGTCCGATTCACAAATCAAATTGCACTGATGATATTCAAGTGTAAACACACTCATAAAGTTCGGCAGATCCGTGCAGTTTGCTCTTGTTTTACGTCTGATTGTGGAGAGAAGCTCCACCCCCACTCTCTGCTGCGCCGTGCTGCGCTCTCAGACATCAGTCGAGGGTACACTGACGGATCTCAACTCCATCCACGCATCGATGATGAGCAGGGAGAGGAGGGGGCCGCTCTTTTAACAGTTTATTGTAAAGTCCAGACTCGACAGGTGTTTTACTAGTTTAACTGTTTGTAACGCAGCTTCATTTTTTTAAACGAGCATGCAACAGCAGCTCGTATAATAATCCCCGTCCTGCGTAACAGCTCCAGACCGTCTGCCTGCGTCAGTGTCCGTGTGCCGGGGTTGAGCCTTGCACAGCCCCGGACTGAATGGTCTCCCGATTATAATAATAATGACAATATATTATTAACAGATTGTTTTTACAGACAATTTTTTGATCACACAAAAGATGGAATTGTCATCGTGATCACTGGAACTCAGAGCGTGACAGCCCACATAATACTCCACCACATTTACCACCCACTCTGTGCAGGCTGTAATATTTTCACTATAACTGCGCGGTGCTTTTAGCGCTGCTGTTTGTGAATAAGGTGCTTTTTGCCACGAGGCTCATTTATATAGAAATGAGCAAAATTTGCCCCAAATGTCTGTATGATGACTCATTTAAATACGCACAAACGGCACCCTCTACTGTGTTTGGAGAATGAGGCTTTTTGTGTCATTTGCACAGGTTTAGTGGACGCAAAAGCCGCGCAATCCTTTATTGAATCCCCCCCTCGGTTCCTTACCTCTAAGCGACATGAGGGTGCATTTATGCCAACGAACATATAACGAGGACTATTAAATCTCGGCTCACAGAAGAAAGTCTTTCTTTGCTTCATTGTGAGCTGCTTTGGGTTTCTGCATGCTGCTGTGAACTTCACGGTCAGGTGTATTATATATTGTATACACACTAAACGCTGAACTGAAGAGGCACTGACGTCAGGTTTCCTTTATTTCATTATCAAACTAAGCAAAAATAATAAGGGGGCTTGATTTTAAACGAAGTATATGATTTAACATTACTTTTCTGCAAGAAATGAGGTGTCTAATTATCCATCCATTCATTATCTATACTGCTTATCCTGTTCGGGGTTGTGGGGGGCTGGAGCCTAGCCCAGCTGTCATTGGGCGAGAGGCGGGGTACATCCTAGACTGATCGCCAGTCAATCACAGGGCTGACACATAGAGGCAGACAACCGTTCACGCTCACGACTACGGGCAATTTAGAGTCGCTAATGAACCTAACGAGCTTGTTTTTGGACCGTGGGAGGAAGCCGGAGTGCCCAGAGGGAACCCACGCATGCACACGGAGAACAAGCAAACTCCACACAGAAAGGCCGACTTTGTCCGAATCTGGGTTCAAACTAGGAACCCTCTAGCCACAGCGCTAGCCACTGCACCACTGTGCAGCCCATGTCTAATTATAAAAGAGAGAAATTGAAATTAAATTTAAAGCAAAAAAAAATCTCCCTTATTGATTGGTAGTTCTGTGCTCTGTGTGCTCATTTAGTCATTATGATATGCACCTTGTCAAAGAACCGTGTTACATCCCTTATACTGCACCAAGAGCACTCAGATCCTCTGAGTTGTCCCTGCTGGTCGTCCCTCGGGCTATGCAGAAACTGCGTGATGATGGCGCCTTTTCAGTTGTGGGCCCCTTATATTAAAAGTGCCAACTCGATTCAATCATTCAAAACACAGCTCAAAGCCCACCTCTTTTCCTCGGCCTTTGAAATGACCTAAACGTGTTTTTTAATGTGTTTGTCTATATTCATGATTTTTATTTGTGTGTGATCTTCATAATGTGTTCAGTCTTTCTACACCGTTTCATCTGCCACTGTTTGTGAAGCACTTTGGTCAGCTCACGTTATTTTAAATGTGCTATTCAAATAAATCTGACTTGACATATTGTAGAGAAAAGGTTTATTCAGCATACAGCTCAGTCTATATGTGAAAAAGTAATGTAGGAAAGGCCCCGCCCATTAGAGATAGCATTATTTTCATAGTGTATAATAATAATTCTCATTATTATTGTCGCCTTGTGATCAGGGATAATGTATACTCCTTTAAATGATGGTTTATAGTAACTTTGTGAGGAACCGCACTATTTTTCCTTCTGACAGATTTTTTAAATGTTGTCTGATGTCTGTTTTTTTGGTCGCATTCACTGCATGGGATATTTAGTCAGTCGTGAAGTACAAGGAGAATATCAATCACTGATTTAACACTTTGAATTCATAACATGATTAACATCTTTTCTTAACACACCTGCTGATAAAAATTCCAAAGAAAGAGATAACACCTATTCAGCCACTGTGTCTCTGGGCATCTGTGCTATTTAAATTAGAAGGCATTCATCTTGTTCCAGCAGCACCACTGTGAGACTGCTGGAGTCTCTCATACTAATGCTCCTCACTGGTACGAGCTTATGCCTCTAAATTTCTTCAATTGATCTGATTGTTTTGTCTAGTCATTAACACTGAGTAATATTATATTTTCCTAAATGAGGCTAGTTTGACTGGGTAAGCAAGAAAGGGATAAAAATGGTACACTGTTAACTTGGTACATTTTCTCTAACCAGCACCAGCCCCGCTCATAAGTACTACCTGGCCATGGACCCGATGGGGGAAGTCCTTTATGTGTCAGACACCAGCAGTCGCCGGGTGTACCGGGTGAGGAACCTCGGGCAGCCAAAAGATCCATCACGAAACCTGGAGGTGGTGGCCGGGACGGGGGAGCAGTGTCTTCCTTTTGACCAGAGCCACTGCGGAGAGGGCAGGAAGGCCGCTGAGGCTGCACTCAATAACCCCCGAGGTAGGAGATTAAAGACACTACATCAGCTGAAGACACTGTCTCCGTCAGATCAGAGTTACTATGCACTTTCATGAGCATGAATTACATTTACAGTACCCCCCCTTGAGGCTGATTCATCTGGGTTTGGGATCAGTATTCAGTAGTATTTGGTACACCTAGCTGCAGGATTAGGCAGTTTCTGAAGGTCAATACATTTTACTGGAGCAGCTCATTACACTGACTTATGGAATATATTAATATTGTCCTGATTTAATGTAAAAAATAATCCAAGTAGACTGCATGCTAAATTTCACACAGACAATTTTGTGATCACAATTTACATATCAGTTGCATTGGAAAAGCCATGAATGCATTTGGTCAGAATATCTGTGTTTACATTTTCCTCTGTGTCTATATATATCCCTCCCGTGTCATGTCCTTTCTGTGGGTTGCTGCCTTTTTATGAAATCTGAAACTTTCTTGAGTCTTGCCTCGCTCAGAGATATTACTGCCCAAATAATGAATGATGCATAACTGTGAACTCTGAATGAACTAATGTTCTGTTTTGTCAGACTAAAGCTACAGTAATGACAGTGTAACTCCACTGTGTTTGTCCTCTCAATTATAGTGTTGGCTTTCTTTCCCTTTTAATTGCAAATAGATTCATATTGGATAATCCCAGATTTTTTTCAGCAGCAGGGGTAGAGGATTTTGTTGTACCACCCAGGTATGTGCGTGTGCGCACATCATGTCAAAACTATTGCTGTCAGGTGATTTTAAAAAATGAATCAGCCTTTAATTAATTAATCTCACTAAATCGCATATATCAATGATTTCTGTGAGAATCACATCACATGTAGACTTACTCAGTCTGGGTTACCGTCTTTCTAAATAGTTACCTCTTACGTCCACACTTAAATTGTACTCTCTTCTTCACCTTATTAAGTTGTAATTCACAATCTATTTTAATCTGATCACTTTGCTTGGCTTCAGTCCCCCAACACACCTGCACCTCTGCTCTCTGCACAGCTGCTGGCCCCGCCCCCCTCTTTCTGTCTGTGTCTGCTGTGTTGACTGTCTTCATCTGCAGTCTGTTTAATTAAGTTACAAAACTTTAATATTTTCAAAAGGATCGATCGATCGTTACCAAATGACATCTGCACCTTTTATAAGCTTTATAAACAGCGACAAGCAATGCATTTGCAATAGGAATGTACAGAGTTAGATACACAGTAGCTCCTCATTTCAATACAATATTGTCGTAGCTGGCTGGAGGAAGGTCGCCAGAGAGCTGAAAGTTTGATACTGAGCGCACAACTGCACGTGGATTATTTACATTATGTAATAGAACTGCACAAGATTCTGTGTGGACAGAGAGCATCCGATGTCGGACCCTCTTTTGCCGCTACAACACTGTGGGAGGAGTAAACTGGTCCCACTGTTGTTTATTTGGTTGCCACGACTCCGCGAGTGATTGACGTCCTCTGACTCCTGTCACTGTTTCAGGGCTCTTCCTCGACAAGGAGAGCGGGGGAACAAGTGTTCATTCAGAGCGGACATCTCCACTGAGTCATTTTATTGCAACTTCATTACAAGTTATAGAAATCTGAAGCAGCAGCGACAATAAATTTGTGGTGGCGGGCCGCCGCCACAAAATGTATGTAGTGGAAACACTGGGATAATAGTTCTCTGAAGCATATCCCAATACAAGTGTAAATGTTGTGACTGATTCCTGAGCTGTGTTGTGACTAAAGAGACAGTCATTAAAAGCTTTGTTTCTCATATAATTGGTAAAATAGCACTTTGACTGTAGGCACTCAGATATAAAGATATTCTGTGGCATTGAAATAATGTTTAATTGGTTCAAGGTCCCTGTTGTGTCCTGCCACAAAAACACCCCACACATCCCCACCAGCAGCCTGCACTGTTCACACCAGCAGGATGGATTGATGGATTCATGCTGGTTGTTCTCAACCCTGCCATCAGCGTGTTTTACATTTTAATTATTTCAACCGCTTTAAAAAAAAATGAATTTATCTACTTTTTAACACGATCATAGTGATTATCATTGTTGGTCAGAGGTATTATTATAGGAAAAATAACTGATTCATTTGTGTAATTAACCTAAAAAATAATAACTGTTAGAAAATATTGGCTGTTATTATGAAAAGGAAATGTTGTGCTTTGTGTCCCAGCATACTGCTCGACCTATTCCACAGCAGACATTCTGCCCTGTCACAGCAGGAAAAACACAGGTGTGACTAATAAAGCTAATAATCACTGCAGCAGTTCATTTAGGTGTCCCAGTTTTAGGAGCCTGGCCCACTGTCACAGCTTACTGGGACACTGCAATGGAACGAGGCCATGATCAATGTTATGAGTTGCACCTGTGCTATTCTTACAATAACAGAAAAGGCCTGTTGCTGACTGCAGTCCGATCTATTCTGGACTGGGAACAAAATTTGCTCTAAACTGACCAGGACGGCTTTCGAGTGACACATGAACCCACATTACATCACCTGTCTTCATTCAGCATTTTGCAGTTAGAGAGGTGATTTTCAGGTCAGGTGAAGACGCTCTGGATAAAAAGGGAAATTGCCAGCTCAAACCAATGACTGTATATAAAGATGGACGACGCATCTCCATCTGCTCTCATTGGACGAAATTGAAGCCAAGAGAAGCCCCGTGACGGGCACTGCCATCTTTGTGATGGTGAGGTTATTTAGAGCCGGAGTTGCGCAGTAGAGATCGGGCAGGTGAAGCTGCCGCAGCCACTTCCACTCACCAAAACACACACTTAACTTACCGAAAATAACAGCAAGGATCCTGCTCGCTGGCGTGTTTAACAGCAGAACAGCTTCTCTGTGTTCACAGGTATGGAAACTTCAATGACTGTAGTGATTGTTTTAGTTACGTTTCCTCTCGTCGTTCCTCCTCTACTCTGCTAATCCAGAACAGATCGGCTGCAGGAGCCGTATTGGAGCTGTCAATCATCCTTTTTACAGCATCAAATAAATTATTAAAAATAAACTTGGACGTAAATCAGCATGATAAGAAATAACTATAATGACAGAAACCATGTTTGAGAAAAATGTATTTTGATTTTATAGTTTGACTCATGTCCCATCTGTTAACATGGAGGAGGCGGGCTGTATGAGCTATGCTGCAGCCAGTCAGCAGGGGGCGCTCCAAATGTTTTGGCCTCACTTTTTATTCAGTCTAAGTTTCAAACATCTTATACAACACAAAAAATGATTTTCACAGGTTGTCAGTGAAAACTGAGTTTTTTTTTAAAGGATGAGTGGACTGATAAATTTGCGTTCATTTTCAATATAACAGCGGAAACAGTCAAAAGTAGTAGCATAAAATGCCACTACAACTCCAATCATCTCCTTTTTGAACACTAAAACATGGAGGTAAAAACCACAAAACTAAACATTAAAGTCGCATCAAGCCTCCAGTAGAATAATGGTAAAATCAATGACACAGCGGGAGCGGGCAGTGCAGGTTTTACTGAGAGTAGCCTGAGTCCTCTCCAAACAAAAGAAGCCACTTCTGGACACTAAATGAATGAAAGAGTGTAAGAATGATGTGTTTGAGGCCATGCTAGAAGGAAAGCAAAAGGATGAAAATAAATCAGATACCACGCTCAGATTCCTCTGCAGCAAGACGGACTGAGATTCTTGCTGAAGATTTGCTCCAGCAACTTTTTGATGGCATAAAAAAGGCACCATTCATCTCACTTGCCATGGATGAATCAACAGGGATGACCATCCATGACAGGGAGAGAGAGAGGGGATCTGTCTAACGCTTAAAAACTCACCACCCCTGTCGGATATATCAGTGCAGAATCCACCGAGCAGTTTTGTGTGCAATGTACTCAGAAGTAATGACAACCTCTGATGTGACTTGTCAACTATTTGAAGGCATCATCTCCCCATCAGCCCGCTCTGACCTTTTCTGCCTGAGCCCAAAAGATGCAAAAGGCAAAATGTTTGTAGATTTCTTGTAAAATGAAGAGAAAATGGGAGCTGTTACACTTGTGACAGATAACGTTTCACCTCAACGACCTTAATGTCAAGCTTCAGAGCCGAGACAATACAGTGTGACCTCATATCTGCAGAGTCTGCGTTCAGAGGAAGCAGGAGGAGTTTAAACTTGACATAGAGGAGGGCAAGCTGCATTTTTCAAAACTTTAGGAACAAACCAGAGGAAAAAATCACAATCAGAGGCATGCTGAGTGCCTTGAGAATCTGATTGAAAATTTCCATATGCGCATGAGGATTTTGGGAGGTGAATAATAGTTCAAGCATGCATTGGAAACCCGTTTCTTGTCAGAAACGTCACAGAATTCTTGATGGAAGTGCAGAGAAGCGGCCCCGGGGTTAATACAGCGTCTTTAGAAACTCAGTTGATTGAGCGCCAAGGAAACCTGTCTCTGCAGGAAGCTCACTGTCACCTTGTCACAGTCTGGACAAAAGAGAAGGTCCCTGCCGAAGAGGCTCCTTGTCTGCAGACGATGGCCCTTCATATCTGCACCATGTTGGCTTCATCATACTGCTGAGTTTTCAGAGTTCAACCATGAATACAGTGAGGAACTCATACTGCAGCAGCCTCACGATTCAACATCAGTGTCTCCACATGGACCATGTTTGAAGGTGTCACTTCACATGCACATTTCTGTCGTACAGAAATGCTGTTCTTTTTTTTATTATTATTATTTGTTTGGGCTTTTCATGCCTTTAACTGACGACAGTGGATAGAGCCGGAAACAGGGGAAGAGAGAGTGGGGATGACATGTGGCAAAGGGCCGAGGGCAGGAGTTGAACCCGGGGCCGCCACATTGAGCACGATAGCCTCTGTATGTGGTTGCAGATTTAACTGCTGAGCCAAACCAAAGCCAAATGCTGTTCTTGTATAGCATTTAGTATCTCTGGTCTATTGTGTTTGCATTGCAGTCAATAACTCACAATATGTACAGGGATGCAAACTGTTCACCTTTTGGTGAAATTTGCCGTTTTGAGATTAAAATAGGTCAGCTACGAGATTTGGGTAGCTCCAAGGAGAAATGTTTTAAGGGGGGGTCCGGCCGGGTTGATCAGGTTAGATGCAGTATTGGTTAGGAGCACAGAATTGCCAGGACCGTTTACTCTGATAGGCGCTCTAGAAGTATGAAGATGTATTCAGCTCCCACATCTATTGATTCCTTTTATGTGCTTTATGCAGGGTTGTTTTACCCCATAATGGCTGTTGGCATTCGTTTTCAGGCAGATGCAAGTATACTTAACTAGAAATGAGCATGTAACGCAAAATCTTCCAAAATGTTCTCATCATGTCTCATTCATGCCCCCGGACCCCCCTAGTTTTCGCAGGTTTTCTGTATCCACACAATGTTCTCACCTTTATCACCCCTTACCTGTTTGCATCCCTGTGTGTAAAGCTTTGGGAATTCAACAATCTTTACAATGTTGCACTAACTTGTAGACGATTTATGTGAAAGTATCTGAGTTAATGTTTTTGAGGTTTGACTATTTATAACTTTGGAGTTCACCACTAGTTCACTCAATATTTGCGCACACTCACGCACATTGTGTGTGTTTACTTAGACCTCTGCTCTTGTTGTGCTCCTGTCATATCGCAGTTACTGTAATTGCTGGTTTTCTACTTGTAAATAACTTTCATGTCAATAGGTTGCAATTAAAACTGAAGTTTGTCTGAAAGCTCTGATGTATCCAACAAGATTCTTAATAGTGGAACATATTGTGTCCGTCATTAAAAATAAATAACATCTCATTAATATAACGCTATGCCGTTCAGTCTCACAAAACAAGCTTTATAAACGCTCCCAAGTTTTAGACGCCTTCCCATTGCTCACATCCGTCCCGTATGTTGTGAGACTGGCACCCTAGCAGGTGTAAAAACTATAACAGGAGAGTCAGGGAGATGTCACTCAAGAAAAGTCGCTCACCATCACAGCCCTGCCCACTTTATCTGGCTTCCCTCCAAACAAAGGAAGCCTGCACCGCAGCGGCTCCGATCACTTCCTCAGCATACAACCTGACCGATGGTTGCAACCTTAGCAGTCCAGAGGAATGCTGTTTCTATAATCCCAAACATTGTCAGAAGAAATGGCCAAAAGAACAAGAATTGCTCATATGACAAGAGAACGTATTTGATCCTATGATTAAAATGACAATAATAGCCTGACTTATAGAGGAAGCGTAGCTTTCCTTGGCTGGAGAAAATGGCACTTGCAGGAGCTCACATTAAGCCAAAATTTGCCTGTCATATTAACTTTTCTAATACAGAGAAGTCTGCAGATTCAGCTCTGATTCCCTCCCAGCTTTAGCCCAGATCAAGTTATTTGAATTAATGCACATATATTTCAGACAATAAGCCCGGAGTGTCGATTTGACTTGGTTAATCATTATACCCCTAGTTATTAGCTGACAGGAGTGGATTCCAGCGATACGTCTTCTCTGCCGTTGTTCTACATTTTTATATCTCTCCCTGTGCCCTGCCTGTGAGCTGGAACAAGTCTTACTGCTCTCTTCTGACTTCTGAAGCATTGTCACCCACAGGAAAGCTGGTTTAAGGAGGTGCTTTTGTTCATTCTAGTCTGTAACAGTAGAATGGTCTGACATTGACACAAACATGGAGCATTTAGATTGTACAGATTTTTCTAGTTCAATACTACAGGTAGATGTCCTTAGCTGTAATGAACTTGATGCTTGATCCTGGCTTCTTATCAAACTCCGGGTGTATTTGATGACAATATAAAACATTGTCTTGTTTTTGTTTTGTTCTTGATAACATTATTTCACAAACCCACATTTTTATGTTTTGCACTTTTTTTGTGTAATTAAATTCAAATAAGTGTACATATCAAAAAAACAACCCGTTTTTATCGTCTGCTGTATCAAGTTAAATAGAAGAAACATCACGGTCGTGTTGTCACATTTGCTTCTGGATATTAAAGATCCTGTGAGGAACTTTTGGTTTGTGCTGATTTTGGCGACCCCTGTGGACGAAGCCGTACCTCTTATCTCTTGGCTGATTTTGTCCTGTTCATGCTTAAAGTAATAATCTTGAAGATTTTCATGTAAATAAATGTCTTTTAAGTCTCTATCTATCGCCGAATGAGGTAACACAATGGTGACTGAGCCTATCGCCCACTGATGAAAGCCTTTGCATTTGGAGTATATAGTATTATTATGGACTGGGTGTCTGGTGTGACTTTCGCAGAAATAATCACAAGCAGCGCCCAGCTAGTGATGCTTTTTCCATCACCCAGCAGTGGTTGGTCTGCTAGAGAGGGTAGGCGGAGCTAAGCGGCTGCTTTTCTGCTCTCTGCGAGTGTTGCGAGTAAACAGTAATCTACTATGGCTGAACAAACAAAGAAAAGATGGATGACTACAGATACAACTTCAAAAATAAGTGAAAATACAAAGAAAATGAAACAAATTGGACGCTCAGATGAAGCAAACAGTCTGAAAAGGAAAGCGACCGTCAGCGAGGAAAATCAAGAGTTACAACCGGAGCCAACCGTGGACGTCACACATGCAACACTGTCGGGATATCTGGGAAGTGTGCTCCCACAATAACTGTTTATCACCATAGGTGCTGCCAAAGACAACAAAACTAAGATCTTCGAGATTACAGCTTTAACAGTCATATGTATCAATCACTTTTGCCCTGGAAAATATAAACAAAGGCAGCGTGCAGTTAATTGCTTCATCTGACACCTAACCCCCGCCAGCAGTTTCAGGCATTAAAAATAACTTTATAGAAATAATCAATCTTGTCGCTGATGGTCTGGTTTGCTTTTGTAGGTCATATAGAGTCATCAGAATTAATTTCAGTCTGTTTCATAACCAGAAAAAAACTCCTCACAGGAGCTTTAACCTTTGTCTTTTACATATTTCTAACATTTATTTATATATATATATTTTATCCCAGATATATTTCCTTTAAGTTGTTGAGATATGAAGTATATTAGCATGCCTGGCATAATGTTGATGATAATGAATGAGAGAAAAAGAACAAAGAAGTGGGAACAATGCTGAGGAGGAGGGAACAGCATTATCTACAGTATCATTCATCAACATCACCATGCTGTCCATTGATTGGCTAATGAGCTCTGCACAGCAAAACATGAGCGTGGATTTGTTTCAAGAAGAAGGAGACAGTGTAAACCATTTCTCCTGATAATAATCATTATTGATGAGAATAATTTAGCTCGCTTTTTACCACTTAGACTGGATAAAACATGCTGTAGTTTACAGTGCTGTCATATAAGAGCGATAGAAATGCTTGTTTACGTTGGTTGTGAAATCTCTCTGCGGTGCATCTGTTGTCTGTCAGTTTGTGTCATTAGAGGTTAAAATGCAGATTTTCATGCTTATTTTCTTTTCTACCTCCCAGCATCCGTAGAACCATCCATTATACAGTGGAGCCCATATCATTAACTGTAGTCCTGGAAGGCCTTTATAGGACTACATTGGGCTTGTGGGGTTTGCATTTGCACAAAAAGCATGTGCTTCCAAGGAGAAGAAATAATCTGTTTACTGCTCTCACCAATCACACCCACACACCTGGCCACCTCTTAGTCCCCAGGTCGCACAGAAGATTTAGCCACAGGCCTGTCACTCAGGCTACACCCACAGTCCTACATGGCCTCCTCTGTCACTCACACTCAGCTCGCGCGTGCGGTGCAAGTCTGATGTCGGAGGCAGACAGCCGGTCGATATGAAGCCACGATAAACAAATGCAGTGTAGAAGTGTCTCTATTCCTCATATGTCGCTGGTTTAAATACAAAGCAGCTCAAATTTAAAGGCAGAATTTAGATTATTAAAACTTCACACAGATAGGAGAAGGAAAGAAGAAGATAAGCTGATTTGATAGCTGATCTTAGGACTGTTATCCTCAGAGTATGTGCCCCTTTTACCTAAGAACATGCTGTATCTCTGCCTTTATACAGTAATAAAATATTCTGTCCCAAGACTCCTCCTGTTCACGCACGGTCAGGTATTTTATACTCTTTGACTCACTTCACTTCACAGACTCGTCTGTGGCCATTGTGCTCCGACTAACCAGCTCTTATAAAGGCTCTGGAGATTTCTGCCTGGAGCCCCCTGGTTCCCTGTCATCCATCTGCCACAGCCCACACTCGTCCTCCTCCCTTCACCCTCTTACCCATGGTAATGCGTGGTAGACTTCACAGAGAAATATCTGTCCGTGTCTTTTTTTTTTTTTTTTGAAGCTGTAGCTCTGTGATTCTCCGGCATTGATCTTGTCTCGTGTCCTCTGGTGAGCTCCCCGCTCCAAATTAGAGCCTTCCCTCTTTTTCTCCCTTCTTTCCGTCCCTCCCCTTTCCTCATCGATGAATCATCCTCATGCCCCGGTGTTGACACAGCCTCACTAGGCCTGCTGTGACACATAATATTGTGACAACATGGCAAACAGCTGTTAAATAGTAATCCATAATTTTAATTTAGCCAACAATGTAGCAGCACTATGGAGCGCGCTGCTGTTGCCCAAGTTTATAGTCTCTCCATAGCGTAAGCTGCAGGGATTATCTGTGTCCTTCAAACACTCACTTATGAATACAAGATCTGGGGCATTGTTTAGAGTTGGCTCCACATGCGTTTCTGCAGTCAATTAGCTCGGTAAATAAAGGGCCTTGCTCCATTTAGGATGGATCCCATGTCTGACATGAAAGAGGAGTCAGTCCCACAGGACCCCACAGCCTTGGCACACGTATCTGGACGCCTTCTGTTCACAACATGAAGGGGAATTCTTTTCACACATTTGGTAAAGAAAAGTGTGAAAAAAACACCCATCCCTGTCAGTGTTTCTTGTAGGTTTGGACAGAGGAGTTCAGAGAGTGACTCCAGTGATTGAGAGTTTAGTTGGTGCTGTTTGCCATGTGCAGGTCTTATCTATTATTTGTTGACGAGTCCCAGACACCAAAGCTGATATCCACAGAGAGAGGTGCGTGTGTTTGTGTGAGCGCTTGCAGTGGAAGTCTCTCACTCCAGCCCACAGGGGGCAGACTAATGCCCTTATCAGAAGCTGACATGCTGCCACCACATTTTCTCCCTCTTGCCCCGTCGGCCTCTCTCTTTCCCTCTCTCTCTCTCTCTCTCTCCACTCTTCTTTTCTCTCGTCCTCTGCTTTCTTTATGTCTCTTTCTCCGTGTTCCTCTATTCCCCACACAGACTGACACAACACATTTGCCCCATCCCTCTCAGCTGCGAGGCACGCCATCGGAGCTGAGATAGCAGGGCCCGGGTGCCGAATGAAGCTATGGGGTTTAAACTGGTCGCGGTTATTAGCATGTTGAACAGCCAGGGAGTTTAAAAAAGGAGCCACAGCCGGGGGTAAACACTCTTCACATGGCACATCGCGTGCCCGGCCCCCAACCTCGGACCAGGAAAGCCTGGCTTCATGCTGTACAGTATCTGCCTTGGCTGCTAGTTGACATATAAGCAGCTTAGGCAAATGAATATCTTCACACATCCGGCGCTGGTCTCATTTACAGAAATGTCTGGAAACATAGCAGTGTGCACAGAAGCGTTTCCCAGCTTTCTTTCATCAGTGTGAATCAAGCATTCGATGCTGTCAGCAAGCCCATACTCAAATCATTAACTCAGCAAACATCAGTCCCCTCACTTCTCCTCCAGCAGCATGACTGGTGGTGTCCTTGTAAAGCACAGCTCTAATCACGGCATCCTGCATTTCACTCTCCCTGAAATCTGCCACTTCCCAAACTGGATTCGCTCACTGCAGCAGTGAAGTTAGGAGAGTCTCCCCGTGGCAGCGCAGCCTCTCTGCCAGCTGCTCTGTGTTATAACTATGGCGTAAATATGCCATTGTTATTCTACCTCTGGCTCCCACTGCATTTAGTGCAGAGTGATTGTTGCGTCTCGCAACATGGAGGAAAAGAGAGGGAGAGAAGGGGCCCATTAGATTGATGGAGAACAAGATGGAGCTCCGAATAGAGAGAAGCACAACAGAGAATAGAAATATAATTACGATTAATATTAAAATAGAGAATGGAGGGAAAGAGAGAACAAGTGATGGAATGAAATGGATAAAGAGAGAGACAGAGAGGACTGGCTGTTTTGTGTCTAAATCCTGCAGCGTGCAGCAGTCCCACACCTCATCTGCATATTAAACTGGCCCTGTGGCTGCTTTCACTCTCAGAGGGTCAACTATCGTTGTTTCTGTTGGTTTAAACAGAGCACTACTTCTCAAAACAAGGGCATCAGATAAGTCACACTGTGGTTTTAGCTCCCAGACTGTGTTTGTGTGTGAGCGTGTGCACATGTGCGCGATTTTTAACAGCGTGCTCCCGTGTTTCATTTCACATTGACCGAGCTTTTGTCTTTGCCCCTGGACATTCCTGCATTAATGATACACACATGAATTAATCACACAGCAAGGCAAACAGCAGCATACTCTATGATAATGCAAATTTGAGAGACGCCATTGGGTCATGCTATTTCTACCACAGCTTGTTTTCTCACTGCAGCATCCATGATAATTAGACGAGGGGGCAATGGTTTGTGCAACAGACATGCATCACTGAGCAGCCACAATATGAAGTTCTGCCGGAGACTCATTTCTCCCAAAACTAATGCTCAAAATAAAGCTGCCAGCGGCAAATCTGGAGGGCCAAGCAAAAGAGCATCAAGCAAAGCAGAGAGCACACAGGTACACCGAGGACTTGTCCAGCCAGTGAGCAATTTTTATACGATCGGGGGAGGAAGTGCAGAAATATGGCCCGTGTCCTATTTCTATATTTACTCCTGACTTTCTCTTTTAAGTGTTCCTGACAGAATCCAAGAATCTTTAAACTAGTCACTCACTACTATGAGAAACTGGCCTATTTTACTGTCTTGCATTGTGATAGGGGAAAATCCATACTAATAAATAATGCATACATGCTTTTAACATGTTGTAATTGCCTTCCAAATGATTAGGGCTTCCCCTAAATGCATATTTAAGTAAATTGTCAAATAGTTGTTGTAGCACATCTATTATTTTGATTATCTAAGAATATTTTCTCGGGTTTCAGAAAATGGTTTTAGATCCAGGACTAGAAAAAAACACTGGGCTACATATAGAGAAATACAATGTATGTACATATATATATTTGTATTATATCATTATATATAATCTAACAATACATTTTTACAAGAGTGTGCATGAAGTAGCCTTCTGTTGACAACAAAGCTAATGGAAAAAGCAGTAATGATTCTGAATGTGTCAGAAAACCATTTCAGCACAATAACATCCTCCCTCCCCGGCTGCTGTTCTCTGGGCTGTAGTTGGGAGGCGGCTGGTTTCCGTAGGCGGATTCAGCTATCGCGGTAGCTACCAGCAGGTCCCCCAGCAGCTAACGGATGTGCCACGGCACGCTACCGCTTCCACAATTGAGCTTGCCTTTGCTGCTCAAAGCTGCTAACTTTCTAACTGAATAACTAGTGAAGAATTGTCAGTGTGACGTTGTGGTAATGCTCCATTAAACAGGTCATTCTTTGCAGTGAACATAATACAAGGTCCTTTTCACAACCATTATACTTGAACCTGAGCTTATCATGAAACTTTCGATTGATTACTGATGTTTAACAAACTATAAAAACACCTTAGTACATCTCTTACAGACACAGGAGTGATGCACCTCCCATAACAATTATTTATTTGACAGGGGCCGTGCACGACACAACTGTTGGGCCAGAGTTAGATATATAGGGAATTTACATCTGGGTCCCTGGGCAGGAAGATCTAAAAAACACACATTACAATACAAACAATTAAAGCGACACAAATAAACCATTTTTGCAAACAGTGTATGACATAAAACGACTTACATTGTACATATACCTTTCCGTCAGGTTCGATGGCCATAGCCAATGCGCTCCGAGATTGACTGTGACTAAATGACTAATAAAACTTGGTCGACTAAAACTCTCTCCATCGACAAGCGTTTAGTCCACTATAGGGGGCTGTCCTACAAATGATCAATAAGCATTTTCTGCTCTGGTGACACTATCAACAGTCTGACATGTCCATGAAGTCCTCGTATCAAAACAACACAAGTGCCCCTAACCAAAGTTTAACATCAAAGGCTCAAGGAATGAAGAGCAGCACTTTGAAGCAGCTAGCCGTGATGCTTGGAATAAAAGGATCCACAGTATTGATTCCTTTCATTCATGGCTAAGTGGTGGAGTCTGTCATCTCTCAATCGGAAGGTCAGGGTTCGATCCCATGACTGCTCACATGTCAAAGTGTCCTTGGGCAAGACACTGAACCCCAAATTTTCAGTGTGTGAATGTGTGAATGTTACATGTCGTGTAAAAGTGATTTGAGTGTTTGGAAGACTAGAGAAGCGCTTTATAAGCACAGTCCATTTACCATTTACCGTTTACCATTGATTTTTCTGGCCTGGTAAATCTGATCCTTGTAGTAATGCCGTATACAGTTACAAAATACTTTTTATTGGAATGCACAAAAATAACTTCATTGTTTCAGACATAATAATTATGGATATCAAATTTTGGGGTCAAAGCTTTTTATACTTTAGATGCAAAGTTCGGTGGAAGATCAGGGTAGTGCACGCTTGTATGGCTAACAGAGCCAGCCAGGATAGCACAGCTTCTCCCTCTTCTGGACACTTGTTGCTCTGTGCCGTGTCGATCGAGTATTTTGTTGTGAAGGCTCTGCAAGAGTTTTCCTGCATTACAGCGAGGTCACACTTTGTCAATGTAGTCATTATTTTTCAGTACCACAATAGCTTGCTTGTCAGCAAATGTAGACACAAGTAATATAAGCATTTGACAAATGTTTTTCCTCATGAAGACTTTTTCAAATGTGGTAAGACAGCTCCATCCAAACAGAATGACGGCTCGGCTGTCAGAATGTTTTCAACAAAACTCAAAATAATGGATGATTTCACTGGCTAAAATTGATAAAATTACATTCAGTGGGTTTTTACTCGACCTATAGACACAGTGGACAAAGTTTTCAGAGTGTTTTCAGCCTAAATCTGGTCTCAATGTTGGCGCTTATAGAATCAGTTGAAATATACCACAGTAACAAGTACCTAGAACTTTACTGAAATTTGCATCATGATCGAACAAAAAAAATGTAGAAACAGCCTACTTCCTGTTTCCTTAAAGGGGCCGTATCTTTTAAATCGATATTGTCATAATTAGCATGCGTTTAATTCATTTCTGGGTGTTTATTGTTCACAGTGAAGAAGTGAAAACGGCATAATTCCATGTTTTTCCAGAATCACATTTTTAAAAAGGTCGCCTCTGAAATGGGCCGCAGAACAGCTGCAGGTTTCTCCGGAGAATCTTGCTTTCGCTGAAATCGACCAATCGTCATTCACCGTCATTCACCTCAGGCACCTCGTTGTCAAGATTTCAACTTACCATTCAGATACCTCCTGGCGATTCTGGCTCGTACATATAAGGCCGAATAACCGATCCTAGAGCAGCCATGTTTTCAACAACTTTGGAGTGACAGTGCAGTGCGGCCACTCTGGGGCTATGCGATCACTCCAAATACTGTCAGCCAGTCGTGTAAAAGGTCTGACCTTTGAATGGCAAAACGGCTTGTTCGCTTCAGGAGGAAGGAGAGGCTCCGAAAAAAAGTTTTAAAATATTTAAACGAAACAAACTTTACCAACGTGATTCATAAACACATTGGAATGATGGAAAATTGATTGCATAGCTAAAATATGTCCCCTTTAACTTTGCTGCTGGTAGTCATTCAACAATGTGATCTTGAGATCAAATAAGTAGAAGCACATTGGATTTCTCAAGATGTCAGACTAGTCCATAGGTCGACAATGATCGGATTTTTTTCTTTTTAGCCAAAAAATCTCTGCAACTCCAGGCTGATGGCAGTGCTAGATGGATGATGTGTTGAACCCAATGTCATTCAGTGTCATACGGCTGAAACGTTGCTCACAAGACAAATGGACAAGACGTGTGATGGGCTAATTTCAAAAGCAGGGATCCGTCTCAGAAAGTGGCTGGTCTGTGTCACAATCACGACGGGTCACAGAAGGACTCAGACATTCTCAGAGGAACAAGTCGGCCCACTGCCAAACTTTGCTAAGGACCAAAGAAAATAGTCAATGGGCTTCTTAGAGGCAAATTTATGCTGACTTCAAACGAGGCTCTACCTGTAAAACGTCTGCTATTCAAGTAATGTATTTGGTAGAATACTATGGAGACTGACAGCTTCCTTGTTTGTAGTCGAAGTGTGTAGGGTAGCTTCAGAGAGATTACTGAAGCTCACTGTGTGTGTAATGAAGCCCTGAGTCAATAAGAGATGCAGGCTGAAGGCCAGAGGCTGAGCCTGTGCATCAGAGGTGCAACATTTGTGCCAGTCAGTGTGCTTGTGCATGCTTGTTTTTGATTGACAGCCTCTGGGTCCCTGGGTCCACTCTTCTTCTCTCAGTGACGGGACACAGAGTTAGTTATGGGCGCCTTGTTATGGGTATGTCAGGTTGACAACGTCAGCGTGATCATGGGAAATGTGACACGCGTGTCCCTTTAACTGGTCGAGATGGCCACTGCTGGCAGCCGGCCTGTCAACCTCCGCTGGGAGCCTGGCAAGCTGACAGGAGGAGTGGAGCTTTGCCACCGTGGAGGAATAAATTGCATTTACTCGAGGTGAATGCCCAACACACACACACGAACACACAAACAGGTGGAAACATTTGTCGTTGGTTGGGGGGAGTTGGAGAGGGCTCTGATGAGGGGAGAGATAGTGAACTTGTGCCCATGCAGGTTGCTTCTACCTTGATTCTTTAAACACACTGACAGAAAGATGAATAAGCGGAGTGATGGTGGCAGGCAGAGTTCAGCTTGGCAGTCCAATTGAACCTGCCTGTGTGAGAGGAGGGAGGGGAGGTGGCGAGGGAGGGTGGATGGGGGGGCAGCTGCTATTATAGGGATGGTTGGACAACAGAGCCAGTAAATGTTTGCACCTGGGTACCATTATCACCTGCAGCTCTTCAAGAGACCAGGCCAGACCTCCCTCCAAAGACGCACAAACACATTTCTCTTAGAAAATGTGGAAGGAAAATCAGAAACGGCTGTAAAGCCAACTATCTGTGATAAAGCCTGCGCTGGATCTGCCTCTGGCTCAGTTTCTGTGATGTCTTTGTATGCGGGGAAACTTTGTTTGGGTGGAAGCTGCGCATACAGATTTGCAATCTATAGTAGTTTAGTGCCTCGTTTCTACTTTTTCAGTCGTGAAAACATTTGTTTCCTCCCATCTGATCCCATTTCCTCTTCCCAGCGCTGCAGAGCCGCACTGGCTTGTTGTTGTGATGGCGTGTTTGGTAAAAGAGTCTCTATTGATAGACCTCCTTGTGTTTGTTTGATGTTCTAAACAGTGCGACATAATCTGCAGACGCTCCACACTGATCCAAACCCCTCAGCCTTTCATGAAGCTTTCTAGTCCAAAGCATTTCAATTGCTTTTATAATTGAGTTTGTCTGCTGCCTCTGTGATTGCTTTGGATCTCTCTTTTGCTATCAAACAAGGCAATTACTGCCAAGTCGCATTTTTTCACAAAAAAAAAATGTTTATTCGCACAAAAATTTGCATGCAACTATTGCAAAATCTCCCCCCAGTTCTCTGCATGCTTGCAATGTCTCGCCTAGCCATGCATGTGTAGCCAGAAACCAGCAGCTACAAAAAAAAGGCAGCTATCAATAATTAATTAATGCGGGTTAATATGTTAACAAACTTATAGTGGTTGATAATTAGATGAGCTAGTGTCTGATTCAGACTTAATTACTAAGCCACTGTCTGTTCTGTGGGGCTTTAATGAATAATTAATTACAAGAAGCATGAATTATTTCTGCTTACCAAAGATCTACCAGAAATACACGCCCGTCCTCGTTTATGGTGCTATCTTGTATTGATTGATGATAAGCGTTTGATTGGGGGAAAATAAAAGCAAGTGGAAGCAACACTTGTAATACAGTATTGCAGTTCATAGATGTGCATGTCATAAGATGCAGGAGTGTTTGATTGCAGTAGAATCCGTTCATGCTCGTGTCTGTTGTTTGTAAGTGCAGATCTGAATCAGACACTCTTTGAGACACACATGCAAACTCACGCACACACAAAATCAGCATGATGCACCGTGCCATTTCACGCTGCTGAGATGGAGTGAGCAGGTTTTTTTCCCCACTTTAGTGCACATGGGCAACCTCGGTGTCTACATGAAAGTTGTGTGTGTGTGTGTGTGTGTGTGTGTGTGTGTGTGTGTGTGGGAGTGTGAATTTCTCATCTGCAGACACTCTGATTTATCCGCTCTATATTTGCATATGCGCACAATGTGATTAACTGCCATGCCTTATCTTTTCGCCTTGCTACTTCACCGCACGCATGCATGCACACACACCCACACGCAGCAGCACGAGCTTGCACACGTTGACATGTGCACACATTTGCACATATTCGCACTTCACATATAAACAGCATTGTGCGTCCTCAAGGAGAAATGATGAAAGGGAACAATAAGCCGTACGGCTAGCTAAAGACTCTTTGAAACAGCGTGTTGTTCGGCTTGGCTTACAGTCGGACTGTAGCAGTGAGTGAAACCTTCAGGCCTCCCCGAGCTAATTTGGTTGCCTTTATTTATGGCCAGAGTCCCTCGCTGGGGCCAGTTGTGCAGGTGAAACTGTCCATCTGTCTATATTCACTTGTCAGTCACACTCAGTTACTTTGTACAGAAGCACCAACGGCCATAATCAGCTACAGCTAGCATCATTTAGATACTGTAATAATATGTCAGTCCATATCATTAACACCCACTGAGCCTGGGGATGTGAGAGGGCAGATTGAATGACTTACTCCTCGAGCTGCTGGCAATCTCTTTGTGCCTCTGTGTGTGTGCGTGCTGTGGTTGTGTGGGTGGATGAAAGTTTCCAGGTATGAATTGAACTTCCACACATCCACATTATGCTTTATCCCCCCTAAACACAACCTTTAAATAGGTTTCCTTTGCAGAATATGTGCTTATTTTGCACTTAGGTGGTTGTTCCCCTCGCTGACAGACTGTGATGTGTTTCTTTTCTTTACTCTTTTTTTCTCTTTACATTCCTCCTGCTTTCATCAATAGAGGCAGCTCTTTGGCAGCTTTGCTGTCAACATTTGAAGGGTGAAAGTACTGTAGAAAGGAAACTTGAACAACACCAGCAGGCTGACTTCCTGCACTCTTGAGGGCTCAGGTGTTAGCAGTCAGTATGCACCAAACACACATTATCCTGGTGTTACTGTATGCCAACACTGCTGTCTACATGCCGCTATGGAGGATACATAAACCAAAGTCCTTTTGTCATAATTAGTCTTCCTCACCTCCTCTTATATCTCCACTTACACATTTCCTCACCTGTCTGTCGGCCTCTGCCTGTACGATCCCCGGTGGCTCCTTCTCTTCAAATAGCTGTAATCAACACTGATGCTCTCTTAGACCCTCTCCGAGGCATTAATCAGATTAGATTGTATTGCAATGCCACGGGGGGCCGTTATGGCTGATATTCTTTTGACAAGGACAGAGAACAAAGAGATTGTTTGATTGAGAGTGATTGGTCTGTAATGGTTAATTGAAGCAATTCCTCATCATGTCCCTTTGTCTCATCGCCACCTCTCTCCTCTCTCACACCTCTTTTGGCTCCGTCTGTTTCTCTTTGGCTGCATTTTCCTCCTAAATCTGAGCTGAATGCAAAAAGCATTACTTTATCATCCTCTCCTTCACTCCTCTCCACTCCCCTCCCTCTGTTTTTCCAAGGTCAGTGCATCTCAGTCTAATTCACTTTTCTTTGATGATAAAATCCAGTCCAAACTTTGGCCAAATGTCCGTCTCCCTCTGGAGTTGAGATTTATCTCAATTATTTCTCCACTGGTGTGTGTGCCAGCTTCTAAACATGACTATCAGTGTGCCAGGTCTACCCAGGGAGAAACGGTAAATCTTTTGATGTCTTGTGAGTATCCATCGGCTATACAGAGAGGCTGTAAATTCCCTTAACGCAGTGTACAGCTTTACCCACGCAGCAGGAAATACAGCCCCTGACAAGGAGAATGTGGACTAATCTGCCGCCTTTTCAATAAACACGGAGAAATACTCTTAAACAACACATAAACTGGCGTAAATCCTTTCGCCAATGCCAGGCAATAATAGCAAGCGTGCTTCATTGTTGCGCTCGGGCGAGGATGAATAAGTCAGCCTGGTCCTGTATTTATTGTTGATAGATTGGCAGCTATTTAGAAGCTGCTTGTGTGAGCATTAGACATGCAGATCCCGAGCAGGCATACTGAGGGTGTAAGAAAAGCACAAACAAAGGCAAGAAAGAAAGAATAAAGGGAGTTTAGGCTGGAAGTCAATAGTACCAGAGTACAAGAGGAGAGCAATATCCAGGAACAGAGAGGGAGAGGAGAGAAATCAGTATTGAGAGAGAGTCCTGGCTGCCGCGTCATGTCCTTGTGCAGGATTTATGAGCTCTAAGATCAGGGACAGGTTTAGGTTGCAAGGAGGTATGGGTGCAAAAGTGAAAGGAAAGTAGGAAGGATCCAAGTATGGCGAGAGAATTTTTCCTGTTTCAGGCTCAGACTGCGCTTTGCTTTGAGACGTGCCTCCTGCATAATGTCAGGTGACAGGAGGAGAAATGGCAAGGCCGAAAGGAACGAAAGAAAGACATAAAAAAATGGGCTGAATAGAGGAAAACGGAGCACAGACATCATTGAAGGGTCAAAGGGCACGGATTTGATTAGCACTTATAACACACAGGGCAAGATGGAGGGAGCGCAACAAGAGAAACAAAGCAAAGGACGACAATAAAAAAAAAGAGGGAGAGTGGAAAGAGCAAAAAAAAGAGCAGGAGATCAAGTTAGAGAGGATGGAGAGCGAGGGGACGCTACAGGAGGAGAGGGAAGGTGTTGGTGGGGGGGGGTGAGGCTGTAAGGGTGGTGTAATCTGTCTGTGTCAGAGGGATGATGAAAGGGCCAGGAGGGAGAGCTCCGCAGTTCACCTTCTGGCCTCTGGAGGAAACACACTGACCCTGGCACTCCCCCCTGCCCACCCCCTCCCTCTCTACCTCCATTCCACCTGCACGATTTATGACTCACGGGGTCGGTCCAGGGTTGCTCGGTTTGAGGACGTTTGTGAATCTAGTTGTGGTGGCGGAGTTGCATGCGTTGCTGTGTGTGCGAGTGTGCACATGTTGAATGGAATCACGTGTTAAGAAAGCCGTTGTGTGTCAAGGAGGATGAGACCTTAGTGCTGCCAGGGGAAAAAGGGGCAGTAGTGATTTCTATCCCAGGCTCAGACAGTGAGCACAGGCCCATCACCATATAATCCAGTATGACAGAGTTTAAAAGGAGACTGACAGAACAAGAATAAAACTCAAGAGAAAATGAGACAAGATGACCGAATGAGGGAGGAGTAGTTGGAGCCGTGCTGCATACTGATGATGTCGACCCATTGTCCATTTTTATTATGATGAGCTGGCACTTCTGCGTGGTCAGAGCAACCTTTGTATCGAATAGTTTCATTGTCTTTTGGGTTGGGAGTGCAGGGAAAGCAGATCAATTGGTCAATAAGCCCATTATATCCAGAAGCACATGTGGTAAGTTAATTGACAGAAATGTAATCAATAGCCATTTTGATGAGCAATTATATTACATAATAGTTTTAATGTATTCAAATAGTAGCAGGGAAAATAGCCACTATTCTCTTGTTCCAGCTCCTAAAAGTAGTTTGTATAACCTTGTGTCCTGGGAAATGTTGATGTGCATTTTAACTATATCCAGCTGCAGGGTGGTGCCGTGGTCAGCGAGCATGTTCTTTCCATGCATGTGTGGGTTCCTTCCGGGTTCTCCGGCTTCATCCCACAGTCCAAAGACATGCTTGTTAATCTCAAAATGTCCTGTCGGTGATAATATGAGCGTGAATGTTTGCCTGTCTCTGTGTGTAAGTCCTGTTATTGACTGGCACCCTGTCCAACGACAGCTGGGATAGGCTCCAGAACAGGATAAGCAGTATAGATAACGGATGGACGAGTAGATTTTTAACTACATCTTTATCTCTTTTGAAGTTGCACTACTTAAAATCTTGACAATAGTAGACAACAGTGATCAATCCACCGATTAATCATGAGACTCTACAGCTATTGTCAGTGAAAACGCACTGATAAACCCACTGTATAGTGTTTGAACCATAGACTGTATAAAAAGATGGATGCCATGACAGCTCCCTAAAAGTGAAGCCAAACCCTCTCTATCACCCCCTGCTGACTGGCTGCAGTATAGGTCATAAAGCCCGCCTCCTCCATGTTAACAGGTGGGACATGAGTCAAACTATAAAATCAAAATACACAACAAATAAATGTTTCTCAAACATAGTTTCTGTCATTATAGTTAGTTATTATGCTGATTTACGTCCCAAGTGTTAATTTTTCTGACAAGTTTATTTTTAATTAGTTATTTGATGCTGTAAAAAGGATGATTGACAGCTCTGTTGACAAATACGGCTCCTGCAGCCGATCTGTTCCTGATTAGCAGAGTAGAGGAGGAACAGCGAGAGGAGACGTAACTAAAACAATCACTACAGTCAGCGAAGTTTCCATACATGTGATCGTCTGCTTCAGACCAATTTAAAGAAGCTGCTCTGATGTTAAGTACGCCGATGTGCGGGATCCTTACTGGGGGGGGGGGTTTTCGGTAAATTACGGTGTGTTTTGGTTAGTGGAAGTGGAAATGACATCACCGTTGCAATATGGCAGCGCCCGTCACGGGGGGCTATTTTGACTTCAGTTTCGTACAATGAGAGCAGATGGAGACGCTTCGTCCATACAGGCATTGGTTTGAACCAATAAACTAATGGCAGACTTAAAAGTGAATGACTAGCTTGTGAACATAGCAAAGAAGTTTGCAGCGAAGAGAGAAAAAGAGAAAGAGAAAAATATTTACTGCAGGAGTCGGTTAAATTGCTTACACATTTTCCATAACTTTATGTTAAAAATGTCAATTTTGTGTGTTCTGCTTATTCTGCAGCCCTCAATGTGGCCAAAGAAATATGTATATTTTCATGCTAAAAAAAAGCTAGTAGTCAGTAGTAAATATAATGGTTGTTTGTAGCCATATGTTGATATTTTCACTCTCCTACTTCGTAATGTGTCTATTGTTTGCTGTGCTGCTTTTTGTATTGCAGTTTATTTTTGTGATTGATCGTGGCCTACTTACATTTAAGTAGACTTTGTCTCCATTAAATCCTTTGTGGCATACTTGAGATAAAGGCAAATAATCCTAAACCTGACATGAGTTTATGATAAACCATAAACTTTATGTTGTTTTAAATGGTAAAGTGAGTTACATGCATTAGAGTTGGCAGGTTGAAATACTGAAATATGGCTTATTGTGGCAGATGCTAAGCGATAGCAATCAAGGCGAATTGGCGGCATACGGTAAGAGAGGTGAGTGTTGAGCTGTGGAATATTACTGCTGAGGAGTTAAGTCAAAGGGCTATTTTCTGTATGGAGATGAGAAGGGGAAGAAGGTCGCTCCTCATCCATAACAGATGATTCATAGTCTGCCCTGACCTTTAATACCTGGACTTACCTCTCCTGCTCGCACGCTGCTCGACGTCTGCTGCAGAGCACCTCGGCAAGGAGAGTTCAAGTGTAAGCTGTTCACAGCAAAACACACTCGCGAAGCTTGTGGTCACATGTGCAGTGCAAATACAGGCAAGTGTACGCTCACATGCACATGCACGTTTGATACACATTTATAATTCACATTTGCAGGAGCCTAATGTCAAAAGTTCACTGCAGCACCCTGCTCACATCTAATGTGACAAATAACTTCTTCCTCCAGTTGTATTGTTCTAATCCCTTTAGTGGGCTCGGGAATGGAAATATAATTACATTTCTGTGGTGCAGTGCCTTTGATAAGACAGCCGCTTGCTGAGCTGAATGTCTAACTGAGTTGGATGCCTCTCCGAAGCCCTCTCCTCTCTCCACTTTACTCCTCTCTCTTACTCACCACTCTCTATCTCTCTCTCTCTCTCTCATGCTCTCTTTCCCGAATTCACCTCTTTCCCTTTTGTTCTCTCAACCCAACTCACTCTCTCTGTCATCTCCCAAAGCTCATTCTCCCTCTCTCTCTCACCCGCTCAGGTATTGCAGTGGATAAAAGAGGTGTTGTCTACTTCGTGGATGGCACCACCATTCAGAAGATTAATGAGAGGGGTCTGCTCTCCACTGTGATTGGCTCGAACGGACTGATGTCGACGCAGCCGCTAAGCTGTGATGCACGCATGGACATCAGCCAGGTAAGCTGATGGAAGCAGACGAGTTTGAAAGACTGGAAGGAAGCTAGAGGCCCTTGTGCTCACCATTTTTGTGTTGTTAAGTTAATGTGTAGAAATATAAGACCTGTACATGTGTGTGCTCATTACAATTATAATTCAAAAAGGCAAAAAGAAATCAAATCTGCGCTGTAGCTGTCTTTGGCCTCTTCCACGGTGAGAGTGTGTGTGGAAGAGACCAAAGACAGCTACAGCGCATATTTGATCAGCCAGCCTTCAGATCACTCTGCTGACTTATATCAGGCCTATTAGAGCACAAGATGAATTATAGATGAAGTGCTGGCTCTATAGAGTGATCTCTGCCCACACATAGGGATTCAAGTGCCTCTGTAGGTGCGTGCATGTGTGTGAATATGTGTGTTCAACCCAGGTGAATTCCCAGAGGGGATCTTACATGTCTTTAAAAGGGGCCCGTGTTACCTTGCGATTCTTTTGTCAGCGTTTGTCAGTTATCGGCGTCTGCAGCACGTCTGATCTCGTCCTCTCGCATTCATCCTCCATCTGGGTCTGCTCCTATAAACTGCTGTGACCTTAGTCTGGCATCGGTATTGATGAAAACATCTGTGGCTATGGCGAGACAAACATCACTGCGGTAATGAATGCAGAGTGAATAGCACAGTGTTAGCTTCAGCTTTCAGTTTAAAGTCAAACTTTAATTTGAATATAAGGTAGAAGGAAATGAAATTGTAATGATATAGCAGCTGTTATGTACGGAAGCCCTTAGCGGACATGCATCCATATATTATATTTACTCAGTTTTCCTGTGGTAACGAGTCATTTCTGGTTGTTTACTCAAGATGTTGACTTATTTATCTCGTTATCACGAGATAACGACGCGGCGCCACCATAACTTCAGACGATCGTAACGTGTATCCCTTGAGTTGCAAAAGCACAAAAACCAGCTTTGTCATCTAGAGATAACAAGAAAAATAAGTCAAGAGATTATGACCAGAAATAACTCATTATCACGGAAAACTGAGTAAATCTAATGTATGGATGTCTGCTGAGGGCTTCCGTAATTGTGCATCTAAGCAAACAGCATCTAAGCTTCTTCTGTGGTGTGCTGCTGACTGGAGCAGGTACTGTAAATCAACATGAATACATTAATAGATGCATAATATAATTCTTTAATAGAACAACATTAGAAGACGTATTTTACCACTTTTCAACAAACCCACAGTCAAAAGGGCTATCAGCTGTTCGCGAGTTTAGCCGGTTATACCTTAGCTACATTCAAGGGACCCCCTGTAGTCTTCAATTTAACATTCCAACAGTTTAAGCTAGCAAGCTAGGCTAACTAGTAGTGCTGTCACAATTGGCCAAAAATGAAAAACACATAGGTTTGAACTATTCGAATATCTATTTTTGCGCAATATGTCAACAAGAGGGCGTACCAATACAACGAGAGATGAACTTCCGCGCCAAGATATATTTATCTAAACATAAACATCCCTTTTTAAAGATCAACGTAGGCTTCCTACACCTTGCAAAATAAACAGATAAAATAGTTAGGTTACTGTAGAACGGACACTCAGCACTCCGAGCGAGCTGTGTTGTGATATGTGTATATTTATTTAAACATAAACATTATTAAACATTATTATATCATTTAAAAAAAAATTACATACCTATACCTGTCTGTTATGCTGGGGGTGTGAATCTCTCACTCTCCCGCCGGGCAGGGATTTGTATTCTCCGCCATCATTACCACACACCACACGGTTGTTGTATTAGCTAATTTCAGTTTAACTAAAGTTAATTAGTAACGTATCATAGTATAAAGTGGCATTGTATGCGTTAAAAGATGTGCCGTAACAAACAGAGTGCGAGCGCGGATTAGTGCTGATCTAATATCAATTTTGATAACTGCAATGGGTTGACCTGTAACACGAGACCACGGTACATTGCCCCAGCATTCAGAACTTGACATGGAGTAACTAATGTAAGGAGTCATACAGTATTGTAGGCCCAAATCGCAGATCCTTTTAATTTAAATCTAAAAAGTGAACAGGTTCACTACCTGTCTGCATGTGAAAAACAATCTAAACTTTTTAAAGTGCCTGGTCACTCAGATATTGCACCAGCACTGACAGTGTCCTTTGTGGTCCAAAATCCATGCCTCTGCACAAATTTAAGAGGTGCACTGGCTAAGGTAGTACACGAGTCAAAAACAAACACCACAAATCTATATATTGATTTTTTAACACCATTTTTTTTTGTTTCAGTTTGACTTTGATTCTGCCAGCCCATTTCTGTGTACAGCTCAACTTAACTTATAAAAGTGATTGCCTGCCATCACTGCAAAGTTCAATATCATGAGCAGGAGAGATTTGATGCGTGTCCTCTTTGGCTAAGGACGGAGCGAGTCCTGCTTGATGAATCTCTCCACCTCTTAAAATGGGATTTCAAAGTGAACCCTCTTCTCTCTCATTTGACAGAGCCTATAATTGGACATGTCAGTGGCAATTTAACATGATCCATTTATTTATCAATCCACCCTCAGAGTCATCAATCACCTCACTGATCCCACGGACGCACCGCCTCATCTCAATGGCTCACAGTTTGAGTGTTTGTTTGTGTGAGATAGACAGGCGTGTGGGTGGCTGTGCGCTAGTGTAGGTTTGTCTGGTTTTGACCCCCACAGTGTTAGCGGGCAGGGTGTGCTATTTGAGCTGGCGGCGATCATGGTTATTGGTTGACATTTGGAACAGTGCCGAGGCGAGCCTGTGTGAATCTTGAATAAACACGGGGAAGGCTCCCTGCCCGCCACTGACCTTTGCATGCGCAGGGAGGGTCAGGAGGCCTAATGCTATGTTATTAAGGAGATATTATTTGTAGCACCTGTAACTGAGTCTTGTGGGTGATTCCCCTCAAGGCTTTCTTGTTCTTTTGATCTAATTCTTTCTTTTGAAATACAGTGACTCTCAATGTATGCTCTGTGTTTGTGTGTCATTCCACAGGTGCGCCTGGAGTGGCCGACAGACCTTGCCATCAACCCGCTGGACAACTCCCTTTACATCCTGGACAACAACATTGTCCTCCAGGTACAGACCAATGACTGTATATAAAGATGGATGACGCATCTCCATCTGTTCTCATTGTACGAAATTGGTGCGAAAATAGCCCGCGTTATACGCCCTGCCATCTTGCGATGGTGATGTCATTTGGAGCCAGAGTTGCGCACTAGAGATCTGCGGGTGGAGCTGCTGTAGCCACTTCCGCTAACAAAAACACACACTTAGCTTACCGAAAAAACAGCAACGATCCCGCATGTCGATGTGTTTAAAAGCTTCTTTATGTTGGTCTGAGGTTAACGTTCACAGACATGGAAACTTCAATGACTGTAGTGATTGTTTTAGTTACGTCTCCTCTCGCCGTTCCTCCTCCACTCTGCTAATCAGGAACAGATCGGCTGCAGGAGCCGTATTGGTCAACAGAGCTGTCAATCATCCTTTTTACAGCTTCAAATAACTAATTAAAAATAAACTTGTCAGAAAAATGAACACTTGGCATAAATCAGCAGGATAAGAACTAACTATAATGACAGAAACTTTATTTATTTGACTTGTATTTTGATTTTATATTTTGACTCATGTCTGTTAACATTGAGGAGGCGGGCTTTATGACCTATACTGCAGCCAGTCAGCAGAGGGCGATAGAGATGTTTTGGCTTCACTCTTAGGGAGCTGTCATGTTGTCCATCTTTTTATACAGTCTATGGTTCAGACCTGAACATGCACACAATGCTGCCATTGAAGCGTATGGTTTTTGAGAGGCATTTGTACTCCACGAAGCAGAGGAAGAAAGAGTAATGAAATTTTTCCCACAAATTGCAGTGCTGTCACTTCAGGTGCATTTAGAGCGAGCGTGGCGGTTCAAATAACAGAAGGGAAAAGAGCGCCTTGTTAAAAAAATTACATGCTATCAACAGTCTCTGCAGAAGTTGTTTTGAAGAAAATGTCACTCAGGTTTTGCTTATTACCCACAACACTTGTTCTCCGAAATTAATGAATTGCCTGTTGGAGTGTGGTTCTTGTAAAACTTAATGAGTCATTAGACGAGGCAGGCTCAGGTTTGGAGATAACTTGCTGCACTGGATAAATAAAAAGATACAGGAGACAATGAGTGCTGGAAGCAGATATAATATGACATACTCTCTTTTTTTTATATCAGGTATCTGAAGGTCTTCAGGTCCGTATTGTGGCAGGCCGCCCCATCCACTGTCAGGTTCCAGGTATCGATCACCACCTGGTGAGGTGGGCAGCTGTGCGCGCTACCCTGGAGGCTGCGAAGGCCATCGCCCTGTCCCACCTGGGCACGTTGTTCATCGCTGAGACTGATGAGAGACGCATCAACCGCATCCAGCAGGTCACTCTGTCACTACAAATCCCAAAGTCGCTTTCAGCCTATTTTTAGCAAGACGTGCTCTGATTGGGATTTCTAGAGCAGCTACTGATGATAAATTTAATGTCGTTAACTTCAAGTGATCTGTTACCAGCCATTAGATTTCTATTTTTAGATAATTTTACAGAATGCTCTCACATGAAAGGCCCTTTAAGTCAAGTTTCTCCTCCCGTTGAAGTGTTTCCCATTCAGATTGTTTAATAACCAAATTGCCAAAGCATTAACAAATCAAAGTATGAGTGTTCCTCTGCAATTCTCGTAACTAATGTTGATTATAACTTGCTATTTTAGGTAGGCATTAAATCATTACACCTTTTATAGTTCACGTACGTCCTCAAATGCTTCTATGTCCCTCTTGCTAAACTGGGCAGTTGTTAAACCAATGCATGTCTCTGAGTAAGCACAGAGCAAGAGCCCCTGCAATGAAACTCTTCTACATCGCTAACAAAACTGACAAACAGGAAGAGACACCTCAGCTGACAGTTGACACCAGCAATCCACCTGGCCTTATGACACCAATTTACCCTAACACTTGTTGCGTCTCTGTGGTCAGGTTGTTTGCTGTGATCACAGAGGCTGTGCAGGGACAACGTGTTTGACTTCTTACACATCGACAAACAAAACTCTGATGCATCAAAAGAAATAGAAACCAATGCTTGTTTTTATTTATAGAAAGAAAAACGTATTTGTCCTTTAGCTCCATTAGTTAGCAGCATGCTATCACAGGCCCACAGCATTTTGGCACCAGCACTACAAAGATATTGCCTGCTGCACTAAATCAATAGTCCCTTTGTGGGCCGCAGCGTCACGCTGAGAGCATGCGGAGGCAGACAGGAACATGAAAAAGCCTCCCATACCTTATTGATGGTGATCGGGCAGCCATGTTGGATGGGGCAATGGAAATAGCGTCTTTTTCTCTGTATTTGTCGCACCCATTGTATGTTTGGTATTTGGGGCCCATACTTGTCGAGCATCTCATAATCATTCACACGTAAAAAAAATCAAACTACACCTCAATTTCCTCCTGCTGAGAGTTTTTGGTACTACACACACTCTCAGCAACAAGTAGAATTTATGCTTTGAGAATGAATGAAACCTTTTTTTTCATGACACTGAACTGTAAAATAAAATTAATGATGATGTGTTGCAGACTTTGTCAGCCGTTTTGATATGCAATCAACACATTCATAAACCTGACAGGCTGATACGGACACAATGAGAAGCAGGAAGATGTAAATTATACAGAGAATTGTGTCACTTGTAAGACAAAGTAGCTGCACACAGGTACACTGACAATAGATTTTAAATCTGATAGAAAATGACACTCAAATTAACCGCTACATTTCATCTTAAAAAGCTGACACCAGCTTCATCTTGTACTATTTAGCCTGTAAGTCTATATTTCTTCAGTATAATAAGCTCTATTAAATGTGAACGTGTCTTGGCTGCATTAAGTAGGCAAAGCCTTGGCACGGCTGTTGGTCTGCTCTCATGGTGCAGGCACGTCTGTCCGTCACACACACTCGAAACATTCGGCCAAACACATCAAGGACCACAGAAGCATAACCAATATGTTCTGAATTTTATTTTTAATCTTGGATAGAGGCAGGGAACTTATTTAATATGCATGGTATTGGAGCTTTGAGGTGCATTAAAATCACAATAATTATACCCCAAATTAGCTCTGCTGTGGATGTGCTTGTTTGTTTGTTTTCAATTAGGGGGAAATTGCAAGAACTTGTTTTCTGTGAAGGGGGGCATATTTTCTACGTTAGAGTGATTATCGATTACAAGTCACAAGACTTTAAATCCAATCAATGTCTCTCACCAAGTTGGTCATTATTTATATGAACTCCTGTTTCTATATTTCATGACCTCTGGAAAGTGAAAGTATGTTCGCCCTATTACTCTGCTCCTGCTGCTCTTGAAACTGATTAGGAAAATCTTGCAGGTCTTCTAAATCCTTGAAGACTTATGAGTATTTTCCGAGGACAACTTGATGAAATGCTTCCACTCCTGATGCCTATAAAATTAGGACTTAATGCGCCCAATTTATTGGCCGCTTAAGATTGATTTTCTACCCTGAGATGCTTGATAAATACAGCCCGATGTCATCAAATTCTTAAGGAATAGTTTAACATTTGTTGAAGCTGGCCTATTGGCCCTCTCACCATAAGTTAGATGAGAAGATAAATATAAAGCCAGCAGCGGATTAGCTTAGTTTAGCCCAACAGTGGAGGCATGGGGAAACAGCTAGCCTGCCTCTGTCTGATGGTAACAAAATCTGCCCACAGCATCTTTAAAGCTTACAAATTAACAAGTTATATCTTGTTTTTACAGCCTTTTTTTCCCAGTACGGATTAAGCAAAGATACCACGTGTAAGTTAATGAGCTTTAGAGGTGCTATCAGACATCAGAGGTAGTATTCTAACTCTCGGCATGAAAGCAAATAAGACAAATAATTCAATAATCTGAATACAGAATAGCTTTATGAAACACAATGCAAATCAACTTTCCCTAAGGGATAATAACTACGTAAAAAAAAAAATCCTAATCGAGCTCGTCTTCCCAAATCATCTATAAACAATGCATGCCCCACTTGGACCAGTTAAGAAGCCCCCCCTCCAAGATGCATCAGAATCAAACTGTCGGCGTAGCACTTCTCACCTTCATTTATAGCACGCCCCGTCAGGACAATCATTTTCATTTGTTTGGAGAGAAGGATTTCATGTTGCAAACATTCATAATCCTTCAATAAAGCCCCATTTAGGCCAAACACGGAATGTTCTCACACACTGAGGAAACATAAGTCTTTTATTTTTCTTTCTAAAATTAAAAAAACACATCTGAGATATCATCTTCCTCCTCTTTCATTCCGATGTTATTTTTTATTTCCAGCTCAGGATTTTTTTTATGAAATACCATCATTATCTTGTTTGTCGCAGAGATTAGACATAACAAAGGCTGTTGTTGAACATGTTGAGCAATAATGTAATGCAGCTTTCTGTAGCTGACTTTGACGTTTTTTTGAACACTTCACAGGTGTCCACCAACGGGGAGATATCTGTTATCTCTGGCGCCCCCACGGACTGTGACTGTAAGATAGACCCCAACTGTGACTGCTTCTCTGGTGGGTCATCAGACACACACACACACACACACACACACACACACACACACACACACACAGAGGCTATCTTACTGTAGGATTAAGTAATGCAAAAAGTATTAGATTATTTCTAATATGATTGAAGTACTAAAAACAACATGTAGCTGCACTTAAAAGTCATATCAGATAGTATCACTCGGCCTGGTTGGGCGGTATAAAGAAGGAAACAGAGCAAGAACATTTTAAAGCTATGACATAATATAAATGAATTGAAATAGTCACTCTCTCTTGATATTGAGTGATTAAATCTTGCTGCCTGTGTGTCCCTGCTGGCCAGTAATATTATTAGCTGAGCTATAGAAGAACTTTTCCTCTCCTGTCTGTCTCCTCCACTGTTTTCTTCTCTCCTATAATGTGCCTAAATTATTTAACTCGGATGGAATTTTAATATCTAAGAAGAGCCGGTTTTCTCTCTCCTTGAAAAATAATAAAGAATTATGATAATGTTTATGTAAACAATAACAGTATATAGGAAGGAAATGATTATCTGCAATGTCACAATGGAAAAGTAAGTGAATGCTATTTTGCTCTGTGAATGTGCAAGTGTGTGTTCACAGGGGGATGTATTTGTATTTGTATTCATGGAGAGGATCCTTTTACATGGAAAAAAACTCCAGCTAAATTTCAGTAGAAACCAGCTCGAGAGAAACCTTTCAAATCCATTCAAAAAAACAAGTAAAGGAAAAAGCTGTCCTCCAGCCACTGACGGTTTTAACTGGTTGGTGTATCATGGAAGGGCACCTGAAATGTAATAATGGAAAGAGGAAAAGGACCCAACAAATAAGCAGATGTTCTTTTGACAGTTAGGCCGTGCTTTCATTGTAAGTGTCAGAGGATGTGATTTTATCATTTAATTCTGCTCATAAAAATCAGCCTCTTTTCTATTCAAAATGGAGGGAAGTGTCTCTCCCATGCCACAAGCCAATGGGCTGTAACCACCCCTATTTCTTGGGTTGTACTTTGCATATTTTCAATCATGTCTTGCTGTTAACAGATGATTACTCTCTTCAGAGGCCTTCCGTTTCCATCCCTTCACCGTAGACACTCACACAGTGCCTTTGAACATGTGAGCACACGCCCGCAAATACAAACAGACATGAACACACTCACGCACAAACAGCGTACACACACAAACATAATGTGCATGCTGTCAAGAGATAAACTGCCACCCTGCTGCCTGCGCAGACCCATCAGAGGCCCCGGGCCTACTGCTGACAGCATCTAAAGGGCTTCACCCGGCTATTATCCTGCTGTGCTACCAAAGACATCTGAATGCATTCAGTCACCCGCTACCACTGTCTGATAAGGCTGAGGTCACTATCAAGGTGGTCATATCAACTCCACTGGGAAGCTATGGTATCCCAACAAGTCCAAGTCCTGAGCTGAACTGATAAACGCTTAAACGGCACCATGGGATCTTCATATTTTGCTAAGCTTGTGTGTATCAGTTGTGACTTCCCTCTTTCTTTAGAATAAATTGAATTGCTCAGTGTTTTTATGACCGAGGGGGCCTTCACTCATGCTATTTAGTTGATAAAGAGTTTGCCCCATTGCAATAAAGTTTTCTTATTTGTCTTATCAGGAGATGGAGGCTATGCCCGTGATGCTCGCCTCAAAGCCCCCTCCTCTCTGGCTGTGGCGCCCAATGGTACCCTGTATATTGCTGATCTGGGCAACATCCGGATCAGAGCTGTCAGCCCCAACCAGCCTCAGCCCAGCCCAGCTGGACTGGTGGAGATCAGCTCCCCACTGGACCAGGAGCTTTACCTCTTCAGTCAGGTAAAATATACCCGACATAGGCTTATAGAAGGTGGATATTTGCATTAATAAAATAGTGTTATTTTGTGCTGTGGCTAAGTTCAAATCAAGCCTAGCGTTAACTCAAGTATTTACGAAGGTTTACACATTACTAAATCTTACCAGGTTGAGCCACACAACCTAGCTCTTATGTCGAGATGACTTATTTTGTAATATTTCTGCCCAGTAACTGCTTGGTGTAATGCTAACTGCTGAGAAGCTAACAAAATTGTAATGCTAACTGCTGAGAAGCTAACCAAATTATAATGCTTACTGCTTAGAAGCTAACAAAATAGTAACGCTAACTGCTGAGAAGCTAACAAAACTGTAATGCTAACTACTTAAAAGCTAACAAAACTGTAATGCTAACTACTTAAAAGCTAACGAAATTGTGATGCTAACTGCTGAGAAGCTAACAAAATTGTAACGCTAACTACTTAAAAGCTAATGAAATTGTAATGCTAACTGCTTAGAAGCCAAGGAAATTGTAATGCTAACTGCTGAGAAGCTAACAAAATTGTAATGCTAACTGCTGAGAAGCTAATTAAATTGTAATGCTTAGAAGCTAACTAAATGAACTGCTCCAACCAGCCAAAGCTAACTTAGCTTGCCAAAAGTACTTGTTTAGGGTGAAGAGTTAAAAAGAGATAATGTTTGATCTGACACATTATTAATACTGTATCCTGGTATGATTTTAAAATACAAGTCTCAAACGTAACACAAAAGGCCTGACAGTTGACATAACAAAACTTCATGCTAATAATTAAGCTGAGTGACCCAATAACGCCAGCTATTCATGTTTGCAGTATTAATAAAAGTAGAACTTACATTTAGAATGGATTAGCAATTTTGGAAGTTATGCTACATTATTTTGATACTGTCCATTTAGTACAATTAAATGATTTTGAAGGCTAAACTATCACAACATAATTAAGTAAATTTGTAATTTCAAATAAGAGATTGACTCAATTACATCAAAACTATAGCAGCTATTAATTACGAAGAACTTAGACTAGACTTCTCACCGAAAGTTATTGACGGATTTACAGATAGCAGCTGCAACCCCAAACATGGCAAACCCATTCTATCTCTCCTTCTTCACGGCAGAATGGCTCCCACATGTTCACCAAACACCTGATCACCGGACACTACCTGTACAACTTCTCTTACGGCACGGACGGCCAGCTGTCGGGACTGACGTGCCGCGACGGCCACGGGCTCCAGGTGAGGAGAGATGCTCATGGTGTGCCTCTCTGGCTCGCTCTACCTGGTGGACAGGTGTACTGGCTGTCTCTTAGCAACAGTGGAACACTGAGAAAGGTATCAGCCCAAGGCCATGACATCGCCCACATCACTTACCATGGCAACACTGGTCTCCTAGCAACCAAGAGTGATGAGAACAGTTGGACCACTGTTTATGAGTAAGTCTACAATTTTTTCTTGCAGCCTTTTGTTCTTTGTTTTGTTTCTTTATGTCTCTCTTTTTTCTTTCTTTTCTTTGTCTTTTCTTTTTTTCTTTCTTTCTGTCTTTTTTTTCTTTCCTTCCTTTGTCTTTTTTTCTTTCTATCCTTTTTTCTTTTGCCTTTTCTTTCTTTCTCTTTCTTTTTTCTTTCTTTTCTCTGTCTTTTCTTTCTTTCTGTTTTTGTTCTTTCTCTCCATTGTCTGTCTTAAATCCTTTCTGCCTCTGTACTTCTCACTTTCACTTTGTCTTTCATCCATGGCTGTTTGCTTGACTCTCACTCTGAATGTTTGTACAGTTTGAACACATGATTGCATACATGTGCATGTGTGGGTAAATGCGAGCCAGTGTAACTTTTGCGGTGTGAAATATGAGTGCCATCTGGTGGTAACTGGTGCATTACTGTAGAGAAGTGGAGAAACCTTTTTTTTTCTGTTTAATCTTTTGCTTATGTGACAGATTAGCTGAAGGACGCCTCTGCAACACTTTGATCACACACGTTTAGTTTCATACGTATAGTACACGACACACACAAAAACACATCCCTCTGAATTATGTCCCACTGTCGACCAAGTCTCTGTCTCAAATTCCACAGCTGGGTAATTACACATATAAATCATAGTTGACACTTACTCTGTGCCAATGTTTGTGTATGAGAGGGGAAAACAGTGCGATAGTGAGTATGCACACATGTGCCTGTGTGCTTATGTGTGTGCATGGCTGTGTTGATTGTCCGAGAGCGACCCTTTTGTGTGCATTTGTGCTTGTACATCATCGCCTCTGTGTTTACTCTCCAAGGTACAACAGCGAGGGCCGTGTAACCAACATCACCCTCCCCACCGGTGAGGTGAGCGGTTTTCATGGCAACCTGGAGCGCTGGTCTCGTGTGGAGGTTGAGGCCTCAAACCGTGAGAACTTTATCACCAGCACCAACCTGTCGGCCAGTGACACCATCTACACCTTCAGACAAGGTATAGAAGTGTCATGGCACCTTGTGTGTTCTTTTCCCCCTCAGAGGGAAAACTGTCTTCCTACAGTTGACCAAAGGAGTTTACACAAAGCCACATATGGGGGCACAGATGTCAAGCCCCCCTTTATTCACGGGCTGACACAGGAAAGGTTACACCTCACCACCCCAGTGCAGCTACGCCGATTCAGTTTACCACAAACATGGTGCAAGAATTTTTATGACTCTTGTGGGAGGGGCTTAAACAAAATACAGAGAAGTAAAAGGAGGGCAGACAGTTAGGTTATAGTGATGTTTAAACATTTATGGCCAGCAAACTGCAATAACGTGGCAGTTATTCTGGTCAGGTTAGGCACACTGACCTATGTTTCTCTTATTCTCTTTTTCATGGGCTGCAATGGATGTCTGCGAGGAAATTCACAGTTTTGAGAGAGGATTTATCCCATTCTATAAATATTTCACACATGGATCTGGCATGACCTCTTTACATAACCAGACTAATGGGCAGTAAAAAAAAATTGCTTTTTTTTTTTTATTTACAAAAACGAGGCAGATCTGTCGTGTGAAATGTCTTAACGATCGCGTGGAGAAAAAAAATGGAAAAGAGGGCAGAGATGAGAAGAGGAGAAAATGAGAGTGGAGTGGAGAAGCCGCTCATGGGAGCAGCTTCTTCTCATGTCATCCCTTTAATTGCTTTCTAGCAGTTGTCACAATGACAGCACTGCAGGGAGAGAAAAGCTGCTCCAACACACACAAATACACTTGCACACACGCAGGCCTGTGCGCAGTGCTACAGTATGACAGAGCTGCCAGGGAAGAGTCGAAATGACCCCCCATTTTAGAGTGCCCCCTCCCAACCCTTTACTTCCACTAACCACAAATTCACTGTGTGTCTGTCTGCCTCTGAGGCTGCAATAACCATATGTACAGAAAGAGGTTTTATAGTGGTGGAGGGAATTTAAGTTACTATCCAGTTTATGAGCCGCATTAAGGTTTACGATAAGAATATAATTTTATTGTTATTTTTGCAATTTTTTATATTAATTGTGTTTTAGAAAACGGTAAAGACATGAGACAAAGTGATATTGGCATGTGTAAATTCTGTCTTTAACTTACTCAGAGCAAATTGGAAATGAAAGAGTTTCTGAGAAACCTTTGCGATGTGTAAACCACCGTCATGACCAAGCGTCCTCTCTTAGCTCACTTCTCTTTTCTTTCCATCTCCCTTTCACCCTCTTTTCATTGCTCTCTCTCACTATCTGTCCATCCGTCTCTTTCTTTCTCCTTTTCTCTGAATCTGAATAGATTACATTTTTCTGAAGATACAATAGGGTGCTAATGTTGCAGCGCGAGCACTAAGCACAGAGAATTTAGTAATTAATTCAAACAAAAAGCCAGACTTGTATTCATTGCATTCATGTAGTCTGCTGCTGTATATCATTGATTTTTCTAAAGGCTGTTTTCTGAGAGGAACTGATGTTTTTTCACACTTTTTTTCATCTGTTGCTGCGTATCTGCCTCCTCGTGTGCCTGTGTGGGTTTATGTGGCTTTGTGTGTGTGTGTGTGTGTGTGTGTGTGTGTGTGTGTCCGCCCCTCTGTATGTGTGTAACCCACTCGCTTGATCGACTCCCAGACCACGCTCAGAGTTCATACAGAGTCAGCGCTGATGGGTCGTTCCTTGTGTCGCTGGCGAGTGGGATGGAGCTGTCACTCAGCACGGAGCCCCTCCTCCCCGGAGGAGCAGGGGGAGGAGTCAGCCCTACAGCCAGTCGCTGTAACATCAGCCTGCCTGGAGACCACGCCCCCAGCCTTATTGAGTGGAGGCAGAGGAAGGAGCAGAGCAAGATGAACTACAGCACTTATGAACGCAGGCTCAGGGTAAAACATCAATCATCAGCTTATTATTCCGTTAACTTAATAGAAAATGAAGTCCTATTAATTCAGTATTACATAAAGAGAGTGCATATAGCAACCTTATACACTGTGTTAACCAGTAAACGTCTCAACCAGAGCCAAATCACATGGAAACCTGTGTAAAAAGGTCGAATTACATCACCTCAGCCACATCCTGCAAGCACTCTCAGTTAAACAAAGGTTGTGTAGTCCGACCTTTATACACCACTACAAGTGTAATCTATCAAGAGGATCTTACTTTTATTTTGAACCCAAGCTGTGAAGTACTTAAAAATGTGGTACAGTTTGGTGTTGGGATGCCGGCGCATGTTTTGACTACTAAATGACGTCACTGACGAGCTGATAGGTCAAATGACTCGGAACCCGTTTTCTGTACTTTCCACAAATCACTCGCCGACTGCAACACCTCTTCTCTATTTCCCTGGCATGGAAAGGAAACTACGCAAACGGAACATTTCATGATGAAATAGGAAAGGACATCTTATCTGATGTGTGCTAATTAATTAGCAGTCCTAGGACTCAGTTCCCCACTTGTTCACAAGATTATTGTTTATTATGCAGGTCCAGTTTGCTCAAAATGTCATCTAAACTAATGAAATGTCTGCTCGTCTCAGACTTGCTTCAACATTTGCATGTCTGAGGCCATATGTAGTTTGTGATGATTATGAAGCAGTGAAATTAAAGAGTTTTACTCCGTCTAGTTAACATTTGACTGATTTTCATGACAGGCACACAACAGGAACCTGCTGTCCATAGACTTTGATCAGAACACCAGAGTGGGGAAGATCTACGATGACCACAGGAAGTTCACCCTTCACATCCAGTACGACTCTCTGGGTCGGCCCGTGGTCTGGTCCCCCAGTAGCAAATACACAGAAGTTAACATCAGCTATTCCGGGGGAGGACTGCTGTCATCAATCCACCGTGGAGAATGGTCTGAAAGGCTGGAGTACGAAAACGACAGGGTGGTGTCCAGAGCCTGGGTCAATGGCAAGATCTGGAGCTACACGTACGCAGACAAAGTAAGAGCTGCACTTATAGAGAATGTGTTCAGGTGTGATGTGACAGACAGTTTGTTTTTTTTTGGATCGTGCTGAGATTTGTTTGATGGCTTCACTTCACTCTTTCTTTTTATCTTTGCTGTGAGCAGAAATGTAACACATCTGCTCTTCCTTTGTTTACTGCTTCAAGGTTATTTCTAAAACCAAAAGTAACACTAGCAGTACGGCAAAAACTACTGTAATGTGAGATTACACTAAGGTGCTTTTCTGCAAACAGTGTTTTCATGTGCATTGGTTTCCATTCATTTTACTTGACAATGAAAATCCTTTTGCAGATTGAAGATTATGTCTGCTTTGTTTTTCTTCAAGTCCAAATATTGTGCAGACTTTTTTAATCAATCTGCACCCACAGCTCTATGACTACACAACAGCTCCATAGCTTAGAGAGAGGTAAAGTCAGACATGATGTTCATTGTTAGGTTTATGTAACTCGCGGGATCTTGAGGCCATAGAACGACATTTACACCAGTGGTTTCCTGGAAGTGGGTTTTACAGTAAACACCCAATGTGCTTGACAAAATAGGTTGAAAAAATGGGCAGTTCATGTTAATTTTATTAAAACTGCAGAGAGGCATGTTCCCTTTAAGTGTGTGACAAAGCTGGAGCTGCCAAGCTACAATTTCCGTCCTTGATATTAATTGTAATATTTAATGAAATGATATTCAGGCTGAAATATGTCTGCTGTCAGCTTTTGTTCTACGACAAAATTAGAGTGTAAATGAGCTTATATTACAGAACCATCTAGAAATGAATAATACCTACATGTAATATTTATACAGTGATATTATACCTTACAGTTAAATAGAAAAGTATTTTTACACAACATGGACTTCAAACAGTCCAATAAGCGAAAGGACTGCAGACAGATTTTAAAGCCTCCATAGCAAAATAGTTGCCCACAGCTGCGTTGATAGTGATGCTTTGATTTTGCTTTACTTCAGTTTTAAGGGTTAAATAGCCTTTCAATGATTAACTTTAACATGAATAGTCCTCAAGCTGAAACCAAGGTTGCTTCTGAAGTGCCGACATTTCGGTGATGCAAAGCTTTCACCGGATGACATTTCAATAGAAAAACACACCAGACAGAAAGAAAAAGATAAGTGCTTCACTATTATAACTGCTCTGTGCATCCGTCTGTGTTCTTACAGTCCATTATGCTGCTCCTGCATAGCCAGCGGCGCTACGTCTTTGAATACGACCAAACAGACCGTCTGGTTGCCGTGACGATGCCCAGCATGGTGAAACACACCCTGCAGTCGCTCCTGTCAATAGGCTACTACAGGAACATTTACACCCCTCCGGACAGCCAGTCCTCCTTCATGCAGGACTACACCCTGGACGGGCGGCTGCTGAGGACTCAGTACTTGGGGACAGGACGTGGGGTCATCTACAGGTACGACGCAGATCACACAAATATGACTGATTGTTGGTTAGTTGTTAATTGCGGGAGGCTATGCAGTGTAAAAGAGGTGACATTGGCAACACCAGCACTTTGATTTTGATGGAACTTGGGCGGCACAACGCATCTTGGCACTAAAGTCAGCTATATAAAAACATAACACTGATTGGCTGATGAAGGTGCTGTAATTAAAGGCTAATCTCAGAAATTTAAAAGCTCTATTACAGCTCTAAGTCTAGCTACGTGCTACACGCACACCCAGCTGTCCTTACAAATTACACTGATTGGACTAATGGGGAGACTGATTAAAGGTCAAATTTTTTATCATCATAGCATGTCAGACACCACTGATCTGATTTTGATGAAAGTTGGAGGACCGATGCGGGCAGCGTTCTGGCATTTAACATTTTTTAATACTTATTGGCTCGTTGAGGACACTACAGTATTATAAACGGCCCCATTTTCAAGATTTGAAAGGCCATAACTGCCGCAGCAGCTGCTCTGATTTTGATGAAATGTTGAAGGATGATGCGACTTGTTATTTAATGGCCAAAGGGATCTTTGTATTATTCATGTGGTATCGCATGTTTACTTATATCAAAGTTCAATTGTTTTACAGTTTACATTTGATCCTTTTTGCTCTCCACTTCTGACATAATTTACTGATTCATCATCTGTCCTGTAAATGTAGCATTTTTTTTCTGCTTCACTCTTATTTTTCCAGGTATACGCCGGCAGCTCGGCTCTCTGAGGTGGTTTATGACTCCACCCTGGTGACCTTCACTTATGACGACGCCTCTGGCACTGTCAAGACCATTCATCTCACCCATAATGGCTTCATAAGCTCCATACGATACAGACAGACAGGTACGTATACGCAAGCAAGCACTCATGGGACATCATCAAACGCACCGACAGCTTTGAATTTCAATATTTAAAATGTGCAATGAGTCGTCTTTAAATCAGTAATTTAAAGGGAACCCTCTGAGCATGAAATAGTCTTATGTGTGCCAAACTGTAAGAGGCTGCACAATGAGGGAACCAGATTTTCTTGAGTAGTATCAATCTCTGTAGTATGGCTTTGAGTCAGTCTTGATGCTATTTCATCTGAGACTGAGACAGCCTCCGTTAGAAGTGTGAATAGGGCTGTGCATGTACGAATGGAAGAGACTGTGGTCTACCGCAGCTGTAAATACGAGACCACCCCCTAGGCTCTGGGCCATGCTAGCTCTTCCCCACCTCCGCCACCAGCCTATGCGGTGGGCTCTATGTGGAGTGACTTCACTGGTGTTGCCTGCATGCATATGAACTTCATGTTCATGTTTGCACTCTTGCCTACAAGGCACAGAAAATAACAAAATCTTACCCGAGGACATCAATTATAGCTGTAATAAGAGGACAATCGTCTCATTTCTTATTCTGGAAATTAGTTAGAGAGACATTGCACTTCATAATTTCCAGCATTATCCAGTAACAGCATTAACATCAATGGGCCCCTTTAGCTCTGGCAGCAGATATGTTCGGATATCGTCATTGTAAGACAGTTCCCCAATTCCCTCAAGTTACAGATTCTTTCCAGGGTCGTTGAGAGTGCTCTCATCTCTGCTGCTGGTTCACTTCACATGGCTTTGTGATTGGCTCGCAATGATCAGGTGTCACTAATCTGCAAGGCTCAGCGCGTGTGTGTAAATGTGTGTGTGTGCTCGTGTGTGTGTTTATCGCTTTGCCCTCACTGTGAATAGACTCTCACCTTCCTTTAACTGATCTCATTTCAGCAGAACAAACGGAGACTTGGAGAGAGGAGAGATAGTGGTAATTGTCCCTTGAGAGGAGACAAGGAAGAGTAGGGACAAAAAAGGAAAGACAGGTATATAAAGAGGCAGGTGAGGGGAAAAAAGGAGCAGAAAAGGAGAGGAAAAGATGACAGCTTGGGGAAGTGACAGCTAGAGAAGCGAGACGAACAGACTGCAAGTTCCCCAGGGCTGTAGAAAAGCCTCCACATCACTCTCAGTGCCTCTGCCATTTTCCCATTAGCGCAGGTTTAGAATCAACATTCCACAGAAAATAAAAATAGAAGATGTAATGCTGATCCAGCTCTCTATAGTCTCCAAAGCCAGACACTTAGTCATTTTAACTGCAATCAGAGTCATCTCAAATAGCTCCATAATGGTGTTTCATTAGCAGGTCTTTTTCCAAATGGAGGATAGGCTGCAGTAGCTAGCAGCAGAGGTGATGAATAGTGTTGTTAAAGTTGATGCTCTGACATTAAGGAGCACATTGGCCCATCATGGCTATTGTCTTTAGATTTCATTATCCCTCCATATTAAAGGTCAACAATGGAAATGCCATAGAGGTGTGGGGATAGTCAAGATTGAATGGCTTGCACTGCGTGTGTCTGTGTTAATGATGTTGAATTAGTCGTTGATTTGAATTAATTAGGCAGACCTGCACGGGTAGCACGATGGCCAACTGTGAGGGCCGTGTGTGCAAATGCATCTGTGGTATGTGTACCATTCACGCACATGCTAATGCATGGTCCTGAAACTTCAAAATGAGTGTATTTCTCACATGAAACCGCTCTGATTCTTTCGCAGGCCCCCTGACAAGTCGGCAAATTTTCCGCTTCAGCGAAGAGGGCTTGGTCAACGCCAGGTTTGACTACAGCTACAACAACTTCAGAGTGACGAGCATGCAGGCAGTCATCAATGAAACCCCCCTGCCTATTGATCTGTACCGTTATGTAGACGTATCCGGAAGGGTTGAGCAGTTTGGGAAGTTCAGCGTCATCTTTTATGACCTCAACCAGGTAAGCAGAACACTGTCATCTAAAATACAACACGCGTGAATTAGGATGCCAACCTCAAGTTGTTCCTTTGATGTTGTCAAAGCTGCACTAGAAATCTTTTCATATTAACAAAGGATCGAATGACATATAAAAGATGCAGCTCATACCGACAAACTCACAGAGAATACCAAACTGAAACTGAACTAAATTAGCGTCTTTCAACACATTTCTTGGTATTGTGGCCTCAAACTTTATTATTTTGGTTCATTATCACAGCTGTCATCAACCACAGTACATCCCAATTTGAATAAACCCATTCTACTTTAGCTGATAAGCACTGCATCGAAGACTGATGAAGTTAGCAACTAATTGGTTAGCATAGCATCTAGCATTAAGCAGCTAAAGAAGCAGATATTTCCCTCAGGAAAAAAAGCTAAGCTAAAAACATGTAATTGGACTTAGATTTGTCTAGTGCCCAAAAGCATGACTCTAACTTGCTTACTTTAGTCTATTTTTGTTTGATATACAAATTGGCAGCTGTTTGCTATTGCGTCGCAACATATTTTCACCTTACAAAACGTTATGTTTCTTTTCTGATGTGTGGCTTACCCCTTTCTTCTTCTGTTGTTTAGGTGATCACCACTCATCTTATGAAGCACACCAAGGTATTTAATTCCTACGGCCAGGTGGTAGAGGTCCAGTACGAGATCCTTAAATCCATCGCCTACTGGATGACCATACAGTATGACTCGGCAGGGCGCACAACTACTTGCGACATCAGGGTGGGCGTGGACAGTAACGTTACACGCTACACTTATGAGTACGATGCAGACAGCCAGCTGCAAAGTGCTTCAGTTAACGAACGACCTCAGTGGCGCTACAGTTACGACCTCAATGGGAACATTAACCTGCTCAGCCATGGGACCAGTGCCAGGTTAATATGTTTCCTTCTAACAATTATCTCTTTAACTATTGAACGGATAGCAGTTTCATTTGAGTCTGACATTCATGATCCCCAGATTATTAATTCTGCTGAATATAGTGATCCCCTTACTATTCTTCTTTCACCATTAAGACGTTAACATTTGAGTGAAAGTTTTGATGGATTGCCATGAATGGATTGCAAAATACCCCTCGGGTAATCCCTTCACTTTTTTCATCATCTGGTGAAACGTAGAATTTGTTCAATACTTTGGTTAATGATCAGTTACGAGCAAAAAGGACATTCCCATCAGTCTCAGTAAATTCATAAATGGCAAGATGGTCAACATAATGCGCGCAATGTCATTGTTAGCATGTTAGCATGTCTTGCTACTTAGTCCTGCTGTGTTCACAGCAGAGTCACTTTATCTGTTTGGTTTTATTCCAGGCTGACGCCGCTGCGTTACGACCAGAGAGACCGCATCACACACCTCGGAGAGCTACAGTACAGCGTGGATGACGACGGCTTCCTCCGCCAGCGAGCCAATGATCTGTTCGACTACAACTCCAACGGCCTTCTGACTCGCGTCTTCAACCGAGTGACCGAGCGCACCGTGTGGTACCGCTACGACGGCCTGGGTCGGCGCGTGGCCACCAAAAGCAGCCAGGGCGAGCAGCTGCAGTTCTTTTACGCCGATCTGTCACATCCCACCAGGGTCAGCCATTTGTACAACCACAGCAGCAACCTGATCACGTCACTGTACTACGACCTGCAGGGCCATCTCATCGCCATGGAGCTGAGCAGCGGGGAGGAGTACTACGTCGCCTGCGACAGCGTGGGGAGTCCGAGGGCTGTTTTCTCTAGCAAAGGGCGACTGGTCAAAGAGATCCTCTACACGCCTTACGGAGAGGTCTACCAGGACACCAACCCTGACTTCCAGCTTGTCATCGGCTTCCACGGAGGCTTGTACGATTCTCTCACTCGGCTGGTACATTTAGGCAGGCGGGATTATGACACGCTAGCCGGTCGTTGGACCTCACCCAATCACGAACTGTGGGGGGAGCTGAGCAAGGAGCCGAAGCCGTTTAACTTGTACGCCTTTAAGAATAACTGCCCAGTGGGGAAAGTGGAGGAGGTGACTAAGTTTACTACAGGTGAGCTTCACGCACTCATTCACTCTGAACTCAACACTGAATCGGTTATTAACAGACTTACGTAAGCTGCTACAGGCAGATATTGCACTCTGCAACACTACTCCTACACACGCCTGCATGGGAAACATATGCCATGCAGATTGAGTAAACAGGGCTCACTGCTAACCACAGGTGAGCTGTGTGGCAGAGAGAAGATGTGACAGACAGAATGTACTGGCAACAGAAAGGACAGCCAAGCTTCAGATCGGCTTGTTTTTTAACTCAGACTGTTATGTTTTGTTCCCTCTGTCTGTCAAGAACATACTGTTTCCCCGAGAGGCAAAATAGAAACTCAAGCGAGGGAGAGAGATGGAACAGCACAATGAATATAGGATGTTGGTGGGGGCGTATGTCCTTCTGGTTAATGGAACATTCATTTGGCCCGTCACGTTTCCCTGCAGCAGGATTGTTTATTACAGAATGAATCTGTTTGTCAGGGAAACACCAGCCGAGCCATCCCTGACACGTATTATGCTCATATATTGTGTGATTTCCTGAACAAGTGTTGTTTCCCTGGCCTTATGACTTTTTGTTTGCTTCACAGTATACACACTATATTCCAACTTTCTCCCGTGTAATTTTCTCTTCCTCTCTATGTGTGTGCGTGTGTGTTCAGACATTGGTAGCTGGCTGCAGCTATTTGGCTTCCAGCTTCATAATGTTGTCCCAGGCTTCCCAAAGCCTGATGTTGGCAGAATGGAACAAACATACGAACTGATGAAGACCCAGACCAAGACTCAGAACTGGGACACCAGCAAGGTGAGCTCTCCACCACTACAACTTGCGGCCAAATGCAGAAGCAGCTCTTTGAATCGGGTGTCCCTGCGTTAATAGTTTTGTAATGACCTTATGATAAAAGGTATCTTTTAATATGTCTTTTCTTCTCTTCCCTACCCATCATATTAAACCACTTCTAAATGTTGAGCTTTTGAGTTGTACCGACCAGCAGAGCAGTTATCATTTGCTTGATCTTTTTTAAAGAGCCAAGGTGAGGCATGCAGAGGGCCGAAAGGTTAAGGGCTGACAAGCACTACACTGTCATAAAAAGTGACATTGTAATGAAGTGAAAAAAATTTAATATATAATAGAGTTAAATATGAGCATTTTAAATACAAATGTACAATAATATAGATAATAATACAATTTGACTATGAAAGCAACAGTAATTTAATATGCTTTAATTATTTTGCAAATGTTTGGTTTATATATAACCAATGATTGTTTCTGCTCTCATTGTACGAAATTGAAGCCAAAATAGCCCCCATGACGGCCGCTGCCATCTTGCGATGGTGACGTAATTTGGAGCCAGAGTTGCGCAGTAGAGATCGGCTGGTGGAGCCGCCGTAGCCACTTCCAAAACACACACCTAACTTAACAAAAAAAACAGCAAAGATCCCGCTCGTCGGCGTAGTCAACACCAGAACAGCTTCTTTGTGTTGGTCTGAAGCAGACGTTCACAGATGTGTAAACTTCAATGACTGTAGTGATTGTTTTAGTTATGTCTCCTCTCGCCGTTCCTCCTCTACTCTGCTAATCCGGAACAGATCGGCTGCAGGTGCCGAATTTGTCAACAGAGCTGTCAATCATCATTTTTATAGCATCAAATAATTAATTAAAAGAAAACTTGTCAGAAAAACACTTGGACGTAAATCAGCATGATAATAACTAACTATAATGACAGAAACCATGTTTGAGAAACATTTATTTGAGGTGTATTTTGATTTTATAGTTTGACTCATGTCCCATCTGTTAATGTGGAGGAGGCATGCTTTATGACCTATACTGCAGCCAGTCAGCAGGGGGCGATAGAGAGGGTTCGTCTTCACTTTTAGGGAGCTGTCATGGCGTCCATCTTATTATACAGTTAATCAATGTGATTATTTCTTTCATAACTATCTATGTATTTAATTAATGTTGAGCACTTTGGATCTCTGTGTGGGTGAAGGTCAACGGTCCTCTTCAGAAGCTCATAGGCACTCTAACTGCCCTTTATGTTGTCTTTGACTTTAATGGTTCCTCCTAATGAGCAATAATGGCTGATATCAATGTCACATTAATAATAAAAGTTAGTTAGAATGTCAATATGAGGTAGAAACATAACTCTTTTGATAACTATGCATTATCTTTACAGTCAAGTTAGTCAAGCTGTACCTGGTTCCAGTTTCTTAAATGTGACTTATTTACTTAGATTTACTTAATTAGGACAGATTTTTTCTACCTACATTTAGTGCTCACAATGTGATGATCCAAACGGTACGACTGCAAAGATTATGACTGGTCCTATTAAACGTTTTTCAGCCCTGATGTCCTAAGTCATATGAGGAAGCTTACTGGTACAGTCATTATGCTTACAACGCAGTAATGACAGTTTGACTTGTGAGAGTGAGAAACCACAAGTGTTGCTGAAAACATTAATGATGGCTCCATTCTATTTAAGTGTACCAGAAAGTCATGCCAGTGTGTCAGTGAGCGAGCATGAAGAGCAACAGGCCTTTTCCGGTGTTATTTTTTACACCTCTGCTTTTCCGACTGTGCCATGTGATGTCATCAGTGTAAAAGACCCATTTGTGCATTTTTTATTAACGCTATAGAGTTCTTTTTCCGGCTGTAAAAGTCAAACAACCTGAAAGACTCAGTGATGAGTCCAGTCACACGTGCTATATATATCTTTTACCATGTCTTTCATTTTTCCAGGTGGTTTTGGGGATCCAGTGTGAACTGCGGAGACAGCTGAGGAGTTTCATCTCTCTGGAGAGGTTACCTCTAGTCTCAGAACCTGTGGGCTCAACTTGCCACAGGCCGTCACGCCCTCCTCCCTTCGGCTCCCGACCCTCTCTTCTGGGCCCCAGCATCCGGTTTGCCGTCTCCCATGGCCGCGTCAGCGCTGAAGTCATCGGCGTAGCCAGCGAGGACAGCCGGCGCGTGGCAGCCATTTTAAACGGCGCTGTTCACCTGAGCGGGCTGAGCTTCACCGTGCGCGGATGTGACACCCATCACTTCCTCCAGTCCCGGCCCATTGAGGAAGACCTCGCTCTGGGGTTAGGAGTCGGGGGGCGTGTCCTAGAGAGCGGGGTGAACGTGAGCGTGTCTCAGATGAGCGCCATGGTGAACGGCAGGACTCGACGATTCGCTGATATCACTCTTCAGCAAGGAGCGCTGTGCCTGTGCGTGCGCTACGGCGGGAGCGAGGAGGAGGAGAGGGCGCGGGTGAAGGAGGAGGCGAGAAAGAGAGCGGTGGAGGGGGCGTGGGAGAAGGAGAGGAAGAAGGTGGAATTAGGGGACGCGGGGAGCAGGGCGTGGAGCGAGGCGGAGAAGCAGCAGCTGCTGACCGGAGGACTGGTTCAGGGTTACGACGGCTACTACTCCCTGCCTATAGAGCAGCAGCCGGAGCTGTCCGACTGCCCCTCCAACATCCACTTTATGACACTGAGCGAGGTGGGGGGCAGGTAACAGAGACACACGAGCAGCCCCCCACCCCACCAAAGACTGCCTGTTTCTACTCTACTCTGATTTGTTCTACTGTTTCTATACTGTATCAAAAAAAGAAGAAGATGACGACAGAAGAAGAACAAGAAGAGAGATTGGGGAAAAAATGATTTCCAAATGCCTTTAATTGTGACAAAATGATGGTATTTTATTATTATCGTCCAGTTTCTCCAATTTCTAACAGTGGCACAAGCAGTGTGATTTGGCTGTGGCTTTGCTTTTTGTATCCGACTGGCCTGGGACTGACCGACCGACCGACCGACTGACTCACTGACTGACTGACTGACTGACTGACTGTATGTCATTCGCTGTTTCAACACTGTTAATCATTTTGGACTTCTGTTCAAATTCACTGAACTGTAGTGATGAAGACTTTAGGATCGATCCTCTTCATGACTCAAATCAAGAGCTCTGCGGTTGCCATTTGAGTTCCTACATGGTTTACCTCGGATATACTATCGTTTACATATTGTGTAAGAGAGGCCTTGTCGACTCTGACACTCCCCTTTAGAGAAGGAAACCTCTCCTGGTATTCCGCCTCTGGTGTGCTCCAACAGTAGTTTGTATGAGTGTGTATACTAAAATCAAGAATGTACATAGCCAGTGCTTTCACACTGAAAAAAGTGCTCAACTGGAAATTCTGTTGTTCATAAGTAAGTGTCAGTATTGTTAATCAATAGAAAAACAGTTACATTTTTGCAAAGAATTATACATGGCTATAGTAAATATTCTCGCTGAAAATCTGACTTTATTGGGTTACAATGCTGATTAAAGTTATTATGTGTGAATTACCAAACTGCTCGACGGGATTTCATACACATTGTTGCTTGTTATTTCTCTCTGTGTCTGCTCTCTCTCTCTCTCTCTCCCCGTCCTCACTCTGTCTGCGCCTCCTCTCCACACATTAGTTGTGCGCTCTTTGTTCTTGTTTCTGGGAAGTTTGTAACTTTCAAATCTGTGCTGTCATTATCACCCATCATTATGGCTCAAACTGAGATATGCATGAGGAACCTGCGTCTGTCAGAAGAGAAGAAGGAAGAGAGAGAGAAAAAAAAAAAGAAACGCACAGAGGAAGGGAAAAAGAAATGTGACAGCTGAGGCTCAGCGAGTGGGTGGTGAGTGCAGAAGGGGCAGGACCTGGAGTTGGCTGTGCTGTTCTCTACAGCTTGTCTCCTCTCATTAGGAAATGCCAATCAGACTACATGTGAACCACTTCCAAGCCTCCTTCCTCCTCCCCGAAAAGAAAGTTTAAAAAGACAGCAAAGAAGTTTGTTTGTTTTTCTTTTCTTTTTTTTTTTAATCTAGCTACCACTAATCCACCTCCCCGTCCGTCTGCCTATCCCCACTCTGCCTCCCTCCCGTCGTCACTCCACCATCTGCCCACCATTAATTGTTTGTGTTTCTCTCCTGGGCTGCGGATGACAGAGCTGCACAATGCATATGTTCTGACTGCCAGCAGGTGATATACGTTCCCGACGAGCACTTTGCTGATCGGCCGCGATGCACCTTCCCTTCTAAACCATATGCTCTGCGAGATACTGTCCAACCTCATCTCTGTGGTGACGAGATGGAGGGTCTGGTTGCTAGGAGACCGCCGCACTGAAGAATTGTCTGGGCTGAATGGTTGCTCTCTCTTTCCCCTCTCTCTCTCTCTTTCTCTCTTTTTTTTCATAAGGAGCCAGTAATGTCAATCAGATGAATGACGGACCCCCCTCGCTCTCTAGCAGTCAGCATTCTCTCCATGGAAATCAGTACTTCAATATGTCAAATTGAATTTTTGTTCCACATTATGTGTCACACGGAGGCTCGAGTGTGTATGGCTGTGTGTGGGTGACCTCATTTAAAAGAGTTTATTTCAACCAATACCATTTATTTCCTTTGCCATTCACATAACCGAATTGCATTAAGAAAACAAAGCACAATATTTGTTGTCAACTTATGAATGCAGTAATGGATATTAATGTTGCAGCAGTTGAATATTTTACATCAAATCCCTGAAAGTTAGTGCTGTATATGCAGAAACAAAAAAAAAGGAAATACTGGAGGGAGATCTGAGGCACTGCTAGAACTGAAATGAGTTGGATTTAGCAAACAAGAGCTGCTTAATTGGAAAGAAATGACATTTACTTCACACCCAGCGTGAAAAATGCAACAGAAGGAACCATGCAAAGACGGCATTTTTGTTTATAATTAGGTCAATGGAGAGCTTTGGGTTTGCCCCTAACCGAAAGCCTGCTGCGCCGCCTTCTTTTTCCTCATTTTCTGTCCCTGAGCAGCGTGCGGCCCCTGCTGCTGGAGGTAAGAGTCGGGGCTGCTGTGTGTCGGTGACAGGCTATTACTGGGCGTCTGTGCCTCTGTGTGTGTTTGTGCCCGTCTCTGAGCTGTGACAGGGTAGAGCAGAGGCATGGCAATTCCTTGTCCGGGGGTCTTGAAAGCTGCTATCAAGTTCTTGATATGCCGGAAATATCGTTTCTGCACACCAGGAGTGGTCTGAAACACAAGAGGAGGAAAATAAAGGCAGGGAATTCAGCTTCTCCGTCTCCCATCTCCACATCAAACCCCTCGGGGACATGGCGAGGACAGGACAGGACCGGCTTGAAATGAGCTCGCACAGATTCACCTGATAAAAAGACATCAGACATGCTAAAAGTAGAGGCAGGAATGTGCAAAGGGAGGGGCTGGGGATTGCGTCAGTTATATTTTATATATCTAGTCCACTGATCCACACTGAGCACATAGTCAAAAAACAAAAGGACACAACGATAAATAAGATGATGCAAAAGAAAGTCAATCTATAATTGCTGTACAACCGCTCCAGAGGAGTGGGAAACAGACTCGAGGGGTTTAGAAGCTAAATTGGGAGAATTCTGTTTGCGGTTGTCACTGAAAGCATCTGCTCCCCCGGGCCTTAATGTTAGTCAACAAAAAGCATTTATTTTAGGAGTTATGTGTGAAACCTTAGATGCTTAAAGTGTCCTATTACCGCTATCGTGACTGAATAAACTGATGTAATAGAAAGATGTTTTTTATCTGATGTATAAATCAAACGAAGCTTTTGCCACAGCTTCCTGTGACTTATCCTCCACTTCTTTTTACGCGTCAGAGAAATTCAACTTTGTCAATAATCTCTCACAAAGTTTTTCATTATTTTTAATTGTTAATCAATTTTCCGCTTTGCTCACAGCTGTCACCTTAACATTTAATATCCGTAAACCATAGAGCATTAAATATTTCAAAGTACTATAATTTTGTCAAGTAAGGGCTTTTAAAAAAGCATTATTTGTTTCCAGCCTGTGCGATCAATCATGCAGGAGGAAACGGTGGTAAACCTTGTTCCTTGAATGCAGTTTGAAATCATTTAATCAAACGCAGAGAGCACTTTCCACAGCAAAGCACTTTGGTTGTTTCTGTCTCTGGCCACAAGTGTTACCTCTGTTCCCTGGAATATTTCATTAAAGTGATTGATTTTGCACATGAATAATGTAAACTGTTATTGAGCTTGTAGTGAAATGCGTGTAATTCAAGGCTTTTCCCTGTATCTGTTTGCTTGATGCTGTCAGTAAAAATGAGCGAGGGTGAAATGTAGTTACAACAGCATCTTGCTTAGTTGTCACACAGAAAGAGACATCGCCTTCAGATGTTTCTATACATCCACATCCCGGGGTGTTTGCCAACCCTCAGTGCTCAATTACATATCCCATCAGAAATGCTGTCAAATGCAATTCTGCGTTTCCCATCTCTGGAGTACGCTGATGCCGTGGTGCCTTGAATTTGAGGCAGGTTGAGGGGGGGAAATCACAGGGTGTTGAAGGAAAAGAAATGCACCCCTTCTTGTTCTGCAAAATGTTTGACTCAAATTCACAGCTTGCTGAATTAGGCCGGCACAAAAAAAACACAACCTGCAGATCTAATAAACAGCATCCAAAGGGAGGCTGGTTCTGTAAAGTTCCAGGCCGTGGGGAAAGAGTCAGCACAGAAAGAAAGAGCAAGAAATAAGATAAAATGTGTCACCTCTGCGGCCCACGACCCTGCAGCGTCCTTGTGAAGTCTGTATGTGTAGACGTATCCATTGCTCCTGCACACACACACAGAAACGACTTTGACCCTGGGTTCATCTTTCAATTTAATGAAATAAGTATTTGCCTCTGCCGTCGCCGCTATTGCTCCAGTGAGACTCACATTTCACACTAAATAATAGGCCGCCCCATTTTTGGGGTTTCAGTTAGCACTCGGTTTGTTTATGCCTTTGTGCTTTATTTTCTTAAATGTGCTGGGATCAATAATCGCTGTAATAGCAGAAAATAAGGTTATGTGTTGATGTGATTATAGAGCTCTAAGTAATGGCACTAAGAGAGACACTGCACTATCAGTGCAATACTCACAGCACACACAGGCAGTAGACATCTGGCACAGAGTCACTGTTACGGACTAGGTAGCACCCATCCCGCCCGTCCTGGGCCAGCCGCCGCTCCCCTTCTTCTTTGCCAATGGGTCCGTGGTAGATATTCAGGTTGTCCATCACAGCTTCTCTCCCGATCTGCTTTTTCTTCTGCTCCCCGGTACCAGCTCTTCTTCTCTCTCTCTCTCTCTCTTTACCCTCAACTTCAACTTTTTGTTACTGCAGGCAAGCCTTTTGGTCTTCTCTGCGTCTGCTCTACACTGGGAACACGGGTGAGGCAGCTGTCCTGTGTCTCATCTGATATTCACCTCTCGCTGTTTCAGATGTTTGTCGGGGAGCCTGAGCTCTTGCCAGCCAGCGTTCTGATTTTCCACCTTCTTAACCAGACTGATAGCTGCTCTTTCTTAACTCTAACCTTTATGGCTTGGTGCTCAGTCTTCCTCTTTCACTACACAAACACACACGTGTGCAAAAACACACACACACACACACAAGTGTGGGTTTGTGTATCTCTCAGGAAATGATTGTATTTTTTTCAACAGGAAATAACTTCAAAGATTCTAACTGAATATTTCCACAACAATAGAAAGCACAAGAGAGGGATAAAAAAGCAATATCACCGTTTTCACACAGGAACACGTATATTGAGCTCGTGCTGTGACTTATGCTGTTTCCCACTCAGTTATCTGGAGGCCTCACTTTGTTTTCTTATTAACTGAAGTTTGCTTACACTGTCTGTTTCCACGAGTCGTGATGTTTACTGTGCAAAAACCAGCAGTGGAGGATGTAGTGAGATCCTTTACCCACAGTACATTAGTACATGAATGTAAATTACTCCGTTACAAGCAACAGTAAGAAGTCAAAAAGAACTTTTTTCCCCCCCTGTGACTTGAGTTAATATATGACATCATAAGGTTCTCGATAGTGATGCATTGCAAAGTGTAAGCAGCATCTTAGTGCTGCAGCCGGTTGAGCCACAGCTAGTTCGAACACTTAACTATTTAACTTTATTTTTAAATGAATTGTTTTTTTAAACTTTTCTCTTTTCTTTGCTTTTATTCTGAAATATTGAATCATTTTACACCTTTGCTCCTCCATCCGTTATTTAAACTAAACATTTAAGAAGTTTTGGTAGAGCTTTTGAAAGGGGTCGCAACCCCAGAGGGTTTGGAGCAACTGGTTCAATTTTAACAATGTATTTCATATCTTTTAGACGTGTTTATGTGCACTTATAATCTGAAGTGTACTCACCATGTTGCTGTCAAATAAATGTAGTGGGATTAAAGTACAATTTTTCCCTCTGAAATGTGGAGTGTAAAGAGCCACAGAATTATACTGAAGTACAGCACTTTGGTAAATGACTTTTCACAGCTGGTATAATATATAACCACAATTATTATAATATTATAATATATAAAAATAATATTTCTGTGCTTGACTTGATATCAAACACACACACAAGAAAGACAAATATGCATTGAGGCCTAATCAGATCGTAAAATATCAACATGTTAGATTTAAATGATCAAATCTAATGTTGCTTAAGAAGGAGAAATTGTCTGTCAGGCAAACAAAAAGTTTGTCACCTGCTGTGTGAAAGTCTTTCTTATATGTCCATGTTAACAGTTTCTTATCCCCCAACCACACTGTGAAGCACATGTTCTCAGTCACATGTCAGTGGTCTGTCTTCTGCGATACATGTGTCAAGGACAGTCGCACCTGCTCGGTAGAACAGAGAGGAATCAGCTAATGAATCTGTGTGCGCATGAACATACTGTGGAGCTGCAACAAACCCATCCTGCAATCTGTCCTGTCAGTCGGAGAGTTCTGTTGTGTCAAATCGAGGATGTGCTGATTAAAATATTTAATGTCTGCAGCAGTGACATCCTATTCACATTCTCCCAAGCTGATAGCACCGCGTCTGTTGTTTCAAGCTCATCAGCCATGTTGAGATGTATATCATCTCGGTTCATTCACACCGTGGTCACGACTTCACAGAGTCCTTCAGACCACCACGTGCTGCAGCTAAAGACCCTTCAGGAAGGAACACCATGTGACTGACCGTTCAGTCTACCCTTTGAGTCGGTAGCTCTCTTTAATGCAGCATTTGTTAAGGATTCGTGTTTTTTTATACATTCAGAACTGTAGCCAACATGAGTCATCAGTCTGTGTCAGAGCAATGTTTCCCTCGGCTCAGAAAGATCATGAGCGCTGGGACTTTGGGGCTCTGTCTGGAAAAGCAGCCAGTGGCATCTTACTCACTGCTTCCACAGCACTTTAGCGCCATCCAGTGGCAAGTGTTTGAAAGATTAATGAGGAGTGAACTACTGCAAGTTGCTTAAGGTAAGAAGTGTTCTTTTCTTTTGGTTGCAATGTTAATCTGTAGAAACAGTCAGACCATAATGAAGCTCAAACACTTAACCATTCAGGCATGCACAAAAGCACTTAACCTTCTTATGTAGAATACTCCCTACAGCCTTCACCAGTGCAAAGCGGAATTATACCATAGCCTACTGCATCATCTCTCAGCTCACAGAGAGGCAGGCCAGGGTCAATGCAGAATGCAGTGGATCTATACTGGACACAAATAGCAGCCAGAGATACATCATTGATTAGCGAGCGGCTCCCTCGACAAACGCAACCGGCTGGACTGGAATGCATCATAAGGACATTAGTATGAGATTATGAGATCTGGCCTTGATATGTACGGAATCCATGGGAGACATTCAGGCAGAGGAGAAAAAGGGGGGCAACTGAATGTCCATCTGCCGGGCCGACAGTAATACCAGCACTCTCATTCCCAGGTGGGGGGAGCTCTCAGTCACAGCTGTTGGAGGGTAAGATTGGGGAAAGGAAAGGAAAAAATTGTGAAGGGATTCGGATTCACAAAACTGTCTGTGGATGGAATTGGACAGAAATTTACCCATACATTCTGCCATTTTTGTAAAAGAATAGAAGTTATTCAGAGACTTAACTAAAAAAAGTGTCATAACAAATATGCATAATATACATAATAACTTTATTTCTTATCAGTCAAAGAGACGGAGTAATATTAATTTTCCTTAACTGTATTTACAGAATAATACCAGACAAATGTTAAAAAAAGTTAAATGATTACACAATGTTTTGGTCCCAGAAAGAACAGTAAAAGTAGCATTGTTTGACTGCTTAATAATTATCCTTATAATCATATATCATGAATATTCTAGCCTTGTTGTGCCCTACAAAGCCAAAATGCAGTAACTTTACTTCAGTTAAATGCAAAAGCAGAATATAACTTTCTGACAAAATGTGAAACATTATTAAACCATAGAATTGTTTAATTTCAGAGCTGCATCATAGCTAAAGCAGAGCTTATTAGCTTAAATTTAAGCTAGCTGGTAAGTTAGCCACAGCTACAACAAGCTAAAACTATATTTATGTTTTCCTCTTTACATATTTCCTGTTATTGGAAAATCCCTTTCATCATCCAAAATCGTATGTATCTTGCCACATGAATGGGCCCGTAGCTAAATCCAATTATGATAAAGACAGCTGCTACACTAGTCCTGCTGAAATGTTACCATATTAGCTTAGCGGTGTAGCTGTAAGCCTCGGAGTCCTTGCAGGTTTAAAGGCTTTTTCCTTTATTTTTAAACCTCCAATGACTGATTTATGTTTTGCTTACACGCATTCTGGACAGAAAACTGCACAAATCCTGAGGAAATATCTGACTCTATCTGAGCTGCTAAATGCTGCACTATGTTCACCAGCTAGCTGCTGACACTGTCTGCCGTTCTGTGCTGAGCAGGTGTGTAAAACGGATTTCTAGAGCTTTTTCATAGCTGCTTGCTGTAGGATTAAAGGCATAATTTGATTATTTATTCATTACACAGTTTGGCAAACGAGCCTTAAGACTTTGAATCCTTTTTATCTCAGATTCTTGTCTTTAGTTACATTATCTGTCTTTGCACAGCAGCATTGAGCTCTGCTGGAACTTGACTCAGACAGTTATAGTAACAGTTCTGTCTCACACATCCATGCTAATTGGAGTTCAGCAGTCACTTGACATTGGCATCACTTCTTGGGGTGTGAAGCCAGTAAATGAAAAGGAAAAGTCTCCCCTCTGGGCCTGGCTAAGCAGGACCAGAGGGCTCCACAATCGCCAGATCTTTCAGATCACTGAGTTTTCTGGAGAAGGAGCTCAGCCTGGTGCTAAAGGAGCCTCTCTTTTGGCTCTGATCTTCCCTACGGGTCTTCAAACAAGCACAAAGGCCCTTGCAGAGTCCTCCAAGACGTCCCCGGAAATGGTTTCCAATGAAGCAGTAGAGAACAGGATTGATAGCAGAGTTGGAGAAGCCAAGCGAGAGAGTGAGAGGGGTCAAGGTCTCGATGGTCCAGTTTACCCAGCAGCCATCCAACCAGCGATCTTGCTTTAGCACGCTCAAGAAGGTCACACAGTGGAACGGGAACCAGCAGAGGAAGAAGGCCAGCACCACAGCAGCTACTGTCCACAACACCCGCTCAAGCCCCCTGCCCTCCAGTGGTCTGCTTCCGCTGGAGCTGGGGCTCACACAAGGGGTCGGAGGTCTCTCTGGTTTACTGCAGCTCTCCTGGGATTTAAAAGATGGCATGTTTGGGGGATGTGAGGGGTTCTGCATTCTTACCAGCCCTGTATCAGCCAACAAATTTCTACCAATAGCGCAGTAGCAACAAGAGACGACGAGCAGTGGCAGAAGGAAGCCCAGAACAATCTTCATACACACCAGGGTCATTTGCGATTCATGACTAGGAAAATCAATCCCACAAGCGACCACACCGTACTCCTCATGGTGCAAAAGTGTCCTCAAATACAAGCCAGGGGCTGAACAAGTGAAAGCCAGTACCCACACCAGGATGCATGTGAGCCGGGCACGTCTGGGGTCTCTTGCACTCTGGGAACGGAGCGGATGCACAATGGCCAGGTAGCGGTCCACGCTCATGCTTGTGATAAAGAAGATGGATGCGTACAGGTTGAGATTGAGGAGAAATCCACAGACTTTGCAGGCAATCAGGCCAAAGGGCCATCTGTAGCCTTGGGAGTAGTAGACGGCCCACAGCGGGAGAGACAGCAGGAACAGCAGGTCAGACACACAAAGGTTCAGCATGAAAGTATTTGCTACAGTTCTCCTGGAGGCACTGGAATGAGCCAGCACACACACTGCCAGGGCGTTGGCTACAGTTCCCAGCACGCAGATAACACTATAAATGGCGGGGATAACTGTGGTCATGGGTACATGGGGCCAGTCTGTGCAATTGGGAGTAGAGGTGTTCCCAGAGATCTTTGTTAAATTAGTTGAAGAGGTGGAGTTGAAAAGAGAGAGGTCATTTGGGATTGCCATTATGAAACTGGATGTACTGTTGAGTCACACAATTTGACTTCCCTCCTTTCAGTTTTCCAAGGTCAGCTGGAAATAAAACAAAACAGAGAGGAACATATTAAATTCAGCTGCCTTTTACGGACAAAAAAAGATATCCTCCGGAGCAATCTTTAGTTGGCGCCAGTGTTTGTTAGCTGTCATACTTGATAACTAATCACAGCAAAAATACATTACGCCATTCTTGAAGTGTGGCAGTAATGAAATACATATGAAGGGGTTGTAATAATCTGGCTGCTTAATGGATGCCTCAGAAAAATCTATTTTGTATTAATGACTGTGAAAAGTTTTAGAAACATTCATGATTTCAATGAAAAAAGTGTCGACTTAATTTTAGGTTTAATACTTTACAGGAATCTTAAAAGTCAATTAAATTGTTCTCGGTTGTGTTTTGGTCCAGTACACCAGAGGAATAAATTATTAATAACATACAAACAGAGTTAAAGCAGACACTCAGTATTGGGGAAATTACACATGGCGATTATGCTAAGACAGAAGAAACAGAACAATTTATTATAAAATTCAGACTCAAATCTAACCAGACTTAATATATCATTTCTATCTTTTTAAAGAATTAATTTTACCTAGAGTAGTTGAGTGTCCAGTCCAAGCAGTCAGGCAGTTTTCAATGCGTCTTTTGGCTAAAGTCCATGTCAATGACAATCGCTCCTCGACCCCTTTAAGGGAAATCTGCACAGCTGAGTATCCCGGACCAGATCACGCCTCTGTGTCTGTGTGTGTGTGGAGTGTAGAGAAGAGACAGACAGTGGGCTCTGAGAAACCAGATGAGGTTGGGTGTCTTATAGCCCCCAAGACCCTCTTGATGATTGCACAACAGGGAAGTAACTAACACGTCACACCTTCACCATAACCAAGGGGCTGGACTGTACCTGGACACAAGCCAGAGAGAAAAAGGGAGAGGAAGTTGCTCTCTCTGTTTTTCATTCTATCCCTCCTTTTTCCCTCCCTCCCTGACTCTCCACTGGAAAAGGACAACTCTTAGAAAATCAAGTCAAGATGTGTGTTAAAGTAAAAGCTGTATCACCAGCGACTGCAGGGAGGCTGCCATGTGTCATACCAGACCATAATGAATATGATACATCTGTGTTTCAGGTGTCAAACATAAAGCCCTAACTGTCCCCGCCGGGGCCTCTGACCCCAGCAACAGAGGCTGTGTGTTAATTAGCAGGGCCTCGCACTTTGTGTCATATTCGTCCTGCCAGCGGTCAGATAAGCCATGGGAAATATTTACTCTGTCTCAGCGGAAGTCAAGCCTGCCACTGGGGCAGAGGGAGCGGAGGGGAGGCACAGTGTGGAAGATGAATGAGGAGGAGGACGAGCAGATACTGCAGGGAGTGAACAAGGAGATGAGAAGGAGAGATGGAGAGAAGGAGGAGTGAGAAATGGAGAGAAAGCGGAGATTCCCTCCAGTGGTTTTTCATTAAAGCCTCTGGTGAAAGTTAATGAGGGATGCGTACAAAGCTCTGAGACTGATTACATCACAACTCCTTTGATCAACGGTGTGAGCATGCTCCTCTCCCCGCGTGTGCGTGCGCGGCTATGCTTCAATACTTGTGCAACTGGCTGTACTTAATCTCAGCCCGACGTGCATGCATCGACGCAATGAGCTTTCCTGTGTTTACATGTGTGTTCAGAAGTGTGTGTGCACCGCGCTCCATTGAGTATCTATCAGTTTGTGACATGTTCTAATAGCCGTGGGAAAGCTGATGGTGAGGGTGACAGATGAAGGCGAGACAGAGAGGAGCAGCAGATTCTGAAGGCCGAAGAGCTTCGTTGTTGCCATCTTTCAGGATATGAGAAATTGGGAATGCACTGTAAGTCTCAAAACTCTTAAATTAGAGTGATGCTTTCCAAAACAGAAATTTCATAATGCAGTGTTCTTGCACTGGCATGCTGGGTATGCACAGTTGTTTTCACACATACTCACTGAAGCCAAGGGCTCTTAGTCATGACATTACAACTACAAACTGAAATTTATGTTGTCCTGTCAGCCAACTCAAATAAAAGACAATGGAAAAACACCGAACCACATCACTGCCTCACTACAGGCCCTCTGTAATAGTTAGGAGTTAGGAAATATTGCACTTTTTTTGGCTGCTTGGTTTATCCGACAGCTGTGGTTCCTAGATATCTTCTACATTAACGTACAAAATCTAATAAAACAAACTCATCAGCTGCTACATTAAACCCCTTCTTCCATGAACACGCACAATCCAATAATTCACTATTTACAGAACTTTAACACTCTGAAAGAGAGTATTCTGAATGGTGAATGATATTTTGTCAGGTGATCGTACTTTTATACTTACCTTTTGGTTACTTTAGTAGCCTACCATTTTTGTCATGCTAGCTAAAATGCCTATTCTCTGTCAGTCCACCGCTTAAGCACACCATCAAAGGACAAAGCTAGGTTTGAATACGTCAGTTCGGGCTAACTGTGAAATTCAAAGTTCCGATTTTGTCTTTATTTAGCTAATGTTAGCATGCTAACTTATTACTAAAATCCACATAATATACACAATAGCCTACTCAACGTCAGCATATTAGCATGCTGGTGTTAGCATGAAAGCTGGTCCCATTGAGCTGCTAGCATGGCAATATAGACCCCTTTATATTGTGTTAGTACGACCGTATGTAGAGGAGGAGGAGGAATTTTTCACCACTGCTTCAGGTATTAAGGTCATTGACATATTTTTATTAACTTATTTTCAGGGATAACGCACATTGATCAACATCATTGTAAATGTGTCAGTGTTACCCAAAAGGCTAATTTTCAACTGTTAGCTCTTGGCCAGACTTTAAATGAGCCAATGCTGTGAAATCATTACAGACATAACAGTGAAGATGCCTATTACATAAGCATTCAATAGATCATCCTTTCACTTGTTTTATCTCACAGCGGCTCCTGTTAGCCATTCTTTGACCTTTGTCAACTCACTTTATCCTATCTTTAGACAATCAATTTAATTGGCTTGTGGGCGAAATGTTGATAAATTCTTCTCTTTTTATGGCATCCTTGGAATTTAAGAATATGCTAGTGTTCAAACTGCAACCAAATTAAAAAGATGTCCTCTTTTTGAGTGTTAAATGTTCAAATTTAGAGGCTGAGTGATGAACAGTTTAAGAATGTGTGGGAGTGTGTGTCCCTGTGTGTTTGTTTGATGATCTAAACACAGGGATTTAGTTACAGGCAGTGTGTCTGTACGGGCAGCAGATAAGAGGAGCGATGGAGCAGAGAGCATCAAACCTCAACTTACATCACAACTCTTTCTGGACATCAATCTCCCAGCCAATTATTTTTTCAAAGTTTTTATTTTTCCTGGATTAAACGCAGGACATTTCATTTGCTTTCCTACAAATGTAGTTTGTCAAAAGTTTCTTTTCCTTTCCCCTGCTCATTAACTATTTTATGTCTGGATGTTTCTGGAAGCAAAAGGTAGACAATAAAGACATCAGTAGTCTGTTAAAAACAACAATCAGTATGTGTGCATTATGAACTGTCAACACTGATTTTATCTCTACTTACAGGCATGAGAAAAAAGTCAAAGTGTGTAGATCATGTGCACATACTGTGTACACACACAAATTAAGTAGAGAATGATGTGCAAATGTAAACATATAGCGTACTGTGTTCGCAATCCCCCAACAGCTTACATAATTGTAATGTTTATAATTTTTACTGATAGATGTGCTATGTGTTTATTTGGTGGTGGGGTCTTTCCTGGCTGCCTGGACCCTGGGAAGATAACCACCACAAAACATAACTGTCGCAGAGTCCTCTGTGGAAAATCAGGCTCCTGGGGGTGAAAGGTGAGAGGTCAGGGTTGTGAGCCCCGCTTCCTCTCTGCTGGTCAGGAAAAATCTGAGAGAGCTCTGGACTACATGACAGAGTCCAGTCTATCATTAGTTCTCAGAATATAATCATAGCTGCTTATGGAGGAAGGGGGCCCCATATGTGTAGGGGACCCTTGAGAGAGGTGACATGAGGCTATACTTAGCGCCACGTCTTATAAACCTCTAACACTGCCTCTCTGCTTATAGCAACAAGATGTCCATGTGAGAAGAAAGGATAGCACAGATTTCCAGCATTCCCACTCCCTCTGCTCTGCTCTATTTTCATCCCAGTCAATATGTTCCATATGGTTGTATTCATGCTGTTGACGGATAATGATTCCATGAGATGGAGTCGTTTCTGAAACATTTTGTCTACAAAACAAAACACAGTCACACCAGCTACAATCCCTTAACCCCTCGACTCAAACCATAAGCACAAACTGTGCTCTGATGCCGCAGGAATCCTTGCTCCCATATGTTTTTCTCTGAGGATAACAAGAAGAAGGATGAGAAAGTATTGACGTCTAATTGATCTGACATCCTCCTGTCTTATACACATGTGAGCATGCACACACACACACAGTCCCAAGGGTGATGACTGGTCAGCCTCATGCAGAGTTTATGAGGTCCAGGCAGCTCGGGTTCCTCTGAGGGGCAGTAAAGAAGCAATAAAGATGTTAACAGATAGCCTGGTCCCTCTGTACACACTGAAATAAGCAAAAACATGTGGTACTAAAAATGCTTTTAAGTATACGTGACACTCCCAGGGTTAACACGCATTTCCATGATGAATACATTTCTTTTTGTACTGTACTTTTGTTTCAGGGCACCAAAAATACACCGTCCCTTGGGATCAGATTTACTAGCGGTTTCACAATTTGTACTTTAGCCTACTGACGAAGGAGACAGTTCTCATTTTTATTTCTGTGAGTCTGTTTCTGACTGACATAATGAGTAAATAGTCACAAAATAATAATAAAATAACATGTAAGAAGACTAAGTTTGTAGTCATGCTAGCACCTGCTGTGAGTACATTGACAAATTGTTGCTTTTAGCTAAAGGCTAACATCAACAAGCAGGCTCACAATGTTAACTAGCTAGCTTAAACCAAAAGGCAACCTGGAAGTTCTTGAAGACGTTTCCCCCACTCATCCAAAAGGCTTCTTCAGTAGCTAACTATTAAACATTAACTCGCTAATGTTTAGCAGGTATATCTGTTGCATGTTCATTATCCCAGTTTAGTGTGTTAGCATGCTAACATTTTCTCATTAGCAAAAAACAAAGTACAGCTGAGTCTGATGGCAAGTCTGTAGATTTGCAGGTATCGAATTAAACCAAAGTATTGAAACGTGACTTGACAGAATTAAATTAAATACATCACCAGTGATTCATCCTGTGGGGAACATGAATTTCTAAACCAAAGTTAAAGGCATCCATGCTATAAAAATGAAGATGATTCCCTCCTCATTTCAACGCCATGGTGGCAACGCAGGAAAATCATAAGCATAAGTTATCTGGGATCAATTAATGTCCGTCCAAAAATTTGTGCCAATTAATTTAGCAAAGCTAAGCTATTTCCCTAATTAAATTACAACATTGACCTGCCAGTGCCACAACAGGAACTATCAGAGAATCACCAAAGTCAAGATACTTTTTTTCATTGTGGACAATGAATGAATATCATGATCTGTACTTATTGTTCTGGGGTAACTTGCCTGGTAGTTGTTGAGACATTTCAGTCTTGATTGGACTGACCAACAGAACATTTCATGTGTATTTCATATAATGCATGTATTTCTTGTGTGCCATTGGTCACCAAAAAAGCCTACAATATACTTAGCAGCACCACAGGATACTGTAATTTTGACTTTACTGTAATACAAAGTCCCACTTAAATCTTTAAACAGGTTGCAGTGTAATATTTATGATACGTTTCATAAGGAACATTGCTTTACTCATGCAGCTACATCTACTGCTGCTACAGCTTACACTCCCAGGGTTTCATCACTTTGTCCATCCCATCAATCAGTACTGAATTCAGTAAAAAGGCCTTTTCCTACTCTGCCCAACCAACTGGGAACACACTACAGCTGGATTTCTCCTGTACCATGTAACTTTTATTTACATTTTCTGCATTTATTACTTTAATGATTTTATTATTGGTTTTCCATCTCTGTATTGAATGTCCTGTCTGTAACTCTGTTGGTGCTGCCGGTCCCTCTTAAAAATGAGACCATGTTTCTCAATGAGATAACCCGTCTAAATAAAGGCTAAAAAAAATAATAATAACACAAGGAAAGATGATTTGTTGATGTTTGTATAAACATGTGTTATTAGTGAAGCAGAATTTCTTCAGATTCAAAGATCTCCATGTGGAAAGTAGAGTTCTTGTTACACTCGGCAACAGAGACCCGAATGTAAACGGTTGAGGAGAAAAGATTCTGTTCAGGTGTAATTGATAATTGTTTCATTAAATGATAATTTTAGAGCTTTTTAGTAAAATGTCTTTAAGAAGAAACGTTTTTTTTTTTCATTCTTTTGCAGAACTTTAGGACGTTTGTTTTGTTTGCAGTTCTAAGCTATTTGTAATACGTAATGTGCTTATCTGAGGAGCAGTAGTTTTTAATAGCCTCCAAAAACATAACAAAGTGGTGAAGTATTTAAAAGTTGACAAGTACACAAAATCATGAAAAATAGAACTTTATTTTTGGTTTTAAACAACTGAGGAACATTTTTGATGAAACAAAATAGAGCAGCACTGGTCCATCTTGTAATCATTACCAGCACATGCGGTATAATCAACTTAACGATGCAGTGGGCTAAATTACAATAAATAGAAGCACCATGCATTCATGGCTGTGAAGGCTGTAGCACAAAACCCAGTAATTGTTAAAAGACATACAGAGAGAAAATTTCACAGTCTGCCATCTGTGATTTGAAAGGCTTGCTGTGGGTGTATGTTTTTTCCAAGTTTCGGTCCTTCCACGCAAGCCAACTCAGTTCTGTGTTACTGGATTCACTGCATTGCCAGTACAATGCAAATGTACTAGGAGCTTTTCTGTGAAAAATGAGAATAACGTGGGCAGAAGAAATGAGAACGGAAATGTGAACATGAAAGACTTCCTAACCCTGCTTGCCTCCAAAATGGCCTATTTATGCTGCATTATGACACAGAGTGTTTGTGTCTGAATGAGTTACAAGATGGCAGTGTGGGAATAAGGTTTCGGCTGTGGTATCTCAGCTGCGCGTGCTGTACAGGTCTTCATCCTCTGGGCTGGACTGGCCAAAGTCCATAAGAGCAGGGTCAGGCTTGAAACCAGAGCCCCCTGGAGGGCAGTAAGAGAAATGCAACACAATTTAATTCACAGGAAAGAAATATTACATGGTTAACTTTTTAGCTAGAATCAACCACACAACAACATGCCTCCATAGAAAAGGATAAACTTCAAGTCATCTGGACTTGCTCTTGTGCATCTGTGTAGCTATTTCCCTATGAGACTGCACAAAAGAGACAGACTCTCACATTACACTTTTTCCTATGTCAACTATATTGCTATGCAATGAGGGATCTCTGTATTGTATTGTTGTTTCTGCGGAATGCTTACGTTTTCAAGCTGCACACGTCCAAATGTTGACTCTGGCAGCATTACATCAGATTCCTCTCGTGTTTTATTTGGTGGATATTATTCTAACTCCTCCACTTCTCAACCTGTCAAACTGCTGAATATATAGATGTGTTTCTCTAAAGGCCAAGACTCATGCGTGTTTGGCTGATAGATGAGATATAAGAGTTGAAATTGAGTGCACTGCAGCGGTTTGTTTATAGTTGTAGCATAAATGTTGCCCCTGAGCATTAATGGCTACCTGAGCAGCACACGCGCTTTCTGGAACCTCTTGCTTTAAATTTCTGTGCCCATATTAAGAGAGCAGCCGCACAGCCCGTGCGAGCAGTGGCTCAGGTGCGGTTGCAGCAAGACTTCATCTATCAACAGAAATGATGTGTGCGGCTGGTGATGGACTTTGCGCCGTCTGGTTGGACACTACAAGGGTGCAAGACGCAGCAGTTCAGCGAGGTAGCGGTCACACTGGAGGAAGGCAGTCTGGCCAAAGTGTTTTAGCTACTCGTAATGCAAAATAAATGTCTTTGTTTATACCCCTTATGAGATCAAGATCCACCAAATCTAGATGTCTTGAAATAAAGAGATGCAGTGTAAGTGTGTGCGCTTCGGTCAATCAATGCCCGACTTGCAAAAGGGGAGCAGTGGTGTGAGTGCAGTGGGGGTTCACAGTACCTTCGCTGCTTTCTGCTGCAGGCTGCAGAGGAGCAGGTGGTGTTAGTGTCGGGGTTGCTGTCTCTTCTGCAGCAGCAGGTTCAGGGTCAGCTGATTCAACAACTGGTACTGTGAAGGAGTCAAAACACAAACCAGACAGCAAGACATGAACCAATGTGTTTCCCACTATGATAATTTCATCCCACTATCATTAAAATAAGTATTATTTTAAATGTTCTCATTGAGTATTTACAACAAATTGTATTTTACTGGACAGTCCTGGACAAGTAATGCAACAGTTTTCCAAGAGCTTTCCCAAGTGTCCCAACCACAGTTAGCGTATCATTTTAACTTGTAGAAGCTTTCAAAGGAACTTTCTTCCATATTTCTCATTGTTAAGACACTTCAGTAGCAGTGGTTTTCCAAGAAAGTAGATCAATTTTGGAGACATTTCAGATTACTAGTGAACTCTCTAAACTTTCACATTATGGGACAGAATATTTCTGGTACCTGATGGCTCTTCTGAGGCCTTTGGAGCAGGTGGTTCCTCAGAGAAAGGAACAGACTCTCCTGGAGCAGACTCAACTGGAGCAGCCTCCACTGGAGCAGACTCGACTGGAGCTGATTCGACTGGAGCTGATTCGACTGGAGAAGCCTCCACTGGAGCTGATTCGACTGGAGCTGCTTCAACTGGAGCAGCCTCCACTGGAGCTGATTCGACTGGAGCAGCCTCCACTGGAGCAGCCTCTACTGTCTCAGATTCTAAGCTTGGCGTGGGCTCAGCTGGGCTGACATCAGTGGGTACATCTTCTGCTGATTGCTTTGCATCGGATGACTCAGTTTCAACAGGTGCAGGTATTTCCTCTGAGGTGGTCCCTGTCTCTGCTGGCACTGAGTGTGCCACTGGATCTGTACAGAGAGAGGGATAAAGCATATCATCAGTTCGGAGCCTTTGTTTGATTGTGTGTGAAATAAAAGAGATTGAGACACAGAAGGAACAGACGGAGATCAATATCTATAACACCTGTATTGGTCTCTGTAGGGGTCTGGTCGGGAGATATCTCTGTGAGTGTGACTGATGACACTTCGTCTGTTACAACTGCGACACTGGGCTCATCAGAGACAGGAGAAGACTCAGCTGATTCTGTCTCTGGTATTGTAGAGCTCTGGACTGAGCTGGCCTCTGAAGCCTCCTTTACTACAGCAGACTCTGGATTTGGCACTGGAGCTGCCTGATAACATGTGGATACAAAATATAAATGATTTGAATTTGTTAAGCAAAACTTGCATACACTATCTTATATGAAATTATTATTACGAATTCAAACATTTGATTAATGACACTTAAACTGTTCATGTCAGTGACATAGGTAACACATAAATTAATATTTCTTGAAGACTTAGGTTAGATTAATAACACGGGCTGCAGAGAAAACAATATTAGCTTACATTAGCATTTTATATCTCAGTCATTTATCTGAAACTGTAGAGTGGCTTACAGACTGTTTAACAGCGGTTTCCTTTAATTTCTAAATCAACCTACAAGCTATCGAAAGACCGAAGGGATTTTTTGAACAAGTAAAATATGTAGAGTGGAACCCATACGTGGGAAGAGAGCTACCAATAAATGCTGTTTTTGATTTAGTCACACAAAATGCAGACAGCCTTGCACTACTTTCTATTCAAACTAACCGGTTACATCTTTATAACTCAGTGTTACTCCATATGACTGTTCACCTGTGGTTCAGAAGCAGCAATTTCTTTGGCAACAGGCTCCTGGGGCTTCGAGGTGAGAAGTGAAGACACTGCAGTGCTGCTCCACTGCCCTGCAGCATACACCTTCTTACCTGTCACCTGAGGAAAAAAAGAAAATAATAGCTTAAATCTCTGAAAATATGCAGTTTGTAACTATTTTCAAGAGGTTAGCATTCAAAAACAGCAACTGTTACCTTCAACGCAGCCACAGCTTGGGCTGGGTAGCACACTGAAGCTCCTGCACTCATCAGGCCCATCGGAACAGCTACCCTCTTGAAACGAGAGCCTGAAATAAAGTGAAGGATGGCAGTCGGTGAAGTTGGCACAGATTAAACCCTGGAGTCCAGATTCATCTGGGACTGCTGTATCAGGAAAGGTCACATACACATGGCCTATTGCAGCTTATTTAGACTAACACAGTGACGCAGGTTTACACAACCCTTCTCCCAACCCAGTTTGAACCCAGACCAGACATTGCCTAAATTAAGAGAACGTGTATATATTAGGAATAAGTCAATATATGTCTGGAGTTTAAAAGTAATTAAAATCACTCACCAAGAGAGAAACAAAAACAAAAACAAAAAGCGGTGAGAAAACTGTAACAGAAACTCAACTTGTACCTGTTATTCTTCTTTCTAGCTCTGTGGCGAATCAATCAGGTTACATCTGAGGCAAACTGTGGTCTGTGAAGTCACATACTGTAACTGCTTTTCCTTTTTACAAGGTTAAAGTGGGGTTAAGTGCTGCTGCATGAAAGTGGTGATATAATATTCAAAGTGACTGAGCTTACAGCACGCCAAAGTTAACAAGGTACGAATAATTTACACAGTTTTATATTAACACTTTCAGGATGGCATGATAATTAAAGAAGTACTGAAGAACAAACACTACCGACAAAAAAACGTGATACTTTATTTATTTATAACATTCAGCTGTAAGATCCAGCTGGATGGCAAACATCATTTTAAAGTGGGGGGAATGAGCTGAATGGCATCGTACTGTGATATGCAAGCACTTCCTGTGTTATTGTACTCAATAGTACAAATACAGTATTGTTAGAATTGTACATTTAAACAATGCTCAGCCTTGGTGCTATATTTGTTGTCATATGCGCATTCAAAAATGTGATGGCGGTTATATGGTGGTTATATGCGTCAATATTGTGGTTAGGGTGCATGATGTAAGCGGCACGTTATCGGTATCTGCTGATAAAACACTGCTTTGATAATGCCCAAAAAAGAATATTACAGTTTTATTTGAAGAAAATGTTACACACAAATAAATGTGACATTTTGTACATAACCTAAGTTTAAGTACTTTTCTTATATGTGTACATTTGAACTGTTATTTCTGCATCTGCCAGTGGGCCACTACAATAAGAGTAGGCATGATATCAATTCAACTACAGGGGAGACTTGATGTTGTCTGCAATTAGGTGGGAAAAAAAACATCTGCCTAATATATCTGTATCGAAATCAGCAAAAAAGGTTGGAAAATATCGGCATATCGGCAAAAAATCCAATATCGTGCATCCCTTGATGTGATAGAAAATGACTCTATATGGTCAAGGCATTTTTGGTGATACACTTCCACCGTAAAATTGTTCTAATAAATACACAGATACATAGTTTCTGTAGTGACGGGGAATGCCTTTACCTTTCCGTGCCAAGAACATGCCGAGCAGACCAGCCATGGTGATGGTGCCAAATCTGGGTAGAAAACCTGGGGGAGGGTCTTTCAAGTAATAGTACACATCTGGGAATCACAGGAACGTAATCAGCATGGGGACAAATATTCCCTTTAATGTACTCAAATCCGACCTAATGTCTGACCTCTATGCTCATATAGTTAGATTATTTACACCAGCAGGAGTTGCAGTCAGAGCTGTGACGTAAAGAGTTTCATATTATGTGCAAAATGGGAATTGTGCATTGTTTTACAATGTGACCTTATGCACTACCAGGAATACATAAACAAGTCATTTTAAAAGGCTAAAAGTAGATGTTGCATATATACTCTGTGAAAAGTGACCATCAGACATTTACTACAGCCTTCTGTCTAACTCCTTTGTGATTGTGTAGAAGACAAGGCATTAAAGTTTGACTTTCAGGGAGAGAATATTAGGTGACTTGCGACTCACCCTCTCCTGCATGGTACAGATTAACACTTCCTGTTTTTACAGAGACACAGGCACCCTGTCAGAAACAAATGACAAAGCTGAAATCAACCACGACACACAGCTGGAAAGAACAACTTTCTCAACGATTCTGAAACGGATACATCTCAATCAGTTTCAAGTGTTTTCTTCCCCATCTTCCACATTATCAAACTGTCAAATCTCCTCGCAGCGAGCCTTACAGCAGCTGCCTTGATTGTGTGAACGCTATTTCCTGTCAGACTCCTGAACTTTGCTGTTTGCAGAAATCGTACCTGCACAGAGCACTTGCAGCACGTGGGATCGTGCTCTGTAACCGCAAACAAGAGGAACAAAAATCAGGGCTGGGGTACCAACACTGCAGGTGCAAGATCAGACCTCTTAAAAGTGTTTTAACTGTTGTTCCATTTAGATAACACTTACTTACATCTGTCAAAAAAGGGTTTATGGCTTTTTTATGTTACGTGTTAGACAGGATGTGAAAGTATAACTAAGTTCTGCAACAGTAGGTGTCAGTGAAACTCATACATGACACTCTTTATTCACACAGCAACATCTACCTTAACACCCTGGACGAGTGGTCGTATGCCTTCTCTCGCTGTAGTCAACCCTCTCTGAATAACACCTGGACTCTCTGGAACAAACTGAGCCGGGGAAGACTGTGGCAGCGGGGTGTAGATGTTCAGCTGGAGAAAGAGGCACATCAGTAGGTGATTATGATGTGCAACAGTTAAGTGAATGGCAATGAGTTCCCTGATACAGCATCTACTGATGCTTTGGGACAGCCATACCTTTTCTCTAGTGACGAGCCCTTCAGTGGGCGCGTCACTCACAGTATACACACGGATGGAGGCTAGGCCCAGCACCGTCGGGACGGCCACTATCGCCACCTAAAATGCAATAAAATACTGTAAGCACATAGCAACAACTCATAGCACTGACAAATCACATACATACATGACACATCTGGACTTCTGGTAGAAGACATAGAGGGTTTTAAGGGATGCACGATATTGGATTGTTTGCATATAACCGCTATCCCGATATCTTCCAACCCTTTTTGCCGATTGCGATACCGATATATTAGGTACATGTTTTATTCCACCTAATTGCAGAGAACATCAAGTCTCCCCTAGAGTGGAATTGATATCATGCCTACTCTTATTGTAGTGGCCCACTGGCAGATTCTTGAGATAGGCGATTCAATTTGTAGTATTGAATGAATGAGATTTAGCCTCTCCTCACATGACCGATGCTGAGCACGACCTTGCTGTCTGTTTCGGAAACTTTAAAAAACTGCAATACCGCAGAATCATTGAGCATTTAGGCCTAATTAAAGTGTTGTTTTATCAGCAGAAAAATGGCATATCTGCCAATGCTGATGTGTCATTTTCAAGCCGTAATCTGCAGATACTGACAACGCTCTGATAATATTGTGCATCCCTAATGCTTATATGTAAAAGCAGCATACAAGACATTATAAAAATACTAAAATAAAAGTAAAGTCCTGCAGTTATAATGTGACTTCAGTAAAAGTGTGCCTATAGTACATTATTAATGCAACAAACGCAGTCCTAACAGATCATTGCCTGGTCCTTGGGTTACTGTTCACATGAGATCACATATGGACTATTAAAACACTGATACGCAACAGTTAAACATGTTAATGTCGCAGGGAGGAGGTTAGGTTGAGGACCAGTTTAATCGATTTGTATACTGTTGGGTACTGTCAACTATATCTCATATGTATATCCTATGTTTTGTGTACTATCTATTCAGTATAGAGCTGGTACATAGCTAAATATAACGTTAAAGTAGTCAAATGTATCACGTCATAGTACTTCGATACGTTAGTACTTCATCAGTATATATATATGTATTTTGTCATTGACATAAAAATTGACATTTTTCAGGCAGTGTGCATAAAAGCCACAGTGTGTATTACGTATATAACTGACACAGTGTGTATAACTTAGACAACTGCATCTTGGATATTGTGAATAGTTACACTCAAACTCTGCGAGCTAAGTGTTAAGTGAGCAGTAACGTTATTGTTACACCTGTGTGAATATAACTGTAAAATGCGGTATATACTCTGTACTGGTATGCAAAGCCAGGGTATAAAACACCATGATGGTTTAGCTCTTAAACGTGCAAAGAAGGCAATGAATAGTGAAAGTACAGTTGAAACAGCTGTCAGATAAGGTAGCAAACGCTATCATGTTAGCATTGACTCATTGAGCAAGGCTAATATAGTAGACAGTGGAGTAGTTAGCAGAGCTGTTTTCATGCAGCGTGGCGTGACACGTCGGAAAACGACTGTCAGTTCATGTTTACGGTAACGGCTCCGGGACAGTTGAGATTAACAGTACACGCGCGCATTCATTGAAAATAATCATTTTAAACACATAAAAACTTTGCCGAAGCGAAAATGTCAAGCATTCACCTTGGCCGCCATGACAGCGCTCCTCCTTCTTCTTTGGGCTCTGTGTCGTCTCTTCGACTGGTCCAAGGCGCGGTCCCCTACTGCCACCTGCTGGACTGAAGACGCACCTGCAACAGCTTGGCATTGAGATGATTTGCAGGCATAAGGTGTTCTCGAGCTCTCTGTATTGCATTTGACTGTTGAAATGTCAGTTTCAATCAATATTATTAAAATGTGTAATACCGTATTTGGCTTTTATTCGTATTGTAGTTCCACATGTAAAGCCACGTTCATAGGGTAGACCAGGACTCCAAGGGGCTCCAGAATCTCCAGTTTCACTGCCAGCCTAATTATTTTGGGAATTGAAATAAAGGAATTGTAAAGGATTTGGAATTTGGCACAACTTAAGTACAATATCAAATGATTTAGTATTATCATTATTATTGTTGTTGTTGTTGTTGTTGTTGTTGTTGTTGTTGTTGTTATAAGCTTTATTTAACCAGAAGAGAGATTAACAATCTCTTTTTCAAGGGAGTCCTGGCCAAGAAAGGCAGCAGCATAATAATACACATAGCTACAGATAGAAAAACACAAAAAGGGACGACATTTAAAGAACACAAAGGAGAACAAGACAAGCATAAGCAACTCACATTTTAAATGATAGATTTCTATCAGTCAGTTTTGCAGGTGCGCCAGGTACATTTAAAAAATCGACATCTGAAAGAGTCCACCTCTAGTTCTTTCATATATACATTTGTACATTAAAGAGTTTCCCTTCAAGATATGACCACCCAATGTGGTCACATCTTGAAGGGAAACTCTTTATCAAATTATAGGCTAGTTTTGAGAGCTTTATTATTATTATTATTGTTGTTATTATTATATAATCTATACTATAACCATTTATTGTTTTAGTTTATGTCCTGCTTACTAATTGATCAATGATGTTTATTCAAATCGCATCAACCAATCATAAATAAAGTAATGTTGCAGCATGATAGAGTGCTTTGGTTGCATTAGGTGTCATGGGAATTTGGAGGCAATAGGGTAAATACATGCTGCAAAGAGGGCTGTCGGTGAGGGATCAGAAAGTAAGTGCCCAATAGCCAACTTTTGCAACTTGGAGCGCCAACAGGTTAATCTAAATGAAGAATTGCCATGCATACTTGTGCATACTTCATTACATATACAGGTCTTATAGATTTGCTCTCAGTACACAGAGGCATGCAGGTTAGGTGAAGTGAAAAAACTCGGAAGTGCATATGTCTGAATATGAGTGTGATTGGCTGTATGTGTCGGCGCTGTTACAGACTTTTCACCTGCTGGGCCTCACACTGTGTCATTAGGCTCCTTCCTCATCTGATCCTGCGAAGGATTGGGTCGAGTGGACGCCATGGGTGGGAAATAGCAGCACATACTGCGCAGGGTAGTAATAGTTATTTGCTCATGAAGAGAGCATAGGGTGCAGTTTGCTCAAAGACACGTTAGGCATGCATATTAGCTATTGTATAAATAACACATATTGTGTAGCTTGCTTATATATAAGATGATCCTTACCCTTAATTTGAAATCCTGGAAACATAAGCGCAGGGAACACAATAATGCTGTTCCAATAAGTCAAGGTACACGCAAACAGAACATAGCTCATAGTGCAGAGGATTCAGTTTATTGAAGTCAAAGTTTAACAACTTAAGTTTACAATCTGTATTTTTTGTAATATATATTCATATATATGAAACCAAAAAAGGCTACTTTAGGAAGAATAAATGTCATTTTCTTTCTTTTTTAATATCATCTTTAGTCAGTTTAATGTACAGAATAACAGTAAGCTAATATTATCCTTGAAAAAGAGCAATATGTTCCTTTTTTAATGTCGCAGTGCAACTTACATCTTACACACCTGTGCAATGTACCATGAGGTGTACACCCCTGAAAGAACACACAGTGGAATCTCCCTTTTCGGCCTGTTTCTGCAGGTCTACACACACAGAGATCTGGGAGGGATAACACAGTCTGTGCCTACAAATCGCAACTCGCACTCCTTAATCTACAGTATGTCGCCTGCTCAGCGGAGCAGCGGTTGGAAAAAGGAAACCAACATTACAGATGAGAAACGTAGAGAGGTCTGCAGGCTAAAACTGTATTGTAACTCTTCTACAGCTGTGTGTGTGTAGGATCGCCCATATTATAGTCAGTCCATCGTTGCCAAAGAGAGGGTTGGGAGGCACAGGGAAAGTGCTTGCATCATTTAGTTTCTTTGTGGTACTCTCAAATTAACTAGTCAAAAAACATGAGCTATATCTCTGGGGTGTGTCTGATATTTCACAACAGTGTGACATGATGAAAAAACCTGAACCTACGTCAAAGAACTACAGTAAAATATGAAGAATTATACAGATAGTGCTGGATGCAGCAGGTGCTACACATGTCTCTCATAGTCTTGGACACTGGGGGGCACCGTTGAGTCCTTGGCCTGATATTGCAGATGAAATGATTCATCCGAGTTTCACAGACATTACAGACCATTTAGTGGAGAGGTCTTTGACCGCCCAGTGTCAACCATATGCCTGGAGGGAATGTCAAAATAGCTTTCATTTTAGAAGCACCTGTACTGTTGTATCTCAGGTAAGATTCCTGAAGCATTTGGACACGTGTCAGTCTTTCTTTGTAAACCAAAACATCAAATTGAAGCCTCCTGGTAGCATGCTAAAGGAGGGTCTGCATTAGATCAAGAAACTGAGCAGCAAAATGCCCACCTCAGTTATAGTACAGTGTGTGTCTTCAAACACTATCGAAGGAAGAAACAAAACTCAAATTTATGATCATATAAAGGAACAAAATCATTCTTTAACAGTACTGTTTGCATGTATCATGCGCTACAAGTCTAATCTTGCAATCATGAGAGGAAGAAAAAAAAAGAACACAAATGATCCACAATATTTTACCCTGTCCAATCAAATCAGTCCCAGGCCTTTTCTCATGCAACACGTCACCAGGAGAAGGGTCAGCCGCGATGTAAAAACTGTCAATCAACTGTCAATGATGGTGGTTGTTGTTGTTTGCCTCCTAGTTGTTCAACTGCTAAGCACCCTGCGTCTACAGAGTGAAGAGGGGGACACTGCAAAACCTTGGCATAGAATACATCATACTTTACATTATATCTATGACACAAAACGTAAATAGATTTATATATTCTTCTATGTTTAAATATATTTGTAGACTGTACACAAATCTTTAGAAAATGAGACGGCAAATGCTTTTACCTGATATTTTGAACAGCAATGGTAAAGAGGCCGATGAGACATAGACCCTGTGATGCAGCCAATGAGATATAGAGATATAGAAAGTGCATTCTTTGTAGTGAGTGACTCCTTTGAAAAGAACTCTCTAGCTCTTGCATTCGCTGTTAAAGATAAAAACAAAACAAAAAAAACACAACAGAAAAAAAAACAAAAAACCTTTTGCACCCACGCAAATACATACTCTCTGTCTTCCCTCCGCTACCTCTAGAAGCATATCACAGTGGTAGTGGAACGCAAACATTTACATCAGTATACACAGCAGTATACACATATACACAAGTCTTTGAGGATTAGAGAGAGAGAGGAACCAAAGGAACAATTAAGAAAATAAAAGGAGGAGATGAAAGAGAGAGAATGCAAATGAATCACGCTATCAGAGGAGCCTCCTTCTTCAGATAAAATTGTGTTTTTTTTAACAGTTCACAGTTTGAAATAGTGTGCATCTAAGCCAGCACAGTGGTTCCTTCAATGCTCGTGACGCTTGTTTTCATTGGTTCCCAAAGAAACGGCTAAACCAGCATTGTTGGCTACCTTTCACAGTCTAAAGTCCTTACTTTCCCCACACTGTCCCGTCAGATCAGCCTGGAAAAAACATGTGAGGTCCCTGTAAATCAACGAGATATGCAGTAAGAGAAAAACAAAAAAGAATACAGAGAGAGAGAACGGGGGAGAACTGGTGGCTCTGGGTGCAAAGTTCATCAGTACAAAAGTAGTACAGTGCTGTGGTGAAAAGGATTCTCCTCTGTATTGCTGCTACATAGCTCCCCCTGCCCCCGTAAATCAACAGGAAAAAACACAAGAGAATAAGAAATGAACAAACATGTTAAAAAGTCTCCTTTTTTTCCATTTTGCTCGACAAGCGTGTGGAGTTTATGCTGAGTTCCATAGACAAAGGAAGATTAATGCTTTCTGTTCAGGCATGCAATAGGCACCCTGTGGGGTCCTCAGGATTATCAAAAGTTCATACACGCAGGTCTCAGACTGTTCCCTCTATGATATTTACACATCTTACAATGTGTGTTCCTGTGTGTGTGTGTTTGTGTGAGGTCGTGCTGAGAGTCATGATCAGAGGGGAGGATTCAGCTAATGTAAAGCTCTGTGTTTGTGTGTGTATGCGTGTTAGTCAGTGATTGAGTGTAATCAGTTCAGTCTTTGCTTCTCCTCTCTGTCTCACACATGTGTCTCGATGAAGGAGTGTGTGTGGGTCATGAGAGGTGCGGCCAGCGGGGAGAGGTCGTCCTGGCCGTTGGTGCCGGGGCTGAGCTGGCAGATGTCTGTGTAGAGCTCGCTGTGCCACTGCTTCCACTCTCTGAAGGTCTGGGAGCACAGGCCAGGGTCCTCCAGGAGGGCACAGATCACTGCCAGCTCCGACTCTTTGGCCTAGACCAAAGAAGACACACCAGAGAGTTACAGCATCGAATCCTCAAACATCACAACTCTTCTTTAAATGCTCAGACCCTCTGTTTGCGCTACCTTCAAGGTGCTGCGGAGGGCTCGGACCCGGTGCAGCCTGTCGTTGAGCAGAGGGTCCCTGGCTCTCTGGGTGAAACAGCGTCGTAGGTCCTGCCTGCTACAGGGTCTTGGGTCTCCCAGGGCGGTTACGTTGGCCTGCTCCAGGGCCCGGTACAGCTGCTCTAGTCCGTCCAAAGGCTCCGGCTCACGGCCCTCTGACACCCGTCGCTCCCTTCCCTCCGACACCCTCCTCTCTCTGCCCTCGACTCTCAACTCCCGCAGGTCTAAAACAACCGGGAGAGGAGCAGTCAGATCACTGCCAGAATGTGCTCCATTTGAAAATACTTCAATGTGTTTAATATGGAGCTGAAAAAGCAACTGAAGCTCAAAGGTAACAGCCTCTAAAACATGAATTACACAAGTTTACCAACATAAACTGCATTGTATGACCTGCCCAGGTCCAATTTCCCCACTGATACCCTGTTTTTGTAAGAATGTTTTTATGTTACAGCAAAGCTTATATGCAGTACAGTCAAGTTCTGAGATAATAAACCATTTAATTAAGAGAATTTAATGTACAGAACAAAATGTTGGTTTCGTTTCTACTTAAAAGTCTGTGTTTTTAGTGCTTTTCTCCTTGTACAAGACACATTTCCTTACCCTCCTCACCCTGGAGCATTTCTGCAGCCTGCTCTCTCTCTGCCTCCTCGTCCTCGCTCCTCTCCTCCATGTGAGCTGAGGTGTGTATCAGCTTCCCTGGCATCGGATCCCTGTTCCTTGGCAGGCTCTGGCTGCGCTGCTTGTGGGAGCGTCGGTGTGTGTGGCTGTGTGTGTGTGGGCCTCGCTCCAGTGGGAAGGGCCCGTCCCGCTCCCTGTCCCTCTCTGCGGCGTGGTGTCTCCGTACGGGAAGCGTGGCCTGCCTGCGTCTCTCCGGGGACATGCCCTGTCTGCCCAGCCCTCCGTAGAGCCCCATCTCTCCTGCCATGGTCCCCATTAGGCCTCCATAATCACTCTCCCCGGGTGCTGTCTGCAGGAAGTGCAGCCCTGCGCTTGTCAGTGGGGTCTCAATGAGGTCCTGCCAGGAGCGCCGCTCACGATGGGAGGAGCGGCAGCCCGATGAGTGGGTACTGGTGCTGCCCGTGCCCGTACCCATGCCCATGCTGTCTCCACGCTGGTCCTCGGCCGAGGAGTGAGAGTGCGTGGACTCGCTGGAGAAATGTCGTCCGTGCTTTGGCTCCGGGAAGGGGCTGGAGGAATTGACCTGGAGAGGGAGAGGGGAGGTGGAAGAGACCATCTGTGGAGGGATGGGGGAGGTGGAGGCACTCATTGAAGGAGGGAGTGGGGACGGAGTGGATCGCATGAGGCTCATGGAGCTGACTGAGCGGGGCAACTGGTCATAACTGTGAAGGTAGTTACTCTAAAGTACCAAGGGTTTGTGAGGTGGACGGGGTTGGTTAGTATGCAGAGGAGTGAGGAGGATGGTAATTTCACAGAAAGGTGAAATGTGAGCACAGATACAAGGACAAAGTGACCCGCAAAACAAGGAGAAAGAGGAGGCGTGCGAGGAAGGAGAGACAGCAGGAGAAGAAAAGAGGACAGGAGAGTGTAAAGGGCAGAGAAAGAGCAAAAGATGAGAGCAAAAAAGCAATGAGATGACAGATGAGCAACTCCAGGAATGACTGACGTGACTGTTGTGTGCCTCAGCTGGGAAAACATGTTTCTAAGTCTCCTGCACCACATGAACATCCTCTGAGTGAAAGTATACTTCAGTGCTGCATTATCTTTCACAGATGTAATGAGCAGTGGCAACTGTCGCCACCTAGAGGTTTGGATCGTAAACAAGTTCTGGCAGCAGAACATAGAGACGTGATGGTCTTGGCTGCTCAGCGAACCAGATTCTCTCACACTCTGATGTTTTATTTATGCTAGGAGCTCTGGTCTACGCAGCTCTGAAACTGAGGGGCTTTTAGGGATAAAATATTCCATCAGAATGAAACACTGCAAAGAAAATGTTGAGTGTGGATAAGTGTGTGTGTGTGTGTGTGTGTGTGCTTACTGATGGTGTGCGGTGATAAGTATCACAGAGGGATGAGGGTCCCTCCTGCTTGAGCGTCATCGAGCCGTCAACCTCGTCTTGATCACTCTCACTCCAGTAGTCTGATGTTGAGACGAACACACACACACACACACACGTTAGCAGGTCATGGACTAAAAGGCAAAGTCAGTCATATACGTCCAAGTGAGTCTGTCTCACCTTCATCAGGGCGTGGCACTTTATCATCTGGTGTGTAGCCAATAGCAGCAAGCCCAAGCCGGTTCATCCACCTACAGGAAACAAGGAGAGGGAAGAGAAGAAAGCAGTGAGGATTAAGAGGTAAGGAAGAAGAAAATAGAGGATAGTTGAGAAGGAAGGATGGGTATTCCTGAGTAAAAGGAGAGTGAGGAATAAAAAAACTTTCCCTTTAAATAATTTAAAGGGCGCCTCTTAACAGTTGATATCTGTCTGACTGATTCCATCCCCCCGATGAGGAGAGAAAGCATCGGGATAATTAGAGAGATGGATGCAGAGAGAAAGATGGAACAATCCTCTGTCCTATTCTCTCTCAACAGTGAGTGTCATGGCGTTCTTTCTTTTCCCCTCCCTCTGTCTGTCTCCACATCAGACCCTGCCATATCCTGTGACGCTCGGCAGACACCTAATAATAAGGTCGCTACTAAGAATAGGGGCCCAGTCAGTGCACGAGGAACGGGGAATCACTCTAGGAAGTGTATACTACAGGAAGTAACTTCTAAATAAAGATAACATTTTATTCTTATTGTCAAAACGCATGTGAATTGACTCTATTATATGTCAATTTAAAAACAATTAAAAACACATCACTGAGTCACTTTGTAGCACTGGATCACATCTTCCTTTATGACAATTAACATGGGCACTTAATGTTACTCAGCAATGTTACGCTAGAACAATAAATGTGTTTTAATCCGCAACAGAAAGTAGTTCTTAGAAAATTACTTCCTCATGTTTGAGTATTGCTTGTAAAAAACTCAGTACCCAGCTGAGTAAGGAAATTAACGACCTGAATATCTGTGAGACATCTTAAAGATTAAAAACTTCATATGAACAAAGGTCTAAGTTCTGAGACTCAGAAAGTGCAAGGAAGGCAGCAAGGATAGAGTGATGTCGACTTTGGTCTTCTCACGGGATTTGCTGAGCATAAGGAAAACTTGAAAAATAATGTCAGCTGTATCTTAGTCAGTTTTTAGCACCTGTATTGTCTTACATTGAAAACGACCTTCAGTTTGGCTGCAGTTTGCCAACACTATTATGTGATCTCGGTTTTAGCTTGTCTTCACTTTCAGAATTTTCCAAGTGCACCAGGAACATTTAAAGGTAGACAGGAAACGTACACGTGTTTGGGCAGATTTTAGAAATAAATCAAAAATCTACAGATTACTGGCAAGGGCAAAAGAGCTGCAACTGCCCAAAATATTTCCATTTGGAGGAACGGGCTACACCTTGACAAAAATACAAAAGGCAAAATTATTATTGGCTTTAATGATTAACTGACTATCAAACCGCAAAACAGTACATCCTGCTGGAGCCTCACATCTACTGTGCAAAAGCACAACTTTATAACTATAACTTAAAGTCCTAAACAATGTTAATCTCAGATTTTGGTGTAACTGGATCATAGACCGTATGAAAAGATGGACGACATGACGAGTTCCTAAAAGTGAGGCCAAACCCTCTCTATCGCCCCCTGCTGACTGGCAGCGAAATAGGTCATAAAGCCCGCCTCCTCCATGTTAACAGATGAGTCAAACTATAAAATCAAAATACACGCCAAATAAACGTTTCTCACACATGGTTTCTGTCATTATAGTTATTATCATGCTGATTTACGTCCATATGTTCTTATGCTGTAAAAAGGATGATTGACAGCTCTGTTGACATATACGGCTCCTGCAGCCGATCTGTTCTGGATTAGCAGAGTAGAAGAGGAACGTTGAGAGGAGACGTAACTAAAACAATCACTACAGTAATGGAAGTTTCCATATCTGTGAACGTCTGCTTCAGACCAACACAAAGAAGCTGTTCTGCGGTTAAACATGCCAACGTGCGGGATCTTTGCTGTTTTTTCCCCGGTAATTTAATCGGCTCCACCCACCGATCTCTACTGCGCAGCTCTGGCTCCAAATGACTTCACCATGGCAAGATGGCAGCGCCCGCCACAGGGGCTATTTTGGCTTTAATTACGCACTGTGAAAGCAGATAGAGACACGTTGCCCATCTATATTGAACTGATATTATATGGACAAATTTCTGACAGACACAGAGCGTTGCTAAAGTAACGACTGCTTTAAGTGTATAGCTGCTGTTACTTCTAGTTCTAGCTAGTTTGCTCAGTTATCCTCTCAGCTAGCAGTACTACTAGCTTACTCTGGCCAGTGTAGAAGCTCTAAGAGCAGCAGGATTGTTGGTGTTTACACCCCTGACAAGTGACTAGCACAAGAGATTTGAACCATCGGGGAGGGGTCGAATTTATCAAGCGGGGAATGCTCGTAGTCGGTTGCCAGGGAGTAACGTTAACGTCCAACAATGACTGTGACTCAGGAATGGCGAAGACATAGGGGACAAGAGAGGAGCAAGAGGGAGGTTAAGCATGAGTCAACAATAAACCTACGTCACTACTGTCTCCCTGTCACCAAACTGACCTCCATTGATGTCTGTGTTCTTCCCAGTCTCATAGAAACTATTTGGGTAGAGCTTGAAGAAATGAATGTTGTTGATTGGTCAAGTATGCTAGCTTTTTCACTATACATAGACAAACACTCCTATGCAACTGCCTCCAGAAGCAACAACAATCCAGATGTAAATACACAAGAAAGCCATGATACACTTTGAAGACAGGTTGGTAATTTATCTGATGCCCAACACCCACCTATTCACACACACATAATTACAAATGTGCATTAAACGTGTGCAGCAGTGCTTTCACACATGAACCTACATGCGAAGTATGGAAGTCAAATATAGCTGGTTAATTACTCTCCACCAATTATCTCTCCATGTTATTGAGGAGAGGTGTGGATAATTAGAGCTCATCAGATAGCACTCCTGCAAATATCACTACAGTCTCCCTCTCACACAAGAACACACGTGACACACGCACACACACTGACACACATACACACAGTTCCACATTTAACAAGGGAGGGCCGGGTTCATGCCTTATTCATGCACCGTGTTGTGTGGGCTGTTGCCTTGTGTAAACTTGGTTTACTCAGTTAAAATATTCATGAAAGAACACGTGACGTCCCCAGCATTTGACGACTGTCCACATTAAGATACGAACACACACACACACACATCCAGAGATTCACAGAAACATACGCTTACTCACCTGTTCATTTCCTCAAGACAATCTGTTGCGAAGAAGAAGCTCTTGATTTTGGGATGACAGGCTTTGAAGGCACTGCAGTCAGTCAGGGAGAAGAAGACTGATTAGTATTTTTGTGTTTGCACAGTAGGCTCGTGTGTGTGTTCATGTTGTGTGGGTGAGAGCAAATGTGCTTGATTAGTAATTTCGGCGACATGTGAGGGACACTCACAATTTCCGTCTGCACTCTATGGCTCGGTCTATTCTGAACTCTGGGAGGCTGATGAAGCCCTCAGCTTTCTCATCCTGCAGGCACAGACAGATGGAGAGCGGTGGCACATCATCAACACAGGGAACAAAATGTCGTACATACTGATATACCAATTTTATTAGGGATAGAAATAGTCAAGTCAAGCATATGAAAACAACATATGTTGTTTACATTGGCAGGGATATATTCCTTCAACAACATGACATGAAAGAGATAGAAAACAGAGATGACTGTCAGAGATAAAATCAGCTACATAAACACGTTCATGTTTAAATTATTTATTTTGGTCTGTGTTTCATAATATTGCATTTATAGAGTATTGCATATTATATTCTTATTTCTATATCCTTTTATTGGTCCAAACTACAGGTTTTGTGTATATATGAGGTCTAATTGTTCTGAATGCATTTTATGTCAACTTTAAAGCCAAGTGACAAAAAGTTCATGGCTACAGCTGAAATGTGACAATTATCTGCTTTCTCTGACTTACATTTTAGTAAATTGAACATGTTTCGTTTTGGATCGTTGGTCTGACAAAAGACACGATGAATTAATCGTGGGCCCTTGGAAATGTTAAAGGATTTTTCTTTTTTCTGATGTTATACAAACCAAACGATAGACCAAAGACAATAATAGGCAGATCAATCATGAAAATAATCATCTGTTGGAGCTCTGGTATAAAACCGCAAAGATCAAGAATACATCAGATTCAGTGATGAAAGGAAACACTGAATGGATTCCCCAGATACTTACTTTCTTAAAAACTTCCTCAAACATTCTTTGTACAACATAACTCATTATAAGATTTGTTAACTAGGAATGTTTCTTAAAGATGCACTGTGTAAGATTTTACATTGCCGATGTGTGAAGAGAAAGTAGAGGAACTAAAAAACTGAGACCCCCCAACTTCCTCCATTGCCTATAACAGCCTGTGAGCCGGTTTACCCACGAAAAGAAGAGGATGTGACGTATATGCGCGCTGCCTAGAGCTCATTCTCTGTCCCTACAATCAACAGTGTGCAACACGAGACAACACATGCTGAGAAATGGAGACGGATAATGCCAACATATGACTGGGAAACATAACAACACCAACACAAAACTACACACAAGAATAAAAACATGAAAAAGTTTTATCTAGTGAAGCCCGTCTGACCAAACAGGAATGTGATCGACCTCAGGGAGAAAACTAGAGTCAACATCGGCAGGGCGTGCGAATCACGGAGACCTTTGATTGCTTTTGGGGATCAAAACCACAACTGGCTTTCTTGCTATTGGACAGGTAAGCTGACATCGCCGCAAAGCATGTGAAATATACATCATTGTGATATTGTTGTTTTACCTGGCTAATGTTCGCTAATGCCTTTGATGATTTGCTGGTTCGCTGGCGTAATTTGCCGTTTGGTTACGAAGCACAATGCCAGATTCATGCATTGTATTTATGTTAGAGCAAGCTGGCTAACCTTGGCATGCTCGCTAACGTTATGACTACCAAAATACTATCTGAGTGTGTATGTCAGTTATCTAGCTTGACAAATAACTTCACCAGCTAACATGACAAACGGTGTTGATTTTGTAAACTATGTAGCAGAACAAAGCAAATGTGTATAACTACGATTGTTTTCTATTAGCCAATATCGTTGCATTATCTGCCTAGGCTAAAGTTAGCCAGCTAGCTGTAAGCTGGCAACAAGCTACCATTAGCAAACATTAGCTGGTTTGCTATTGCAGACGATTTGCCAGTTAGCCAACGTAGCAAAATACCGTTGAGTGGATAACATCGGCGTGTGCAGTTCACTCAACAGCCAACAGTGTCACTTACAACGAGGAAGTTACACAGTGCACCTTTAATAAAGATGAAAAATGAGCTGCTTTTTGTTGTTATTTCTCCATAATCTTAAATCTTGATTTATTTTAATAGTGTCTTAAATCCATAGCTGCATCATACAATTCCCATAATACAACTCAGCTGCATTTTTTATTAGAGATGTTAAATGCCCTCATCTGTCAAAGGCAATATATCAAGATTTGCTATCAAATATTTACAGTCTCGAACTTAACTCAAGGACACTCTGATGAACTCATCCAGGTTATGTCTTAAGAACGCTCCATTCAGTTGTTTGGATTAAATTAATCTGACAGAATTTTTTTATATATTATATTTTATTAATTTGCTTTTCATTTTGACCACATTTTATCAAAATAATTTTTTGAGCTAAACAGAGAAGTTATTTTTTTCCATTTATATCTTTTATTTTAGCCTTTGTCCCTCTTATTACTGACTGAAGATGTTCTGTTCTTTAAAAGAAGGGAAAGGTCCATTCAGAGCTACAGAACACATTACGCAGCTGTTTTTACACACTGAGTTTCACTCTGCATGTAATAAAAAACTGTCATATCTGACTGATGAACATTAGTTTTGCCAATAAAGATGTTTTTATAAAAAAAAGGTGGAAGAATAAAGTGTTGCAGAGTTTGCCTAATTAAAACTAGAGGAGTTTGACCCGGCAGCTGAATGTGCTTCTTACATTTTGGTTGGTGTACCAGTAGAGGCAGGACTCTTTGAGGATAAACCAGTACTTCCTCCATTTCTGGGTGAAGTAGCCTTTGGCGTCCTTCTTCTTCCACAGCCAGCCCTCACAGTCACCGTGGCCCAGGTCCTTACAGGAAATTCTCCTTCGACTGGCACTAGTGAGGGAACCTTCAGAGAGAGAGAGAGAAGAAAGATGTTTGTATTTAAAGTAATTTTCATAGCATTTAGGATTGAATAAAGTAACATCAAAGTAAGTCAAGTAGACGTGTTTTAAGTGGCTCCTGGCACTGGCGCTAAGAGGCTCAATCCAAAGATCTGGACTCTTTTCAATTGTGCATTAACAGAGGGACTTTCTTCCTGTAATATCAGTAAGTTCATGTGCGGCAGGTGTTTGCAAAATCTGCAGTGCAGTGCAGTGTTATTTTACCTGTGTGTGTTCTGTACATAAGGACATTTCACATAGAAATGTGTTATATTGTCAGGCCTGGCTCAACTCTACTTTGATACTTTGAAGCCCTGTCATACTCTTACAGTCACACATCACAGCGCGCACGCTGAGGCCTGTCAGGCTAAGTTTCTAGTCCAGACATTTGATTGAGCTTCATTTATGGATAAAAGGTTTGTTCTTTAAGAGCTGCCTGATAGAATAAGTACAGAAGTATAGAATATAGTAGAGAATGAACCAGCATGTTTACCTTTACTTCGCTTTTTGGTTTTCGTTCTTAGAGAGGTGTAATGGAAAGACTAGAGGGGAGAAAGAAAGTACACATTAGCTCAAAAAAAAAATCAAAAAAACTTTCTGGGTCGGTGTTGAGGCAAAAAGAGAGGTTAGAGCAAGTTCACTCTAAGTGTTTAGCTTATATTTATTTTTATCAGGCACACAGCAGAGAGGATTACAGGCACAGACGGATCACAGTGATAAAACTGCTACAGCCAGGAAGTGACCTAGCTACAACCTGTGAGCGAGATCTGAAAGCTGTCTGCCATAGAGAATAAAACCACAGTGTCATGAACTGCATCCCCTTTTAGGTATTTAAAACACTTAAATGAATTAAAACAGTTCCAGACTTTTTTAAATTTTCAATCAACCTGTATTAAAAAGGCAGGGATTCTGTGGTAAGCTAACATTAACTAGCATTACCCAGCAAATGCTACTGGTCATACCAGAACAGGCTGTCGGGTGTAGCAGGAAAGGAAGTGTCCAAACTGTGCCTTACTGCTCACGAATTTAACATTTTATTTGCATGAGGATGAATGATTTATTTCTTTTTTTTAAAGCAACAAAGTCTCACTTTAAAATCTGCTTGTGTGTTTAGATTATGTCAGCAAATACACCTGATTTGCACATTAGCTATTGTATCTCCACTAAGCTAATGTAATTAGGCTAAGTGGCTATATGTTTCAACATTAATAACGCTGAATACAACCGCAGGGTGTTTATCTTGGTAACAAAGCTGAATAAATATCCATTTACAGTCAACTGAGCTGATTCACTGTATGCTACAACTCATAGTGCTTTGGAGAAGAGGCTAGTGACTAAGACAGCTTCCTGTGTCACAGTAACCTAAATATGGAAACCAATTTACCTCATCTGACTGTGACATTTATTTAATTATACCAGTGCTGAATAGATTCAATCTCAGGTATCTCTCCTATTCATGTCTGACTGTACTGAGTTTTGCTTTTTTGACACAATGGATGTCCCTGTAACAGCAGATTGGTAGCAGATGCTTGATGTTACTAAAACGTCTTTTGCTTCAATAATAATGTGCTGGACAGACAGCGATATTTAAAAATAAAACAAACAGAACTAGAATCCATGGATTTATAAAACATCCAAGAAATACAAAGTCAGCCGTACAACACTGTCGACTCTCCTACCTTCCTCATGGAGGCCCCTCCTGAGCTTCCTGAGCCGGAGTACCTGCAGGAGGACACACAGCATTGAATGTAACCACAAACGACTCCTGTTACATCAGTCACATGCATGTGGTAAAAGCACAAACAACCGCAAACACACACTCACCTGTCTGTCGTGTCTGCTCGCAGTGTGTCGGCACCTCGCTGAGAGACAGAAGGAAAAAGGACTCAATTAAAGAGTTCCTAAAAAAAACACATAACACAATTTGTTCCTTTTCAAAAACAAACTTCACAAGGGTTAAGCGGTGTTTTCTTAATTGGAATTTTACTTTGACAAAGTTTAACAAGTTTAATTCGACACACGTAATATTGTGCCAAATGTTAGAGTGCTGGTTACAATCTTTGTATGAGCCAATAAAACTGTTGCTGTAACACTATACATTAACCTGTAACACAACACAGAACTGACCCACTTTTATTACTGCTGGTAACAACCATGATAATACATTTCTTATTTGATTTGTAAAAATTATTTGTTAAAAAAATAATCAAAGGATAGAAGAGTTTTCATGTAAATCAAGACAAGGCCGCAGAATTGGGACACGTCCCTACCAATATATAGAAATGACTGAATTGTCCCTACCAATAATTTTGTCCACAAACTAATAAATGAAACGCGTAACTGTTGCACTGTCAACCTGCGGAGGAGTCGTGCATATGAGACAGCCATCACTCTGTCTGTCACTGTAAACAACTCCAGTCTGCAGTTCAGTTCATACACTTCACTAAAATACTTTTTACGCCGCTTCCGCACTGTCCATATGCATGTGCACTGTCCCTCTCTCTCTCTCTCTCTCTCTCTCTCTCTCTCTCTCCCTGAGGGAGTGCAGTTCGTTTAAATATTATCCATACTAATATTAATTAATATCGCTGCCCGGATGTCTTTAGGTTCAGTGGGACATTTGAAATGAAAACACCTCATCATTAAAGCGTTACATTTATCCATTATAATTAATGGATAAAACTGCTACGAATACCTGTTACTGAGGTGGAGATAAAGACAGAGATTAGAGTTCATATACTAAAGTAATTTCTTCTTTTTAGTTTCAAGCAGTGATGAAACAATAATAACTTGTTTGTGAATTCCTTCATAAGGCAGGGAGAGAGCAGATGAAGCAGAGAAATACTTCTGTCCTCACTCTCTGTCAACTAAACTACCCTGAGACTGTTAGGAGATATAATGACGTGAATAGTTATGTTTTAAATCTTGCTAGATAAAAATGTAATTAAATAAATAAATAAATGAATGTGTTCCCACCAATGTTACAATGAAAACTACGCCCTTGAATGTATATATTATAAGACAGTCGTGAAATAAGACAACAGAAAAAGGCTGCTATCGTTTTCAGCAGCAGAGGCGAGTGAGCAGGACAAACTAGCTGCACAAATGTTGAATGATTATTTAATTACTTAAGAGGACTCTCACATATTGAATTAAAAAAATTAAAATTGTTGAAATAATCAAGAATAAGTAGAAAGTGCGACTTTCGTTAAAGTTTCCAGCCTGTTGTTGACTCAAGCTGCTTCACATTTGATCCACTCAATCACACACAGATCACTTTCAGCTGATTACATGATTGATTTCCTGGTGACTCTAATTTAATCAGGCATGCTGGTACAAGTATTGTTCAAAGTGTGGAGATGACATTTAACAAAACTACAATTATTCAAATGAAATTCTTTGACTGAAGTTTGGGTATCATGACAATACTTTATCTAGGTTAAGGAAGCTCAGGGACCCGAGGACACAGGGGAGCGTCACAGGCCCCTAAACCAAGACACTAAGGCACAGGGCCCCATCGTTTTATAACCCGTCCATGCTCTGATGATTCACCTTTACACGACTAAAGTAAGTGAATGTACTGGTGCTGCTTTGGATAAATTCAAGGTTAATTTATTGTGATGACTAATAGTGAAAGACTTCACAATAATCTGCTTTTTAAACAACACGCGTGTGATAAATGTTGGCGTACAGTTTTATATATTGTTAGTGTAAAATAGTGTACTTCATGTGCCATCGAATGGAGATGAGTCACCACCATGATAAACACGCAGCTGAGAGGGTTAGAGATCGCTCGTGTTAGCTTAGCTGTTAGCGCGCTGTGTATGCGTGTGTGTCTCTGTGTGCGTCGTGTTTTAAGCACAGTCTGTCAGTCGTGCTTGTAATTGGTCTGGCTGATGCTGAGTCATACACCTGCTCACGGGGGGGACGTGTGTGAGTGTGTGCGTGTGAAAGTGTGTGTGTGTTTGTCCAGCATAAACTCCTATTTAGACTCAGCCGTGTCTGAGGAGATGGGGATAATAGGATGAGTTAGGACGAGTCGTGAGATGGCTACCCGGCATACAAATGCACTCCTGTTTGCTAGTGTGCGTGTTTGTTTTGTGTACGCCTGCGTGCGCGTGTGTTGTGTGTGTGCATGAGAGAAAATGCAAAGTTACAGAGGGGCGTGTCTGAGAGTTTCACTGTCATTGTCAAAATCTGTGAAGCTGGCAGCCACGCAATGAGACTCATCATCCTCTATCTCCTTTTGTCCCCTACCTGACACACACCCACACATACCCACACATACACAAACAAACAACGGGTGTTACTTTGTGAACACCATGACCTATCCTGCAACCACAAAGAGGACACTGGAATAAAGTGTAAGATGAAAGAAGTTGTGTGAGTCAGGGAGGGTGAGGTAACTGTTCCAGTTTGCAGTGATCAGACTTTACTTACTGACCTTTGACACAGCAGATATTTAAAGTAAGTCACAGTAAAAACAGATGTAAATAAAAAAAATAGTGATGGCTGAATTCTATTTAGCTGCTGCCATGAACTGTCACTGTGCATGCCAGCTTGCTGTGCCTCTGTGTGCTGTGTCTTTACTTGCATACAACAGAGCCATTGTTAATGTTATCAGTAACAAGTGTGCTTTTCTAACTCTGATGAGTCAAAATTTCTGATCTTTCAAAGCTACTTAAAGCAAAAAACATGAAACAATAAAATATTTATACTTTGCCTCTTAAATGAGTGTAAGAAAGAATAAACTCCCCACAAATTACTTTGTGTTCAATGAAATCTCTGATAATGTTCTATTGTGCTTTTTCCTTTGCTACTTTTCATTAACAACTGTCCTCTCTTTCCCCTCTAAACATCTCAAATTGATTCATTTAAATAACCAACAAGAGGGGAAGAATAAAATCAATATTTCAAATGAAAACATGAATTTTGTGTAGCAGAACGTTATACTTTAAAGCTCCTGTGAGGAACTTTCGGTTTGTGTTGATTTTGGCGCCCCCTGTGGACAAAGCCGCACGTCTTATCTCTTTGCTGATTTTGTCCTGTACATGCTTAAGTGTTGGTTTTTAATATAAAATCTCATCGTGCTTTCTTTAACAGTCATATGTATCACTGACTGGCAGCGTGCAGCTAATCGCTTTGTCTGACACCTACCCCCCACCCGCCGGTTTCAGGCATTAAAAATATCTATATAGAAATAATCAATCTCGTCGCTGATGGTCTGGTTTGCTTTTATAGCTCATATAGAGTCATCAGAATTAATTTCAGTCTGTTTCATAACCTGCAAAAAAACTCTTTAAAAAGAGCTTTAACAGTTGTTAAAACTAGCTCCACCTGGAGCAGCAAAATGCTAATGAGGCATTGGTGCACCTGTACTTTTAAACTAACGATAAAATATATAATGTATCAGTCACATGGACAATTTTATCACAGCACAAATACTGTAGTTTTATTTTTTATTTACAAATATCAGGTTTTTTGGGGCGGCTGTGGCTCAGTGGTAGAGTGGGTCGTCTCTCAATGGGAAGGTTAGTGGTTTGATCCCTGACTGCTAGAGTCACATGTCGAAGTGTGCTTGGGCAAGACATCAAACCCCAAATTGCTCCCGGAGGCCTCAGGTGTGAATGTGCATAGGTACTGACTGGAGATTGGCACTTAGGCCTTTGTCATGAGTGTGTGAATGAATGTGTGAAAGGGTGAATGTGACATGTAGTGTAAAAGCGCTTTGTGTGGTCGCAAGACTAGAAAAGCTAGTACAGTCCATTTACCATTTTTTCCAAATTAAGCATAAATTATATGTAACATAATGATTGCTATAAAACATTAGATTTTTAATAACTACCTTCTGTAAAACCCCGGAAACAGACGGGAGCAGATGAATATAAACACAATAAGCAGACTGTGTACATACAGGCAAAGCATCAGGTGGCTGGTCTAGGCGCAGGGTGGAGGACAGCATGGAGGGGCTGATGGGAAAGCTAGGGCTGCTGGGATTGCGGCTCTTGCGCCGAGAGCGTCTGGTGGAATCCCGCCGGCTCTCCCTGCCCGGACCCTCTGGCTCCTCCTCTATCACCAGGATCTTGTCGTCACTGAGGTAACGCAGCAGGGAGTTGTCTGAATCTGTGAGGTTGAGGGGAGGGCAGAGGGATGGAGCAGTTAGAGGATGGACAGGCTCAACAGGACGGATGAAAAACCACAGAGGGGGGAGATAGCGCCGTGGAGTCAAGGAGATCCCCGGAGAAGAAACAGATGAGGGTGAATAGACCCTCACAGATAAAAACCAAACAGCAGATCTGTAGTATCTGATACAGATCCACATGCGGGGACATACAGCTAATCTATCTGCAATGATTATGCTGATTTAGAGGGCACTACTGCAAAATCCTGTCAGTCACAGAAAGTTTTATCCGCCTTTAGCTGCAGAAATAAAAAGCTGTGCACATGATTTGTTTATTATTCATATACTTAAATGTGAAAAACTAAGAAGTCACTGAGAGAGGAGGAAGGGGAAGGAGAAAGGCAGACACCCGACAGTAGTATTGTGCCTTAATGTTATTCATGGACTTTCTGACGGTGGAGTGGAGGAACCTCGGTTGAATACAGATCAGGTCTCGACGCGAAACGTTGAAGCTGGTTAGAATTGGTCACATAGAAATACCCTCATTTCCAGAGCAGATGTATAAATGCAATGTCCTTGCATTTCTGTTTACTTGTCGCTCTGTCAGATACATACCTGGCAGATATGTATCCTCACAACACCACACCACCATGGATAACCAGAGGATGAGCTGAAATGCGTTGAGCAGAGTATGGAGCGAAGCACGGACCCAGTCCGACCCGTTTGTGTTTAGTGTGTGAGGGGTTTCTGAGTGTATATGTGTTTGTGTGTGTATACCTCGGCTCCCTCTCTTGCCCATGCTGGGTTCCTTGGGCTCGGCCATCCAGTTATATTCGGGGGGCATGGAAACAGGCCTGAGATCACCTGGAACGACCAATCAGCAATCAGAGAGTCTGCTATAGGGGGGAGGGAGCGGGGGTGTCGCGGGAAGGCAGTGACTGAGAGACAGCGTGGGAGACAGCTGGAGGGGAGGACAGGTGAGACAAAGTGTGTGCAGGTGAGGGGGAGGGAACAGGAGACTCTCAAGGGGTCGCTGTAGCAGGCAAGGCAAAGGTCACATGGCCTTATGATCAGGTTATAGTGTCAAATATTAATTCAAAATATCTGGGTGTCCTACAATTAGTAAAGCGCCTCAATGCATCCTGGGTAGACACAGCCATATACAGTAAATTTCAGTGTATAAGACGCACACGGGCTGCGTCCTATAAACCGGTGCGACCAATATACCAGTATAAAATGCAGAGAGAGGTATGTTATTGTGTTACGGTATTTTACCCAGAAGATGGCGCTATAATCTAGCTAAAGCTGTCGCTTGTTAAGTGGTGACGTCACACATCCGCATTAAACTGTTTCCGGGTCCAAGCCGCAACAACGTCTGCCGCAGGGCTGTTTTGTGTTTTCCTCGCTGTTTTAAGGGAGGAAAACTAACTTGATTGTTGCTAACACTTCGTAGGCTGCCAGCTACATATAGCTACAGCTAGCTACTGCTAGCTACAGCACCGGTAGCTAGCAGGAATGCAAACTCGACATGGTGAAATTACAGATATAATTTGTGTGTTTTGAATGTGTTTAAAAGGAAAACAAATTGAAATACTGTTGAAATAACTTATATATTGTATATAACATATACACGTTTATATTAATAAATAATTATAGAAAACATTTTTCCCTCTGGAATACCTCCAAAAACAGACTGGTCTCATATTACGCATTTTACTTGTTATTCATATGAAAGGCAGAAAGATTTTATAAAAGAATGTTATTCTGAAAATCCGAATAGTTTGAGGTAAATATTTCCTGGACAACAAATCCAAATGTTTATCACAAATTTCTGTGCTAATAAATTATAAAATGGAACTTGCATCAAAAAGCATCTTCTTTTTGCCAGCGCATGAGTAATATAAGATGAAACACAATCTTTCGTCAGATGGTCACAAAAAAATTGTAATGGTGAATGAGGTGGTAGCAATCACCCACATCCATCAGACAAAAAGCAACAACTATTTTAGCCATGTTTGTGGCCAAAAATATGCAAGGCTAAGATTGACTTTCACCTGGCCCTGTTTTGTTCTCTCTGAGGGAAATATGTGGTTCTTTAGCTGCTAATGCTTACTCTGTTTATTAGCTAGCTCTGAAGCGCACGGTCACAACATTTTCTGATGAAAACAGCAGCCTGCTGTGGCTGATAAAGTGTTAATGAGAGCATAGTTTGCCAAAACAATAGGCTAAAAGAGGCTAAATAGCTTAGATGACTAAAACAGGCTGCAGAGTTAAGGTCATGTGATAAGCCCTCACTGACCCATGATGAGTACGAAAACATTCATTAGCATGTGTTTAAAGTGGTTTTAAGTCTAGATGTGTTGAACTCTACTTCATCTACAAATGTAATGGAACATTAGCTTAAAGAATAAGTAGGCAACAGCCAGCAGGGCACCCATGATATTGTTTGCCAATTCTTCCATTGGTCACATGACCCTCGCTTTGTACACCATAGGCCACTTGAGAGTCTCCCAAGAAGGTACAGGATGTCTAGGAAGCTGCCTCGGACAAGGGTGACACAGGTGGTGGGGCAGACAGGGAGCTGGAGACAGTGTTTCGGGACTGACCCTCTGGCATGTGATCAGTGTTTCTGGGACGTGTGCACGCGACGTAAAGACACAAAGAAGCAGAGCCATGGAGCGAGTGATGAACACACAGGAAGGAGTTTTAAAAGAAAGCTGGAACTCTTGTGGAAGACAGCATGCTGTTCTACTCAACAGAAACAAGGCCAGGACCAGTACTGCCCCATGCATACTGTGGAACTGCACTCTACCATGGGTGGGGGTCTTGTCCCGCCTGCGCACCCCCGTGTTGCGGCTCCTGTCGTAGTCGGGCCCTGGGGGTCCGTCTCCCTCCAGCAGGGAGAAGAACTGACCGCTGTCCTGGTCCAAGTAGTAGCTGACTGCCTCTGAGCCTTTGGAGCCGGACTGGGAGCCGACGCTGTAGCGGCTGATGTCGTCGCATGACATCAGACCCATCTCCTCCCTGGGGAGAGCAGAGTTGTCATCATCACTGTCATCAGCGCCATCATCACTGTCATCAGCAGGATCATGATAATCAGCCTAATCACCGTCATCTAACATCTGTGTGTGGAAGTGTCTGACCTGGTGCTGTAGAGTCCAGAGACAGGAGACAGGATGTAGACGTCCTGCATGCTGGGGGCGTCCATCTTGGACATGCCCAGAGTTCCACCGGGTGTCGGGGAGGTGCTGGTGGGGCTGGTGGGGACCGGCTGAGAGGAGAGAGGGGAGAGAGAGAAGGAGAGAGAAACTCTATTTTAGAAGCTTTTCATTGAGTTATAATTGGAGGATGGTTAGGGGGTCTTTTTCTGCCTCACAGAAAAAACAAACAAGCACACAGTTTATGATGTTACGAGGGAAGAAAAGCTTTTATTTGTGATTTCCTTCTTGTACTCGTTTAAACACTGAATCACAAACAAGAGTTATTTCCACAGAGCTGCTATGTTTTGTGTGTTGTCTTTTTTTATATCTGTCTGACTGAGCAGCCTCTCCCACGTTCAATCGCTTCACTATTCTGTCATTTTGTCTCAAGCCTCTTCACTCACACAGGGCTCTCCATGTCTGTTCCCATGACAACCTCTCCTCTCCTTTCCTCACGCTCTCTCTCTCTCCTCACCCCTCTCCCCTCTCCCCTCTCCCGCTCTACAGGAGAAGGAGAGGACGGAGGAAAGCTAGCGTGGCCTCCTGCCTCAGCTTTACTCAAGGACACACAGTTTCATTTGTCATCAGGTCCTCCGCGAGGACAGGATGCCTCGCCTCTGATGTCATGGAAACTCAGTCCAAATTTCAAGTGAATAATGTTTGTTTTCAGCCGGAACAGCTGGGGTGACAAATGCATATCGTGCTGAGAGATTTCTCCCAGTGGAAGAGGTTTCCAGATTTTGAAAAATGGGATGTTTTACTGTACGTCTGAGGAGGATGCTCCATTTTAGAGAGGAGATGTGTGGACAGAATGGATAAACAAGAGACAGAGCCTGAGCGACGGTGAGGCGGGCAGCGTTCTCATTAAGGAAGTCCAGCGTTTCATCATTTCATCAGCAGTGCATTAGGCAAATTCATTTCTTATTCCAAACTTTCCATCCTCCCCTCCCCTCCCCCCCCCCCCCCCCTCCTCACCACCCAAACTGCCTCCATCCCCGAAACCCTGTCTCTATCTTCATCTCTTTCTCTCCCTTCTGAAGGCAGCTTACAGTAAGACAGCCTCACAATAAATAATGAAGACGAGGGGGAAAGAGAGGGACGTAAGCGAGAGAGGGGGGAGAGAAGGAAATAGGACAAAGAGGGAGAGACTGCAGGAGAGAGTGGAAGGAGAGAGAGCGAGGTGGGGGAGCTGTGCAGTGTGGTGACTGGAGCTGAGAGTGAAAACAGTAATTTAGTGATTACAGCCCACTGCTGCCTGCGTGGAAAAGAGGAGGGGGGTGGGGGTGGAGAGAAATGGGACCTCCACAGCGGGCGAAAATCCAGTCTGTTAAAACAGCACTTAAAACATTTGACCCCTGCTGCGTCCACTCCAAACTACCTTCAAATCTACTGCTCCAACCCGGCCCACACCGCTGCTCCCCAGCCCACCACCTTAACATGCATAATGACTAACACACACACACACACACACACACACTTTATTACTTAGCATAATATTTTTACTCTGCAGGGCTGAAAGCTCCAAAAACAGTACGAATAAAAAAGGGGTTAAATAACAAACCTAATTTAATGAATAATCAACACTGTAAATCCCTTAATGACGTACATCTATATAATGATATTCAATATAAGCATGCGCAACACCAGGACCTAAAACTGAAGCAGCTAAAAGGAATTCAGCCATTATTCATTTCATCACCTGAGCTTTGTTGCCTCTGTTTAACACGTATGTTTAATCTTATTGTAGCTAAATCAGAGCTATTCTTTTAGGGTCACAGCAATACCAATATGGGTTATTTAATAAATTAGATAATAGTTTATTTGCCATCTTTTGACTTTCAGTTTCTTGCAATGTCTCTTTGTTTATTTGACCAACATGTAGGTCAGTGACTGCACACGCACTGCTTTGTCACTCCAAAGCTGTAGAAACATGGCTGCTCTAGGATCAGTTATTCGGCCTCATATGTACGAGCTAGAATCTCACCCTGAGTGGGAGGACGATACACTGGTGCAAGTGCAGCAACCCAGGAGATCCAAGGAGGAATGGTAAGTTGGCAGCCTGAGGTGAATGGTGATTGGTCGATTCCAGTGAAAGCAAGGTTCTACATAGAAACCTGCAGCTGTTCTGAACGGCCTGTTTCAGAGGCGACTTTTTTAAACATTTCTTCTTTATTTATTTTCATTTTATGACGTTTTCACTTTTTCCACTGTGAACAATAAACACCCCAATCTCAAATCCCATCGGCTGTAGTCTGAGACGTAGCCTCTGGAGACACCTGTGAACGTGCCGGGCAGTAAGCCATAATCGACTTCCCATCAAGACTTCCTTTTCCGCGTGCTGCATTGTTACAGAAAGAGAAACCGCGTTCTTGCGATTTACTTGTTATTAACGGGTCTTACCTTTGCCAACATTTCAACATCATGATGCAGATTTGTAAGAAGTAAAAATTCAAGCTTTGTCAGGTCTGTCCTCAAGAGGAGAAGAAAACTTTTAAAATGCTCATTTGTTGAATGGAGGTCGGATCGATCTGATGCATTCAAGGAAGTCGGGAAATCTGAACGCTGAAAGGCTTTCGAGACACAGCGTCAAGTTAAATCTTAGATCTAGAACAGGTTGTTAGGTGTTAGCATGCAGATGTCTGTTTGTAGAGATTAATAAGAAACTAAATCGTCGTCAGATCATGTGATGCCTGGGCATTACGGTGGTTCCGCCTGCTTTTGCTGTCCTAACAGACTGTTTTTCCTGCATACGCCGCAGCCTGCTGATACATGATTGGTCAATATTACTCGGACTACAAGCGTAGTTCAAACAGAAACCAGAACACTTGCCTTCCAGGTGTTATCCATGTCCCTGCCTACAGATTCTACATTTCTATGTAAACCATGCAAAATATGAGAATATCCATATTAAAGATATGGCCCCTTTAACAGCTGCTAGCTAAAATACAAAATATACAATCAAGATATATTAATATTGGCCAGAAAATGTACCATTTTATTATTTTTTTTAAGATTCAAAATCAAACAATGTAAAAAATAATGTTTGACATAGAAAAAACACAACCATGATCTGTCAATATTGGTTACTTTAAGATTAAAAATCACATATGGATCTTAGAAAGGATGGCAGATTCTAAGTTGCATCAGCAATCATTCGTCACACAAATAGACCACGAGAATGTACTGTATGTACGCCAAAGGAGCTGTAACCCCTCACCCATTCAGCTGGCCCATTAATAATACATGACCGTTGCCTAAAATAGCGCACATTTTCAAAGAGAAATTATTTATGTATCTAAACATGTAACAGATTTATGAAAGCGAGGTCACAGACAATGTGTGGCGCACGTGTTACCGGTGAAGTGACCTGTGATGTGGATGCTGAAGTGGCCTTCAGGGCGCACATGAAATGACTCCCTGCACACACATTTTGGAGCAGCGCAAAAGACCTGCATGCATAATGCAGCTTCACAGAAATCCTCAACTTATTTGTTAAAATAATTGCTAGCATCCTTGTTATTGCAGTGCATCATTAAATTGCTTTTACTCCATTCTACCGTGGACAACAACAGTCACACATGGAAACACAATGACACAGAGAGAGAGAGAAAGAAAGGGGAGCGGAGAGAGATATGTTTTGTTATTTAGAGGAATTAAAGAGGTTGCCATGGAGGGATTTGGAGCTGGAATCACATGATCATTTCCGAGATAAATTGTTGCCTTTGTGGATTCGCTGATAATCCAGCCATTTGCCACATTTGAGCTAAACTTCACAGACGTACAATTCATCCTCTAAAACCCGGCTTAGAGGTACGAGTGCACATGTGTTTGTATGTGTGTTTGCTCTGGTGGTGTGTACGTACAGTTTGTATTCAAAATCGAGCTTACGGAGTGCAGTGACCCAGTTCCCTCACCTCTCAAAGGAGCAACGGGACAGATAACGGGAAGCATCAGTCTGCATGCGTGCACACACATGCACAGAAACACGCTCGATTCGACACGTACAGATGGACAAACCTGCATACAGCCGTGCTTCGAAATGTGCGCACACAGATCTGTCCCGGTACACACACACACACACACACACCACAGGCTGTTTAGCAGGATATTTTGGATTCAGTGCATTATCTCCAGTATTTGCTGAGTAGCGGCTCTTGTTTCAGAGCCAGTGGAGCTGCCTGTAGTTGCTTATGAATAATTAAGAGCTCCAGTCTTTCCGAGAGAGAACAAATCTAAAACATTCCTTTCTTCTCTTCTCCCACAGATATCTCTGCGCTCTGATCTCGGTGCTCACGGCGGGTTTGTGTCTTTGCAGCCCATCAGGGTAGAATTCCCACAATCCTCTGCTGTTGCACACAGTAAACATAAAAATAAGCTCATGGTAACAACTTGGAGTGCTGATCCAACAAGGCAGCAACCTCAGTATAAACAGAGACGGTGAGGAGGTTGCAGTAAGCTCGGTGGTTATTACAGGGTTTTAATGGTCGCTATTATAGATTCAAACCTCCACAACAGCACAAAAACACATGTGAATATGCACTCACATGTGTACTTCTACATACTGCTCTTACATGCGCACAGACGTGAGGAAACATGACAGTGGCTGCTTCACAGAGCACTCAGGCAGCATCAGATTAGCCCTCGCCTCACTCCTCTGTCCGCCTCGCACAACTATGTTCTGTCTGCGCACAAAAATTGGCTCTGAGTGAGAGACAGATTTACAAAGTATTTGCCCTAAAGTGAAATTTGTACATCTGCTCTGGGCTGTAAGCCTTCAAACAAGCATTCCACCTTTTAGATATATATATAAGATTCAGGGCTGTAGTCTAATATGAGGGAGGAGAGTAGATCGGTACCTTTAGTGACCTGCAGCAGCTCTATAGCAGAAGTCATATTAAACCTCTTACAACAACAATATGCAGCTATAAGATTCAATAGGCTGTTCTTCCCTTCATCGTCCTGTTTAGAAGTTTAAAAATATATGATTTTAGTAGTCACAAGTTCCCTTCAGGTGCTGTTGTAACAGCCAACACGTTTGTGAATGGCTTTGAGCGGTGCCAGCAGTACGGCAGGCTGCAAAAAAACCAAGAGACTTGTTGAAACGCTCAACAGGAGTATTGATGCAAGGTCAAACACCGAACAAGTTTCCTTTGAAAGTATTTGTTTAAAAATGCCGGTAGGAGAACGGAGAGTGTGGGCAGAGAAAACACAAGAACAAGAAGAGAGTGAGTCAAAGATAAAGCCAGAGGTGCAGCACAGCTTACTGTACGCGGTGAAAAACTGTAAGTACAAGAGGTATGCACATATACATGTACTAAACTGTTGGGAGAGAAGTCAAATTTCGATTTCTTGCTTCAAATACAGTAATGTCTGCAGAGGATGATGTCATTGAGTCAGCAATGTCAGGTCACATAGCTTGTAATGCTGCTGCTGTTTAAGGCGTCCATGTGTTGCTGCTGGTTTTACCTGCAGGCCCAGTGGTTTCCAGCGGACGTTCCTGAGCAGAGCCGGTGTGGAGCTCAGGGTGTTCTGGGGCCTTTTCTTCAGCGTGAGGATGACTCCGCACGGGTCCTCTCTCAGAGCGTTGACCAGGTTCTTCAGCTGCCAGCCCACCTGAGGAGCACACACACCGGGCTACCAAAAACACACTGCCACCACTGCACACACTTCAGGACATGATGCACCGGGAGCCTCTCCCCATCGCCTCTGCACATAAACTCTGTCCTGCAAACCACCACACAAGAGTCATGATACTTCCTGTCTTAAATAACACTCGTTGCTGCACATTATTTATGTACTTTTTGTTGTTCAGCACAGTAGAGCTATGATAAGAAAGGATCCTAGTTAGAGTGGATCAGGGATGTGGCAGGCCATGGTCGGCCCTCGGTATATGTGCTGCTATCGGACGTATAACCACAATGACCGACTAATGATGAACTGTTAATACTTGGGGCATGCATGTCCTTTCTCTATAAAATAAGACCACAAAACCTGCTGCTCTTTAAATATATATCCAGCCACCACATTGACATAGAAAGTACTTTACATCATTGCATTATTCCCAAACAGAGGAGTCAGATTTCTTTTACCCATGAATTTCTTCTAAAATAATCTGCATTAATTCAACTGTGCAATACGCTGACATAAATACTGCCTTATAGTGTTCATTCGTAAATAACTCTTCTGCATCATTGACACTCATATTTAAATCACCATAGATCCACTTCTCAGCATTTAATCTTTATTTCTTATGTTATTGTCTATAAACTGCACATATTTGACATTTATCTTACTTACATTTTAATGCCATATATTTCTCCATGTTTCTCTCTCTATCACAGCAACTGTAATGCCCGAATATCCCCCACGATAAATAAAGTATTTCTGATTCTGATTCTAATTTAATTTGATATTAAAATTTTTCAGTAAACTCAAAGTGACTCCCACGAGTCTGGAAATGTCTTTTAAATGGTATCTGGATGTATATCTCTGTTTATGCTGTTGTTTGTAAAGTTTCTTTAAATTGGGAAAAATTAACTTATAAAGTAATAAATACAGTACACTTCTCATACACACTTCTGCATGTTTACTGAAGGCCACAATAATTTTTGGACCTTCCCTCATGTTTGGGAATATTAGAGCACTAAAAGGGGCATAAAGCATTTGAATAAGCCCGTAATATGTCATATGCTAGACCATTTCTTTATAATGTGTTATTCAAAATATGGCCAATTAGTTAACAGTTTATTCGGTACCCAATAGCCCGGTCATAGATCTTACCTTCATGAAGGTTATGTCATGATTCTAGTTCAGTTCTGGTTTTGATTTCGGCGTTATTTCCTGTTTTACTCGGTCCCTTTGTATCTTGTTGTCATGAGTTCCTGTTGTTTAGTTTTGTATTTATTTTACTCGGTGTTCTTGTCATAATTTAGTCGTGTTTAGTTAAGTATTTTATTTGTGTTTCATGGGTTTGATCATCTCATGTTTGTCACCTTGTCTCTCGTGTACATCCACTTCCTGCCTTTGTGTGTTTCCCGCTTGTTCGATTATATGCCTTGCCCTTATTGTCTTCACCTGCCCTTGATTGTCTCACCTGTGTCTGATTAGCCTCACCTCTGTGCTCCCCTGTCTCATTGTCAGTTCGTCGTCGTCTTTTGTCCTGAAACTTTGTAAGACCCTTATTCTAGTTGTGCTTTTCTCTAGTGGATTTTATTAGTTTGATATCGGGACTGGTTGGATTTACAGTTAGACCTTTTGTTAGATTTTTGTAACCTGGACTCTTTGTTCTTTGCCTTTTTGTTTATTGAAGTCATTTGTGTCTGCATCTGGGTCCTCTACCTTTTTATTTAATACAGAACCTGACTTTATTTATTATCTTCAGATTATGTCGAAACAGTTTTTCAGAGCGGTCAGTTCAAACGTTTGGTCATTTTAGAGATGCAGTTTGTGTTGAACTGTTTTGCACTATGAGAGGTTTCTAATAATTAGCCCAGCCTCATTGAAAATTGATTTAGCACAATACAACCCAAGCACAAGCCATTAAATCTTGATGAATGTTCCCTATGTGGCACTAAACAACATGATGTATTAGAACAGCTATAACTTTGTAGTCATGACTCACTTGAAATTATGCACAATCTCCTTCTTTAAAAGATCTAATTGTCCAAGACGCTCGTTGGGTTATGTCCAAAAATGATGGCTGCCATGAGTGAATTTGCATAATTGTATGCCACTGTGTGTATATTTTAACAGTAGCTTTATGCATTTTCAGAATTAAACACCAAAAAGCTCATTTTAAAAGTCTCACAGTCAGAGTAACAAAGGTCAAAGTTCAGTCCTTCATAGAAATGCATGTACATATATACAGAGTCATATTGTAGTTGACCCTTTCTTAAACATTGAAACATAACCGACCTAACAAGATTGATTACACTCACTGTAATCATGTTTACACCTGAGTGATACAGCAGAGCACCACCACTCTGCACCACACGGTCCCACTACCACCAGTCTGAAAACAGTGTCATATTAAAATACGGCTTAGTCAGTACGTTTAAGTTCTGAGGCAGAGAGAGGAAGACGGTAGCAGAGTAAGAGAGGAGTGCTGACTGCAGTGTTTCCTCGTGTTCCGGCCGGCCTGTCTCCAGAGCTCGCAGCTCTCGTCAGGCCATTGATTGGCTACACGGGTCCCAGCTACTAGAAGTGTCCGCAGAGGCCACCGTGCTCACACACACTCACCAACACACAGACAGAACCGCTCTGACCTTATTCCTGACATAATGATGACCAGCCTGTGTCAGCCTTTTGTGGCATGTTTCCTGTTCTCTTTGGCCAGTTCAAAAACTCCGGGTTCAGCCAGCGTTCAGCAGCAACAAGAGCCACCACCGAGAAAAGTTCATGCTGTATGTTTTGTCCTGCCCACTAAAGCAAAGGTCACACTAGGATTCAGCAGGACAACGCTCATTCATAAGACCAGATTCATTTCTGAGTGACAGAAACAGAGCAAGGTATCAAACGTGTGTCTTAGTTTTATTAGTCATTTTAACCCTTTATAATTTTGGTTGACAAAAACTGAAAACATTTAGTCAATAAAAAGTAATTTTTCAGTCATTACTGTTCCTTGAAGTCAAAATGATTTCTCTGTTGACAAAATATGACCACCCTCCCACCACCGCTTGTTTCTTGTTCTTGTTTTTACATGTTTGCTTCAGGTAAAATGAACACTTTAAATGTCAGCAGATCATCCAAACAGTAAAAGACTGATGAGGACAAATCATCTGAAGATTACTTTTCATCATCGCTCCTCATTTAAACAGTCTGACTGAAGCAGACAGATGATCGCTCCTCTTTGTGCGGAGGAAGCGCCCCTTTTTCTGTGAGCGTGCTCAGAGTCTGAAGCAGAAAGTCTGAGTTAACACAGAAAGTTCACAACCACCTTCGTGATAGCTGTTATCTCCAACCGGGATACCCAGTTACAGGAATGCATTGCTTGTATTTTGACAGACAGATTAGACGCACAGTGGGGATCTATTTTATAACATTTAGTCACGTCTCGTTAACGAAAACAAAACATACGTGTCAGAGTTTTTCTTATCAACGATCTATTTTTAGCTCGTCAACGTTTCGTCTTCGTGGTGGTAAAAAAGATCATTGACATTTGATATTTTTCGTTATAGTAGGTCCAGAAGTAAAAAGGCTTTGAATATCGACTGTTTACTCTTCTTTTAACCGCTCCTGATTTGCCAGGTACGTTTTCCCCCTGGCTTCCAGTCTCTATGCTAAGCTAAGCGAACCCTCTCCTGCCTTACGCTTCAAACTGAACAGACAAACAGAACACAAAAAAGTGGTAATCTCTGTTAACAGATTCTGCGTATGAACAGAATCTGAAGGTGAGGGACAAGGTGTTGGGTTTTTGTCCACTAGCAAAACAGTTCTGGTTATATGCAGAAAACAGGCCGCATGCATCAGCTGTCATACAATGCTGGTACCCATCAGCTATCATCTGACGACAGTTTAGCTTTTTACTTATGTCAATAAACAGGCATCTGCATCTAAGTGGCCCTAACAATCTGTTTTAGACATCGTCTCTGAACTCTAACTGTAAACACTGACCAGTGCAGGGAGAAGAAGGCCTTGGCCCAGGCTTCCTTTATCGCTCATCAGAATAAGCACTGGCTACATCTGGAGGCCCCCAAAACTGTCTGTCGCTCCCACAGGCTATATCATCGTCAGGTGAAAAGAGTGAAGAAATTGCAGATCTCTCATTTTACTTTTCTGCTTGAAAGCCAATCATCATATTTCCCTAAATGAACAAGTATCCCTTGAACAAAAGTTCACCGTTCTCAAAGCATTACGTTTGTGAGACACAGGTATTATATCAGCGCTGGCATCGGCCGGCCCGAGCAGGAGAATAAATAAACCTCTGAAAGAGTTGGACATTTTCATGCCAAAGTGAACTATTGAATTGACTGACCTGTGAGTGAACCGAGCTGCACCTTGATCATGCTCATCTTTTCAACCCTTTTCACATCCTCCACAATGGTGGACAGCACACGGTGTACTTTCAGTGCAAACACAAAGCTAACCAGGCCGCTTCAGAACTGTTCTGTTGTGCAAATATGAAGGTAACAGAGGGAAACAGGGAGACCTACCAAAAATAATAATAATAGAACATAAACTGCTGCTGAAGAGGGCTTTTTTTCCCCCAAATCCCCGGGGTCTTCATTATTTTCCCAGATGCTATTACCTCCACATAATTATGTTCCCTCTTCAAACAATCAGTTTGTTTTTGAGCAAATTCCACATTTTACCTCAGAAGAGACGCTGAGCTAAAAACTGCGAGTCCTGTTTTGAAGTGGTTCTCAAACAGAAGCTCATGCATAGACATGAAGGCAGCGCTGTAGCTAAATACGTGTGTTAGGTCTACATAATGATTCTATAATGTAATGTGTTCATTCAATACTCACACTAATCTCATTTCTGAATATGGAGCTTCACTAGATCAACTTATCAGCCCAGATGTTGACAGAGTTTGATGGTAGAGTGTATCCATCTTCCCTCTTCAGCAGCTCGATTTAGGCTCTCCCCCCTTCTCCCCCGTTTCCTTTCATCAGCTTCCTCTTCTCCCTAAGTCCCTCTTTGCTTCCTCCTCCCTTATTCGCCCCACTCTCCCAGCTCTGCCACATCCCAGCATCCCCTGACTATTTCACCCCCCTTTCCCCGCCACACACACACACACACACACACACACACACACACACACACACACCTCAGTCTCCCCCTGCTTATCTCCTCCCCCAGGGTGAGGGATCAGAGTGGTGAGGGTCTAGCTGTGGGAGTAATGAGGGGTTGGAGCTGTGAGCTTGGCGGGGTGCGATCTGCACTGTCACCTCGAGGAGAGAGAGGGAGAGAGATAACACGCGGCTCCCCTCGCGCGTCAATCAACGCCGCTCCCCAGCGCCTGCATGCGCGCTTTCACATGAGCATCACCTATCGAGACATACGAGGAAATACTTGGAAAAGGCACATAAAAGAGGCCTACAGACACACACAAACCTTTCTTCCCCACCTCGGAAATCTCAAATAAACGCTGGAACAAATCGTTTGTGCCAGAGCTGACAGAACAGGCAATAGACAGCTCGCTCAATCACATGCTCTCATAAGGCAGCGTTCCATTTAAAATGGCTTCCCATTTTTGCGCTTCCCTCTGATGTGATGAGTCGAACGCAGAAATACAACTTATTCAAGTCTGAAAGTGGAACATGAGTTCACATTTCAAATCAGACGCCTCCTTCAGGGTTTTTTGCTACGACAATGGGAACAAATTCCAGAAAGAGTGAGCTGACAATCACGCCGGACTGAACAAAGGTCTTGTAACAATCGTCCTATAATCTGCTCCCGGAGCAGGTCTAATTAGCCTACATAGCGACACAGGCACAGGACAGGAAGCACCATGGCGGCAGTGGTGGTGGTGGTGGTGGTGGTGGTAGCAGACATCATGTACCTTGACATATCCTCAGCACAGCACAGAATGGAGAACAAAGGGCAGTTTGCAGCATGTATTCACAGTGGAAACACATGGAAAGTACATTTCCTGTGATTCTCCTGTTGGCTTTGGAAGCCTTTAAACTCACCACTGTCTGGTGGTTGACTTGGATCACCTCGTCCCCTGCATGGATCTTCTTACACTGGTCTGCTGGAGACTGCAGAGGCAGAGATTGGAGAAGAAATGGAAAATGGGATCAAGCTCGAGATAAATGAAGGTGTGGGTGCGTTGTCATTGCGGAATATGAAACTGTTGGTGGAGTGTCAAACTTCAGACTGAGCGAAACAAAAACTCACGTTCTCTGTGGTTCCGGTGATGACGTGGAGTCCATCATACGTTGATTTGATATACATCCCCTGAAACACAAGAACACAGGCAGGGAGGGAGGGTTCAGTATAATACAGGAGGAGGGCGACTTGCAAGGGAGCTCCGTTTGTAAGGGTTAGTTTTAGTTATTATAGGCCATTTTTGGGTTATTTTTTGGGTTAAGTTAAAGTTTTTTGTTTTTTGTTTTTTTCTAGCTAAAGATAGTTAAATTTAAAGTGATAATCTTGAAGACATTCATTTAAATAAATGTCTGTTAAGTCACTATCTATCCCTGAATGAGGTAACACAATGGTGACTGAGCCTATGGCCCACTGATGAAAGCCTTTGCATTTGCAGAGTAAACAGACTTGGTGTCGGTGGCGACTTTAGCGAAAAAATCACAAGCGGCACCCAGTTAGTGACGCGTACATCACCCAGCAGTGGTTGGTCTGTCAGAGAGGTAGGCGGAGCTAAGCGGCTGCTTTTCCGGTCTCTGCAAGTGTTGCGAGTAAACAGTAATCTACTATGGCTGAACAAACAAAGAAAGGATCGATGACTACAGATACAACTTCAACAATAAGTGAAAATCTGAAGAAAAAGAAACAAACTTGACGCTCAGATGAAGCAAACAGTCTAAAAAGCAAAGTGACCGTCAGAGAGGAAAATCAAGAGATACAACCGGAGCCAACCGTGGACGTCACACATGCAACACTGTCTGGATATCTGGAAAATGTGCTCCCGCAATTACAGTTTATCGCCATAGGGGCCGCCAAAGAGAATGAAACTGAGATCTTCGAGATTATAACTTTAACTTAATTGTATGTTTAGCTCTACATGTACATTTTTATTTTTTAGTACTGCTTCTTTTATTTTGTTATATATTTTATATGTCTTTTATATTTATTACCCTTTTAAATGGAGCATCCAAGCTAAAGAATTTCACACGATTGTACATGTGCAACCGGAGTGACAATAAACATCTTGAATCTTGAATCTTATGTAAAGACTTGACCTACAGAGGGGTAAAAAATGAAAGGAAAGTCTGTGTTGGCGTTGGTCGAAAGCTTCAATGCTCCTTCTGATTATTCGTCAAAGTCCTAGAAGTCCATTGTACCTCTAATATGAGAGGAGACTCTCTTTTTTGTGTTTTGATGAAGGTGGTGTAAGGCGCTGTCAAACATGTCCAACATCTCCCTCTGGTTTTCAATTGAGTTGACTTTGAAGACTGTAGCGTTTGATTCACATCAATCTTACAGACTTCAAAGCGTTCAGTGACCACTCGCGCTGATTATGTTGTTTTTACTCACATTTTTTTCTTCTTCTTCCCTACCTGAAACTTTCCCCATCAAAAGACTCGGCTTGACATAATACTTAAAAGCAGAAACATTCAAGTTTTAAGAGTCGACCTGGTGAATTCCCAAAACGATAAATAAGGAATAAGTAAGAAAAAGGCAGGCATTGCATATTTATACAGCTTGAATATTTAATTATTAGTCCTGTGCATTGAAGAGACTTGGGAGCAGGTTGTGTAAAAACACTATAAACTGCGTTGAAAGGAGAATGTTAAAATGCTGTGTGGATAAACAGTCATAAATAACGTAATAAAGACCATTGGGGCTTTGGACTTGACCTGGACAAGGGGTTAAGAGCTGCATGAAGTTAATAGGCAGTGTAACAACAAGGAAATACAACATGGACATACCATGACCTTATAAAGCTGCTATGATGTAGGTGTTAGCAAGAAAACCAAAGTGTATCCACGCAAGCAGCTCTGGTGGAAGCATGTGTGTGTCCTTACCAGCCCTTCACTGGGCATGATGCTGGTAAGGTGGACCACCTCCAGATGGGCCGACTGAGAGACCAAAGAGTCCGACGACAGAGAGATGATGTGGTCGCATATCCCTGCTAAGGTCTTACACTTGGAGATGTCATCGGAGGTAAAGAAGGCAGAGGGAAAAAAAAAACCGACAGGAAAAGAGAGAGAGAGAAAAAGAGTGACAAAAAGAGAAAGACAGAAAGTTATTGAGATTGGTTTTGGTCCGCGAGGGATGCTGTGACCTAGCTGGAGGAGGTGAAACAGAAATCATTTCATCAGATTGTTCCACATCGCCACTTCCATCACTCCAGCACACAAACTGTTTCCTGTCACAGTCGGACCACAGGCATGCCCACAAGACACCGTCACAGACAGGACAACACATCACCGATACCGGCACACCCTGCAGTGCACCGGTGGCATTTTCTTACATCTAAATTACAGAGCAAAGATTCCATTTGTTGGTATCTGTCTGGTTTATTTTGTTTATTTTGATAAGGGCCATTTCTGCCCTCAAATCAACTCAATAAAGCCCGATCCAGAGGTCAGATTATCTGTGCTGTAATTTTCCTTCAAAATGCACTCACATTCCTGTTTATCTGAGCTCATACACGCCAAATAAAAAGCATGGGTTCACCTTCCCTTTGTTCTGAAAAGCCCTTGACTGTTGTTCAGGCTATTTGTCTGCTTGGTCACGCATGCAAGTTAATTTATCTTCAGCAGCATCTCTGCCTTCTAATCTTGGCTGACTGACTAGAGTGGGCTTACAGAGACGGTTACCCTGGTTATCCTGCCTCAGTGCGTTGCTACTTAGCACACAGCACACACACACACACACACGCTGGAACGTAACATGTAAGGGAACAGACTACATTTACACAAGCAGCACAGCAGTGATGAACCCTGCAAAAAATAATCTTCTGATCTCATTTCTAATGACTAATTACCAGATTATAGTGAGATCTGCAACACACACAATACTGTGCAGGCACTCACACACACTCACACACACACACACACACACACACACACACACACACACTATAGCTCAGAGCCTGTGATTCATTCAGTGCGAGAGACAAGGTGGGGGATCTTCAGTGAGCTGGACATGTGATGCTTATGCTCTCTCTCTCTCTATCTTTCTTTCCATGTCTCTCGCTCACATATTCATAAATACCCAGCATCCTTTTCTGGGTCAGTTATCAGAACATTGCATTGCCTGTTCAGTTTCATGTTTATACAGTATTATTATGGTCCAGTCAACGTGAACACATTCCATAATTGGCTACCTAAGCCTGCTCATATCGTTCACACACTTTGAGCTTTAATGTGAGAAAAAAAGAAAGGGGATATAGATAAAGAAGTGGGACATAAGTAGGGGAAAAGAAGACGAAGAGAATATCTAATATTGCCTACAGAGCTATAAATAGCATGCACGGTCCCCAGCTGGAAACCACAGCGTGTGACAATTCTGTGGCGCTACTTGTATCGCTCTTTGATCATTGGACTAATAGCCTGACCTGGGATTAACACGGGCCGAGAGACAAGAGGCCGGCCACCAGCTCCTCCAGCTGCGGCACACCCTGCCTTGATCTGACACGCCTCTGGAGAATCAGAGCGCAGATTATAGGCAAGTTAACTTATGTGGCGAGCTGGCGTCAGATTTAAGAGCAGTCAAACAGAAAGCCAGACATACTACGCTGCCAAATGGATTAAACCCTGGCTGCGCACCCTCAATCCCTCCTTCTTCCTCGCTACCTTTTTCCACGCGCACACCGCTGCACGTTAACATGCTAGCACACACTTAAGCGCAGTGGCATTGTCTCCACATGCATGAGCATACGCGCCGCGCCAAATATGAACCTGACCTGAGACACAGGAGGATGGAGAGATGGAGAAGGAGAGGAGGAGGAGAGGAGCAGGGAGGTAGGGAGGGGGAGTCCGAGAGGAAAGGGGAGAAAACAAGGGAAAGGAAAAACACACAACTAGGACAGTCTTATGTAATTCCCCTCATCCTTATGCATGCATGCACATAAAACACACACATACTCATACACACTTCACGCTCCATCAGACACACAGACCCACACATGCTCATCTTATCTCTCCCTTCTCTCTCTCATACGCGCGCACACACACACACACACAAACAACACACACACATTATTCCTGTCCATCTGATTGCTGCAGGCTCTAGTCTGGAGGAGGCCAGAGTAGCAGTGCGTTTTGCATTATTAAGCAGAAGCTGACAATCGTAACTACCACTACAGTAACAAAGGCAGAGCTGACCTGAGCATTAAACAGTGTCTGTGCTGATCGGATGTTAGATACTCTGCTCATACTGGACCAACCGACGTACACACATTACTTCAGTTAAACTACCAACGTGGGGAAAATCTTATTTTAAATGATTATTTCTCAGTATGAGGAGCAAAGTGTAGCTCAATATCAAGAGCAAAATACTGCAGTTGTTTATATTACTAGATTTAAGCAATGCATTAGCACAAACGCAGCATAGTAATCTTGTAGCTAGTTGAGTTGTTATAGGGGTTATATGTATTTTACTCTGTTATCATGTGTATATGAGGATATTTTTAATGTAACTGTAAAATATGTGAGTATATGTACGAGATCATGTTTTATAGCTGGTCAGTAATTTAGTTTTCTGATAGTTTTTTGTTTTTTATGCACTTTACATGTAGAGCAGGTACCTACTCTTTATAGTATCATTAACATAGGCCCAACATTAATCCACCATGACTTGTCAACATAGCATGGGCGGCTGTGGCTCGGAGTCGGTCGTCTTTCAATTAGAAAGGTTGGCGGTTCGATCCCCACCTCCCTCAGCCTACATGTCAAAGCGGCCTTGGGCACTGAACCCCAAGTTGTTCCCCATGGCATAGCCATTGGTGTGTGAATGTGACATTAAGTGTAAAAGCAGCTTTGAGTGGTCACACAAGACTAGAGAAGCACTGTATAAGTACAGTCCATTTAGCGTGGAAACTTCCTTTGGTAAGACTTTCTTTGAAGGGGTGTGCATACAACTGTCATGACACCTTCATAACCATGACACCTGTCATGAACACGAATGAGTAGTCTTTATGAATGTTCATGACTGTTGTCATTAAGTGTCATTCAGTCAATTATGTCATGTTTAATGCATAGTTGATCTCAAACAATGTGTCACAGGTGTCATGTTGGTTATGAAGGTGTCATGTCAGTCTTATGCACACCCCTTCAAAGAAAGTGTTACCCTTCCTTTTAGAAGGCAGACACCTCGAGCAGTCAGGACTCATTGGTGGACCAACATCTGCCTTGACCGGCAGTAAGCTAGTAGACATTTACTATTCATTTAGAACATATGTGAACATATGTTGTGGTTGTTGTTGCAACCACAACATATGTTGTTGCTGTTGCTCTCTTTGCCTGTCTCTATCCTGCATCTCCTTCTGTCCCACTTGTCGGCCCATCCAGTCGAGGCAGATGTCTGTTCAGAGTCTGGCTCTGCTCGAGGTTTCTGCCTGTTAAAAGTTTTTCTGCCACTGTTGCCAAATGTTGCTCAGTGCTGCTCATGGTGGATTCATGTTGGGTCTCTCTCTAAATAATAAAGAGTACGGTCTAGACCTGCTCTTTCTGTAAAGTGCCTTGAGATAACTAAATTTGGTGCTATATAAATTGATTGATTGATTGAATTTGAGTTAGCAATAAGTTAGCATGTAGGTAAATAGTTAGCATGTTAGTAAGCTAGTAAGTTATCCTTCCTATGTCATGTTAAAGATGTGTGTCATCCCACATCCCATACATGCGACTGCTGTCGTTCAAATATCCAAAATAATATCCAAAATACAGATTATTTTCAACATGTGAAAATCTTAAGGACATTTTTTATTACACACATTCTTCTTGTAAATCTTTACTTATGATAATCTGGCTGGTAATTATTTGTCAGTTAGTATGCTGCGCAATAAGTTAGCGGTAAGTTAGCAGTTATTTCATGGTTTGTTAGTAAGCTAATTGTTAGCTTGTTATTTAGTTTTTGTGTTATGTTAATAATATTGTCTATCTCACATTATGAAGAACATTTTCAGAATCAACATTTTCAGAAACTTATAAATGCAAAACACATTCATCAACATATCAGCGAGAACTAGACCTGCAATATTTAATGATACAGCTTAAATGCAACTTTTGTTACTAAGGCTTGCAAGTTATTAGCTATTATTATTATTATCCAGTAAAAATCAGTTATTTAAGATATTAGATAGTTTGCAGTGAGTTAGTCTCGTCTACTTTCTCCCTTCTGAAAGGACAGATTGTCCTGTTTGGTCACTTGACAGGCAAATGACTGATCTCGACTGTGATTATCAGCTACAGTCTACAGTATGTGTGCACGTCTGATGTTTGTGGGTGTTCTTTTGTGTGTTGTGTAGGTTTTGAGCCAGTGTCACTTCTCCTGCACTTTATTTCTTTCTAAAACAGAAAGAAAACAAGGATCAGCGAGGAATCATAATGTAAAATCAAACCCCTCCTCCTCTCTCCCTTCATGCTGTCTGCCTGTTTCACACATAAACCTCCTACACATAACAGACTGAGTCATGTATAGCCTGTAGTCTGGCACCCAGGGTTGTGTGTGTGTGTGTGTGTGTGCACACATGGTCAGAGCCATTTTAAGTATTTGAGTGTGTGTTTAACAGGCCTGTAACAACAGAGGTAAATGACCGCCATGGTCCAATCACAAAGAAGCTAAGGGGGGGGGGGCATTTTGACTCGGGGCCTTCTCACCACGGGGAGACAATCATATGGTTGTTTATAGAAGTAATGCAAACGCACATATACCCTACAGGCCGTCTGACAGAACATGTGAGCTGGGATTTATCTCTTGGCATACAACACCTCAGATATTTTTCCATCATCTCCCCCTGCCAACATTTTATTTGGTTCCCTCCACCTGACCTTGAATGGCAGCAGGAAGTGTCCCAAATCTAACTGTCATCCCGCATCAGACACTAGCTGCTCACTCGCTTTCACACGTGGACACAGACAGTTCCCCGTCATACATGCAAGCACACGCGCACAAACACGCACTCACTCACACAAAGCAGCTAAACTGAAGCTTTCAAAAGGCCTCAGGCTCGCTTGGGCTGTAACATGCACAATTTTGTGTGGCACAAATTGCCACTAAAACACACGCACACAAAATGTCACATCGATAGTCCAGCAAAAATTTACAGAGGATTGATACCACTCTCACGCCGGTTCTAGGAGCTTAGCTTAGCACGAAGACTGGAAACAGGGAAGCAGGTTTCTGCACATTTCTTTTGTACCATGAGTTTTATGGAGTGTTAATTGTTAAGCTTCAGACAAACGAGCTGTTTCGCCGTGTTTCCAGTTTTTATCTAAGCTAAGCTGGTTGTAATTACCGGTACATATTTAACGTAAAATTAAAATAGTTAGATTGAAACTCTCATCTAACTTCTTGCAAGAGAGAGACAAGATAAGATAAAGCTTTATTTGAATGCTCAACTTGCAACAAGGACTTTGATTAATGGACTCAGACTCTTTGTCATATATACATATGGACTGTGTAATGTATGTTGTATATAATGCTCTGGGATCTCATGTGTGATGCAGTCAGACAGGGAGGGAGAAATAAAATCAAACTATATTTTAAACACAGGGAAAGTAGTTTTGTTGTGACTATCTTAACAGTTTAGTAGCTCTTCACCGTTTTTGTTGATGGAAACAGGCCAACAAATTAGACTCATTATGATCTTGACATTTTTAAAAGAAACTTACCACATGAAGAATCTTATTCTCTGTCTCATACACAGTGCAGTCCTGTAAAAGGAGAAGAAGACAGGAAGAAAACATGAGATGTTAGAGCGTCTATGCGAACACCGGACAGAAGCTCAAATATCTGCCTCCTCCAAATATAACAGCCAGGAGAGAAGGAAGTAAGACAAATGGCCCAGCCAACAGGAAGAAAGATTGATGACTTCTTTTTCAGTCAGCTATTTAATTTCTAACTTTCCACATTATGCACACTACTTTATAATGGAGGCAAACTAAAGCACTGGATTGACCGGTTCTGGATCTATTCTGCTGCCTGGAGCTCCGTGAGCCTCTGCAGGATTTATAAGCTACATTATTTGAACATGACAGATTGTTATTTAACGATAGCTGATAGTTAATCTATTTCTGGGAAAGCAGCCCACTGAATCCACCACATGTGCATGGTAGCAGTTAATTCATCTGTTTGATGCATTATATCGGGTGTTGCTGCCACCTTTGTCTGTGTCGATGCACCCTGGCAGCCACATGTTATTTGGCCCATTGTGGACCCGCGGTGGCCCCTTTCTCCTCCCTCTCCTTTGGCCCTAGCAAGAGGGGATGGGTGTTATCTATGCGGCTCCAGGACTCACTCTGGGCGCACGTACAAACCCGCTCTCACACACTCTAAGCAGGCTCTTACAGGGAGGACATGGATGGGGTCCAGACGAGCAGACATAGTTTCCGTCCAAACAATGAGATTTCTACAATATCAGAGTGTGTATGCGTGTAGCTCCATTATAATTTTTTTTTTAAAGTGCATCTGTGTGTAAGTGTGGTGAATCAACACGAGGGAGCGAGCCAGAGGGGGAGCAGATAGAGGACAGGAAATGATGGGATGAGAGACCCCTGGTTCATTCTCCAGCAGTGCCCATAAGTTGAGCACAGGGTGCGTCAATGAGAACTTTGCCTAAGGGTGTTAGTGAGAGCTACTCGTCCCATCAGCCATGCTGCAAACAGCCTGTGGCAGTGTGCATATGTTCCACTCACAATCAAATCTATAGAAATGAGCTGCAGAACAGAACAAGCTGAATCTTGATGTTTACTTTCAGCCTTTCATTTCAAATCATGACCTTTATTATATCGGTGTGATGAATATAACGGATTGTGTGATGCATGCGTCCTGTGTGTGTGTGTGTGTGTGTGTGTGTGTGTGTGTGTGCGTGTGTGTGTGTGTAACTACCTGTTGTACAATGGTGGTTAATTCTAGGCAGAGCTGCACGATGTTGTTCTTCAGTAATGAATACTCTGTCACACTGGCAAATGGAGACCTGAAGTGGACGAAAAGGAAAAGAAGAAAAACAGAGTTTATAATCAGACAAACACATCAGAGACCTTCAAGAGCAACTTGCAGGTTACATTTTTTACTACGGTAGTACTCAATCTTGACTGAAAATGTCTGTGGAAAAGGTTAATCCTTGATTTTATATGATTTACAAGACATAAGGGCACAAATTTAGAAGAAAAAGTTGCTAAAAGCGGCTTTTATTCTTACGGTGTCCGACTCTGCTTTAGCTCAACATGCAGAAGTAACTGGTAGCGACTCTAAACAGTGCCTTTCACCAGTTCTTATGATGGTTTACTTTTTTATTTAGTTTTTGCCGGTTGCACAAATTCTAGCTTGATAGGACAGCACACCGTTTTCCTGACAGAAAGAGGAACGGAGCTAGCTTTCGTGCCTTGGTGCGTTTTGTGCAGGTGAAGAGATGGGACTTTGTTTCTGTATAGGTCTGCATCGCCTGTAGTGCTCATTGTCGACAGGAGGATTATGTTGGAAGCGATATCATGGAGTTCAGGATGGGATGTTGAAACCAGGACCGTGTGAGACTGATGATTGGTGCGGTCCCTGTGGCTGTTATTTCTCCTCATCGTGGCCTGTCCCTGCTCTCTTTGACGCCTAACAGGCTCATAATTATAAGCCTGTGGTCCGTCGTATACATATTATTTAACTATTTGTTCACCTTCAATGACAAGGCTGCCATTAAGATCCATATTTATTCATTCTAACCCGTCGCTAACCAGCAGGACGCCCTTATGTTACGTCGTATCCAGTTGTCTGTTTTGATGCGGAAATATAAGAAAACGTACAAAAAATGACTCCAGAAGCCGCTGGAGTGTATTAATTCATATTTTTTGTTGAAAATCTAATTTCTAAATCATTTTCCTACACGTTGATTGACTCGGGTCTCCAACCTGCAAGTTGCTCTTTAAAAATATGTTGAACTTTTGTTGAACCTTACATAAGTGGTCGTCATCTCATTCTAAAATGTGTTCTTGTGTTTTTATTAAATGCTCCTGTCTGTGAGGACTTGGAAATGGGTTGTATTGTTGTGTAAAATTGCATTAGATGAATATGATTTCTGTCATTCTATTACCAAAATGGGCTACTTTATTTTGTTAGGAGGATCGGCATCAGTTTTTTCTCTTTGTTGGTGTTTTTACTTTATTCCGTTCAGTTCATTTATTTACTAACAGTGTGATTTAAAACCAGTGATAGGGCAGTGAGAGAGAGCAATAAAAGCAGCTCTCTGCTCCTCACAGAGAGCAGGAGTGAGTGATAAAGACAAACAACAATATTTGCTTGTGTATCATGGCAGGAGGCTGTGAAACCCACACATCTACCAAAGCGAAACATCGCTTTATTTGTGTGCTCTCAGCTTCATATGGTTCCATAAGCTGATCAAACCTCGCTATAACAGCGCACAACACACCTTTTCTTTGTCCAATGTGCTCCTGTGATCGAGGATCGATACCACTCTAATGTTTACCTGACAGTTAGCTTAGCACAAATACTGGAATCTGGGGGAAACCATTATCTTAGCAAGCTAACATGCTAACGACTTGACTGGTGACTGGCTAACTCTGGTGTGGTCCCTACCTGTCGAGCCAGGCGAGCAGGTTCTTGGCTGCACCGATCAGATCCACCACCGAGGTGAGGAAATCATTGGGTAACCTCCTGGAAGCTCGTCCATCGTAGTGTCCGCCCCTCCGCCGGCCCAGGATGAAGTTCTGGAGGTTCTTCGCCGAAGCGTTGAGCTTGTGGGACAAAGTCCGGAGGTTCTCTGTCTCCAGGCCGTAGTTCTGGAGGACGAACAGAGGGATTCATTTTAGAGGTTTAATCACATTATATTTTTCAGACTTTTACAGGCTTTTGTGAACATGGAAGGCGGTGTTTACAGTTGTCCATCTTGAAGATCTGATAAAATAGGCTTCCATTTTAATTAATACTTTTCATGCCTATTGTCTTCCCTATAACACACGTAATTACAATATTGTGTATTGAGCTGGGATTGTTCTCAAAACATAAGAAGCCTACATTCCATGATGTGCCTGAACGCATCCTGTGTAGGGGACTGAAAATGCTGCTGCTGTTGCTGTGCTAGCATGCTGATTTTTAAACAGCTAATGTGGTTACTTGTTTCAGTGATTTTTTTTAATCAAAAGTTAGAGATATTGATTACAGTCTTGCACTCATTCTGTGAGTTAGATAAGAAGTTTCTTATATCTGTGCGTCAAGTCAGAAAGTGGTAAGCTTAGCCTCCAGACTGGAAGCTAGGAGAGACAGCAAACTAGGCTTCCTCCAAAGTTCAGAATACATACACAGACATACTAATTATTATTGAAATGTTCACTTATTAACAAAGAAATTATAAATTTAAAATCTGTTTTTAGTTAGTAAGCAAAGACAGGAAGTCTAATATGCTATATGGGGTGGCTGTGGCTCAGTGGTAGAGTCGGTCATCTCTCAATCAGAAGGTTGGTGGTTCAACAGTCACATGTCAAAAGTCTCCTTGGGCAAGACACTGAACCCCAAATTGCTCCTGGTAGCTCCCATACCCAGCTAGCAGGGAACGTTCCCATAACATTTGCTAACATAACCTACAAGTTCTAATGACGTTTGAAAGGAAACGTTTGAATCTAATATTCAAAAAATGTTTTTAGGACGTTTATCATTTCAAATAAAGTTCTTAAACTAAGACAAAACGTGTGTTCAGGATGTTATTGAGGCCTGGGATGTCAGAACACCTTTTATAAAACATTTGCTCAATGTTAAAACAACATAAAAACAAAGGTAGAACATGGTACTAACATCCTGAGAATCTTCTCAGGATGTTAGTACGGCCTGAACTAACAGATGGTGATTTATAAAACCTTCCTGAAATGTGATTTGAACATTCTCACTGCAACTTTCTGAACATGTTTTCAGAGAACGTTCTCCTGCTATTAAAAGGAACATTTTGGGAACCAGATGAAAACTTCTCGCTCAAAACATTACCAGAACATCACACGTAACATTCTCAGAACGTTCTGGGTAGCCATCGGGTATGAATGCATAGATCCTGATTGGAAATTGGCATGTGGTGTAAAAGCAGCTTTGAGTGGTCAGAAGACTCGAAAGCTGTATAGCCCATTTACCATCTACCAACATCAAGAAACAGCAACACAACACAAAACTTTATGTGAAAAAAGTCTGCTTAAAGGGGCTGGTAGGCACATTTTTTTTAAACTTTGAAAATAGCAAGGCTAGCTGTGTCCCTTTGCTTCTATTCTTTATGCTAAGCTAGGCTAATCACCCCCCGCTATCTTTTTGTTTTACTCTCCAAAAGAAAGTAAAAATTATTAGATATCAAAATGCAGAACTACAGGTTTGTAAAACACTAATATTAAACCACCAATATTATTAAGCAATATCTTGTTATATACACACAGTGTGTCTTACACATATGGGTCCCTAACCTTATCAATAAGTTATTTTAAGTGAAATAAACTGACATTTTTGAGCATTAGCATTTTAACACAGCAGCCAATCTGTACAGAACACAAGAACACTAAGCTAGATGAGCAGCCCATTGCTGTGTGTGACCCTTTAAATAAACACACATACGCATGCAGAAACAAACACACTCATAACACACACACACAGACCCACTGAGCCACATTGCTCAGCGTCCCAAGGCACCTACAGTCATGTCTTGCCTGACAGAGCCTGATTCCTGCTGACACAAAGGCTACACACACACACACACCCCAGATGCACAGGCTTAGCTAGACGTATCTATTCCTCCTCTGCCTCTAGATCTATTCTACACAGTCACGACCGCAGTGACTACAAAGGAGAGAGGGTTTCACTGTGGCAGCGGAGAGAGGGGGAGAAATGAGGGAATTGAGGAACTAAAGAGGCAGAAGACAAGAGGGAGAGAGAGCACCCAGCTATGCATCTCACTCAAACTGGGTCATGCATACTCTGTGTTCTGTATAATCTTCTGTATTGTGCGTGAATGTACATGTATACATGAACCGAGAGCGTGCGTGTTTGCACAGCTGTAATTAGCCTGTCCTATGATTCGATCTGAAGCTGTGTGCGGCTCTCACCGGGGGACAGAGTGCTGAGATGAAGCGAGGAGAATATTGCCCTGTGTCGTCCGTCTGAATGACGTTGTGTGTGTGTGTGTGTGTGTGTGTGTGTGTGTGTGCGTGTAGAGAAAAGAAGAGAAACAATTTGAGCAGTGCGTGCATATGTGTGCCTGTGTGTGTCAAATCAATACAGTAAGAGGGCGATGCCATTAGAGCAACCACCCCTCCACCTTCATGTCGATGTGGTTGCCATAGCAGCCATGTGTGGAGTGGCCTCTTCTCTATGCTGATATTGCTACCATTGTTCACACGACCACATTCAACCACCGTCTATAAAATACTTCAACAAAAAGGCAGACTTCACCTTTTAATCCTTTTCTTTTTCACAAGTAAAGCATTCATCTGTCTTGCTTCCCTGTTCGGTCTCCAACACTCAGCTATTGCAGACAAAATGGAGAGTGTCTAAGCTTATTAATCGAGAGGATATTGATCGTGCGTGTGCTGCTCTCAGCCTGGAAGATGTGGGTTCACCGTTCAACTCAGGAATACGAGTTTTGCACGATGACTGAATAATATATTTTTGCGGCATTTAGCAACATTTCTACTGCTGCGGCTCAGAGGTAAAGTGGGTTGCCCTTCAATCAGAAGGTTGCTGGTTCGATCCCCAGCTCCTATAGTCTATATGTACCCTTGAGCAAGATAGTGAACTCCTAGTTGCTCCTGAGGCAAAGCCAATTGGTATTTATGCATATGAATGCATTAAAAATGGGCCTTGATTGGCACCATAATTAGAATGCTGACATGTAGGGTAAAGCGCCCTTGAGAGGCCGGAAGACTACAAAGGCGCTATGAGTGCAGTCCATTTACCATTTATTATTGGGTATCAAAGATTAAATCAGTGCTTTGTCTCTTAACTGTCATATCACAAGTGCAATAATCTGCTCCTTAAAAACACAATCCAATTTAAGAAGCTCTACATGTTTTGATTTGCTTTGCACGACAGTTTAAATGGAACTGATTGAAACATTGATATTGTTCCTGTGCAATCAGAAAACAAGTTAAAAGACCAGCAACAGTACAGCACTGTCCAGGGGCAAAACCAAACACAACATTCAACATTCATTTATGCTATAACATCTAAGGACTCCTGTCTAATTAGCATTAATGTTCAAATATAGATGAAAAGGACTCAGAATGTAAATTATGGCCAACTATTTAATAACTTTCACATAACCGAGAGGATTTTAAAAATGGAGCTTGAGTCACACAGTGTAGCACTTAAAAGGAACCAACATAGAAAGCTGACTAATCTGCATGAAAGGAGGAGATGACAGCATGAATCACTTTCTCAGAACAAAAGCAGAACAAAAGGAGAATCGCGACGGATTCCAAACATACAACAGTTACCTAATTATTATTATGGATGTGCCAAGATATTTTAAGTTTCAGAGTTGTTTGAGGCTTGATTGTTAGATTTTTTTTGATAAAGAGGCAGAACATCCTGTCTGTTTGAGTGGGCTTTCCTCAAGGTGCTCTGGTTTACTCTCTTTAGTCTGACTATATGAAGGTCAGATTGATTAGAAACTCTGATTCCTGATACATATGAATGTCATTGCCTGTGTGTTAACCCTAATGAGCTACAGGGTGTATCTTTGCCCTTTGTCCACTGTTATTGAGGATTAGTACCCCAGTGGTACTGAAGAGAAAGAAGAATGTAAAGCTTGGCCAACTAAAACTGAAGGATATTACTTAATGTTGTTACATCGCACTAATTGTTAGAACTTAGAGGGGAAAAAGCCAGGTCTAGAAAAGGGAAGTGGTCCTAAAATAGAACCTTGGTGGACACCACAAGGACTCTTTGAATGTAAACAAGACTAGGTCAAAACCTTGTATGTGGCTGACCACATCAGGTCAATGTGCGCTTTTGTGGGCAATGTGGTACAAGGACTTTCCTTATGAGGCCGATGACAACGTGTTTGAAAGCAGGTGCGTGCTGTGGATGTGGGTGAGGACAGCGGATGAGCAGCGAAGGAGCAGCCCCGCCTACTCCCCGAACAAAGTATCCAGAGCCGTGTAGACAGAGAGTTGCGTCAGCAGAGGTCCAATATGCTCCATGATCTGCCATGCGATGTTGTGACTCTCTTTCTCTCTCTATGGCTCTGAAAGTAAATCATCACTCACTCACTCAGACAGTCAGTCACTCAGTCAGTAAGTCACATACAGACTCATTACAGGGCTGACCCGGTGGTCAGCCAAAAAAAACGTATATCTCAACCTCCCAGTTAGACACGATCGACAAGATACATAAACTTATTTTTGAAAAAAGCATTATTTGTCTAAATCTCTACAAGTTTTAAATATTGAGTATTTAGCGTAAATAATACATTAGAATATTGCAATAAACTGCTGCTATAGCTGACTCTGAATAACTATTTAAAGCCATGGTGTGTTTTCTGCTGAAATTTAATTTAGATTTTTGTTTTTTCTTCAATTTTTACACTTTTTATGTAACATCAATACAATGACACAGATGTCAGTGTCATTTCAGTCCATCTTTCAATCCAGATTTTGGCATGAGCAGCTTTTTATCCTCAAGTTATGCCCATTTCTCAGCACATGTTGCTGAAAATTCCCTGAACCCCCAGAAACCTACTTAGCATATATGCTCGGGGCAAAAACTCGATTGCACAGACATAAAAGAAGGGACTTTCCCACATTTACAGTGAGACTGAAAGCCCAGTCAGCGCTTGGAACTTGCATTGATCCAGGCCCACAGAAGCTCCACATTTTAGCTGCAGGAAGACCAGAAAGGCATAATGGTAGAGCCAGGGGAGCAGGGTTTTGCTCTCCATATGATGGTTTATACTGCTGACTATAGTGAATCATCCTATATTATCCAAATATTCACAGTGTCTGCGGGTACTATAGAGCTTCATCCCTTTGTTAGCTGCAGAGTACAGTTAATGAGAGGAGGTCAGTGGAGATTTGCTATCCCCAGAGAACCTGAAAGCATAAATCTGTTTTATTACAACTTGGGTCTCATTTTTCCAGTTTTGGCCGTCATTTCTATTGATTATGAAAACATTTTACTCAACAAAATTATTGCTGAGATCTGAGAGCACAGCAGTTTTGCATCAACAGAGTCCAAAGGAGGAAGACATGAGCAGTAGAATGATGAGAGAAGTTTTAAACCAGCTGGCAGTTTTTGCCAGATCGAATCCACAGGTAAGTGCACCCAAAATGTTGGAAACAATCCCTCTTCAGTGCACACACCTATAGAAAGCTTATGACAGGTCAAAATGAAAGCATTAAGTCTGTCTGTAGAATCATGACTGATGACAGTTTGGTTAATATTATTAATTTGGTCCCAAAGCACCCAAACACATCTCGGCAATTAACTTGATAAGTGAAGTGTTATTATGGATAACAGGATAGGAAAACTAAGACTACGAAAATAGGAATGATATGACGAAAAAAAAATAAAACCCAAGTCATAACCAAGCGGCAACCTCTGGTGTTGAAAAATGAAGCCAATGCGGAGGTGCAAAAAAACTGCAGTTCCTTGAGTGGCCACTTGAGGCTCCAGAAAACAATAAATAACATTACAGCAGGTGGGAAAATGCCAATTTTTACAGCAGAAATAAACATGTTTACAGCCTGGAACAAAAAATGTTTTTTGTTATAAATAGCTAATTTTATTATTCAAGATAACTTTAGTTATTTTTTTTATAACAAGCATGTTTTAATTATATTAAGCCTTAAATCATAGGGGCGGGGTCACTTGAGTGACAGGTAGATCACTGCTGGCTGTCTGCTAGACGTCAGCACAGACACACAGTCACTGAACTTCACCTGTTTGTGTTGTTGGAGACTTTTGGGGATTTTTTCATTCAAAGTTTGGACAAATAATCTCTCTCTGTAGGATTTATGGAACGTTATGGCCATGCAAGAAGTCTGAGCTCCAGCTTTTTGGTGAGTTAAATGTGAGTATAATTGTATTGACATATTTTAGCACTAAGTAGCAGGTATACTGTGCCCACTATAGGTAGCTTGTTAGCCTGTTCTGTGTTTATCAAGCATTTATTTAATGGTCGGCCAGTAAATAGGAGTCACGAGTTGCTGGTTTTTCCCCGGAGAGATTATAGCGGACCGTAGTGATGAGAAGATCAGTTATTTTACGTTTCCTGTTACGTGTCGTTCACCGGCCGCGATCCCACCGGGCGAGCGAGCAGCGAGTCCACTACTTGATTAGTCTGATAAATAAACACCTGCAGTCAGTCACCGGCACAAACAGAATCTCCTCTGTGGGAAACACGAGGTTAAACTAGCTCATTCACAAGCTAATGGATCAGCCACAGACACAGACTGTTTAGCTTTGGTAACTTGGCGTTTGTCACCCTCTCATCCACATTTGGTCACTTCAGGCTCCAGTACACCAACATGGCGGTGGCCATATTCCAGCCTCATTTTCGCAATCAAGAAACAAATGGGTGACATCATGGTGGCTACGTCTATCATTTATAGTCTATAGTCATAACACACTGAAATGATCCCTCACAGCAGTAGTTTAAGTGATACATCTTGACGACCTGGCACTCCTATGTGTGTGGTGTGTGTGTGTGTGTGTGTGTTTCTGTGCGTGTGTGCATATGTTTGTGCGTGTCCAGTTCCAGGACATATGGTGATTGCTGCTGTGGGACACTCATTCCCATGCTGGAACGTTTGAATGAGAAGAGGTGCTGATTAGCAACACACACACACACACACACACACACACACACACACACACACAAGCATGTGCACCACCTACACACACTTTCACACACACTCACACACATTTAAACAGCCCCAACTAATCCAGCCATGTGTGCCTGGGAGATAAGGTGCATCCTGCATACTCTTTCTACATACTCTCTCTCTTCCCCTCTCTCTCTCTCTCCTTCCCTCTCTCTCTCTCTCTTTCTCGCTCTGGGAGAGTAGCACCTAATTCCCCCTAATTCTCTAATCCTGAGCAGGGCCACTGCACAGACAGTCAGCAGTGACCGAGGCAGTGCACACAAAGTAGGGCCAAAATGACTTTTCTAGCCTTTGCCTAAGTCAATATCAATAACTGGTGGAGGGAAAAAACAACAAATATACATCTCTCTACATGTGTGAAAAGATCATTTGAGTTGAAGTGAACGCTGTCTCCCTGGTCATCCACAAATTAGAGGTTAAAAAACACACAACAACAAATGAGACCTGCACGTTCCCTCCTTCCAAAACTTGATTTACAACTTCAGTAACAGCTTCTGTAAGCGAGAGCGGCTGACTGACCAGGGCACACAGGAGGTCGACAGCTTCCAGGATGAGCTCCTGATGTCCTATTCTGGTGACACCCAGCTCCTCCAGCTCCTGATGGGTGATGTGCAGCAGCTGCTCTCCGCCCATCTGCTCCCGCTCGAAACTCTTCACGTACTGCTGGAGACAGTCGTCCAGACCTGAGGAGAGACACAGACAGACGCAGGTTAGTTGGTGCTGATGTTTATCCACTATCACTGAGAATAACCGAGCCTTAGTCGAGGAGTGATTTGTGTTTTAGAAAGCGGCACCTCCAGAGACAAAAAGGGGAATACGAAGAGGAAATATTGATAATCTACAGAGAGAAATACATTGAATATTGAATGGCAGACACCCACAGAGAAACACACAATGTGTTTTATCTTAATCTATTCGAATAAAATCCAAACACCAGCCTGAGGCCTGACGTTTCGAGGCTTAATTGGCGACTTTCTGTCACCTAGAAAACACATCTGTTTGGCTTTCCAGTATCTCGTACACCATGCGGTAATAAGATTTCCTTTGATGTCACTGCTTTTTTGCATACAAAAGAATAAAACAAAGGCTTTTTAGTGCTTCCAGAGTTTGAAGGAAAACTAAATTTCATGCACATTCTGAGTGATTAAGGGTGTGTCCAAGATATACCTGGAAAGATGTGAGTAACATATTGATGACTGACTCTCTGCTGTAAAGCTGCGGCTGCCTGCCACGCAGAGAGCCAATCAGCTGCACATAGACGTGGTGGGTCCGGGATATTATTGATCAGTACCCGCCTCAGGCTCTCAACCAAACAAAGTCAGCAGAAAGCGCACCTCCCCACAGACCTAATGAACAAGCCTGCTCCGAAATGAGCACACGCAGAGCAAAAACGCATGAGAGGAAGTAAATCCATACACACACACACACACACACACATGGAGCCTCGGCTAAACACAAACAACTACACTCTTTCTTTCTTCGAACACTCGCTTCAACACAATCACACAAATACAATTACAACTGCTGTTGTTATTCAGGGTCTCGACGCCTCTGCGGAGGCATGTTGTTAAAGCCGAGTGGAGCTGTGAGGAAAACACTGATGCCCAAGGGAAGCGATGCTGACAGAGAGCAGACAGTGTGGTAGCACCTTAACACAGTCACCACACACACACACATACACACACACGCACGCACACTCGCTACAAAGGATGAGCAAGAGGCATCTTGCTCTTGGTATGCCATGGGACACAACAGACAAAATAGAAGCCCACTGTTGCTCTGAGTGACATGGACAAACAGTCTTGTTACATTGAGCACAGAAGAGCAATTGTAAACCCAACACATCGGTGAGAGGCGCTGCTCTGTGGCAAAGCAAGAGAAAATTGTTTAATGGAATACATTCCCTATGGGCAGACACTCATATCCCACACGTTCGAGTGTGTTTCACAGATGATAATACAAGAGTATCTGACTCAAGGCTGCTTAGATATCGAGGTCGTACATGAAGTGTTTAAAAACTGTACATGTGAAAACAAGTGGGTGCATGTGAGCAGTTGTTTTACATGTGCACGTGTTTCATTGTCATACTGCTGTAGAACATTCAAGCAGTTCTTACGAATATAAAACTGCTCTAATATCTTTATACTGTATACTACCACCAGATGGGGAATGTACTTGAAAAACTTTACTCAAGTACTTCACTTAGGTACCACTTGTACTTTACCTAACAGTTTCTATGTCACGCCGCTTTCTGCTTTATGCAGCTCCACTGCAATTCAGAGGACAATATGGAAGTGTTCACTTCACTAACACACAGTATATACGTAGTTACCTAATACTTCCAAAACTACAATTTACTGTTTAAAGACTTCTCTCTTCTTTGTTTCTGTTGTGAAATAACAGGGTTAGGGTTAGTTAGAAAAAGGTAATTTAACTCCTTCAGTATCACCAACTAACAACTCAGTAATCTGACATGTGACAGGAGGAAACTGATGTTTTTGTATTGGTGCACAAACCAAAAACGAATGGTTTAACCTTTAACCTTTTATTTGGCCATCATATGTTTTTTAATGTAAAATATGGAGCAACTATAGATGTAAAATTTAAATAGTGGGTATAAAAAGTACAATATTTGCCTTAGAAGAAGCATTAAATTACTTAAAGTTATAATCTCGAAGATCTCAGCTTCGTTCTCTTTGGCAGCACCTGTGGTGATAAACTGTAATAGCGGGAGCACACTTCCCAGATATCCAGACAGTGCTGCATGTGTGACGTCCACGGTTGGCTCCGGTTGTAACTCTTGATTTTCCTCGCTGACGGTCGCTTTCCTTTTCAGACTGTTTGCTTCATCTGAGCGTCGAGTTTGTTTCTTTCTCTTTGGATTTTCACTTATTCTTGAAGTTGTATCTGTAGTCAGATTACTTTTTACTCGCAACACTTGCAGAGACCGGAAAAGCAGCCGCTTAACTCCGCCTACCCTCTCTGGCAGACCAACCACTATTGGATAATAGAAACACGTCACTGACTGGGCGCCGCTTGTGACTTTTTCTGTGAAAGTCGCCACAGACACCCAGTCTGTAATACTGAAAAGGCTTTCATCAGTGGGCCATACACTCAATCACCATTGTGTTACCTCATTAGTGATAGATAGTGACTTTAACAGACATTTATTTACATGAAAATCTTCAAGAAGAAGTACTAAAATAAACACTGTACTGAAGTTAAAATCCTTCTCCCCAACATTGTTACATATGAGAAATGTTTTATTTTTGAAAATCTGTCACACTTTTTCACATTATGTGTTTTCTGTGTTTTTGGCCTTTTATGTCTTTATTGGGAGAAAGAGGACAGTGGATAAAGTCGAAAGTAGGGGAAGATCAAGCGGGGACGACAGCGGGGCTGGGAGTTGAACCCATGGCTGCCGCATCGAGGACTGAGCCTCTGCACATTGGTCGTGCGATTTAACCGCAGAGCTAAATCAGCACACCTCTTTCACTTTCTGTTCATTCTCACACATAAGATTTGTATCTTTCTTAAGAGAAACCAAAAAAACTGTGCTATTAATTTCTTCGTTTGAATAAAAATGTTCCTGGTAACAAATTCTTGAATGAGATTAAGCGCACCACTACATACCAGCATTATATTTAAATAGCTCATTTTCATTCCTTTCGCTGTAAAATGTTTATTTCAGATGAATAATAGTCTAGTGTAGTCTATGAATCATCAGCAGTGTTGGCAGAGATATGCACAAGTGGACTGAGCGTGCAGATTTCTTTAGCTGGCCAGCAGCGATGGGAGCGGAGACGGCCATGCAGAGATCACAGAGGCAGAGCAGAGAGAAAGCCCTGCAGCTGATAAGGAGGATTTCTGAATATGAGATTCCAAACCATCGCTAGAACAGAGATATGAGAGAATACAAAACAAAAAAAGACAGCGCTACTTCTCAAAATGGACGATGTTCGGTCCACGAGCCTCCTCTGCTACTCCTTCACTCTCATATTTGTCCTTTCCCATTTTCATTAGGAGAATACACCGAGGCACTATGTGGCTTATTTGGGCCTAATTAAAATGTAATATCTTAAAATATCTGCAAAATGCGGAGAGTATTACCTTCATTGCACATTTAAGATTGTCTGCAGGTGGAATTTATTGATAGTTGGACCTTTTTTCCTCCATGTTTCCCTCTTTCCACCTACAGTTGTGTATAAATTATATAAAGAAGTGATGAATAAAAAATCAAAAAGGTTCAGGCTGACTGCTTCCCTCAGGAAACTACCCTACTATGGCGAGGTATGTACTTCAAGTATGCAACACACACACACACACACATTTAGCATTTAGCACCCATTCTCCTTAAGGTAAGATGGGACTTGTTTTCCAATCTGTGTGATTTATCACTCGCTCACTTGTGCAAGAACATGCACAGATCTGCACAGACGCAGAGAGGCATACATTCACACATATACATACACATTGTGACACACAGCTGCCGGCCAATGGGATGAGTCAGAATGCCTCCCCTAGAGGACAAACAGCTGATCTGGGTTCATCTGCTGACTTGAAATGCCAGCTGGAAATAGCACATGGGGCTCGCTATCACAGACTAACTCAAACATAGCGGTCAGATTTGTCAGTATGCACCTCTGCAGACAGTTATTTAAATGATGCAGAAGTTATTAGTCGAGATCTGCAGCACTGCAACAAAGACTTTCTGCACAAGCTCCTTCTCATATCAGCCTGTTTGTTCACTGCAGGACATATAAAAGCTGACCTCTCGCTTTAGTAGGCCGCGCAGTGTAATAAGAGTCAAACAAATCGTAGCCTGCGTGCAGTGGAAACAAACAAAAAGTAATTTTGCATGAGTAATGTCAGAAGTGTGTCTCTGTGCAATCAAGTCGAAAGCTTATTCTAGTTTCCCCTGGGAGCTAGACGGACTTGAGAAGAAGATATTATACCAGAGCTCAGCCGTATGAGTCTGTGCTTCCATCAGCTTCTACAGCGTGTGGAGTCGCTACAGAGGCCGATGCTAACAACACTGTGTTCCATGTAAATATTGTGTTTTCCTGCTGCGATTCAAGGACTCAATATTGAATAGTATTTGCTGAACCAGGGTATCACCTGCTTATCTCCCAGGTTGTTACACTTTAAATAGATCTACTCAGCTGTCATTTTCTCTACAGTCTGAGACAGTTTAATATACTGAATCATCTACAGGTATATTTTATGGACAGATTTGTGCATAAAGCATGATGGACGTTACCCAAAACATTCTAAATTCTGCCATTAAGCTTCACAAATTGTCAGTTGGAGGCAGCTCAGTGTATCCTTGTCTTTTAATTGGACCGAGAGCCTCAAGAATCTTTGTTAGAACAGCACAGCATCAGGTTTCATGTCTGCCTCTATTTTGTGCTTGGTTCCAAAAAGTCTATGTTCTCATGTTGTTTGCTCTATGAGCTATAGGCTACGTCATTAAAGCACAATTTCATGTGCTCAGTTTGAATTGGCCTGGGCTCATTTGTAAAAGCATGACCCAATCAGGAAAAGGCTAAATTTGAATCAAAGTCTGATTGCATTGGTGGAGTCTTTGTTAATATTTCCAGCCAACTAACAATCAAATCTGATCAAACTACACTACAACACTCCAGTTTGAAGAAAATACACTCATTATTTTGTGTTAAACTCTTAATACAGAATAAAGACAGGATTTTTCTTAACTCAAAATTTGATCATTGTTTGTTTAGTCAAGAATATTTCATGTAAGAGAGACTTTCTATTTGAAACCCGTTTGCAGGGCTTTTAGCTCCAACAATCCTTCGTTTTTCTGAATTAGCATAAAGTAAAAAAAAAAAAAAAATTCAGGTACATTCATTTGGCAGAGCTTGTGTTTTATGAATGACAATTTCAAAGATGATGTTTTTCTTATAAATTGCTTAAAACTCACCGATTTAGATTATGAAGAATTCTGCATTATTTTCCAATCATTGTGTACAGCTGCAGGGTGGAGTTACAGTCTGTTAATCATCGCAGCAGATTAACCAATCAAAAGGATTTGGTTACTATGCATCAACAAAAACACATTGCACATCATTTTTTTGAATGCCGTTGAACAACAACCTCCCCATAAAGGCTCTGTGCTTGTTTTTCACAGTTCTTGTTTTGTTTCTCCACCCTGATGTGAGATACAAATATCTTAGTAAGCAAAACTGAAACATCTCTGTAAGACACAGTGGAGGATCCCCTGACGCCTGCCATCACTAAATGCCAGTGTGCTGAGGCTTGAACAGGCGTCTCATGTTGACAGCTTCATCCACATTTCATGCAATTCCCTCCAATCTTTTTCTCTTTCCTGGGCAAAATAAAACCCGTCCTCTTCGGAAACACGAGGGTTGCCAGGCAACCAGAGAGAGAGCGAGCGTGCGAGAGAGAGAGGCCTCGGAGCAGAAGTGAGGGATCAGCAGTTGCTGCCCCTCAGGACCCTGCACTGATGCTAGGCTAAGGAGCACACATACACAGTAAAATCACACACATACTGTAGCCTATATATGCAGCCCACACACTGACTGAAAGCTTGTTGAAGGCAGTGACAAAAAAAATAGGACTGCATTTACAGCTGAATACAGCTCAGTTCTACTTTGCAGCTTGGCCATTAACATCAAGTGAAATCAGGCTTTTCAAACCTTGTTTTCCTCTGAGACCACGATTGGGTCAGACTGGAGCGGGGCTGAGAGCGGCGGGCAGGCAGCACAGACTCCCGTCCCGTCGCCTCGCCCCCTTCTGTGAGCCTCCAGCTGGAGTAAGTGCTTCAGTGAGTGCGAAGAAAAGACACAACACTCACTAAAAATACTCCTGGTGTGAAATATTCATCACATCATGACAGAATATTCTTAAGACTGTGGCATTTTAGCTCCCCAGTATGTGAGCTTTCAAGTGCACCACAGCTCGCTCTCTGAAATCCAGCTAGCAGGGAGGTGTCAAGAGGCAATCCGAAGGAACAGGGAGATGGAAAACAGGGTCAACGAGGAAGCTGCGAGGAGTTCCAAGGCAGAGCTCGACTCTGAGGATCTAACCGACCTGAGAGAATGTGAAGTGACTACATGACTACAGAAGTAAAGTAATATGTTAACAGGAACTTCATCTTTACCTCAGAAGCCCTAACGATCCCCAATCTGCCCCATTCTGTCTATTTTCAGCTGTAGTTTGGGAAAAGGAGGAGACCTAGAGGACGGTGGAATTCACTGCTTGCAAAAAGTGTGGAAAAGAATCAATCTTTAATTAAATCCTAGAGAAAAGGGTCCATGCAATAAGTCCACATTGGCTTCTACTAAACAAAAGCACAAAATATGCTCTTATGCTAACATTAAAGCTGCTATTCTGAATATGTTTTTGCAGGGGCTCCACTGACTGTATTTAATGTAAAAGGGGTCACCTCTAGTGATGATCCCACAGACAATTATCACCCAACTCTTCAGTTTCTCTCAGTTACGTGTAACATTTTACAGCTTTTTAACTCATTGTTTTGGTTTGACAGCTGCGCCTTTGCTAGTTTTGATTCACACCCACATCATGGAGCTGTTTCACAAAGAAATTCCACTAATAATCCCACTGACAAAATTAGCAACTAGCTGTTGAACATACTTTATCCTCCTGATGCTAACTATATGTCAAATATTTTCCGTAGAAGTTTGTGTTGAGAAAAACAGAGCTAGAAGAAGACTTATATTAGCTAAATAGCCAACTCAAGAAAGAATCAAAGTATATGCTCCTGAAATGTTAGATGTCCAGTTCACATGCGTAGCTAGCTAAGTCAACTAGTGAGATGGCAGAGAGGACAGCATGGAAGTATTCCCATTATATTTTTGGACAAAAGGGACAAGAACAACATCACAGTGAAATTTAAGTTGTGCTTGGAGGATAAGTGCTTCTCAGCTGCAAAGAGCATCTGCAGCTAAACACAGCTCTGCAACACTGGTGGGACTAAGAGCCTGTGTTGTATTGTTTTCAATGAAACAGCTGTGCCTAATACTTTAATTTTTGGTAATGAAAAACCAATCTTACATATTACTTTTCTCAGTAGGTAACGCAGTAATGCAACTTTTGTATGGCAGTAATCTTGTAATATAACAATTTACTTAATATTACCCAACACTGATCACTAATACATAAGCCTACATTACTTTCATCATTCAATCAGGCTTTGTTTGTGATGCCTCTTGACAATATATCCCCCAACTGCGTACTTTTCCCATTGTCAGCATTTAACACAAAATAAGACGACAGAAAAGACACAGTGGTTTATAAAGTGGTTGTTTGTTAACATGTACACTGTAGCTGTGTCCTAATCCAGGGGCTGCAGCCTTCGAAGGCCGTATTTGAAGGCCAATTTTGTCATAAAAGCACTTCAAAGGCTGTCCCATTTCGAAGGCTCCTTCAGATGTGGCCGACAAATGTGTACTCCTGGGTTCCATCGGGTGCATCCTTCGCGGCCAAACGTATCCCGAGATTCATTGTGTGGCAATTCAAACGAAATGGACTTTTAAACGGCCAAGGAATACACTTTAAAATGTAAAAGTTTTTGGTTTTAACTCAATCGAATAGCTGTGTTACACATGTTTAAGAAAACGAAAGGGCCCTTGAAACAGATTATCTTTAAAATAATAGGTCAACATCCGTGACGTTAATTATGCTAGATAGTTAGCCTGCTAGCTACCTGTTGCTAGGCGACAGGAGCAGCTTTTGGTGAGGCAAGGGTAGACCAGACCGTCTCATTTCAGTTCAGCTTTAATGGTCTACGCAGGCTATGAATGGAGCATCCTTGTGGACCGCCTCCTTCGAAGGCTGCAGCCCGTGCATTAGGACACAGCTTGTGTTATAGGCTAGGTTAAATATGCTGTTTACAACTAGCTGTGCAAGTCTTCTAACAAATGTTACAACTCAACTAACAAAAAAAAAATAACTCAAGCATCTTAATGCCATTGAGCTGATTCAACCAAGTGAAACATTCTGAAACATTTTCAAGACCCAGCAGTTGGTCTGAGATCAGGCAGACGAACTAGCTTAGCAGTAACAGTGTGCTAACAGCTCGGCTAAAATAATCTGTCAACTCCAGATCATTATCCTGGTTACTAAAACGGGATAAAGCTACAACTCTAGGTCTAGAGTCTAATCTGCTTTAATCTTTTAGGTAAGGGTGTTTCAACATTTGCTAGCTTGTAAACCCAGAAATGAAATTGTCATGTACATTGTTTTTTGTTTTTCTTGCTTTACCCAGAAATCCACAGTGACCCTGTCTGTGCCATCTGCAATTTCCTGAGGAGTCCTGACCCCAGGGTTGAGAAACTTTACTCGAAGGTAATTTATGAGGTCGTAAAACTGCAGTCCCCGGAACAACAGGTGCAAAACCAGAACACACACACACAGGGACACACATACACACAGGCCCCTCTGTCTGAGCGCCCGGATAGAGCCGGTGCTTTGATATGATGCCCACTGCATCTCCCATTCTCCGCACCGCTCTGCCATCGCCTCTATGCTCTCCCCTTCTTTCTCCGTCATGCCCTCCCTTCCCTTGCACACTCCCTTGTTTCCTCCCCCATCTTAGCCTCCTCAGCCTTTCTTTCATTTTGTTCCTCGCCTCCCCTTTTCTGAATCGGTGTTGCTTCCCTCTCTCTGCTCAGGGCTATAAAACAGAAGGGGAAGCTTGTGTGTGTGTGCGTGTCCAAAAGCTTCACGCATATACCCCTTAATGTGTGTTAGAGGCATGCAGGATGTCGACCGGGCATCTGTGTGTGTTGCTGGTTCCCCATCTTATGACATGTGCTGTGACTCCAACACGATCAGATCTGGTTTCCATGACTACCGATGCCCCACTTAAAGCTGCTGCTCCAGAGTTTGTGTGTTTGTGCATGTGTGTCAGTGTGCATACATACATACGTACCATACATTTAAGTAAGCATGTGCATTCCTCAGAGTGCGTCTACATGCAGTGAATGCATCTCTTTTGTGTATGAAAATCGAGGACTGGAGGAGTTTCCTCAGCGTGTGTGTGTATATGTGAGTGTGTGTTTCCTCACAATGAGCACGCTCTTTAATCTTTAATGCTGCTGAAACTACAACAAGCACACAGTCAGAGCCAGGGGAAGCGTGTTTTCCTGCACCGACTTCTTTACCATGTCAGCAGGAGACTGAATCAGGGGGCACAGTATGGAAAGGTAGTAAACATGGTTCTCGACACCACAGGACACAAAATAACATCCTGTGGATTATTAAAGCAGAGAAACAAAACAGTCCTCGCTGTTGAAAATTAAATCAACTGTGGGAAATTCATCTAACTTTGTACATCTCATGAATTCAGTCATTTAAACCGCCTTGCACTGACTGAAAATCACATATCACCTTTATTTTTAGATGTTATTTCCAACACATCAACACAAAAAGACAAAAGAGAGACCACTGCAGGGAAAGTGAGCGGCCTTATTCATTTTCCTGTCACTGTATGCATCAGCGGGCTGCCGATGCCGTATGCCTGAGAGCACCGTGTGATCTTATGAGGTATGCACAGCACCGAGAGCAGAGAAAGAAGTCCATTTCCCTCTTCTCGCCTAACATGTTAAAGCACAGATCCGTCCGCGTCATACTTTACACATCAGTTGCGTCTCCATACCCTCACACACACATAGAGGAAACTCCTCCGGTGTGGGTGTTCGAATCAAAACAAACGCTGATGAGTCATCTTTCTGTGAGCCTCACCAGTGTTCTGCTGCTGGAGCAGTCCCTCTGCAGCTACAGTACAGGCTGCCCGGCCTGGGAGCTCGCTGTGTCAGGTTTTCTCGATAGGCTTGCAGAGTATCCCATCGCTCTGTCCCTTATTGTTTGATATGACAGCGGGGACATTTGGGGAAAAGAAGCTGTGGAGAAGGATTGATTCCTAAAAGGTGCAGTGTTAAATCTGTCCCACTGATGAATGCCACAAAACCTGGTTCTGTCTTCATATTCAAACTCTTTGAAACCAAGATGATGAGCTCTAAAGGCAAACCTGTGTGTAGATGAAGCTACTATTTCCAGGTGGAAGGATCTATAGGAGGAAGTAGATCCTTGACCAAAACTGTTGTTTGAAAGTAACTGAGTACATTTACTGTGATCCTTTCCTTCAGTAGAACTTTGAGGTACTTATTGTACATATGTATGTCTATATAATAATACCTTGTAATATATTTTGTACATAGGCCTGTATATAGTAGCTTTGGCTTTGAGTGTTTTAAGTGTTTGTGTTACCTTTGTCCAACTTGTCCTTGTTTTAAGTGGAGTGTCAATTTGCCTGTCTGTACACTGAGAGTTAAGAAAAACCGGAGTCAGATTCCTTGTATGTTCCCACATACTTGGCCGATAAACATGATTCTGAGTCTTATACATAACCTTATTGTAATGCTTATTGATTCCACTTTATTGCATTTTAGGGCAAAATACTGTCATTTCTAACTCAAAACTAATTGCGTGACAGCTACAGTAAGTTAATTTTAAGAGTAACATGTTACACACATAACATTTATATATTATGAAATATATCAACACTAAACTACTACTCACAACATAAAGTTGCATAAATTAGCTCAGCATCAAACTGATAAGGCCAATTTACCATAAAAACATCACATATGCTGTTTTATTGATACTTTTACTTCATAAAAGCTCTGGGAACGACTCCTAAAATTTACTAAAACATGGCCATATTAAACTCTTTTTAAAAAATGCCATCCCATCAGAACATTCTGGATCTTGATGAAATTAAAATTAAGAAAGGTATTAGTTCAGATGTAAGTATATAAGTAGATGCCCTTTTAATAGATTGAAAAAAAATCCTAATGTCATATAATAAACAATTGGCATCTATTAAAAAAGTGTCATGTGCGATCAGCTATATTTGATTGTACCTTGTTTTTGCTGTATGCTTTTCTAACTAACGGACCCTTAGTCTGACAATAAAGATGAACTGAAACTGAACTGTAATTTCAAGGAAGATTTTGAATTGTTTTTATTTATTTATTTATTTATACGGTTATTATTTTTACACCTGAAAGCATTTCTTGCCCAAGTAAGTTGAGTAAAACAAATACATTTTTTCTAGTCATCTCTCTATTGGTGCTGTCTTATAAAGGCAATACATTTTTCTAATATTTATACAAATAAAATAACCCACAACTCTGGTGTTGCAACAGTGCTACTATCAGCCATATTGTACAGCCAAACAATCACATGAAAGAAATGAAACAATAAGGAGGATAAATGCCAGCTGACGCCCCCAGCCTCCAAGGAGAAATAATATTAACAACAATTGATCTCAAAGACTTGCGATCAGCACCTTTGTGTCTCACATCTGTGTACATTAAAAGTACTTTTTTCTCTCATGGCAAGGAAGAGAAATTATTACTTCTTATGGAGGTCTCAATGTCACTGCTCCCTACAAAGGCACTAAACTCAGATCAGCATGAGAGAGATGAAGAGCTTCCAGAAAAATAGGCCAAAGTGAAACCCCTGTAAGCGAAGAGATTAATTCTAGCCTTTTGCCTCTCACTTTATTCATAAGAATATAAGATCTGAGCATAAGCCTGCCGCTGAGGGTCTGCGATTGAAGCCCCAGAGGAAGAAGGATAGGGCTTCACAGGAACGGGGAGAACACTGGGAGATGTTGGCTAACGTCTAAATGAATCTTTGAGCTTTTCATGTGGAAGAGGCCAGGACGCCTTGTTTCAAAGAACATGTGAGGAGAACAAGTGTGCAGCAGTGCCATTGTGTACATTTAGTCTTGTCTTAACTTCAAACCTAAAGGGGTTGTTTAAGTTAATCTGATGAATTGAAATCATTGGTTCAGCTTGGGTGGAATGCATTTCACTGCCACATGCAAGATTGTTTGTAGCACATGGATTTTTTTGGAACTGACAGGTTTGTAGCTTAACTCGCACAACCTAAACTGGCGGTAAGTTCTGAAAATAGGAGAGTGTAATTAATTCCACATTTGGCATAGCTTAAATGAGGGACAGGGATATCTCTCCGTAAAAGCTGGATCACTTCTATCACACTTACTACTTTAAGATATCCTGGGTGTAAATCAGAATCAGCATGTGTTGCGTGTTTTCCATGCTCCAAAAGTCTAACCCTACATCTGGCCTGTTACAAATCTAATCTCCAATCAAGTTTCAACCCTGCCTCTCTTAATGAACAGCGCAGGAGCAAAGCTTTCCAAGTGAACACTTCACAGATCAGAGGGTGAAGCTGTGACTCCGTCGGCTGCTTACTGTAGCTGAGGAGAGCAATTATAAAACCAGGAGCATCATCGTAATCACTCACCCTAACGCATCCCAAATACTCCCTCGCCATGTCCCCTGAGGGTCTATCAACCACCTTGACTTCTAATCGCAGACATTAGTGCTCTGCACTCGTGAGGGAAACTCTGATAGTCCTGTCACACACATGTAGAAATACGGACTTTATGGAATCCATAGATGACAATTGTTCACTCTCTTTGTCATTTATGCAGAAACACAAGCTCAAGTGTCCATATAGGAGCATTGCATTGTGGGTTTGAGTCATCACGCAGTAGTGATTAAGTCATTCTCTTAAGTAAGGGATTGCGGGCACCCTTCCTCCCCATTTTCATTGTCCGTCAATGGGCCTACCACAGTTTGTCTCACAGCTCTGAAGCTGACCACAGCGTGTGAGACACACACACACACACACTGATACACGCATGATTAGTGATTACTCATTCATACTGTCTGTTGGAAGGGACGTATCTCGCGCCAGCAAAGCGAGCAACAAAAAAAAAAAGAAAAGCGAGCGTGATCGGTGCGTTTGCCTTATATGGCAGGCGGCATTGCGCTGTCCAGGGTGCTGAAACTGACTGTACGCCTGGCATTGGGGATAGGGGGTGGGGGGTATGGGTGCATGCAGCTAACTACATTAATCATGTAGGCACGCGCACATGCACGTGGGCACACACATACACAGGAGCAGCGAGTGGTGATACGGGCTTAGAGCATGTGCCAGTGAGTGAAAAAGCAGATGACATATCTTCCACATTCATTGATGAGAGCTGCTGCTGCTGATGGAGTCAGAGGCAGCAGCAGCAGCAGCAGCCTATAGGCTTGGCTCTCAAGCAAGCGAGATTTAAGAATGCTGAGCCTCCACTCCCTGCTTCTTGGGGACATCCATTCACTGCACCTGCTCCAACGCATTCACACTACACTTTAATGACTTTAATTAACCTCACAGTGGTCAGATTCAGCGGCTAGAATCACACATCAGCCTGCAGGGTTGGATACGGAGAACACACATGCACACACTGTGGCCCTCCGCTGCTCACCATCATCATCCTCATCCTCATCATCCCCACTCACGAGCACTATCATCCTGATGCAATGAAGGGATCCAAATTTACCTTTCATCCAGTCCAGCACTTGCTTTGGTGTCCATTTACTTATAGGTTCCATAACCAAAGCCATGGTGTCACAGTCTCTCCGAGGTGAACAGCACAGGACTCAATGCGGGCGACATAAAACGACTTGTCAGTCACATCTGGAATGACGAGGCGGTGGGTAAATCTGAGGAAAAAGAAAGGCTTGTCAGTTTTATTCTCTCCATCAGAGCATGGCCGCCTGCAGAAACGGTGAACGGGATGCGGTGGTGCAATCCACGCGCACACACAGAGACACGCACACACACGCTCTCTCCTTTCCCTCCCTCCCTCCTCTCGTTCCCTCACTCTCTCTCTCTCGCTCTCTTTCTCGTGCCTTCCCGCCAGCAGCCCGCGCGCTGTGAGAAGTGGATTCGGTGAGCGCGAGGGGATGGAGCGACCCCTCCCCTCTCCTCTTTTCCTCCCGCCCGCCTCGCTGCAGCATCACAAGGGCCACCACTCATAATACAGACCAGGGAATGGTGCAACGCATACCATGTAGGGAGGATCTCTCTCTGTCTCCCCCCCCCTGCCCCCCACACACTACACGTACACACATACAGAGAGAAAGAGAGGCTTTACGCAAATACAACTTCAGAAACCCTTAAATTGACTGCATATAGCCCACAACAAAAACACCATCCAGGCATGATACCACATAAATGCCATAAGTACCTTTATTTTATGTATTTTCCCATGGGGCAGATTGTTGTTGACTGTTTGTTGATTGTTCCTGCTGGCAGCGCGAGCGGATGTCAGCTGTTTTTTAAGTTTACAATCTGTGGATGAGGGAATCAGCATCAGTTGTCAGGCGCTGAGCTGGGTGCATGAGCTCAGCTGTGAGGAACAGCGCCCCCTGCTGCGCACCTGGGACACAGGTGACGTCATGGATTACAGCAGCGCCCCCCACCACACACCACCACCACCACCCCCCAAATAAGGCTTACTTCATACTTTCTATACAGACAGCTGGAGAAGCAGATAGACAGCTCCATAGTTAGATAGAAGCCACACGCAGGAGAGCACATTTATAATGTGATGCCACCTGTACAGTTATAACAAATATCACCTTCATCATCAGGCAGTTACTAAGCATAATGTTCTATCTCTTAATACATGTACAGTGAGTGGTATTGCCTTTGCTTTTGTTGCAATAACACTCCATAAAGTGAATATATGTGACCTTCTGCAAAAAAGCACACACACAAACAGTAGGAACAGAAAACAAAACACGGTGTCCAAAGGTGAACTGACTTTATTTCTTTTACACAGAACTGACAAAGCAAGTTTGTTTTAAAGTGCAGAACACCAAGTAGCTCTAATGTGAACCTTCCCAAGGAGCTACGTGCTATAAAGTACCAATAATAACCTGAGAAGTCCTTCAAATGAAAATGTATGACTGTTAATCTTTGTATACAACCACTAACAGCCATACATAAATAGATTTATATTACTGGCAAAGGGAAATTTTATGGGGCAATGTTTGTTTCGTCCTGGTTCAAAGGAGAGAACATTAACTGCCCCATTTACCTGATGGTTTGCATTGCCGCTGCCAAATTCTTCATACATGCTCAGAGGCTGTCTTTCTGTCTGTCTGCATTCATTACACCATTAACATCTCTGCAGGAAGCAATGCCAACATAGGCTTATAGACTGCAGTTTATATAGCCTATACAGTTAGAATTAGAGTAACTTACTCTTACTTAAAGTTATTAAAACATCTTTGCTACTGTCTATTTAAAAACTTGAATAGATCAAAAGTAGTAACATTGCAATCATTTACAAAGTAAGAATAATATATATCTGTAAATGATATTTTAAAAGACTTTTAATATCAGCATTTTGATTAAAAAATGCACAAAGCACATGTTGTATAAAATATGTGTAATAATTGATACCAAGTAAGAAATCTAAATACATTTTTGCCATTTGATTATACTGAAACATTTTATGAAGCCTGTCATTTAAACATTTCCTTTGGGCAACATTTTCTGCACATACTGTACTTTCAAGCACAGTTATGTATTAAACAAAAAAAACCTTCAAAGGACACTTTCGGTCATTAGCAAGCAAACTATTTCCCATCCAAAGTTTGAAGTCTGCTTCCATGTCTGTGACCTCCTCCTCCAGCAAGCCACAGAACAAAGTCAATAGTGGGCGGGACCATGGTGCTCAGTTTTCAGCCCTTACAGAATGTCACAGCGATGATCTTGAGCTCTCATTGGCTCCTGTCTGCACATACGTCACAATCATGATTAGAATTGATGATCGGACGTTCTGATTTCATTGTCTAGCAAAGGGAACTGGTGAAGAAATCTGCTGAATTTGAACGTTCGCCTGATTTTGACATCAAAAATGGTGAGTAGGAAAGTGATTTCACTTTTCGCTTCAGGGAATGAAGAACCGCTTTTGTTTGTGTCCGCTGGAAGGCAGGGTCAGCGAGAGCGACCATGCCAGGGTCGGGGAATCACAGATTTAAAGGAAAAGTTTAGCTGCAGCTATCCACTGGGAAAGCTATGCTAATGCTAGCTAACTGGCTGGCTCTGTTATGGCCGCTCGGGCCTGCAAGCTAACGTGAGCAGTTTGCATGGCCATTGTTGTGATGCGGCGCTTACCCGGTTTGTTTACTGCCTGGCTCGCAGTCGTAAAGTTATGGCATGTGTTTCCTGTGTGGGAATTGTGTTACTAAATCCCCAGGCTGTTGCCTTGGTGGCGTGCTAATCTGACGTGCCAACAATTTGTCCGCTAATTCTCTCCGTAATGTTTCCATATTGACTGCAGCCATGCGCAGTCTGCCTGAGTCAGCCTTCCAAAATAAACCTGCTGGATGCTTATTGGTCGCACAACATTCCCGTATGTGACATTTTCTGTGTTTATCAAAACCCTCCAACAGTTTCAGTTCAAAATTGCTCACCGGAGTGTTTCAGTCCTCTGCGAGACCGGCTGTGAACACTTTCACCGGGCTGGTTGCTGCTCTTTCCTTTCTCCCTTCTCCGACAGCCGAGTGTACAAACATTATACACGTGTGCTTTAAAACTTTGACATATTTCAATTCCTTTTCATAAAACAGGATAACACATTAATTACTATTTCAATTTGTGTTACACTTTGTTTCCTCAGATTCACCCACCGCCCCAAAAAGACAATTATCTGACTTATTTTAAAGGCGTTTAGAAACTATCGGATGTTCATAAGATAGCTTAAACAGTTAACGTTTTTTCCTTGCTTATAATACATTATCATGTTTTTTTTGCCAAAAAGTCAGTTAATTTGTAATTAACACGTAAGTGTTTACTTGTAACACTAGGGTAAATGCAAAGGCACAAATTAAAATAGTTTTCACAAGATAAATAGAACAATGTCTTGCAAGGGATGACTAGCTTGATGGATGGTGTTATTGTGTTACACAGTGGGTTGTAATAGATTATTATGCTTTGATTGACAGCAGGGTGTATATTTTACATCTGCACAGAGCTTGATGAAGCCTAACTTATTCAAAATCTTGAAATGTATTATATTACAAAGTGTCAACTGGTTGTCTACAAACTGAAGAAACTATTTTTTTAAATCTTGATTAAAAAACATTGCTAGTCTTCTGTTATTTTTAGTACAGAAATGTGTAATAATAACGATGAGTTTCTTTTATATCTACACTCTTAAGCTTTGTTTTCTTCTTTTTTTTCTTTTTCTCAGCCACATTATCCAGCAGTGTTCCAGGTACGCCGGGACAAGATGTAGATAATGAAAACTGTGCTAATCTAGAAACATGGAGGTTTTGCTGTGATCTGCATGGCAGCCCCGTTTCCCTCCAGTAGCAGAATGGATGCGTGGCTGCAAAGGCGTGGCCTGCAGACTGTAAGTATATTATGAGCTGTATTCCATATAAAATGGAAAAAATGACTGGTTTGAATTCTGATAGATTGAAAACACAGCTATTGCTGCTGCAGTTGTTATCCATAGGCTGTGTATAGAATTGTGAAATCGTTGATGCTTTTGCTGAATTTAAAGTGTAATAGAAAACAATTTATTTAATAACTAAACCTGCCACAAAACTTTATTTTTGCAGTGCATAAGCAGGAGACTGGAGTTTGCATGAAGTCACAACTTTTATCTCTTTTGCCCAATCATCTTCCATAATCTGTCAGTGTTCTTGCATTATAAAAACTCTTGAGTAATTCAAAATTTTTTAAAGGTTCTTTATCTTTGTGGTGTTCTCTCAGATGAATCTGCGGTCCGTGTTTACGGTTGAACAGCAGAGGATCCTGGAACGCTACTATGACAATGGGATGACCAATCAGAGCAAGACTTGCTTCCAGCTAATACTGCAATGTGCTCAGGAGGCCAAACTGGACTTCAGTGTTGTCCGGGTAAGGGATTTATAAGGCATTCCTATGCTACTCTCTGGGAAATAATTGTGAGTTCAGTCTCTTCCCTGTGGGTCTTCATCTATTGCAGAGTCAAGGATTATTATCCTCACTTTGCTCCATAAGTCCCTGTAGTGTTTTGCCGAATGTGTTTGTAAGTGATGTCACTGAGATGATTGCTCTTCTCCCCGCAGACTTGGGTTGGCAACAAAAGACGAAAGATTGCCTCCAAGGTGGAACAGAATGGAGGCATGTCTCATTCCTTATCCAGTCATGGACTCGCTGGGGGACTACTCTCCTATCACACATTAGCCGGAGGAGCTCTGTCCAATCATAGCCTGGCTGCCGGGGCTCTGCTTCCAGCTGAACTGGCCGCAGCACGGAGCTCCATCCAGAATCGTGTGCACCTTCTCCCTCCATCCTCGTCCTTCCCTTCTTTCTCTTCATCATCTTCCTCTCCTTCTTCTTCTTCTCCCCTCAGCAGTGGAAGCAACAACAACAATAACAATAATGACGTCATACTGACCGGGATCTACTCTCTCAACACCGTCCCCCGCTCCCGACCAAGACCATCAGTGCCCCCATCACACTCAGACTCTGAGCTTTCTGCACACACATCCTCATCGCTGATCAACCAGGCCCTGCAGAGCAGGAGCAGCTCCACCTCCTCACCTCTTCACTCCAAGCTTGTCTCACTGTCTCAGAACCTCCCATCCCTCACATCTGCCTCAGGGCCTTTAGTCTACACTGCAGTCAGGAAGGGGGCTTTGTCCCTTGGGGAGGCAGGGGTAAGTGTAGGAGCAGGGGTAGTACCTCACAGCTGGACCAGGCAGTATGGTACAGCGCAAACTCGCCCCTGGTCCTCTTCCTCACAGTCCCAAACTCAGCTTCAGCCCAGACCTCACTCCAACCCCCAACCTCAACCACCTGCCCCTCAGAAGACTCGCGCCTCCCTTCCTGTACTGATCTCTGGTCCAACCTCTGAACCTTCACCTCGGATCCAGCAGGTCTTCAGCTTGTCAGAAAGAGGCGAGAGCGACAGACGTAAACAAAGTCATGAGTCTCCGAGGAAAGCCAAGGACAGTCACAGGCTGGCGCCCCTTCCTCTAGACAACAGTCATAACTTCTCCATCGCCATGGAAACTGGAGATGAAGAAGATGAGTGGCTAAGGGAAGAGGAATTGGCAAATATGGCCGCTCAGACACACATCCACAGGGAGCAGATGTCAGCAAACCCAACCAGGGCCGTGGTGAGAGGAGGCCATACACCCCCTGTGACCGGCTCCAGACCCGCACTGCTTCAGAGCAACTCAACTCTTCAGGGCAGCTACTCCCTCACAGCACAGACCTCACTTCCAGGGGAATCCAGCTCGCAGGTAGTGAATGTTCTTGTACTGTTTTTGCTTTTCTTTGAAAATAAATTGAAGGAATTTACCTGAGTGTGCCTGTCTTTGTGTGCAGACTTCTGTCGGTGTGTATGCTGCCCCCTGGGTTATCAGCAACTCCAGAAAGAGAACAGTCAGTATTTTTTGTCACTTTCAACGCAAGATTTTGAATATCTAATAAATTAACATTTTAAGAAGGTACTAGGTTTACTATTCTGTCGTTACACGTTGCATGATGAGTTATAAAACCAAAGTCTGCTTAGCATCAGCGTGAAGGTTTTTTAACAAACAGAAGTTTGTGTTTTCAGCTGCAGGATCGGACCCAGTTCAGTGATGGGGATCTCATCCAGCTGAAGCGCTACTGGGACCGAGGCATGACCAGCCTGGGCTCAGTCTGCAGGGAAAAGATCACTGCTGCAGCCAACCAACTCAATGTAGACACTGAAATAGTCAAGGTAACCAAACACAACATGGTTAATACATTAGTCAGTGCTCAAATACACATAGAAAATAATGAGCTACCTCTTTGGATCAAACTGCTGCAGTTTCATTTAACGAACAATGTGTTCTGTAGAGCGCTTTGAACCTTATTCACTGTGTCTGGCCTCTTGTCTTTGACATTTAGTGAATACAAGACTATTTGACTTGTGTGAACTTTAGTGGGCGAAAAGAAAACAGGAAAGAGTACGTTTTCTAGGTCACAGAAGTTTTGTAACGTACTCACTCAAAGTTGTGTAAAAGTCACGCAGTTATATATCAGGGCCACAGTAGGAATGCTTACAGACTAAATATAGTCTCTCAGGCCTGACACACACATGACCCATCACCATGTCACTTACTAGGATATTTATTGCAGGAAGAAAAGTCTTTGCTTACAAAAAGAAACAGTGTGCAACTACAGGGGAATCTTCAAATCAATGCTGTAATAAAACAGCTACCTAAAACTAATGTGTAATATGGATAATCACCGGCGATAGGCTCTAAGGTTATTGTTATTATTTACAGGAATTCGTTCATGTTAATTGTCCCTTTGCTTGCATAGAAGGGAAGTGAACAGAAGTGGAATATTTGCCAGTGTTATTCCCAGCCATTTGTGTCCATAACCCTCACATTCCTCACATTGGCCATTTTATTTTGAAAAAAGAAAAAAAGATATATTAGAATTTTGGTTAGGCTTTTTTCCAAGTCTGTAACACACTACTTTGTCTTTTGCATTTTCTAATTGGCAGACATGGATCAGTAACAGACGGAGGAAGTACCGTCTGATGGGTATTGAAATCCCGCCACCGAAAGGTGGGCCTGCTGTATTCAACTCATCCCCGGGAAATGAATCTCCAGTGGCCCTCAGCCCTGACGAGGAGTGGCTCGGAACACCTGAACTGGGAGATGACTTGAATGATGTCCTGTCTGAAGGTTGGCCTCATGATAGAATATACACTTCAGCAACTGCCTCTGTGTAAGCTGTGTAACTCAGCATTAATACCACATTCTGGCTCCTAGATGGCACCATCGACTCACAGCATCAAGACGGAGAGGATGACACAGATTTGCCCACTGCTGCTCCTCTCGCTAACAATGTGGTAATTCAGTATTTCTCTGATGCAATACAGCTTCATCACATTAAGCCTAATAGAACTTGGCACTGGTAGGAATAGCCTGCATTCTCAAACGTGACGAAATTGAACAAAGCTTATTTGTTCTATTTATTAGTTTATATTATTTGCAGATACAAAACTACACCAGATGTACTTTAAGAGATTAACTTGTACTCATCATGCCTAGTCACTTAAGATGTTTTACACTACAGTTGTGTTGTTATGTATTGACTCTGCCTTTAGACATTTTGAAATCTTAAACAAAGACAAGCAAAGATGTTGGTTGTGGTATTGTGCATGGTGGCTCTCTGATACAATGTTGTGTCTTACTGAGGCACTAGAATAGAACTGAGCCTTATTTAATGTAATTATTTGCACTTATGAATTTTCTAGCATGACAAATCGAAAATGTTGGTTAGTGAGGTTTTTGAAATCAGTACTTTTTCACTCTATATCACTGTAAAAAAAGCCATGTCCTATATTTCCAGCACACGCGGTTGACAGGCTGTGGTTAAACCACATTTGGTTGAGGCAGTCAAACAGTTAACCTACAAGTGTAGTGCATCCTCTTAAAGGTGCAATTCTTTTTTTCCCCTTCCCCTCAGATTGATGAATAACTGTAATCCCTGATTATTCTGCACCATATAATAATCCAGCAATCTAGATTTAAAAAATCCAGCAAATTCTACATTTTCATGTAATATGGAAAAATGAAACCGTGTTTTAAATTTGATATAAAGGCCTTTACTTTATTAGGGATATTAAATATTTTTTCATTCCAGTTCAAGCACAATTTTTTTAGTATGTTTGACATCATTATGACCATATTCTGTTCAATCATTTATTACAAGGGGGTGGTTGTTCCTATCTCACCATGCTTCATGCCTAGTAACAACTAATTCAGCAGATCTTACAGCACTATTGCAGAAGTCTGAGAGAAAACAATTCAAAGATCTTCATATTCGGCGCCTCTCATACAAAACTGCAAAAAAATGTTACAGGAACATATTTAAATAGAGAATGAGTAATGAATCCCAGAGCAGATTATATTCACCAGCATACCTACATGTGTAACAATATTTCTTTCTATTTTCTGTACATGTTGTCATGATCATTTGATTACATTTGTGTTTGTCAACAGAAAATTGAAGTGATTGATGAGGACGAAGATGAAGATGATTATTATGATGGTGAACTAGTGGCTTCAGACCTAGAGCAAATGCAGGGCCTGCTTGAATTCAAGGTAAAAACACACATGATACTACAACTGACTGAACAAGCTGCCTTCATAATAATTGCATTGTAACTGTAATGAACTTTTTGCATCTTTTGAATCCTTCTGTTTCAGCATGAGGAAGTGCAGTTCTTAGAGAATGAGCTAGAGAACCAAAAACAAAGATACCAGGAGCTTGCAAACTTCACGAAGAGCCTGCTCAGTGCTGTGAGGAATAATGACCTGGAGAGACAGAAGGTACATTCATGCGCATGTGTACACACTAACAAGATCTGTTAGAACATCAGCTTTAAGTGAAAGGCCACAGTGTATGGACATTTCTAACCTCAGGTCTGCTGTTGTGTTTGTTTTTAGGAGCTCATGGCCAGTCTACCTCAGCCTTCAGACCAGGACTGGGACATGACTGTGGAGAGGGGAACCCAGCCTGCTGCTGTGTCGGCAGAAGCTTCCTCCAACCACGATGAATCCCCGGCAGCTAGTGCAAATGGCATGGAGCCTCCGATGGCCCCAGCTTATGAAAAAGTCCCGCTGGTCACCATAAACGAAGACGACACAGTTACAGAAGTTACTGAGCCATCTGCATCAGAGGAGCAGCTACAGGAAGCGGTTACAGAACAAAAGTGACTATCTTACATACATCAGCTCACACAGACTCATGCAGATGTTTCCACACTCCACACAGAAGCTGTTTTCTCACAAGAGGGACTTTATGGTCTTGCATTTACACAAACACTCTGTTACACTCATGCTCTACGCCCAGTGCCTGTGGATTGATGCTTCACTATGACTGTTGGGCTGACAAATGCCTTTTTTACTGCATATCATTCGCCTTGATCTGGACTAGTCCAGAGAGAACAATAAACGACCTCTAACTTACCTGTGTGGCAGTGTGTTTCCGAGAAGTGACTCTTTCTTCATTTTAAATTACTTGACCCCTATGCAAATCATACAAGTCAAACATGATTAATACACAACAACTGCAATGGGCTTGTCTTCATTTAGAAGGTGAAAGATTGAACTTAAATGCAAAATACACTTCTGTTGAAGATCAAGATTATGTCCATAATGACCTTTTCTATTGAACAGGCGAGAAAAGACAACCGACAGTCTTGAGACAAACAGTACAACAACATTTCCACTAATTATACATTTGTGAATTTGCATAAACAAATGCAGATGTAGCGTAAATCTATTACCGCACCACACAAAGACTGTGCCTGTGAGTCGGGGAGACAGAGCTGGACGGAAAGTGGATGAGCTTTAAGCCTCTTATTTCCACTTGGACAAGGGATGGACAGGCTTATGAAACAGTGGCTTTAAAACATTCAACTTACACCCTTAAGATCAGAGGCTTAGATTTATAGCTCACCGCAACAGCAGGCTGTTTTGCTCCCTAATTTTATCCTGCGTCAACCGTAAATTAAACTCCTCTGTCTGCTACAATGGCTGTGACCATTTCAGTCGCAAGCAAATGGTCCATCACCCGGATGCATGTCTGTCACACGCAGCGTGTCATTCAGCATCAAGTCCCCCACGCCACCACGTCCTCTCTCCCTCCTCCCTGTCTCGCTTTGGTTTGGACGGGGGGAAATCCTTAACTGAATTGCGTCATAAATACGTCAATAAACTCTCATTCACTGACGATCAGGTACCACGATAGCCGCCATATTCGCATCCATGGCAGGGTAGCGGTGCTCTCGGCGAGCGTATGGTCCAGTCATCAACATCAGCTATTCCCCGCACCGACCCCCTGATCCCATCCTGATAGCGGTCGGCAGGCACAGAGCTTGTATCTGATCAACAAAGCAGAAGAGCCGGACCTCCACAGACGGGACGACATGCAGCGTGGAGCGGGGCTTTAGGTGACTACGATGCCGTAGACTGAGACAGGGATCCTGGCACAAGATGGAGGTAAACAGCGTCAGTAGTGAGGTGAGTTTATAAATGCGTGTTTACAGATTATTATGAGTCAATTGATTTGGTTTATGTTGTCCCGTTAAGTTATCCTGCCCTGTGAGGCTGGTAGAGCTTAAACTCGCGTCACGACCTGCAGCGCTCCGTGATGCATGCTAACCCGTTAGCTCATGCTAACAGCTGGTTAGATGTTTATTTTTGTTGCACTGTCCGGATTTATTACTTTAAGAGCATCCTGTCCGGCCTGTCTCCACAGCTCACAATTCAGCAAATAGGTCAAGCTCTTTATCCAATTACACATTTCCTCCGCTTAGCTTTGTTGTTATTTACTCTTCTCAAAAGCTTCAGAGCTAGCTTAGCGTTAGCAGCATTAGCATTTAGCTAGCCTGCTAGCTGACAGCTTGAAACTTGGAGACAAGTTTTTATTTGACCTCTGTCGTTAAGTTAATGAGAGCAAATTAGTTTTATGTATCTAAAGTACGATATATTTCAGCAATATTAATATATATTCAAAGTAAAGCACTATCTAGGTCAAACTTGGTGAGACGTCTTCACAACGGAGGGCTACTTGTCAGCAGCACAAGTTAAATAGTGATGTTAATAGCTATAACTTCCGATTTGTGAGCCACTTAATGTCCACTTCTTTGATCAAATTAATTAACCACAGAGCTGACGTTATAATAACTGCATTAGCATAATGAAGGAGTGATTAAACCCTAACGCTGCAGCATCATAACAACTTGGTTTACCTTGTATAAATAACAGGCAAATTTAAAGCTCCTGTGAGGAGTTTTTCACTGATTATGAAACAGACTGAAATTAATTCAGTTTACTCTATATGACCTACAAAAGCAAGCCAGACCATCAGTGACAAGATTGATTATTTCTATATAGTTACTTTTAATACCTAAAACCACTGGTGGGGGGTAGGTGTCAGATGAAGCGATTAACTGCACGATGCCTTTGTTTTCATTTTCCAGGGCAAAAAATGTAAAGTGATACATATGACTGTTAAAGAAAGCAGGAGAAATAAGCAAAGGGATAAGAGGTATGGCTTTGTCTACAGGGGTTGCCAAAATCAACACAACGCAGAAGTTCCTCACGGCAGCTTTAATATAACTTTCGATTTGTGAGCCACTTAATCTCTACTTATTTGTTCAAATGAATTAACTAGAGAGCTGATGTTATAATAAATCCATTAGCATAATGAAGGAGTGATTAAAACCCAACCTTGCAGCATCATAACAAGAGGGAGCTCTTGGTGGAATGTAAACCCTTGTATGAATCACAGGCAAACTTAAATTCAGACTTTTAGAGAAACAATCCATACCTTTTAATATTTCTGATGCTGTCTTGTAATAACTGTGGAATAGTTTGCTTTCACATTGGCCCTATGATGAGATGTTTTTTCATGTGCGTCTAACCCAAACTGACATCTTAAACCTCTCCATCTCTGGGATTCTTTGCAGTCTTTCACACCTACAGAACAAACTGTCTGTCTGACTGTGGTGAATGTTTTGTAGCCAGCAGAAAGCTATTGCAACACGCTCTTCTGACCTAGTCCATTCTTTGTTAAATTAAACTCTCCTCCTTTGATAGTTTTGGGGACTTCAGCCACAGCATTCTTATCTTTTTGCCAAGCTGCTGCAGCCCCTCACTTTATGTAGGTTACATGGAAATTTTGAATAATTCACTGACTAATATGCCCTCAATACTACTATGTTTAAGAAAGTTTTCATCTTTTGTTAAGAATGAGCACTTTAATCTGTTCTACACTGAATGCTGCTTCTTTGTAAGCTGCCAAGGCAACAGAAATAAACATTAAGGCTAGCCACTTAATCTGGGCTAGCGGGGATGCTAATCGTTTGTCCGTTTTATATCAGTTTTGTCTTTGAAGATGATTTTATCAAAGTACTAGCTATATGCCACCATCAGAGATTGTGTGGTGCTATTATGTATGACTGTCAGACATCTTTTCAAATGGCTGAAAAAGGCTCGCCTGGTTGTGCTGCAAGTGTAGGCTGCACTGTGTTACAAGCCGTGATGAGCCACAGCAAAGGTGGGAGTGAAAATGTATGTGTGAATTATGACACAAGCACTGCCCTGGCTTCTGCTAGCCTGGATGTTATACTTCAGGGATGCACCATTGCTTAAGTTTTGACTTTTTTTTTCCTATGTTGTAATTTGCTTTGTAATATACATCTTGACTTATTTTAATGTTTATGTTGTTAATGTTATTCTATAGTACAAATATATTGGGAATTGGTCTGTTGGCCTCCATTCTGAGGATGTATGTGAGTGTATGTTGGTGGCTCCACCCACTGAGTGGGTTTGCGTAGCGCTATGACTCATCCCCCCTCTTCAGAGGCTTGATGGAATTCAACACACAAACACACTGGACTGAATACATCATGCAGGCAGAGCTGCAGAACAGAACTGAAATATGTAGACCTGGATAATGTTATTGCGGTCAGTTTTTTTTTGTTTTGTTTGATTTACTTGCAGATGCTGAGATATCTGATATCCCTCTGCTGACACAGTGTATGGCTCTTTAAATAAACAAAAGAGAGGCTTAAAACAGGCTCAGAAAGAAGAAAGCATGTCTTTCTCTATGCTGTTTTTTTTAAGAGCATTTTGCCACCATCATCAGCCTGAGGTCCTGAAAGGGTTAGACCCTACTTTGTCCTCAAGAGGCTGAATGCTGTCCACTGCTCCAGCAAACATCAGCCTCTCAGAGCCAGTCAGACATGTTGTTTTTGCTCTGGCCGGGGATTAAGCTAGAATGCTAATAATGAGGGGCTTTATAGGGGCAGGATGAAAGCTGGACAGCTGGACAGGCTTAGAGTATGGACTCCATACTGTTTGACAACAAATAGAGCTGCAGTTGGGAAAGTGAAAGCGTACTGTTATTGCATGTGACTCATTGATTTCATCTGTTGAATCTTCCATCATACATGTGGGCGTGCTGCAGCTGCAGTCACACTCCTGCTCAGCTGAATACAAGGCTGAACAATCTCTGTGAAAGTGCTCACTGTTGCAGGCTCCACTGATGATATTTGTTGGTTTTGCTGCAGGTCAATGGGCATCAGATCATGGACGAGCCTATGGAGGAGGGAGAGTCTTTCTCACACTGTGTAAGTAATGGTTTGCTTGTGGTCTTGGAGCACATGTGTGTGTGTGTGTAGGATGACATACCTGCAGTGTTGTGCGACTGTCTCATACTGATCCTGTTTGTGTAGGATGAAGGGACATATAAGGAGATTCCTATCACCCACCACGTGAAAGAGGGCTGTGAGAAAGCTGATCCATCTCAGTTTGAACTGCTAAAAGTCCTCGGCCAAGGCTCGTTTGGCAAGGTAAGGGAATGCAACAGTCCAATCAAATGTTTTAGTGAAACCACAGGCATTAATACCTTTGTACATTTCTTCTGTTCTCGCAGGTGTTTCTTGTCAGGAAGATTGTGGGTCCAGATGCTGGTCAGTTATATGCAATGAAAGTTCTAAAAAAAGCATCTTTGAAAGGTAATGCAACTTTGGTTTCAATCTACATCTACGCAAAATGCAACAGTGCAAATCTGAGAGTATGTTCTGTCCTCAGTGTTGAATTTCTCCCTCTCACCGTCCCTTCCTGTTGTGTCTCTTCAGTCAGGGACAGAGTTCGCACTAAAATGGAAAGAGACATTTTAGTGGAAGTCAATCATCCCTTCATAGTGAAGTTGCACTACGGTAAGAAAAATGTTCGGATTTACATTTAAGTTCATGTTGAGCTGGGGATGAACTGGTTATGTGCGTCTTCATTTTCAAATCACAAAAATTATTGTTAGGCTTGTGACATGATACAGTTAATGAACTGGAATTCGTTCAAATCAGTAAAGTTTATTATTAGCTCGCACAATACACATAAGACACAGATTAAAAACAAGTGTTAACTTAATGCTACTTTTTTTCATATTAATATTATTGTAGTTAATGGCAGAGTAGCAGTATTTACATTTATTTATGTGTCAACCTGTGTAATCAAAACATTCGAGTTTCTCTGTTGTAATCAGAATATGATTAGCTTCTCTGTAATATACTTGTTTCTGTGTCTCCCAGCCTTTCAGACAGAAGGGAAACTGTATTTAATACTGGACTTTCTCAGGGGAGGGGATGTATTCACTCGCTTATCCAAAGAGGTAAGCTCACATCCTTTTGCTTTACATCTCATTGCACTTTAAGCTTTTTTTGCACCTTTTTCAGTCTGAAAAGAGAAGCACAGAACGTCCTTTTCATTCTTGAATGTAATTTAATTTCTGAACCCCCGAGTGTTTTCCACATATTTGGAAAACTCAGACTACATATGCCACAATGTTCTTTTAAAAACCCAGAGGAATTGTAAGATGACAGCTGCAAATGGAACAGGTGCAAATTTAGTATGCAAAAGGATTTTGTTTTACTTTATAAGGGCATAAGTAGTCATTAGTCGCTCCTTTTTTCAGTTGGCTTTTTATTCAAATTCTGACTTGAATTCCTCCTGGAATCTCAAATGCTTTTCTTGGAATCTTTAATCTCTTTGTGATCATCAATCGCTTGTCAGTTAGAGGCTCAGATCAGCTCTTTTCAAATGCTTTCAGGGAATTCAACAATGTGTGATTGTTCTCTGCGTAGACCTTGTGTTGAAAGCATGTCTCAGAACCAATGCGATAGCTGCTGGCAATGTCAAATCAACAGCTTGCTGAATCATGTAACCTATTTGAAATGTTTATATTATGACAATAATAATATTCTGTTTTCTCTTTTGTGGTTGAGCTTAATGTTGAAGTTTTTTTTTCCTTTGCTGCTGAATTTCTCTCCTTGTCTGAGTTCAGAGAGTAAATTTGTCCAGTTCTTATCAGGTTATGTTTACAGAGGAAGATGTGAAATTCTACCTTGCAGAGCTGGCCCTGGCCCTCGACCATCTGCACAACCTGGGCATAGTTTACAGAGATCTCAAGCCAGAGAAGTACGAATCCTAGATCTCACCTTTACCATCTTTGACCTCTTTCACTTAGAACCCCTAAACGTAACCGACATAGAGCAGGCATTACTCATTATTTCAGACGATGTGTCAGACGTTAATCTTGTAAACAAACTATAAGATATTTATTCCCAATCTGATCACTTTACTCCCCATCTCTCAACACTGACTATAAATAAATAAAGAATGACTAGTACACATTTTTGACTTGGAAGTGTGCAGTTCTCAAAGACCTAAAGGCGTCTCGTAGTCTTTTGTCATGAAGATTAAATTATGCTGAGAAAATCTGCCTGCCAGCACACTGTATGCACAGAACATAGACATAGAATAAAACTTTGAAATGATTTAAGATTAAATTTAGCCTTATATGACAATTGGCTGTGTGTTAATTTCCCAACTGAAACTAACACGAATGTGTTTGATGAGTGTGTTTCTGTACTTGACACGTATCTCCGTTCTTACGGGAAATAAAACGGGGAATTGACCGTCAGAATTTATGGGGGACAAGACATTTCAGCCCATGACTTCACTGAGCATATTTGTCATGCCACAATCTTGAGTCCAAACTGAACCTTCCCTCGCCCTGAACAGTTTGAGAAACAGTGACAGGATGTGTCCGACGTGGCTTTGAATCGAGCACTCTAAGGCCTGTGTCCACATAGTGCCTTTTTCTGGCAGAGCGCTGGGATGAAGCGCTTGTACGGTGAGAGAAAAAGCGCTGCACGCGCGTTTTGTGTCTATGACAACAATAAGTTTAACTTCCTACGCAGCTAACAACAAGCTTACAACGCGTAAGGCGATAAAAGCCAAACACTTAGCCAGCAACATTTAGTGTCCGGCTGATCTGCTCAAACAAATGAGCTTTTCTCTATTGTGATACTGTTTGTTTGTCATATGTAGCTACAGCTCCGGGTAGACAGAAACGGGCAAAACAAGTTGCTCCTCCATGTTTGGTGGTAACCAGGGTGACGAGTGGCGCTCTATCTGATTAGTTGCCTGAAAGAAGCTGGGTGCAGCGTTTTTTTCTCTCGATAGCCGCATGTGGCCGCATACGCTCTGTCCTCATTGGGCACAAATGAAAAAAGATGCTGCGCTCAGAAAAAGGCGCTGTGTGGACACAGGCCCTGATAGTTTTTTATAATAATATTATTGTTTTTAATGATGCAAAGTAGTTTTGTTAATTTTTTGGGGAAAATCTTCATGATAAAAATGTTCTTGTCTTTCAGCATCTTACTTGATGAAGCTGGACACATAAAGTTAACAGGTATATATTTCATTTCATTTGAGAAATCAATCCAGCAGACTGAACCAGATAATATCTTTTAATTCTTTCTGCAGCAGTGTTTATGTTTTACCAGCATCTAAATGAATGTCAAGTCTGTGTTGTATAATTACTGAACCTTACTGTCCAGCCAGCTGTGTATCTCACCTTCTGCTTTGCATTGCTGTCCTGCAGACTTTGGCTTGAGTAAAGAGTCAGTAGATGCTGATAAGAAGGCTTATTCCTTCTGTGGTACGGTGGAGTATATGGCCCCTGAGGTGGTCAACAGGAGAGGACACACACAGAGTGCAGACTGGTGGTCTCTGGGAGTACTTATGGTATGCAAGCTCTCTAATCACCCTGACTCATCATTTGTGCTTTGGCTTTATATGAACTGATCAGTAAAAATGCTCTTTCACTATGTGTTTGCAGTTTGAGATGCTAACAGGGACGTTACCATTCCAAGGGAAAGACCGCAACGAGACCATGAACATGATTCTAAAGTGAGTCACTGCACGGCGTAATTAAAACAGTCAAAGCTCGACAGCAGAGAAAAAGGTTTTGAAAAGTACACTACCATTCAAAGGTCTGCAATCACCTGTTTTTCTTTTTTTACTCCAATAATGATGTTTTAACAAAAATGAAAACGTTTTTTTATTTAGGCCGTGTCCACACGTACACGGGTATTTTTCAAAACGTAGCTTTTTTTCTGCGTTTTGTTCTCTTGTCCACACATGAACACTGTTTTGGGTCACTGAAAATTGATCTTTTGTAAAACTCCGGCCAGGGTGAAGACTTTTAGAAACTGCAGACAGGTTAAACTGTGTTTTTGGCTCGTGACATCAGGCGGAGCGCCGTTATCTCCTTTTGTGAGGTGTCACAAATGAGGCGATGTTCCTTGCAAAATGACAGACGTGACAAAAACGGCGATGCTTCTAACCTCGCTAACAGGACTTTTTACCTGTTTACACATATGTACAGTTACTCGTCCACTATATTGAGGAACAGAGGCGTCGGGATGCACTACTTTTGATTTATTTTTGTTCTTTGCTTGGCTTGGTTATATCGCCACCTGTTGGTGTGGCATTCTCATGACAGCGTTTCTGTTGTGTTTTTGCGTTTTTGTTTGGGCGGAGATTTTTTTATAACCGTGCTTGTGTGGACGGGGATTTTTTTGGGAAACTATGGAGAGAAAAACTCTGTTTTGAAAAATACCTGTGTACGTGTAGACATGGCCTTAGATACCAAATGTATCATTTAGAAGTGAAATAGTTTTAGCCCCAAAAGAAAAACATGACTCAAACTTCCAATTAGTCAGTGTACCCACAGTGTTGCATCACAGGGGAGAACCATGTTATAACAATTGTTTGCCTAGTCCAGAAAAGTGAGAGTGACCCTTGATTATTATTGAACTACAACCGTGCCTGTAACAGGCCTTTAAACATTTAGTGATCCTGTTTTTCTTTAGGTTTAAACTGTGATTTGTCAGTCAGTAGTTTGTTCAGCTGATATGCAAACAGATCTAACATAGACTAACTTTGTTTTCTATTTGGAAGATTTAAGAATAGCTTTGCAAAAGCAACAGACCTGTTAATTCTAGGTTGTTATAGTTATAACTCTTCTATTTAAATGTTTTTTTACCAAAACATTTTTTTACCGATGACTCACACGTGTCTTTGTCACTGCCTGCCCTTTAAATTGTCAGTTTGGTTTAACCAGCATTTTGTTCTCCGTGTACACGGCGTCCATTTTTCTGAACCCTTTACACAAATAAACATCTATTCGCAAAGAGGACTTTCTTCAAGCTAAAAGCAATAAAGACCATTCAGAAATACAACACTCCTCTCAGTGATCTCACTGTTTGAAACCAATCAATTACAAACTTTAGACGTGCTGTAAGTAATATTGACCTGTTGCCCCTATTTGCCCACATTCACCTCTCACTCTCTGCTCTTTTCTGCCCCCCAGAGCTAAGTTGGGAATGCCGCAGTTCCTCAGTTTGGAGGCCCAGAGTTTGCTAAGAATGCTGTTTAAACGTAACCCTGCTAACAGACTAGGTAAGGTGCATCAAAGCTGTGGATTTGTAAGAATAAAAGACAATGAGGTGTGTTGATCCTTACATAGCACGGCTCGCTTAGCTTGAGCTTTTTAACATTTTGGCATCCACTTAAATAGCGGGCTGAAAACCACGGAGAGAAAAATGTGTGAACGTGTTGATCCTTCTGAAAACAATACACCCGAACGTGCCAGGTTAACTGAACCAGAGTGATCTGTGTCTTCAGGGGCCGGGCCTGATGGAGTGGAGGAGATCAAACGCCACGCTTTCTTTTCCACCATCGACTGGAATGTGAGCACACACACGCACACACACACACACACACACACACACACACAACCCTCTCTTCTCTCACAGAGCCACCCATACACACACATGTATCTCTCCAGCTTCTGTTGAGGATTCACACCTAACAAACGGTTGGCTTGGTGACTACTGGCCATCAGTCCACGCCAACTATGTGTGTGTGTGTGTCTGGGCAGAGGGCCAGTTCTCACTGTGTGTGCACTAATAGCCCTGTGTGAGTGTTTAAGAGCCAGCAGGATGCTATTGGCTGGACCGGGCTGTAGAGGGATGGGAGGGGGTTAATCTGGGAGGGGTCTTGGCTGCTCTTCCACATATGTTCACACACTCCCAAACAGCCTGCAGTGGGGTTTAATTTCTAACATGTATGTGCGTTTTCTGCGTGTGTGCACCTGTGTATCCCTCAGAAACTGTTCAGGAGAGAGCTGCAGCCCCCATTCAAGCCTGCAGCAGGTAAACCAGATGACACGTTCTGCTTTGACCCCGAGTTCACCGCTAAAACGCCTAAAGGTAAATCAACACCTACACGCACGCATGTTTTTGATCTTAAAAGCAATAGCCACTCCTGCAGCCATGGAAACTGCAACAGAGCACTCTCTATGATAACTAAAAGAAAATTTAGTGGGTGCTTTGTATGTTTGTTGGTGTGTTTCATTAATGATCTTTGTGTGTTTAGACTCCCCAGGTATCCCTCCCAGTGCAAACGCCCACCAGCTCTTCAAAGGCTTCAGCTTCGTCGCTCCAACCCCTATGGATGAGAACAAGAGCTCCCCGCTGCTCAGCATACTCCCTATAGTTCAGGTGAACACACAGTAACTTTTCATTTGTTCTCTGTCACAATGTACACAGGTTAATTATTACATTATTAATTACTAATACGACAAAACACACTTACTCTTTAGTTTTCTTGGTGAAAACTTGGTAAACTAAACATAAAGAGAATACTTCCGTTGTCTCTAATATTGGACATTTTGCAACATAATACTGACAACAAATGTTTACTGCTCTACCAATCTCGGATCCTGTAGGCTCTAGTCTGACGACAATATAGCCTCTGGGGACAACAGTGAACATGTTGGGCGTGTAGCTATAAACAACTTCCAGTCAAGACTTCCTTTCCGCGTGCTGCAGTGCAACAGTTTTCCTTGTGATTTACTTTTTATTAACGGGTCTTACCTTTGCTGAAATTTCATCATCATGATGCAGATTTGTAAGAAGTAAAAATGAAGCTTTGTCAGGTCTGTCCTCAAGAGGAGAAGAAAACTACTTTCAAAATGCTCGTTTGTTGAACGGAGGTTGGATCGATCTGATGCATTCAAGGAAGTCGGGAAACTTTAGCGCTGAACGGCTTTCGTGACACAGCGTTGAGGGAATTTAGTTCAAGTTAAATTTTAAATGTAGAACGGATAGTTAGCTGAACTTAGATGCAGATGTCTGTTTATAGAGATTAATAAGAAGATAAATCGTTGATGGGAGCCGGGATGTCATTACGACGCATTACATTCCGTCTGCTTTTGCTCTCCACACGGACTATTTTTCCTGCAGCCTGCTGATACGTGATTGGTCAACATTACTCAGACTACAAGCGTACTACAAACGGAAACCAGAAGACTTGCCGTCCCTAAAATCCACGCCGCTGCCTACAGATTCTACATTGTTATGTAGAATCTGTAAACAGAGATTAATGCTCTACTTAAGAGCATTACACAGATTTATTCTTAATTTATTCTTGTCCTTACAAAAGCTGGTAAACAATGTTAAAAGGAAGCTAGAATTGCACTCAACACATCTGTGACTCTCACTGAATAATTATCTCAGCATATTGGGCGAGAAAACCCTGTCGAAAACTTTCAAGTGGTGCTTGGTCACTTCCTTCTTTAACTCTAATGGCTGCCTGTGTTCAATTTCACAATTTCCACTGCACTTGTAAAATTTGATATCTGCACAATGAAGTGAAATGACGATAAAACTCTGTCGCCATCATTCAGAACCTATAAAAACACATCCATGTTGCCTTGCACTGCAGGCCTACACTAAACACTCATACACACACGATGTGTCATCCCCACACTCTGCATGGCTCACTTTATTTCCCGAACTGTTAATTTGACAGCATTTTTCTATTAAGTGATGTGTGAATAGCAAACGAATACTACAATGGCTGTGACAGTTTGAGTGCTGAATATGTAATAACACCACCACTAGAGTTCGACTATGGCATATGTGTGAACAAAACTGTTGAGACGAATGCTGTGGGAGCACATATCGCCAGGCAGTCTGAACTACAGCACTTTGTTGTCTTGTATGGACCACAGTGGACTGTAGTGACACTGTGGGGGCTTGTGAGCCGTCTCATCATATGTCAAAGCATCGCCAGTTCAACATTTTACTGAAACACTTTTTATGGTGTACATAAAAGAACTTAAAATAACTTCAAGTTTTTTTTTTCTAGTTGCACGGGGGCTCAGCAAAGTTCTCTGACCTGTACGAGCTGCAGGAGGACATAGGGGTCGGCTCTTACTCCATTTGTAAACGCTGTGTACACCGAGTCTCTGCCATGGACTACGCTGTGAAGGTAGCAAGATTTGTTTCTCTAAATCCCCTCTGACCCAGCGCTCACTGGCTGTAGCGCTGCAGCTTACACTCACGCAGTCATTCCGAGGAGTTACCCAGTTAAATCACTGTTTAGTTGACTACTAAATAGTTACGGGTTCCTTGCTCACGGGCCTGTTAGCAGTTGCTTATGAAGGGTGGGTTTGCTCTTTTCATTGACATCCACAACAAGATTTGTGCTGCTCCTACAGGATTAAAGTGGTGACCTTTCAATCAGAATGTTTCTTCTCTTACCTTCAGGCCACAAGTGTTACTGTGCCTGTGTTATAACCCATTATAAAGTTATCGCTCATAGTCAGCAGCTCTTGAGTACCTGTGTATGTGTTTTATTGAATTAACTAAGAAGCTAACATCGCCTTTACTGTTTTTTTTCAAGCCAGTTTGGAGGCTGTGAGTGGGCATCTGTGGTTTTACTATATTAAACTAGATGACTAAAAATTATGTGTCAGAATGTTGGTCATAAAAGTGTCTCAATAGTGAGTAGGCATGTCACGTGTGCTTAATGTAGCCAGCAGGCCAACAGAGGGCAGCACAGCTTCATCAGCTGAAGCCAAATTGCAGCAACTTCTTAGAAATTCTAAACAGCAAAACATTGCTTTAAAGGGTTTTGTCATTTTACAGTAACCGCTCATGTGTGTGTTTTTTGTTTCTCAGATTATAGACAAAATAAAGAGGGACCCCTCTGAAGAGATTGAAATCCTGATGAGATACGGACAGCACCCCAACATCATCACCCTGAAAGACGTCAGTATGGTTGCAAACAGCTCTTAAAACGTCATGAAATGCTCACACGCAAATGTTACGGACAGGTTGTCTCACTGTGTTTGTGTATGCCTGCATGTGCCAGGTGTATGATGAGGGTCGGTATGTGTACCTGGTGACGGAGCTGATGAAGGGAGGGGAGCTGCTGGACAAGATCCTCAGACAGAAGTTTTTCTCTGAGAGAGAGGCCAGTGCTGTGCTCTACACCATCACCAAGACTGTCGACTACCTCCACTGCCAAGGGGTGAGGGCACACTTCTGTACAAACATGAGCATGAAGGATAATTAGACAACTTCTTCTCTAATGTCTACTTCTCCTCTATTCTCCTCCTCTGAAGGTGGTACATCGAGACCTGAAGCCCAGTAACATCCTATATATGGATGACTCTGGAAATCCTGACTCCATCAGGATCTGTGACTTTGGATTTGCAAAGCAACTCCGGGGGGGCAACGGCCTGCTCCTCACCCCGTGTTACACCGCCAACTTTGTGGCACCAGAGGTGAGAGGGGGGAAGTGATGGATGCAAAAAGAGAACAAACATTAGAGGGAATATCAGGCTTCATACCCTGAAACATAAACCTAAAGATATCGATAAAGAGATCGAATTGTAGAGTGGACATACAGATACAGGTCCCATTGTTAACGTGAGCCCCTAATGGTTTGTCTTCCTTTCTTTGTCTGTGTCCAGGTACTAATGCGGCAAGGTTATGATGCAGCCTGTGATATATGGAGTCTTGGAGTTCTACTGTATACCATGCTAGCAGGGTAAGACTGCACCCAGCAACTGTTGGACAATTTGGCTTAAATGTTGGTGGAAATTTCTCTGACAGCGCTTAAGTTTCCATTTTAAGCCAAACAATTTTCAGTCATTATCAGCTGTGATAATAATGTGTTAAATTACAACAAAGCATTCAGGCTTGCCTTATAATTATAGGAGTATTAGCGCACAATTAAATCTATGAAATATAATATATGTAAGCATGTGAGGTGATCATGTGTTTTCCTAACCTCTGCCTCTAACCCCCCGTCAGGTACACGCCGTTTGCTAATGGGCCCAACGACACGCCAGAGGAGATTCTACTTCGGATAGGATCCGGAAAGTTCTCTTTGACAGGAGGCAACTGGGATACTGTATCAGACACCTCAAAGGTACACAGACTGATTTTAAAGCATATTAGTCTAGTACTGTACTTACTTTTCTCTTCTTACATCTGTAAAGAGCTTTGTACACTTGTTACAAAGTGTAAGATAATGTTGTTGTACTATTTTAATTCATGTATGTGATTCTGCAGAGGCAGTGAAATAATATGATTCGAAACTAGGGCTGTGGCGATGCCCACAATAGCGCGGTTATGTGACGCCAACCGCAGGGTGGACCCAGTCACTGTCATCACCACTTTTTAAAAAAAATATAGAGCCAGTGACGTTGCTGGGTATGCGTCCTTCGTCTCTGGCGCATTTAAATCTAAAGAGAAGCATTAAGCTATCTATCCATGCGTCCCAGAGGAAGCACCTCATCTTTCCATACAGAACGATTCACTGTGAACAAACTTGTTTTAAAGATCACAGTAATAGGCAAAAGAAATCTTGCTGTCAGAATCAGATCAGCACAGATGAGCCAGTGTGCAGTCTCATGACATGCTTGTTTAGCCGCAACAACAACAACTAGCCAGTCACCACCAGATTTCCTTTCAGCAATCAAGGATACAAACTTAGTAGTGGTTAAAAAACTTGCGTGTCCACCGCTCATGCTGTGTTCACTCATGTCGATGATGTTTTACCGTCTAGGGGACGCGCTGTAGTTAAAGAAACAAAGCAAATGCCGGCAGCAGACTTGGGTGGCGGTTAACTGCCAAACCACATGGGGTAGTTGGTGTTTCACAGCGGTTACAAATATTCAGTACCGTCACAGCTCTATTCAAAGCTGTGTTGTTTACTAAACAGCAAAGACAGCATCTTTGTGTTGGAATAATTGAGATACACTGTAAGTTTTCGTATCAATAAAATAATAAAGTTTTGTTGATGTCAACACAATAAACCAACAATCAATATAAGTTCTCTTTTCTTACATGTACTTATCAGACTGGATGTTGTGTTGTGTTGCAGGACCTGCTGTCTCATATGCTCCATGTGGACCCTCACCAGCGATACACAGCAGAGCAGGTTCTAAAGCATTCCTGGATCACCTGCAGAGATACGCTACCACACTTCCAGCTCACACGCCATGACGCACCACACCTCGTCAAGGTGAGCACATGTCCTCCTCATTAAGAAGACAGACAAGACACAGGAGCTTTATACATGAGCTCTTTGGCACAGCTATTGTTTTCTGTAACGTGGTGATAAAAGGTTTAGAAATACTTGTTACCATGTGGTAACATCTAAAGGAAAGTGATAGCTCAAAGTTCAGATGGGATGCAAAGTCTCACATTTGTTGGCCTTATTGGTTATGACACTCATCATCTCTATTCTACAGTCTACTCTGTTACAAATATGTCATCCCCTCCCAGTATCTGTGCTTCTTTGAATATCAAAGGGAGCCGATCTCTGTGATTCACACACTTCTAATCTCATTACTAATATCTGATCCAACAGAGCAGATGTGTCCATCCTTCTGTCTTATCTTGCTGCTTTCCAGGTCAGGTGCTAAAAATGGGACTGATCAGGTTGTATTTTCAACTCGAGGTGAAGAACACAAGTTTGACGCTTAAGTTTATGTCATGAGAACATTGACTCGTCGACTTTTTTAATTTGATTTTCTTCCATCACAGCGTTTAGGAAAAATAGCACAGAAACGATAAAAAGAGTAAATAACAGAACGGGACTTTAGAGAGTATCATCATCAAAACATCAGCATACATTACAAATCTTGAAACTTTCAGAAATATTTCACTTAAAGATATAAACTCGAAGTTTTCAGTTTTGTTCTATATGGCAATAAAAGGCAATTTTGGGTGCATATGTCCTAGATAACCAGACGTCCACATTTGGCTCCGGTTGTAACTCTTGCCTTCATCTGAGCGTCGAGTTTGTTTCTTTTTCTTTGGATTTTCACTTATTGTTGAAGTTGTATCTGTAGTCATGGATCTTTTCTTTGTTTGTTCAGCCATAGTAGATTACTGTTTACTCGCAACACTTGCAGAGACCAGAAAAGCAGCCGCTTAGCTCCGCCTACCCTCTCTGGCAGACCAACCACTGCTGGGTGATGGAAAACGCGTCACTAACTGGGTGCACATGTCGCCACAGACACCCGGTCCATAAAAATACTACATATTGCAAATGCAAAGGTTTCATCAGTGGGCTCAATCACCTTAACTTAAGAGACATTTATTTACATGAAATCTTGGAGATGAAATCTTTAAAGTTAGTTGGACCACATCAACGTCACTCTACTTGAAGGCACAAAATGAAACCCAGTTCAAACGGGCTGCCCCTCAGATTGAGAGATTTCAATCGTCAGGCGAGAACAGAGTCAGCTGGCATTTTGTCAGCTTCACAAAACTTAAAAAGCTATTTATTTTTTTGCTGTGTCATTACACAAAGTGTACTGCCAGAGCAACAGCATGACAAACTCTCCAAACAAGCCTCAAAATCTGTTCATTGTTGTTACAGTCGCCAAATTATCCTCGGAGGTCGTCTCCTCTCTGGAACAAGCAGATCTGGTGATTTAAAGTGTTAAAAACGCTGAATACATCTTTAACTTCAGCTCATTAGCTCCGTCAAATCCTTCGCCTGCTTAAGTGTTATAGATAAAAATGATGGTAAAGTGACAGAAAACCGCAAGAAAGTAAGCAAAGAGCATTTAATGTTCTATCAACAGCAGGCGGCACAAACTGTGATGAATGTTTTACAGGTAAATCATGAGACTCATGTAAGATGATACATCCCCCAAACACTCCCACAGCACTCTCTCTCTGTGAAGTTTAGGAGTCCTCTCTCAGTCAGTTGTTCTTCGACCCCCTACAGAGAGACACTGACCTCCTTAACAAGCGCCCGAACCACCTTAGTCGACTTCTCTTAATCTCGGGGAGCTGAGTCTGTATATAGAAGCACTCAGCACTGCTGAACTCTTCGCCCTGTCATGCAGAGAGAGGCCAGCCGCCCTGCGCAGGAATCTGCTTCTATCTGTGATCTCTTTCTTTTAGATACAACGCAAAGCCTGTGATCATGAGAACAAAGATCAACAGTAAATTGCGAGCTTCACGTTGCAGCTCGGTTCACTCCTCACCGCCTTGACCACAGCCGGTCTCACAGTCCTGTTTCCCCTCCGCAGATGACCTTGCAAGTCATTCTAAGTGCCGTCATAGATCTTTTCTTGCGCATGTTCATGTAACATTTAAGCAGGTAAACTTCCATCTGGCTTTATCTGACACATGTTAATGTTACAGGAATATAAATACAGGATTATCAGTTGTCTGCTAGAACTACAAACCAGATTTATAACAACACAAAGATTTTGCAAAGGTTGATACCCAAAGCCTGCAGATTTTGCTTGGAGTGAACAACCTGTCTGACCTCCTTATTTCTAAGGCCCGTTGATAGTGAACAGCAGCAGCACAAACAAGGTCAGGGAGATGTCTGTGGAGCAGGGTTAATGCGCGAGTTGTGACACAGCACTTATCCAAGGATAGTGTCGCCATTCAGAGATGCACATGGTCAGGAAACATTCAGTTCTGACATCCAGTCACCGCTCCGCTGACGTATTTACTGTAGGCCTGCATAAGACTTCCAGCGTCACTAACCTCTCGATACCATCATCAAGTAGGAGGGATGGTTCATTAGATTCATGCTGGTCACGTTTTGTTTCTGTTAGCGATGACCATGCATGCGTTTTGTTGTGCTGACTGTGGACGAGTCATCCTGTCCTTTGTCATGCACCCCACCACCGTCAGTGATGCATTCTTGCTCTTCTCTCGTGTGATTCAAGGACTGACGAATGTGTTTGAATTGAAAAGCTGAACACCACTGCCCTCATGAGGAGGGTTCTTATACCTGTGGCCTCTTTGTTAGCTTCTGTGAGCTCTCATCAATTAGGCACCTTTTCCTGTCAGAGCCTGCTAACTGAATGTTCCACCAGTGTCAGGCTGCTGTCAATCATACAATGTACAGCTACATAAAGTCTGTATTTTGGGTAGTTTTTAGGCATGATAAGCTTTTACATAACAGGGAACTGACAGGAAAAGGAAAAGAGAACGGTACAAAATAAATAGAGCTACCTTCTGCTTTTGGAAGTGAAGCCAGTGCAGAAGGGCTCTAAACCTGCATTCTGTCTAATGGCCAGCAGGGGGCGACCCCACTGGTTGCAAAAAGAGCAATACAGTCCTTCAGACTGTATGAAACCAGTTAGGAGAATAATCCTATTCTTCAGTTGCTTTAATACCTTAGTAAATATTTTTTTTATGGTCTTAGTTCGTAGTTTCAAATCTTTTTCAAACCAGCATTATGATCGCTTAATAAAATGATGGTACCATTAAGAGTAACGTAGACAGTTAAGCAGAGTATGCTTTAGGCCCTGGCTACCTGTGATTGACAAGTTGCTACCACTGCACCCTGTCAGCCAAGCTCCAACCATCGCTCTAAAAGAACAAGATTGTGACCGCTAAGATGCTGTACGAACGGCTTTAAGACCGTCAATCCCAAACAGACAGGTCATGTCACAGGGGTTCTGTCCATTGCTTAATACAGTCCATGGTCCAGGTGAACACAGTGTTTAGCTGAGGCTCATATGTTACTACGGCTGTGACTGTACAGAGTTTTTCTAACCGCGAAACGCTAAGGCCCTCTTGCGGTTGGGCGATTAACGCCTCCCCAGCCCGCTGCCGAAATGTTTGTGGTTTTTCTTTTTATTTGTTTCGCTCAACAGAGCTTGTTAGCTTGTTTCACAAAGTGGACATAGTGGTGCATTGATAATATTTATTTATTTATTGATTATATCTGTGACTGAAATGTCAGAATCAGAATCAGGGTTTATTGGCAAGTAGGTTTACACATACAAGGGATTTGTTTTGGTGAACAATTACAACAGAAGTAGAATAAAAATAAGTAAAGACTTTAATAGAACAAGATTTATAAAAAAAAAATTTTTAAAAAGGCAATATGAATAAAAATATAAAAAACAATAATACAAAATATGTGCAACAGGTGTAATTAAAAACTGTACAGATGATGTGAACCATACCGTGTTAACACCGGGGGCCAGCCCGGCAATGACATCGTCTTTTAATATTGATATCAACGTCCATTTATATTGTGACGTTCCACAATAATACAGTTATGAGACGCTATCCAGTTTTGTCCTGCTTAGTTAATCCCAACTAACACAGCCTACTGTGGGCCGTAGCCAAAGCCAAAACAACAAACCTGCCAGTATAATTGTCTGTATCACCACCCGCTGCTCGCTTCAGCTCAGCGCTCAGAGGCTGACCACGCTCAACACCAAGCAGGAAGAACATCAACCCACCTCTCTCTTGCTCTCTGCCAATCACAGGCGTGACATCTTGCACAGATCACTGTCATAGTTACCAGAGGTGACTGACAGGCTTACGGCCTTTAAGCATCTCGTACACATTCACTGACATTCAGGAAAACTCCAACAGACTGGGCTTACCCTCTAATCTCACTTCGTAGTACATCCCTCTGGTCTCCAGCGCACAGATGATAGCAATGTGGTTTGCTTACATGTTGAACGAAAGTGTATATGTGACGGATGCAGTGAGGACAGCGACTGTCTGTTACTACACGATGTGACGCGATGTCTGATGCTTGCATGCGTTTGGCCACGGTGTCAGCCAGGCCTGTCTGTATGCTCTCATGGTGGTGATGACGGTCACTGGGTCCACCTCGCGTTTGGCGCCGCAGTATTGCGGCCATGCGGTTACCGTCACAGCCCTATATGATATGGTGAATTGAGTAGATTTGTTCAGTAGCACAAAACTCACTGTACATCTAGAGGGCTGCAACATGCCAACTAAGTGGTAATGGAATAGCTTCAAAGTTAATCTTGTGTGTTAATTTAAAAGTTTAAGCCAAGTGTTGTTGTCTTCCAGGGAGCCATGGCTGCCACATACTCAGCACTGAGCCAGAAGACAAGTCAGCCGGTGTTGGAGCCGGTGGCAGCGTCCAGTCTAGCCCAGAGACGCAGCATGAAGAAACTCACCTCAACAGACATGTAGACACACACACACACACCGCCATCCCTCCAGTTTTGACCTCACTCTCAGTCAGACTCTCATGCACACACACAGACCGAAGTCCTGGCCAGTCAGACCTACTGTCTCCTTTTTTAAATCTATTTATTTGACACACCCAGCATATGCACGCACACACAGACATGCACTCTCACACTGGATGAGGTTGCATTGTGAAGAAGTCAGCTGAAGAGGAAGAGGGGAAACCCACATATCTGTTACTGCTGGGAGACAGACTTGTATTTATTTCCACAGCTTTCATATGCACTTGCCCTCCTCGCCTTTCATTCTTTCTTCCTCGTACGGGGAAGAAACGCACCAGCTGATGTTCTCCTTCACTGTGATTGGCTGATTCAAAGCTGCTTCGGTAAACTGTGCCCCCCTCCCCACTGCTCTTCATCTGCGCTCTGCCATCCTCCTCCTCCTCCTCCTCCTCCTCAGTTCTCTCTCCTTACCTTGTTTGCTTTTGCTCTCTTAACTTCTTTTCTTCAAAGTGAAGTAATGGTTTATGTGTGAGAGTGTTGGCAGGATGATACTGACTGAGGGACGTCGTCAGACTGTTTCCTGTCTTCAAAGTAAAAAGAAATGACTCTGCTTGTGGCAGATAAAAAAGTCCCTGAGGATCAGAATCATCTGCCAGCACTTTGGGAACATAAATGCATGTGTGGACCGAACCTGTATTTCTTTTCCCTTAAATTTCACCGTCTGACTCATGTTACTCTGTGATGCTAACAATGTATGGAAAGAGGAAAAATAAGCTGCCGATGGACAAAAAAATAACGCCTAGAGTTTGAAGGTGAAACTATGTGGTAACGATAACAGAAATTCTAGTTTGCAAAAAATATCTAAGTATATTATGAAGATGATAAAGATGAAGAGCATGTGGGGGAGCTGTATGGATTTCTCTGGGGGGGACGGGACGCACCCCGTCGAACCAGAGAGGCTGAATTAAAAAAAAACAAAAAAAAATTTCCATGGATTTCTCTTCAAAAAGACATTGTGGAAATTGTATGATATTGTATTTATTTCATTTGATTTTTAAGATTCTATTTTTCTTTCAAGTTCTGTATATATTGACATTAAAGATCATTATTGACATGCATCCAGTTTGGTCCGAGCTCTTTGTTCCATCACAAAATGCACCACAAACAACCCTCCGTCACTCATGAGAATATACTGTATATATAATAATAATTTAAAGCCAATCATGGATATATCAGTTAGACTGTACTGTTGGACTTTTGCTGAACAGCAGCCGTTTGGTTCATAAGTTGAAATGTCAGGGTGGCACGTTGAATTCTCATTTCTCTCATCTCATCAACAGAGCAGGCGCCCCACATACAGAAGCTACACTCTGCAGTGCAGCGGCCACAGGTTCATCTTACGCCCTCGGCCCTTTGCTGCGTGTCATCCCTTCTCTCTTCTCCCAGTCTTTCCTGTGTGTCTTCATCTGTCCTATCACTAAAGGCATGAATAGTCCAAAAAATAACCTCTAAACAACAAAATTGAAATGTTCTTACATACAAAGCTACAACAGAATTGCAGTTAGGCCGGAATTATGAAGTCGGCAAACTCTATTTACCTAAACGACAAACAAGACTCAACTAGTTCTGTCTTTTCTCTCTGTCTAAAAGTTTTATGTTTTTTGGTATGTCCATGTCTGAGATTGAAAACAACCCACAATAACGTGTTTAGTAGTGGTGTAACGTTCTCGAACGATTCGATTCTTTTGAACGGCTCTTTGGTGCAAACGACGGGAGCCGAGTCGTAGGTGAGAGCTGTTCTTTCTATAGTTGTGCCCAAATTTCACTGCCCGCCCGAGATCCACTCATCTTTATGCCGGATCACCACAGGCAGCTTTTTTCAACTGCAACTCGGCTATACGAGGTCACGTGCAGTGGAATCATGTCACCACAACACAGTGCAGACGGTGAGCAACATTATAACCCTCCACCAGGTTTGTTTTATTCTTGACATCTTCGAGTTGTACAGAGATGTATCATAAATGATTGACAAATCAATTACGTTGATTAATTGATTAATGATTAATTGTTCCTACATTATTCTGCTTTCTTTCTGATTTCTTTTAAAATTTTTAAAGTGTTATTTAGAGAGACCCAACATGAATCCACCACGAGCAGTTCTTCGCAACATTTGGCAACAAACTTCCTTTTAACAGGCAGACACCTCGAGCAGAACCAGGCTCATGGTGAACAGCCCTCTGCCTCGACTGGACGGGCCGAAAAGTGGGCTAGCAGGAGATGAAGGATAGAATATATGAGGCTGTTTAGCATCTAAATGCTCAACAACTTAGCTGCTAACGTTGGCTGTGTCCAAAGTCATTCATGCTATTTGTGGCACTATCCAAATGCATGGCACCATGACACCAAGCAAAATGATCAAATGGATTCAATGACGATAAATTAAAGTCATCAGGGTTCTGTCGATGTTCAAGACGAAAAGTTTTGTCAAACAGAACTAGCGCTGATGTCCCTTTTTACACACAGCTTCACAGTTCAGTTTACAGTCGATGATTGTTCCAAGATATGTCCTTTGGTGCTGCACAGGTAGCATGCAGTCGGTTTATTATATCTGAACAACAACTTGAAATAATGTTTATGAGAGAATTGAGAGAAAACCACAGCACTAAAGTTGTGGGCTGTAAAACAAAAACAAAATGCAGAATGGTGAATGATGAATGCCTCAGAGAGCTGAGGGGAACTGCTAAGTTTAGTGATAGTCCTTTTAGACTCATGTAGTCATTGGATCCATGAGTGCAGCTTTAAACCCAAAGTACTTTCACGCTTTGAAGAAGGGGGTGTGTTTTTGCGAACAGACTCTTTACATTAACGACAACATCCCCAGCAGCTTCGTCTCCCTTTGTGTCCTCCCCCAGTGAACACAAATGACATGCAAAGCATGTTAGCCACCGCTAGGTGGTAACAATGTCCGCAACATGAGAAGTTCTGTGGCTTCACAACACACGGCGTCCCTCAGTGGCTCTGTGTCCTACCCTTATGTAAATGATCAGTCTCGCCTGCTTCCATTTTGTCTGTCCAACCCCCCGCTCCCCTGAGAGTAGGAGCTCCTCTAACCAGCGGTGTGTAAAGACAATTGTATGTGTGTGTGCGCGTGTGTGTGTGTGTGTCTGAGCTGTCAAGACCAGACAGCAGCAGAGGATGGAGATCTAGGGAGGAAAGCAGATGGACACACACACACACACACACACACATACACGTTGGCCTATGGACCAGCTGTTGTCCTTTTTCTGCAACTGTCTGAGCTGACTTCATGCCCTCCTCTCTCTCTCTCTCTCTCTCTCTCTCTGTGTGTCTCTCTCTCTCTCTCTCTCTCCTGGATTAGATGCATTTTGCAGTCAGCCTGGGAGCTGAGAGGTAAACAGTGGGGCTAATTGTTTTGACATACTGCTCTTTGTTTTGGCCTCCTGGTGCTAATCAACCACTTGGCTAATAAGTCTGCCTGGCGAGGACAACAGCTCCGTGTTCAGGCTGGGAGGAAGTAAGAAAAGAGGGGACAGGTGCTGCAGTCACAGTATCAGTCCACATCCGCTCGTCATCCAGAGTTCCCACAGTGCTGCTGCGGCTGGTAGCGCCCCGCTCAGGTGTGAATCTATTTATCCTCATTAACGAGCGTCTCCCCAAAGTCAGCCAATTAACACGCTGCTCCTAATGAAGCCATTAGCTGTCAGATGAGGTAGAGGCAGTGCTTGTCATCGGTCCACCTTGTGCATACGTGTGTGTGTGCATCCACTCTTGCTGCTAATAAAAGCAAGAGAATTAATGGAGTGAGCGTGTGTGATAATGAGTTAATGTGGAACAAGCAGGACGAGCAGTGATCAGCCCTCTGTCTCAAATGAAGATATCAGACACAGTGATTTACTCTCTCAGAGCCATAAACAGGCCTTTCTCCTCTCACATATACCTCTCGCTCATGTGTGTGTATGTGTGTGCGTGTAACAGACACACTGGCTGGGGGTGTGGGAGCACAGAGCACGCCACGCAGCTCTGTAGATCTCGAAACAAGGCCTCTTTAACTGCAGTCGTGCAGCCGGGCGTGACCACTTAACATCACATCAAAGTTTGCAGGAGTGTCGGCCTCAAAATGACGAAGTGTAGATGTCGCCCAGAGTTCCTGTGTTCCTTAATGGAGCTATCACACTGCACAACCTTAATATGGTTTTAATTGTCTAAGTAATTGCAAAGACATGACTGGCACAGCCGCAGCAGAGAGGAACAATAAGATCACAGAGGCAGCTGTTCTACTGACACCATTTCCACGTTTAATTGTCGGCGACTGAATATTTAAAGATACGAGGCTGAACAGATCCAAAGATCCAATTTAAAAACAGGTTTTACTGGTAGCAACAAAGACACACGATCATTCTCCCTGAGTTTCACATTGGATTCCCCTTGGCTCGGTGCACTGTACAGTATTTCTTACACCAACCCCCCACCCTACAGTCAGAAGCTGCCCCGCCCTCTCAGCGGGTGCCAGAACTGAGGATGTGAAATTGATTTTAGGTTATGTGATAAATCGTATTGCAGACTTTTCCTTCTTCTGTCTTCTTCTTCTACATGCCCTCCTCTCCTCACCCACGCTGCTTCCTCCCCCCTCTGCTCTCAGTTGGTCCTCTAACACACTTTCATTACCAACAGAGGTCCTCTGCCCTCCAGTGATCACTTAGCTGTTAAGTTTGGTTTCATCCACTTTGAAGTGGTGTCAGCGCCCTGCAGGAGCTGCTTTAGAGTGGGCAACCATGTATGAGCACAAGCACACCAACAACATGATGGATCAGTGTGTATACATGCAACCTGCAACAAGTGTGTAAGGCAGTGCCAAACATGTGACTGTACACTTGCATCTATTTCCTTACTTGTAGATTCAACTAAAGCCTCACTTGTTCTGTTAGGCTGACAGAGGAAACAGGAAGCAGCAATTTCTTAACCACTGAGTGTCACTTTTCAGGAAGGTGTAGCATTTGTGTCATTTAAAGGACAAACTTTTTGAGCGTCTGCATTCTTTAACAGGACGTCCTGTATGCATCTGACATACAGCATGTACAGGTGGCAGCAGAGGCCTGTGTGCCCGATCCACCGCCACACAAACATACTGAGCTACTCTGGTAGTTTCACTGAAGTATTTCAACATTTAAAAATTACTTTTTTAGAAGTCTTTAATTCAGATTTATGTGTTACATTACACACTGGACTGTCTGTCTGTTTACACTGCACTGTTTTTAGTCTTATACTGTAAATATTGTACTACCATCATCTTGCACAAACCTGCACAAGCCTACAGCTCTTTAATTACACTGTTGTACATATTTTGTACTAAATTGCTTTTTTAGATCTTATTCTTGTTGTCTGTTTGTATCTTATTCTATTTAAGGTCGCTGACAGTAGGAGAACTACTGTTAAATAAATGTTAATTATTCTGCACCTAAACACAAGTCAAACTACTTGTATGTGTAAACATACAATAAACTTGATGCTGATTCTGATAAGGGAGTTTTGTTGCTACAAGAACATATTTTCTTGTAGTCTATTAACTAAATTAAAAGTGATGAATTACTGTAATAGATTTAGATTAGCGCTATGAGCTAACCCAGCAAGCAGGCAACGTTCCCATAACATCGGCTAACATTACCGACAAGTTCTAATTATGTTTGAAAGAAAACATTTTAATCTAACATTCAAAGAACGTTTTCAGAATGTTTATCATTTTAAATAAAGTTCTTGTAACGTTAAAACTTAAACTAAGACAAAATGTTTTCACGTCAACATTGTGAAGATGTGTTCAGGATGTTATTGAGGCCTGGGATGTCAGAACGCCTTTTATAAAACATTTGCTCAATGTTACATAAAAACAAAGGTAGAACACGCTCACTGCAACATTCTGAGGATCTTTTCAGGATGTTAGTACGGCCTGAACTATCAGAACGTGATTTATAAAACCTTCCTGCTATTAAAAGGTACACATAACATTCTCAGAACATTCTTACAACAAAACATTTCTGGCTGGGATGTGCCTAAACTTAACACACCTCTTTAAAAGGAGAAATGTTCCTTACAATGTTAAAAAAGTTTCACTTATTATTTTGATTCATTTTGTAATTTCACTTATTTCTAATTGTTTTATTGTGTAATTTTATTTGTACATTTGAAGACTAACAGTAGAGCTGAGCTTTATAATAGTGGCTCCTGGTAGGTCGCAAGCAGGGGTCACAAAGGGGGTCATGAAGTTGTTTCCAGGACTGATAGAAAATGAATAAATGAATAAATCAAACACAATCACTCTCTTGTGAATGATTTTTCTATTTTTCACTCCTACAAAACAGTCAACAAAATAAGGAATAAGAACTTCTTGGTTTGAACTCGCACATTTTGAGCTACTTCTTGGTTCAAAAGTTGTTTTAAGGGGTCACAAGGCAAAAAAATAAAGTGAAAAATGCTTCAAGACATTTTACTGTACAAGCATTGTAAAATTGCATTGCATTGATAAAAACAGGATGTAAAGTTAAAAGTTGAGACGGTAAAGGATGAAGTCATACATCCACGCGGCCGCCTAGCATCTGATATTGATTGTTGCCATGTATGAATGCTCTCTTGTGGGTTTCTGTCCGTGTTCTCAGACTGCGGCCCTCTGTTCTGCCTCTTTCTAATTAAAGAGATGTCCGATGTCCTCTGCGTGACCTCCTGCCGGGTCGGTTTCACTGCTGAAACTGTGTCAGGGCCTTCCTGAAGTTTCTCAGACAAACTGTGCTGCAAAAAAGTTCTTTCATCTGTGTTTTACTCACTTTATCGACCTTCAGAGGTTGTTTTAAAGATCTTTGAAAAATAACACTGTTTGTGAAAGCTTTGGAAAACAATTTATTTAGAAGAATCCTGTCCACTTTTGACTCCTTAACTTTCCACCAACGTCTTTGAGACAGGAAACAAACTGAGAGAGAACAGACGGTTTGAGATGAGATGCAATTGTGTGAAAAAGGTGCGAGTCAGCCGCTGCCATCATCCCCTGCCAGTAAACACAGCGCTCACGCTCCAAACTGCTGCCTCACAAGTCATTACTCCTGCTCCTCTATTGTCGCTGTCCCGTCTGATGATCACACTCTCGCTCAGGATCTGATTCAGAGGCTCAATTATCCGCTGGTGCGAATCCGAGTCATCTGACCTCAAGCATTTTGGGAAATAATTACCTGAAGTTCCTCATTTAAAGCCTCTGAAATCTGCTTTCATCCTGCATCTGTTATATTCCTCCGTGGAGTTCTTTTACACATTTTCCCAAGTCAATCATTTTTTCAGTGAGCTATTTCTGTGGAGGTGTTGGTTACTCTTTAAAGACATATTTGGGGAGGTGAGGTTTGGAAGCATCCTGCCTCCACACAGAGGCAGTGTGAGGTGGAAGAGGCTCAAGGATACTGCAGTGCCGCTCTGGACCTTGGCTTGCTCTGCTTGTTTGCTCGGCTGCTGGCTCTTCTTCCATCCAGGGGCACCCCCCCACCCCCAACCCCCCCTCCACAGAAATCAGGGATTATTTCAAACTAAAATAGATGGATGGAATCAATCAGCCATGGTTTTACTTTTCTCTTCTTCTACATAACCGCCCCCTTTCACCTCCACACTCACACCCTTTTCTCCCCCCTTCCAACCCCTCCTCCCCTCTCTCTCTCTCTCTCTCTCTGTCTCCCCCACCCCCCTCTCAGGGCTGCAGACTGAGGAGATGCATAAATTCAGACGCATTAGTATTCCAGTCAGGCTCTCCATTTCAAGGCAAGGCCTAGCACCCTTCCGCCTCTCCTCCTCTCCTCTCCTCTCTCCCCTCCTTCACTCTCCCTCTCCTGCTCTATTTTTGAATCATTTAAAGCAGCGCTGCATCTACAGGCCTACTTATTTCCAAACCATCCCTAAATTATTTTTAGGCATTATGATTTTTTTTTTTTTAAGGAATATTGCTCTATTTTGCCCTTGCATGGCCAATTATACGCAGCTGTAGTCTTTGAAATGAGATTCATCTGCTTCTGATTGTGTGTGTCTGAGTGTATGCGTGTGTGTGTGTGTGTGTGTGTGTGTGTGTGTCATTGTGTTTTGCTGTCAGGCCCAGCGGCCCAGGCGATAAATCACGCATGTCTGATTGAGGAGGGCAGAGGGCCCGGACAATAACATTTGGGTGGAACTGCAGGAGAAAGCGTCTGAGTTTGCAGACCTGCAGCCAAGGTCCTGTTGAACTGCTGGATGTTTTACAGCTGTTAGTGACGTGGGAAAGTTTCCCTCCTGTCATGACATTGAAGCAGAGTGAAGGTTACGCTGCTTGAGAACAGTTATAATTGTGTGTGATAGATAAATGGAGCTTTATATTCCCTTTAGTGTGATAATAATAAGTCACCTTTTTACATTTTAAACCATCTTCAAAATATGTAAAAATGTAGATGGAGTTTTGAATGAAGAAATTAATCTTACATTTTAGTAATTGTTTTTACTATTTTTATAATAATAATAATAATAATAATCATAATAATAATAACAATAACAATAATAATTTATAAATAAATAATTTTGGTGGTTTCTACTCTTCTAAATATTCAGTAAACATTCGTCAAAAGTTGAACTCTGTTTTGGACAGTGAACAGTTGTAGCAAGAAAATTGTTTATTACAACATACATAGTTTATTTCAAAACATAATACAAGCTTTATACTGAAAATAAATAATTACTTGAGCTGTCATCGAAATTTGGAATAAAACCGCCGGAACAGTTCAATCTTACTGAAAATATTTTTGTTTTTACATTGCTAATTAAGTGCATGAATAACTAAGAGCATTTGTTTAAATTAATGACTTCAAAAGGGTAATATATAAAACTGTACAATATTCGAAAAAATACTTAAGAAATAAAACAATAACAGGAGTATTTAAGATTATAAAATTTTGATACTGAACGTACAATAAAATTATAGGCAGGTGTATAGCGTCGTCAACCCCTCTTTCTATTCTCGGCTCTGTCTCAGAGTCCACACAGTTTCTATGGTCGGAGATGATTGAAATGAAATAAATGGATTGATAAATAGCTGTAACTGTGTGTGGCTTCAGAAGCTACAGGCCATAAGGGAGGGATTTAATAAAAGAAAACCCTCCAAGTGCTATTATGTTGGTAGCAATACCTCTACAACTGGAATGAGGGCCTATATTTGCATATGCAAAAATAATTACAGATCTGCTACGAGTACGTTACAAAATAATGACTGTAAATATGAGGAGAAGTAAAGCATTGGAGAAGCCCGAGGGAAGCATGAGGTGGGCTGTAAAACGGCCTCGTGGTGCTGCAGGAAATCAATTAGGAAAAAGTGATATTATTATTTGTTTCACTCCGCTGATTATACAAGAGAAGCCCAAGCAAGTCAAAAGAACACATCAGTCCCTCTTATCGTTATTATCGAGCTGATGGGAAGTGGTGACACAAACCAAAGGCGCTGGCAGGTTATTAGGCACATTTTGTTTTTATATCCGTGATGTAGAAAACAATTTGGCGGGCTCCAAAGGTTCTGAAATATGACGTTTGATATGCAGCTATAGAATAATGCCCTCATGACAGATAGAAAATGACGAAGGCTGAACAGGTATCTCTGTTATTGTTATTGTCGTGTTTCAGTGCTGGAGGCATCTGGAGGAGTCTGTACCGGGACAGGCACGGGGGCCCGGAGGTGCCACCGCGCGGCCCTGCGCTCGAGAGTCTGTGCCGGGGGATTCCTCCCGGTGCTTCGGTCAGAGATCGTGGCACGAGGAGGCGTCTCCCGCGCTCCCGCTGTGAGAATAGGGTCCCTCGTGCGGCGGCGGCTCTCCCGGCGGCGTCATGCGCTTCTCCTTCTGCCTCCGGTTGCAGAACCACACGCGAACCACCTCCTTCTCCAGCTGCAGCGAGTCCGCGAGCGAGGTGATCTCCGGCGCGGAGGGTTTGGGACACTTTAGGAAGTGCGTCTCCAGAACCCCTTTCACGCTGACCTCGATGGACGTCCTCTTCTTTCTCTTTCTCCCCTGAGCTGCTATCTTGTCTATACTGCTAGAGCTGCCTGTGGTCGAGTCTGCCTCCTCCAGCCACTTGTTCAGGAGCGGCTTTAGTTTGCACATGTTTTTAAAGCTCAGCTGCAGAGCCTCGAACCTGCAGATGGTGGTTTGGGAAAAGACGTTACCGTACAGCGTGCCTAGAGCCAAACCCACGTCCGCCTGCGTAAAGCCCAGCTTGATTCTCCGCTGCTTGAACTGCTTGGCAAAGTGCTCCAACTCGTCCGAAGTGGGCGTCTCCTCGTCGGAGTGGTCGTGGCAGTGGTGCCCACCGAGGTCGCTGTGCTCGGGGCTGAGTGTGTCCCTGAGGCCCGGGTGCATGCCTTGGCCCTGCGGGTTGGGTGGAGGTGTGAGGCCCCCGTGGTCCAGCATGCCGTTGACAGTGAAGCCCGTCTGGGAGTAGATGTTGATCTGCTGCCCGCTGGTGATGGAGGAGTTGTGGGACACCGGGGTCCCCCAGGCTCCCGGGTGGTTGCCATGGTTGTTGTGATGAGGGGAGTGATGCGCTACGTGCGGGGAGCGGTGATGGATGATGCCAAGCTGCAGGTCCTCTCGGCCTGGTTTCACGTCCTGCTGCTCCATGGAGGCCGACCAGGGGCTGCCCTCCGACAGACTGCTCGCCCACTGGTGCCCGAGGGGGTGTCCGTTGCTCTGGACGCTCTGCAGGTAGTCACTCTGCAGGAGTTTCTGGTGTCCTCTGTAGGGGCTCGCAGGCTGCATGGCCTGGCTGTCCGGGTGGATCATGGGGCTGGAGCTGAGCAGGGTATAGGGGCTGGAGGCAGCTGTGGCCATGCTGGCTGCTGAACCCCACTAGAGCTACTGAAGGGAGAGAGCAGCTCAGCCTCTGACATCTCCCTCTCTCTGGAGTCTCGGCAGCAGCCTGGCACTGACTGACAGCCTCCACGTCCACTCACAGCCCGACTGAGACGCGGTGACGACGCGCGTCGACCAATGACGGCGCAGACACCCGAACCCCCGCCTCTGTAAGCAGAGCTGCGGAGAGGAAAGGGTTACAGCCAGTCGAACCGGAAGTGAGTCGGAATGCTGGTCCAGTGGGTCTGGCTGTGGAACGATGTGCGCGTGGAGCGCAGTTCCTGTTTATTAATTAAAGTTTCCAACTGATTTACGCACGAGTTTATTGCTGCTCCTGTCACCCTTGAGCGCGTGCGAAGGAGGAGATTAAAACGCACTGGTATTTGTCAGACGTGCCAGTACTTAATTTCGAAGGATACAATCAAACCAGGAGCAGTTCTCGCTGCTAATTATTAACTTTTAGATAATACTTCCTCATGTGTTTATGGATGAGATCGTGTTTTACGCGTTTTTACGCACAGGACATCTATTAGTCATAACCATTTTGGTCAGACTAAAATAACGCATGTCACGGGCCTTTAATTGAAATTTAGTCTCTAAAATCAGATTTCCATAAGACATTAAAAATTAAACATCAATCTGACAGCCAATCTCACACTATTTGCTCCCACACATGGACTCGTGCACTCATCGGACATGTTTGCAAATTAAAACTTCTCATTTTACATTTTCTTAGAACTAAATGTGTCCTCGCGCACCACACATTCATGCATCCAGTCTTTAAGAATCTCATCAGCTTTTCTCAGACATGAAAAAGATCTATCTGCATATCTGAGAGCTAACTTAGCTGCGTAATTATATTTGCCATTAGAAGACTGCGTCCCAGTCTCCTTATTGGTTTGAAATTCCATTAAATATATTGCTCCAGCTCCCAGGTTAAGCTTGATTTAAATTTGCATACATTTTCATACATTTAGGAGAAATAAAAGAAGGCTGCAGCCACCAGAAAGTCATTAAAGAGCGCTGAGCCGAGGAGCTGCTGGTGGAGAAGGGGGACAGAGAGGAGGAGGAGGCCGGAGCAGGTGAGCTGACCGCGGGCTGGATGTGTGGACAGGGCCGCTGTAGGGTGGACGGGGCCTCAGTAACCGGAGGAATGACAGACAGCGGCTGTGAGGGAAGGGTGATGACAGACCAGTCTGAAGCCTCGTGTTGTTGTAGCATGTAGGCCTGTGGATGGGTGGGATGTAATTCAAGACAAGTAGCCTATATATTTGTTGTTGTGTTATGATTCCACTGTGGTGCTGCGCGTAAATTCTTCATGTAGTTTCCTCTTTGAGATTTCCGTTAAAGTGATTGAATATTTGATGTGGATGGCAGGGCTGTTCTAGTGGCCTAGTTTGGTGAACTGGATTCTTGTGTTTGAGTCGTGCTGGGAGGAAAAATATGCAGAATTGTTTGCAAAAAAAAAAATTATGAAATTTCGAGCACAATGGAAGCAGTTGTATTCCATTATAATCCCAGATTTTCTTGCCTGTCATGTTAAATGACACGCCAGAGCGAAATGATTTTGGAGGGTGAATTCTCCATTTAAAGAAAAATGTACTCTACCAACTAATTTGAAGAAAACTGAGCCAGTGTAGCCGATCTTGAAAAAATGTGAGGTTTCAAAATCGGTCAAGCTGCTTTCACGCTCAGAGAAAAAAAATACACTTCTAATATTTTTTATGTCGTTACAAAAATAAAGTGCGCATTTTAGGGCGCATAAAGCAAAGAAGAGAAGGAGTTGGAGAGGGGGTTGTATTGCTCTCGATAGTCTAAGTTTCTAAGTGTAACAGATGCTTCTCTAGAAACGCTCCTTGTGCTGATTCCTTTTATTCACATCAACATTTTTCTGCCGTCGAGCGCGTTTCCATAGCGAGGCGAATAAAAGGCAAATCCCCGCTCCGCGCCTCCAATAAAGAGCCCATTCACAGATAACCCGAGCCAGCCCTGCTACACTTACACCATGCAGCACTGCAGGCTCTCTGTGCCGAGCTGCACATTACTGCGAAATAACACAAACTAATGACGCATAATTTCAGTAATTTTGTCTTTATAAAATGCCACTTTACGGTTGTTTGTCGTGTTTGTTTGGCTGCTTGCTGGTGTTTATTTGGCGGCTTTGAGTAAATCTTTCGGTGATTATCTTCTGACTCAGATTATTTGCTGCAGGCAGAGGAGTAAATACAAAGATGTGTTCACTGTAAACCTTCAGTAGGTGATCTTTACGGAGCAAACCATTAAATGGATTTATTTTCAGGACAGAATTGACACCTTTCTCTCTGAAACTCCAGAACCTTCCATGGGGCTTAACTTCACGCGTAAAAGCACGTTATTTAGGTTTAGTCCAAAAAGTCACTATGATACAGGGATAATTGTTATTCTGTCCTTTTTAAAGCTACAATCAGTGTAATCCCTTCCTGGCTGTAGGTTCGTGACATGTTGTCGTTTATTAAACAGGAATAATATTTCATTACATTTGGCTGTTCTGGATTTAAACTTCTGGATCACCATGTTCCCACAGGTTAAAACAGGTCACAAAATATGTAATTTTCCTATAGAGGTTTGGTGTATCTATCTATTTGTGCGCTTGTCATTTTAAACAGGCCTTACATAATGTTTTATCAGCAGTGATAGTGTTTTGTTGTTGTTTTCTGGGCCTGTTTTGCTTTTAAAAAAATATTTAATATATTAATGATGCTCTTTTCCGTGTTAAAAAAATAAGCTGCAGAGTGTTATGGAGCTGCTGGATTATTTTTAAGGACATTTTTATTCTTTTTGTTCCCTTTTCATTTGACTTTGTTCCTTTGCCTGTAAAAGCTCTCCTCCCCAGTTGAACGCGTCAGGCTGCAGCCTTTAGATAAATCAGCTTCAGTCTGCGTTAGAGACAGCCGTGGGCCTCGGGGCGGGACCTGTCACGCGGTGTCATGACCTTTGAAAACTTTCCCCATGAAGCCTAAATCTCTGCTCCGGCGTGAAAGATAAAGCCTCAAGTTAAAGATTTTACAACTGCAACATATCAATGTGTCTGCGCGCGTATTATTTATGTGGGAAACGTATTTATTCAGTGCCAGGTTTGAAGAGGATCAAACAGAAGAAAACGGGCCTTTAATTCTAATAAACAGCGTCGTGTTCTTGTTGCAAATTGTCTTTCAGCTTTTGGTGTAGAGTGAGAGTTTAGATTTCTGTTTGAATCCAAAGCCTTGCTGTCACCTCTGAGTGTAAACGCAGTTGTTTTCTCATCCCTGACACCGCGACACTCACTTCACAGGCTCCCAGACAGTCAAATCGATATTCCCATTAACCCGTGACGTGGCTAATAAAGGACAGTGACACCGTGTTTAAACAGGACAGCCCTTCAAAAACAAACCCGAGACTAATCTCACATCTTGTCGGTGACAAGCCGTTTGTTTTCAGCACCAACTTGAAACAAAAAAAACGTGTGTTTGAGCTGTTTCTGATGGAGGAGCGCAGCCTGTCCTACACGTCCATCTGTCAGTCATGTAAACCTCACCTCTGCCTCTGTGTGTGTTAAAGACAGAGAGAGAGAGAGAGAGAGAGAGAGAGAGAGAGAGAGAGAGAGAGAGAGAGTGTGTATGTGTGTGTGTGTGTGTGTGTGTGTGTGTGTCCAGCAGGAGGAAATACATTGGACACACTAATAAGTGGATGTATAGGAAGCTAAAAATCTTCCCATGAGAGCGCACAAGTGTAAATGTACATTCATAATGCATGAGGCCTGGTGCGTTTGTTTGGTCTGCACTGCAGAGCTTGTGTGTGTGTGTGTGTGTGTGTGTGTGTGTGTGTGTGTGTGTGTGTGTGTGTGTGTGTGTTTCATGTAAAAGTTGCAGAGTTTTTGCTTTTCAACACGTCCACAGTAAAGTCCACGTATTTTTAGGAAGCCTTCTACATGGAGGAAAAGAATATCAGAATATTCCTCCTCAGAGTGTCCTGTCCCATGTTCCCCCCTGACAGACAGCCTCTGTTTGGATTTGGTTGAAATTGCACGTTTCCACGAAATTATAGAGGAAAAACTTGGAACACAGAACATTCAATTAATGCAACCTACATTCACAACAGAGGGCCTAAAAATGTGCGATTAATTCGGGAACATTACGGAGATTTTTAGACTATTCAAACTGCATTGTTTTGATAGGATTCTGCTGCACAAGGACGCGCGATCTTATTTCCAATTACAGATTTAGCGCACTAATTATCACCGCGGAGGAAAGGAGCTAATGCGAGGTAACAGATTAACAAAGCCTTTCGTGATTCCGTTGATCACACAGAGTGATTTCATTTTATTTAAGGATTAAAAGAGGATAAAAAAAACTTTTATGAAAATGAAGGTATTACTTTGAATTAGGGCTACATCGAAAATTATATAGCTTAAACCCAATCGCAGACTTTACGGCTCCAGCAGAGCTCTTGGAAAGGCATTTATGTCACGTCGTTTTAAATATGACCCCGCTCTGAAAGGTTTCATTCTGTAAGGATCATATTTATTATATCATATCATATTTTTTAAAGACTAAATACAGTGGTAAGCCCTCCAAATGTCGTGTTTGTGCAGCAGATCCGTGCTGAGAGATATCAGTTCCAGGGGGATGTGAAGAGAAATGATTTATGGAAATTTGAACGAGCTGTGTTGCCATTTCATTGACCTCCATAACAAAACTCTGACAGTACAGATACATTTTAAACACCCTGGATGTTTTTTTAATCAGACAAAAGTTTGGAAGTTCCTTCAGAATTCAACTCATTTAATTTCCTGGAACGACTGAAAGACACCAAGTGCAAAGTGAGGCTTCAATTAAATGTCTCAGGTCTGGATATTAGTATTCCAACTATGATGCAAATCCCAGCGTAAAATTATTTTTGGTTTGGAGTTAATTAGAAAATGAATTCAGTGAAAACAACACACAGGCCTGAGGTCAGAGAGGCTTTCAGCTCGTGGAAATGTCTCCGAGAACAAACAAGCAAAATTATTTTTTATTATCTGCAAGAAATTTGAAACACCTGAGCAAAAACTGAGACTGTTTGTCCCTCCTGCCTTTCCTCAAACAAAGCCAATGTTTGTCTGAGAGATTATTCAATTCATTCCGCTTTGTGTGTGTGTGTGTGTGTGTGTGTGTGTGTGTGTGTGTGTGTGTGTGTGTGTGTGTGTGTGTGCGCGTGTGTGTGTGTGTTACAGGTGCTGTTTGCGGAAGAGGCCACTGTATTGTCCCTGGGTCAGCGAGGGAGCCAAGGTTGGTAAAAAAATCTACATAACATTACCATCTGTTAAACTTCAAACTGCTCAAACACACACACACACACACACATGCTCACACAGTGTCCTATAAACAGAGAGCTGTGAAGAAGAGCAGAGAGTCTATAGAAATGTAATGTATGCTCTTCAGGCCCTCTCCAGCTCCTCTCCCACATTCTCCTTCTCCTTCTCCTCTTCTGCGCTGAGAGCGGAGAAGAGCTCGCGGGGTTGAGGCCTCTGCCGGCACCAACGAAGAAGAGAAAGGACTCAGGAGCAGGAAGAGGACTTGTTGTGAAAACCTCTGTGCTTAAAAAAAATCTCTAAATGTGTGCTTGTCTGAAGAACGAACCCGGGTGAGTTTCATGCAGGATATGAGCTTGTACTCGGCTGCAGCTATATAACCAACCAACGTGCTCTCCCCTGTGGCCCACACACACACATTTGTACACGCACACACACACATAGGTCCCTCTGAAGGAGCAGGCGGAGCCGGCAGTTGCACATCTGCATTTCAAACACAGACTCTCTGGGATTCATTATTAATTAGCCTGCTGAGCCCTGGAGGACTGGTGATGCTGCCGTCACACACACACACTAAAACACAGACACACATATATTTGAACACACACACACCTCATGACCCCTTTGCCCCCTCTGCTCTACAGTTAGAGAGTCCTCACCAGAATACTGAGCTGTTCACCAGCGTCCCTCCCTCCAATCACATCACTTCCCCTGATTTCCCGGCTTAATGTTTGCTAAAGGATGATGAATTACAGGAGAAGGTGGCTTTATTAAGCTAAGCGCGCTGCAACTGTGTTTAAAAAACCATATTCAATGGAGTTGTTAAGCACAGCAGTGTGTTTTAAACGACATGCGAGAAGATTAGAGAGGCCTGCAAAGCTGTTCTGCTTCTTATATCACATCAATAAACATTACAAAACTGCTTCCGCCTTTGTGAGCTCGATTCTTTATTTTTGCTTATTTGTGTGTTTTGCTCGCCTTTAAATTACGTGTGTGCGATTGTGTGTGTGTGTGTGCAGCTCTGCAGCATTAACCTCCACCAGCAGCAGATAGAGGAAGATCAGAAAGACACACAGCGATTATGCATGAGGAAAGTCTCCAGGGTCCACAGAGAGAGAGAGAGAGAGAGAGAGAGAGAGAGAGAGACATCAAACACAGCAGTGAGAACCCTCTGTCCACAACACACGTCCCACTGTGTGCAGTTTACAAAAATAAACACGGGAGGAAGAAACAAACGCGCATGCCGCAGGTTTCAGCCTATTGTGTGCCTCGGCTGTTGCCCACGGTCGCATTAGTATGCAGGGAAGCTAACGTTTGATGCAGAGATCGTTCAAGAGCATCAGATCGTGCATGATGTTCTGACATGTTTGTGACAGGGTGATGTGTTGACTGCAAATATTAGAGGGAAACATCTTAAAGGAAAGTTTTGTGCTGGAGGAAGTTGCTCCTTATTTAATTGCTGGTTGATAGCATGTGTGTCCATGTAGCTCCATCCACCCCTCAGCATATCTCAGGTTATATTTCAATGGCCACTGGGGCTATAGCCTGTGATCTCTCACCGCACATCATCACCTCACCGATTGGCTCACTCAAGGCTACAACCTGAGCTCTGATAGGGCAAGAGGCCCTGGCAGTAATTTGGACATAATTGCATAATTGAGCAGGACTCCTCCATCATCACCTCCTGCCTCTGAAGTCTTGGGTTTAAAGCTCAGGAGCTGCTGCTCAGCTGTCACCTCCTATCTCCATTCAAGCTGATGCACTCTCGCACCGCAGCGTCCTCCCGTGAGGATCACTGCCTCTTGAACCGATCGGATCTGATTCAGAGCCAGCAGCAGGACCTCCACCGAGCGTACACACACTTCCTGGTTTCGCATAGAGAATTCTGGGTAGAGGTTTGCAGGGGGAAGCGACCGCTTCTCGACAACACAAAACAGCCTTTGTTTGACGTGTAACGAAGAATCTGGGGCGATTGAAGAATCTGCACAAATGTTGTTACAAGTTCTCGCTCCGAAAGGGGAACGAGAATTCCCTTTCGGAGCGTTCCCCTCGGCCCGCTCTCTCGTTCAAAGGAATGTACATATGATTTTTGGTTTCATACCAATTCCACCTGGAGTCTCGAAGGGAAGAATAACAAATATGGGAAACATTTAATCCAGAATAATATGTTTATCCAGAGACCTGTGGACTTGGGGAGGAATGGACCCCCTCTGATGTGGTCTGCTGCCAGTGTGTGTGTGTTCATGCATGTGTGTGAGTGCGGATTTCTGTGTGTTTGGGTTGGATGTGTTAGACGGGTGAAGAGACCCTCCACCCCCTGGGGCCAGGAACTCTGGGTGAGGAGGAAGAGAGGTGTAACACACTCTCAGGTTTCTAAAGTGAGTTTATGTGCTTTTGTGTGTGTGTGTGTGTTTCTGTGTGATACAGGATGTGACAAAAGCTCGGCAGCGAGCGAGAAGTTGGACAGAATTGCTGTAAAAACTGGAAGCATCTCGGTTATGGTGTTGCTTCGTGGAGAAAAAAGGTTTTTCATGCAGGAAAGAAAATATGACGGTAATCCTCGTGGTGGGGTTAAGTGCAGAGAAAATACTCAAAACTCAGACGTATTGTCACCTTTTTGGTTTGAAGGAAACTCTGATTTAGTACAACTGGATTTCTGTTTCGTTATTTTCGATGACAGATGAAAGAACCCAACGACACCAGTACAATGAATCCAAACAGGGCAGGCAACATGCGATTGAATGCGGGCATGCTAACAGATTAGCCAGATGAGCTAAACCAGATTTTTGAGGTAAAAGTTCTGCTGAGTGCACCAGAAATTATGCTAATGATCCCTCATTGTAAAACAAACCATGCACACACAACCACGGTAGGTCAAAGTTCAACCAGGAAGTTGGTCTGTAAACTGTGGTGGATGTTTTGGGCAGGTTAGAGCAACACACACAAGGCTACGTCGCCCTCTGTGCAGTGAGTTACAATATTATGTGAGTTGGTTGTTTGATACACCTGTGTGGACGTTAATCTGTGAGTCTTGTGCACCCTAAGGCCGGGGACACAACCGTCTGCGTCATGAACGTAATTGTTGTCTCTGCACTACGCGTGCTACTGGAGGATAGCTTTAGAGGGCGCACCTGAGAGCTCAGGCCGTATGCAACTACCGTATGTGCAGGATGTAAACAACAGACATGGTGACAGCGACAGCTTTTGTGTGTCCGGTGGACAGAACCTACCGTCAGCATGTACCCACTCTGTCTCCAACATGTTCCTCCGTGCACAGACGTAACCTCCCGGACTTTTTTCCATTCAGTTTTGCAGGTTTCCACGTCGACTTCTAAACTGGAAATTATCTGTCGCCAGCTGTTTTGACAGGCATGTTTGTTTCTGTGCAGTGGTAATGACACATCATACAGATGTGGATAACTGCAGACTTGGTCTATCAGCTTGTCTTCAAAGCTTTTTGTCATTGTTGTCCCTGCTGCTGTGTTGAGCCTGTCACATCCTCTCTGCCTCTACACTGCCCCTACCGGTCGTGTGCACACTGCATCTCTCAACTTTCTAAATTGACTAGTTATATAGCAAAGAACATTACTCCAGAAAGTATTACAGACTTACAAGAAAAAATACAGATTTTAAACACAAGTATATAAATGTCTGACTTTGTTACAGTTTCAACAGTAAGTGTAATTCTGTTATACACAGTAAACAGCCAGTGCACCACCTGATAGCTCTGCTTGCAACAGACGCATTCAGTGTTCAGATCAGACACCCTTAAAACATATCATTTGACCTGGACAGGTGTTGTTTTCATGAGGCAGCAGTGCCTTCTTCAGCTGTAGCTCTGTGACCATCACAGTTTCATTTTCACACAGAAGTCCTCTGTGAAAGCAAACTACAATGTATTAATTATATTATCCCAACTATTATTTAAAAGTCCCTAGCAACTTTTACCATCCATTCTCTCCTCCTTCCTCTTGTTTAAGTGCGACCATAAGATTCAAAAATCTCTATTTTTTGCCTCATTGAAACATTTTAATCTCAATCTCCCATCTTCTTTAAACGTGCTGCCTGTAATAGTGGCCTCACATTCTGTCCAAACACATGGTAAGCAAACAGGCAGCAGAATAATGCTGTAGAGTATTTTGGACATGTTATTGTGAGAAGGGGATGTGTCCCTGGTAATAACGAGAGGAGAAAATCTATGACGGTTTTTTACGAGCTCTTTGGTTCCTGGTGTTCCTGTTATGTCTGGAAAAAGCAACAAGCGTTCACCTAAAGAGCGACCTTGTCTGATTGATTTAACAAAGAAATAAGGCCCCAACATTTACATTATTTTTACACTGTGAGCTTTTTGCACTCACCATCAGCTTGCACATTCCTGCACAGCTCTTTCATTACACCTATTGTAAATCATTTGTGTTTGCTGATTCTTTGTTTATTTTTTATCTTATTCTATTCGGGCTCCTTGACAGAGTGAGTACTGCTGCTTCTGTGTTCACTGTTTTTGCAGCTAAACACCAGGACAGATTCCTGTAAAACCTACTGAGCAGTAAACCTGACTCTGATTCTGATCTGTCAGGACATCTATAGGGGTGTGTTTCAAATCTGTCTGACAATTTATATGTTGTTTTTGTCGCCCCAAAACACTCATTTTAAGGAGGCAATAACACCTGGGTGAGTCTGTGTTATTATAACTGATAGATTTGATGGTTGGACCTACAGAAATAAAGCCCCAGCTTTTGTCAAACAGGGCACCGCTCGTGCACGCTGACTTACTGAGTGTAATGTTTTCATTGCACCAGACAGGACAGATACATGAAACCAGCACACACACATACTGATACATTTAAGTGGCACTACCACCTCTACTACTACTACTAGCAGTTCAGTATGCCAAAGTACCCCTCTCCTCCTCTCCTCTCGCTCGCTCTGCCTCCCTCTCGTTTCCTCTGAAAGAAGGTCTTATTGTGGCGATGTCAGCTGTCTCAAGGGCATCCAGAACAAAGAGGCTTTTCACCCCTCTGCATATCCTCCTCTCATCATCCTTCACTCTCTCACTTCCCACTCTCATTCCTCTCAGTGTCTCTCATTCTGACTCCCATGCCATGCAAACCTCTCATTTTGTTTGCACCTCCCCCCCCCCCCCCCCCTCCCTCCTCATCCTTTCATTTTTGTCACTTTTGTTTTGGCATGCTCGTGCAGGGCGGGACATGTGGAGATGCTGGTGAGCACATTTGCAGCAGCAGGTTGACGTAAATGAGATGAGGATGGTGTCACTGGTGGATTATTAAGAGAATAAATCTTTTGGCAAGTTCCTTGATTTGGACTAAGACGCAGCATATCTGAGATAATTCTGCTGCTGCTGTGTGTGTGTGTGTGTGTGTGTGTGTGTGTGTGTGTGTGTGTGATATACGTCCTGCTTGTATCAGCGCCTGGCAGAGTATGGAGGCAGGAGGAGAGGGATGTATGAAGGCAGCAGCAGCTGGTGCAGATACACAATGTCAGGAGAGCTCGCAGAGACAGAGCGAGGGTACAACAGAGGATGCCTCCTTGGCCGACTGTGTGGAAGGGGGACAGTGGAGCATAACAAACAGGATCCACCTTTCTGCTTGGCTAATTTTCCCCATTAAAACAGCCCAGCAGGAGCCTCAGCAGTCCACCAGCTGGAACAGAGGTTATTTTAGTGCCTGTCTTTCAGCTGGATGTGTGTGTGTGCGCTTTTGTGTGTGTGTGTCGCTTGCATCTATTTTGGCGTGCGAGTCGGAGGTTTGGGGAAGCATAAAGATCTTCCATAGGAGCGGATTCAATTCACTGATATTAATTTCCTTCTCTCCAGTCATGCATAAACAAAGAAAATCTCCTCGGCTGTCTGCAGTGTGTGTTTCGCCCTGCTGCGCGTCGCTATAATGTGCTCCGAGCTGATATTGATGTATGTGCCCATATTTGCCCAGTCATCTCTTTATGTGGCCGGCCCTCCTCTCCTCTGTCTCAGTCAGATCCTAAACTAATCCCCAACCCTGCTACTCTGACAAGAAAATCCCCTATTTTAATGCATGCACACACACACTCCATCTTCCTCCCTCGCCCCCGGCCACACACCCAAGTCGCGCACACACATGCGCACACACTTTCCCTCTTTTTTATCCCTCTGTGTACCTGTGCACCACCTCGCTTAGTCCCTTCACTTTTTTAGCCGAGCATGCTTCTTCTTGTTGGAGTAACATCAGCGTCATGTTGAGGCTGTCAGGATCTGAAATCTGTTACGGGCTATTTGCTGTTAGAAAACAGTAATCAGATAACAGATAACAGTGCATGCGTGCTGTGCTACTAAAATAAAGCATCAGTAAAGCTTAATAGTTTTCCCGACTGGTCATTACGGCTCTGGATGATCTCATCTCTTCAGATTGTAGTCTGAGTGTTGGGACGGATTTTGGAGGCAAAATAATCCAATAAAATGAACAGAACTTTCTTTCTTTAAGCTAACGAGATTTGCGGTTAATTATGTTTGTATGTGACTTTAAATCATCTGTTCTGCAAAAGCAGAGAGCACTTACCAGAGAGTAGAGAGAAAACAGGTTAAAGGTTGAAAGGCAGCCGACGAACTACGTCACACGATTGAAAAGTGGCCTTCATTTTATTCCCAGATATAATCGACCTCCCGCTCAAGACGTAAAAACGCAAACACAGATCTTCATTTGCCTTCAGATTATAGTCAGGAACAGTATAAAAATGTCCTCATTCAGCTTAAAACATTTTAAATAGTTTGGGACTTTACTTTTATTACTGGAGTAAAATTGTAATAAATGTTTCTTGTTTTTACAGAATTTAATAGATTTAAATGTGTGAGTGAAATCTCATAGTTTATAGACCTGTATATTTAAGGCAAGGATGGGTCATACATTTTGAATATTACAATAGTCATTAATATAATGGAAAAGCTCAAGCGACTATTATCTCATCTTAAAGTCGAGCTGAAACGGCATTTCAAGAGTATCTAGCTTCCGTATCGTGATGTATTTCCGAGTGAAACAGGACGTGGAGAACGTCTGTCTACGCCCACTTCTCAACGATCCAATCAAATCCCTCTAATGATATGTCCCGCCTGCACGTCCTGTTTCACTCGGAAATACGTCACGATACGGAAGCTAGATAGCTAACTTACGTAAGCACGCGTGAAATTTAGTTTTACCGGAAGAAAAAAAGATCGAATTTTGAATAATTAAGAATACGAAGAAATGGATTTTCTGTATTTTTGGCCTATATTGTCAAATAGATGCACAATATTACCGGGGATGTGATCTAAAAGGATTAAAATGACATTTTTCATTTCAAAATTTTAAAATTATTTTATCTATTGTATTACCCGCTGACTTGTTGTAAGGTGGTGGCCGTGTCTGAAAGCGGTTTGCCAACCGCCATTAAAGCTCCTGTGAGGAGTTTTTAGCTGGTTATGAAATGGACTAAAATTAATGCCTCTATATGAGCTACAAAAGCAAACAAGATCCATTGTATCTTTATAGTTATTTGTAATGCCTGTAACCACTGCCAGGGGTTAGGTGTCAGACACGGCAAAGATTCACAGCGAGTTAAACGGTTGGATGTTGAAAGAAAGCAGGGTGAGATTTTATGTTAAAAAACACTTTTTATACACGTACAGGACGAGCACAGCAAAGAGATAAGAGGTACCACTTTGTCCACGGGGTCACCAACACAAAGAGAAAGTTCCTCGCAGGAGCTTTAAATAACAGAAAGAAGAAGAAAGCACGAGTGCAGGGTGACGGTAAAGCGGGTGCGGCGCTGTGAGATTCTGAACCGGAGAATTAATAGTCGAACAGTTCCCAGTGAAAGTAGTGCATGAATTCAACCACACTTGCAGCTGACCTGGTCACTGCTGTTAAGCTAGCAGGACTTTATTTAGTTGTAGCGTTTACTTTAACCAGCTGAGGCTGTATATAGCTCTCGTATCTCTCTTGCTTCAGCCGTGTGAGCCTGCAACAAAAGTTCCTTCCAAGCTCCATTTCTTTTAAACCATCGACATGATCATTCCTCAAAGGTTAAACGTGCAGAAAAAGCTACATACTGGTCTTACCTCAATCCCAACATGTTCTCATATGCAGTCTCCCGGCGGTGCACAGTGTGGCCCATGAGCTGAATCGGATGCATACATACGACTGGGTGCGGCCTTGGAAACCGTTTTTCTTGTGGTTTTCACCAGGAAGAGCGTGTTCCCAACCCTGCTGAGTTTTCCCTCCAGGAAATAACTACAGACACGGTCGGAGACGTCAAACTGAAGGTTTAATTTATGCCCATGTCGGCCCGTTAGGCGGGTTGCCAGTTCCGGCCTGTTTGTATTTCACGCCGTAGTTTAAAGGCTATAAAACACTTAATTTGTGGTTTGTGTATTTTATAGCATATTAACAGCGATTATAAAACAATACTATTAAGCTGTAACCCGACTGGAAAGCATACCTCATTATTTATGTTTAGTTACAGTAAATTCAGCCTGTCCAGATGACCACGGCCGTGTAGCTTTTATTAGAGCTTCTATCCGGCAAGAGAAGAAGTTCTGAGCTAAACAAGCGACAAAGCATGTCTCTGTGGAAAAAACTGCGTTATTTCCTGCAAGTCAAAGGGACTATCTGCATTTACCAGCCCGGAGAGATGAGGCGCGGTTGACCTTGGCATGTGTGCGAACACACGCGCACACACGCGGCATACAGGGGGGAAGCTGACAAATGGCAGTTCAGCAGCTCAGTTAGATGGTAAATGTGTGTTTAAACAACGCAGAGTGACGCTTACACACGCGCAACACTTAGTGGCCGGTCGGTGATATAAGATTGATTTGGTTCACTCCCTCACTCTCTCTCACTCACTCACTCTTTCGAGCCACACACACACACACACACACACATACACACGCACGCACGCAGAGTGGAATATGAGTGATGTGATTCAGGACACCTCTCGGCAGCCACTCTGCTTTCCATCCTAACGCCTGAGCAGAATACTAATCACTGGATCACATTACTGAGAGAGAGAGAGAGAGAGAGAGAGAGAGAGAGAGAGAGATGGTTGCAGCTATAGGAGGACAAGAAGCAGCATGGATTATATCAGATAACAGAAATACAAAGATGGGCTTCGCAGACCTCGGTGTTTTTCTTTTTTTCTACATCCACACCTTCCTGTGAGCAGCATGCAGATACTGTGCTCGGTGATGAAAAGGTGATGTCACGGGCAGGTGAGAGCAGAGCTTAACAGCAGGGAGGGAAACATGTTGGAAACAGAGACGAGATCAAGGAGAGGAAAAAGTTCTGTCATCCTGCAGGAAAGTCGTCTACCACAGGCGGCTGCTGCAGAAACACTTATTCCCTAAAGCTGCAATTAAAATAAATAACTGCATTACACCGTCTTTATTTGAGCACTTTGATTTTATTTATAGAGGCTTGTATTGTACCTCTGACTCCGCAACACTTATTAACAGCTTTGCTTCCTACTTGAAAGACGAATATGTAGCAAAACCTATTATCAAAAGTAAGATTACTACGTCCTGCATTGTGTTAAAGAGCTCAGGTTAGGGCTGCGCAGTGAATTGCAATTTATCGCAATATGAGCATTCAAAATGAACACATCGCTGAAGTCTGAATTTATGGCAATGAATAAGACAAATGATTTCATGTAAACAAGTCATGCTGTCTCACCCAGCGTGCAGTTATTCACCCTGAATGGAGCCCTATAATAGCCATGCTTTCACACCATTTTGATGCAATCAGCTAGCTGTGAGCTACCGTCACATTAACTGGTATTAATTCAGTGTTGAAAAAAAAAACATTTTGCAAACACAGGATGTTAAACAGCAGATCGACATAGAAACTAAGAGTTATAACTAATACAAGATAATATAAGATGAGATAACTACAGTAATGTAAACTCTTCATGTTATGTTTTTCACTCTTCATATCGTTATCGCAGTATTGAGTTTTCTCATGTCGTGCAGGCCTTGTTCACATTATCTCAACATGCAACAACTTCAACATTAAAATGTTGCAAATGTAAAAGAATCAGTGATAGTAATCCAACATCATAACAGATAATATTATAACACTTACACGGGACATAGTGCAGCATAATAAGGACATTACTAAACTAATGCTGCCCTAGTCCATATTTTCGTTTTGGTTAAAAGTGACTCATGTTAAATGTTGAAGAGGTCACTTGTTACGATGAGCCCAGAGAGAATCTTACACACATCTGCAATAGCCCACATGCCTACTGAGTGTTTATTTTTACTACCAAAGGGATGCACGATATTATGTCACTTTTAAACGGCGCTTTAATTCTGCCTAAACGCTCGATGATTCCATAAAACAGCTTGACGTAATGCTACAACATTAACTCGAGCGAGCGTGCGCACTGCCTGCACCGCGCCTCTTCCGTCAAACGTAAAGAAGGCCCAAGATGTCTGCTGTATGGCGGTTTTTCAAAGTTTCCAAAACAGACAGCAAGGTTGATTTCACTTTCTGTATTTGTTGTGTGCAATAGGGAACATTTGCCCTGCTGTAGTTGTGGCTCATGTCAGGATTGCCTCAGGGAGAGCATCGTCCAGGCCTGTATGAATATTACCGTTTTATTTTAAAGAAAATGTTACATACAAATAAATATGGCATTTTGTACATAACCTAAGTGTAAGTAGTTTTCTTATATGTGTACATTTTAAAAAGCTCTGTATTATGTTATTTCTGCATCTGCCAGTGGGCCACTACAATAAGAGGTGTGAGATCAAGTCCACTACAGGGGAGACTTGATGCTCTCTGCAATTAGGTGGGAAAAAGAACATGTGCCTAATATATCGGTACCCTAATCGGGGTTGGAAGATATCGCAGAGGCAGCTGTTCACAACCTCCCAAGCAAGAGACAAAATGAGTAACTGACTGATAAACTCACTTAAACATTTGGCTTCTTTAGCTGCATATTTTCTTTAAGAGTTTTCAGAGACTGTTTCCACTTTTTAAGGTTGTTATATGACAATGTTGGACTTAATGGACTGCCTCCAAGTGGTAAGCGATTGTGGAGAAAGATTTTAGTGCATGTGCACACAGCAGCTAAACAAATCCACCCCTCCCTTCTGTGCTCCTTCAGAAGCTCCTCCCTCAAAACTCATGGACACGAATTGCCTGAGAAATGACTCGAACAACAAACATATAACAAGCGATATCACTGTATCTGGTGCATCTTCAGCCTGGGGGTAAGTTAGCCTCAGTAGGTGAAGGAATTCTTCTTCCTATCATGGTGACGCTCTGCAACATGCAAGCAGAGGCAGGCGTCATGGTGCAGTGCACAAACAGTACCTGTTGCTGATTGGCTTTAATAGCGCCGTGTGTCCGACACTTTCAGAGCACACACAGAATGGACAGCTCTGAGATCAGTGAGGAACTATGAGCCAAATTGAACCGAAAGTGTATTAGATCAGAGCCTGTCCGGCCTTGTAACACCGTGCGACAGATTCTTTTTATTTCTCTCCACTGTAACAGAGATGAGGTGGAACAGTAAAGAAAAGAAGCTCTATTCACCTGATTGAGACTCATCCTCAGGACGCAGCCAGTAATAGAGACATTTAGTCCCATTAACTGAAGTTATCAGAAGTAATTGTTCGATCGTTTTCCTGAGCAATGACTCAGATTAAAGCTCATTTCAGACTAATCTGGATCATCAAACGCCAGTTTGGGCAGAGCCGAGTCCTTTATTCTCTGCGCTGCACTTGCCTGTACGGCCAACATGCAAATATAAACACTCACACTAAATCTCACACACGCTCCTTCTCCTCCTCCCTCCCTCCCTCCCTCCTCCCCCCCCCCCCAACCCCATGCTGAAGCAATTATGTCCAGTGTGTGAGTCTTCTACAGGCAGTGTGAGGGTGATTGATGATGCTGTCAGCGCAGGGAACATGTTTTAACGTCAGAATAATCTCCCTGCTAATATATTACATCCACTGGATAGGGTTCAATCATTACTAATAGCGCTGCTAAGTTGGTGAGAGGGGAGCTGGTGTTGAGAGCACGTGCCTGTGTGTGTGCGTGTTTGAGTTGGTGTGTGTGTGTATCTCATTAATCAGAGCAGAAGTAGAGGCAGGGAAATCTAGTAAGGCCAACCAATAAACAAGTATGCCAGCGCAAGGTGGAATAAGCAGCCAGCGAGAAGTGTTTACTTCTTACGTAATTACTCACTCGTATTCTATAGTCAGTGAATCAACTGAGACGCTGTTATTGTGAATGTGAGAGAGTCTTACCACCACTTGATATAATATCGTCTTATGAAATGAAAGAAGTGGAAAGAAAGGAGCACAAAGGCATCCGACGCTTCAAAAAGAGGCAGCCTTGTGGTGTCTAATCCGCGCTGTCTAATCTCTCAAATTGCTGTGACGTTTGATGAAGGGGATCGAGCTGGAGTGAGGGGAGAAATGGGCCCAGTCAGAGAAGGAGAGTGTGTGTGTGTTGTTTTTTTTTTGCTGATGTGTACAGTACAGATCCAGCTGTGCCCTCTGCTTCTGAACAAATCCTCCTTTAAATACGAGCTGTGTTGTTTACAGCAGTCCCCTGCCTCCAGACACCGTCCTCTCTCTGCCTACACTGCCTCTGTTCATTTGACACTGCCTCCTCTCTTATCTGCTTTACGTGCTGCTCATCAGATGCACCATCCCCCCACTTTCTATAGCTGGGTGGAATATGCATGTTGTCGCATGTTGCATGCACAGGCGTACACATGCGTCTTGGAACATAGGAGAAAGAAAGAGAGGAAGAAAGAGAGACAGTGTGTGTGTGTGTGCGTGCGGGAGAAATTCAGTGGGGATTGGTGTTATATTCTGCTGGTGTCAGCTGGCTCGTGGCCTGCAGATTAATGTGTGCATGTGTATGTGTGCACACGCATATGTGCATGGCTCAAACAAAGGCGCCCTCACAAACACCCGTAAACAGATTAGCTCGTCTGCTAAGAAACAAAGGGTTAAGAGAGAATGCAGATTTCACAGAGAAGGGGAGGGAGCCGAAGCCGTGCGTCTAGTTTTTGGGTGTGTGTGTGTGAGGGGTGAGCGGGGTGAGCGGGGCCAGCGCGGCGGTGGAGCGTCCTGATCCCTCTCCCTAATACTGTGTGGAGAATCTGCTCGCTGGGCTCAGCTGCCAATTCTCTCCACTGTAACAGTCCCATTCTCCTCCTCAGCCGCTGAAACAATACCGCCGTGCCTTTCTGTGCGTCTCCACACAAAGAGCCCAGCGCCGAGACAGACGCTCGGAGTGAACTGAGACACGGCACCGGGACAATAGACTGAGAATGGTTTTGTTCGGCATTGTGTTGTGTGTTTGTGGAGACAAACAATAAAGAAAGTTCCAAGGGACGAGCAACTTCTTCCTCATTGTTGAAACTTTAAGAGGATGCACAGAGGAAGGAGATGGGGATTTGCTTTCTGGAGAATCTGATGCTCAAACTTGTGTGTTTCAGTCTTTTGTATCAGCCTTAGCTTAAAGAGCATTTAGGTAACTTTACTCTGAGTCAGACCTGAAAAAAGATCTTTTACGCATGAAAAATAGCCCACCTATTGACAGCAAGGCCTTTATTAAACCTGTGTGAGCAAGCTTTACCTGCCAATCAATGTTTACAAGCTGCAGTGGACAGTGGTCTCCTGGTATACTGGAAGTTCCCCCTCTACTGGTGGCGGCGGATGCTGAGACGCACTGCCCCAGAGGACCACCTCCCTGGGACCTTGAGCCAATCACGACAGCCGAAACAAGCCCTTTATCTACAGGGGCTTATTAAGCTAATTGAATTAGCATGTTGTGGTTTCTGAACCCAAATACGATTAGCCTGTTATTACTGTGTTATCAGGGTCCCTTGTTACAGTAACAGCAGGTTACTTTTGGCTGCTTCATTGGCTCTTTTTCTCTCTCCGTCTCTCTCTGCCTGTATTAAACTGGGGCTTTTTACATATTCACATAGCTCCTTATCTGTTAATACCTGGCACAGTTACAGTGTCAAAGTGCCAGCTACAGCAACACCTGCCTTTATGTTAATCAGTTTTTACTGACTCAGGCAGACAGACAGGGTCCTAAACGCTGCAGTAAACTGTATATTAGCGTAAACAACACATCAAATAATCAAGTGCAAACTGAAAAGTGTCACTTGCAGTGTTTAATGCACAGATTAACACCAAAGTCTGCAGATCTCCTTAGCTTAACAGAGCGCTTTTGCATCTTTCAGTGTGTTTGGTTTGATGATCCAAGACTTTCACTCTCATTGCTGTTATCATTGAAGTTCACAGAAGCAAGACGCACCTGTTTCTGTCATAAGGCTTTGAAACACACTCACTGTCCGTCCAGCACCAGACAACAGACACGGTTAGCAACAAGCTGGTTAACATAGCTCAGCATTTAGCAGCTAAAGAGCTAATTAAGCAGTTGGTAGTGACCCAAACAGAGCTCAAAAGAGGGTGAAAAGTCGTTTTAAATCAGGTGGACAGAGACAAGACTTCAAACGATGTTGCAGTGTCTGCGCGATGTGTAACAGAGTGACTGTATGCTAACATGAAAAAGTTTTTCCACTTCCTGTTTACAGTTTGTTTCTATGCCTCCAAGTGGCCAAAAAATGTAATAATGTCGGTTTCATTGAAAAGTGATGAAAACCATTTTATAATTGAAAGAGATTTTTTCTCCCTAAAATCTGAAACTTATAACATCTACTCTCAAAAAGCACCAATTAGTTTCGATATCTGTGTCTTTAATGATATTTAGCTTTGAAATCACCTGCACTATTTTCCCTCATGTTTATCAATGTATTTCATTACCATTTACTATGGATGATACAATAACAACAATGTAATCACATTCAAACAGAAAATGGCCTTGCCAAGAAGGTTTCAAAAGCTTAAAGTAATAATCTTCTCTCTTATGTCACTGTCTATCTATCGCTGAATGAGGTAACACAATGGTGATTGAGCCTATTGCACACTGATGAAAGCCTTTGCATTTGCAGTATTATAGTATAGTATAGTATTATTATCGACTGGATGTCTAGTGCAACTTTTACTGAAAAAATCACAAGCAGCGCACAGTTAGTGACGCGTTTTCCATCAGCCAGCAGTGGTTGGTCTGCCAGAGAGGGTAGGCGGCGCTAAGCGGCTGCTTTTGAGGTCTCTACAAGTGTTGCGAGTAAACAGTAATCTACTATGGCTGAACAAACAAAGAAAAGATGGATGACTACAGATACAACTTCAACAATAAGTGAAAATCCAAAGAAAAAGAAACAAACTCGACGCTCAGATGAAGGCAAACAGTCTAAAAGGAAAGCGACCGTCAGCGAGGAAAATCAAGAGTTCCAACCGGAGCCAACCGTGGACGTCCTACATGAGACACTGTCTGGATATCTGGGAAGTGTGCTCCCGCAATTATCGTTTATCATCCTAGGTGCCGCCAAAGAGAACGAAACTGAGATCTGCGAGATTATAACTTTAACACCTTGACAAGGTAAAAAAAATAATATATGAAAAATATGAATAAATAATCAAGGATCACAACACATGTTAAAGGCTGAAGATATGATGGAAAATAAAGTTGAAAATAGATTATATAACAGAAAGTATAAAAGCAAGTATAAAATACAGACTTCGATAAATAAAAGTGTATGTTGTGTTTTCAAAAGACTTTGAAAAAGAAAACTACTGCTGTTCCTCTTTCTTCCAGCTGGGCAGGGAGTCACAGAGGCCGGCTTTAGAGGGAGAGTGGGAGGTGGGCAGACTGCATGGAAGGAGGTAGGGGGGTGTGGGAGGTGTGGGGGGAGCCGGGTGAGGGGGCTGAGAGACCAGGTTGGGGAATCAGCTGGTCTCTTGGAGCCTGTGATTAATACACTGGGCCTGCACTGTACCACCTCCACACCACACTGTCCTCACCTCCAATTAGCATGCTAATGAACCCGCACATGTGTGACCGTGTGTGTGTGTGTGTGTGTGTGTGTGTGTGTGTCACCTGAGGGCTCTTTCTTACTGTTCACCATAAACAGAAACAGGCTGGCATTCAGAGGAATGGCTGCCTCTCTGCTAATTGATACTGTGTGTGTGTGTGTGTGTGTTCGTGTGTGTGTTATGGACTGTGACCTTAGTCCTACTCGCTGCTGTTATGGTAACGGGTTGAATAGGAATGTTTTCTCTGCCTAGTTATACCTGTCATGGTGACCTTTGTTCTCTGCGACGGCTGAGAGGTGTACATGAGCGGTCACAGCTCGTTCTCCATGGGTAACATGATTTACAGCTCCGCCATGTCACAGGAGGCGAATATTCAGAGGCTGTAAACACACGACACACAGTCAACACACAGGCGGATGAACACAATATCAAAGTCTTTGTCTACAATTTAATTGACTGACTTAAAGGTGCTGTTTTTTAATGTTAACCCTTAACAGACCACCATTTTAGTTTAATACCAGCAGCTCAAACGTTCTGCCTCCCTCCATCTCTCTAAAGCATTTTATATAAGCTATAAACTCTAAAGGACAATTGTGCTTTTAGGATTCATGAATAGAGCTTAAAGAAAATGTTTGACATGTGAAAGGCGTTTCACTTTCTTGCTCAGAGTTAGATACTAGGATTAAATCTGTTATTGTTGTATAGTTAAAGGAGAAATTCAGTATTTTGAAACCTGGGCCCTATTTGTCCAAATTTGTGTGTTGAAATAACTCAAAAATCCGATAAATATTCAGCCATGGCTTTTGAAATATATTCCTGCGTCCTCTACATAAACAAATCCTCTCTCCAACTCTTCCACTGTCCTGTTCAGGTAACATCTCACCACCCACATGATTTCAGAGTGAGACTTCTCCCTGCGTGAGACTCATCAAAGCACGTCCGCTATAAAAAGTGCTTGTTTTTGCCACTGACAGGCTCAGATTGTTCCGACAACATTAGGGAAATGATCCCGACAAAGATCGTGACTTTTTTAAAGAGAAAGATCCTTTTTGTGTAACCAGAAACAGAAGTCTCGTTTCAAGGAGAAGTCTCGCTCTGAAATCACGTGGGTGGCGAAGATGAACGAGTGAGAACAGATACCTTTCTAGACCAATAGCAGCATCGTTTAGTTTTGTTTAAACTTGCAAAGTCGGCCTTCTGAACAGCGTTCACACAGGATCTCTGTATAGAAAATGCTTCTGTTGAACATATCTAAACCATGTTTTATGGCCTTCCACTTTTATCAAATCTTTGTATTTGTAAGGATAGACCCACAGGCAGGTTTTAAAAGGTTTAAAAGTTAAACGTCAATAAATCATGAGTCCATTAATTTTGACACACAACATTCTAAATAAAAACGAGGGTAGTTTATTATAAAGTTGATAATAAAAAACATTGAATGCAGTTCTTGTTACCTTTGTTATAATTAATAAGGTATAAACAAAGGAAAGGACAGGGCCCATAGGTCGCTGACTAGACTCCTCTCCTCATGTCATGTCGTGGTGAAACGAGCAACCAAACTCCATTCGGTCCGCAGAGTCCCTTTCACCTTTAAGAAGAAGACCCAGCTCTTTCTGAACACCTCTGATCTTAATCATATTGATGCTATTGATGATGATATTGAGGATGTTGTTGATAAAATAATAATAAAAAAATCTGTTTCTATACACCCTGTGCACTTTCTGTCAGCACCAGTGTCTGATCGCACTTGAAGCTGTTTGTTCGCTCTTACTGACGTAGTTCCCTCCTGTCTTGATCGTTGCTTGTGTTGTATTAACTCTCAGATGTATGTCTCTTTGGACAAAAGTGTCTGCTAAATAAAATTGTAAATGATTAATATGATGATTGGATGGTTGTCTGTACTAACTTACCTACCATCGCAAACTCTGCCCACAAGCTAAAGTTAGTGAGCTAGTCAAACAGGAAACAGGTTTCATATAGTTAGCAATGACAAAGTGTGCACTGTGCTCCTCTTCCCATTGCTCTCTCTTGTACCTTGCACCAAGAGTGTTGGCAGAGCATGAGAGGAGTTATCATTTTAACAACTGCTTAATGTCAAAATCCAGCCAACACTTTCTGGTTTCAACAAAGTTGAACCCCAGCTTTACTTTACAGTTACTGTATATATGAAATAACAGTTTGAAAACTGCACTGCTGAGAACAATGCTAGCCAAAGAAACAGATGGTAGATGACAGGCCCTTGTAGAGGTAACTTTCAACATTCATCCTCATTACCTGAGAGAAAAGAGAAACAAAGGCAGAATGGTGGAGGCAGGACTTGTAGAAGCATAGCTTTTTATTTTGTCTTTTGAACTGAAAGGGTTTATGGGAATCGTGGTCTCTGCATTTAGAGAAACACAAGAGCTTGTGTAAGACAAACATATGATAATGTGCCCTCCCTCTGCTTTGTTTGTGGTGCTGAACCAAAACCCATAATTGCACAGTCCAGCATCCAAGATGCAAAAGATACAACCACACCATTTCATCAGCTCAGAACAAATATTTAACCCATGTATATTGGCTGTGATAAAAAAACTAGCTGTTAGCATTAGCTCAAATGTTTCATGGTCAGCAACCCTTCAGTGTCCAATTTACCTGTCGTATAACAACTAAGACGACTTACAAACTTGTGTCCTCAAATAACCATATTTCATCCAGCCTTCTGGGTTAACATGTACGTATAAGAATGTGAAAATAGGTGCCTGTGTGTGTGTGTGTGTGTGTGTGTGTGTGTGTGTGTGTGTACACAGGCAGGGAAACAGTGAGCTGCAGTGCCACAGTAACCTTTGCAATAATCAGTCCTGTCTGATGGGCCTCTTTAATTAACCTTGTAGGAAATTAATCCCAGTGTTAAATGGACAAGAAAAAGATGTTTGATTACCACCGCGAGCCAACTGGGACTTCTCTCTCTGTCTAATTGCCCAGGAAGAGAGAACAAGAGAAAAAGTAGCAGGAATGAGAAACGGAGAAACAGATAGGGAGAGAGAGCAGAGAGGGGAGAGCGCAGAGCCGCGGATCCTGTGGTGTCATTAGCGTCTGTGTGAATGTCAGTTAGTCCCTGGAGCACTGATAAGGCCTCAGCGTGAAGAGAGAGGAGAGGGGAAAGGAGAGGACAGGGAAGAGGAAGGACGTTGAGGAAGAAGAAGGAAACATTTGTTAACCTGAGAGGGACAAAACATTTCACATTAAAGAGACTCCTGAGAAGTTACTCAGGACTAAGGAAGGAACTAACTGTTAATCAGGCTAAGAGGCTAACAAGTAGCTCCTGATCAGGCCTCATAGGCTTCAAATATAACTCTGACTATAACTTGTACAATGTGATATTCATAGACAAATGTGGTGTCAACACAGTGTTATAAACTGAAATATTAAAGCAACTATCAGGAACTTTGTTTTGTATGATTTTGGCTGCTCCTTCAGACAAAAGCAGTACGCCTGGTGGAAAGATCCTGACCGGGCTAGCGTGTGCTACTTTTAGAAATAAGTGGCCAAACTTCTTTTTTTAAACACAGCTGCGAACTATACATGTATAGTCATGAGTGTATGTTCTTCATTTTGGCTATGTAAGATAATAATTTATTGTAAAGAAAGTAAAACAAAGCTTAATATGTAATAGAACTGTTTGTTTTCTATAGTTATCTTACAGCAAAGATTCAGTGGCTAGGTCATTTAGAGAAAGCTAAGTTACCATTATTCACTAATAATATTACTATATGTCTTCATAGTGATGAGTACAGCCATATATAGATCAGTAGCACGGTAAACATAAAATGTTACATAATATGCCAGTTGTATTACACTCATGTCCATTATGACCTCCATAGACTGCTCACAGCCACTTCTTGTAACGTTAAGTTATATCACTTCAGAGGGAGTGATGTTGCACTGAATATCATCACTGCTGTGATTTAGTCGCAGGTAATCACCGCCAGATTACTTTTTTACTCCACTAACTGAACTAGTTCCACAACTTAACTGAAACTGTACTTTTGTTGCCGAGCAACCCAAACATTCTCCTGCACTCTGTGTCTACAGGTTACCACAGATCAGCTGTTTTTTATCATGCACATTTATCTGTTTGTTTTAATTTATCATCAACCAGTGAAATAAGAGAGGTAGCTTGATCTGTCTGCTGTAATGATAGTTAACAGTATTCAGAACACCTGGCTGAGGTGGAGTGATACACAAAGTGAAAAGTCCCGGTGATGTTGTGCTCTATATCAGCACTCATGGAACGCCTTTTATCCAATCCAATTAATTGTTTGGAACTAACTGTTGTATAAGGGCCTGTGTCCACTGACAGCGTTTTTTGCGCTGGTGGCGAAGATTTTAAACAAAACCAATGCAGTTCAGCGTTTTAAGCACTCTGCGTCCTCAGCGCTAAAACGCCCTGGGCATCAGCTGTTTTTTGTCGCTGCACTCACTGCGCTCTCTGTTGAAAATAGTTCACGTTTTTGCATAGCGCCCCACTTGTCAATGTCATTTCACCTTTCACTTTTCCCATAACAGCCATTCAAAATCAAGAAGGGCGGGACGTCAGATATCAACTTTGTCAATAACAATGGCGCAGGAGAAGCTAATCTTCTCTTTTTGAAGGTACAATTTCCTTGTCTTGTGCTACTGCTAATATTTTTTCTTTGTAAAATTTCCATGAATAAAAGCAAATATGAAGCATACAGAGCAATTTGAAACAGACTTAATGATCACTACCGACAGGAAGCGGAAGTGCCGCCAGACAACTTTCGTAAGTGGACACAGGCCCTAACAAAAAACATGTGTCTGACACACCTTTTTTTTTTTTTTCAAATCTAAAAACTCTCTCGATTGAATCATCAACTGTGGCTAAGTGGTGGTTTCCTGGCTCCTGCAGTATCTCTGTCCATTTGAGCATTTTTTCGTTCTTAAGCCAATTCTCTGCTTTTTCATTTCTTTGCTGATCCTGTCATGTACAATTCTCTACAGAACAATCTCCTCCTGCTTCCTTTGAACTTGATAACATATTAATCACTGCAAAGGATATTCTGGATATTCACGTCACTTCGTAAAGTGGGAAGGATTGTCAGATATTCTTCTAATGAAGACTTCGTAGCATGCTTAGGCCTAAGCTTTGAATCATGTAAATGTAGAACAGAATGCTTAATGTATGTGTAATATATCTGATAAAGTATTCTTATTCTTGTGTCCCTGAGTAGAGTGGATTATCCCACAAAAAAGGTTAAACTAAACTGTACATTTCTTAATATTTACTAATGTCTAGATTAGAAACATAACAGTTGGTTCTCAGCTCGTTATGAACCATGTAGTTTGTTGTACGTTTTCTCCTTTGTTGAGCTCAAGGAGGTAATACTGTGTTATAGAAATAGTGTTCAGATCACGCTTGATATAGAACAGAAGTTTCTCCACCTGAAAGTTGTTCATGTCACATCCATCCATCTACAAATCATCAATGCTTTATGCCGCTCCATCTTCCCGTTTCCCTCGGGCCTGTTCGAGCAGGTGCTTCCCCTCTCTCCTCACTAACGTCTCCAGATCTTTGCACTGACCTCAGCTATCCATGACTCATCCCGCAGCGCGCTGGCTCTGTGTGTCAGAGTGTGTGTTGGCTGTGTTCATCAGTGTGTGTCGACTTCCCGGATCCCTGCAGGTGTCTGTGTCAATAATCCAGAGGGCAGCGCGAGGAGAACCAGCGGAGGCTTTGTCCACTGATTTCAGCTTTGGCTGTTTAGTCTGTCCACCAATGTTGAGTCTGTTTGAGTGTTATGTCACAGAGTTTGGCTAAAGGGTCAGTCCTCTCTGTTTTAATAGACACTCACTGATCAGCTATAGAAAACAATGAATCAGCTTCTGGATTTATAAATCATACATTATTCAAAGGATTGAAACAACATAACTTAAAGGTGACTGTTTCCTTTGTTTAAGGCATCATAACATTTCCACCTTAAATGTCTAAAACATAACTCCGTTACTTACAGCTAATTTATTAGAAAGATATAACCGTATGAGAATAAACGTAACTGACAATAACTTGAATAAAACTTTAAAACCATGGAATACATTTCTGCCTGAGGGCCTCTTGGCAGGTAGCTGCGTACCAGCGTAAGGTCAACACAGTTAGACGTTAGACGTCCAGTGCACATGCGTAGCTAGCTAAGTCAACTAGCGAGATGGCAGAGAGGAGAGCATGGAAGTATTCCCATTAGACTGAATTTTGGGGCAAAAGGGTGGGGCACCATCATCAGCCAACACCTCCACCACCAGCGTTTGGACTCCATGGTTGGATATATCTTCAGGGCCGACACCCTTCAGTCACCATATCTTCCCGTAGAGTCAAAGCGGCAAAGACTTCTGACCATGAATCATTACCACATCATCCGTGACTTTATTCACTTGTCTTTATCATTGAACTGTAAATTAGGCTACACTGGCTAACGCTGCCCTTTCAAGGTGGGATTATTGCGCCTCTGTTGCGCCTCTTCTTCTACGTAAACTGCACAGAGGCAGAATGGTGGGGGGAAGTCGTTTTGCGTAACAGAGGCGAAACTCGGCCTGCTCTTTATGTCTAGTTCTATTTCTCAAGTCTTAGGAAGTTTATCTGAGGCTATTAATATTTAAAAGTCAGAAGTGTAAACATTTCATAGATACATGTTTCACATTTGCGTTTATGCTTCTCTGTTTGATTATTGTTCTTACCAGTGGAGCGTCCCCAACGTCATTGTCTCCGGCTCACCTTGCCTTCTCCTCTTTAAGAGCTCGTTAGTGTTAGCTCATCAGCGGGGTCAAACACTGAAAACACACATTACAACACAGGCAAAAGATCACCTTACACAATTTGAATAAATACAAGGCAATTTGTCACTGTCATGTCAGAGTTGCCCCTTTCTCTGTCTGCCCTCGCTGGCTCTCTCATCCTCCCCCTCCTACCCCTTCTCCCCCTCCTCGCCCGGCCTGCTCTGCCCCTGCACAGCAGCAGGAAGCAGTAATGGTGATTGTATTAACCCCTCGTAGAGAGCGTTGACCTTCGCTTCTGTTCAGCTGGAGGTAATAGTCCAGGAACACACACACACACACACACAGACACCTACACACTCACACAACAGGATTCAGACAAAGTTGGCGATTTTGAGGCTTTTAGAATTAAAAGTGGATGTAAAGTGATGGTCAATGGTCAAACAGTTTGGCTTAAAGCAAAGTTTTGGGGTGGGTCCAATAAGGGCCAGTCCTTCTTTGAAAACAGGTCTGGACTTGTAGAGGAATTTTCTTGAAGGATTCGAAGTTATTATTGTCATATTCATTGATTAGAGCTAAGATATTTTTATCATTGTGTCTTCATCATGACCTGTCAGTTTTTCTTTGGACTTCTTGAAATCCAGCGATGTTCCTCAAGATAACAACATGCTAAATGTTACTTTGTGTGCTGAAAGACTTTAATGATAAGATGTTACCATGAAGTCTGACAGAGTGAGCCATGTAGCATCTATCACACCACGGTGAAACTGTTGAGGGCCACGACCCTGAGGAAAAAAGTGAAGCTAGTCATACTCAGGCACGACATTTTAGAAATTCGTGAGATCCTTCAAATAAAATAACAAGTGTAGTTTGCCCTTAACATTTTCTTGTTCTTTTTGGATATAACTTAGGCAGCATCTGTTTTAACAAGGCCTCCAAATTAAACAACAAAATATGTTTGTTACTATATTATGTCCTTTTTAAGGCTGTCTAAATGTTTACAGATCACAGTATCATAAGTAAAAGCATTTTAAGCACAAAAGCAAATTGGTAAATGTGTTAAAAAGGTTATGAACTGGGTTAAAATGAGGTTAAGGGACCTCTGTGGTCATAGTTAAGCTCACATGCTTGTAACCATTCATTTTGGTTACCATGGTTAGCTGACAGAAGACTTGAAGAAGTCAGTTGAATACCCAGCCAGCAGGTGCAGAAGGAATGGGATGTGGACTAGTTCACCTCCATGAAGGAAAGCTTCCTGGTTTACTGATCGGTAAAAAGCCCACTGTGCTTTATTTATCTGCAGTTTCAGTGTTGCTTATATGCCGTCCATACACACAGAAACAGTGCAACAATTTAAGGTCAAACCACCTACTAAACCATATGTGTGTGAAATAGTAGCCTATGCAGAAGATCTTCTGGTTGTTACAGTTTTTCATCTTGCTTCTAAGCTCCTCTGTGTAATTAGTAAGAGGCTTTAATAATTAGCTAGATAAGGAATATCGGGGCTTATGTCGGCTGTTTTTGTGTGAAACAGATAACAGTTGTGTCTAAGTCATGTTTTGATACATGCTTAATACTGAACTGAACATTTAATTACAGTATTATCTGTGAATGTATATGGTACTCTAATATTGGTTTGTGCTCTGTATCTGGTATGAGCTTTGTGGTACTACAGACACATTTGTGTGTAAGGTTTGTCAAGAAAAGTAACGTGTTGCTTTGTTGTATTTAAAAAAATGCTACAGTACTTCACCTGGACCACAGGTGTTCAGTACTGATGAGCTCACTTGGCATTTAACAGTGATGTGACTGTTTAGCTTCAAAAAGCAACTGTCTCCTTAGTTATTTTCCATGAATATTTAAACTTAAAGAGAAGAATCAATTTGATTCCTAATTTACACCTCTTATCAGATTGTGAAGACAAAGGGGTAGACGTGCTGCTGGGTCTTTGTAGATACTTCAAGTTTGCAGTGGTTAATTCATCTTGTGAATTAACCACTGCAAACCTGAAGTATCCAAAGAAGTTTTACACCCATGCAAAGATCCATTGCATGGGTGAAAAACTCAAATCAAAAAGTTTGGCGGCCCATGTACAGAGGCTATAGTCCTTGATGCGGCGACCCCAGGTTCGGCCCTTTGGAGCATATCATTCCCCACTCTCTCTTCCCCTGTTTCCCACACTACCCACTATCCTCTCTATAAATAAAGGCATAAAAGGCAAACAAAAACCTTAAAAAGCCTTCATTTTACATGGCAAAAATATACTTTTAAAACAGTCCAAACATTGCCACCAACTCGGCCTTCATCAGGGCACATGTCACCAATGTTTTGCACACCTCTCATCAGATTGCTTTGCACGTCCCTCTTAAGGCCCTCTTATTTTCGTGCAGGACCTTCTCACTTGGCCACCGCACATTTTTTCCAACCTCACACCACAGCAGTGCTAGAAAAAGGGCCTCACGCTGTTGTCTCAGCGGTAAGTGGCCGCTGCTATTTAAGAAGACCTGCATATGTGCAATATTTTTTTATTCTCTGAGGAAGTATGTTTGAGAAGAAATGTTGCATGTTATTCCTCTTGAGAGTTACATCCTTAGCTGGCTTATTTTGAATGTTGCAGGTTCACAGAAGGTAAGTGTTTCTGCGTCCATGTGATAATTTGCCCAAATATCACCCACGTCAAACCAGACGCCTTCATACATAACAGAAACATAAAACACTAAGACAAAAGGGGGAGTCATAGGAACATTCAGAATGAAGGTTGTCAATAACAGACAGTTTACGCTGCTTAAATACAGTATAATTTGCATGCACTCTGTAGCAAACCAACATTTAGTCTGCCAGAGAGTAAAGGCTTCAGTGGGAGAATTTCTCAGTTGTGTGTGGGGCGGAAGTCACACAGGGCACCTCCGAGTGTACGGGGGTTAGCACAACAGCTCAGACCTCCTGCACTCTTTCATGTGGCTGTTTCAACATCGCTCCATCTCCTCCACCCTTTACACTCTGCTCTCTTAAACAAATCCTCTTCTATCGGAAAAAACTTAATGTACACACACACACACGCACGCATGCACAAAGAGCCCCAGGTCGAAGCGGTGACCTATCCAGACTTTGACCTGTGTGGGTGAAACAGTCAAAGTCCTCGTGGACCCAGATGTCCTCTTGGCTTTTATAACCGCACACTCTCTCCTTAACTTTCTTTTCTCTTCTTCCTCGCTCGCTCTCCTTTCCCTCCAGCCCCTCTGGAGACTCAGTGATAACCAGGGTAGACGGGAGGAGGAAGGGAGCGAGAGGAAAGAGGGGAAGGAGGGGAAGGAGGGTGGGCGGGGAGGGAGTTGTGATGTCCCGACTCAGGGATATTTAATCCTCTCTGTGAGGGGCGAGCGTCTCTCTCCCTCTGTTTGGCTTTGGGAGATCAAAGAGGCATTTCAGATCCTGGCGAGATCGCGAGCTCTCTCCTCCTGAGCGGACCAGAGACTTTCACACACACACACTAACACACACACACACGCTTAAGCACTTGGGCTGACTGGCGAGGATGTCGGTGGTGGTGCTAATGAGGCAGTGATTGATGCTTCTTTACTGCACCGTCTCAAACCTCCAGTTTTTGAGTACACTCCAAAAAAATTAACTCTGTGCGCAGGAGATGGAGTAGCTGATCCACATTTAGCTTCTATCAACACAATCATGTGATTTTCTTTTGGGGTTGAGTTTAACTTGTTCTCCGTGTAAATGAACTTCTCCTGGCTTTATGAACATCTGAAGGCGCTCTCCCGCTGTGACTCACGAGTTTCTGCTCCTGGTATGCACCTGATCAAACAAACACACCTGGAGAAATCTGTGGGGGTAAGGCCGTGACCGTAACGCTAATGTGGATACATTTTTAAAAAGCATGCATGAGGAAACCTGAAGACAGTCTGGTTTACCCCATTCATTAAAAGGCCATAAAATGCTGCTGTTCCTTGAGCTTTGTTGTCTAATATGAGCAGCATCTCATCACAACAGCATCAGTTTGATTTTGGCGTGCACACTTTGACGTCGGTCAGTCCACTGACATATTGTGCCAATATTAACAATTTACAGACAATAAAGTTTACTGATTTGGCGATCCTTTAGCTTTCTATTTAGCGCCATCATCAGGTAAAAAATTGAATTTGTCTATTTCTGTGCGTTATGACCCAAATATCAACAAAACTAAGGAAAACCCAATTAGCATAAGTGTTAGCATGCTAAATGGTGAATATGGTTAACATTAAACCTGCTAAACATCAACATGTCATCTTTTATTATGAGCATGTTGTTGTTAGCATTTAGCTCAAAGCACAGAAAGAGCTAACGTGGTGGTAGACGTTTGTTTTGTGTCTCCCAATGCATCATAAAAACAAATGTACAGTTGATCAGTCCACTGATATATTGTAGCAATGTTTTTGGTTTCCAGACAATAAAGATTACTAATTTGATGATCCTTTCCATTTTGCGCCATCATTAGGTCAATTTCTAAGGCTAATGTAATTCCTGCAAAACGAATGAAATTACCATTAGCCTCAACTGTACTTTTTATTTAATGCTTATTATAAACTTTTTATGAGCATGTTAGCATGTTGTTGTTAGCATTAAGCTAGAAGCACAGAAAAAGCTAACGAGGTGGTAGGCATTTATTGTGTCTCTGAACCCGCTCGCTATCCACTGCTACTGCTGCAGTTTTGTAGTGCCATACAAATGTATAATGAGAGTATTTATTCTCCATGTAGTGGACTCAAAGTATCCCACAATGCATCATAAAAAGGAGTGTATGGAAATCCATCATGGATGTCACTGAAAGAAAAAAGATAGAAGTGATGCTACTAATAATGCAGAGAAACTGCCACGAGTGTCCCCAGGTGCGTTTTCATTTTGAAGATGAGCTCACTGTTCAGTAGCTACTAGAACATCATAGAAAGCAAGCAGAGGGTCGTGACTGGTGAATGATTTTGGTCACAGCATTAGTCTTTTTCAATCTTGTAAGCTATCGTCTGACAAATTGATTTAGCCTCTGGAAGAAACAGCCAATTTTGGGGGCAGTGTTGTTTTTATCCGACTTGAAACTTGAGAAATGAGTATGGGGTTGGATTTGAGAGACGAGGAGTTTACGACAGGATTGTTACCTGCACATATATATAGCTATGTCTGTTTATAGAGATGAATAAAATGCTAAATTTTGTCACAAGGCTGAAGCGTTCCACCGTTCTTCCACACAGACCTTTTTGCCTGCATACAGCCAATGCCTGCTAAAATGCTAGTGGACAATACTCGGACTACAAGTGTAAAGCAGAACTCTTCTTACACCAAAATCTTGTCCCTTGCCTGATTCGGCATTCATAGTGTTATAATGTGAAAGCACGGTGAAGGCAGAACTGCTTCTGTTTGCATGGCTGTAAACTGTCCTCTTTTAGGTGTGAACAATTTTTATTTATTTTAATGTCAGGAGGAATAGACTTCCATGGAAGGACTAGGACCAAAGTAGCTTTTAAGAAAATTAGTGTCAATGTTTTTATTTCAAATACCAACATTTTGTATGCTACAATATATGCAAATGGCTACTACAGATTAGGGCAAGTTATTAATAAATGTATACAGCACGAAATCCCAAGTAAAAATATGTCATCACACTTTACATATTATGCAAGCTATACTGAATTCTTTGTGATTATTATTTACAGAGACTTAATCCACCATGAGAAAGCACTTGGCAACAGCTGAAAGGAAAAACTTCCTTTCAACAGGCAGAAACCTCGAGCAGAACCGGGGTTCGAGGTTCAACAGCCATCCACACTGAACTGGTTGTAAGAGAGAGACAGACAGAAAGATGGATAGAGAGACAGATGAAAGAAGCGTATCGATGTAAATCCTGGGGATTGAAGGCTGATCAGTTTTAAAGTAAGGTATAGGTGGTGGTCTATATTCAGTTATCCCTGGAGATTCCTGCAGGCATTACTCAGACTGAAACATGTTAAACGACTGTGAATGTACTCATCGGAGGTAGAACCCTGTGTTGCGGGATGCAATATTGTTTTATCAATGCCTAAAATGAATTTCACACCCATTGCAGCCTTGCCAAGTGTTTATTGTAATACTTAAAAGACATTCTGAGTCATGGAGTGAGTACATTTCAGCGCTTTCTGTTTCATCACCCTGGAGGAGTGTGAACAGTGGGAGCAAAAGAACGTATAGCCGGCGATAACAAAAGTGATGATTCCAGTGTTTTCTTTCTATTTGTATTTTAATTTTATACCAATCCCCTGAAACACACACACACACACTCATGCACCACACACACAAATGTAAACCCACGGCTCCCCTGCCACTCGGCTTCTGAGGTTTGCAGGTCTCTGATAGGAAGCCTCTGAAATGGAAAAGAGATAAGAGTAAATAAACAAACAAATACAATAAAACCGAATTTGTGCTGGTTCAGTGCACACAGAGGGAGAGGGGGAGAGGGAGATGGAGGAAGCGCACTCTGCAAGGCCTGAAGACGAACCCCACAAAGATGCTTTCTCAATAAAGCAAAGCAAGGTAAATACCTAAGTGAATTCATGCAAGTTCCATTTATTCAGTGAAATCTGTTGAGACCGTGCACTGATAGAGAGAGACGCCGTTTGGCTCTCTAACAATGAGGCTATCAGTTACTGCCTCTGTGTTCCCTCGATATGATCTCCGTCCATTTTATACGACCGAATCGCTCCCCCCCAAAAAAATAGCATTTTATTTCCATCACAATGACGGCATTTGGTGTTGTCAGCTAATTCTCTGTGGCATAACAAGCGTTCTTTCAGCCCCTGTTGATACCTTAGTAGAGGAACCGTGCTAAACCAAATGTTCTGCACAGCCAATCTGCCTTTAAAGCACTGCCACGGGCTTTGATGTGCGCCCACACCAACATGCCACTCCAACAGCCTTTCTTCTCAGATGTTGCTTAATTACACTATCATAGTCTGTTAATTACCTTATCAGCGCTGCATAATCCCATGGTCAGTGTCTGAACGCCATGTATCAAAGCAAAGCGAGGCTCTTTCATGTGGTTTTTTGGGGCCTGATTAGTGAATTCAGGGCCCCGAACACGAATGTAAAGACAACAAGTTGTGGTTTCAGGCGGGGGTTTCGTGTTCAAGCTATTTCTTGATGAGCAACAATTTCATACACAGTGCGTCACTGCTGCATGTCTGGCTTTGGTGTGGGTTGCTAGATACTGTACGGCTGATCAGTGCAGGCACAATTGTACAGCAAATAAATAGTAAGCATCCTTCCTACAACAAGACAAGTGTATATTGTTAAGGCTGAACAACACGTTTTTATATTGGCAGGTTTGAGATGTCACAAACCTAAGGAGCCAATCCTGTTAATGGACCGGGTGATGCTATGCATAGAATTATGTGCGACCTATGGCAACCACTCCAACGATGTGCGAGCCAGATGTAACCCTCATTGTAATTTTTGCAAACTCACTATTGACTACTAACGTTGACGTTACTTCTACTAATTACTACATTTAAAGCTCGCTAAGTTTCAGCAACTTGCCACTAAACGATGGCAGAGACGGAGGGGGCGGTTGGAAATTTACATAGTGGGCGTGGCCTATGCTGATTCTGGAATTTTAATGAGGGAGAAGGAGGAGATGCCTCGGGAGGATGTTTACAAGATAATTAAACATATTTAGCAGAAAAACAGATCAGATGCAATTTTTTATTTCAAGCAGAGCATTTTATATGTCATAAAACTGGAGCTGGTCTTTAAATAAGTGCAGCTCTCCAAAGATTTCTCAGTCTTTTGAAATAACTTATATGTACCAAAATACATAAATGTAACAGTTTGAACATTCACTGACATGCATACAGTTTCCTTGTTGATTTGCAAAGCAGCAAACAGCCTACATTGTGTCCACAAAATTCTTGAGCTAACGGGCTGAGTCAAAGAGCCGAGAGAACTCCCAGCAAACACATGATTTACATTTATAATGGAAAAGAACCTTAGAAAAGATCTTTGCTGGTTTTGTGTGGTCGGCTGACTGCAGACACTTGCCTGTTATCTGTATGTTTACCGTGAGTGCATCTGATGTGTTGCATATGTGTGGTTTACATCTCCACACAGCTCTGTTTTGATGTGTAGACGATAATTAAGAAATAATTGGAGGGGCCAGAGAAACGTTTCTCAAGCGTGGAAGATGCATGCCTAAATGTTAATTCCACTCAGAATATGTTAACGTATGCACAGCTGTTAATTCAGACTCCACGTTGGGCTCTTGTGTTGTGCACCTCAGTGCTTTCACTGCGTGCATGTGTTCTTCCCCTCAGCTCTGCCAGCAGCCTACTGGATCTGTCAACTTGGAGAAAATTTCCATTTTGCAGCTAACTCTGCAGCCTTTTGATGGATACGTCTTGCCGACTTTTATCTCTCGCCGCGTCTGCAAACTAATTAATATTTTTTTTTCTCTCACACTCTCTCTCTCCCCTTCAGGCAAATATTTGTTTCCTCAGAAGTGAGCGTGGGCAAACCTTCCTCACTGCTCCATATGCTGCCAGCTGCCAATCAAGTGGGCTGGAACCCTGAAACTAATCGCAACCCCCTCCTTTCTCCTCTGTCTCCTCTCCCTCTCCTTCAGCAGAAATGAAAGGAGTAGGGATGTGTGTGTGTGTGTGTGTGTGTGTGTGTGTAGGGGGTTCTTTAAGGAAAATAAAGACATACAGTAGAGAAGAAGAAAGAGGATGGTTGAGACAGAAGCCCAAAGCAATGACACCTCTGTTCTGTCCGTCCGCACAGAGCGCTCCCTGCCTGCCTCTCTATGCAGAGCTCCATGTTTTTATTTTACTTTACTGTTTTTATAAATGTATTTTACTGTGTATGTAATGAATTTGGATGTCTTTGGCTCCAAGAGTGAACAGTGCGCATACACGGTGATTTGTGTGTGTACTACCCAGGTAGTTGTGTGCGTGCGAGGGCCAAAACACAAACACACAGAGTGGGCCAAAACAACTTTACATCCCTGCAGATCAGCAGCAGGTGAATCATAACAAAAAATGATTAATGTGTGTTTTTATCAACCACACCGCTGTGTTAATGGAGAGTTGACCTCTGACCCTCAACACAAACACACACACACACACGTGCACTTCCTGTGGTGCTTTGGAAGTGTTTCATTTGATTCAGAAGCATTTTAAATACAGTTTTTAACGTGCCAGGTTTGGCTTAGCCTCCTGACAGTCCAAATCAAAATCAAGGTCAATATTTTTGCCTTTATTTGATAGTAGTGAGGCAGGAAATGAGAAGACATATATGGGCTAACACACGTCTAACGTGCAGACTTGAATCAAGGATGCCGCAACCACAACGTCAGAGCCGTAAGAGACATTTTACAATTAAATTTTCTGTGAGTAGCATCAAGTTAGATCGAATGATGGTTCATGTTAGTTTGTCCTTAAACATTGGCAACAAGGATAAGTTTAACACTAGTAATGCCAGGGGTCACAGTATACCTAAAACCGCCAATGGGTAAAATGTACACACTATTAGAAGGTAAGCTACGAGGTTAATTTATGCAGCTTACAAAATGACAACATGACAATTAAATATATAACAATAAACTTTATTTGCAAAGCACTTTGTGAACAAGGTGCTTGGCAGAAAACAAACCAAAGAACAGCAGACAGTCCAGAGAGCTCCCCACCATCAGCCTCACCTTCACTCAAGGCACTGAGTAAATCTAAGGCCTGATTTACATTCATGCATCTCTTCCTCTTATCCATGTTCAATTGGAGTTCATGACTTGACGACACACAGTAGTAAAAAAGCGTTGCCATAGCAACATACAATATATCAATCTAGACGTGCAAAATAAATAGCACGAAAATGACTAGGTGTAAATGGCCATTTTTATAATCTGGCTTTATGTTGACATTTTTTAACAATAGGGGGCGCTACCAGACACTTTTAGGCAAAGTCAAAGACTGGGGGGTTTGAATATTTCCTGGAAATAAAGTTACATACAATCAAAAGACAGCTGCAAGTAAATCTTACCCATTGGTGTCAGAAGTCCACCTCACATGCAGCCTGTCTGCTACATGGAGAATCCTACAGGGTTTATTTTGTCTCAACCGAACTGTGTTGTGTGATTGTTCAAAGGCAAATGTGCTTTTCAGTGTTCCAAACAGTGACACTGGAATCAGGGTAAAAAGCCTGCCGTCATCCCATCTGCGGTCTCTCGTCAAAAACTTTGCATGTTCTTGTTGTCTCAACATGATGAGGATAATAATCAAATATTCTAAGACCAATTTCAATCATGGTGTCGTGCTTGTTTGTACGACTGAAACCTGGTTAGTCACAGTGTAAAGATGACATCCTTATTGGGGTGTGTGTTTCAGGAAGTTATACAAATCACTGCGGCCATTGTGAAGGAGGTTTGTGATGCTGTTTGTTGACCTGACGAGCTGTTCATACTGAGGCCTTCACTGTGACCAAACAGAAACAGTTTTAGCTCTCTGAAACACTTTTGTCCTCCACTGTCGTCCGGAAATGTGAAGGCAAACATGATGCTTAAAATATAACAAAAACAGAAGCAGAACTTTTAAAACTAAATTTTTTTATAATTCAGGTTATAAAGAAGTTTCCAAGAAGCTGTGCTTCTGCTCTGTGTGCTGAGCGTGAAAAGAGCCAAGAAATGTAAACACAGAGCCGCTCCTTGCCAGTGATGTAGCTCATGTCTTTGGCGTTGCTGCTCCTGAACATCACCACAGCAGTCTGTAGAATTTACCTGCCAAATGTAGGGAGCAGGTGTTTCTCTTTGTGTTAAGTTATTTTCACAACAGTACCTTAAATTTCACTATTTTTAATAAGCAATAAAACACACTGGTGAATGTTCTGTAACGTTGTAAACACATTACATTCAGCAGTTTGAACAACGTGTACAACATAATGTCTTTCATTACCAACATCTATTGTGGCATGCCTTGTTATGTAGTTGAGGCAGCCTCACCTCTCTACTGTTTCCCTCCTGCTATCATATCATGGGTGTGTAAGTGATCCTGTCTTTGTGAGGTTAATTGAAGGCAGGAGCTCTGACTGTCTGAGACATAATCTGGCTGCATGAACAGTGACTATGCATGTGTGTGTGTGCATGTGTGTTAGAGGGGAGGGTTGTGTTTAATAAGACCACACTATTTATACAAAAATGGAAAAGAAATACACACAGCAACTCTTCTTTATCCCTCCACCTGCTCCCTCTTTACCTCAACTACCCTTTAATACAGATTAGCAGTGTGTGTGTGTAGGCCTAAATGTGTGTGTGCCGGGGGTGGGGTGGTGGAGCCGTTCCTGGGGGTTTGGGGTGTACAAAAGAAACAAAAAAAAAGAGTGGTGGAAAGGTTTGCTGTTCTCTCATATCAGCTCGTATAATCTGTCAGCTCTGACGGGAGAAAAAAACTTTATCTGGGAGAAACCGTGTCCGTCTGGCCCCGTGCACGAGCGACTCATGAGGACGCGCACGCAGAGAAGGAGCCATGCTCAGGGCCCGGTGCGCTGGGGCTCACACACAGAGCAGGTAATCGGCTCACTAGCAGAGTTAGGGGGTCAGAGAAAGGAAGTTAAGAGCTCTCAGTAAGTGTATCCCCCTCTTTGACTGGATTAGAGCCCGCCAGTATTCAGTCCAGGTGCTCCGGAGGACAGAGGGGTGAGGGGTGCACGTGGGGTTAATTTTCCCGACCTAGTGTGAGGCCACATCCTGCTGTTTGCTGTCTGACACATCATATATGAGGGACCTAAAGCAAATAGTGGACAATTAACAGCGTATAATGCTGCCACGCCTGAAAAATACAGATCTATGCATTATACATCCACACACGCACACACACAAACACACATGAAACACACACTCATTACCCCTCATCAACAAGACGTATGCTCTTTGGGTTCTTTGGGTCTGTTGGGGTTAATTTGCAAACCATTTATTACTTTATTATCATGTCATGTCTTTATTCACGTGATGCTCGCTATGCCATATGCATAACATTATAACACCATAATTGCTGACACTTCAAGTGCAAGATTATTTCTTCCTTAAATGAAGTGATAGTGTGTTTCCATTGTTGTGGATGACAGGGGAGGAGACATAAGAGTTAATTAACTATGATTAGGAAGAGCTACAGTCGCTGAACAAGCCGGGTTCTAGCTACTATACTCGGCTCGGTAATTGCTTCCTTTCCTTTCCTTTCCTTCACTTCATTTTCCTCTCCTTTCCACTCACTGCCCCCTTATTTTTCTTCCCTCTGTCCATCCATGCGTGAGACATTTTCCTCTGAAGAGGAGAGCTGGAGAGCCCTCTGCTGCTTAAATCAGGTATTTCATCCCCAGACATAAATAAAACAAGGACGTGGAGTTGTTTACCGTACACATAGATGTTTGAAAAAGTATCATCTGCATGGATGTAAAGGAAAAATGTAATTAAAATATCAGGATGTTGTGCTTTATAATTCTTTACAGAAACTTAGTTAAATCTGTCTCTTGAAGGAAGCCAGAGCGGAGGTCGTGACCTTCTTTTTAAGCTGGTATCAGAGGACATCTTACAAAACAAGAAACACTCTCTGAATCCTTTTGATTAAAATAAGAATCAAAGCAAACAATAAAAACAACAGATAAACACTGCAGAGACAATCCAGATTGAAACCTTTTTAACCTTTTCTGCTAATAGTTTGTTCAAAACAGCAACTTCCCTGTACTCTGCAATGCATCCAGGACTGTTCTTCATGCAGGCCCACTCCAGTGAGATTCTAGGAGTGTCTGTGACAATGACTGTATATATAGTTGGACAACGCGTCTCCATCTGCTCCCATTGTCCAAAATTGATGCCAAAATAGCCCCTGTGATAGGCGCTGCCATCTTGCGATGGCTACGTCATATGGAGCCAGAGACTGCGCAGTAGAGATCGGCGAGTGAAGCGGCCGTAGCCACTTCCGCTAACCAACACACACTTAACTTACCGAAACAACAGCAAGGATCCCGCACACCGGCGTGTTTAACAGCAGAACAGCTTCTCTGTGTTGGTCTAAGGTTAACGTCCACAGGTATGGAAACTTCAATGACTGTAGTGATTGTTGTAGCTATGTTTCCACTCGCGGATCGTCCTCCACTCTGCTCACCCGGAACTGATCGGAGATCAGAGCTGTCAATCATCATTTTGACAGCATCAAATAACTAATTAAAAATAAACTTGTCAGAAAAATGAACACTTGGACGTAAATCAGCATGATAAGAACGAACCATAATGACAGAAACCATGTTTGCGAAACGTTTATTTGGCGTGTATTTAGATTTTATAGTTTGACTCATGTCCCACCTGTTAACGTGGAGGAGGTTTATGAGCTATACTGCAGCCAGTCAGCAGGGGGCGCTCTAAATGTTTTGGCTTCAGTTTTAGGGAGCTGTCATGTCGTCCATCTTTTTATACAGCCTATGGTCTGTGACAATACACCACTGGCTTCTTATTTGCTGACAGTGACTATAGGTCATAACCTCTGACCTCTACCCACCACTGCCAGTGGTTTTACCTTAGCAGTTTTACAGGTTCATAAAGGGAGAAATAAAGTTGACAGGAGCATTTAGAGTGTGTTGCACTAAATACCACCACCTGCAGTTCATTGCTTACACTTCCTTCCTGTTTTATACTGTTAAACTTCCACCACCACTTCAACCCTTCTCATTTTCCAACTGACACTCCTCTCAGTGCTGTAGTTCCTGACCTGCGGTTTTTCAGTTGAAGCGAGTTCACGTACACTGCTCCATTAGAAAATGGAGCCTTTTGTGTTGTTGATCCATTTCTAACTTTGTTGCCTAATATGAGATGTAAAACTATCCACAGTGAGGTCGATTGATTCGTAAATGATGCATTGTTAGGATGTGCTGGTTTTTAAATTGAATTTAAACAAACTGCGATTAACGTTACGTCATTATTGGGGGATTGTGTCAGAAATGGCAGATATGGATGTAAAAGCAAAATCCTTCTGCTCTGTATTGTGCTTTTGTTCTCGTCTTTGTTCTGTATCTTTAAATCATGCAGATTCACCCCTCAATCAGCTTTCTTCTTCTGCTCTTTGTTTTCTCTTTCTTATTGGCTCCTTCCCCGCTGTATTTTTCCCTCATCATCTTAACATCTTTCCTCCAATTTTTCATGAGTGGCTTATTCTGGTTAAAATCAAATTACCGCTGAACTCAGATATGATCAAAAGCTGCCTAAAGGCCTCACAGTTTGTGACGTCACAGAGAGGCTGAGATATTCTTCCTGGTGTTGAAGACAAAAGTTTGTAAACATTTATTTTATTTGTATTTACACTTTTATGTAACACTTACAAACAATTATGCATAAGCGTATTTATAATGAAGGCTTTCTTTACACTAACACTGTTCACTGTTCATAAAATAATCTCAAAATGTTCTTGATGTCTTACAGACATACTGCCATATTGATCAGCAATTATCAATCATCATAATCTGATTTTAAATGACCAATGACAGTCATGTAAAAGACCACACCTACAACTTACAAAATCAGAGGGTCTCCTCTGACATCACCGGCAGCACTGTAAACCCACTTGACCTTTGACATTTAACAGCTATGGTGCCACATTACAGTGTCAAAGCCTACATAAGTCACCTCTAGGATCAGCTTTGTGCATGTGTGCAGTAAATAAATATACAGTATATTAACAATCCATATTAACACCAGCGTGTGTGGACAGTTTAGTCCCAGCATGTGTGTGTCTGTGTGTTTGTGTGTGTTGAAAATGTATTTCTATGTGTCTGATCAGCGAGCTCTTTGAAGCAAACCTCCCCTCCGCCCCTCCTGCTCCTCAGTAGATGAAAGCTGATATGTGTGATTGAGAGTCGTCCCGCTTCTCCTTACACGCTGCCCATTCACAGCGATGAAAAAGGAGGATGATCTAATATTGTGGCAGTTATGATGCTATCACAAGTCGGAGCTTCCCGTTTGGATAACACTGAAGAAAGGATTGAATGGGTTGTTTTGTCTCTGTGTGCAATGGATGCTTGTCAGCGGGTTTCTGGATTTCTGACTTTAAAGTTTCTGTAAACATAAAAAACGAAACAGTGTGAGGCAGAGAAGAGAGCGCAGGGGGATTTCAACAAGGCAGTGAAATGTGATTGGGGTGAAGGAGGCAGGTGGCTGGCCTGCTGTACACCAACCAAACCCACAAACAGCTGTTCATTTCTCAAAGCCCCCCTTGTACCCCCCCTGCAAGCATCAATTCACTCTCTATCCCCCCTATATCCATCCCTCTCCTGCTCCACCCCCCGCCCCCACGCTCTATCAAAACCTACTCTTTCTGTCTATAGTCCATCCAGCCATTCGTCCCTCCCACCTCGCTCTGCCTCAGCTCTCGCCGACTTTGATTGCACGCCAAAATCAGGACAGGGGCCACAGCTGGTTCATCCATACATTTCTCACCTTCCGCTCTATGGACTCATCATTTAAAGCATCAATAAAGACAACAATCAGGAGAATAAGGCAAGGGTGCACTTGAGTGGAAGAAATATTTATACACACAAAACAATGCTTAGAAAAAACAGTCTTTGAAGAACAAATATTGTCGCTTTATGCCAGTTTTTACAGAAATAAAGCTCAGAAAGTAAAGAAAACTGATACAAAAATATGCGTCACTGACTGTATGCTACATGACATTCAAAGGGTGGTGCTGTGATATCGATCATGTCATTCCAGCCAGTATTTACATCCCACAAGTGTGCAGCTGAGTCCCAAAGCGGGACATAAAAAGGTCAGTCTTTTCTTAACCCGCAGGCGGCTCACTTGCTGGCACGCAACGCACGGGCCACCAGCATGAAAACCATCCCTGAGATGAGCTCCAGAGGCACGCCGGCAGCTGCCACCATGAATGACAGGCCGTAGAGCACAGAGACCGTTGCATTCGGACAGGCCTCCCCTCTCTCCTGCAGGACGTAGCGCTTCACATCCACCACCTCCATCCACAGGACGTAGAGCAGCAGCATGAACAGGAACAAGCAGGCTGGGGAGTGACAGACAGAGTATCAGGGACACAGTTAGAAGCTATCACTGCTGAGAGGAATGCAGCTTCTACTCATCTCTACTGTTAGCATGGTCGCACTGTTTAAACCTGCTGTTGTTATAGCGACTGTGCTATATATGGCTATGTGTTTGTCATGTGACAGGTATGAACAGCTGACAGCAGCAATGTCTGCAACATGTGTTTGTGTCTGTACCCTCACATTTTCCCCTGGCGGCATATTTAACTATAAAGTCCGCCCATGCACACAGGCTATATTTTACCAGCAGCGATGAGGAAAGCACCGCCCAGCTTGAACAGTTTGTGGCTGATGAAGGGGACACCGCAGACCAAGAGGAAGCCTCCAGTGAGAGCTGCGACCAGGCCGAGGATTATCAGCACGGTCCAGAAACCACGAAACACTGCAAGAGAAACAACCAGGCCACCATCAGAGCAGTGATGTATCTGTGTAGGCCCACTGTATATAGCATTAGGGTGTTTACTATAAGCAATGTCACTGAGGTCATGTTCTCTGTATTACTTTTTGCTACCTGGGGGGATAACATTGTACATGACATTGACATTTTGAAACACGCTTTTTTTTATTTGCCAGGAATAGGTGTGAAACTCAAACTAGTTCAACCATTCCCAAACTGTAACATCCACATTACAGATTGTTAAGCAAAAAAATAAATGCAAATAACAAAACGTTTCATTTAGGCTATTGTTAATGACCTCTTGTAGCCCACCACAAACCACCAGGGGGCTGCGGCCCACACATTAGGAATCACTGAAGTAGTAGATTACTAGCTTAGCATCAGGCCTCAGTTTAAAATGAGCCAGGAGGCATTTTTAAAGCAAATGATATCTAATGTGTTTAAAGCAGACATGAACTTCTATATTAATGTTTTTAAAACATATGTGGTTTTAACTACAGATGTATTCCTGACTATATCTCATGGGTGCAATCCAAAACACACACAATATAACGTGATCTTTAGAGGTGCTATTGGTGGGTTTTGTCACTTGGACAATTGGACAGAACCAGGCTAGCTATTTCTCCTAACTTGCAGTTTTTATGCTAAGCTAGGCTAACAGCATCTTGGCCTGAAAACAATATGGAGATTCAAGGTTCAAGGTATCTTTTCAACATACGAGAGTGGTATCAATCCTCTCATCCGAAAGAGTAAAGACAAAGGTAGAACATTTCATTTACCAAATGTCAAACTTTTTCTTGAAAAACTTGAACATGTTGGTGTTTTTAAAAAGAATACTATGTAAGTGACTGCCTTTAAGACAATACAACAATAAAGGAGACAGTTGTTTCTCTTGAAGATTTTCATTTAAATAAATGCCTGTTAAGTCATTGTCTATCGCCGAATGAGGTAACACAATGGTGATTGAGCCTATGGCCCACTGATGAAAGCCTTTACATTTGCAGTTTGTAGTATTATTACGGACTGGCTGTGTGGTGCGAGTTTCGCAGAAATAATCACAAGCGGCGCCCAGTTAGTGACGCGTTTTCCATCACCCAGTAGTGGTTGGTCTGCCAGAGAGGATAGGCGGAGCTAAGCAGCTGCTTTTCCGGTCTCTGCAAGTGTTGCGAGTAAACAGTGATCTACTATGGCCGAACAAACAAAGAAAAGATTGATGACTACAGATACAACTTCAACAATAAGTGAAAATCCAAAGAAAAAGAAACAAATTTGACGCTCAGATGGAGTCACACTGGCAAACTTTGACCCATGACCTCAGTATTCCTTAAATCTCTGACCCTTGTTCACACCAGCTTTGCACTCGTTTTGCTTTTCCAAGTCATTTAGATGCATTCAACTCTTCAACTTCTTACGTTACTGTATGATGTGTATGATGATACATGATGATGATGATACTGTATGATGACTGTTATTTTTACAATAAATGACCAAACGTAACCTCCACATTTGTGTTAAGATGATAAGGAAGTGTTTGTAGATGGTTGACAAATAAAAGGTTATAAGGTGTTAAGCCAAGGTTAGCATCCAGAACAGCTTCTTGCATCGATTCTACAAGTCGGTCCAACTCAAAGGGATCAAACACCGCTTATTCATTGTTACCTCATTTGGTGATTGTTTATTTTATACTCAACAACTATTCACTGAGCATCACACTCTCTCATCTGTAAGTGTGTGAATGCAATTGTTACCTGCTGTACCATCATAGCTTGGATGAGGCACCTGTCCAAGTGCGACAGGCAGAGGGAAGAGGTAACCATGGATACAGACCTTAGATTCTGGCTGGTTTGCTACATGAAAAAGATAAAAAACAATTACTATAATGTACTTTAAAGATGACACATGTACTGTATGATACACTGAGAGAAATAAAAACACCACATGAGAATAAAACTTACAGAAAAGCAAAAACATATCCACAAACTAAGAGAAATCGAACACATTCTTCTTGCTCCTCTCATGTTTTCTGTCAAATGTACAAATCATAGACATTACTCTTTTCGGCCCTTGTTAGCGTGTCAAGCCAACCACACTTCCAAGCATGAGACATGCAACCACATTGGAACAGCCCCAACAAAAACGTGCGGCCTACATACTGAAGAGAGTGGCCAGGACCGCATGTGCTGTGGGCTCCACCTGAAACACACATCTCCAGAAGAAGCCCTCGTGGTGCAGAGTGAGCGATGGAGGAGAGGACGAGACAGCTTCCACTACCTGGATCTGAATGAGACAAAGAGTGACATCAGCAGACAAACCGAGAGATGGACGCTCAAATGCCTGCAGATGGATGAACCTTAATGTCTGTCAGCTTTGTCAACACGTGTCTGTTCGCTGCTCTGCGCGGTTCCGCACTTCAGCGGTGCCACGGCATCAAACGTGGTTCTGATTATGGCCTGCTCGTCTGTGAGGTTTTCAAGGGGAACTTATGAAACACGCATGAGTGAAAGTCTCCATTTGCTTGTCAAAAATATGATTGATGGTGCTGAAACACACACACAGCAACTTTAATCATCCTCTTTTATTGAAAATGAAAGACTTTGTTGTGCTGTGATGTCGGGGAGGAGTTCACCGGGGGATTAGCTTTGAGAAATATATCCCTTACTTTGCATTACGGGCACTTTCTCACAAATGTGGCGTGGAAGAATAAACTGGAAAATAAAAGGGCAATCCACTGAGTTTATGCATGAAGACTGACTTGCCGAGTACTTTGCTGCCCATTAAAATAGTTGTGTGAATGCTCTGGGGTAGCTCTGTCATCGCTAAGGAAATAACCTGGATGATGTCATCATTATGTAAATGAGGGAAGAAACCTTCCCGAATGGACTGCCAAGGCGAAAGCCATGCTGGTGGGGTGGCACACCTTTTTCTTGATATATCTCAACTGTTACAAAGATTACTTCCGATGAAATCGTATGCAGACATTTGCTAAGACAGGGCTGCATGGTGGTGCAGCGGTAAGCACTGTCACAGTGAGAAGGTTCCTGGTTTAAATCCTGGTTTTCGGGTGTAGGAGTCCTTTCTGTGTGGAGTTCTCCCTGTGTCTGCGTGGGTTCTCTCCAGGTACCGTAGCTCCCTCCCACAGTCCAAAGAACCCGGCTCGTTAGGTTAATAGTTGATTCTTCGCCGGTTTGGCTTAGCGGTTAAATCTGCGACCATATACAGAGGCTATAGTCCTCAATGCGGCGACCCCAGTTCAACTCCAGCCCCAAAAATAATAATAATAATAAAAAAAGAAAGATTGTCTGTCTATGTGTCAGCCCTGTGATTGACCCCGCCTCTCGCCCAACGACAGTTGGGATCGGCTCCAGCCCTGCGCGACCCTGAACAGGATAAGCGGTAGATAATGGATGGCTGGATTAGCTAAACTACTTTGTGTTTAGTACTTATTTGTGAGAACATACTAGAACACTAAATTAAGAAGTGGAACAATGTACGCAAAACACTCAATTAGCATCAGCATGTTTGTGTTTTGATTAGGCACAAGTTAGCCTTCTGCCTTAGCCTTTAGCTCAAGGTGCCATAGTAGAGCCTCACAGAGCCTTAAGTATGGTGGTAGACAATTAGTCTTGAAGAATAGAAAGCCTGCATTACAAAGTAGGGGCAATGAAGTTTAAAATACATTGGCGTTTTTACGAGACATAAGGTCTAATAAAGTGATGCATCATGGGCAGTGTAGGATCCAGTGTTTTGTTATAAATCTTTAAAGTCAACCGTTTGAGTAAACAATTATAGTACCTCTTTAAATATCCTATAGTGAAATCGCTCGCACGCCACTGTCTACACTCGTCTGATCAGGTTCCACTTTGGTCTTTTTGAGGTTCTCACATGTCATGTTTCTGTGATAAAAATACTGAACTGCTGGGACTATTATTATGCACATTTGTTTAGTTGGACGTCACCAAGCTACCCTGACAGCAAGCAGTGAGGTTTGCATTAATGTATGTGCTATATAATGAATATTGAGTATTGTGTGCACACATGTATCCATCCTACCTCAGTCCCATTGGCATCTTTTTCGCCCGTCAGTGTTGTTTGTGTCGGCCATGTATACGGTCCACAGTTGTCGCTGGCCACCAGCCAATAGTCGGTACCAAAGGATACGAAGAAACACAGAGTTCCTAAAAGCCCAAATATCCCCCCTGCCAAGGTTGCAGCTCCCACCCTCATGACTCCAGCTTATAACCTCCTTCAAAATCAATAACTCCTCAGCTCCTCACTGGCGTCCACTCTGCAGCCCTCTGCCCAGTCCTAAAGCAAACAGCCTGGCTCCCCCAGCCACTCCCTGGCATGCTGGGAGCTGTGGGGAAAAGAAGCTTGAGTAACTGAGGGGGTCAGGCGGGGGGACGAGAGTTATTTTAGGAGGCAGTAAGCCTGTCCTTGTCAAATTACTGGAGAGTCTGCTGTTCATTTAGAAAGGAAACAAGGAGAGGCAGGATTGGTTTGTGCATGTGCTTGTAAAGCGGACGAGTATCAGCATTTATGACTGCAAGGTATTTCTACGGAAGGTGTTACACTTTGAAAATAAATTAGACTCCAGACGCAAATGACCGTCACACCTCCAGCAAAGGAGTTTCAGATGTAAATCGAGGGGCTTCAGAAAGCTTTATTGCAGCTGGCAAACACTCGCAATTAAACCAGAGGGTGAAATATTTCATAAGTTTTACAGTTTTAATTGGAAGATTTCCATGAAATTGCTAAAGCCTTTTATCAGTCCAGTCCTCAAAACCCACACCTCTATGGCTAAATAAATATGAGGTACCTAACACACCGAATTCTCTCTTTTTGTTTCTATTCCTCTCTTTCCGCCTCTCTCAGAGTCTGTACTCATTGCTGCTTCTCGTTCTCCACCACAAAGCTGAGGTGCTTCTTGGGGGCTGCTCCCACAGGTGCTTGGTGTTGAGGAGCGATCTGGTCGTCTCTGGCAGCTGAAGGAGAATTTGGATCCGCTGTCTGAGCCGATGCTGCTGGGAAGGATGAGTCCTGAAAGAAGGGCCTCGGGCTCATGGAGCACACTGACGAGAGAGGAATCAAAAAGTGAGAATAGTTGCAGCATAGATGCCAAGGTCAAAGGTCAGGAGGTGGAAGGAGACTAGGGACAGTCTGATGATATTCCTCTATAATCTTAACCTGGGTTTTTTTTTATTATACAAGGGCAGAAAGGTTGAGAGAAAACTTGAATTGTGTACTGCATGCATAAAAACGTCTGGTCTCAAATTCCTTCTTGTTCATTTACCAGTGATTGTCTGTTCCCACAATGGTTTCTTATATATCAATAAATACATACATATCCTTGGATCCTGGGTCTGGGACAGATGTAAGAAACTTGAGTGTAAATCTATACACCAACCAGCCATAACATTAAGACCACCTGTCTAATATTGTGTCCTCCTTTTGCCCCCAAAACAGCCCTGACCCATCGTGGCATGGACTCCACTAGACCTCTGAAAGTGTGCTGAGGTATCTGGCACCAAGACGTTAGCAACAGATCCTTTAAGTGCTAAGTAAGTTGCGAGGTGGAGCCTCCATGGATCGGACTTGTTTGTCCAACACATCCCACACTCGACTGGATTGAGATCTGGGGAATTTGGAGGCAACACCTTGAAGTCGTTGTCGTGTTCCTCAAACCATTCCTGAACCATGTTTGCAGAGTGGCAGGGCGCATCATCCTGCTGAAAGAGGACACTGCCATTAGGGAATATTGTTTCCTTTAAGGGGTGTACTTGGTCTGCAACAATGTTTAGGTAGGTGGTACGTGTCAAAGTAACATCCACATGAATGGCAGGACCCAAGGTTTCCCAGCAGAAACAGATGCCCAAAGCAGATGCAGCCTCCGCTGGCTTGCCTTCTTCCCATAGTGCATCCTGGTGCCATGTCTTCCCCAGGTAAGAGACGCACACGCACCATCCACATGATGTAAAAGAAAATGCATCAGACCAGGCCTCCTTCTTCCAGTTCTGATGTTCACGTGCCCATTGTAGGCTTTCAGTGGAGGTCAGGGGTCAGCATGGGCTCCCTGACCGCAAACCGTGATGCTCCGTGTGTTCTGACACTCTTCTATCAGAACCAGCTTCAACTTGTTCAGCAGTTTGAGCTTCAGTAGCTCTTCTGTTAGATCGGACCACATGGGCCAGCCTTCGCTCACCACACACATCAATGAGCCTTGGACCATGAGCCTGTCGCCAGTTCACAGGTTTTCCTTCCTTGGACCACTTTTGGTCGGTACTGACTGCAGAGCGGGAACACCCCACATGAGCTGCAGGTTTGGAGATGCTCTGACCCAGTCGTCTCGCCATCACAATCTGACCCTTGTCAAAGTTGCTCACATCCTCACGCTTGCCAATTTTTCCTGCTTCTAACACATCAACTTTGAGGATAAAATGTTCACTTGCTGCCTAATATGTTCCATCCATGTATATTTTGTCTAATGCATGTGTTCAGTATATTTATATGTATCAAATAGTGACTTTACCTGTGTGAGACCTGATGAGTCCTTTTCTTGCTCTGTGTATGCCACTGAACTCTCCGTCCTCTCTCTGTCACAAAGGAAGTACACATTAGAGCATACTGCATATTCACAGAGCCAAAGAGTTGTTTGAAATCATATTAAGTCCTTATAAACTTTTGAGGTCATTTAAATTAAATCCATTTGATGAATAAATTGAACTTTAAATGGGTTCAAAAGATCTCAAGACATTTTGTTGGACACATCTGAGGACAATTTCAGGGTTTTTTTTAACCCTACGATGAAAACACACTGTATTTGTTGAAATTTAAATAAGCAGAAACAAGAAATGGAACTGAAAGAGCTGCATGTGTGTACTTTACATATAGCACCTGTGTGATGGTGTATCTCTCTCCCAGACTCTGGTGTCTGTAAAGAGGCTTCCTCACTCTGTCCCTGCTGGCGTCCTGGTGCAGAGTGTGTCTGCTGTAGGCTGGTGTCTGCTGGAGTGTAACACATACATGACCCCAGATATAAAACAATAGTACATAGCTGTGGTGCATGTTCAGTCAAGTTAAAACCAAAGCTGTGAGTTTACCTTGTTGTTAAAGCTTTGAAGGTTTCTGGAGAGAATGCGCCTGATGCTGTCCATCTCCTCTGGTAAGAGCGGGCGGCTGTGGGAGCGAGGGTCCACTCTGAAAGCAATGCGTTAATATTCACAACCATTTGGACAAACACAGAGCTCTCACGACTGACGTGTAAAGACTGACATATGTAATGAGTTTGCAGTAGCATTCATGGGGTTTTAAGTAGGAAGAAGTCGGGAAAACTGATGTGTTGAACACAAAGGAACAGCCCTTTCTTCAAGAGATGTGATATCATGTTAAAAATATGTTTCCTTACAGTGGTGGCGCCTCCTCGTCTCCCCTCTGCTCCCTTCTCTCCAGCTCCTGGTAAACTCTGAGGATGCTGGAGCGAGCCTGGTGATCGTCACGGATCAGGAAACGACGAAGGTACTTCTTGTTGAACTGCTCGAACCTCACACACGCACCAGATATATAAAACACATTACAGTAGCCATTTGACAAAGGCCCGGCAGTTTGAAACTTTTTGACGGTGGTATCTGCTGCCACCTATTGGTTAGTTTGGATCTTATTATTATGTGTATGCAGAGACTTGTCGGGTAGAAGGTAGAGTACAAGCAGAGAAAACTAACTTGTCTTTCCAGTAGTGCTGCCCCCAGTAGCCAACCACATCCTCTATTCCTGCCAGCAGGTGATCAATGAGCTGAAAGGAGACACGATGCAGGTGTATCACTCATACATTCGTCTCTTTGAATCTTTTCCTACTCAGCATGTGTCATGTTTTATGTTTCCAAGTGAGTGGCCACACTGCATTTCTACAAAGAGGAGAATTCTGAAAAGTGATTTTACTTTTTCTGCTGAACACAATTATCTTAATTTTCTCAGATGAAAGGAAAGAAAAAAGTCACAAATGCAGAGGGGATCTGGGTTTACACACATGACCCCAGAGCAAGATGAAAGATGAGTTTCTATTACTGAAGCACCACTAAACCCATTGTTATTCCATCTGTCTTAACAAGGAGGATGCAATTTAGTACTTCAATGCTGTATGTTGAACCAAAACAGAGGATACACACATCTGAGAAGTGTACATAGGAAGATACATAACCTTATTGTCTTTAGGAAGATAATCTACTTTGTTATTCCAAAAGTCAAAGAGTGTAAATAGTGAGCAATTAAAGCTAATGATGAACGTTATTTGTGTAACTGGGCGTGGTATTATGGGGCGGCTGTGGCTCAGTGGTAGAGTCGGTTGTTTCTCAATCGTATGGTTGGTGGTTTGATCCCTGACAGCTTCAGTCACACGTCGAAGTGTCCTTTGCTTAAACCTGCAAGACACTGAACCCCAAATTGCTCCTGAAGGAGTAGCCATCGGGTATGAATGTGCATAGATACTGAGATCGGCACTCAGTGTGTGAATGTGACATGTAGTGTAAAAGTGCTTTGAGCGGTCTGAAGATAAGAAAAGTGCTATATAAGTGCAGTCCATTTACTATTTACGATAATGGTATAGCTAAGAAGTAGGTGAGTAAAAACCGAATGAATGATGTATTGAAGAGACGTGAAATATTCTGGGATGCATGGTGGTGCAGTGGTTAGCGGGTTCCTTCTGGGTATGTCGGTTTCTTCCCACAGCCCAAAGAACGAATGTGCCGACCTGTCCAGGGTGTACCCCGCCTCTCGCCCAATGACAGCTGAGATAGGGTCCAGCCCCCCCGCGACCCTGAAAACTTTATAGAGTTGACTAAATATTCCTGGATATATAGCATACATAACATTTCTTAAAGACATGAGAAGGCCCAGCTCTGTCCTCCCTCACCCGGCTGTGGATCTCCTCACTGACAGTAGGCAGAGCTCTCTTCTTCCTCTTCACATCCAGCAGCTCTACGAGAGGCTTGATGGTCATCCCCTGGAAACCAGACAAACCCAAACTCAGAAAAATAAAACCAAGTAAGTCCACCATGAAGAAAAAACTACAAGGAACTTGTTTTTCATCAGACTGAAAAAATGAAATTGATTTCCACCTGCACAAAGACGGTGAAGAGGATGACCACAATGGTAGTTGTGATGAAGAGTCTTTTCTTTGGGAAGTCATCGATCAGGAAGACAAGGGAGAAACAGATTGCTCCTCTCAGGCCTCCGTAGGCAATGATGAACTGATCTCGAAAGGTCACGGTGTTCCTCCGCAGCTTGTTCACCACAGCAGTCAGCAGGAGAACACCTTCAGAGGAGAAACATGTGTTGCTTCCTCTACGTAGACAACTGTTTATAAAGCACCTATAGCCAGAACATCATTTGTGTTATCTACCTGTGGCCCTCCAGACAAGGCAGAGCAGCAGCGTAGAGCAGACAAAGGGCCAGCTCCACATATGGACGTCCTGTATTGTGGACACGCCCAGGAAGATGAAGATCAGGGTCTCACTCACGCTGCTCCACATCTTCAGGAAGTACTGGATGCTGGTGTTGCTGCGTTCGGACACATTAGCCTCCACATACTGCTTCATGGTCACGGCACAGGTCACAATGCTGCAGAAAAGGGGGGATAAAGATGAGACGATATCAAATTAGCATAGCTAAACCTTCCTAAAATAGGAGGTGTTTGAGTTTAAGTTGCTATTCAGCAGCACTCACGCCATGATGCCAGAGAGGTGGAGCATCTCTGAGGTCAGGTAGGATAGGTAGGAGTAGAGGAAGACAAAGAGCGGGGCAATGACCTGAGCTCTGGAGGTGAAGCGAGAGGTCAGGGCTGCCACCAAGCCAAAGAAAAGGCCCACAAACAGGCCACCAAGACCCACCACCACCACCCTGCATCCACCCAGCAACACATCCAGCCCCGACACCGACGGCAGTCGGAGGAAGGATTCAAACAGCTTGTAGAGCACCTGGAAGGAAGAGAGATCTATTATGCACAGAATACAGGTTTACAATTTATCTTGAGACCGCCTCTCCCCTCACCACGGTAACAGCGTCGTTGAGCAGCGACTCTCCAAACACCAGGATATGAAGCTGATCGTTAACATGCATCTCCTGGAAGACAGAGAGCACGGCCACGGGGTCGACGGCTGCGATCAGAGAGCCAAACAGCAGGCAGTGCAGCAGAGACACGTCTCCCAGGGAGCTCTGGGCCAGCAGACACACGCCGTACAGAGACAGGCCGATGCCCAGAACGTTCCATAAGGTCCCCAGCACTGCATACCTGGAGAAGTGTAATACAGAGGCAGAAGAATTACAGTACGCAATAAGGTACATACCACCTGAAGCAATATGTCCCTGATATTGTATTTTTTCTTAAACCTGCATGGATTACTAATATTTGGTCACTTCTTATGCACAGTAAGCTGTAAACACAACACGATACATTAACGCCTTAGTTTATATGGTGAACGTGTTACTAAACAGTTGCTTACTTACATTCAGTCAGTTTAAAACAGTTAGATATCAGAATAACCGCATTCATTTGGCATCTGGATAACTGGTGAAAGTTAGTCCACTCTCCTAACTCCCCTTTTAGCTCTGCTTTGCTCTCCACTGAATGCTAATGCTCCAGTATGTTCACCAGCTAGCTGCTAACTTTCTGTCAGCCATTTGGTGCTGGTCAGTAGTGTAGGGCGACAGTGGGTTTATCCCCGGCTACTGAAATCTCGTCTAATATATGACAGTGACACAGATGGAACACAAAATGTTACGTAGAGCTTAGGTTCACTGAAGAGCAGGTTGATTGTTCTTCACTTTAACAGCCCCCCACTTTAACAGTGCTAAATGCTAACATTAGCATGCAAACATTCTCACATTCAGAAAGTAGTTAACATACTGAAGTTATCAGGTATATTAACCATGTTTAGGCTCATAGTTTAGAGTGTTAGCATGCTGACATTCTTATTGCTAAATAAAAAGCAAAGTCATGGTAATGTAAGCAGTTTTTCAATCATCATAAGCTTAATAATTTAGTTGGAATGACCAACAATATTGTCATCGCTTGAGCCATGCGTGGCTGAAAGATACTGACAGAAGAATTATATATATTTTTTCTGTTTGACAAGATTATTTATCTTTCTTCGGAGCCTTTGTTGAGGTCGTAACAATCTTATTCTTTAATTGAAAATCAAATGTGAGGTGTGTTATGCATTATAAAGGCTATAGGCTATGTGCTAGTCAGTCCCTCCAGGATTTCACAGGCATTTTCTGAATGTTGCGGCCAAAAATGCCTGATTTTGTGGCAGATTTGCAAAAAAAGTTGTGCTGTTTTGTGGGTTTTTTTTTCTTTAACCCATTACACATCCACTGTGAGCAACTGGGATAAACGCTCCAATAAAGCCATCTATTGGCTGAGCGAGCTGTTGGTCTTCAGACATCACTTCCAGTCGATATCTGTGTCAGGACTCCAAATAAAATAAGTAAAAACTGAATGACACTAAAGTCAATAGCCATTAAAAGCTCATTTCCCACATGCACATTAAATGCTATCCATATGTGCAAGGTGGAATCTAAATGTTGTTTAATACACCTTTACTTCAGCTGCTGCGGCAGCATAAAATGACAAAACAGGGGCTTACTATCTGACAATGACTGTTTAAAATCAGTGCCGGCACAAACATCAGTTAATTAATAATAAAACGCCCTCAGATGTTTACAACATTGCAGGCCTCAGGGGATAAATATATAATGAATATTAAATAAGTCAGTTTGGTGACTGGAAATACGATTATTCAAATTTGCAGAAAAGTTGACGCAATTGGTTGAATTTGCAGGAATTCAACTTTGCAACTTCCTGGAGGGACTGACCACTATATTTTCCTGCAATTTAGAGATATTTTGCTCAATTGAAAACCTGAATGGTAAAAGAACTTGTTACTCTGTCTAATATTTGTACACAGAGCCACACCAGCATACACACACGCGTATTAAAATCAATGGCCATGCACCAACCAGAGGATGGTGCCGAGGTTTTCAAAGAACAGCCTCCCTGGCAAGAAGTATCCTGCATCCAAGACGATGGGTGGGAGCAGAAAGAGGAAGAACGCATCGGCGCTGAGAGTCGGAGGAGCGGAGTGGCGAACACCGTAGATCACTCCTCCAACCAGGAGGCCCACCATGATGAGGAGACAGCTCTCTGGGACGACAGCTGGCACTCGACCTGACCAGTGGAAACCTGGAGATAAGAGACATAAAAGAAAGTTAGACAAACTTGTTACTTTCTGAACTGCTTCTGCTCCCCTTCATCCATCTAAATCACAGGTATGAAGCTACATCAGCAGGTAAACTCATACAGTATCTGATAGTAAGTAAGTAACAGGAACAGGATTGTCAATTAACTTCAGCATACCCAGCTTGGCCAGTGAGGCCAGCATGATCCACAGCACAATCTCAAAGGGAGCCTGCACATGGTGATAGTCCACGCTGAAAACCCTCAGAGCCATGGGTAAATCCACAGACAGGCTGCCATCACTGCTGTTGAAGCCCAGCACAGGAGGCAGGTTGTGGGGCTGAGGGCGTGCAGTAGGAGGGGTCAGGGCCAAACATGCAGGCCAAACCAGGCAGACAGAGAGAGTCCACAGAGCAGCCATCCTGCAGCCATGCTGGGTGAACAGGAGAGAGGGGCAGGGAGTGAATAGGGCAGGGGTTTTGGAGATAGGGGCCAGCAGCACACACACATGCACACACACATTCACTCAAAACAACCTGAACACAACTCCTGCAGCCACTAATGTGCACAGGAATCCCTGAGCTAGCACTGATATCCAACCAGCAGGACAGAGCTTAACACACACACACACACACATACTTGTTTAGGCACACTTTGGGGACGCATAAAAAACTAACCTCTTCAGGGACACATGAATCTGAGTGGTGTAGAATGAAGATTAAACCAACAGCAGATTACAAATGACAGGGACATTTTTCAAATCACTTTATATTACAGACACAACCATCTTTGTTTAATGTGACACCTTCAGCTCCCTGTGACTGAGCAGACTTTGGGGACGAGATTCTCTTTCATGTTGTTCGTTTTTTGACGATGAAAGGCTGTTACAATCTGTTGATTTTTTGTCCTTTGCATTTCAGTGATAATGTCTTTAACCTGTTGAAGGTAAGTGTAGTGCTCATGACAGAATCCCAAAATGATGAGAAAGAGAACAATGACCTTGCCCTTAAAAACAAGTCCAACTCACTTGATACCACAAATGGAAAATGAAGACGTGAGTGCAACATTGAAGGATTGTCTTACATTACAGGATTGGATAACAGGACTCAACAAGTCAAGAGTCAATGAGGAACTTTATATTCAGTACTCATAACCATTTTGAAGTTGCTTAAAGTTTATTCTCAGAGACAAAAATTCAAGTCAAGTCAAAAAATCAAACTCTCAGATTGGATTTGTTAAATTAAAATCTCCAAATTCCCACTAAATATATTTCAAGTTGAATCAACATATTAATTGTGTGAAATTTTGAAAAGCCAATGAACAAAGTTTAAAAAGAAAAGAAAAAGCAAAAAGCAGACGTATTTATCAGTAAATATATTTACACATAAACTAAGTCAATTTATTTATGCGTCTTTACATTTCTGCCACTGATTCCGGTATCAGTATTTCCATCTATTCTCCACTGCCTGGCCCTTTTGCACTTTGCCTCGCTGCACATGAACCAGTTTGCTTGGAGAAGCCATCACCATCCGTGATGTTAGGACCACTTTCTGTGGGTGCACCATTAAAACAGAACCCTTGGTCACATGCCCTTTTTTTATACGAGGAGCTTTTTTGTTTACCCCTGACAATTATGTGTGTGATCCTTATTTAACCTATTTATCACATTTTGATTCTAAAAATGAAATAAAAAAACATTTTATTTATTATTATTATTATTATTATTATTATTATTATATTAAGGTATCCAGGTAAAAAAAAAAAAGCATCAGCCACATCAGTCTATGGTTTGTACACGCTTTTATTTTGAAGTGTTTTCCAAGACGTTGTTGTTGGTTTTTTTTAACTTTATTTGGCTCTGAAAGTACCGTCACTCACTCACTTACTCACTCAGTCAGTCAGTCACATACAGACCCATGTGTAGGGCTGACCCCGGCGCTGAGCCAAAAATAACAGGTGTTAAAGGGAAGTGTGCAAGAGGACTACATGTGTCTTGGTAATAGGACATTTTCAGAACCTTTCCTCTGTAAAAAAGCTCAATTAAAAATATTAGATTACGGAAGTATTATCAGCAAAATGTAATGTAATTTTAATGAAACATTAAAGTAAAATATAGGGTTATAAAAAGGTATTTGATCATTGATATGATAGTGTGTGAAGTGAGCTGTAGTTTGCAATAACTTTAGCGCACTAACTTAACTTGCTAACCTGCAGGGTGTTAGTGAAACTATCTTAGTCTGAGAGCCCACTGCAAACATCAACTTCCGACAAATCCTCTGACAAGAGGGAGAAACAGTTGATGGTTGTTGGTGCTCCCTGATTTCCTTCCCTTTTTTAGAAAATATTAAACAGATGGCCTGTGAAGATATTTATACTCTTTCCGCTTGTGGAAAGTTTTTGCGCGACTATCCCAAGAGAACAGATTGAACCTGAGTAGTTTTTATGAATCTGTAACTACAAATTCATGAATGAAACAAAAACTGCTTAAAATGACCCAATTAGCCTCAGATAACTCAGGAGATGGCCAAGGACAAGAAGTTATGAATAAACTAGAACTCACAGGTGAGAATATTTTTGTTGTATGTTGTTCTTGAAGGAATTCTTGAACAGAGCTTAAAGAATGAGTAATGAGAGCAATGTTTGGGATGCACTGTGAAAAGAGCTAAAGAGCACCTGGACTATTTTTAAACCCTGTGTAACCCTGTCTGTCTTATCAGGAAGTGGTTTCCTCTTTGTGGGTGTCTTAGTGCACAGAGCATTTTTGCTTTTAAGGCACATATTTTAACGTGGCAGTTAAAAAACACACATGTATTTAATAAAATGACTGCTGGAAGGTATTCCAAGGACACTAAATGAGACAGAGTCATTGTTAGTGTTATTAACTACAGCTGCGCGTTTTGCACAATAACTGCTGTTGTCTGTGAAAAAGGCCTAAAGACCTGAGAACATGTTTTTATTCATGAGGTAATGGTGTTACATTCTGTTCTCATTGTGCCTACAATAAAAACATAATACAGTTCTATTATTGAAGCATTGCATTACATGTGTTTGTAATAGTACGACACTATACTTCCAAACATTGACTGTAACTGAGGGGGAAGTGCTCTCTGATTGTCTTCAGCCCTTCAGTTAAGGTCCTGACTCTAAAAGTTCACACTCATTGGGTCCTCAATTAGATCGTACCTGTCCAGAACACTTCCTAATGTAAGTGTAGTGTCAGAGGTAGGACAGCTCTTAGTAGGATCAAATGTCTTTTACTGAATTTGAGCGTCTTCAGTCTTTTGTATGTTGATGTTTCTCTGCCCTTCAGCAGAATCTAAAAAAATAATTTCATATTTAGTTTCAACATATGGTTAAGTGTGTCACGTGAAGTACATGTGGCTTTCAATTAATAATATTGGTTTTAAATTACAATCAAAATACCCTTTAGTCGGGCTGCACACGGTGGTGCAGTGGTTAACACTGCCGCCTCACAGCCAGAAGGTTTGTTTGTGGAGTTTGTGGCATGTTCTCCCTGTGCATGCCTGGGTTCCCTGGTTCTCCGGCTTCCTCCCACAGTCCTAAGACGTGCTCGTCAGGTTCATTGGTGACTTTAATTTGCCTGTAGGTGTGAGCATTAAAGATTGTCTGTCTCTATGTCTCAGCTCTGTGATTGACTGGCGATCAGTCCAGGGTGTACCCCCGCCTCTCGCCCAATGAGAGCTGGGATCGGCTCCAGCCCTCCTGCGACCCTGAACAGTTAAGCAGTATAGATACTGGTTGGATGGATAATTAATTGCCTTTAAAGCACTTTTGTGTGTGTTCACATAAATTACCAAATTCTAAAAAGTTTTTAGGGAAGTGATTCATATCCTCTTTAACAGATGAAATTTAACTCATATAAAGTTATCAAAGCTATGCATTGTGGCATTAACATGCTAGAGCTGTATTTTAATATAACACAAACATGTGCTTTATAATCATGTTACTAAATGGTTTTTAAAAGTCTAACATTGAGGACTCCTCTGAACTGATAAAAACCTGAATGCCAGCTAACTTCCTCAAACTCGACAGCAACAAATCTGAAGTCGTCATCATCACTCCCCGATCACTCATCACAAAACTCTTCCGCTCCTGCTTCCACCCACATCCGCAAGCTTGGTGTCATCTTCGATCAATCTCTCTCCTTTCAACGTCACGTCAACCACATCACAAAAACTGCCTTCTTCCATCTGAAAAACATTGCCTGTCTTCGCCGCTCCCTCTCCCTCTCAGGCACTGAAACACTCATTCACGCCTGCATCACTTCACGACTGGACTACTGCAACGGCATCCTCTGAGGCACAGCCTCCAAAATCTACAGTACATCCAAAACTCAGCCGTCCGTCTGCTCACCCACTCTCACACCAGAGACCACATCACCCCTGTCCTTCAACATCTCCACTGGCTTCCCATTCAATACAGAATCCAATTCAAAATCTTCATCATCACCTACAAGGGCCTCCACAACCTAGCCCCCTCTTACCTCACTGACCTCCTTCACCAATACACTCCAGCAACCTCAGATGCCAACCTCCTCACCCCTCTCACCTGATCCAAACACCGGACTTAGCGGGCAGAGCCTTTTTACTCCCCTCCTCCAAAACCGCACTCAAAACCCACCTGTTAAAATCTGCTTTTAATCTCAAATTATGTCATTGTAACTTTTTCTTTCCTTCATATACTTATCTGTAAGTGTTGTGCTTTGATTGTTTTTCGCTGTATATGCTCTTAAAGTCTTTGTTATTGTTGTTTCTTTTTTCATGTAAAGTGCCCTTGAGTACCTTTTAAAGCGCTGTACAAATAAAATGTCAATACATCTTAAAGGGGTAAAATCACATTTTCCTTTCTCATATCATTTTTATTTAACCTTCAAATGAGGTAAATAAATGGTCAGATCTCTGCAACATAAACTGATTAGACATCTTTTAATTTAAAAAAAATCATTTTTAATATTTAGTTCTTATCTTTTTGCAGGGATTAATGAATCAGATTATGTTTCCAAAAACACCTCTGACTCACTGAATGATAATGTATCACCATTGCCTTCACTGTAGGACGTCCAGCTGTGAAGGTTTGCCTCTCACAGGTTACAAATCAAACTTAAACAGGTACATGCCCCATACATGTTCAGACTTTAACTTTAAGTCACTTTATCGCGGACCTCACTGTGCTGTGCAGGTGTTCACTGTGATGACTCCTTACCCAGCCAAACAGTCAACATGGTGGACATTTGGAGCCTTCCAGGACGTGCTGCACAGCTCCTCATTAAAACAAAGTATGAGCAGGAATTTAATGTGTTCTGTTATTTGTTCATACTCTCTACCAGTTATAGTTCTTATTATCTAACAGTTTAATAGTGACGTGGACATCTTGTACCCTTGGCTAGAACCCTCGTGCTGTTCTACTTATACTTGACAATGAAGTCAACTTCTACTGTACAATTCGGTCAACAGTCATCCTAGTTTGGAAATCAAAAACATGTAAGCTTTATCATCATATTTGGTTGGAAATGGTCCATTGAAATTAAAATGTAACTGTCTCGGTCGGTTTATGAATGTTTTGTGAAGTAAACCTTTAATGGCCTGAGAAAACATCCATAACTTTCTGTTCTTCTTTGTTCCAGCACATTCAAACACATCATGGAAGTTAAAATGAAAGTGATATCAGGCTGCAGCCCAGCATTGATTTATTTTTGGGATGTTACAAAACTTGATTGATTTTTTACGTTTGTGCTTTAGCTCAAGTTTCATCATCACGTATCCGCAAAGAGACACCAAATAGATTGTTTACCGTGTTCGAGGGATGGTCTTTGACCTCTACATTTAGTTTTACAGCCTTCATAAAGCTGTATACGTCTGTGTTTATGATGAGCCACAGGAAAGACATCGGATCATTATATCACGAGTAGAATCCTGAGGAGTAAAGAACTTCTTCTAATCCTTTTGGCACGCTGTAACGTTGCAATGCCATAATTTGAAAATCCAATTTTCAGTTACCGTGTCACCAATATTCTACACATCAGGTTGGAATGCATTGTAAATGTAAGTGCGTAAATAATCTCATATTAAAGTCATTATACAAATTATACAGTCAACCCTCCTTATTTAACCATTCATAATAATCCTGCTCTTCTTTCAGTGTTGCACTGTTCCGCTCTCCTGCCAAAGATTGAATGAAAAATGATTTAAAAATATAACACATGTAAGAGAAAATTATATAAAAGTACTAATACAAGAGAAGTAACATAAGAGCAACCAGGAAATAAAACAGCAGAAAGGAAATGCACTTCAAATGTTCTTATTTAACTTCCCTTTATTTACACCATCACATCTCTATGTACAAGGCAGCTGAAATGTAGGATGTAAGCTTACACTGGATCACAGTTTGGTTCAAGGAAATAAATATCTTGCACTCTCCCATTTTTATTGTCAATAAAATTCTGATGTCAGGTATTGTCAGGTTGGTGTAGTAGTACAATCTAACAGCAGATGGCAGATGAGAGCAGGTAAATATGAGGCATTAGTTCATCAAGCAAACAAAGACATTATGGAAACACAAATAACAGCATGCACTGACCAACTGAACTGCTCTTGTTCACACGTCTCGGCTGCATGTGGGTATTTGTGAAACATGAAGTGGAAGCAGCAGAAAACACTAAGAAGTTTCACATTTACCACTCCTGCAGGATGCACGCATGATTGCATTCATTGCAGATGAACATTGTCAGCCTCTGAAATCCTCAGCACAGGGGAGCTGAAGTTGGACGAGCAGGGGACTAAGTTCTGGGTGCTCAGATAACTGATCTTCTTGTCGCTGTCCCCTCCTGATCCTCCTTCCAGACTGGCCTCCAGCGAGTCGGGCCCCCTCGACTGGCTGCTGGGCTGCGGCGGAGGCACCAGGCCGTGCAGGAGGCTGTTCCCCAAGTTGGAGTTACAGCGAGCCAGGTTGTCAGTCAGATGCTGCATGTACACCTCGTCCAGCTGTTTGTCCAGCAGCCCATTCAGCACCGAGTTAGACATGGGCTCCAAACCTGACCCGGGCAGATCCATGCTGATGTTCACACTGGCCCCCATGACCAGATAACCCTGGTCTGGTATCGATGTCACAGGCTCCTGTCTGGCTGCCCACTCTGGTTGATTGGGGACTTCCAAATTGTGGGTGATGATGGCTCTCAGTGGGTTTTGTGAGATGCGGCCTGAGTCAGCCACCTGCAGGTCTGGATACTGCTCCAGCAGGCTACAATCTTCCAAGCAATCCGCAAAGTCCGGGTTCCAGACAGGAACAGGTAAAGAGCCCGGGATTAAGACGCCTGCAGCACCCTGAGGCATCACTTTCAGTCCCTGGAATTGGCTGAGATCTGGTTCCGTCTGGTTTGGACCTGATTACAGAGCAAAACAAGGGAATGTAGATGTTTTCAATGTAATTTAGTTTGCTTGCAAGTGAGAAAAGAAAACCATTTTAGTAAAAGGGGAAGTGGCAGGGCGATACATGTAAGGTTAAGATTAGAGTATGAAACCCCGTGCAGACAGCTAAACTTACCTCTGTGTCAGACAGTTTGTGTGTATAACATTTAAAAAGGCTGATTACCTGCTTCAGCTGACTCTGTCTGTTGGTCTGTGGAGCTTGACTCGGACAGGGTACAGTTGAGCGCATCCGTACAATGAGTGCGTGTCTGTGATCGCTTGGAGGCCAAGGCGAACTTTCTCTCCTCCCTGTACAGCAGCACTCTGAGAAAACCTTCCCCCAACATGGCTCCAGATGACTTTCCTCTTATTCTTTGCTCCTTTCTTTTGAACCCACTTTGCTCCTTGCGCTTGTCTAGCTGAAGTGCAAATGGCACAGAGCGAGAGCTTATATATTAATAAAGTTGTTCTGGCTGGTTTCACTTCTGCAACAGAGAACTGGCCCCTCCGCCTACCAGCGCACTTCCTTTATTAATCCTACTGAAAATCACAGTTTAAAGAAAGGAGAACAGTAAATGTAAAGACAAGCTGAGAAATTGAATGTGGTACCTTGAGGAGTTTTTCAGATTCTTAACTGCAGGGAAAATACAGAAGTTTAATCAGCTAAAAGTATTTAAAGAATCAAAACTACATGTACTGAAAATACAACCTGTAACTGATATATATATAATGAGATACTACATTAGATTGTTTCACTGATGCATCAATGTGTAAGCAGCAGTTTACAATTGTAAACCAGTGAAGTCTGTATGCAGTCAGGTAGGTTAGAGGTTCCCAACATTTGAGCAGCTGTAAGATTATTGCGAGGCAGGGAAAGACTAAAAATGAGCTACTGCTACTCAAATAAACGTTATACCTATTCAGGCATCTGTAACTTGAAATGAAACCATGTTAGAAGATTAAAGCGATCTGAAACATGCCAAGAGGCCTCCATCAGACACTATTGTTTGTCGAGGGTCATAAGACAAAACTATGGGGAACACCTGGTTTAATCTTTAGTAAGTCACAGTAGTCAAACCTCAGTGCGATGGGTGCTGGATACAAATAAATATACAATTGCAAAACAAAGACTATTGGAGTATTAGAACCACAGCTCTTATTATTTATCAGAATATTTCTTCATCAACTACAGAACTTCACTTTTTTGCTTCATTATGTATGTTGCTCAAAGTAGGCTTGCATTGTCGGCCAAAGTGTCAATACTGAAGAAGCAGGATTCTGGAGAGAAGTGCTAATGTGAAAACATTTGAGAGTAAGTTTGAGCGTCACGGGCACATTGACAATAACTCAGGAGTAAAGCTGCTGTACACGCAAATAACAATGGGGAGGTACTCTGTGTATCGCATTCTTACACTTTTATAAGTTCATTGTTTGTTATTTTATGTGAACTCTTAATCTGAAAAGTAGGTTTAGCTGTCACAAAAATGAAATTGAGAATAAATAGAAGAATGAAACAACAACAAAAATCCCCAAGGAAATATTCTTAAAGCTCCTGTGAGGAGTTTTTTACTGGTTATGAAACCGACTGAAATGAATTCCGATTACTCTATAAGAGCTACAAAAGCAAACCAGACCATCAGGGACAAGACTGATTATTTCTATAGTTATTTTTAATGTCTGAAACTGCGGGGGGGGGGGGGGGGGGGGGGGTAGGTGTCAGAGGGAGCGATTAACTGCACGCTACCTTTTTTTTACATTTTACAGGGCAAAAAGTTAAAGTGAGTGATACATATGAGTGTTAAAGAAAGCAGGCTGAGATTTATTGTTAAAAACCACCGCTAAAGCATGCACAGGACAGAATCAGCAAAGAGGTACGGCTTTGTACCAAAATCAACACAAACCAAAAGTTCCTCACAGCAGCTTTAAGTTACCTTCAAAGACGGTTATATAACATCCTTGGGTAAATCTGCAGGACTTAGCAAATCAGTAATATCAATCGATACATGACCTATACCGCTTATCCTGTTCAGGGTTGTGGGGGGGCGGAGCTTTTCCCAGCTGTCATTAGGCGAGAGGCGGGGTTACACCTGGACTGATCTCCAGTAAATCACATGGCTGACACACAGAGACAAGACAACCTTTCACGCTCACACCCAGACCTATGGACAGTTTTAGAGTCACCAATGAACCTAACGAGCATGTCTTTGGACTGTGGAAGGAAGCCAGAGTCACCGGAGGGAACCCACGCATGCACACGGAGAACAGACAAGGCCCTCTTCGTCCAAACAGAGATTCGAACCAGAACTCCAACTCAAAAAGGAGTGATGATGTCTTTAAAACAAATCCTACTCTCTCTTTCACAGTGTTAATATTACCAAGCCAAATAAATCGTTAATCCCAATTTCTTGAAGGCCTTATAGCACAAAACGTCAGGCCATGTTCAATGAAACATTAGTCACATTCTGTAAACTTAAAGTCATTTATTGTGCATAAAAAAACAGTGTTATAAGAAGGCAAAGTTTTTCAATTTAGTTTGACTGTGTCAATTTTTTTAAACTTATTACATGACAACCACCACAGTGTACTCGGAGTCAGGCATGCTGTTCTGTTTGCAGTCTTATTTTTATTTTATTTGAGGGAAGATTTCCACTTACGTAAAACAGGAATCACCAACAGAAAGTGAAACAGGATGCTTTTAGCTAAACCAAACAGCCGTCACTATCCCCTAAAAACATAAACACTGAACAAAAACACAATTTTACGTAATTGCAGACTTGTAATTTTAGCATGTAATATTATGTTTTAAACATATCATCTCGTAGAAAAAAGAATGCCGTTAAAACAGCATTAAGACAATATAAAGTAAATAAAAACAGAGAATGGAAATGTAATAGTTTCTTATAACAAAGGTGCTGCAGTTTTGGCGATGACATGACTGGCAGGAGCACAACATGTGACTCAGTGTTTCCAGGATGCAACAGATCAGACTTGTTCTAATTAAATCTGTTGAGTTAAACGAATCTTATGATGATGACATTTTATGATCCAATTTTTACCACAGATGTTGGCCAAATGATGAATCTGGGTTACAGTTTTCAAAGTGCGTACATTTTGTTGTGTCTGATGGAGGAGGCTACACGTTCATGCTAATGGTTGATTGACATGTCATTAGGCCAATAGGAGTAGCTGGCTGAGGTTAATGGGAGGAAGCAGAGCTGCTTGTAGATACCCATAATGCTCTGCTTTAGTACCTCCATTCACTACAGCTGGCAAGGCACAGCTGAAAACAGATTAATAAAAAAAACATATTTAAAAAAGTAAATCAAAAGCGTCCACTTGTTTATAAGCTGAGTGAAATGTTGCTTCTCTTTTCTCTGGTTCAGTTCCAGGTCAGTCTGGGTCCAGGTCTGGGTAAAAGGTGTAGGCCTGAGGTCTCAGGTAGAAATGCTGTTAAACTGCTACTGCTGTGCTTTCTTGGCTAGAGCCTCGGCCTCCTGGAAAGGAACAGAGACAAAGAGGAAGCAAGGAGGAGAGTGTGTTATATTAAAATGGAGGATATTGCTTTATATATCCCCTGCCACAGCACACAGGAAAACCCCTCTGTTTCTATGGTAACTGGCACACCTCCCTGCAGTTCCTGTTGTGGCAGAGAGGAGGCGCCAGTGTGCATGAGTGAGAGGACGAGAGAAGAGGCCTGCTTTGGCATAAGGATATCATGAACAGATGTATTATGTAATACGTGTGTTTTCTGTATGAAAATCACACTGTGAGGACAAATATATATTTAGGCTCATAAGCTGCTTTTACAGGAAACATGGTTCGGCTGTGGGAATGCAGTTCAAAGAAAGGACAGATACCAGAGAGTGTTTGTGTTCATAAGCCTACCTTGGAGCCCGGGGGAGCAGTCAGACCCAGAAATGCATACACGGCGTTGTCCTCTCTGGCATCAAAGAAGGCGTCATAGTTCTGAGAAACAATGAGACACACAGAGAAGTTTAGATGCAAATCGATCAGAAAGCTCCTCCAACCTGAGGAATGATAATGTGAATCAGACTCTGGATCAGCGCCTGGGGGCGACAATCTGAGCAGCATTGCCACATGGAGAACTCTTTGTGAGACACAGCCGTTGTCACGGTCCTGTTATTTGTCCAAGGACAGGCCTCAGTAGTCAGCGTGATAGGACGGTATTGTCTTTGACAATGTAGCCAAAAGTAAACAAGCTAACACATTCAGCCATTTACTGTTTATTTGTCTCCAGTCTCATTCTTGATCCCTCTCTCCTTCTCATTCCTTTGTTTTCAGTCCTTTTCTCCCACACACACATACCAGGAGACACACACACAGCTGCAAGTATCCTGGGAAATGCTGTTCTCTTTGTCTGTGTCATTCAATACAGCCCATCCTGCATGTGCAACCTCACTTCCAGCCACTGGCTGCACAACATGATGCCTCAGTGCACCCAGGCTACAGACAGTGTTTTCTGTGCGGGGCTGTAGCCAGGACAAAATACTTCAACCCCACCAGCCTAAGACAGATTTGAATAGCTGCATAAAAAAGATTGGGTGATTTTCTTTTATCATTACGCTGTTAAGTTCTCGAGAGTACTTCTCCATAATATTCAAAGGAGTAGTTTGACATTTTGAGAACTCCACGTTCACTTTCTCAGCAAGTTAGATGAGAAGATCAATACCAGTATTATAAACATTAGCTAAATATTAAGCTGGAGCAAGGTTACAGTTAACCTTGAACTAAAAACTACCATTCTGGAAGCATGGGAAACAGAGAGGCTCGCTCTGTCCAAAGGTAAAAAAGTCTGTCTAACAGCACCACTAAAGCTCACTAATTTACACGTTGTATGTTTGTTTAATTGGTGCAAAAGTAAAAAGGATAAACCTATTACAAAGGCTTATGTTCCTGTATTCTGTCACTTTTTTACTTCTGGTTTTGTACAGATTTGACTAGCTAAAATGTGTAGCTAAAAAAGCATGTATGGCTAACACGTTAGCATGTACTTTTCCTTACACAAAGTCCAGCAGATGCAGAACAGCACTCGCTTTCTACTTCTGTCCACATGTGAAATATGAATTAAGATATATCTGTCTTTTTAGCTGCTAAATGCTAATCTATGAAAAACAAAGTGTAAAAACTATCAGAACGGGTTATGTTTCAATGTTCTGTGACTTTTTTATGTCTGGTTTTTGAATAAATTAGATAAACCAGGTCAAATTTGAGGTCTAAGCGGATTTTGTGACAGTGGGATGGAACCAGGCAAGCTGTTCCCTCTGTTTACAATTCAAGCTAAGCTAACCATCTGGCTCCAGCTTCATATGTTCGGATGTGAGGGTTTTGTCGATCTCTGTATCTTGGACTTGGTTTGTATCTCTCTTTTCCTAAATGCTGCACTATTCCTTTAAATGCTCATGCAGGGTTCCTTTCCAGGAGTTTTTCTTGACAATACAGCTCGCAAACAGTCATATAATTTACCGGTAGGCCTAGTACTGACTCATTTAACCCCAGTTTTATTCCTCCTTTTTTTAAAATGATGTAGGGTTTATGATGAAGTGTCTCAAGCCTCTTTAAGTTGGGATTATTACACCTCTGTTATGTTCCGTCTTCTGTGTAATGGCGGAATGGCGGGGTGAAGAAGCGAGTGTTTATTAAGACTACATCTATCCAAGTTACACCTGAAGGACTCAATTGTGAATGTGACAGCTGTGGGAGCTTAGACTGGAGTTAAGGTGATAAACTTGTGCTACCGGCTAGCTGACATCAGAATATGTCATCAAGTAATTTTAAGTCAAAAGATCCGGTGTTTTAGCTGTGCGCTAACGGAAATTAGCATCGCGATAATATTATCTAAACAGACAATCCATTTTACTTCACATGCTAAACATAAAATGACCCGTGTGCTCATACTTACAGGAATAACTATTAGCTGCCAAGTTTCAAACAAAGGTTTATGTATGCAATCTGAATGAGGGGCTTAAGTAAATTAAAATTTTCCAGGACAACATAAATTATTTCCAGGATATTTGGTCATTTTAATCAATTTCCAGATGTTTCAAGGACTGGAAAACTAGTCTCTAAATTTAAAGATTTTCCAGGTTTTCCTAGGATGCGTGGGAACCCTGTCATGTTACATTTCTGGTTTATAAATTCTAAATTCCTTATATATTAATTAATTTTGATATTAATAACATTGTAAAGCAGATATAGCTATATTTCCTTGCCACTTGGGGATGGCAGAACAACTAACATTGACATATTATTGCCTTATGGCTAACGTGTTAGCACATTTTTTTCACAGATGCAGGCACCTGGTTTACATATCTAGAAAGCTATATGTGGCTCTGTAGCTGCTAATGCTCAACTATGGTCACCAGCTAGTTGCTATTTTCACCTGCCTACACTTTGGTGCTGGACGTGAGCATATGGCAGATGATAAACAATGCTTATAAGAGCCATGAGAGGGGACTAAAACATAAAGTCACACAGGAGTAAAATCAAAACACTGAGCTGATAGACACTTAATGCAAATTTTAGCTCATTGTTTTGCTAAAACTGAGAAGTCAAGAGATAATTCTCTGGGGGTTAGGCACCACGAGTGACACCTTTCACGTTATTTATCAGTTCTCAACATGAAACATTTAATAATACAGCTTTAAACATATTTTGTCTAAAGCATCAGAGTGTGCATTCAATACCCACCCTGCTTATTACGTGTGTAATGAGCTTGATGTCACCGTTGGTAGCTACAGCTCTGTATGTGACTTATCAAAACACTGTAGTTCCAGGAACAATCATGTGCCAGTTATTCAGAGCATGTGTGTGCATGTGTTCCTCACCCCGCAGTACTGGCTCTCGTTAAATATCTGTGGGGGGAGAGGGTTCCCCGTAGCCGGCCTGGACTCCTCCGGAACATTCTCTCTCATCCACTTCCTGTTGGCCTCGTTGGCCGCGATGTCACACTCCTCGAATTCGATCTTATTGGCAGCCAGGAAACCCATCACATCCTGCTGCTGCTTCTTAATCTGCGTGTGGGGGGAGAAGAGAGTGACAGAGGGGAAGTTGTCAGTTAGACTCGTGCTAACTTCAAACTTATGAGGAAGCATAAGGGCCTCAGTTCAACATACTGTCATCAGTCTGCCGCAGAAATAAGGACACTTCTTCTTTGCTGTGAGAAATAACACTTTAGTGATCGCTGGCTGCTCTGTTACTAAGTTACCACTCGTTAGGTGACGAGTGAATGAAGTGATACAAGACTATTGAAGACGGTGAACTCCAGCAAGGCTAAGCAAGGACAGATTGTGTTTCATTTGTTGAAAAAGGCTAGATAGTGAGTAACACATAGCATCTCCAAAGACTGAGCTATCGTCATCCTTCTTTTATTCAAACGGGATTTTCACTAATCGAGGCATTTCAAAAGCATTCGTATGCTTTTAATTTGACAAATTGTCAAAGCCTGTCTGTTTAACACAAGGAAGTGTTCTTAATTCTTATAAAGAAAGACCTTGCTGTCTCTCCCACTGCGTTGGATTTGCATGCAGATATGATTAATTTTGAGAGGTACAAAAGGCGGTTCAGTTTTTTGACACAGCACCATATTTAACCCCCGTCTAACTTGTGACACCTCTATAATAATACTTCCTACGTAATGCAAAACTACAGGCCTTTCCTCTCAGAGGATGCAAATAACCAACTGCACAACTCAACAGGAAATAGAAGTGTGTCAAACTGTACTTTTAGGTGTTAACTTGCTTCAGCACATACCCAGTATCCCACATACGACCACAAACAACATCATAAAGAAGCTTCAGTGGACAGAAATGTGTACTTGTCATATTTCTGCTTCTGCCGTTATATCTTTGGGGATGTGTGTGTGATTTAGAGTATGAAATTGTGGTCCAATGAGCTCTCAGTGGGTGTGTGTAAGAGGGAGGATGGCCCTACAAGGCCAGACGGAAACAAGAGCTCCTCTGGGACTCGGGAGGAGGTAACTGGTCAAACACGAGCCAAATAAGGCCTGCTGCAAGGAGACGCACACATCCAGCCTCAGCTGCACACAAACCCTCTTTCACACACCTAAAGTCAAACTAGCCTTCTACATAGTAAAATCATTACAAGGCTCTATGGTTGATTATCAATATTTTGTCTTCCTGCCAGTTCAGACACCTCTGAGGGCTCCTCCCAGCTCTATGGCTGGCAGACGAAACAGGTGGATTATTTAACAGCCAAATGCTGAAACAAATGAGCGAGCTGACAATGCTGGCAGATTAACTGTGGAGCAGTTTGAATTCATTTAATGCGGTTGGACTCCGTTGCTCCAGGCCAAAGTCCCAAAACCAGCTCTTTCCCCACCTGCCCTGGAAACCAGTGCGGGACAAAGCAACGAAGTGGAACGCCAGGAGCTCAAAGTCACTTACACTCACTCTGTCCCTGAACGCAGACAATCCTCAGTCTGATGGAAGATTCTGCACAGCCTTCTCTTTCACTTACAGAGCACGTTAAGATGGTACTTTTAAACCCTCAATCCTCAAACTTAATTGCTGAAACGAAAGGTTAAACACAAGGATCTACTTTCCCCTCTTTCTCTAGCCATTCCCCAAGCAAGCCTGCGTTGTAATGTTGCCAAGCAAAATTAATTTGTAAGGCAAACTGGCCACTTGCCATCTGCCTCTTACTCTAATTGCACAGTGAGAATTCCCTGTTTTGCTGCTTTCATTCCTTTGCATTGCTCCTCTGTGTCTTTCATTGAGCTCCTGGTGATTTTAAACTGAGTAAAACAAACCATCTCTGGATTTGGGTGTGGTAATAAACAACTGCACTTCTCCCGTTGCTCTCTACTATTCCTTTCTGATCAGTCTCTCTGGAATGCTTTGAAATCTCTCCTCAGCCGTTACAGGGAAGACAACAGTGAGAGTGATGAGCTGGTGTCAGACGTGCAGACAGTCATGCACCAGGACTATTTGTTCACAGGTTTTGATCTCCATAATCTCTCCTCTCTCGAACAAGCTTGCCTTAATATGCAAACACATGCTGACACCAGGCTCAACAAAATGCAAAAGCCAGAGAGGCATGTCTGTGCGTTGTTGGTTTTATCTATGGATCAGGCGGTAAACTCTTAGTTGGTTTAGTCCATACTAGCTGCATGGCTCTACGGCAGTATTTGAATGGCAGTTGGTCCTCCACTTTGGTCCAAACTGAAATATCAAACACAATAAAGATAGACATGAAATTCATGGTGCACAGAAGATGATTCTTATGACTCTGGTGTTTCCTTGACTTTTCCTCTTGCACGACCGTGAAACAGACATTTTTATTACTTTTTGTGTGCGACCCAGTCAGGCTGACGTTTCTGGATGTCTGTGTAATGTCACAACATTTGATTACTTACCATAAAATTAGCTATAGACATTCATGCTCTCTTAAGGGTGAAGACTTTGGTTTAGGACCTGCAACGTTAATAACACTCCCATGAGTCTAAATGTTGTGATTGAGCAAGTTAGCATGCTAAATTGATTAATTAAGATGCTGAACATAGTTAACTTTGTACTTGCAAAATACCAGCATTGTATTACTGTCATTATGAGCATGTTAGCATGCCGATATTAGCATTTAGCATGAAGCACCACTGCAATGCCCCCACAGAGCTGCTAGCTTGTCTGTCTACTCTTTGGGTGATTTCCAACATCATACTATTTCATAAAGCAGAAATAAATATGTCCAAATACATCGTCAAATTCAGTGTGCCAATCCTAAGAGGATGATAAACTACATCCAATTTTGCAATATACAAGCCAGCATGTTTTTTTCGGCCCCTCTGACCCACATTTCACTGTGCAGTGGAAGATGTGGTTTAATAAGGCAGGGTTGTTGTTGTGTAAAGAATTAATTGATTTAAAATGTTTCCTTGTGATACACTGCAACAGAAACAGCATGAAGCAAACAGTTGCAAACGCTTTTTGACAGAATTTTGTTTTTCACTGCACACTCATCATTTTATCAGCACTGACCTGCAACTCTACTTATCTGTTATCAAACTCCCAAGAGAGTCCATGTACACACCCATGAAGGACTGCAGCAATCATGACATGATTTTGTGTGTCAACTGAAGGAAGTTAGCCTGAAATTATCAACTATTTATTTCCAATGTGTTTACCATTGTAATTAATACCCCTTTCCCACCTAAATTTAGCGTGCTGACGCAGGTTTTTCGGACCCGGGAAGACCTGCTTATAGATGCTGATTGTCTCTTTTCCCATTGCCAGTGAAGTATACTCCTTTCGGTCTCTTTTCTGCTGCAACACCATCTGACGTCACAAACGTGCCAGAGACAGGGTTAGTAAACAGCGAAGATGTTAGGGTGGTTCGGTCTTTATTGTATCTATCACTCATTCAGTCTGTGTATCAAACTCGCCAACAAATTTGGAACGATGTTCGAGTGCTGCTCGGACGGAGACGGGCGGAATTTGTTAGCTGTTAGATGACAAGGAGTTGCAGAAGTTACCGACGGAGCATAGCGTCGTGCCGGAGAGGGGGCGAAGATTAGCGTGTCCACACGGACTTTCTGTTCCCATCAATACCAATCGGAGCCGAGGCGATAATTACCCGGGTCTATTGTAGAGTCATTTGACCCGGGTCTTAATGCCGATGCTGACCTTTCCCACTAAGCAAAAAAGCCGAATGTCAGCGGGTTTTAGTGGGTTTTTTTGACCAGTGGGAAAGCAGCTTAGGAGGTCATTATAAATTATAGCTATAGAACGATAAAGTTAAACATATTTATTGCTGCATTGATCATATTTTTACTACAAGACAAACCTAAAACACTGCAGATGTGCAGAGGGAGTCTGCAACAGTTCTTTGGCTTACATTCTGCATCAACATGATCAACATGATCATGTGAGAGCTGTGTCAGGGAAATGAGATCTGATCCAGGACCGATCAATGCCTGAAAGGAGGCAGGACTGTGGCCATAACAGCTGCCAGACAATGGCTGGCATTGATTGGATGCACTATATTAACAACACAGGGGCGGATCAATACGGTGCAGACTGATCAGTTACGTCGACTCAGGGTTGAGGTCCATTTGTTTTTGATTCACTAAGATAGAAGGAAAATAAATTCAAACTGAAGTGGTCCCTGATTCTTCATAGAAAGGACCTTTGTTATGGTGCAGTCCATAAATGCAAGAGAATCAACATCTCGACTACAGGAAACATGAATCAACGCCAGTCCTGAGTGTGATAAAGGTTTTGTCTGAATCTGATCAAGTAATAATCAGCAGGAATTTTAGCAGCAACAGTGGCCTCCACCCAATCCTGAGCTCAGTCAGCATTACACCATCGCTACAAAAGAGCCTTACAGTAATGCTCTGGCTGGGTGCCCACACTGCTGCCTAGAGGTGAAACAACAGAGAAAAAACGCCAAAAATAATGACCTGTTAGACACACTTACTTACTCACTGCAGCGGCGTCAAATCAAGCCTGACCTATGGACCCTAATATCCAATCTGCTGTTGAAGAAGAGCAATAAATCTGAAGCAGAGCAGAAGACTTTGACATGCACTATCTATTTACTTTACATGCTGAGAGACTATTTTGGAGGTTATAACTGATTATTTGTACATTTATTGTGGCAATGAGGAACTACATGAAACAATAGCGTGTCTGTTGTGCATCGAGGGAAATGAGGTAGTAAATGTGGCTTGGTGCGGGCCAATGTTTTGGCTCTTTCTACAGACATAAGCTACTTCCAGTTTTATGTTGGCCTCGTGCCACGCAGTCTACACTACAGGTGTATGCGAGTGTGTGTATTTACATGTGTATTTACATGTGTGAAGTCGGCCTCACTGAACTCAACATTTGTGGAGCTATTCTTTCTAAAATACAATACCATATGTGTCATGAGCATGAGGATATAGGTGAATACATAGCATGACCTTAACAAAGCCACTTGCAGTAACATTAGAAGTCTCTCTGGGGGATTAACAGCGAGTCACAACACCGTTTCTTCAGGTGACTCAAACACTCTGTTTCTCATTACTGGCTGGAAAGATGATGTCAGCTCTCAGTCAGTTAGCAGGGATTCCAGCCTCCACAAGGGACTAGCACAGGTCCGGGGTCAGAGGGTGACTAAGCTAGCAGGCAGTGCTTTGCTCAGGGACTGTATATAATCCACACAGACTGTGGTAGGGAGCAGGCCTGGAACACTGTTTTTTATATAATATCTGTATATTTGCTATGTATTTTATATTTTCTTCTGTCACTGTAGTTGGAGGGGTTTTGCTAATGTCCTTTAAACTGTATCATTACAGTTTCACAAAGATGACATTAGTTTCAGGAGAATAATCTTGTACTGCAATAAGCACACTTGAATGTAAAGAGGAAGAGCAAGTGGACACACAGCATTCATTATTACTTTCACTTCCTTACTGTTCCTTCCTCTGACTAACCAGTGTGTTATATTACACATCTTTTGGGAATTAGTCGTTTTATATCAGAATGTGCAGAGTTATGGTGCATTCCATTTGTACTGGGAAGTCTGAAATTCCCAGTCGGAAATTTCAACTTAAATGCCCCCTGAGGTCTGATTTCTGACTCAGAAAACCAACCCCGACCTCATAATCAAAGATGGCTGCTCCGTGCATCAACAGTAAATGAAAGCTGCAGTATTAACTGTTTACTATCACTTCTGTCTTGTGTCTCATTAAATCAGTCGCACTCACACTGCTGTCCAATTTCTATCTGTGAACATGTTGAGGACCTTGTTCTGTAGTTGTCTGTATTCCGAGAGAGCAAGCACACCTGTTTTACTGGAGGGGTCCATATCTTGGTTTTTCGACTTGCTGTACTGGAAAGCGGTCAACTCGTGGGTGACGTCATTCCCAGTTCCGAATTCCGACTTCCAAGTAAATAGAACGCACCATTAAGTCCATTAAACCTTAAAGTTACAATCTCGAAGAACTCAGTTTCATTCTCTTTGGTGGCACCTACAGCGATGAACAATAATTGCGGGAGCACACTTCCCAGATATCCAGACAGTGCTGCATGTGTGACGTCCACGGTTGGCTCCGGTTGTAACTCTTGATTTTCCTGGTTGACGGTCGCTTTCCTTTTTAGACTGTTTGTCTTCATCTGAGCGTCAAGTTTGTTTATTTTCTTTGGATTTTCACTTATTTTTGAAGTTGTATCTGTAGTCATCCATCTTTTCTTTGTTTATTCAGCCATAGTCGATTACTGTTTACTCGCAACACTTACAGAGAGCAGAAAAGCAGCTGCTTAGCTCCGCCTACCAATCCCTGGCAGACCAACCACTGCTGGCTGATGTATGCGTCACTAACTGGGCGTCGCTTGTGATTTTTTCCGCTAAAGTCGCACCAGACAGCCAGTTCATAATACCACTTTCATCAGTGAGCCATATGCTCAATGTGATGGTCAATGGTCCTCGAGATACAAGCCTCGTTGCTACATAGAAGCCTTTCTGCTAACTTCCAACTGTCATGTGGATCAGATTCAGCATCAAATCAATATGCATTAAAGCTAAAAATGTGCACATAAAACAGAACTTCATGTCTTTATAAATGTATCTGTCTGAATAATGCTGACTGTAGCTCGTCAAGTGCTAAATCTGATTCACTCCTCGGGCTAATTTTATGCTGTCTGTCTCTTTCTCACTGACTTTCAATCATCATGTGGAGCAAAGCTTCAAGTGCTGGTTCTGAAAAAATACTTGTCTCACTGTTTCTGGTCTCTTGCTCCGTTCACATAGTGAACTAGATTGGAGTGATTAGTGTGGCAGCAGACACTGCTGGATAGTGGAATGCAATCACATTGTTTTGTAGTCACTGATGCAATCAAACTGCAAGCTGCCAGGCTGAGGGTTTCGACATTTTGTCACCCAGCAGCTTTTCACTAGTCTTGAAGTCATTTTTAATGGTTTTACGTTAAAGATTTCACTTATATGGAGAGAGATTCTAACATTATTATTCACACATGGAGCGAGCCCTATAAACTCTATAGTGTGACAGTATTTCCTATATCTAAGTCAATCCAAAGAAATAAGCTACCATAGTGGAGCTGATTAAGATACAGCCTGCATGATGTGTTAATAACACTCTACTTTAGTCAGTAACACATTTCTTTCCAGAGATATAGAACAAAGGTGACAAAAGAAGTATGAGCTTGTCCACTTGTTCTTGCAGACTCTAAGACAGATCAATGAGAGGTAATGCATTTTCCCAGACAGTCTCCAGCAGCACAGTGATGGCATCACTTGCACTAAGCTAAGGCTGCTCTGACTTTACAGGAAGCTCCTGTCCTGTTAGATCGCCGCTGAGCTTTTGCAAATGACATTTACTGTGAGGGCAATAAAGTCACTCTGCGCTGTCCAACTGAAAGGAGGCTCTATGCTTGATCACTCCCTCTGTATGGGAGCTGCCATGACGAGTTGCTCAATGACGGTAAATCATCCCCAAAATGATTTAAACCTCATGATGATATAAAGGGACTTTAATTTGGAGAGGGACACAAAGACAATGTGTTTTTAAGTAGAGGACCAGATGTAATGACTACTATTTCTGTGCTATTTTATTCAAATGCACATTTTAGTACACAGCTAGACCATTAGAGATGGTACAATGAATGCTTGTAATATTTCACACCACTGATTATGTTGAGAACTTTGCAGCTGTAATGAAAACATGTATGATTACAAGAATTCAAGCTTTAGTGCACACGTATGGTATGAAGTTGTATGTTTCAACAAAGCCAGACCTCCAGCAAGTCCTAAACAGAGCCTAAGTGTTCCCGGGCTGCAGCTGCAGGTCTAATAAGGGGCCCTGGAGAGTTGCATCACCATCATTCCTCTACACTCGGAAAGAAACAGGCAAGAGTGAAGCTGAAGGTCCTCTAGCCTGCATGGCAGTGAAGGCAACACTCAAGGCTGTACTTTCCAGTGCCAGTCAGATCTCTCCCTCTATCAAACATACAGGCTGTGAACCGCCCTGCCCTGGTATCAGGTGACAAAGGACCACTTTGGGAACAGTTATGGATTTTGCTGCATGCCTTCACTGTTTTTCAGCCTTGTTTCAACTGCAAAAGCATAAACTGTCACCTCAGGAAATACTGTGACAAACCACAGCTCAGAGAGAAATGTGCCCCAGTCAGTTACCAGACTCAAACTTCCTCTCTGTCACAAAGTCAAAGAAAGGAAAGAGAGAGAGCAAAATGCATTAAGAGACCCCTCCTGTGTCCAAAGTCTTGGAGGGGGCAGAGCAGCATGCTTACTGATGAGTCAGACCACTCCAGACTGAGGCTGACAGCCGGATGGACATCAGTAAGTGAGTTCAATAAAAGTTCAGCTGCTTTTTGTTGCCTAATAAGCGCTGGATGCTGCACATGAATCAAGCCACAACCTCATGTATAAAGAGCAATGCAATTCTTAACTCTCTTACCGAAGTGGATCCAGAGGACGATGCTATGTACACTTTGATCACCATGTTAAATCCCTGATGCTGACACGAGTCCGGTAGGCAGCGGTTGGTCGCCTTGCTCCTTGCAGACACTTCGCAGGCGGATTGCTCGGCAGCGGAAAGAAGAGCAACAACAACAAACTTCCCCGGTTGAAATGCTGTGTGTCTGTTGAAGGCAGCGCAGACTATCTGCGCAAATGCTCCAGTTCTCAGCACTGGATGGAGCTTTGCATTCCTCCTCCGCCTCTACTCCGCACCCCGCCCCTTCTAGCCCCTCTCTCTCTCCGTAGAGCAAGAACACACACTCGGAGGCACGTACGTGCACGCACAGGGAGGCAATGGGCCTATCATGATGGCAAGACAACAGGGTGATATTGTCTGAATATTTCAGCATTGTCCCCATTGTCTGCAAGCCAGACATTGGCTATTGTTCCTTTAACACTGCATGCGTGCACCGTTGCAGGTGTTCTAGTAAATGCTGTGATGGTGAATGAATAGAGGGTAAAGAAAAATAAAAATCTGCTGTGATTTTGAACACTGCTGCTTAGACGCTTTTGTGTAACGGCACAGCCACTGAAGCGCCGTCTTGTGCAGCCACATCATTAGACGGGCTTTGTGGGCCCCCTGCAGGCGTCTGGGGCAGACGACGCAAGGCTTTTTCCTCAAGCGTATTTAGGAAAGCCGACTGACAAACAAAAAATGTGTCGGAGAGGAGTGGGCGCCATATTGGACTGAAACACGAAGTGAATTTATGGTGTGATTTCTCCTTGTTGGCCGCTGCAGATGTGAGCCCAGTTCTTATACAAGCCAGCGTGGATGCATGGCTTTACACGAGGGAATGCCGCCGGCCACGGGGCCTGTGTAGCGGCGCATTCAGGTCCGCCTTGCGGCCTCTTTCTCACTGTAATTGAACACACTGGCATGAAGGCAATATGTCCTCGAATGCAATCCTTTCATTCTTGCAGGCTTCCTCCCATCTCGCCCTGCAAGAAGCCATTCGCGCAGACCCCAGATCATCACCGGCTCCAAAATTCCAAGTGTTCTGCAGCCCCGAATGGCGTCACCTGATTGGCTGAGAGCCTATCAATCATGCCTTTAGCCGCACCCCTCCCCCCATTCAACCACTCGCCTCTCTGTTCCAGTGTGTTTACTACACTGCCGAGCATAAGGGAGACACTCGTCTTCACATGCACTGAACCCACTAAGAAAAACAGTTTCTAGTTGTATTTGTAAGAAAACCTCCAAGAGATCAACATGCCCAAGAGAAAGGTACGTATTTTCAAAATAACAAAAATAGTTTGACGGGGATATAAGCTATTTATGCGATGCAAACGATTGTGAAGACATCCCTCTGAGACATTACTTAATTATAACGCAATGTATAACCGATATATATCGCTGGGGATTTTTGCGTATTTTCTACATATAATGTACATTTTTTATGTGTTAGAATGAATATTTTCCCGCTCGGACACGGCCTATAATTCGCGTTTTCTTTCAAGAGCCGCTGTCCTTTGGGGAGTCAGAAGTCTCTTTCGGTCTCCATGCAGTTAAAGCACAAGCAGCAGCCATGCTTTGCAGCTCTTGTCCACCTTCGTCGCCGACCTACCGAGAACAAACGCTTCACTTATCGCCATTACGCCACCAAACCGACCAAAAGTGCCAAAGGAAAATGCTTTAGTGCCTTTACTTTGCATTTTGGCCACAAAAACAAACATTTGCCGTCGCGTTTCGATAAAATTGTAAATTTTCTCTCTTTGTTCATAGTCCCAAATGGCTGCGATGACGTTGCTCTGCCGCCTGGTGGCGCGCGGGAGCCTTAGTAGGACCCTCCCCCTTCTCAAAGACTCCCGCGCCAGCTTTCAAATCTGAGCTTCATGCATTGAATGAGAGAAAGAGATGGGGGAGTGAAAGGGAAAAGCAGGGCCTGGGCCCTTAAAAATATGGCTCCACAGGCCCACATGGCAGAGCTCTCACAGCCTATTACTGAAATCAAGCATTACCTCAACATTTCTGGGCTGTAATCCTTTAAAATTACCTGTATTAGAAATTATTTTTAGTTTTCACATGAAACTGAAAAGTTTTTCCAGCAGATCAGTAATTATTCAAAATATGCACCTGAAGCATTTAACAACTGTTTCTTGTCAATATAAGCACCATATAAACCCCTAATATTGCTATTTTCCTGTTTTTTCTATTTTAACGTGTTGTGTTTGTGTTTTCTGTCACAGGGAACAGAAGGAGCAGAAAAGGAGGAGGTAAGAAGGGGCATGGGACGTAACGTCTTCTACATGTGATTAAAACAGCATTTTAATCAGCGTGTGGAACATGTGATGGTATTATCAGGAAGAAAGTACTTTAAGTATTGACTTCCAATGTGTTTTTCTTGAATACAGTCCCAATCAAAATAAAAGCCCCTGATAACAGTCTTTTGTTGTTTTTCAGCCCCAGAGGAGATCAGCTCGGTTATCGGCGGTAAGAAAACTCATAACATGAACAGAATAAGATAATAACCATGTAAAACATGATAGAATGTTTAAAAGTAGTCACACACATGTGAATACGTAGATACTGCAATATTTTGCTCTTAAGGGAGCAAAAACAAGTATGGGAATGTTTCTTTACTCTTTAACACATGTAGCAATAATCCTGAGCAAAGAAAAGTGTGAAACACGTAATTATGACACTATTAAGCGTTATAATTTGTTCAGAATATGTAACTACTGCATTAGGTGCTAATAAGGTCGACAGAACTAACCTAAAGCTAATATAATGCTTAATTACACAAATAAAATGATACAATACGAACTAATTATTAATAGCCGACATAATAGATGCTCTCGGAGTTATAACTTTTACTACTTTAAAATGTCTTAATTAACCCACTTAGGGCAGTCGTGGTAATCGTATAAGCGTCCTGACTATGTCTTAATAAACATAAGTTTGCAATCAGGAAACATTTTAGAGTTAGAATCTTTGTCAACCTTTTAAAAAGTGTCTTAGAGGAGCCAAAAGTCCAGAAAGTTGTAAAAACTGTACATTTGAACTGCATTTAAACTTTTTTCATCCCTTTCTTTACACAGAAACCGGTCGCACCCAAGCTGGAACCAAAGGCCAAGAAGGCAGCAAAGGTAAGCCACGCTGGCCTTCATAAGAAGGTAACTTGCACTACAAAGCAGAGGGCACAGAGTGCTGTGTGAATATTCAGACTGCTAACCGTCTCTTTTGTGGCCCCTACAGAAGGAAAAGGCTGTGAACGATAAGAAGGAGGACAAGAAGACCAAGAAGGCGAAGGAGAACGCCGAGGCGGAGGCTAACGAGGAAAACCACTCTGAGAATGGAGAGGCCAAGACCAACGAGGTAGGTCGACTCGAAAGTTCCTAACTGCAGAGGAAGTTAGTTGGAACTTCACACAAAGATTATGCGCTTGAAAATTGTACAAAGTTTTGACCTTTGCCTGTCTGCTTTGCCCCACAGGTGGAGGCAGCCGCTGAGGAGGCCAAGGAGGAGGCCAAGTCCGAGTAGCACCACTGCCCAAGCTTCCTCCTCCTCTACAATCCCTTCCCCCCCTGAACCCCCAACCAGCCAGCCAGCCCCCCCAAGTCTCTCACATGGTTTCCCTCCAAGGCGTATTGTTAACAGAGGAATATTTTTATCAATGATTTTATAAGTATCCGTACAGATTTTTAGCACAAAAAGCAAAGCTGATTATGGAGCGCCTTGCAGATTTGCAGTGGTCATATCAAGTGTCTGCAAGCAAGATGAACACACTAAAATCTTTTTTAAATGGCATTTCATGATTGTTGAAGGCTTGTGTGGTGTAGAAAGTGCGTCCCTGCCGGATTGGCTATGTTGTGAGTTGTGTATTCCTGTGTTTTGCCTCCTTCCCTGATCTCCCTCCCTCCTCCTCCCCTCTTCTTCCTCCACAGATTAGACCTTCCTCCCCCCTGCAGTTCAGCCTTTATCCATGTTTTATTAACGGTTCAGCCATGTTAATGTGGGTGATTCTTTTAGACCTCTAAATGTGCAGTGAGTTCCCTTTGCTTCTGTCTCTTGTTTTTTTTTTTTTTTTTCATTGAAATCGTGTTTAAAAAAAGCGTGTTGAAGTGTGTTGTCCATAAGAAAGAGGAAGATGAACATGTGAAACATTCCGGGAACAGCGATTGCCTCCGACCTGTCTCCTAGACGACCCTGCGTGTAAAACAGCTCCTGCTCCATCCACGCTGTCATGTCGGCTTTTCTAAACACTCTGGTTTTTTTAAACAATTGAATTTGGAAACCTTCTCTGACAAATGCAGGTGTCTGGTCCCTCTCTTATGTTCTAAAATTCTCTTAATAAAAAGAAGTCCTGGGAATTTTCCTCGAATCAGTGTCTCATGTTTGTTTCTTTGAGGTATAAAGAGCTCACACTTCACCAGCATAATAGTCAATAAGAAAGAAGGATTAAGTTTGATAGCATGCTACAACCAAAGCTATCTTCAATAATAGCACAGCTAATCATAATGCAAGTTAATGCATCCCAAAGTCAAACTTCAGAACGATGTTGTAGTCTGTTATGTTGTCCTCACACACCTCTTGCAGCCTCCATTGTTAACCACATGTCAGAGCTTTTCAGTGTTCATCGATGGAGATGTTAAATAAGACCGTCTTTGCACAGGTTGCATTCACTTTAACGCACTTAAAGGCATGTTTCATTTAGTCAGAGGTCATGGCAGCAGATTGAATCCTGTTTTAATGTAATTTCACTGTAGACAAACGCAGCATTTCCTCTCAGAACGCAGCTGCAGGATACAGATTCGTGAACAGAGGCAATTTATCCTGCTTAGCTTCTGTTTTATACTGCAAGCGTACAGTAGGTCGGGTCTTGTTAGCTGAGGATTGAAACCAATGCAATTTTTGCCATAGATCTGTTGCTACAGATCCGCAGGGAGGCGAGGTCAGCGAAAGGTCAGCCGTGGCAGGGACAATATGCTAAGATTTCCCAATAAGGAGTACGTGTCTTATAGGGGACATTTTGCTTCTCTGTTCTTCCTGGTTACAGAATGATTCACCCCTCTCAGGAATCTCTAAAATATTCAAGTAAAGGACATCACGCTCATCCACTTAGTAAAGGCCTCTACTAAAGCCTGTGCATTTTATGGCCCTGACGAGTAGCCATCACAAGACAGTGGGACGTTATAGAAATCTGTAGGCCTAACCATTTTCCTGCTGAGGCCTTTGAACTCTGGAGGAGCCATCCCGTGTCTTTATTCCCTTGTAGGCTTCAAGGCCTCACATTTACCTCTTCAGGAACTCAAGCGTGAGTGCTGTGACCCACATTCACCTCAGCCCCCAAACAAAATATCAAAGATTTATTTAGCAACATCCTATAACGAGAGCCTCATGTTTAGTTTATGCACATAAAGCTGCATTTATCCTCTCATGTTAGATGCCTTGCAGGAGCAGGGAGGAGAAACTGCATGTAGGCTATTAAGCAAACACAAAAAGAGTGGACTACTTTCTCTGAGCTGTGTGTTTCTGTGCCTTTGCCCCGAGCACCGACACTGTGTCAACGTGAATGTGTAGCCTGTACATGTTTGCTGTGCTGTTTTAAGACAAGACCTTGCCTTGCTGTGCATCAAAAATAGCTAGTGAATGCTTTTTGATTATATGGTGCGAACGATTTGCAATGCCCTCCATGAAAAAGAGATTAAATCAGATTTGATTAGCTGGAACTGAGTGCAGCAGGCCCTCTACTATCAAGACAACAGAGCCTTTGGGTGTTGATGTAACCACAAATGAATGCCTGTATTTCCCGTACCATATGACGCTATGTTGGTTTTCCAATGGTGTTTGGTGCAGCCGTAGCAGCCCCTCTGACCTGCATTGTCATGGCCGAGCACCGGGCTCCATTTTGTCGATATTTCTTTTTAGCAGCGCGTTGTTTCATCGCGCCGCCACTAGATGGCAGCATTGTCCCATATTTGTTGCTGCCAGCACAGAGCAATGACTGTATAGGCGCGTTGCTCATGTCGTCCTGTCGAGCTGTTATTAACTTAACGTTTTATTAACTTATCTGTTAAAGCAGTACTTACTCTCCCTGAGGCACATTACCGGGAGTATTTGAATAACAGGGTACGGGTGATGAAAAACCAATTCAAACACTCCGAAGTGGCTTTCAAAAAAGCTTCTCTCTGCTCTTTCGTTTACATCTGCCCTCATATTTTCTTTAATCATCTGCAGCATTCACTGTTTGATGTGTTTCAATGGAACCTGTTTTCACCCAGACGGTTCAATTAAGACCGAATTTTCTCTTCTGCATCAATGAAATCAGCATCCTTTGGGTGAGATCTTTTGCAGTGTTAGGGGGGTTAAAGGACATAATATTGATCAGACAGAAAGTTTCTGATCTCAGTCACGGTGGTCTCACTTATTTCCCCACCTTCTTTCATCTGTTCACCTCTTGTGATATCCCTCGGCTCCTCCACCTTCATCGATCCGTCCATCCACCCTGTCTCCTGTGATCAGCCCTCTGACTTGTTAACAGCTTTGATACTGAGACATACACGCGCGCTCGCGCGCGCAGACACGTGTCTCTTTTCCCGCGGCATTCTGACATCAAAGAGCTAATTACTCCAATATTATTTTTCTGTCGTCTGTTCATGCTTGCTGCCTGAACTCAGTGTTTGTCTGCCTGCTTAACTGTCTGTCTGACCATCTGCCAGTCTGCCTGCTTGTCTGCTCTTCATCCTCTTGTGTCTCCAGTATTCACAGGGGAGCTGTGCCCCCAGTGTGCACTCTCATTCTGTCCCCTCTAACTCTGATGGCTTATGTAGCCTATGATATGTCGACTATAGCCCCATTTCCCTTTTTAAACATTGTGCATATCCTATTCTGTCATCCCACGCATTTCCAGCCGCTGTCTCCTCCCAACACTCATCCATTCACAGCCGCTGTCCGCATCATTCTGCTCATGACGGCTCTCGCACGCAGGAGGGTGTGTGTGTTTGTGTGTTTGCGTGCGTGTGTGTGTGTGTGCGAGCGCGCGTGTACGAGGAGGGGCGTAAGAGATGAGGATGACCTTTTACGAGGAAGTGATTTAAATGATGTCCTGTCGTCACCAGGGATACCAGTGTGTGAATGTGGATGAGCATTTGTTATGGAAAAAAAACGTCACACTTTTGTCACATGCTTACACACAAACAGTATAGGACAACACACACACACAAGCTGCCAACAGGTACACATTGACATTTTGAGTGGAAAAGCCTGAGACATATGACCTCCCTCCAGACCGAGCTTGTGATGCTTGAAATGAACAGATGTTTAGTGGCAAGGTTCTCTCATATGCTGCTCTGCTGTCTGGCTGACTTAAATTGTTTGTGTTGGACTGTCTTGTTTATCTGTGAGGCTGCTCTGTATGGGGTGGGATGTACAAGAGCGAGTGAATGGGAAGAAGCAGGATGAGAAGGAGAGTGAGTACCACGAGGTGATGAGGGGGGGAGGCAAAGGGAGCAGAGGAAGTGTGCAGGGGGAAAAGAGCTGGATGCAGATGGGGATCTATTCTCTCTGCACACGCAGACAAGATGGAAATGAGTGGCCGTCTGTGACGTCAATCAGTGTAGACACACACATACACACACACACACAGTGAGACACTCCCCTCCTCTACAAGTCCCATGCTAGTACATGCTTCAGTGCAAACAGCAGCAGTGCCACGGATCATAGTCATAAACATCGGCATACACAAACAGCCCCCCCATCAAATCAAACACGCACATACAGCACACACAGGAACACGCAGACACGCAGATCTGAGTCTTATCTCTGACCTGGCATATGATGTCACGCTCTCTCATTCATACAGTGAAGAAGAGAAAGCCATTTCCGTGCCATGAGCAGAATTAGTCACCAGAGAAAGGCAACCTTGAAAGTTTTACAAAAAGGCAAAATGAGGCAGTATTTATGAGGCGGAGGCCCAAGAGTCAGAAATATCTGTGGTTATAAAAGACATAAAACCCCCTGTGGTTCTTTTACTCTACTACTACTTTGCTTGTAAAAATAACAATAATGGAGTGTAAAACACACTCCTGGAACGCCTGCATTCAGAGTCAGGCTTTTATACAACAAGCAAATATTAAACGAAATGTGCTCTCAGTATAAAAGTAAGATCCAGCTGGTTTAGTCCTGCGTTATTGGCATTGTGAGACTGGCTCTGCTGATGCACTTGGTCTTAGTAGAGCTACATTTACCCGATCAGTCCAGCTGTTCCCGCTCTTTGCTTTGGTTTCCTTCTTATCACAAGATGCATCTGGAAGCCGGTGATTTATGCTACACACAATTTGTAACGACAAGCATTGCTTGATTATACACATTGAATAATTCAACCTCGTCTTACCACAAACAGTTCATGGCTCAGCAGACATAATCTCTCTTTTTGATGTAGTCTTGTTTACACCTCATATGTTTCATGTAAAATGAGCCCTAAGCAGACTCTGGAATCAAAAGCAAGCCTTAGACGGGCTGTACTCTAAATGGACTGCACTTTTCTAGTCTGCAGACCACTCAAAGCTGCTTTCACACTACATGTCACATTCACACACTGACCTAAGTGCCAATTTCCAATCAGCATCTATGAATTCATACCCAGGTTATGCCACCAGGAGCAATTTGGGGTTCAGTGTCTTACGCAGGGACACTTGGACATGTGACTGTAGCAGTCAGGGATCGAACCCCCAACCTTCAGATTGAGAGACTCTACCACTGAGCAGCAGCCGCCCCCAAGTGTTGATAACAGCACTGGTTAAATTTTTACCATTGCATTGAACTTAACAATCTTAGCATGTGTTTTTTATGTCACGATTTACTGCAGCTATCAAATGAATGTAGTGGGGACAAAGTTCCGTGCTTACCTACGATGTGATGATGAGTAGAGGTAAAAAGCTCAAAGGCCTCACGCCTGAGCTCATCTGAATCTTTTGCACGCTCATGATCTTTACAGGATCTTTTCAATCAGTAATAAACAGATATGTGTTCAAGACGTATGCCCACAATAAGCTCTATGCAGAGTGGCTTTTTGTGTGAGGGGAAATAATTGATAAACTCCAGCAGCAGCCAGCTGTGTGACAGCTGTGCTGCCTTTCTTCTGGACTTCTCTCTCTGTTGTAAATCTGCCTTTCTGTCCGCCTGATTGATCGCCTCTTATATAAGCTTGTGTCGTTGTCACATGGCTAACATTAAGATCCATTATACTGCATTTAGTTTGCATATTTAGCAAAGTAAGGTCTCAGTGACCCACAGGCTCCTGAATGAATATAATGCCCAAGAGACGAGCAGACGGGAGGAGCGGACACCGCTCAGGAAACATCATCATCTCCCACTGTTTTCTGCATCACTCAACTACTCGGATTGATGTGAGAGGAGAAGTAACGACCAGTTTGAGCCTGAAAATAACACAGGTGGGTTAGTAATATGATCGACAGGTTCGATTCCTCAAGGGTTTCTGATTCAGGCTCCATGTATGGCGTGTATCTGGCAAGTTCGCCTTTAAGAAATCATCCATCCATGTCACAGAGTCGTGACGACACAGACTTCTATCTAGAGAAATGAAAAACTATTTTTGAAACACTCCAAACTGCCTTCCCAATTTGGCTGTTAAGGATGAATTAACGGTTAAAGTAAGAGTGCATCAATTTCAGTGCGGGGGCGGTGTGTGTGTGTGTGCGTGTGGTGGGTGGCATTAGAACTAAAGATGCAGCAGCCACTTGCCTTGCCAATTGCTCTATTTCTTTGAGTAGAATGGTTTTCTTGGCTGTTTTTCATCAAGGTTTTTATCCTCTTGTACCCTCAGCTGGAAGAGGACTGAGTCATAGCAGTCAAGGAAGCAGGTGGGTGGGAGGCACACAGTGGGTGGGGGGTGGGGAGGAGAGGACGTGGGTGGGACGGGTTAAGGAGGGTGAGGTTGTAGTGAATGAACAGAAGCATGAATGGTGAATACTACGCAGCGTTTTTATTACCTGGTGTTCATCAGTCACAGAAATAGTAATTATGCCTGCAGAGGAGCAACAAGCACTCTCATAATGGTTTTATTGTGTTTTATGAAGGCAGGTTCCGCTCAGTCTACAATGGTGTTCAATAAACACACCAACAATTGAGATTTAAAAATGACTGGGAACAGAAATAAAGTTGAAGAGGAATACATTTGGAGCCTGCATTAACCTGCCCGGCAGCCGTAATTATCTCCATTCACACTTTAGATAGAGCCGCTCGTTTTCGCGCCTGAAGCCTCTGCTGACCCCAACTTGATGCTTTTGTTTTCCTGTGCCCACAAACCATTCCTATTTTAACTCTGAGGCCTGATGAGATTTTATAATCCAAAAACACTTGAGAGATTATCGAGTGATGCTGAAAAAGAAAGTCCCGTCACATGTGCCGGCCAGAGCATGTGAGAGACAGAACGACAGCTGTGTGGGTGATGTTCTCTTTTTGTCTCAGTGAGTTTGAAACTGTTTGTTGAGGGTGGATGGGTGGGCAGGCCATTAGGAGAATTGATGTGCATGCAGCTGTGTGTATGCGTGCGCACACCCATACATATGTGTGTGTGTGTGCTCCTGCTCTAACATCACTGCTGTCGTCACTGCAGCCACCTCACAGTGACTCCCCTGTGACTGAAGGCCTGACAACCTCCCACGCGCTCCCCATCAACTCCCCTGCTCCTGCTCCTCTCTTCTCCCTTTATCTATAACCTCCCTCCCCACTCACTCTCCCTTCTTCTGCTTTGTCTCCCCCTCAACTCTATTTTCTCATCCATCCATCTCTCTGTCCACTATCTTTCTCTTTTCTTTCACCCACCTCCTTTTTTCTTTTTGCTTGTTTTCATCTCTCACCCCCTCATTTGGTGTGTGGGTCTTCCCTGTCTTCCGTCATGCTCCCTGCGCCCACCGTGCTGCCTGTCTCTGTCTCTATGGAAACCCTGAGTGGACAAGAGTGGCTTAGAGGTCTGCGAGACGCTGATACAGACCCTATTAGATCACACGCTCTCTTTCTCTCCCAGAGAACCACACGTTTGCAACGTTGGGCACACAAGCGCAAAGCCATACTGTGTGTGAATTGATGGTGTGTCACACACACACGCCGTGGAAATGCCTCATTTTCCCTTGTGCCCACGACTTCTCAGCGGTGTGAAGTGGGAGGAAAGGAGGGAGGCAGTGATCGAGTAAGGAGGGAACCCTATTGTTTTATCATAATGTAGGTATTTTCAATTACTAGCCGCACCACCTGCACATATTTTCATCTGAGCACACACACACGCACGTGTATACACACACCCCCTGGCCCTCTCGTGTCCTGTCTCCCCTCTCAGTCTCACACCTCACCGACCATATTTTCCTCACATTAACACGTTGTTGAGCCTGTTGTGTTGCGTAGAACGTGCGTCATTCAGGTCCAAACACATCTAAAGGACAGGTTATTTGTGATAAGAGGCCTCACGCAGACAGAATTTCACAGCTTTGGGTCGCTCTCCTGGGCACAATCGTGCTTTGACTGTCACGCTTAAGTGGATCATTGCAGAGCGCAATCATGGGGAGGATACGTAAGCTGTGTAGCATCATTTTGGGGGAGAGTGGAAGAATGAATTCAAATGAAGAAAACAGTGATGTTGGAATGATTGTTCTCTTTAAAGTCGTGGCTTATTTTGAAAGAATCCACACATGTGAAGGTTTATTGAGTTTATTTTTATCAAAATGTACATGAATAAACTACAACAAAGGACTACATTAAAGAAGACATCAAAATGGGCAGCAATAACAGGGGTCAAAAACTGAACACATACCCAAACCCAGACCGAGGCCCACCCCTTTAACACCCCCAGTGCAGTGAGATAAAGACATGCCAATGATGTCTCACATTTAGGCACTTGATTTTCCCTACCGAACCATCTTTGGTCATAGTTGCTGTTGCACGGCTTTGAACTGAGACTCAAACAGGTCTGAGGTGGATTTAAACTCGTTCCATGTTGATTCTGACTGGGTGAATTAGAGGATGCTGATTCATGCTGAGAGGAGTCGTGTGAGTTTAAACTTTTGACAGACTGATGTGCATCTGCCATATTTAGAGACGACCCAAAGATGGTTATAACCTGACCACCTCCACGGAGTAAACTTTAGCATTAAATAAATCAACACTAGATGGTACAGTACTTCACATGATTACAGAAGAGACTCCACGAGAGAAAGGAATCAAGCACTACATCTGAACACAATTTACCTGAAAACAATGCAGTGTATCCGCACACGATATACTGTAATCAATACACTGTACAGTCTATTGCAAAGGCATTGATGTTGGCATTTAACTGTAGGAACTAACCAGTCTGATTACCACTGAGTATTATCTTGGAAAGTCTTGCAAAAATAGATCAATTTTTATCATATTAAAAGCCTTTGCTTTGACTTCAGGATGTTATCTATATATTTAGCTACTCATGCATTGTCTTACTTTGTGTGCATACAGTATACTGTATGTATGTTTGCGTGTATGCATGTGTGTATTTGTATGTGTTGTGCATGCATGAGTGTGTTTCGATGACAGTACTGTACACACAGGTAGACTTATCCCTCTATTTTTTTTTCAGAATACACCCATTCAGTAAAGGATTAACAAAGTTACATTAAACTGTTTAAGAAGCATAGTAGTCACACAGTATTTGGCAGTGAGAGAACAGTCCTAATGTATCCATGCACAATATTAACCACAGGCAAGGTCCACATTCTGAACAAACCCTTTAAGAACAACACAGTAAGAACATGAAAAGATTATACAAGAATTCAAGAACCTGGAAGTGTGTGTGTGTGTGTGTGTGTGTGTGTGTGTGTGTGTGTGTGTCTCCATGTTTGTGTATCAATATGTCTGTGCATGTGTGTGAATGTCAACAGCACAGCTGGTTTTCCAAGGAGACCAAAGGGCTATGACTCATGCAGTGCATACAGCATTTTCTGGAATTTGAACAATATCGGAAGAATTACTACTTTCCCACAAAGCCCAGATAATTACATATAATCATGTTAGAACCTTATAGAGTACTTGGGGAGTTTACTGTAAAACCCAATCATTCCCACCCCCATAGGTCTATTATAGACCAAACAGTTTATCCCTGGATTATGTTTCCATTCTTCAGCTTTTCCTTCATGGCAAGCACCTTCCCCTTGCTCGACAGTAAGTTTCGTGTAATTACATGTGTGTCTGTGTGTGTTTCAGACTAGTCCAGTCTGTGAATGCAGGTGTAAGGGGTAAGGTTGGTAGAGCAGAGTTGATCCCCCTTGGGGTATGTAGTAGCTGCAATAGCTAGGTTCTGCTAAATAGGGGGCACTGTGCTCAGCAAGATACGGGGCAGGCTGGTAGAAGCATGTCACATGATCTGTGTTGGGGATAATGTTCTGCTCTCCTAGAACCTTCAGTGCCAGCACTGTGATCATGTTCAGCGTCTGACGCCTCTCATGTCCCATCAGACACACTGTGCTGTCGTCGACCACGCGGCGTAGCGTCATCAGGTACTGGTACTTGCTTCTCTCCTCTCCGATAAAGTGGTTCTTCAAGTAGGATAGGATCTTCCTCTGCTGCTCCTGCACATCAGGGAAATCGATGAAAAAGCGTGAACACATATAGCGTTCAAGTGTCTTTATCTGAGTCTCACTGGCAGGACGGTAGTCCCTGACCAGCAGGTTGCTGTATTTCAACAAGCCACCACCGCGAATTTCCTCAGGGTTCCTGGTAGCGATTAGGCGGTAGCGCAGGTGGTCCATTGCTGCCTCAAAGTCACCATACATGCTCTCTGCCAGGACTTCCACTGCAGGGACCGAACCAGATGCCTGAGGATCATTGCTCTGCTCAGGCATGTCTGTGGTTACCTTAGGGGCCTCTTTGTTCTCAGGCATGGAGCTGGATACCTCATTGGCTGGTGGAGGGGTAGATTCCCCTGGGCCGTCAGACTGAGAGTGAGGCAGCACATGTGAGGTTGAGCTCGGGATTGTGATTGGAAAAGAGACAGGCTCTGCAACCCGAGGCAACGATGAGATATAATCTTGTTCCTTTTCATCCTCCAACTGTAGCAGAGGAATTCCTGGCTGATGGGAGGCCTCTGTAATCGGTTCCTCGCCGTCTGTGTTCAGTATCAAAGGCTCCACGTCTGATACCTGAGGTACAAAGTCCTCTGACTCCACCGGCGGCGTGAGGCAGAGGAGGGGAGGGCTAAGGCAGGGGGAAGGTGGGCTAAGACAGAGTGGAGGGGGACTGAGGCTGAGCATAGGAGGGGTCAGGTAAGGAGGTGAGCTGAGGCAGGATGAGGTAGGGCTGACACTTAGAGGAGGAGAGCTAAAGCTAGTGGCAGGGCTGATGGTGCTCATCATTGGAGATGGCAGGCAGTGAGAGGGAGGGGTTGGACATTGGGGAGGGCTGAGACAAGGGGGCGAGGGAGTGAAGCAGGGCGGGGAAAGACTGAGTACGGGAGGGGTGAGACAGGACACAGGAGGGGTGACACACTGGGAAGAGGAGGATGAACTAAGCTCGGTCTCTAGTGGGTCGCCATCTGCCTGATTCAAGCCCAACTTTTTGGTCTGTAGTTCTGTGTTTTCATCTTCATCGCTGAGCTCAGCTTCTGAGGTATGCTCAGGTTCTTGGGAGTTTGCGTAGAACATATCAGTGTGTGAAACTAACGTATCCACCGAGCCAAGAGGCTCTGATTGTTTGGTTGCAGGGACAGTTTCTTTCGGGGAGGACTGGCTTTGCTCATCGAATGTCAAATTTGTTGACTGTGTCTCTTCTAAGTCCTGAATAGTTATCTCACACGGACTCTCTGTGATTAACTGAGGTAAAGTAGACATTGGATCCACAGCAGGGGCAGAGATTATATCAGGGGCTGGATCAGGAGCTGAGGTAAGGTCTAGGTTTGAAGCTAGGTTACCTGAAGGGTTGGGTTCAGGCCCGGGGATTATTTCATCAGACACACTGGTTGTTGGCGTAGTTGTGGAGTCTGAACTGGGAGTTGTTGGCTTGGGGTCGAAGGCTATCTCAAGGTCAGGGCAGAGGTTTGGATCCAGACAGGGCTCTATGACAGGGTCACTCTCAGAGAACGGACTTGGGTAAGGATTGGGGGTAACCTTCCTGCACATCCTCCGAGGGGGTTTGGGAGAGGAGTGTTTGAGCACTACCATGTGCGATAGTCGATCTGAGGCCTTACCAGAAGGAGAAGAGGAGGTCTTTTTGTCAGAAACAAGGCTTGGTGGTGCAGGTAGATTATCCTGAGTATCTGGAGGGCTGAGGGAGTCAAGTGTGTTAGGAGTTTTTTCTGAGTTATCTGTGTGTAGTGTGCTGTAAATCTCCAGTGTGTCCTGTGTGTCGTGAGGTGCAAGAGATATGGAAGAGCTGGAGCAGGAACAATCGATACACTCTGTGTCTCCTTTTTTTGCCTCTGATGCTGAAATATCTTCTGTCATTTCACTTATTTCTGTGTTTTTCTCTCTCTCTGTTTGCTCCAGTGTCTCTGTTTTTTCTTCTGTTAACTGAGTCTCTATCTTTGTATGTAAAGATGTGCAAGAGTCCAGGGTAGACATAGGTTGTGTTTGATCTTTCTCATTGCTGCTTTGATCCTCAATGAAACACTCAGAGAGGTCTGTGCTGTGCCATTCTTCTGTCTGGGTTTTGTTTGAGGATTTTGGCAACTCGGACTCTCCCATCTGCTCTGCAAGTTCTTTCTGTTCGTCAGGGGGTTTAGTGTGGTCAGATTGTTCTTTCAGGACAGAGAGTTCCTCGTGATTTGAATGTGCTGGTTGTTGGCCATCACTGGGCTGGGTTTGCTCTGGCTGTTCTGCCTTTGTTGAGAGTTGGGTCTGGTCCGAGGACTCTGGCTCATGTCTGAGTTCAACCTGAGTTGTTGGTTGATCTTTCTCAGAGGTTTGTTTCTTTGCTGTCAAAGGGTTTTGAGATGCCGTGTCAGAGACGTCTGTCTCATTGAAGTTTTCTCTGCGTTCTGATGCTTCTTTCAGCTGTGCAGGTGTTTCCTCTTTGTCATCTTTTTCAACTTTAGCGTGTTTTGTCTGGTTTGAATGTTCAGTTTGATGTGAGAGTTCTGTCTGGGACTCCTTTTCATGCACCTTGTCTCTCTGAAGTGTCTGGCTTATCTGAATGCCCTCCTTGCTGGGTAAGTCTCTATCAGTGCACTTCTCTGTTTCTGAAGCAGTGGCCTGTTTAGGAGGAGAGGCAGAGTCTTTATTCTGATCCTCTGCATGCTGATCTGCAGGCTGGTCCTTAACATCAACCGTATTGTTTTTGTGCTGTGACTCCTGCTGCATGTAGGACTCCAGGAGACGATCCAGAATGATCTGGAAGGAATCGACGCTGAACTCAAATTGCCGCCTCAGCACGCTCACAAATTTGAGCTCCAGGTTTTTACCACTGTTATTTGAGAGCGAGATGAGACTCCAGCGGTCGTGTTCATTGAAGACCTTGACCATTTTCTGGACGTAGGCCTCCTTCATTGTAGCACTGCTGATCCGATCCCTGTTGACCCCAGCAGGAAGGCAGTCCAGCAAGCAGCCCAGCACTGACTCTTTGATCACCTGGGGAGAGAAGAGGTCAACAACATGACAGCTACAACTGATGACTGCAATCTGAGTGCAACTGAGCATGCATCATTGAAGACTGAATATTGTGATGCTCTTGTGTGCTCTTTAGAATTACAGTAGCATCGCTATCAGTGTAGCACTACAACAAACAATGCTGCAACTCCTGAGAGATAGTAGAGATATAGTGGTGTGCTCAAGGATAATACAGACAAATGAATACTTGTCAGTGGAATTGAACCCCAGTGCCCAATTGTAATTACATTGACTTGCTCCCTAACAAGCAGTACAGTATTCATACCTGGAACTCCTCCTGACTGGGCAACTCAACTCCAAAGATGATGTCCAGGTCCTTGTAGCTCGTTCCGCTGTCTCGGACTAGGACGTGGCTGGCCGTGGAGCCGTTCAGACGGACATCTCTCACCGTGATTCCCTGCTTCTGAAGCCTGGCCCGCACAGCTATGATTATGTCTCGTGGGCGCAGCTCCAGTGTGGGAAAGTTCCCACGGCCGTGGATTGGAACAACCTCTGACAAAACCTGATGGAGAACCTCCACCTGCTCCGCATTCAGGCTGTGGAACCGCTGACTCGATCTGGTTTCAGACATACTGCTGCCCTGAAGGGGAGGAGGGGAAGGAGGGCGACAATGAGTTTATTATAACTCACCCAAAAAATGTGCTATTTGTTTAACTCTCTCACTCTTGTTGTCTCTCACACACACACTTAGCACTCGCTCACACTTATATGCACACTCCCTGCCAGTCTGCTGCCTGAAAGTCACAGCTTGGCTGACAGCTTTTCCACAATGCTAATGTAACTGCTGTGTTGACAAGCTGACACATGGAGCAATCCACATAGATGTGCCTTGCATAAATATTCTTCCACTGCTCATCCAGATCGCAACAAATTAAAAGTGTTTGTTATACAGGAATCACAGAATGCGAAAGTATTTACTAACCAAGACTTCTTTTACAACATTTAGTCCCTTTAATGAGAATCGTTGTCCAAAACCAAACAATAGAAAACTAGTAATTAGAATGTACCTATAATAAATTATTGTTTAAGATTATAATAGGATAAGATAATAATTAAGATAATGGCAATAATAATGACGTGTAAAAGCAGACCTAATCTTTGTTTATTGATTGTTTCCACCAGAGGTGCAAGGGTTAAGCTGAATGAGTCATCACCAGCAGACTGCATTAATCACACCAACGTCACTAATTAAAGACACACATCTGTTTTTGTGTCTGAGTGTGCACCACATGATGTGTATACATTACAAACAAAGACTCCCACTCACATTCATGGGAGTGCGCACTCGCTTTTATATAACACCTTTGTAAATTGTAACACAAATTGGAACAAAGTGGGATTTAACATCTGCCAATTATTTTTGTTTAGCTTCCACATGTGTAATCCTCCTGCCAGTTGCACACACAATCTTTGCATCCAGACTCCATCAATCCATCCGTGCAAATGAAAATAAAGTGAATATTAGCATAACTAAGTCAGAAGAGTCTCTGTAATGTGAGTGTGTGATTGTGGGTGCACATAAAAGTGTTTCAGGGAGAGCGTGCTCATGTTTGAGTGTGCAACTGTGGTTCATAGCAGCCCATTATGATCTATTGTTTGCTCAAATCAATAGATGTCACTCAGTGCTACAGCTGAATGCTGCTGATTGCTATGATTTGTCAATACCAGCAAGGTAAACATTGAGATACTAATGAGCAGTAATGGGATGCTTTCTGGTAGAAGTTTGTCAGACATCAGAGTGCTATAGTCTGTAACAACCACAAACAATCATAGAGAGGGTTTAAACGTCGTCTAATTCGTATTGCACACATTTCAACGGACAGCACTTTAGCATCAGTAAGCTTCAAAATGCTACCTCTCTGCTCATTGAAAGACAAGTGAGTTTGCTTACCAAAAGATAATAAAGTTGAGTCTGAGAACAAAAAACTCCCCCAAAAACTGCCGTGGATGAGACATCTGTTTGCGCCACACTTGGAAAATCTGAACTTGCAAGTTGCAAAAAAAGAAAGCAATCGTACAACCAGAGTTGATAAACGCAGCTCCAGATGTTGGCACTGATCATATGTACTGAGAAACAATATGTTGAGGAGGCAGAGAGAGACACTGCAGGACTGTTTTCCAGCTACCCCCTGTATCTCCCCCTCCCCTTTAGCACTCTTCTGCAAACTTGCAGCCTGAGTGACTCATCCAGGCGTATCGGCTCAGCTCACATATTATCTATGGCCATTGAAAATCCCACAAATCAGAGGTTCTCATATCCACTGAACCAAATCTGAAACATACACAAACACTGACGCTCTGTAAAGTTACCTCCATTATAAAATCTAAAAAGTAGAACACAGGGGGAGAAAACATTCTGTGCTGTGTATAGAAACTCTTAATAAAGCCAAAGTATTATCACTTATTCTACAGTGTTAAATCTTATATGTGTCTAAAATTCATTTTTTATTCCATTCACTTGTGCAATTATGACTTCATGAACTAAAAGTAAAACTGAAATAGAAGGTAACTACTTCGGGTTTACAGTGACAAGTTTAATTGCAATGTATACTGGCAGAGATGTTGAATGACAAATGAAGAGTATGGTGTCTTTAAAATGTTACTGCTTAATTTCGTGTCATGAAAATACTAAAAATAATGGGTGTTGTTTCCACATTAATAACCTAAAACTAGGGGTTATAGTTTGCCGTGCTTCCTCACAGTCCATCACAAACTAAAATGTACTGGAAGTGATCCAGCGCCCTGCTGAAATTCACTCTGCCCTGCTGGTCATCATTTTAATCACCTAATCGCGCGCTTACTCACTCCTGGAGATACCAGGTGAGGTCAATTAACCGCAGTTAAGTGCTTGGCACGATAAGTGAGGATGTAGGCTTCTTCTTAGCAGCATGATTGAAAGCGTACAAAAGTAAATTATTCAACTTTAAAGAGAGGAAGCATCTTACCTGTTGCTGTGGCATCCGAGGGAGCGACTGGCTCCTGGCTTTACAGTAAAACTAAACCTTGAGTATCCACCGAGTTTCAGGTCTGGTGAGTCTGGGTCTCCTTCTCGGCGGGTTGTTTTTCTTTTGAAGTCCCTACCCACTCCGGTTAGACTCGGTGCTGATGCGACTCTGTCCCTTATAAGGCATGTGATGCTAGAAGCTGTGCGCGAGTTCATTCGGGCGCTGTCCAGGAGCTCGCGTGGTGCTGAAATGAAGACTGGAATGAGTCCTCGCTCTCTTGTTTTCTCCTCCGGCCGCCCGGAGCGTAACGCAGTTTCCATAGCGACCTGCCGTCATTCAGTTATGACTGGGAAGTGTGTGTATCTCTCTGTGTGTACAACAGTCAATGGTCACAACAATAATGGTGGAGTTGTGTGATGTTGTGGCGTGAGGGGGGTTAACAGCTTAATATAATTCAAAGAGATGTGCCAGCCCCATGCGTGTTCGTTTTAAAAATAACAGTTTGCGAGCTAAATTCAGAATCTAGAGGAGGAACCTTTAGCTATAAAGCACGAGCATTGTTGCTGACTGAATGACTTTACAAGACTTGACTGGGGGTTATTGTAACCATAGTTGGCTAGAGTTGAATGGTCTTTTCTCTGGTGCGTGTTTTTGTCTCACAAATGAAAGTTTAGATAACCAGAACTCACAAAGTCATCTCAGATGTTACCCCATGACCGTGCTGGGACTGAAGCCAAGACTTCTGTGTTTGGGTGATGCACTTGGCTCAAACCTCATGCAGACAACCTTGGGAGACCCCGCTATTAAGCCGAATACTTAAAAAGCCTATACTGTTTTGGGGGAACATTGAAAAAACACTTCTCATTCACTTATTCACTCTCCCCACGCACACGTCATTATAGCCTACCTAGTGCTGTGTCCATACAGAGTATCAGCAGCTACAGTATGAGTCATCCGTGCTACTCCCTCCCCCTGACCCAGCCGTTAATCCCCCCCAACCCCAGCCCCTTCGACTGCCCAGTGTACGCACACACTGAAACCTTTTTCCTCTATGTACAACCGATGATCTTGTTGCTGCATTTTCTTCCCGTCCATTCCATCTCTGAAACACCCAACATGTCTAAATCCCTGTATGTTCCCGTCAGCTCACGGAACAGTCCAGACTACCATTCACTCCACGCAGAACTTTACAAATCACGGTTAGAGGTGTTTCATTCATGCTGATGCACCAGAAATTAAGTGAAAGAGAAGGGAATACAAGCGCTAAAGCACACAGCAAGTACAAAAGGTCAATTTACTCCTTCACCAAAAAAGCACAAATGACGTCACTAGACGTGTACCACAACCTACCGATACCGGGTACAAACTATTTTTAGCCTGGATGGAACTTGTCTGCTGTGGACACACGCGTGCCCGTCCACTCCTCAAACAGCCGTGACGTAGGAGGCGCGAGCACGCCATGCTAAATCGTGACCGAGTGACGACGGCGAAAGGTTGTCAGATGTAGCTGTTTTATCCAAAGATTAGGACAGATCAAGAAAGTTCACTGATCGTAGTCTAGCCAGATGTATATTGGATTTGGTATGAATCCAGCAAACCAATAGAGTACGGACAACATTTGTTATCACACATACCCATATATCTCATATAATGTCCAATACTTATGATGGTAAGTCTAGGTTTCTCATACGAAACAATTATGAGGATAATTTGTCTATAGTCTGAGCGGCTTAAACGCCACTGTGCTGCGCATGCGTTACACAAGGGAGGCTGATTTTCAACGTTTTATATGCAATTTATCAAGTTTTTTCCTTAACTCAATGAATTATGAAAGCCAAGCGAAAACAAATCACTATTACGAGACAGTTGTTATGACTGGAAGACAAATACGAAATGTTCACGCTGCCAAACTGATTTATAGCAATGCGGAAGTACGCTTATGTGAAATATCTTGCCTCGCTACAGTACCGAATGTACGCTAGCTTGAGGAATCAAAACAAACAACACTGTGAAATAAGTGAGTGGCTTCTTCGAATTAGTAAACAACCAGGCATAGTAGTGGTTGCAGGAGAAGACCTTCACTATGCCGAATATGGAGAGTATCCTTTCCTGTGTTGTCTAAAATACATAACGGTAGATACAGTGTCCTAGCAGTAGCAATTGTTAGCCAAATGCAGGTTTGGTTTTTAGTCATAGCATGCAATTGTTTGTAACTTCTGCCCAGTGATTAAATGATGAGGGACAAGAATATAAGGCTAGTTAGCAAAATAATCTGCTGACTTCATATGTTATGTGTGTTACAATTTGTCTTCCCTTTACTGAGTTAGGCTGAGTTAGGTCTATGTCTTTGGTGCTCATATTAGTTGTGTATTTTAATTTATTATCATTACCAAAATGAACTATACCTTGACTGGCCATACAGAGCACCTGTTCAACCTCAAGTTTGCTGCCAAGGAGCTACAGCGCAACTCCAAGAAATGTGACAAAGAGGAAAAGGCTGAAAAAACTAAAGTGAAGCAGGTTGGCTTATTAATAGAGACCAAGATCTGGGGACAAGCTGGGTTACAGTGAAGCTATACTCTTTATCATGCTTGTGTATTAACTCCTCTTTACTTTCTCTTTCAGGCAATCCAGAAGGGTAACATGGAAGCAGCCAGGATCCATGCGGAGAATGCTATCCGTCAGAAGCATCAGTCCATCAACTTCTTGAGGATGAGTGCACGAGTAGATGCTGTAGCTTCAAGGGTCCAGACTGCTGTCACCATGAACCAGGTCAGGATTACAGGTCAAAAGTTTTGTAGATTTGCCCTGCTTTCAAACTTTACTTAACAGGGATAAATTACAACTTATGAAAAACATACATACATACTGTACATTACCTGTTTACTGCAGTCAAACATCATTTTTTAAGACAACCTCTTGTCCAGAGTTTTGACAAATAATTTCAAGTACAGAAAATGTGCAGAGGTTTTTACCATCAGCTGTAGTGAGAAGCTAACTGCACCGCAGATGATGAGTGATCATGTTTCCTACCTTAAGTGGATTGGATTTTACATTTTTATGACATGCCTGGTCAATATTGCAACTTCTTATATTATTTTTCTAGTTATTGTATTTCGGGCCTTTGGTGCTTTTATTAGATTGCAAAAGCAGAACAAATTTAATAGAAATGCGGGCAAGAGATTGGCATTTGAAGGGAGATGTGGGCTTTATAGTCAGCGTATTGACCACTAAACCAAGGGGAGGTCCAGCCTTGTAACTTCTGAGAAACAGCAGAGGCAGTAGTTTTCCACTTTATTAGTCAACTACCTTTGCCTAGTTGATAGATATCTAAATAATGACCCCTCTACTCACTGACAAAGACTTAGAAATCACATGGTTTTTATCTAATAATAATTATCCGTATCAATAACTGTCAAGTTTTTTCTGTTAAACCACAGTAGTAGATGTGAGTATGCATATTTACCATATATTTATCTTTCTTTGTCGTAAGTATTTCAACACCCACATCTTATTTCAGAGGGTAAAGAGCTGCAGAGTGTAAAATTATCAGGGTAATATGTCCAAAGTAGTCTCTCCTAAAGATCCACTCAGTCAAAAGTTCTACACAAAACAGACAGACGGAGCAAGACTGAGAGAAAAAAGGTTGCAGACATGCGAACAAAAAGACACCAATTATGTAGCATCATTAGATGTGCTTCAGACATTATGCTTAGAGCTTCTCGGTCTTATGAGAGTGACAGCCTCTTTGAATTGCTTCAATTTCGGTTTGCTGTTGGATGGGCCACGTTACATAAAATACAACTTAATGGGTTATGTAGAAAGGGATGCACTGTGTGGGATGATGTCGCTAGAAAACAGCTCATAGAACCTCTGTATGTAGTTGTAACATTGCAGCCTGTCGCATAACAACAAATAAATGAATAAATACAAACCTAAATCCAACAGCTTGAATAGTGAACACTCTTATAATAACTCAATCAACCAGTGGTAGGTTGGTTTTGACAAGTTTAATCCCTGGAGTATATGTGATGCCCTAAGGATGGGAGGTAGTCATGACAAAGTATCTGGTTAAAAAAGTTCAAGTGACACCTGGTGGAAATATGAGGATACAGCATTATAATCTTTGCCATGTCAACTGTAATCTCCCTCTCCGACTTAAACACCCTCATCCTGTTTTGCATCAAATTAGACCATTTACAAGTGAGAGGACGACAGAGACTTTAACATGTTGTTGGATGTGTTTTTTGCTCAGGTATCTAAATCCATGTCAGGAGTGGTCAAGTCCATGGATGCTACCCTAAAAAGCATGAACTTGGAGAAGGTAAAAAAGCTTACCCATATATCCTCAACAAATCTGTTACTACGATTTTTGGACTGTTGCTTTCTCTATCTACTTTTCTTTACAGGTCTCTGCACTAATGGATAAGTTTGAAAACCAATTTGAAACTCTTGATGTGCAGACAGCTCAGATGGAAGACACCATGAGTAACACCACCACTCTGACAACACCTCAGGTAATAACAGCTGTCCTCTTACAACCAAATGTGCTCCTGTGGCTACATGTGTGTCAAGCTTTCCCCAGTAATAATTCAAACACTTAATCTTTTAAATCCATATTTAAGAAATAATCATTTTCCTGGTTGGTCCCTAGAATGACGTGGATTTGCTGATGCGTGAGATGGCTGATGAAGCAGGGTGAGTACGGCTCATGTTTCTAAAAATGTGAAGACATTTATATCGGAAATGACAACAGCAAAAGCATTAAAAGGGAGGAACATCACAGAGGGGATTAAAAAACATGCAGTACCTTCTTGTTAAAGGAGAAAAATGTAACTTTGTGAGACACACAGAACAACTTGTACACAAAGTTTTATTTAACAGTGCTATTTGAAAGAAGCCGTGTTGTGAGGTGAGTCTTTTGTATCCTCCATTGTCTTGATTTTAACTCAGAGCTAGGCAGCCAAGCTGAAATGCTCCTGTGTTTTTTCCTTGTTTCAGCTTGGATCTGAACCTGGAGCTCCCCTCAGGCCAGACTTCGTCACTGGCTTCATCTGTGGCATCGACAGAGCAGGTAACACTTCCACTCCTATCTTTATGCTATTGCTATTTTTGGTGTTTTTCTTCCCAGAACAGAAGTCACACATTTTCTTTATTGTCTTTGGCAGTCTCATTGGTAAACATGAAATAGTGTCACCATAATCCAAATTTAAAGTGATACTCAAATGAAACACTCAAATAAATAAAACACTTGAATTATGTCTGAAAGGTTACAACACTGACAAGTTTTCACAATAAACAAAAATATGAATATATCAACAAAATCTCGTCAACAGTCGTGCAACACATTAGATAGCACCAGGCTCCTGCCCTCCTTTCCTTTGTTCTGCAATAACATCTTTATAACATGCTATTTTATTTCAGCTGAAATATCACTTAAAACATTATCTGCTGTATCTGCATAGGCATGAATGTGTTTGCATGTGTGTGTGTTTGAGTGCATGTTGGCATGTAGGGAATGTTAACCATTTGTTTGAGGAGATGCACAGCAAACTTTTTGTACAATGTGCATGACAATAAAGGCATGCTTATCTATTCTACTTGGTCACGCTTAACGCTCGGGTCATTTTGGTCTTCCCTTTTTAAAGCAATCTTTGTGTGATACTTCAGTCCTGACCCTATGAGAGCCCTTCCTGAAAGTGTAATGTTTCCTAATTCTCAATCAGAGGCTAGAGCCTTCTCACCCCACCTCACTCCTGGTCTCATCCTGCTTTAATGGAAATCAACAACACTCCCATATCATGTCAGGGATGCCCCTCTATGCAACCACAGATCAATATCCAGCTTTAACAAACTGAACTCATACCCACTAAGTCTGCCCGGAACCTGGGTGTCATAATTAACAACCAGCTAACCTTTAAGGTTCGTGTGGCCTCGATTGCTTGGTCATGTCAATTTGCCCTGTACAACTTTAGGAAGATCAGAGCATGCAACACAACTGCTGGTACAGGCTCTCATAATATCATGCATGGACCACTGCAATTCCCTCCTGGCAGGCCTTCCTGCATGCACATTCAAACCTCTGCAGATGATCCAGAACGCAGCAGCCAGCTGGTCTTCAATCAACCCAAAACAAGCTATTGATGATGATGATATTGAGGATGTTGTTGATGTTGATTAGGATATTGATGACAATCACTATATTGACCATGTTGATGTTGTTGATGATGATGATGTTCAGAAATTCTACAATTCATGCCTTCAGATTCTGAGTCAAGAATTTGACTCCTATATCCAAACTTACATTTTTTAATTTAGGCATTCTTTATCATTTGTTTTAGCCATTATTATGGTTTCTGTTCCGGTCATATGTGAGGTAACTTCCTGGACAGTGAGAGTGTAACACAAAGCTGTGTATTCTCCTATATTTCACCAAAACAACGACTGTTTGGAACAATATGATGGAAAGTGGAAAAGGTGGATTATGTTTCAGGAAGTATTTAAAATGTCCTGAAGATGTTTGGATATGTTTTCCATTATGACAGCATGCAAGTGGAATTTATTGTAACCAGCATAACTCAAGCTGACCACAGCCGCTGTTTGTGAAGCGCATAACTACAGACATTTAATCGTTTACCTTTCAAGCCAAAACGGGTTGAGTGATACTCTGAGAAGAATCACTCTAAGTCTCATTCCTGTGGCTGCCCCACTGATGAGTGTTTTGTCTGACTTGAAGCCCCATCTAAACCTAGAAGGGTTTAGGATTTTCTAGGATTATTGCAAGTTTATAACCACTAATGCTATAATATAAGAAAGATCTTTCAGGTTTTAAGACTTTGAGATGAAAATATTTGGCTTACACTGACCTGTTGGCAAAACCAATAAAATTCTATGTTTCCTCTTCCTTGTGTTTTTGTACCAGGATGAGCTCTCCCAGAGGCTGTCCAGGCTGCGAGACCAGGTGTCATAGTGATGTAGAAAACGACAAGATCAGGAGGAGGGAGAAGAGAGAAGAGACGGGGGGTGAAGAAACGGAGAGTTAAAAAAAAAAGGTGCCATGTGCCTGCAAGCTGTGTGCCCTCCTGTGTGTTCCACGTTTGTTGATGGTGAGAAATAAAGGAGCTGTCTAACAGCACAAAAGAAAGAACTGAGAAGAGAAAACAGGATATTTACCATGCTGATACTAACTGCATCACATGCAGACCTTCCATAATAGTGTAATTTGCACATATTTAACAAGTATTCTGCTTATTTCTGAGCAATTCTTTATTTAAGGTTCACTCGGACATGTTCCTGAATTACTATTTGTGAGCAAAGTGTTGAGAAAAAACTACAGAGTATTGTTTAATTGCTTATACCTCATTTGGAACTGGTTTTACACTATGTATAAAACGCAAAGAGCAATATATTTATGTATTTATGTATTTATTACTGACTGACTGGGTATTGCTAAGAGCATGCTTGTCACTGTTGTGTCCTACGAGCATGTCTGAGGATGTGGGGACCTCTAGTGTTGTTGCCCTGTCTGTTTCTGTTTTTAGTTGTTTTTAGCTTTAGTGTTGAAACTTATTCCACTTTTTATATTTATCCCCCAAAAATAGGGCTCCTTGAAAATGTTTGCTTTGGTGGCAGCTGGAATATTTATTTGATTTCTGTCATGTAGCAGTTACCACTGTAGTGGCTCACCACGCACTTAAATGACTGAGGCTGAGTCAATAAAGGCTTTTAAACATGTTTTACATGTCACATTCAACTTGTCAGTGTCTTGCTGTGTTTTTGGCAAACTATGCATCCCTGCATACCTCTGTCCCTCCTTTTTCCATCGTACCCCTCCTCTTTCTCTCCTCCAACAGGGAACAGATGAGAGGTCAAAGGTGTCACCTGTAGAGGAAGCGGCCTTCTGCCGCTCGCATGCCAGTGCCTCATTACACACACACACACACGCACACACACACACACACACACGCACACACACAGTTCACCAAATCCCAGGGGGTGGGCGAGACTCAGCTGGGAGCCATTACAGGTGCTATCCAAGCACACACAAATATCTATACATGAGCACACCGGCAGCTCCATTGCTGATGTGAGTCCTCCAGAGTGACACTCAGCCACCTCTGACCCTTTTTGTGTCCTTCCTAATCATCATCAGCACACACTTAACTACATTCACAATCATCATCAGTGCCCCAGGACTGACACAAGACTCTATTTTGTTACACACAGACTTCTTCAAGTGCTCAGACGTTGGAGTTATCCAAAAAAACTGTGACCCCAGTGATCCAACAGCTGTCAGTCATTTCTGCCAAGAGTTAGATCACCTGAAATTAAAATTCCTCGTCCCTCTGCTGTCAGAGCCACAACATCTATTTGGTGAGCTTTGTTTTAAACCTTTTTTTAACCTTCTCTGGCCATCTATTTAAGTATGATTAAAGCCACGAGAGTCTTTCACGGCCTATTTTTCTCTCCACTTTGTTCCTCTCAACACATGTGCGGGGATGCTTCTTCCAGATGTGCAGGAGACGGCTCCTGTATGAGCACTGCTCTGGGGGAAACCTGTGTTTGCATGTATGTGCATGTGTCAGGTGTTGATACCTAGCTGCTTTCTTCCCCGTTCCTGGAGGAGTGGTACTCGCTGACAGGCAGGGATCCGGTGGGCCGGTGGTCCTGTCCCCGTGGCCGACCTGTCTGCTCTAGCACGGGGGGGAGAGCTGCTGAGAGCCACACACGCGGGCTCGGTAAAAAAGCTCTAATTACAACAAGGGGAATCAGTGGGAGCTCTACATGATTCACACACAGGATATGAGACAATCTGTTTCCTGACAGTTAGTCATGATCTGGGATTCAGCAGGAAAAAATGCATGCTGCTGAATCTAAAACTTTCTGAAATGTCTCAAGAGTTTTTTAGAGACAACTTCATAACTGAATACTTATGGGAAAATGAGGTCGTTTATTTTAAACTATTAGCTGCAAAACTTAGAGCACGGGTTCTCAAACTTTTTGGGGCCAGGGATCCCTTACAGGGGAGAACATCCTCCAAGGAGCCCCTCATAATCACAACACAGATTAAGCATATGCTCACTAACATTTACACTCTTAGATGCCATTGGAACTATTTGTATTGTAAAACTTAACCTAAATACTTCAGACCTGTTTCATAGTGATAAACAGAAAAACATGTTGATACCACTTCTATATTTTAAAACAGAGGCTCATTTTATTCAAACTGCTTGTTGACTCAGTTTAACAGCTTGATCTTAAAAGCTTTCAGAAAATTACCAGCAGCAAGACAGCCGCAGGTACGGTTCGTTCTGAGCTGATTGAGCTGAGTGATTCATGACAGATTGACTTGATGTGTCACTATCATGTCAGTTTCTATTGGTCCAACGCTCATGTGGGCGGGAGTAATGGACACATTATGCTTGTTTCATTGGCCCAAATCGTCCTCGTCTGTAGACGTGCAGTTTATAATGATACAGCACAATTTTATAATTTATTATACATTTATTTTAATTATTTCGCAAACCCCAACCACTGACTCAGAGGGTCTTTTAGTCAGAGCACAAGTCAGCTACGGGCAGACACACAATTGAGCATACAGTATGCCATTGATAATGTTTCCAATAATTAATGAACATTTACTGTAGAGGTAAAATAATATATCCAATTTACAGAAAGGCCAATGGAAACTGGTTTAGCAATTTATTTATTGTTTCATAAATAAAACTGAATTAAAAACTTTAGATAAACATTTCTGGTTCCAGCTCCTGACAGATGATTTGCTTTTATTTGTCAGATTTATAGCAGAGAGCATATCTTGTTCTGTGTTTTGTTTACAGATTAAGACATCTAAAGATGTCATCATGAGTTCTAGTAACACTGCATGTGTTTAAATTGAGCTTTGTAGATTTCTGCTGCTCTCTAGAATTTGTACCTTTAATTTTCTCTATAATTAGTACAATGCACGACGCCTCCATTGAAACTAGAAAAGTTACACACCTGCAAAATGTGTTGTGTCCAGATGTCCTTATATGAACTTCAAGTCAACTTCAAGTCTTGACGCTGCAGATTCATATTAAATGTAAACGGCTTCAGTTTCCTGGAATAATAATTGCATCCATATATTATTGTATATTGCTTCTTTTTGTTGTTGATCGTCTTCGTGGACTGGCCCTTTTTACAACATCATCAGGTGTGAGTAAAAACAATAAAGAGACTCGACTTGTAGTTGAGGCGAGTTTCGTTCAGTGAGGTAGCACAGGCTCTTTTTTCACCTTTTCCTCCCCTTGTCTTCTTTTCTCCCGTTCTAAATATTCTATTACTGTGTGTGAAGGGTCAGGTCAAACACAGGAAGCCGAGCTGATTGGTTCTACTCGGATATCGATGGGCATGTGTGACCAATCGCTGCTGCCCAGGGCTTTCCCCAGCCTCCATCTGCTGTTGCTGCTGCTGATAAGTGTGTGTCTAATCGTTCCAGCCCGAGGCTTTCCCCAGTTTCCACTCACCTCCTGACCGTCGCTTCCTGTCAGATGTGTTAACGCTGCTTTTAATCAGTTTTACTGTCTCATGCACACACACATACACACACGCGCCGATACAGCTGGCCCTATCCATCCCTGCTCTGCAGAGCACGCTCCATTAAGATTTCACCTCACCCCATAACCCACCCAGATCTCTTACAGCCAAACAACCCGTGAACATGGACCTGCAGCCCTTATCTTTTACCCTTTACTGAGGCCGTCTGCCAGTCTTTTAAACACACATGAATGCAGCATCAAATGTGTGCTACACTTCATTGTTACATTTCAGTTCACCACTTCCCAGAGGCGACTGTTGCCTCAGGCCAAATTAGTGTTTGTATTTAACCCGTATGTTCCTGTAAAACACAAAAAACACATCAGGCCTTTGGTTCACTGGTAGGCTCTTTAAGCTAAGCTAGCCATGCGGCTAAAAAGAGGTCATGGACGGTTTGTCATGAGATTTGTTTCAGACCGTACTGCATGGTACTGAGAGTTAGCCGGGGTTGAACTGTAATGCCTTTGGTGATTCCTCAGAGGTAAATCTAGTACCATTATATAGATAAAAAATACTTAACCCTGCTAAAATAATGAACTTGATTTTAACTTAGTGATTAACACATTGTCTTTGTTATATGTTAGCAGAGCTCAAAGCAGCTCTGTGCTACAGACTGTACAGTAACAAGACGAAGTCTAAACTTAGTATGTGGCTGACCGCATCAGGTCAATGTGCGCTTTTGTGGGCAATGTGTTACAAGGACTGTCCTTATGAGGACAACGTGTTTGAAAGCAGGTGTGCGCTGTGGACGTAGGTGAGGTGGAGGTCCAATATGCTCCATGATCCGCCATTGCGATGTCGCTACACTCTCTCTCTGTGGCTGTGAAAGTACCGTCACTCAGTCACTCAGTCACTCAGTCAGTCACATACAGACCCGTTTGCAGGGCTGACCCTGGTGGTCAGCCAAAAATGGTAAATGGTAAATGGACTGTACTTCTTTAGCGCTTTTCCAGTCTTTGCGACCACTCAAAGCTGCTTTTACACTACATGTCACATGTACAACATGACATAATTGACCGAATGACACTTAATGACAACAGTCATGAACATTCATAAAGACTCATTTGTGTTCATGACAGGTGTCATGTCATGATTATGAAGGTGTCATGTTTCCACGCCAAATGGACTGTACTTCTTTAGCGCTTTTCTAGTCTTTGCGACCACTTAAAGCTGCTTTTACATTATATATCACATTCACCCATTCACACACTGATGGCAGAGGCTGCTACCTAAAGTGCCCAACTGTCAATCTGTTATCACATTCATACCCGTTGGTTATGCCACCGGGAGCAATTTGGGGTTCAGTGTCTTGCCCAAGAACACTTTGACATGTAGCCTGAGGGAGCTGGGGATCAAACCTCCGACCTTCCGATTGAATGACGACCGACTCTATCACCGAAAAATGGTAAATGTGCTGTACTTACGCAGCGCTTTTCTAATCTTCCAACCACTCAAAGCGCTTTTACACTACATGTCACACACATTCACACACTGATAGCAAAGGCCTAAGTGTTATTTCCAACCAGGATCTATAGGCATTCATACCTGATGGCTATGCCTTTGGGAGCAATTTGAGGTTCAGTGTCTTGCCCAAGGACACTTCGACATGTGACTGTAGCAGTGGATCAGGGATGCAACCACCAAAACCACTGAGCCACAGCCGCCCCAGTAACTCAGTTTATGCATGTTATGTTTCTGCATTTTATTTCTGATTATGTGCTCTCTTTCAAAACAATCACGTCCACAGAATCTCAAAATGAAATGTATAAAAGCTGAATCAATCATGGTTGTATTTTCTATCTTGATGTTTAGATGTAACATGCTGTAACATGCTGTCACTACAGTGTGCCTCACTTAGCTGCTGGTGTAGACTGAGTCTGGGTAAAGCAGTGAGGTTGACGGGGTTAATAAGGTGTTACTGTAGTTGTTAACAGGATGACAATGATCTGATAATGAGAGAAACACGAAAAGAGGAGATCTATTAATACCTCTGGATCACGTTATTATAATACCAGTGGATACCACTGTTTGGAGCGTGTGTGTGTGTGCGTGTGTGTGTGTGGTGCATATGGTAAAACACTCTGCAGGCCTGCTGTTAGTCACACTCCCGCGTCTCAAATTGAATTAGCGTTGACAGCACACAGCGCCAGCCGCGTGTATGTGTGTGTGCACTAACTTTTGGCAAGGTGTGTGTGTATGTGTGTGTGTGTGTGTGTGTGTGTGTGTGTGTGAAACAGAAGAGAAAGAGGGCCTTCCCCCCTGAAATCAATTAAGCGAGTATAGGTCTGTAGTTGTGGTGGTGAGGGGGGCACATCCTGTAGAGGGCAGCCCAGACAGACAGCACCATCTGGGGCAGCAGGCGGGTCGACCCTGGGTTGAGACATGAAAGAAGCAGGGCAGGGATAAGAGGAGAGGGGAGTACAGGCCGGCGTTAAATCACTCTTCTTCTCTCCACTCTTACCCTCACCCCAGCCCCTCATCGGCCACCTGATACATCAACCACGGAGCATAATTTTCACTCAATCCCTCTCCATCTCTTTCCGTATTCTGCCCTCTCTGTGCTGTATCGCTCCCAGGAGTGATAACCTGTCATACACAGGAAGCAAAAAGAGGTAAGAGCGATCCATCCCTCTGTCAGAGATAGGGGAAAAGAGAAAAAGAATATCTCACATCTCTTGTTCCATAAAGGTGATTTATAGCTCCATATTAAATAAAACCATTACCACAGAGCGCCTTTCTCTTTATATGTATTCTCTTTCTCTCTCACACACACACGTGCACCTGTAGAATCCTCCTCAGGTCCATCACACAGGAGGAAAGGAATTAGCAAACACACACTCTTTAAGGAGGGGGGGGGGTTGGTAGTGTGATGGACAGCCAGGGTCAGAGTGTGCGTTGTGTTTGTTGGTCATGAGCTGAGTGCTGACAGCCCTGCTCCAGCCGCCCTGCACCGAAACACACACAGCTCTGTGATGAAGAAAGGGTCGACTGAACAAGGAAGGGTTCAAGTTTTTCAATAAAGACCATCGTAAACTGTTATTAACTAATATTTACTGTTGCAAAAGCAATCAGCAAAAGTGTCCTCTTCAAAAAAAGAATGCAGCTACAATGGCCTCATTAACATGTATCATCTAGTCTTTCTATAGATATATGTATTTACTGCAGGTGGTCCACACGGAGCTAATGTTGGGTCATCTTAGAGTAAAACTAAAGCTGTATCTAGCTTCAGTATTCTGATCATTTACTAGAGTAAAGCTAATGATACCACAACCAGAAACACTCCACTGATAGCCTACACTGATAATGTAATTTAAGTTGAAGTACCTGCACCTGTGGCAGCACCTGTATTTTAATTTGAAAAGTATTTAAATCATCAAAACATTACATTGTTTTTTTTAACTTGGTGACTCAAAGTTTTCCTTTGTGGATTGAAAATTCTTCTATTTAATCCTCAATATAGTTTAAAAAGCCAGTTGATAATATAACAATGCAATGAGCTCAAAAAACAAGGGTCTGTGCCCATGTTCACTGGGCAGTGACAGAAAAGCCTGTACCAGCTGGAAATCTTTTGTTCTGAGAATGTTTCGAGCGGGAAGTTTTTGGTTCCCAGAATGTTCCTTTTAATAGCAGGAGAACGTTCTCTGAAAACATGTTCAGAAAGTTGCAGTGAGAATGTTCAAATCACATTTCAGGAAGGTTTTATAAATCACGTTCTGATAGTTCAGGCCGTACTAACATCCTGAAAAGATCCTCAGCATGTTGCAGTGAGCATGTTCTACCTTTGTTTTTATGTAACATTGAGCAAATGTTTTATAAAAGGCGTTCTGACATCTCAGGCCTCAATAACATCCTGAAAACATCTTCAGAGTGTTGCATCTAAAACGTTTGTCTTAGTTTTGACGTTACAAGAACTTTATTTGAAATGATAAACATCCTTAAAACGTTCTTTGAATATTAGATTAAAACATTTTCTTTCAAACGTAATTAGAACTTGTCGGTAATGTTAGCTGATGTTATGGGGACGTTCCCTGCTAGCTGGGACATACACACCACTCAATACACTCTTAAATGCATTGATTGTGTAACGGTACAAGTTTAGCCCCGCTGTGCTTCCTTTTGAATCTCTTACACAACTCACTTTGTCTGGTATAAATGAACACGCAGCATCTCTGAGTGTTTGTCACTGAAATGAGGCAGCAAAGGTGCAGATAGGAGGTGAGGTATGAGGGAAAGTGTGAGACCTGCTCGTCATTAACACTTTCTCTGCAAAGGCATGAGTGTGACTCCTGAGTGGACCCCTCTGAGGAAACCCCAACACACACACACACACACACACACACAGACGTGCAGGCCAGGTGCCAGGCCACATGTTAAAGCACTTTGTCCTCCACTCATGTAACCTCTGCTCCTGTAAGACAGGGGCCTGTCAGGGAGCACATGCCTATGCGATGCCCCTGTGACCCGTGTCCACACACACTTGTGACCGTACCGCAAGTAGCATGCATAACACACACACACAAAGCATGTCAGCACACTTGTGATATAATGCTCCAAGATCACAACAGAGGAGGATCTCAGAGTCTTTTATTCAGAAATGACTCGTTGAAGTCCTCGGCAGCAGTGATGTGTTTGAGATAAAAGATAAGCTAAGATAATAAGGTAGTTTGAGTAAGCAGCGTGCCTGCTTGATAGGGCAGCAGAAGGGCGCTTAATAGCTGTAAAACTGCCCTTGCTTTTCACATTATAACTCAGAGTAATTTAATTTCAGCCACAGCTGGTTTCACTTTTAACTTTACAGCTGCGCTCAGTCACGTCCTATAATCTGACCTGATAAATAACCAGCTTTTATTGAGTTTGCAGAGAAAATAGAATCCAGTATAAACCTTCACAAGAGGCTCGCGGAGCCAAATACGAGCGAGGCTGGAGGGCATGAAGGAGGCTGGTCAAAGGTGCTGTGTGTAGTATGTGTGTGTGATCGAGTGTATTACAACTATTATGAGGAGATAGCTGACGTGTGTGTGTGTGTGTGTGTGTGTGCGTTAATCTAATGAAGGCAGAGTATATTTACACGTCCCGACTCTCTGCCGAGCCTCTCTCCCGTTTCAGGATGCCATTTCACATGATTGGAAACAAATGACTTCAGGGTCAAATTTCTCTCCCTTTACTGCCCGTCAATCACACCGGATCGGCCCCGAAACTTCCCTCCTCGTGTTTTTACAGAGTAGAATCAGCACAGTTTCCATGTTATCTCAGCCACCACCTTCAGGAGGATTATGCTGACAGATTGTCACGCAAATTAACAATGTGGGGGACAGACAGCGAGGTTAATCATCGACAGACTGATAAAAGGCTCCGACTCAATGCTGCTTTTTAATCAACTTTGGCTTTAACAAGTTTTTAAATAAGATTCAAGTTTGATGAGACGAGAAAGATCCGTATGAGGTCAAAATGTTAAAGATATGCATTAACTTACAGGCTATAGCTATACGTGTAAGTTTTTGCAGACTTTACAGAGCACTATTTTTAATTGAAAGGAATTAACACTGGTAAATACATTTTATAAAAAGAGAGATAATCTGATGTTCGTATGCTAAATATGAGGCCACAGAAAGCAGCTAGTTTGTTTAGCTTATCATAAAAACTGGAAACAGGGGAAACAGCTAGCCTGGCTCTGTCCAACAAAACTTTTAACCACCCGACAGCTTATCTGGAGCTTACTTATTAACACGTTATATCTTGCTTGGTAAACCTGTAGAAAAACCAAAGTGTACAGAAGCAAAAAGTAGCCCGACACATACCAAGGAAAAGGCCACAAGCTGTTATTTGTACATGTTTAAACAATTGAACAAATGTGCATTTTAAAGGGCCAGTTCGCCTATTTTCAACCTCAGTCCTATCATTGCTTTTATGGGGAGCTTATGCCATTATGGTAGAATCAAAATGTAGTTTCTCTCTGTGCCTTTGGAGGACGCTATCTGCTTCTCCAGTGGGCCCTGGAAAACCTCCGCCAGGCTACGTAAAACGCGTCATCTGGCGGAGACTAGGGAGCTCGCTAAAGTACACTTCCTCAATCTAGGACGCCCGCCTCCGATGTCTCCTGTCATGTCTCCTTCAAAATCATCAGTTTGAAATGTAGACTGCAGACCTAAAGATTTTTTAGACGATCCCCCAGCATATTCTTGTGTATGTCGGGTTCTGTACCGCTCTGAGCCATTACCTGCAGCAAAAACAGTAGTATTTCACTCCAGCGTCTTTCGCTGGGCCGTTCCTTTTAGAGGGAGGGGCGCAATGCACGCTGGGGGTTGTAGGAATGTAGAATAGGCGAAACCACAAGCTGTATTTAAATTCAATTTCAAATATTATTGCTTCTACCGATTACAGAGAACACCAGCTTTGACTGACAGTGGCTTTTACAGGGGCAACTGCTCCTCTAAGTTACTCTAAGCTTTCCAGGTGGTAGCTGCATTTTGTAACCTATAAAGACACAGCTGGGCTAGTTTGCTTGTTTCCAGTCACTATGCTAAATGAAGCTAACCAGCTGCTAGCGATAGCTTCATATTCAGTGTACAGACACAGTCTTACTCTCAAAGCAAAAAAAGTATTTCCCAAAATGTCAAACTATTCATTTTTCTAAAAAAGCCTTTAATCTTCCAAATAAATAATTTACTGTTGCAGTTAAACACATACTGTAGTATTTAGACACCAATAAGGACAGGTGCTTGTGTCTCACTGTGTGTCTCTGTGTGCCTCTGCTGCAGGGTGGCAGGTGCAGAGTTCAGCTCTCCTGGTATGAAAGCAATTTGTCTAATTGAAAGATCAGAGTTAGTTGGGAGTTTAAAATGATTGTCCTTCAAAGCCAAACATGGAAATGACAGACAGTATCAAATAACCAGCCCAGATTACGTCTGTGTGCAGACAAAGGGCAGGCTGTTTGATAGCAGCGCACCTGACCGCGCGCTGAAGCCGGGGCCATCCCCTGCCTGAGTTCTTCAATTAACTCCTTCCTGCTATTTCCACGTCCAGCGCGCATTAGCTCACTGCCATGCTTGGCCATGACAACTAAATTGCTGTTTGGTTACGACCGTTTGTCGGGAAACAGGCCATTTCCCCCGCTTTGCCTAAACCACTGTTCCTCGCTCTGCAGAGAGAGAGAGAGAGAGAGAGAGAGAGAGAGAGGGAGGGGATGGTGCGGGCTTTGAGTCTGAGCTGAAGGCAGGAATTATCACATCAGCGGGTAAACGGGCGTGCCCTCTCTGGTATGGACAAAAAAACACAGCATTATGTTGGCCCGCAGCGGTTAGAGGTTTTCACTCGGCACACAAGAGTTCACTTCTCTGAAGGCCTTCCACATGCCTCCCAAAGTCCAGGCTTCACACAGCAGTATTGATTTACTGTTGATCCTGGAACAATGTTACAACAATGACTATAATGATGATGGCACGGCTGCTCGAGCGCTTTGCAGAGGGCAAAGAAAAATCATGCTGCAGACCTGCCTTCTAAAGGCCAGCATGAAACAACCCTTTCACCCCCATGCGTCTCTGATTAGTGCTGTTATTGCTAATAAAGTACAGGAATGGAAACTGACTGAATCCTGGCAGCTGTTGATCTTCTCCTAAAATCACAGAGAGTCCTGATGAGCTCATGTTATTAGTTAGGGACGGCCAAGACGACTGAGATTCTGTATCGAGCTCAAAAACACAAAACATGCGATTGTTTAACATAATAATTACAACAGAATGTCTCTCCTGTCGTTTGCATCACGTCTTGTGCGAAACTTCCTCCTGTTGCACATTAGCACATGCTCGTTCCTGTTTTACTTTGAAATATGCTGCAAAATGTATGTGAACACAAACACAGAAAAGATGTTTCCTTGCACTTTGTTTAAGCACAGAAAGAATAATGGTGTGATCTGAATAAAAAGTATGAAAAATACTTTAATGGGTCCTTATGGTCAGTCAAACAGTCACTCTCATGTTCATTAATGTTTATATTACGCAGGTCCTTTTGCTGATGCTCTTTGGTAAACCATTACAGCATTTGAAGTAAGGCTGAAAAGAGGCTCTGCCCCGCGGCAAAGAAACTTTCTGTCCCAAATAAAAATGTTACATCCTGTCTACATCTCTGTCCGCTCCATTGTTGGCTCTATGTGAGCATGCACCGTGAAGAGAAGCAGCACATGATCTGCTTCAGGATCTGTTTTAGTGCTGGGAAATCCAACACAGTGTATAAAACCATTTTTAAATACTAAACATCCCCCACTGGCACAGCTCTGTCTTTATTGCTCCTTTGAGGTTTGCTCAAATGTTTTGTTGCAATAAGCTTTGGCTTGTTACACTCAATGGGCCGGAGCCTGAAAGTGCGGTCCAGCTGTCAGAGGCAGTGGTTGGTGGTCGGGTGCCACGGAGACTGGCGCAGCAGACAGTCTGTGGTGTCCTCAGCTAGTTTGGCGTGCCGGGAAATAGCAGTGAGTTGGGGGCTCAGGGGGAAGCTGTAGCGGTAAAGACAGTAGGGGCCCGCAGTGTCAGAGAGATGAGGGAGTAGAGACGGCCCCTGAGGGCCGAGGGGGCTGTGGAGGGGGAAGAGGCAGTGGGAGCCCCCCGGAGAGACGTGAAGACACGGGTCCCTGCAGTGGGGAGGTTTCTTCGCCTGCAGCGCCGAGAGAAGCGGCAGGTCTGTCAGCGGAGACAGCGGGGGGAGGCCTCTCAGTCTGTCTGCTCCCAGGGAGGAGAAGGCTCTGCTGGGCAGCGGGGAGGCGGGTGAGGTGGCGGAGGCCTTGCTGTAGAGCGGCAGGGCGAGGGTGTGGAGGGCGGCGTCCTGACAGGAGAGCCCTGAGACGGAGAAGGGATGAAGGGATGCAGAGGAGGAGAGAGGGAGGAGACTCTTCATGCTGCCGGGCGACGACCCCGACCCTGTCGAAAACACAAAATCAGAACCTTGAATCTCTAAAACTAAACCGCTCGGTGGAGAGACGTATTGACGCACAGTACCTTGGAGCTGTATGCTGAACGGTTTAAAGTCCAAGCTGAGGGGGCCTCTCCAGGGATACGACTCCAACAAGCCATCCAACACCCCCCTACACACACAAACACACACACACTCATACTGTAAAAACACTGAAAAATGTTATCCCAGGTATTTAAGAAGTGGTTGTGAGAGGTGTGAAATTCTGCACTACTCTCTTCAACTTCATTTGAAGGTTTTATGTGGTGTCATATGTCAGTGGCTGAACCTTAAATCCCTCTTGGGTCCCTTTCTGGATTTCTTTCTGAGCTGTAACAAGTGTGGATGTTCGCTGAGGTCTCTGTACCTGTTCCTTCCTGGATCCCTGAAGCCTTTGGCGAACGGGTTCCTGTCGATCTTTAGTTTTGTGATCTTTCCCAGAAAAGAGAGACAGACACGGGTTAGAGTGGACGTGTCAACCGCTGACGTGTAAGCTAACAATGAGCTCAGCTTTACAACAGCAGGGAGAGCGACAGAGCTCTCCCTCTGGGACTGCATCTCCCAGCAGCACCCGGGGCAGTCAGCCATGTCAAACAGGGTTCTTGGAGGTCGTGCAGTTTTATTTGGGGCTTTAATAGGCTGCGGACTCCAGCGGTTCTCAGTCACAGCTCGTTACTGAGTTTCTGTAATAATACGTTCTCTGATCGTAAAAGAAGCCCTGATGAAAAGAGCTGGCAGTCCCCGCGGACAGCTCTGTAACTGGAGGAACAGGAGCCAACAGTGGGGTCAGATACACACACACATGCTCAGAGCAACTGGCCGGCAGAAAATCAGGACACTGCAATTTATGATTTTGTGGAGACCAGCAAGCAGGGCCTCATCACCTTCTTCATGTTCACATTACAGCATTTTTAACTGTTGATTGGATGACTGAGGGCTATGACTGTGTGCAGCAGTGTCAGATGGAGGGCTAGCAGAGGACTGAGGTCACAGGGCCCTGATGTGAGGAGGGCCCACAAAGATTTAAGACTGAGTATCTGTGGATGCAGAAAGGGGCCCTTTGGCCTCTGTACAGAATCCATTATGAGCTACAACCCTGACTGTGTGCACGACCGTTGAAAAGACTCAAAGTTTGCGTCCTTAATATTTCTGCCACATAAGATTGCAGGATATAAACAAATGTAATCAGATATGTAGCAGAAATCTACAGTGTCTTTATTAGCAAACAAAAAATAAGTTGTTTAAGAACACAAATGACCAAACATGTTGAACACGTGTTTCATAAAATGCAGTATTTTCCAAACCCTGTCTGTTTGTGATTATGTTACAAAGTACTGTACTGATGTACAGTACAGGCCGGCCTGAGCGAGCGTTACCTGCTGATTCTGATAGGCCGTGACGGTGGTGAACTCGGTCTCTGGGAAGCAGAAGCTGTGCACTCCTTCAGCAGGCAGAGACTGGATCTGTGACAAGTCCAGCCGGGGGTCGTGCCGGATGATGTGCACGCGCGGTTTGTATTTATGCATCGACTGAAGAATGATCTGGAGTGGAGATGAAAAGGAAATGTATAAATCTAATATAACTTGAGCCTTAGTTATATTGTTGACTGCAGAGACAAAAGTAAAGTCTAAAGTAAAGTGTAAGTTCATTATCAATTAATTAATTTATATACCAATCAATCATTTTAAAAATAAAAAAATATCTGAATTTCTGAAAACTCATCACATTACTTCCATTGTCCAAAACCAAATAGTATCCACCTCACGGTAAAGAGACAAGAAGAAGAGACAAACCGTCATTTGAGAAACATTGTTTGAAAAAATTAAACCACATTTAACTCTGTGAACTCCAAATAGTGACTCCAATAGTCACTGTTATATATTTTGGTTGATTTGCTAATTGAGTAATCAGCTGCTGCTTTCATTAGGATAAAAGAAACTGTATTTGTGCGGATGTTGCTCAAACTTAAAGTTTTTAAATGTATTATAACCATAAAACATTTTACGTATGAGAATATTGGCCACTCATGTTATTTAGCATGTAAACCATTTCAGTTACACAGCTACAGTAGGTTATTTAGTAAGGTAACATAAGAAGAGAACAACATATAATTTTATAACAATGTCACGACAGGCACCATAGTCTATGATATACTAATATTTTACTCTATGACAAAAGTACATTTGTGCTATAATTGCTGTTACAGATATTGTTAAAATTGAAATAGATTTTAACATAAACACAGAGCATTAAACATGATCCAATAAGTGTATCATACACGTAACCCTAACTAACCATTTCATGAACTTTACAAATTCTATTTGAAATCTCTGAAACAAAATAGGATAACATGTTTAACGAACAATCATGTTTGCTGGAGGGGGCTGAGTATTTCTTAAAGAGGTTCATAAAAATAAAAGCTGATTCACCAAAAATACATCTAGCTGCTTATAGTGCCGCTTTTATGTTTTTTTTTTTAAACCATTATTCTCATTTTGCGTGTTAACTATTTTGTGAATTACCATCAGAAGTAAAATAGAATATTAAATGAATAATTTTGAGAAATATAAGGTTTCTGAAATGCATGAAGCTAAACAGATTAAAGGCCACACATCTTCATGAGTCAGCTTCAAACAAGTTTATAAAAGAAACACTTTTTCAGAGATGTTTAAAAGCCAAATGAGTAAAAAAGCTGTTTCAAAAAGTCCATGTAAGGTGATAAACTGACGACAACAACACAGGTTACGACCGTGCTTTGGAGAACCACGTTTATCTATCAGTAGACCAGAATTATGAATCCTCCAAACACACATCATTCCAGTGTGATTTTATAAACATGAGGACCAAGCGAAAAGCCTCCTGCAGGCTCCAAGGTCACAACATCTGTCACATCTGTACTTCACTGAACCTTTACAGGAAGTTCTGGATCTGAAAAGGATTTCCACTTCCTACATTCCAAAAAAGACACTGAGGCTTTCCCTCCTTTACAAGTTTTTCACTGAAAGACCAGACATGGCAGGACAGGGTGGTGCCAAAACATTGATTTCCTTCTTTACTGTAAAACCTTGAAAATAAATTAAAGTAACCCTAAGAGTTATTTTTAAATAAAAAATAATAAAGAAGATACATTTAAAAAACACCTCACAGCATTTTCGCTGTCATGTATCACCTTTAGGTCCACAGCACAGATCTATCAGTCACAACCACTTATCCGCTCGGCAGACAGAAAGAGGAAGCAGCGCATGCTCAGATCGGTTACCTACATGACCCTTGTCGTCCATCTCGTTGTTGGTGAGTTTGACCCGGTCAAAGCTGATGACCTGACGCATCCACGTCTCTCCTGCGCACGGAGAGTCCGGGTGCACGTAGAGCCGGGGAGAGATGCAGGAGTGATCCGTGTTTCCAGCCACCATCCACTGCGAGCTGTGGTACACATACCTGCCGGCGATATGTGCGGGTGTGAGTAAGAGTACATAAATAAGGAGTTTGAATAGTTGAATACCAACAAGCTCACACAAACAGAGTCACACACCTGTAGCGTTTTGAGTCCACGGGCATGACGTCCATTGCAATGTAATACTGCTGGCACGGGTCCAGATTGCGCACTTTTACGCGCACAGAGGGAAACATTCTCCTATCGAGAGGCGAGAGAGATGATATTTCATTAGAAACTGGCATGGCTCATGTTTTATCCTTTATTTAATTAAATGTAATTTAAACCTTTTTCAAACCGTTTTTCTTGTTTAAACCATTTTGGCCGGCATGGATTTGACATCATAACACATCCAGAAAGAGTTTAGGAACAACAACTCGAGGCAGAAACTTTCCTGCGTTTAGCGGCCAAGTTCAGAGGAAAGTTCAGGGGCCTCAAGGGGCCACGAGGGCATCTTCACTGCCGAGATTTATAGCGTGTGTTCCCCGTAATTGAATAAACGGAACCAAGATTTCAGCAAGTAGTTATGTCCCAATAACTCATTTCTGGAAGAAAGGGAAGATTGCGCACGTGGCTTCCCATCAGACAACGGATGATATTCTTCTAAACTGAACCAAAAAGAAAAAAAAGAAAATCAAGCTGACCAGGAATTTCTCTGTGTCACAAGATTTTAGTATGTAATTGAATGATTATATAAAATATGTCTGGAATGGCTGGAGAGTAGAATTTAATTCAGTTCGACAAAATTTAATAAATTCCTAATTTTCTTTTACTTTCAACAAAACTTGTAAATGTACGTCAGAGGATCTAATGCGCACTGGGTTTTTTTAAATTCAAGAATAATAACGGAAAGATGATACAATTTTAAGGCCGAAATTTCTGTTCCAATATTACCCTGACTGATTAACCGATAACTCCCGAGTTCAGCTATTTGTTTGGAAAGAGTAAACTCTGCTCTGCTGCTGACTTCAGATCAACTGCAGCCGGTTTACACCTGATAACGCGCACCTGTCACCGCAGAACTGTTCATGTAAATATCATATCATGGTATCGCTGATAATGACCACTTCAACCATACTTCATTTATAACTGACACCGGAACGCGGAAATTAACCTGTAATTATAACGGACTTTAACGAAAGAATGTTTGGCTCTTTAAAACAAGGACCAGGTTGTTCCTGTTTGTGGCCCGGTTGCAGAATTTGGGGCCTGCTTTGTTTTTGTTTTATAAGTGAGAAAGTGTCGAGATTTTTTTTTAAGGAAAAAAGAACCCAGTTCTTCTTCTCGTGGCGTTTATATTTCGTGGTATCTTATTTTGTCTTATTTAAAACACTTAAGTCTGTCAAAGTTGGCCAAATATGTTTTTCCACGAATAGCCCCATTTAACAGCCTGTCCGTGAGTTACTGGCAGCTCCAGATTTGGCGCTTGAAATGTGTAGGATTTAAAGGACGGTAGGGCCCTTAAAGGCCATGGATGCAGCTGCGTAAGTTCTCTTTGTTACAGTTACATCAATATCGTTCTTTTCTTCTTTCTCTTCCACATTTTGTACCTGCCAGCTTTGGTGATGATCATCTCGGTGCCGATCTCGTAAAACCTCTTCCACAGCTCGGAGCCCTGCAGCTCTACGCGGACCTCTGATCTGTCCGCGCGGCAGTCCCTCTCCTTCGGCTTGTTCTCCTCTCCGCTGTGGTCAGACTCCTCAGCCGATGACCTGACAGTCTGTCTCTCCGGGTCAGAGGGAGTGTCCTCTGTCCTCCTCGGTGTTAAACCTGTTTTCTTCATCTGGCTGACTGGATATTCTCCTAGGCCTATAAAGGGGCAAACACTGGGATAAGTGAGGCGCTGAGCCAGCGGGGGAAAAAAGTTGTTCTACTGAATACTTTACAAATTAGCTGCAACTTTAACTTTTTGATTTGAAGTAGCAGTAGATATAACGTTTGAATAATCTAACTTTAAAGGACCCCGCAGAAAGTTCGTTGATTTTGCAAAATCACATCAAGAATACTTGTAAAAATGTCTCCTTTCAAAATAATAATTTAATCATTTTTCAACAGATAAAATAGATGAAACAGGTTACATTTTATAATATAATAAGAGGATCAATTTCAGGTCTGATAAAAAGAAAGGGGTTGTTACATCTTGTGCGTAAAATGCGTTTATATGTAAGCAATGACTTGCTCTCGAAAATCCTGCAGCCTTTCTGCCTCACCACTAAAGATGCTCGTATCGCTGCCGGTGTCTCCAGCTGAACTTGACTCGTGTCCCTCCGACACTTTCATCCTCTTGCAGGGTTTCCCGACCAGCGCTTCCACCGAGAACGCGTGAGCCCGCGAGCTCAGACCCTGCATCTTAGCGAGAGATCCCGTCGTTCTGTGAGTCGTTAATTCGTCTGAACTCTGACTTTGTACCGAACAAGGTTCGGTGCCCGAGCTCATTCAGGACAAGGACGGGACAGACGAGTCAGCAGCAGAAACAGCAGCACCTTAGGGAGCCCCTCTTGTCTCGCGGCGGCTCCGTGACGCTGCGTAATTGATCCAGTGCCTTCCCATGTGTTCTCCAAGACGCGCACCTTCATCCAAAATCCTTGATTATTGGCACGCCTCCCCCTCCACTACAATATTTCCTCTCTCCCTCTTTATCCGTTTCAGTGTCTCCCCTTTCCTCTCTGTCTCGCAGAGGGTTTGTTCCTCTGGTTTCCCTCTGCGCGTCACAGAGAGGGAGGGAAGAGCGCAGCGGGCATTCCTCCACATGGGCCCGCGCTGCAAAAAATATCTAGCCAAGTACTTGTCCTGGACTTAAATCCAATTTTCTTCAGACAAATGAGAAAAACTGTATTTATAACCTGACAAGTGAAATTCAAACTTTTCCCTCTGAAGCAATCAGATTATTTCCTTTGGAAAAGTCACTTTGGAACGATGCAAAATGAGGCAGATGTTCAGCATCAGCAGGTGTAATTGAATTCTTTGGGGATATTTAATTCCGTTTATTTTGATGAGAACAAGTTAAATAATCCAATCATTAGCGGTTTAAGCTGTTGAGGAAAATAAATGAGTCTCATTAAATTACATTTATTTTTTGCAGTGTTCGCTTGCTCTCTGCGGCCTTAGAGCACCCAGGACATCCAGCAGCAGCTGCGTCTTTACGCGCAGTGCCACTGTAGGATGAGCAAAGTTTAGGCAGAACAGGTCAAAGTGAGAACTATTTTTATTTGTATTTTTAGGTGTATGACACTGTATATTTTAATGCACGTTCAGTGAATTTAAATGCATAGTATAGCAGGATGTAAAATAATGATTTCAAATTCATAACGCTACTTGGATAAACGACATAAAACTACAGGCAGGATTTGTCTCTGATAAAAAAATCTCTTAAAATCCGTGAAGCTCATTTTTTCTCAATTCTTGAGCCCAAGCCGCCTGTTGATGGCCCCGTGTGTTTTCCATGTCGCTTCCTTCCATTTAGACATCCGATAGATAAATAGAAAGAACACTTTAGAACACTGGCGGGGCAGTGCAGGCACAAATATTTAAGTCTTTTAATTCAGGCCATCTGGAAGGTAAAATATCTCCATGAAACTCGTTGCATTTTGAAGCTAACATTTCCTATATTAATTTGAAGGCTTTCCTTAAAGCGCTCTCTTGTCTCCCGTCCCACCGGCATAGAAGTGGGATTTTTTTTTCTTTGCGGTGCCCGGTGAGGGTGTGCGCCGGTCTGGTTCTCATAAGTGCGGAGATCAGATGAAGTTCGGCGCACAGGGGGAAAACTGGACCGTAATGACAGCTCGGGATTATTACATTACTGGTCGACATGAAATAGATCCGCTTTACACAAATAAAAGTCAGCGAAGGCTCTATTTAAAATGTTTTTAATCACATGATATAATTGCTGTGAGGAGAAAACAAATGAGGGCTGTGTTTACGGCACGGTTGGTTTGGTTGGTGATGGAAATCTCTGACAACAGCCGGGAAATGGAGAACTATGACCAACCGGAATCACATGCTCTCTGTCATCAGAACCTGTTTTAGGACTGCAGATGGATTTATGTTTATTCTTTCTCAACTTGTCGTCTTCCTCCTAGGCTGTTACAAAAAGAGCATCCCAAACACGCGCCTGGACGAGAAAGTGAAAAACAGAAATAACCGCTGCGTGTTTGTGCGCGTAAAGGCGCACTGCCGCTGCTTCATGGCGAAATAAAATCCTCCAAAAACTGTCAGAAATAGCCTGCGTAGTTTTATTTTTCATGTTGTCTTCAGCAGTCAGATCATAAATCATCGTCATGGGATTATGGGATGTCAGCCCGGTGGTGACGGGCGCGCATGGCACAGTGATGCCTGGCTCTGCTGAGCACAACAGGAAGCTGCTTCTCGTTGTTTTGTGAATCCTGATCCAGTGCAAATCTGTATTTGTCCCATTCGGGGATGTTTGGCACACATGTTTCCTCTTATTAAGCACAATACGCACGCTTGGCGGAAACAAGAGACTCAAATCCAATTTAGCACGGGCCTCAGGTTTCCATTAATGCGGAAGTTTGATGATCAGCTGCAATTAGGCTTTCCGATCAGTTTGCCCCTTTAGGCTCGCTGGCATGCTGCTGATTTGCGGATCCGCGACCTAATTAATGATTATTGGTGAATAATTGGTTTGCCTTGGTGGGCCTTATTGAGGCTAAAGTTCAACACATTAATCATGAAGGTAACTTTCAGTTGGTTTCAGTTTCTTTTTTCTTTAAATACGCGACTTTTATAAATTCAATTATTTTTCTTACTTTAAGTACAAGTTATTTCTTCTTTGACATTTACCGTGTGTGTGTGTGTGTGTGTGTGTGAGGCAGGGTTAGTACCCGAAGAGTAATCACGACCAGCCACACACTCATGGTAAGGCATCTGTCTGTGTGTAAGCACATGCTCACACATTTAATGCATGCATATGCGTGTGTGTTTATAAACAGGCCTGTCTGTCTGTTGCTCGGTGCTGAGTGGATGTGACGGGGCCCCTGATGGTTTGCTTTAGGTTGGATCCTGATGCTGAGTGTGTGTGTGTGTGTGTGTGTGAGGTGTGTGTACGTGTGTGTGCGTGTACCTGTGTGTGTGTGTGTGTGTGTGAGAGAGGGTATTTCTGGGCATGGGCTGCTGAGGCGGATGCCCACTCGCTGCCAAACGTCAAACTTCCACCTCCCGTCCGCAGTGACATATGTGGAGTGTTTGAATTTAGAACGCTGTACACACTTAGTGTTTTGTTGGTCTAATGAGATGTGAGTTCTGTGTGTTTGACATGAATGAAGGCCCACCTGCAGGAAAAAACACACTCTGTATGAAACAATGACGTGCTAATTGTTTCCAACACTGGTAACTGAAAGTTTTACATTAAACCCCATTTTTACCAAGGATTACGGGCGCTCTTTGTTATTTACACGTTCTTTCTCACTGCATCTGTTGTGTTTTTACTTTTACAAGAGAGTGCCAAAACATCCGGAGCTGCTGTGGAGAAGAACAAGAATAAGATTAAAAAAAAGAAGAAGAAGAAAACTTAAAAGAACAAGAAGAAGAAGAAGGGGATGAGAGCAGAAGAGAAGAGTCGAAGCATTTAACAACATGCCCGATTACATAGTGACAAATTCCTTTGACCCTGACATGTCATCAGCTCCATGGTGTGTGTGTGTTTGAGGATGTGTGTGTGTGTGTGTGTGTGTGTGTGTGTGTGTGTGTGTGTGTGTGTGTGTGTATGTGTGTGTGTGTTGTGTCACATCTGTAACTCATAACCTCCTCCTTGTCCCTCTCCCGGGGGGTTCAGCTGCCGGGGTCCAGAACGGCTCTCAGGCTGTAGGGTCCTTGCAGGGATCCTCTCTGTGCAGAATCAGGGTCTCTTCGTGTCTTCTGTTTCTGCAGCAGCTCCAATTAGACAATCTTCATCTTTAAGTTATTTTCTTCAATCAGCTCTCACTGAAAGAAGCTGTTTGAATCTGTTCTGGCTGCTGATGACAGAGAAGACAATCACATTCTGAGCCACATTAGAGGAAAGAGAGTAAGATGGCTGCTGCAGTGTGATTATGATGTTTGCTGTCCATGCTTCTGCAAATCTGCTGTTTCGCCCCCTCCTCTAAAAAACAATCAACCAATCAAACTTGTGATAAAGCATCTTCCACGCAGGTTATTGCAGCTCTTTAATAAAGAAATCAGTTGACACATCCCTGCAGAAATAGAGGTATACATTTAAAATGTTTTAAAGATAAAAGGCCATAAGACAAAGATATAGGGATAAAGATCATGTTGGTGATATTTTATATTCCTACATGAATTATCTATACTGCTTATCCTGTTAAGGGTTAGCTGTCATTGGGCGAGAGGCTAACACATAGAGACAGACAACCTTTCACGCTCACATTTACCCCTGGGGGCAATTTAGAGTCACCAATGAACCTAACGAGCATGTCTTTGGACTGTGGGAGGAAGAGTCCCTGGAAGGAACCCACGCATGCACGGGGAGAACATGCAAACTCCACACAGAGAGGCCCACTACGTCCAAACCCGGATTTGAACCAGGAACATTCTTTCAGACCTTCCAGCTTTGAGGCAACAGCGCCCACCACTGCACCGTGCTGCCCTACAAATTCTCAGTCCAGCTTTATTCCTTTTTTCACTTGCTAAGAAAACTAAAAAAAACTACAGCACCTAGCTGTGATTCATGACATTTGTTGACTGTTTGACAAATAATGATTATTGCCAGTCTTATCCTTTAAAGGGATAGTTAGGGTTTGTTTGAAGCAGGGTTGTATGAGATACTTATCAATAGTAAGTGTACTACATACAGTGGATACCGGTCAGCACAGCCCCGGTGTTTAGAAACCGACTGTAGTGCCGACATGGAAGCTAGGCTATATGCTGCTGCAGATAGGGTCAATTTCATATGTAATTTATCCACTTATAACTACTAAAAATGAGTGGTATCGATTGTACGCTATATTTGAATAAATCACCACGTTTCACTTTTCAATATGAAAGCCTCTTTATTTGGCACTAATTTGTGTGAACCGTAACACATACGTGTTACTACGCCTGCTGCGTGCGGTGAAGGATCAGTTGTTTGTGTCAGCAGTTGTTAGGTGGGACGTCCTTATAAGTGGATAAATTACACGTGAAATTGACCCTATCTGCAGCGGCATATAGCCTAGCTTCCGTGCCGGTTCCTAAACACAGGGGCCGTGCTGACCGGCATCCACTGTGTGTGGTACACTTACTATTGATAAGTATCTCATACAACCCCACTTCAAAAAAGATATCAACACTGCACTCAGTAAGCAACAAGTATCATATATAATTACCTTCATGAGAATTACAAATATCAAGCCTGAACTGAACTGCTGTGTTGCTCTGCAGCACCGTCCCCTCCCTCTGTGCAGCCCCCTCTGCACTCTGGGTCTCTGTGCTGGCAGCTTGTGAGGGGCCTGGGCAGGAGGCCTTGTACTACCGCCTTCCTCCTGCCCACAGTGTAGGAAGATTTAATGGCTCATGTGCCACGGCATCCAGCCTTCACTGGCTCCTTCTGCCTCCGCCTGGCCCGGGCGGGTAAAGAGGGATGAGGGCGAGAGGGAAAAAGGAAAAGAGGGAAAGAGGAGAGGAGAGTCACATCGCTGCCAAGACTCAGCCTCCTCCTCTCGCCACAAGTGTGTTGTGAATTATCTTCTCCCTCTCTCCCTCTCTCTCTTCCTAAGCCCTTAGTTATCCCTTTGCTACTCACCCTCTTCCTATTAAACACATATAGATCTTCATCTGTCCACAACATGAGGCCACACCAGGCCCGCTGCGAATCCGGCTCTGTGGCACATTCGTCTCACTTGTTTGGATAGCTAATTCTTTTGATGAAAATTGCCCTTTCGCTCCTCTCGCTGCACTCCTCTCTTCCCTTCTCTCTCCCCCTGACTGCCAGTAACCGTGTGGTTAATGGTTGTGGTAAAAAGAAACAAAAACAGGCGTAATTGATAATGAGAGTCAGACTCTGCATGTGAGGATCCCGGTAGAGCTCCTTCTCTCTCCCCTCCACCTCCTCCCCGTCCTCGGAGTGACGGCTCAGACGTGCGGCTCTGCCAAGCAGGAACTTTTTCAGAAGGATGTCAAGGGGTGGAAAATAATCTGCAGGGTGTTAGAGAGTAATTTCCTAATACCATAATGTGTAACAAGCACATTACGTTGGCCTGTTTGGATCCATGCATGCAAGTGAAGAATGCCAGCACTGGGACATAAACAGACTCTCAGATTGGTGACTGACTTCAGCAGAGGCTGCAAAGTGTTGAGGGCTCCTTCTGGTGTTGTTAACATGCAGGGTGAGGAGAAGCAGTCATTATTTAGGGGGAAGCCATCGTTCTTTGCGTGTATGTGGTGGGAGGTTGTTGAGGAACCTCACGGTCACACGTCGTTATCTGTTTTTGTCCAACTGAGCGCAATCAGTCTGAACACAAATATTTTATATCAAAGCCTCGCCGCAGTGGAGGGAATTATTTTTAGATTGCCCTGATAAATGAGGGGTTTCATATATCTGGATGTGGTCAGAGGGGAAGGAGAGTGAACATTTAGGAGGAAGGGACAGAGAGAGAGAGATGAAAAAAATCTGGCAGAGGCACAAAAGCTTTTAAAACAACATGTGAAAATCTGCCGTTCTTTAACAGTTAGCTTGTCATTTTTATTTGCCTCCTCAGATGGTGGCAGCGGTTGTCTTTCAGGCCGTGCCAGCTGGGATTGGCGGCTGGCTGGAAGGCGCAGGCCTGGCCCCGGGTAGCACTCTTATTATCATCACCACACACTGTAATTCACATGTCAATCACAGGAGGAGAGGGGCTGGTTAGGAGGGGCCGCCGGCTGGGGTGACGGGCCGAGCGAGAGGGGGCTACATGCTGAATACTTCCAGCAGGCCCTAATCGGACCTTTCATCCCTCATCTACGCAGAATGTGCCTGGATGTGGGTATGATTGGTTATGCAGGGCTGGCCTGCGCTGAGGCAGGAGGCTGTCCCGGACTGGCTGCTGTAAGAATAGGAGTGACCTCTGAGGAAGGTTAACCTGTCAGAGTTTGGCTGGTCCGGGCTGGCTCGAGTTAGACTCTAGCTGAGGCAGACACGATGAACTGAGCAAAGAATGAGAATAGAGGAAACAGTGTTAATCTGGGAGGAATTCTGTGTTATTAAACCAGCAGACACAAATATGGAAATGTCTGTTTAGGCTTAAGAACAATTGTTCATACAGAGCAGGATATGAAAGGTTTTGGCCACACGTTTAAAGTCGAGCTGAAACGACATTTCGAG